>NC_045624.1:78721630-81221630 GCF_009829155.1 Mustela erminea | reverse complement strand
ATGAATTTTGGGATGATACAATTTAAGACATAATAGTTACCATATAGTAAAACTAGAATATATAAGATGGAAGACTGTACCACAAAAATTTTGAACTTGAGAAGGCAGTTTATAATTGTCAGAGAAATGGAATAACTGTGTGACAGAGGTCAGTCAATAAAGTGTAGATGACTTGAGTACAATGTACCCAAACAGTACAAAATTATGAGTATTAATTTCCTCCTGCATGTTGCAAAAATATTAGATTGTTTTTGTAAACTAATTAAAGTCATAGTGGTTGAGTAATAGTTATAGCTACATATAAACAAAATATGAGGAAAATTTAGGGCAAAAGAAAAAAAAATTTGGTAGATAAGTAAATTGGTTCATATATGTAATTTTTAGAGGTTTCAACTTGCATTTGATAAAAATTACATATTTTCACCTATATTTTTATGTCAATCATGTTTGTATTTTCTATTAAAAGGCAATTACTCTTTGAAGTGTTTGATTTAGTGAAATACTCCATAAGTTATTTTTCTCTCATCCCTCTATTATCCTTATTCTATATTTCACATTAAGCTACTTTTTTTCCAAAAATAATGTACCTTGGTTACATTGATAAACTGAAAATATAGAATTGTTTTCCTTGTTATTTCCAAAAAAGTATAGTACTTCTGTATCATTTGACAGACAACTCAATTTCTTTTTTAAGAAGATGAAAGGTATACATCTCAGTACATTTAAAACATATCAAAAAAATAAGATACTGTCTGTCAATGCACAAGTCTTTTTTGTTCTGTATTTCTTTTGTCATGTCACTAGACTACAATAGAGAGCTTGGGGGTTAATAGAGAAAGCCGTGTAAATCAGCATTTATTTAATCTACCTAGCTTATTAATAAGGATTAATCAAGCAACAATTATAGGTATAACACTATGAGACAACATGTTAAATAAGAAAAGTTTAAGACATGACCTCTGCCTTAAAGATCTTAGCATACACTTGAAGAGAGACAGCCAGTATATTTAGAATACAAATGTTTAAGCTATAATATTATTTGCAAAATGTGGTTAGTGCCAAAAAAGTAACAATATTAGAATATTACATTGAAGTCAGACTCTTTTTTTCTTAGGTTTTGCACTTTTTCTAAGCTCTGAAATATATGATTAAAAGGTAATTAGAGTGCCTGGGTGGCTCAGTTGGTTAAGCATCTTCCTTTGGTTCAGGTCATGATCCCAGGGTCCTGGGATCTAGCCCAGCATTGGACTCCTTGATCACCAGGGAGTCCTGCCCCTCCCCCTACTTGTTCTCTCTCTCAAATAAATAAATCAAATCATTTTTAAAAAAGTGCTTAGTGTTTCAGTTCCAAACCAAGACTAAGCAAAAGGAAAAATCAGAAATACTGATCCTGTTTTATTTAATTTTTTTAGATTGTATCATGGAATTTTAGCATTAATTTTATTTTAAAAATATTACATTAGATATTACTTATCTTGGTCATTAAGGTTTTCTTCTGCATCCCCTTAAATTTTGCTCCCAAAATGAATATCTCACTATGCTCACCCTAGTCTCAGCTCTGTGTACTTTTATTATTCTTTTCTCTTGTATACTTTGTATATCATAAAGTATATCCCAATTACAAAAAATTTATGTTTCTGTTTTGCATATATAAATATACAGTTTTTATTTCTAAAAAGTGTTCCTTGTCTTTTATGAATTGCTCTACCCCACCCAAACGGAGAACAAATTCAACATTATTGACAAAGTGGACAGTTAAGATGAATGCTAACATTTCAGTTTTCACTTGATTTTTGTATAATGTGTTTATTGATGTGAAAGCCTTTAATAAAGCCACTAAGACATCTTAGTATCTTTGTCAGTTATGATTGTGAAATGTTTATAAAGTGTGATTTGGGGAGCATGACTGTGGTATCTAAGGGGGGGGTCTGTGGCACAGAAGCAGAAAGTATTTGGACTTGCTTGTTGTTAAGTTTATAGACTGTGTGCCTATAACATATAGCCTTTCAATTAGGAAACTATTGTTTCCCTTTCATGAACAATTTGAGAATTTATACAGTAGAAAATATTTTATTAGTTTAGATTTCATGTATTTCTGATAAGAGTTTGAATTGTTGAATTACCAGCATTTAGTGATATTTAAAGGAGTTTTATGCATTGGCTGGAAGTCATTTGTAGTGGAAAGAAACCTCAAGTGATCATATGTCCCTGTCTGAGAGGATAGCCATCCTTATCAAATTGCCATGTGCTGTTTTCTCTACTTGGCACTCCTGCCAAAAACTGCACTGGCATTAAGAGACAATTATTTCTCAATCTTAGAATCCTATAAGATTTCCGGAGCCACAGCATGAAGAGGCATACAATCCCCCACCAGCACTGTGCTTATGAGATTATTTCACAGCACAGATTGGACTAATATTATAGCCTGCAGGACTCCTGGCTCCTTGGCATGAGGAGAGTTTCCACTATTTTGAAGAGCAATTAGTACAAGTGAAAAAATTCTTAATTTCTACCTCTACTCTTTAAGATTTAAAAAAAAATCTTTTAAAAATACTGTACCATAAATACTGTCTTCTAAATAGTTATTGATAAAATTATTTATTTTTGTTGAGCTTTAAAAAGTAAAGTAACTGCATTGATAAAATATTTCATTGACAATTGAATGGTGCATGACACATTTTAAACTATATAATGAGAACTTTATAAACCATATAATCAAAAATTTATAAATGAAGGCTTCCCTAGAAAACACCCGCCTTCTTTTCTCATCATTTCCTGCATTGTTGGCAGATTATTAAAACACCACATCAACTTGTCATTCCTTTGCTGAAACTTTCATTGTTTCTCTTTGCTGACAAGATAAAATCCAGTGCAACCTTTTCCTGTTACCTCTGCATACAAAGAAAGTTTCAGTCATGAGGAACAGTTTTCAGATACTAAGGAATGTTATAATATAGTATAGTGAGGTGGCAATATAATGATAAGATCACAGCTCCATCACATACTACCCCTGTGATTTTAAGCATGAAACTTAAGTTTCATTTTAGTTAAGCTGTAAAAACAATTTGACCTAAAACACTGTGGTAAATCAAAGGCATGAAAGTTATCAGAGAGGATTTCAAGAAGGAGATGTCGATTAGACTGGGTCTGGAAGGAGGGAAAACACTGAGGAGAAAGGTCATAAGTAAAGTACTTCCTACTTAGAAATACACTGAAATAGGAAACTGTAGGGCTTGTGAATGGAAAGAGATTATTGCTCTTCATTGAATCATGAGATGTGAGGAAAATCATAGAGGAAATGGATTTATAAAGATTGTTTATTCCAAATTTATGGGTTCTAGTATAACAGGGGTGACCTTTGTCCTATGGGTTTGATAAGGGGTTTTACATGTTTCTTGAGGAGAAGGTAGACATAACCAGAGTTATATTTGAGAAAAATTCATCTGGTAGTGCTGAGTAAGATGAATGGACTTGCCCCCAAAAAGGATTATTTCTCGAAGTTTTCTTCATGGGGATTCTGTGAATCAGTCAATACCACCACTTCCATCTTTTACTAAACACACACATACACACACACACACACACACACACACACACACCCCTTGCCTCCTCTTTTCTCCGCTTCACTGATGCAACTCTAGTCATACTAGCCTACTTGCTTTTTCTCCACAGATTCATGCTGTTTTCCCACTTTAGGTTCTTCATGCAGACAATTCTCTCTGCCTGAAAAGACCTCCACATTTTTATGCACATCTCCCTCATTTTATTAAGATCTGCTTTGAACATGTTCTTTAAAATTTCAACGATTCCTGACCCTATAAGTATGATGATCACACTCATCCATGTCACCTTTTCATATACTCTGACACTTACACATGTGTTATATTTAAGTGTTTATCTCTCCTCTCCAGAATATAAGGTCCATGAGAACAAGAATTTTTTATTGTTGTTTTCCTGTTAAATAATATATCCCGAGTCACCCGGCTGGCTCAGTAAGTAGAGCATGCGACTCGGTCTCAGAATTGTGAGTTTGAGCCCCACATTGCGTATGAAGATTATTTAAAAACATAGACATATATCATAACCCCAAGAACATTCCCTGGCATATAATGGGTCTTAGATAAATAAAATATTTGTTGAATTAATAAATTAATTTAGTTTTATTCTGTGAAACAACTTTATAATAATAGTGAAAAGACATTTGTTAGAAGGTATTGGATTTCCATTATAGGAAATTCAACCTGGGAATGTTATTCAAATTAGATGCTAACATTGAATAGATAACTACTGGCCTCTATGAATGTAAAGTCCTTTCATTTGTAAAATGCTATGATCCTCAATACTCGATCAAGGAGTGTTAATGCTGTTTAACTGCTAAAAGCACTAATAGACCAAAATAGTTATAAAAATATATATTCAGGGGTGCCTGGGTGGCTTAGTCTTTAAGTGTCTGCCTTTAGTTTAGGTCATGATCCAAGGGTCCTGGGATACAGCCCAGCATCAGGCTCCCTGCTTGGTGGGAAACCTGGTTCTCCCTTTCCCACTCCTCTTGGTTGTGTTCCCTCTCTTGTCATGTCTTTCCCCTGCAGATAAATAAAATCTTTAAAAATACACACACTCACAACACACGCGCGCGCGCGCGCACAAACACACACACACACACACACACACATATATTTCAATACTTATGTGGTCTTCAGTTTTATGGCAGTGGGATATGCAAAAGGAATAAAATAAAAAGATAACACTCGTGGGAGAAGACAGGCAACAATGAAATGAGCATTGTAATTTCGTGGAGATGTAATTGCTATGAAAACAGTAAAACAGAGTAAAAGGAAGGAGAGCAAACCAATATCAATGAAGTTAGTTAGAGAATAGAGTCTGAAAATGAAACTTGAGCTAAATCCTGTATGATGAGAGTATGTCACCAGTACAAATACCTTGGGAGAGGAAGTCACAAGAAAAATAGACAGCAATGCATAAAGGTGCTGACAGTCACTGGCCTACAATGAGGTACAAAGAGAATGCCTGTGGGTGAGAGTGAGTAGTATGGTGTGGGGTCAAATGGTGAAGATGGCTGGGTTATGGAGATCACTGTAGACATCTTACTACTTTTGGAGAATCATTTTCTTTTTTGCATCCATGAAAAAACAGTTTAAAATACTTTATTTGGACAACTATGTATGTTCAATACCATGCTTGCATCATTATGAAACTTGGGCATAATTAATGTTTTCTTGTTAGACTTTTATTTTTGAGATGTTTTCCTTAACATCTGAAATTAGATAGACTCTTACCATTTTATTTTTTTCCTTAAGCTAAATTTACTTTTCTGTGGCTAAAATGGTCTCCTTTATTTGATATTTTCTGTCCAAATGGAATAAGAAGGCCAATCCTTTACTGTATATAACTATTTTTCAGAGG
The DNA here is from genome assembly GCF_009829155.1 of Mustela erminea. Classification (NCBI taxonomy): domain Eukaryota; kingdom Metazoa; phylum Chordata; class Mammalia; order Carnivora; family Mustelidae; genus Mustela; species Mustela erminea. The sequence goes on along the minus strand of NC_045624.1, from coordinate 81,216,206 downwards.
TTTCAAAAGAAGACATTATGCTCTAATACCCTGAAGATTTATTTGTAAAACTTCTACAAGGAAAGAAGGGAAACCACAGAAAATTCTGAAGCAGGAGATGAAAAGTAAACATAGTGGGTTGTTGAAATATGGTTAGCAAATGATGAGGTGAACTGTAGAAAAAGAACTAAGAATTCTCTTTAGGCCTGGAAAATTGTTAGAGTTAAGAACCTGTGAACTGTTAAGTCAGGGAGGGCATGTTGGCAGTTAAAGTAAAGTAAGATTTGGGTGCCTGGGTGGGTCAGTGGGTTAAAGCCTCTGCTTTCGGCTCAGGTCATGATCCCAGGGTCCTGGGATCGAGCCCCACATCGGGCTTTCTGCTCAGCAGGGAGCCTGCTTCCCTCCTCTCTCTTTCTCTGCCTGCCTCTCTGTCTACTTGTGATCTCTCTCTGTCAAATAAATATATAAAAATCTTTTAAAAAAAAAAGTAAAGTAAGATTCTAAGAGAAAAAGAAAATTGTGAGTCCATTAAGTTATTGAATATCAAAAGCTTAAAGGACTTTTTGCTTCTTGTTCTTTTAAAATATAATTCAAGATTTTAAAAAGTTAAAAATAAAATATAACTCAAAATTGTTTTAAAACATAATTTTAAAAATAAGCATTAAGGCCTCAATATTATTAAATTATGAAGATGACCACAACATTACAAAAAATATTTTGTTGATGACCCTTTATTTCCTAGAAATATTATCTTGGGTCATGAAATCCTTTTTGTTACTGAAAAGGATAGAAGGAATGAAAATATTTGAAAAATAATGTTATGTCTTGCTATTTTAAATTTATAATTTAAGTATTTTAAAAAATAAAGGTTGACACTATTTTGTTTTTGCTAAGAAAAATCTATCTAGGAAAGATTTCTAGGTTTTTTTTTCTCATTAACTATTTTCTAGAACATATCTAGAAGAGCTAGAATAGACAAACTAAATAAGTCCTGACAATATATCTTGACTAGTCATACATTTGTCCAAGATATAACTACATAAACTAGGATACAGCTAGGCAAAGTAGATATATCTATATAATATATCTGGACACCTTATCTATTAAACTTTACTTCAGACAGTTTAAATGTATTTTTCTCCACACTGAAAGAAATTCTCAAGATCTCAGTGTCTTTCTCTCACTTGTTCTTGCATTGCCCTACCATACTCAAAACACCTTTTTATATGTTTGGCCTGTGTATAATACAGATATTAGGAGTAGATAACTTCAGTGCTGCAGAACTAAGGATGGGCAACAGTTGGAAGGTGGAAGAACTCTCATATTTTACCCATTATACTTAAGGATTGATTGAATTTATTATTAATATGCATTGCTTTGTTATTTATTTTTAAGATTTTATTCATTTATTTGACAGAGACCACAAGCAGGCAGAGAGGCAGGCAGAGAGAGAGGAAGGGAAGCAGGCTCCCCGCTGAGCAGAAAGCCCGACATGGGACTTGATCCCAGGACCCTGAGATCATGACCTGAGCTGAAGGCAGAGGCCCAACCCACTGAGCCACCCAGGTGCCCCAATTTGTTAACTTCTTAAGGACAACTACAAATATTGCTATAAAAAACAAATAAATGGAATCCACACACAAATATTTATAGCAGCTTTTTTGTTGTTGTTAATTGCCAAAACTCAGGAACAACGAAGATGTCCTAAAGCAAATGAATGTATAAATAAACTATGATACATCCAGACATAATACTAAGTGAAATATTACTAAGTGAAAGAAGCCAATCTGAGAGACTACCTGCTGTATGTTTTCCAGCTACATGACATTGTAGAAAAGGCAAAACTATGGAGACATTAAAAAGATGAGTAGTTGCCAGGAGTTGGGGTTGGATGGGGGAAAGGATTAGTACAGGCAGCCTAGAGGATTTTTAGGTCAATGAAATTTTTCTGTATAATACTATAAAAGTAGATAGATGTCATTATACATTTGTTCAAACTCATAGAATGTACCAACACCAAGAGTGAACCCTAAGGTAAGCTATGGGTTTGGGGCAACTATGTTGTGTTCATGTAGATTCATCAGTTATAACAAATGTACTATTCTGGTGGTGCTTATTGATAATGGGAAAGTAATGTATGCATTGAGGCAGGAGGTATACGGAAAATATAGATTTCTCTCAATTTTGCTGTGAGCCTAAGACTGCTCTTAAAAATAAAATAGTCTTTAAAATAAGAAACAAAGAAAAAGAGATTTAAAAAAGATAAATGTGACATATTTAAAAATAATCTTTGAATTATTGAATTGAAATAACATTTTAAGATGTTAATTTAAAGACAAAAAAAGCAATCTAATGTGGGGGAACAATCATAACTTAAGGTTTCTTAGAATGACATCTTATAAGTACTTTTTATTCTCTACTATACAATAATTAAATCCCTAATTAAAAGATACCTCTTTCCTGGGGCTAATTCTTCTTGTAATGTGTGAAAGTACATTAGGAGGGCTTCATGGTGATTTTATGAAAATAATGATGGGCGATTTAAATGAAACTCAAGATTGTTCCAATTAAAAAAAAAGTAGATCTGACCTCTGCATGGGAAATAAATACCTCTGACATCAACAACTAGAAAGCTTTTTTTTGTTTAACATAGAATTTAATTCACATATAACCATGACCAATAAGATAAACTGTAGATACTGGTTTTCTACAGATATGGAAAATATTTTTGCATTTCTGAAATTCATATCTGAATAAGAATGCCATATATATATATATATATATATATGTTTACATGTTGAATTAAAATGGCTTTAGTGCATTTTTTTAAAATATTCTGTGCTTAAACTCTGCTATAATTCTAATCCTGAGTAATCATTCTGAAGGGACTTAGAATTCTCTTGGCAACTGAAAACTTTCTACTTTATAGTTTCTCTCCACTGTAAAATGAAAGACTGAAAATTAGTTAAATTATAATTAGTATTATTGTTGCATATACATCATTCTCTTTCTTTGATATTGAATAAATGTGGCTTAATATTTATTTCCAAGCCTTACCTATAATCATGAGTTTTTCTATATGCTGTGTTATACCCTAATCCTATTTAGTTGTGTTTCACCATCCCATAAAACTCCAAAGGTAAGAACTGCCTTTATATGAATCTTGGCACTAGCCCCAGACACCCTCAGTGTGGGATTTCCGATCCGTCTTTTCATTTCCTCTTCAGAAAATAGTTTCTGCTCTTCTCATCACAATTTCTCCTTTTAGCTATTAGTAGATCTTCTCAACCCTCTCCGGATGCCTAGAAGTATCTTAAGGGAGTTCATTTTGATTAGAAAGTCTTAGGTCAATGTGTATGTAAATTCAAACCTTTGGTTTCTGTTTCCCGGAATGCAAAGTAGTTTAAATCTTAAAAATTTCCCAATGTGAGGGGTATATTCTTTTAAAATTGTGTGTATACATGTTTGTGGGGGTATGTGTGAGAGGGTGTTGTATATGTGGAGTTTTAAGGCATTATTCCAAGAGAAAAGAAAATGAATGACTTATGTTGAAATTTATATTATCTATAAGTGTTACCTAGAACAGTGAAAAAGTAAGCATTTACAAATAATTTTAAAACTGTATTTTTTGAGGGGTACCTGGATGGCTTAGTCAGTTAAGCATCTGCCTTTGACTAAAGTCATAATCTCAGGGTCTTGGGATGGCCCAATGGGCCAGTTCAGTAGGCAATCTACTTCTCCTTCTCCCTCTCACTTGTGCTCTCTCTCTCACTTTCTCTCTCAAATAAATAAGTAAAATCTTTAAAAAAAAAAAAAAAAGGTCTATTTTTCAGATCCAAGTGGGGAGGGAGAGCATTATTTTGAAGATAGGAGACTATGTAAGCATGCAAACTTGATAGGAATAATTTAATAAGGGCATGTGGTCACTAGTCTTTAAACAATTTAAGAGACAAATGTGGTTATTCAATTAGGCAGGGTCTATTTATTTTACATTTGTGGACATTTATGCATTCATTTAACAAGTATTTATTGAATATCCCTAGTACTGACAGTAAATAAACAAAACAGTTGTACTTGTGCATAGGAGAGCTTCAAATCTGAGGAGGTTACCATAAGGCTACTGTGGGGACAGGTTGACTTCAGTTTGAACAACTAACTTCTTACATTTAGTTGATTAATTTCCAAGACCCTATGGTAACCTCTGTTTACTAGTAAAGGAACGTCTCTTGGGGTGGGGTAGAAAGTCTTATGTTTAGAACATGAGAAATTATGGGGAAGTCCTGAGAGAAAGCTTTTGTCTTTCACTTGGGTTCATCTCTAAGGAGGCCCTGTGACATTAAAAGGACAGGAAACCATAGAGTTGAGGGTCCATATCTGGGCTCTCTACTCTGTTCCACTGGTCTATGTGTCTGTTTTTATGCCAGTACCATACTGTCTTGGTGATCACAGCTTTGTAGTAAAGCTTAAAATCAGGTAACGTGGTGCCCCAGTTTTATTTTTGTTTTTCAACATTTCCTTAGCGATTCGGGGTCTCTTCTGAATCCATACAAATTTTTGGATTATTTGCTCCAGCTCTTTGAAGAATACCAGTGGAATTTTGTTCAGAATCGCATTAAAAGTATAGATTGCTCTAGGCAGCATAGACATTTTAACAATGTTTATTCTTCCGATCCAAGAGCATGGAATGGTCTTCCATCTTTTTGTGTCTTCTTCAATTTCTTTCATGAGTGTTCTGTAATTCCTCGAATACAGATCCTTTACCTCTTTGGTTAGGTTTATTCCCAGGTATCTTATGATTCTTGGTGCTATAGTAAATGGAATCGATTCTCCAATTTCCCTTTCTGTATTTTCATTGTTAGTGTATAAGAAAGCCACTGATTTCTGTACATTGACTTTGTATCCTGTCACGTTGCTGAATTGCTGTATGAGTTCTAGTAGTTTGGGGGTGGAGTCTTTTGGGTTTTCCATGTAAAGAATCATGTGATCTGCGAAGAGAGAGAGTTTGACTTCTTCATTGCCAAGTTGGATACCTTTTATTTCTCTTTGTTGTCTGATTGCTGTTGCTAGGACTTCTAATACTATGTTGAACAAGAGTGGTGAGAGTGGGCATCCTTGTCGTGTTCCTGATCTCAACGGGAAGGCTGCAAGCTTTTTCCCATTAAGGATGATATTTGCTGTGGGTCTTTCATAGATAGATTTTATGAAGTTCAGGAATGTTCCCTCTCTCCCTATACTTTGAAGTGTTTTAATCAGGAACGGATGCTGGATTTTGTCAAATGCTTTTTCTGCATCGATTGAGAGGACCATGTGGTTCTTCTCTCTTCTCATATTAATTTGTTCTATCGTATTGATTGATTTGCAAATGTTGAACCATCCTTGTAGCCCAGGGATGAATCCCACCTGGTCATGCTGGGAAAACTGGGCAGCTATATGTAGAAGAATGAAACTCGACCATTCTCTTACACCTTACACAAAGATAAACTCAAAATGGATAAACGACCTCAACATGAGACAGGAATCCATCAGAATCCTAGAGGAGAACATAGGCAGTAATCTCTTCGATATCAGCCACAGCAACTTCTTTCAAGATATGTCTCCAAGGCAAAGGAAACAAAAGTGAAAATAAACTTTTGGGACTTCATCAAAATCAAAAGCTTCTGCACAGCAAAGGAACAGTCAACAAAACAAAGAGGCAACCCACGGAATGGGAGAAGATATTTGCAAATGACAGTACAGACAAAAGGTTGATATCCAGGATCTATAAAGAACTCCTGAAACTCAACACCCACAAAACAGACAATCATATCAAGAAATGGGCAGAAGATATGAACAGACACTTCTCCAATGAAGACATACAAATGGCTATCAGACACATGAAAAAATGTTCATCATCACTAGCCATCAGGGAGATTCAAATTAAAACCACATTGAGATATCACCTTACACCAGTTAGAATGGCCAAAATTAACCAGACAGGAAATATGTGTTGGAGGGGATATGGAGAAAGGGAAACCCTCTTACACTGCTGGTGGGAATGCAAGTTGGTGCAGCCTCTTTGGAGAGCAGTGTGGAGATTCCTCAAGAAATTAAAAATAGAACTTCCCTATAACCCTGCAATTGCACTACTGGATATTTACCCCAAAGATACAGATGTAGTGGAAAGAAGGGCCATATGTACCCCAATGTTTATAGCAGCAATGGCCACGGTTGCCAAACTGTGGAAAGAACCAAGATGCCCTTCAATGGACGAATGGATAAGGAAGATGTGGTCCATATACACTATGGAGTATTATGTCTCCATCAGAAAGGACGAATACCCAACTTTTGTAGCAACATGGATGGGACTGGAAGAGGTTATGCTGAGTGAAATAAGTCAAGCAGAGAGAGTCAGTTAACATATGGTTTCACTTATTTGTGGAGCATAACAAATAGCATGGAGGACATGGGGAGTTAGAGAGGAGAAGGGAGTTGGGGGAAATTGGAAGGGGAGGTGAACCATGAGAGACTATGGACTCTGAAAAATAATCTGAGGGTTTTGAAGGGGCGGGAGGTGGGAGGTCGGAGTACCAGGTGGTGGGTATTAGAGAGGGCACGGATTGCATGGAGCACTGGGTGAGGTGCAAAAATAATGAATACTGGTATGCTGAAAATTAATTTAAAAAAATAAACGAACAAACAAATAAATAAATAAAATCTTTGAATAATTAAAAAAAAAAAAAAGACAGGAAACCTGACTTACTGAGTACCTTGCATAAGACACTTCATTCAGTTACAAATGGAAGAAGGTAGAAGAGATCTGAGATACTGGCAAGTCTCTGGCTTTGTAATTTGCTAGTAATATGGTGGCCCATTTTTATTTAAATATATCTTATCAGATTAGTTAGTGTAAAACATTCATTTTCATTCTTTAATGTTCCAAATTATATTAAATTTCTCTTCATAAGTTCACTATTGAGTTACTACCTGGTGGTTCACAGTATTTGCTCTGAATTCTTGGTTTGGTGGAAGAGATTCAGTAAATGATCAACTTGTTGATGATGTCATGGAAATGTTTTTAGTTCTATCCTTTGTCTCTCTCTCTCTCCTTCTCTCTCTCTCTCCCACCTTTTCTCCATCCCTCTCTCCCTTCTTCCATCTTTCCTTCCTTTCTTTCTTTTCCAAAATTGACACTTTCCCAAGAAGACACTTGGGACCTGTGAATGGTTTCTTGATGTAGTTTTCCATAAGACTCTCCTGATCGGCATGCTCTCTTCTCCACCTACAGTCTTTATCCTAGGAATGTATCTTTATGATATCAATAAATAAGATGGGAAGCAAGTTATCAAATTCAATAAGAACTCTAAATTGAATAGATAAGAGTCTCTTTCTCTTACCAGTGATATTAATGCCTATCTCAAAGTTGAAACAGAGAAGAGAGGAAGTGTCCAGCAACTTACTTTTCAATAATTATTTGTATTTCAGACATTTAATCTGTTCCTTTTATAATGAGCTTTCATATTAGCATGGATGACATTCTTATCTAAAATCCAGAAAGCCCCAGGAAGAGAGAAAATTAAGGAAAATCCTTTTAAGGAAACCACATCTTTCTCTTCAAAGCAATCAAAACTTTTAAGAGTCTTGTGTAAATAAGTCAGTCAAAAGTTTGCCTGTTTTAGGATTTTTATGCCCCAAACCAAAAGGTAGGACTAACTTCATTTGGTTTATTTGTTTTTATTTACTAGTTTACCTTTAGTTTTCTAAGTCAACTTCCAAGTCTTTCTTCTTTCTGGACATAAGGATGTAAAAAGAAATAGACTAGTAAATGTATGTGCACCTAAAGTAAATTATTCTTGATTAGCTCTTTCCAAATACATAGTTGGCAGCCCCTCAGGAAAAAAAAAGAGAAATGTGAACTGTGTTGTTCTCTATATTTCAATATTTCTTCTAATTAGATGTAATTAGTGAAAAGGCCAAAAAAATTCAGACATGTCTCCAAAGTGAGTGAATAAGACACTTTAAGTACATTTATTAATTGAATGCATTGCAGCAAAAGTAGCTAGATGGAACTTATTTTAAAGCCTCCAATTATATTTAAGGCGAGCTGCAAAATAATAAAATAGTCATTTTACATCATATTACTTAGTAGATGCTTTAACTTTCTAATTTCAGGTTTTAGAAAAGGTTATAGGCAATAAAAGTCAAAGGGAATAGGACAAAAGTTAATACCTTATGTCTACACTCATTAACATACCTGGCCCCGAGAAACAAGACACAGTTGAAGTTCTTCTCACAAATTAGCAGGTCCCATGTTTTGGGAGGATTATGTTTAGAATCATGGGTCTTTGCCTTTCTTGAGACACAAAGCTTTCTGAGATTTACAAGGACTGTTGTTTTCCCTACCAAAGAAAATAGAACATGTATATATACACGTAAAATGCTTGCACAGACCTTGTTAAACTCAGATTATCAAGTTTTGAAAAAAGATGAAATCAGAATCAGATAAACATAACACTTTCTGATGCATGTTTGCCATTTTTACAATGAAGTACAACATGAATTCCAATGGCTCGCAAGCCATGCTATTCTCTGAATGAGTTACTGTTTTTGTATTGACGAAGAAACTTAACATTTCAAAATAACTTTAAAGATTATAAACTGGATCAACTATGTTAGAAAATAATTTGGAAGCAAAGATCACTGACTTTTGAGGGAGCAACTCTACTTATAGAAATTTGTTTTAGAGAAATAATCTGAAATGCAGTTTCATGTACAAATATTGTGACAATAACACATTGTAATATAAGCTAGAATGTGTTTAGTATGTTCTACATGGTGAGCTCATTTTTCCTTATGGATTTTAACTCAGTCTAATAGCAATTTTATGTAGATACCATTTATTATACACCATTAAAAAAAAAAACAAAACCCTGAGAGTTTAAGTGATTAATAACCAGCCCCACATTTTAAAAAGGAAATGGCATAGTTGAGACATGAATCCAGGTTGGCCTGCACTTATACTTTTAGTGGTCCATTTTTTAGAATATTGTTCATATCAATGGAAAATCAGAGGAGCCTTAATTTCCAATAATAAAAGGAAGTTTAAACACCATGTAACCATAGAGATAAGATGGATAGAATAAAGATTAAATTTAACCAAATAATGCAATGCTGTGGGAATTCTTAGTATATGCAATTAATGTATGAAGGAAACCTCAGAAATATTCATATTATAAAATTATAGGTGCAGTATGAACATAACTGTGACTTTGACAAAATTTGCCAAGTATTAACAAAAAATTGCTTTAGGATTTTGTTTTTTTATCATTTCCATTACATTAAGCTGTTTATAAAAAGCATGCATGGCTCTTCTAATAATGCAAAGAAACTCTTTTGCTATTTTTGTAGTTGTGGATTTCACAATTCTTCACCTGTTCATGAGGACTACCTAAAACTGAAAACGAGAGAATTTAGCGCAGTCTCTGATAAGAAAGTGGAACATGCCCCCTAGTGGTCACAGTGTTTTTAAAGTTCTTTACTGCCTCTTTTTCCTATGAGTGGTTACACTTTGATCTGGTATTTGATGGTGGTGGGAAGGAAATGGGATTCATGCTATCAGAATGAACGGCAACGTCTTCTAATTAGGGGTTTGGGTTGTTTGGAACACTTTACTTGTAACCCGCTTTGGGGAAATTTTTAAATCAGATCAACAATTTAAAAATGGATATTTAACAATATTTTAAAATTATACACATTTCTCTGTTTATTTTGCCTGTTAATATTTTAAACACATATTCTATTTTTCCTAGAGTTAAATGTAGCTTTATTTTTACAAAAACTAAATTTACTGCCAGTTAATTAAAGTGTTTTGTTTCTGAAAGTAACCTGTTTTTGAGGCTAAAAACGAGTCAGTGTAATGATCAAAAGAGCCATGAAATGATATGGAAAGTAATGATGTATAAAAACCTATTTAAATGGTGAATAAAGTATGTGCATATTATGGAAAATCACAATACCTTAATGACAGATACTACATTATTATTATTGTGAATTTCTTTGCGCACTAGAAAAGATGCTCAGACAACACATTCCTACTGGGGAAGATTTAACATAGACATAGAATTAAAGACATTAATTCTTAAATTCAAAGCAGAATATAATATATCTCCTATAAAATTCTAATAAGAAGTAAGGTTTAGGTTGAGGGCTTTAAAGATTTATCTATCTGTCTATCTATCTATAATTTTATCTGAGGCAGAGAGAGAGAGAGCATGGGAGGGCAGAGGAGGAGGAAGAGGAAGAGAAAGAATCAAGCAGACTCCCCGCTAAGAGGACTTGATTTCACAACCCTGAGATCATAACCCGAGCCAAAATCAAGAGTCAGATGCCTAAATGAGGCACCCCAAAGATTTTATGTTTGTGAGACAGACAGAGAGAGACGGAGAGAGAGAAGAGTGGAAAAGGGAGAGGGGCAGCAGATTCCCTGCTGAGTGCAGAGCTCAGCCCTGGCTGGGCTCAGGGCTCAGTCTCAGGACTCTGAGGTCATGACATCAGCGAAACTAGATTGGGGGCTTTAATGTTTGGTTTCAGATCTTAGTCTTAATGCCCACTTGCTATATAACTCAGGTGATGTTACTTAATTATTCTGACCCTAAATGTTCTTCTTTGTATAGTATTCATACTAATAATGCAATGTCTACTTCAGGGGTTTATGAGATTTAAATGATGCCAGGAATGCTTGGCATAAAGAGGAATTCAATAAATTATAGTAAAAATTATTTTTAAAATTTATTTCCCTTGAGAATACTAACAGCACTATTTTATTTTATTTTTAATTAATAATAACATTTTCCAAGAAGAAGTACTTTGAATAGGTAAGATATTCCTGAAAAAGAATAGAAATAAGGGACATTAGTCCTCCCCAAGTAAATGTATGCCTATAGAGAATCAGCAAATGCATCATTGTATATCTACAAAATGGAGTACTGTTTTGTTGATAAAAATAATCAGCTAGAGGGGCACCTGGGTGTTTTCAGTCAGTTAAGCATCTGCTTTTGGCTCAGGTCATGATCTCAGGGTTCTGGGATCAAGAATGCATCAGGTTCCCTGCTCAGCGGGGAGTCTGTCTCTCTATTTGCCCCTCCCCCCTCACTCTGTTCTCTTTCGCTGTCTGTCTCTTTCTCTCTCTGTCTCAAATAAATATATAAATAAATCTTTTAAGAAATAATTAGGTAGATGCATATAATAGAATTAAAAAAATGATGAATAACTCTTTTGGCAGGAAGTTAGATTTTATAGCTAGGGTATAAAGCTAAATTTACATGTAATCCAAATTATTCTTAGAAATCTCTCAGGAAAGTGTGATGTTGGAGACAATGGCCCTGAATAAATTAGGTGATTTCTATATAAAGACAGTATTTTACCCAACATGCTTTCTTTAACTACTAGATCACACTTAGTGCTGCAAAACCTCATTCTAGAAAATTCACTGAATGGTCTTACAAACTTGAACCAACAGAGGGAAACAAAAAAAGTGGAAGGATAGTCTTCATCTACTTTGATACAGAAACATTCTGCTTACTGAAGAGAAATGTCTGTGCAGTTTTCATATTTTTTTCCTACCTTTTTTTCCTTTCCAGGTTATGTATATTTCAATTTGACTAAGTTAAATGCATGGGAATTTAGTGGAAAGATCTTAGTGGAAAAATCTCCATGATTAAAAAAAAATTGCTGAATTATATTATAATATGTTACTATAAAGACACCCAATATACACACATTATAAAAATGGATCAAACTGTTCATAAAACAATGTATTGTATATATTTAAGGAATTATGCAATTTCAAACAATAGAAATCAAGTTGTTAATTTGTGATTGTTTCTATGCAATAAAATCAGGAGGAGGGATTTTCTTGATATATCTTTGGATGTTCAAGGAGTATATGTTAATTTTGCAATGTAATAGACTGTATATTAAATGATTGAAATAAAAAGAGAAAAAAGAAACTAACAGTTTTGAAAAGAAAACTTTTGGAGCATTCTTTTTTAACATATGGCTTAAAACAAATTAGGGTGTAGGTAAAGACAGAACAAGAAGAAAGGAAAATTTGCCATAACTCAGACAAATAATTGGATTCAAATATTGTATTACTGTGTCTATAAATGTGTATTTCTATGTATGCATGTATGTGTGTCACAGTTATTAATTCCTACCCAATCTGATCCCTAGTTTCTGGAGTTCACCACTACCTCTCCATCATTGTTGCTAATGCCTTAAATCAAGGAATGGCAAACTCTTTGAGACAAATGCACAAAAGTAATTTGTTTCAACCAGATATTGTACTTAAAATTTGCACTTAACAATTCATAAAACTTTGACATTTGTTATTTCACTTTTCCCTATAATATTAAAAGGTCTAAAATACTTAGTCTACATTTCCACATAGCATTCACCTACAGGAAATGAAAGATGAGTAGACATCTCCTTTGTAGATATAGCATGTGTTCTCTGTTTTCCATAGTCTTAACTAGCTGTTTCACTTATTTAAGTGAACTGCTTGACCTTGATATTGACTGTTATAAATGTGTCTCTTACTGTTATGACCTCAAAATTGGTCTGAAGTTACTTTGAAGCTGCCAATTTTATTCTGTTTACCAAAGATAATTATGTCACTATTGTGTTTAAATGAGGCACTTAAAAATATCTGCCACAGTTCCTTTGCCATTACTTATTTTCCTTGTAAGTCCCTTACTTTATCTTGAGTTGCTTTTCATTGTTCTCTTTTATACTCCAAATACATACCATCTATGATTCAATGAAGTGAATGTTTACTGAGTACAAACCACATGCCAGGCTCTTAGCTAGGTGCTGTGGATATAAAAAGTTCTTATTGGGGGTTGGAAAATTAAATGATTATTAAGTCTCAATTAAATTGCTCTAGCTGGTGATAACAGAGCAGTAGGAAAACCAGCTAACTTTACCCTCAGAGGAGTAAGTCAAAGAAGACTTAATGAGGGTGAGAGGAAATTATATAATAATTAATTGTTGGAGATAAGTTTGGATGTGTACTTGAGGATACAATAGCCATAATACATAGATTCATTTTCTGTTGAGTTACACCTTATTGCACAACTATTCTCTAGCTTAAAAGAAGGAAAACATAAAGATAAAACAACCATTTTTATGTATTTTCAGTTGATGTCATTTAAAAAACTATACAGCATAGCATATTAACATTGAAGCATAAATTTTGAAATATAAATAATTACTAATGATCTTTATTACCATGTCATTATTTTCTTAAATGTTGGATAATTCTATCCACTAATTTTGGAAATGCCAATATCCTGTAATGAATGCATAATATGCTTATAAAATTCTCAGGGAACAGAAAAAGAAGTGTATTGCTATGTGTATCTGAAATCCCCAATTACTTCAGATTCAGCACTAAGAAGGGAGTGGAGTAATAAGTACTAATGAATTTAAGAGCACAATCTGCTGTTTTATCTTATTATCACATGTTGCTTGGTAAAAATACTGTAGATTAAATAAGATTCCAGTTGGTGGAGGAATAAAATAAAACAGAGTCTTGATGTAAGTTTAATGGCAATGTAGTATTTTTTAATTAAGTGAATGTTCTCAAAAATATGGATAAGCTTAAATTTAGATACTTAAAACATGTAGAAAAAGGGAAATTAAGGAATTTGACACTCTATCAGAGCATTCTCAAGTATAAAATATGATTATTTCAGTAAGTCAACGTTACATATTGCAACACAAGATTAGACAGATATATGTACACTTTTCTTTCCTAAGTCAATATATACTTTGCACTTTTTTTATTGCATTTTAAGTTATGCTCTCCAAGTAAAAGAATACCTCAAAGAATGAAGAAGGATCCAAGTAAAAGAATACCTCAAAAAATGAAGAAGGATTCTACTATTAAATATTTTATATATATATTTTTAGAGAATGAGCAATAGCTTTCAGGATAGGCTCTGCCCTCTTCACTCAAGGCCAACTCAGTCCTCAGAATATGCTCTTTTTTTTCCTGTCTCTCTTGTTATCCTCTCTCTTGTAATCTCTTATATATATTTTTTGTACTTTCAGTTTTGGGCAAGGCTAGCACAGTATGTTTCTAAAAAATATGAATATCTGATTTTTATCATAGCTGACCCAATCATTTTCTAATAAGATGTTTCCAAATTTATGGGAAGGCCAGCACCCCATGTTTCCATACACATGGGTATCTGACTTTTATCATAGCTGATCCATCTATTTTCTATTAAGACTTTCAATTGCCATATTAAAATTTGAACTATTAATATTACCTTTTCTCTTTCCAGTAAGCAAGTTGATCTGAAATCTGGACTCCCTTGTTAATGTTTTACTTTGAAAATAACTTTTCTTACTGTCCAAATTTGATCCTCAGCTTTCCTTTATTTTCTTTTTCTGTCCAATCCTTGTACATTATTTTTTCAATTTAAATTCTATTACCCAACATGTAGTAGTACGTCATTAGTTTTTGATTTAATGTTCAATGATTCATTTAGTTGCGTAAAAACCCAGTGGTCATCACATCATGTGCCCTCCTTATTGCCCATCACTGAGTTACCCCATTCTCCCACCCACCTCCCTTTCCATGAAATTCTACATATTAAGTCTTTTCCAAAGTGGTATATAGACATGTTTAAGTCCCTCCTATCTTACTTAATACTAAACCAACAAGATAACTCTCCTTTGAACCTGTTCATGCTTCTAATGCTGGTCATATCCCCCCACCCCCCATTTCTAACCAAGCTTCTTAAAGCACAGAGCCTGATGCAGGGCTCATCTCAAGAACCTGAGATATTGGTCTGAATCAAAATCAAGAGTGAGATGCTTAAGTGACTGAGTCACCCAGGCGCCCTTCAAACATTCGTGTTTTAAAAAATGATCTTACACATTCCTTGAAAAAGAATCTCATGGCTTCCTTCTACCTGAAACTTTTTTCTGTTGAAGTCCATTCTTCTGTGAAAATGAGGATGTCCAACTGTGTACAAGTAGTGAAGTCGTGATATGTAAGCAGTTTTTCATTAGCTTTTTAGCTTTGAACAAACTTCTTATATAATCTAACCTCAATCTCCAACTCTACAACAGGAGACTGTTAATACTGATGAAATGACTTGTTAACCCAGTGCAGCCCCATCTGGCCATCATATGCTCAAACTCAATTTCCTCTTTCTACCATTACCTGTCAGGACCACACCACTGGCTTATTTTTATCTTTATATTCTCCTAGGAATGGCAATCTCTTTCCATGGTTGCAGTTGTCCTATTAGAATCCTTCAGTAAAACACTATATAAAGAAGAAGAAGGAAATTACATTTTAAGTCTGATTAAAATGCTCTGGTATTTGCAAACATATCACTATATTATATTCTAACAAAATTATGCAATAGTTTAATGATCTTGAAGGAATCTTCAATTGAGCATGATCTTTTGTTCTGAATTAATCTCAGAAAGGAATGTGTAGCTCTGCCTTTTCCTTGCTGCTCTTTCCTATCTGGTTCTTTGCCCCGTGAATTCTAGACACTTTGACCTCCTCTAATTCGCAATTCTGTCTCACCCCTTCAACTCAGGTAGATCACCGAGTTCTGCCTCCCTGTGCTGTAGCATGAAATTCCATACTGAGAGCTCTGACATTATGGGGCTGACCTTTTTTCCCTTTCCTCAGGCATCACTGTCCCGTGCTGCCTGTTGTCCAATGTATCAGACAACAATTGAATCATGTGTTTTGTCTCATTCTTTTTTTTTTTTTAAAGCCAGGTATGTAAAACCAATCTTGGCTATTCCTTCATGTGAAGAGAGTTGAAAACTGAAATCTTTTAACTATAGCAATTAGCCTAATATAACTGGGGTTCTGATACAGAACAGACTACTATAAATATTACAAGCCCTGATTATGTATAAATGATAAAAATAAGAAAAAAAAAAGAAAGGAGGGTAGAATTTGTGTGACGACTACTCTTGTATTTTATTGCAAGGGTTAAACATCAAATAAACAATATATCAAATAGTAGAGGTTATAAAGGTAACTGCCAAAAAAAATCAATACCATTAAATAAAATTGGAAGGTACAGATGAAGGAGAGGAGGAGTAGTAATTTCATCACTGCTCATAGTAGAGAGTTAATCAATAGAAGTTTAAGTGCCTCGTACCTCACAGCTATTAATATAATTACTAAAATGAGTATATAGAATATTTAATTATTAAAATATATATACACAGAAGTTATACAATAAGAGATTGAGGTGAAAAAAACAGTAAAAATTAAAAGCATTACATGAAATATAATGCCAGAACCAAAACCAAATACAATTTCATATCTGTAAATATTGACTGGCTAAAATCATAAATTGAAGGAAAAATCTCTCACTGAATCATAAATTGAAATGTTATGCATTCAAGGGAATGTTCAGCAAGAACTTGGATCCCATGAACCAAGTTGCTTGTCCAAGGAGTCCTTTATTTACCAGGAGTGGGTGTCTCTTGGGATCCCTCCTGCCTCCAGTGTTTGGCTAGGAGCAGCCCATGGAAGTGTGCCCTGGGCACATACATACCCAGAAACAGATTGCAGAAACTGGGCCCATAGTCAATTATGCTCTCCCAGTTGGAGGTCTGGGAGTCCCATTCTCTTTATTGCCATGAAGGAAGCATTGTTTGAGAGACTGAAATAAAAACAAAAGCAAAACCAAAATGCCAAAATACTATTCAATCCTATACAACTGACTCAAATTACCCTCCTGAAACCATGGATCATTTACTGAGGATGTAGTGACCTTTCCTCAAAAATGCCATAGTGATTTGTTATCCCTTTGTGAAATGTTTCACACTTATTTTAAGTATTTATAATGTATGTAGTGAATAATATTGTATTTTATGTAATATAAGTTATAATTTATATTTTGTCATTGGTCCATTAAATTGTCACAGATAAATAGCCAGAATGCACAGACATATAGAAAGGTAGGCTTTGCTTTTATGGGAGAAAAAGTGGAAATGAATTCATGTTTATCCAGCTTTCTGTCATATTCCTTGATTCTTCATATTGAGTGATTACTTCATCAATGTTATATGAAGAAAAAAAAGGAAAAAATGGAAAAGAAAATAATTAAAAATCATTGAAAATTTAATGCAACAAAAGTAATGCTATAACAAATTCTTGAAAATTGTATACCTTATTTTCTTACAGAATGGGGTAGAAACACACTACATTGTGGGGATTATGTGTACTTTTTTAAAAAATTATTTTTATACTGCAGCAAAAATAATAACAATAATAAAGTAGTAATTTAAGACAAAGGACAAAGTCAAATGAGGCTCTCTGTATATTATAGCAATATGTTCAAATTTTGAATCAAATTTTAATGGAGGCAGAAATCAAATTTTAATGGAATCCACATGGCTTCTGAACAAGTTGAAGTTTACGGTCCTAAATCTTGATTGCTTGGCAGTCTCCCATGAATGAATTCTTAGGAGAGTTGTAAACAATAAATCTGATTTTAGTGGTAGAGGGGTGCTTAGTAGCCAAATCTTCACAGGGCTGATAACTGATTGTTATCTCTGGAGGAAGTCATAATCTTTCCCTATACATGCTCCCTGTACTTGCAAGGGCATCTCTGTTTTCCATGGTGTTTGCTACATTTTCTCCTGTGGGGGTAACATTAGCAACTTCTACGTACATGAACTCCACTGTAATCAAATAACACTTCAAATGAAAACTACAGGATCTAGTTTAAGGTAGATCATTTTTCTCTCTTAACTCAGTGTGATAAGGTATCATCTTCATCTGTTTTTCTCATCTTTCCATACTTGCCAATGGTATCCTTAAAAAGTGAGTGGTCACTGTGTCTAAGTACTAAGTACTTTGTTCAGGGTCTTTAAACTCAGAGATCAGCTGAAGGGCTGCTTTCCAAGTTATGCTTTTAAAATATTTAAAACATAGTGTTGCAGGATATTATCCTGGATTAACAGCCTCCTGATTAATTTTTTTCTCATCTTCTGAGGAGGGCTTAGTAGTAGGGGTGATTTATGGCACCGCATCTGCAATTTAGATTAGTCTGATCATACCTCGTCTTTCATTTTTAATCAAACTGCTTTTCATTGTGCAGAAAATTCTTGGGTGAGTAAAAACAAGGAGTCATGTATTAATTTTTTAGAAATAGTTAATGATTCTTGGAGCCCTTGTGTAATAAATTAGCTAGGTGTAGATAAATCAGTAGGAAATCAGTCTCGCATTTATATAGATGACAAAGTAATTTGTAAATAAAAACATCTCATTTGTACTCTTGTAATTTTATACCACATATATACATTACTTTTTTCAAAACTAAAGAACTCATTTAAAATTTTTATGCAATCTGAGATGTACCTCTGAAATATTTTTAAGTGATTTTTAAAAATTTTTAATAGTTTTAGATGTACAGAAAAGTTGCAAAGATAATAATAATACTAGGAAGTTTCCAAATATCCTATGCTCAATTTTCCCCATTTTTCTTAAGATTTTATTTATTTATTTGACAGAGAGAGAGAGAGAGATCACAAGTAGGCAGAGAGCCAGGGGGAGTGGGGAAGCAAGCTCCCTGCTGAGCAGAGAGAGCTCAATGTAGGGCTTGATTCCAGGACCTTGAGACCATGACCTGAGCTGAAGGCAGAAGCTTAACCCACTGAGCCATCCAGGTGCCCCAATTTTCCCCAATTATCTTATATAGTATGGTACATATATCACAACTAATGAACTGATAGTAATATATTATTAATGAAAGTCCATACTTGATTCAAACTTTCTTTGTTACTACCTAATTTTTTTTCTGTTCCAGGATAACATCTAGGATATGACATTAAATTTAGTTGCCACATTCTTGAAAGCATATTTCAACTATTTTTATTTTCTATGTCTATTAAAATAGAATTATGTATATAATCTAGTTAATTTCAACATTTGGGTACATCATTTTAAGTAAGAATGTATATAATTTTTGAAATTAATGTTTAAATAATTTTTATTAAAATATGTATAGATATGTCATGGGACCAAGTAATAAAATATGGTATCAATCACATCATGATACAGGAATATTTAGAAAGCACAAAGTAACCAAAAAAGCTCTGTAAACTCCTACTGCCCAGAGGCAGTAACTTAACATCTCATCATAATTTCTACTCTGCTTTTATCTAGCTTATTTTCTTGAAGAACTGACAATCATATTGTTTATGTAAGTTCTTTTCTGCTTTTTCCTACTTAAAATGTAGATTGTTTACAAAAAGCATTTTCTTGGTGACAAATGTTCTATTTCTATATAAACCCATATTTTAAAAATGTATTTTCTACTGATAATCATTTAAATTATTTTCAATATTTTTCTCTTTATATATATAACTTCTAAATGAATTAAAAAAACACATTATTGAATATGTGATTGACATACAAAATGCTGTGTATATTTAGGATATACAATTTGATGATTTTGTAGATTAGTATATACCCATTAAACCATCCCTACAGTGTATGCCATAAGCAAATCTATCACCTCCTAAAGTTTCCTCCACCCTCTTTATTTTTTTTTTTTTAATTTTGGTGAGAACACTTAACATTTTTGACAATTAATCTTTATCATGTTTCCAGATTTCTTTAGGGATCATTTATTTCTTTACCATTTACTACTTTCCAAACAGAATTTCAGAGTGTACCCAAAACACCCATAGTGTATTTAATACTAACTCTCCAGTAAAGCATTAGAAAAGATTATCTGAAATAAGTTCCTGCACTAAAAAAATGTGAACATTTTAAGGCTTTTGACAAATGTTGATCAAAAAAACCTTCCCAATACTGGGCATTTTCCTTAAAAACATATAGTAGTAGTAGTAGTAGTAGTAGTAGTAGTAGTAGTAATTTGATAAATAATCATTTTACCATTTGCGTGCTTGAAATTAACATCGCAATATTTTCAAATACCTATAGCTATTGCCATTCCTTTTATTTCAACTAGCCATTTATATCCTTCACCCACTTATCTTTTGTGACATTGGGATTTATCATACTAATTTGAGTTAGTTCTAAATAAATTAAAGTTAATAAAATTTTTATCTCGTATATTCTGTATTTATATACAAATAAATTCAGAGGTTTAGACACATGAGGACATTAAATGTTTATTCAAAATATTAGTATTTTTACCTGCGGTATCTTCTATTGCTTTTAAGGTTAAAATGTATTCACTATTCACTTACCAATAACCATGATGTTTCATTTATTTTCTGTTATCTGTTCTAACAGTCAGTATATCATTGGCTATGAGCTCCCTCCAGTTCTTGCCAGGTACGCCGAGAATATAAGGCTTTGACTCCTCTTTGCCCATGCCTTTCTCAGGGTTGTGTTTGCACCCAGCAACATTGAATGATTAGATAACCTATGCCCCCAGACAAAGATCTGGCTTGTCTTCTGCTGACCATAAGAGCAGTAAATTCCTTGAGCTCAGTGTTTCTCAGCTGCAAAGAAAACCCACTGAATACACAGTGTCTATCTGGGCCCTTCCACACAAGTCCAGTAGGATTTGGGGGTGAATAAGGAGGATCTATTCAAATAGGATTCTTGTGCTATTTGTTTTATTATATCTAACTCTCTTATATCTTTGATCCTGGAATGCTAGGTCTTCTGCCAGCATCCAAGAAAGAGTGACAAGCTAGCTTTTATGAAGAATAACACCCTAGACTTTGAAGGTTTGACAAGAATGAAATGCAGACAGACAGAGCTTTCTGAAGGGGAAGAAGGAGGGACTGGGGGAGGGCTGAGTTCGGGGCTATGAGAAGACTTCCTAGGAGTACTTAATATATGCTTTTGTCAAAGATGTGAGTGAGATAGAAGAATAAAGACCCCACTGTCCTACTGTGCATGAGTCTGAGCATCAAGAAGTGGGACTACAACAAGTTGCCTAAGTGGCTCACTTTTTGTCAGACAGGAGGAGGGATGCTATCATGAAAAGGGGTCAAAAAGGGACTCTATAGCTGAAATAAATGCTGCCAGCAGTGAGGATATAGAACTTTAAGTGTATAGAAAACATTAAAACCTTCTTGAACCTGAGAGATCAGAGACCAAAAGCCCCTGGAAACTGCAAATAAATGCAAAATCTAGCTTACTGCAGTGGAGCTGCTCTCCCCATCCATTTGCCCTTACCTGTTTCTCTCTCTCCTGTTTATCCTCATCTCATCTGCTTTAGGCAAAAGCCTGAATATGCTGGCAGGGGAGGAGAAGGACACAAATTGTTATAGCTCTGTTTAATACATGCATCCAAGTCACATTCTATGTGGCTGTGTTGCAGAGTGGATGCTAACAACAAGGGTGGCCAAAGTTCTAAGAACTGCAAGGATGACCCACAGCAGTGGAGGTGGAGAGGGTCTGCAGAAAAGGGTCCCTAGTGTTGAGTGTTTATTAGAGCCTGGAGATTACATGCAAGGAGGAAATGGTGACTCTGAAGCTAGGGACATAAGGAGAAAATTTTTCCCAGCTAATCTCCTCTGGCACCTAGTTCCCCACAGCCTAGTCTTCCCGCCTGTGTGCTTCCCAAGTTCCAGTAGGTGAATAGCAGGATGTCCTAGTGGCTGTGGCTGTAGCTTCCAATAAATGTGTGTTAACCCCTTAGTCTGTGTTCTCCGGGAGGTAACAGACAGGGTTTGGGAAAACTGCAATGAAAAAAGAAAATTAAAGCAATCTCCTTAGTAAAGTCTTTGAGGTTATTCTGTATCCTTACAGTTTCCACTGTTGTATGTATAAGCAGAATGGCTTGTTCTGTCAATGCTCACAAAGTCTAGAGTGAATTCTTCCATTCAAGTGCTCCCCCATATAGAGAGGTGACCTTTTTCTCTTCTTGTGTATGCTCTAGCAAAAACAAAATAGAATCCAGCATGAAATGGGAAAATTACAGAGTTGGTGATTATTTAGATGACAGTTGCGAACAAGGAGAGGTAATTTCCTTGTACAAGAGTAACACCTGCCTGAAGCAAGTAAATTCCTTTTAAAAAGGGTTGAACAATGGGTCGGGTTGGGGGGAGTGGGTTTCTGTCCTGCTGCAACTTAGCACCTGAAAGTTGGTGATTTGAGACTCCCAGACTGACTATTGTCTTCATTTTAGGGTAGGTCAAATCAGATACCATGACTAATAAGGAAAGGGCCCAGCAAGCCTTGTTAATCAAATAGAAATTATACGACCACCCTTGCCCTGGTGTCATCTTCTTATATGTAAAGTGGTAGCAGCTACACTTTCAAGCCCAAGTAGTCCTGGATAATACCAGGTATGACAGGTGACACTGGAGCTACTGAGTGATTCTGCCCATGTGGCTTAAACCAATGTAATATGATTCAAGTAAAGTTTAACAACAAATCCTAAACTGGAATAACTTGAGCCCTTTCAGGTACTATTTGTTTGTAAAGAAGATTGGCAATGGGATATCTAAGGTTGCTTTTTGGCTCATGATTGCTATAATTATTGGCAATAACAATAATAAATATCAGCAGGTCCCTTGGGTGGGTCTCCATGTGGTAAGACTTCTTTTCTATCATATTCTGTATCTCTTCTTTCAAGACTTATTGCTAGGCTTAACTCTTGATATATAAACCCAAGTTTTAACAAGTAAAATACTTTTATCTTTAAAAAGAAAAACTAGGAGCACCTGGGTGATTCAGTAGGGTAAGCATCTGACTTGATTTCTGCTAGGTCGTGATTTCAGGGTCTTGGGATCGAGCCCAGCATTGGGTTCTGCATTAAGGACTAAGTCTTCTTCTTCCTCGCCCTCTGCTCTTACCCCACTCACACACTCCCCCTTTCTCAATAAATAAATAATTTTTTAAAAATGAAAACCTATTTTATTCAATCTCCTGTTACCAGAAATCTAATTTGCGAATCAGAGCTTAACAATTACTTCTTTTGTTCTACCATGGTATTCATCCTTCTTGGAAGTTTAATCAACCTTTTGTAGAGTAAAGTTAATCACAGTTATGGAAAACTGCAGAGTAACATGATTTGTGAGGATTATTTTAAAGGCATGAGTTTTTTCTCCTCTGGTATTATGGTTGATTATAAACAGTGGCCAAAAGTATGTAACCTATGAAGGATTCAGAAGCTCTGAAGAAGGTTTCCTCAGAGTTTATAAACTCCCATGTGTTGGTTAGGGGAGAAAAGAAGAGGGAGCTGGGGCCTCCAAGGACAGAATAACCGTAAGAGTCTAAGTCCCAAGAAGCACAATTATTAGGATGCTGACTTTGAGCAAGCAGTGGAAATGTAAACTTAGTATAGAATCTGTGCAGCATAAAATACCAAATACAGTGGGAAATATAACTTTGTGAAAACTAGTTTACAATATGATAAATAATGAAGTTTTCCTTATCTCTTACCTTTGAAAAAGTAATTCCCAGATTGTTCAAAATCCAAATGAGAGATCTGCACCTATAAAGTAAACTGAATGAGATAAGAAGTGTTTCTTAAACATGTCAGAAACCATAATCTGCAAAATCAGAATTTAGTGGATTTGGCTATTTAAAAACAAAATTTTCCTCTAAGATAAATTTTGCAGATGTGCAAAGACCTGTTAAAAGATACATATAGATTCATGGAAGAGGAAATAAGAATTGCCTGTAAGTGTGATTAATTTATATACTTTAGAGATATTCAACTTCATTAGTAATAAGGAAATGAAAATTTTAAAAAGAGAGAGAGACAGAAATTACTTAATACCCATTGTACAGACAGAGAATTCAATTTTGGATAAACCAATGTTTATGAGGATGTAAAATGGAAGTATAAACTTGGGAAGCTATCCTAGAGTGCAGTCTGGAATTAAGTGAAATTAAAGTTGTCTATATGTTAAGATCCTATAATATATTTCCTGAAAAATATTGTACCCAGAAAAACCTTGCACAGATTCATTAAAGGATACATAGAAAGACATTTTTTTTTCAATCCCATATGTGTTAATTGTAGGCAACATAACTGTTTATCACTAGGCGAAGAGATAGAACTTGGCAAATGCCTAAGAAAGAATATTATATGGGTACAATATCAGAAGCCTCAATGTGTATTTGTGTGTGTGTGTCTGTTTATCTGTTTATCTATAGAGAGAACACAATATGCATGGTTCTTAAGAGAATAATTCTGGGTTTACAATATCAACAGAATGAAATTTGTACCATAATTTCATTTATGGGAATTAAAATACACACAAAAAACATTGTCTATTTTTCAATTAAATATCTATATATTTCACACATCACAGTTGGCTATTATTGTCAGAAGAAGAATAAGAGAACACATTGTGATGGGGAGAAATGGAATTATCTAAAATATGAAAAATACTTAATACAGACAATGACTCTCATTCTCTTGAACCAAAGGGTGTGATGAGTTCAACTCCCCACTCTACCTGATATTCACACACGAGAGGGGGGTAAATGCCAGTCAAAAAACTCTCCAAAAACCCCTAAATTTCCAAGAGGCTTGCTAATTAATAGAGGATATTCATGTCTTAATTGAAATTATTGGTTAATTTGGGGACTTTGAGATACTAAAACAAGTCAAAGGGGTAAGTTTTTAATATTTCAAAGCATATAATTCTTTTAAAGCTGATAAATGCAATGATCATTAAGTGGCAACTTCTATTTTTACTGAACCCTTGGGTTTTTTTAGAGGATCAGTAGATGAAACTTCAGTACAATCTTTAAACAGGGTAATTTCTTATTGCCTTCTTATCTTGCCTTATTCTTAAGACTTTTTTCTGATTCAAGAATCCATCATAAAAAAAAAAAAGAATCCATCATAAAAAAATCACAATTTTGTAATATTTTATTAAAAACAACCTTGAAGCATAATTTAATATAATGCTCCTTTTTGAATTATTTAAAATTGTTTTTGCTGTATTTAAAATCTGCTTTTATGAGACCTTCATATTTTATTTCTATAAAGAGAGAAATTTCTGTGAAACGACTGAGACAAAATAGTTTCATTTCACACAGTACCCTCTAGTGGAATATTGAGCTATTAGAAGAGTTCTGTATGATGGGGGAGACTGTGAAGGCACACATGCAAGTACACATCCCTCACTGAAATTCTACTTGCTCTTCAAATCCTAATTACAGAGAGAATTGGTGTGAGGGGGGGAGAAGAATTCACAAGCTTTTATGTTAAGTGTTGGCTTTAAAGTGAATGTAAGGCACCTGATTATATAAAAGAATTCAGTTGTATGTACTGAAGGCAGGGGTTTTTAAAAATTTTTATTTATTTACTTTAGAGAAACAGAGAGAGCATGAGCAGGGGAAGGGGCAGCAGGTGAGGGAGACAAGCAGACTCCCTGCTGATACAAGGCTTTGATCCCAGAACTCTGAGATCATGACCTGAACCAAAGTCAACTTAACCAACTGAGCCACCCAGGCACCTCTAAAGGCAAGGATTCTAGCAGAAAATTAGGAACTCTCTGAGTGCAAGAAATCTACTATTATAACAGAATGTTGGCACAGAAAGCTTACTGAAACAGTTGGCCTATTTCATATCTAAGAACAAACAATATGTAGATGAGAAAGAGAATCCTAGTGTAGTTAGAAAATTTGGTCCAGGTGGGATATTGCATCCTCAGAAGGACTCAGGAGAATTGGAAGGAAAAATCTGAGGAGAGAGTACTGTGAAACACAGAAGAGGGCTCTCAAGTTGAATAATTCCGATATAGGAGGTAAAAGAGACATTTTTTTCCTTTCACTGGGAATGAGCTGTTCGAATGGGTTGATTTCACGTATTGAACCCCAAAGCAAAGTAATAGCCTGGAGTTGGGGGATTCAGCTTCTCTGAGTTTCAAACAAAAGTTCTGTGAATTTGGTCTGTCGAGGCTTTATTTTTTTTCCTTATTAAATAAAATCATAGCAATAAACATCACCTACTTCACAACATTGTTGAAGGATTAAATAAGATAAGGGCTATAAAATACTTGGCAAGATCACCAGCATTGATTTAAGTTATTCTCCTTAGGTTTTATATAATATCCTAGGTTTTTATATAATATCAAAGGTTTTCTTTTAAATTTTAAGAAATTATAAATTTTTCATTTGCTGAAACTAAAACACAGAATGTCTTTTATAATATCTGAGCAAGCATATGTCTTTATGGAAGGGACACCAGAAAAAGACAGTGAGACAATGATTCAAGGGTAGTTAGTATAATTTAGAGGTAATACCCAGAAATACTGGGGTGTGAGACAGAAAAGGGAAGGCAGCCTGTACAGGTCCCTTTAGGATGCAAGTTACCACAATAATGGAGCTTATCCTGCTAGGGAACTAGGAGTAGTATAAAATGTGAACCTCAGAATTATCACCGTCAGGGATGAGGGAGCTGGATATTTATACCTTATTTCCTTCAGTCATAGGTTGAGGACTGGTCTTGAGGAAGATTAATTCTACCTACCATATGGTAACAGAGAATAGCTCAGGAAACATGTAGGTGGTATCAGTTGAAAGTTGAGGCAGCATATACCAAAGTGGTAAGAGGAAGGAGAATTAGAGCATTAACTGCAAGGGGTAATTTATACATACGTGTAAAATTTAGTGCAGTGACTGGTACATGTACTGTTTATAACCAATATACAGAGAACATATTTTTCTTCAAAACCATATCACCATTCATATCACATTCAAGGGTATTTAATAAATAAAAATTTATTATAATTGTATATTTTAACAAATTTTTTAAAAGATTTTATTTATTTATTTGACAGACCGAGATCAAAGTAGGCAGAGAAGTAGGCAGAGAGAGAGAGGGAAGCAGGCTCCCTGCGGAGCAGAGAACCTGACATGGGGCTTCATCCCAGGACCTTGAGATCATGACCTGAGCTGAATGCAGAGGCTTAACCCACTGAGACACCCAGGCGCCCTAAACGAAATTTTCTACATTGGATACTGACCATATATAAAGAGTATAAACAAGGGTGAAAAGCTTCTAAATGTGTTCCCAGTGTCCAGTCCCACGTGTAAACCGTTTGGACATCACCATTCTGTCCTAAAAAGAAAAAAGCTGAATAGAGACTCTGTTTGAATCCATGAGCAGTGAGGACACAGGACAAACTGCTGCCCTAAGATCAAAGAGACAGAAAGGTGAAGATAAGGTGTCATGGCTTACTTGTGTGGATTCGGGAGTAGAAACTGCTATGACAACCATTGCCAGGATAGGAAACTCTCAGCAGTGATTGACAAATTGCTGGAGGCTTCGCATAGACAAGAGTTATTTATTCCAGGGAACCAAGTTATAGGGGAACCCCTCATTTTTGTGAGATTTACCTGCAGGAGCTTGACCAGGTTCTCACATTGATTTTTAGAGAAAAATCCCAGCAGGAGAAAGAAGGAACCATTCAGAAATTCAGCAGAGCACTCTGTTCTTAACAAGGCCTGCCTTCAGAAGAAACAAGCAGACCAGAACCTAACCTCCTCTGGTATTATCAGAGCCCAACTTACCTACAGAAAAGAAAATACCCAGCTTCAGTCCAGCCTTCACATGTGCGAAAGGAAATACCCAATTCCAGCTCACTGTTGTCATTCAGCAGAAAAAAAAAGAAGAAAAAACAAACAAACAAAAATACCTGAGAAGTACTTGTTAAGTTCATAGACAAGAGACTTAGGCTTACCAAAAGATGAGCCCTAATCACAGAGCTATAGAACACTTCCCCTCCCTGTCACATTACCACCACATTGTTTTTTTTTTTTTTTTTTTTAAAGATTTTATTCATTTATTTGACAGAAATCCCATGTAGGTAGAGAGGCAGGCAGAGAGAGAGAGAGAGAGGAGGAAGCAGGCTCCCTGCTGAGCAGAGAGCATGGCTGCGGCTGCGGGGCTCGATCCCAGGACCCTGAGACCATGACCTGAACCGAAGGCAGAGGTTTTAACCCCCTGAGCCACCCAGGCGTCCCTACCACCACATTATTAAAAGCCTATTTGCAGCAGTTCATTTTACCAGGTATACCATATCAAGGTTTTAAGAAAAAATTACAAATCTTGCTAAAAAGCAAAAACACAATTTGAAGAAACAGCAAGTATCAAACCAGACATGGCAGGGATGTTGGGATTATCAGACCAGTAAATTAAGGCAACTATAATTAATATGCTAAGGGCTCTAATGGATAAAGTAGATAGCAAGCAAGAATAAATGGGCAATATAAGCACAGAGATGGAAATCCTAAGAAAGATATTTTGCTCCCCAAAATATGTTAGAGATCAAAAACACTGTAACAGAAAAGAGGGGTGCCTTTGGTGGTATACTGGGCACCGCTGAAGAAAGACTCTGAGCCTGAGGATATATCAATAGTAACCCACAAAATGAAAAAGTGAACAGAATGAAGAGGAAAAAAAAAATTAAAAACAAGCAAAACAAAATAACTCGTGACTATGGGACAACTGCAAATGGTGTGACATATGTGTAATGGAATACACAAAAAGAAAGAGAGAAAGAGAATAAATGTTTGAAACAATAAGAACTGAGAGTTTTCCCAAGTTAATGTTAGACACCAAACCACAGATACAGGAAACTCAGAGAGCCCTAGGCAGGGTACATACTAAATCAAACAAAACCACACCCAAGGATATCATTTGAAAATAACAGAAATGAAAGAAAAAAGGTCCTGAAAGAAGCTAGAGGGCAATAACACACTACCTATAGGGGAACAAAGATATAAATTATATCTGATTTCTCCTGAGGAAACATGCAAGCAAGAAGAGAGGGGAGGAAAATATTTATAGTATTGGAAGAAAAGAAAAACACATCAAACTAATATTCTATACAAAATTATCCTTCAAAAGTGAAGGAGAAATGAAGACTCCTCAGGCAAATAAAAATTGAAGGAACATACTGCCAATAGACTTGCAATGTGTAAAAAATACTACACCACAACAGGTAGGATTTATCCCATGTATGAAAGGTAGGTTCAACATTCAAAACCACTTAATGTAATCCATCACATCAACAAACTAAAAAAGGAGCATCATATGATCATAACAATAGATGTTGAAAAAGCATTTGACAAAATCTGACATAATTTAGCCTTATTATGTTTTAACCATAAAACAGTACTTCATAGTTGCTTTAAGGAAAGAAAACTATGGAACTTCAATTTAATAGAACTCTTCCCACAGGATGACACGTATCAAGAGTCACAAAAATAAACTCAGAAGTGTAGAGCACTGAGAAATGGTGAGTGTATTATCATGAGTTTTTAAGCTTCTTTTAGTGCCACTAGATGGCATATATGAGCTGTGAATCTCACTTGAACTAAGTTTAAGGAAATTTATAATGACTTATTTTGCCACAGTATCCAATACACTACTAAATATCTTCTCTTTCATCTTTAGCAATTTTCTGTTGTTATTTAAACTAAGACACTTTTACATATTTTTAAAACTATGTTAGAATCAGGTGCAATCATTTAATAATTAAAATAACATCACATGATTATTTCTATATCAAGTTACAATAGAGCGATTTTTATATAGATATTTTAAGTGTATGAATTATGTAAGGAAATGATGTGTCTTTTGGTTCTTTCTTAGAAAAAATCATCAATCGTTTTCAATATGAAGCTTTGACCATAGTAGCTGATTTGGATGAAGTGTCAAAAAATGACAGAAATCTTATCAGATACTGCTAGAAATGAAGGGAAGGCTTTACTCTGTTGAGATAATCATATTAAAAGATTGTCACTTGAGTAACTATTGGCAAGGAGTATTTTTCTTGATTATTACTTTGAATGAAATAATTGTCTTTAAGAGAAAAAAGTTATAAAAACAATCTGAAAGGGGCTTCCATTGATTATCAGTATTAACACATATGCAAACATCAATTGAGAGCATTCTCACCCTATCCCAAGAGAAGAAAAAAGAGGGCAGGGAATGTTACACCCAGAGCTTGGTAGTATGTTGGAAGAAGAGGGGGACCAATTGAGGCCTCTCTCTGTCATCTTCAAAAGCTAAAGATCAGAAAAGGGCAGACTCAAGCTTAGGATTTATTTATAAGGATAATGGAGCCCCAATAAAGATTTAATTCTCAACCTGGGCAGATCCACTATATAGGTCAAGACTTTAATTGGAAAAAAAAAAAGAAAAATTTGGAATCAAGACATCTGGGATGATACATTTGATCAAATTGGAACCAGGTCTCCTCTGAACCTCTGGGCCATTCCTCCCTCTTAAAGATGAATGTTCCCCGTTAATTTGAAGACAGCATCTTACAATTGAACTTACAGGTCATTTAGGATCATCTTTACCTCCTCTCCTGGCCATCAGACTGGTAATGAGTCAAGTCAAAACATAACTCAGCTGGAAAAATGGGGATACTGCCAAAGAAAGAAAATGACTATACACCAGAGAAACTACAGTACCTTAGTACAGTCAGGATGCTATAACAAAATGTCAATGAATTTTAGGGGGACATGAACATTCAGAACACAACACCTAAGTAGTATGTACCAACAGAAACTGCAAGTGTCTATAACACTAAATCCAGAGGGTGCTAAGGTTGATGGATCTAGAATTCTATAACATAAAATTGATGAGAATTTATCAATATGACAGTGATGGTTAATATCCTGGCACGGACCACTGGAGAAAGTGTTAACATGTTCCTGGAGGCTTGGAAAAATAAAGGACGACATTAAATGAAGCAAAAATTGCAGAATTTTCACAGCAGATGGTTCAGGAAGGGATCAAATGACATCCTAGGGAAGATATATTATATAAAAGCAAGAAACACAGCTCCCAGCTATTCTCCACAGGAGGGCCCAGAGAATAC
This sequence comes from Mustela erminea, assembly GCF_009829155.1. NCBI lineage: Eukaryota > Metazoa > Chordata > Mammalia > Carnivora > Mustelidae > Mustela > Mustela erminea. The sequence continues at coordinate 81,185,405 of NC_045624.1, read as the reverse complement.
CACATTTATTAAATCAATAAGGAATCTACTGTGAGAGAAGCATTCCATTGAGAACCTCAATGGTAGTTGTTTTCTGAGGCCAGAGATGATAGGAGGAGATTTTGTTACAGAATTGGGTAACCTGATTGCAATGGGGGGGGGGGGACTGAAATGAGGGAAGCTAATGCATTAAAGTTAGAAACAAGAAACTTCATAATGAGCAACACAGAGTAGAAACTGGAATTCCTGGCCCATGGGGAGTTATAGATAAGGTTACTAGGAGGTATAATTCCATGTATAAGATAAATCGGCAGTCAATTAGGGTATTCAACAATTTATACAATTGGAATAATTCAGATTTATTTATGATCTAGAGATTTAGGGTAGCCATCTCAATAAGAAGTCATGATTCCATGCTGTGTACCCAAAGCTGAGATATTTTGAAGACTCAGAGCCCATTGATTGAAAGGACAAGAGAGTCCTCATCGTAAGAAAAAATTAATACTATAGAATGTGTATATGGTAGTAAGTCTCCTTGCAGCCCTTTCTCCAAGAGAAACTTAGGCCATTTTGCTTCCCTGTTTTACACTGATCATTCCAGACATTTTGACAAAGTTTGGATAGAGGGTTCAAGTTGAAATTGATTCCTAGATTCTAAAGCATCACCATGGCTCAGATTTAGGGCTCATGGAAACCAGATAAAATAAATGGGGTTCTAGCCCAAGTTCTACTCTCTATTCAGCTCTGCTCAGATCTTAGTCTACTCAGCTTATGCCCCATCTGGTGATTATTCCCATGGTTCCCAGATATACATTCTGAAGAGACATACCTGAGAGTATATGGGTTGCAGAACCACACCCTTAGTTCCTTGGCCTGTTGCAAAGACAAAATGCTAGTCTCTGAAACTGACCCCTCCTGGCAAATGTAGTAAATCAAAAGTGGTATCACAACCTATGAGTAGGTTGAACACATAGGAATTAGTGCTACTCTTAAAGATATAAAGGACAGTAGCCATTCCCACACAAGCCCCACTTTAATTCACAAGTCTTTCCTCTTTAGATGGCTTCTTGTGGTAGAGAGGAATCTATTAAAAATTTAATCAAGTAGATTCATTTTCATCAGCTGGGCTGGATATAGTAATTCTTTTATAGCAAATCAACACAGCCTTAGGTAAATGGTCACATTGATTTGGTGAATATATTATTTTGAGAAGTGGGTTTACATTAATGGAATGAACAATATTATATTTATAATTCACATCCTTACTCAGATTGGGTTAATTCTTACTTTCTGTCATAATATACTCCAATGGCCCAGGGTTTATGGACATGTTATCACGTTGTTCTGTTGTATCTGTGTCATAATATTAATTGCACAGATGACCAAGAGAAAGTTGAAAGAAAGTTGGGGCCCTTGGTAAAACACATGCACATCAGAGAATGGAGATAAATCCTACAAAGGTTCAGGGAGCTGCAAATTTAGTAATTTTTTTTAGACTTCCCATGGCTTAGAATAGTGGGAACATTCCCTCTAAAATAAAGGGAAGTTGTTTCACTTTGTACTTCCCACCCACTAAGATGGAGACACAATATCTGGTAGTAAAACACTGGTCAACTTACTAGGTTACATTAAAAGATAACAAATTTGATTGGGGCCAGAGCAAGAAAGGACTTTGTAGCAGATCTAGGTTATAGAGTAAGTAGCCCTGCCACCTGGACCATGCAACCTAGCAGAAATATTGTGAAAAAGGCATCATGTGAAATTTGTGTAAAAATCCATAAACAAGTAAGAGAAAGACAATATAAACCTGGAGTGTTTAATGGCAAGTCCATGCCATCTGCAGGAAAGAGCCCACCGTTTAAAAAAACCAGCTCCTGCTGTGCTAGAAATAACCTATCTGACCAGGGAATACAAAGTTCCCATGTGGCTACAGCTGCCCATCATGAACTGAGTTCTATCAAACCAACTAAGGTAAAAGCAGGGCGATACCAACAATAATTCAGGGTAAAAACAGAAGTACATCTAGGATTGAGCATGCCCAGTGTTAGCTACATGGTCTGGTGGCCCAGACCTCCCTGCTATTCACTACTGTTACACTAACACTGCTCCCTCAGCTCAAATCTAAGGCAACATGGTATTGAAGGAGGAAAAAGGCTGTTTGCTTCACTGGTAAGCTAGTGCAGTATATGGAGGCAGGCAGAAAAGAACTTTGCTGCGTTAGCTGGTCTGAAAACCACAGCTGCTATTTCCAATCTCCCTTCCTTACTTGTCTATGTTAGAGTCCTTTCATTCTAGGTAGAACCTCTGATGAGTCTTCTGTTGAACTGTGATACAGTTCTACTATTTCTCTCACTGTCTTAAAGTTCTCCTACAGTAAACATCCTGCAAGCAATCTGTGTCTGAGAACTTTTTTTTTTTTTTTCCCCCAGAGAATCTAACCTAAGACACTAACTGACTTAGGATGTAAACTTAGAGAAAAAACAAATAAACAAGTGAAAACTTGTGTGTTTTTTTCTTTCAGTATTGCTACTCTCATAAAATAATGCTAATTTTGCAGAACTCTAAAGTTTTAAAGTATGTCAGGATAATGGAATTAAGAAAGGATATGGGTTATTTGCAACTTATCAAATAAGTTCATTTAAAAAAGTGTGAAATTGTTTACTACTTAGATATTTGATTTTGTCCTTTGCAGAAGAGAATCAAATCCCATTACCGAGTAGTCTAATAAAGAATCCAGTCTTATTTCATGATATACTTTTTTAATTTATAAATTATTTCATATGAATGATTTCTATTTTTAAGTGTCTTAATTTAATGCTAGTTATAAAATACAATTAAAATCTGAACACAGTTGGAATCCTAAAGTTATTTTCTATTGGTGATTACTCTATCATCATAGTTTTGAAACTAAAAACAGGCACATCTCTGCACAAAAAAAAAAACACTTGAGCATAATTGCAGCAGGAAAAATCAGACCTATGAAAATATGTGACAGGTTACACAAAAATATCTAGCTATTTGAAAAAAATATACTATTTTATTGTGAAAAGCTGTGTTTTTAAAAGACCTTTTCAAATGCTGAAAGTAACATGAAGATATGGTGACCTTTATGCTAGTTAAAATCAAATGTCTTCCGTTGGAATCACTTTCTTTTTTAATTGTTCAGCTTCTTGACTTCTCTTGTGTGACTGTCAAATAGAACCTGCATTTCTCTCACTGAAGAAGGGAAAAAAATACTTTGTCAAATATTTGTAAAAACTTGAATGACTGTTAAACATTGAAAGCATAAATTTGACCAATCAAAGATATTATAGACATACATATTTTATAATGTTAGTATTTTGAGGAAATAACTTTTGTAATTAATCACTGGTTCAACAGCTGTGTATACATGACATCAGATTCAGCAATAGTAACAAAATCTCAAAGTCCTTATTAATATATGAATAAGGAGAGGTGGTAACAGTATGGATTAATAAATTCATATCCCTTGAAAACATCATGATAAATGTATATTGCATATTGCTTATCACTATATCCCACTAATGATTTTTTTAACTTTTTTTCTAATAAACCTAACAGAGTCACTGTATGTTCTTGAATGCTTAACTTGTTTTTTTGAGGCATTCTTCTCTTAATTTCCATCAACATCTGTTGACTGCATCTCCCAAGACCCTGAAGAAATTTCTTACTGAAATAATAGGAAAGAGGTGAAATCTTTGAGGTGATACAAAATATACACATAGTTGGCACACATTTATGTACACCAAAAGATATTATGAATTACTGGAAATAGCCTAATTCTCATTCACTCACTCACTCACTCACTCACTCATTCATTCATTGACTGTCATCTTGGAGAGGTTGGAATTGCAGACTCTGGATCCAAACCTTTGGGATTTGAATCTTATCTCCACCATTCACCATCCATGTAAAACATCATACAAGTTACTAGACCTTTTAACTTCATTTCTTTAGCAAAATGAGACAGGTGAATATAGTACCGACCCCCTAGGATAGAAGTGAACATTAGATGAGTTCATATGTATGCCTGGTACATAGAGATTGACCAATAATCTATGAATTTTTGGCAACTACTGATAGAAGGAAAGTTCTTTGTTCTTATATGCATATTGTCATATGCTGCTACTTGCCTGCAAGACTTAAAAGGTTTAACTCATATACACCTTTAATGAAGAAATGAATTAAATGCTGTCAAGAAAGAATAATACTAAGGTTGAAAAGTATGTGACTTTAACATTTAATATAAGAGATTCAGTCCTAGAATTGGTGGTGTTTACTGAATAAGGACTTTATGGGATTTGGGGTGGCTTAATTTCTATGTATAATGTACTCCAGTGTTTAACATTGGGAATCACTCTCACTTTCTCTTGAAATGGGAATGAAATGACACATTTTAAGAGCAAATTTGGTATACATAACACATATTTTAACTTTCACTATTTTTTTTCCTACATAAAAGTCGTAATTACAAAGACTTCAGAGTTCATGGTGAACAAATACAGAAATGAATGAATTGTTTTCTAATGAAGGAAAGTAGTGTGGCCCTCATTGGATGAAAAAATTCACTACTTGGAGAGCAATAATGAAGCAAATGCAATGACTCTCTTGCATATTATTTATCTAGTCAAGTGAAGGTATTGATATAATCACAATATAACATGGCTTGTGATTTATTAACTCTTAGAATCAAATTATCAGAATCAAATTGTGGTTACTTCTGGAGACTAAGATTGAGGAGAGTGGTGGGGTGCCATGGGTTGAGGTAGAAGATTGTTGTTTTTCATTATAACTGCTTATGTACTATCTTGTTTTTATGTATATGTATTACTTAGGCACTTCAAAGAAAACCATATTGTTGATTTTCTTGAATTGAATTTAAGCTTAGCTTTTGTTCTCTGATGGTGACATCACGTGTTATATTAATCTTGTGGTACATTAATGAAGAAACTGGGCAGTACTTCTAACTGGCACTTCCTGACTACTATGGTCCTTACTAAAATTTAAAATACTAGTTTAAAAATATACGTATCCAAGTTGTTCCTCCTGAGAAATATTTATTTAGGGGAGAGGGGGCCCAGAAATCTATTAGTTAATAAGCATCTTAGATAATACTTACAATTAGTTGACCTTGAAAAACATTGCTTCTGAATACACTTAATAAAATCTTAATGGAGACATGAAAGAAAATGTCATTTTAACGAATTTTCTGTGGCATACACAATGCTTATCTAGATTTATTGGGCAGCATACTAAATTTAAAATTAATATGACATTTTTAATTATACATGTCATATTCAAAGTTACATGAATAATGTGTAGGAGACATGTTTTATGTGTTAATTTTTTGTTTTATTTATACTGTATGCCAAATGCTCCTATTTAACCAAATTCCAACTTTTTTATGTCTCAATTCAAATACAGTTGCCACCCAAGGAACAAATAACTCATTTTGCTATTGGCTCTTTTACACTCATTCTTACCTATTAGCTCCTGCTTTATTTTGTTATTATTTTTTTAAAGCTTCACCTTTTAGAGTTTTCCTCAGTTGTACCTTCTGATGAGGTCTACTCACTCTAACCATAAACCAGTAATTGGCACTTGAGCAATCCCTCTGCCTAGAGCAGTGCTTCTCAGCCCTTGCTGCAGAAGAGAAGCACCTGAAGGCAAGTAAGCTTTTAACATACTTCAATCTTAGTCAAGAAGAACTGTGTGTAGGACACAGGCATTAGCATTTTTTAAACAAGAATTGCTACCTTTTTTAAAATTTTAGTTAGTTAATATATAGAGCAATATCTGTTTCAGCAGTAAAATTCGGTGATTCATCACTTACATACAACATCCAGTGTTCATCACAAGTACCATCCATACTACCTACCACCCATCTAGCCCATCCTCCAGCCAGCTCCCTCCATCAACCCTCAGTTTGTTCTTTATCTTTAAGAGTGTCTTATAGTTTGTTTCCCTCTCTCCTTTCTTTTATTTTCCTAATTGCTATATTTCATCTGCTTTCTTTCTTAAATTCCACATATGAGTTAGATCATATGTTATTTGTTTTTCTCTGACTTATTTCATTTAGCATAATGCACTCTAGCTCTATCCATGTTGTTGCAAATGGCAAAACTGCATTCTTTTGATGGATATATATATATATATACCACATTCACCAGTCAATGGATATTTGGGCTCTCTCCATAGTTTAGCTATTGTTGACAACACTGCTATAAACATCAGGGTGTATTTGCCCCTTCGAATCTGTATTTTTGTATCCTTTGAGTAAATACCTAGTAGTACAATTGATGGGTCATAGGGTAGTTCTGTCTTAAACTTTTTGAGAAAACCCCATACTGTTTCTCAGAGTGGCTGCTCCAGTTTGCATTCCCACCATCAGGGAAAAGCGTTTTCCTTTCTGCACATCTTTGCCATAACCTGTTGTTTCTTCTGTTAATTTTAGCCATTCTGACAGGTGTGAGGTGGTATCCCACTGTGGTTTTGACTTGTAATTCCTGATGGTGAATTATGTTTAGCATCTTTTTATGTGTTTATTAGCCATCTGGATGTCTTTTTTTTTTTTTTTTTGAAAATTGTCTATTCATGTCTTCTTCCCATTTCTTAACTGGATTATTTGTTTTTTGGGGTATTGAGCTTGATAAATATTTATAGATCTTTTGATACTAACCCTTTATTGGATATATCATTTGCACATATCTTCTTCAATTCCATAGGCTGCCTTTTAGTTTTGTTGATTGTTTCTTTCACTATGCAAAAGCTTTTTATCTTGATGAAGTCCTAGTAGTTCATTTTTGTTCTTGTTTCCCTTGCATACAGAAACATGTCTAGTAAGAAGTTACTATGGCTCAGGTCAAATAGGTTGCTGCCTGTATTCTCCTCTAGGTTTGGTGGTGTCCTGCCTCACATGTAGGTCTTTCATCCGTTTTGTTTATTTTTGTATTGGTGTAAAAAAGTGATCCACTTTCATTCTGCCTGTAGCTGTCCAGTTTTCCCAGCAGCATTTGTTGAGGAGATTCTCTTTTTTTCCATTGGATAGTCTTTCCTGCTTTGTGAAAGATTAGTTGACCATATAGTTGTGGTTCCACTTCAGGGCTCCTATTCTGTTCCACTGATCTATGTGTTTTTGTTTTCATGTCAATACCATGCTATCTTGATGACTACAGCTTTGTAATATAGCTTGAAATCTGGAATCATAATGCTTCCAGTTTTGTTTTTCTTTTTTTCAGGATTGCATTGGTTATTTGGGCTCTTTGATGGTTACATATAAATTTCAGGGTTATTTTGTTTGAGCTTTGTGAAAAAATGCTGTTAGTATTTTGATAGGGATTGCATTAAATTTGTAGATTGCTCTGGGTAATACAGATATTTTAACACTTTTTCCTTCTAATCCATGAATATGGAATGCTTTTCCATTTCTTTGTGTTCTCCTCAATTTCTTTCATAAATGTTCTATAGTTTTCAGAGTACAGATCTTCTAGTTAAGTTTACTGCTAGATATCTTATTGTTTTTGTTGCAATTGCAAATGTGATCAATCCCTTGATTTCTTTTTTCTGCTGTTTGTAATTGGTGTATTGAAATGCAACAGATTTCTGCACATTGATTTTATATCCTGCAACTTTGCTGAATTCAAGTATTAGTTTCAGCAATTTTTTGGTTTTGTGTTTTGGGTTTTCTACATAGAATATCATGTCATCTGCAAATAATGAACATTTGACTTCTTCCTTCCCAATTTGGATGCCTTATATTTCCTTTTGCTGTCTGATTGTTGAGGCTAAGACTTCCAATACTATGTTAAATAGTAATGGTAAGAGTGGACATCGTTGTCTTCCTAATGACCGTAGGGGGAAGGCTCTCACTTTTCCCTATTGAGGATGATATTAGCTGTGGGTCCTTCATATATGACTTATGATGTTGAGGTATGTTTCCTCTATCCCTACATTGTTGAGGGATTTTTTAAGAATGGATGCTACAGGAGTGCCTGGATGGCTCAGTTGGTGAAATGTCTGCCTTTGCTTGGTCATGATCCCAGGGACCCGAGATCCAGCCCCACATTGGCCTCTGCTCAGTGTGGAGGCCTACTTCTCCCTCTCCCTCTGCCTGCTACTCTACCTATTTGTGCTCTCTCTGTCTGTCTCTGTTGGGGTCTGTTATCAAAGGAATGAGACTGAGACAAAGTGAAAGTTATGTAGAGCTTTATTCTATGCTAAGCATTAGAAGTCAGACTGCCGGTCAGGGCCACCTCCAAAGAGAGCGACCCCCTCCCTATCTCACAGGCTGGTTTTATAGGGCATAACCGCAGACCCAAGGTACATGGCTTCTATTGTTAAGGCATTTATTCCCGGAATCGATACCAGGAACCATACCAGGAGCTACTGGGGTGTTTATTCCCGGAATGAAGTCCATGGGTGTAAACAACAATATGGCTACCTAGGCAATATGGAGTTGCTCTGGCTATGCAGGCCCTAATAGTTAAACAGGTTTTAACATTAAATTGGCCCCAACAGTCTCTGTGAAGTAAAGAAATAAAATCTTTAAAAAAAGAATTGATGCTGTATTTCATCAAATGCTTTTTTGCATGTTTTGACAGAATCATATGGTTCTCATCCTTTATATCATTAATTTGGATATATCAATAACACTGATTAATGTATCAACGTGATACACTGATTCATTTATAGATATAGAAACACACCTGCAGCTCAGGAATAAGTCCCACTTGATCATAGTGAATAATTCCTTTACTGTAATGTTGAACTTGATTGGCTAGTATTTTATTGAGAATTTTTATATCCCTGTTCATCAAGGATATTGACGTGTAATTCCTCTTTTTAGTGGGGTCTTTATCTGGGTTTGAAAACAAAATAAAACTGGCTTTATAGAATGAGTTTGGAAAATTTCTGTTCATTTCTATTTTTTGGAACAGTTTGAGAAAAGTAGTTATTATCTTTTCTTTACATGTCTGGCAGGATTCCCCTGTAAGCCCTTGGACACTGGACTTTTGGTTGATGGGAGATTTTTGATTACTGATTGAATTTCTGTGCTGGTTATGTGTCTGCTCCAATTTTTTATTTCTTCTTATTTCAGTTTTGGTAGTTTGTAGGTTTCTAGAAATTTGTCCATTTTTTCCAGATTCCCAGTTTGTTGGCATATAATTTTTCATAGTATTCTCTTATAATTGTTTGTATTTCTCTGGTGTCGATTGTAATCTCTCCTTTTTCATTTGTGATTTTATCTGTTTGGGTTCTTTTCCTTTTTTGACAAGTCTGGCTAGGAGTTTATCAATTTTGTTAATTCTTTCAAAGAACTAGCTCTTAGTTTCCTTTATCTACTCTATTATTTGTTTCTATATCATTTATCTTTCTAATCTTTATTTTTTACCTTCTTCTGCTGGTTATAGGCTTTATTTGTTGTTCTTTTTCTAGTTCCTTTAGGTATAAGGTTAGGTTGTGTATTTGAGACTTTTGTTGCTTCTTCAGGTAGACCTGTATTGCAATATATTTCCCTCTTAGGACTGCCTTTGCTGCATGCCAAAGGTTTTGGACTATAGTGTTTTCATTTTCACTTGCTTCCATGTATTTTTTTTAATTTCCTCTTTAAATTCCTGGTTAATCTATTCATTTTCTAGTAGGATGTCCTTTAATCTCCATGTATTTGAAGTCTTTCTAAATTTTGTCTTGTGGTTGGCTTTAAGTTTCATAATGTTGTGGTCTGAAAACATGCATGGTTGATCTCGATCTTTTCGTATTTGGTGAGGGCTGCTTTGTTAGCCACTATGTGGTCTATTCTGGAGAATGTTCCATGGGCACTCAAAAAGAATGGGTATTCTACTGCTTTAGGATAAATTAAGTCCATCTGCTCCAGTGTGTCATGCAAGGCCATTGTTTCCTTGTTGATCTGTTTAGATGATCTATTTATTGTTGTAAGTGAAGTGTTGAAGTCTCCTGCTGTTATTGCATTATTATCAATGAATGTCTTTATGCTTATTAATCGACTTATATATTTGGGTGCTCTCAAGTTGGGTCCATAAATACAATTGTTAAATTTTCTTGATGGATAGACCCCTTAATTATGATATAATGCCCTTCTTCATCTCTTGTTACAGTCTTCAGTTTAAAATCTAATTTATCTGATATAAATATGGCTACTCTGTCTTTCTTTTGACATCCATTAGCATAAAAGATGGTTCTCCATCCCCTCACTTTCATTCTGCAGGTATCTTTAGGCCTAAAATAAGTCTCTTGCAGGCAGCATATACATGGATCTTGTTTTGTTATTCATTATGATATCCTGTGTCTTTTGATTGGAACATTTAGTACATTCACATTCAGAGTGACTATTGAAAGATATAATTTAGTGCCATTGTGTTACCTGCAGAGTTGGTGTTTCTGTTGATGTTCTCTGGTCCTTTCTAGTCTTCGTTGTTGTTTTTTTCCCCCCTCCACTCAAGAGACCCCCTTAAAATTTCTTGCAGAGCTGGTTTAGTGGTCATGAACTCCTTTAATTTTTGTTTGGGAAATTCTATATTTCCCCTTTCTTTCTGAATGACAACCATGCTGGATAAAGAATTCTTGGCTTCATATTTTTTCCCATTCAGCATGTTGACTATATTCTGCCATTTTCTTCTGACCTGTCAAGTTTCTATGGACAGATCTGTTAGTGAGCCTGACATGTCTTCCCTTGTAGGTTAAGGACTTTTTGCCATTGCTGCTTTCAGGATTTTTCCTTTGTCTGTATTTTGTGAATTTGACTATGATATACCTTGACGATAGTGGGCTTTTGTTGAATTTAATGGGAGTTCTCTACTTCTTGGATTTTGATGTCTGTGGTGTCCTTCCCCAGATGAGGGACGTTTTCAGCTATAATTTGAATATAACTTATGCCCCTTTTCCTTTTCTCTTCATCTCCTGGGACTCCCATGATATGAATGTTACTACTTTTAATAAGTTGCTGAGTTCCCTAAGTCTACTTTCATGATCCATTATCTTTCTTTCCCTCTCCTTTTCAACTTCATTATTTCCTATAATTTTATCTTCTATATTACTGATTCACTCCTCTGGTTTGTCCATCCTTGTTTTTATGGCTTCCAATTGGGGTTTGCCTATTGTTTTGTTGTTGTTGTTGTTGTTTTCTTTTTTAATTAAAATTTAAAATATTTTTAATTATTTAATTTTGGCCTGAGTAGATTTTAGGTCTTTTTGTCTCTGCAGTAAGGGATTCTCTAGTGTCTTCTCTGTTTTTTCCAAGCCCAACTAATATCCTTATAGTCATTGTTTTAAATTCTAGTTCAGACATCTTACTTATATCTGTTTTGATTAAATACCTGCCATGAGTTCTACTTCCTGTTTTTTTTTCCTTTTGGAGTGAATTTCTCATATCATCATTTTGTCCAGAAAAGAAGAAAGGAAAAACACCAAAAAAAGAAAACAAAACAAAACTAGACCCTTTGTGTATTTTGATCTGCTTGTTAAAAGAATCTAGATCCAAAACTAAAAATATAATATAATAGTATAGTATAGTATATAAAAATAAAAATTTTAAAAATAATAAAAATTTTAAAAGGAATATAAAAAATGATAAATGAAAAAATAATTTAAAAAAAATAATAAGAATAGAAAGGAAGCTAGATTCCATTTCTCCTAGAGCTGAAGCTTTGAAGCCCTGCATGATCAGTAAACTTGGTACAAGTGAGTTGTTTGTGCTGGTCTTCTGGGGGAAGGATCTGCTACCCTGATTCTCAAGTGAACTTGCCCTAGTGGAAATGAGCCTCCAGGGTACAGGGGTCCAGGGCTTCGTGTAAACAGCTCCTGCCTTCACTAGGTGGTGCTCTTTTTACTCCCTGAAGTCTTCAGCACTCATAGGTGAGGTGAATATGGTGGCACAGCTAGCCCTGAAGCTGAGAGTTCACACCCCCACACCCTTCAGTGAACCCTCACAGAAGAGCAATTTATCACCCCTCTTGTGTTCCCAGTTTCTGTCACAATCCTATGTTCACCCTGCCTATGTCTGAGCTTTTTCATCTTAGGCGCATGACTGAGTTTCAAAGCTACACATTTTAAGGACTCCCACAGAACAAACTGGCACTGCTTCCTTGGGGAAGGGTCTCACCACACTTTTGCTGTTTGCTGGCTGTCCCAGAAAATTGGTCTCAGGGCCATGCAGTGGTTCACAGTTTATGGCAAAACAGAGCAGTCAACCAGCACCAAGACCTGCTGTTCTCAGCTAGCTTCCCTGCTCCTATGAGTGGGAACAGTGCAGCACATTGGTGCCACCTATTCTTCTTACAACCCGGGGGATCCTCAGATCATACTGTCACTCCTGGGATTCCACCCCCGTTTTGCCACCTGAGCACCTTTTTAAGCCAGTCACATTCCCCACAGTAGTGGACACATAAAAGTTCTGATTTTAGACTCCACTGCTTATAATACTTTGCAGTAACTTCAATAAGCAGGACTCCCTCCCTGCCTGCTCCCTCCTTGTTACCGATAGCTATATCTCCTCCAAGACAAGTCTCTGTGCCTCCTACCTTCCAAAAGGTGGTCACTTTTCTACTTGTAGATTTGCAGGTTTTGTTCTCTCAGAACTTGCATTGATTTCTTGGTGTTTAGAATGATTTGATAACTATCTAGCTGTGTTTGAGGGACAAGACAAGGTTAGGGTCCTTTCCCCACTCCTCCTCCATCTTAACTCCTGCCTCAGAAAGATACTTTTTTGTTGTTGTTGTTTTTAAGATTTATTTATTTACTTGAAAGAGTGAGAATATGAACCTGGGACGGGGCAGAAGGAGAGAGTGAATCCTCAAGCAGCCTCCCCCCTGAATGAGGAGACTGCAGTGGAGTGCAATCCCCACACCCTGAGATCATAACCTATACAGAAATCAAGAGTCAGCCACTTAACCAACTGAACCACCCTGGTGCCCCAGAATGATACCTCTTACTTACGGATGAGGAAACTAACTTCAAACATGCTATATAATCTTGCTTTCCCCATGTTTATATGGAAATTAAAGATATGACTCCAGTTTATCTCTTATTTCCCCATCCAAGCTCTTCCTTCCATGTCTTCAGTACATGAACCAAACATTATCTATTGTTTATTCCATGTGTGATTTAAATAAAATTCCTCCTTTAGTTTATCATTGTACACACACACACAACATACATGCACACATGTATGAAAGAAATAAAGATAATACAGAACTCTACCCATTTTAGAACAAAAGTATTTTATAACTATCAATTGAAGTTATTTATGTTGTGCTACTTTCCCATGCTTCTCTTTTCTTGTGCTAGAAAAATCTCTGAAAAAAAACCAGTTTATACCTGGTTACTCATTTCCATTAAGGCATTAATCCCTGTAACGTGATATTTACCTTTTCAAAGGTTACCAGGACCAAATCTCCTCTTCTGCAAACAAGATTTGAGTGCTTAATATTTGATTGGCATTGGAGATAAACATTCAATTAATATTTGCAACTGTCTTCCTAATGTTTATAATAAGAAAACAAAGAGACCGGTAATACTCTATGTGGTGTAGTGTTTTAGGAGTGGAAGCATTCATTCAAGTTATCCAGAGAATGTGGTATCTGAGTTGTCTTGCTTTACAAGTAGAAATTAGTTATTGAAAAAAGATTAAGGGGTTCAGAAAGGGCATAAAACAAAAAATTAATATAAACAGTTTATATGCAATGAAGTCCTATTCAAAAAAATAAAGGGTTGATACATTGTTATAGACTTTGTGAGCAGCAAGTGGTGCTATATTCCCAGAATTAAAGGCATATATCTGGAATTATATATGTCTAGGGATAGAGAAGAACATGATTGTTTTCATTAGCTAAGGATGTGGAATTTTTGCAATGTGAAGTTGGCCCCCAAGTCTGTTTTCTTACTAGTTAAAGTTAGAATAGTAATATTACCCTCTACTTCATGTTTTCATGAAGATTACATATTAGGATGCTTTTTGTCAACTAGGTCTGGCACTTAGTACACACTCACAAGATGCCCTCTATAAATATATTCTCTTGTTATTACATAGTAGCTGTGGAGGCAGAATTTGAAATTGTGGGGCCAATTTGGAACCTACCACCTTAGCAATCAGAAATGATTAATTAAGGCTATTAAGGTGGTAATGGAAAATAAGAGGATAGCAGAAAGCATTTGAATCTACTTAATATGGTGTCTGTGTATTTTCAGAATATAGGTTTCAAGAAAAATGTATCTTAAAAATTTATGAATAATTATGATTAAGAAAAATTAAACAGTGAATTTTTGAATAGGAGAATAGTTTATTGCTATGATGCACTTGGACCTTTAAGTAAAAAATAAGCATTTATAATTCACTTAAGTGTAGTTTGAATAATTGAAACTTGACAGCAATTTAATTAATGCTTTTCCTTAATACTGTGAAATTTTCTCCATGCTTTTGGAATACTTTTTGAATGTAAGGACATTGATACTGTGTTCTGTTTCTTACCGGAATCAATTGCAGATTCATTGTAAACTATCAATGGCTAGAAGAAAATAATTTATAATTACTATTCTAGTCTAAATTCGTATCCTTATACATAGATGTTGATGTTATCAATGACCTTGTGGTTCCTAATGAGATTACTACTTTGCAATTCACAGAACCACCATATTAGAGTCATTTATACAAAAAAAATCTGACAACTGATTAAAATGATGTCTTGTTTACTCCTATTATTCATGCATTAAGTCAATACTTGTAACATATTGAAGGCTTCCTTAGAGTTTCATAGCAATTTACTCAAGTTTTAAAGTCTAATTATGTGTCTCGTTTATGAAATGCAATAAGATTGTAGTTCAGAGTGAGAAGAGAGAGAAATTTTAGAGATTTGAGAAAGTAGGAAAGCTCTGAAACTGTCATCACTGAGAGTGGGAATGTGAATTTATTAGGGACATAGACAAGTGTGGGTGTATTGATGACCATTTGAAAGCATGGTTATAAATCCAAAGTGAGTCCAAAATGCATAATTGTGTTATTTTCAACAAGTATATACTATTGCTTAGGTGCTGTCAAAAGAGCAGATGATCACTGAATTTAATCAGAATTGAAGTTTTTTTCTGCCTAAATTTAAGTTCAAAGGAGGCTGGTGGACAAGAGTTAAATGTTTACAAATAGAACAATAATACTAGACAGTGGATTTAAGCTAGTTAAAAAGAATGATCCCTGTAAATAAAGAGAAGGTAGTAGATTCCTCAGCATAAATATCTGAGATAGAGAAATACCTAAATATTTTGGATCAGATTAGGTAATGACCAGAGTGAGATGTTTGTTATCTAAATTTTCTAAGGTGTTGCAATTATTTAAGATGACGAAGTACTGACGGTGACTCTGGGAGTGGGTATCTGCAACAGGGAGGACAAAAGAAGGGCAAAGGAGTTAAAAAACTGATCAGCCATTCTGTAACTAGAAGCCATATTGGTGGGTAATTTTCATGGAGGTTTATTTACTTATTTTTTAAAAAAATTTTTAAAGCTTTTCAGAAAGAGAATGCATGTGCAAGCACAAGTGGGGGGAGGAGCAGAGGGAGAAGCAGATTCCCCACTGAGCAGGGAGCCTTGATGCAGGACTAGATGCCCCAAAGACCCTGGGATCATGACCTGAGTTGAAGGCACTTAATTGTCTGAGCCTTCAGGGTGCCCATGTGGTGGTTCAGTATGCTGTGAAATATGCCAGGAGAAGTGGTGAAAATAAGTCCAATTAGCTGGAAATTAAATTCACTGGTGAACTTGAAGGTAACAATAATAGTTAACGTCTGTTAAAATTTTAGGTGATATATACCTCAAAGGTATTTTTCCATATTTGAAATATTTCAGTATTTGAAGGAGGAAAGGGGTGCTTGGTTGGCACAGTTCTTTGAGCATGTGACTCTTGGTGTCACTCAGGGTCGTGAGATCAGGTCTTTCGTTGGGCTCTACACTCAGTGTGGAATCTGCTTAAGACTCTCTCTTCCTTTGCTCCTCCCCGTCACATGCATGCTCTCTCTCTCTCAAATGAATAAATCTTTAAAAAAAAATTTGAAGGAGGAAAGAGACACACTGGACGAGGAAAAATGGGGAGTAAGTAATTTGTTTCATCTCTAGGCTCTGAGATTTTGGGATATGTTGCAAATATTACCTTTACAGCAGTGTTCTTCCAAGTTTTTAAAAAAATCTTTTAGTGTGAGAAGTGAAAGGAATAGCTTAGTGGAAAACACTGACACCCATATATTTTACAGTACAGTGCCATACATGCTACAATGAAGTTATATGTATATTTTTTATAGATGCATCTAGTTTTGATTAGATGGTAGCACTGGGAGAGGGTTGCAGTGAGGATATCTGAATCTAGTCTCATAGTATAAGAAAGGCAAAGGGCTTGAAGAGAAAGTTGGTCCATCCAGTTGGAGAGGAAGCTATAAAAGATTTTGAGTTTGTCCACCAACCTTGAAGTTGTGACTGTGCAAACTCTTTCCTACAGTTCTCTAGCTATATGTTCTAAATGATCTATAACAAGACATGTATTCTTCATGTGAGCCCAGGTGGTATTTCTTCTACAAAGGTTTCCTCTGACTGATCTAGCAGTGTTTTTTTGAATGCCTATGTATCTTATTACATGCACTGAGCATCTTGGAAGGAATTATAAACTACTGTACATTATTCTTTACTATATTTTACTTATATATTTTCCCAACTGGAATTTGGGTTCTTGATGAGAGAAGACCATGTTTTATACATCTTTAAATTCTTTGAAGTAATTTGCAAACTGAACTCTATAGTTAAGTGTTACATAAAAACCAGTTGAAGGAAATATATTTATTAAACTAGTTTAAGTGCTAATTACTTTGGTATTGACTGGAAAACATCTTACTTATCTAAAGACATTGTACCAGATATATTTTTGCATAAAAATTAGTTCTTTAATTCAGTAAAATATTGTGCTTTGGTTTCAATGTTTCGACTCCAATTTGAAATAAAATATATGCTAAATAATATTGTAATGGAAGAAACCTTGGAAGATAGTTGTCATGTAGTATATATTTGTTAAATACCTGACTATAATAAGGATAAATGGGCACCATACATATCCTTAGACACAGCTCGACTAGGTTATCTATGCAGTCTAATTTCACAAATTTTGGGGGTGGGAGCAGAACACTGAAAAGGAAAAAAGAAAGAGCAATGAAAATTTTAATGCCACCTCACCAATACACACCATCAATTTATACCTTTAGAGATTATGCCAGTCTTAGAATATGATTTCCCTTATACCTGATATCACCAGTGTCAATCATTTAAAATTGAATGTTAGCTCTTTTATCCCTCAGTTTCCATTTCCACTTTTAACTGATAGGCTTAAATTATTTCATTTCTCTTTATGAGTTACCATTCACTATAATTTACTTGTAAGTGCTTTTTATTGTCTGGATGTCATGAAAAAAGAGTAATTACGTCAAACCTGTGATATTTGTCCTTACCTGACGATTTCCAGGCAAGAAGTTTAACTTTGTGTTTCATTTTGAATCATTATTCAGTAAGTTCCCATACCTATAAAGAAAATTTAAAAATAATAGAAATATTTATTTTAACCTTTAATATAAATATTTCAATTCATATGTGCATAAGTAATTAATGAATCAATAGTTTATCTTTATAAATAATTAGATGAACATTAAATAATGCTTTAAACCTCAGATTTTCCCCTTCAAAACATTAAGTCAACTTTTACCTTGACATCTGCCCAGGATCCTTGGTAGTGAGATTTGATTGGGTATGCTGATGTTTGTGGCAGTAGGGAAACAATCTTGAGCAGGCAGGAGCACTACGGATAAAGGAATAAAAAACAGAGAAAGTTTTAAAAAAGAAACTTAGCGCCTACTTTTTAATCAAAATTGTCAAAATTATTAAAATCAATCATCTGCTTTGCTATTAAACAAATATCATTGAGTTACCCAGTAAACACTACTTGTCCAAAAAGAAAAACTTAATCTAAACACAATGCCAATTAACAAGTATTTCTTTTGTATATGAAAATGAAAAAAATCCTCAAATCATTTTCATAAAATTTCCTTAAGAAAATATTAGCTTCGGGGCGCCTGGGTGGCTCAGTGGGTTAAGCTGCTGCCTTCGGCTCAGGTCATGATCTCAGGGTCCTGGGATCGAGCCTCACATCGGGTTCTCTGCTCGGTGGGGAGCCTGCTTCCTCCTCTCTCTGCCTGCCTCTCTGCCTGCTTGCGATCTCTCTCTGTCAAATAAATAAAATGTTTTAAAAATATATATATTAGCTTCCAGGGGCAGCTGGGTGACTTGGTTAAGCACCTGCCTTGGGCTCAGGCTCTCTGTTTAGTGGGTAGCCTGCTTCTCCCTCCACCTCTGCTCCTCCTTCTTACTCTCCACCTGCTCCTTCTCTCTCTTTCTCATTCACTCTTTCTCTCAAATAAATAAAATCTTTGAAAAAAATAAAGTCAACCATTCTATTGTTGTTATTTAAAAAAAGAGAGAAGAAGAAAATATCAGCTGCTAAATATATTTCAGTTTGCCATTTCTGCAATGAGGAAGATAAAAGAAAAACAACACGTGATTATGGAAGCAATCATTTGAATTCTTGGGGAGAAGTTTCTAGCTTACCATAGTATCTGGCAGCACTACAGTTCTGTCATGATCCTCTTGGTAATAGCACATTCCATATATCCCTTTCCATGATATATGATTTCAGATGTGAAATGCATTATAGAGAAGAGTGGGGAATGGGTGCAATGTAGATTTTAAACACAGTTATTTCACTTAGTTTACTATATTTTTCAGGCAAATTTTTTTTTTTTTAGCTTGAATTATCTGACTGATGGTTTAGGGAAAAAAGCATTAGTTTTAGAACCAGAAGATCTTGGTTGACATCCTGTATCCAAATAAAAAATAGTGATGCTGTCATCTGACTCTCAGCTTTGTTGAGATAACAGTAAGGATAAGCTCTGTAATACATAAGAATAATAGGTGTTTGATGCATTTTTTTCCCCAATTTCTTGTCTCCACTTCCACTGTGGCCTTTTAAAGTCATTCTTGATAGACTTAATGAGCAATGAACAAATTCAAATAGAAGCAGCAATTCAATTCTTATTCTTTTTGAAGAAGCACCACTCAATGGCATAGAGACATATCACCAGAGAACTCCCATTAGAGTTAGTACTGCAAGAATCCAGTTATCAGGGTTCCAGTAATATGAAATCTTTATTTAGACAGAAATAGTAATCTGATAAATATAAAAAAATTTAGTAGGAACTGATAGCAGTACAGTTGAGAAAATGAAGAACACTATATGCTGAGTAGAGTGCTTTGCATGTTTCACTCTTTCTTCTTTTTAAATTATTAAAATAAGGTAATCATCTGAGAATTATTTGAAAAATACAAAACACGAAGAGCAAATTACAAAGTATAATAAACTAACATCTCTTTCTGCCACCAAAAAAAAAAAAAAAAAAAGTCTTTGTTCATAATATTGACTCTGGCTAGAATCCTCTCTCCTGTCATGGTGAACTTCTTGTACATGCTTGTACATGCTTGTTCATTTACCAGGGTTATCCTCCATCATTGCTTTTGCAAGCCTGACTTCTGGGTACCACATCTCCTTGTGCAGATTTCTAATGTAATTTTTGGAATTAATTTGCTATATTTATATTCTTTAATTATACTGCTTCTTTTGGGAAATAAACCCCTATTTTAAAAAGAACCATTATTACTCTCTCATCTTAGAGGTATGGATTTTGTAGAATTCTTGCCACAGAGAAGGCAGTAATGAGTTTTGGTGAGTTTGAATGAATCAGAGTGTTGCTTACAGGCCAAAGTATTATTAAAAAAAAAAAGAATTATTGGTTTTTTTCATTCTCTATCTTAAAAATACACAAAAAAGTGTTTCTCAGATGGATCCCCAACAAACATATTACTGTTTAAAAAACAGCTAGTAATACAAAGTTTAATATAATACAGACTTTAATTTCCATGACTAAACAACATGATATTCCCAGTAGATGGCAGCATAGGATAGAGTAAGTTTGTGAACACAGGCATATTAGGTATGCTGTGTCCTAGGACATTGAGTCCTGGGGCTGGTTTCACAGAAATGAGAAAGGGAGAAAACATACTTTTGCAAACAAGAATCCATCAACAACAGTAGTAGTAAAAATAGCACTACTTATATAAGTCAGTGAGAAGAATTCTGATTACTTTGTTGAATTTTGGTAGCTGTTGAAATTGGTTATTATATGACTACACGCTCAATCAGGGCATGTCTGGACAAAGCAAGATCAAGAAATTAGACCAGATGCCAACAGGGTCAGTTGAAATACTGTGACCTTGTTTTCCTAAGTAAATAATATAATGTATTTCCAATGATACATAAATGGATGACAATTTGATTATGTCTTAATCACCTAGCTATTTTTAGCTCATTAAGACAAAATATTCCTACCAAACTTATTTGGGAAGAATGCCACTGCTATAAAAAAAACATTAAAAAAAGAGACCCCAGCCTAAACCTGTTAAGTTTGTGTCCTTCCTTCCTACAAATATTTATTGAACACTTACTATATCCCAAGAAATATGCATCAGAATCACTATATAAAGGAAATATAAAACCTTAAAAAAAAAAAAACCTTTAAACTGAAAAGGGTAAGAGTAGCATTTATTTAATGGCCACCATGGTTGATGCTAAGCCTTTTAGCTGTATTATTTCAGTTTCCCCTAATTCTAATCCTAAAAGAAAGATGTTCACTGCTTCCAATTTATAATTGCACCCTGCTGCCCAGGGAGGTTCTGTATATTATCTAAAGTTGTACAGCTACTAAATGGTAGAACTCTACCATTGAGCGTGTCTCTAAAGATAGCGTTCTTTCTACTAGACAATACCTACCTCCCAAGAAATTGAAGATATTGTGAGAGTTTTGAGAAAAATGAATGTCTATAGCATATAAAGATTTGTGTAGGGTTTTATTGTTGTTATTTGGTTTTTTGTTTGTTTTGGGGTTTTGTTTGTTTGTTTTTGTTTTTTGGGTTTTTTGGTCATGAGCATTGAATTGTATAGATCCAATTAAAGGTATCTGAAAATTGCTTAAAGGTTACTTGAAAAGATCATCCTTACTCCTTGTACTTGGTTTACTTGACAGATATGGGTAGATTTCCTAGTTTCTTTATTCTTGGTCTTTTCTTCTCTCTCTTTCAGGTATACACACTAAAAATATCTAATTCCTTTATTTTAAAAAAAGCCACACCATTTAAAAAAATATGTTAAAGTCTAAGACAAATCGGGATATAACATTTCCCCCACCAGGAATTATATTAAAAAAGCAAAATGTTTCTGTGAGAACTAAATATAATATTACTGACTTGTATTTTTATAACATGTTTATTACAAACCTTCACATCTCTTGTTTTATTTGATCCTTGCAATATCTTTTGTACAATATATACAACTATTCTAATCCCTTAGATATTCCATGTGCACAGTAAATATTTGAATATGTGTTATATGTAGGCTTGGCTCTCTCAATTAAATACTCTTTCAACTGATGTTCAACATAATTTTTAAAAACTGAATTTGAGGGTTAGCTTTTGACACTCTCAGTGCTTCCATAGTTTCTTACACTATCACATTATGTTTTAACTGATTTTTGACTTTTTGGAGTCCCCAGTAGATATAATCATGAGGACAAAGACATTCACTCTTGCCTTACTTCTTGCAATAGTGACCTAAATGGCCTTGTTGCCCTGTTTTCTCCTCTACTCCTCCTGTCTCTACTCTGCTAATATAGTTTTAATCCTGCAACTATTCATTTACAACTCCCAGGAATCTAAATTGGCTTTGAATTATCTACAAAACAAATTCTAAAATCCATAACATTGACTCTAGACCTGTTTCAGTCTACCTTCTTGTGCTTACCTCTGACCAACCCTTCTCACATGGTCCAGACACTTCTAATTTTTCTCCTTTCAAGAAAAGACCATGTACTCTTGCACATTTATTCCTTAATTTACACCATTTCTAAATATCTTTGTTTCTTGTTCTACCCATTAAAGGGCTACATAAATTACAAAAATCTCTTCCCAGAGTATCCCATATTCTCTAAGTCAGACTTTATGATGTGTTCATATAATGATGATTGTTTATTCTTGCTTTATAATACTTGTCATAATGACATATAACTTGATTTATTGGAAATACATCTACATGGCTATTTGTAGGTATTTGCATGGTGTGAGTCCTGCCAACCTCTTCACTTTATTTCACAATTTTCTCTAACTTACCACACCAGAAGATTGCTGAGACTTCTACCATTTCACTATCTTTTTGCCAGTCTTCTTGGTCCTAGCATTTACTAAGTTTGACTTTGGGTAAGTTATTTGAACTCATATCAGGAGTATATGTGTATCTGTGTAAAGTATAGTATAATATATATGTGTATAGATAAATTGATAAACAAATTTCATGACTAGCTATAAAATTTTGTTAATACATTAATGGAATTATTTTCTTATAAGAAAAATCATTAAAATTTTATTTAATTATTTCATCCAAGAATTTCCAGAACTTATTTTAGGTCATGTATATATTATTATGCAAAGTATTCTCTTTTTATAGTTATACTTTAAATCTAGATTGCAACATTTTTTTTTAACCAGCTTTTGGGCTTGCTTAAGCAGAAACCATGAAGATACTCTTATAGTTGATCAAACAGTTACTCCTCTTTGTCACGAACATGAGGAGTGATGAAATAAATGGCTAAGGATTGACAGGACACTGGACTACATATGTCATCAGACGTTTATCTCACCATTCGGTAAATCACCAGTGAAAACAAAAGAATTTCTCATCTGTTATTTGATCATGTACCAAGCTTCTTACATCTGTGTGCAGTTAATTTGGTTTGATTCATAACCTTAATTACTTAACTTGTTATATTTTACAGGAAAGACAATAATAATATTCTCCCTGTCCTGAAATCTTTCATCAGTGGGTATTAGAGTCACAGCAGATGTGTAAGGCTATAACCTAGCAGAGTACAATTTATGTATTTCTGCTGACTTTCCAATTATTTCATTTAACTCTCATTGAAGATAGTTTTTAAAAGTCTACAAATAAGAAACTCTGCTTTAAGTTTATAAAAAGTTTCTTCTCGTGCAGTGCTTCAAAGATTTAAAATCAAATAGAAACCAGATTTCTATAGAAAATAGTGTTTAGTGCTGAAACACTGAAACTTTAATTAGAAATGCCCATTTTTCTCATTTGCCAAATTTTTAAATGAAAATTAATAAAATATTAGAAATATTTTTAAAAATATTTGTATTATAAATAAAACATGAAAACTTGTTTTGTTTTGTTTTTCTCTTAGAGGGAACTGCAAATGAGAAGTAGAGTATAGTGAAGGAAAAATCATTTTTTTTCTCCCCTCCTAGGTTCTTGGCTGAGGACCCCCTGTGATAAAAGACAGATTTACAACAAAAACAACAACAACAAAACCCAGAAGTTTAATAACATGTATACCTCCTGTATACATGAGAAATACCCAGAAAAACTGAGTAATTCTCCAAAATGGCCCAAGCCACCACCTTAAATACCATCTCCAGTTTAAGACAAAAGATGATGTGGTTGGAGTGGAGTGTAAAGAGAAGCCAGTTATGAGACATTGCCAGAAAAAGCAGTAAACAAGGGTAAGGCAGATTTAAGTCAGTTGCTTTTCCACTGATAAAGAGTTTATAGAGAAATTCAGTGATCTTCGTATGGTAAATAGAGAGATAGATAACCTTACAAACTGACATTTTCCTTATAAATGTCCCTTGCAAAAAATTAATTTCTATTCTGTTTTCAAAGCTTTCTCCATGTCAACTGATTCCTAAAAATAATCAGCCTAGGGGCACCTGTGTGGCTCAGTGGGTTAAAGCCTCTGCCTTCCGCCCAGGTCATGATCCCAGGGTCCTAGGATCAAGCCCAGCATCGGACTCTCTGCTCAGCAGGGAACCTACTTCTCTTCCTCTCTCTGCCTGCCTCTCTGCCTACTTGTGATCTCTGTCTGTCAGATAAATAAATAAAAAATCTTAAAAAAAAAAAATCAGCCTAAAGTAAAATAATTCTTATGCCAAAGAGGCATGTTTGGGGTGGTAAATTCTGTTGTGCTTCAAGAGGTTTGAACATCATTTCAGCCTTCATTTAATGCCAAATCTTTTCAAACAGTCTTTTTCCATGTTTTCATCAATTAATAAACATTTATAAAATAACTAATATAATGCTATACTTACTAGTCATCTCCTATTTTCTGAGCATTGCACTAGGCGAGGCTTCTGTAGTAACTTTTAATAATCCCCGTTGGCAGATAAGAAATTGAGGTTCAGAGGTGGTACATAACTCAGCCCAGTTTCACAGCTGTTAAAAAACAAAATTCAAAGTAAATTTAAAGATCAAATTGGCTTTATTCAATGATTCATCAATCTAGAAGCATCCCATCTAGCAACAGAGACGAGCTCCAAGGAGCTGTACAAAATGGAAGGCTTTTATAGGCAGATAGGATCACGGACAAGAAAATATATGTTTACCTAAACTTTCTTTGGGAAATAGAAGGGGTCTGTCAGGCAGATTAATTCACTAGTGCTGACCAGAATATTCAAGACTGACCAGTTATGATTACATAACTGGAAAGGAAACTGCATTAGGTTGGATGTTAAGCCTTGGTTTGCTGGTGTGGAGCTTAGCACAAATTACTCCATTTTGGGCCTGTTGTTTTTTTTTTTTAACACAGTTATGAAGTGGGAAGACCTGGGACTCAAACCAAGATCTGTCTCATTCCTAAGACTACATACTTTCTATTCCGCAACTAGGACCTTAAGACTATTTGCTGTCCATGTTAAAATTCTGACAGAATTTACATGAAATTATATTATTATATTTCATTTCAAAGTTCCATTTGAAAATCTTTTTTTCTTTTAATTAGAAGACCTGGTCACATTAAGAATAAATGAGTATGGTGAGAATTTAGTAATATTGCTAATGTGTTTTCTGAATATGAAGTTATTATAAAAAATAACTTCTTTTTTAAACTATGATATTACTCCTAGAACTTCCTATGCATTCTCATATATGAGGTACTAGTGAAATTAGTAAATGCTATAATATTAGAACAAATGCTGAAAATAAGAAAAAGACATGAAAATATTATTTAAAAATATAACAACAGAAATTTAAAGTAATTAACAGCACTACTTGATTTTCCTGGAATGAAACACAGGGCCACTAGCTAAAAGACATTATTTAGGAAAGTAAAACAAAATGAAAACATTTCCTAAGTCTCTTTAATTAGTGATATTCTCACTTTGATTACCCATATTATTACTCTTGAAGGTCGTGTTACTTTCCTTATATTTTGTAAAATATTATTTAATATTTTAATGTTAAAATTTAAAATGTTTAAATTATTAAAATTTAATATATTTAATAATGTATTTAAATTATTGGTTTCTATTTTGTAAATAACTTTTTAAAATAAATGAACTCTGCTTGACTTATTTCACTAAGCATGATACGCTCTAGTTCCATCCATGTTGTCGCAAATGGCAAGATTTCATTTCTTTTGATGGCTGCATAGTATTCCATTGTGTATATATACCACATCTTCTTGATCCATTCATCTGTTGATGGACATCTAGGTTCTTTCCATAGTTTGGGTACACTAATAACAATTATTTTCCTTAAAAATAAATACTTGGTCTTCCGCAAAGTAGCTCAGAAAGATTTAGTCATGTGCTTTAGGCAATAGAACAGTCAAATAAAATCAGAAAAGAAAATCATATACCAAATATCCAGGATGAATTTGTTTATGAAGAGATAGGCAAAGTTATGCCATACTGGTTTTCCATATCTCTGTCTACACCTTTTTAAATAAGCTCTTCTGTAAATCTTCTGTTACTTTGTACATGTACAACTGGTTCTTAACTAAACAGAAAGACTGAGAAATAAATAAATGTAAAATGTGATTCTCACTATTAATAGAGTGATTTTCTTATAGGGTATATAAATATAACACTTAAAACACATGGAAAAAAATTCCCAAACACTTGCATAACCATGTCACTTCTCAACAGGAAAGAAAAAAATGCAGTGTTTTGAGGGTCACTAAAAGAATTTATTCCTGAGCAACATCTGAAGAAAGGAGAGTGACTTAGCCACCTAGTTCCCCTGTCTGCTACTTAAGAAGAAAAATTGTATGGTTTATAGTTAGAGGCTGAATAGCAGAATGACTTGAGAAATGAAGCAAAGGTTTTCATTTTCCCCATAGGTTCAAGGGAACTTATATTGCTGTCCCCCTCAGGGGTATACATATATCATATCTCATAATACACCTTCCTGCATGTTTTGTAAGAGCGGATAAAAATAGGCATGCTTTCCTGTTATGTGTTTCTTCACACTCTCTCCACTTCTGGCCTACCATAAAGGTATTTTATTATATTCATCATTGTCAACCCATTACATCAAGGCTTTTTTACTGATGTATTTTTAAGAATAATTTAAAATAAGACAAATGAACTTGTTATAATTCTGTTACTGCATTTAAAATGTTATAATTTAATACACTTTTTTTCTGTTCTTACAAAAATAATGCTGAATATCTGAGAGGGCTTTTTCTTTCTTTTTTCCTTATAAGGGGTACATGGATTAATCAAGTTTAAGAAATACAGGAATACTGCAATAGTAGAACAAATGTAGGATCTGAAAACAGGTCTGGGCTGAAATTATGACTGTCAGTTAAATTGGGGAACTTCTAGCATTCAGTAAACAATCAATTAGTGACCACACTTACCAACACTACTGTGTCATTATTTCTTCATATTAGAAAAAAAAAAAAAAAAAAAGAAAAAAAGAAAAGTCAAAGAAGATAAATTTAATTTGGGTGGAAGATTTTGGGTGATTATAGAAATATCAATGATGGGCTCTATTTCCCAGGCATACAGGGCATAGTGGTTGTTAAGGCATAGCTCACAACAAGTAATATATATTTCCCTAGTTTCTTCAGTGATACTTGACTCAGGTGAGTAGAACATGCCAGTGGCTTCTACTGATACCTTGACCTATAAAAATTTGCCTAGAATGATTTTTAAGATGAAGGTTAAGAAAGTAAAGTAAATGCTCTTTCATTTTTTTGGTGGCTAGCCTTTTGCTTATCATACATAAGTATTTGCTAATCTTAATTGTTCTTTCTATACACTTTAAATTTCTTCTACTTTGGGAAAATTATAAGGAAAAAGATAGACAAATTACATACAGTAGTGTGCTGATAAACTACCTCTTAAAAAGAAAAAAAAAATCCTGTTATTTACCAAATTCCATAGTGTTAATATTCCCGCCATGACAGATTTCAAGCTATAAAAGGCTAAACAACCAGCTGACAAAACTTCCGAATGATTAACAATACTCTTATTGACTTTGAATGAGCAGCACCCCATTGTTCCAAATTATCAGCTGAGAACAAATTTCTAGACATATTTGATTGCAAACTACCTTGTGAGGTGTAATGCTAGTAAAAGATTGGTCTTCAATGAGTCAAATCAGCCTTGGGATAATAATATGCCTCTGCAGTGAACACAATAGTGTAGAAAACATGTAAAGTTGTAAAGACATAACCTCTCTCCTTTAAGCACATGTCTCTAAGCAGCCATATCTTTCAGATTAGTTTTCCAAAATTCAGATTAAGTCCAAAGCATATAATGCCTTTTTCAAGTTCTTCATTGGTGGGTTAAAAATCTTTTTTATTATTCTGTTACACATCATGAAACATGGATGGGTAACTAGAATGAATGGATGAGAAGATTGGACAGAGTTATTTATAGAAACTTTCTCCCTTGTATTCTTTTACCCATGCATTGTTTAGTGTTGAAATCAGAGCAAAGATATGGCTATAAATTAATGTGATTTATAGATATTAATTCTGGGCTTTTTACTATGGAACTCAATTTGCTGCATATGATAGTTTCAGGAATTTTGATTCATAATCCCTTGGGGATTACATTTGCAGGAAATGGTGTCTAGCCAGTTACCTCATTGTCTCTTTCGCCAATCTGAACTTAAATTGAACAAGTTAATTCAGTTTCTGAAATATGAGTTAGTTGGTCTCTCTCTACCTGCCCTGAGATGGACCTCTGAGTAGGCAGGTATGGGTTCAAAGATGAACGTTAATCAGGAGACAATTTACAGTTCTGTTTATTTTACTTAGTCTGGGGTTGGGTTTACTTATTAGCTTCTTTGACTAAGTCTTTCTACATTTAAGATAAAAGTATTTCTTCTTATTTTCTTTTCTAAGCTTCAAGGTATTATTTATTTATTATAATGTCTATAAGAAAATGGCAAGTATTAACATATATAAGAAATATGTAAAGTTTTCTATGTATTTATTTTAGTGGTTTATATTGCTTTGTTTACTTCAAAATAATAGAAATATGTTTTGCTCATAATTTCTTTTTTTTTTTTTTTTTTTTACAAATTCAGAAGCAGGAATAAACTCTTAGTTTTACTCAGGTTTTCTAAATCTGGGTTCCATGGATGGGTTATACAAGCCTGTAAAATTATATATAAAAGTGCATGCACATACACATGTGCACATTGTTCTGGAGAGAGAAACCATAGCTTTCATCAGATTCTGCAACAATTCATGAATCCTCCCTGCCCCCAGTTAAGAATGAACACATATCTTTTGCATAACATACAACATTGGTCCTTTCACTTATCAGCTACCAAACTTGGCATTTTAAAAGAGGCAGAAGTCTTTATTGAATGTCTTCACTAGATTACAATTTATGAGATGCCCTGCATTTTTTCTAGAGTTTTGAATAATTTTTTGTTTAAAAATCTGTATTTATAGTAAATTTCATGCTGGTGGTGTCTCTTATAATAGAATAAATGAAACAAGATGGGATTGGGAGGGAGACAAACCATAAGTGACTCTTAATCTCACAAAACAAACTGAGGGTTGCTGGGGGGAGGGGGTTTGGGAGAAGGGGGGTGGGATTATGGACATTGGGGAGGGTATGTGCTTTGGTGAGTGCTGTGAAGTGTGTAAACCTGGTGATTCACAGACCTGTACCCCTGGGGATAAAAATATATGTTTATAAAAAATAAAAAATTAATTAAAAAAATAATATTTATAATATGATTAGATTTAATTTTAATTACTTTGCATCTTTTTATCTTCAGGCCTTAATTTATTTATTACTCATAGATACACATTGCTAGCATTCTGGCTTCAAGAATTTTCTATTTCTATTTGTGTAATGGATTTTATAGTTATATAGTTACATTTTAGAAGTAGATAAAATTCTGGCAGTGTATTCTACCCACTTAGAAATGTTTTTAAGTTTTTATATCTCATTCAACATTCTAGCTGAAAGATCTGGCTTTAAAAAAAAATGTAGTGGAATATTAATGGGTAAATCCTGAGAGAAATTCTCCTTCCTATCATATATTGTAATACACAAATTCCAAACACAATAAATGGTGAATATTATAGATTATGTATATTTCAGATCTAGCATTTCACTTCCACATGAAGTGTCACTGCCTTTTTAAGACCTAAGTCTTTTATCTGGATTAAAGAAGATAAGATCCTAAATGATTTCATGGGCACTGCTTTCTTTATTCTCCAATCTTTTCTTCATGTATTCTAAATTACTTACACCTTGGAATATATCTGATCATCTTATCACCCTTTTCTTTTTCTCTTCTTTTCTTTTTTTTTAAGATTTTATTTGACAGGGAGAGAGAGAGAGAGAGAATGAACAAGCAGGGGGAGTGGCTGGCAGGGGGAAAAGTAGGCTCTCAGTTGCGCAGGGAGCTGGATGTGGGGACTTGATCCCAGGACCCTGGGATCATGACCTGATCTGAAAGCAGATGTTTCAACCAACTGAGACACTCAGGTGCCCCGTATCACTCATTCCTTGTAAAACTTTTTGGGCCTTTCTGATTAGAAGATAAAGTCCATATTCTTTAGGTTAATATTAGAGATCTTTAAATTTTTTGTATTAGTAGTCTACTACTTTCTTGAACCCATTTTTTTAATTATTTAAGCCACTTCAAGATGGATATTCTATTTTTAAAAGATTTTATTTATTTCTTTGACAGAGGGAGAGATCACAAATAAGCAGGCACAGGGAATGGGGGGATGTTGCGGGGGCGGGGGGGAACCAGGCTCCCCGCTGAGCAGAGAGCCTGATGCGGCACTTGATCCCAGGACTCTGAGATCATGCCCTGAGCTGAAGGCAGAGGCTTAACCCACTGAGCCACCCAGGTGCCCCTAGATATTCCATTATTTACAACAAGATTTTCCCTGATTTATTTAGCTTTGTACTTCAACTATCACAAGGCTTGGTCGTGCGACTGACTCAATAATCTAAAGACATAGGTGATCTTTACTGGAAATTTCGTAACATACTCAAATACAAATAATAGCCAGTCAATAATACATTAAGCCTATAGATATATTATCTTTTTTAAAAACCTATCTTAAAATATGCAGGTGTTTTTGTCTGCTTGCGCTCAAGAACATGGAAGTTATAAGTTGTTTAGGTATCATTTCTCCTTCCTGCACAGTGGGCGGACTGAACTGTAGAAGTTCTAAGGTTACTTCTGGCTTGGTAATACTTTTTGCAAAGAGAAGCATATATATCTCCCTGTAGAGATGTGTGTATTATGTATGTACACTTGGAAGCATAAAAGCTGACATGGCTTATGGAAAATAGCAAAGACCATTTGCCACAAACTTTGGAAGTAAATTCTTAAGTCAAACATTTGTAATGATTTCTAGGCAACATTAATTGGTTTGCCTCTTTTAGTAAGTCTCATGTAGTTTGTCAAGAGAATTACATGGATTAGTTTCACTCAACTACAAATCTGAAACTCCTTTCATGTCTTGCTACAGAATTTGTTTATTCTATTATGCTTTGTTTCAAGCCTTCTGTTTTGCTAGATTTTGCTTTATTAATCAGAAATTTAGATGATAAAAATCACTGTTTTGGTATAAATTAGATTTTTTTTCCCACCATGCAACAGGCTCAAATGATCTGCCCCAAAGAAGCAAGATCCAGTAGAGAAGATTAACTCAGAATAGGTAGATGATGTTTGTGTTGAGTCAGAAATAAAAAGCAAAATATTTTAATGGTTAGAATGCTGCTACAACCACTTAAGATACTACTGATGTTGTAGATTGGTCTTGGGTAATATTTCTTGACCTATAAAATGATTTGAGTATATATTTGTAGAATGTGAAAGTTGTATGGTCACATAACCCGAGGTAAAGGTAAAGGTAAGAGCTAAGAATTAATTTACTGAATGACCAGGAGAACATTTATACTTAAAATAATTTCAGAGCATGACTATATGAAATATGATTAAAAGCTCCAAAGCAGACAGTTTTAATGAAGCTCCAAAAAGAGTTTAGAGTATTTTGATTGTAAAGGGAATTTGGGGAAAAATTTGCAGCATTAAACAGGAATAGCTTAAAAACTGCGTAGGAATTTCAGATTAATTCCCTTTCAATTATTTTACAACTGTTATTTTGTGATACCTAATATACATACAGAGGTATAAAAAAGTAGTACAAGAACTCACCAGAAATCCATAACACAATCTCAGTAATTATCAATTTATTTCCAGTATTATTTAAACTTACACATGGTCTTCTCCACTAACTTATTTCAGATCAAACATTACATAGAAAAATATTCTATTTTATCCATAATAAGAAGTTGTTAATTCTAAAGTACTCAATTTCCAAAAACTTTCCTTATGGCTAGGTTTTTTTTTTTTTTTTTTGGTCTTATTTAAGAAATCTTTCCATACCCTCAAATTATTAAAATAGTATCTTGTATTCTTCCTAAGTTTGTAATTTTGTTCATTTAGTTTTTTAAGAGATTTTATTTTTTTAAGTAATCTCTACATCCAACATTGGGCTTGAATTCACAACCCTGGGATCAAAAGTAACATGTTCAATGAACTGAGCCAGCCAGGGGACCCTAATTTTGTTTATTTTTGCCATTAAAGTCTACAAATTCATCTGGGCTTAATTTGAATTCAGGATCATTCTTTTTTGTCTCTCTCTCTCTCTCTCTCTCTATATATATATATATATATGACTATTGCCCAGTATAATTTATTGAACCTATATCATTCTTTTACCACTGCTCTGTAGTGTCACTTGATATAAACCATGTCTATACATTGTAGATCATTAGCCAGACTTTTTATTCTATTCTCTTGTCTATTTGTCTCCCATGTACCATACCACACTATCTTAATCATTGCATTTTATATTAAATCTTTATTTGTCTTAAGAGAAAGAGAAGTTCTTCCCACCTTGATTTTTTTCCATCAAACATAATGACAGGGTTGTTTATTATACCCTCTTATAATCTTCTTCTTCTTTTTTGGGGGGGGGAAGAGTTGCCATATACAGTAGTTTTCCCTTTTCTTTCTGACATTGATAAAATGTGACTTCACTCCTCACCTTTAGCCTCTTCAAAGTAATATATGGATTTTATTATTGTTTTCAAATAACCAACTTTTGGCTTTATTTTGTATGTTTGCTTTCAATTTCATTAATTTCATTTCTTATCATTTAAAAAAGTCACTTTGAGTTTAAAAAAGTCGTGAGTTTAAAAAGTCTATTTGAGTTTATTATTTTGTTCTTTTTCTAACTTCAAATGAAACATAGTTTTAAATAAGTTTTAAGGAACTAGATATTATTTTTAAATAATAAAATGATATTTGAGATGCAGTTAAAATAGTATTTAGGGGAAAATGTATAGCTTTCAATTCTTTTTAACTTCACTCATCTTGCAGTTTTATTATGTATTTTCATTCATTCATTTATTTAAAAATATTCTTTATTTCTTTAACTTCTAAATACCTGTTTTGATCTCTTGTATAATTTCTTAAAGTTACAGGTAACACTTAGCATGATTTCAATCCCCAGAAATCTGTTTAGATCTGATTTATAAACTAATATATGATCAACTTTTTTATGCATTCATGTGTGCTCAAAAAAATGCATGTTTGATAATTGTTCATTGTTGTGTTTGTATATTTTCTATATCAGTATGGTCAGGATTTAATTTCAGCTATTGTTTTTTTGATTTCTAGATTTTTTAATATGTTTTCAGATATTCTATGTTACTATATAGTCTCTAATAACCTGACCAAATTTAAAACTTGGGATATATATCTCTTGAACTTAATAGGCATAATTATTTTGTGGTTTGTTTTTGAAAACTGTAGTTACTGTATTTCTGTTTATGCTTTGTGTGGTTTTGTTGCTTCTTTGTTATGACATCTTATTTTCTTATGCGCCTAGCTATATTTAATCTTGTGGTGTTCACTAGATTGAAAAAAAAATTGTTATAAATAATTGGAAGCTTAGAATACTGTTATCTTCTCACAGAAAGAATTTACATTTATTTCTGCTAGGCCCTGGGGAGCATTACCAGTCCCACACCACTTTAATCCAATGTTTTGTTTTCTTTGGATCTGTAGTATCCAAATTGTATTATGATGATTTTGTACAGCTAATGCAAAACTTCTTGACTGTGAAATCAAGCAAGGGAGAAATTTTCTATAACTTTTCCAACAAATAACTATTTTAATTCAAACATATCTTAATTGTGTTAGCTCAGTTATATAGAGAACATCATAATAATGTGAGTGAAGGCATGGATATGAATTCCTACTTGGATATTCAAAGTCCACCTGTTTGAAATCAAACAGCATATTCCACACAAAGCCATCCTACACATCATTGATTTTCTCTATATTTCCACATTAACAAAGGTTATGAGGCATTGGGAGTCTGTCTTCTGCTGTGAAACTTAGTAACTTCCTGTCTTCAGTAATCATGCAGAATTCTAATCTTTCTTTTCTTTTAATTTTAATTTATTTTATTTTATTTTCAGTGTTCCAGAATTCATTGTTTAGGAAGAGTGCTCCAGTGCTCCATGCAATACGTGCCCTCCGTAATACCCACAACCAGGCTCACCAAACCTCCTACCCTCCCTCCCCTCCAAAACCCTCAGTTTGTTACTCAGAGTCCACAGTCTCTCATGGTTTGTCTCCCCCTCTGATTTCCTCCATCTCATTTCTCCTCTCCATCTCCCAATGTTCTCTGTGTTATTCCTTATGCTCCACAAGTAAGTGAAACCATATGATAATTGACTCTCTCTGCTTGACTTAGTTCACTCAGCATAATCTCTTCCAGTCCCATCCATGTTGATACAAAAGCTGGGTATTCATCCTTTCTGATGGAGGCATAATACTCCATTGTATATATGGACCATATCTTCTTTATCTATTCGTCTGTTGAAAGGCATCTTGGTTCTTTCCACAGTTTGATGACTGTGGCCATTGCTGCTATGAACATTGGGGTACAGATGGCCCTTTCCACTATATCTCTGTCTTTGGGGTAAATACCCATTAGTGCAATTGCAGGGTCATAGGGTAGCTCTATTTTTAATTTCTTAAGGAATCTCCACACTGTTTTCCAAAGTGACTACACGAACTTGCAATCCCGCCAACATTTTAAGAGGGCTCCACTTTCTCCATATCCTCTCCAGCACTTGTTACTGTCTTGTTAATTTTGGCCATTCTAACTGGTGTAAGGTGATATCTCATTTGGTTTTGATTTGAATCTCCCTGATTGCTAATGATGTTGAACAGTTGTCATATGTCTGTTAGTCATTTGTGTGTTTTCTTTGGAGAAGTGTCTGTTCATGTCTTCTGCCCATTTTTTAACATGATTATCTGTTTTGTGTGTTTGAGTTTGAGGAGTTCTTTATAGATTTTGGATATCAGCCCTTTGTCTGTAGTGTCATTTGCAAATATCTTCTCCCATTCCATGGGTTGCCTCTTTGTTTTGTTGACTGTTTCCGTGGCTGTGCAGAAACTTTTGATCTTGATGAAGTCCCAAAAGTTCATTTCCACTTTTACTTTCTTTGCCTTTGGGGACATGACTTGAAAGAAATTGTTGTGGCCAATGTCAAAGAGGTTACTGCCTATATTCTCCTCTAGGATTTTGATATATTACTGCCTCATGTTGGGGTCTTTTATCTATTTCGAGTTCATCTTTGTGTATGGTGTAAGAGGATTCTAATATTTTTTTTTCAGGATGTTCCACGCTCAGATATTTTAATTATCTACCATGAGCTTCTTTTCTTGATGTAAGTCTAGCCTCCAGTTTCACTACCTTCCCAGCATTTCCAAGAACAGACTACGCTCTTCCTAGGTAATGCTATACATTCTTCCTGCAAAGCTTTTCTTCTTCTCTTTACATTAAAAAAAAAAAATTGGTTCTTAAAGAACTACATTATTATTTTTCTTCTCTATTTATTGAGAACCTTCTGTGTATCTCAGCCCAAATAAATTTACTTTATTTTCAAACTCAAAGTTATATAACAATTGTGTTATCATTTGACATTATTTAGTGTTTATTTAAATAGTTCTAAACGTATATCTTGTCTTCCAATGAGTCTATATGCTTTTCAAGGAAACATACTTTTGTTTTTGTAAACCTTATAGAGTGCTATGTACATAAGAAAACCTAATAAGTCTTTATTTAAACAGAGAAAAGCATGCTATGATAAGAACAGAATTACTAAGAATCTAAACTAAATAATATTAAAAAGTCCTATAAAAATGAATATTTACCTTGACTCAAAATTACTGCCTAACAGCTCTAACAACTTTTTCTTACTTTGAGGATAGAAATTCTAATGTATTAAAGTAACTATTTCATTAATGTCTTTTATTGCCAAAATATAAGAATAACTCCTATAAGAGTTCCCAAATACTTTCTGTTTATGACTAATTCAGACTACTTTAGAATTATATTTCATCACTAAGTACTTACTGTAGTTGTAGTTGTTTTTGTGGAAAAAGTTGGCTGCACTGTGGTCCAAGGAAACACATAAATTATGACTGTTGTAGTGGCTGACAGCTGACTAGCTTTATTCCCACCTAATTCATCAGTAACTTCAATAAGTAGCTGGAAAGTCATAGGTTCCTGAATCCCTTGAAACACATCATACTGGAAATTCTGAGTGGTGGTCAGAGAAAGAAGATCAACACCTAGTCTCTAAAGTATGAATTGATTATTTGTATTTCTTGAGAATGATGAGGTAATAAAACAGAAATAAAAGTACATCATGTATTATATTATTTCTATTGTCTTGTTCAAGTTCTTTAAAATACGTTACATGATAATGTGTTTCTAACAGTTCTAAAATATATTATGTGGGTATCTGTTAAAATAGCATAGAAGTTACTTACTTAAAATCTATATCTTACCTTCTACAATTAAATCTCTCAATTGTTCGTATGGAGAATCTTTGTCTGGACAATTGAACTGAATAAAAGGTGTCCTAATAAAATAAAAGGTGTCCTAATCCAGGTGTCCTGGATTTCCAAACATGGTAGATTTCATACAAGAGGTTTATCATTTATGTTCTATAAAACAAGAATATTACCTGTTTTAGCTTATGTTTTAAAAATCTTTCCTCAGGCTCTCTGCTCAGCACGGAGCCTGCTTCCTCCTCTCTCTCTGCCTGCCTCTCTGCCTACTTGTGATCTCTGTCTGTCAAGTAAATAAATAAAATCTTTAAAAAAAAAAAAAACTTTCCATATCCAGTCAATTACTTGTTTCTTTTTCTTACTCATTATTTTCACCTTTATAATAACATTCAAGGATACTTTTACAGTCCATCTTATTTTACATTTGAAGACTATATTTTAGTGTTTCATCATAGAAACTCTTGTTTGGGGCTTTCCAGCAGTATAATCCATGTTCACTTTTTAATATTATGTATGAGGAATTATTTTCTTTTCCAAGTAGATTCTACTCCCAATATGTGGCTTGAACCCATGACTTTCAGATCAAGAGTCACATGCTCTGCGGTTGAACCAGCCAGATGCCTCATGAATGAGGAATTAATTTTTAATAATGTCTATTTCCCACATAATTTTTCTAGGACAGGTACTCATGACATTTATGAGACTGCTGAATTTTAAAATTAGAAACTAAATGTTATCTATTTTAATTTTTTCGCTTTAATCCAGAATATATATGTCATCAAGTCTCCTCTCAACCAATTATACTCAAAAAGGGTACTCACTACTTAAAAAAAGTGTATTTCACTATTGGAGAGCTTTAATTGTTAGACATACTCATTTTTGTTGACTCAAGTATTTTTTGCGAGCAACTTTAACCTATTCTTTCCAGTTTTTGTTCTGAGGAAACTTAAAATCTAATAAGGCATGTGACATATTTCAAATATGTGAGGGATTCCAGCAATTAGATTGAAAGGGAAACTATATTATCTCTGAGAATGTTTGAATTCTAAGGTTCTTTGACTGTATAATCTGGAAGTCTGATGAACTACTTGCCACTAACACACCTCTTCTCAGCTGTAACAGACTTTGTTATAGACTGTCCCCTCTCCTGAAGAATATAAGCATAGTCTCAGAGACATTTTCAAAGTAGTAATCAATGAAGACACTAGCAATTTTTCAGAATGGGATGTGAAATGAAACCAATTTATGTCCTTATTTTAGGAAAATAAAGTGCCTTATCCATTTATCCTTTTTTTCCTTTCCTTAGTAATATTTCTTGAATATTCTTGGGTTCCTTCAGTTTGCACAGTTTTCTTAGAAGTCACATGTTTTTGTTTTTCTCCAACACAATGCAGCTTGCTTTGTTGGATTGCTCAGTGGAGACCATAAAGAGGTACTTGCTAATAATAATCACTATTTCACTAAGTACAGATTTCCTTAAAAGTAAATCCTTGATAACCGTATTTCTCTGAAAATGAATCACCCTTAGTTTCCCTTTCTCCTTCCAAATGCAATCCAAAATAGGGAAAGATGGTATCTATTCTTTCACAGTTTCTCATAGTTGTTTTAGTAATAGTAAATAATAATAATTATAATTAATATTTATTGAATGAGTAATATGTACTAGACTCTAACATAGTTACATTAACATATATTTAACAACCCCATGAAAAGCATAGTATTATTATCCTAAAATGGAAAGTGAAAAGAGGTAAAAGAGCTCAGATAGCTATAAAGTGTATAGGAACCAGAATTCAATAATATCTCTAGAGCCCAAGTTTTAACCTGAGAATATTACTTTCTACATAATCATAAACAGTGTTTATTTATACTATTACAACACTATTCTTTTTTTTTTTTAAAGATTTTATTTATTTGACACAGAGAGAGAGAGATCACAAGTAGGCAGAGAGGCAGGCAGAGAGAGAGGAGGAAGCAGGCTCCCCGCTGAGCAGAGAGCCCCATGTGGGGCTCGATCCCAGGACCCTGAGATCATGACCTGAGCTGAAGGCAGAGGCTTAACCCACTGAGCCACCCAGGTGCCCCTATTACAACACTATTCTAATGTGTTATGTTCTCATAGAAGGTCCCTTCCACTCTTTAAAAGATATTCTGAATGATATAAATTCATTGAAAGAGGATTTTTCTTTGTCTTCTAAATGATGGTTCAATTTACGTGAACTCTCAAAGCACTTACAATTCTAAGAAACTATGGTTTGTGTGTTTTATAACTTCTTCATAACCGAGCTGAAATTTTAACAAAAGCCCAAATAGGTTTCCCTTGTTAATCAGACACTTTTTTAAATTAGCCAAATATATATTAAGTATTATAAACTGAAATGTTGGTTATAAAACAATACATTTTAAATGCAAATATAGGTGCCTCTGTTACTCTATGAAGGGAAATATCATTGTCCAGTACTCAACCTAAATTTTTGTTTTTTTTCTATTTTTTTTTATTGTTGTGGATGAGAAAAATAGAGATATATTTGGAGAAAGTGTCTATATAAAACTGGATATAGAAAAGAAATTGAAGACACAAACAAAAATGTATTATATTGTGTGTGTGTATATATATATGTATGTATATATACAGAAGTAAATATACTATGTGTGACATAATATAGCAATTTATTTATCTAAGCATACACACACATGCACACACACACACACACACACACACATATCTATTCCCAGTGGCTCAAATCCTGAGATTGCAGAATAGCCAAGATGGTTTAAATGATCAAAACTGGATGTTGGCAGAGTTCTTCACCTCTACAACTTTGCACAATATTTTCTCTTCACAGAAAATTTTTGTTCTACCACTTATTTTCCTATTGGACTCATTCATTCAAATACCTTTTTCTTCTATTCTCAAGTTATTCATTTATGAAATAAAACAGATAAACTGAACTGATGATACTATTGATATGAATATGCAGTGGCAATTTCATAAAGATTACATGGGAAAATGTATTACTTAACTTCATTGTCTCATAGTAAAAGGGCCTAAAGTAATACTAAAGACTCCAATGGCTTTATTTTGAGTGTTCTAGTATAGTACTTTGCAGGAACAGTGTGAATTAACAAAGAGAAAATCAGGGTTGTTGAAGAACTTTGAGGCAAAAAGAAAAAAGAAAAGGTCTCTATGGTTACTATGGTTACAAGGACAAGATCAAATATAAAGATATGAGATAATTGAGTTGATATTATTCATGAATTTTCTTGTGAACTTTGTTACTTTGAACATTACTCCATCTCACAACATAAATGAGGAATTAACAAACCTAAAAATAATACTAACATTACCAAAAGGATAGAAGGTAAGGATCAACACATAGTCCTCAGATGGAAGCTGTCTAAAAGTTTTCAAAAAAATGTCTTCCCATGATACTTTGTGGCTTTTCTTTCTTGGTGGCTTCCAAGTTCATCTTTTGACCTTATATTCTAGACTCGTATTTTTCAACAATCTTTGAAATCTCCGTTATGTTTTTGAACTCAAGGAACATGTTGGAAAGAAGAATTCTTCTTTCTCAAACATTGTTATGGCCAGCCTTTAAGCTGGTTTTTAACATTGAGCAGAGGGAGACTCTGCCAAGCTTGAATCATCAGCTCCTATTTCTGGGGTGTTGTTTCTATGGCTTGGCATTTAATATATTATGCCAGTGTTCCTTGTCAGAATTAATTTTGGCAAAAGACCATCATTATACTGACTAACTGAATCTCTAGTT
The DNA here is from genome assembly GCF_009829155.1 of Mustela erminea. NCBI lineage: Eukaryota > Metazoa > Chordata > Mammalia > Carnivora > Mustelidae > Mustela > Mustela erminea. Next base: position 81,145,268 of record NC_045624.1, on the reverse strand, counting down.
ACAGAAGAACGTAGCACATTCACTTTTCTAAATGTTCCCAATTAAAATATTAGAAGTATGACTATTGAATTATGGAAATTTCCTCAATACAAAGTCTACAAGAGAGAGAAAAACAAAGTTTTAGCTGTTTGTACATTTCAAAAACATAGAATTATTAAGCTTTTAGAATGCAAAAAGGTCTTTTCACTAAGAAAAAGAAAGTAGGTAGTATTTCATCTTTCTCTTAACTTTCATCACAAAAATATAAATAAAGCAAGGTAGCATAATTTATAACATTATTGTTCATACGCTAGAATTTTATAATATGTATTTATTAATTAAATTTCAATAACTAAAAACAAACAACCAATTTATCTAGGAAATTCTTCCAAACCTATTCCCAATTAAAAACAAGTTAAGATTATCTTTAAGAAATAAGGAAAAGTTGGCTGGAAGTCTTCATGTCTGAGGAAAACTACTTGGAAACTAGGGAAAGCAAGGGTACTGGTGACCATGAGGTCTATATGGCTGCTCAGAACCCCCTTTCTGTGTGGTCTGCTTTTAAGCTTCAGGTGCCAGGGCGGAAGTGCCTGGAGTGAGCTTCCCCATCCCACAGCATGGGCCTGGATGAGAACACAGTACATGACTAAGAGCAGATCATGGAACATCTAAAAAATATCATCAACAAAACCAGAGGTGCAGATATCTCCACAAGAGCTACAGCTCTGTTATTCCAAAATGCTTGATTATGATGATAATAATTTGCATTATGACTAGAATTTTCCATAGCAATCACTCACTTCATAAGGAGAAAGAGAATGAATAGGCACCACTAATGAGTGAAGCTGAACTGATTAACTTGATGGTGTTTTGAGAAGGATGACAAGAACAATGATGAATACATTGTGCTGAATTTGCTAAATCACTGCAATAGACATTGTTTGGTCATCTAGTTATATGCAAATGTCACCCATTATAATGTGATTGAACACTTTTGGTAATGCAAAATAACACATTTTGAACTACTGCTGCATTATTTTGGTAAAAACCTGTAGCAGTTTATTGCACTACAGTGAGAAAGAGAAATCAAGAGAAATAGAAAAGCAATGGGACATATTGTAGTCCTCAAGTACTGTTAAATTTCTTATTGGACAAGAGCTTGGTTAAAGATTCCTTTTAAGAATGTTGGATAATTGGAGCAGAGTAGTCAGGAACTTGACTGTGAAATATCTCTGGTCTCTTGGTTTTCATTCATGCTATCTGGAAAGTAAGACAAACTTTGCCAAGTGGACACATGTTTCAGTAACAGTGAGGGAATCCCCTGGTGTGTCCTGTCTCTTTAGATAACTGTGGTCAGTATTCTGCAAAGTTCCATTTGGCTTGAATGATGACTTGTTTTAGGCAAGTGTGTATTAGGTTATTTCAAAGCAACAACATAAGAATGTTGGACACTAAGTTCAGCTAGCCTTAGAGTCTAACATTCTGTATCTTCTATGGAAATAATACACTACTGACCTAAGTGATTAGTATTATTTTAGTTTTTCAGTATTAATAAAACTGCTGCCTTATACTTTATTTCTTTTATGTCTTCTTCAGCTTAGAAGAGAGCCTGAATTGAAAAATATTATTTATTTATTTGTTTGTTTGTTTGTTTATTTATTTATTTATCAGAGAGTGAGAGAAAGAGAGAGTAGGAATAGAGGGAGAGGGAGAAGCAAGCTCCCCATGGAGTAAGGAGACTGATGAGGGGCTTGATCCCAGGGTACTGGGATCATGACCTGAGATGATGGCAGACACTTACCTGATTAACTGAGCCACCCAGAGATCCCCCAAAATGACCTTTATTCTAATCATTAGCAAATGTTAGCTTTCCTAATATTTGTATTTAGTCTTTATTTCTAGGGTTTGTTTTTGTGGTTTAGAAACTATTAGGAATACAAGGACTTTATCCTTCATGCTTGGTGCAGAGGGGTAAAACTACTAGTCTGTCTTGCCCAAGTGAGGAGAAGATCACCAAGCCCAATGATTAACAAGGCTGCAAGTTATATTTAGAAGGAATGGCGTTTAATACCTATTCTAGCTTAAATATGTGAATTATTTCTGATCAGGAAAGATTAGAAAAGACCTAAAAACTCTTAACATTGTGAATCTCAATAATGGTTGAAAATTATAACTGTAATTTGTAATTTGGTTTATTGGATGTGATAAACATGCTATGATAGCAAACTTGAAATGGTTGAATGGGGGGGAAACTGCGTAGCATTTTCTGTAAGACATATAAAGACTTGTTTTCTTTATTAAAGTATTTTTATAAGTAAACATATGTGTTTGTAAAAATGCTTTCCTGGGTCAAGTATTTGTGCAATCAGAGCTGAATTATAAACTATTCTTGTAACATCTAGTTATTTTGAAAGATTTATATGATGAATATGGGATATGACCAATAAAACTGATGAAACAAAAAACAAACAAAAAAGAAATAAGAAAGACATTTTCAATTTCCTTCTTGTTGATATAGAAATCAAAGTTATCTGTATTTTCTTATTTTTTATATAGAAAAGTATTATTTTCAATATAGAAGTTGTAATTTTTTAAAAGATTTTATTTATTTATTTGACAGAGAGAGATCACAAGCAGGCAGAGAGGCAGGCAAAGGGGGAGAGGGAAGCAGGCTCCCTGCTGAGCAGAGAGCCCAATGCAGGGCTTGATACCAGGACACTGAGATCATGACCTAAGCCAAAGGCAGAGGCTTAACCCACTGAGCCACCCACGTGTCCCTAGAAGCTGTAATTCTTAATGATATTTATTGTTTTTATTTTATATTCTGGAGATAGAATAGATTTTCTTTAAGTGTAGGAGGTATATTGTTAAAATAAAAATAAGGTAAACTCTTAGATCATTAGTCAGCTATGAACAATTATCTTAATATAAATTGTAGTTAAATGAAAAATCTCAATTGGAAACTTAACTAAGTTAGGCAAACTTTCAAATAGTAATATGCAATGCTAATATGGATACTATATACTGATTTTTATCATGCAAAAGAGAGTAGTAATATAAGACAATAAAACCAAGAACTTAATCTGCAAGGGAAAATTAAGAGCTTGGGTATCTCTAAACAGGGCTTTCTCTCACAGAAATGTTCAGGGAATATTCAGGTAAAGTGTGACTTTTTAATTTCTAATTTTAATTTTTAATTTAAAATTATTTGTGTGAATATTCATGGAATTCATGGAGAGAAAAACAGAGTTATGTACTGTCCAAAGTGTTTTAAAAAAATCTTGCTTTTCATAGAATGATTAAACAAATAATGATGATACTCAAAATGTTGGGACACCTGTATAGCTCAGTGGGTTAAGCATCCAACTCTTGATTTCAGCTCAGCCCATGATCTCAGAGTCATGGGATAGAGCTCCACTTCACCCAGCCCTGTGTTGAGCTCTTCGTTGAGAAAGCCTGCTTGGGATTTGCTCTGTCCCTCTACCTTTGCCCCTCTCCCTCTCATGTTCACCTGTGCATGTGTGTATGCCCTCTCTTTAAAAAAAAAAAAGGAAATGTAAAGACCTTTTAAATATATATTCTACAGATTTTATTACATGTAAGTTTGTGACAAGTTCTTCAAGTTTTCATTTTTAGTCCCTATACATTTATACACCCAAAATGAATGATGAATTTACCAAATGGGACAGAGTGATTTGCAAAATTTCTCTTTCATAAAATGATAAATTCTAGTGACAAATTATACTGGATTTTATGTCATCTTAATTATATTTTATGCAAAACCTCTCAATAACAAACTTGTCATCAAAAGTGAATGATACTAATTACTTATAAAGAATGCCAACACAATTTTCCCATTTATTTATTTTTTAAAATACTTTATTTACTTATTGGAAAGAGAAAGAGCATGATCAGGGGACTGGGAGACAGAGAAGCAGGCTTCCAGCTGAGCAGGGAACCCCATGTGGGGCTTGATCCCAGGACCCTGGGATCATGATATGTGAGCAGAAGGCTAGACACTTTACAGACTGAGCCACCCACATTTTTACCATTTATACATTATTTATTTGACATGAATGAAATTAAACAATCTGATTGGCTTTGAAAGTTAGAAGAAATTTAGAGATTATCTATATCAAAGACCATTAATTGTTCTACACAGAAAAATCCATGGTAGGCTTTTAGAATGCAGGTACTAAAGGACTCCTTCTAACCACTCATGTCTTCTCTTCCACTAAAATGTACATATGATACTAAAGCCTTATCATTTAAAAAATAATTCAAGTGAATATATACACGTTTGTTTTAATGATATATATACAATATATATGCTAATAAATGCTAATAATAAGGCTCTAAAAAGCTAATTCTGTATTTTAAAGGCATAGAACAGTTTAGCAGAAGTGATATTTTTATGTAAAGGCAACATAAGGGTCTTCTCTTATTTCTCAAAACAAGCACAGGGCAATATTACATTTATTAGACCTGTAGGTGATAATAACTATAATCTTAGGAAGACTGTAACCCAGGATTTTGAAATGAAGGAGACCCCAGAACCCCAGCTTGGATATAGTGGTGCACAATAGATCAGACCAACTAATTTCCAGGCTCCTAAACTGGACAATAATAGTGTCCTTTTCATCATTGTTGTTATTTTTTTTAATGTAGCATGCTTCCCATAAATGAAAAACTTAAATTTAAATATAATTGTTGTAATAAGTTAGTATGTAATTGCAAAAATAATCAATTGTATCAGTTATCCATTAAAATCACATTTTTATACCTTTAAATGCTCTAAAATCTGTGTGAAAACATAATATATGCCATAAGTCGCTAACACCAGGAAGCTAGCATTCTAGCTGTGAAATAAAATCTTTTGATATTTACCTACAGAAAATAAATATGCTAAATCATGAGAGTCTTCTCATGAAGGCAAATGGGTAGTATTTAGGAAAAAAAATTCTTATAGTAAGCAGGGGAGGAATATAATAAAGAAAATAATTACAACCCAGAAAAAAATAGTGATTTTTCTTTTTTTTTGCCATTGTTAATGATCAAATTTATAATCCTCTTTATAATTGTGGTTTGTGGTTTGGGTTTTTATTAAAAAATCAATATATGTTTAGTTGTTGGCTAATGCAGCATCCAAATTATATCAGAATTTAAACTTGAGAATTAAGTTAAACATCACCTACTTTGAGAACTTAAACAATTAAGTAAAAATTGAATTAAACAATTAAAAAGAATTGTTTATTCTGGAATTAACTGAAGATTTTAAAAATTGAAAATACCCAGTTTTTATCTCTGGGGATTCTGATTGTGTATGTAGGTCTGTGATGAGTTCCAAGAATCTCTATTTTGAACAAGCTACTGATGGGATTGTGATATGTGCTATACATAAGACCATGGATTCAATGGACTGTTAAATAAATCCTACAAAATATGGTGGAGGATTTGATGGAAAATTCTAATTCATTGTAGTAGGGCTCTTGATTCAAAACACAGCTATGGATTCCCAAGATTTTTTGCTTCCTCAATTAGATTTTAGATGTAAGACTTTGTTTCACTTTTGGTTTATGTGCACTTTCTCTTTTATAAAGTGATAGAATTTTCAACATAAACTATCTTGTGAGTGCTTTATGGGTTTTTTTTCTTATGCTATGGTAATTAATGCATAATATATTATATGAATACAAGCCAGAGTGTTGCATATTAATAATCTAAATCAAAAGTAACTGTCTTGGCAGTACTGCTATTCATATGACACTTCTCATTTAGGATAAATTAAGTTTTTGTAGAGTTCTAAAGTGAATGATTTGTTGTCCTTATAAATGTGTGCACTTCAATTTGTCTTCGAATTCTTACTAAGTTTAATACAGTTGTCTGTGGGGTAAAATATTTAGGTAGTTATTTTTTTCTTAAGATTTTATTTATTTATTTATTTATTTGAGAGAAAGATAACACAGGTGGGATGTGGTGGGGAGAGGCAGAGGGAAAGGGAGAAGCAGGCTCCCAGGTGAGCAAGGAGTCTGACATGGGGTTCTAGCCCAAGGCTGGATGCCAGGACCAAAACATCATGATTTGAGCTGAAAGTAAATGCTTAATCAACTGAACCATCCAGGCATCCCTATTTAGGCAGCCATTTAAAAGAATCATCTGGAACATACATTGAAATATCTCTTCAAATTAATATCAATTTATTTTACAAATTTAAAAATTTCAAAAGGAAATTTAGGGAAAAAATGGTGATGTTTACCCAGTTAAAGTTAGGGACAGTTGTGAATAATTCTTAAAAATTCTTAAAGTGCATAACTTTTACCCTAAAGTGTCTCTCAATCCCTTGACTATGTACACAAGTAATTCCTCAGCCAGTGAGTTGTTGCAGAATCATCCGCATATATAAACTGAGTTTAAGTAGTCAAAAAGTCTTCTTGAGAATTTTACTTTGTGCCATAATCAAACCAGTTGCCCTGAAAGTCTGTGCTGTAGCAAATAAATTTATTTTATATAAAATATAATGATTAATGCATTCATGATCTCTACATAATCAATATTTTATGATTAAAGAGAGAGAAAAGAAGAGAAATTCGAACTCAAATTTATAAGTGAATGCTAATGCTGGACAGTGACCATATCAGCACTGAGATCCCAAAACAGATTTGAAGCTAAAAGAGGTGAATCTAAGATCATTGTAAGCCAGGCTGCATGAAGAAGAATATAGTGGTTTTTAATGGATAGTTAGCCCTTCCTCAAGCAGAAAAAGTAAATCTCTTTAGAAGAAAACGTACTTAATTTTCACTCCAGTGTTCCCTGGAGTGAGGTCATTCAGAGATAAGTGAAAAACAAAGATCACATAGAGAAAAAGGTCTCCTGAGTGAACATTTGCTGATACAACTAACCAAGAGGGCATTTCAAATGGCCACTTATTGTTGGTAGAGATCCTTATCCACCCTCAGTGGTGTTGGGCTTCCCTGAAGTTGTCAGAGCGATTCCCATTCCATCCTGTGGCAGAATGAGCCTACCTGACCTGAGAAATGAATCTGGGTCACTTTCTTCTGTTGAATAGGGAAATGTAAAATAAATTGCCATTTGTCCCTCAAATCCTGGGGCTCCAAACAAGTCTGTCTTCTCTTTACAATCTTTGAGAGTTCTCCTTTGGTTTCTTCTTGTATTATTCCAGGGTTTACAGTTGTGTTTAGAAGGGAGGGGCAGGAAGAAAGAGGATTGTGACATTGTGACTGGAAGTTAACCTGCCATTTTTGAAAATGTGACTAATAATTAGTCAATTCTTGAAAATTTCCAGACAAGGAAGAAGGCTGAGAGAAAATTCTAGAAGCTAGAGTATCTTTATTTATAATCAATTTCAAGGTACTCTTTGCCCAATCATAAATTTCCCAGACATTCACCAAACATGATTTTTTTTCCCCCTCTCCCTGGGGGGGGGGGGGTGGAAAGTGTGGATAACAAATTTGTGCTGTTATTTTTTCACTATAAAATCAAATTAAGGTTTTTCTTCATCTTTGTCAAAAGTTTAATTTCATAATATTTCTATAAATAGTGTATCCTGGGTTTACAAGTTTCTGTGATGCAACTTGGGCCAAAAATTTTGTCCCTATACTATCATATAGTCCTATGAAATGTCTGCCCTAATCCAGTGAATCTGCCTCAAATGAAATAAAAGAGGTATGAATTGATCTCATCATTGTACCATTTCAGCTACAAAAAGACCTGGATATCTTCCTACTTTAAGGTAGAGATTTTTGTTTGTAATCCTACAAATTATAGACATTCCAGAACTGCTTAGGAATACAAATTAAAATAGAAATTCCACACCTTCCACATGGTCATGCTGAGCTAGTATCCCCGCGCGCCTGGAATCGGGTAGCAACCTCAGCTGTGTCTACCGCTTGCTGCCTGCCACTGCCTCCGGACCATGGACCCCCGGAAAGCGAGAGAGCTTCGGGACTTCATGAAAACGTGTAAGCAGGATCCGAGCGTTCTGCACACTGAGGAAATGCATTTCCTGCGGGAGTGGGTGGAGAGCATGGGGGGTAAAATACCACCTGCCACTCATAAAACTAAATCAGAAGACAGTATCAAGGAAGAAAAATCAGATAGTAAGAAGGCAGAGGAAAACATAAAGACAGATGAACCATCAAGTGAGGAAAATGATCTAGAAATTGACAATAAAGGTGTGATTGAACCAGATACTGATGCCCCTCAAGAAATGGGAGATGAAAATGTAGAGATAACCGAGGAAATGATGAATCAGGCAAATGATAAAAAAGTGGCTGCCATTGATGCCCTAAATGATGGTGAACTACAGAAATCCATTGATTTGTTCACAGATGACATCAAACTAAATCCTCGCTTGGCCATTCTGTATGCCAAGAGAACCAGTGTCTTCATCAAATTACAGAAGCTAAATGCTGCCATTCAAGACTGTGACAGAGCTATTGAAATAAATCCTGATTCAGCTCAGCCTTTTAAGTGGCTTGGGGAAAGCACATAGAATTCTGAGCCATAGGGAAGAAGCAGCACATGATCTTGCCTTTGCTTGTAAACTGGATTATGATGAAGATGCTATTGCAATGCTGAAAGAAGTTCAACTGAGGGCCCAGAAAATTGCTGAACATCGGAGAAAGTATGAGCAAAAACATGAAGAGGGAGAGATCAAAGAAAGAATAGAAAGGGTTAAGAAGGCTCAGGAATAACATGAGACAGCCCAGAGGGAGGAAGAAGCCAGATAGCAATCAGGAGCTCAGTAGGGCTCTTTCCCAGGTGGCTTTCCAGGGGGAATGCCTGGTAATTTTCCTGGAGGAATGCCTGGAATGGCAGGGGGATGCCTGGGATGGCAGGAATGCCTGGGCTCAATGAAATTCTTAGTGATCCGGGAGTTCTTGCAGCCATGGAGGATCCAGAAGTTATGGTGGCCTTCCAAGGATGTGGCCCAGAACCCAGCAAATATGTCAAAATATCAGAGCAACCCAAAGATTATGAATTTCATCAGTAAATTGTCCGCCAAATCTGGAGTTCAAGCATAATGCCCTTCTGACAAATAAAGCCCTTGCTGAAGGAAAAGCAACTTCGATCACCTAATTGATGTCATAGTAAAACAAACCAGTGTACCTCTGACCTTCTCATGAAGAAAGCTGGGGTGCTATGAAGAGAATCCCTACCCTTCTGCTCCCCATGCAACTGAAACATTCTACAATGGTTTGCCATTAGGCTGTTCATTCAGATAATGTTTTCCTAACCAGGAGCTACAAACTTTAAACACTTTTTAAACCTTAAAAATATTTAAAAACATATTAAAAGGGTGTGTTAGTCCCTACATTGTTCTTTACTAATCATTTCAGTTTTTTTTTTCCCTTTGGATTAATTGGGCAAGGAAGATACTTCAGTGTCGAAGACTTATTACTCAGTTATAACGAGTGAAATAAAGGCTTATTAGTGAGAGGCAAAAAATACATTAAAATAGATGAAGTTTGAGTTGGGAAAAAAATAAAATAAAATAGAAATTCCACAATCAGGGGGTAGAACAGAGTGTGACCATATCTGAATTTTACATAAAGTTGTTTTGAGTTGAAAATAAAAGGATCTGAAAATAATACACATCTAACCATGCAGTATTTCTGGTCCTCCCAGTCTACTCTTACACTTGCTTTCATCACGAGAAATAATCCTGATCCTGAAACTAGTACTCAATGTTCTCTTGCTTTGTTTTGTTTTGTTTTTTTATAACTTTTTCAAATCGGTATAAAATTTTGGAACTTATTAAAATTTTGGAACTTATTAAAACTTAATATTATATTACTAAGATCCATTGCATATGGCTGGTGTAACTATGAATTATTCATTCTGGCTGCTATGTTATCATTTGCCCACTGTTCTACCTTATGTCATCAAGATTCAGAGTATTATTTTTGTTTGATGAGTTTTAAGGTAATAATTTTATTATTAAAAATTACTTGGGTTGCCTGGGTGGCTCAGTTGGTTAAGCATCCATGGGTCATGGTCCTCGGGTCCTGGGATTGGGCCCTGTGTGGGGCTCTCTGCCCAGTGGGGAACCTGCTTCTCCCTCTCCCTCTCCTCCTCCCCCTGCTTGTGCTCTCTCTCTCCTTCTCTGTTAAATAAATAAATAAATATTTTTAATATTTAATAATAATAAGTAAAATAAATAAAATCATTTTAAAAAATGACTTTAAGAGCAGGCCATGGAATAACAGTGGAAACTAGTTTTGAACCAAGGACCAAGTTTATGCACAAAAGTTTATTTTTAAAGTGAGGTCAACTTTATAAAAAGAAAAAAGTCATTTCAGATTTCAATTTCCAGAAAAATGACAGAAACATCTTCAACTACAAGTTGCATAAAATGATGAATTTGCACTTACTGAAGTGGGTTTACAGGAATGAAAAGGGAATCCACAGATGCCACTAATGGAGAAGAAACAGAAAGGCTGTGCAAAAAGATGCAAACTCATTTTGCAAATCAGAAACTCTTTGGAATAAATAAAGACAACAATCCCATGTTTGTTCTGCTAGGGAGTTCAGAATAACCCTATTTTCATCCTGTGAAAATCTTGAGGAAGAGAGTGATACAAAATTTGATCCAAAACCCATGAAACTCGTAGAGTGCAAAGCAGAAATAAAGGTAAATCTGTTCTGGGGGGATCATTTTGTAAGCCAGTCAACCGACATTTCTTTTAAGTAAAAAAACTCCCTTCAAAACATAAGCACACAGTGAAAAATTTCAAAACACAGACAGAAATAATTCTCTAGGAAATGATAGAATTATATGAAAGGGACAATATGTAAGTATGTTTAAATTGGCTAAAGTAAAATTTTTAAATATGATAAACTACAAATAAAGCATAAGGCCTTATTAAAGATATGACTTGATAAATGCCACTTTTTTCTTCTGTTTCACTTGGAAATAATAGTAAGCGTCATGTAAAAAGTATAATTTTCTGTAAGGATAGAGTTTATGCTAATTGTAATATATAATCTCATCACTGACATCTTTGCCTTATGGGCAAATATAGTAAATAAATAAATCCCTGAATACAGAAATTATGGCCTGTTTTCTTTATATATTGAGCAACTCCTTAGAACTTAAGATAAATTTGCTACCATCCTACAGCTTTACTTGAAACATAAACACTCACCCACAATACTAAATAATACAGGAAACCAATGAAAGTAATGGTTTCTCTTTCCCCCTACCGCCTGCTCTGTCATACTGGTTTATTTTGTAGAATAACAAGACAAGGAAGGAGTCTGTGTAAGGTTTACTAAGACAGTGGGAAATGGTACCTGAATTATTAGTTAAATTTTCCCTTTTAATTCAATCATAATTTTTTTGGAAATTAGGATAAAAAGCTGGATTATATCCCTTACACAGCGTAGTGGGATTCAAAAGCCATGCCTTTGTTGTGTTTTTCTTCTTTATGGGATCAATTTTCCATATGGTATTTGCAGTTCTTACAGGAAAGTTTGTATTTTGGCTTTCTCTCTTGTAAAACACATGTTCTTGAGTTCTTGGAATCTGATTGAACATCCTCTGTCTCAGAGGATGCCCAGAGGCTGTTTTTAAGTTATCTCTGGGGTTTTATACACACACAGCCTCCAGCCAGAGACTGGGCTTTGATTATTTTAACTTGAGAGGGTTTTCTAGTTGTGGGTGGGCACAGACATAATTTTCCCTTTGTCTTTTTTTTTTTTTTCACACAGATTATTTTTTTTGAGCCAAAAAAAAAAAAAAAAAAAAAAAAGGAAGGGTAATACATTCCTATCCATGCTTTCGTCATGCTGTTAAGATTTGCGGCACTGCAAAAAGAAAAGTAGTTTTGGTTAAACAACAACAGCTTTGAAAATAGAAGCAAATGCATGTTCAGGTACAAAGAGATAACAAAAATAAAAACCTAAACCCCTCAGGCTCTATTTCTGCATTTTCTAGTCTTAGCCAAAGAAGAAAAAGAGAAAACTCAGAAAGAAAAGCTCTTGTGTGGGTATATGTATCCAATGTTGCTGTCATGCTAATGTTCAGAATCTCATGAGAAATCTTGGTTTCCATAGTGAGTGCAATTGTATGTCTGACACACTGCACTAATATAAGATGGTATGAATGTTGACAGACTATATAGAAAGCAAAAAGGCACTGAAGCCAACATAAGAGTATCTGCTAAATCATAATCTGGAATTTCCTTTGTTATGTTCTGGCAAATTTCCCATTATCAAACTAGAGTAAAAATAGTAGTACTACTGGGGATTATCTAGTATGAACTTGTCCAGATTTTTTCCTTGTCCCTTAAACTTAAATACTGCTTGTCTCTTTATTTCAAGGATATGACCTTGTCTACATTAATGAATAATCAGGGCATTCAAGATAAAAACTCTAATTCCTTTCTTTAAATTAAAACTTTATATGCCCATTTGTCCATTTTTAATAAAAGTATACCACATAGCTATCATAATTTACCCTTTACAAAGTACAGTTTCTCAAGTATGCTTCAGAGTAGCTCTGGAAGTTAGATGGGAAAGAAAATATTCTGTCTGTTTGATGAATAAGGAAACAGAGGTGCAGAGTAGTAAATGGCTTGGCTAAATAACCAGTCTTAGTAAGTGACCAAACCACAGGATTCTGCTTACCAGCCTATACAATCTGGAGTCAGAATTTCTTTTCTTTTCTTTTTTTTTTTAGTATTTTATTTATTTATTTGACAGACAGAGATCACAAGTAAGCAGAGAGGCAGGCAGAGAGAGAGGAGGAAGCAGGCTCCATGCTGAGCAGAGAGCCTGATGTGGGGCTCCATCCCAGGACCCTAAGATCATGACCTGAGCAGAAGGCAGAGGCTTTAACCCACTGAGCCACCCAGATGCCCCATGGAGTCAGAATTTTGAGTCAAAATCTTGTCCCTATCATAGTTTCCTAGGCACAGAACCCCTGAGTTCCTTAGTTGTAAAATTGGAATAAAAACTTACTATATTTTAGATTTTTGTGAGAATCAAAAGATGTATTATATGCAAAGCATTTAGGACAGCGCCTGTGTAGACATCCTTAATACTGTTATTATTTCGTGAGAAATAATTATTATTTTCACTCATGTGAAACCTTAGACCCTTACTTATAACTTGTATTCCTTTCCTCATCCTAGTCTACACATATTCTCCCCCATTTAGTCAATTTACCCATGATCTGCCTTGGATCTTTTTCTTTCTGTCTACCAACATGATCAGGACTCTGTCATATATAAGAAAACCATCATCGTTAATCCTTCAAGTATCATCTTTTTCTCTCTGACTCTTACCCTACTTTTTTTTTTTTTTTTCCCAAAAAGCCATACATCATTTGTCTTTCCAGCTGGAAATGACCTTTTAGTTCCATCACTCTTGTTTCACACATTAGGCACAGAAAGCCCAGAGAATTGAGTGCTTTGTGCAAGGAGAAACAAGGCACCAGCCTAGAGGAGCAGAACGAAGTCCTGAAACCTAACCAGGCCCAGTGAAGAAACCATTGTTTTTTCACAGTCCCATTTGTGCACCCCATCTTACCCACTAAGTTCCTGCCTTTGTAATTTTTGATCCATATCTTTAAAAACGAAGACTTTGTGTCACTCTTTTCAGCATGTAAAACTCTCAATTTTTTTTTACATGTTTGCTCTCCAATATAATCCATAATATTGAGTTACCTGTTTTAATTATCCTTTTAAAATGTATTCTTTTATGACTTCAGGTCTCATATTTGGGTCTTTAATCCATTTTGAGTTTGTTTTTGTGTATGGTATAAAAAAGTGGTCTGGTTTCATTCTTTTCTGTTTGATTATCCAGTTTTCCCAACATCATCTGTTGAGGAAAAGGCACTTTTCCCAAAGCATATGCTTGCCTTCTTTGTCAAAGATTAGTTAGCCATATAATTGTGGATTCTGTTCAGATAATCTATGTGTCTATTTTTCTGCCAGTATTATGCTGTTTTGATTACTACGGCTTTCTAATATAACTTGAAGTCTGGAATTGGATACCTTCCACTTCTGTTTTTCTTTTCAAGATTACTTTGACTTCTGGGATATTTTGTGGTTCCATACAGACTTTAGGATTGTTTCTTCTGGCTCTGTGGAAAATTCGGGTAGTATTTTAATAGATATTGCATTAAATATTGCTTTGGGTAGTATAGACATTTTAACTATTTGTTCTTCTAATCCATGAGCAGGGAATAGCTTCCTATTTCTTTCTGTCATCTTCAATTTCTTTCATCAGTGTTTTATAGTTTTCAGAGAACAGGTCTTTTACCTCCTTGGTTAAGTTTATTGCTAAGTATTTTATTATTTTTGGTGAAATTATAAACGGGATTGTTTTCTTAATTTCTCTTTCTGCTACTTCATCATTACTATATTGAAATGCCACAGATTTCTGTATGTTGATTTTGTATCCTGCAAACTTTCCTGAGTTCATAATTAGCTCTAATAGTTTTTTGGTAGAGATTTTTGCAGAGCAGAACTTTTTTTTTTTTTTTTTTTTAAGTTTAATGAAGTCCACCTTAGTTAAATTGCTTTTGTGGGTCATGTTTTTTGCATCATCATCATACCCAAAGTCATCTAAGTTTTCTCCTATGTTATCTACTTGAAGTTTTATAATTTAGCATTTTACACTTAGATATATGATCTATTTTGAGTTAATTTTCATGAAAGGTATAAGGTCTGTGTCTAGATTCTTTTTTTTTTTTTAGATATCTGGTTATTCTAGCACCATATTTTTGAAAGAACTAACTTTGTTCCATATCATTGCCCTTGCTCTATTATTATTAAAGATCATTTTGATGTACTTATATAGGTTTATTTCTGAGCTCTCTATTCTGCTTCATTGATTTGTTCATCTATTTTTTCATCAATTCACTTTTTTTTGTTTACTATAGCTTTATAGTAAGTCTTGAAGCTAGGTAGTGTCAATCCTCCAACTTTATTCTCCTTTAATGTTGTGTTGATTATTCTGTGTTTTTTGACTCACATATAAACTTTAAAATCACTTTGTTATATCCATAAAATAACTTCTTGGGATTTTGAGTGAATTCATAGATCAAATTGGGAATAACTGGCATCTGGACAATACTGAGTCTTCCAAACAAAGCATTTTGTTTATAGGTTTTAGTTCAAATAATTTCAGCAACAAAATCCCTAAAACTAATCTCTCAGTTGATCATCCAGAATACTGTACTAGATATATACTTTTTAAGTTATTAGGAATAAAATTTATGTCTAAGAGATACATTAAGAGAATTTTCATAAATATATGTGTAATTATGGCACATTGTTATACTTAAATTTATTTTTTTAATTTTAATAACAATTATCTATTATTTGTGCACATCATTTCCTAATATGTGTTCTAAAGAATATAATTTTTCTGAGGTATACCATGAAGATTTGGTTCATGGACAATGAGTTTGGAAATTACATAAACTATTATTATCAACCCCTCAGAGATTAATAATGCTAAGAGACTCTGAAATACCCTGGCAATTTGAGCAGAGGGTTAAAAAATAGTTTATATAATTGATTCTTTATTTTATATATCTATCTTTTGATCTATCTATATTACATTTGATTTGGTATTGATCTTACTAAAGTGATTGATATTGATATTACTGAACTCTGTTCAAATTTTCCAAGTAACTTTCTCCAAAAAGTATGTTTATCATATTAACTAGGTAAATGTGCATATTCTTCTGTGAGTTACAGAGAATTTTAGTTTCTGAATAGAACTATTCAATGAAAGTTGAATAAAACTCAAGTAATTGTAGTAATAGCAAAAACAGTCATAAACATTAAAATTTACTTTATATTTACCATGTCCCTGGCATTCTGCTGGAACTGCATTTTCACGTAATCATATCTAAAACCTTTGAAGTGAGTACTACTGTCAACACATGTTATTCATGAGGGCATTGAGGCCCACAGACCTAATTAATTATTTAAAGCTTTACAGTTTATAAGAGCAAGACAGTGATTTCTAACTGGTTTATCTAAATCCAGAATCCATACTTCCAACTGCTATTTCAAACTTCCTTTTCAAAACAGAAATTGACCAAGAAAACATATGTGATTATTATGGGTTGAATTGTGAACCCCCCAAAAAGATGTGCTCAAGTTCTATTCCTTTTTATCTGTGAATCTGATATATAGATTTTTTGAAATAGTCTTTCAGATGTAATCAAGTTAAGAGGAAGTCATGTTGGAGTAGAGTAGACCCTTAATTTAATATGGTGTCCTTATAAGAAAGGAAGAGAATGTAGGAAGAACACTCTATGACAATGAAGACAGAGATTCTGGTGCTGCATCTACAAACTAAGAAAGGCCAAGAATTGCTGACAATAGCAGAAGCTAAAAGAAAAGCAAAGAACGGATTATCCAGAGCATTCAGAAAGCACATGGCTCTGGTGACATCTCGATTTTTAACTTTGAGACTCCAGATTATGAGAATGTATTTCTGTTGATTTAAGCCATCCAGTTTGTGCTACTTTGCTATGGCAGTCCTAGGAAACTAAAAACAGTGAACTGTTACATTCAGTATTTAAAACTAATAGGATAGCCATATTTCTCATATTTGCAGAAATGTATACAGATTATTAGAAAATGGTTTATATAGAATATATCTCATCCCCCCCTAATTGCAATATAATTTAAAATAATTAAAACTAAATTTTGAAGTTAGTGCATCTAAAATAATAGTAATAATGATAATAATGAATGGATTTTTATTCAGGAAACAAGTACACATGTTTTCATTTAAAAATGTGTTATATATGCCTATTTGTTATCAATTTTGCTTAAATTGAAATTAAACTTAAAATTTTGCATTTATGATTAACAACATATTATAGGGAATAAATTATTTTATCCTACCCCCACAAATTGCCAAGAGAATTACTTAAAGAAGAATTTTAAGTTGTCAAGACAGGAAACATCATTTTATGTTCATTTTTATGTCTTCTATGATTCTTATTTAAAATAATCATCAAATCTCCCTCATGCTCAAAAAAATTGCATTTTCCCAGAAATGCACTGGTTTCTTGTAATCATATATAACAATCTTGTATAACACTGAGTCATTACTCCCAGGACAGTCATATTCCAGTAAAAATAAAAGTTGAGGACAAATTAAAGACAACCTTCATCTCAAGAAGTTGATCCCATAAAACACTTAATATTGGAATAAAAATGCCAATATACATAATAATTTTAACATTGCACAGATATCTCACTTCATTTTTTGTGATTTTCAAAGCACATTATTTATTATCTTTTATTATTATTGAAGTTGAATTAATGTTTGCTAAAATAAATAATTATTAAATTTTATCAAGAAATTTCCCGAGTTATTTCTTATTTTATCATTCAGTGATACTGAAAAAATTATCAAACAAGTAGAAAAGCACATAGTTGTAAAGAACATTAGCTGACAAAATTTTATATGAATGATTTTTCCAAGAAAGTTCCTCATATAAATGTTGATGTACTCTCAGAATCTAAATAAAACCATAAGAGTATATAAGAGTGCCTTGATATTCTAAAAAAGAGTGTTGGTTCCTCTTAAAACCATAGAAAGAAATTAGTAAGAATTCCAGCTGGTTGGGAAAATCCAGCTGTCATCTAGAAAAATTCTGCATCAGGTAAAATAGGCTAGACTAGGTAGTGGTAACAATTAAAATTTGAACTTTGATTGACAACATGAAACAAAATTAATTCTTGCCTGTATCCAATCAGACATGTTTGGTGGATCTTCTTGACACTCAGATAGTGACTTCCATTTTTTAATGTTTCCATTTTTGAAAGACCTTGAAAACCACCTTGCGAAGGAAAAGTGGATGCTTCCCCTGGAGTTTTCATTGCCAGAGTTGGGAAGAAGCTTCAGCATACATCCAGTCACACAGCCCCTATCTCACTAAGAAGTAGCCTAAGAGGGTAATCTTCCTGTATACCGAGAAAATAAATCTGGGGAGCACATACCAGTGTATCTGTCATGACCTGAAACTTCAAAGCTACACATTTTGGGAACCATTGACAGTCACATTGCTTTTCAACTTCAATAAAGAAAACATCTTTTGTGTAAAATGAGAGAAAGATATGAGTTTCTCTTAGGTTTTCTCCAGCCCCGATTCTCATACTCAATGACAGTAAGTACTTAGGCAGTAATATATTTCTTCCTACTCATAGTTCCTATCAAATTTATAGTTGTATAATTTAACTGGATTGTGGGATAACTCGGATATTTGGTTAAATATCACTTCTGGTATGTCTGAGAGGAAATTTTTGGATGAGATTAACATTTGAATAGGTAGACTGAATAAAACAAATTGCCCTCTGCAGTGTAGGTGGGCATCATCCAATGCATTGAGGTCCTGAGTAGAATAGAAAGTGGGGAAAGCAAGAATTTACTTTCTCTGACTTATGGGCTGAGACATTACTTTTTTCCTTCCCTAAGACTTGGACTTACACCCTTGGTGCTCCTGGTTATCAACTTTTCAGACTAACACTGGAACTCACCACCAGCTTTCCTAGGTATCCAGTTTGCAGACACGGGTCATGAGATTTCCCAGCCTCCATAATCATGTGAGTCAATTTCTTATATTAAATCTCTTAGCTAGATGGATGGATGCATGGATAGATATAGATAGATATTTCCCTGGAGAACTCTGATGAATACAATGTTTTTGTTTCGTTTTGTTTTGTTTTTATTTGCTTGTTTCCTTCAGCTTGCATTATTTTTTTTTTCCCAAAATGTGATCTCACACATTTTGTAAATAAAATCTGCAGTAGGTTAGTTCTTTATGCTATATTTTAAGATTCTTTAAGCTGTGCCATATCTAGTATATGAAAGTAACTGGATTATAGTTTCAGTTTCATAATAATATAAACAATTCAAAAAACATTATTCTGTTTTTTTTAAATATGCAAGCTTAGTGACTTTTGTGTTGTAGCTTTATTTATTCCAGTTTGTTAAAAAAGAAAAAAGAACACTTTGAAATGCTTATCAGTTACATTTCAGAGGTTTCTGGCTTTTGTTTTGAAGATTAAATGATAAAAATCCAATCTTGTGTTCATTCAACAGAACAATTACCATCATTTTCTTCTCCAGCTGTGGAAATGGTTTTAGATTATTTATTTACCAACCACTCGTATGATACTTACTATAGCCAAGTCAGTGCTTTACAAGTATTCATTTTATAAAACCTGTAACTACCTTCTGGGCTAGACACTATTATTAAGGTCATTATATAATAAGAATACAAAGCAGGAGAGGTTAAATAAATTGCCCAGGTCACAAAGACAGTTAGTGGTAAAGCTGAAAGATGGATGGATGGATGGATGGATGGATGGATGGATGGATAGGTAGGTAGATAGGTAGATAGATAGATAGAGGCACAGAGGAAGATCCAGTATTTATTTATTTGGCATGAAAAGCTTTTCAAGAGAAAAGTAGCCACAGAGAGACATGCAACTCTTGATAGTGCCTTGTCCTTTCAGATGGTTATTTCTGTGCTTTCTAACTCCTATTAGAAAGTAAAGCTAGTAAAATTAACTTATCAAAATAAGCACTTTATTTCTGAAACTGGCTAGTATTAGTGTGGCCATTACTGTGCTCGTGGATACTAGTTCCTTTAGAATAGGAATGAGTTCTAAGAGTCTGGCTTCTCTTATAGCCACATTTAAGGAAGGACCAACATTAATTTATAAGTAATTGACTCTTTTAATAATGTAGAGATTAAGAAAATGGCTTGTATTTTTATATATTGTAGAAATGAACTAAGCATCTGGTCATGGGAGAGCCACTGTACTCTGGTTTAGAAACAAAAGGAATGTGTTTGGGAATAATTTCTTCAAAAGAATCACTGAAGAGACAGTGATGATTTAGAAACTATCCTCTGAGGATATTTATCATGCTCTTTGCAGGAGACAAACAGCCTTCAATTTTGTATGCAAACTCTTGTCAGCAAGTACACAATAGTGTAATAGACAATGTGTGATCATCTAGGAAATTGCTATTATCATTTTATTCTTATTACTTATTTTATGTCAGTAAATAAATAAATTCCAGGTTTGTTTTCTTCAGATCTAGGCAAGAACACTATTAATGAATATTGACTCATTTACCTCAAATGTTCCAGGTGCAAAACTTGTTTTTCTAACTAGATAATATGCATATTTCTTTTTAGTTATTTGCTTATTTATAGCACAGACCTGTTTCTGTGTTCACTTTCTAATTGATAAAAGGCACATCTACTGACTGAAGCCACTCAGGCCATATCTATATAAAAGGACAGGTTTGTTTCTCTTTTTGAAAATGTGTTTCAGGTATCATGATACAACTTGTAAATTATTTGAAATTGAAACTTTATTTGAAGTTTTTCTGTCTTGTTTTGGGTTTCCCAATATCTCACAGTGTGTATAATTCAAACCCAGTATATCTGCTTCAAATTCAGGGGATTCGTTGTTCCCATTAATTCAAAGCTCAGGGTGGATGGATAAGCGTGCTTATTGCCTTCCTGGGTCTGTATGTGTAGGTGTTCTTTCATTTTATCATTGTAAAGGCTCCCTTCTTTTTTTAAAATTATTATTATTTTTAATTTAAATTCAATTAACCAACATATAGTACATCATTAGTTTCAGATATAGAGTTCAGTAATTCATCAGTTAACACCCAGTGCTCATCCCATCACATGCCCTCCTTAATTAATGCCCATCACCCAGTTACCATAGCCTTCCAACCACCTCTCCTCTACCTCTCTTCCTTCCCCTATGATCCTCTGTTCTGTTTCTTATATTGCTCATATGGGTGAAACCATATAATTGTTTTTCTCTGACTGTCTTATTTTGCTCAGCATAATACCCTCCAGTTCCACCCATGCTGAGGTAAATGGTAAAATTTCATCCTCTTTCATAAATATATGTATATATATATACACATAAATATATGTAATAAAAATAAATAAATACACAAATATATATGTTTATATATTTTATATATGTATAAAATATTCCACATACATGAGTAATATTCCATATTGATGGAATTCCATATGATCCATAATAGATAAAGAAGATGTGGCATGTGTGTGTGTGTAATATAAATATATACATATTTATATAAAAATATATATATATTTTTAAAGAGGGAGAGTGTGGGGGACGGGAGGAGGGAGAGAGAGAATCACAAGTAGACTCCCCACTGAGTGCAGAGCCCCATGCAGGGCTTGATTTTATGACCCTGAGATCATGACATGAGATGAAATCAAGAGTCAGATGCTCAACAAACTGGGCCACCCAGGTGGCCCAGAAACACACATTTTTAAATATAGTTTATAACATTTTTGTGTTTATTAAGTTAAATTGCTATTTGTGTTAGTCAAATTGGGCTGCCATAACAAGATACTAGAGATAGAAATTTATTTTCTCAAAGTTTTGGAGGCTGAAAAGTCCAGACTTAAAGTTCAGCAAGTTTTGATTTCTGGTGAGGCCTCATTTCTGACTTGCAGATGGCTGCTTCTTTGTTGTGCCTTTATATGGCTAAGAAAGAACAAGTTCTCAGGTATCACTTATAAATGAACTAATTCCATCCAACCAGGGCATCACCCTCATGACCTCATCTAACTCTAATCACCTCCAGAAAATTCCATTTCCAAATAATATCACACAGAGGATTAAGATTTTAACATAAATTTTGGTGGGACACAAATAAACCATGACACCATTCACCCACATTTTATACAACATACGAGTTTTTTCTTGTTCACTCATTCTTACTGGTTAAATGTATTCATTCATCTACTTCTAATTTAAGTAGAATTGCTATCTTGTGTTTATCTTTTGTATCAGCTTTAGTCTTTCTTGGAAGAAGTTATAGTATAAAAAATTATTATATTTTCCTAGGGCATTTGGCCTTGAATTATTTTCCTAAATAACATATATCGATACCTTCCACCCAAAGCTTAGTTGGAAGTATCTTTAGAGGAGAAGTATTTTAATTTAGTATCAATACAAAAGTTAAGCCCACCTGTCTAGTGGTGGTGAATGCATAGTTTTTTTCTAGTCCCAAGGAAACAAGTATCTATTCCTCAGTAATTCTTTCTAACCCATAAGAGAAAGAAAGGTGAATACGTTTAAGGCTGGATAGCAACGATATTTTGTTCTGTCCTCTCTGAATATAGGAATTCACAAACAAAATGAAAGTAGAAACAATCATTTATAGAAGTGCAAATGAAAAGGACATCTTCTGAATGTAATCTTATAATACAATTTAGAGTGCACTTGGGGTATGTATTGAAAACTTGCATAAAGACAGCAGGTTCATTAACTTATGACATCTTCTGAGTCATGGTTGAAACCATTCAAATCACTTTATTAAATTTCTCTCCACAAAAAATGTTGGCCTGGTTTATTGTGTTTTCCAGACATAATGAGCCTATAGTGGGGATTGTAACACTGAGTCATGGGCACCACTAAGGTTAGTTCACCAAGAACACATATGAAAGTGTTCATCATATAAGCATACACACAGACTCTAAACAATGTTTGTGGTTTTAAATCATTTTTATTAGAAGTCATTGCCTGTGTGGGACCCGTTGTTGGAATTCTTATTGCTCTCAAGTAGCAAGATAAAGCACAAAGTTATAAGATAAAGAAAATTTGGCACTATATATAAAGGAAAAAAATCTCCTTTTGTATAGTTCTGCCAGTAAAAGTAATGTACAGAACTATATTGATGTAAGTCTTGAATAAGCCAAGTCAAATATATTTTTGCTTAGAGTATTTTAAACAGTATTTATAAGTTAGAAGTTCTTGCCTGTATTCTTCATGTTTGGATCTTCTGTAACTGATCCTCAGAATCTTCACTAGTAGTGAAAATAATAATTATTTCTTAAGTGAAAACTTGAAAAGGAGAGAATAGCCAGGTAAGCAGAAAAACAGATTATATATATATATATATATATATATATATATTTCTCTCTGGTGTTCCAAGATGGTGTAGGCAGATCCTGACCTCACCTCCTTCCACAGATGCAGGGAATCTATAGCTTCATCTGGAACAGTTTGCTCTGAAAAAGATATGGAAACTAGCTGAATGACTCCTTTACAGTAAGTGGTAAAAGGGATACATTAAGACAGGTAGGAGAGGCAGAGATGTCTCACCAAAATGTCCACATTTAGCACAGTGATCCACAATTTAAAGGGGTCTTATAAATCTATAACTTCACTCTGAAGAGTGAGGAGTTCCTGTGCTACATTAGGCACCTCAAACCCTAGGACCTGAATATAGAGATGAACTACCAAAACATCTGTCCTTGAAAACCAATGTGGCTCACATCCAGGAGACCCAAAGGACTGTACAGAACTGTGATACTCCTCTCAAAGGGCTCACATGCAGAAACACTTGCCCTGGGTACCTGCACAAAAGCAGCAGCTTGAAAAGCACCTGGACTATATGTAAAGGATATTCATTTGCAGATATTAAAACATCTACTACAGGGTCAGGGACCTGTTGGGACTCTCTTCTGGGACAGAGACAATGGCAGGTGCCATTATTGCAGTCCCTCCACCTTGATAGCCTCACTAGTGTAGATTAGCTTCACACTCTTATGGCCCCATGAGAGCCAGAAAGTACATCCTGGCTCTATCCTTTTCCAAAGCCCTGTGAAAGCCAGCAGGTTCATCCCAGTCCTCTGTACTTCCATAGACCCATGAAAACCAGCAGGCATGTGAGTCTGCACAGGGGATGCTCCATCATTGCCTGGCTCTGATGGCCAGGGAGGCTAATGTTCCTGGAACCCATGGGACAGTATCAATTAAAGAGACAGGTCATGGAAGGCCCCCAACCCCAGGGCACTATAAAGACAGCAGACAGAAATACATCCCCACTCTTTCTGTGGGGAGAAAAAAATGTCTATTTCCTATTGATCTTGGAACTTCAGCCTGAGATTTGCCACACATCTAGAAGCTATGGAGAAGCTCTCAAGTAATGCAGGCCAGGGGATGTCATTGTTGCACTCTCCCTCAGCCTTGCTACATTAATTAGTATCTCCCAGAAAGGAACTTATACACTGTCTCAAGCCCTGGTTTTTGCAATTGTCACCCAGGGAACACCTCCATATTGCCTGGTTTGGAGACCAGGAGGGTTTAAGATTGTGGTCCCATAAGACAATATATTTTGCATACTTTAAAAGCTGCTCTCTAAGGATCTGTCTTCTAACCTGAAACTATATGTTGAATGAGACCCCATTTTTTGAATGGGGTCTTGGCACAATGGGCACTTAGCAAGAATAAATCAGGCTGTTTAGACAAATATCAAGATTTGACAACAATCACATTCCAAGGGCAAGGTTGAAAGATAAGGCTTAATTCCTGCAGAAGTCCAATCCTTCAAGACTGGGAGAGGTAGTTTTTTCACCTAATAAATGAAAACAAACACATAGAGTCAAGAAAAATCAGGAAACACAGGAATATGTTCCAAATGAAAGAATAAGATAAGACCTCAGAAATAAAGCCTTAAACAAATGAAGGTAAGTAATTTACTTGATAAATAGTTCAAAGTAATGGTTACAAAGGCTAATGGCTACAAAGTAATGGCTACACAGAAATTTAGAAGATGGATGAATATAGTGAGAACTTCAAAAAGTGATAGAAAATATAAGAAGGTCCAAAACAGGAGTCATAGAAATGAAGAATACAATAATTGAACTGAAAATGCACTAGAGGTCAACTACAGACTGGATAAAGCAGGAAAAAGGATCAGTGACCTACAAGATGAGGCAGAAGAGCTCACACAAACATAACAGCAAGAAGAAAGAAGAATTTTTAAGAAGTAGATACATTAAGGGACCTATAGGACAGTATCAAGTGGAATAACATTTGTATTATAAAGAAAGAAGGAAAAGGCGGAGAAAAGGAGAGAAAGGGCAGAAAACATTTGAAAAAATGATGGCTAACAACTTTTCTAACCTGGGGAAGTAAATAGACATCTAGGTCCAGGAAAGATCCAAATAAGATGAACCCAAAGAAATCCACAAAAGATGTACTATATTTTGTTTCAAAAGGTAAAGATAAAGAATCTTAAATGCAACAAGAGAAAGACAAATTCTTATGTATACATAAAAATGGCATAAAGCTATCAGCAGGTTATTCAGCAGAAATTTAGCAAGCCAGAAGAGAGGGGCACAATATATTTTAAATGTTGAAAGGAAAAAAACTTTCAACCAGGAATAGTCTATCAGCAAGGTCATCATTCAGAACTGAAGGCGAGACAGTGTTTTCTAGACAAGCAAGCTAAAGGAGTTCATCAACCCTAAGCCATTCTTATGAGAAATGTTAGAGTCTTCTTTAAATTAAAAGGAAAGAATATTAATTTAATTCATTTATTTTATTTTATTTTATTTTTTACAGTGTTCCAAAATTCATTGTTTATGCACCACAACCAGTACTCCATGCAATACATGCCCTCCATAATACGCACCACCAGGCTCACCCAACCCCCAAACCCCCTCCCCTCCAAAACCCTCAGTTTATTTCTCAGAGTCCACAATCTCTCATGGTTTGTCTCCCCCTCCAGTTTCCCCCATCTCACTTCTCTTCTCCATCTCCCAGTGTCCTCTGTGTTATTCCTTATGCTCCACAAGTAAGTGAAACCATATGATAATTGACTCTCTCTGCTTGACTTAGTTCACTCAGCATAATCTCTTCCAGTCCCATCCATGTTGATACAAAAGCTGGGTATTCATCCTTTCTGATGGAGGCATAATACTCCATTGTATATATGGACTATATCTTCTTTATCCATTCATCCGTTGAAAGGCATCTTGGTTCTTTCCCCAGTTTGGTGACTGTGGCCATTGCTGCTATGAACATTGGGGTACAGATGGCTCTTCTTTCCACTATATCTTTATCTTTGGGGTAAATACCCAGTAAATAGTGCAATTGCAGGGTCATAGGGTAGCTCTTTTTTAATTTCTTAAGGAATCTCCACACTGTTTTCCAAAGTGACTACACCAACTTGCATTCCTGCCAACATTGTAAGAGGGTTCCACTTTCTCCATATCCTCTCCAGCACTTGTTACTGTCTTGTTGATTTTGGCCATTCTAACTGGTATAAGGTGATATCTCATTTGGTTTTGATTTGAATCTCCCTGATTGCTAATAATGTTGAACATTTTTCATATATCTGTTAGTTATTTGTGTGTCTTCTTTGGAGAAGAGTCTGTTCATGTCTTCTGCCCATTTTTTAACATGATTATCTGTTTTGTGTGTGTTGAGTTTGAGGAGTTCTTTATAGATCTTTTTAGTGTCATTTGCGAATATCTTCGTGGGTTGCCTCTTTGTTTTGTTGACTGTTTTTGTGGCTGTGCAGCTTTTGATCTTGGTGAAGTCCCAAAAGTTCATTTTCACTTTTGTTTCCTTTGCCTTTGGAGACATATCTTGAAAGAAGTTACTATGGCTGATGTTGAAGAGGTTACTGCCTATGTTCTCCTCTAGGATTTTGATAGATTACTGCCTCAGGTTGAGGTCTTTTATCTACTTTGAGTTTATCTCTGTGTATGGTGTAAGAGAATGGTCAAATATCATTCTTCTAAACGTAGCTGTCCAATTTTCCCAGCACCATTTATTGAAGATACTGTCTTTTCTCAACTATATATTTTTTCCTCCTTTGTGGAAGATTGTTTGACCATAGAGTTGAGGATTCATATCTGGGCTCTCTGTTCCACTGGTCTGTGTGCCTGTTTTGTGCCAGTACCATGCTGTCTTGGTAATCACAGCTTTATAGTAAAGCTTGAAATCAGGCAGCATGATGCCCTCAGTTTTGTTTTTCTTTTTCAACATTTCCTTAGCATTTCAGGGTCTTTTCTGGTTCCATACAAATTTTAGGATTGTTTGTTTCAGCTCTTTGAAGAATGCCAGTAGAATTTTGATCAGGATGGCATTGAAAGTATAGATTGCTCTAGACAGTATAGACATTTTAATAGTGTTTATTCTTTTGATCCATGAGCATGAAATGGTCTTCCACCTTTTTATTTCTTCTTCAATTTCTTTTATGAGTGTTCTGTATTCCTTGAGTACAGATCTTTTACCACTTTGGTTAGGTTTATTTGGTTAGGTTTATTCCTAGGTATCTTATGGTTCTTGGTGATATAATAAATGGAATCCATTCTATAATTTCTCTTTCTGTATTTTCATTGTTAGTGTATAAGAAAGCAACTGATTTCTGTACAATGATTTTGTATCCTGCCACATTACTAAATTGCTGTATGGGTTCTAGTAGTTTGGGGGTGGAGTCTCTTGGGTTTGCCATATAAAGTATCATGTCATCTGCAAAGAGAGAGAGTTTGACTTCTTCTTTGCCAATTTGAATAACTTTTATTTCGGGGCGCCTGTGTAGCTCAGTGGGTTAAAGCCTCTGCCTTCTGTTCAGGTCATGATCCCAGGCTCCTGGGATCTAACCCTGCATCAGGCTCTCTGCTCAGCAGGGAGCCTGCTTCCTCCTCTCTCTCTCTCTCTCTCTCTCTCTCTGCCTGCCTCTCTGCCTACTTGTGATCTCTCTCTGTCAAATAAATAAATCTTTGAATACCTTTTATTTCACTTTGTTTTCTGACTGCTGTTGCTAGGACTTCTAGTACTATGTTGAATAACAGTGGTGAGAGTGGGCATCCTTGCTGTCTTCCTTATCTCAGCTTTTCCCCATTGAAGATGATCTTTGCTGTGGGTTTTTTATACATAGATTTTATGAAGTTAAGGAATGTTCCTTCTATCCCTATATTTTGAATCATTTTAGTCAGGTACAGATGCTATATCTTGTCAAATGCTTTTTCTGCATCAATTGTGAGGATCATGTCTTCACTTCTCTCTTCTCTTATTGATTTCTTCTATCACATTGATTGATTTGCTTAAACCACCTTTGCATTCCATGGATAAAGCCCACCTGGTCATGGTGGATAATCCTTTTAATGTACTGTTGGATCCTATTAGCTAGGATCTTGTTGGGAGCTGGCTTCATAAAAAAAGTCTTCAAGTTTTCCTTCTGTTTGTATTTTTTGAAACAGATTCAGGAGAATAAGTGTTGTTTCTTCTTTGAATGTTTGGTAGAATGCTCCAGGGAATCCATCAGGCCCTGGCTCTTTTTTGGAGGTATTGATCACTGCTTCAATCTCATTACTAGATTTTGGTCTATTCAGGTTGTCAATTTCTTCCTGATTCAGTTTTGGAATTTTATAGGTTTCCAGAAATGCATCCATTTTGTCTAGGTTGCTTAACTTATTGTCATATAACTGTTGATAATAATTTGTGATGATTGTTTCTATGCCCTTGGTATTAGTGGTGATCCTTCCTTTTCATTCATAATTTTATTAATTTGGGTCCTTTTTATTTTCTTTTGGATTAGTTTGGCCAATAGTTTATCTTATTGATTCTAGACCAGCTTCTAGTTTCATTGATGTGTTCTACTGTATCTTTAGTTTCTATCTCATTGATTTCTGCTCTAATCTTGATTATTTCCCTTCTTGTGTGGGGGGTTGGCTTAATTTGTTGTTGATTCTCCAGTTCTTTATGGTGTATAAGACAGCTGGTGTATTCTGGATTTTTCAACTTTTTTGAGGGAGACTTAGATGGCTATATATTTTCCCCTTAGGACCACCTTTGCTGTATCCCATAGGTTTTGGACTGAAGTGTCTTCATTCTCATTGGTTCCCATGAATTGTTTAAGTTCTTCTTTGATTTTCTGGTTGATCCAAACATTCTTAAGCAAGGTGGTCTTTAGTTTCCAAGTGTTTGAATTCCTTCCAAACTTTTTCTTATTGTTGAGTTCCAGTTTGAAAGCATTATGGTCTGAGAATATGCTGGGAATAATCTCATTCTTTTGGTATCGGTTGAGCCCTGATTTGTGACCCAGTATGTGGTCTATTCTAGAGAATGTTCCACGTGCACTTGAGAAGAATGAGTATTCTGTTGTTTTAGGGTGGAATGTTCTGTATATATCTATGATGTCTATCTGGTCCAGTGTGTCATTCAATGCTCTTGTTTCTTTATTGATTTTCTGCTTAGATGATCTGTCTATTATTGAGAGTAGCGTGTTAAGATTCCCTACTATTAATATATTCATATTAATATGACTCTTTATCTTGATGAACAATAGTCTTATGTATTTGTCTGCTCCCATATTGGCATAAATATTTGCAATTGTTAGATCTTATTGGTGGATAGACCCTTTAAGAATGATGTAGTTTCCTTCTTTATCTCTGACTACAGTCTTTAGTTTAAAATCTAATTTTTTTGATATGAAAATTGTTACTCCAGCTTTCTTTTGAGGCCCATTGGCATGAAAGATGCTTCTCCATCCCTTCATTTTCAGTCTGGATGTATCCTTGGTTCATATGGGTCTCCTGTAGACAACATATGGACAGGTTCTGTTGTTTTATCCAATCTGCAACCTTGTGCCATTTTATGGGAACCTTTAGGCCGTTCACACCAAGAGTGATTATTGAAAGAAATGTTTTTATTGACATCATGGTGCCTGTGAAGTCCTTGTTTCTATAGATTGTCTCTGTAAATTTCTGTTCTATGACACTCTTGGGTTCTTTCTTCTTTTATGGAACCCCCCCCTTAGTATTTCTTATAGTGCCAGCTTGGTGGTAACATACTCTTTTAAACCTTGCTGGTCTTGGAAGCTCTTTATCGCTCCATCCATTTTGAATGTCACCATTGCTGGATAAAGTAATTCTTGGCTGCATGTTCTTCTCATTTAGTACCCTAAATATGTCTTGCCAGCCCTTTCTGGCTTGCCAGACTTCTATGGACAGGTCTGATGTTATTCTGACGGACCTTCGTCTGTGTATAAAGAATCTCTTCCCCCTAGCTGCTCTCAAGAGCTCCTGTCTGAAATTATGATTCATCAGCTTCACAATCAGTTGTCTCGAGGTCTTTCTAGATTCTATGATCTTGGAGGGTGATCTTTCTGTTTCTAGGACACGAACGCTTGTTCCATTTCCCAGATTGGTAATTTTTTCATGGAGAATTTGTTCAACTATATCTTCTAGTTTTCCTTCCTTCTCCATCCCCTCAGGGATCCCAATAATTCTGACATTGGAACGTTTCATGGCATCATTTATTTCCCTAATTCTGTTTTCACGGCTTCTAAGCTATTTGTTCCAGGCCTTCTCTGATCCTTTTTCTCTATCAGTTTGTCCTCTAGATCACTAATTCTATCTTCTGCCTTGGTTACCCTAGCTGTTAGAGAATTTAGATTAGATTGGATCTCATCGATAGCATTTTTAACTTTTTCCTGGGCAGCTTTCACTTCTGCTCTAATTGATGCCATGTTGTCATTAATGGTTTTCTCCAACCTAGCCATTGCCTGGATAATTGTTACCCTGAATTCCCTTTCTGACATACTGTTTATGTCCATATCCATAGCTCTGATGGAGAGGGCACAGTCTCCGAATTTTTCCTCTGTTGGGCATTCCTCCTCCTAATCATTTTGGTGAGAGGTGGTTGAAGGGATGTGTAGCTGAATATATCAACCACAATCCAGGCAAGGTGCACCCTGGAACACTTCTGAGCAATCAGAAGTCACCAGCAAAAAGAAAGAAAAAAGAAAAAAAAAAAAAAAGAGGGAGAGAGAGAGAGAGAAGACCCAGCCAGAATGGGCCCCTCTGGTATACAAACATAAGGTATACAAACATCAACGGACAAACAAAAAGACCAACAAATGTAAATGACAAGAAGAAGAAAGAACCCAGCCAGAATGAACCCCAAGTATAGGATTTACATAATACCAGAACAAAAAGAAATACATGGAGACACTACAGAAGAAAAATGTGGGAGGTTGGTTATAAATCCTCAATGTGGGCAAGAAAGATTATTTTGATTCTTCCTGGTGTATCTTAATAACTTTGTTAAAAGATTCAACTTTCCAGAGATAAAGGGAGATAAAAACTGGTTTATATATAGGGGTAGTATTGATTACAGAAAGAAGATTACCTTGAAGCTTATATCTATATGTATATTAAAAAAATAGAAAAGAAAAAGAAAAACCCAGGTATATGTATAGAAAAAGTTCAAGTTAAAAGGTTATTATGGAATATGTTGTATTAAATCTCTAGTTGTAACGATAAGTAGGTTAAAAAAATTAAACAGAACAAGAATAGTGAGGACGAATTAAAAATAAAAGTTGTATCTATGAAATATACAGGTTTTAGGGCAATACCAGAAACTTAATATATTGTTTTCCCCTGATGTTAGGGTTTTACAGTTTTATGGGGATCCTGTGGTGGTTGTCCTCTCATTCTTTTGGCTGACTTTCTGGGGAGTGGCCTGCTGCATTGTTTTTCAGTCAGTCTTGCTTGGGTTGAGTCCTCCTGCCCCCTATCAGGGGGCTGGGCTCTGTGGAAACCGGTTTTTCAGGCTTTTGTTCTCTGGAGGTTTTTTTGTTTGTTTGTTTCCTTTGGTGGTTTTTTGCAGCTTTTCGGAGGTTTAGAGGGAAGCAAACTGCACCCCGACCTCTGTCTCAGAGAGAAGCCTCAGTCTGCTCTCCTCTCTGTGGCCCAGAACACACACATTCCCTCTCTGTAAACTTCATTGAGCCATGTACCCTCCCACAGGCAGAGCACGTCCCCAGCCACCGTGTTAGGGGTTGCCTTAAGCGACCTCTTGTCCCTGCAAGCCCTGTGCCAAAACTATGAGCAACATTGGTCCAGGGATCCTGCTTCTGGTGGCTGCTTTTCCCAGGACTGCAGACCTCAGGTTGACAGCTCAGGTGATTGCACTGAGGCTAGGAGAATCCAGACCCTTGGTGGGTCCTAGAGACCACTAGTTAGCTCTAGGACAGAGCTTTATCAGGGCTGGTGGGAAGCTGAGGGGGAGTGGGTCCGTTCCTGGTCGAGTGGTGTGCAAAAGTTCTAGGGAGCACAGGCTGGCGCCATCATCAGACTCCCTCATGCGAGGCGGGAGTGTTCATGATGCAAGCCTTGCAACCCTGAGGGCATAGCCACACTCTCTCTGGCACAGGTGGTCATCGGTGGTGGCTGTCCTGGGTCCATGGACTTAGGCCTGTGTCTGTGACCCCCTGATTCCACCAGTTGCCCCTTAAGATCTTTTGCTCTTTTTGAGTGCTTTTAACCAGACTCCAAGACAATGCTTGTCCCCAATCACAGGGCGCTCTTGTATTGGGGTATTACTTTCCAATGGGTCACTTCTGGTGGCCCGCTCCCCCTTCTGATTGGCCCAATCATCTAGCCATCCAGCCCCACGTCATAGATTTTCAGATGCCCATTCCATTCACCAAAGAGGGACAGAAAACACTTTTCTGTCTTGCCCTTTAGAAAACAAACCCTACTGGAGACTGGCAGGTCACTGAATAAATCCTCATGAGAGCCACCAGCTTCCGCCCACTTCCTCCATCGGGCTAGCCAGACCAACTATTAATTTAATTAGTAAGAAGAGGACATGAAAGTATCAATCTCAGTGACAGCAAATATATAGCAAAGGTAAGGGATTAATAAATCTCTTATAAATAAATCCCTCACTTATAAAGGCTAGTATGAAGATCAAAACAGAAGAGCAATGAAAATAATTATAATCATAATAATCATTTAAAGGATACACAAAGTAAAAAGGTGTTAAATATGACATCAAAATTATAAAGTGTCAGGAGAATAAAATATAGAGTCTTAAAATGTGTTCAAAGTAGGGCACCTGGTGGCTCAGTTGGTTGAGCGACTGCTTTCGTCTCAGATCATGATCCCGGACTTCCAGGATCAAGTCCCGCATTGGGCTCCTAGCTCCTTGGGGATCTACTTCTCCCTCTGACCTTCTCCTCTCTCATGCTCTCTCTCATTCATGCTCTCTCAAATAAATAAATAAAATCTTTAAAAAAATGTGTTCAAACTTAAAATGCCATCAACTCAAAATCGACTTATTTATATAGGATGTTATAGGTGAACCTTATGGTCACAACAAGGCAAAAACTTATAATTGATACACAACAAGTAATAAAAAATGAATCTAAAAATAACAAAGCAAGTTATCAAACCATAAGAGAAGAGAACAAGAGAAGAAGTAAAAAACAGAGAGGAACTACAAACTAGCCAGAAAACAATTAACAGAATGTCGATGAGTGCATACATACCAATTATTACTTCAAATATAAATGGACTAAAGTCTCTAATTAAAAGACATGGAGTGGCTGAGTGGGTGAAAAATCAAGGCCCATCTATATGCTGCCTGGAAGAGACTTATTTCAGATTTAGGGCACAGACCGACTGAAGGTAAAGGAATAGAAAAAGATAGTTCATGCAAATAGAAACCAAAAGAATGCTGGGGTGGTTATACTTGTATCAGAGAAAAAAGACTTTAAAATAAAAACTATGATAAAAGCCAAGAGAGGGTATTATACAATAATAAGGGCATTATATAATAATAAGGGCATTATATAATTATAAGAATATCTAACAATATAAAGATCTAAAGAGATAAATAGAAATACAATAGTAGTAGAGAACTTTAATATCCCACTTACCTCAATGCTTACATCATCCAGACAGAAAATTTAATAAAGAAACTCGCCTAAAATTACACATTAGACTAAACTATATATATACACATATATACAGAACAGTATATAAAAAAGTACCAGAATATGCATTCTTCTCAAGTGCACATAGAACATTCTCCAGGGCAGATCATATATTAGGCAAAAAAATAAGCCCCCATAAATTTAAGATTACTGAAATCATATTAAGCATCTTTTTCCACTGTAGTGTTATGAACCTAGAAACTAATTACAAGAAGAAAATTGGAAAAATTGAATCTATATAACATATGGAAATATATATGATAATATATATATTTGATATATAATATATATTATGTATAATATATGATATATATTTGAAATATATCATATATAAAATGGTATTTTTACCACTTTTTTAACCCAAAATGTAACTCTCTGAACTTAAATCCATGCTGAAGACACCAAATTGTATCCACTCACAATTTCTCTTTTTATTTCCCAAGAATAAACTTCCTAAGGGATAACTGCATTATAAGCAGTAACTCATTCTTACCAGAGCATTGACAGTTACCTGAGCAGAACCACTTCTCTGTCTAAGGGGATAGAGGTCCAAAACTGTTATTTTCTCTGTTATCTTGTACTGAGATTCAATTTTCCTAACCAGTGAATCCAATAGCTTTACCATTCCTGACACTAAAATGAACAGAGAACAGTTATCCCTGGGACAATAAATATCTTTAATTTATGCTAAATCATAAACCATATAAATAAAATAATTACAAAATAACAAATGGAAATGAACTATTACAAATAAAATTTGGTTATATATTCATACTTCCAGAGTATAATTCATCAGCAAAATCATGGCAGGTGTTAATTTACACATACTTTTATTTATTTATTTATTTATCTATCTATCTATCTATCTATTTATTTAAATCAGAGTGAAAGCTAGAGAGAGAGAGAGAGCACACACACAGGAGGAGAGAGAGAGAGATAAATAGGCCCCCACTGAGCAGGAAGCCCAGTGTGGGACTCCATCCTGAGCCACCCAGGCATCCCATTTACACACCAATTAACCACCTCTTTTATATTCTTAGATATAAGGAACATAGATATGCTTAAACTTTCTGAAGATCTATATAATAAAGATCAAATCTTTGGTGATTTTTCCACAGTAATTACTAATGCATGGATACAGCTTACAAACTGAGGTGAACATTACATAGTAAGGGGAAGTTATATTTTTAGATATTCTTATATCCACAGTTACTCATAAAATAAATTTCAAATAAGTGTAGGAACTCTTAATTTGTATTATTAATTGATACCAGTATTTTCATAATACCTGTGTTTGGTTCAACCTAAAATTTGGGAGGAGGTCCCCAATTTCCTCCAACAATGATGTATTTTATATTATTAAATGGCCAGTCTGCATCTGTTAATGTAATTTTCCAAACCAGGGTATTCGCTGGACTCTTTTTGAATATATTGAAGATAAATGTCAATGTAGTTCTAATTGGATTCAGTTTATTTATGCCACTCACCCTAATGATGACTGCACTAAATGCTGTGAAGAAAAAAGTACATAAAAATACAGTTAAGATGATCACAGGTTTTCTGTATTTTTATTTTCCCTTTTCTTTTTTTTTTAAATTAACAAATAATGTAGTATTTATTTCAGGGATCCAGGTCTGTGAACCATCAGTCTCACACAATTCACAGCACTCACCATAACACGTACCCTCCCCAGTGTCCATCACCCAGTCATTCCATCCCTCCCACCACCCTCCCCTCCTCAAACTGAACAACCCTGTTTGTTTCCTGAGATTAAGAATCTCTTATGGTTTGTCTCCCTTTCTGGTTTTGTCTTGTTTCATTTTTCCCTCCCTTCTGTGTTGGGCTCCCCGCCGAGGGGAGGAGGCGCCCGGGCCAGCCGCAGGCCTCTCCTTGGGGCTGAGCGGGATGGCGAGTGTCGCGAACCCGGAATGCACCCACAGAAGACACCGGGCTCGGGAGGTCTGTCGAAGCAGGATCTCGCTTTATTGAGCAGGGCAGCGGCTTATATGGGGTGAGGGAAGGGAAGTGAGGTCAGCAAAGTGGGGGCCAATGGGGATGTGCCGTGTTGGCGGGAGTTGGGAGAGACACGCCCTGCAGGGGGTGGAGACTCGCGGGAAACGAAACTGATGGGAAACCGAAACCACCACTTTGGCGCCTTTGTGGTCGGCCATGTGGGTTCCCGATCCGGAAGAGAAGGCCACCCAGCGCCATCTTAGCCTCTTGGGGCCCAACACTTCTGCTATGATGCCCTGTCTTATTTCTCAAATTCCTCATTTCAGTGAGATCATATAATAATTGTTTGTCTCTGATTGACTTATTTCACTTAGCATGACCTCTAGTTCCATCCATGTCATTGCAAATGTAAGATTTCTTTTTTCTTTTCTTTTTTTTTTTTTTTAATGGCTGCAGAATATTCCATTGTATATAAGTACCACATCTTCTTTATCCATTCCTCTGTCAGTGGGCATCTGGGTTCTTTCCATGGTTTGGCTATTGAGGACATTGCTGCTATAAACATGGGGGTGCATGTGCCCCTTCGGATCACTACATTTGTATCTTTAGGATAAATATTTAGGATAAATACCCAGTAGTACAATTGCTGGGTCATAGGGTAGCTCTATATTCAACTTTCTGAGGAACCTCCATACCATTTCCCAGAGTGGTTACACCAGCTTGCATTCCCCCAAACAGTGTAGGAGGGTTCCCCTTTCTCCACATCCTCACCAACACCTGTCATTTCCTGGCTTGTTAAATTTAGCCATTCTGAGTGGTGTGAGGTGGTATCTCACCATGGTTTTGATTTGGGTTTCCCTGATACCAAGTGATGTTGAGCACTTTTTCATGTGTCTGTTGGCCATTTGGATGTCTTTGTTGCAGAAATGTCTATTCATAGCTTCTGCCCATTTCTTGATTTGATTATTTGTTCTTTGCATGTTGAGTTTGATAAGTTCTTTATAGATTTGGGATACTAGCCCTTTATCTGATATATCATTTGCAAATATCTTCTCCCATTCTTTCAGTTGTTTTTTGGTTTCATTGACTATTTCCTTTGCTGTGCAAAATCTTTTTATCTTGATGAAGTCCCAATAGTTCATTTTTGCCTTTGCTTTTCTTGCCTTTGGCAATGTTTTTAGGAAGAAGCTGCTGTGGCTGAGGGTGAAGAGGTTAATGCCTGTGTCTCCTCAAGGATTTTGAAGGATACTTGTCTCACATTGAGGTCTACCATCCATTTTGAGTCTATTTTTGTGTGTGGTGAAAGAAATGGTCCAGTTTCATTCTTCTGCATGTGGCTGTCCAGTTTTCCCAACACCTTTGTTGAAGAGACTGTCTATTTTCCATTGGACATTCTTTCTTGCTTGGTCAAAGGTTAGTTAACCATGGAATTGAAGGTCCATTTCTGGGCTCATTATTCTGTTCCATTGATCTATGTGTCTGTTTTTATGCCTGTACCATACTGTCTTGATAATTACAGCTTTGTGATACAGCTTGAAGTCTGAAATTGTGAAGCTGCCAGTTTTTGTTTTCTTTTTCAACATTCCTTTGGCTATTCAGGGTCTTTTCTGGTTCCATATAAACTTTTTAGGATTATTTGTTCCATTTCTTTGAAAAAAGTTGATAGTATTTTGATAAGGATTGCATTAAGTGTGTAGATTGCTTTAGGTAGCATAGACATTTTCACAACATTTGTTCTTCCAATCCGTGAGCATGGAATGTTTTTCCATTTCTTTGTGTCCTTCTCAATTTCTTTCATGAGTGTTCTATAGTTTTCTGAGTACAGATTCTTTACCTCTTTGGTTAGATTTCTTTCTAAGTATCTTATGATTTTGGGTGCAATTATAAACAGACTGACTCCTTAATTTCTCTTTCTTCAATCCTGTGGTTGGTGTATAGAAATGCAACTGATTTCTGTGCATTGATTTTATATCCTGACACTTTGCTGAATTCCTGAATGAGTTCTGGCAGTTTTAAAGTGGAGTCTTTTGGGTTTTCCACATAAAAAATATTGTATCATCTGCAAAGAATGAAAGTTTGATTTCTTCTTTGGCAATTCGGGTGCCTTTTATTTCTTTTTGTTGTCTGATTGCTGAGGCTAAGACTTCCAGTACTATGTTGAATAGCAGTGGTGATAATGGACATCCCTGCTGTATTCCTGACCTTAGGGGAAAAGCTCTCAGTTTTTCCGCATTGAGAATGATATTTGCTGTGGGTTTTTCATAGATGGCTTTTATGATATTGAGGTATGTACCCTGTATGTATGTACCCACACTGTGAAGAGTTTTGATCAAGAAAGGATGCTGCACTTTGTCAAATGCTTTTTCTGCATCTATTGACAGTATCATACGATTCTTTGTTCTTTCTTTTATTAATGTATTGTATCACATTGATTGATTTGCAGATGTTGAACCTAACTTGCAGCTCAGGAATAAATCCCACTTGGTCATGGTGAATAATCCTTTAATGTACTATTGGATCCTATTGGTTAGTGTTTTGATGAGAATTTTGCATCCAAGTTCATCAGGGATATTGGTCTGTAATTCTTCTTTTTGAAACAGACTCTCTCTCTCTCTCTCTCTCTTTTTTTTTAATATTTTTTTTTTTTTTGACACGAGAAAGAGATCACAAGTAGGCAGAGAGGCAGGCAGAGGAAGAGGGGGAGGCAGGCTCCATGCTGAGCAGTGAGCCTGATGTGGGGCTTGATCCCAGGACCCTGAGATCATGACCTGAGTTGAAGGCAGAGGCTTAACCCACTAAACGACCTGGCACCCCTCTAAATCTCCTTTTTGATGGGACCTTTGTCTGGTTTGGGGATCAAGGTAATGCTGGCCTCATAAAGTGAGTTTGGAGGTTTTCCTTCCATTTCTATATTTTGAAACAGTTTCAGGAGAAAAGGTGTCAATTCTTTCAATGTTTAGTAAAATTTCCCTGAGAAGTCATCTGGCCTGAGGCTCTTCTTTGTTGGGATATTTTTGTTTGTTTGTTTGTTGTTGTTGGGATATTTTTGATGGCTGCTTCAATATCCTTACTGTTTATGGGCCTGTTTGGGTTTTCTATTTCTTCCTGCTTCAGTTTTAGTAACTTATATGTCTCTAGGAAATGCATCCATTTCTTCCAGTTTGTCTAATTTGGTGGTGTATAGTTTCTCATAATATGTTCTTCTAATTATTTGTATTTCTTTGGTGTTGGTTATGAACTCTCCTTTTTCATTCACAATTTTATTAATTTAGGTCCTTTCTCTTTTCTTTTTGATAAGTCTGGCCAGGGATTTATCAATCTTATTGATTCTTTCAAAGAACTGGCTCCTAGTTTTGTTGATCTGTTTTACTGTTTGTTTGGTTTCTATTTCATTGATTCCTGCTCTCAGCTTTATTATTTCTCTTCTGCTGCTATGTTTAGGCTTTCTTTGCTCTTCTTTCTTTAGTTTCTTTAGGTGTAGGGTTAGGTTGTATACTTGAGACCTTTCTTGTTTCTTGAGAAAGGCTTCCATCACTATATATGTTCCTCTCAGGACCCTCTGTTCTGCGTCCCAAAGATTTGAACAGTTGTGTTTTCATTTTTATTTGTTTCCATTAGTTTTTTAAATTTTTCTTTAATTTCCTGTTTGACCCATTCATTCATGCATTAATTCTGTAGGATGCTCTTTAGCCTCCATGTATTTGAGTTATTTCCAACTTCCTCTTGTGGCTGAGTTCTAGTTTCAAAGCATTGTGTTCTGAAAATATGCATGGAATGATCCCAATCCTTTGGTACTGGTTGAGACCTGATTTGTGACCCAGGATATGATCTCTTCTGAAGAACGTTCCATGTGCACTAGAGAAGAATGTGTATTCTGTTGCTTTGGGATGGAATGTTCTGAATATATGTGATGTCCATCTGGTCCAGTGTGTCATTTAAAGCCTTTATTTCCTTGTTGATCTTTTGCTTAGATGATCTGTCCATTTCAGTGAGGGGGTTTGTTGAAGTCCCTTACTATTAGTGTATTCTTGTCAATGTGTTTCTTTTATTTTATTATTAATTGATTTATATAATTGGTGCTCCCAGGTTACGGGCATAGATATTTAAAATTGACCCTTTGAGTATGATATAGTGTCGTTTTTCATCTCTTATTATAGTCATTGCCTTAAAATCTAATTTGTCTGATGTAAGGATTGTCACCCTAGCTTTTTTTTTATGTCCATTAGCATGGTAAATTGTTTTCCTTGCCCTCACATTAAATCTGGAGGTGTCTTTGGATCAAAAATGAGCTTCTTGCAGACAGCATATCAATGAGTCTTGCTTTTTTATCCATTCTGATACCCTGTGTCTTTTGATTGGGACATTTACCCCTTTTACATTCAGAGTAACTACTGAAAGATATGAATTACTGCCATTGTATTGCCTGAAGGTGACTATTACTCTGTTCCTTTCTGGTCTGTGTTACTTTTAGGCTCTCTCTTTGCTTAGAGGACCCTTTTCATTTCCTGTAGTGTTGGTTTGGTGTTCATAAATTCTTTTAATTTTTGTTTGTCCTGGAAGCCTTTTATTTCTCCTTCTATTTTCAATGACAGCCTAGCTGGATTTAGTATTCTTGGCTGCATATTTTTGTTGTTTAGTGCTCTGAATATACCATGCCAGTCCTTTCTGACCTGCCAATCTAATATTTCTACTGTGGATCAGTCTGCTGTGGATAGGCCTGCTGCCAATCTAATATTTCTACTGTCATAGGTGAAAGACCTCTTGTCCTGCGGTGCTTTCAGGATTTTCTTTCTGTATCTGAGACTTATAAGTTTTACTATTAGATGACAGGGTGTTGACCTATTTTAATTGATTTTGAGGGGAGTTGTCTGTGCCTCTTGGATTTTGATACCTGTTTCATTCCCCAAATTAGGGAGGTTCTCAGCTATAATTTACTCCAATATACCTTCTGCCCTTCTCTCTTTCTTCTTCTGGGATCCCAATTATTCTAATATTGTTTCATCTTATGGTATCACTTATCTCTCAATTCTCCCCTCATGATCCAATAGTTGTTTATCTCTCTTTTTCTCAGCTTCTTTATTCTCCATTATTTAGTCATCTGTATCATTAATTCTCTCTTCTGCCTTCTGCCTCATTTAGCCTAGCAGTAAGAGCTTCCCTTTTTGATTTCACCTCATATTAATAGCTTTTTTCATTTCAACTTGGTTAGATTTTAGTTCTTTTATTTCTCCAGAAAGGGATTCTCTAGTGTTTTCTATGCCTTTTTCAAGCCTAGCTAAAATCTTTATAATCATCATTCTTAACTCTTGTTCTGACATCTTAATAATGTCCATATTGATTAAGTCCCTAGCAGTCAGTATCACCTCTTGTTCTTTTTTTTTCCCCCCACTTGGTCATTTTGTCCAGAGAAGAACAGATGAATGAATGAATAAAATGCTAAAAGGGTAACAGTGACTCCAGAAAAATACACACTAAACAAATCTGAAGAGACCCAAAACTGGGGGGAAAAGAAAGAAAGAAAAAAATATATATATGTATATATAGGATCAGGCTGGTGATTAGAACAGAGCCAGTCACATGATTTTGGATGTATTTTGGTGTGTTAGAAGAAACTGCCTCCCAAAATTTTAAAGAAAGAAAGAAAAAAAAATACATATATATACACACACAAAAAAATAAGGGTAAATATGATTAAGGGATAGAATATGACTATAAAGATGAAAATTAAAGGGAATTAATAAGCTAAGAAGTTGGTTGGAAACAGAAAGGAAAAAAATTAATAATTTGGGGGGAGAATGTGATCAGGCAAGAGAACAAAGCCATACACTAGTTTTAGGGTATATTTTGGTCTGTTAGAAGAAACTTTATCCCAAAATTTCAAAGAAAGAAAAACATATTTATAGCAAAATGAAGGGTTAGAATATGACTGTAAAAATGAAAATTAAGAAAGAATTTTTAAAAGGTATTGATAAGATGATGTTTAAAATAGGGAAGAGGAAAAATTCAAAAAAATATAAAAAGAAAAAATAAAGAAAACTTTAAAAATTTAACTTTGAAAGAGTAAATATTCTTGGGAAAAAAAGCCATGGAGTCTATGTATTGTATTCTCCTATGCTGGAGTTTTGCACTTCTCATTGATCAGTAAATTTGGTCTTGGCTGGATGTTCTTGCTAATCTTCTGTGGGAGGGGCCTGTTGTGGTGATTCTCAAATGTCTTTGCCCCAGGTGGAATTGCACCACCCTTGCCAGGGGCCAGGCTAAGTAATCTGCTCAGGTTTGCTTCTGTTAGCTTTTGTTCCCTAAAAGCTTTTTGTACAGCTTTGGAGGTTGAGAATGAACAAGGTGACCTCCCAGTCTCACCCAGAGGAGCCACAAGCTCAGGTACCCCCTTTCAGTGAGCTCTCAGAGAAAAGCAGTCAGTCACTCCTGTCTCACTTACCTCCAGCCACACTCCATGCTTACCTGGCCTGTGACTGAGTGTTTCTATCTCTGGTACACAGTCCTGTTTGGAGTCTCCAAACCCAGCAGATTCCTACAGCATGTTCTCACGCTGCTCCTCCCAGTGAAGGAAGGGGGTCTTCCTGGAACTGCCACTTGTGAGGTCCCTGCTTGAAGAGCCATGGCCCAGCTGTGCCTCAGATTATGGTTTATGGTAACCCCAAGCTGAAAGCCCAGTCCTTAGCTCTGTATTTGCAGCCAGCTTTCCTACTCAGACACCTGGGATCTCTGCCCCACTCAGGCACCCCCCAGTCTTTCTGGGACCCTAAGGATCCTCAGACTACACTGTCCCAATGAAGGATTCCACCCCCTGTTTAGCCACCAGAGTGACATCCCTCCATAGAACAGACTTCTTAAAAGTTCCAGCCCTGTGCTCCACTGCTCTATCACTTGCCATTGGCCAGCTGAGGTCTATCCCCCCATGGTCTATCTTCTCAATTATCACCTTAGATTCATTTCTCTGCATATCCTACTTTTCTCTTCATAGAATTGCTGCTATTCTTTTCTTCAGTCTCCTGTTGAGTTTATAGGTGTTCACAATGGTTTGATAACTATCTAGCTGAATTCCTGGGACCAGATGAAATTTAGGTCTCTTACTCCTCCTCCATCTTGCTCCTTCCCCCCTTTACTTCTTAATTACCCTCTAATATACACTTGGCCCTTGAAAAACATGGAGGTTAGGAGCACCAACTCCTGAGCCATCAAGAAGACACATATAACTTTTGACTACCCCCAAAATTTAATTAATAACTGACTTTTGACTGGAAGCCTTACCTAACTTCAACAGGAGATCAACACATATTTTGTATTTTATATATATTTTACATACTGCATTCTTATAATAAACTAAGCTAGAGAAAGGAAATGTTATTTAAAAAGTCATAAGAGAAAATACATTTATAGTACTGTACTGTAAAAAATCCACATATAAGTGGACCAAGCAGGTAAAATCCATGTTGTCATGGCTCAATTGTCTATTAAATGCAAATAAGTAAATTATACACATACCGCTATATTGTTAAGTTCTGTAATTAAATTATTACCTCTTTAATTATAGAGCATTTGGCAATAACTTTATGATTAAAACACTTAAACTGATTTTGAATACTTGTCATAACAATTTGCCTTTTATAATGTTTATACACAAATGCTACTATTCTAAATTAAAGATTAAAGTTTCTAAGAATGGACATTTCCTACCAGTTGAGTATGATTAAATACCTCAGCCATTACCATATAATAAAGAAATTTAAAAGAAATACAATTTAATGAGAATCTGAATATAAGGTCTTTTTCCTCAAATGTAAAATAAATTAATTCCCTGAGAAATCTTATAAATAACAAAGATTTCAGAAATGTTCAAATTTGACATAGCCTTTAAATAATTACAGTGTGCTCTAATTACTTTTGGACATCATTCTCTCACTCATATTTTGGGTTTCATTTGAACTTTATATTTTTTTAATAAAAAATATGCACTAAATATAAGAGTAATAATAGATATTTTATTGTAACA
This sequence comes from Mustela erminea, assembly GCF_009829155.1. Taxonomy (NCBI): domain Eukaryota; kingdom Metazoa; phylum Chordata; class Mammalia; order Carnivora; family Mustelidae; genus Mustela; species Mustela erminea. The sequence continues at coordinate 81,101,719 of NC_045624.1, read as the reverse complement.
CAGAATATTTACAAATATAATAAATTTCTAAGAACTATTTTTTTTTTAAGATTTTATTTGTTTATTAGACAGAGAGGCAGTGAAAGAGGGAACACAGCAGGGGGAGTGGGAAAGGGAGAAGTAGTCTTCCTGCTGAGCAGGAACCCCAAAGTGGGGCTCGATCCCAGGACCTTGGGATCATGACCTGAGCCAAAAGCTAACAACTGAGCCACCCAGACATCCCAATCTAAGAACTAATTTTTAAAAATACCTATTATTTTTATGACTCAAAATATTTTAATAGTTCAAATTAATAACTCTTACTTGATAGTATAGGGGTTCCTTAATCGGACGCTCTAACAAACAATGTATATTTGAAGTGCTTTCCTGCAAAAATAGGATTATCATAATCTGGATGTGCAGGTACAGTCTGGAGATGAAAAATATATTTTAATTGATTAAATGATTTTATCATTTTCATGAATCTTAAACTAAGACTTGTGAAACATTCGGTAACAAACAAACAAACAAACAAACAAACCCAGACTCTTGGGTGCCTGGATAGCTCAGTTGGTTAAGCATCTGTCTTTGGCTCAGGTCATGATTCTGGGGTTCTGGGATCAAGTCTCACATTGGGCTCTCTGCTCTGCAGGCAGTCTGCTTCTCCCTCTCCCTTTGCCTCCTCCCTGCTCATGCTCTTTCTCTCTTCTCTCTCAAAATAAATAAATAAAATCTTAAAAAAAAAATACATACTCTTAATTATGCAAAACAAACTGGTAGTTACCAGAGGAAAGGGGAGTGGCGGGATGAATGGGTTAAATAGGTGATGGATATCAAGGAGTACACTTGTGATGAGCACCAGGTGATGTATGGAAGTTTTGAATCACTAAATTCCATACCTGAAACTAACATTAACTGTATGTTAACTAACTGGAATTTAAATAAAAACATGAAAAAGTAAAAATCATATTCTACAGTATTATTTCATATGATATTCTATAACTGTTATAATTATTCTATAACAATAGGAATGTGAGTCACAAATGCAAGCTACAAGTAATTTTAATTCCTCTAGGAGCATGTTACCATTACGTCAACAAGCTAAAAAAGAAAAATCACTTGGTTATATCAATAGATGCAGAAAAATTATTTGATAAAATCTAATGTCCATTCATGATAAAAATAGCAGGTAAACTAGGATTAGAGGGGAACTTCCTCAACTTGATATAGAAAAATCTAAAAAAAACCTTCAGCTAATATCAAACTTAATGGCAAGAAGCTGAAAGCTTTGCCACTAAGATCAGGTAGAATAAGGGATGCCTCCTCTCATCTCTTTTTTACAACATAGTACTAGAAATTCTAGTAGGTCCATTTTTAAAAAGAAAAAGAAACAGGTAAAATTAATTTTAGTAAAGCATTTTATTTAACAAAATGTATCCAAAACTCTATCATTTGAACATGTAATCCACACCAAAAAAAATTGGTGAGATATTTACAATTGTTTGTTTATATTAATTATGATAAATCTGTTGCTTGTTTCGTATTTGCAGCATAACCCCATTCAAACAAACCATAGTTCAGAGGTTCAAAAGTACATGTAGTTAGTGACTTCCATATAGGAGAGCAAAATTTTATAAAAAGTAAACTATACTTTATTGCAAAAGCTAAGATAATATTAATATATATATTCTGGCACTTTGTAATTGTTGCCTTATTAAAGCATACTGATAGCAAAAGTAGGGTTATATATTTGATGTACATTTGTTCACACTGATTCACTTGCCATAGTTTGACTTTTTTCTTATCCTTTAAGTAGCTGCTATATGTATTTAAGATTTATAGTTGTTATGAATTTATTTTCACTTTTAAAAAGAATTAAGTATGGATTACTATTAACTGGAATAATTGCTCAGAAACAAGCTTTAAATTGCAAAAATTTTGAAATCATGCTAAAGCAGAACTTAAGTTCCACTCTGTGAGAGAGGTCGAAGTATCTTATATTTTTGCTCTTTCACGTTACTTTCTAGGGAAGGATGTGCAGGGAAGAGATGATACATTCAAGGTCTTTCACTGCATAATGTTAAATGAAAAGGGTGATGGTACGAGTCTTCTTCACAGCTCATGCATAATGGCACAGTCCTCAGTGTGGCCATAGCTAGAGTAGATATGAGGCCATCCAGGAAAAGTAGAAGGAATGTGATTGTGCGCTGTGTTTCCAGTTCTTCTGAGGTCATTTTTATGCCTTAACCACACTGACTTTAGCTGTTTTCCTCAACAGCCAACACCTATTGTGGAGGGAAGTTATGTGTAGCAACTAGGTGATGACATGGCGCAGAAAAGCATAGGTGAATAGCATTGTTTTCTTAAGATTCTACAACATTCCAGAATTGGAGAAATTGAGGACTATAGATGAATTGCCAAACTGAAAAGGGAATAATAATTCTGCATAGAGTAGTAGATATTCTCTAAAGTACTTTTCAGTCCTAACCATCTGTATTCTATGTGGGTAAAGAGAGGTAACACATAGAAGAGTGACACACTGAGCAAACCATCAGTCAAGAAGTAAATAATTCACATTCATAGTGCTCCTATTAATTTACTGCATGTCTTTTCTCATCCTGTGTCTATCTAAATGATATAGAAAAACTGGATATAAGTTGCTCATTGGGAAGAATTACAAGAAGAAGATAATCAGAGGCAGACACAAACATACATAAAATTTCTATATGTATCAGAGATGGCATTGCAGGTCACTGTAGAAATATTACTGTGCAAGTTGGTATTACAAATGGGGAAAAAGATAATTGAATTTATACTTCACTCTAAACCAAAAAATCACTTCCCTTGTATTTAGAAAACTTAAATTTGAAAGTCTACTTACTAAAATATTTACAGGAAAGTAGAGGGTATTTTCCAGAATAGATGAAAATACCATACAAGTTAATAAGGAAAACAAAGGAGGAATGGGTAAATAGATGTTTTCACATAAAGGAGACAGAGATATTTCACACTTTTTACAGCACAGTTGGTTAATATATGAAAAAGTATGCAACCTCATTAGTAATCAGGCTAAATCATGTTAAGTTGTGTGAGAGTACCAGGTATCACAATAAAGATATTGGCCAAGAGTAGTGCTTACACATTGCTGGTGAGAGTGTAATGTGATGCAACTACTTTGGAAAACAACTTGGCACCACATCATGTAGCTGACCATTTACATACACTATGACATGGCAATTATTTTTAAGTATATACCTTAGAGAAGGTGTTACACATGTAACCAAGAGAAACATACAAGAACTTTAAACAAAACTCAAGATGAAAAATAAAAATCTCTATCAATGGGAGAATAGTTATACTCACCGAAGGGAATATTAAGGAATATAATGAAACATTACCGCAACTAGGTACATAGATGATGAAAGAGAGAGACAAGAGGGAGAGAGAGATGCCGTACATAGATGGCTCCTCAGGGCATAACACAAATGAAAAAATTAAGTCACAGGAGACGAATTAGAAATTAGAATATGAGGCCACTTCTTGAAAGCTCAAGAACTAAGCTAATCAACACTATTGATCAGGAATATGCACAGATGATAAAACTATAAAATGCCCACAAATAGGACAAATACAAAATTTGGGGTATTAGCTGCCTCTGAAGGACAGAGCAGAAGTATGGGAAAGAGTAGTAACACAGTTCTTAATAATGTTCTAATTCTGAAGGGGGGTGATGGGCTCAGAGTTCATTCTATTACTACATGTCATAATTTGCAAATATGTTAGTTATGTTATCCTGTAAATATCAAATATTACATCATAAAGCAGTATTTAAAAATGATTTGACTAGTAAAAATATATTGGGGTGCTTTTTCAGGTCAATGCTCATTAAAGAGAAATGACCTAATGAAATACATGATTAGCAATACCAATATAAAAAAATTCATTTTTATGTTTTTATTAATAAATCAAATATATTACATATGAAATGTTTGGCTTCATTATATAGAAATTCATTGTTTAATATTGAAATTACATGGCATCAGTGGTACCTTGATGAACATCATTCTCAATGAATTAAGATAAATTTAGAGTTAATGGTGTCCACTAGTTTATTAGAGTTTTACTCATTATTTTAACATAAAACTCTTGGTGCTTATTGTAAATTCTAGTTTTGAATGTTAAAATTCTCTTTTTTTCACCTTTTAGTATAATACACATACATATGTGTGGCCAACTAAGAAAAAATCAATTTTTATTTTTTGAAAATTTATATTTGTATCTTAATTATGCCCTTTTGTGAATTTAAAAGGGCATGATATGGAAAGCTAAATATGTATGTTTTCTATATTCTCATAATAAAGGTTTTATTTGCTAAGCATTAAAGTTGTTTCAGTTTTTTGTTTGTCTATAAATTAGCTTCTCTTTCCTGACTAGAATAGAAAGATAAGACATGCCATTTTAATAATCCTTTCTGAACTTAATCATCTTTTGAGAAAAATACGATTATTCTCATTCCAATAATTTAATTTTTTTAGAAAAGGGGGTTATACCACATACCAGTGAGTTTAATGCATTTTAGTATTACATATTTTGCAAGAAAAAGGTAGGAAAAGCCATTATGGGGTACTCTCAGGGACTTTGCTTCTAGGAAGTTTGTGTGTCAGGTTTTATGGTTTATATCAAAATTAGAGAAGGCCTCATACAACAATTTGTTGTTGTTGTTTGCTCATCTATTTTTTGTGTTTGTTTTGTTTTATTCTTGTTGAAAGTTGTTTGAATAGGAAGAATTCAAAGTAATGCTATATAGTGTCAGGATCTTCATATTCTTAATTAAGAATTTCTTTAGATTGTATTCTTTCCCATCATTATCAGAATATAAATTAATATATATAGTTTATGAGGCTCTGCTTTAACATTCTGGTCATACAAACAATATTTTCTAGTTGCAAAGAATTGTGAAAATGTGATATTGATGCACTTGGGAATAAATTTCCTACTAAATCCTGTCAGTGTCTTTAAAACTTTCACAGCTTGATTTTGTTCATTTATTACTCATTACTTTAGTGATTTCATTACTGGTTAACATATATTTAACAAGTACTGAATATGTGCCAGTCACTAGTTTAATGACAGATATTTTTTCTTCTCCTGTCTTCTCAGTTGGGTAAGTGGTAAGTGCAATGGTGGGAGAGAAGTAAATTTCCATGAAAACCCAAAGAGAAGCACCTGACCTAGAGAAGAGCGAAAAGAAATATCAGGGATGGTTTCTTAAAAGAAGTGATGTATCAACAAAGTCATTAAGGCTGTGCAAAAGTGTGTGGGTAATGGAAGCACAAAATAGGTGGGGGTCATTTCCTAGCAATATAACAGTGTGAGCAGCAGAACCAGAAGCCAGAGCTACAAGACAGGACAGTGTTCTAAGGTTGTGAAAGTGATTCTGTGTACTCTATTCACAGAATCTGAAGTAGCAAATGGTAAGGATGTTAGGGTTTTGAATGAAATGCAACTTGGAACAAGGGATTGTGGCAAATCAAGGCCCCAAATACCTGTTTGGTACCTATGTGTGGCTTACTTATCCATATCATTCATGTCTGGTGTCTTAGCAGGTTGGTTAGGTGAGCAATTTTTAAATTATAATTTCCAGACTTCACCCGTGAATCCTGATTGAACACAAGACCTTGTCCAACCTTGCCTATTCAGTTTAAAAATTTGTGAATATAGCAACATATAGAGGCTGGTCTCAAAAATTATTAAAAATAAAATTTAAATTTTAAAAATAAAATTTAGATGGCTCAGTGGGTTAAAGCCTCTGCCTTCGGCTCCGGTCATGATCTCAGGGTCCTGGCATCGAGCCCCGCATCAGGCTCTCTGCTCAGCGGGGAGCCTGTTTCCCCCTCTCCCTCTGCCTGCCTCTCTGCCTACTTGTGATATCTCTCTCTCTGTCAAATAAATAAATAAAATCTTAAAAAAAATTAAAATAAATAAAATAAAATTTAGATTTACTGAACTGGTAAAATATTTACCAGTTTATTTAACCTGTTGTATATTCCAAGATGCTGTAATAATGTATGTGTATTTAGTCTATTTTTTATAATGCTCAGTAGTTATTTGATATAGTTATTCATGGCAATTATGGTGATTTCAACATATTCCAAAGGAATAGTCAGTACTTTATCACAGAACCACTTATTCTAGGAAATTTATAACCTTCGTAGTTCCGTTCTCAAGATCAAAATTGCATTCCAGCAAGATAGTCTATTGGCAATTTACAGTTCAAAATACAGAAACAAATTCTGCCATCAGCTATTTGAACTACTGTAGTTCAGTAAGAATTTTATAATAAAAAAAATAATTTTATTTTTATTTTTAATCTAAATTTAATCTAAGTTTAATCATAAGACCACAATTAGGGAGCAGCTTTAAAATACTTAACTTTCAGTTCATTACATTTGAAAAAGTATCTGCAATCAAATGATAAGTGATGCTGTTATTGGGAACAGTTCCATTTTTATCTGGACAAGTTAGAAAGACCAAAAGAGTTTCAACTGAGATTTTTCAGGAAGTTTAATTCTGTAATGAGTAAAGTATGAGAAAAAATATGATCTAGCATGTTCATGTAGATTTATACCAATGATACTACTTAATTTAAATGTTTTAAAATGTGTTCATATTTTAATTAACCACTCTGGCCAATAATAAAATTATAATGTTGGTGAAAATTGTGAAAGATAAGAAATTATTTGGCATCCTTACTCAAGCCTAAGGAAAATGAACTACTTTTATGTTGGATTAATAAGTGGCAATTTTAGTAAGGCAAATACATATATTATCATTGGAACAGTTGGAGCAGTTTGTACATCAGATTCATAGTTTTTAATTCATAAATCCGTGATCTTAAAGTGATCTGAAATTATTTACTCCATACATTTGCTATCAGGAACATGAATTATTATTGTTACCACTTAAAAATAAGGAAAAGGAAAACTAGAGAAGTTAAATGACAATTTAAAGGACACAGACTGGAAAAATGAATAAACGCCTCCACGTGCAGAATAATTTTCTTTACTTAGTTTTAAGACCATCTTGTTGTTATACAAAGTTTTAAAAAATTTTTTTTTAAAATTATTAACATATTATGTATTATTTGTTTTGGGGGTACAGGTCAGTGATTCATCGGTCTTATACAATATACAACACTCACAACACATATATATTCTTAAATTAGTATCAGATTTGATCTGGTTTATGCATAGCTCAAGTTAAGGTAGTCCTACTACTGACTTTCTACTATATCTACTTAACAGTTAGCAGGCACTGTTAAATTTTGTCAGTGTTTATTATATACCTTTCTATGGACCCCGGTTTCCCCTACAACTTCCACAGTTGGCTCGGGGGGTGGTGGGAGAGGAAGATGTGCTAACAAGTGAAATGCAAGTGGAAATGCTATGTATCAGTCTAAGCAAAATGATTAAATATTTGGGGTACCTTCCACATACTATCCCTCAACACAGCAACATAAGGACTAGACTGAGTGGGGAAAACATAAGGCAACAACACAGCAAAGCCAGAAGATACAATAAACAGGACCCCTAGTCACAGCCTAGAGGAGAGCCACTCAGTCTATTTAACCAACCTCCATTCCTCTGCCTCAGGGACAAAGAAATGCTTAGTATGTTTAGCCACTGTTTTTTTTTTTTTTTTTTAATTTTACTTGTTATGGCAATAGTGTTAAGAAGCCTGATTAATAAAGACAGTTATAATGGTAATTGTTTTTTGTTGTTGTTTTAAAAGAATATTTCTAATTTTAGTTACTTAAAATACCTTAGATTTGAAAAAAAATGGGATAAAAGTTGAGTTGTACAATTTTTTAATAAAAAGAATGTTCTAGAAACCAAAATTTCTAATATACCTCTAATAACAATCTGTAGACTACTATCTGGAATTGAAATTGAAAACAAATTAAATCTGTGGCTACAGATTTATTGTTTACAATTTCTGTCCCTTGTTTTTTTAGTAAAACATATCTCTGGCAAAAGGTTTACGAACTAACAGTTGATTTTTGATGTATAACAGAGCAATGGTATTGTTTTCTATGTGTGGATTTTGGCTTACAGTTTGTTACTACAAAGTGATAAAAGACATTCCTGCAAAAATATTTGTAAAATATTGCTTTAAGTGAGAGATAAGTTATTCAAGAGCAAACCACTAAACACTTTTATGGCATTATATAAAACCGTATTTCTGATCTAAGTGAAAATTCTGATTAAGCAGAAGCTGTCATTGCTCAGCTTGCAAAACTACTGAAGTTCCGGTATATATAGTTGATTTTAGCTCCATCTAGATTGCGTTTGGTGGCCTGATAATATAAAGCACACATTTCTTTGGTTTTCTTCAGTGGTGGGTTATTACACACACTGTGGGAATGAGATAACATAACTAGAATGCCAAAGAAGAGTGTTTTCAGAATACTCCCAGACTAGGTTAAGAGTTCTAAGCAATCAGGTATTCTGTAAAGAAAAATGTAGCAACAATCAGGAAATCTAGCTTTCAAGATGTAGTTTCTTGCTGATTAGTTTTATACATTTTGTAAGTAAATTAAATTTTACATATTTGGTACTCCATTTATATAATGGGAATAAGAGCATACCTGTATTTTTATTTATTTTATTTTTTTTTTCTTATTAATACAGTATTTATTTGTCTTCCCTCTGTCAAACCCTGAGCCAACCACTTTCCCCAGGCTGCCTGGGGAGGTATAGGAAAAGGAATATACAGGGCAGACGAGACATGGGAGAAAGACTTATGGGAGGTGGAGACGGCTCTTTCACATGGCGAAGAGGATGAGAAAGGCCACCATCAGGCGAAAGAGCCCCATGGCCTCCAAGAGGGCAAAGCCCGAATGGCGTAGAAGAAGAGCTGTTGCTTCAGAGAGGGATTCCTGGCATAACCAATGATGAGGCTCCCAAACACAGTCCCAGTTCCAGCCCCAGAGCCAGCCACCCCTACCACGGTAGCCCCAGCCCCAATGAACTTGGCTGCTGTATCGATGTCCCTTGAAATGGTGTGGGTTTGGAAGCTGCGGCTAGGAATAAGTGAGGTCAGGGGACGTGGGGCTGCCAAGATGCTGAGGCCCTTATAAGGTGCCTCATCTCTAAGTGTCTCGGGTGGTTTTAGCACCACTGCAGACAGTGATCGGCTCAACAGCTGAGAGGTGCTCCTGACCAAGAACGGGGTGGAGATGAACTTTGCACGGGCATACATTTGGGGATGAGGGGCTGTGGCAGGAGAGCTGTTCCCAGGGCCGAGAAGACAGAGAGGGCGGGGGGGGGGGGGGGGGGGTGTTGAGGGGGCCATGCCTGTATTTTTAAATCTCTGTATAATTTTAAAATACCAGAAAAGGCATGCTTGCAATTAATGTCAATAATTTTTGAAAAAAGATTTGTAACTTTTATAAATATATAAAACTTATATATATGAAGTATATATATATATTTACAAAAGTTTATAATATATTTCTATTACAATTTTAAAATGTGAAACTTATTTCCCTGAAAGCAAGGAGCTAAACAATGGTCATCATTTAGGGTCCTTTCTAGTTTTAAATTTTATAATTTTTGAAGCAAACTAAAGCAGGTTTAGTTGTTACAGGGAAGAAAAATGAGAAGCATTGCTCGACAATATAGTAAGGATGGGATGAAGGGATTCTTCTTTCCAGGAAAGGTATGTTGGTTATCCATCAACTTTGCTCTCTTGTTCTCTATGCCAAAATCTGAAGGCCAAATTTCTGTAATAACTTACATGTAAATATCCTGAGTGCATGGAAGTGGCTTGTCTATCATTAACATCTTGAAGAATCACTGCGAGTGTTCCAGTTGTAAATGCCTTATTCATCGTCATAAGGTATAAAATATAGTATCCAAGAATGTGGAGTGGCTTTATCTTCATAATTCAAAAGATAGGCAGTTGTGACCTCTCCTGTCTCTAAAAGACAGATGCAATTTTGTTCAACATTCACAAGATGAATATGTTAAGAATAAAAATAATGATATGGATAAAATATTTCTGGGGGTAAAGGACAAAACACAGTTGCTGACATGATGAATCTCATAAGCCAGTCACCATTGAGGATCTGTGGAGAATGGTTAATGACAGGGAAAAGAGAAGCCTCCTCAACTGCGTAGATCATAAAATATTTCATAGAAGGGTCATGGTGAGTGGAGGTGTGGAATCCACAGAGAAGTTTGGGCTGAGTGTTGAAAAATGAGCACAGGACATCCAGGCAGAGAAGGCTGAGGTGGAATGAAGGTTAGGAAATTAGGGCAAAGGGTCGCCAAAGAACGGAAGAAATTGTATGGATACTCCAAATAGGTGATTAGACGTGGTGGGAGAGTAATAATAATGCAAGAACAGAACATTTTGAGAAAAGTAAAATGCATTGCTCAATACTGGGTGAAAGATGTTGAATTCCAATAGCAAAGGAAAGAAAGGATTTTAACTCATAATTAGCAGGTAGAATTGATAACCATATTGTGACTGATTGGACATTATGTATCTGGGAGATAACAGAAGTAGAGTGAATGCAATTAAAGAAATTCTTAATATCTTTAATATCTTAATTTAATATTTAATCTTTTTTCTTTTTTTTAAGATTTTATTTATTTATTTGACACAGAGGGACACAGAGAGAGAGTGAACACAAGCAGGGGGAGTGGGAGAGGGAGAAGCAGGCTTCCTGCTGAGCAGGGAGCCCAATGTGCGCCTGGATCCCAGGACCCTGGGATCATGACCTGAGCTGAAGACAGATGCTTAACTGACTGAGGCATGCAGGCACCCTAATCTTTAATCTTAATATATTTTTTTCTATCAGTTTTTCAAATTGTGTTATTTTAAAGATAAAACTTACTGCAATATCTTATTTCATAGCTTATTATCATGGGGCATATATTTTCTGGAATAAAACATTTTTTATTTAAAAAAATAACATATACCAAATCCAAAAAAATAATGCAATAAACTTGCGTGTACATATCACTTCAATAATGACAATACATGTCACAGTTTTTTCATCTGTGGCATTTCCAGCTTTATTCTCTACCTGGATTATTTTGAAGATCCCAAACGTGTCATAACATTTGTAAATATTTTCTTATCTACTCTTAAAGGTGAAGGACTCTTCCTTTAAAATAAAACTGTGGTATAGTTAGCATACCTAAAAGCATGACATTAATTTATTAGCATCATCATATTTCCAGTAATGATCAAATTTATTGGATTGTCTTTGAGGTTTTGTTGCTTTTCAAATTATCATCTAAGTAAAGTCTATACTTTATAATTGGTTGATGTATTTCCTAACTCTATAAGGTTCTCCCACATTTTAAAACTTTTGTTACATAATTCCGTTTTCTTTCCTTGATAAATTAAAGGACATACGCTTTTCTCTACCTTCTCCCCCTTGATAAATCTTGGTGATTATGACATAATATACCAAGATAAATTTCTCACTTTTTTTTCTAGGTATGGATTATTCTATTGTCTAGATGTATAAAACAAGTTTATATACAAACACAGTTTATACAAACAGTACCCTATGTATATTTTCAATCTTGCTATTAAATAATGCAGCAATGAATAACATTTGTATAGGTCTTTTATATTTTTTCAGAGTTATTTTGGGATATTTTGTAGAGGTGAGATTATGGAGTTAAATGGAAATGTACATGCAATTTTCTTCGATTCAGCCAAATTTCCTTAGCAAGGGTTAGCTAACAAGGGTTGAGTAGTTTTCATTTTCACCAGAGTGTATGGGTCTAGTTTCCTACAGCCTAACAGAAAATCAAACATGAAGTTTTGCTAATCTGATAGGTTAAAAGCAATAATGTGCTATTATTTTAATGTTTTATTTTATTATGAGCAAAACTGAGCATCTTTTCATATGGTTTAGTCATTTGCAACTCCTCTAAACTGTTGATTCTTTAGTCCATTGTCATACTTGATTGTTACTTTTATTTCTTCTAATATACCAATATTTTCCCAGTATCTTATTTGTATTTTTGCTTTGCTTATGGTGATTTTTTTGGCCATAAAAATGTTGTTGTGATGATGACATGATGATTCATCAATTTATTCTCATGTAATTTTTAGATTTTGACATAGTTAGAAAAGATTACTCCAGGGTTATAAATTTATTCATACTTTTTCTGTTACATATATGGTTGCATTTAAAAAAAATAATCTATTTGATTTTTTTCTGGTATATGGTATAAAAAATTACATTTTTCCTAATACTATCCTGTTATTATAGCATTTATGATAATGTCCATTCTTTTCTGCAGTTTTATTGAAAGCTGTATTTTCATGATAATTTGGAACTCTTATCAAGATTTTATATTCTGTTACATATGTCTTTCCACCTAATCATTTATTAGTATTACAGTTTGCAATTTAGAGGAATTATGTTTTAATATCTACTAAGATCAGCTTCCCCCATTGCTCTTCCAGTCCCTTCTTTTGTTTCCCCCCTTACTTTACAAGGTTTTATTCTTCCAGCACCAGGTAGGGTGAGGTTGGAGTAGGGGGATGTATGCAAAGAGAAAAATAAAATAATAACAAAAATCAACAAAAATAAAAAAAAATATTTCACTAGTGAGTTGCTTATTAAATAATTTTATTGTATCTATATTTACAAAACATGAGCCCTCTATGTGTCACACACACTCTGTCCTTTATAAACATTACTTATTTTTAGTTCTATAAGTAACTATATATCCAATTCTCACCATTTCTCATGCTGATATCTCTCCAGCTATTTTGGTTGTCTGGAGTACATGCTCTAGTGAATTCCTCAGAAAGAACTTACAGGAACAATATTTCCTTAATGCTTTCATATTCCTAAAATTGTATCTGCTTTCTTAATCTATGGGGTCATTTTCTTAGGTATAAATTTCCTAAGTCACATTTTGTGTCCTCAAGTTTCCTAAATATGCTATTCCATGAACTTACAAAAAATACTGTAGAAAATCTGTTTATAATATAATTATCACTCTTATAAGTGGCTCAGTCTTCCTTCTTAGGGGCCCAAGTATTTTTTTCCCTTTTTTGTTAATATCTATTATTTTATTACAGTATGTCTTAGATTCAGCAATTCTGTATTGGTTTTCCAGAAAACCTATTTTTCCTTTTTTAATATGTAGCATCAAATCTTCTTTTTTAAGAGCATGTTATTGAATGACACTTTTTAATATTTGTTCCATCCTCTTACTTTTTGTGTGCTTCCTCAGGAAGTTTTAGAGTATGATTTCAGATGTTTTCTCTTCTCTGCGTGTCTTCTATATCTATCTTTTTTTCCCTTCTATTTTCTAAGTCTTTATAATTGCTAAATGTTTTAAATAATTTCAAACAGGTGGAGATTTTTTTTTCCTCCTCAACCATTTAAGAATAAGTTGGTGGGGCACCTGGGTGACTCAGTCATTAAGTGTCTGCCTTCGGCTCAGGTCATGATCTTGGGGTCCTGACTCAGTCCCCACATTGGGCTCCCTGCTTAGTGGGAGGCCTGCTTCTCCCTCTCCCATTCCCCCTGCTTATATTCCCCCTCTCTCTGTCTCTCTCTCTGTGTCCAATAAATAAATAAAATTTTTTTTAAATAAATAAATTAGTTATGTGATATTATTCATCATCTCTAAATATTTTAATGTACAGTTCTTAAAGAGCATTCTCCAACATTATCACAACAAAAACAAAATCCTGAAGTCTAATATTGAGACCTTCCATCTTTTGAGTTTGACCAATTGTCTCAATAATATTTTTATAGCAAAAAAAATCCAATTCAGAATCACATTATCGTGCCTCTTTAGCCTCCTTCAATCTGGGAAATTCTTTAATCTGGCTTTAAGTTTTAAGAGCATTTTGAAGATTTAAGGCTGGCAATTTTGAAGAATTTTCCTCAAAAAGGATTTGTCTGATATCAGCTCATAGTAAGATTTGGGTTATGTAGTTTGGGATTAAATATCACAAAAGTTAATCTGTGTTCTTATTGTATGCTATCAGTTTGTCTCATTACTGTTGAAGTCCACTTTAATTACTTGACTAGAATGGTGTCTACCACTCCAAAATTCTATTTTATTCTTTGCATTTAATATATATTTTGTGGTAAGGTATTTGTGAAAATATATAAGCATTAGTTTACTATCAAACTGTCAATTTATATATTTATATCTTTATGGAATCATGGTATCCTATTTTATATAATGCATTATAATCTGCAACTATTATTTATTTTGATGTTCATATTGGCTAGGGGGAGCTGTTCAAGCTGATTTCTGTGACTTTTTAACATATTCTCACATTGGTTTTTTTTTTTTTTAAAGATTTACTTATTTATTTTTAGAGAGAGAGAGAGAGCATGCACAAGTGGGAGGGGCAGTGGGAGAAAGGGAGAGGAAGAATCTCAAGCAGACACCACGTTAGTGCAGACCCCCATACGGGGCTAGATCCCAGTGACCCTGAGATTGCAACCTGAGTGGAAACCAAGAGTCAGACGCTTCACCGATTGTGCCACCCAGTGCCCCCTCATCATTCTTTGAGCGCATTTTTGCTTTCTGTCACATTACAAATTCATCCCAGTGATCTAAAAAAAAAAGCCTTTTCTCTGAAGAGTTCTTATAGGATAAAATGGCATTTAAAAGTCAGTATCTGTCTACTAGCTGTGTTCATTTCTATTGTGATACCATCCTCCTAAGCTTTTTTACTCTTTCAGGATACATAACTACAGAAGCGTGTGTGTGTGTGTGTGTGTGTGTGTGTGTGTGTGTGTGTATGCATGCACACATAAAATAGCATCAATATTTATTTATGTAACTACACACATATACACACACACATATCTTCCTGCACATATACATAAAATGAAAAACTTAAGTTTACTCTAAAGCCTTTGATTTAAATTCATCCTCATATTGTTCATTGTATTTTCTCATTTTCTACATTTGTATCCCATGTTGACAGGAGAAACCAGCCTCCACTTATATTTAGCATAATTATTTTATCAATCTTCCAATCTGTAATTACTGTCCCATTTCTGCTGTCGTTCTCTTGTCCTCACTACATGTTTTGACAGCCTTCTCCTTTTGCTTAAGTGCTGACTTACCATAGATCCTGTCTTCCATAGATTACCTTCCTCTTCAATCTCAGAGTCTACTTCCTACATGGGGTTCTTTCTGCTGATATAACAGACAGTAAGCATTTAATCCTGTTCTTTTCATGTATGAAAATGTACACAACTTTTTAAGAAGATCAACATTCCTTTCTCTTCTCCCTTTGCATTATGCCTTGGTTGTTAGGGGAAAGGGATCCTAAATTGTAGTCATATAGAATGTACTTAGAGTTACAAGTATCATAATCAAGCAGACTGATTCCAGTGTAAATTCTACCATGCAAATTGGGTGTATGAGCTTGGATAAATTAAGATTCCTGTCCAGGCATCATACATAAGATAAGGATTATGAAAGTAAAGACCCAAAGAAATTATTATGTATGCCAAGTGCTTGTGAGAATGTACGATGAGGAATAAATATTCAGTTTATACGACTACTATCATGGGTTCCATGGGAAAATCCACTTCTTAGAAAAAAATCATACAATAAAATCCCAGGGAATCCTGCTGTGGGTCTGAATTGTTTGGAAGTCCCCTAGCGCAGACACATTGTGCAGAGTGTATCCATACCTCTAAAAGAATGATCACATTTTACCTCATACAAAACATGTTAAATATACTACTGAATATTTAAAAAATTCCTTTATCCTAATGGAAGATACTCAGGCTTATTTTTAACTAGTGAAAATGTACTTTACATTATACTTTATTAAATGATTAACAACAAAAAATACTCTACCTTCATTTATTAAAAATTCTTTTTGTGTACCTATACACTCAAAATGCCCAAGTCCCCTATTTCTCTATCAGTTGCTGTCAACTTGACTAGCTTTGTTCCAACAGGCAGATTTTCATAAATATTTATAGATGCATCTGGTATGTATCTGGGGGACAAAAGGGATTTTTTTTTTTATCACTTAGTGTAAACAAATGTCTCTTTTCATCTATGTCACACAATAAATATTTTAAATTTTCTGTGATACATATCCTGTAGCAGTTTTAAGCCCCTGGCCTTAAAAAATTTCTTTGCAAATCACTATATAAATACATACACACATGCACACAGATAGATTTTATATATATATATGTATATACATATATATATGTATATACATATATATATATATGAATGTTTGTGTACTATAAAGCAAAGCTAAGTTTCCTCCTACCTATACCCTTTCCCTAGACTTTCTACTAACTGATAAATTATACTTTATTCCAGAATACAAAATACTCTGTATACTTCTGCAATCACTTTTTCATTTTATATATGTTTGGAAATATTTCCATATTAGCAAGTACTTACTGTCCAAATCCTCTTTAATAGCTCCATTAATTTTGTCATATGAATGTATCAATATACATTTTCTACAATATTTACTTATTAAAGATAAATAGCAAGAAGAAAGCTTTGAATTTTTATTCAATTTTTATTCTGCCAAATAAAGTTGACTTTCTTCTATGATATCAAGAACAAAATATAAATGAGGTTAACTTGCACTGTATGTAAAAAGAGAAATCATATAGAGTTCATAGATGTTTGCCTTCTAAGTCACTCTGAATATCTGTAAGAAAATTGGCAGTTGTAATAATAGCAAAATATGGATATTTACTCCATTATAAAAACAGTTTCAGAGATTAAATCTTAACATTTAAATACTTAAATTAACCATTGCTTACCTAAAAATTATGTGGAGTTAATCTTACTTTTGGAAAATTTTGAGAAATCATGGAGACTTTAGAAATTGCAAAAAAAAAAGTTGTAAAATTTTATTTTAAAAGTTAATATTCCAATGACCAAATAATTAAGAAATGTAAGTTTAATAAATCTGAAAAAGTCAAAGAATGATTTTGTTTTATTAAATGTAATTCTATAATTAATAAGTAGGTTATGTGTATGAGCAAAAAAAGCACTTTAAAGTTCTTTTAATTCTATGAGATTATATCTTCTTGAGCTTTCTATGTGATGTGATGTTTTAGAAATCAAGGTAAGAGTGATAACATGGTAGTAGGCATACAACAGAGATTGAATAAAATAGTTCAGACCAATGAATTCATTGTTTCTCATGTTTTAAGTCACCAAACACAGAGACCCTTGAAATTGGTAGAGAGAATCCATGTTTTGATACAAGAATATTTCCTGAACACTGACCATAGAATGCACGGTGCAATAAACTAAAGACAAGAACTAAAATAGAAATAACCTTACCAGGGAGGAAATCCAATTCTAATGAGAACACCGATATGTAAACTGAAGAAGGGTTGAAAGTTGATCAAATGAAAATTTGCTCTGAGATCAATTTGGTGGCCAGAGTAAAATAATTTGCCATGATCCTTCCAGAATATCATGGAAATATGGGAGAGAGGAAGAAAGAAAGATTGAGAGAGAGAGAGAACCCATAATAGTTAAGACTATCCTAATATTTGGGCCAGAATAGCTAAGCCATGAAATTAGCAGATAAACTTTCCTGAGACCAGTGATGCCTGGTAGAGTCAAAAGATAAAAACACCTTTGGAGAAACATTTGCTCAACACTGTCCAAATATGTAAACATGTAAAGCTCTTTTAAAGATGAGCTCATGTATGGGAAAAACAAACAAACAAGCTAGCAAACAAAGCATGAGTGAACCTACCACCTTGAGCTTTAGTCAGCAAAGGGCAGGAGGAACAATCAAGATTAAAATTCCAGAATTAAATTGAAATATTAGCAAATTGAGTATAGCATCTATATTGAAAACTACCTTATATGGGGTACATTATATGACAGAAACACAAAGATAGTGTAATAATAGAAAATATATTGAAGTAACTTAGAACTTTAATAGATTTTTAAAAACTAATTCTCTAAGCAGGTGAAAAAATGTTACAATGGAAAGAAGCAGCTGTAATTTTCATAGATATTTTATGAATGTTAACACATAGAAATTGAAAGATTATCTAGAAATTATTAGAATCAATATGAGGCATTAGTAAAATTGTTGTTTTCAAGATCAAGACATAAAAATCAATTGTTTCCTCTATAACACTGAAGAATAATTAGGAATGGATAGTTAGCAACAAAATCCAAGTATTCTAGAAATGTCATATATGCAATGTGTAAAAATACAAAATTTTATGGAGAAAAGCACAAAATGTTATTGAAGTACTTAATGAAACTCTGAATAAATGAAGAAATCCTCCAGATTTATGGATGATAAAGATACTCATTCTCTTCAAAATTTAAACACTCAATGCAATTAAAATCAAAATGTCAATTGGGCTTTTGTTTCATACAGTTAACTCTGAACATTATATAAAAGTAAAGAAACAGGGGCACCTAGGTGGCTCAGTGGGTTAAAGCCTCTGCCTTCAGCTCAGGTCATGGTCTCAGGATCCTGGAATGGAGTCCTGTATCGGGATCTCTGCTCAGCAGGGAGCCTGCTTCTCCCTCTCTCTCAGCTTACCTCTCTGCCTACTTGTGATCTCTCTTTGTCAAATAAATAAATAAAATCTTAAAAAAAAAAAAAAGTAAAGAAACAAAAAGAACCAAAGCACGTCATTTGAGAGTTAGTGAAAAACAGCAAAGTTAATAATATGAGAGATGAGCCAACAATACCAGAGTAAATGCATTATGATAAGCCGTTAGCCAATTGTCATGGAGAAACTGTTGTTGCTTTCTATTTTTTCTCTAATTCTTACACAGTGAAAAAAGTCCAGGTCAAAATGTTTGCAGTTTATAAAGGCTTGTTCTAAGTAAGCTGATATTTTTTAAAAAGTGTGCTGTAGGGGGAGTAGTCAAGATGGCGGAGAAGTAGCAGGCTGAGACTACTTCAGCTAGCCGAAGATCAGCTAGATAGCTTATCTAAAGATTGCAAACACCTGAAAATCCATCGGCAGATCGAAGAGAAGAAGAACAGCAATTCTGGAAACAGAAAAACAACCACTTTATGAAAGATAGGACCGGCGGAGATGTGAATCCAAAGCGACGGGAAGATAGACCCCGGGGGGGAGGGGCCGGCTCCTGGCAAGCGGCGGAGCAACGGCGCACAAAATCAGGACTTTTAAAAGTCTGTTCCACTGAGGGACATCGCTCCAGAGGCAAACCGGGGCGAAGCCCATGCGGGGTCAGCGTGGCCTCAGATCCCGCAGGGTCACAGAAGGATCAGGGGTGACTGAGTGTCGCAGAGCTTGCGGGTATTGGAACGGGAAAGCCTGCTACAGAGACAGAGCAGACAGTAAGCTCACAGCTCGGTGTTACCTTGAACCGGTCGCAGGCTCGGTGAGCTCGGGGGGCGGCCGGAGGTCAGGTAGACGGGAGTAACTGGGCGCTGTTCTCTGAGGGTGCACTGAGGAGTGGAGCCCTGGGCTCTCGGCTCCTCCGGGCCGGAGACCAGGAGGCCGCCATTTGTATTCCCGTCCTCTGGAACTCTACAGAAAGCGCTCAGGGAACAAAAGCTCCTGAAAGCAAACCCGAGCGGATTACTCACCCCGGCCCCTGATAAGGGCGGTGCAATTCCGCCTGGGGCAAAGACACTTGAGAATCACTACAACAGGCCCCTCCCCCAGAAGATCAACAAGAAATCCAGCCGAGACCAAGTTCACCTACCAAGAAGTGCGGTTTCAATACCAAGGAGAGCAGCAGAATTCCAGAGGAGGAGAAGGCAAAGCACGGAACTCATGGCTTTTTCCCTGTGATTTTTTTTAGTCTTGCAGTTAATTTAATTTTTTTCGTTTTCATTTTTTGTTTTTTTTTCTTGCCTTCTGGTTAATTTTTTTTTTAACTTTTACCTTTTTCTTTTTTAACGTTTTTTAACTAGTTTATCTAATATATATATTTTTTCTTTTTTATATTTTTCTTATTTGTTTTCTTTTTTTTAATTCTTTTCTTTTCTTTTTTTTTTTTCTTTTTTCTTTTTTTTTCTTTCTTCCTTTTTGGACCTCTTTTTATCCCCTTTCTCCCCCCTCACGATTTGGGATCTCTTCTAATTTGGTTAAAGCATATTTTCCTGGGGTTGTTGCCACCCTTTTAGTATTTTACTTGCTCCTTCATATACTCTTATCTGGACAAAATGACAAGACGGAAAAATTCAACACAAAAAAAGAACAAGAGGCAGTACCGAAGGCTAGGGACCTAATCAATACAGACATTGGTAATATGTCAGATCTAGAGTTCAGAATGACAATTCTCAAGGTTCTAGCCGGGCTCGAAAAAGGCATGGAAGATATTAGAGAAACGCTCTCGAGAGATATAAAAGCCCTTTCTGGAGAAATAAAAGAACTAAAATCTAACCAAGTTGAAATCAAAAAAGCTATTAATGAGGTGCAATAAAAAATGGAGGCTCTCACTGCTAGGATAAATGAGGCAGAAGAAAGAATTAGTGATATAGAAGACCAAATGATAGAGAATAAAGAAGCTGAGCAAAAGAGGGACAAACAGCTACTGGACCATGAGGGGAGAATTCGAGAGATAAGTGACACCATAAGACGAAACAACATTAGAATAATTGGGATTCCAGAAGAAGAAGAAAGAGAGAGGGGAGCAGAAGGTATACTGGAGAGAATTATTGGGGAGAATTTCCCCAATATGGCAAAGGGAATGAGCATCAAAATTCAGGAGGTTCAGAGAACTCCCCTCAAAATCAATAAGAATAGGCCCACACCCCGTCACCTAATAGTAAAATTTACAAGTCTCAGTGACAAAGAGAAAATCCTGAAAGAGGCCCGGGAAAAGAAGTCTGTAACATACAATGGTAAAAATATTAGATTGGCAGCTGACTGATCCACAAAGACCTGGCAGGCCAGAAAGAGCTGGAATGATATTTTCAGAGCACTAAATGAGAAAAACATACAGCCAAGAATACTATATCCAGCTAGGCTATCATTGAAAATAGAAGGAGAGATTAAAAGCTTCCAGGACAAACAAAAACTGAAAGAATTTGCAAACACCAAACCAGCTCTACAGGAAATATTGAAAGGGGTCCTCTAAGCAAAGAGAGAGCCTACAAGTGGTAGATCAGAAAGGAACAGAGACCATATACAGTAACAGTCACCTTACAGGCAATACAATGGCACTAAATTCATATCTCTCAATAGTTACCCTGAATGTTAATGGGCTAAATGCCCCAATCAAAAGACACACGGTATCAGAATGGATAAAAAAACAAAACCCTTCTATATGTTGCCTCCAAGAAACTCATTTTAAGCCCGAAGACACCTCCAGATTTAAAGTGAGGGGGTGGAAAAGAATTTACCATGCTAATGGACATCAGAAGAAAGCAGGAGTGGCAATCCTTATATCAGATCAATTAGATTTTAAGCCAAAGACTATAATAAGAGATGAGGAAGGACACTATATCATACTCAAAGGGTCTGTCCAACAAGAAGATTTAACAATTTTAAATATCTATGCCCCCAACGTGGGAGCAGCCAACTATATAAACCAATTAATAGGGCGCCTGGGTGGCTCAGTGGGTTAAGCCGCTGCCTTCGGCTCAGGTCATGATCTCAGGGTCCTGGGATCGAGGCCCGCATCGGGCTCTCTGCTCAGCAGGGAGCCTGCTTCCCTCTCTCTCTCTGCCTGCCTCTCCATCTACTTGTGATTTCTCTCTGTCAAATAAATAAACAAAATCTTTAAAAAAAAAAAAAAACAATTAATAACAAAATCAAAGAAACACGTCAACAATAATACAATAATAGTAGGGGACTTTAACACTCCCCTCACTGAAATGGACAGATCATCCAAGCAAAAGATCAGCAAGGAAATAAAGGCCTTAAACGACACACTGGACCAGATGGACATCACAGATATATTCAGAACATTTCATCCCAAAGCAACAGAATACACATTCTTCTCTAGTGCACATGGAACATTCTCCAGAATAGATCACATCCTCAGTCCTAAATCAGGAATCAACCAGTATCAAAAGATTGGGATCCTTCCCTGCATATTTTCAGACCACAATGCTCTAAAGCTAGAACTCAACCACAAAAGGAAGTTCGGAAAGAACCCAAATACATGGAGACTAAACAGCATCCTTCTAAAGAATGAATGGGTCAACCAGGAAATTAAAGAAGAATTGAAAAAAATCATGGAAACAAATGATAATGAAAATACAACGGTTCAAAATCTCTGGGACACAACAAAGGCAGTCCTGAGAGGAAAATATATAGTGGTACAAGCCTTTCTCAAGAAACAAGAAAGGTCTCAGGTACACAACCTAACCCTACACCTAAAGGAGCTGGAGAAAGAACAAGAAAGAAACCCTAAGCCCAGCAGGAGAAGAGAAATCATAAAGATCAGAGCAGAAATCAATGAAATAGAAACCAAAAAAACAATAGAATAAATCAACGAAACTAGGAGCTGGTTCTTTGAAAGAATTAATAAAATTGATAAACCCCTGGCCCGACTTATCAAAAAGCAAAGAGAAATAACCCAAATAAATAAAATCATGAATGAAAGAGGAGAGATCACAACTAACACCAATGAAATACAAACTATTATAAGAACATACTATGAGCAACTCTACGCCAATAAAATTGACAATCTGGAAGAAATGGATGCATTCCTAGAAACATATAAACTACCACAACTGAACTAGGAAGAAATAGAAAGCCTGAACAGACCCATAACCAGTAAGGAGATTGAAACAGTCATTAAAAATCTCCAAACAAACAAAAGCCCAGGGCCAGACGGCTTCCCGGGGGAATTCTACCAAACATTTAAAGAAGAACTAATTCCTATTCTCCTGAAACTGTTCCAAAAAATAGAAATGGAAGGAAAACTTCCAAACTCATTTTATGAGGCCAGCATCACCTTGATCCCAAAACCAGACAAGGATCCCATCAAAAAAGAGAGCTATAGACCGATATCCTTGATGAACACAGATGCGAAAATACTCAACAAAATACTAGCCAATAGGATTCAACAGTAATTAAAAGGATTATTCACCACGACCAAGTGGGATTTATTCCAGGGCTGCAAGGTTGGTTCAACATCTGCAAATCAGTCAATGTGATACAACACATCAATAAAAGAAAGAACAAGAACCATATAATACTCTCAATAGATGCTGAAAAAGCATTTGACAAAGTACAGCATCCCTTCCTGATCAAAACTCTTCAAAGTGTAGGGATAGAGGGCACATACCTCAATATCATCAAAGCCATCTATGAAAAACCCACCGCAAATATCATTCTCAATGGAGAAAAACTGAAAGCTTTTCCGCTAAGGTCAGGAACACAGCAGGGATGTCCATTATCACCACTGCTATTCAACATAGTACTAGAGGTCCTAGCTCAGCAATCAGACAACAAAAGGAAATTCAAGGCATCCAAATCGGCAAAGAAGAAGTCAAATTATCACTCTTCGCAGATGATATGATACTATATGTGGAAAACCCAAAAGACTCCACTCCAAGACTGCTAGAACTTGTACAGGAATTTTGTAAAGTGTCAGGATATAAAATCAATGCACAGAAATCAGTTGCATTTCTCTACACCAACAGCAAGACAGAAGAAAGAGAAATTAAGGAGTCCATCCCATTTACAATTGCACCCAAAACCATAAGATACCTAGGAATAAACCTAACCAAAGAGGCACAGAATCTATACTCAGAAAACTATAAAGTACTCATGAAAGAAATTGAGGAAGACACAAAGAAATGGAAAAATGTTCCATGCTCCTGGATTGGAAGAATAAATATTGTGAAAATGTCTATGCTACCTAAAGCAATCTACACATTTAATGCAATTCCTAGCAAAGTACCATCCATCTTTTTCAAAGAAATGGAACAAATAATTCTAAAATTTATATGGAACCAGAAAAGACCTCGAATAGCCAAAGGGATATTGACAAAGAAAGCCAACGTTGGTGGTATCACAATTCCGGACTTCAAGCTCTATTACAAAGCTGTCATCATCAAGACAGCATGGTACTGGCACAAAAACAGACACATAGATCAATGGAACAGAATAGAGAGCCCAGAAATAGACCCTCAACTCTACAGTCAACTAATCTTCGACAAAGCAGGAAAGAATGTCCAATGGAAAAAAGACAGCCTCTTCAATAAATGGTGCTGGGAAAATTGGACAGCCACATGCAGAAAAATGAAATTGGACCATTTCCTTACACCACACACAAAAATAGACTCAAAATGGATGAAGGACCTCAATGTGCGAAAGGAATCCATCAAAATCCTTGAGGAGAACACAGCCAGCAACCTCTTTGACCTCAACCGCAGCAACATCTTCCTAGGAACAACGCCAAAGGCAAGGGAAGCAAGGGCAAAAATGAACTATTGGGATTTCATCAAGATCAAAAGCTTTTGCACAGCAAAGGAAACAGTTAACAAAATCAAAAGACAACTGACAGAATGGGAGAAGATATTTGCAAACGACATATCAGATAAAGGACTAGTGTCCAGAATCTATAAAGAACTTAGCAAACTCAACACCCAAAGAACAAATAATCCAATCAAGAAATGGGCAGAGGACATGAACAGACATTTCTGCAAAGAAGACATCCAGATGGCCAACAGACACATGAAAAAGTGCTCCATATCACTCGGCATCAGGGAAATACAAATCAAAACCACAATGAGATATCACCTCACACCAGTCAGAATGGCTAAAACCAACAAGTCAGGAAATGACAGATGCTGGCGAGGATGCAGAGAAAGGGGAACCCTCCTACACTGTTGGTGGGAATGCAAGCTGGTGCAGCCACTCTGGAAAACAGCATGGAGGTTCCTCAAAATGTTGAAAATAGAACTGCCCTATGACCCAGCAATTGCACTATTGGGCATTTACCCTAAAGATACAAACGTAGTGATCCAAAGGGGCATGTGCACCCGAATGTTTATAGCAGCAATGTCCACAATAGCCAAACTATGTAAAGAACCTAGATGCCCATCAACAGATGAATGGATCAAGAAGATGTGGTATATATACACTATGGAATACTATGCAGCCATCAAAAGAAATGAAATCTTGCCATTTGCGACAACATGGATGGAACTAGAGCATATCATGCTTAGCGAAATAAGTCAAGCAGAGAAAGGCAACTATCATATGATCTCCCTGATATGAGGAAGTGGTGATGCAACATGGGGGCTTAAGTGGGTAGGAGAAGAATCAATGAAACAAGATGGGATTGGGAGGGAGACAAACCATAAGTGACTCTTAATCTCACAAAACAAACTGAGGGTTGCTGGGGGGAGGGGCTTTGGGAGAAGGGGGTGGGATTATGGACATTGGGGAGGGTATGTGCTTTGGTGAATGCTGTGAAGTATGTAAACCTGGTGATTCACAGACCTGTACCCCTGGGGATAAAAATATATGTTTATAAAAGATAAAAAATTGAAAACTCAAAAAATAAAAAGTGTGCTGTAAATGACTACTGGAAATATTGAGAAATTATTAAAGAAACTGGAAAACATGTGAAATTCAAGTGGTCCCATTTCCTAGAATTATTTGGTAGGAAAAGTGATTTATTTTGTTTTTTTTTCCTATCCCCTCATACTTCTTCTTTCCAAATGTTTGCAAATTGGAAATTTTAACAGAACATTGAGGGGAAAAAGACTTAGGCTAGGTTTCTATAGGTAAAGCCAAGGATGGAAGGAATTCTCCAGATAATTCATGACCGTAAAAAGTGTAATTTTATTTAATTACTGAGAACATTGTATCAACTCTGTGCTTTTGAATGTGGAAATATTCCTTTCTTCAACTTTTATACATATCTGAAGAAACAAATACAGAAAGTAAAATAATATTTAAATAAAGTGTAATGGGAAAAGTAAAAGAAATTAGATAGACTTCTAAATTTATTTTTGCTTTACCTATGTGAATATGAAAATGCAATTATATGAATTTGATATTTTTAAAATTTCAATTTATATAAGTTTTTAAAATTCTTCTTGAAAATACTGAAAATTATTCTTATTGAAAAGTATTGAAATACCTTTATTATTTTAGTGTTGAGGTTTATATTAATTCTTATGTTAGAATTTGTTTCATAGTCCAAAAAAAGTTCTTTTTTTTTTTTAGAAATAATACCATTATGCAAACCCAAAGCAAAGTAGGCAGTGGTATTAACTGAAATTTAATATTGAAAACTTAAAAACACACACACACACACACAAATGGTTAACATACTAGAGAAGCATGGATTCTGAACTGACAGTTTTGATGTAAAAATTGCCAAGATCTAACTAAACCCAAATGAATTTTTTAAAGACAGTGTCTATAAAATCTAAACTTTCTTTCCATTCCAGACTTCAAAAGCAATCTGAAAATTCTTTCATATTTTTAGCTGCACCTTTTCCCAAATATTTTTATACTTAAGTATTAAAGCATTTTTTGATAAATAGAGATCATTGGTTTTATAATTAGTTTATTATCTAGTTTTGCATTTATAGATTTTTCTAATATCTAAGTAAGTCATTCCCTCTTGTATGCTCAGAAAATATATCTCGAGGAGTCACATGTACTGAATTATTTTGAAGAAGCCATTTGATCTCATCTTTGTAACGATTTTTGGTATGGCACAATAAAATACTCCTTTAGACAAAGATTATTTATTTATTTATTTATTTTTTATGGACAAGTATCATGTTCCTCTCTACTGTTACCACCCATACTTATAGTTGGGCTCAGTTTCAAGACAAATACTATTTTGAAAAGGATTCAATAAAGACATTATATTTTTAAAGATTTACATCCAGTTTCTGGCCCAAAGAAAAACAGTAAAACCTGGGAGATGTGGTATTCAGTGCCATTTCCAGAAGACATCACAGTCATTTTTATGGGTGCATTAACTGATTTCTACTTGTCTATAAGTGAACAACCAGTGTTGGCATATGTTTGACTAAAACCCATTAAAATTTCTCACACAAAAAATTCTCCTTTTCTTCGTTTCTCCTCTTACTATTATAGTTTTGGATTTGTTAAGAAAAATAACATTTTCCAAGATTTTTGTTGTTCTTTCCTAATGACTTCTGCAATAAAATTCAGAAATTATAAGTTTTATGCATGGAAAATATACATATAAATATGTATTTCAATTAATATTTGCATAGACACACATCTTCCACATGCATACATATATCCTGGCCTAAACCCAGACATATACCCACATACCCTAAACACACACATCCACACTCCCTCACCCTATCTCCTTGCACACATTCACGGTCACATACATGGAGTTTCTGAATCTGGGAAACCAGAACTTACATTTTTTCTCGGTCTAAAATTCACATGAGCAAAAATCTGAAACTGGAGGGCTGATCAATGCCTCATTATAATCAGGTCACCAGAAAAATTATATACAGACTAAATTCTCTAGCAAGCTATGCCCTAAACTTCTGTTTCAACCATATTCTCCTCTCTAAGCTATGTTTGTGAGCCAATTGGTAAAGTATGAATAAATGGAAAAAACTTAGTTTGCTTTAATAATTAAAGGGAGAATTATTGTATATATTCCTATTTATTAATGATTTATAATAATATATTATCTAATCAAGAAACCAAAATTCGTCTTATAAATTAGAATAGAGATCATAAGGCTACCATAAAACTCTCAGAAAATCTAGGCTGATGGATTATCTTGTATTTCTTCTTCTTTACCACCTCTTAATCTGTAATTATCTTGTCATTTATTATTTATTAATTCACTGTATTTTATTATGTTAAAACCAGAAATAATATGAAGATATACCCTTTATTCAAATTATACATATAATAAAGAAAATATGCTTGATCTAGGATGAATAAAAGTCAGGGAATCATGAAAGGTTATTTTTCAAGCTATGTAAATGTCATCAGATAAATGGAAATAAATGTAAGCTATAGTTTTTCAAAGTGCTTTCAGACTATTAAAGGTCTACTGCTCTCATTTTCTACTCATACCATTTTTAGTTTATGTTACGATTTCAAAGGTTTAAATTCCTTCTTCCACTTCAATGACTACCATAATATATAAAGAACACTTCAGTTCATAGCCTCATTAAAGATTTTTTACTCATTGAAAATTTGAGTCCTTTTTTTAGCCAAATTTGGAAATATAAATAGATGATCATGAAACACGTCACGTTTTTGTTTTGGATCTGAGTCTCTTGCAACAATCATATATATTAAAGTAGATACAGCAACATTATCAGGAGCAGAAACTGAAACACCTACACAGTTATATAAACCATGAACAATAATTTAAACTCAAACATTCTTGAGGCACCTGGGTGGCTCAGTAGGTTAAGCAAGTCTGCCTTCAGGTCAAGGCATGATCCCAGGGTCCTGGAATCAAGCCCTGCATGGGCCTCCCTGCTCAGCTGGGAGCTTGCTTCTGCCTCTCCCTCTACCCCTTCCCTGCTCACACTCTATCTCCCTCATAATAAATACATTCTTAAAAAAATCAAATAAAAATCGAACATTCTTTCACCACCTCTTGCTTCTTATTGGTGCCATAGCTATTATGCTGTATTTCTCCTGATAGCAGTTGTCTTATGATATTTATTTCACAAATAGAAAAAAAGACTCCAAATAATTATTCCCAGTGACATTCATTTTAAGAGAGCCACCATTACAATATCAGTTTCATATTTTTACATTTAAATTTTGGGTTGGTGTGTAGAATGGGATATAATTGCTCAAAATTTTGTGCAGAGTCAATGGTCATTAAGATATGATTTCAACTTTGATTCCTTTATGTTAGATAATTTAAGCTTTTTATCTCTTTTCACAATAATGTGCAAAAAAACAAAAACAAAAAACATAGCCTTTGAAGTCAGGAAAAATGAATTTGAATTTCTGATCCATCAATATTCTTACCTGTACAATGGAGATAAAGTACATTTTTTTTAAAGATTTTATTTATTTATTTGACACAGAGAGAGATCACAAGTAAGCAGAGAGGGAAACAGAGAGAGGGGAAAGCAGGCCTCCTGCTGAGCAGAAAGCCCCATGTGGGGCTCAATCCCAGGACCCTGGGATCATGACCTGAGCTGAAGGCAGAGGCTTAACCCACTGAGCCACCCAGGAGCCTCAATAAAGTACATTTTCAAGCCTAGAGTAGTTCTGAGGATTAAATAAGACATACATTATCACACATTTCACAAGTGCTCATGAGATGTTTGTTTCTTTCTTCAACCACTGCTCCTTATTTTCCTTTCAGTGTTGCCTGTGATTGTTGTGATTCTCTCTTATCTCAAAATCGAACAACATGAATGGAAACATATTTAAACCATAGGCAAGTTCTTCACCTGCTAGGTAATTCTATAAGTGATATACTTTTCTTGAAAAAGAGTACTACTGCTTTCTGAACATTTGAATCTTGGATATCAAGTCCAAGGACTGTAATCAGGAGCAGGTAGTCCTGCAAAAGCCTCATATAGTTTAACCATTTCTAAGAATGTAATGAAACAATTTTTCTGTGAATGGATCTTGCTTATTTTGAACCTTGACCTCAAACTGAACATGTGTAAACAGATTGCCTAATTTAGTGGTTTGCTATAGTTTAAGGCAACTGAATAACTTGACACAGTAAGTGAACTGGGTACATGTGTGGCACATCAGCCACCTGAAAATTGTGTCAATATCCTGTTTTGGGGAACCTCACAGAGACTCATAGATGCCCTCACAGACCCTCTTTTCTTTCCTGATATCCCTCTGTCCCAAGGATCATAAAATCACATGATGAAACAGAAGGGCATCTTGATCTTGATATTGCTTGAGCAGTTTATGCTAGTTGAGCTAAGCGTGTGATAGAAATCAGGTCAGAATGACCTCCTTGGGACCCACAAGTATCTTTTCAAAACTTTCTATAATTTGGGGGAAACCGAAAGGAAATTACAAAGAACATCAGTTAGATTGTCTCAAAGTGATCCAAAAGATAATGTTTTCATAAACACCAGCCCTATATGCTGGTACACTGCCAAGGACTTTCTAGGAGACTTTTCTTTCTTAAGTTTGGCTCTGTGAATAGGTCCCTTCAGCACAAACTTTTATTCATGTAATGTTTTATTCCCACACCAGAAGGTAGGAAAGTAAGAGCCTTTAAGGTAAGAAGTCTGGGGTGTGTGTGTGTGTGTGTGTGTGCGCGTGCACACACATGTGCATGTTAGAATTTGAAGCTCCCAAAAGAGTGATGTTTCTTAAAAATAGAGAAGAGATAATACTAGTAGTGAGAAATGGATAAATGCCATGATGGACAGGAATCCAGAAAAAAAAAAAGATTAAAAACCTATTTTAATGAATTTTGCCTTTGTTCCATTTGCCCTCCATTTTATTTTTCTCTCTTTATCTGCCAGTTAGCTGGGTAGTTTCTTCTAAAGAAATAGCAAAAGGAAGAAAGGCAGTCAAAAAACAGAGAAGGTAGAAAAAGTAGAAAGGGTTTTAATATGAAAGATAAGTAAGCAAGTAAGGTTAGCTGTTGGGATTGATATATAGCACAAAAGCATTCCTAATACCTGGCTTGCTAAAATGTAACACAGAGGCCTCTGGGGGCAGGGGAGATTTTAGAGAAGGGTGTAGGTCTTTGGAATGCAGAGGCTGTGTGACCACTCGGCCACTGGAATGCCTTGGGGAGTTACCCAAAGCAGTCAGCTGTGATCCAAGAGATGTATGCATTGTCCCCTAGGCTATGTTTAGCAGAACTCGTAGAACATGCAGATTAGCATATCTTATCTTTCCCATAAACAGATTCTCCTTGTTCCAGTAAGATTCCTTGTCATACATCACATGTTTGAGAAAGAGTGATAAAGATTTATTGTTATCCTGAAAGATCAATAAAGGTGAGAGCAAAGAAGAGCAAAGGGTCTTTGTCTCTTAGTGTTGACCCCCTCACCCTCTCCTTTCTTTCACAGCAAAGTTTGGAGTAATTGTTCATCCATTGGTACAGGCATTGCTGGCCATTCCCAGCAGTTAGAAATAAATGGAAGGAAAGGAATAGAGAGAGTAACTAGCAGAACAGATAAAATTGATGAGCTCCAGTTGACCCAACTAAATCCAAATCAAGCCAACTTTTATTTTCTGAAATCCTGTTATATGCAAAGTTTCAAGTTCATTCAGATGTTTACATTTTTTTATTTTCAGTACATCATCATGAAAGATACAAACACAAATACAAGTGAAGTCAGGGAACAGTATATTGCACTAATGAGAAGAACATGCCTTATTGCTTTATACACACGGACATACTGATTCCAATTAATATGTTATGAATGTTTCTTTGAGTAGAATTTTAAAATGAAGTCTGAGAGTGTGATGTCTCCCTTTTTGCTTTTCTTTTTCAAAATTACTTTGGCTATTCGTGGTCTTTTGTGGTTCCGACAGATTTTATGATTGTTCTAGTTCTGTGAAAAATGCTGGTGTTATTTTGATCAGGATTGCATTGAATATGTAGATTACTTTGGATAGTATAGATATTTTAAAATATTTGTTCTAATCCATGAGAACAGATTTTTTTTTCCATTTCTTTGTGTCATTTTCAATTTCTTTCATAAGTATTCTATAATTTTCAGCGTACAGACCTTTTACCTCTTTGGGTAGGTTTATTCCTAGTTATCTTATGGGTTTTTGTGCAATTTAAATGTGATTGATTCCTTAATTTCTCTTTCTGCTGCTTTGTTACTCATATATAGCAATGCAACAGATTTTTGAATGTTGATTTTATATCCTGCTAACTTTGCTGAATTCATGTATTAGTTCTAGCAATTTTTTGGTGGAGTGTTTTAGGTGTTTTCTGTACAATATCATATCATCTGCAAAGTTTGACTTCTTCCTTGCCAATTTGTATGCATTTTACTTTTGTTTTTTGGTTGCTGAGGGTAGGACTTCCAGTACTGTGTTGAACAACAGTGGTGAGAGTGGACATCCCTGTGTTGTTCCTGACCATAGTGGAAAAGCTCTCAGTTTTTCCCCATTGAGGATATTAAATGTGGGTCTTTTGTATATGGCCTTTATGATGTTGAGATATGGTACATCTGTCCCTACTTTGTTGAGGGTTTTTATCAAGAAAGGATACTGTATTTTATCAAATGCTTTTTCTGCATTTATTGAGAGAATTATATAGTTCTTATCCTTTTGTATATCACACTGATTGACTTGTGGATATTGAAACATACCTGCAGCCCATGAGCATATCCCACTTGATTGTGGTGAATAATCAATGTACTATTAGCTAGTATCTTGTTGAGAATTTTTGTATCCATGTTCATCAGGGATATTGGTCTGTAATTCTCCTTTTTAGTGGGGTCTTTAGTTTTGAAATCAGCATAATGCTGGCCTCCATTTTTTGTGAAAACTTCAGAAAAATAGGTATTAATTCTTCTTTAAATGTTTGGTAGAATTTTCCTGGGAAGTCTCCTGGCCCTGGACTCTTGTTTGTTGAGAGATTTTTGATTACAGCTTCAATTTTCTTGCTGGTTATGGATCTGTTCAGATTTTCTATTTCTTTCTGTTTTGGGTTTGGTAGTTTATATATTTTTAGAAATTGATCCATGTCTTCCAGATTGCCCAAGTTTGGGGCATGTAATTGCCATAATATATATATATATTTCTGCAGTGTTGGCTGTGATCTTTTCTCTTTCATTTGTGACTTTATTTATTTGATCCTTTTTCTTTTCTTTTTGTTAAGTCTGGCTTGGCATTTATCAATTTTGTTAATTCTTTCAAAGAAGCAGCTCCTACTTTCATTGATCTGGTCTAGTTTGTTTTTTTTTTTAATTTCTTTATCACTTATTTCTGCTCTAATCTTAATTATTTCCCCTCTTCTGCTGGTTTGGGGCTTTATTTGCTGCTCTTTTTCCAGCTTCTTTTGTTGTAATGTTAGGTAGTATATTTGAGACTTTTCTTGCTTCTTGATGAGGGCCTTTTTTGCTATATACTTTCCTCTTAGGACTGCCTTTGTGACATCCCAAAGGTTTGGGGCTTTAATGTTTTCATTTTAATTTGCTTCCAGGTATTTAAAATTTCTTCTTTAATTTCCTGATTAATCCATTCATTCTTTAGTAAGATGTTCTGTAACCTCCATGTATTTGAGGTCTTTCCAAATTTTGTCTTGTGATTGACTACTAGTTTCATAATGTTGTGGTCTGAAAATAAGCATGGTATGATCTCATATAATTTTGTACTAGCTGAGGTCTGATTTGTGACCCAGAATGTGATATATTCTGAAGAATGTTCCATGTATACTTGAGAAGAATGGTATTCTGCTGCTTTCGGATGAAATGTTCTGAGTATAACTATGAAGTCTACCTGGTCCAGTGTGTTATTCAAAGCCATTGTTTCCTGGTTGATCTTCTGCGTACATGGTCTGTCTGTTGCTGTGAGAGGTGTTAAAGTCTTATAATATTGTGTATGATTATCAGTGAGTCTCTTTATTTTGTTATTAGCTGATTTATATATTTGGCTGCTCCCAAGTTGGGGGCATAAATATTTACAGTTGTCAGGTCTTCTGTTGGATAGCCTCCTTTATTATGATATAGTGCCCTTTTCCATCTCTTATTACAATCTTTAGTTTAAAACCTAGTTTGTCTGGGGGACCTGGGTGGTTCGGTTGGTTAGATGTCCAAATCTTGACTTTTGGCTCAGGTCATGATCTCAAGGTCATAGGATTGAACTCTGTATTGGACTCTGTGCTCAGCACAGTCTGCTTGTTCCTCTTCTGCTGCTCCAACCCCTGCTTATGTCCTCTCCCTCTCTCTCTAATGAATAAATAAATAAAATCTTTAAAATCTAATTTATTTGATATAAATACACCTGCTCCAACTTTCTTTTGATGTCTGTTGGCATGACAGACGGTTTTCCACACCCTCACTTTCAATCTGGAAGTATCTGGATCTAAAATGAGTCTTTTGTAAGCAGCATATTGATGGGTTTTGTTTTGTTTTGTTTTTATCCATTCTCATACTTTATGTCTTTTCATTGGAGCATTTAGTCTATTTGCATTCAGAATTATTATTGATATGTAAAAATTTAGTGCCATTGTATTACCTGTATAGTCTCTGTTTCTGTAAAATGTCTCAGTTCCTTTCTAGTCTTTGTTGGTTTTTTATCTCTCTTTCCCACTCAAAGATCCCCTTTAATAAATCTTATAGAGCTGGTTTAGTGTTCATGAACTCCTTTAGTTTTTGCTTGTCTTGAAAACTCTTTATCTCCTTGTATTCTGAATGACAGGCTTATAGGGTGGAGTATTCTTGACTTCATATTTTTTCCCATTTGGCATGTTGAATATATAATGCCATTCTCTCCTGGCCTATGGGATTCTATGGACAGGTTTGCTGCTAGCCTTGTGTCTACACTTGCAGGTTAAGGACCTTTTGTCCCTAGCTGTTTCCAGAATTCTCTCTTTGTATTTGTATTTTACAAGTTTCACTATGATACGTCTTGGTGTTGACCTGTTTTTGTTGATTTTGAGGAAAGTTCTCTGTGGTGCTTGGACTTGAATAACTGTTGTGTATTTCAGAATAGTTTAACTTTAATATGCCATTAAGTTTCACTCAAAAGCATGTGTAGCTTGGCTGTATAAATACATGCAGATTAAATTGAACCAAGAAAAAAAAGATAATGAATGAATTCCAGATTCAATCATAAACTCAAAGTACAATGTACTGAAACTATTCACAGTACAGGTTGTTTGATGTTAACCCATAGAAACAAGACCATGAGCTACCCTTTGGGATCAAGAACAGAAGATAATTTCAGAAGAGTTAAGCATGTCATCGGATCTCAAATATTTTCCTCATCATCCTGTCACACATTTTACTCTTTAGATGTAATTTATTCATACATATCAGCAAGTGCCCCTTGGTAAAGAAAAGCAAAAAAAAAAAAAAAAAAAAAGAAAGAAACACTTCCAAGGCAGTAAAATATCTACTAAAACATTTCTTAAGCAAAATCCAGTAACCCTTTACAATATATAAGAGCCCATGCCAAATAAGGGGTTGACAATGATTATACTTAAATCTCTTGGGTCTCTTGGGTGGGCACTAACATGACAAATATAATAAAATAAATTGGTTAATTATGTAGTAGAATGATAAGATAGGTTTTAAAGGACAAGTAAAAGTTTGGTTGAATGTGTGAGTCAATGCAGACAGGGAAAGTATGGAGCTGAACTGCTAAATATGTGCCTCATATAAATAATCTCCTTTTATCCCCACCTAATTCTAACATCATTTTGTAGTCCTAATACTCAGATTGCTTAAAACATATGTATCATTAGCTTCTCCATCATCCTGTAACATTCAACAAATCCAAGTTGAAATAGAAGTCATTGGCTTTCTTCCATCATTTATGTTTTTTTATGCTAGAAAGTTGATATCATCCTTAATTATTATTGCTTTTTTCTCCTAAATATCTATTTATAAAGCAGCAAATTCTCTGTTTTTTTAATTCATGCATCTATCCTCTTGTGGCTATTTTCTTAATCATCTTATTGAAATAACACTTTGGAAGATTTCTGGAAATGGAAAATTTTAATAATAATAACAATAACAATAACTCTTACCCCTTTATTTCTCAAATCTCACTCCTTATTTCCGTGTGGACAGATCATCTCAATAGTCTTCTGGCTACTTTCTTTCCAGTTAGTTTTTCCTACTTAATGCAGCCTTCATTATCCACTTAGGAAAATCTTCCCAACAATGCTTTCCTTAAATTATCTTTCTTATGGATATATCAGAAATTGTTCTTCTCTCCTATCACATTAGTTTCAAATTCATTTATACCTGCTCTTACCTTGGCTATCTATGCGTTTGCCATTCTACATGAGGTAGAGTATGAAAACTGAAAAAGTTTCAGTATAAAAACCTGATTATTTTAAGTGTCTTCCATTTCGTTGATGTTAGAAGAGATTTAAGTTTTAATGATTTACTAATTTATTTTTCCCTGATTATCAAACAATTTAAAGTATTTTTTACTCCTTTAAACTTCTTTAGATAAATCTAAGAAGTTAAGATGTGCTATGTTTTGAGTAACCACAAAGACTGGATCTACACTTTTGGTTAACAAATTCTCATAAATGAATGACACAAAATAAAATTTTAAAAAATTCATGTTTTCTTTAAAAATTTTTTTTAAAGATTTTATTTATTCGACACAGAGAGAGAGAGCACAAGCAGGAGCAGCAGACAGAGAGAGAGGGAAAAGCAGGCTCCCCCACAGAGTACGGAGCCTGCTGTGCGGCTCAATCCCACAACCATAGGATCATGACCTGAGCCAAAGGCAAAGTTGCTTAACTAACTGAGCCATCCAGGTGCCCCATTACTCTTCTTTTAAAATAACAATGTATTTAATATTTTCAGGAAGAGCTTTAAGTTTTAAAAATTCCCATCACTCTGTGTAGCATAATTAATTAATAAATTAATTACATGATATCCAACATCAAAGTCCAAGGGATCTTTTCCTCTCAAGCTAACAATTCCACTTAATGAATCTACTTCAAAAATTTTTGCTCCTTTCTTTGGTCCTGATAACTGTGTCTCAATGGAATACTAAAAAAATAATATATTCATTACTCACACCACAATAAATGAAAAGGTGTTTGGAAGACTTTTAATATATAATAATAGAGTGAATATGTAGAAAATTCCCTACTTTCACACTAATTTTAGTCTTTCTTTATGATATAGCTTGTATTAAAACCACCAGCATATACTGATGCAGAATACAAGAAAAATAATACTTATTTAACCTATCAACACAATCAAAAGATTTTCTATGTTTTTATAGTGCTGCATAATACTCTACACATTTCCCCAAGATAATTTTAAAAAATATTAATTCTGATTCAATAAATTAATACAACTCTGAAAGAATGTACAAAATTAACTCATCATCACTAAGTTCAGATTTTAAGAAACAAACAAAAATTATGATAGAAACCAACTTCACATATTAATGTGTTGAATATGCAGTCTGTAATTTATCTTACTTCTTGATTTCACTTTTTATTTATGTGCCACAACCTCTGAGAAGGGATGAGAGTAGATAAATCTATTCTCAAAAGGATCTGAACAAATTAGTTTGAAATGAGGTCAAATTTGATTAAAGAAAAGTGTGATTATATCTGTATATTTTTTCTAAATCTGATAAGGATCTATTTTCTAACAATGTAACTATTACCTAAAACATTAAATTTTAAAACAATCATTTGCTGGGTCCCTATCCTTTCCTTGAAAATGACAGACTGGTAATAACAATTTTCAACTAAATCATAGGTTATATTTTTAACCTATTAGAAAGACTTAACATCTAATAGGAGAGGTCTCATATTTCTTAACAATTTTATATTAATTTTGTATTGGCTGGTCTGCAGCAAAATATTTTTGAGCAGGAATTTTTAGTATTTTGACTGACAATAGCCTATATAACTCTGAAGGTTAACTGTGTAAATCAAAGGCAAGAGAGAATAGATAACCTTTCTGGATTATACTGCTAGTTTGTGTTAAAGCCATAAATTGACTCAAGTCCCATGATAACTCCATTACTTCATCCCCATTTAGTGCTCCATTACTCCATACTGTGAGTTACTAAATTAGAACTAGTAAACTCTTTCAATATATGTTTGAAAAGAACAGCTGCAGAGTAAGCATGCTGGCCTAGTCCAGTGTACCACTAAATATTCCAAAAGAGCTTTATAGGTTCTTTTCATTTTGCCAAATCTCTAAAGACTTTACAACCATGAATCAATTATGAGAAAAGCAAGTCTCTTACAGTTAGATATCTAGTAATTAGGATACTGAAACATCAAAAAATATAATCACATTCAGATGTGTCATTGAAATAGCTAGAAAAGTGAAACAGTTCTGAGTACAATCCAGAAGGCAAAGTCCCAATTTCAGCTCAGCATCAACATCTTCCTCTCAGCTGCCCATCTTCATTAAAAGTCATATAATTTTCTTGTACAAATCAAGGAAATGTCTTCTAAAAATGCTATTCCCAGCATTCACACAAATATAGCACAAATATGTCAACTTAATTATACTCTTTAGTTATCAAATTAAATATGTTAACTACTCTTGAAAAATGAAGCATAGTCCTGTATCCTAAAGCAATATATGCATCTCATATGATGATCACCACCTACCGTCAGTCTATCACCAATTAAAGAGTCCTCATCTGTGGCTGTCACTCTATATATGGACTGAAATAATAGATAACCCTCATCAATTTCTAAGGCAGCTGTGAAGCAAAAAATCAACATGTATAAACATTAAAGTATACTATCACTTCATTAGATTTCTGTATAATAGAAACAGAACAGTACTAACTTTAGGTCAGATGGTAGAACTGGGATAATATTTTAAGATGTCTATTTTTTTTTTCTTATTTTCATCCCCACCCCCAGCTTCCTATCATTTTTACTATTCCTACAGAGTGCTTTTTTAAATCTTAAAGTCACTGATAATGGCAACTATAACTTAAAGAAAAAGAGCATGACATATATGCTGATAGACTATCCTGTGGAGAGCCAGAAGGTAGCCTTCTGTAAGATACCTGTACTCCAATTTCTGGTAGAGCCATTCATGGAGGAGGTCTTTCTTACAGAAACACATTTGTAGAAAACTGATTGACCTCCATCTCTCACACAGCTTCTGACATCTCCCCATAGCTTGACCATGGGTAAAAAGCTGAACTACAATACAACATGGATAGAGTGACCCCAGGAAATACTCAAGTGAATTATTTATTAGTTTCTTGGTGTTTTGTGTGCATGTGTGTATGTGTGTATGTGTGCACGCAAACTTGTGTGTGTGTGTTTAATCACAGCCCATGGGATATCAGTTAGAAATGAAGTTTAGCTAAAGTTGGGTAATAAGACGTTTAAATTTATTCTATATTTTATAGACATACATTTGTGGACCAAATTTATTCATTATAAGTTTAAATCTTAATAAGTTGCCCAGCGCAATTTAATAAATCTTTGTTTTCCTAATGTAATTACATTTAAAGTTAAATGATCAGGAGATTTGGGGGTAAGCAAAGATAATAAGATAATAAAGTGAACAGTAACTGCCTAGAAACATGTCTCCTAATATTTTCTCTGAAAATAATACTGAAAAAAGAAGAAAACAAGATTACACAAAAGCCTTCCCTCTGAGTAAAGACATAACATGACCAAACTTAATAATAATTTTAAGTAAGTTTTTCAAAAAAGAAAAGTAACAGGCTCAACAAGTCCTGGCAGATACAAGCATACCTTATTTGATTGTGCTTCACTTTATTGTACTTTATAGAAATTGCATTTTGCAGATATTACATTTTTGGCAAATTGAACATTTGGGGCAACCCTATGTGAAGCAACTCTGTTTGCACTATTTTTCCAACAGCACATGCTCATTGTCTCTGTGTGTCACAATTTGGAAATTCTCACAATATTTTGAATGTATTACTATTATATTTGTCATGGTGCTCTGTGATCAGTGATCATTGATATCACTATTTTGAGATGCCTCACCCATATAAGATGGTGAACTTAATTGATAAATGTTGTGTGTGTTCTGACTGTTCCACCAACTGGGCATTTCCTCATCTTTTTCCTTCTCCGCAGGCCTCCCTCTTTTTTGAGACACAATCATTTTGAAATTAGGGCATTTAATAACTCTATAATGTCCTTTTAAGTATTCAAGTGAAAGGAATGGTCACGTCTCTCACTTTAAAACGAAAGCTAGAAATGATTAAGCTTAGTGAGGAAGGCATATCAAAATCCAAGAGAGGTCGAAGTGAGGCCTTTTGTACAACAATTAACCAAGATGTTCAGTGTAAAGAAAAGTTCTTGAAGGAAATGAAAGCTGCTACTTCAGTGAACACACAGATGATAAGAGAGCAAAATAGCCCTACTGCTGATTTGGAGAAGGTTTTAGTAGCCTGAAGACCAAGCCAGCTCCAACATTTCCTTAAGCCAAAGCCTAATCCAGAGTAAGACTCTAACTCCCCTCAATTTTATGAGGCCCAAGAGAGGTGAAGAAGATGCAAAAGAAAAGTTGGAAGGTAGCCCAGGTTGGTTCATGATGTTTAAGGAAAGAAAACATTTCTATAACATGAAAGTGCAAGGTGAAGCAGTAAGTCTTAATGTAGAAGCTGCAAAGAAGTTATCCAAAAGATTTAACTAGGATAATCAATAAAGGTGGGTACACTAAAAAACAGATCTTCTATGTATACAGAATAACCTTCTGTTGTTAGAAGATGTCATCTAGAAAAAAAAGAGGAAAAAGAAGAAGAAGTCGTAATCTAGGACTTAAATAGCTAAAGAGGAGAAGTCAGTGCCTGGCTTCGAAACTTTGAAGGACAGGCTAACTCTCATCAGGAGCTAATACAGCTGGTGACTTTAAGTTGAAGCCAGTGCACATTGACCTGAAAATCCTAGAGCCTTTAAGAATTATGCTAAACCTACTCTGCCTCTGCTGTATCAGTGAAACAACAAAGCCTGGATGGCAACAAATCTGTTTATAACACAATTTACTGAAAACTGAAGTCCACTGTTGAGAACTACTACTCAGGAAAAAAAAAAAAAAAGCCCTTTCAGAATGTGATTCATTGGCAATGCACTTAGTCACGAAGAACCCTGATGGAGATGTACAAGATTAATATTGTTTTCATGCCTGCTAATACAACATCCATTCTGCAGCCCATGGATTAAGGAGTAATTTTGACTTTCATGTGTTATTATTTAAGAAATACATGTTGTAAGTCTGCCATGGATAGTGAATCCTGAAGATTTTGAGCGAGAAATATGCTGATATCTATAACTTGGTTTTTTTACTCAAATAATCAGAAAACTGAGCTTAAAATTTTTTTGGTCAATGCTTACAGTTAGCTTTTGTGGCATTTCACAAGTATGAGCCCAAAATATTGATTATAAAAAAAATTAATAGGGGAATGAATGTCTTGGAGCCTTAATCATCTTAAGCAAGTCTCTGTTATATTTATTCTTCACCTTTCTACATTTATTTTAAATCTTGCCCTTTTGCCCCCCACCTTTTCCCTTTTCTCTTCTATGCCACTTCCCATAAGAAATCTCCCTTCTTACTGCACCGAGTAAATGGAAACCATTAGACTAGTAATAACTCACCTTTTTCTCATAAGATCTATAACCCCAATTATGTCTGCAACGTTCCCCCTCCTTTTAGAGTAAAAGGAAGATCTTCTTGTCATTAACAATAATCCCTGTTCACTGAGAGATATCTTCCTTTCTACTCTCTCAGGAACTTGACTTTAAATTTATCTTCCATTTTCAAATACTCCATCACTACTGTCTGCTTTCTGTTAGCACTTAAACATGCTCAAAGCTATACCATTAAAAAAAAAAAAAAAGCATCCTAGCTCCAAGTATACTTTAATTATGGCTCTGTCACTTTCCACTCTTCAGGTCCAGAGTTTTATATATTTCTTAACCTCTGGCAAAGTCTTTAGTCCACTCTACTAGAGGTTACTGCCTAAACACCAAAACTTTCCCCCAAAGGTCGTCAAAAGTCTCTATGCTGCCAAACCCAATCTACACTCAGTGTTCATCTTATTTTACTTTTCTTCAGCATTTACAGTTACTTCTTGCTTTTTCTCTTGGCAGAAAAATATTATTACAAATCTATAGGGTTTATTCTAAAACTTCTAAGTACCTCTGGAACAATTGCCTGGGAAAATCAAACTTGGCAAATTTCCTGAACAGCCATTAAGTTCTCATATCAGATAAAATCCTTATTATAGCTTTTTAAATCCTAACCAACAACTTTTTAAATCTGCAGTTTTCTTTACCTACCACCCTATGCTGTCATCCCTAAGTATGTACCTTTTACCACCTCAAATTGGGACAGATCCAACACTAGGAATGGAAAACAGGAAGGACTTACAGGCCCTTAGTGTGACACAGAAGAGAGCTAAGAGCCCAGGAGAGCTTGGAAGAGATGATATGGAGTCGTACTTC
Source organism: Mustela erminea (assembly GCF_009829155.1). NCBI lineage: Eukaryota > Metazoa > Chordata > Mammalia > Carnivora > Mustelidae > Mustela > Mustela erminea. The sequence goes on along the minus strand of NC_045624.1, from coordinate 81,059,696 downwards.
TTGACCAAGAGAAAAAGAAAAAAAAAAAAGAAGATTCTCATTATTTATTCATATCCATAGCTGTTATCATTTTTTAACATCTGTATATGTGTGTGTGTGCATGTGTGTTTGCATTGAAAAATAACTTCATGGTTATCAGAGAGCACTGCCTTTAATAGTGAAAATTGGGGAAAAATAGTGTTTTTGTATCAACATAAAAAGCATTACATTTTAATGTAATCGGTGTAATCAGCTTTTAAGAAAATGAATGTGATATTTGAACATAGTGTAATAGATATAATACATATAGAAAATGAGTCTATTTTTATAATGAATTTAAAAGGCACTTAATATGGCAGTTTAATTAAATGCCTGTTTGGTTTTGGTTTGTATTCTTATTAATGGTAATTTAAATTTATTTTATGTTTTTAAAGGAATTTATAGTTTACATTCATGATTTTTCAAATCAAGGGACACTAATGCATGTTTTCAAAGTACTGTATTTCAATTGCAATGATAAAGAAATTTTCATTCCAACACAAAATAATACGCATAATAAATATATAGTATATTTATATATATATATAAAATATGTTAATATATATAATTAAAAATATACAGCCAAATAAACTGGGACCCTCAATTCACTAGTATGTTTTTAGAGATTAAATTTGCCAGTGCAGGGATGTCTGGTAGCTCAGGTGGTTTAAGCATTTACCTTCAGCTCAGGCCATGATCCCAGGGTCCTGGGATCAAGTCCCACATCAGGCTCCCTGCTCAGTGAGGACCCTGCTTCTCCTATTCTAATCCTTTTATGATCTCTCCCTCTGTCAAATAAATAAATAAAATATTTTTTTAAAGTTGCCAGTACAATCTCAAAGGAAAAAACCTAATGCTTCATAGCATTTTGAATTTGTTAAATATAAAAATAAATTGAGGATGCAAATATAGACATATAAATGTTCATAAGATAAATGAATATACTAGATTGATAAATGATTGATTGATTCCACCTGGGCTTTGATCCCATCTCTCTCCTATGTTTTGCTTTCATGTGTCTTCAAATGCCTAGTCCAATGGCTTCTCCCCAATTGTTTGTAAATTTACCCAAGAGACTCACTTTAAAACCAAATACACCAGACAAAACTGTTTCAATCCAATGTAGTTCTGTCACTGTCTTCTCTCTATTTCACATGCAAATTTCTTTTTTAAAAAATGGTTTATATGTCACCATCTCACTCCTCAATCTGCTCCATTCTGGCTTCCAGCCTTATAACATCAATAAAATAGTTCTCAGGATCACCACTTACCATTTTCCCCCATATCAGTTAGTAAATGCAATGGACATTTTAATATCTCATTTTACTTGGTTGTGGAATTCGAGACTACTAACCACTGGCACTCTCTTCCTTGGTGATTCAGGGCATAACTCTCTTTTTCTACCACCACTTTAGCTGCTCCTTAGTTTTCTTGGCAGGCTAGGGTTCTTCCCGCACGTCATTAAGTGTAGGAGTACCTCAGGATTTGGCCTTTTGTCCTCCTTTCTTCTAATTCTCTACTCTTTAACTGAGTAATCTCATCCAAGTCCATGGTTTCAATTACAAAACATTTATAGCCCTAGGCAGGACTTCTGAGTTCAACTGCTTATTTAAATCTCTCCTTTGATATAACAAAGGCATATCAAACATGACATGTTCAAAAGTGAACTCATAATTTTCTCTCCAAATGTGGTCTATTTCTAGATTTTCCTATCTTAACTGAAGATCTCCAAACCAGTATGCAAATCAGAAACCTCAGAGTCCTCCTGTCTTCCTTTATAGTTAATTCAATACTAGATTAATTAACTATTTAAGTATCTCAAGACTATTCTTTTATCTTTATCTCCATCACCTGGTTAGGCTGGATTACTGAAATAACCCGCTAACTGCTCTTTCTCTACTCCATGGTTCATCAAACTGCTGCCCATGAGCCAAATCTAGACTTCTGACTGTTTTTGTATGGTCTATGAGCTAAGAATGTTTTGTGCATTTTTAAATGGTTAAAAAAATCAAAAGAAAGAATATTTTGTGACATGTGAAATTTATAAGGAATCCAAATTTCACTACTTACAAAGTGTTAACAGAACATGTACATACCCACCCACTTGTTTATGTAGTATCTGTGGTTCCATTCTTGCTGTGTTGGTGGAATTGAGTAATGGAGATAGTGACCATATATGGTGTTTTCATAATTTCACATACTATAAATTGCAGTAATCCAGTTATAACAGCATGCTGATTACCACGTCATTTTTTATTACCATGCCTACCCATCATGGCCAAACAAGAGAAGAAGGGAAATGTGGATTTTGAATGCCACACTTTTAGGCATGTTAGAGTGTGGATTACTTTGTTATTGAATTATGTAGTAAAGCATTGTGTTTATTGCACAAAGGCACTATAGTCATAATAAAAGAATATGATATACATCAGAATTATAAGACTAAGCACTCATCACAATATTCCCAACTGACAAGAAAACAATAGTCAGAAAAAAATAGAAAATGTAAAAAAAAAAAATCTCATGATGATGGACTATATTCACAAATATAAATTAAAATGAGGCTATAACTGAAATAAGATTCTTAGTGACTCATGTATTAGCCAAGCAAGGAAAACCATTCAATGATGTTCAGTTATTTAACCCCTCCATCTAATAAAAGGAAATCCTATCCTCCCAAAGGATATTTTTATATACATTATTTTTATATTTCATATTTTTATAGAGGACACATTTATAAAAATTCTAACATATTGTTACTATTATTGTTGTATTTTAAAAAACTTGTCAATAGAAATTTGCTCCCTCCATTGTTATATATATACTACAAATAATATTCTTGATTTTTCCTTTCAGCCTTCAAAACCCCAAATATTTATCAGCTGACCCTTTACTACATCTGTGGATACCTCTTCTACCTTTGCCATCTTTAAGTCTTTATCTACACTCAACAGGAAGAATCTGTTTAAAACACCTATCTGCCTAAAATATTATGAAGGTTCCTACTATCCTTAAGGCTAAGACCAAAATTCTTAAAATAGCGGTATTACCTTTCAAAAATCATTCTGTATTCTTTTCAATCACACTAGAATTTCTCTCTCTCTCTCTCTCTTTTTAAGATTTTTTTGTTTATGAGAGAGAGAGAGTACTAGCAAGGAGGATGGGTATGGAGGAAGGGCAGAGAGAAGCAGATTTCCCAATGATCAAGGATGCCCAATATGGGACTCTCAGATCATGCCTGAGCTAAACCCAGGCACTTAACTACCTGAGCCAGCCAGGCATCCCAATCACATTAGACTCAATTCTTTTTACCCACCATGCTCTACACTGTCTCAAAACATTTGTACATATGAATTCTTCTACATGAAATACTGTCCCTTCTCTTCTTGCTCATTTACTCATATTAGACTTTGTATTTAAACTAAATTGTTAGTTATTTAGAGAAAGTTGTGTCTCTGACTTGGTCAACCCCAAGCAAGCACACATTATTTGCTTTCACAACATGCAACTTTTGAGCTATAAGGATTTTAAAAATAAATTGCTTGCTGTGGCATTTTCAGAGTCAGTGGCTTAAATTTATATATTAAATTGCAAAGCCTTTTATTTTTTGTCTCTTCTGCCTCACTTTTCTTACCAATCTTTTGAAGAATCTCTATTGCTGTTTTTAATGTATTTGCTCTCTAATCCCAGTCATCTATGAGAATTTCTTCATGATAATTCCTTTTTCCTAACTATTTCATGGAGAGGTTATATATTTTCTTACATACATGAGTATATGCTCATAATTTTTATATTTATTTAAACACATAATATACATAATAAAAGTAACTGCTACAACTATAACTGGAGAAATATGCCTGCCCACTTTCATTATATGTAGCTCTTAAAAGTAAACTATAGGAAGATGATGTACCATACCTGTGCCTGGGAAAAACTAGGGACCATCAGTACAGTCTGAAGGTTCTGGAAAATCAGTGATATTAATGGTTAAAATGTGTCTCAGGATCCTGCCATTATAGACCAGCAGTTTCATAATTAAACATCTTGGTAGAGCCTAGCTCAGAGATAATACATAAATTATAATGACCGTAAGTATATAGAAACATAACTAAGTCTTGAGAGATTTTAATATTACATATTTAACTCTTTTATTTTCTGAAGAACCTAAATGGGAACCTAAATGGGAAATGACATGGAAGACAGAAATGGGTAAAATTAGAATATAGTATCATAGGAATCAATGGATAAGGGCATTTCAAAAAATATGGAATGTTACTAAATGTTCTAAACGTTAAAGAGGTATTATATGAGACTAGGGACAAAATATGGTATTGTACTTAACAATAAAGAAGATTGCTATGTATGGTGCCATATCTTGGTGAAGTGATCTGTCAACATTTATACTGACCTTTATTTAAGAATAAACAGAAGATGCAGAAGTGGAAAAAGTATAGAGAATTCTTTAAAGATTTGACCTTTTACAGAAGTGAGACATTCTATGAAAGGTCAGGAGGAAGACAGTAAAAGGAGAAGGATGTTGGCCAAAGTGAATTTTGTCTAAGGTAGGAAAGGCTCAATAGACTACTTAGTAGAAGTGAATCAGCAAAGAAGATAAAATATAGGGATAAGGGGATAAACAGCGCAGCAAGATCTCTGAAAGAGGGAAAAAAATAGAACTCAGAACAAAGCTGAAGGGAATGGAAGTAGATGAAAGAAAGCAGGCATCTTTTGTGACAAGAGAACAGAAAAAAAGGGGTAAATCAAAAAGAACCACTGTCTAGGTAACAGCAGAAGGAAATTCCTGCCTGATTGCTTTTATTTTTCCTCAAACATGTAGAGTTGAGTTCATTTGAAAAGATAAAAGATTTAAGGTGAGCAGGAAATTTGAGATGAGATTGGAGAAAATTTTAAATAGCCAACTTGGCAAATAAAAGAGTGATCTAACTAGAGAAATTGTGAACGATTCCCAGAAAGTATAAAGGGTCAAATAAAATTTAGAGTTAACATACTGATTCATGTGATTTTCCCTAACATTCCTCATCAACCCAGATATAGCAGGAAATAACTGTTGGATTTATCTCATACTAGTTTTTCCAGGGAAAAGTTATAGAAGAATAACAAGGCAAGTTACCTGAGCATATTGTCAAGAATGGTTTGAAAAATGGACCATAATGCTAGATAGAGAAGTAAAGAGAAGAGATGAGTGATAGAAAGAAAATAATTTAGTGGATTTGTGGACTTGATGATGTTGACCAAATAGCATAATGGGGACAAGAATAAAAGAGCTGAAAAAAGCATAGGAAGAGATGAAGAGTGTAGAAAGGGTGCTATTTATGTTTTGGCTGCAGCCATGGGGTGTGGATGGAAGTAGATTTTAAACATACAGGGATTTAGGTATAGGAATTTACAGTAGAGAAGGCCAATGGATTGAGCATGCGGGATGCTGGATGAGCTATAATGTGAATATTGGCAAACAAACAAACACCTCAGAGATGGTAGCAAGATTTGAAATAGGGAGAAACACTGTGAGTGAGTGATGCATTCAAGTGCCCAGGGCTTGAGAGGGAGTGATTAGTATATTTGGTAAAGAGCCAAATATCCTGAGCTCCAAAAGAGCAAGGGATTTTCCAAGGAGGTTCAGAGCAATGGTCAGGGATCAGTTTGGGAAGTGAGAAGAATGCTGACTTCCCACTTCCTGACCCAGAGATATGAGATGTGTGGGTGAATGATTAACATCAGCTTGAGGCATGCTGTGGTTGTCTCATGAGGACAACAAATTTCAGTTAAAGAAAGAGGTAGAGAAATGTCACAAAAGAAGTTGACAAAGTAAGAGATGTGTGTGTGTGTGTGTGTGTGTGTGTGTGTGTGTATTTATGTATTTGCCACATACCAGGGATTTCACAAACCATAATTGAAAGGTATGAGAATGTAGGAAGAATGTGAAGTTAGGTTAGGGGAGAGGAAGCATGGAGTAGAATGGGGATGAGAATAGAGAAAAGGATAAATTCATATTTGCAGGAGCTTTCATCTTAGGCAATTACTAAGGATAACAGGGAAATGAGAAACAGGGATTTTGAGTGGGCACACATTCTTCATATAATTAGATTCAGATATTATCATATTATTAAGGGAGTGGTGCACAAAGAGGATGGGAAATTCTTCTGGGATTCAAGCCCAGGTCTGTGATCACACTCCCAACAGTGGTACAGTAAGAAAAAAATAAAAAAATAAAAAAGCCTTAGGTTCAAATAGCAGGTGATTAGGGAGCCTGAGAAGGTGGTCATTATTGCAGTTTATCTACAAGAAATCAGAAATTGTCCCACCAAAAGAAGTCTTCCAGTATCTCGACCCTTACCAGGAGAAAACAAAGAGTATAGGAATGCTCAGATGTTATTTGGAATTTGGAGGTTTAGAGCACAGTCCTAGTAACAGGAAGGGCAGCTGTTGAGTCAACAAAAGCTTAGAAAGATGTCTGTGGAAAGGGGCTGGACTTCTCAGAGTAGGGGACTATGCTGAGCCTCAAGCAAGCATTCAAGTCCAATGTCACTGGGCTGCAAGTAAGACCAAAAAAAAAAAAAAAAACCAACAACAACAAATAAAACCTGTCTATTCTTCCTTTTGAAACCACTTTCTTAAATTTATAAAAATCACGTCAGGCAATATTTTAACATTTCCTGAGCATACTATGCAAGTACTTGTGTGCACATTATGAAACCTCTCTAAAATGTAGATAACCACTATGTTATCTTAGGGCTCAGTTTAAAATTAACATCTAGTTAATTGTATGTTACTCAAGAAATCACAACCTGAGTAAAAAGCACCCTGGTAAGAAAATCTATGGTTCCTATTTCAGAGGCATCCAGAAATACATAATTTGTATTTGCAGTTGTCCCTGGCTGGATTGATTGTAGACACAAAGGTTTTTTGAATTTTGGTTTTAACTGAGGAACCCTTTATCTTTGAACCTATTAAGGACCTACTATGCAAACCACCTGACTAGACACAGGTACTGTGGGGAGTTCAGAGCACAGAACATATTATCTGCCTTAACTAACTAATTGATTAGTTCATCCTTTTTTGGAAAAAATAAAACTCAGTTGGCCAGATATTTTAAAAAATTATTTTTCTTGAAATCAGTACAAAAATATGTATTTTGGATCATCTTTCCTATTATTCAGAGGACTTTTTTTTTTCTGAAAATAATAGGGTGACTCTCATGCCAAATTGACAAACACAATATTTATTTTTTCAGGAGACATTCGTGGCAACATTAGACTATCAGGAATGTGGGGCAGGGTAGTAATGGGAAGCCCCTTTGGAAATTTTATGTTTACATAATTATCTGCAGCTGGTTTTAACCAAGAAATCTAGTATAACATTTAGGTTAATTAAATATGTCTAAAGTCTGAATCTTAAAGGTCATAAGTATAAAATACATACAAATATAAATACTAAAATTTATTTACTTACACTGATGATAAAATACTTCATTTTACCTAGAAAGTTGTAGGCATCTGCTTTTCCAGCTACATCCTTATAAGCTCAAATCAGTTGTGTCCCAGGAAGCATATTTTCAGGCAAATTAACTGGATTAATTAACATCTGAAATTTCTGTTGCAGTGTGTGAAAACACTGCAGAAATAAAATAGAGAGTTTTAAGTAAAACCAAGTTAAAATATAAAAAAATTTTATCTATGAATTATATATAATTTATGAATATAAATGATATAAAATATATAGACACAATGAAATTTGTATAATATATATTCATAAATTTTGTAATAATTTATATATAAATATAAAATATATAATAAAATTATAAATATAAAAATAATTTGTGACTATCCCTATAAATTACATTGATAAGTAAAATTGTGACTTTGAAAAAAGTTCTAAAATTGAGTTAATTTTTTTTCTAAATTCTCAATACTGTTTTTCTGTGTTGTGCTCTGCAGAACACTTGAAAGAAAAAAATAAGTTGTCATTCTACCTTTACTACACCTTTATTTCATTCCCTCATTAATAACTGCTATAGAGAATGTTAAAAGCCAGTTTCATTAACTTCTCACTCTCATTTATTGATCATTTCATCAAATCATTTTACATATTCATATGAACTTTCTCATGTAAAAACTTGTATTATAATTTAAAATGCTAGTTGAAAAAAATCAATGAAACAGCATTTTCCATTAATTAAATCATTATTGTTGTTCTATTATATTTATTTTAATTAGAAAGAACAGAACTCTGTTTTGGTCGAGTTGTGACTCCCTGCAAATTGCATTGAGGTGCACCTCCAAAGAGAAAAGCACACATAGGCTTATCTTGTAATGCTTTCCCAGAGTCTGCAGTCTAATTAAAAGGCTATATAAACAATTTGAAACTAGCCAATATTAAAAAATAGACCTAAATTAATCAATATTTCACATAATAATAGAGAAAGATTTTTTATATAGCAAATTACTCTAAGAGGACCCTGAAAGAAGAAAAAATATGAAAAAGAGAGTCCTTTTTGAATAATTTAGGATTAAGTGCTGAGTTTTTGTTCTTTATTCACATATGCGTGCATGCACAGGCACACATGAAGAAAGTGAAAATGAGAGAATAAAAGACAATAATACTCAGTAAAAGGATCTCAGTAGGCATCAAATTCCTTAACTAATACTTAAGTTTCTTAAAAGCTAAAAAAAAGCCCAAAAGTTAAATAAACCTTGAAATGTTCATATCTAGAGCATCTTCCCAATTCCCCTAGGAATGTGCATTAACAAATGCAAAGCTTTGACTATTTATACAAATTTAGTCCTTACTCCGATTAAACCAACAGGTCAATAAATTGTTACTCAACATTGTAAAAAGCCAATTCTGTTTTATTCTGTTTAATTGAATGATTATGCTCATAGGTCATATTTCAACTTCCATGTCTGTTTCCCATATGCGTTTGGTGAGAAGATTATCAGCAAAGCAAGGATCATTATATAACATCAATTTAAATTATAAATATTTAGAGTTGATGTGGGGTATCCTATGGAGAATATTTGGCAAGCAGTCCAGGTGATTTGCTCTTTAGTCTTTATTTACCTAATAGAAGCTTCTCTGTAATATGATAAAGAGTTATTTCTAATGTGACTCCACAGTTGCAAGCCCCAAGATGATTTCAGTCAACATATATTTTTGAGTGTCTCTAACTGCAGACTTGCTACTCTTGTTGATGACTGAGGAGATACATAGCTAAGAAAAATTCTTATGTAGTTTCTAACAACTAGAAAAAATAATGGAGATAAAAATAATTACAGTGTAGCAAAGTGCCTGAGAAGTTTCAGTAAAAGAATGTGAAAGTTTAGGAGAAAGAAGAGACACTTACCAAAATAGAAAGAGAGACCTTTAAGTAGAAGGTAGCTCCTATAAAATGAGGCTTTATAAGCACCAAAGTCTTTTGATTATAGAATCTTATCAATTAAAATAGTTTCAGTGGGTTATCTCCCAATATACATACAGCTATGCTGGAAATTAAAAAAAAAAAAAAAAGAATACAGTAAGAACAAATAAATATGTTTTTTTATTATTAATCCAATTTTTGCATTGTGTGTATAATATGTTCATAACCAGGGACAAAGTTCACTTTATACCCACCCTTGCTTTGCTGTTAAAGATGGAAAAGAGCCTAAAAATTTCTCACAAATATGTGTAGATCTAAATAAAAGAAGGGTGTCATTTTGTACTTAATAATCACAAACTCATTTTCTGTTTTACTGACCAATACTGCAAAGCACTGAGTATTGATAGCTATCAGTATCCCTAATTCTTGATATAAGTCAGATTTTATTTCAAACTGATTGGAAGGTATTACATTTTACATTTTTAATCAGCTAGTTTAAAATCTACTGAGACTCTTCATGTGGAAGATTTTTAAACTGATTAGAAAATTCTGTTTCCCAGTACAAGTGGGCTGACATAAAATTTTTGTAGGTGACACACTTGCAGTGTTTTGAATCATACAATGATAAAAACATTTTGAAATCCATTTCTCCATGAAGTGAATTTTTTTCAGTAAGCAGTTGCTTTCTTATTCATCGTTGAATGCCACGTTAATCTTTAAAGGACTGATACACTACTTCCATGAAGCGCTTGCATATTATGCAAATAGTAAATAAATTTGGAAGACGTGTCCTTTAGGGAAAATATATGTAACTCATGCTTAAATTTGCCAGTTCTTTAAGTAAACTGTATACTATTTAATAACAAGTAAATATGTATAGTAAAAATTTTTTATTATTATTGCTTACCATTTTTACAAAATGTCATGATGCTTAAAGATCAGTTTCCTCATCCCAACCTGAGTAGCCACTTTGATGATTACTTTCCACTTGTTGCTTAAACTTTTCCATGTTCAGGGCCCCTGGGTGGCTCAGTCGGTTAAGCAGCTGCCTTCAGCTCAGGTCATGATGCCAGGGTCCTGGGATCTAACCCTACCTCAGGCTCCCTGCTCAATGGGGAGTCTGTTTCTCCCTCTGACCCTCTTCCCTGCTTGTGTTCTGTCTCAAATAAATAAATAAAATCTTTAAAAAAAAAAAAAAGAAAAGAAAAACTTTTCCACTTTGATGCAATCCTTTGTCTATGAATAATACAAATGAATGTATTTCACATGATTCTATTTCTATGAACTAATTCTTGATCCTTTACTTTTAATACAAAACAGCCGTTTTCTCAGATAGTATCCTTAGATATTTTCCCCCATTAATTTACTTTTCCTTAATTATTTTTTAAAAAATGAGAGCCCTTTTTTCTTTAGAGAACTTTCCCTTTAGTGGTTCAAGAAGAGTAGTTCTTCAGATTTTCATTAACAAAATAGAATCTCTCAAATCTATCAGCTAAGGCATGTTTAAGACCTGCAATTTCATCCAACTCTAGTGCATACTTCTCATACTGGATTATTAGTTCTAAAAGTGTTTTCTAAAATCTCTAACATTTCTCTGTATCTGCCCAAATAATAATTGTTATTTCACATAAGCTCTTTTAGCTGTTTTTCTACTGTATGAATAACAATTGCCATAATCAAATGTGGATTTTGACTTTTGCTATTATACACTTATAGCTAAGTTGGTAAAATTTTGTCAGGTTCCTACTGTCCCCCTAAAAATATTGCATCATTTTAACCTCATATTATAGGTACAGAATTCTAACACTTTACTAACTGTCATGTCTTCAAATATCTCCAAGAGAAATATGTAGTTTAGTTGAAATTCATTATTAAGAGTACATGCAAATCCATACTACAACTATTTTTTCTGAGTAATATTGAATATTTTGGCTGACTTGTTGGCAGATCAATTTTTAGCCCCTTATGCGAACAGCAGGCATGCATGTCCAATGTCATTTCTTGCCATCACCCTCCATTTTTTTCATCATTCTTGTCTCATTAAATTTAAATTTCTCTTCTATTTAGTGAAGAGAGATTTAGTTTAAACAAGACACTATAAAACATAAATCCACTTCAACCATATTTACAAGTGCAAATGATTGCAATGTGTCAGTCATTAACAAACAAGGGGGAAGACCCTTGTCTGTACAGTGAATTCCTACTCTGGCCTCCATGTGGCACATGACTGACCCAGTAAGAATGCCATTGCTACGTGGATATTAAGGCTTATTTTCTTTTTTGTTTGTTTGTTTGTTTGTTTTAGAAAGAAACATTGATTGATTGATTGATTGATTGATTGATTTTAGAGAGGGAGAGAGAAAGAGCACATGAGCAGGGAGAGGGGCAGGGAGAGAAAGAATCTTAACCAGGTTCCATGCCCAGTGAGGAGCCTGACATGGGGCTTAACCTCAGGACCCTGAGATCATAACCAGAGCCAAAATCAAAACTCAGATGCTTAACAAACTGAGCAACCCAAGCTCTTTTGTATTTTGGATTTAAAAAACATAAGAAATGTAATAGAATTTTTTTTTTAAGATTTTATTTATTTATTTGAAAGAGAGAGAGAATGAGAGGGGAGAAGGTCAGGGGGAGAAGCAGACTCCCTGTGGAGCTGGAAGCCCAATGCGGGACTCAATCCCGGGACTCCAGGATCATGACCTGAGCCAAAGGCAGTTGCTTAACAAACTGAGCCACCCAGGTGCCCCTGAAATAGAATTTTTGATATTTCCCTTCACCAGTACAGGAGGTTATTTTCCACATCCCTCATGTGTGAGAATCCACACCTTTGGAGAATGTTACGTTAACTTGCTTAATTTATATGACATATTCCACCAGTAAATATTTGCTCATTTATTCATTGATTTATACATTCATGTAATAAGGGGAAGAGGAAAGGGGAACATGAAGCGTAAGTGGAGTGGGAACTATAAGCAAAGATAGCATAGTGGAAAACAGTGGGGAAAAATGTTTTCTAATGAAATATACAGCAGTTTTTCATTATGCACTTGTAAGGCTGACATGACTACAAATGCATTTTAGAAAGATCCATATGAAGGGAAATGAAGAACTGACCGCAAGATGAGAACGTGGAAGGTAGAATGGTGAAAAGACTTCTATATCATTCTATGTGAGAAGTAATGAGTACCTAAAATATGATGTCCAGGATATAGAAAGATATGTATACTTCATACTTATGGTATAATCTCTGGTATGAGGAATATGTATTTATATTATAAATAATCATACATACGACAAGGATAAGGTAGTCCTCTTTTGCACAGTATTACAAGACTGTAAAAATGCCTGTGCCAGCTAAAATTATGCAAATCAATCTGAAGAATCAAAAAGATAATCAGGAAAAAATACTGTTGTTCTAGGACTTTAAAAATTTTTGTCAAAATATTAAAAATTTATAAAATATTAAAAATGTTTAAAAATGGGTTAGAGATGGATAGGGTATTAAAAATAATAAACTATGGGGCACCTGGGTGACTCTGTGGGTTAACCCTCTGCCTTCGGCTCAGGTCATGATCCCAGGATCCTGGGATGGAGCCCCACATCGGGCTCTCTGCTCTGCAGGGAGCCCGCTTCCTCCTCTCTCTCTGCCTGACTCTCTGCCTACTTGTGATCTCTGTCTGTCAAATAAATAAATAAAATCTTTAAAAATAATAATAATAATAATAAACTAGTATTTATTTGATACACTGTAATTTAAATAGGAATTATTTTTTATCTTTGTTAAAAAATACTGAGGAGTTTGAATGGTGCTTGCTTGTCATCGTATAATTTAAGATATAGAACAAAGATCTTTTCTGTGCTTTGGCAAATTGTCCTATTCCTTTAGAGGTTGGATCAGCTTGCCATGTTTTATTTTTAGCACTTTCAATGTCATGAAATGTTTTGTGATTTTCTTTAACATGAAGTTTTTTAACAGTGTCACTGCCTCTGGGACCTCCTTATCGTCTTTGTTACAACCACCTTCTTAACTTATTTTGATATGTTTCCTTCACTGAGTTCCTCTGACTGGTATCTAGAGTTTCTCTAATGGCAGCAGGGTCCACCATTCCCACAACCAGCTATTTCTTGTATTAATTTCATTTATGTATTCCCACAATCAGCTAGTTCTTGTATTAATTTCATTTCTGTTTGATTGGGATCCTGCAACATTTTTTACACAGTGTGGTAAACGTTTCTGGTATATTGTATACCATATTATTTATTATTCATTCCTTTGGGTACTCTCATGATTTCAAAAGCATGCTTTATGTCATACTTCATCCAAAGATCAACTAAAGAAATTGCATGATCTCCAGTTGTGTCACTAGTCTGTCTGAAAATTCATCTAAACTTATAGGTTTTACAAGTATAAATAATCCCCTTTATCTATTGACTGGAAAAATGAAGTTTATTTAGTGGTAAAAAGAAAATTTTCACATTTTCTTTCATGACTCTAAGAGAATTAATATGTCATGAAGCATTATCTTGATTAGAGTAGTTTAAAAGTTAAATTATTTTGCCAACAGTGTCTTTCTATTGCTGAAAACAATGGTATATAAAATTTAAACAGTTAAAATGCTAGAAAAATACTTTGAAGCACATCATTCCTTTTTTTTTTTTTTTAAAGATATTTATTTATTTATTTATTTAGAGAGCTCCGTATACATGCATGCATGAGCAGGAGGAAAGGGAAAAAGAGAATCTCAAGGAGACTCCATGCTGAGTGCAGAGACCTGTGTTAGGCTTGATCTCACAACCATGAGAGCATGACCTGAGCTGAAATCAGGAGTTGGATGCTTAACCAACTGAGCCACCCAGGTGCCCCAAAGCCCATCATTCTTTAACTGTGGCATCAAAATCAACCAAGAAGTAAGAGTTTTCTATAATTTGATTAAAAATCAAGACATGCAGACTTATTAATTATGTAATGAAATCAACAAATTTCTATATGGCTCTAGCTGTGGAATCAAACTTGGCCTAAATTATCAATGTCAAGTTCTAAAAAATGTCTGCCTTTCAAGTCTGCCGTGGGATTTCAGAAACGTAAGGTAGAGATGGTAGTTAGTTTGACTTCCCCAAATATCCTCTAGCACAGTTTCCTTCTGAGTGAGATGCTAGGAGACATTTCTTCATGGGTTTCTTGCATTTCTGTAGATATTTTGAACTTAGAACCTAACCACCTTTTTTCTAGACTATCTTCAAGGATTCTTTTTTTTTCCACCTAAGATTTATTTATTCATTTATTATTTAAAACATGCGTGTGGGGAGGGGCGATGGGAGAGGGAAAGAGAGAATCTCAGGCAGACTCACACTGAGCATGGAGCCCGATGTGGGGCTTGATCCCAGGACCCTGAGTTGAAATCAAGAATCCAACGCTCAGCCAACTGAGCCAGGCACCCCTTCAAATATTTTTATACAAACAAAAGAAAAAAGTTTTGAGAGGTGGTGATAATGTCTCTCAAGAACTAGGGGCTTGTTTGTTTACTATCTGATATAATTTAGACTAAGTCTTTCTCCAAGGCAAAGATTAGGCAAATTTAATGACCTCTAGGAAAGACTGGAATCCACTAAACTCAAAGATCCTCTTCTATAACCCAACCTATTGCATGTACAGCCATTGTATGTCCCACTTTGAATCACTCTTTTGTGATCTAGAATTAAGGAACAGGTGTGAATGCTGAAACTCTGGCTTTTGTAATTCCTTTGAGTAATAATATCCTTTGTCTCTAACCCAAGAGTCTTTTATCTTCTACTAGCAACCATGAAACTGTGGGAAGCTAACCTCTTTCAACTTGCAAGTAAGGCAAAATCTTAGACCCTTGACCAGTTCTTGCCATGAGAAATCTCATCTTTCTAGTCACTAAAGCTGATCTTGGTGAATAAACTACAACATGTTCACAATATTTCAGATGTATGCTGTGCATTAATGACAATATATTAGAGACAAATATGTGCCAAATTTTCAGGGAAATAGTATAGCAAAGCACTTGTAACCTGAAGTACCTGATTCTAATAAAAGCTGTTTCATCTATAGATCTTATTTAACCTTCCTAGACATCATTTACCTCATTTATTATATGTGGAAAGTTATAGTAAAGACCTCAAAGCTGTTACGAAGAGTATATGAGGTAATGCATAAAAGGAATGAGAACAGTACAGGATATACGAGAAGCACTCAACAAATATTTTATATTGCTTTAGAGTACTTAGGATACCTCATTAAAAAACTCAAAGTCTAGGATGGAATCTTGTAGACCCTCATATTGTACACCCCATGGGATGGTGATTTGAATATTTTCGGAAGTAACCTATCCTTTTCTGAGTTCTGTTCTACATCAACACTAGCAGTAAGATTCCTATGTAATGTTATAAAGCTTCCCCTGAAGAATTAAAGCATCTTTATTCATGTATCTATAGGGATCTCTTATGAACAGCTGGTAACTGTAGAAGGTTGCCTGAATGGTGCAATTCATCCTCCACCCCACCATCAAATAGCTCTAATTTAAAAACCTGATTATGTCCATTTTCTATTAAAACATTCCTCTTACAAAAGAGAATCCAAACAGCATAGCATGCAGCATTTCACATTTTGCTCAATTCTCTTTTTCCCCTCTCAAGTACCACACATCCAGTAATATCATATTCTTTTTCATATTCTCTTCACTACTTCCGTGTTTATGAATATGATTCTGTGTCCAGTAATGCCTGTCTCTCATTTCTTACTTGTGAAATCTTACTCATTCTTCAGAAACCAAATCAAATATCACTTCCTCAGTGAAGCCATTTATGACTTTCCCAGGATAGTTTGTCACCCATTCTACTACCATCCAAAAGAGTTCTGTACACACTCTATTATGCTTATAATGTGGAATGTAAAGATCTACTTATATGAATGTTTCCTTGTTGTCTAACTCATGTTTGTGTTTCTAGTGCTCAGGCAATAAAAAAAAAAAATTATCTGCTTGATCTTTGAATGAATGAGTGAACAAAAGACTCTGTATCTACCATGATATTATGAATTAAATTCTATCATAAGAAGGTACTTCCTTTGAGTCTTAAGGATATATATTCTCAAAGAATCTTGTATTAAAATCCAAAACTATCTGGCTTGCACATCTTGACAAAGACACTGCTGCCACTGTCCCTTTGAATTGACCATTCTGTCTGCCTGGAATATTCCTAACCTGGATGTTCACATGCCTTGACACATCCTCTCTTTAGTGATTTTGCTCAATTATCATTTTTTAAAGATTTTATTTATTTATTTGATGGAGAGAGACATCGAGAGAGGGAACACAAGCAATGGGAGTGGGAGAGGAAGAAGCAGGCTGCACGCTGAACAGGGAGCCCAGTGTGGGGCTCGATCCCAAGACTCTGGGATCATATCCTGAGCGAAGACAGACAGTTAACGACTGAGCCACCCAGGCGCCCCTCAATTATCATTTTCTTATTGAGATTTGCCTATACCATCTGACTCAAAGAGCAATTCATCATTCTCCCCACCATTATACTCTTCATCTTTTAATATACTATGCATTATTTAACCTATATCTATTGTCAATTTCCATTCACTGAAATGTAAACTATATTGGATATATAATTTATATACATATATAAACTTATATATAATATATACTTATATGTTATATACAAAATATACATCTCTGTATATATGTATGTATATTTTCCTTTTCTTCAAGGAGATATCTTAGTAACTAGGAGAATCCATGGCTCAATGATTATTTGAAATAATTACTAGAAGAGACAAATTATGGCAAGGATTTTCACATCACGTTCTTCCAGAAAATTAGCATCCTATAAAAACTAATTCAAACAAAAGTGCAAGAACTTGATTTATGACATTGAAATGGATTTTGGTATACAGATTTCATAGTTCCTCCCAGGAAAGGAAGGAATAAAGGAAGGAAGAAAGGAAAATGATAGATTTATATGTTTATATCATGTGTCTTTCCCTCTCTCAGTGATTATTTAGTCAGATCTTTGTAGAATATAGTTTAATGTATGAAATAACTCTAGTTTTAGGTTTTTTTAAAAAAAAACTTTGGAAGTCAGAAACTAAGATAAGCAACAGAAGGGCATGTTGAAAACAGTCAATTAATTCATGTATTCTGGCTAAGTAGAGAAGAACAGAGGGGAGAGGAGGAAGGAAATAAGAGGACTGGTTCTGTTTGTTACTCATCCTGTGAGTCACTGGTTGCGTGTCTGAGAAATACAGATCTTTCATGAGTAACTCAAGTTCTTTTGAACCAAAGGCTTAAGTAACCCCTGGAGGAAATGAGAGTTTATAATTGGTTTCTGAATTACTATTTAATCTTATAATGAATAAACCTATTTGTATATGAATCCCCTCAAAGAAGATATCAAGCTAACAGACGGATGTGAGTTTAAAAAGTAATAATCTGTTTTCCTTGATTTATATGTTTATTTAGGACAACACTATTTTAGTAGGACTAAAAAGATCATTCAGGTATTTGCTTATTATTTAGTTGGTTGAGGGTGGATTCATTACCTTTATTCTGAAATCTCCTAAAATCCTTAAAAGGCTAAGTTTTTAAAAAAATTTATAAATTTACCTCTGATAGAAAAGGTATACAGTTAAAAGCACTCTGTTTTTTGCTTTGTTTTTTTCCTCTATAGAGTGTTTAGGTTAACATATGAAGAATATTTTTTCCTTTCTGCCCTTATAAATGTTCTTTTGAAAATTTTATTTTTTATGCAGTTTTGAGAAGTAGTCAGTCCTTGAAATCTTAAAATTACCAATCAGTATACAGTTGTGCATGGCCCAGTCAATCTGTCACGAAATGAAAATTGGAAACAATTTTGCTGAGATTTAACTAGACTGTCCTGAAGAGTCAAAGTTAATTATGCTAGTTCTTCAACTTCCTTAGGTTGTGATAACCAAAAAATGAATACATGTAAATATATGAACCGAACATATGAATGCTATCTTGATTAATTTGATGTCATACAAAGAGGGGATGAATCTAATAGAAGAATATAAAGCAATGGGGTATTCTTTGGAGCCAGAATTATTTCAGCATTCCCTTTGCACATAAGAAAACCAAGATCTTGGGTGGTTATGTTGGACATTTCACTCTATTCTTGGAGAATTCAATTCATATACATGGTTTGATGGGAGAGAAAACTTCAAGGCTGCTTAATACTTATATTATTGAGTATCAATACTTATGCTCTGTTTTTTATTGCTTTATTGCTTCTCCAAACTCCTCATTTTTCCTTTCTTTAAAATAAAGAGAAACACCCCCCACCCAGGTTTAAAAAATAATTATGACATTTCTTGGCTCCTAGAACTATTAATCACATTCAACTTCATTACCTTTCTCTGTATGTTGAGTGAAAACTGACTCTTTATCTTCCACTTCATCATTCTGCATTTGTTTTCTGGAGCTACATTAAACAAGCCTTATTACAATTCTTTATATTGCTTCACAACTTTGAAAAGCACTGTCATTGTTTTCCTTAATTATCCAATTGTTCTGTCCTCTGGGTTAAACATCATTAAACATGTATTTTTTTTTAGGTTTACAATTTCAGCTGTTCTTCAAAATACAGTTATTTTTTTTTTCAAAAGGACATCCGTGAATTTCTGAAATGCAGTGCCTGGAGTCAGTTTAGTACCTGCTAGGGAAACTTGATTGTTTCCATACAGAGTACAATTATCCTGAGGTGTATGTTATACTTAGATAATAATGATAACATTGCAATGAAAATCTATTCTCTACTAACTTTTGTTTATATTCTTCTATATTTAAGAACAAAATGACTCAAGTATATTCAGAAAGGGGCGTCTGGGTGGCTCAGTCACCCCTTAGGCATCGGACTCTTGTTTTCAGCTCAGGTCATGATATCAGGGTCAGGAAATGGAGCCCTGCACTGGGCTTCTCACTGGGCATGGAACCTACTTAAGATTCTCTCTCTCGCTCCCTCTCTCCTTCCCCCCCATAAATAAATAAATAGACAAATTAATTAATTTAAAAATCTCAAAAAGATCATTATATTCACAGAAACTTAGGTTTGAATACTAACTGCATAACCTCAAAGCCTACAGCATATGCCCTAATACCTATTTTATTATTTTGGGAAATTCTGACTTTGTTTAAGCCTCATTGGTCTTTTCTGTAAAATGGGTATAATAATAACCATCTTACAGGTTGCGTTTATTGTGGTGTCTGGCACATAAAGCAGGCATGAATTAATAGTGATATTTACAGGAAATTATCATGGCATAGTATTAGTTTTATCATCAATATTATAGAGGATTCTAAGGAGAAACTTTTTAAAGCCAATTTATTATTTTCTTCTTACGGAAAACTAATCCTGAACTGATAGTTTTGAAATACCCCCTTTCTTCCTTAACCACAAAAGTTTTAAGCTCTGAAGACTTTCCCTTGAAGTTGGGGAAGTCTATACTTCTAGTGTAAAGGAGATGTATTTGATCACATTAGTGATTTGGACCTTGAGCATGATATACTAAAATAACATGGTCACTTTTCCCCAAATAACACTAACATTACCTAATCCTTGTTTTTTCAGATTTAAATCCAATACAGCAACTGTACTAGTTAGTCACTCCCTTTACCTCTTAGGAGAAGAAATACTCAGACAGAATAAAAATATAACAAGTGTTCATCTTTTAGTAAAATAAAATTTATATTTATTATCTGGATTATCATATTTCCATATCACAAATAGTTCTTGTCTGTGGCTCATTTCTGTGGTCAAATTTTTGCCATATCATGTAGCTTGCACCTCAGTTGTTCTTACATTGTGCTTGAAACGACTGGCACATTTACTTTAATGCCAGGCAGGCCACGGTATATTCTTTTTTCTATTTTTCTTTTTCTTAGACCTTCACCAAAAGTTTTCCTCACCATCCTACAGCTCTTAATATACAGGGATACTTTCTTGATATAAAATTTTTCCAGTTTTCCCGACTATTGCCTGCTGCTTTAAATTATGTTGGCTTTCTGTATACTGTTCTTTCCATGTCCTTTTTCCCTGGCAAGTTCCCAGCTCATTCCCAGATACAGTTAATTACTCTTTTCATTATTAATATACTTACCAAAAACATTTTAATTTATTTATAATATGTCTTTTTCCTATGTTAAATTATGACAACTGTGAAGACAGGAATGATTTATTTTCATCTCTGTACTATGTGTGTTGCACATAATATGAAATTAATCAAACAAAGGAATAATGAATGAGTGTATGAATTATATTAATTAATTAATTAATAACTGAGAGTGAGTAAACCACTAAATGTGCAATGGTTATTAAATCTGGAATACAACCAACCATGGCTAATGTAGTCTATTTCTTTTCCATCCATAAAAATAACTGAGGGGCCAAATAGACCTCATATAGGCATTGCACAATAGAAATCTATTTTGTTTAAAAAAAAAGTGAGTAAAATGCCAATAATTAAAAATCTGACATAAAAATCTAAATTCCTAACTTCTCTTGGAAAATCATAAGATTTGGCAACACATAGTATGCATTCTTATATGACAACTCTTGGCTCCAGTTAGATGGTAGTTGCCCCCTTTAGTCTGGCACATGCAGTTTCTGTCCCTCTATTCTTATTGTACAACATTCTCATACTCACTACTGGTATATGAACTTGACCTTGGTATTCAGTGAAGGTTTTTAGAACACTAACCTAGGATTGTTTTAAGTTGAACACCATTCTTCTCAGTAAAAAGTGAGTGATAATATATTTTAAAGAAGAGAGAAACAGTGGAGAAATATGTAAGTACAAGGTAAATAAAAAGAAAGAGAATGTAGAAGGTCTTACCTGAGTCTTAAAAGAAGCTATATAGTGCAGTGCTTAATGGCCTGGATGTTAGATTCAGAGATCTGGACAGGAATTTTGCTAGACTGGACAAACCAATTAACTTCTTAGAGGTTAAGTTTCCTCATCTGACAATTAAGAGTGATAATAGTTACATTATTTCAGATCTACCCCTCAGGTTTGTTTTAAGAATTAAATATGACAAACTATATGCAGGCTCGGTTGAGCATAAAGGAATTAGTCATGCCTAGACATGTGCAGACAGTTACAATACACCAAGAGAAATACCTGAGTCCTGCAGAGGGAGGGGCTGCAGGCAGAAAATGAAGTTGTCTTGGGTGCACAGCAGAAATGCTTGTGAAGAGTGATGGACTATGCCACCCCAAAATATACCATGGTAGAGTAAGAATTATTTTGAGCTAAAGACATTTGTAAAACAATAGATGCAAGAAAGTCACTGTGACCTTCCCTTTTGTTCCTGGAAGCTAGAGATGAACTCTTTTGTCGATTACCTCCCTATACTGGGAGGAAAGAAAACATACTTATCACTAGATATAGGGAACCGAGGCCAAAGGAAAGCTGTACAAACAGACCTTGTTAAAATTACCTTTATCTTCCTTTAGTGATCCCATATATTTTAGTTATTTTTCCACAATTGTTACTCTGTTTTCAATGTAGTATATAATATATAAGCATTTGAGTTTATTGGTTTTTTGCATCTACATTTTCCTGTGGGAGCTCCCATGTGCATGTAGAAATGTATATGCTTTTCTCCTGCTAATCCATTTTATGTCCATTTAATTCTCAGGATCAGGCAAAGACCCTTAGAGAGTAGAGGTAAAATTTTCCCTCTTCTACTCCTGGATATACTTTTTTTTTTTTTTTTAAAGATTTTATTTATTTATTTGAGAGAGAGACAGTGAGAGAGAACATGAGCAAGGAGAAGGTCAGAGGGAGAAGCAGACTCCCCATGCAGCTGGGAGCCCGATGCGGGACTCGATCCCGGGACTCCAGGATCATGACCTGAGCCGAAGGCAGTCGTCCAACCAACTGAGCCACCCAGGCATCCCCTGGATATACTTTTTAAAAAAATATATTTTATTTATTTATTTCACAGAGAGAGAGAGAGATCACAAGTAGGCAGAGAGGCAGGCGGGGTGGGGGGAAGCAGGCTCCATGCTGAGCAGAGAGCCTGATGGGGGACTTGATCCCAGGACCCTGGGATCATGACCTGAGCCAAAGGCAGAGGTTTAACTGACTGAGCCACCCAGGCACCCCACTCCTGGATATACTTTTAACAGCCTTTTCCCAACTTTGCAATAGAACATTGTATATATTTGACATCCTGAGGATCTGTGCTGTAATGTCTTCAAATATGCCTGGTATGTTTAGAGACAGCAGAATCCAGCAGATGATCTGTTAGGAGATGGAGGTTGGTGTAGCAGGAAGGGATACATGATGAATGGAGATAGTGGTGCCCAGAAGTTGCTAGAAGATACAACGTGGTATGGCAGTGGTTTTGTTCATGTGTGCCTGTAAGACATTTTCAAAGCGTACTTGAAGGTTACTTTATAAGTAGCCAATGTCTTTGGCTACCAACGTGGAAAGAAAAAGGCAAAATCCAGTGACATTTATTATAAAATAGTTAATATGACCCTGTTCTGGCATTTGTAATATTTGTCTATGAAATATAAAATATTGTATTTTAATATTTGAACTTTCTACTAAATTCCAACCATGAACATAGCAAAGATGATTTTGCATTCACCAAAGCCCTTATTTTATTTTATATTTTATTTTATTTTATTTTTTTCTGGTACACAGAGGCCATTTTTGAGCTTTCCCTTCATTAGGTATGGCAAGCAGAGGTGGGAGAAGTGCAATATATGATTCCAGTCTTGGCACATAAAAATCTTTTAACTTCCTTCTTTAAACTCTTTAACTTTTAAATTCCTCACTATGATCAGATTCAGAACAAACTTAAGTAGTCTTTGAGTCCTAAGATTGGAAAAGCCACTTGATATGAAAGAACCTGGATCACTGAAAGACAATCTGAAAAGCTTCCCACCAACCCCAACATCTGCCTTAGGCTTGAGTGAAAAACAAACTTCTATTGTGTTAAGCCACTGATATTTGGGAATTACCTTCCCTCACAAACCTGGTCAATCAAATAGTCTGAAAAACTATCTCTTCACAACTATTCAGTTAATTATCTCTCTGAGTCAATGTAAATAAGAAAAAAGAATAATGAAAACTGGCTGAAACCAGAAACCACAAGCAGTCTTTGTTCACAAATAAGTAGTGGTTTGATCTGTCTCAAAATCGTCATTATTTCAATGTTTGCATTGTCTACCTGAGAATTATCAAAAACACTGTCTGTCATATTCTGTTCCTTGTCTGGAAGAAACTAGACATGTTCAAAGTCCCATGGCCATTCCAGCAGTATTGTTAAAAATTCACTACACACTCACAAATCTGTACTTTCCTTCCTAAAATAGGGTGTTGACCTCAAACAAAAAAAGTTTTAGGCTACATCTACATGGGTGACCATGTGTGGCATAAAATAGATTTTCCAGCATGCGTTTATTTGGCAATGACTTAAAAGTACAACCAGATGTTTTCATGGAGAACAGCTCTCTTAGCCACAAATGTTTCCAATTTAAATACGTTTGTTTTGACTCTATTTTGCTACAGATGGAAAACATCCATTTTCCCTCTTTCCAGTGGGGATAGACACTGAACATTGGCACATCTCACAGAGAATGATTACCAGTGTAGACAAAACTTCAGGGAAAGCTGCGTTTCCATAAGGATAACTTTTAAAAGTCAATTTTGTATTTTAAACAGGTTGGTTCTTTCAAAAACCATTTTTACCCTCTAATTTGTACCATAAGTCTTAAACATCTGTATGTGTTTGATCTGATGGAACTATCTTACTTTTAAGTGATAAGCCAGATGGATCTATTTAGAATGACAGCATAGCTTCTGGGTGTGCCATCAATAGCTACTGCACATAGATATTTAAGAATTTCTTATCAAAATGTGTGCTATGTAGAACTTCTTTATCAAATTCACTTGCAATTAGCAGGTTGGGAAATAACAGGAATTTTTAAATATCATGTAAAATAACAGAATAGGAGCGCTAGGGTGACTCAGTTGGTTGGGTGACTGCCTTCGGCTCAGGTCATGATCCTGGAGTCCCGGGATCGAGTCCCACATCGGGCTCCCAGCTCCATGAGGAGTCTGCTTCTCCCTCTGAACTTCTTCCCTCTCATGCTCGCTCTCTCTTTCTTTCTCTCTCAAAAAAATATGTAAAATCTAAAAAAAAAAAAAAAGTTTTTCTTATTTTTTCAAGAACAAACTAAAGTGTACGTGACAGAGTATAAAATAATCCTGGCAAGAGTATAGATCTCTGTTTTAAGAATCTAGGAGTTTTATTTTAAGTCATCAAATACAGTATTTTTTAACCAAATTATTCTTAACATTTGCTGTTATAGTTTATGATTTGTGAATAACTTCTCAAAAGACAAGATGCTTTAAAATTGTGCTTCCTCTCTTAGGTATTTAAATGAGTTCTTAAAATCCAAATACCGTTTTGAGCAGCAAAATAATATTTTTTCCCCTGAAAAAGTGCAATCCTTCTTAAGGCTATAATTCTTTCATAGATTGTAAACTATACTATTTTAAATACTATTTTAAAAATATAAATACTATTTTAAAAATATAAAGCCTTTCAAAAGGAGATAAAAATACTAAAATGAACAATACATGAACATAATTTTTCTTATGTTAGTCATTAGATTAATGAAAGCAGTATTGTTTTCTTTTCTGTGTTTTCCCACTTTAGAATGTTTTCATTTATTTATTTTATTTTTTTAGAGTGTTTTCATTTAATATGACATTCTTTGTGGAAAGTATTCATATGTACGTTATTCAGGTTTTTCTTCCAGATGACATTAATAATTATTTGTGAAACATCTTTTATTATTTATTATTTATTTATATTATTAACAAAATGTATTATTTACTTCAGGCATAGAGGTCTGTGAGTCATCAGTGTTAGACATCTTTTAATTATTCTCCTCTGTTACTGGTTGTCCAATGAAATTTCTGCAAATTCAAGCACAGATCATATTCATAAAAAACATTCTCTATCCTATGTTAACTACTGAAGTTTTTGTCACTTAAATATATGATCACTATGGCTTTGTTTACAGAATGTTGGTCTCATGAATAGCTACTTGTTGGGGGGAAATCTGGGGTTCTTCTAGATTCCAGTTAAAGAAACAAACACTGAGATTTTTGGCCATGTTCCAAAACCTCTCCAGTAGCTCTCCCAGTTTAATATCACTGAAAAAAATAATTTATTTTGGATATAATAGGCAGGGTCCTAAGAATGTGGAGTAATCATAGATTATAATAGGCAGGGTCCTAAGAATGTGGAGTAATCATAGATTGTTTGAATGAACCTTTAAAAATGGTTGTTAGATAGGAAAATATGGATTAAACCACATTCTTTAGTACCAAAGTGAAATGGATGTTCAGAACTGATTTGATGTTATTTGGAGAAGGAAGAGCAACAATTGTGCATTTATATTACTTATTAATGGCATGATTTTATTTGCAAACTATGGTAATAAATAGAAAATATGAACACTTTACTACTATCTCAATCTGGTAGACTATATGTAGTTGGAGTTTTGATGGGAGAATGGAAGAGAATAGTATATCTTTGTTTCATGATTTTATGCTGCATTTAATTAAATGCTACATTTCTCTATTTTTTCTAGAAATCATTCTTTTAATGTTAATTATTGTAAGTCACTATCACTAAGAACACTATGCATTATCATAAAATATTATTCCTCCTTTTTAAGCCTATTGATGACTGTTGATATATCTATATTGAATTCAAGCAAAGCCCTTTGTATTTGTTTTATGATAAAATGACTTAATAATTTTATTTATCTTAAAATCTTATTCAGCATATTTTCTTCTTTTGTCTGAGCTTTCAAATTTACTCCCATGAAATTTTTATAATCTTGGCTTATCTTTGTTTAGTTTTATTGACATAAAATTGACATAATTTAAGGTATGCACTCTGTTGATTTGATACACTTATATGCTACAAAATGATTACCACAGGAGAGTTAGCTAACACCTCCATCAGCGCACATAATACCATTTCTTTCCTGTGGTGAGAACATTTAAGATTTATTTTCTCAGCAAATTTTGAGTAAAGGACATAGTTGAGAGATCTATAATCACTATCTATAATCATATTATCTATAGTCATATACCATATAATAGTGCACTCCTATAATCATTGCAACATTATTCACAGTAGCCAAGGTATGGAAATAATCTAAGTGTTCACCAATGGGTGAATGGATAAAGAGAGAGAGAGAGAGAGAGTGTGTGTGTGTGTGTGTGTGTGTGTGTGTGTTGGGGGAGTGTACAGAATAAAAGTATTCAGCCATTAGAAAGAAGAAAATCCTGTCATTTAGGAAAATATGGGTAGACTTGGAAGGAATTATACTAA
The DNA here is from genome assembly GCF_009829155.1 of Mustela erminea. NCBI lineage: Eukaryota > Metazoa > Chordata > Mammalia > Carnivora > Mustelidae > Mustela > Mustela erminea. The sequence continues at coordinate 81,032,885 of NC_045624.1, read as the reverse complement.
GTGAAATAAGATAGAGAAAGACAAATATTTTGTGATCTCACTCATTTGAGGAATCTAAAAAAGCTAAACTCCTAGAGATGGAGAGTAAAATGGTGATTATCATGGACTAGAGGCTGGGGAAATGGGAATATGTTTGTCAAAAGTATATAAACTTCCATTATAAAATGAGTAAGTTTTGGGGATCTAATTTGACATTGGTCTTGTCAATGTTACTATTGCACTATTACACTATTATATGAGAATATTATAGATCTTTTTTAGAACTTTTTTCATTTTTTTTAGAAATGGGATTCCTGAATTATATGGTAGTTTCATTTTATTTTTTAAGGGACCTTCATACTGTTTTCTATAGTGGGTGTACAAATTTCCATTCACAGCAACAGTGCACAAAGTTTTCTTTTCTCCAATCCTCACTAACACTTACCTCTTCTTTTTGATGACAGCCATTTTAACAGATGTGAGCTGATAATTTCACTGTTGTTTTGATTTGCATTTCTCTGATAATCAGTGATATTTAGCATCTTTACATGCACCTGTTGGCCATTTGAATGTCTTCTTTAGAAAAATATCTACTCAGTTTCTTTTCCCATTTTTAAATCACATTGGGTTTTTTTGTTATTTCATTGTAGGAGTTCTTCAAATATTTTGGATAGTAACCTTATCAGATAACTGATTTGCACATTTTTTTTTTTCCATTCAGTAGGTTACCTTTTCATTTTGTTGACTGCTTCCTTTGCTCTGCGGAGCTTTTTAATTTGATGTACTCTTTTGGTATCCTATCCAAATATTGCCAAGACCAATGTCAAAATTTTTCCCTGAGTTTTATGGTTTCATTTCTTATTTTTTAGTCTTCAATACACTTTGAGTTAATTTTTGTGAGTGGTATCAGATAGAAGTCTAACTTCATTATTTTATACATGGTTATCCAATTTCACATTACCTTTGATTGAGGAGACTTCTTTCCTCATGCTGTATTCTTGGCTTCCTTGTCAAATATTAGTTGACTATATATACAGGGTTTTATTCTGGGCTCTGGATTCTGTTCCATTTGACTATGTGTCATTTTTAAGCCAGTATCATACTATTTTGATTACTATAGCTTTGAAGTATTGTTCTAAATTAGGAAAGAGCTGCGTCCAACTTTATTCTCCTTTCTCGGGATTGCCTTGGCTGTTTGGAGCTTTTTGTGATTCTGTGCATATTGTATGTTTTATTTTGTTTTGCTTTTCTATTTTTGTAAAAAATGCTATTAGAATTTAATAAGGATTGTATTGAATCTATAGATGACTTTGGGTAGTATGGGCATGTTAGCAATATTAATTCTTCCAATCCATGAACACAGACTATCTTTACATTTGTGTCTTCTTCAGTTTCTTTTATCACAGTCTTGTAGTTATCAGTGTTTAAGCATACTTGATATATCACTGGTTTATTTCCAGAACACCACTATGATGTGACTATCACAATAAAATGAGTTAAATTATTTGTTCCCTGGTGCATATAAAAGTTATATTTACACTGTACTATACTTTATTAACTGTGCAATACCCTTATGTTTAAAAAACATACATACCCTAATTAAAAATATTTTATTGCTGAAAACTATTCACTATCATCTGAGCTTTTAAAGAATCAGTCTGGCAGAGGGTCTTGACTCAGTGTTGATGGCTGCTAATTGATCAGGGTGGTGGGAGCTGAAAGTTGTAGTGGTTATTACAGTGTCTTAAAATAAGACAACAATGAAGTTTGCCACACTGATTGACTCTTCCTTTCAAGAACAGTTTCCCTGTAGCATGGGATGCTGTTTGATGATATTTGACCCACAGTATAATTTGTTTCAGAATTGTAGTCAACTATCTCAAACCTGGCCACCCTTTAACAATTAAGTTCATATCATATTCTAAGTCCTTTGTTGTCATTTCTACAGTCTTCATAGTATCTTCTGCCCAAGTAGCTTCCATCTCAAGCAACTACTTTCTTTGTTTTGTTTTGTTTTGTTTTTTAACTTTATTTTATATTTTTACAGCATTCCAAAATTCATTATTTATGCACCACACCCAGTGCTCCATGTAATACATTTTTTAAAGGCTTTATTTATTTATTTGAGAGAGAATAAAAGAGAGAGAGAGAACATGAGGGGGAAAATGTCAGAGGGAGAAGCAGACTCCCCACTGAGCTCAGAGCCCAATGCAGGAATTGATCATGAGATTCCAGGATCATGACCTGAGCTGAAGGCCATCACTTAACCAATTGAGCCACCCAGGCACCCCAAGAAACTAGTTTCTTTGTTTACCCATAAGAAGCAATTCCTCATCTATTAAAGTTTTATCATGAAATTGTAGCATTCAAATACAAAAATAATGAAAAAGTTTGAAATATGGGAATTACCAAAATGTGACACAAATACACAGAATAAGGAAATACTTATGTGAAAATTGTGTCCATAGACTTGCTTGACTCAGGATTGCCAAAAACCTTCAATTTCTAAAAAATACTGTATCTGTGAAGCATAATAAAGTGAGGTGAAGTACAATAAAACAAGGTATACCTGTATAGGTGTTTTATCTCCTTGGTTAAATTCACCCAAAATATTTTATTATTTTTGATGCTATTCTGAATGGAATTATTTTATTTATTTCTTTTTTAAATAGTTTGTTTTTAGTGAATAGAAATGCAACTGATTTCTGTATGTCAATTTTGTATCCTGTAACTATTAAATTCATTGATTATTTGTAACTTTTTTTTTCTTTTTTGGTTGAGAATTTAAGATATCCTACATACAAGATCAAAACATCTGCAAGCAAAGTTAATTTTACTTATTTTCTGATTTGAAAATCATTTATCTTTTTATTTTGCAAAATTGCTCCGGCTGGGTCTTCCAGTCCGATGTTGAAAAAGAGTGTTATGCTTAAGAACTCTTGTCTTATTCTTCACCTTGGAGGAAAACATTTCAACCTTTAATTGTTGAATATGTTGTTAGCTGTGAGCTTATCATACATGGGGTTTGTTCTTTTTATATAAAATTTGTGAAGTTTTTATCATGAAAGGACTTTGTAGTTTGTCAAAGGCCTTTTCTACAGCTATTGAGATGATCATATGATTTTTGTCTTCCCTTCTCTTAATGTGGTATATCACATTTATTAAATTACATATAGTGAGCCATTTTGTATTGCAGGATAAATCTTGCTTGATTACGATGTGTGATCCTTTTTTTTTTTTTTTAAAGATTTTATTTATTTATTTGACAGATCACAAGTAGGCAGAGAGGCAGGCAGAGAAAGAGAGAGGGAAGCAAGCTCCCTGCTGAGCAGAGATCTTGCTGTGGTGCTCGATCCTAGGACCCCGAGATCATGACCTGAGCTGAAGGCAGAGGCTTAACCCACTGAGCCACCCAGGTGCCCCGATGTGTGATCCTTTTAATGTGCTATTAAACTCAGTTTGCTGGAATTTTGTTAATTTTTTTTTGCATCTTTATTCATCAGGAATATTGACCTGCGGTTTTCTTGTATTGTCCTTATCTGATTTTCATAACAGGGTTGCTGGCCTTATAAAATGAGTTTGGGAATGTTCCTTCTTCAAATTTTTTGGGACAAGCTTGAGAAGGATTGGTGTTACTTCTTTAAATATTTGGGAAAATTCACTAGGGGAAACTTATCTGGTCTTGGACCTTTCCTTCTTGGGAGATTTTTGATACTGGTTCAGTTTCTTTACTGTTCAGATTTTCTATTTATTCATGATTCTGTTTTGGTAGGCTGTACATTTCTAGGAATTTTCCCATTTCTTCTAGGTTATCCAATTCATTAATGTATAATTGTTCACACTAATCTTTTTTGATCCTGTATATTTCTGTGGTGTCAGTTGCAATGTCTCTTTTTTCATTTCTAATTTTATTTATTTATTTCAGCTTTCTCTCTTTTTTCCTTAGTCTGGTGAGAGATTTACCTTTTTTTTTCTTTTTCTTTTTCTTTTTCTTTTTTTTTTTTAACTTTTCAAAAAATGGTGTTTATTTTGTGTATGTTCCATATAGACTTGAGGAGAATGTGCATTTGGCTGTGATTGGATGGAACATTTTATAAATGTCTATTAGGTCCATTTGATCTAAAGTATGGTTCAAATCCAAAATTTTTTGTTGTTGATTTTCTATCTGATCTGCCCACTATTGTAAGTGGAGTATTGAAGTTCCCTACTATTACTGTATTGTTGTCTGTATTTCTCTTCAGCTGTGCTAATGTTTGCTTAATATATTTTGGTACTCCAATGTTGGGTACATATATATTTATAATCATTATGTATTTTTGATAACTTGAAATTCTTTATCATTATGTAATGACTTTCTTTGACTCTTTTGATAATTTTAGTTTAAAAACCATTTTGTCAGGTGTAAATATGGCTCCCCCTATACTCTTTTGGTTTCTGTTTGCATAGAATATCTTATTCTACTCCTTCATTTTGTGTCCTTGTGTGTCTTTTCTTTTCTTTTTTTTAAGACTTTATTTATTTAGAGACAGAGAGATAGAGAGAGAGAGCACAAGTAGGCAGAACAGCAGGCAGAGGGAGAGGGAGAAGGAGACTCTCCACTGAGTAGGGAGCCCAATGCAGGCTCAATCCCAGGACCCGGGGATCATGACCTGAGCTGAAGGCAGCGACTTAACCAACTAAGTTACCCAGCACCCCTTCTTGTGTGTTTTAAAGCTGGAATTAAGTCTCTTGTAGGCAGCACTTAATTGGGTTTTGTTTTTATCCATCCAAGCACTCTATGCCTTTTGATTGGAGCATTGAATCCATTTATATTTAGAAGAATTATTGATTTATAAAGACTGACTAATGCTGACTAATGCTACCTTATTCATTGCTTTCTGTTTTGTTTTGTTTTTCCTTTTTCCTCTCCTGTGACTTCCTTTGTGAATTGATGTTTTCTGTAATAGTATGATTTTATTTCCTTCTCTTTATTTTTGGTAAATCTAGGTTTTTGCTTTGTGATTATCATGAGGTTTACACAAAATATCTTGTAGATATAACAGTCAATTTTATGTTAATAATACTTTGACGCTGATTACATACAAAAAGCCCTATCATTTTACTCCTCCCTCTTTTTGTGTTCTTGAGGTCACAACTAATCCATTTTTATATTGTGTATTCAGGAGCTATGATTATTTTTAATACTCTTGGGATTTGTGAATATAAAATTACTCTTCTGTGAATTAAATTTTTCTTAGAATGTTTGCATTCCCTATTTCTTATACACTTAAGACTACATTGGATGGATTTTAGGACTTCTGAATTTGCTTATGTAACTTTCAGTTATTCTTGTAAATGTATCTATGTTCTTCTCTAATCAGAAATTCAAGGGGATCCAATATATAATTTATAGTTACAAATGTAGTTATAGTGCAGGAAAATGGTATTTTAATGATTATCTGCATTATGATAATAATCTTCAAAGAACACAGATGTTAAAAAAATGATGTTCCATGTCTAAGAAAATAAAAATAATTTAAGTAATTTTAAGTAAAAGTAAATTTGTGACATCATTTTCCTTTATATATGAAGTTCAGAAAGCTGTTGTTGAAATACATGTTGCAAAAAGGCTGTGATGATGAATTTATAAACAATAGTTTCCTTTTATAAATTATCTCAAGGACCTAAAAAGAATCACCAGGCTGTACATCTGGTATATGATGACTAATACTGAGCAATCAAAATAATGGATCTTGATTCAATAAAATTGAGTAACCTTAAGGAAGTTAAAACTGTTATTTGAATTCAGTGTTAACTATAAAATCAAACACTTGTCTTTGAAATTCACCTAATAAATCCTTAACGCCACTGAAATCTGTGGGACAGTGATTTCCCTATTACTTTCAGCACAAATAATTAGTTAAAATTCAATGAATCAGGAACTATGAATGAAAAAATATGAAGTGGTCCAGAACATAAATGAGGTCTAAACAAATAACAAATGAATAATTGAGTAGAAACTTGATAAACAATAGATTTTTACTTTATGTCTAATCATCTTAGTCACTAATGCATACCTATATTTAGATTAATTAAACTTTAGAGAAAATAAGAATAAATCAGTAAGATAATCAATCACTTAGTACTAACCATGGCACATTCATCATATTTTATTCTCTTGTATCCTGTATCTCTAAATGGAAACCATGGGAGCTTTTATCCTTGAAATCCAGATTTGGCCTAGGAATTCTTAACCTCATTTAACTACATGAATTTCTCCTCTGTGAACACTTTTCCCTATTACTACTTCCAGAGACAAAAAAATAATAAACATTAAAAACATATTTTCAAGTTAATGTACATGACATTCTGTTTTAATTTCAACATTGGTAAGAGTCAACCATAAATCTATATCAATTGATAATAAGTATGATAATCATTAGAATTTTAAGGCACATAAAGAGCTAGATAATAATATAAAATTATATATTGATTTTTGATGAAAATTATAAATTCATGACCTTAGGCCTGGAGGCTAATTAGAAAGTCATATAGGGGGCACCTGGGTGGCTCAGTTGGTTAAATGTCTGCCTTCAGTTCAGGTCAGAATCCCAGAGTCCTGGAATCAAGTCCCACATTGGCGGGCTCCCCGTTTGTCAGGGAGTCTGCTTCTCCCCCAACCCTCCCCACTCTTGTGCTCTCTCTCTCTCTCACTCTTTCTCTCTCTGAAACAAATAAATAAGATCTTAAAAAAAAAAAGAATATTAAAAAAACAAGTTAATGTAGGTAGTGTTCTTCCTATATGCCAATAGCCCAAATGACTCAGGACTCAAAGAATAATTTATCTAGGAAACAAGGTGCTTGATTTTTTTAGACAGTCTCAAAAGTCACATAGCCTTGATTTTGCCATTCTTTTTTTTTTTTTTTTCTTGAGATAATTAAGTATTTCTTTTTATTTTATTTTATTTTATTTATTTATTTATTTTTTTTTATTTCCAGCGACAACATGGATGGAACTAGAGCGTATCATGCTTAGCGAAATAAGTCAAGCAGAGAAAGACAACTATCATATGATCTCCCTGATATGAGGAAGTGGTGATGCAACATGGGGGCTTAAGTGCCATTCTTTATTGGTCAAATTGTCATAGTCCCTTTAGGCCCAAGAGGAGGAGGCATAGACTCAACTTCTTTATGGGAGAAATGTCAAATAATTTGCTCTTTTTAAAAAATTATAACAATATACCTTGTGACCATAAATTATTTATTTAATCCCCATGAGCAAAACCCTCATTTCCTTCCAAGATCCCCCAAAAGTATTATCCAGTGACCACATAGGATCAAGCTCATTATCAAGAATGTCATAATTTAAATCAGATGCACATATGGATGAAGCTTCTAAAGTGCAATTTTGAGTTACAGTTTCTTTTGATCAGCTCATGCACCACCACCACATCAACCTTCAGTGGTAAGACAGCATAAGTGTATTAGTCAGGATCCTCTAGTGAAATATATATATGGAGTTTAGAATTGGCCTACACAATTATGGAGGCCAAGAAGTTCCACAATCTGCCATCTTCAAGCTGGAGAACCAGAAAACTTAGCGACGTAATTCAATCTAAGTCTAAAGATCAGAAATTGGGGTGAGGGGGAGGGTGGCAAAGTATAAAATCCTGGTTACAAAACCCCAGGAATCAGGAACACTAGTGTTCAAAGGCAGGAGAAGATGGATGTCTCAGTTCAAGCAGGAAGAGTGAGTTCATCCTTTTTCCATCTTTTTGTTCTACTCAGACCCTCAAAAGATTAGATGATGCCCAAGAGCATGGCGAAGGCACCCTTCTTTACTCAGTCTGCTAATTCAAAGGCTGATCTCTTTCAGTGACGCCCTCACAGACACACTCAAAAATCAGGTTTTGCTAGCTATCTGGTCATGCTTTAGCTCAAACAAGTTGACATAAAATGAACCATCACAATAGGATTACAACAGACAATATCTTAAATCTTAAAGTAGATCTTAAAACTCTTATCACAAGAAAAAAAATTGTAACTGTGTGTGGTGATAGATATTACTAGATTTATTATGGTGATCATTTTGTTATATATATATATATATATATATATATATATAAAATCATTATGTTGTACACTTGAAACTAATATAATGTTATATGTCAATTTAAAAAAGTAGAGGAAAAGAGAAGGTACACAAAAGGTCCATAACAAGTCTAAAACCAAACACACCCACAATCCAGTTATTTGATTAGAATTCAGACCTGCTCCCTGAAAATGATTCTGGTCAGCATGTGACTCTACCCTACTCATGTGACTCTACCTTACTCATGTAGAGTTTACAGAACATAGTAATTTAGGGGTAAAGACCATTTAAAAAAAATGTATATTGTCTATATTCCTTTCAGTGCAGACTGGTATAGCCCATTAAAACATTGTCTTTTTTAATGCACAATTTGTTCATTAGACAAGATTCAATTCATTAGACAAAACTCTAAATATCTTCTACTTAATCCTTTCACTAACTTAAGTTCCACAACATAAAAATGATTGTATGACAAAGCCCTAAACATTCTTAGAAATACTGTGATTTAATAGTGTCTGCAAGGCCTACCCCTTAGATTTTTAGAAGCCCTTATGTCTTTCTGAAACATCTATGAGAAAGTACCTTAAATCTTTCTGGGATCTTACTGAAGAATGTTTCTTTCAAACATTATCTTTATTTTTATCTTAAGGCCGTGTTTTTCTGAGATTTAATTTTTTTCCCCCTTAAGCACTTTCTTATTTTAACGCAACTCCTTTGCAGACTAGAAAGATTATCAAAGGTAAGAGTTTCTTCTCCTCAAGTTTCAAAAACCATTTTCCTCAATTCCTTTCAACCCTTCATAGACAGGCCCTTCAAGAACTGGCAGGCTTCCATAGACTTGGTCCCCAAACCACATGTCATAGTGGTTTTGTTGTTGTTGTTGTTGTTTTTATGAGACTATCCAAATTTTGGTTCCAGTTCTAACTTATGTTCTAGTTTTCTAATTTTTAATAACAAGTCAGCAAGTCTTAATATAAAAAGAGACCCATTTTAATTTTTTAAGATGTATTTATTTATTTTAGAAAGGGAGAGGGCATGTAAGCAGCGGGAGGGACAGAAGGAGAAGAGAATCTCAAGCAGAGCACTCACTGAGCATGGAGTCTGACTTGAGGCTCAATCTCAGCACCCTGAGATCATGACCTGGACCAAAATCAAGAGTTGGCCATTTGACTGACTGAGCCAGCCAGATGCCCCTATGGGTTATAATTTTGTTTCTTCCCAATTCTGCCTTTTCTCTCTTCTGTAAAACCAATTACACATACATTGGCATTTTTTAAAATTTGTCTTCCATGTTTGCTTAAAAATAGGAAAATATTGAAAGAAAACATTAGAGGACTTAGTCTATGGTATATGTAAGTTTAAAGTAAAGGCATAATATGTAAGATTTTGTTATATTGCTGTAATATTAGTTAAGAGACTATAATATAATATTATAGAGTCCAGAAATAGATATACATAAAACAAAAACAAACTGAAGAATAATAGGGGAAAGGATGACCTTTCTAATAAACAACCTAAGTATCTATTAATAATAAAATAGGTAAAAAAAATCAGTGTATTCATATAATGAAGTATTATACAGCATACAACATATTGGTTCTGAAAGGATGGTTAGGGGTACCCTAATAGTCCCTGAGACTCTTGCAGGTGATCTACAAAGGGAAAATTGACTTGATAATAATACCAAGATGTATGTGCCATCTTCACTGTTATTCTCTTACAAGTGTTCAGAGTATTATTCCACTTATATGAAGTTTAAGACCAGGTGAAATTAATCGCATCTGGCAAAATTAAGAAATTAGTTGTATCCAGGGATACAAGTGGAAGAGGTATGAGGGATGACAGATTTACTTTAGTTTCAGTTCCACATTTTAATTTACCTTTAAGAAATTAAAATTATAAAGCTTCTCTAGAGTCAAAGAATATCCATAATAATCTGAAAAAGACATTAAAACAACTTTGCATTTTGAACTACATATTTGCCTGAGACTACATTTCCTTCAAACTGTTCAACCAGACCACATATAATAACAGATTAAGTGCAGAAACTGATGTAAAATCCAACTTTCTTCTATTAACACAGATATTAGAGAGATTTGAAAAATGTTAAACAATGACACTCTCCTCATAATTTTGTTTGGAAAATATAGTTATCCTCCACACAAAAAATGTTACCATGATTATTTCATTATTACTGAATTAAGTTAACAAATACTGAAAAAATTTAATTTTTAGCACAATGGATATATATGTTGATTTTATGATAATCTGTTGCTCTGTACACTTCTGACACATACTTATGTGCACTTATGACAAATACACTTATGACACATACACTCTGTGTTTATATTTTGACTAAACTAAGATTATTTAATTAGAAAAAAGAATACTTAATTAGGAAAAAAGGGATATTTAATTAGGAGTAATGGTTTTATATTATAGGAGATTTTCTAAGTCCTTTTCCATTAAAATATCACCCATTTTTCAATTATAACTTTTAAAAAATCTTGGTGTTTACCCAAAGTATACGAAAACCCTAATTTGAAAGGAATATGCACTTTTATGTTTATTGCAGCATTATGTAAAATAACCAGATTATGGAAGAAGCCCAAGTGTACATCAAAAGATGAATGGATAACAAAGATATGGTGTGTGTGTGTATACACACACACACACACACACACACATATATATATATAAATATATAAAGGAATATTATTAGGTTATAAATAGACTTAAATCTTGCCATTTGCAACAATGTGTATTATGGATCTAGAGAGTAAAATACTAAATAAGTAAGAGAAATACGAATACCATATGACTCTATTCATATTTGGAATTCAAGAAACAAAACAAATGAACAAGGGAAAAAAAGACAAATCAAAAAACAGACTTTTTTAAAATTTATTTTTTATTTTCAGCATAACAGTATTCATTATTTTTGCACCACACCCAGTGCTCCACGCAATCCGTGCCCTCTATAATACCCACCACCTGGTACCCTGACCTCCCACCCCCCCCCCCCCCCGCCCCTTCAAAATCCTCAGATTGTTTTTCAGAGTCCGTAGTCTCTCATGGTTCACCTCCCCTTCCAATATCCCCCAACTCCCTTCTCCTCTCTAACTCCCCATGTCCTCCATGCTATTTGTTATGCTCCACAAATAAGAAACCATATCTTTTAACTATACCAAACGATGGTTACCAGAGGGGAAGTGGATGGGAGTGATAGGTGAAACAGGTGAAGGGGAGTAAGAGTACATTTATCTTGGGGGCACCTTGTTGGCTCAGTCGTTAAACATCTACCTTTGGCTCAGGTCCTGATTCCAGGATCCTGTGATCCAGCTCCACATTGGGCTCCCTGATTGGCCAGAAGCCGGCTTCTCCCTCTTCCACTCCCGCTGCTTGTGTTCCTGTTCTCACTGTCAATCTCTCTTTCAAATAAATAAATAAAATCTTAAAAAAAAAAAAAAGTACTTTATCTTGATGAGCACTGAATAACATATAGGATTGATGAAACATTTTATTGTAACCTGAAAGTAGTATGTACTGTATGTTAATTATACTGGAATTAAAACTTAAATAAAGATTTAAAGAATTCTTGATTACTATTAAGGAAATAAATAGAGCCTTCTAGAATTAGAAACATCAACTTTGTTTCCTCTTCATTACTTCTCTTTTCCATATTTCATCAGAGGTAGTGATTAAAATTTATTACTAAGGCTCTTACAATTTTTCATGATGTAATTATTTGGCTGTCCTTTAACCATTCTGTTATCTGAATTAATAAAGTAAAGCAATCAAACATTTTTTTTTTCAAATTCAATTTCAGACTGGTTACGCAAACTGATCTCACTTGAGATGATTACCAGCAGTGGAGATAGTATTCAATATAATCAAAGATTAGCAGTGGAACACATAAAAATATCCTCGAGTTCTCCAGGTCCTAGTACAAAGATGTCAAGGAGAATAAACTAGGGTCTTGGAAAGAAATAAGAGATGAATTCATTCTGGGAATGAAGAACAAATATTTTTATCTCTTACTATGCACAGAAACTGTCTATATTAATGCTAAAAATAACACTGTGAAATAGGTGATATATTTTTTTTCCTGTTAGAATTTATCAAAGAGGCTTTCATATAACTATCAATGATCTAGCCAACACTGGTGGCCTTCCAGTTCATCATAAATGTATCCCAGTCACCAGAAGTGATTTAAATATGATAAATCTCTAATCATGGCACAGTTAATATTCTGTAGTCACTAAAATTAGAGGTTTAAAGATATGGAAACCATGTTGGTTCTGCTTAAAGGGAAAAAAAAAAAGTGCTTAATAAGTCAGCCAGTACTGGAGATCTTTGGTACCCCCAAATGATCCATAGACTAAAACATATGAGGGGGCGCCTGGGTGGCTCAGTGGATTAAAGCCTCTGCCTTCGGCTCAGGTCATGATCCTGGCTGGGGTCCTGGGATTGAGCCCCACATCGGGCTCTCTGCTCAACAGGGAGCCTGCTTCCTTCTCTCTCTCTCTCTCTGCCTGTCAGATAGATAGATAAAATCTTAAATATATATATATTTATATATATATATTCATATATTTATATATATGTTATTTATATATATATTTTTATATATTAATTTATATATTATTAATTATATATTAATTAATATATATTAATTATATATATATTTATATATATATTTATATATATATTCATATATATATATATATATATGAACTAGCATTCTAGAAGATATGAGAACTAGTATTCTAGAAGATACTTCCTTAGTCAAAATTCTTTTGAATTGCGTATAATCACATTTCAGCAAATTTATCCTTTGGATGAATGAATTTTTTTCTAGACACAACTGACTCTTTACTTGTGTCTTCTGATTTAGATACACTTATAAGTGTTATATAACATATTTCATTTTTAATTTGCAGAAACTTGAACGTCAGATTAAAGAATCAGAAGTAGAAAAAAAACAAGAAACTTCCTTTTCCACTTTATCTCGTTCTTTCGTCCTCCCTCTTCCTCCCTCTTCTTTCTTTCTTCCTTCCTTCCTCCATTACTTTCTTTCTTTCTTTCCTTCTTCCTTTCTTTTTCTTTCAAATACTTTCAACATTTTCTGTCAGGATCTAGTATTAACTTTCACTTTACAGCAAGCTCAAAAGTATGCCTCTTAGTCAGCTCCCTGGAGGAAATGGTAAACCAATAAAAACGGAGACAGTACAATCATTTTTGGCATGAGAACATAACTTATTTGAACATCTCAGGAAGCATCAATAAAATATAGTGATGCACAAAATAAATGGAAGTATGATATACTGTACAGTTATAGATTAGAGTGTCTCTTCTAATATACATGTCAGTCTAGCAAGGAGATGGTCTAAAGGTCTCTGGTGTCTATCAGGCTGTGGGGTCATCCTGGGAAGATACAGTGCAGATTATTTAGAGATCCACAAATAAACAGAGGGATTTATGTCTTTATGGATTTCAAGATATAACATTTCAATTTTTAACCTTGTGGAATGTCATAGAGTTCAAATTTTAAAAATACTTTAGTTGAAGTAGCCATTTATCAGATAAATTACTTGATTAAATATATACATATACAAATATATACTTGATTAAATATATATATATATACAAATATCTAAGATAAGAAAAAAGAAAAAAATTCAAGATACATATCACAGAACATTAACAGGAAAGACATTAATAGATCATCTGAGATAATATCTATGTGCTAGGTAAACCCTCAATCCAACTCCTTTCTATCAAAGTATTATCAAGCTCTATGTTGGGCTCCACGCTCAGCATAGAGTTTACATCCAGGCTCATCACTCTCTCCCTCTCCCTCTGCCCCTCCTGCTCATGCTTTCTCTCTCTCTAAAATAAGTATATAAGTCTTTAAAAAAAAAAAAAGATTTTCTTTTTAAGTAATCTCTATATCCAACGTGGAGCTTAAAGTTATAACCTTGAGATCAAGAGTCACATGCTCTACCAACTGAGCTAGCCAGGCGCCCCTCACTTTATTTTGAATGTTACAATATCATAACCCATGAGATAAATGACATACAATTGACCTTTGAGCAACATGGGTGTTTGAGTGCCAATCCCCCATGCTGTCAAAAATCTGTGTATAATTTTGACTCTGCCAAAACTTAACCTCTAATAGTCTACTGTTGACTGTAAGGAAGCCTTACCCATAACATACACAGTTGATTAAAACATATTTTCATGTTATATGCATTATATACTCTATTCTTAAAATTAAATAAGCTACAGAAAGTAACTAAGAAAATCATAAGAGAAAATACTGTACTGTGTATATCAGTACCATAAACTTACATCATCTTTTTACAAGATAAATCAACTGTCTGCCAGTACCTACAGCTATATTGTGTTATATGATACAAAATACTGTAGATGTTACACATATTACAAATACTAGACATCAAAAATGTAATATTTACATACAAGTATAACAGTTCATGCATTGATAGTGAAGAAGTGATATGATTGTTTTATGGTGGCCTACTGTAATTTACATGATTGCTTCAGGTAACCTAGCCTATATAATAAAGAGTGAATCCTTATAAAATTTTTATGGCATACATCATTATAATCACTCATAATATAATATTAAAAACAATGTTATATTGAAAAAAATGTAGCTGTGATATAAGGCTGATTCCCAATTTCTCCAATTAATAGAAAAGCTTTTCCTATTAAAAGAAATGCATATTGTACAATTATATTATTCCTTGAAAGCAGAGTTATAAAACAGCAAGTAAACTAACACATCATTAATTTTATTTTAACTGTCACTCATCTTATGTCCATATAAAAATAGGTTATCCACTTCCATATGTCTTGCACACAATTTTCTTTTAAAGATTTTATTTATTTATTTATTTATTTGAGAGAGAGAGACAGCATGAGAGGGGAGAGGTCAGAGGGAGAACACAGTTTTCTAAGCTATGGATAATTAAGTGATAAAATTGATGATGGTAATGATGATAACACAGAAACATCTCATACAGTTCTTGCCTTTTCTTAAATTTTCACACAAAGGTACACATATATAACAGATAAGTGTATTAGCTGTACAGCATGGTGATTATTTACTTTTCATTAAGTGGAAGTGCATCATCATGAAAGTCTTCATTCTTTGGCTTTTCCATGTATCTAAAAAATGTTTCTATATGGTACCAATCCTTATTTCACCATCTGCTTTAGTTTCAGTGCCCGTATCATAGAAGAGTCTATGTCATAAAAGAAATCAAAAGCAGTCTTGAATAATCAGAACCCTTCTGCCAGATTGTCTAATGTCCATTTGTTTTCTGGCACTGCTTCTTCTATGACTTCTTCCTCATCATCTGGCACTGGTATGAGAGCACTCATCTCCATCAAGTCATCGGTTAATTCCTCTGGTGTGCTGTCAGTTAACTCTTGAGTGTCTATAATATCCATATCTTAAAACTCCTCCCTACACACGCCCCCTTTTTTTGGTCATACACTCTTTTTCACGATTTCCTTGATTGGCTCTGTATATAAATTCTGTGAAGCCTTACAAAACATCTGGACACAGTTTTATTTTGTTTTTTTTTGTGTTTTTTTTTTTGTGTTTTTTTTCCCTACAGGAATTTGTTTCAGGATTGATAGCTTTCAGTTTTTTCTATAACAGTGGTGGCATCTTCAGTGATGTAATCCTTCCACATTTGCATGATGTTCTATCAGATTTCTCTTCCAAAGTTTTGACAATTTTTTTTTCATAGAGTATTGTGTATAATGAACTCCAAATGTCCTTATTACCCCCAATATAGAGGTTAAATTAGAGTCATTGTGTCTGTAGACCATTTCAACACCTTTGGTATTGAACTCTGGGGGGTTCTGGGTGGCCAGAGGAATTGTCCAGTATCAAAAGAACTTTAAAAGAGAGTCCCTTACTAGCAAGGGAATTCCTGACTTCAGTGACAAAGCATCAGTGGAACCAATCTGGAGAAAGTGTTCTCATTGTCCAGGCCTTCTTATAGTGCAACCAAAAGACTGACAACTGATGTTCATCTTTTCTCTTCAAAGCTCAAGGATTAGAGCTTTACAGATAAGGGAATTGATCATAAACCAAATTCCATTTGCCTAAAACAATAGAATTAGCTTATCCCTTTTTGCCTTAAATCCTGGTGCTCAGGATTCTCTTCATTACAAACAAATGTACTTTATGGCATTCCCCCCCCCACCCCAGATTAGGACACTCTTGTCTGCATCAAAAACCTATTTGGGCAAATATCTTTTCTCCTTAATGATTTTCTTTTCTTTCTTTTCTTTTTTTCTTTCCTTTCCTCTTTCTTTCTTTCTTCCTTTCTTTCTTTCTTTCTTTCTTTCTTTCTTTCTTTCTTTCTTTCTTTCTTTCTTTTTCCTCATTAATTTTCCTAGTGGCATCTGGGAACTCATCTGCTCCTTCTTGGTCAGGAGTAGATGCTCCTCTTGTTATCTTGATATTTTTTAAAGCCAAACCTTTTCCTAAAGTTACCAAACCAAAATTACTGGCATAAAATTCTCCAATTTTATATTCTTCAACTTCTTTTTGCTTTAAATTGTCATATAATGTCTATAAATACAATCAGAGTCATATAGTCATATAATGATGATTCTGCAAAAAAAAGACAAGGGTTTTGTTTTTTGTTTTTTGTTTTTGTTTTTGTTTTGCCAGCTGGCAAAGCTGCAGTGACACCTTCATGAATTTATCTTGAAATGATGGGCAACCACAGCTGCAGACCTCCATCTATGGTACATACCAAGCAATTCAACTTTTTCTTGTAATGTCATGGCTTTTCTCTGATTCTTAGGAGCATGTTCAGCATTACTATTGGCCCTTCCTATGAGCCCCATGGCATTAATCAAGATTTATAGTATTGCACTGAACATGATGAAAAACTACACAAGAACCACAAGAGATCACTTTTTGTATGATATACAACTAACTGGAAAGATGAACTACTTACACTGAGATAATTAACATTATATGACACTTTAAGTGGACACTTGTAATACTTTAGCTCACTGCAATAGCAAGGGCAGTGGCTACAAAATTATTACAGTACTACAGTATGTTTATCTACAGTCATTTTTATACAGTTATAATTTAATACTTCATTATTATGTTTATTTCTGTTTCTCTGGATGGCAAATGGCACCATGTACACTCTGTTTGTGTGTATTAAGATCTGATCAGTTTTAACTTTCCATAATAGATTTTTGTATATTTTATGATAGTAAAAGATAAAATAGAGTAGTACCTGCACATATTTTATACATTCATGACATATCTAATTTCCTCCTCCTCCTCCTCCTCCTCCTCCTCCTCCTTCTTCTTCTTCTTGTTGTTTGGTATTTCTTGGCAACCATGGTTCTTTTGCAAATTTTTTCAAATCACTGAATATCTCCAAAAAATTTTCCTAAATGCTTACTGAAAAAATGTGTGTATAAATGGACCTGTGCATAAACCCTTATTAAAGGCTCATTACCTTCCTCACTGCTGAACTGGACATTTAAAGGAACAAAGATGAATAAAATTTCATCCCTACATGAAGGGAATTACGGTTTCATGAGGAAATGGATAGGCAAAAATAATTCAAATACATTATGATAATTTAGGTGAGAAAATAAGTAAGTCTTTTAAAAAATCAGAAAACTCCCTCCTGAGAAAGTAACACAGGGGTGAGCCTAAGTGGGTTATATGTTCTAACCAAACTAGAAATAAGAGAAAGTCCCTTCCAGGGGAAACAAATGAACAAAGACATAGAAGTATGAAATGCAGTCATGCACTTCTGCGTGTGTGTGTGTGTGTGTGTGTGTGTGTGTAAGAGTCAGTACAAATAATGAGAGAAATGTGAGGAAATGCAAAAGTAATCTACCTTGAATAGCAAATCATGATGACTTTAACTGATAATTTTTAAAAGGGTCAGTATGATTAGATTTGTTTTAGATTCATTGATTTGAGTGTGTTGCAGAGCTTTGAGGAATACAATCTAATGTATGAATCACATAGAACTCTGTCACAGTTATTCAGGTGGTAAGTAGCAAGGACCAAGCTAAACCAATATAAATACAAATGGAACAAAAGGAGACAGCTTTTTTATCAAATGCAAATGACAAAGAGGTTATGACTTGATACTTCATTAGATGTGGCTTTTAAGAGTGAGGTATAGCCTAAGTGACTGCCTAAGTCCCTACCTTGGGTGTTATACAGATGGGTGTGCCATTAAGTGAGATGGGAAATGCAGGAAGAATACTGAAACATACGATTGAGAGGAAGGGGAAAGCAGTGAATGATGATTTGAGTTTGGGTTACAAGTGAGATATCCTATTGTTTATTCATTTAGTAATATATATTTTTATATAAATATATATAAAAAAATATATATAAATATATATATTTATATAAATATATAAATATATATATTATATTTTTTATATATATTTATATATATATAAATATATATATATAAAGGTCACAATAGAAATCAGGTCAGGAAATAAATATCTGGCATAAAAATTGGCATAGGCTTGTTAGTTTAAATCTTGAGTATAAGTAAGATGAACCAAAGTAGAAGAAAAGGAATGAAAGACCCTTATGTAAGAGGTCCTAGCAAAACCACACCACAATGAAGAATGGGAAAATGTGATTTAAAAACATAAAAAAAATGAATCAGAAGAAAGATTGTCAAAAAGCTAAGAAACAAAAGTTCAGCCATTCAATTTGATATCATGAAAGTCATTGGTTAAAGTTTGTGAAGAAAGTTTCAGTGGTGAACAGAAAGGATGATTGCTGGATCTCTCTCAAAAGAATTTCTCTAAAAAGGGAGAGAGTATGACAGCAAGAGAGAAAAAGCAATACTTAGAAGTAAAGAGTAGAAACAAGTTACTCAAAATAGAAGGAACTTGAACAATGGAGCTAATAGAGAAGCGAACAGATGAGCAATAGTTCTTGTTCCTTGAGATGAAAAAAGAGGAATCAAGACTTCAAAAGCAGAAATTGGCCTCCATGGGGAAGGCCCCTCAAGTTCTGAGGCTAGAAAAAATATTAACTAGGGCAATGTAAATAAATTGGCCTGTGGAATGGGAGTGAATCTGAGTTGTTTGTGATTCTGCATCTCATTTTCTTAAGAAAAACAGAAGGGACTATAGCAGTTGAAGAGAACAGACTTGAGTAGAGGGCTTAAAAAAAGCAATGAGAAATATGATAAAGAAGCTAACAAAACATAAGGAAGGTAAAGAAATACAGGATTTTATGGATGCTAATTTCTCTATTATATACTTTTAGTTATGACTTTTGACGCTAATGTCAAATTCAGCATACAAATTCAGCATACTCCATCCACCCAAAGGATAATTTCATGACATATATAATATACATATAATTATATATAGTTATTATATATGTAAACACACACACAAATGAAAGGAACTATAATGGTGTTAGAAAGTAGAAAATGGAACACCAAGCAATACAGAAATTATGAGAAAATGTGGGAAGATGGAAAATAAATGTAATTGAGTAACAGGAGAAAAGGAAGAAGAGATACTGCAGTTCAAAATCTAAACTAAGAGCAACAGAGCCCTTAAGAAGCTTCAAGCTGGGAGTCAAAAATGCAAATCTTTGAGTAGACCTTCAGTTAATCATCAGAGTGTAGAGGGAACTTCATTCCAAATATCTAAACCAAAGGAAACTGGTGATTTTTCCCCTCAGCCTACAAACCAAGACTGCTCTGGGAGTACAGTGAAACATCTACCAATGTAATTACTCAAATATGGAGGTCATAGACTAAGGATTTTTCAAAACAGAACTTGAAGTAGCTGTAGAATTCTAGGATATCATGCATAAGGCTGTCTAAAAGCAAAGACAGCCTTATCAGAGAGTGAAGTACATTAAAACCCTCAAATGCCAAGTGCAAATCCTTTCCTGTTTTGGTAAAGGTAGAGACCCTAGCTTTTTGCTTGCTACATACTCACAAACACCACAAACACCACACAGAATCCTGACAGGCTGTGAGTACTGCTGTTGAGCCTTCAGCTTCACTCTATTAAAAACTACTCCATTGGGACGCCTGGGTGGCTCAGTTGGTTAAGCGGCTGCCTTCGGCTCAGGTCATGATCCCAGCATCCTGGGATCGAGTCCCACATCGGGCTCCTTGCTCGGCAGGGAGCCTGCTTCTCCCTCTGCCTCTGCCTGCCACTCTGTCTGCCTGTGCTTGCGCTCTGTATCTCTCTCTCTCTAACAAATAAATAAAAATCTTTAATAAAAAACAAAACAAAACAAAACAAAACAAAACAAACAAACAAAAAAAAACTACTCCGTTGGAGCAATTTATATAAATCAAGGCAGAGGAAAACCACACAAGGTACCTAGATAATTAACCTAGTCCTTCATTTTAAAATATGAACAACTGCCACATATCATTAAATAAAGAAAAAAAATCTAATTGAAAGGGACCAAGATAAAGAAATTGAGCTGGAAAACAAAATAATTCAAGGAAAAGAAAAAAAAAATTTCATTTTTTGTTAGTGTAACATCAGACTGATAATTAAAATAATATGGACATTAATTGAAGGGTAACTATGAGCTGGTCACAGTGTCAAGTGATTATAAGCATTATATATATACATATATATATTTTCATACTTTTTATAAGTATATTTTATATTTATATATGTATGCATATAATATATGTATATATATTAATCTATATTCATATTATATCTACTGTAGAAAATAATATATCAAATAACCAGAAATATTACTGGAAATTAAAACTATGATTGAAATTAAAATAAGAATAAATAATTGTTAATTATATAATAAAACGAATCAAGCTGGTGATATACAAGGTAAAATCTAGTAATCCTCCCAGATGTAAATCAGACAAAGATGTGCAAGATATCTGAGAAAATTTGGAAGAGATGGAGAATAAATTAGAGGAAAAATAAGGAAACAAAAAAAGTAAGGAGATTTTTCTTAATTTAGTCAATTTAATATTTAGTCAATTTCTTAATTTAGTCAATTTTTATGCTGAAATTTGAATTTGTAACATTAACACAATTTCTTAATTTTATTTGTAATATGTTATAAAGTAATAATATTAATGACCTAAAGTTTTAAATTATGTAACCTTGTTTTATATGTATTTCACCTCATTTAATAAATATTGTTGATTAATTTACCTCAAATTCACAACAAACAACACTACTCCTTATTCCTGAATGAAGCTTATCTAACAGACATATTTTCTCCATAATGTCCATCATAGCCTGCTTACTCTTAAGAACAGTCTACACAGCACTTTATCATCGTGCTTGGGATCCACTGTAAACAGAAAAATCACCAACAAAAAAGTACAGAAAAGTGAAAAATATGGCACTGAGAGACCGAGAAGAGGGCAGGTAGATGGATTCTTAAATGTGGAATCTATGAACACCAAAGATTGGCTGTATGTGAAAGATTCATAGGTAACATTGTAGAAAGGGAAGAGTCATGATGTTGGAAGAGTAGACAATGTTGATAATAGGTTGGATTCTAGTTTAGGAGTATTACCCTAGAGGAATTTGGGCATGAAGCAAGAGTTAAGCTGAGGAGCAAAGACTGTATTTTGGTTTTATAATAATCACTTTATTTATGTGTGGTGTGGTGAGAGAAGTGGTGAGAAACAAATTTGAGATTGATCAGAAGCCCTGGTGCTAATCCTGGTAAGAAATTGTAAGACCAAAAAGAAAGAAAGTGACAATGGAATGATGGGAAGGGATGACTATTCAAGGTGAAGGATAAATGAGAAGGAGGAATCAAATTTGACTTTCTGATGACAGAGATGTTATGTACTGAGACAACAATTAAAGGCAATTTCAAGAGGGAAAAAAATAGGAAATTAATTTTAACTAATATAGAGGAGGAAATTTTTTTCCTCTATTATTTTAAGTTTTGAGAATTAGACATAAGACAGATTTGCAGAATAAAACTGTAAAATATTATTATTATTATATATCTCCCATATATGATATTACATATTTCCCATATACTTGAGAAAATTTATCACAATTACAAAATCTTGAAGAAACAATTGGAGTTGAATGCTTATAGTGAATGGAACAAAACATAGTAAATTTTGGAAAACACAATAAAGCAAAAAGGGGCTTAGGCTGGGTACTTAACTAGATAGAGAAGTGACTAGAAAGATGAAAAATAAAGGTTAGTTTAATAAAATTGGTTAGTATAGATTCATCTTGGTCTCAGCTTCCCATCTTTGGTGAAAAGAATGTTACTTTCATTCTGATATAGGGAGGGCATGTTTCACATGGGAATTTCATCTGCTTTTAAGAAAAAGAAGAAAGTTCAGAGTGTCCTTCTTATATCTGCTGTATTCCAAATACCTTTAACTCATTATAGTCAACGTGCCAGAGTGGCATACTTTGGGCGGGTGTGTTTTAAACTCCTTCACGAGGTTGAGTTTTAGTTGCCTATAGAGGATATCCAGGTATAGATTTTTTAAAAACATTTATGCATATGCATCAACTTTAAGATGAAATATAAGTAATGTGGAAGAAATGAAATCCCCGAATTAAAAACAAAACAAATGACAAAAACAAAGCTATATAAAACTAAGAAGTTGAAGGAGGTAGAAGAATATGTGAAAGAAAGAATAAAAAAAAAAAAATAGCCAGAATAGTAAGAAGGAAGTGGAGAACATTTTGTGGAAGCTAAACAAGAAAGAAATGGACAATAATGTTAATTATGGCAAAGAAGTAAAACAAGTTAAGCTCAGGAAGACATCCAAGATATTTGGCAATTAGGAAAGAACTTGGTGACCCTAACAAAGAGTGTTTCTCTGTAATGAAAGCCAGATTGGTTTAGATTGAGAGGGAAACAGATGGTAAGAAATTCTAGGTGGCCTATTCATGATCAAGCACACACATTCAAGCTTGTCAACATTTAAATCTCAATTCTGCTATTTGAAAACGGGGTACACTTTGGAAATTTATTCAGTGTCTTTGTTTTTTTGTCACCTGTATAATAGGTTTGTTAAGGACTTAACTGTAAAGTGTTGCTCTGAAGAAGAAATGAGTTAATGCAAGTGAGGTGCTAAGAACCTTACCTGGCACTGAATAAACACTTAATAAACTTTTATAAAAAAGATATATTCTGAGGACACCTGGGTGGCTCAGTTGGTTAAGTTCCTACCTTCAGCTCAGCTTTTTGATCCCAGGATTTTGGAATTGAGTCCCGCATTATCTCCTTGCTCATTGCCTATTCCTCCCTCTGCCTGCCACTGCCCCTGTTGTGCTCCCTCTCTCTGATGAATAAATAAATAAACAAACAAACAAACAAATAAATCTTTAAAAAATGTACTCTGATCACATATTTTTATAAGCTTTCTAATAATAGAAACAACAATCAATAAGAGCATCTCTACATTTTTAAATCTGTTTATTGGAGAAGGAAGAAACATAAACTGCAAATATTTTTAAAAATCGTTTATCATTAAGCAGAAACAGACTGCAGAAAATTTAATTAAGTTGTATACTTTGACTTCACAAAACTAATGTTTGTTTTTAACTTTAAAATCATGTTCCCTTCAAAAAACCTTTAGAAAACTTCTTGTGCATACTTAACTTTAGCATTTATCATTTTAAAATGCATCCTGTATCATACCTCATGTTTTGTTTTACATCTTAGTTTTACTTAGGCTAAAAACATTTAAACTTTTCTAAATTAAAAGAAAATAGAAAGATGAAAAATTATACCTTTATTTTATTTGGTTTCCAGTTTAATCAAAATGTTATGTTTCATTTATTTATCCTTTAACATCATGAAGTGCTGAAAAATTTTTTTTTAATGTTGTGGATTTGGTTTTCTTGGACATTACATTACCATGAAACTGCAATGTTTTAAGTGTGAAAGCATTAGAGTTTCAAGTTTGATTTGGCATGAACACTTTTCTCTGGCAAACCTTCAGCCTCAAAGACATACATGCCTATTTGTGGTTTCTTATGGTTTGAGCCTCTTTGTGGGAAAAGAGATTGGGTTAACATGATCAAAAATATCTTTGTGGGGTGCTGGCAGGTAGAAAGGGAAACAGACAAGAAAAAACTGACTACATAAAGGATTCCCAAAAAGATATCCCAAGAGGAAAAAAGAAAATCAGTCTCTTACTCATGTTAAACAACATACCCATATTAGGTACAGTTCATACTTGAGAAAGCTGAGCTTGATATTTATTTTAGCTAGATTTGCCTCGGTGTATTACTCTCAGCTATTCAGTTTTCTATTTCTAGAACTTACTGTTAAAGTTGTCTTTACATGAAAAAAAAAATCTTATCTCTTCTGAGCAATTCACAGTTGTCCCACCAGATCTTTGAGCTCAATTCTTGCAAGTACATAATTATTAACTCTATTGTGTCAATCTGTTTCCTCCTATATAAGTGCATATTTATCCCTTTAAGGGGGTTAGGATTACGTTTATTCTTTTATCATAATATTTTTATTGCATTTCTTATATGTGTTGCATTTATTTGTATGTGCTGGTGACAGAGAGATGAGAAAATCTATTCAAAGCTCACTATAAGACATTCAGCCTAGACAGCAGTCAGGTCAACAGTAGATCAACAATAGAGGCAGATGTCAGAGATATTGCAGATTTGGTTCCAGACTACCACAATAAAGCATATATCTCAATAAAGCAAGTCAAATTAATTTTTGCATATAAAAGTTATGTTTATAACACTATAGTCTGACTAAGTGTGCAATAGCATTATGTATAAAAAATGTGCATACCTTAATTTAAAAATATTTTATTGCTAAAAAATGCTAACAATCATCTGAGCTTTCAGTAAGTCATAACCACTGATCACAGGTAATCATAACAAATATAAAAATAATGAAAATTTTTAAATATTGAAATGTAATACATATAAGAATAATAAAGAAAAAAGTTTAAAATACTGTGATTTGATGTATTATCCAATATGTGACACAGAAACACAAAGTGACCAAATACCATTGGGAAAATGGCACTGATAAACTTGTTCAATACAGTGTTGCTGCAAACCTTCAATTTTTAAAATATGCAATATCTGTGAAGTACAATAAAGTGAGACACGATTAAACAAAATACATCTGTAATTATTTAAAATCATTATAATCACATTTCATTAATGAAACATGAGGAAAGCAATACATAAGAAGACCTAAACTTGTCCTGAAATCAAACAAAAATAAATCAAAATATCCTGGAAGTGAAAGCATAAGTAGTAGATGTAAAGACCTTAAGGAATAATGACTTCTTAAGTATTCATAGAGCTGTAAAAAAGATAGGAAGACTGGAATTAAATCTCAGTTGGTAGGCAGGGATTGGGATTATATGTGAAGTAAATACAGAGATGAAAACAGAGTTATATCATGCAAAACTTAATAACTGTTAAGATATTTATTTATATTTAATACCTATTAAAAGTAATTGCTAGGAGTGTTTGAAATCTATTTTTTAAAATCATTTAATTTTCATAATATTGTATTTATGTAGATACATTTAGTCCCCACTGTATACAAGAAGAAATTTGGCACAGAAAATTAAATAACTTGCCCAAAATTACATAGTTAGTAAGCAGGAGAGCTAGAATTTGAAGTGACTCCAGAGGCTGCTTGCTTAGCCAAAGTTTTACGGTCTCACTAGATGGACTGCGGGGTAATGCTAAGGATTTAACATTATTTTAAGTTTACATTATTCTAAATGCATTTTAAAAAGTGGCATAAGAATTTACGAAAAGGTTACAAGGAGAGAGAAGAGCAACATAAATATTTTATATTAAAAATACTCAGATGAGGGGCGCCTGGGTGGCTCAGTGGGTTAAAGCCACTGTCTTTGGCTCAGGTCAAGGTCTCAGGGTCCTGGGATCGGGCCCCTACATCGAGCTCTCTGCTCAGCGGGGAGCCTGCTTCTCCTTCTCTCTCTGCCTGCCTCTCTGCCTATTTGTGATCTCTCTCTGTCAAAATAAATAAATAAAATTTTTAAAAAATACTCAGATGATTCATCGAAGAGTAGAATCAAAAAGCCCAGTATATCTCTGGGAATAATAATGATGGCTTAGATTTTGATGATGGCAAAAGAGATGTTGTAAAGTGGATAGACCTGAGAGCTATACAAAATTTAGAATCCAAAATGGTTAGCTATTAGTTAGATTTGGATGAGGGAGATGTACAAAACATCTCTCAGGTTGCTATTATTAAAAATTTTTTTTTTTATTTCTACGTTATGGAAAATATAGGGCCTTTATCCAAAAAAAGTAAATATTCTAACATGTGCATATAAACATGGATATTGTTTTTATACTTCATGTAGCTAATGACCACATAAAACATGCACAAAGGACACTAGAAGATTTGGGACTGCAGGTTAAGAACTCTATATATCATAGGTTATACAGAGGTTAGCTCTCCTGCTAGTGGAACCAAATTTAAATCCTTAGAGAATAGTTAGATCACCAGAAATTAGTTCAGGTCTAATGAAAGCAGTCTAGAAGGTAAGATGAAGTATGGATTCAATCCAATAGCAGAAAACTCCTATTGTGGGTAGAGGGACCCCAAGAACCAAAATCCAAAGAGCATGTTCTGGATTTAAGCTAGCAAGCAAAACTTAGAAATTAAATTCCATCATTCCAGAAGTTGTATAACTGTTGTGGCAGGTAACCACAAAAGCACATGGCCCAGTGACCATTGGCATCTCTCAAATATTCTTGTAGGTAATATACAGCCTCATATCATAAATTTATAAACACTTCACAAGATCTGAGAAATTTCTAAAATTCTGTCTCATTTCTATGTCTACTATAACTGTCCTATTTTGTTAGAATGTAAGTTCCATGTGGCAGAGATTGCTGACTGTTTTGTTCACTTCTGAATCTCCAGCATTTAGGAGAGTATCCAACCTCTGAGCATTGTAGTAGTTCTTAGTAGTGCTTACTGAAAAAAATTATGTATTTCCTGCCTCCTTTGTCTTGAATGCAAGCTAACAAAATAGCATCCTGATCAGTCACATCTTAGCTATACATCCTGGCAGACCCCAGAGAGCAAGACATGAGTAGATGCTCTCAATCCTTTTTTTTTTTTTGGTCTTATCCTTCCAGTTTTTATAGAGTAGCTTATAAGAGACAAACTCTGTTGTTAGAAAAACTATAAAAGCTATATAAAATTATTTTAAAATGCTGTAAGGAGGAGTTAAAAGAGCAACTAAGGCAGAGAGGATTTGAAAGGCTAAGCTGTTGAGACAAGAAAACACATTAAGGTAAGCTCCAAATTCTTCGCTGAGTTTCAACCCAAGGTATTTGTGTATCTGTAATGTATGCAAGCTGATCAGTAGCTCAGCCCTTTTGGAAGCGTCAAGAGGATAGGTAAGCAAAAAATGAAATTGAGAACTACAAATTAGTGCTACAAATTGTAAGTACAACTGAAGGGCTGAGATTACAGAGAAAACAAAACTATAGGGAAATCAGCATAGAATTCTGCTCAGTTTTTTTCTAGAGGTATTTCCTAATCCTTATGCTGCATATAGTAAGTGGCCGGGAAGTCAAGGTTAAGGCAATAGAAGCTAGAAAACTAAACAAAACTTTAGTAGTAACAGTGTTAAGGAGACAAAAACTGGATCTAAGGGCCTAATAGAAAGGACATTACCTGGAACACAACCCAGACCTTTATCTGAGATTTCTGAAGGACACTTCCTTAAAAGAAAATACAAACAGGATCACTCTTCACAATGCTGAAAAATACAGCCGCAAGTCCTTTGATGTTAATCTCAACCTATCCCAATAAAATGCCAGACACACAAAATCTTCCCTGAAATAAGATAATAGAACTCAGAGAATGAATAATTTGTATATGCAATAGTTACTAAATCAGACTTCCTCAGACTTCTGAGGAAGATTAATCAAAAAACAAAACAAAACAAAACAAAAAACAGGAAGACCTTAAAGCCTTAAAGTCATTGAAAGTGTGAGCCATATATTCTAATTTTCAGTCATGAATTTTAGATGTGTTCAAGAAAATAGATTTTTTAAAACTAAAAAATTCCTCCGGGGAACGTTAGACTGTTAAAAATAATCAAATAGAAATTCTAAAATTGAAATATATAGTAATTTTATATAAGAATCCAATTGATGGGATGAAAAGCCAAAAAGACACTACAAAAAGACAATTAAACTGGAAGACTGATCAGTAGAAATTGTTCCAACTCAAGAAAGGTGAGAAAAAAGAAAACAAATACAAAAGTTTAAGAGGTATTTTGATCACAGTAAAAAGTTCTGACATACAGATAACTGGAATCCTAGGAACTGAAAAAAGAAATAAAGGAATAAAGCAAATATTTGAAAAAATAATGACCAAAAATGTTTCAAAAACTAAATCAGAAATCAAAATAAAAAGAGAAAAATCTCAGAAGCATCCATTGTCTTTAATGGGCCAATAATGAGACTGATTGCTGACAGTTTAATAAAAACAGTAGAAGACAAAAGAAATTGACGTTTCAAAATTATAGAAAATAACTGCCAATCTAAGACTTTATCCAAAAATCAACCTCCCTCCACAACTCAATTATTCCTTTTTATTTTCTCTGCCTGTATAAGTGAGGCAATCCCAGCATCACCAGTGCCATCACCAGCAGTTTCAGTGTGTGCCTTCCCCTCCTCCTAGGTATGCATCTCTATTCATTGCCCATCCCAATGCAGCAATGTTATGACCCTCTTAGAGAACTAAATGACATTTATCTGGGCTTTCAGAATTTCCTACTTTCCACGAAAAGCCCTTCAGCCTCCTCAAAGAAGACTGACTGAAGCCCTATTTCAGAAGGATCCAACAATGCGGTTTCTAGCAGTCACATAGAATGGTTTGTTGCTTACAGAGATTAGGCAACCAGAAGCCTTGACCTGTCTCTGGTATAGGGTATGACAGCAAAGATGTCAATGGATGAAAACAACTATTGTTTGCTTTACTCTGTTGAAGATCAGCTGTTTGATGTGGAACAAGAATTCAGAAATGAATGTATGGCTAAAACTCTGGTACTTCAAGAATAGAAACATCATCCTTGATAGATACAACACTGAGGTTGTTTCTGGAATGGCAATAGGTGCTTTATCAACAGGGATGTGGTGTTTTTTGGGAAGCTGCCCAGTTTGAATAAGTGGACTGCTGAGTTCTGGTCAGGTACAGGGGACAAATGTGGAAATCAATTAATCTCTGGATTTGATAAGGATTTTGATCCATATGATACATAACAAGATATGATAGCTGTGTACCATAGAGATTCATCACGTAGGTACTCTTAGTATTCTATATGCAACACTTCTCTCAGCTTCTTAAATAATTAGATGGAAACTTCCATAATGCTCCTGTACCTGATATGGATATCATTAGCATGTTACTGGTAGAAGATGATCCAGATGCAATATTTCCAATGGAATATGTCCTCAGTGCAAGTGTGGTCTGCTTAGGTGATGCAGGTAGATATTCTTGTGATCAGCAAGGAATGACCTGTTCAGTGCCAGTAAGCTGTTCTTAAGTTTAAACATCATTTAGCCCTTTATAAAATGTTCTGAATGAAGACTGAAGATTCTTGTTTTCCAAGAACGTAATGGGGAGGTAATAATACCTTGAGGATTTCAGAAACATGGTGTTCTGTCCCTCCCAAAGCCAGGCCAACTGCCATGAGAAAACTGGAACATATTCTCAGGACCCTCAAAGGAATAAACGCTCTTGCTATGACCAAGAGTGATTTCCAGGGAAATTTAAGCAATGGAATTTGCAGAGGATTCCTAAACTAATGGTTACTTTCAGACCTACAAAATGAAGTTATAAATGTCTCTGTTAGGAAGACAGAAATTCTGTCCCATCCACTATGGTTTGAAGACAGACTCTATCGAAAATCAAATTTCAAAAGAAAAAGAGAATATTAAATCCGATAATTACTAAAAAGAGTCTAAAATTTTTGTTTAATTTTGTTATTTAAATACATTCTATTATATAGAGAGACTATTGACATTTTGAACATATCTGTGTTTGATTGCAGGTATAAATAATTTCTTAAGTTGTTATCTAAGACCCAGGAGAGAAGATTAGAGTTGTGTCTCTTAGTTTTGTTTTGCCATAAGAACTACTAAATGTGAAATGCCCCCTGGTCAGGGTTTTCTTTGGTAGACTTCCTCTGTTTCACATAGTAGTTCATAAAATCTGTCCGGAAGAATTTAAGTCAGAAGTCAATTGTGTATACTGAGTCAGAAACCTTCAGCTTTCGTTCTGAATTGGCCTTTTAATGTGTGTACAGAGTAAATAAAGGCCTAAGCTTATTTCAGATGAAGTGTGTCATGCAAGAAAGAGGCTGCAGTTTTCATCTGGGACTTTCTGAGCAAGTTTTATAATACTATGTAACATTATCTGTTCAGAATCTGTGATTTGTTCACAGTAATATTATGCAATTCCATTCCTAAGGAATATGATGAAATATCCATATATAATATAAAGAAGAATTTTGTTGTTCATTCCTGAATATAAACTTTCTCTTTTGATTTTAGTAGAGGAATGGAATGATACTGCTTTCTTCCAAAAGGGAAATAGTAAATATTTTAGCAATAGGATTTATCTTTTCTTTGTAGTAGTTAATATTTGAGATTACATGGCAAAGTTTCAGGGAAGGTTAGTGCCTTGCAAAGTGGATAGATCTACTTTCAAATAAGATATTTGTAACTTTTTTTTTTTAATATTTTATTTGACAGACAGAGATCACAAGTAGGTGGAGAGGCAGGCGGAGAGAGAGGGGGAAGCAGGCCCCCTGCTGAGCAGAAAGCCCGATGCGGGGCTCAATCCCAGGACCCTGGGATCATGACCTGAGCTGAAGGCAGAGGCTTTAACCCACAGAGCCACCCAGGTGCCCCAAAATATTTGTAACTTTTTAAAAAAATTACATGCACAGATTTATTTCAGATGTTTTTATATGTTTGAAAATGGTATGTCTCACACTCTGTGTTATGAAAAAAAAATATGCTTGTGATTAAAAAAAAAAAAATTGAAGGGGGCCCTGGGTGGCTCAGTCGGTTAAGCATCTAACTCTCCATTTCATCTCAGGTCATGATCTCAGTGTTGAGCCCCATGTCAGGCTCTATGCTCAGTGTGGAGTCTGCTTCAGATTCTTTCTCCCTCTTCTTCCTGATCTCTCACTTTCTCAAATAAATAAAATATATCTTTTTTTAAAAAATGAAGACAAAATAAGGATTTCTCGGGGAAAAAAATCTGCAAAACTTTGGTCAAGTAGACCTCTTCTTGAGGTACTCTTCTAAAGAGGTTCTTATGGCAGAGGAAAAATCACCTATAATTGAAACATAGAAATTCAGGAAGGAATAAAAAACATCAGAAAGGGGAAGTAGGTGAGCAACTCTGAGTAAATTTTAATTGTATAAATAACATAAGAGTTAATATGCCTGGCAAAGAAAGCACAAAAGACAAGTGGGACGTAAAATGAGATTTAACTGGTCAAGGTCCTTGTCTTGGAAATGATGAAAATACCAATGTACTTCACATTGTAGTAAGCCAAAGATTTATACAGCCATCCCCAAGGTAACCATCAAAACAAACATTGAAAAGACTGTGTAATTAATAGCTGTCAGAGGGCAGAGTAAGAAGATAATTAAAAGAAAACCTTTATAAGATGAAGATAGGAGGAAAAAAAGGAGCAAAGAAAAAAATGGTGCAAGGAGATAAAAATAGGAAAGTGGTAACTGTACAACTAAACATATCACTAATTGCATTAAAAGTAAATAGAGGAAAAAGTCCAGTGAAAAGGTAAGATTGATGCAGAGGTGCGCCTGAGTGGCTCAGTCAGTTAAGTGTCCCACTCTTCATTTTGGCTCAAGTCATGATCTCAAGGTTTAGATAAAGCCTCGCGTCAAGCTTTGTACTGGGTATGGAGCCTGCTTAAGATCCTCTCTCTCCCTCCCCCTCTGTGTCTCCACTCTTTCTTTCTACATCTCTCTGTCCTGTCCTGTGCTCACGCTCTCTCTCTCCCTTCCTCTCTAAAAAAAAAGAAAAAAAAAAGATGCAGAAGCATCACAATTCAAAAAGAAATATTTTAAAAATTTCCATGCAAGCACTAGTACCAACTCCTGAAAACTGGAGTAGCTATACAATGTTAGACAGACTTGTGGCCAAAAAAATTATCTGAGATGGAAATGGGTTTTAACAGTGATAAAAGTGTCAATCTACCAAAAGATGTGAAATTCTAAAATAGCAACTAATAACAAAGTGACAAAATATATAAAACAAAAATCAGTGCAATTATAAAAACGAATAGAAAAATCAATAATTATTGTGGAGAACTTTGAATAGATAGTTCAAATAGTTGATAGAACATGTAGAAAAAATAATCACTGTATATCTGAATAACATTAACAGACTAGCTCCACTTGATATGTATAGAATACCACCTCCAATAATTGTAGCAAACTCACTATTTTCACATGCAGTTGAAATATTTACCAAAATGCTGGAAGCAAGTCTGAATACATTTTAAGGATGTAAATAGTATAGCATATATTTGTAAATCAACTGAATTTAAACAAGAAAACAATAAAAACAAGATGATAAAAATCTTACATAATTTTTTCAAAGAATATAAAAAAGGGAAAACTTCTCATCATGCTTTATGAGATGTGCATAAGTGAGATACCAAAACCTGATAAGAATATCACAAGAAAGGAAAATTATGAGTCAGTCTTTCTCATAACCATCATCACAAAAATTCAAAACAAATATCTGCTAATTAAATACAGCCATCTATAAGAATTTCTGAATATCCAAAACCAAGTAATTAAAGAATATATTCTTAATCTGAGATAAGGCATGAATAATACAAAAACCTACAGAAAACATATTTACATATTTGTTGTTATGACATATGACATATAACTTCATAAATATGTATGTTTATATATTTGTTTTCAAGAACAGACATACATATACATTTATAAAATATTAGAAGTATCCCCCACAGCCAAAGTTTAGAAATGAGTCAAGAATACCCATTATCACCATTTCTACTGATCATTATTCTGGTTATCTTAGCCAGTAAAATAAGGAAGAGAATACTATCATTATTTATAGTCAACATGATTGCATAGATAAAAAATCTAAAAGAATCTACAAAGTGTATTATTATACTACTATTCCATAATTACAATTTTACTATTGGAATTAATCAGAAAGGGTGATGATACAAGATTAATATAAAAATCAAATATAATTGCTTATATTGTTATGAATCTAGTATCTATTTAAACGATTAGAATATAAACTTAAAAAGAGATATCATATACAACGTATCAATAAGACATTCATAATACCTCAACACTGAATACTACATTACCAAGAAAAACTAATTACCCAGAATGTATAATGGAAAAAGATATACTTAATAGCTAGCAGAATGTTCACGTTTGTTTCCTGCTGCATGGGAAATGAGAACCATTATGATAGTAAACAAAAAAATAACATTCACTGGAACCACCCCCACTTCCACTCCACTCAAAAACAAAAGCAATACCATATCTCTGGATTGTGAAGGCCAGGATTTTAGACTCTCCCCAAATCCCGTGTGCGATATCGGGCACTGCGAGTGAAGTTCTAGTTTCAGTTATTAGTGTTCGACTTGGCAGGCAATGCTAGACTAACTGCTCCACATTCCATTCTGCATTTTAATCTGTAGAGAAATGCAGGAGCTAAACCCTTAGATTCATGCAACTTTTGTACAGGGTTTTAAGGTTTACCATCCATCTTATGGTCTCAAGTTGGCCCTGAATTTGTTATTTACATAAATTCTGATAACATCCTACAAATCAAAGACCTTTAGGTTTCAGCTTCACTCAGAGACACATAGTTTTTATCAATGAACAAATGAAAGAAAAACAAGTCTATATTTTAAAGCAATAGACAGTCTTCTTGGGTTAAAATAGAACTGAGAGAAATTACCCAAACCTACATGTAAGAAGATAATTAAATGGGGCTTTGATGTAAAACTATGCCTAAGAACCAGGTTTCCTCAGAGAACCTGGTTTATAAAAGACGCTGTGAAGAGAAAAAAAAAGTTGGTAAAAGATAGTGGCTGTGAAGAAGACAGTTGCAAGACAGATATCATTCAGTAAGATAGCAGCTGGAGATATAGACTGGAAAACATATATTGAAGAGAAAATTTTAAGTTTCCAGATCCAATTACCCTTAAAGAGATAAAGGACAAAGATGTGTTAGGTGTTCCTGAATTATATTGAGTCCCTGTTGGAGCAAAGTCCAAAGCAAACTTAGATCCAGAAAATGATTGGAAATTACTTTATAAGTCTTCATAGCAAGAGCAATTAGGAAACTATATCCTTTTGTACCAAAGATGAAGAAGAAACAACTGGAACTTATATCCACTCAACTAAACCTTCCTAAAGCAAATAAAGAGTATAGAGAAACTGAATACTAGAGGCACAACCCACTACTACTAAAAAATCATGTTGCAGAATGAAGGTTCTCAAGGCCTAATGCCTAATGCTACATAAGCTTTTCAAAACAGGTGTGCCTGGTTGGCTCAGTCAGTTAAGTGTCTGCCTGCAGCTCTGGTCATGATCCCAGGGTCCTGCTCAGAGGGGAGTCTGCATTTCCCTCTCCCTTTGTCCCTCCCAGCCTCCCCACCTGCATCACATGTGTGTGTGGATTTGCACTCTCTATCTCTCAAATAAATAAAATCTTTAAAAAGAAACAAACAGGGGCGCCTGGGTGGCTCAGTGAGTTAAGCCACTGCCTTCGGCTCAGGTCATGATCTCAGAGTCCTGGGATCGAGCCCCGCATGGGGCTCTCTGCTCAGCGGGGAGCCTGCTTTCTCCTCTCTCTCTGCCTGCCTCTTCTGCCTGCTTGTGATCTCCATCTGTCAAATAAATAAATAAAATCTTAAAAAAAAAAAAAAAGAAACAAACAAACAAAAACCAAACAAAATAAAAAAAAAAATAATTAGCAAAGGTCAGTGTCTGGGGGAACACAAGCAGTGTCACTGGTTCTAACTTGTGTTGTGGAGCCCACATTTCAGAGGCATCATCTGCAGACTCAGTTCAGAAATCTCCTGAGAACAAATATACAAAGGAAATAAATGTAGAGATGAAGGACAAACCTACCCTAAGAGTTAGGTATCAACTGAAAGCCTATAGAAGATATACCATTCCCAGAGGCCATACCCAATTCAGCATAGTAGGAAGTGTCAAGTAGGAGAGTTTGAATGTGCTGAACAGGCACATTTTGCATAGGCTGCCCAAAATGCCATTCTCTGAGGGAAGAGAGAATATACATCAATGACTTACCTGTTCAACAGGAAAATGGACAATGCCAAGTGACTACTTGAAAGGAGAGTTTTCCAATTAACTTTAAAAGACCAAGTTGTAAACTAGGGACAACAGCACAGAAGAAAGTATTATCTGAGGCAAAAAACAATTTTCTCTATTTACTTGCCATATGTGAGACCCAGTGCATCTCCACTTTATATTTCACAATTATTCTGGAGTCCTATGTTCGCCTGAAATAATAACTTCAGGTGCTAGGGTTTTATTTTTTTATTCTTATTTTTACTTTTTTTTTTTAAGATTTTATTTATTTATTTGACAGAGATCACAAGTAGGCAGAGAGGCAGGCAGAGAGAGAGAGAGAGGAGGAAGCACACTCCCTGCTGAGCAGAGAGCCTGATGCAGGACTCAATCCCAGGACCCTGAGATCATGACCTGAGCTGAGGGCAGAGGCTTTAATCCACTGAGCCACCCAGACACCCATATTTTTACTTTTTTTAATTTAGTGGATGAGGAGTCAGCATGATGACCGTCATATTTATTCTGCTAATTCCTGAACTTTCTTAAAGAGAAGCTCCTGAGAAACTAATTAGGACTCTGATGTACTAGAGGGACCCCTGTGATTACCATGGAAGAGAACCCAGGCTACAGATGCTTAAAGGTGCTCACATCTCTGCAGACATTGAGAACATCTTCGGCTGAGTGAGAGCAAAATAAAAAATCAGAAAGAATGAGTTTATAAATTTTAATTTCAAACTTCACCTCACATGGTCAAAAGAATTTAATTTTGTTCTTTAGCCATTCTTTTTTTTTTTTCCTTCAGCCTTTCCTGCTCTTGCTACTAGTAATTGATAACTCAACCAAAGTTAGCCATCTAAGGTTCCAGAAAATTAGCCAAAAAGAATTTCTGCTCTTGCATGTTTGTGATAGGAAGTGTTTGGTAAAGCATACAGTTTTGTTTTGTTTTTCCTGATCAAAAAATGTTTAAAAATCAAATTTTTTTCTGCTCTCTTACCAGTCCTTTTTTTTTTTTTATAGACAAGGTGAAGCAAATTTCTCCTCTTTTAAGAGATGACCAGTTGGAATTATATTTTCAACGTTTCCTAGTACAGAATTGGAAAAGGTAAGAAATCTTTTGAAATTAATTTAATAAAACAATAATGACAATAATTGCTAACATTTATTAAATCACTTATTAAATGACAGCTGTTATTTTAAGAGCTTTAAAAATACTAACATATCAAATCTTCATTACACCAGTATTAAATATTCCACCTCTTCCACGTGGTGAAGTATCCTACCAAAAATCATGCAGGTGTTTTTGAGAAGATGAGTATTAGAGTTAGGACATTATCTTTGCTTTGTGTAAAACTTGATAAAAGACATTGTAATTTTCAGAGCCTGTCTAGAAATTTCTAACAATGCCGTTCTATGCTGTTTTTGTTGTTGTCGTTGTTTTGTTTTTTGATATATGCTCATGAAAAAGAAAAAGCATCTTGGGTGATTAAGTGCTCATCTCTCTAACAAATTACTAGCTGTGAGATCTTAACAAGCTCATGAATTTAATATTCTTTTATTCTTCAATACTTTTCTGCAAGAAGGTTTTCTAAGCACTGAGAATTGGTGGTGAAAAGACAGAGCAAGGACTGCTCTCTCGGAGACTACATTCAAGTGGAGGAGATGTATAGCTATCAGGCAAACATACAGTAAAATAATACAAAAATACAGTAATATAATTTTGGATAGTTAATACTTCTTTTCCTTAATTTCTTTTTTAGTGAATATTTTTTAAAATTTCCTACTTTATGGTTATTGCTGAGTTCAATAATATGTGGAAAGCATTTAGTACAGGAAAAATTATAGCTCTCGTCGCCATTATAGAAGTACATATTTAACTTTTGTTTGAATCTCTCTCTGTATATAGATTTTTTTCTGCTTACAAAGCAACACATGCATACTTTAAAAAGATTTAAATAATATAACTGACTTTTTTAAGTATTACACAATAGGAATCTCAGTTTATCTTTGAAATTCTAGGCCCTCAGTGTCCCCAAGGTTTGCAATATCCTATTGTCTGTTCAAAATTGTTGACTTCATTAGTAGCTTTATGAAATTTAAGATAAATATTTGCATAAGAAAGAGTTTTTATTGAAATGATCCCAAATCAACATATGCTTTGTCATTTGTGATAGTCCCCCTAGGAAGTAGAATGAATAATAAAAGGCCAGCCAGATGTAGAACTTATTTAGTACTTAACAAAGAGTTTATATTTGAGGCATTTAGCCATAACCATACTTCAGCTATATTTTTGTCTTGACACATTTTTTTCCTAACTCTGCACATATAGAGAGCTTCAAGCATCTACCATCTCTCTCTCCTTTTTTTTGTCTCACTTATTTTTTCTTTTTTGGCCTTAACAGATTTTGGTAGAGACAGTAAATGTACTTAAAACATAGTAAAGAAAACTCAGTAAATTTGCTTTAATCTGATAAATGGCATTGCTCACAGGGAACTATCCATATGTCATATGGTTGTTTATTTGTGAATATAAAAACGCAGTAGTTGTAAGATATTCCTAAAGGTACTTTAATCCTGGTCAGAATTATACAAAGTACTGTAAATTTAGTCATTAAAAATAAGCAGATAATTTTATTGTTCATTTTTAAAAACAGTTATATTAAAGGTTTTATTTATTAATTTAACAATCATTTTATGACACTTAGTATGTATCAGAAAATTTCTTGAACAATTTACAAATATTAATTCATTTAAGAATTAACCATCATGGGGTGCCTGGGTAGCTCAGTGGGTTAAAGCCTCTGTCTTCAGCTCAGGTCATGATCTCAGGGTCCTGGGATCAAGCCCCATCGGGCTCTCTGCTCAGCAAGGGAGCCTGCTTCCCCGCTCTCTCTGCCTGCCTTTCTGTCTACTTGTGATCTCTGTCTGTCAAGTAAATAAAATTTTAAAAACTTAATAAAAATTTTAATTAAAAAAAGAATTAATCATCATAAGAACCTAATGAGGAAGGTTCTAATGTAGCCCCTATTTTGCGGAAAAAGAAACTGAAGCGAGAGAAATAAGTTTTCCAAGATTACACATCTAATAAGTAGCCACGCTAGATTTAACACCAGCAAATGCAATTCTGAAGTGAAGTTTTTGACCACAGCCCTCTGCTGCCTCTCACTTGAAAAGTGACAAAGTCATTTATAGGTAGTAAAAGAAAGTCAAAGCTTGTTTTGTTTTATATTATAAATCCCTGAACATTCACTATCCCATTTAAAAAATATTTTTACTTCCAATAGTAATAGTATTCTAAGATAATTCTTATATTTCTTATGGGGAGGAAGAGTTTCTTTTGTCCTTCAAGGTCCTTCTAGCTGAACAAAGAATCAAATTGGCATGAGACAGAGGAAAAAGAAAAGAAATGTAATAGCTTATGTATAGGGAATCCACACATAAGAAATTCCAAAGGTAGTCCGAGAAAATGAGGAATATATGTCAATCATAACTAAGGAAAAGGGTGTAAGGGTCTGGGACTTCAAATGAAAGGAATTCAATTCACAGGAAAATGAAAAAGAGCAAATGTCTGGTAAACAGATATTGACTCCTGACTCACAAACAATGGAACATAGAGGACTGTGATCAAACAGGCCTTCTACTTCCTGTCTATATACCTGACCTAGTTCATAGTATAATGTAGTTATCCGTGGTGATATCTGTTTTCCTGGAGTAAGTACTCTACCTAAATTCTTTTTAGGCAGTTGTGGAAAAGCTAAAGAGTTTTTTCTGTATTTGTTGGGTTTTGATTACTTTTAATTCAAAATAATCTTCATACAAAAGTGATCTATCTTGCGGCCGCCTTCCTTGGCTCCTACATTCTCAATAGTTATCATTTGATCTACATAGTTACTAGACTTGACATGGAGTTGTCATACAAAGCAAGCTTTATTTGCAGCAAAAAAGGAGATCCATAGGGAATGACTTCCAAACCCCTGACTCCCCAAGCAAGAATAAATGGGTTTCTTTTTATTTAATATTAGAGTGAATATATAGATCGGGGGGTCTTGTTTTTGTATGTAGAGGTGGGCATAAGGTGGCTCATGTGCCTTAAGGAAACACACCTATAAGTACATTGTATGTTTTGTAAATGAGGGCTGTGCTCCTCTTGGACAAAGATATTAGTATTATAATGAGGTAAAGGTAACTGTTGGTCACTCCATGGGTCACTCCACGGTCTATCTGTGCAGGCATGAGTTAGGGATTAAGTTCGAACCAGTCTAGGTGGTCTGGGCAGATGAAAGTCAAAATGCTATGCTTGAAGGGTATTTTGCCTAGTTAAGAGATAAGCTAGAAAGAAGAGTTTAAGGAAAATGGGGAACAAAAGTCTATGGGCAGATGAGTACTAAAGGTCAGGTTTTGGGGTCTAGCTGGTGACAGCATGGTTATGCAATGGTGAATGAAGTGATATAGCACCACTGATTAGAATGCACTGTTATCTTTTATCAGACTTTTTACATGCTTAATAAAAAGTGTAAAAGTGTAAAATGTTGGGGCATCTGGGGGCTCAGTAGGTTAAGCCTCTGCCTTTGGCTCAGGTCTTGATCTCAGGATCCTGGGATGGAGCCCCACTGTCCACTCCCTGCTCAGTGGGGAGCCTGCTTCCCTTCCTCTCTCTCTGCCTGCCTCTCTGCCTACTTGTCATCTCTGTCTGTCAAATAAATACATAAAACCTTAAAAAAAAAAGTGTAAAATGTAAGAATTTTATATGTAACACCAAACAAAAAATGCATTTTGTGAGAATTGGCAAATAGTATTCTCTGAGATATTCATATAAATGAACTGTAATTATAAGTTCTGTAATTATAAGTAATTATAAGTAAAGGGGAGCAGAATTTCTCAACCCAAAATAAGTAACTCCAGCATGAGGATTATTTTGAGCCAAAAGCAATCAAAACCCAGCAGATCCAGGAATAAATTATTTACCTCCCTCCTCAACTGCCTACATTTACATTGGAAAGGGAGTCTATACAAGAAAGAAACTATTACCAGAGATACCTTTTTAACCTGAGAAACTTTTCTGCATAACAGGGGAAACTGTTTTCTAAACATCTTCTCTGCCTTTCTGTGAATGACATTCCCTCCTTTGTAATCCCAAACCTCTACCTTTTTCTTTAATTCAGTATGTTACATAAGCCTCAATTACCTGACTGCCCTTTGAGTCTTCCTATCTGTATGGGCTCTGCCATATGTAATTTTAGTCATGTTTCTCCTACCAATCTGTCTTATGTCAATTTCATTATTAGAGCAGCCAAAAGAACATAGAAGGGAAGAAAGAAAAAATGTTTCCACCCCTAAACAAGCTAATTTATTTCACTAATACTATATCCAAAAGGAAGATCGTATATACTTGGATATTGACTTTTAAAGTTCAAGTCTTTTTTTTCCCCTCTTAATTTTGTGTCTCATCATAGTTCCCCAGCAGATTTTAGCTAAAAGTACAGTTATTGGCAATAATATAATAAGATCAATTGCTTATATTAGACACCAGAAGATTTTGTAACCCTGATCTACATACCAATTAGCTGAAAACTAAAAACTAAAAAAAAGAAAAGAAAGAAAAGGTCAAAGAAAAGAAAGGATATATTTTAACTAATTAATAAACTGAAAGTTAAGGATTATTGAATAAATTATATGACACACTAATCTGAATCATTTTGCCATTCTAATGGCAAGGGGTGTGGGAGCAAGGATATCCTGTCTCCTTCAAAGTCCTTCTATGTGAACTAAGAATCAAATTGACATGAGACAAATTAATAGGAGAAAATCAAATTTAAAAGTGTATTTATGGGGAATCAACACAGGCATGGAAATTCTAAAGACCCTCAGGCAAAATGAGGCATGTATGTTATACTAAACTAAGGAGTAGGGAGTAGGGCTTGGGACTTCAGAGAAAAGGAATGCAGTTCACAGAACAATAAGAGCATATGTTTGGTAATTAGATGTTTGCCCTGCTGTACAGATGGGTCACTCAGATAAAATTTATCTCTGCTAATAACACATATTGTGGGAAAGTCCCCAATTTAGATTCTTTTATGCTGTGAAGGGAGGGGCAAAAGTTCTTTGTATCCATAGGGCTTCAGTTCCTGTCAACTCAGAATAACCTTCATACCAACATGGCCCATTTGGGGACAGCCTGCCTTTGGCCTCTATACTAAATAGGAATGAAATCAACATTAGCTAGTAATACCTTGACATTTTTAGCATGGTAATGTAGATACACCATTAATCATATGCCACTATGTCTTCACTTTGGAACATCATGCTGTTACCCAATGATCTGTCACAGCTGCTTACTCAGGAAATGATTGGGTAAGCCCTAGCACACTGCCCTGGCCAACTACTCCATCCTGGGGAATCCTGAGGGAGCTGGACAAATCAAAATCTTAGCTCGTGTCTGGTTCTGCCAACATCATTGCCGAACAAACTTGGATAAACTCATCACAAGAGAAGCCAATAACTCAAGAGACCAGGGTTTGGAAAAGAGAAAGGGAGAAATTTATTTTGGGTGTCACCAGCTGGGAGAGATGGCAGGCTCAAACCTTAACAACCCATCTCTCTGCCAGCAAAATGGCTACCTAAAGTTTTATAGGAGGAGGTTCAGAGGGGTACATGGAAGAGAGCAGACAGAGAGCACGTGATCATGGGTGGGGGTTGGTACGTGTTCCATCCATGATCATGGGCAGGGAAAGGAATATGTGGGATATGGTCTTATAGGCATTCCATTTCTATTAGGGCTTTTCTAGCCTAACTGGTGGAATGGTCCCATCATTATAAAACATCTTTGTCAAGGTGTCAAGAAAGCGCAGTAAGAAATGAGCACAGTTAGTTAAATTGTCTTGTCTATTTCTGGTTTTAACTGTTGGGGTTCGCTGATAACTCTTTCTTA
This sequence comes from Mustela erminea, assembly GCF_009829155.1. Lineage (NCBI taxonomy): Eukaryota > Metazoa > Chordata > Mammalia > Carnivora > Mustelidae > Mustela > Mustela erminea. The sequence continues at coordinate 80,990,493 of NC_045624.1, read as the reverse complement.
TATCATTATTATATACTCTGTGATTGGCCCTGAACCTAGGTCAATTACCGATTGGAAAGTAATATCCCAATACGAGAGTGCCCTGCTTCTGGGGACCGGCATTAACTTGGAGTCTGGTTGAAAGCACTCAAAAAGAGCAAAGGATCACAGGGGGAAATTGTGGGAATCGGGCTGGTTAGGGACAGGGGCTTAAGTCCCCAGACCCAGGTCAGCCTCCCCTGGCGCTGAGCCAGAGAAAATGCAGCAGGGAAACCAGGTCTTAGTCCCTAAGCTGCCAGCATGGCCGAGAACGCATGGGGTCCGGCTCCCTTGAGGGGCTGGGAGACTCGCCAGATGGCAGAAGGCTGGGCCATGCTATCAGAGCCTGAGACACAGGTGCCCCATGCCCTCCCCTGAGAGAGGTGCACAAAGGCCCAGCCTCGCGCTCTTAGATCCTTGCTGTAATATCAGAGCCTGAGACGCGCGCACCCCACACCCTCCCCTGGGAGAGGTGCGCGCAGGTGCCAGCCCGGTGCTCTCAGACCCGGAAAGACCAGGCACTCCCAGCCCGGGCCAGCAGGAAAATCTCAGTGTGCGATCGCTGCTTGGAACCTCTCTGGCGGTCTGGAGCTGCCCAGACAGCCGCCACTGCTGTGGTTTTGTGTACAAGCAGGAGATCCTGTGTCCCCAGGGACCACAATTCAGAACCTGCTCTGCCAGCAGCTCTGCAGCACCCACAAGGGAGCAGACTGAGGCTTCTCTCTGAGAGGGAGGTCGGGGTGCAGTTTGCTTTCCTCTAAACCTCCAAAAACCATCAAAAGCTGTCAAGGCAAGAGGAAAAAAAAAAAGAACAAACATAAAAACCTCCAGAGAACAAAAGCCTGCAAAACCAGTTTCCTCAGAGCCCACCCCCTTGAGGGGGGCAGGAGGACTTAACTCAGGGAATATCATTGACTGAAAACCCACATGGCAGGCCCCTCCCCCAGAAAACCAACCAGGAATGAAAAAAAAAAAAGATGACAAGAGGACAACCACCACTACTTCATAGATACAACTTTTATTTTTAACTCATTCCCACTACTCTGGTTCATTTATATATATATATATATATATATATATATATATATATATATATATATATATATATATAATTTTTTAACCTATTTACCATCACAGTGAGATGTTCAGTACATCAAATTCCATAATAACCTTCTAACCTGAACTTTTTGATATATACACCCGTGTTTTTCTTTTGCTTTTCTATTTTTTTAACTTTTTAAAAAATTTCAGTTTAGTTTAGTCTAGTTTATTTTTTTTTAAATTTTCTAATATTCATAGAGTTGAACTTCAAGTTAACCCCCTCTCCCCAATCAATGCTACCCCTATAGGTAAACCAATTTTTAATCCCCCTTTATCTCAGGAAAGTTGAATCCTTTAACAAAGATATCAAGATACATCCAGGAGGAATCAAAATAATCTTCCTCACCCACACTGAGAATTTAAAACCACTCTCCCATCTTTTTCTTCTGCCAGTGTTTCTGTGTATTTGTGTTTGTGCTGATAGTATATAAATCTTATACTTGGGGTTCTTTTTGATGAGGCTCTTACTTTTTTTGCTTTCATATATATATATATATATTTTTTTTTTTCTCTTGCCATATACTTTTATCAGTCTTTCTATTTGTCTGTTTTTGTTTGTATACTTCATAAATCTTACCTTGGGGCCCATTTGGGCTGAGTCTTCGCTTTTATCTTCCCTTTTTTTCCTGTCTCTCTCTCTCTCTCTCTTTTTTCTTTTTCTTTCTTTTGGGTGGAGAATCCTGATTGCTCAGGAGCATTCCAGGGTGCACCTTGACTGCACCACATCGATACATGCAGCTATATCTGTTCAGTCATCTCTCACCAAAATGACTAGGAGGAGGAATGCCCAACAGAAAAAAAATACAGAGGATAGGCCTTCTGCAATAGAGCTAATGGCTATCGACATAGACAATATGTCAGAAAGGGAATTCAGGCTAACAATTATCTAGGCAATAACTAGGTTGGAGAAAGCCATGGATGACCAAACGGAATTGATTAGGGCAGAACTGAAAGCCACCAGGGATGATGTTCTAAATGCTCTCAATAAGTTCCAATCTAATCTAAATTCTCTCAAAGCTAGGGTAACTGAGACAGAAGACAGAATTAGTGATCTGGAGGACAAACAGATAGAGAGAAAGGATCAGGAGGAAGCCTGGAACAAACAGCTTAGAAGCCACGAAAACAGAATCAGGGAAATAAATGATGCCATGAAACGTTCCAACATCAGATTATTGGAATCCCTGAAGGGGAGGAGAAAGAAAGAAGTCTAGAAGATACAGTGGAACAAGTTGTCCATGAAAATTTTTCCAATCTCATGAATGGAACCAGCGCCAATGTTCATGTACTAGAGGCAGAACTGTTTTCCCCCAAGATTATAGATTCTTGAGAGTCCTCGAGACACCTAATAGCAAGAATGAAGAATTATAATTGCAGGCAGACCCTCTTGAAAGCAGCCAGGACAAAGAAGCTCCTTATGTACAGAGGAAAGACCATCAGAATAACATCAGACCTATCCACAGAGACCTGGCAAGCCAGAAAGGGCTGGCAAGATATATTCAGGGCACTAAATGAGAAGAACATGCAGCCAAGAATACTTTATCCAGCAAGACTGACATTCAAAATGGATGGAGAGATAAAGAGTTTCCAAGACCAGCAAGGCTTAAAAGACTATGCAACCACCAAGCCGACACTGCAGGAAATATTAAGGGGTGTTCTATAAAAGAGACAAAATCCTAAAAATTGAACAGAAATATAGAGACAATCTACAGAAAGGAAGACTTCAAAGATAACGAGATGTAAATAAAAACGTATCTATCAATAATCACTCTCAACGTGAATGGCCTAAAAACGCCCATAAAACGACACAGGTTGCAGATTGGATAAAACGACAGAACTCATCCATATGTTGTCTACAAGAGACCCATTCTGAACCTAAAGATACACCCAGACTGAAAGTGAAGGGATGGAGAAGCATCTTTCATGCCAATGGGCCTCAAAAGAAGGCCGGGATAGCGATTCTCATATCAGATAAATTAGATTTTAAACTAAAGACTATAGTCAGAGATACAGAAGGACACTACATAATTCTTAAAGGGACTATCCACCAAGATGATCTAACAACTGTAAATATCTACACCCCCAATATGGGAGCAGCCAATTACATAAGAAAACTATTAATCAAGATAAAGAGTCATATTGATATGAATATATTAATAGTAGGAGATCTTAACATGCCTTTCTCAATAATAGATCATCGAAGCAGAAAATCAATAAATAAACAAGAGCATTGAATGACACATTGGACCAGATGGACCTCATAGATATATACAGAACATTCCACCCTAAAACAACAGAATACTCATTCTTCTCAAGTGCACATGGAACCTTCTCCAGAATAGACCACATACTGGGTCACAAATCAGGACTCAACTGATACCAAAAGACTGAGATTATTCCCTGCATATTCTCAGATCACAATGCCTTGAAACTGGAGCTCAATCACAAAGAAAAGTTCGGAAGGAACTCAAACACCTGGAAGCTAAAGACTACCTTGCTTAAGAATGCTTGGATCAACCAGGAGATCAAAGAAAAACTTAAACAATGCATGGAAACCAACAAAAATGAAGACGCTTTGGTCCAAAACCTATGGGATACAGCAAAGGCGGTCCTAAGGGGGAAATACATAGCCATCCAAGCCTCGCTCAAAAAAATTGAAAAACCCAGAATACACCAGCTGTCTCTACACCTTAAAGAGATGGAGAACCAACAACAAATCAAACCAACTCCACACATAAGAAGGGAAATAATCAAGATTGAGCTGAGATCAATAAGGTAGAAACCAGAGATACAGTAGAACGTATCAATGAAACTAGAAGCTGTTTTTTTGAAAGAATAAGATCAATCAGCCATTGGCCACACTAATCCAAAAGAAAAGAGAAAAAGCCCAAATTAATAAAGTTATTAATGAAAAGGGAGAGATCACAACTAACACCAAGGAAGTAGAAACAATCATCAGAAGTTAATATCAACAGTTATATGCCAAAAGCTAAGCAACCAAGATGAAATGGATGCATTCCTGGAAAAATATAAACTACCAAAATTGAACTGGGAAGAAATTGACAACCTGAATAGCCCGATATCTAGTAACGAGATTGAAGCGGTGATCAAAAACCTCCCCAAAAACAAGAGAAAAGGACCTGACGGATTCCCTGGGGAATTCTATCAAACTTTCAAAGAAGAAATAACACCTATTCTCCTGAAGCTGTTTCAAAAAATTGAAGCAGAAGGAAAACTTCCAGACTCTTTTTATGAAGCCAGCATTACCCTGATCCCCAAACCAGGCAAAGACCCTAACAAAAAGGAGAACTTCAGACCAAGATCACTGATGAATATGGATGCTAAGATTCTCAACAAGATCCTAGCAAACAGGATCCAACAGTACATTAAAAAGATTATCCACCATGACCAGGTGGGATTCATCCCTGGGTTACAAGGATGGTTCAACATTCGCAAATCAATCAGTGTGATAGAACAAATCAATAAGAGAAGACAGAAGCACCACGTGGTCCTCTGAATTGATGCAGAAAAAGCATTTGACAAAATCCAGCATCCGTTCCTGATTAAAATGCTTCAAAGTATAGGGAGAGAGGGAACATTCCTGAACTTCATAAACTCTATCTTTGAAAGACCCATAGCAAATATCATCCTCATTGGGAAAAAGCCTGCAGCCTTCCCGTTGAGATCAGGAACACGACAAGGATGCCCACTCTCACCACTCTTGTTCAACATAGTATTAGAAGTCCTAGCAACAACAATCAGACAACAAAGAGAAATAAAAGGTATCCAAATTGGCAATGAAGAAGTCAAACTCTCTCTCTTCACAGATGACATGATTCTTTATATGGAAAACCCAAAAGACTCCACCCCCAAACTACTAGAACTCATACAGCAATTCAGTAATGTGGCAGGATACAAAGTCAATGTACAGAAATCAGTGGCTTTCTTAGACACTAACATGAAAATATAGAAAGGGAAATTAGAGAATGGATTCCATTTACTATAGCACCAAGAACCATAAGATACCTGGGAATAAACCTAACCAAAGAGGTAAAGGATCTGTATTTGAGGAACTACAGAACACTCATGAAAGAAATTGAAGAAGACACAAAAAGATGGAAGACCCTTCCATGCTCTTGGATCGGAAGAATAAACATTGTTAAAAAGTCTATACTGCCTAGAGCAATCTATACTTTTAATGCCATTCCGATCAAAATTCCACCGGTATTTTTCAAAGAGCTGGAGCAAATAATCCAAAAATTTGTATGGAATCATAAGAGACCCCGAATTGCTAAGGAAATGTTGAAAAACAAAAATAAAACTGGCGGCATCACGTTACCTGATTTCAACCTTTACTACAAAGCTGTGATCACCAAGACAGCATGGTACTGGCATAAAAACAGACACATAGACCAGTGGAACAGAGTAGAGAGCCCAGACATGGACCCTCAACTGTGTGGTGAAATAATCTTCAACAAAACAGGAAAAAATATACAGTGGAAAAAAGACAGTCTCTTCAATAAATGGTGCTGGGAAAACTGGACAGCTATTTGTAGAAGAATGAAACTCGACCATTCTCTTACACCTTACACAAAGATAAACTCAAAATGGATAAAAGACCTCAACGTGAGACAGGAATCCATCAGAATCCTAGAGGAGAACATAGGCAGTAGCCTCTTCGATATCAGCCACAGCAACTTCTTTCAAGATATGTCTCCAAAGGCAAAGGAAACAAAAATGAAAATGAACTTTGGGACATCATCAAGATCAAAAGCTTCTGCACAGCAAAGGAAACAGTCAGGAAAATAAAGAGGCAACCCACGGAATGGGAGAAGATATTTGCAAATGACAGTAGAGACTAAAGGCTGATATCCAGGTTCTATAAAGAACCCCTCAAACTCAACACACACAAAACAGATAATCATATCAAAAAATGGGCAGAAGATATGAACAGACACTTCTCCAATGAAGGCATACAAATGGCTCTCAGACACATGAAAAAATGTTCATCATCACTAGCCATCAGGGAGATTCAAATTTAAACCACATTGAGATACCACCTTACACCAGTTAGAATGGCCAAAATTAGCAAGACAGGAAACAAAATGTGTTGGAGAGAATGTGGAGAAAGGGGAACCCTCCTACACTGTTGGTGGGAATGCAAGTTGGTGCAGCCACTTTGGAGAACAGTGTGGAGATTCCTCAAGAAATTAAAATGGAGCTTCCCTATGACCCTGCAATTGCACTACTGGGTATTTACCCCAAAGATACAGATGTAGTAAAAAGAAGGGCCATCTGTACCCCAGTGTTTATAGCAGCAATGGCCATGGTTGCCAAACTGTGGAAAGAACCAAGATGCCCTTCAAAGGAAGAATGGATAAGGAAGATGTGGTCCATATACACTATGGAGTATTTATGCCTCTATCAGAAAGGATGAATACCAACTTTTGTAGCAACATGGATGGGACTGGAAGAGATTATGCTGAGTGAACTAAGTCAAGCAGAGAGAGTCAATTATCATATGGTTTCACTTATTTGTGAAGCATAACAAATAGCATGGAGGACATGGGGAGATGGAGAGAAGGGAGTTGAGGGAAACTGGGAAACATGGGGAGGTCAACCATGAGAGACCATGGACTCTGAAAAACAACCTGAAGGTCTTGAAGGGGTGGGGGGGTGGGAGGTTGGAGGAACAAGATGGTGGGCATTAAGGAGGGCACATGTTGCATGGAGCACTGGGTGTGGTGCAAAAACAACGAATACTGTTAAAAAAAGTCTGTCATGATTGAATAGTAGTAGCTGATGAATTTGCATCCTATTCCCCTTTCTAAGTATGTCTCTTGTTTAATCTAGAATCTAGATGACCAGGCAGCAGTCTACTTGGATCTTATTGGATGCATTTTCCCCTTGGAAAAGTTTCCCCAAAATGTTTTTTGTTCAACAGTATTTGTTTAGATCTTAAAATATTGTGAGGAATGAAACTCATTACTACAAGGATTTTGAGAATAGTATGCCTTACTTTAAGCTATGTTTTCTTTATTAGGACACTTAGAACAAATTCTTTTCTGGTTTTGGCATTAAGAAAGCTCTGTCTTTTCTGAGTAATTTTTGAGACTAAACTATATGTCTACCTATATGTTCCTCTTTGAGTTGTTTGTTAGGAAGCTTTAAAAAATGGCTTCATCCATTTATCAAGCTAGTATACTTCTGAGGCAGAGTTTTGTATATGTTTTGTGTTGTTCTCAGCTATTGGCTAGGAATGCCTGGGGCACTCACTTAGGCCTGTACTGCTTGTGGTGAGTCCCCACAGACAGTTCTCAAACAGAAGACAATGTTATGGCTAGACCTGCCCTTGTGGTTCGTATTACTCTTACAAGATGGACTTCAGCAATAACCATCATGGAACTTTGAAAAAGTTTTATTACTCACAAATCCTGTTGGGTGCACGGTACACTAAGGGTCACAGAGTAGAATGTCATGGATAGAGAGAGGCTTTGACCTGCAGTTCTGCTTTTATTGGGGTCAAGGGTGGAGTGCTTAGGATTTTGTGGGTTTACTTTTTATTGGTGAATTTAAAATCCAAGAACAGGAATTATAATGTGGGAATTGGAAAATAGCGGTCACTCAAGGGGTAAATTATCTAGGTCATCCAAGGCTTTCTGAAAGGGACTTCATGGGTGGGGTGGCCTGGTTTTTTATCTAGTTGTATAGCTGGCAGTGTATTTATTTGAGATGGATGCCTTTGAAATGGATGCCTCTGCAATCAAAAGCTTCATGTCAAGCACTTTACATTATTATCAAAGCAGCTCATTGTCACATTTATACTACATTACACCAACCTCATCTTTGCTAAGAGTTAATGTTGTCCTCATTTTCTTCCTTTGGAGTTCTCTCTCATACATTCTTCCCCTACCCCCATGGGGGTTGCAAGTTGCCCCAAGGGGAGATATCACAAATACAGTCTCCATCATAGGAGTAGTGCTCATAGAAATTGCCTAACCCCGATTATAATGGCAGCAATGGCCTGCAGAAAGCTGCCAGATAGAGCAGGGTCCTTAGAAGGGCCTGGTGAGGAGAGAAGACATAGAAACCTTGGTGATTTAGTCTTTCCTGGAGCCCAACCTGGGGGAAAAGTGAGAGAGAGAAAGAGAGAGATGGAGTCCAAGCGGAGCCAGTGTGTGAGAGGGATAGGAGGCTTGGGGACCTTCAGCTTCTGAGCTGGGGCTTAGGGGGCTTTCAGCTTCTGGGCTGGGTTTCAACCTCTGCCCTTCCCTGAATTCATCCAGTAGATGCTACATTGTTTCTTAGAAATGAACATAATGACTCCAGCCAGCTCAGCCAGTCTGGCAGCTGGAAGCTGGATGCGCCTGTGTGGGGCTCTCACAGAGATCCATTATAACCTCCCCTTGCTCTGTTCTTCAGAGGGGGCCTGACACCAGCAGACTGCACTTCCCAGCCTTACTGTGTTCAAACTGTGGAAGGCACTTTTGGAAGACTAGCTGGAGTCCAGAGGATGAGAGAAGCCCCATATCTCTCTTTCTCCGATCATGTTCTAGTGACCTTTCTTCCCTGTGGCCCTGGTTCCTGCCAGACTGACCTACGAAGGGTCTAGCTCTTATAATAAGACTCCAGTCCTTACATCCCACTAACACAGCCTCATCACATGTTCTTTTATTTGAGGATGGCAGCTGCTTCCTGCTGTTGCTAATTTCTGTGTTGCCTCACTGTACCCTATTTGGCCACTTTTTGGGTTATCACCTGCATAAACAATTTCTTCTTTTGAATTTACTTTATTAAAACATGATTAGAACAATTTCAATTTTCCTGGTAGACCCCAATAGTTATCTTGCTGAATTTGTTGTATTTCCATATAAGGTAACTTAAATCCTGTTGGAAAACAGCAGAGTCTGGATAGATAGGGAGAGAGGAGAGAGGAAGATGGACAGTAGTGGAAGGAGATGGGGTGATGGTGGGGGGAACAGAGAGACAGAGACAGGGACGAGGTATTCTACACTTGGTTATACATAGATCCTATGGCATAATTGTTTTCAGACATGCATTATTCAGACTGCAATTCATTCAGGTTTTTAAATTCATTTTTACTTTCTTCATATTCTTTATGAGGTTGTTGTGAAAGAATGTTAAGAAATCTAACTCATGAAAAGAGTAACTGTTTTTGCATGATTCTGAAAGTAGCTGCAATCTTATAATACTTTCCATTTCTCATTTGGATTTATTTTCAGCATTCTTCAGTCTTGCCTAAAATAACATTTCTTGCTTACATACTCTTACACTTTGAATCAATTCAAAAATTATGTGCAAAATCTGAGTTTTTCCAAAGAAAGACACACTTGTTTCTTTTTAATGTCATTAATATTAATCATTCCTAGAAGTTCCTGATATTAACATGTGGGGAGTATAATGGAGATATTATAAATCTGTTTAACCTTAGAGCAACCTAACAGCTGTCTTATTCCATATGTACTCGAGACATTTTTTTTCAGAATTCTTTAATGAGACATACGTGTATTATTATATATACATGATTTTAATGCTTTGTTAGGAGTTTACATTTTTTAATTTTTCTTTTTTTTAACATTCTTTTCTGACATGCCATATGTCAAGAAATAACATGTGATATGTGAGTTGCAACTCTTCAGTAGCAGATGTACGTCCATCGGAGACCTTGGGTTTCCTTTTGTTAAATATTTATGTGACATTCACACCACAAACTGCCTGTCTCAACAGGCAGCACTGATTTTTTTTTTCTCTACACAAATCTTTATATAATAAATATATTGACAAAGGCAGTTACTCTCCATTTGCTAAATAATAATTACCAAAATAAAAATCAGCAATTATTACAAATTATAATTTTAAACTTTTGAGGCAAAGACTCTCACCTCTTTTAAAGCAAGGCTGAAGTTTTGCAGGTTGCTATTTAATAATTATGGTATGTAATTGCAATGCAGAATTTCTTTCTTTTTTCACAATGCATGAATTTCTCTTATCTCAGTTTACTCATGATGTATACTCCACATCTTCCAATAAGATTTTGGAAGGTATAAAATTAAGTATACAGGAAAAGGGAAAATGAAACTTTAAAATAAGTTTAAGACTACAGATAAAGGAGTTGTCGAGACCTAGAAAAACAAAGTACCAATATTAAATGATAATTAATTGTTATACATTTCTTGAAAATTAAGGCCAAATAAAGCAAATACTGTATCACTCACAAAGTATACTAATTCACATGTATATATTTTTTTTCCCAGAATTCAACTGGGAATTTACCTTCTATGACATTTAAAAATAGAGTACAAAATATCTTTAACTACAGCAAAGTTATCTTAAAATTAATTTTAATTATTCCAGTGATACCTATTTAACTTACATAGTTAAATTTTCCAGAAGGAAAATTTCTAATGGAAATTCTTCCACTTAATAGAAATTCTATGAAGTGGAGGGTATGATACTAAATCAACACAGAAGACTAAGACATAAGGTCCAGACACTTTACTTTTTTTTACTTTACTTTTTTAATGTACTTTTACTTAATACTGGAATAGAATTTGGAAAATGTAGTAAATAGATAGTTAAGATGTCCATTAGGCTGTCCTCAAATGTCAGTGTTTTAAAAGAGCCTCTGGCAGGTATTGGACAGCAGTCAAGACATGATTGAATTTTCTGATAATTATATTTCATTTAGATACATTGCTAATGTGAAATTAATATGCTATATGTAACAGAGGCAAGGGAGAGAAAGTCATTGTTCTACTTTAAATTTTTAAGAATTAGAATTTTAATCTCAAAGATAATTCAGAATTGTTGCTGCATTTGGTGTCAGTAGTTGGATGTAAGTTTGTGCTCAGTTAAGAGCTTTGGATCTTCTCAAGTGCTATGAGAAAATGTCAGAAGTATGAACTTTAAACCACAGAAGATATGACAGTGTGAAACAAAAAATTAGGGAAGTGTTAGTAGCTCTGTATATAACTCGCAAAATGTCTAAATTATACAAAGAAGTTTATCAGGCCATGATGAATTTAACCATAAAGCTGAAAGAGTTTTGGTGCTATCATTTAAAGTCTATTGATTTTAATGTTGGAAAACACATACAGAATACAACCATTTTTGATTTTGTGGAATTGATACCGAGATGCCTTTGTAAGCATCCATCAGTCATCAAGCCCATTCTCAACATAAATCCAGTAGCAAAGTGCTGTTAAGTATGAATGATAATGTTTTATTTTGCATTTTTCATGGAGGAAAGGCATTTATTCAATTCATTAAAGTATCTATCAATTATAGATTAAATAGTAAAAAGACAGGAAGTAGCCATTTGACAGTCATTTAAAGTTGGGTTTTTATCTGGGTGTAACTGATACAGTAGTATAAGCATAGAAGATAACTAGTTAGGATTAAAAGAATAAATAAAAAATTTGTACATAGGGAGAAGAAAAGAATAAGAAAATTAATATCAATGTTTAAAGAATCATATTGCTCAATTGTCTTATGTTAGCTAACACAGGAGTCTAGTTCAAGGAATTTCTGGGTGTTAACAACTATTCAGAAGATAACAATTAGCTTGTAACATTTCCAAGAGTAGTTATGGTTTATATCCAAGGAATTACATGGTAACTGATAAAAAGTACCTTTTTCTATCAAGCTTTAACTTTGAACTGGCTTGAAGGACTACGAGAATGTTGGCCAATCCACTGGGTTGGATGAAACTCCTTTTTAAACTAACTATATTTACTTATAATTTACTTGCAGTCCACTTCCAGTTTTTCTCTCCAAGATCTATTCGTGATAAAGTAATATGTGTACTTTTAATGCCTACTGAGAGTGGGATTATTTAATGTATGGAGGCAAAACCTTAAGAAAAACCAAATCTCTGTGTTTTGGGGGAGATCCCACAATTTAAGGAGGAGAATTACTTTAACAGCGTCAATATTTGTGACAGTAAATCTTAGAGACTTCTCTTTAAGGAATGATTCTAGCATTCTTTTTCTCACATAAATTTAATTGCCTTACAGTCAGCTTTCAGTTACTTCTGGCCAATCCTACTGAATCAGAGTGCCCTACCACTTCACTTCTATCTCTTGTCACTAATAATTTGGTTTGGAACAATCATAACTACAAATGCACAGTTGGTCCAAGAAAAATATTTCATAATTTTTAAGTAGTGGTATTACTTAAATTCATATATTGTGTGTTTACTTCTATTCTCTGAAAAATGGGACCACAACTAAAGTACAATACTAGCTGCAAACTCTTATTGAAGGATTATAGTCTAAAAGACAAAAGTGAGGCAAACTGATAAATTTAATCACATCAACTATGAGAAAGATTGGCTAGGAGGTGAAGCAGCTAAGTTTACACAAGAAAACCACTAAAGTTAAAATTAGAGATTATTTTAAGGTAAACACATACACAGTGCAGAATCCTCACATTACAAATTTCTAGAAAAATGTAACTCTAATTCTAAAGTCAGTTCTGGAGTTAATTAAAGATAAAAATCTATGCTTTAAAGCTAAAGATGAAAGAGTTTAAAAGTACTAAAGGAACTTGGAAGTCAAGTGATTTCTAGTCTCTGAAACGACAGAAAAATGATTCCTAGGTATAGGCATACCTCATCTTATTGTGATTTACTTTATTGTACTTCTCAGATACTGTGTTTTTTTAAACAAACAACACTGCATGGAGCTAGTCTGTCAGTGCTATTTTTCCAATAACATTTTTTCACTTCATGTCTCAGTGTCACATTTTGATAATTTGGGCAATAGTTCAAGCTTTTTCATTATTATTATTATATTTGTTATGGTAATTTGTGATCATATCTTTGGGATTATTATTGCAATTGCTTTGGGGCATCATGAGCTGTGCCTATATAAGATGGTGAACTTAATCTATAAATGTTGTGTGTGTTCTGACTGTGCCCCCAATTAGCCATTTCCCCCCTCTGCTTTGGCCTCCCTAATTTCTGAAGTACAGCAATATTGTAATTAGGCCAATTAATAACCTTATAATGATATCTAACTCTTCAAGTGAAAGGAAGACTTATACATCTTTTACTTTAAATCAAAAACTAGAAATTATTAACCTTATTAAGGAAGACATGTCAAAAGCTGAGAGAGGCCAAAAGCTAGGTCTCTTCAACCAAATCAAACAGTGAGCCAAACAGTGAATATAAAGGAAAAGTTCTTGAAAGAAATTAAAAGTGCTACTGCAGTGAACACACAAACACTAAGGAAAGAAAACAGCATTACTGCTGACATGGAGAAAGTTTTAGTGGTCTGGATAGAAGATCAAACCAGCCATAATATTCTCTTAAGACAAAGCCTAACGCAGAACAAGTTCCTAACTCTCCTTAATTCTTTGAAGGCCAAGAGAGGTGAGGAAGCTGCAAAAGAAATGTTTGAAGCTAACAAAGGCTGGTTCAGGAGATTTAAGAAAAGAAGCCATCTCCACAATATAAAAGTGCAAGGTGAATCAGGAAGTGCTGATGTATAAGCTGCAGCAAGTTAGCCAGAAGATCTAGCTAAGGTAATTAATGACGGCAGTTATATTGAAAAACAAATTTTCAATGGAGATGAAAAGTCTTCTAATGGAAAAAGACACCATCTAGTTCTTTCATAGCTAGAGAGGACAAGTCAATGCCTGGCTTCAAAGGTTTGAAGAACAGGCTGACTCTCTTATCAGGGACTAATGTAGCTGGTAATGAACACTGAAGCCAATGCCTATTGACCATTTTGAAAATCCTAGGGCCCTTAAGAATTTCATTAAATCTGCCTGTGTTCTGTCAGTGAAACAATAAAGTTTGGGTGACAGCACCACTGTTTGCAACTTGATTTACTGAATATTTTAAGCCCACTATTGAGACCTATCTCTCAGAAAGAAGACTCCATTCCAAATATGATGGCTCATTGACAATGCAGCTGGTCACCCAAGAGCTCCGATGGAGATATACAGCAAGGTTAATATTGTTTTCATGCCTGCTAATACAACATCCATTCTGGAGTGCATGGATCAAGAGGTAAATTTGACTTTCACTTTGTATTATTTAAGAAATACATTTTGTAAGGCTCTGGCTGCTATACATAGTGATTCTGCTAATGGTTGAAATAAACTGAAAATCTTCTGGAGAGAACTCATCATTTTGGAAGCCACTAAGAACGTTCATTATTTGGGGGTCAAAATATCAACAGGAACAAGAGTTTGGAAGAAGTTGATTCCAACTTCCATGGGTGAATTTGATGGGTTCAAGACCTCAGTAAAAGAAGTAAATTCATATGTGGCAGAAACAGCCAGAGAAGTAAGATCAAAGTTGAACCTGGAGATGTTAATGAATGGCTGCAATCTCGTGATAAAATTTCCATGGATGAGAAGTTGTTTCTTAGGGATGAACAAAGAAAGTGGCTCCTGGAGATGACATCTACTCCTAGTTAAGAGCTATGAGGATTGTTGCAATGACAACAATGGATTTAGAAAATTACAAAAACTTAGTGGATAAATGAGCAGGAAGATTTGAGAAGATTGAACCCAATTTTTTTTTTTAAGATTTTATTTATTTATTTGACAGAAAGAGATCACAACTAGGCAGAGAGACAGGCAGAGAGAGAGAGAGGAGGAAGAAGGCTCCCCACGGAGCAGAGAACCCGATGCGGGACTCGATCCCAGGACCCTGAGATCATGACCTGAGCCGAAGGCAGCGGCTTAACCCACTGAGCCACCCAGGTGTCCCTGAACCCAATTTTGAAAGAAGTTTTAGTGTGGGACAAGTACTATCAAACAGCTTCCCATGCTACAGAGAAACCATTTGTGAAAGGAAGAGTCAATTCATGTGGCAAACTTCATTGTCTTATTTTGAGAAATTGCCACATTTACCATAACATTCAGCAACCACCACCCTAAGCAGTGAATAGCCATCAACATCAAGGCAAAAAGATTTCAACTTGCTGAAAGCTCACATACATGATAGTTAGCATTTTTTAGTAACAAAGTATTCTTAAATTAAGGTATGTACATTTTTTTGACAAAATGCTATTATACAGAAGAGTATACTATAGACATAACTTTTATATGCTATGGGAAACCAAAAAATTCTTTGACTCACTTTCTTATGGTATAGAACTGAACCTACAATATGTTCATATATACCTGTGTTATTATGGTTTAAGGCAATTTAGCTTAATTTACCACTTGATCTTAATATGACTTAGTTAAGATATATACATACATTTTTAAAAAATTTATTTCCTAAGGAAAATAAGTTTTGCTCAACTATGGTAATGTTTTGTCCTGACAAAGAAAAAGAAAAGAAGGAAGAAACAGAGCAGGAGGGAGGGAGGAAGAAGGAAAGAAATTTGTTGTGTTAATGAAGCAACTTGAAAACATACTGGATTTCATTACATATCAGCCTAGTATTTGTGCAAATGAAAAGTTTGTTGCTAAAATATCTCAAAAAGTAAACGCAAGAATGAAGGAAAGGAGAGGAAAAAGAAGGAGAGGAGAGGAGAGGAGAAGGCAGAAGAGGAAAGGAAATAAGTCAATTTGTGCCTGCAATTCAATCAGGAAAATCAGAGCAGTGAGCTAATTAGAGCCAAGGATAACAAATTGAAATGACAATCTTAAAATTTAAGATATACACTTCTGGCCCTCGTAAGGCAGAAATATTTGTTTATTTGCTGCCTTCATCACTGTTAGAATTTATCTTTTTCTCTTCTTCCTTGGGTTTCTTTTTTTCTTTTTTGCAGCCCTTCTGAAAGGAAACAGACACTCCACTCTTGAATTGCCTTCCTCCAAGGAGTCAAGATACACTCTAAGAACTTTCTGGGGGAGCTCCTGTTTGCTGGAACATAAATTAAAATCCAGCAAATGGATTTGTCAATTGTTACAAAAATTAAAAAAAAAAAGAATGCTTATAAGCTTAATAGCGACTACAACATTAGCAACACTTCTTTGATCATAATAATAGCATAAACTGGACATTATTGCAATAACCATCTTAGTTCCAAAGCCAAAAGAGCTTAATAAAATGGCCTTATACTTACAACAGATAAATGTGCTGTATAGCTGCATTTACACTTGATTGAAAGCTACATTGAATTATATGCCATTCTTTGGAGAGAATTTTACTTTTAGATTTATTTTTTGGAAAAAATCAAACAGCTGCTTTTAGTTTAAATTGTTTACTCTTGCTAAAAGCGATGGCAGTCCAGAAACATTTTTCTATCAAAGTTTATCTGCACTTGTTAAAGTTTAGATAAGAGACTGCCAGATTTTCTGCTTCAAAAGAGATAAGAACAAATGTAACCACAGACACTGCTCATTTATCACTAGCTGTATGGTTTTGCAGAACAAAGTAAAAATGTGTCTATCTCCACTAAGAAACAGGATACATTTGAATTACACCAAGAAGGAAACATCAGATATTTAATTTCAAAAGATAGTGGCACAGTTTTTGTGCAAGAAAAGAGAATACTTCATAACTAATAAAATAATGAATTTTTAAAGATAAAGTTGATAAATTGGTTTTGAACTTCATTACACTCAGGTGTTTTTTAAAGGTTTTTGAAGAAGACAGTGTTTTAAAACAGTCATTTATTTTTAGTCTATTGCTCAGGATTAAAACATAATGATTTTTTTGACAGAAGAAGATTGCAGATTTGTTGATATCTACATAGTATCCTTTTTTCTCAGCCACTAACATTTACATACACTTAAATAAATTACTGAGAACTATTAATTATTAGAGACAAAATAATTCTTGGTAATTATTGTGTAGATGGTATAGTCTGGGCATGATGTTAAGCACAGAGGATTAAAAGACAACAAATAAAGAATTCCAGAGGGAGGAGATGTCTTTAAAAAAATACAATTAATCAGAACGTAGTAAGGTAGGGATTATGGCAGAAAAATAAGTGATCAATTTATGGATAAGGCAAGATTCATGGAAAGAAAGACATTGAATCTAGGACTTGGAAAATAACCAGGACTATACCAAATAAAGAATGAAAAAAGGAAAGGTATTCTATTTAAGGGACATAATCAAAGGCACTGAATCATAGGAAGATATTAAGAGTTTGGGGACAAAATATAACGTGACTTTTACCAGGTGCTAAAATGGTCTGGTGGCAAACAATGTAGGAGATAGAGACTTGGGCCTACTAATGAAGTTAATTTAACTGAACCTTTGGCAGTATAGCATGGTAAATTTCTGTCATGGCAAATAGGCCACTAGGGCTCAAATATCTATCTCAACAAATTGAGAAGAGTTTTTAACATCAAATCATACCAAAAAGTTTGTATTTAACTTTAGTCAATGAAACAATACTGAATTTAAGCTAGGAAATAACACAATGAGATCTGTCATTGGGAAATTTCTATGATACTGTAGAGTATAAGGATGTGAAGGAATTGAATTGCACAAGACCAAGGGCACGTTAATTTGGCCTTCTCATCACTCTTCCTCCCCTTTTAGTAAAATCACATTTTGCTTTTTTTCTGATTCTGGGAGCAAGGAGCTTCCTAACCTACCTTGGCTGTTTTAATTATAATATCCTTCATCTCCGGCTATGGTGAAAGGGCCAGCAATAGGTACAGATGCCTTGCAGAAGAAATTTGGATTTACCCCCAGATTATTATTATTATTATTCTTTTATCAATTGCTGCTAGGGAAGAATTTACTTTCATTGCAAAGACAAAGCTACTTGCAACCTTAAAACCAGTCCCTGTGGGAATAGCTACCTGAGAATTATAGATTGAAGCTGAAGAGAGGAAGAGAGGGACTCATTCCCAGTAGAGTTACATCTTCATAGCCAGTCTTCTCTGAAAACAGCCCAATCCCATTTCTCAACTTTATGTATGTGACTATAGCAGATCTTCCTCTGCCTTTACCTGTGCCCTTTGCAATGTGAATTTTCAGTCCTTTTCATTAAGAAGTGAGTCTATTTCTCCATCTTTGAACTGGGATAACCTTGTGACTTGCTTTGGCCAACAGAATGAGGTGGAAGGGACTGTATGCCAGTTTTGAGCCTGGGCCTCAAGAGACATAGGGCATGTTGTTCTCTTACAACCTTGCCATTCCTGTTAGAACAAACCCAGGCCAATCTGCTAAAGGTTAAGAGTCCACATGGAGAAGAGCTGCATCAACCTAGCCAGTTGATAACCCATCTGCCCCCCACCAGCTCAGACTCACAAGCTAGCCTAGCCAAACCCAATTCCTATCAGTAGAATTACTTGCCTAACTCAGAGTTGAGAGCAAAATACATTAGTGTTATATTCCCATCAAGATACAGCATTATTGTGGCAGTACATAATTAATACAATAAGATAATAAATGTTCCCTTTTTGAATAAGTTAACTGAATTTGAGATTCTGACATGACTAAATTGGACCCTAATATAACTGGTTAAGAAGACACTTTAATACCTAGAAGAAAGTTCAAGCCTAAAAATCTATGGAGTATACAAGGCATTAATATTAAAAATCAGTCTGTTGATGGGAATGCAAGTTGGGCAGCCATTTTGGAAAACAGTGTGGAAGTTCCTCAAAAAAATTTAAAATAGGGCTACCCAGTGACCCAGCAATTGCACTACTGGGTATTTACCCCAAAGATACAGATGTAATGAAAAGAAGGGCCATAGACACCCCAGTGTTCCTAGCAGCAATGTCCACAATAGTCAAACTGTGGACAGAGCCAAGATGCCCTTCAACAGACAAATGGATAAAGAAGATGTGGTGCATATACTATGGAGTATTATGCCTACATCAGAAAGGATGAATACCCAACTTTTGTATCAACATGGACGGGACTGGAAGAGATTATGCTGAGTGAAATAAGTCAAGCAAAGAGAGTCAATGATCACATAGTTTCACTTACTTGTGGAGCATAAGCAATAACATGGAGGACATTAGGAGAAAGAAAGGAAAGGTAAAGTGGGGGAAATGGGAAGGGGGAGACAAACCATGAGAGACTGTGGACTCTGAGAAACAAACTGAGGGTTTTGGAGGAGAGGAGGATGGAGGGTTAGGTGAGCCCTTGGTGGGTATTAAGGAGGGCATGTATTGCATGGAGCACTGGGTCCATAAACAATGAATCTTGGAACACTGAAAAAATTAAATTAAAATAAAATAAATTCAAGCCTATTCATTCAGAATGAAAAAAATAAAAATTAAAAAAATAAAGTAACTAACTTTATTTTTGTGATTGATTCTTCCATGCCATGTGAAATAATCCTCTGTACTACTAGTGGCACAAGAACAACTTGGAAAAGAATACCATCCATCATTATAAGTGTAACAAAACAGAAAAGATAAACACTAAGAGAATCACCAAGGCCTGGAACTATTTGGGTAATGGTGGTAAAATTAGTTATCTTTATGTTGGACACTTTACATATCCTGAACATAGTTGCAAGTACTTCACCCTATAAGGATTTTATTACTGTCCCCATTTTATGGAATTATATATGGGAAATAATGTATAGAGTCTAATAGGTTGATAGTTTTCTCATACTATTGGTTTTCTCTAAAGACTTAGGTGAATAAAATTTAAAAATCAGGATTATTATGAATAAGCCAACATTTATTAGGTACTTGTGTATTATTATTAGATTTAATGGGAAATTGGTTTTAATGGGATTTTGATGATATTTACTGATATTAAGTCTAGGCAGAAAGAAATAACCATATTTCTCCTGCTCATAAAAACTAACCTCTTGTCTTCCACTACTATGTGCATTTCCCTGTGGAATTATTCTTAGTGAATGGCAACAAAGTGAGGATTAAAGTGTCCATTGAGACAGGATTCCATAATCTCAAGGGATAGCTCTGGTGAAACTGAGTTGGAATATATAGTTTGGGCTTACATTCTACCTTCTGCCCACTTTACTTACCAATGGGGGGATATTTACTTAACAATGGGGGGGTACTATCCATTGGGGGTACTATCCACTTACCCCCATTGGTAAGTAGATATTGGTTATCTATGCTTTGAAAAGTACTAGAATTACAGGATTGAACATAAACCTCTCTACCTCCTGGAGTTTATATTTTTTTGTTAGAAGAGAGACAATTAACAATTAAGTTAGATTTTTAGTCTGATGGATGATCATAAGTAGTAAGTGGAAATAAATAAAGCAGGGAAAAACAATAGGGAAAGCCAGAAAGATGGAAATACAGTGTGTAATAGCATGGACAAGAAAAGGTCTCATCGAGAGCTTTGTACTTTAACAAAGACCTGAAATCATTAAATAACTGAAGTAAAAGCATTCTTTGTAGAGGTAGTCTGAGAACTGAAAGGCTCAGCTAGGATCTTAACCTGCAAAGAGGAAGAGGGAGAGAAAGATCGAAACAATGACAACCAACCTTTAAATTATAGTGAGTCCATTAGATATGAAGAAGGTGAGAATGTAAGATAGAAATCTCTTTTCACTGTACAACAGTTCAAAGAAGCCAACAGATATTGCCAGAGTTTACCACAATTTTAGGTCCAAAGCATGTGTACTGCTTTGTTGGCCAAGAAAATGGGTGGAAGACTCCTCTGACCTTTCTTAAAAGCACAAGAACCTGCTGTTGCTTCATGATAGCCACACCTTACCTATTTATAAACTCGTCTTTCTGGTAAAGTTAACATTGGAAAGTCATGCTGGTGTCTCTTTTACTGGATTTCACTGACATTTGAGGGTCTTTTGATTAATTTTTATAAGCATCCATTTCTTATGATTTTAGAAGCAGAGTCTTTCCAGTGGGAGATACAAGAAATTCCTTTCAATAATATCTCGTATTTGGAGGTTGCCTCCAACTGATGAGAAACTTCACTTTGGATTTGTGTTTATACTATCATAAAATTGTTTTCCAATGAAATACTGATTTCTTAAACTGAAAGTCAATCCTTCATTAAAAATAAGTTTCATATCTAGAGGGGAAGAGGCCACAAAAGTGATAAAGTTTAGACCATGATTAGAATTATCCACAAGATACAAAAATACCCTCCCTTCAAAATGCAGATTTACATGAAATCTGATCAATATTCTCTTTATAGGTTTGGTAACTAATTCTGTGGTCAGTGTTAGACAGTGGAGGAGACAACCTGAAGCCTTAAACCCAAATCTTACTTTCCAAAAGTTTGTGTTCTAGTGGAAATATAAACATAATTGTACTATAATATGATACTATGACATGTATCGTGGTAAAAGCATGTCCAAATTACTTTAACAGATCATAGTAGAAAGTGATTACTCTATGAGGAAGTTTAGGAGGGCTTTCCAGAGGTGGTGACAATTTAATGGGATGTGAATATGAATTCAACATTTGTAGAAGTGAGGTGGGGTAGCATCTGAGAAAACATGCAAAGTTGTGAAACAATGTGTCTGGTTTGAATGAAAATTAGGTCAGCATAATAGTCGAATTGGGAAGCAGGAGCAAAAAAGTTTGGCTCTTAAACATTGTTGATGATTTAAGACTAGATCCTTTAGAGAATTTGAAGCCATTGTGGTACTTAAGTAGGATTACTAAATTTTATTTTTAGAAATATTAATTTTGGAGCAAAGTAAAACAAATATTATTCATGACATACACTTAAGTAAGTGACATTACATGGTATAATGGAAAGAATAAAGGAAACGTATTTATGGAGCCATGCTCAAATACTTTGGCAACCATTTATCACCCTTACTTTTTAATCATTAGAACCACTTTTCCCTCCATTTTGTAAAATGGTAGTATATCATTGCATGTCATATAATCATCTATCATCATATCAATTTTGTACAATGACAACATATCTAACTTGAGTGATAGCTGGACAAAGTTCATATGGTAGGTATCCAAAAAATATTTTACCACGAATGGTTTTATTCACAGGATTACAAAGATAAAAAATAATGTACACTTTTATATATTTAAAGTTCCTACTATTGATTCTGGCACGTATGACACAAATTTTTTTATTTCTCTTTCTTTTTATGTTTAAATGGAAATAAGTGTTTATTAATGTTAGTTTTATAAGAAAAGGCAAAAAAAAATCTCATTTTGAAAGTGCCATCAGGAAATCTTAGGGATTAAGCAGTGTGATTTTTTTTTTAATGACAAAAATAAAGTTATGTGATATCCATTCACACCAAAAATAATAGTTTTCAAATGGAATGCTGACCTCTGTATGGACCACTGAAATATAGAATGGCTTCAGATATGATAGAGAGAAATGGCCTATAAAGATGATCATGGAAAGATGCACATGACATAGTGTTGAACATGCAAAACAGATTACAAAATAATACATACAGGCTGATCAAATTTTAGAAACAAATATATATTATTATAAATAGAATCCTATTTGAAAGATCTATGCCAGACCATTGATATTTCTATGATGATGTGTTACTTTCAATTTTAGCTTATAGTGTTATATTGTTTGGCATTCTTTGCATTTTTCGTAGCTATAGGCATGTGTTACATTTTTATTATAAACACAAAACTTAGCGATGCATACACACATACACCCCTCAACAAGCTATTTGTTTATTGTGCACCAAGATAATACATGAAAGATAGTATTAAAGAACAAAATACCAGTTCCTTGTATGCAGTGACCTAGCTCACAAAAATCCAAAGCGGAAGTGGTGGCTCTACCTTAATGAAGATAAAGCTGACGTTGAGAAAGTCCAGGGGAGGGTAATTGAAGAGACACACAGAGGTATGCCTCCACTCACGTGTGGTTACTGACTACCAACGCTGCTGCCATGCACGGACAGCAGAGGCCATCTGTGAGGCTCTCAAGTAAATAAAGATAAATCACACCCTTTATTCTACACAGAATGAGAAGCAAAGGTAGTCAGGGACCGAGGTGATAGATAGTGTAAAGCTAAACTTCAGTATATGGCACCTACAGCCGCTCAGAGACTTTTTGGAGAATCCAGCTAGAATTAAGAAAGTCTGTGTCATTTTCAGGCCATAAATTCGAAATAGAAGATTTTGAAATGCCTTAATATGGAGTCATAAAAATTTTTATTCTACGTCACACAAAAAACGTTGGCAATGGTAAAGGGAAAAGTGCTATTTTTCATGTAGAGGAGAATACAGATTTTCTCTTCTGAACACTTCGTGAACATTTTGCATTTGTATATATTATGTTTTCTACTTAGATACACCCAAGAGTGAGAGAGAACATTTGGAAAAACACAAACAAACTCAAATTACCTGCTAATCCAATACTTCATGTTTAATTTACTTTCTCCCGCAACTGAATCTTGTCCTTCTAGGTTCACCCGTAACACTATCTGCCAAACACGTTGCCCCTATTTTTATCTGTGTTAAATGTGGGTACATGCATATACAATTTAGTAAAGTAACAAGAATAATTTCAAATCACTTGTCTATCATCTTATCATTATAGATGCTGCTATTTTGGTTTATTGCCGTTCTACAGTTTACTTTCTCACTTTTATTTTCACAGTAAGCACAAGTATTTTATATGTAACCTCAGCAATGTAACATGTTTTAATGGCAGTAAAATGTATCTGAATTTGTACTATGCATCACTGTAAAACTGGATATCTACATTTTGCAGTGTTTAAATATTATAAAATTACTTTGATAAACATAGTTGCATTTATTTCTTCCATAATGTAATTATTTCCTTACATTAGGTGAATTAGCCTTCTTGGTCACAATCTCAAGAATCAGTTATAATACTTGTAATAAATAAATTCCTGATACCACTTACCCTGCCCTAAACCAGACTTGCTTATAGAGTGAGTGGCAGGTCAACTGTAATCAACATGTCTTCATTTGAAGTGTTGGCCAGGGTACCTGGGTGGCTCAGTGGGTTAAGCCTCTGCCTTTGGCTTAGGTCATGATCTCAGGGTCCTGGAATCGAGTTCCACATCGGGCTCTCTGCTTGGCAGGGAGCCTTCTTCCTCCTCTCTGCCTGCCTCTCTGTGTACTTGTGATCTCTCTCTGTCAAATAAATAAATACAATCTTAAAAAACAAAACAAAAAAAAACCAAAGTCCTGGCCAATCTTAATTTTAATTATGGCTTTTATGTGGAAGTAACATTTTTTTTCTCACTCCATAGAATCTTTTTTTCTATCTCTATTGTCATAGGATCTTAATGCATATTGTGTGCTGGTACTTATTGACCTTCATGTAGGAATTGTAGTGTATCTTAGTTGTAATCCTCAGAAGCATAATTCTATCAATCAAGATAGGCTAGGTATAGTAATGTCATGGTAATAAACAACATGAATATCCTAGTGGTTTCTCAGACAAAAGCTTTATTTCTTTTTACCCCACATATCTACTGCTAGTGGAGAGGGCATGGAAAGGGCCATCTTCAGAGCTAGACAGACTTATACCCAAAATCTAGCTACTCTTGGAAGCCAAAGCAGAAGAAAGTGTCCCTGTTATACTCTATGAAGAAACTAAAATATATGAAGCCAGAAAACCAACTACTAGTGATGCTCTGATGACACTTAAATTTTCATATGTAGTTGATGGAAGTTTAAATTCATGCAACCCTATTTTAAAGGCAATTCAATTATATGTGTAAAGAGCTTCAGAAATAGTCATCTGGGTAATCCAGTAACTCCTTTTCTGGGGCTTTATTTTTTCCTCAAAGATTTTATTTATTTTTTGACGGAGAGAGAGACAGTGAGAGAGGGAACACAAGCAGGGGGAGTGGGAGAGGGAAAAGCAGGCTCCCTGCTGAGCAGGAAGTCTGATGTGGGGTTCCATCCCAGAACCCTGAGATCATGACCTGAACCAAGGCAGATGCTTAATGACTGAGCTTCCCAGGTGCCCTGGGGCTTTAAATAAATGGAGATTTCAACCTGTTTGGTGGATCTGTTTGCTTCAGTGAAATAGGTGGAACTTTTCTTCCTCAAATTGGGAAAGTATCTTTTAAATGTTATGATTTAAATTTTGTTATATGAAGTACATGAAATTTATTCAAGGAGTCCAAAGGACTGTCAAAGACACAGACAGTGATTATGGTCAGTTATGTTATTACTCACGAATGTTCCCTCCCCCTCCCTGAGGAAGGATTACTCTGTCTGTCTCACAGATGCAGACTTGGCTACATGACACACACTCATCAATGAACTAAATGCAGAAGTGATATGTGTTGCCTCTGGGCAGCAACTTTAAGTCCTTTCTGCAGTGACGACTGGCTGTGGTCCAGACTAAGGCTTTTCTATCAGACTGAGTAAGCAGAGCTTCCTAGTACATTTAGAAAAGAAAAATCAAATAAAACAAACCTCCTAACCAAGGCCTACAAAGCTCTCCATATACGAATATACGATCTGGCTCCTGTCTACCTCTGAACCTCATCTCCTACTGCTCTTCAGACCTTCCTCTAGACATCAGACCTCTTCGTCACTTTCTTTCACCAAGCAGGGGCCACTCCATGTCTTTTATTTGCATGTCCCTCCCCATGGAACCTGTTTTTTTGTTTTTTGGGTTTTTTTCACCCTTGTTATGTTTTCTGTCTCTATTCAAATGTGATCTTTAGGAAGATGACTTCCCTGATCATAGATCTAAAACCTCAGGTTATTCTTCTGAATTATATCCCTACTCTTTTATTTTCATTCCTAAAACAACTGTTGTGGTTTTTTTTTTGTTTTTTTTTTTTTTGTTTTTTTTTTTGAATTCCTTTACTTGTTTACTGCCTTAATTATTCACTGCTATGTTCTTAGTGCTTAGAAAAGTACCTGACATGTAACATCTGTTCAGTAAATACGTGCAGGTTAAATTAATTAACAAATATTATAACTTCAAGAATGGTCAAGTTTTACATTCTTACATTAACGGTTTGTTGTCTTGCTGCAAGGAATTTCCATAAATATCAACAAGCAGAAAATGAATTAACTCCTTGAATTATATATTTGAAAACCGGGAAGACAGAACATACAAATACAGCAAAAACATTAGTATAGGGGCGCCTAGGTGGCTCAGTGGGTTAAAGACTCTGCCTTTGGCTCAGGTAATGATCCCAGGGTCCTGGGATGGAGCCCTGCATCAGAGTCTTTGCTCAGCGGGGAGCCTGCTTTCTCCTCTCTCTCTCTGCCTGCCTCTCGGCCTACTTGTGATATCTCTCTGTCAAATAAATAAATAAAATCTTTAAAAAAAAAAACACTAGTATATCTATCATTATAAATATTTTAGCTATATCATCCTGATATTTTATTTTTATTTTATTTTATTTGACAGACAGAGATCACAAGTAGGCAGAGAGGCACGCAGAGAGAAGGGGAAGCAGGCTCCCCACTGAGCAGAGAGCCCGATGCGGGGTTCGATCCCAGGACCCTGGGATCATGACCTGAGCCAAAGGCAGAGGCTTTAACCCACTGAGCCACCCAGGCACCCCTCATCCTGATATTTTAAAGAATGTGAATAAAGTACTTGTCATGGCAAAGCAAAATAAAAAATCTGTGGTAAAGAGCACGAGTTAGACGCAGTTCCTTAATAGTTATCACCACACCTGGTACTTAACATTCCATTAACTTTTAGGTAACAGGAAGATATACAGATTGTTCTGAAGATGAAATTAGAAATCTATACTCATTTCTTAGTATAGTGGCATATAGAAAGCCCTCAAAAATATTAACTGTTATTTATTATCATTAATAAAGATGTTTTAAATTTTGGGTATATAACACACCATTATCTAGAAGTAGATTAACTAATAAATATTTTCCAAATAAAATGTCTACTTAAAAATGAGAAAGCAGACATTACATTAGATATACACTTTAACTTAAGAATTTGGCCATTGTAAAATAAAACGCCCTTTCTCACAAATACATAGAATCCATATAAGAAATTCCCATGGAATAATCAGGCTTTAGCATTTTTAGTGTTTTTTTTTTAATGTACTGCATTCTTTATCACAAGAATATAAATATGTTAATTTAAATTGAAACATTAGTAGAATATGCTTAAAATGTACTATTCCACTTTCTGCCCTGCATAAGATCCAACTCTTTCATAACTATCAGTATATCTTCACATCACGAGTATTACCTAAAATACTCATGACGAGATAAATATAATTTTGTCTTCCTAATTTTAACAAGATATTTTGATTTTTTCCTGTCTTCTTTAAAACTCATTGATCCATTGTACATTTTCTTCTCAGAAAGTATACAAAATTGGTTACAATAAATGTATACATAACAATAGGTAAAATACATTTAAGCAGCAGGAAGGAGGAAGAAGAAATGACAGAGGGCCCCCTCCCTTTAGTAACGCTTCCTGGGAGAGCCTTGGCGGTAACTCGGTCACATGGGAAACTGCGCTGAAAGGGTCCCTGGGATACATGGCCTCTTAGGCTCTATGTGCCCAGCTATATACTGGGGATTTTATAACTAAGGAGAAAGTGGGGAATGGATTTGGGGGAACAGTAGCAAACCCTGTGATAAAGGCGATTTACACCTCTGCGGAAAATATTTAAGTCTTTTTTCCCTTCGTACTAACTATTCACAATTGTTCACAACTTTGAGGAAAATACTTAGCACATAACGTTGCACTGTCCTTTCAATATAATGCTACTATCACTAGGTGAGTTATAGAATTATATCAATACTTGCTTTAAGTACGTATTATAATAAGACTAGTTTGTTATCTCCCCACACTGTTGCTACAAGGAAAATAGGTTCTTTAAGGATATCCATCTAAAAACAGATGGAACAGATCTAGAGCAGTGTTTTGCTCCCAGACAATCAGGCTGGCAGGAACTGAACAAGAACGTGGGATCCAGCCAGCCAGCTGGTTGGGATAAAGGCCAAAAAGAGGTTACACCTAGGGTCAAACTCAAAAACTTAAGTAGAATATAGCAAAAATGGAGATGGGAGGCAGAACCATTTCAGGAAGACAGAACATCCCTAACAAAGTTATCAAGGCAAGAGACAAAGGAACAAATGAAAAGAAACAAACAATGAAACAAATCACTGTTATTTCAAGCAGCTAACATGGTATTTCTTTCTCTGAAGCCCAGTTAGCGAAGAGGGAAGAGGTATTCAGTGAGCTCTGAGGTCACTAAGAGGCTTGGGGTCTGTATTCTGGCAGATGGAGAGCCAAATATTGACTGGAGGCGTGGCCTGCGTGTTTCATATGTGTCTTTTCTGTAGATCACGGAAACAACACAGACCATGACGGTTTCGAGGAGAACCAAAGTGGATTTAGCAGTTTAGGACACTAAATCAGTCAAGGAACATAACAAGGGCTTCACCCAGGGAAAGAGGTTAAAAAAAGAAGACGAATGATGATTTTCACAGCATAAATAGGCACCCAAATCAGAGGACCCAGCCGTCTGGGCTGAGAAGGGAGAGAAGGATGGGATGGATCACTGCTCTCACTCGAGTTTCCGTCCTTTTCAGAGAGTGCTGCCACAACTGGAATACAAAACAAAAGCTATTAGAGGCAAATCAGTTTAAAGGGAAACCACATGACCTGGGTTTGGAAGAAATTATTTGAAATACCTATTGGACATCCGGGCAGAGAGAGGCATATGGGTGTTTGTCTTTCTGAGTAAAACCCAGGAGAGAATTTTGGACTCTAGATACACTAAACTCGAAGCATAACACTGTAAGAAAGTTCCAAAAAATTCAATTGACTTAAATGCATGTAACTTTATTGTGAAGCTAATAAACACAGTTTTTTTTTCAGTTTGTCTTTAAGAAAAAAATCCATGAAACTCAGCCTCATGCAACTGTATACTTTTAACTACATGCTAAAAAGATAAAACTTCAAATGAGACCACGTAACAACCCTGCCTCTTCCCCATCAGAACCATTCGTGAAAGAAAGATGCTACAGTTTCCAGACAGGATCATTGGACTAAGGTGGGCTTTTTATTATGTTTTTAGACTTGTAAATATCCTGAGAACGCTCATGATATTCCAAGGTACATAGAGACAGTGTTTAAAGATTCAAACTGATGCGGGCACCTGGGTGGCTCAGTGGGTTAAAGCCTCTGCCTTTGGCTCAGGTCATGATCCCAGGGTCCTGGAATCGAGCCCCGCATCGGGCTCTCTGCTCAGTGGGGAGCCTGCTTCCTCCTCTCTCTCTCTGCCTGCCTCTCTGCCTACTTGTGATCTGTCTGTCAAATAAATAAATAAAAATCTTTAAAAAAAAAAAGATTCAAACTGATGGATGTAGGTGGCTGAGTAATATACAGATCATGTGTTTAGTATCAGGAACTGTAAGTACTCTTTAATAAGCTTTAATCCCAACGTGTAACCCCGTATTTGGGAAACTTAGAGCTACAGTTTCAAAGTCACAGGTTCCACAATCACAGTTAAGGAATTGTAAGCAATTCTAGTCTTCAGCAGATCCACTGTTCTGAAGCTGCTTTGAAAAACAGAATTGTCTCTGGGTCAGGAGATCTTGCAGATTGCTGAATCGGTTAGCTCTAGCAGGTTTATTTCCCCACAGGTTGGGAAGGCTGGTCCTAACATTGTTCCATTTTGCGAGAAAATTAATCCTCCAACTTGTCCTTAGAAGGCTCCTTCCCAGTCAGGGATGGAGTCGGATCACAAACTACAGAGGGGAAGGAAGTCAAATGACATCCCCTTGGCTCGCTCCTTATGAAGGAGTCTGCTAGATCTCTACCTGGGATTGGCTTTCTCTGCCTGGCCTTTGTCCACATCCCTTTAGGCTATAAAGTAAACTGGACCTCACTTTTGCTTGAGCAACATTTTAAGTTTTTTTTTTTTTTAACTATTCTTGTATAATTCTTTTTAAGTACTATTGTTCTTTTGAGGTTTTAACTCTTACATACTTTATACTTATGATCTCAGTTTATAAAAATAAGTAAATAATAAAACCAAGGTGTTGAATTAAAAAAAGGAGTAGATTTTGTTTCCAGGACTAGTTCTGCCTCTAGCTGTGTGACCATGGACAAGTCATTTGTCTCATCCACTTTTCTTTTTTTTTTTTCTTCTGTAAATCAAGTAGGTGATTTTTAGCATGTCTTTGAAACTTTTAAAACCTCTGATTTCATATAATATAATGCAAAAAATAAATAGGTAAATCACATTTTTTTCTGGGACTGAAGTGGCCCTACATAAAAGATTATAATAATGGCCTTTGAAGGTGTTTCCCTCTTTCATAAAACACCCTCAAGTATCTGCAATAAAGGGCAGGCACCATTACTTTTTTTTCTTTGCTTCAGAATAAATTCTGGGATTGTCTCCCCCTTTATGGGCCCCCTTTGAATTCTTACCATGCTATACGTTTTTCTAAATTTCATACTATTTCTATCTCACAAGCTTGTTGCTTTCCTCTGTCAATAAGCTATATCCCTCTGTCCCGCCAAAGATAAAGAATCCTCCCCTTCTAAACTAGCCCCCTCACCTTCCTAACCTTCAATTCCACAGTAATTAATATTACAAGCAACTCATACTTTAGCTAGTCATATTTGAAGGTGAGGAGGCCATGGTCCTTTAGTTGATGCCTCACAGAACTCTGGGCCAGGCGTACTTGAAAAACAGTTTGACCTCTGAATAGCTTCTTGTTCATATCCTGCACAGATGATGGCAATGTTTTCTTGTTTAAATAAGAGTTTCCCTGTTTCCCCTACTTTTCAGGAAAATAATTAAATTAAATGTTCATTCAACAGAATGGAAGGAAAGGGTCAAGCAGATTTAATATTAAAAATATGCCCAAGTGTGTTCTTATTACAAATTATTTGAAAACTTCCTTTTCTCTAGAATGGATAGAGTTATAAAACTTGCCTATTTAACAATGTAATGATGATTAAATGACATAAAACAGAGCCT
This sequence comes from Mustela erminea, assembly GCF_009829155.1. NCBI lineage: Eukaryota > Metazoa > Chordata > Mammalia > Carnivora > Mustelidae > Mustela > Mustela erminea. The sequence goes on along the minus strand of NC_045624.1, from coordinate 80,959,594 downwards.
GGCAAAAAGAAATCACTGAATAAGCATTATGTATTATTATTATTATTAGATCATCTTCAAATATAATTAAAAACTTAACAATGATGGAACATTTATCAGTCTTGCACTAGCAAAAAAAAAAACCTTTATAATTTCATCTTAAAAAAAATGCTAGTGTCTCACCATTTGAGAAGTTATGTTATTCTCTTGATAATAAATGTAGAAACCTCTCTCAATCTACTAAAAGTGTCATAAGTTTCTTGGGAATGCGAGGAAGAAGGAGCAGGATTTAAAAGATTAGGAACCTGGATTGAACAAAGAAAGGGGAAGATGAAAGAAAGTAACTCTAAACTTAAACAATTAGTAATGCAATGATGGAAGTGTTCAAAAAATAGGAAGATAATATTCACATTGCCAGGATTTAAAACTACAACAATATAGAGGATTAAGGAAAAATGAGCCAAAAAGCTCAACCAAATCTTGCTGTATGTTCCAGAAGCTCTTTGCACTTCTCAGTTACCACTTCCACGTTCTTGTTTTGTGCTTGTCTCCCACATTTGTCTGTATTTATAATGAGGGTAGGGACCAAGTTTTATTTATTCACTATCACATTTCCAGTACCTAGCACAATCATAGTAAATGATTAATAACTATTTGCTCACATAAAACAAAAATGTATGACAAAAGCTGGTAGAAACCACCTTCCCAACACTACCATGAAAAGAATTTGAAGATATTACTATTTCAGTAGTGAATAAAATTGAGAGATTGTATATATCATTATATTTTGGAATTGAACAGAGAGGGGGAAAAAAGAAACTTGTAAGCAGATAATTATTGATAATTACTAATACATCCATGTAACAAATATTTACCATGTAGGGCTTAACCAGTACTAAAGAGAAAATGTGCGAAGAACCTAGACCTAGCCCATGTTCTCATGGAACTTACTCTCTGACAGGATAGATAGATAGATAGATAGATAGATAGATATTTGATTAACTGAGGTAAATGTTCTGAAATAGAAGTGTATCATACTTTCAAATATGCAGTGTGTAACTGGGTCAGGAGAGTGGGTGGGGGGACAATTAGTGACATTTAAGCTGAAAGATGAAATAGGCATTAGTCAGCTTGGGGAAGAGGTAATTCCAGGCAGAAAGAACAACAGATGCAAAGACTTCGAGGAAGGAAAGATCCTAACCTTGTTTTAGGATGGAAAAAGTCTGAAATAGCATAAGTGTAGTGGACAAAAGGAAGAGAGGTGATGCATGCGTTGAACTGTTGAACAGTCAAGGATAGTCAATATGGCTATCAGTAGGCCAATGGGAAATCACTGAGGGCTTTTAAGCACTAGAATGACATAGCTCTATTTTAAAACATGTACTTTAGAAACTGAATAGAAGATGGTTTGGAGTATATATGAAGAATTGCTTTGATATTATTGTAGTAATAAAGGCAAAGGAGAACTGTGGCTTGGGTCAGGGAAGAGCCACTGGAGATGAAGACATGTGAATGCTGTAGCGTTTATGCAGGAAATAAAATCGTTCTCTTGGAATGTGTTTGGATATAGACAGGGAGAAATGGGTAAAAGGTAAATAGTTGAAAACTAACTTTCTGTATTCTGGTTTGGGTAAACCAGAATAACGTGCTTTTTATAGAGTAGAATATTGAAGGGAGGGGAGGGATTGATGTTTAGTTTTGGATACATTTGGTTTAGACAGTGACACATCCAAGGAGTGATCTCAAGGAGATGGTTAAGGTCTTGCCTTTGTAACTCCATCTGGTGCTTTAGTTCTTTCTGTTTAGCTGCTGTGCCAAAGTTCCGGCCAAGTTCACCTGTAAGTTTTGGCAATGGAAAGATGCTGAAGCCCTTGAAGCTGAGAAGAGTGTTATAATGCGTTAGAGAAGGACATTAATACAGAGAAAGCTTTGTTTTTCCCTGTTACTTTGAATCACAGTTAAGATATAATTGATGAAGGCAGCAAATAAAAAAGGGACGGAGAAAATGAAAGAATAAAAACGGAATATTGACTGTGAATGCCAATGATCTATGCTCAGACTCTATGTTTATTTATTTTAGGATGAGTCATTACACTTGGTGATTATGAGTGGATCTGGGAAATGCAGATAGTTATGACTAAAAAGGAAAGAGGGTAATAAAGAATAAGGCTTTAGATCTTTTTGTTGACTTTACTTTTGGGTCATGTAAAGACCCCCAGAAAACTTCCCCACAGCTCCTTCTTTTCCTTTCCTTTCCCCTTTTCATTTTCTTTTCTTTTATAAACTTTACTCGTCTTTTTCCTCCTTAGCACTCCCATTTCCAAATGGAACTTTCAGCCGATGAGGGGACATTGTGAGGGCTAGTAACACGTGAAAATATTAAAAATTTTTGTTCTTTTTTTTTTTTTTTTAGTTTTGAGTGGGTGAAGTAGTATCACCTTCATATTTTTGTGTCATAAACTTTGTTTTTATGTTAACAATATTCTTTTAAATCTTTTCTTTTTTTTTTTTTAGATTTTATTTACTTATTAAACAGAGAATGAAAGAGTACAGGCAGGGGGAGCAGTAGAGGGAAAGGGAGAAGCAGAGTCCATGCTGAGCACAGAGATGGAGGTGGGGCTCCATCCCAGGACCCTGGGATCATGACCCAAGCTGAAGGCAGATGCTTACCCATCTAAACCACCAGGCACCTGTTATGTTAATAATATTATATGAGAGTTCAAGTAGATGGACTAAGTCAGGGAAAAATATGCCTCAACTTTTCCTAAGTGTCTGAATTTTACTCAAATTGAGTATAGAAAAGCAAAAATTTTCCAAAGGAAAGATTGATGGGAGATTTTTCTTTAGAAAAGAAAAATCATTGTAGATTATGAAAGACAATAGAAATCTCAAACTATATAGTTACCACTGACTCCTATTCGGAAAATAAACACATTAATCAAGTTTTTCTAGACATTATTTAGCAGATCTGTTGTGCTAAGTGTGTTGTCTACATAGTTTTAAGGGGATTCTGTAGTATAGCAGATTTGAAGAATATGCCATACCATGCTCTCTCATGAAGCTTCAAAATACTTATGATCATCTAAAGGTCCTTGAGAACTCTGCAACAAAGTATCCCAACATCTCTAAAAGTTATGCAAGCTCCATTTTGTCTCCATTACAGCTTTAAAGTGTCCTGGAAAGCAGTATTCCAAGAGACCAGTTTGGGTAAAGCTTACCTAAGTCATTGAAGATTTTAAGAAATATCCAGAGTAAGAGCTTCCATGAGTTCAGGAATGAGAAGGTTCTGCTTAGTACATAAACTACCTGACTGAAACATCAATCTTATTTCCCTAAATTCTTACTCTCTTAACTGGAAGGACTCATTAAACAACCAAAGTGAACCTTTTCCTCTCTCCTCTAAAGATCCTTAATCACTTTTATCATTCCATAGTTTCAAATTTTCATTATTTTTCTTTTATAGACTATAAAGTCTGTTTTAGGGTATAGTCCTATCTTCTAAACTATCACTGCATTTGAATTTTAGCCACTTTAAAAAAATCAGAGACCTGAAAACTGGACAATATCTTTGTAAAGCTTCAAAAAGGAGGGAGGAGTCAAGATGGCAGAGAAGTAGCAGGCTGAGACTATTTCAACTAGCAGGAGATCAGCTAGATAGCTTATCTAAAGATTGCAAACACCTGCAAATCCATAGGCAGATCGAAGAGAAGAAGAACAGCAATTCTGGAAACAGAAAAACAACCACTTTCTGAAAGGTAGGACTGGCGGAGACGTGAATCCAAAGTGACGGGAAGATAGACCCCGGGGGGAGGGGCCGGCTCCCGGCAAGTGGCGGAGCAACGGAGCACAAAATCAGGACTTTTAAAAGTCTGTTCCGCTGAGGGACATCGCTCCAGAGGCTAAACCGGGCTGAAGCCCACGCGGGGTCAGCCTGGCCTCAAGTCCCACAGGGTCACAGAAGGATCGGGGGTGTCTGAGTGTCGTAGAGCTTACGGGTATTGGAACGGGAAAGCCGGCTACAGAGACAGAGCCGACAGTAAGCTCACAGCTCAGTGTTACCTTGAACCGGTCGCAGGCTCGGTGAGCTCGGAGCACGGCTGGAGGTCAGGAAGACGGGAGTAACTGGGTGCTGTTCTCTGAGGGCGCACAGAGGAGTGGGGGCCCCAGGCTCACAGCTCCTCCGGGCCAGAGACCAGGAGGCCACCATTTGTATTCCCGTCCTCCGGAACTCTACAGAAAGCGCTCAGGGAACAAAAGCTCCTGAAAGCAACCCCGAGCGGATTACTCACCCCGGCCCCTGGTAAGGGCGGTGCAATTCCGCCTGGGGCAAAGACACTTGAGAATCACTACACCAGGCCCCTCCCCCAAAGGATCAACAAGAAATCCAGCCAAGACCAAGTTCACCTACCAAGGAGTGCGGTTTCAATACCAAGGAGAGCAGCAGAATTCCAGAGGAGGAGAAAGCAAAGCACGGAACTCATGGCTTCCTCCCTGTGATTTTTTTATTCTTGCAGTTAATTTAATTTTTTTCTTTTTCATTTTTTTTCTCTTCTTCTGCTAAAATTTTTTTTAACTTTTACCCTTTTCTTTTTTAACGTTTTTTAACTAGTTTATCTAATATATATATTTTTTCTTTTATCTATTTTTCTTTATTCGTTTTCTTTTTTTTATTTCTTTTCTTTCCTTTTTTTTTTTCTTTTTCTTTTTTTTTTCTTTCTTTCTGTTCGAACCTCTTTTTATCCCCTTTCTCCCCCCTCACGATTTGGGATCTCTTCTAATTTGGTTAAAGCATATTTTCTGGGGTTGTTGCCACCCTTTTAGTATTTTACTTGCTCCTTCATATACTCTTATCTGGACAAAATGACAAGACGGAAAAATTCAACACAAAAAAAAGAACAAGAAGCAGTACCGAAGGCTAGGGATCTAATCAATACAGACATTGGTAATATGTCAGTTCTAGAGTTCAGAATGACAATTCTCAAGGTTCTAGCCGGGCTTGAAAAAGGCATGGAAGATATTAGAGAAACTCTCTTGGGAGATATAAAAGCCCTTTCTGGAGAAATAAAAGAACTAAAATCTAACCAAGTTGAAATCAAAAAAGCTATTAATGAGGTACAATAAAAAATGGAGGCTCTCACTGCTAGGATAAATGAGGCAGAAGAAAGAATTAGTGATATAGAAGACCAAATGACAGAGAATAAAGAAGCTGAGCAAAAGAGAGACAAACAACTACTGGACCACGAGGGGAGAATTCGAGAGATAAGTGACACCATAAGACGAAACAACATTAGAATAATTGGGATTCCAGAAGAAGAAGAAAGAGAGAGGGGAGCAGAAGGTATACTGGAGAGAATTATTGGGGAGAATTTCCCCAATATGGCAAAGGGAATGAGCATCAAAATTCAGGAGGTTCAGAGAACGCCCCTCAAAATCAATAAGAATAGGCCCACACCCTGTCACCTAATAGTAAAATTTACAAGTCTCAGTGACAAAGAGAAAATCCTGAAAGCACCCCGGGAAAAGAAGTCTGTAACATACAATGGTAAAAATATTAGATTGGCAGCTGACTTATCCACAGAGACCTGGCAGGCCAGAAAGAGCTGGCATGATATTTTCAGAGCACTAAACGAGAAAAACATGCAGCCAAGAATACTATATCCAGCTAGGCTATCATTGAAAATAGAAGGAGAGATTAAAAGCTTCCAGGACAAACAAAAACTGAAAGAATTTGCAAACACCAAACCAGCTCTACAGGAAATATTGAATGGGGTCCTCTAAGCAAAGAGAGAGCCCACAGGTGGTAGATCAGTAAGGAATAGAGACAATATACACTAACAGTCAGCTTACAGGCAATACAATGGCACTAAATTCATATCTCTCAATAGTTACCCTGAATGTTAATGGGCTAAATGCCCCTGTCAAAAGACACAGGGTATCAGAATGAAAAAAAAACAAAACCCATCTATATGTTGCCTCCAAGAAACTCATTTTAAGCCTGAAGACACCTCCAGATTTAAAGTGAGGGGGTGGAAAAGAATTTACCATGCTAATGGACATCAGAAGAAAGCAGGAGTGGCAATCCTTATATCAGATCAATTAGATTTTAAGCCAAAGACTATAATAAGAGATGAGGAAGGACACTATATCATACTCAAAGGGTCTGTCCAACAAGAAGATCTAACAATTTTAAATATCTATGCTCCCAATGTGGGAGCAGTCAGCTATATAAACCAATTAATAACAAAATCAAAGAAACACATCAACAATAATACAATAATAGTAGGGGACTTTAACACTCCCCTCACTGAAATGGACAGATCATCCAAGCAAAAGATCATCAAGGAAATAAAGGCCTTAAATGACACACTGGACCAGATGGACATCACAGATATATTCAGAACATTTCATCCCAAAGCAACAGAATACACATTCTTCTCTAGTGCACATGGAACATTCTCCAGAATAATTCACATCCTCGGTCCTAAATCAGGACTCAACTGGTATCAAAAGATTGGGATCATTCCCTGCATATTTTCAGACCACAATGCTCTGAAGCTAGAACTCAACCACAAGAGGAAGTTTGGAAAGAACCCAAATACATGGAGACTAAACAGCGTCCTTCTAAAGAATGAATGGGTCGACCGGGAAATTAAAGAAGAATTGAAAAAAATCATGGAAACAAATGATAATGAAAATACAACAGTTCAAAATCTGTGGGACATAACAAAGGCAGTCCTGAGAGGAAAATATATAGCAGTACAAGCCTTTCTCAAGAAACAAGAAAGGTCTCAGGTACACAACCTAACCCTACACCTAAAGGAGCTGGAGAAAGAACAAGAAAGAAACCCTAAGCCCAGCAGGAGAAGAGAAATCAGAAAGATCAGAGGAGAAATCAATGAAATAGAAACCAAAAAAACAATAGAGCAAATCAACGAAACTAGGAGCTGGTTCTTTGAAAAAATTAATAAAATTGATAAGCCCCTGGCCAGACTTATCAAAAAGAAAAGAGAAAGGACCCAAAAAAATAAAATCATGAATGAAAGAGGAGAGATCACAACTAACACCAAAGAAATACAAACCATTATAAGAACATACTATGAGCAACTCTCCGCCAACAAATTTGACAATCTGGAAGAAATGGATGCATTCCTAGAAACATATAAACTACCACAACTGAACCAGGAAGAAATAGAAAGCCTAAACAGACCCATAACCAGTAAGGAGATTGATGCTGGAAATAAATTAAAAAAAAAAAAAAAAAAAAAAAAGAAAAGAAAGGAAGTAAAAAAAAAAAAAAAAAAAAAAAAAACTCCAAACAAATGAAAGCTCAGGGCCAGATGGCTTCCCGGGGGAATTCTACCAAACATTTAAAGAAGAACTAATTCCTATTCTCCTGAAACTGTTCCAGAAAATAGAAATGGAAGGAAAACTTCCAAACTCATTTTATGAGGCCAGCATCACCTTGATCCTAAAACCAGACAAGGATCCCATCAAAAAAGAGAGCTATAGACCAATATCCTTATGAACACAGATGCGAAAATTCTCACCAAAATACTAGCCAATAGGATTCAACAGTACATTAAAAGGATTATTCACCACGACCAAGTGGGATTTATTCCAGGGCTGCAAGGTTGGTTCAACATCCGTAAATCAGTCAATGTGATACAACACATCAATAAAAGAAAGAACAAGAACCATATGATACTCTCAATAGATGCTGAAAAAGCATTTGACAAAGTACAGCATCGCTTCCTGATCAAAACTCTTCAAAGTGTGGGATAGAGGGCACATACCTCAATATCATCAAAGCCATCTATGAAAAACCCACCACAAATATCATTCTCAATGGAGAAAAACTAAAGCTTTTTTGCTAAGGTCAGGAACACAGCAGGGATGTCCATTATCACCACTGCTATTCAACATAGTACTAGAAGTCCTAGCCTCAGCAATCAGACAACAAAAGGAAATTAAAGGCATCCAAATCGGCAAAGAAGAAGTCAAATTATCACTCTTCACAGATGATATGATACTATATGTGGAAAACCCAAAAGACTCCACTCCAAAACTGCTAGAACTTGTACAGGAATTCAGTAAAGTGTCAGGATATAAAATCAATGCACAGAAATCAGTTGCATTTCTCTACACCAACAACAAGATAGAAGAAAGAAAAATTAAGGAGTCCATCCCATTTACAATTGCACCCAAAATCATAAGATACCTAGGAATAAACCTAACCAAAGAGGCCCAGAATCTATACTCAGAAAACTATAAAGTACTCATGAAAGAAATTGAGGAAGACACAAAGAAATGGAAAAATGTTCCATGCTCCTGGATTGGAAGAATAAATATTGTGAAAATGTCTATGCTACCTAAAGCAATCTACACATTTAATGCAATTCCTATCAAAGTACCATCCATCTTTTTCAAAGAAATGGAACAAATAATTCTAAAATTTATATGGAACCAGAAAAGACCTCGAATAGCCAAAGGGATATTGAAAAAGAAAGCCAAGGTTGGTGGCATCACAATTCCAGACTTCAAGCTCTATTACAAAGCTGTCATCATCAAGACAGCATGGTACCGGCACAAAAACAGACACATAGATCAATGGAACAGAATAGAGAGCCCAGAAATAGACCCTCAACTCTATGGTCAACTAATCTTTGACAAAGCAGGAAAGAATGTCCAATGGAAAAAAGACAGCCTCTTCAATAAATGGTGCTGGGAAAATTGGACAGCCACATGCAGAAAAATGAAATTGGACCATTTCCTTACACCACACACAAAAATAGACTCAAAATGGATGAAGGACCTCAATGTGCGAAAGGAATCCATCAAAATCCTTGAGGAGAACACAGGCAGCAACCTCTTCGACCTCTGCCGCAGCAACATCTTCCTAGGAACAACGCCAAAGGCAAGGGAAGCAAGGGCAAAAATGAACTATTGGGATTTCATCAAGATCAAAAGCTTTTGCACAGCAAAGGAAACAGTGAACAAAATCAAAAGACAACTGACAAAATGGGAGAAGATATTTGCCAATGACATATCAGATAAAGGACTAGAGTCCAAAATCTATAAAGAACTTAGCAAACTTAACACCCAAAGAACAAATAATCCAATCAAGAAATGGGCAGAGGACATGAGCAGACATTTCTGCAAAGAAGACATGCAGATGGCCAACAGACACATGAAAAAGTGCTCCATATCACTCAACATCAGGGAAATACAAATCAAAACCACAATGAGATATCACCTCACACCAGTCAGAATGGTTAAAATCAACAAGTTAGGAAATGACAGATGCTGGCGAGGATGCCGAGAAAGGGGAACCCTCCTACGCTGTTGGTGTGAATGCAAGCTGGTGCAACCACTCTGGAAAACAGCATGGAGGTTCCTCAAAATGTTGAAAATAGATCTACTGTATGACCCAGCAATTGCACTACTGGGTATTTACCCTAAAGATACAAATGTAGTGATCCAAAGGGGCACGTGCACCTGAATGTTTATAGCAGCAATGTCCACAATAGCCAAACTATGGAAAGAACCTAGATGTCCATCAACAGATGAATGGATCAAGAAGATGTGGTATATATACACAATGGAATACTATGCAGCCATCAAAAGAAATGAAATCTTGCCATTTGCGACAACATGGATGGAACTAGAGCGTATCATGCTTAGCGAAATAAGTCAAGCAGAGAAAGACAACTATCATATGATCTCCCTGATATGAGGAAATGGTGATGCAACATGGGGGCTTAAGTGGGTAGGAGAAGAATCAATGAAACAAGATGGGATTGGGAGGGAGACAAACCATAAGTGACTTTTAATCTCACAAAATAAACTGAGGGTTGCTGGGGGGAGGGGGGTTGGGAGAAGGGGGGTGGGGTTATGGACATTGGGGAGGGTATGTGCTGGGTGAGTGCTGTGAAGTGTGTAAACCTGGCAAATCACAGATCTGTTCCCCTGGGGATAAAAATATATGTTTATAAAAAATAAAAAATTTTAAAAAATATGAAAATCCATCTGCCTTTTCCTCACTTCATTTCATTGTACTGTGTTCCCCAAGTTGATTTCTCTCCATTAGGAGAAGTCATCAAATGAAAACCTTTTGTTAATTAAGTAACAATATTGTGAAACTTCTTGATATACAGCAGATGGCATATTTGCACATATGTAATAAGTAGACTATTGTTGCCTCAGAATATTTTTGCAATCATTGATACAATCCTTTCCCCCTCAATGTTATGATATCAATGCTCTATGGAAGAAACTCAGATGCAGAAACATTCACGGACATAATCAAAACTGTATAAGGCTGTATGAAGTAAACACCTCCATTCATAGCAAGCTACAACCTACTTCTCCATTTTTATTTTTAATGACCACATTTACAAATATAAATGTATAAACTCTTCAGATTTAATAACTCCTCTTTTTTCCAACTGTGTGCTCTGGTGTGTAAAATACAATAGACCATTGAAAAATAGTCTCACTTACTAATTCAAATCTAAATATGAAACCCTAAAATTCTTAATCCTCACTGAGATTTGCCTAATTTTTACAAAAATTGCACATCTCTGTGTAATACTGATAAACTTTCAAAAAGAGGTTGGTTTATAGAATATAATAATTGTAAAATATCCATAGAGTATCGTAACAGGTGAACCACTGTGCAAAATAAAGAATATACAAATATTAACAACAAGACATTGCTTATGTCTCTGAGCAGCTCAAACTGGGTGGAGGCAGTTTGCACATTAAAAACAAAACCGAATAGGGACGCCTGGGTGACTCAGTAGTTAAGCCGTTGCCTTCGGCTCAGGCCATGGTCCCAGCGTCCTGGGATAGAGTCCCACATTGGGCTCCTTGCTCTGCAGAGAGCCTGTTTCTCTCTCCTCCTCTGCCTGCCACTCTGCCTGCTTATGCATGCTCTCTCGCTCTCTCTCTGTGACAAATAAATAAATAAAATCTTTAAAAACAAAACAGAATAAAAAACAAAATAAATCTCATGCAGTCATAGGAAGACTCTCATAACAAATGGAAAGGAACCATCAGCAAACCCAGCCTAGAGCTGGAGAAGTAATGACTTCTAGATAACAGGTGTTGAGGATGGATTCCCAAGAAAAATTATGTGACATTTAAAGGCTGAGGGTATTAAAGAGAAGCCTGGTATTCACAAGGAATGTTTGAATACAGGCATGACGTTTATTCTTTTTTAAGATTTTATTTATTTATTTGGGCGTGAGTGGGCACAAGCAGGGTGAGTGGCAGAGGGAGAGGGAGAAGCAAACTCCACGTGGAGCAGGGAGCCCTTCCTGGGACTGGATCCCAGATCCCTGGGATCATGACCTGAGCCAAAGATAGAGGCTTCACTTACTGAGCCACCCAGGTGTCCCATGGCATGAAGTTTAAAAGTGAAGACATTTATGAAGTGAAATAAAATAATGAAAATAAAATGACTGGTGTTCAGGAGTATTTGAGAGAAATGAGGACCCAGAGTCAGTTTGGAATTAGCTATTAGGTCAGATTGATAGGTTTTGTTTTGTTTTGATGTTCTTCTCTATCTTTTTAAAAGCATAAAATAATACATATAATCTGTAATCACACACTTCTTTTGAATTATTTCCTTTGCTCAGCATTTTCTGTCTTGCTTAGATGTGCTTCAGGAAATAACATATTCTTCATAGGACTATAAACTTTAACCAAATTACTACAAATATTCTTTTTATATTGAAGTTACTTTTAAATTTTGGCTCTCCTAAGCAACACATGCAATTGAGATATTTGTAAATTTAAGGAACCAGATAGATAGATAGAGACTGTGTAGAATAACACTTTTAATCTGGATTTAATGAAAGGGTTTCAATTTGGTGAAATGACATAGAAAGCACTTTTAGGGTTGTATAGATTAAGGCTGGTGCCTGTGTCAGAAAATAGTGAAATTGAATAGCAGTGAACCTTCTGGACTAAAACTTTGAGGGAATGCAAACTTAGTTGATTCTATTCAGGACTTCGACAAATGGGGTAATTAAAGCATTATAATTTATAAGAATAAATAAACTATAATAAGAAACCAACAAAAATGTTGTCCAAGTTTTATTTATTAGACCCCATATTTACCTAGCTTGCGCTTTCATGCCTGCTCAAATACCATCTCTTAGAGAACCTTTCCTGGAGTATTCTACTTAAAACAGCAGACTATAGGTTTAGAATGGAATAGAGTTCTTTAAAAAAAAAAAAAAAAAAAAAAAAAAAAGAAGAAGAAGAAAAGAAAATTTAGAAAAATCAACAATATATGTATTTAAAAATTATTTGATACTGCTACCAGAAATACAGATACCATAACTGAATAAATGCAAATATTCTGCTTAGATAACAATCATTAGGAAGAGAAGATACTATCAAAGATCTAGAGTTAGATGTATTAATCATCAACTGAAATAGGTATCTATGCCAGAAAATTAATTGTGCAACTTTTTTGGGGAAGAGACAATATAACTTGAAATAATCAATAGTGTTATAGAGTTCTGTTTGGTTAGATCAATTGATAATATGTTCTTCCAAGCTTGCTTTCAGTTTGAATTAGGTGAATCTGTTGGATTCACATTTATTCTGAATTTAATGATTATTTTAAAGAGATATAGATTGATTAATTGATTAATTGGATCATTTACAATTGCTTTTGTGATACATAGTGGTGACGGTAAAGGAATTCAGATGATCCTTCATGACAATATTTTGCCTATATTAGCAAGGTATATCACAGCACCATTCTAGCAAATATGAAAAGTACTAAATAATTGTATATTACAGTGGGAGAAATCAAAGTGCATGGAGATTAATGGTTTAATGAAGACCACTGATAATGCCATGGATAGAAGCTGGAAAAAAATAATGGCTATTTGTCTTAGTTCTAGTATTTCTTGCAACAAAGTATATGTAATTTCTGCCAGTATGATCCTTGTTTTCTGCATTAAGTCCTAGAACAGATAATTATAATAAGAGAAAGGAAGCATTTTGATAAAATATTTTTATTATTATTAATAATAATAATATAATCATGGTTATAAAAATAGCAACTTTATTAACTACAGAAACTTTATATACAAGTCATAACCACAGTGTTCCCTTTTTGGGTAAGCATTCAGCTATACCACTCTATAGGCAGCTTATCAATTTCCTATTTACACCAAGACAAACAGTCATAACATCCACAGTATTCCATTTTCAGTTTCCTAAAGACAGAAACTTTCTGTGCAAATGGAAATGAACTTACTTAAATTTACACTGTCAAGGTTTGGGGGACCAGAAAATTTTAACTTTTTTTGTATTAGTAAATTCTTAGTATGAAACTCAGTTGAACATTGAAGGAGAACTTCTTTTTGAACTTTATTGTGTAAAGTATTTACATATAGACTAATTTTTTTTATTCAAGTTAACTTTATCATTCAAATGAGTTTGTCTATAAATACGGGATAAAATTAAAAGTGATATGTGGAAACAGTAAATCAATTTAAAGTTTTTTAGTATGAGAGTTTATTAAAATTCTTTACCTCATGATTTCTATATTGCAGTACTAGTATCTCTTTTAAAAAAGAAAGAAAATATTTAAAAAGAACAAAATGCTGACAACAGTTTCTTACTTCTTGACAGTGCTTTTTTTTTTTCTTTTTTTTCCCCCTAAATGAATGTTGTGGCTATAACATTCACTTTGTATAGTACCATTGGTACCAACAAGAAATATTCACAGGAATAAGTGAAATACAATTTTGCTATCACATGCCATTATTGTTTATTTTTCTTGCCTTCCAGTGTCTCACGTTTCCCATAGTTTGAAACACTTAGATAGCAAGCAAGAGCCTATTAATGCTAGAGACTGACTCAATATAAACCATTTTACTGAGGACCTGCCCACAGCAAATAGGTAAAACTCATTACATATTTTACAATAAAACTAAAGAAGTATACAAAAGGATTATCATCCCTTCTGCACGGCAGAGGCATTATGACAAATATTTTAATTTTATGTTACTATTCCTGGCAGACATAAGAAAATGTCCACAATTACAACAGCACATAACCATTATTCAAACAGCCCAAACAAAAAATAACATTGAAAACTTCTAAATTAAAAGATTTGTTTGTCCATTACTCAAAATACAATGGATTTTGGATAAGTTGGATTTTTCATTTCTTGTGATTTATTAAGAAAAGAATGACCAGGAAATAGTATTTTTCTCCAGAGAAAAATGACATATTATTCATTGTCATACCACCTAAAATTGCATGGATCTTGTTCATCTTGCTTTTACTGTCAAGTCTACTGATCTCCCCTCATTACAAAGGGAACTTCTCAAAGCTAGGGCTGCTTTGTGCACCATGTCTGATGTTTTATTGGTGGTATGTTTTAATAAAATGGAAATAAATGGAAAACATTTATAAAATGGAAATGGAATGGAAAACATTGAGTTCAAAATATCTAAAAAGTTAGCTGCATCTTGTATCTATTCCTATTTCTCTTTCCATGGAAATTTAGAGAAAAGACAAGAAAGAAATATCTTAAGATGTGAGTATTTAGATATATTAGAATTTCATAAATGTTTTACAAATATCATTAATATATGATTTAATCAAATTTTACCAGTTCAAGAAAAAAACTGAAAAGTTCTTTAATTTGGGGACAATATACCTTTGAAATTTCTAGTGTTCTATGTTCTAGTCACATAAGGAAAGAAAAATATAATCAAAGAAGATAACATGGACTGACAACTTTTCAGATCTTTCTTTACTTTCACTGTTTCTTGATATCAGAACATGTTTTATTATAATGTGTTCAATTTGTTGGCACAATTTGGATAGATATTCTGGATTCGCATAGTTATTTCTGGATTTCCTCTGCTGTACTCCCTGGACTAAACTTTCAAGTAAATTTAAGAGTGTTTTACTCAAGATTGAACAGTGTCCTATGAAGCGTTGAGCATTGTTTGGATCTCTGGTCTTAACTGATATCATTCAAGAGAAACAAGTTAGAGAAATGGGGATACTGGATTGGAATCACTCAAAAAATTATTTTAAAATTTGTACAGGGTGATTTTTTGAAAATTCACAGCCTATCCTATTAGACTTTGTTGTCTCATTTCTTGAAAAATACAGGATTTTTAGTTGATCATGCCAAATACAATAACAAATATGGTAATTTTGTATTATGAGACAATACAAAATTTGAACGAATATTCCCCTTGGTATTTGAAAGATTTATGTAAAATGAAATAAGATAAAATGGAGAAATTTTCATAAAATATTTCATTCTGCAGACTTAACTCCCCTTTAGAAAATAATTGAAGTCCGTTTAGACAAGCTAGTTCCTTTCCTTTCCTTTTACATTTTTTTTCCTTTACTTGAGTGAAGTTTCATTAGGCTAAAAAACTTTTAGGTTGAGATATGTATCCTGATATTTTTCTTCAATATATACTTTAATTCCTAGTTTGAGAAAAGTCTATTTACAAATCTTTGGAAACATATGGAAATTTTCCTCTGAAATAATTTTTAAAAATTTAAAGAAGATGAGCTACAAGCCAATCACAGCAGCAAGTCTTAGAATTAACCTACTTAAATACTTTTTTAAGCTTCAGTTAGACAATTATCTAAGAATAATTAAGAAAATACTTCAGGAAAGTAGATCTAAAAATATTTTGCATAAATAAGGGTCCCTAAATTTAAAAGAAAGAAATAATACTAATACACATAACCCTCCTCTCTTTAAGAATTAGAAACTACACAATGACTAGGTTGATAAATACAGTTAAACACAGAGATTAGGTGTTACTTAACTTTGTGGGTCATGACCACACCTTAAATGTCAACCAGTAGAGAGGTCATCTACAGATTACATATACAGAATGAGTTGGTCATTTCTTTCTTTCTCCTTTCCTTGAAATTTCTACTGGTCTTTATAAATTTCTCTTTTTCTCTTAAGGAAAAACTACAGGTACACACTTGCAGAATATTTAGAGGTTATATTAGATAGACCATGATTTGAACTCTAGTGCATGCACATGTGTACCCAGGTCTGCATAGTTGGGCACATGATTTTGTAGAAAGTGTATGGACCAGTATTAGAGGATACACAGTGAAGAGAAATGAATGAAATATAATGTATGGTGTATGAAAGGTAATATAATTTAATATAGAGTTACAAGTTAAGGACAAAGGTATAAATTGTCTTTGTGAGGTTAAAATAATGCTTAACTTACGGTTTATTCATAAACTAACCTTGGAAAGCAGCGTAGAGAGATTAATTGAACTTTTCCATTAAATCTTTTATCATCCAGCAATTATACCTTTGCAGTTTTTAATCCATTCAAGTATCTTCAGGAGATATGTTACTACACTTGCATGTACCTTAATTCACTTCAACATTTACAAAATAACACTGACAAACAAAACAACAGAAAACACCCATAAATATTAATGAGTATCTTAACAAACATGACACTCAAGTAGTTGTCTTAGGATTGCTTTAAGTGACATTTTAATTCCACGTTCTCCGAAATCTTCATGTAAAATAGATTTCTATTGATTGGAGCTTCAGACAAAATTCCATCAGCTATGACTGTGGTATCTTATAAGTTAATATAATTTTGTGTATCCATTTTGCATAATATGCTACTCGGACAAAAATGCCAGGACGATTTGGAATGGCACATCCACGACCAGGAACAATGACACCAAGAACCATTCTCATTTTATGTTGTTCACAAACAAGTGGGCCACCGTAATCTCCCTAGGAAGAAGACATACAACAATAAAAACAACAAAAAAGCATTATCTTAGAAAAAAAATTAATAGTTCATTAATATTTCCTATACAGATTTAGATCTCAAATATGCACATATACAGAAAAAGAATAGCTGCAACTGAGATATGAAGACATAAATATATGTACTAGGCCATTGGTCATCTTTTTATTCAATTACCCAAGTCAGACTGAGAGAAGTACAGAAGTTCAAAGTGTTCTATGATGTGGAGTATTCCTTTAATAATGACTTATCTAGGGGCACCTGATGGCTCAGTGGGTTAAGCCTCTGCCTTCAGCTCAGGTCATGATCTCAGGGTCCTGGGATTGAGTCCCGCATCGGGCTCTCTGCTTGGCAGGGATCCTGCTTCCTCCTCTCTCTCTTTCTCTCTGCCTGCCTCTCTGCCTACTTGTGATCTTTCTCTGTCAAATAAATAAAAATTTAACAACAACAACAAAAAGAATGACTTCTCTAGGGGCGCCTGGGTGGCTCTTGATTTCATCTCAGGTTGTGATCTCAGGGTCATGGGATCAGGCCCCACATCAGTCTCCATACTCAGCATAGAGTCTGCTTGTACCTCTCCCTTTGCTTCTCCCCCTGCTTGCACACACACACTCTCTCTCTCTCTCAATTTAATTAATTATTTAAAATACATAAAAAAGAATGACTTGTCTTATACAAAATATCCACTCATCTTTTAAAATGTTTTTTCTTTGTTGAATGCAGATACATTAACACAAAATAAAAGATAGCTATTTTTAAGGTAGGCTTTATATTTACATTTATTTTCCTCTGATGTTCAAAATATGTTCAATATAGACAATTTAGAAAATGCAAAAAATATAATAACTTTTGTACTCCACCTATAATCATACAGTTTTAATTATTAAATTGCATCAAAATTTCCCTTATTTCGGGACGCCTGGGTGGCTCAGTTGGTTAAGCAGCTGCCTTCAGCTCAGGTCATGATCCCAGCGTCCTGGGATCGAGTCCCACATCGGGCTCCTTGCTCAGCGGAGAGTCTGCTTCTCCCTCTGCCTCTGCCTGCCATTCTGTCTGCCTGTGCTCACTCTCTCCCCCTCTCTCTCTCTGATAAATAAATAAAATCTTTAAAAAAAAATTTTCCCTTTTTTGCTTTCCTTCCTTTAATCTTGTCCCCAAAAAGATTTTAGAAAATTAAGTATAAATCATAACTAATAAAATAATTCTATTTACTGTTTGGAAATTATGTTTGGGGGTATAAAGAAAGAATATTCCTGAATTTACTGTTGCATTTGTAGTTAACATAATTATATTATGTATTTTTTTATATATCATACCCCCCTTTGTAGAAGGTAGCTTCTAATTTCATGACATTTTTTTATATGGTTACCCCGTTTTATCATCATACACAGATAGATGATAGATGAAATATGAATAGATTGATAGATTGATTTGTGTGTATATTTTTATAAACATGTATACACTAATGCATATTATTATATATAAAATCATTACAAATATGCTGCATCATTTTCATGCACCATGTAGCCTTCTAAGATTGCAGTGACGGACTTTTGGCATCCTTTTGTGAAGAAGAGTGTTTGAGACTACCTTAATATTCTCCTAACAGTGATGTGATAAATGAAAATGAAACTACTATAGGATTTACTTCTGTAACACATGTAAAGAAGAGCACTATCAGGGCGCCTGGGTGGCTCAGTGAGTTAAGCCTCTGCTTTTGGCTCAGGTCATGATCTCAGGGTCCTGGGATTGAGTCCTGCATAGGGCTCTCTGCTCAGCAGGGAACCTGTTTCCCCCACCCCTGCCTGCCTCTCTGCCTACTTGTGATCTCTGTTTGTCAAATAAATAAATAAAATCTTTAAAAGAAAAAAAAAAGAAGAGCGTTATCAACATTGTATGATGGGGAAATTAAGACAGAGGTAAAACAGGAAATAAAACAGTAAGGGAAAATAGGTTATTCTAAGACACATATAAATTATGACACATAAGTTAATATGATTTTTAAAAAATACAGCAATGATTACTGATAAAAACTCTTTAAAAGCAATTCACTTTGGCAGACTTCCTCCAAATGTGATCCTATTGCTATTATACAAACATCTGGGAGGTCTTCTTCAAGTGTTTAGATTTCAATGGCTTCAGGGATTATATTACCTTTTAAATATAAGTGATTAAAAAAATGTATTTTTGAGAAATGGCAGAATCAATTTTAAAAATTATCTTGCCAACATGGATAAAAATAACAAATACATGATACTGCAGTAAATAATTCAATGCTAAAGTTAGAAATCTATCAATGTATAAATGATAAATCATATTGTAGGCTATTCCTAATGATCAGTTGTCGAAGCATTTTTAGTAATGACAATAGTACTGGATAAGTCATAGATTCTTAAATGATTGGGTTGAGCTCAAACCTTTGTGTTTAAAGGGCTCTTAGTGTAAATAGGTAGCTAAGTAAGCAATCAATCTATCAATCAATCATTCTTCCAGCAGATTTTCAGTTCTAATAATGAACGAAGTAATACTGATTTACTGGGAAAACATCAAACCTGAAAGTAGTTATACACAATCTGTTTCTAACTATGTCATTTTAAAGCAGTTTTTAAGACTCTAACTTATGAAATGTATTTTATCAGGAATAGAATCTCAGACCAATATATATAGCACATGCTTGGAAATACATATTTATTCTCCATATTTATTTTCCTACATGTCAAAAGAGATTTCACTACTTATTGAACTCATTCCATATCTTATCTCACATAGTATTCCCCAACTCCAAAGCTCCTAGGCTTGGAGACTGTGTCTCTTATATTCAAAATACATCTAAACACTCCAATCAAAAGACATAAGGTGACAGAATGAATAAAAAAGCAAGACCCATGTATATGCTGCCTAGAGGAGAATCATATTAGACCTAAAGACATATGGAGATTGGAAATAAATAGATGGAAAAGCATTTATCATGCAAATGGAAGTGAAAAGAAAGCCAGGCATAAGAATATTTATATCATACAAAATAGACTTTAAAACAAAGACTGTAACAAGAGATAAAGAAGGATACTATATAACCATACAGGGATGAATCCAATAAGAAGATAGAGCAATTGCATGGAGCACTGAGTGTTATATGTAAACAATGAATCGTGAAACACTAAATAAAAAAAAATGAGGTACTGTATGGTGTCTAACAAAGCATCATAAAAAAATTGTAGATATTTATGTACCTAATATGGGAGCACCCTAATACATAAAGCATCTAATAACAAACATAAAGGAAGTAATTTATAGTAATGCAATAATAGTAGGAAAACTTTAAGACTCCACTTAGATCAATGGATAAATCATCCAAACAGAAAATCAGTAAAGAAACAGTGGCTTTGAATGATACAATAGACCAGATGGATTTTACAGATATATTCAGAACATTTCATTCTAAAACAGTAGAAGTCAATTGCACAGGTGACATTCTCCAGAATAGATCACGTATAAGGCCACAAGGCAAGTCTCAATAAATTCAAAAAGATTGAAGCTGCATCATGCATCTTTTCCAACCACAACACTATAAAACTAGAAATCAACCACAAGAAAAAATCTGGAAAGACCACAAATATATTTAGGTTAAATAACATAAAAACAAACAAACATGGAGACAAATGAATATGAAAACACAGTGGTCTAAAATCTTTGGGATGCAGCAGAAGCTGTTACAAAATGGAAATTTATAGCAATCCAGGCCTACCTCAAGAAGCAAGAAAAATCTCAGGTAAAGAACCTAACCTTATACCTAAAGGACCTATACAAAGAGTAAACAAAACCCAGACCAAGGAATAATAAAGATTAGGGGAGGAAAAAAATAAAAAAAGAAAGAAACTAGACACACAATAGAGCAGATCAATGAAACTAGAAGCTGGCTCTTTGGAAAGACTAACAAAATCAGTAATTCTTTAGCCAGACTCATCATAGAGAAAGAGAGACAGAGAAAGGCAGAAGGAAGACTCAAATAAAATCAGAAATGAAGATGAAATATAACATCTGACAATATAGAAATACAATTGTAAGAGAATATTACAAAAAATTATATGCCAACAAATTGGACAACCTAGAAGAAATGGATAAATTCCTAGAAACATATAAATTTCCAAAACTGAATCAGGAGGAACTAGAAAATTTAAAAACAGACCAATTACCACCAATGAAATTAAATCAGTAAAAAAAAAAAAAAAAAAAAAACTCTCAAAAAACAAAAGTCTGGGACCAGAAGGCTTCTCAGGTGAATTCCACCAAACATTTAAAAAAGAATTAATATTTATTCTCAAACAATTCCAACAAATAGAAGAGAAAGAAAAGCTTTCAAATTCATTCTATGAAGTCAGCATTACCTTGATATCAAAACCAGATAAAGATGCTACAGAAAAAGAGTACAGGCCATCTCTGATGAACATAGATGCAGAAATCCTCATCCAAGTGTTAACAAACCAAACCCAACAATACATTTAAAAATCATTCACTGTGACTGAGATTTATTCCTGGGATATAAGAGTGATTCAATATTTGCAAATCAATCAACACAATACATCATACAAACAAGAGAATGGCTAAAAACCATATGATTATTTCAATAGATACGAAAAAAGCATTTGACAAAGTACCACATCTATTCATGATTTTTAAAAAAACCTTCCACAAAATGGGTTTGGGGGGAACCTGCCTCAACATCATAAAGGCCATCTATGAAAAATACATAGCTAATATCATCCTCACTGGGGAAAAGCTGAAGCTTTTCCTATATTGTTGAGAATAAGAAAGGCATGTCCCCTCTCACCACTGTTACTTAACATAGTACTGCAAGTCCTAGCCACAGCAATCAGAAACGGGAAAGAAAAGAAAGGCATTCAAATAAGCAAGGAAGCAGTCCAATTTTCACTATTTGCAGATGACATGATATTCTACATAGAAAACCCTAAAGACTCCACTAAGAAACTACTAGAACTGATGAATGAATTTAGACAGGTGACAGGATACAAAATCAATCTATAGAAATCTAATGCTGAAGAGGTTACTGCCTATGTTCTCCTCTAGGATTTTGATGGATTCCTGTCTCATGTTGACGTCTTTCATCCATTGTGAGTTTATCTTTGTGTATGGTATAAGAGAATGGTCGAGTTTCATTCTTCTATACATAGCTGTCCAATTTTCCCACCACCATTTATTGAAGAGACTGTCTTTTTTCTGCTGGATATTTTTTTCCTGCATTGTCAAAGATTATTTGACCATAGAGTTGAGGGTCCATATCTGGTCTCTCTACCCTGTTCCATTAGTTCATGTGTCTGTTTTTACGCCAGTACTATGATGTTTTGGTGATCACAGCTTTGTAGTAAAGCTTGAAATCAGGCAACATGATGCCCCCAGCTTTGTTTTTCTTTTTCAACATTTTCTTAACAATTTGGGGTCTCTTCTGGTTCCATACAAATTTTAGGATTGTTTGTTCCAGCACTTTGAAAAATGCCAGTGGAATGTTCATCAGGATGGCATTGAAAGTATAGATTGCTCTGGGCAGTATAGACGTTTTAACAATGTTTATTCTTCCAATCCATGAACATGGAATGTTTTTCCATCCTTTGTGTCTTCTTTGATTTCTTTCATGAGTGTTTTGTGGCTCTTCGAGTACAGATCCTTTACCTCCTTGGTTAGGTTTATTCCCAAATATCTTATGGTTCTTGGTGCTATAGTAAATGGAATCCATTCTCTAATTTCCCTTTCTATATTTTCATTGTTAGTGTATAAGAAAACAACAGATTTCTATGCATTGATCTTGTATCCTGCCATATTACTGAATTGCTGTATGAGTTCTAGTAGTTTGGGAGTGGATTCCTTTGGGTTTTCCATACAAACTACCATGTCATCTGTGAAGAGAGAGTTTGACTTCTTCTTTGCCAAATTGAATACCTTTTATTCTTTTTGTTGTCTCATTGCTGTTGCTAGGACTTCTAGTAGTATGTTGAACAACAGTGGCAAGAGTAGGGATCCTTGTCATGTTTCTGATCTCAAAGGGAAGACTGTCAGCTTTTCCCCATTGAGAATGGTATTCACTGTGGGGTTTTCATAGATGGATTTTATGAAGCTGAGTAATGTTCCCTCTATCCCTATACTGAAGCATTTTAATCAGGAAAGAGTGCTGTATTTTGTCATTTTGGAACTTCATCAAGATAAAAAGCTTCTGCACAGAAAAGGAAACAGTCAGCAAAACAGAGACAACCCACAGAATGGGAGAAGATGTTCCCAAATGACACTACAGACAAAGGGCTGATATCCAAGATCTATAAAGAACTCCTCAAACTCAACAAATACAGAATAGATAATCATGTCAAAAAACGGGCAGAAGACATGAACAGACAGACACTTCTCCAAAGAAGACATACAAATGGCTAGCATACACATGAAAATATCTTCATCATTATTAGCCATCAGGGAAATTTAAATCAAAACCACATTGAGATACAACCTTACACCAGTTAGAATGGCAAAGATTAACAAGACAGGAAGCAGCAACTGTTGGAGAGGATGTGGAGAAAGGGGAACCCTCTTACACTGTTTGTGGGAATACAAGTTGGTGCAATCATTTTGGAGAACACTGTGGAGATTCCTCAAGAAATTAAAAATAGAGCTACCCTATGACCCTGCAATTGCATTACTGGGTATTTACTCCAACAATATAGATGTAGTGAAAAGAAGGGCCATCTGTACCCCCATGTTCATAGCAGCAATGGCTACAGTCGCCAAACTGTGGAAGGAACCAGGATGCCCTTCAACAGACGTCTGGATAAAGAAAATAAGGTCCACATATACAATGGAATATTACACAGCTATCAGAAAGGGTGAATACTCAACTTTTGTATCAACATGAAGGGAACTGGAGGACATTGTGTTGAGTGAAATAAGTCAAGCAGTGAAAGTCAATTATCATATGGTTTCACTTACTTGTGGAACATAAGGAATAACATGGAGGTCATTAGGAGAAGGAAAGGAAAAGTGAAGTGAGGGAAATTGGAGGGGGAGATGAACCATAAGAGACCGTGGACTCTGAGAAACAAACTGAGGGTTTTGGAGGAAAGGGGGATGAGGGCTTAGGTGAGCCCTTGGTGGGTATTATGGAGGGCACATATTGCATGGAGTACTGGATGTGGTACATAAACAATGAATCTTGGAACATTGAAAAAAGAAAATTAAATTAAAAAAAAGAAATCTAATGCATTTCCATATACAAATAATGAATTAGCAGAAAGAGAAATTAAGAAAACAATCCCATTTACAATTGCACCAAAGATAATGAAATACCTGGAAATAAACTTAACCAAGGTAGTGAAAGACCTGTGTTCTGAAAACTGCAAAACAATGATGAAAGAAATTGAAGATAGCACAAAGAAAGGGAATGGCAGTCCATGTTCATGGACTGAGAGAAAAAATATTGTTAAAATGTCCATGCTACACAGAGCAATCTACAGATTTAATGCAATCCCTATCAGAATACCAACACCATTTTTCACAGAACTAGAAAAAACAACCAATCAAATTTATATGGAACCACAAAATACCCTGAATGGCAAAACAATTGAAAAAGAAGAATGAAACTGGAGGTATCACAATCCTAGATTTTAAGATATACTACAAAGCTGTCATAATCAAAACTGTATGGTACTGGCAAACAATAGACACATAGATCAATGGAATGGAATAGAAAATTCAGAAATAAACCCACAATTATATAGTCAATTAATCTTCGGCAAAGGAGGAAAGAAGACTTAATGGGAAAATGACAGTCTCTTCAACAAATGGTGTTTGGAAAACTGGTTACAGGCAAAAGAATGAAATTGGATCACTTTTTACACCATACACAAAAATAAATTCAAAATGGATTAAGGACATAAATGTGAGACTTAAAACTATAAAAATCATAGAAGAGAGCACAGGCAGTAATTTCTCTTAAATAAGCCATAAATCATTTTTTCTAGCTATGTCTCTTGAGGTAAGGGAAACAAAAGTAAAGAATAAATTACTGGGACTACATCAAACATGAAAATAAAAAGCTTTTGCACAGTGAAAGAAACAGTCAACAAACTAAAAGGCTACCTAATGAATGGGAGAGGATATTGGCAAATGACATAACTGATGAAGGGTTAACATCCAAATATATAAAGCTTATATAATCAACACCAAAAAAATAAAAAATCCAATTGAAAAATAGTCAGAAGATAAGAACAAACATTTCTTCAAAAATACACAGATGGCAAACAGACACATGAGAAGATGCTCAACATCACCTAACATCAGAGAAATGCAAATCAAAACCACAAGATATTATCTCATACCTGTTAGAATGACTAAAATTTAAAACACTAGAAACAGCAAGTATTGGCCAGGATGTGGAAAAACAAGGAACCCTCTTGCACTATTGGTGGGAATGCCAACTGGTATAACTACTTTGAAGGACAGTATGGAGGTTCCTCAAAAAATTAAAAATAGAACTATTGTATGATCCAGTAATTCCACTACTAGGTATTCACCCTAGAATATGAAAACAGTAATTCAAAAAGGTATATGCACCCCTGTTTATTGCAGCATTACTTACAATAGCCAAATTATGGAAGCCGCTCAAGTGTCCATCAATAGACAAATGGATAATGAAGATCTGATCCACACACACACACACACACACAGGAATATTACTCAGCCATTAAAAAAGAATGAAATCTTGCTTTGCAGCAACAAGGATGAATCTAGGGAGTATAATGCTAAGTGAAATAAGTGAGTCAGAGAAAGACAAATACCATATAATTTCACTCATATGTACAATTTAGGAGACACAACAAAGAAAAAAAAAAGACAAACCAAAAAAACAAAACAAAACAATAACAAAAACAAAAACACCCAGAATTTTAACAATAGAGAGCATACTGATGGTTACCAGAGTAGAGGGAGGTGAGATAGGTGAAGGGGATTAAGATTATATGATGAGCCTTGAGTAATGTGTTGAATTTTTGAATCACTGTATTGTATAGCATAAACTGATATAACACTTAATGTTAACCATAATGGAATTAAAATTTTGAATAAAAATTTTTAAAAAAGTTCTAAACTTCAGAAATAATTTTAGAAGCACAAAATGTGCATAAAATAAAATAGATAAAATTTAAAATATAAAAAAAAAACATGTAAAATAATGGTTTAACACCTTGTCTATGTAAAATAAAATTTGGAATACTGCCAAGATGAAAAAAAAACAATTGCCTAACAAATGAAAATGTTCAAGCTCTTAAAGTCACCAACTTCGACCTTTTGGTTTTTTAAAATAGAATTCGTTTAAACCACACACACGCACAAGCACACACACACTGGCTTAACCAAAAACACATTTAAAAGTTTAAAACCAGACATAGAGTTCATTTAGGCAGAATTTGGGAAGATCTGATAACTTTAGAAAACATTAGAAAAATGCAAGCTATTGTATCAAACGGCATATTGGATACTTTTAATTTGAACAGCTTTCCCCTAGAGCTCTGGTTGTATTAGTTTATTGCCTTTCTGAGAGACAAATATCATCACAGCTTGCCGATAATGAAATATGGATTTTCTTACTGTTTATTTAAAATAAGTGTACAAGGATAACGAAGGGAGTTATCTTTCCCAAATTCTCTCTATTAGTAGAGAATGATTTTTATTTGAGAAAAGTGAACCAAACACACACACAAAAGAAACACAAGTTATGATATTTATTATATACTTCTTATTTTTTTAAAAATGCTCTTTTTACCTCACATGGTCCTGATGCAATATTTTCAGCTCCAGCACATATTTCAGACTCATTCAGAGTCACCTTCCCTTGATGGTATTGGCTGCATTTCTCATTTCCCATAATATAGAGATGTGCTACTCGTAACAGACCATCAAAGTTGATGGCTAGAATGGGGTAAAAAATGTACAGTTAGAATTGTTTTAAATAAAATAAGTATGATATTGCCTTATCATTTTAAAAATAGCTTACATCCAGTATACCCCCAGCCATAAACACTGCAAGTGGTTTTTTCAGGAATGGTGCATCCATAATTAGGTAAATCGATTGTACTAACAAAATCATCCAGGACAGCAGGCCTGAAAATAGAAAATACAATGATAAGTATCTTTGATTGAATTCAACCCAAAATTAACAAATTAAAATTTGGTGTTAATTTTTAATATGAGATTAAGAGAGAATAAATAGTCTTATTTCTTAAAAAAAAAGAGAATGTCTAATATACAATGTATGTAGTAGAGGTAGGAATAGGTAGCAGAGAAATGAGTCACTTACTTGCTAATATTACCTGCTAAATGGTCACTGCATTTTTTTATTCATTATTTTAACTATTAAAGTTATCAAATGATTCACTAAGTTTTGATTTTAGAGCAGGCTGATCAGACTGTTGGTCAAACTTCATTTATTAATTTTTGAAAATTTTGAAGATGACTCTCTTTTTCTCTATACACACACACACAGAACATATGACAAGCTATTATAATATGTTTACATAAAAGAGAGAATAGCCACATAACTGAAGAAAAAGCTTCACGAATTCCACTGTAGCTTAAAAATGCTCTCAAGCAACTAACCTAGCAAGCTTCAGTAATACCAGATCTGATCCTTCAGGCCCATACACCAGCTGGGAAACATTTAGAACCTGTTTGCGTTTCTCATCTCCTTTTCCGTGGACATCATGAATCCCAAGCCAAGCTTCATAATCTTTCAAGTCTTTGTTTCTAAGTAAAAAATTAAAATATAAAATATAATTTTAAACTGGGTGATATTGTTCACACATATTATTATTTCAGTTTATAAGGGCAGATAAATAACCTAAATTTAAAATTTGAATCAAAGTATAATAAAGAGCAACACATTTCTTACGGAGATTCTGAATGCTACAAGCACACAGAAGCAAAAAGAGCCTTTAAACTGCTCAATTTTGAAACAGCTATTTAAGAAAAAATAAGACCTTTTGATAAGGCTTAAGAGTAAATCATATTTGAAAAATTTTCAGGTAAAGCACATTACATGAATTATAATATTCTGCAGATTTTCCTTCTTAACTTTGTATATGTTTGATTGTCAATTAGGATTAAAAATTTATACTAACAAAATCAGAGACCTTGATGAGAATCAGGAAGTCAACTTACAAATGCTGCCTCCCTAACTTTTCTTAGGCTAATTCTCATTAAAAATTATTCTCAGGATGTCTACCTAGACATACAGCATGCAAGGAAGAAGTTGAGGAAAAGTTATTTACATAATTCTAGCAAAATTTACCCCCAAATGAGAGTAATGCCAATTGTGGAAAGAACGGAACAGGAGTATCCAGTCATAAATATCCATTACATCCAAGTAGGCTTTGTTAACTAAATCTAAAGAAAGAAATTAATTTATTCATTCCTTGTTGCTGAATCTGTTAAATGAATACACATTCTAAGTCTGAAAGCTAAATGGAAGTCTACATATTTTTAAGTGCTCAAAACAAATATTGGTTTCAGAAACACTTACCGAGAAGGGAAACATTGTCTTGCGGTAAGAATCCAACTTTCCTTTATCAATGATCCTCCACAGATATGTTTATTTCTATGAGAAACAGGAAAGAGAAACAAGTAACATCTGTGTGGAACGGGTGCCTGCCAATTAATGCAAAACCTATGGCTCTGTTTGTTAAAAAATAAGTGTATTTGGGAGAAAAATGTAGAAATTAACTCAGAGTTAACTAGAATAAATTGAGTAGTCCTTTGACTGAAAGGATGATATTTGATGATTGTAGCATTAGCATTTTTTTATAATGTGATTACAATTTTAGGAAATCAACTTTATTTTTGCATAAGGAGCCATTGCCAACATGCACATTCACATGTGTGTGTCTCTATCCTTGGGAGAGCAAGGATAGAGACTTGCTCTATCCTATTCTAAAAATATCCTTGGGAGAGCAAGGATAGAGACTTGCTCTATCCTATTCTAAAAATAGAATAGTTAGAATAAACAAAAAAAAATCACAAAAGAACAACAAAAACAACATGGTTTTAAATTCAGGGTCTGATTATAAAAATGCGAATCTGGGTTTTTACATAAACTATGAAAACTATCTGATGGTAGCAATGCATATTTATACACTATTCCCCTCTTAATTACCATTATTTATTTTTGATACATTAACTTAGAACATTGCTGAGTTTGAGTAAATTTGTTCAGCTTAAAAGAAGCAATATAAAATTTCGCTTATAAAATTAAAACAATTTTGTGAACGTATCATCTGGGAAATTATAAAATATCTGTAGAGAATAAAAAATACTAGTACATTTGTTTGATCATATCCTAAATCTGTAGATGCATTATTTTTTGGCAGAGAAATGGAAAAAGCACAACTTTTCACAATTTACATTTCCAAAGAGTACAGATGTTCAGTGCTTCAGAGGGTAATAGAAGAAGTTTCCCAGACTAAGACCACAATTATTTATGGCCTGTACCACAGAGCAGGATGAGATTATATATCGAGTTTTAATTTCTGTTCCTCTCAGTAAGTGTTTTGGAAGAATAACTAACCAGCTGTTTTTAGTGAGGACTTGGATCTAAAAGAAAAATATACTTATCTAAAAGTTTATACTACTCTAATCTGATGTAAAAGAGTTTCACCTGCTCCTCAAAGGATGGAGACTTCCAAAGGAGTATTCTTATACATTCTCCCGTGGGTAATAAAAAATTTAGAAGTATATGTCTTTTTTTTTTTCCTGGAGTCATGAGATTTGCAAAGAATCACTTATTCATTCAGATATATGGATTCCTGGAACATTTTCTTTCACAAATAAAATGAAACACTCTTCCCCCAAAGTTGGCAGCTTTCATTAAATCTTTATATTTCATAATTGGCTGTAATATTCTGGTGAGTTTCACAATTCTGTTTCAGTACTACACACCTAGGACAGCTACACTATAATTATCGACATAAATATTTGTAAAATTTGATGGGTTTCTCCTTGCAAGAAGGATATATTAAAAGAAGTTTAGACCATCTTCTACCTGGTGTCTAAAGTCTTATGTATGTTTATATAAAAGGATATAAACTCCGTGCTTCTTAAGAATTGGCTTCTTCATAAAAGAACTTTGGATTCAAGTTGTCTTTATTCTAAAGGTCACTGAGGAGTTTAATTGTAGCAAAAGATGTACTTTCTTCCTCTACTCTAGAAAGTTAGAGGTAAAGGAACAAAAAAGGTCACCAAATAGAGGAGATATTTGAGTTAGTATCTGAAGAATGAGAAGGATTTTGCAGGCACAAATATGGAGAAAGAAAGCTACAACAGTTAGTGGGAACAAGGGCTTAAAGGCTTAGAGGGGAAAACATGAGGTATCTTTAAAACAAGGGATAATGTGGTTTGAATTCAGGTGTATCTGGGGTTAAGTTGTATGATGAGTTTCCAGTAGAGACATATACAAAGATACTTTAACATTCTGATTACTATATGGCATAATATATGTAGTATATAGGAATTTTTAAGATCAGATTTTAACTTAACTCATATTGTCAATATTTAATTCTTCAATTGTAATTACTAATCTTAATTTTTGTATAAGAATATATTGTGCAAAGTGATATTACTGAGAACATATCTTCGATTCTCAAGAGCATTGAGACATAGACAATGAGAATTTTTTTTATTCATACTGAACAGTATAATAGCAGGGTTAGTCAACTATCAATATAGTTTGATATACCATACTATCAGTATAGCATGTCACTTTTAAAAAAATGATAAAATATTCTAGAACTTAAAATTGTTATTTTCATTTGAATTACAATGAAAAAATAGAAATTAAAAAGCAAATGTAAAATTTCTGGTATGATTATGCATGGGTGTGTTAGAAAGTCAAATCATTGATTCTTCTCCTACCCACTTAAGCCCCCATGTTGCATCACCACTTCCTCATATCAGGGACAAGATGGGATTGGGAGGGAGACAAACCATAAGTGACTCTTAATCTCACAAAACAAACTGAGGGTTGCTGGGGGGAGGGGGTTTGGGAGAAGGGGGTGGGATTATGGACATTGGGGAGGGTATGTGCTTTGGTGAGTGCTGTGAAGTGTGTAAACCTGGTGATTCACAGACCTGTACCCCTGGGGATAAAAATATATGTTTATAAAAAATAAAAAATTAATTTAAAAAAAAAAGAAAGTCAAATCATAATATCCTAGATTAGGAAAATAATTACATGTGTATTACAACTATTACAGTGATTTCAAGGTATAAGTAGTTTCTCTGTGTAGTTGTGTTTTCTCAAACACTATGAAGCATCACTTGCAATCAGAGATAGTGTTATCACATATAGGGCCTCATGAACATTTAAAAAGGCATTATCTCTGAAGGCACATATTGTAAAATCCAGGGATGTTCAACAAGCAGAATACGGTCAGTCTCTTCTTGTGTCCCACTCAAATGGGTGCTTACAACCATCCTGTTGGAAATAATCCAAACACATACGATTTGTGTCTATTAATAATTACCTGTATTTCAAACTAACCATCCATCCTACATTAGTTCGCGTTGGAATTCCATTTACAACTCGTAATTGTTTTGTTTTGGCACAAGATATTACAGGATCTAAAAAGAGGACCAAAGATAAATAACATTTTAATAAAACATTTTGAAATAATCAATGCCTCTCAGTTTCTTAAAAGCAATGGTAATTAAAGAAATGTAACTACTGTAATTTTATCAGTACATTTAGGGGGAAAGAAGGTTTTAAGACTGGAGTGTCAAAGCAGACCTAAAATGTTTTCTATGCTTATCTAAGGAGATAAGCAACATAGAAAAATGAATCAACTCTAGGTATTTCCATAGTGACAATAATTTTGCTCACCAAGCACTCAGTACAGGCTCTTCAAGACTAACACTAATTGTATTTCTTTCACAAATCTCAATATGAAATGAAACAATTGCATTTACCACAGTTATTTCTAAATGTCAGTGGAAATCAATAGCCTCAATAAAAAACTATTTGTTTTTTTGTTACTCCTGAATTTTTATGTTAAGAATGTAGAGCCATTTTGAAACAGCTTACCAACATTGTATTTACTGAAATTATGTCCAGATGACTTAATTGTTATGTCCAGATCATTACATCCAAATGACACAATACCAAATTCTTTGGAGTCAACTTTTTCCTGACCCTCCTCCATATTCCTTGCCTTATCCTTTCTATTCCTGTGTATGGTCTAAAATTTCCATTTGTTTCTTCAGCCTGGGACACGGAGGTGGTCTCTTAAGTCAAAACACTTGAGTATCTTCCTTCAGCTCAAGAAGTATGTGAAAATCAAAAACAAGCAGCTCCAAAGATTTTCTTAAGTTGAGGATTCACTGAACCTCTCAGTTTGTATCATCTTTTACCTAGTGGATCATTTAAAGAGCCTTAAAGATAAAGTAGGATAGACACCCTGCATAATTTTCCGATCTTCTGATTTTATTCTTTCTAACTTTAGCAGCCTGATTTAATTTAAAGGATGGTGAAAATTCATTACATACATTTTGTCCAAAATGACAAACAAGAGAAATGCTCTTTTCAAAGTTAAATATAACATCTTATATTTTCTGAGAATTGAATTTTGATATTCAGTATGTAGTTGCCTTTGTAACCTCTTTTACACATGTACATAGAAAAATTAATAAAAACAAATAGATTAATTTATTTTTATGATAGAAGTTAATATAGTGAAATTTTTCCATGAAGAAAATTATGAAATCATTTCTGACACGTAGAGAGTCAAATAAACTATAATTTTAAAAGATTACTTACGGTCCAAATTGACTATTGTAGGTGTGGTATCACCTTCACCTGTAAAAATAAATTTATACACATATATGTTTCTGTTATATAGAGACATACATATACATAAACATACATATTTCTGTTATATAGAAACAAAACTATATATTGAAATGCAAATGTTTGCTTGGGCCATTCATACAGATTTACTGTAATTTGGGCACTTTTTATTTTTTCTGAAAATTACTTGTATTTTTTAATATGGTTGAAGATAATTGAAACATCATGTTTCAGAGAACTCTTCAAGAATTCTAGAAGGTATGGGGCACCTGGGCGGCTCAGTGGGTTAAGCCGCTGCCTTCGGCTCAGGTCATGATCTCAGGGTCCTGGGATCGAGCCCCACATCAGGCTCTCTGCTCGGCGGGGAGCCGGCTTCCTCCTCTCTCTCTGCCTGCCTCTCTGCCTACTTGTGATCTCTCTGTCAAATAAATAAATAAAATCTTTAAAAAAAAAAAAAAAGAATTCTAGAAGGTAGAAATCAATGTCACTAATGGAAAAAGAGGGATAACAAAATATAATTATGTTTCATTAGAATATTTAAAAGATTGTTTTTTCTATACTGTAATAAAAATGTATGAAAAAAGAGAACTAAAACCTCATAACTTACTACTTTTTCATAACCTCTCTACTGGGGTTTAATGACTGCAAAGAGAAAAGCTTGGAAGATGCTAGGATTAGAAAATACTTATGCAATAATGAATGAGGCATAGGACATTTCCTGTAGTTTAATGTCTGTCTGTTCAGAATTGATGGCATAGAGTTTAGTCAGGCACTGTTTAGACCCAGCTGGTTGTTAATCCCTGGAAATGCCCTGAGCTCAAATAAACCGGCAACAAAACAATAATGGCATATGGATTCATTTGTAATACATGCAAATTTGATTGTTATTTATGGGGAATCTCATGAGAATTAATACATGCTAAAGAGCTTTTATTTATGTTCATCTTCCAGATCTAGATATTTTAAATGAGTAAGTGTAAAGGAAAACATATAAATTTCATCATTTCCCTTTCCCTTTAGCGCAGCCTGGGGGAGGGTTTTGTCTTCGAGTCAGCAGAGGTCAGTGTTTTAGCTCATACTACAAATTAGGATTGAGGCCAACTATGGTCATTAAAACATCAAGGATATTGGTTTTTCCATTCAAATCAATTACTTTAAATTCTAATATTAAAAACTAGATGTTTATTCCTTCTGGTATTATGATGAAGAAGACTAGACTTCTCCTTAATTGTATATCAAGTTTTCTATTTCTAAACATCAAGTTAATAGGTCAACAAAATATTTCATTATTATAATTTACTACAGTATTTAAATTTTAAAAATGCATAGATATTGTATATTTGGGAATTTGATAATTTATAGTTATTTTATACTTACATATTTTTCCTTTAAACCAATATTTCTTATACTTTAGAATAAGCTGAAATATCACTTGAAACCAGATTTCTAGAGATTCTGAATTGGTGGCTAGATTATGAGTTTTTAAAAACATTTTAGGTTCTTCTTTTGCACACTTTTAGCCAAACTTTGGGAAACTGCACTCTAGGACTTTGCCATTTTACCATCAAATACTATTTTTACTTCTTTTTGCCCCACCACAGTACTAAAATCTGAAATTTATATATCATATATGTATTTTTCATGTATATATCATATATATATGATACAAATCTGCAGTATTAATTCAATTTAAATTTGAAGGGAAACATGTCAATAATAAAACTTACCTGTAGAAGTGTAGGTAAATTGTGTGTGTGTGTGTGTGTGTGTGTGTGTGTGTATGGGTGTTTATATGGCCTCAGAACCAAATATGAGTTCTTACTAAAATAACTTTCTTTAATGTATTCTGAAAGTTTCAACCAAATTCAGAACATTATGGACATCACAAATATCTCCAAGCAGGTATATATGTTCCCATTTTCATTACATATTTTAATGTGAATATATATTTGTTAAATAATTATATATACATAAATGTCTCTACACTGAGAACTAACCGAAGGAAAAATATATTTTTCTATTGCTGTATATTTAGCATGTTCTAATATGGGGTTTGTAAACAATAGCCACTCAATTTAAAATTATTAATAAATGAATAATAATGCAAATTGAAATGAAAGTTAAGTTGTCCAAGGCAATTACAGTGAGAGAACTGAAATTCTTAACCAGGAAGTTGGAGTTGAAGCTCTTAACCACTACACTCTAAGTATTTAATACTGAGTATTTTTCCAAGATCTACAAAGTGTGTATATGTATAGATTAATATATAGACATTTCTGTAATTTTATTTTTACATATCTGATCATTTTTAAAATGTATGCTAAGTAATACTCTGTAAGCATTTTTTAAAAAGAAATAAAAATTTTTATATGTTTTATAATACAAATGTATAGTATGAAAATGATTTATACAGCCTCTACAGTTAAATAAATAAGAACTCAAATCTTCTAAAGATAAATCTGATTAGCCTTTCACCAGCAGGAATGTGTAAATAAATCCTGGCTATAAATATTATTTAGAAAAATGACAGTATAAAAATATTTATTGAAATTATGTTCAGAATATATTGAAATAAAAATGAGTTATCTGCAATAACATTTAATCATATGCTAGTGACACTCTGAAGTCTTCCAATAGCACATTACTAACCTTTAGTTTTAAAATGTTAGTTGAAAGTATGTTTTGAAAACATTTAAATTATTAGAGTCCTTTGTCAGATTTATAAGCCAAATCACAGTTCAATTCTACAAGAGCATTTTTCTCTGTGTCTACATGCAATAGAACTGTCTTAGAAGACTGACATTTTTTCCTTCTTTCTAAACCATTGGATATTTTATTAGCCTCTGTTATTCTTAATCATAGATTAAGATTCACAATTCATCAAAAGGTACCATCAGGTAAAGCTAATATTTATAAAAAACAATAATTTAATCATTAAAAAGATATATGTCCCAGAGAGGTAGTAGCTTTGCTTTGTAGTGTTAAAACTAGAAAGATACCTTTTAAAGAAGAACATTTTCAGAACCTATGCAAACCCTAATACTAAAAAAATAGAAAATTAGGAACACATGAATTAATTTGAAAGGCTATGATTACAGCTGATGGTATAAAATATAATAGTATGATACGCTATTTCTTTCCAAACCTATAAGGTAAACACCTTTATTTACACATTTATTTACCATTATATAAATAACTTATTTCTTCAAAATAGGTTGGGAAGTTCTAAATCTTAATTATAGACATACTAGATGAAGGTCATATTTAAGAAATATGCCTTTTTATGCTAAAGTTTCATGAAACATGACTACTGTTTCCAGTTAAGGTGAGAAATTATCTCTTTAATTTGCCATAAATTATGTGTTTGTATTTCATGTTTTAAAGCAAACACCATTTCTTCAATCTAATCTTTTTAAAATCGGTACTTCTGTTCCTATTGTCAAGGTACTCGCTACTAGCTTTTCTCACACGAAAAACATTCTTTTAATTTTATTAATAAACACTCTTTTAATTTTATTTATTTATTTAGTTTTTAAAATTTTAATCCCAGTATAGTTAACATACAGTGTTACTATACTAGTTTCAGGTGTACAATATGGTGATTCAACAGTTGTATTCATTACTCAGTGCTCATCAAAATAAGTGTACTCCTTAATCCCCATCACCTATTTCACTCATTCTCCCCATCCACGAAGAGAAACATTCCTAAAGAGGACTCCTATTGAACTTATGCAAATATGTCATTTTTAGACAGGAGATAGTTTAACATAGTGTTTAAAGATGTGTGTTATAGGGGCACCTGGGTGATTCAGTTGTTAAGCATCTGCCTTCGACTCAGGTCATGATGCCAGGGTCCTGGGATTGAGCTCCACATCAGGCTCCCTTGCTTGCAAGGAGCCTGCTTCTCTCTCTCCCACACCCCCTGCCTGTGTTCTTTCTCTTGATCTCTCTCTCTGTCAAATAAATAAATAAAATCTTTTAAAAAAGTATTTTTGTTATAAACACAGAGCTATGAGATATGTAATCTAGTAAAACGATCTTTCGCTACTGACACAGCTTTATAATAAGCCTTTTTCACTCAATATCATACAGAGGATATACTTCCATCTCAATATATATTATTCAGTGGTACTCATTGGGGATGACTTTGTTCCCCAGGGGGACTCTTGGCAATGTCTGAAGATAGTTTTTGGTTCTCATGACTGGAGGAAGGGGTGGCTTTATTGACACCTAGTGGGCAGAGGCCAGGGACACCACCAAATATTTTATAGTGCATAGGACAGCTTCCTACACCAAAGATTCCTGCCGTACAAAATATCAGTAGTGCCTATGTTGAAAAATCCCGAGACATTTCTCAAAATTGACTTTCAGACAAGTTTTCAATTCACAAAGTAGCACAGTATTGAAGATTCTGACTATCCAGAACTTCACTAATATTGGGCATTAACTATTATTTTCTTATTTGCCAACCTGATTGGTGAAAATGACCTTATGCTACTAAAATTTCACTTTTTCTTACTATTAAGCTTTAATGTATTTTATTTGTTTATTAATTATACTTATTCTTGAAGATTTATTTTCTTCATTTTTCTCCTAAATTATCTCATTTTTTCTTATCAATATATAGGAGCTCTTTAAATGAGACATATATATTTTACATATCTTTTACTTTACACACTGATACTCTTTTAAAAAATCATCTTCAAAAGAAATCATCTTTGACTCAGAGATGTGGATGGGATATTCTAGGCTCTTTGGTCTTTGGCTAATGCACTGAGAAGAAAGTGAAAACAACAGTATCTCAGGTCTGTTGATGGGTCTGTTAGTGGGCAGGGGCTTTGTTAGAGCTCCGCTATAGCTTGAACAGTTAGTATTGGGAGGGGGGTCTTTTCTGGTGCAGTCATATTAAAATGATGGCTATTTATTGCTTCTGGATTTCAAATGAGGATCTTCTGAGGAGGAAAATCTTTTTTAAAAGGTCAGCAGAATGTCTCCTTGTCTATAGGAGAGACGAAGAAAGGGGTGCACATGCATGCATGCGTGTGTGTGTGTGTGTTGTTGTTATTGTTGTCTGGAATGCATCCCCACTTTAGGATTGATTCCAGCCCTCCTGTATTTCCTCCTCTGAATGAGATATCAATTTAAAGGAGATTCAGAGTATTTAAAATATTTCACCCGAAGAAGGTCATTAAAAATACTCACAACGAGAAATAGGACAATAATCCCAAGGAATGAGAGGATTTCCTGTGTAACACCAGGGACCATGGGCATCATCATCAGGATTCCGACAGTAATTCTTATTCAGCTTACTAGCATCTGGTTCCCAGAAGATATGCCTGCATAAACAACACACTCTAAACATCACAAGATGCTCACTGCGTCCAACAGAAACAAACTGTCACCAAGAAGATAAAATCCTAGCACATAACTTTCATTATAGATACAACACAAACTTCTATTTGGTGTGAATTTTGGTTATATTGTTTTAGACTTATTTTGTTGTTCTTCCAGCTTGGAAGCATGTTCTTTACTCAGAATTATGAAATAAGGCTACAAAATTTTGATAGATAAAATGATGGAATATTTTGTGATTTTTCTTCTATTTAATAAGTATAGTGGCAAGGTGAAAACCAACACCCTTATGCATAGAAATGGAGAAGCACTGCCAGAGAAAGAGCAGATGACAAAAAAGATCAAAGTCATAAAATACATAGAAAATGCAAGCTATTGCAAAATCATTTTTCATGTTTCAGAAACACAAAAAGCATTACTAGCAAAATCATGACAGGACAGAAAGATACACTAAAAATTAATAATAGTGTGTTAATGAAATAATTAAAATCTAAACTCTCAGTGATTATATAGTTACAATATATGAGTTTTTGACAGTTAACCGAGTAACAGTTTCTCACTTTACATCTTAAATAAGTTTATTACAAAAGGAAAGCAAAAATACTCTTATTTTATTAGATCATGCACAGTCATAAAGTATCAGTATTTATTTTGATAAGATTAATAAAGCCAAATTCCAAATGGCCATCCTGACCAAGTCATGAAAACTACACAAGTAACTGAATTGTTTTGGATTATTAATTATGACTGTGCTTGAATGTCACTAATGGATCATTTAAAAACTGGAAAGAGCTTAGTCAGGTAAAGTTGGACTATCTTTCCAAACTCAGGTTCATTTCCTAGACCAATAATAACAGCAAACACAAATAGTACTTACTATGTGCTAGATTATATTTTATGTGATTTACATATATAACCATAGACCAACCTAATGGGACTGGCTCTATGATTATGCTAATTTATATTTGATGAAATAGAAATCCACAGAAAACAATTTTTCTGAAATCACATGGCTTATACGCAGTGGAGCAGAGGTTTTAACAAATGGCTCTTTCCAGAATCAGTGTTCAAACCACCATTCTGTATAATGTCCTTACCCAATTGCAGTTTATTCTTAAACCAAAATGGTACCATGAGACTTAACCATTCATCAATTCACTGCAAATTGTTTTCAAATGACTTTCAACAATTTCTGAATGTCCAACCCACATTCCCTGAATTATAACTATGAGTTATAACTATGAGTTCCCTAAATAAATATGCTATGTATTTCCATTTATATGTTGATAATGTTTAAAAGGAGACTCTGAGATGTTTAAGAAATCTTTATTTGCTGTCCTTGCTAATTTTTGAGGTGTAAATTCTTCTGCCATAAAAATATCAAGTTTCTAATGTCCAAATCTTCAGAGATTTCTGAAGGCAGAGTCAGTATAATTGTCTCTCACAAATTCATAAGAGCTAGAGCCACCAAATAGCAGTGTTGAAATTAACATTCAATCTTCTTCATGCTAATTTTCATTTAAAATTCTGTAATGATCTTAACGCTTAAGATAAAATCCAAAGTTCTTAACACAGCTTACAAGGCTGTATATTGTCTTGCTACTGCAGAGTTCCTTTTCTGTGGACATTAACCAAATTACACTATCTTTCTTTTTTTTTTACCAAAAAAAAAAAAAAAAAAAGATGGGGGTTGGTGGGGAGCAGAGGGAGAGGGAGACAGAGAATCTTAAGCATGTTCCATGCCCACTGAAGAGCCCAACACTGGGCTTGATCTCAGGACCCTGAAATCATGACTTTAGCCAAAATCAAGAGAGATGCTTAACCAACTGAGCCACCCAGGTGCCTCCAAAACACATATTTAAATAAAAAGACAAATGACAAATGACAAATTTGTTTTAGTGATGAAAAATAAGAGAAGATAAGAAATAGGTGATTGGGGTGCCTGGGTGACTCAGTGGGTTAAAGCCTCTGCCTTCAGTTCAGGTCATGATCCTAGGGTTCTGGGATCGAGCCCCGCATCGGGCTCTCTGCTCAGCGGGGAGCCTGCTTCCTCCTCTCTCTCTCTCTCTGCCTGTTTCTCTGCCTGCTTATGATCTCTGTCTGTCAAAAATCTTGAAAGAAAGTAAGAAAGTGAAAGAAAGAAAGAAAGAAAGAAAGAAAGAAAGAAAGAAAGAAAGAAAGAAAGAGAAAGAAAGAAAGAAAAAGAAAGAAAGAGAAAGAGAGAAAGAAAGAAAGAAATAGGTGCCAAGGATGCTTTCATTATATGTGAATTTAAGCACAATTTCCATGTGTTTGAAGGGAATTTATATATACATTTTTTTTTAATCTCAACGTGTTTTGTTCATTACTTAAGTTTTTTGGTCCTTAACTTTTTAGTTTCCAGAATTTTTGTATATTAAAAATATTTTCTCTTCATCTATAATATACCTTTTTTTTTTCAACCTTACCAAAATTATTTCTGATTTTCAAACGATTCAATCTTTGGGCTTTGGGGCAAGCTACTCTTTCTGCCTTATGTATGCTCCTTCTACACTTCCTTTGACAAACTTCTACTTAACATATATGTTCTAATTACTTTCTCTTTCTCTAGGAAGCCTTCCTGACCATCTAAGTCTAGACACTTCTTTGCACTCTCATGGCATAAAATATGCTATTTTTCATGATTTTTATAATATGGTATGGACATTTGCTGTTGGCTGGCATTCTGGAGTGTGAGATCCATGAGGTTAGAATTCTGCATTATCTTTGAACTCTTAGAGCTGCAGTGTCCCAAAACAGTAGCTACTAGCCACATGTGGCTACTGAAGCATTGGTATGTGGCTAGCCCAAATAGAGAGGCAGTCTAATTTGGTTATTTTGTTTTAGACTTATTTTGGTGTTGTTCTTGCAGTTTGGAAGCATATTCTCTACTCAGGATTATGAAATAGAGCTACAAAATTACCATAGATAAAATGATGAAAAGTTTTGTGATTTTTATTTCTATTTAATAATTAAAATGGAATTATTGTAGAATTACATTCTAATTAACAGTTACAGTAGTATTTATAATTATGCATACTAGATCTTAAAGACTTAATATGAAAACGTAAAAAACTCATTAACAATTTTCATATTGAATACATACTGAAATGAAAATGCTTTTAGAGACATTTAATTAATAAGAAATATTAGCTAAAAAAGTCTTGCCTATTCATTTGTACTCCTTTAAATGTAGCTATTAGAAAACAAAAGTGCACATGCAACTTACATATGTGAAATCTGTATTTATGTTGGAGAGCACTGCTTTAGAACTATCACTGTTTATAAAGTAAATTAATCGAAACTGTATCATCCACTAGTAAATACATTTTGGAAGAGAATCAAGTTAAAATTAAAGTAAGACTAGAAGCAAAATAACTGAACCTCTTGGAGCCCTTTCTTTTTCACACATATAGAAATATCTTCTACGTAGGATTGTGATGGCCAAATAAGATAATAACTCACATATGGCAACCATGGCATAAGTGCTTGATCATATGATACTAACTTTTTCCTTCTATTCTACTGCATAATCTATTCTGGGATTTTGGAAAAATTCAGTTTTTTGTCACAAGTATGTCTCAGACTTCTTTAGTAATTTCAAACACTATTGCTAGGGTGGAATGGCATACATATTTTTCTCTGAATATGTCCAATGTCAAAATCTCTAATTCTCTGAAATATATAATTTTTTTCAATTACATATAATACCTTTCTTTAGTTGTAGAAAAATTTAATATGTCAAAATAAAGCTATACCAGGAAATCTGTTTCTATTAAGTTTTTAATAGTTAAGTGGATATTTAAGGTATATATGTCCATGAAGATGGTCACTTACTAATTTTTCATGAACTGATGTTAATAATTATGAGAACACAATCATATAATGTACTATTTGAAATACTAGATTTGCCACTTAATTATGCACTGTCTTATCAAATTATACAGTTGTTTCAACATGACCATATCATCCTTGACGGTGAAGCCAAAATGTATGTCCAATTTTTATTAATGTCTCCCATGGGCATCTACCACAGAACACATCGTAAACATTCAATAAAAATGTTCTAGATTGAACTGCTTATTTAAAAGTTTGGGGGCACCTGGGTGGCTCAGTTAGTTAAGTGGCTGACTCTTGATGTCAACTCAGGTCATGATCTCCAGGTCAGGCTCCCATGGGGAGTTTTCTTTAGGATTCTCTCTCTCCTTCTGCCCCTCTCGCCTTCCTGCTTTCTATCTCACTCTCTCTCTCTCCCATAAATAAATAAATCTTTATAAAGAAAAAAGGTTGTTACATGAAGGGAATACACTAAGTTGAGTTGCACAGAAAAACAAATCTAATGTTTTTATGAGCTTACTATAATGTATAAGAGAAATTAAAGAAATGGCAACGTGCATATCTGAATACGCTATCTGCTATCATCACTACATATTATGTATTGAAAGAAAGATATTTACACACCTGTGTAAGTCTTCCATGTTCTTCTCCCACATCGAACATGTTAGTCCAGATCGGGTTTTGGATAAATTGCCCATGTAATTTTTGCCATTCCCACGATAACAATCTAAACATAAAATACATGAAAAGGACTAGTGAATACAAGGAAGTATAGAACAAAAACATTTATTAAAAGCATGCAAATTCATGAAAGTCAACATAAAAGTTGACAACACACTCTGTGCAAATCAAAGATACTCAAATATTTCAGATTAAACTGTCTTTATTTTCAGCCAAATTTCTTCTTCCTTAAATAAGGGTTTATGGATTTCATTACAGATTTTAAAAATAATCAAAGAAAAAAATTAATGAGTGGCCCTTACGGATACCAAAGAAATGGGAATTTTTAGAATGACATATATATTTCCCAACATTTTCTTTGGAAAAATTTTCTCCACAGAAAAGTCACAAGAATGATACAATGAACACTCATATACTCGTCACATTTATTGTGTTTGGGTTTTTGTCTTTCATGAAATTAACATTCTGAGTCACCCAAGCCAGCTGTTTTGCAAGTGCTCTTTAATTCTATTTTGTCTGATTATTCTTTCATGATAAAAATCAAGTTAAGGACAGGATTGGGGCATAGAAGATATATTGTCCTTTTCAGAGCATTTTATCTCTTGACATCTGATATTACTTTGTTCCATTGTTGGTGGTGACCTTGATAGCTTGGTTAAAGGATGTAAAGGAAAATTGTTGGGACCTCTGAGACTGAGTAAGTATCTTACTTACAAAGAAATTTTCATAAAATGGCTTAGGCATACTGTGATTACTTTTGCATGCATCAGTCACTACTAGGTTGGTTTTAAAATAGTTGTTTTTTGGGCATCTGGGTGGCTCAGTGGGTTAAGCCTGTCTTTGGCTCAGGTCATGATTTCAGGGTCCTGGGATAGAGCACGGAATTGGGCTCTCTGCTCAGTGGAGCGCCTGCTTCCTCTTCTCTCTCTCTGCCTGCCTCTCTGCCTACTTGTGATCTCTGTCTGTCAAATAAATAAATAAAATCTTAAAAAAAATAGTTGTTTTCAAACAAGATGGCATTAGGAGGGAGACAAACCATAAGTGACTCTTAATCTCACAAAACAAACTGAGGGTTGCTTGGGGGAGGGGGGTTGGGAGAAGGGGGGTGGGGTTATGGACATTGGGGAAGGTATGTGCTTTGGTGAGTGCTGTGAAGTGTGTAAACCTGGTGATTCGCAGACCTGTACCCCTGGGGATAAAAATATGTTATATGTTTATAAAAAATTTTAAAAAATAGTTGTTTTCCAACTTTCTACATCTCTTTATTGATGATCATTTTTCTGCAAATAAGAGTTTTTCCTTCTCTTCTACTCCTTCCATATAAGTATTCTATTACTACCACTGGTGCTGCTGGAGCCACTGCTGCTACTACTACTAATAGTAGTGCCTGCAGTAGAAGTGGGACTATGCATAGAGACTCTTATGGCCTCTTTGTACTTGGCATGAGAAATAATCTATTCCTGTTGCTCATTCGGATGCTCAAAGTTATTCCAAAGTTAGCTGATGGAAGCCACTTTAAACAGACTTCTGTGCCTTTTACTGTGTCCCATGTGGTTTTTTCAATTTTTTTTAATGAGTAATTTATGTTTTATTAAACATTGAAAGAAGCATCCATATTCCTAATTTTAAAATAACATGAAAAAGAAGTCAAGTTCTTCCAAACATATTGAGTTGCAGTTCTATATTTAAAAAGAAACACTGTTCCAAATTTTAAATTAATAACATATATTTAAAAAGTGACTACCTATTAAACATTCCTGATTTTTATATGACTGAGGACTGTAGATTTGGCCATAAAATGTTATCTACAAATATACATCAAGAGTATTTCTTTTTTAAACTTGGTAAACCAGACTCCTGGGTGGCTCTGTTGGTTACACATCTACCTTTGGCTCAGGCCATGATCCTGGGGTCCTAGGACTGAGCCCCACGTCAAGCTCCCTTCTTCTCCTGCTGCCCCACCCCTGCTCCTGCTTGCTCTCTCTCAAATAAATAACTAAAATCTTAAGAAAAATAACTTGGTAAACCATAGTCTATCATCATTGCCTTTAAATATGCTTTATAATCATAATAAATAAGTACAAGTCTTAATAAAAATTTTAAATAATTTAATAATTTGTTCAAGAATCAATTAACATAGTTAAAAAGAAATATAATAAGTATATTCAACAGTAATGTTTTCAAATCCATAGATGTTTCATAATAGCACT
Source organism: Mustela erminea (assembly GCF_009829155.1). NCBI lineage: Eukaryota > Metazoa > Chordata > Mammalia > Carnivora > Mustelidae > Mustela > Mustela erminea. Next base: position 80,914,832 of record NC_045624.1, on the reverse strand, counting down.
GTAAGGAATTAGTCTTAAATATAAAAACACAAATAGGATAAGATTTGCTACACAAAACATAGCAGTCATTCCAGCACACAATAAAACTGCTTTCAGAAAGCATAAACTTATAAAATTCATTTCTCGTACATAAGCAGACTATGATAATGAAAACATTTTCCTCTGATGGTGTTTTGTTTTTGTTTTTGTTTTTGTTTTCTGATATTAGGAAAGTTTAAATATTTAGCTGTTAGATAAATTCTTACTTAAGAAAGTAATTGTGAGCCTGACGATTCACAGACCCAATAATTCACAGCCCCAATAATGTATTATTTCATGTTATTAAAAAAAAAAACATAATTGTGCAATGCAATATACTAGTACTATTTTGTATACATTTTTGGGTTTTTTGCATATATTTTTTCTATATTGGAAGAAGAGATCCTCCTCACTATCACTGCACTTTTGTTTTCTGTTTTTTAATTTTATTTTTTCAGTGTTCCAAGATTTATTATGTACCACACCCAGTGCTCCGTGCAATCCATGCCCTCCACAATACCCACCACCATCTCACCTATCTCCCCATCTCCCTCCCTTCTAAACCCCTCAGTTTGTTTCTCAAAGTCCACAGTCTCTCATGGTTCATCTCCTCCTCCAATTTCCCCCAATTCACTTTTTCCTTTCTTTCTCCATGCCCTGATGTCCTCTATGCCCTTTTATTTGAATAAAAGCTATAATATATATATTTTTTTCCTTCTTAGTAAACTTTTTATTTTAGACTAGATTTAATTTATAAGAAAGTTATAAGTTGGTACAGAGAGTTCTCATATACCACACAGTTTTCCCTACTTTTAATATTTAATGACATTAAAATGATAGATTTTTTGTAACTATTGAGCCATACTGATGCATTATTAACCGAAGACAATAGTTTGGCCTTCATGGTCTCAGAAATATCTTTAGTTGTTAACCTAATATCCTTTTTTGTATTCTAGGATTCCACATTTTACATTATATTTAGTTGTCATGTTTGCTAAGACTCTTCTAAATGTTGCAGTTTTTAGACTTGCTTATTTGATGACCTTGTCAGTTTTGAGGAAAATTGATCAAGTATTTATTTTGAACATTTAAAAAAAGATTTATTTATTTAAGGAGACAGGGGCAGCGGGAGAAAAAGAATCTCAAGCAGACTCCCCTAAAGGGCACAAAGCCTGACATGGAGCTTGATCCCACTATCCCATGAACTTGAAATCATGACCTGAGCCAAAATCAAGAGAGGGGTGTTTAACCAACTGAGCCCTCCATGCACCCCAGGCAAGTTTGTTTTTTGGGGTTTTTGTTTTGTTTTGCTTTGTTTAATGTCCGTTGGTTGGGTTTGTCTGATATTTACCTCATGATTAGATATGGGCTATAGATTTTTAAGAGAAAGACATGAGGTTTCTTTTAGCACTTCATTACTTGCTAGTTAAAGATATTCCAGCCTCATCTTGTTCTTTTCTTGTCCCAGGCATCCTGGAATCATCAGTGTCTCCAAGGGAACTTTATTTGTTTTACAGTTGAAAAGTAAGCAGAAGATAGATAAGAAATAGATGCCAAGGGTGCTTTTGTTATATGTGAATTTAAACATAATTTCCATGTGTTTGAAGGGGATTTATATATACTTTTTTTTTTTTTTTTTTTTTTTAGAAATCTTAACGTATTTTGTTCATTGCTTAAGTTTTTTGGTCCTTAGTATTTTAGTTTCCAGAATTTTTATATATTAAAAATATTTTCTTGGGGTGCCTGGGTGGCTTAGTGTGTTAAAGCCTCTGCCTTCGGCTCAGGTCATGATCTCAAGTCCTGGGTTCGAGACCCGCATTAGGCTCTCTGCTCAGCGGGGAGCCTGCTTCTCACCCTCTCTCTGCCTCCCTTTCTGCCTACTTGTGATCTCTGTCAAATAAATGAACAAAATCTTTAAAAAAATTTTTTCTCTTTATCTACAATATGCATTTCAACACTTATTTCCAAATTTGTCATTTGTCATTTGTCTTTTTATTTAGATATGGGTTTTGGAGGTACCTGGGTGGCTCAGTTGGTTAAGCATCTCACTCGATTTTGGCTAAGGTCATGATTTCAGGGTCATGAGATCAAGCCCAGTGTTGGGCTCTGCAGTGGGCATGGAACATGCTTAAGATTCTCTGTCTCCCTCTCTCTCTGATCCCCACCAACCCCCATCTTGCTCCTGCTCTCTCTCATGTTTTTTTTCTCACTAAAAAAATAAATAAAGATAAATGAATGAATAAATAAATATATATAATATTATGTAATATTATATATATAATATATATATTATATATATATATATGGTGTATGAGTGTGCACAAGCATTTGTCTTGGTAAGCTTTTAATGTAGTTTATCGTTTTTGTTTTTATTTTTTCTTTTACTGCCTCTAGACTTTGAACATTAATTAAAATGCTTTTCACCATATTAAGTTAAAAAGGGATTCTTCCAGGTTTACTTCTAGTATCTCTATGGTTTCCTTTTGTACATTCAGATATCTTATACATTTGGAGTTTATTTAGAGGTATACTATAAGGCATGGATTTAATTTTATCTTTTATAATTTTATCCATTATTATACTTTAAGAAAAGTTCATTTTTCATCTGATGTTACATAGTGCCACATTTTTAATATAACAAATCTTTGGAAGGGGTCTGTTTCTGTCCTCTCTGTTTTTTCCACTTGTCAATTTATTCATTGCACTAGAACTAAAGTCTTACTTAACAAGCTGTTTATAAAATGTTTTAATATTTGATAAGGTTAATTACCTGTAATCACCCTTACTTTTCAAGATTTTCCATAGTATACTTACATGTTTATTCTTCCAAGAGAACTACAGAATCAGTTTGTTTGGTATCAGAAGACTTATGGATCTATTTATTATCACATTACATTTACAAATTAGTTTAGGTATGGGTGCCTGGGTGGCTCAGTCTGTTGAGCATCTGGCTCCTGATTTTGGCTCAGGTCATGATCTAAGGATCTGAGATCAAGGTCCAGGTCAGCTCCATGCTGAGAGCATAGAGCCTGCTTAAGATTCTCTCTCTCTCACTATCCCTCTACATTACCCTGCTAGCACTCTCTCTCTAAAAATTAATTAATTAATTAATATTAGCTTAGGTAGAATTGATGTATTTATGATGTTGATTTCTCATAGCAAGAACAAGGGATGCTTTGTCACGTTAAAGTACAATTTGGGGGCTTTCAGTGGTGATTTTAAGATTTTATTACATAGATTTTGCACATGCTTTCTAAATTTATATCTACTTTTATCAGTTTTGTTGCTATTATATAATTTTCCCCTTAACTAAATCTTCAAATTCATATATGAATGTTATCTTAGTGAATTTTTTATTACTTGACTTCAGTTTTCAAAGTATATTACTATTACATCATTTGCATAAATAAATAACTTTGGCTTTTTTACCAATAAACATGCTTTCTTATTTATATGGAATTTCTTATTTATATGGAATATTTCTTATTTATATGGAATATCTTATTTATATGGAATATCTTCTTATTTATATGGCTTTTTTTACCAATAAATATGCTTTCTTATTTATATGGAATATTTATATGCTTTCTTATTTATATGGAATATCTTAAATATTCTTATTTAATACAGTATTAAAGAGGAATATGTTAACCTCTGTTAACTTATATTTTACAATGTTAATGAGTAAAGACAGTATACATTCTAGCTTTCCTTTTTAACTTCCTAAGAAATTCTATAATGTTTCCCCATCAACTATAAGGGATAAATGCTTTTGTGTATGTGGGCATGTCTATGTGTCTATATGTGTATATGTTATAATGTGAATATATTTTTAAGGCAGTCTCTGTCTCTCTGTTTATATATAGAGAGATATAAATCTGGATAGATGATAGATAGATAGATAGATAGATAGATAGATATAGATAGATGATAGATAGATAGATAGATAGATAGATAGATAGATATAGATAGATGATAGATAGATAGATAGATAGATATGTGTGTATAGTGTGTGTATTCCAGAAATGCTTATTTGGGTACTTTTATGAGAAAGGAGTGAATTTTGTTACAGGAATTTCAAAATTTATTGACATTTATTATATGATCATTTTTCTTAGATCTAAGATGAATTGTGTTAATGGGTTTCTAAAACGGAATCATTTTTTTCTTAGACTAAACTCTGTTCAATCATTATGTATTATATTTTAAGTTGCTTTATTAGACTATTTACTCAAATTTCATTTAAAATTTTTATATTCATGGGCGCCTGGGTGGCTCAGTGGGTTAAGCCGCTGCCTTCGGCTCAGGTCATGATCTCAGGGTCCTGGGATCGAGTCCCGCATCGGGCTCTCTGCTCAGCAGGGAGCCTGCTTCCCTCTCTCTCTCTCTGCCTGCCTCTCCATCTACTTGTGATTTCTCTCTGTCAAATAAATAAATTAAAAAAAATTAAAATTTTTATATTCACAAATGAGATAAGTTTACTTTTTTCCTATGTTACCTTAGTCATGTTCAGGTACTAATATTGTAATATCATCACTACTGATGGAAGTTTAACTGTATTTTTGAGCTACATATCAGTATATGTAGCATTGAAATTAACTGGTCTGTGAATGCATCTAGGGAGCGTATTTTTTTAAAATTTTTAAAATTTATTTTCAGCATAACAGTATTCATTGTTTTTGTACCACACCCAGTGCGCCATGCAATCCATGCCCTCTATAATACCCACCACCTGGTACCCTGGTACCCCGCCCCTTCAAAACCCTCAGATTGTTTTTCAGAGTCCATAGTCTCTTATGGTTCACCTCCCCTTCCAATTTCCCCCAACTTAGGGAGAGTATTTTTTGATGAAACGATTTCATTAATAAATTTCCATATTTCTTCTGTAAGAATAGGTCTAATTCTTTGACTAATTTAATTGATCCAGTGATAATTTAATTCAAATAATTTTAGTTTTCCTAGTAAATTATTTATTTCATTTTTATTTTCAAAGTTTCTTACATGAGGTTATACAAAATAGTCTTTTATGTCTTCTAATTTTCTTGTTTCAATGGTTATTTCCCCTTTGATAATTATTATTTTAAGTTTTTGTCCTTTCTTTTTTTCTTGAGTCAACTAGCTGGTGATTATCTATTTTGTTAATTTTTTTCAAAGAACCATCATTTTGCTTTATTCATTAATTTTACCATTATTAGTTACAGACCTTACTAATATCTGCTTTATCTTGGTTTTCCTTTTTTTTTTTTTTTTTTTATTTCCAGCATAACAGTATTCATTATTTTTGCACCACACCCCGTGCTCCATGCAATCCGTGTCCTCTATAATACCCACCACCTGGTACCCCAACCTCCCACCCCCCGTCCCTTCAAAACCCTCAGATTGTTTTTCAAGGTCCATAGTCTCTCATGGTTCACCTCCCCTTCCAATTTCCCCCAACTCCCTTCTCCACTCTAAGTCCCCATGTCCTCCATGCTATTTGTTATGCTCCACAAATAAGTGAAACCATATGATAATTGACTCTCTCTGCTTGACTTATTTCACTCAGCATAATCTCTTCCAGTCCCGTCCATGTTGCTACAAAAGTTGGGTATTCATCCTTTCTGATGGAGGCATAATACTCTATCCCCAGGGGTACAGGTCTGTGAATCACCAGGTTTACACACTTCACAGCACTCACCAAAGCACATACCATCCCCAATGTCCATAATCCCACCCCCTTCTCCCAAACCCCCTCCCCCCAGCAACCCTCAGTTTGTTTTGTGGTTTTCCTTTTTATACTGCTTTTAATTTACTTTTTTTCCCCAACTCAAAGTTTGAAATTTCATTCACTTTCTTATTATTAATGATATTGATATAACTATTTAAAGCTATGAATTGCATTCCATTTACTACCCTAAGTATTTATGATATCATTTGATAAATTATGTTTTAAAAGCTTTTTTAAAGAAAGTCTGTAATTTCAGTTTTCATTTTTAATAGTTATTTGATATTCAGTTGGAAGACTATTCATATATATGCTAATTCAGATGTTGCAAGATTTAGGAAAATCATTTCTAACTCATCAGTCTAAGTGTTTATATGGAGAAGTATAAGAGCAACATACTTTCTTGTTCACGTGTGTGTATGTGCACGTGTGCATACATATCACATATTTAACAATGCATACCATTAGCTTGGCAGTATCACACAATGGCATCACCATTAAAATTTGATAGCTTTATGTTGGATTAGCTAACAGTGTCTCTTAAGTGGATGTCTTCATTTTTTATTTGCCCCACAAAACCTAGCACATTGTTGCATGTATCAGGTATAATACATTGTTTAAAAAATATAATATATTGTCAAAAGTAATAGAAAGCTCATTGTAAGGAAGGTTGTATTTAATCCCAGCTGTGCTAATTTGAGAATTTAGGCAAGTTATCCAAATTTCATAAAACTGATTTCTTCATCTATTAATTTCTAGATTTACTAGATAAGCAATAGCATTGGCTTAACTTGTACAATCTAAAATTCTCATATTCTATTACCTGATTCTTTGGTAAGTGATATTTATGTACATAAAAGCATCTTAATATATGTAAGAATCTTATTAAACAATTGATCTAATTTGCCTCTATCTCAAATTATCAACTCATGTTTAAATGAATAAGACAGGGACAAAGAAGATCCAGGTGGTACTAAACCTCCTTTAAACATTGGTTTCAGGGCACCTGGGTGGCTCCATGAGTTAAAGCCTCTGCCTTTGGCTCAGGTCATGATCTCAGGGTCCTAGGTTCAAGCCCTGCATTGGGCTCTCTGCTCAGCAGGGAGCCTGCTTCCCTTCCTCTCTCTCTGCCTGCCTCTCTGCCTACTTGTGATCTCTGTCAAATAAATAAGTAAAATCTTAAAAAAAAATAAACATTGGTTTCAACTTTTTTTCTAACCAACCTTTAAAATCTGCCAAAGAACAGTGAAATTAACTGAAGAGAGACTCAAACTCTCTTCCCTCTACAACTTTTAACAGCTGCTCATGAAAAATGGCACTGCAGAAAAAGTTAAAGGATGGAAGAAGTTTGTATAGAATAATAAATCTATGAAATGGAGCTTTAAATTTGGCTTGGGCTTTTTAGGATGATTTATGACTAACCATGATCATCATAATTAAATTTATGGCCAAGAATATGATTATTTAAAAATCATAACCCTCAATTCATTATATACTAATAAATGCCCAGATTCCAACATCATCATTAACCTTTGACAAATGATTTCTTTTTTAAACCTATCTCAATCTACTTTTCTCTACTGCTGCTCCCTGAAACGATGATCTTCAATGGCATCTATGTTTCCCAGTACAATGGTGATTTATCCCAAACCCCACTGCTATACATCATCTCTGCTGCTGACCCCCACGTCCACATCACTCTCCTCTCTTTCCTGAAATCCTGAAACAGTCACACAATGAATTCTCCTGTTTGGGAGAAGTTGTCAAAAGTTCAAAAATTATGGCTATTTTCCATAATACACCCAGAGTCATCCTGTTAAAACTTAAACCAAACAGATCATCTAATTTATCTTTTTGGAACCATACAATGGTTCTCTGAAAGAGAGTTCCTTCTCTTTCAGAATAAAAATGTAACTCCTTCCAATTCCTCTAAGGAGTATGCAATTTTAGTCCAACCCTTCTCTAACCACATCCCCTGTGACTCTACCCCTTGCTCTGTACCAGCCACAGTGATGTGACTCTACCCTTTGCTCTGTAAGGGCAGTGATGTGCTTGCTATCTCTTTACCTTTCAAGCACTGTCCCGCCTCATACCATTTGCATTTGCAAGTTTCCTCTACCTCAAATGCTGTTTACAAGTTATATGCACTTGGCACATGCTGCTTCTTCCAGGTCCTCCTTAAGTGTTCCCTTGGTATGTCAGATCTTCCCATACCATTAAAATATGAAATAACACCCTGTCCTCTAACCCTGGGACATTTTTCTCTCTGGCACTCACCGCAAACTAACTCATTCCCACTTCTATTTTGCTTGTTTTGTTCCTGTTTTCTGTTTGCTGGAGTTTCTGGAGTTCCACGGGAGTCAGAGAATTTTGTTGTGTTTACTAGTATATCCCCAGTGTCTAAAACAGAGCCTGACACTAGTATAAGCTCAAATAAATAAGTGAGTGTTGAGGAAAAGAATGTATAAAAGAAATGCAACTTCAGACTTGGTGATTTTGTTTGAGAACTAGCAAAACTAGTGCAACAAGAAGTAGGTCTCTCTTGAGGCATTTCCCCTGAATTTAATCGTGCCCACCCTGCAAAATGTCAGCTATTACCTTGTCCACTTGACACATCACATTTTGGAATTTGGGAGCAGTAGCCAACTCGGATGTTTGGATCAGTGGTAAAACACCAGGGTGACTCAGCCCCATCTGGATTTCGGCAATAATTTTCTCTTAGGTCCCTATTGAGAATAAGCATATTAATGTAAATTGCCAGAGTTCTTACAAATGGTAAGTTAGCGCTATTAAATTTCTAGAATCCCAGAATGCATGCATGTTTATAAATAGAGTTCTAAGTTTTAGATTTAGGATAGTTACAACAATTTAGAATTCAGCATACACAACTGACATTGCCCACATTACTGAAATAATTAGTCAGATGTCAGATGTCAGTATTCTCTTCATTGCACAGGCCTGGAGTTCCACACAAACACTATTGCTTCATGAAAGGGAAAAAATAGTACCACTTCATTTTTCTCACTCATTCTCAACACTCAGACTCTCAACTATTACAATTTTTAAAAACTGGCCTATTATTTATTATGTTTTCATGACCCATATACAATGTAGAAACATCTATCTCTCTTTGCTGAAGAAAGGCTATTATGAATAACTGTTAACTATTCTCATTTAAAAATGGGAGTTCTACCTATCCAACATTTGATAAAAAAACCACAATAGCTATTTCTTCCTTGAATTCTGTACTTTTTTTTAACTTAATTTGCTGTATAGATTTCTTTGCCTTACAAAGTACTTCCTTATTGATTCACAAAAGTTATTTGAAATCTTTATAAATATTTCTATAAAATGAAGGCCTTTATAATACAGAAAACTTAACTGTAGAATAAATTGTCAATGTAATAAATGTATATCTTTTATTTTAGCAGTGATTTAATTAACACTGAACTTTTCAACAAGGAAAGAGTCTATACTAATATTCTCTATATGTAAAATAATTTTACCTTAACATAGGGTTCACATTAAATAAAATGTGAACTTCATTATTTACTCTTCTGAAAAATGTTCTTTAATTTGAAACAAGCGTGGGTTTTCTCCTCATAGACCCCTGGCTAGTAATTTAACAAAATTAATATTCAATATATTAGAAACTGCCTTATATATATCACTTAGGTCCAGTAAGAAGTACTACAATTTTATTAATACCCAAGGTCACCATTAGAAATGGAGAAATTTTTTAAGGAAGAAACTTGGGTTTTGCAGTAAAATCAACAAGTTAAGAGGTTATCTAGTCAAAATAGGTGCTGACACAAACTGTGTTATTTAAGATTATGAGAACAGTGATTGCCAATAGTTACAGCCACTGGACAGCCACTGCCAATAGTTACAACTCATATTAAAGTAATTACTTTTCTTATAAAATTATTAAATTATTAAGATAAAGATAATCTTTTATTTCTCTTAACTAATTTGCACTTACATTTTAAAAATTTATGATAGTATAAAATATGTGCATTGAGTTTTACATCAAGTTTACACAAGTTTGCTATTTTAGATGAATAATTGCTTAGTTAAATTCTCTTGAAAATGTGTACATATACAATTTTTTACTTGAGTATTATTACCAGTCATTAGAAATTAACAAAACATGTGAATGGCACTGACACTGTCTCCTCTGTTTGTCTTAACTAATCTTTTGTCATTTTCTTTGCTTTCTCTGCTTTGGTATTTATTTCTGAGGTGTGAAACACATGGGTCAGGAACAGAGAGAACTTCTATGAAGAATATGAGGGAAGCAAACTTACAATGACAAGTAAATAGGTCTTATTATAAAGTAATGAAAATATAATAACATGAATTATTTACTATCTGAGCAAATACATTGAATTGGCTAAAACAAACAAACAAAAAACACCTATAAAATATCTTCTCTCTCCAGTGGATAGGCCAACTAGTACTCATACTTCCCCATCTTGAAATGTTAAGCTCTCTTATTAAAAGCCAATTATATAAAGCCAATATATGTTATTTATAGGTGCTATTTCAGCAAAGCCACTATGAATGGCACGTGTGTTATAAGTTTCAAAAGCAATCATTTTATGTTCCTCATAACAAGGCGGACAATTTAAAAACACATGGCATCGTGGCTGTTCTGTGTAGCAAAAGTCAAGTGGTGAAAAAAAACAGCCATGGAGAAGGTACATAACAGCAATATAATTGATATTCAAGGGCAGTTTCTTTGGCTTGATTCATCTAAACAATTGGTTCACTTTCCCACTCTTTAAAGGAAATCTGAAACAGCAGAAAACATATTTAAAATTTTAAAAAATAATATTACTTCAAGGTCAAAAATGTATCAGTTTACATGTTGAGTGAAATCAAGGCATGCCTCTTCTTGTGCAAGAAAAAAAATATGTAATTTCCCTTAAAATTAATGTGAAATATTAAGAAGGCACTAATTTGAAACTTGCCTGGTTATCATTACCATTAATGATTTATTAAAGGCACCTGCAAAATCAAAGCTGTGATCAGAAAACTGGGGATGTGTTTCCCAAAATACAGTACATCAACCATCTGATTCAAAATTATCTAGAGTGTTCATTAAAATGGATATTTGGCCTCAGACCTAAGGAATCAAAATATCTGAGTGTATGAATCTGCCTTTTAACTCAACTTATCCCTAGACACACTACAGTTTAAGAATTACTAACACCAAAATTCGTTGAGTAACCATTCCACCTCATTTTCTGCAGAGTTTACTGAAATTTATATGTGCCTAATATACTCACTTGCACTTGAAATTTTCAGGAGTTATGTCATGCTGGTGAGGATACTGGGAATCCCAACGCTGACATGGAATTCCATTCCAAATAGTACTGATGGTGCCCCGGTAGCCTTCTCCTTGACCTTGAATGCATTCAGTTGTTTCCATAGGGACATCTGTGTCATTCATAGTACCATGAGCTATTGGTAAGAAAAAATATTAAACTTGAGTAAAATCTTTTAATTTGTCATTTACCTCTTAGTTTTTTTTTTTTTTTAAGATTTTATTTATTTATTTGACAGACAGAGATCACAGGTAGGCAGAGAGGCAGGCAGAGAGAGGAGGAAGCAGGCTCCCTGCGGAGCAGAGAGCCCGATGTGGGGCTCGATCCCAGGACCCTGGGATCACGACCTGAGCCGAAGGCAGAGGCTTTAACCCACTGAGCCACCCAGGCGCCCCTACCTCTTAGTTTTAATTTGCATACATATTACTAGGGTTTTCTGTCACATAGGTTTTTATAAAAATTGAGTAGAATTAAAATTCAAGTTATCATTATTGTTATCTCACTCAACCGAAAGGAATGAGTTACTATGGTGGACTCAACTATAGGATTTCTCTGCTCATGAAATAGAATGTTCTAGCTTGGCTTGACATAGACTAGTCTGAAAGAACATCATATGATAGCACTTAATATTTCCTAGATCTATCCACTCATTGATTAATATTAGACGTAAAATCTTTCTATCTATTAATGTTTTTCAAATGTGTTTTTTAATCACTTTTCTTACTTTAGAAATTGAAAAACATCTATTAAGTAATATAGTAACCACATAGGGAGATTAAAAGGTGCTATGCTGGGGCATCTGGGTGGCTCAGTCACTTAAACATCTTCCTTTGTCTCAGATCACAATTCCAGGGCCCTGGGATGGAGCCCCATGTCAGGTTTCCGGGTCAGCGAGAAGTCTCCTTCTCCCTCTGCCCCTTCCCCTGCTCATGTTCTCTCTCTACTTCTCTCTCAAATAAATAGATAAAATCTTTTAAGAAACTTAAAAAAATAAATAAAAAGCACTATGCTATATGTTTGGCCATAAAAAAGAAAGAAAGGGAAAATGTGACTAAAGAACAGGTTTTTTTAATCAATTTATCATTATTACCATCCCCATCCCAATTTTCTTTTCATTCAAACACTAAAATAGTATATTTTTGGAAAAATTCTTTAAAGCATTTTACTTCCGTGTGGCACTATAACTAATATATGCTAAATAGACAGTATTTCTTTTTGCATTTTAAGGTTATTTATTTATTTATTTATTTATTTGAGAGAGAGTGTGCTGGCGGGGGGGAGGGACAGAGTGGGAAGCAGGCTCCCTGCTGAGCAATGAGTCTGATGTGGGACTTGATTCTAGGACCTTAGGTTCATGGCCTTAGCTGAAGGCAGATGCTTAACTGATTGAGCCACCCAGGTGTCCTTAGACAGTATTTCTGAAATGACTCCACAGTTAATCCTAATGAGTTTGTTTAAAAACATATAAAAGTTGGTAATAGTATTATCCATGATTTTCCTCCAGTATGATAAATATATTCTAAGCTGGTGTCTTAATTTTTTAACCAATTTTTTAGTATTAAAAGAAATCAGCTGTTCCTAGGCAGAATTATCTCCTGTTTTTTTTTCCTAGTCCAAATACAATTCTTACCACATTTCATACAGATCAAAAAATCTCCATAACAAAGTAAGAAAAAATACAAACTTAAAATTTTACTACAACTTGGACTTTCTCTTTACTCTTTAATGTTTATCCAAACAAAATGTAACTGAAAACTTTCTGGAGCAACTAAAATTCATACACTTTCTCAAAACATACATAAAAATATTTATGATTCAATAGAGTAAAGTCAATGTAAACTCCCCAGTTACCTTTACAATCTAAATGGTCATTAAAGATGTCCCTGGATAAAACTCAAACTGACATACTCTAATACAATTTAGGATTTGAATAAATGCCTTTGATTCATCCATTTTGGAATTATATGTATCATTTCCCAAAAGAAGTCAGAATTAGACATGCCTTCAGAGGCTAGGGATGTCTATAAAAGTGTTCCATATTTAATAGTGTACGTTCATTTTAAATGGATCCTCAATTTCATTTAAATGTATTTCTTTCTGGAATGTGTGGCTGGCTCAGTTGGTTAAGTATCAAACTTTAATTTTCATTCAGGTCGTGATCTTATGGTCATGGAATTGAGCCCCACGTGGGACTCCCTGTGCAGTGGGGTGTCTTCTTGAGATTCTCTCTCCCTCTCCCTTTGCCCCTCCCTCTGCTCACATGTGTTCTCTTTCTAAAATAGATAGATAAATCTTTAAAACTAATGGATTAATGATTAATAAATTAATTAATTAATACATAAATACATACATACATAAATTTCTTACAAATAACTACTCTTTATGGGGCTTAATGTTTTATTTCATTAAATTCCATGAAAACTAAGTGGAACCTAAGTTTGGAGTTATTCTATGAAACAGTGGAAAAGAAAGAAGATTAATTAATGACCATGTCAACCACTGGAATATGTTGTATAAACAGACTTCCATATGTTGCCCTTAAAATAACTTTTCTTCAGTTCCATTTAAAATATATTTTTATCTTATATATCTACCGCAGGCAATGAAAATTTGGCCCAGAAATACCCTAAATTAAAAGGAACTTCAAATGGAGATAAGCAAAATGTCCAGAGAGTGATCCCAGAGTGGTCATTGACAGTTGATTTCTGAGAGTTAATATATGCTGATATTGGTAACATATCAATTCAGGAAGAACAAAATTTATTGGCCTGAAGAAATGGCTTGTATGAAAAACTTAGTTCTAGTTAATCAAGTCCTTTATTATTTTAATATTTAAGTTCTTAGATGAGGGGCTTCTGAGTGGCCCAATTCCTTAAACATCTGCCTTCGGCTTAGGTCATGATCCCAGAGTACTGGCATCAAGTCCCACAGCCTCTCCCTCTCCCTTTGCCCCTCCCCCTGCTCATGCGCTCTCTCTCTCTCTCTCTCTCTCAAATAAATACATAAAATCTGTAGAAAAATAAAATAAAGTTCTTAAATGAAATAGAAAGTAAGGTAGATTATACGGGTCCTCAGGAACTATATTTTGTCAAAAAAAATGCCACCAAGCTACTATATTTCTGATGGTTTAAGTTAACTGTAAATGATGTGAAGATACTGGGTGTATGTGGAGGGGAGCATCTTTAAAGGGTGATAACTTTAAAACAGTTAAGAGATCAAACTTGTACTGACCTATTTCATACCTAGTTACATAACTATGATGTAAAAAAGACAAAAACAAATGTCTTCAGCAACATATCAATTCATTACCTTAACATTTTAAGAAGTAAAATTTTTATTCCCCCACTTCTTGGGCACAAGTTTCTTGGAAGCAAACTGAGTTAGGATTTAGAACCCAGACAAAGGGAGGGTCAGAGTTATGGCAGCCAGAACAAAAGTACTTTAGTTAATCTTCTTAGGGACTACTTTTCTGTCTTGCGTACTTCTACTGTCTCACTTTCCTGTGTATTTGTGTGCATTTGGTTTTATATGTTTATTACTGACATATTTTTCTCAACTATTACTGTGACATTGTGAACATATAATCTAAAAACACAGTCTTGGTGAGTTTCAGAGTCAATCAGGGCAGCCTTTGGTTAGATGTGGATCCATCACATCTCACTGAGAACATAGCTAGAGGCTGAGCCCATGAAAGATTAACATGTTCTGCTCCTTGGATACCACAATGTCAATTTAAGATTAAAATCAGATATGGTTTCTAGAATTGTTTTTATATAAGAGTAATTGGATTTGCAAAGTATTTTTTCATAAATATTTTTATTAAAGCAACATTTTATAGAAATAACCCGTGATAATTAAAATTTGAAACACAGAGCCCTAAACTCAAAACAATTTAATTGCATTTTTAAAAATAAAAGGACAGATAATAAACAAATATTATCATAATTCATTAAGAAATCAATACCTAGGAAATTCGGTGAGTAATCACATGTTCATCAGAAAATTTGAAGAGGAATCATAAAATTTTAAGGCTAGTAAGAAGTGAACATTTTCCTAATTTGAGGTAGAAGTTTTCAAAGTTTAGGAGTATCTGTGAAAAGTAATATCTGTATTACTAAGTAATATCTATATTATAAAACCCTATGTAAAAAAAACTTGAATAAAAATATTGAGGAAAATATTTCACTATTGATTCATCCACTAAAATTCCAGTGTAAGTTCAGAGACCTACCTGTTGATACTAACTTTGCACCTCAACTGCAGAGGTCCTCAACAAGTTTTAATTAAAGATTTTTTTCACTGCAATCATAAAATCATCATTTGGACAATTTTGTTGAAAAATTTTTCTTGAATTTCATTAATATAATTTAAAATCTTTGATATAAATTTAGGATTCACTAAATATTCACTTAAAGACAGTGTAAGTTAAAATGAGTAAATAAAAACACAAGTTTGGATTTGTTTTAAATAATTGGATTATTTAACAGATTCTAATCTTTTGGTGGAAACTTGAACCTTTTGAAATTATAGAAATTACACAATAAAAAGAATTACTGCACATTAATAAAAATAGAGCATAGTACAGAATAAATAGAGCTTTTTATTAGACCTTGCTATAGACTGAATGCTTGTGTCTCCCCCAAATTCATACTTTGAAATTTACTGGACAAGAGTAATTGAATTAATGTGATGGTATTAGGATGTAGGGCTTTTGATGGGTGATTAGATTATGAAGGCAGATTTTTCATGAATGGGATCAGTGCATGTATAAAAAAGATACCACAGAACTCCCTCACCCTTCTACCATATGAGGAATCTCCTGGAACCTTGGTATTTGATTTCTCAGTCCTCAGAACTCTCAGAAATAAGTATCTGTTGTTTAGAAGCCACCTGGTCCTTGGTGTTCTGTTACGCAGCCCAAGACAGGCCTCAACAAAATATTTTAAAAAATCTAATTAGTTAAAAATATATGTTTATAAAAAATAAAAGATTAAAAAAAATCTAATTAGTAATATTCTTTTTTTTTTAAGATTTTATTTATTTATTTGACAGAGAGAGATCACAAGTAGACAGAGAGGCAGGCAGAGAGAGAGAGAGAGAGAGGGAAGCAGGCTCCCTGCTGAGCAGAAAGCCCGATGCGGGCCTCGATCCCAGGACCCTGAGATCATGACCTGAGCTGAAGGCAGCGGCTTAACCCACTGAGCCTCCCAGGCGCCCTAATTAGTAATATTCTTTTTTAACTTTTGTTTTAGTAAGCATCCATAACTTTGAAATATATAACCTCAAACCACTTGATGTTTTAATTCATTGGAAATATTCCTTATGATTTTAACTATGAACTAGCAGTACTGAGATAATATTTTTCATTAATTAAAAAGTGCCTTCTGATGTTAGCATGTCTGTATTTATCCCATTTGACACTCAGCTCCTAGAAGTGACCTCATAAACAAAAACTACATGATTTCTGGTGGCAATTATAGAATAAAATGAAAAACTTCATTATATTATTTGAATATATTATCTGATGAGGACCATGTGAATGATTTTTCATAGACCATTTACCTGTGATGCAAATGTTTCAACTCTGTTCCCTACATAGGTAGTTCATACTCAAACAAGATGAACTATTCTTGAATTGCCATAAAATAGACACCTTTATCTGTCTTACTGTATAAATAACAAAACTTGGTGCAAAAACAAAACAAATGTTTCATACCGATCGATTTGGGAAAAACTATTAAATATGAGGGAAAGCTATCCCTTTGGATTTAAAACTTTAACATGGGACCTAAATAAGAGAAGATTTTGAAGTGTGTAGTGCCAAGCAAAGTGTTAAAGAAGCACAGGAACATCCCTAAATATCAGCAGACATTGATCAAGTTTAGCCAAAGCAACATGTGTATCTTGTGTATCTTCATATACACAAACATTTTTGCAAGTATGTCTACCAGGCACACCGAAAATACTAGAAACACAAATATGAGAGTTCCTCACAAATAAAACATTTGTTCAAGGCTGTCAGTAGTGGCTACCCTTTAGAGCAAGTACAAAAATAGTTATATGATCCTTAGTGGCCTATGAATGAAGAAATGTTTTTCTTTGATGATTGACACAAAATGTTCTATTTGAAAATGCTTTACAAAGAACATGTGCTACTGAGAGTTTTCACTGTCCTTTCACAACATAATCAAATACCATCGGTGCCTCTTGGAACATTCATTTCACTTCATTGGTATGGATGTGTAATGATGATTGCTATAATATCTGGTCAGGAATTTCAAAGTTTGAATAGATTTTTTGAAAGAATAAAGATAAACTGTTATGTAATCCTTTAGATGAACATCTTGCCACTCAACCAAAAAACCACTAGAACAAGATGACTAAAAATAAATATGATCCATTTTCTCAGTGAAAGTCTAGCCAAATTTTTGCTGAGATACCACACAGCTCTGATGGAGGTCTGAGAAAGGCAACTGGAGAATATGAGTGCACGTGTATGTTACAGAGAGCCATGCCCAAAGCTCATAACCTCTACATGAACGATTAGTAAATCCTTGCAGTTACAGTCCCTTTTCCCCCCCAAATTCTAAATTTCCCCATGGCGGTATACTATTGCTGTTCTTTTGCCTATAGCTAACAGCAAGTTGTTCCATAGGCCATTGGACAAATACCTGATTATTCCTTGGAACACTTCAGCCCAACCTAATCTATTCCCACTTCAGCTGCTGAAGAGCAACTGAAACATAGGGTTTACTTGAGGATGATCCCTGGAGCCTGATTACAGTGTGTAAAGCTATTCTCCCGTCAATGGACTTGTGCTTTTTGTTCCACAAATGGCAAGATCAGGTTCAATGAAAATTTAAAGAGCTTCTTGTTTTAAAATTGACATGGGAAAGTAGTATAAAGACCTCCAAAGTACAAATCTCAAATTGGTTGTACATTTGCTTTCCATGTGAACCTAGAATTCCTATCTGAAACTTTTCCCTGGAAGCCTTTTCTGGTAGAAAATGCTCAAGGGACAAGACTTTCATGAAAGGTCTTCAATTCTATACTCTTATTCCTTAGAAGATGACTTGAAAAAGACCTCCAAGTATAAGATCTGTCCCTTGAGAAAGGGTATTGATGTTGTTTTTTCCTGACTCAGAATCAATGAGATTTTATGTCTATGCATCTCTTCTAGCCTTGGATGAAATAATAAAATACAGAGAAATATGGGCTTTCTTTAAGAAAGAAAATAATTAGCTAAAATTATTTTCCCAACATGTAAACACACAAGGGTACATATTCTCTTAAAATGACACCAATGTACATTGTTTACTGGAAAGAAGGATTCTTTTATTTATTACCAGTGGCAACATGCCTAATTTAGTCTGCTTGGACCACCATAACAAAATACTATAGATGAGGTGGCTTAAACAATAGAAATGTACTTCTCACAATTCTGGAGGCTGGGAAGACCAAAATCAAGGTACCAGCCAATTTGGTTTCTAGTGAGAGCTGTTCTTCCTGGCTAGCAGATGGTCACCTTCTTGTCATGTCCTCATATAGAGAAAAGAGAGAGATCTCTCTCTTACTCTAAGGCTACTCATCCCAGCAAATTAGCATCCCACATTTATGACCTCATTTAACCTTAATTACCTCCTAAAAACCCTATCTCCAAATATAGTCACATTGGGGATTTAAGGCTTAAATTACGAATTTGTGGTGGAGGGGTGTTACATGGTTCAGTCTATAACAATAGTTTGAATAGAAAGATATAAAAAAATCTGCCTTGGTCACATTTCTGAAATGAAGAGTTGTCTTATGGGTATAAAGTTTCAGTTGTTCAAGATGAATAAATTCTAGAGAACTAGACATTTCTACAACATAGTACCTATAGTTAACAATTCTATATCATATACTAAAAAGATATCAAGAGTAGATCTCAGGTTAAGTGTTCTTACACATACTTAAAAAGTGGGATCCAGGCAGGAGGAAACTTTTGGAAGTGACTATTATGTTTATTACCTTGATTTTGGAGATGGTTTCATGGATATACAGCCATGTTCAAACCCATCAAATTGTATACAATAAATATGTTGAGGTTATATCAACTACACCACAGTAAGTTGTTAAAAAAAATAACGAAATGATTTTGGGCACTTATGTATCTAGAACTTAAAAGGAAAAGAGAAGAAAGAGGAAGAGGAAAATAAGGTAAAACATGATTAAACTTGTCTATTTTTTTGGTAAAGAAAATGCCATTGAGACAACCAGCAACAAATGAACAAAAGTAGCTCAGGGAAGCATGAAACCTCAGGATGAGTTGAGGATATAGGAAGAAACCTTCCTGGGTAGTAATGTCTAAGAAAAGCTAAGTTGTCATATGAAAGAAAATCTAGAACCATAGAAAAAATTCCAGGAGATGTGCTCGTGCACACATGCACACACGCATGCACGCGCGCGCATACACACAGAGAGATGAAAAGCTATCACTGTGTAGAAATAACATTCATTCATTCAACAAATCCCTGTCATGTCCAAGGCAATGTGCTGACACAAAAAAGAGACATGATCTTTGCTCCGTTGGAACTTAGAAATTTTGATAGACCTATTAATCAAATAATTTCAAAATCAAAGGTAAGGACCAGACTCTGAAAAGTACTTAGAAGGAGAGGTTTATGGTGGTATAAACATATAATAAGGAGTTTGACAAGTCAGAGAAGTCAAATGAAGAAATGATAACTGAAGAGATCATAACTGAGTTGAAATTTGAACAATGAGTAGCTGTCAACTGGGTGGGGAAGGACGAAAAAAAATTTCAAGGCAGAGGAGATGACAGGGGTAAAGGAACTGCAAATGAGAATATGGAAAAAATGAAGTACAAGAAGTAAGCTATTCTGGCTGGAATAGACAGGAATACTATAAAATGGTAGTATAGAAGGTGGGAGATATGGGTAGGGAACTAAAAAATGGCTTTGTCTTTGTTCAAAGGGTTTTTTGTTTTTGTAAGGTTGAAGTAAATCATTGAAGCATTTTTACTTGGAGGTGTGTGTGTGTGGTGTGGTGTATTAGGGATACAAAATGATATACTCAGATTTTTATATCATTCTGTTTGTAGTGTGAAGAAGGGATTAAAGGGAAAAAAACAAGTAAATATGGATCCAGCTCCTTTCAGAAGGCCATTTAAATATTCAAGACAAAAATAACACTCTCTTAGATAAAGGAGACAGCATAGGAGTGATGGCCAGATTTGAGAGGTACATACAAGAGAAACTGACAAGTCTTAGTGATGGACCCAATGTGAAGAGTAAAGGAAAGAGCACGTCTAGGATTATTCTAGGTTTTGGGATTTTAAATGTAATGGTGGTACCAGTCATACAAATGAGGGTTGAAAAGCAGATTAGACCATCCTACAAGATAAAGGAAGAATATCAAGTACAGGTGATAGATGATGAAAATCTCCAACTGGGTGGTGAGAAGTAGAAAACAATTGGAGCAGCCAACAGGTATATGAGAGTTAACGTATATTCTTTTTTTTGGTTGAGTTAATATATATTCTAATGGAACCACAGCCTATTTTTCTGAAAAAAAAAAATAACATCAATAACGTAGTTATTTTTCATTTTAAATATGTTGTATTTATTAGCATCCACTTAGATTAGTATTTTAATGAATTAATATTTTAATTTCCAATATTATAAATATTGATTCATATAGTTCAATACATGATTTAGGGTTCTCAATAATGGTAGAGTGTAAAAATATCTTCAGTCCAAGAAGTTTGGGAACAAATAATTTAAATAATCAATTAGATTTTCTATGTTGTATCAAACAAAAGACAGATTTTCAATTTCCAGAGAACTATTTTCATTTCAGAAAAATATAGTTACTCCCAACAAATATTATATCTCTTTGAAAAGTAGTGAACTAATCTATGGAACAAACTATTATTCAGAATACAAAGTGATTATAGAGGAAAATCAGCACTTCATTCAGGGGCTATACAGGACTCCCAATCTTGTTATATATTTGTAATGTCTTAAAATTCAAAATACCTGAAAATCTATTAAAAATTATATAGCTAGGTAGACCAACATATGGATGGTGCAGAGCAAAGGTCACTCTGTGCAGCACATGTGAAACATGGTCATGGAATTTTTAAGGGAGAAGATCCATAAAGACACCCCTGCCCATTAGCTCCTTCAGGCCAACATCTCAGAGTTCGGTTTCATCCAGTTCTGCTCACTCAACTGAGATGTTGTCGGGATAACTTGGTGAAATGACTCCCTCTATGAGACTCAGTGAGCCTACCTCAACATGGAGATGAGAGACTTGACCCAAAATTCTGAATCAGGTGACACTGACCCCTGAAACGATCAATTGCCTTCTACATGCTCCTGTTGCCTGAGGAAGAAGCCTGGTAGAGGAGGAAAAAGACAGAATAGGAGCCAGAAATAGGATGACATTCAGGGCTGGGGCACAAAATTCTCTCAGGAGCAATGGGAATGCCTGGACCCTGCTCAGAGGGCCTTGTACAGCGATGTGATGTTGCAGAACAAACAGTAGGAACCTGGTCTCTCTGGGTGAGGATAACTAGCTTACAGATGACAGGATCTACCCTTGGGTATCTACATTTTCCCTCTGTGCCTCTAGGGAGCCCCTGCACTGATTGACTGAGATAGAAACCTTACTGACTCAGAAATAGAAAGCTGCTTAATGCAGCATCTGGACTTGAAACTTGCCCCTTCTTCAGATGACCAGCTTACTTCATTCCACATGAGGGGTGGCTCCAGAGCTTAAGCATGCTGAAACCTTATGGAAACTATAACATATCCAATTCCCTCTTTTCTACCCCTGTGCTTTTGATTGAGTAATTCTTAGAAGAGAACTGGGTATATGCATATTATACTATTCTGGATGCATTCAGAAGGAGGCAATCTGTTCATAAAATTTTGAAACCACTTTTCAGCTTTCTTGAGTATAACTATCAAATAAAATTGTAATATGTTTTTAAAAAGGTACACAGCCAGAATATTTGTGAGCGGTTGTCATTTGGGTAGAAATTGTCTACCGTATGGGGGGTAACTGAGAAGGCCAGTCCCAGAACACTGAGGCCCACATTCACTTTCAGGGATGTACTCACTAATTATAGGACTAAAAGGCTGGAAACAAAGTGACAGGAACAAATTTGTGGTTCATTCAGCTATTTAACAAATAAAAGGAACAGAATGAAGTATTCAAAACCTCTACTCTGAAAAGGTTCTGAATATGCCCATGTCAAGGCTATATCAGCTTTTACTTTACTAGTTAGAACCAATGCTCTGAAATTCAAATTTTATATAAAACTTGGAGTGTTTTGTTCACTTCTATATCCCCAGAATCTAGAAAAGGGTTTCAGGTATAAGAGCTAGACAGTAAATATATATTGAATAAACCCTATGGAAAAGGGGTCACCGATCTTTCTTGTGTTTTCTGTGTGCTCCCTGGAATTGCTGCTCTGCAAAGGTTTTGGCTGCCACTATGTACTTAGGATTTTGCATGAGCTTCAGAAGAGACTGAACTTAGATGTGGTCTTAGCACAGACATCAAGCACATACACTTCGACATAAGAAGGACTAAACTTTACCTTTCTCCTCAAAGTTACGTGTCTCTTAAATATGCATCATCTATCTAATAACTTAAAAAATATTTGACTTTCCTCTTTCCCTACCTTCACATTCAACTTGTCATCATATATTGGACACCCAAGTTCTTCAGTATTGTACACATCCTTCCTCACCGTTATTCTCACTGCTTGTTGCATTAATTCACATGACTGAACTAATGCAGCCTTTACAAATCAGCTCTTCTCAGACCCACCTGCCTCCTTTCTTAGCCTCTCCACACCAGTTACTGGAAATATATAGTAATTCTTCTGGTTCAGTGGTCTCTAGCTGGTGTTGGTATTTTTGGTTTTGCTTTTGTTTTTTTGTTCCTCTTACTAAAAGAATTTTTTAAAAGTATCTATGTTCTCTCACATGTTTTTAAGTTGACATCTACATTTTTATGGCTGCAAAAGATGTGATTTCTAGTATAGGTTAACTACTGACATGTTGAAACCAAAAATTTTATATCACACTTTTATATATGTGAATGGACTCTAAATCCTGGAGTCATTTGATACCTACCTGTTCCTGGATAAGTGTACATTATCAAGCTCTTTGTCTCCTTGAATCATTTTTTTTTCCATTCTACTTTACTCATGGAATGTTATTTTAATTTAATGTATTTTATGCTGGAGAGACTTATTCTTCACCCTATCATACTTTTCTGAAAGGCTTTTATATTTCAAAATTATTTATTTACATTTCTTGTGACCACAGAATTCCAAGAGATAAATACAAATATACACCACACACGCATATACACACATAAACATATATATTCTGGATAGAGTTATGTAACAATACTGCATAAATGATAAGCGGCATGAATATATAGTATTTTCAAAGGTCTCTTGGTTGAGTGTCACCAAGGTTTTTAGGACAGTGCACCACAATAAAATTCAGGAAGGATGGGAAGTTTGCCTTTGTTCAGTAGGAAATAAAGGGAAATTGTGAATGGGAAGGAAGGATTTTGAACTTGACTAACTCCTTAATAACACATGCACTTCAAGCAGAAGATTTGGGGCAAGAATTCATACGGAAGTAAAAGAGCTAGAATTTGAACCTCTAAGATGTTCATGCCCACAGACCCTGAGGAGAGACTTTGTGTTCCCCTGACTACCTGGATACCAATTTGGAGACTTCTGTATTAGTTTATGCCATACATCGAAAGTAAAGAGATTTTGCAGATGTAAGTCCCTAATAAGCTGACTTTAACTTAATTAAAGGGAGTTTGTCATGGATGGTCCTGACCTAATCAGGCGAGCTCTTTAAAAAAGGATGTAGAAGTCAGAGGTTCAAACTAGCAGAAAACTATGCTGTTGGCCTTGAAGAAGTAAACTTCCCTATTGTGGAGAGAGTCATGTAGTAGGAAGTATCAGACAGTCTTTAGGAGCTGAGGACCTCAGCACTGCAACCCAAGAAACTGAATTCTGTCAACAACCAGTGAACTTGGAATGGGATGCTGAGTCTTAAATGATACAGTGTGGCAGGCACCTGGGTCATGGCCCTGTAAAGTCCTATGCAGAGAACCCACCTGAGTTATGCCTGGACTTTTGACCCCCAGATATTATGACATAATAAATAAGCATTATTTTAAGCCACTAAGTTTTTGGTAATTTGTTATACAGTGATAGAAAACTGTTACACAGTTAAAACCATCACCAAATGTCTTGGTGTTGCCTCATAGGCTGTACTGTAAATGTAGACCAAAATATTTGGAAGCATATTCATAAAACATTATATCATAGGCTTTCCAGAATTGCAGAATGTCAACTTTAATTCATTTGAATAAAAATGTAGTCTCCATATATGATTTTACAAACTAAAAGCCTTGTCATAATGAAATATTTCTAAAATATTCCCAATGTTTAAAACATTATTTTGTTCTTAACTGTATAGGTTTGGCTTACAAGTTCTACCATCCTTTCCTTAGAATTAACATCCTATAAACATCATCCTCTGTAAAAATAATGAATACTGTTATGCTGGAAATAAAAATAAAATAAAATAAAATAAAATAAAATAAAAGTCATCTGAATCACTGCATGTTAGTTGCATTATTAGCCAACTCTTCTTTGGACAAAAAAGAGAAAGAAATATATCTAGTAGTGAGGAAGTGTCATACTTATTTTATTTCTTTTCTCTCACAACATCTTCTAAAATAACCAAACACTGATTGGTAAATGAATGGAAGGACAACAGTGAATGTGCAGGTGAGCATGCATGTGAACGTGTGTGTATCTGTGTGTGTATTTATACGGATCTTATTCCAGAGACAGTTTATAGAAGTATAAGAGTACCTAAAACACACACACATATACACACCCAGAATGGAAGGGAAACATGGATTATAGTACCTAAGTAGTCTATAACAACGGAAAGCTTAACAAGATTTTAGAAGTCAGCGAGTGGAACTAACCCGATCTCTACGGAGAAACACTGTCACAGGAGTCCTCTTTTATTTTAAGGGACCAAACAGATGATTCAGTTTCCTTGGAACATTGTATTCACATCCAGAGCCTACCAGATTCTGCAGTTACTTCACAGATGCTAGACACATCCTCTTTTTATGGGCTTTATTTGAGTTGTCCAAAACATTTCCTTTTATTAGCAGGTCTAAGTGGGGAGAGATTTACTTTGGCACTATCACAGTGTGGATAATATTGAATTAAGTTTGTTCAAAGGAATATCTCCATCAGGCTGTACTAGGAAAATAGGCAAATGCCTATCCCTACCCTCAGAACTGTCCACTTATCATTTAGGCTGCTGGTACCTGATCTTATGTAGGTTATTTGTCTTTATATATGCATATATATGCATATCTTTGTATTATCAAGCCAATTTATAATGTAATTATACCTTGCTAAACTCATGTGATTCTACTGGTCTTAAAGTATTTTAGGATCCAGCTGAAAAAATAAGACTTGTACTCATAGAAATAAAAGCATGGCCAAATCTAATTATCCAGAATTATTTCAAAGAGTAAAAATGTGTATGTTAACCATGGAAGAGAGGACCAAGTATACAGATTTAAAAAGCTACCACAAAGCAAGTGAGGACAGAAGGTTTTATCAAAAATTCAGGAGTGTTGAGTAAAGGCCTGTACATAGAAAACAACCATAGCGCAGATAGAAGACAGGTTGGAGCAACACAGGCTGTGGACAAGGCAGACAGAGAGGTGGGGTCAGCAACTAGAGATTAAGGATGTCTGTGAGAATCTTCCAGTAGACTTCTTAGTCTTCCTTGCAACTCTGCCATTCACCAAAAGAGGTTCACCGTCACTTGACAGCTCATGTTATGTCTGGGGAGGAACAGTATGGAAAGGATACCAGATTGGAAAGTAAAAATCTAAGGTCCTTGCTTTTATGGCCCTAATGACATTAGGATACTGCACATAATCCCTGATCTTTTTCTCCCTCAGTGGGTTTTTTTTTTTTTTTTAAATAACATGAGAATGTTTAGGCCTTCACCGTAATTATAAATGTTTTCTGTATATATGTTCACTTGCATATTTATCTCTTTCAAAACAATGACTCTGAAAATTCCAAAAATTTGGGTAGAGTTATGTAACACATTCTTAAAATAGTAAAACCTATACACACTAAAGCATCAAGTAAAATAGCTGTTAACCTGTCTCACTAATAATCGCCTGCTTAGACCCAGTCTGTGAGAGGAAAAGGAAGCAATAAATTTGACCTTAACTTACCACACATTTTAATTGCACAGTACTCCCATGGGGTGTCAGGGTCAAGAGTATAGCACCATGGCCTCGGCTTGCCATCAGGATTGCGGCAATAATTATCATCAAAGCCTTTGTCGGGATATCTGCGAACCACACCAAGAAAAGTGTCATGTAAATCTGCCTGGAAACACCACCCACCCCTCAGTTCACAAAATAATGTTCGACCTAGCTTTGCTACTACTAGATGGGGGAAGAAAAGATTTCCTGTTGTGCCTTACAAAAACTGCTGTTTATCAACTTTTGCATCTGTTAGCTTACATATCTAGTAAGTACAGAATACATCCCTTTTGCTGGTAAGTTAAGTCCATTGGTACCTGTCTACCAGCTGAGGTCCCAAACTGAATCCTCTTCTCACAAAGCCCAATTAAGGACAGATTACATAAACATGACCTCAGGTAAAATGCTCATTAAGAAAAGGGGTCCTTTTCTGAGGATGGCTCAAAGTTCAAACTGAAAGTTAGGTTTCAATAGTTCTGTTACTAATGATAGCTCAATTTTGAAAATAGAGCCCTTCTAGGTCATGCCCTCTCCTCCACCATGGCAAGAGAGAAACTCCATCACACCAGTCTCTCTATACCTTCCTCCCTTTAAATTAACAAGGTCCTGAATTGGTGACTTGATTTTAATTGCTACCATATTCCTTCTGCACTCACTTAAAAGACAAGAGATACACTTTAAAAAAAACCCAAAACACATAGTTTGAATTTAATTTAAGAGAACAACAAACAAACAAAAAGAAAAAAAAAAAAAAAACACCTTTCAGAAAGGTGGGGATAAAGCTTCCCCTATAATTGTATTTTTATTCTTTATAATAAAAATAAAGTAATTTTTAACTAAATATTTCATATGAAGTGAATGAACCAAAGGTAGACATATTTTTTAAACCATTTTATCTCAAAACCCAATCCTGAGGAGAAAAGTAGATTCGGTGGCATGACTTCTCCAGACTGGCAATTCTAAAATACGCTAGGATAAAGCAGCCAAAGAATTGCTTGCTTCACCTTGCATTCCCTTCCTATGGGCATAACTTATGTTATGGTGCCACACATGTGACCGCACTTTACCCAGTCACTGAAGATGTGGCTTTAGAAGGACATTAGCTTGTATCTAGCAACAATGCCTCCTCCCATAGCTTGGACTGTGGTCATTACTTAATGAGCCTCTGTCTTTTTCCTGCCATGGAAGAGAAAGAGGAAGCTTCTGTTAGTGCTCCTCTTCTGCACCCCACTGATGCTCCTGTGTTCAGGACCATTATGACTTCAAGGGACTCAGTCTACTCAGCAGACACCAGTCAAATGTGTAGCCAGAATTCTCATATACTTCATGAGTCCCTTCACCCCAAGGCTCTCCAGAAAATATGATATAAAGAGAATTTCTAAAGGCAGTTCATCATGGAGCAAATGTCAGTTTGTAAAAAGAATCATTGGAAGGATGATTTGGTAATATTTTACCTTTCTGGCAAGAATTTGTGCCGGTGTGGTGTCTGGTGATCCCAACGCTGACAAATCTTGCCTGATTCTGTGTGATCCATGGGACCTCGATAACTTTCCCCATTGCAGGTCATGCATTCAACTAATAAAATTAAAGTATGGCATGTTAATTGCTTCTGACAGAAAAATCCAGAACACCACTTTTCCATTGAAAGAACATTAAATCATCTGTTTAGCAAAAAGATTTTTAGAACAATTTATGTACCACTTTAATGTTGAACTGGGGTCTAATGTCCTTGAAGAGTGACATAAAATACTCCCCACAGAGCTCTTCATATAGTTTACGTGGGATTTGTGTAGTTAGTGTCATGCATTTTTTTCATAGTACCAGGACGCTTCCTTTCTAATTTTTCAATAGCTGTCCAAAAAGCACCCAGAAACTGGAAATATAAGACAGGCCCTTGAGATCTACCCTTTCCTGGTCTAAAATGCACAGAATTTCAGTGTCTATACTGACAGTAGAATAATTCCCTTCTTTCAATGTACCTCAAAATACGTAAATGGGAGATACACAGCTTAAAATGAGTACACATCATGCCCCTAGGTTTAATGCCAAAATCAGGACCAGGTAAACTTGAGAGATTAACTTCAAACATAAGTGTGGTACTATTCAAAGAACAGCGATATTTTAAAAGAAATCATGGTTCCTCTCTGTTCCTGAGTATCCATGTTGAATAATTGGGCAGCCTTACATTCTTATCTAGACTAAGATAGAAGATGACCTGCTATTGAACTCCTTGTACTCACTGTCTTTAAAATGTATAAGCTCATGTAATTATGCAGGATCCCACTGATTTGATTCTGCGAGGTTAATTAATAGTTCTCCTCTGGCTGGCCTCTTATGTTGCACTGAAAACTCTGAATCACATCAGCTAGCTGAAAATGAGACTTCTCAAATGGACAGGTTGATTTGTAGCACAGCAGGAATCCTGCGGAATAAATCATTGCTTGGCTTTCTTATGAATCCGGCAAACTTCCCCAAACACATCATTTGTATCTTGTGACTACTGACCATCTAACTTTAGCCAAAGCAGGGAAAAGATATAAATGTTTAGCTTTATCCGTTGGTATCTGGCCTAATAGGTATTTGTAATAATTTGGGATATAATATTAGAATAATCACTTCTGGACCTTTGATTTTTACAACCTAATAGGACAGTAACTATTAACTTTCTGAAATATAAGACCATTTGGCTTGATCCATCCACTTCTTTTTATGTAGCTTAATCTATGAACAAGACAAGAGATGAACTCAGCTTCTTCTCATTCAATTCTGAGATTCCCCAGACTACAGTCGATAAACACCTGATCATAAATGAGAGGTGCTCTTTTTGGCTAAGGTCATTTCCACAATAACATGTTCAACATGGATTATGCATTATCACATCTCAGCTTTCCAGTTCAACGGGGTGCAGATTTATTTAGTTCCCTTCTTCAGAAGAATGCAAGGTTTGATATCTTCACAGAAAATAATGTGGCATTTATCATTCTTTGTTCTTTTGTACTGAATGAAAAAGTAGAATAGAATACTATGGTCACATGTAAGAACTAAGTGTCCACATGTTCATTCTCTAGCCTTGTATGGTACACAGGAATCAGAAATATATCTATGTCTTTTTTAGCAGATGCGAGTTGATAAGAGTAGATCCCTTTCTAATGAGAGTGAATTAAATTATTTTCTGCAAAGCAGTATTGTGGGGATTATTATAAAACATTTTTCCTAAGCTTCAGTATTTTTAATCTTCTTAAGGGAAAATACTATGCAAATTAAACATGATTCCATAAGACAACTGCTTTACAAGAATGAGTGTGGTAGATCACTGCTACTCCAAACCTCAATGTATATAAAAGTCAATTTGAGATCTTGTTAATAAACAAGTTCTGATTCAGAGGATCAGGACGGGGGCATCCATCATTAGTTCCCAGGGGATACTGATGTTTCTGGTCCTTAGAATTCACATTGAGTAGCAAATGTGTGGATAATTCATCCTACTCTAGAAGTTCTAAGTGTTTATTGATAATGGCTTTGTAGGAGAGAATGGATTTTACTCAGATATTGAAGGATGGATGGATTTGGATAAGCTATTATGGAGCAAAATAAAATAAAATGGCACAGAAACATAAATTAGTGTATTATGTTTATAGCAAAGTGAAGAGAGAGTTATGGATGCAGTTGCAGACCAAAGAAGATTTTTTAAAAATAATAAAAGTCAGCAAGAATAGTGTAAGATTTTGGTAGGCAATGAAAGTTGTTGTTGGGGTGGGAATAAATGTGTCCTATGATAGAACTGAGATGATAAGTATATTATAGCTATAAATTCTTTGATTACTCAGTACTTTGAACATATAAGAAATCATTTGACCCTTGCAATGAGGAAAACAAGGCTTACACAAGTTTTAAGGGACTTACCTAAAACAGAAAATTTCAGACTTGTGCCTGGAACACGGACCTTCTGACCACAGTCCAGGGTTCATTCCATTCTTCCTAGTAATCTTTTTGTCTCATGTATTTTAATTTGATTCTTATGCATTCTGATTGGTCATACTTTTAAGATAGAGTCTTAGCAATAATTTTAGAAACTCAATCCTCCTGCCTTTTCAACATTGTCTTCATTACCCCTTCTGCTTTACTATTTATAACAGTAGGTTGCCCTGTTGTAGTCTCACCTATTGGAGGATGGGGAGAAGGGGAACAAGTAGATTGGCCATCTTACTCAGGCTGAAAATTTTATTGTTTCACTATTCCATCAAGCATCAGGCTTCTAGTAAAAAATTTCCTCAAGAAAGCCAAGTTTTAAACTCATAGTCACTTTTCAAACTTCCAGAATTCTGTGAAAGTTCTAAGTTGTTCAAGCTCAGTTGAGCAGTAGGAATGGAAACCAAACCCATCTACTCAGGGACGTAGGTGAAAGTATGATCTATATAACACATACCATACAGTATGATCTATAGAACACTGAGGATCACCCCTCTTCCTCTATGTCCTTTCGGCTCTTTTTTTGCCAGTGTTTTTTTCTAATGGTTCTAGCAAGTTCATCCTTTTAAAAACAAAACAAAAACAAAAAACAAAAGCAAAATACTGTCCCAGGGCACATAAACTCAAACTAAGTAAATGTTTCTATTCATAACTAGTTTTCCTAAATATGCCACTGGCCTAAACAAAAGTAGAAAACTATATTAACTACACATGAATTAATAATATGAATAGGATTCATTCAACATCTTTCTTATCATACTAACCAACTAACTCAAAGATTGTTATGTTCTTTTCTCAATTATAAAACTACAAGTGATTTGAGTTTACAGACTAAAACAACTATTTTGAAAATATCTCTCAGAAAAATCCATGCTAGTGATTACTTCAGCAAAACTGTATGTTTGAAATATGGATAGTTTTACAAACCCACATTTATAAGTAATCATTTTATTTAAATCTTTGTTTTTAAAAGTCCTTCTCCATAGAATATAAAATTATACATACAAAGTTATAGCAATATTATTTGGGATTTTAAATGTAAGTTATTAAAAATAATGAGTATGGCTTAAAAAATGTATTTACTTGAATATTTGGCAGTCATTAAAAGAGACATCTGTTCCAGTAACTGGTGATTGCTTTGTTCTAAATCCCAAGCAAGTGTTAAAGCAAGAAATCAGATTTTAGATACCTCAGTTTGTTATATTTGAATTAAACAACCGTGCTATTATTTTCTTTACATAATTGTGTAAGCTTCTAAATGTGATAAGAGTATTCATTTTCTTTTGGAATGCTTAATATATTTCAAAGATTAAATTATGAGAAAATAATATTAATCACTGGATATCAGAAATACTTCTCTTATGAACCAAACTTTCAGATAAATTTCAGATGACAATTTAGCCAAGAGTTTAATAGAGTTACAAAAATTTCAAGAAATACATCTACATTATTTTGTATATTTTGTATTACCCATTATAAAATAGCTCTGTTTTCCTCTATTAATATTTTGACAGTGCTTCTTATTTTAGATCCTCTTCAGTAAAATCCTGCTAACGCATTATTCAATATCGTGCGAATTTAAATATCACAGCTCAATTCACGCTCCCTGAAATATGTTTAGCCTATAGGGCAGGTGTTGGTTCACTCTTCTCACAGGAGGTTATTCAACTACCATCAGATTCCTAATTACTTCCAGAAAAAGCCTATCTGCAACCTTTAGTGCCATGGTGATCAATAACATCATATGCCATTAATAGTAATGAGCATTGCCCTTTTCTAAGGGAAATATAATAACCTCAAATTATTAAAGGATAATAGAGATGTACATTCTAATGAGATGTTGATAACTCAAAATAAGATTTTTCCAATTACTTCTTTTCTAGCATATTTATTCTACGTTGTCTTATCAGTCCAGATCTATTCCAGTGTATTTTGATGAAGTTTCTTGTAAACCAGGGTTGAGACATCATATTCCCACAGGAACTAGGCAGATAACATAAATGCTCAGCTATTTAAAGTTTGACCAAATTACCTTCCCTTGAAAATACTTTCCCAGGTCCAAAAAAAAAAAAAAAAATCACTAAACAAAACTCCTTGCAATGACTTTCAACCTCAGAAAACTGTGATAATGGAGAGCTCCTCCAAAAAAGTAGGTTTTTTCCTTCCATGTGTAAATTTAAAACAAATGTTAATTACAGATTTATTCATACAAAACAGACTTGTTCATAACGTTATCACAGATCAGTTTATTATTTTTAAAAGAGAAGAAAACAACGAAGAAGTTATAGTGAACAGAATATGATATGGAATGGAAAGTAAGAATTTACAAACAGAGATGGAACTGGCTCTAGCACATGAAGTCAAGAATTTTAAATAACAACAGAAAACAAATTCACCTTCTCCATGACAATTCGCTAACAATGGCCTTTTTATGTGATCAATATCGACCTAATATTAAATGGATATTTATGGAAAAATAGTTTAAAAAATTGGGTTAATAACAAACAGGTAAGATATCTTACTATAAAAAATTGGACAGCGTCCCAGCCGCCCTCTATCCCCAAGTATTTCAAAATCCTACTAAATTTCTATCAGAACTTAATCCATGTTTCATTTGGATTTTTTGAATTTTAGTTTCTGACAGAACTGAAGAGCCAGCTGTTTGGTAGATAGGCAACTAAGAAAAGTGAAACCACATACAATGCTGAAGTGGTTACTCTTCCTTCTTGTCAGGCCTTCAGTTTTCCAGTGCAAGAGTGAGGACAGGGCCCCTTTATGCTGTGAGGGGAGGTAAAAACAGACATGGCCTTGGGGGGCCTGCCTTCAAGACAGTGTGGGCTCTATGGCTTTGATCTCTTCAGGTACTATTCTCAATGGTGTGTAGTGTCAGTCTATGTATCAGATTTGCTTTTCACCAGAAGGCACACAACCCGATCGAACTTCCAGCGACCCCTCCCCATACTCTCTTCTGGGCTCATAGACCCTGGCCACACCACTTCCGGGTAGGTTTGACAAAATTTCTGCAGAAGCAGGTGCTGGATGAATAGAATTAGTATGACTCTTAAAGAGCTAAACTTCCTTTGGCTCCTTTCAGGTGACATGTGAGAAGAGACTGTGAGGTATGTGAACTTGACAGTAGGTGAGGAAGCCCAAACTTTTACTCTCCCCAGAGAGATGCCTCAGGCTCCGTTGAAATTCAAACTGATAACCCCTTTGTATTAATCTGATGAAAATCAGTTTTTAAAATATCGTGTAAAAATGCTCAAATGATTATCTATAGTTGCATTTGAATGAACAACATATTTATTACGGTTTGATTCATCTCTGTTAACCTTTAATGCGAGTTGCAGTTCTACAGAAAGCGGGAGCAGAGTGCCCCACACGGCATTCAGGTTCATTTACCTTCTGAACACTGAGGAATGTCACAGACTTCGTAGCGTACCTCTGGATTGCTTGTGAAACACCAAGGTCCCCCTTCTTCCCCTCGAGGATTTCGACAGTAGTTTTCCTGTAGGTCTTTACCCCGATAGCTCGAAGGCAAAAAGCTAGTTTTAAAATGATAATCATTACAGTATAAGAGCATGCAACTTTATTTTGGGCCTCTTAATTTTACTCATCAGTGGGCAAGTTTTTCCTGAGGTAAAGAAATCCTTTATTCTACCTCAGACTTCCGTATCTATTAACTTGAACTTTATCATTTTCATCCGCCCTTAAGATACTTAAATTTTATAAATATTTGCCCGACCAAATGCCCACATTCAACATCATTAACAATGACTAATCTCTGGAGTCGCTAAGAGCCAATCATTCTAGAACCTAACTGACATTGTTCGAACCACAATTTCAAAGCTCCCCTCAAAGACAGCACGTGACTGAGCAAGGCCACTGAGAGAATGGCAGAAACACTGCAGCCGACCTTGAAATCTCACTATTACACTGCTTATCCAAGATAATTACTTGTTTATTCCTTTTCTCATGAAGAATAGCCCTCTCTTTTTCTGCCTAGCTGAGAAACAGGTTGATGAAGTGACACAAACAAAAGGTCTGGAATCAAATTAAACCTGGATTCAAATTTCAGTTCTCTCTTTGACTAACTAGAGACCCCAGCAGGTAATTTAGACTCTCTCAGCCTTTTAGCTTACCTGCACACGGAGTATAACCGTAACTTACAGCATCTTACGCTTTTGGGGGTGTTTTTGAGAAGTTCAAAGAGATGACAGAGTAATCAACATTCAATAAATGCTACTTATTATTAAGCTCACTCCACTTAGTAGTGTTTACCCTGTCACAGTGAAAAACAGAATTATTTATTCTCTTCAAAAAATGAGCAATTTTCACTGCAACTGGGGTTTAGTGGATTAGTGCTTCCAGACTGTTTGTAACAGTTTGCCACTGGGTGCAGAGACTATAATGCATTGCCTTCTTTTGAAATTTGTAATGTCCTAGTTATAGTTTTATCAGCATAAAGTATTTCAACACAAAATCAGAAAAATCCAATGACTTTTTCATTCGTTTGTACTGCTTGTGGCATTGGCTTCAATGATGCTTTCTTCTGCTGGACTGATTGCAAAAAATCTTGTAAGAAAGAATATATACCATGGGTGACACTAAACTTTTTTTGAAAATCCAGTTACATTTTCGATACTCAGTTCATTGTTGCTATAAAGCTTTATTTGTACTCTTAGTATTTCTGACTTCTGACTTGTACTTCTAGTGAAGTCAAATGTGTTTCTGATCCATTGAAACTTATTTAGACATCATTGTTTTTTTGTTATGTTGTGCCACAAAATGTATATGGATGTGCGCTGGGTACCCAGAAATATTTCATAATGACATTTTTTCATTTGGACATGAAATATACCAAAGTTAAGTCCTCAGAAAATATAAATTATTGGTTCAAAAAAGTCTACTTTAAGAGACTTACTACTAACCAAACATTTTCAAGGAAACTAGTATTATAAATATTATGAAATTCCAAAATGTCTTTAAATAGAATTTATATTCTTACTTCAGTAGAATTTTACATATGGGGAAACAAAAATTAAACATCAGGCCATATGATTGACGTAAATTGTAATACAATTAACACTCATCATGATTTCACAGTTTCTAACAGTATTTAATTTTAAAATAAAAAGAAGGCATTTTTAAAATTAATTTTGGCCCTTTTATTCCAGAATAGCTTAAGATACCTTTTGTTTGTCCCACTGCTTGAAATTTTCTTACAGTTTTGCCAGTTTTCCAACAACTTTTCATAATAAATTTCTAATGAAATACTCATTTTTCTGACAGAATCAAAACTGACTTTTACTTCAGATTGCTTTTTGTAAAGAAATGCATAAATTTATCTAAGAAAATGCTCCTATAACTCTATTTTATGAAAAAAAAAAACTTGGCATAGTAGGGTAGAAAGAATAAATTATTGTTAATCACAGAATCTACATTGTTGCCCCCAAAATATCATTTAGCTACTTATATGACACTAGTCTTTAGTCCCTACCTAATTTATTTACTCTTTGCTTTTCACTTCTTCACTTTTAAGATATATGGCACGAATTTACTATAAGGTCCTTTTTGGCCATTTTATGTGTTGAGTTTACTTAGAAGAAATTAAATAATGGATTTAGTTAAAAATCAGTGATTTTGGAGGAGACCTTTGTTGTATACACATACACACACAAACACACAGAGAACACATATACCTTGCCAGTGGATTTGTAAAGCTAAAAAGAAGCTGTAAAGAAGTAGTGAATGAATCAGTCAATGGTTTAGTAGTAAAAATACAAGTAAGAAGAGAGAAAAATTAAAAATCAAAATAGATATGGCAGAAATATGAATAATATTTTCTCACTGGAACTAATAAAATTTAACTGAAAAGGAAAGGTAGTGCTTTCCATGATTCTATGTCAATGCATATGAAATTCCTTTTGAGGACATTCATGATAGTCTGCTCATCTTTTTTTCATCCTTTGATGTCTATGGCTTTTTACCCAAATTAGCTGATTTTCTTTTGTGTCCTAAGGTATAGCCTTCTTTTCTTTAGCATGCTATACTTGGCCAAGGCATGAAGAGAGCCCTGCTCTTTTCACTTTTATATGTTCATTCAACCAATGTTGAATTACACACAAGTCCTTTGCCAATCAAAGGTTCTGTAATAAACTTTTATTCACATATATAGTATTGGTGGTTCTTTGTCATTGTTAGCAAGGCTTTAAGAGAGAGAAGTAAAGAAATATTTAAAGGTTAGTTATATCATCATATACTTTGAATTATAAATTGGTTCTCCTGGGTGCTAGTCACCTTTTCTTTTCTTTTAATATAAACTACATTTATGGGAAACTTGATCTATTCCATCATCTGCTTCATTAATGAATGCTGGTGGCCAGTGAAGGATACAGATGTAGATATCGAGTCACCTTATTTTCTGGTTAAGCTTCTATACTAATTTCATCATCTATCATCATCTTCCCATTAAGCTACTTGTAAAATAATTTCAATTTAGGAGGCAACAATAAATCACTCTTCCAGACAGATATATGTATATATTTTTTTCCATTTCTCATAAAGTTAATCTTTAGATAACACTTAACTTTAAAGTGTTAAGTTTTCATGCAGATAGACCAATAATCTGCTACTTGATAAAAATTGTTTCCATTGTTAAACAAAAAAACAAACAAAAGAAGAGTTGATTAATATACAAGATCTTCTCAGCCCTAAATCTCTATATCTCAAGGAAATGTTTGTTGGTAAAATAGCTGATTGGACTGGGAAGCCAGTTCCCAGGGAGATCTATTTCACATGTACTCTTCTCACACAGAATCACAATCATAGAGAATTTGGGTTGAAATAAGACCTCTACTGGGTCAGTCCAGTGCACTCAACTAGGGTAGGATTGATTTCAAATGCTATTCCTTTGTTCATGAAAAACTTAGATCGATCTATTTAAATAAAATTTTTCCTCATATGGTGTCATGGGAGTCACACCATGCAAATGCTTATGAGGGAAGAAACCAATTATATTGGATTTTTTGCTTTGTAATATAATGCTATATTTCAGAGGTATTTGTGTGTTATTGTAAGTCACTAATTTGGGGCAAAAATTAGTTGTTTTCTGTTATTAGAACCCGGTAAACTAATAGGCTTAGATACTTAATAGCAAGTGTGAAATTAGGCCAGAATCACAGGTTTGATTCCAGTGTAGAGCAACTAACTCTTTTTCTTTATAAATGGGACAATTAACTCATGTCTGTTTATAGAAGTAAAATCATCTTGCATAATTATGCTCCTCAAAAATGAATGAAATGATGGGGTGCTTGGGTGGCTCAGTGGGTTAAGCCTTCGGCTCAGGTCATGATCTCAGGGTCCTGGGATTGAGCCCCACATCAGCTCTCTGCGTAGCAGGGAGTCTGCTTCCCCCCCCGACCCGCCTTGCCTGCCTCTCTACTTGTGATCTCTCTCTCTCTTTCTGTCAAATAAATAAATAAAATCTTCAAAGAAAAAAATGAATGAAATGAGATAAAAAAGTGAATTAATCAAGGCAAAGTCATCAACATTATTACAAAAAAAATTCACAGTATGCGTCCTACTGCTCAGTGTTTCATGCTCTATTTTATGTTAAAAACACAGGTTATACAGTGACACTGGCTTGGTTCACATTCCGGCCAGAGCACTTACTAGTTGTGCATGACCTTAAAAAGTTCCTAGGGCTCTTTGTTCTTCAGTTTCACTGTATATAAAACAGAATTAATAAAACCACCCACTATGTGGTTCTTGGGGGGATTAAATGAGATAAACAAGATAGACTATTCAGCAAGATACTTGGCTCATGGTAAACTAGATCTTCCAATGCACTTACTAACCAGGGAGAACTGTTTTAAACTACCTTGGTTCCTGTCCAAATTATTTGTGAAATAAATCCTGAAAAACTGGGGCTAAATTTAGTTCTTTAGCGAGTATTAGAAATCTATGTTTCCTCCATGATGATTAAAACTCTCAGACTAATGAGCCCATGGATGCTTTGTTTACTCATCTTTAAATAAAATTCATCTGTTACAATGAACACAATTCTTCTCTGCAATGTAGACATTTAATTTCCAAGCAATGAGAAGTTTTCTCAAGTCATTAGGCAATAGGTAAAATGGGAAAGCTGGTCAGTCTCTGGTATGAGTTATTAGCAGAGGTTCTCAGTTTTGTCAGTACTTTGGAATCATCTAGGGAGCTTTAAAAAACAAAATACCAGTGCATGGGTTATTCCCCTAAAAGATTCTAATCTAATTGGCCTGTGTTGATGCCTGGGTGGTGAGATTTGTTAAGAGCTCATAGCAGGTGATTTTTAAAGTGTAGCCAAGGTTGTGTACCACCATAGTTAAAGTATAGTCAGGCCCTGGCTCAGGCCAGAATCTGATCCACCATTTTTATATCAGGGTCAACCTTTCCACTCCAGCTGCAGAATGCTGTACTTTCTGGAAGGCAAAGAGAGGAGGGGGGAAAATTTTTTTTAATCACCTTTTCTTTACTTCCTCACCAACACCAAGATGTATGAGCTGACATTTTTGAGGTAAGATACTGTTAGGCTTCATCTTCATGATAAATTTATTCACCTTTGAATCTCAGTCATGAATTCACGTAACCCTTGGCTTAATGCAATTCAGCAAAATTGGCCATTATTATAGAACCGTAGGATTATTCTGAAGGACTCACAGGAGATTGCTAACACACATGTAAAAAAGAAAGGTTCTACCCTCTTTTTTCCATGCTTTTCTTACCTGTGTTCATGAGGGATCATGGAATTCCAGGGCTGGCATTTGATGCCACTCTTAGTGATAGATACCGTTCCCTTGTAGCTACCTCCTTTACCAATGATGCAGTTTCTAATGTAGTCTATCAGAAGAAAGCAGGGAAAAATTTTATAACTATGTGTAACATATGTTATATATATTAAAAGAAAAAGAAAATTCCATCCAAATCTTTAAGTACTTAATGTTTATAAGTTCGCTCAAATCATACTGACATTTCTTGCCTGCAGTTTCTACTATTTTCAAAACAATACATTTCAGAATAATATAAAACAAGAAAAAGACTTCTGAGAAGTTTTAATTTTATTACTATATTCCTGGATAACACAGAGATTAGTCTATATACTTAATGTAGATTAGTGCATATACACAACTGGCTAGGCAAACTTAATTTGACAGAATAATTTGCTCAAATATAATACTATTTTAAGAAAATGTTAAATATAAAAATTAAGTAATATGTAAAATCTATTCAATTCAAAGGGTTACTTTAAGATAATAAAAGTAACTAACTTGTTTTTATCTTAGTAAAACTGTATAGGTTTTTGTATATGCGTCTGTGTGTATGTCTAAGTGACAGTTGTATTATGTTGATTCTTATTTTCTATCTTTTTGTTAACATTTTGGCTGCAAAACTATAAAGCAATTCAATTTAAACAAACTATATATTCCTATCAAATAATAGTATATACAGTTACTAGCAACCTAGAAGATTAAAAGGTGATCTTATACTAGATCATAAATTATGATTAAGATTTATATGTAGAGATCATCTTATTTTCTTTTTTTTAGGATTATCTTATTTTCTACCATAAAGTAATTTTAAGTGTCTATGTTTTTAACAGGCAGATATTTGTGTATATTACCAAATACTCAAATTTAATGACACAATACAGTTTAAGAAAATACTTAACTTGAAATAAATACTATTATCATAAATATAATCCATAATTATTATTTCATGTGATAAGAGATTTATTTTGTAAAACTCATATTTATTTAACATTCTCCAGTTATTTCCTCAATATAAATCTGCTTTGGACCAAAGTAAATACCTGTGAATATAGTATCAGATAAACAAAATAGACACATTAATAAATAATATAATGTCAATTCTTCTTTTAAAGATTTTCAAAGTATATAATTAGGAAAAGACACAACTAATATTTCAAAATCTCCACATTAAATTATCAGCAATCACCACCATGATAGATTAGTTACCCAAAATTTTTAACATTTAAAATGCTATGTAATAAGCTCAAAATATATTATGATATAAGGTGTTTTAAACTATTAATTTAAGGTGGCACTTTCTAAAATGAACATGGACAACATCAGTTCTAGGATATGCTCCTAGAAATAAATAAAGAGGGAGGGAGCAGTCAAATTACGGGAAGTTTGGGAAATACTCTCTTTAAAATATCATATTAAAATAGTCAAGACACTAGTATACTCTGTCTTAAAGGACTAGTTGACTGCGTAACAGATCCAGCATATAATAGAAAAATTAGTGGGAAAGAGCACTGTGACAGAAAATTACATATATTTTATGCTTTATATTGTTATGAAATATTTAGGGAGAACCAGTTACCTTTGTTTTCATAGAGATCAAATTCATGACCAAACTCTTTTTTCACTCCACTTGTCATGCTATTGAAAGGTAACCAGAGGCATCGTTTTCTTGCTTTATCAAAAACAAAGGCCCTGAAAAAAATATCTAAATGAAAAGAAGGAATACTACAATTTATACAGTTTTTAAAGAATGGGTACATGGCTTAACCAAGGAGGGCAATATAAAAGAAAACACACAGTTATATATGCATCATAATAAACATGAGTGATTTTTGAAACTACCATTTTGAATGCCAAATAAGAAAGAACAAAATCAAGTTTTCATACGTGTAGATTTACATATAAGAATACTATTTAGTAATGTTCTCATTACTTTAAACGATGTCTAGAAAAACGAAGTCTTAAACAAGCAAAATCAATATATAACACAACTGCCTGGATTATTTCTGAAGACTTTTTTTGTAAGTACACAGCAAGTGGGAAGATTTTGTTTGTAAGTATGTACAAATGATTATATCTGATATATCATGACTAATTCCCAAAGTTTGTAATTGTGTAAAGTATATTCTAAAAGGATATTTCCTAAAATGTATTAGCCAAATCACAATCTAGGAGATTCTCCTAGCAAAAGGGATCTGAAATCAAATGTCTGTAAAATTTTGCATATTATATCCCTTCTTGGTGAGTTATAAAACATGGATGCTTATTAAAGGTTATGAAAATCTTGTATCAGGATCAGTGATTATGTAAAGCAATGTTCCCTAAATAGACTTTCTTGCTAGGTATTTTTAATTTAAAAAATCTATTAATATCACATTGCATATGCTCTTGATATATCTGTCTTGAAGAAAATTACTAAAATGTGTCACTCCTACAATCATCATTCCTATAGCTAAATATGATATTGGGTTTTGTTGTTCACTAAAAAAAGTCTCTCTAAACAAAATGATAAGTAGGAAAAAAACCTTAACTGAGAATAGTAAAGAACTTGATAAAATTTTCAACATATTAAGTGTTACCATGTTTTACAATGTAGAAAATGAAGTGGAAATGTAGAAATGTAGAAACGGAACTGTTTACCTTCCTTTAAAAAATGGTATTAAAACTCCTCACTATGTTTGTGCTAATTGCAACGCCACCACCATTAGTTTAA
Source organism: Mustela erminea (assembly GCF_009829155.1). Lineage (NCBI taxonomy): Eukaryota > Metazoa > Chordata > Mammalia > Carnivora > Mustelidae > Mustela > Mustela erminea. Next base: position 80,872,925 of record NC_045624.1, on the reverse strand, counting down.
GTAACTAATTAAAAGAAATATAGATTTTCTAAGAATAATGATTTTTTTTCATTTCTAATCCATATAATATCTTTTAAGAACATCTATTTTTCTCATAATTTTAGCTATTCCAAGTTAGTCCCTTATTTCTTAGTAATTGCCAACTTTTAAATAATTTTAAATAAGGAGAAATAACTTTTATGAAACATAAAATATGCTATAAAATTATTTAAAGTATTTTACCTATGATCTCATAGTTTTATATAGTACATTTTATTCAATATCCAAATAACTTCAAAAAATTATATGCATAAACTTTGAGCTTTGACTTACACATTGAAGATTTGAAATATCTAACTACAAGAACATCTTACAGTTGAAATTGTAATTAAGAGCAAATCATAAAAAGTATATTTTTGCAGTGCTGGCAGGTAACTTGAGAGGATTGGCTATTAATAGACTTGAATTTTGATCTGGTGGACTGTAGCCTTATGCAATACATGTTAAATTCTCTATAATGTTATTATAGCATGCTGGGGGTGTGTTAAATGACTTTGAAGGCATAGTAATTAGAAAAAGACGACCTATTAAAAAAACTAAACAGACATCTAAAACCAAATGTTAAAGTTACAGTTGCTACTTTACTTCACATTAAAATAAAGTTGAGTCACACATATATAACTACTTTTCTATGGATAATATGGCTTCGACATGAGAATGCCTTGGAGGTGACTCATGAGCCCCATCAGGAACATGCGAGATTTGTTTCCATGAATACACGCAGGCAATTCCATCTGACAAGCGGGTAACCACGTTTGCAGTTTGCTGACTTGACTTCACCCTTTTTGCTCATTCCATTACAATGCCATATTCTCTCAGAAAAGTGTTTCCTTGAATCACTTCATGCCTCCAAATAAACTGGATCCAAACAATCTAGAGTTGCATCTTCTTTTAAGTTTGACTTTAAGAGTCTTTATCTTCTCCTTATTTTAATTATTATATTCCTTTCAGTAATTTACTTTGTCTAGTTTCTAGTTGTTTACAGCAGGTAGGCAATTCCAGTGCCAGCTACTCAGTCATGGGTGGAAGAAGAAAGCCTCGTATTTTCTTCTCTTGAGTCAAGCCATGGATAGCAGTTTTCTGAGGAGCTTAGAATCAGGCATTCTGGTCCTCTTTCCTACCCAGCAAAAAAGAACTTCGATCTCTGTAAAATCAATATTGTTGATACCTTCTCAGGAGGAGATCGTGTTTGAGAATGTTCCACCCCTCACTCACTGAATCACAGATGTTTTCACACAGCATTGTTGGTGTTTTCCAAGCACTTTGCATATTTGCCATTGTCTTTCAATGACTCTAGTCCATTTAACAAGCCTGCAAAAAGATCCTTTAACTCATTAAGAATCTAATTTCAGAGTATCACAATATGTCCATTCAGTTCTGAACAACCAATGTATTTAGTGATTGCAAATACATGTGCATATATATAGACAAGTGAGAAGGATGACACATTTCTGGGCAGAAGAATTCTTTCTGTACAAAGATATTATACATGTGGTTTTCTGCACAGTTTGCAGTAAATTTGAAGGCTAAATGTAACTCAACCAGAATATAGTAGGAAAGTATGAAACTTCATATACATGGGATATGTAAAGATTTGTAATCAAGTTACATGTGTTCTCTAATGCAGCAAAATCATCCTAGTTCCTCCTAAATAAAACATAGGGAAGGTTTTTGTTTTATTTTGCTTTCTGGAGATAAGGCTGACTAAGGTGAAAATCAAAAGGTAGTAATACTTTCCTTTCTCATGGATTCAGGACACTGTATTTTCAAGTTCAGAGTTAAAAATAAACAATAAGATGAAGTTCTCCCATTTCCCTTGCCCCACCTTCCCAAGCCTGTGAGGGGAAAATACAATAAATCCAACCTCCTCAATTGTCAGAATATCACCATAAATCTACACAGCTCTGATGTTGATTGAGAGTAGTTTTCTCTCATTTATTTTTAACAATCTCAAGGCATGAAAGTCAGGAAAAGAAACAGAATTATCATAGGAATAAACTTGCAAAGTCAATTCCCCACTCCACTTGCCAGGAAATATCTCCCTGAAAGTGGCAGTTTGGCAATAAAAATACTTTCAGAGGAGCTGTAAATGAATAGAAGGGAGATAGTCTGTCCTGCACTACATCTGTTGAGGACCTCCTCTGACCAGGTCCTTTCCCCCTGGCCCGTAACACTCATTTCTCTGAAAAAGGTAAAATGAGATTAGCATCGCTTGCCACGGCATTACTAAAATGGGTTCACATTACATGTCACTGTCCAAATGCAGTAGAGTAGAATTCAAAACTGACAGGATATCATGCACAGTCCTGTAAAAAACAATGAAATAGGGAATAAACGGGTATAAAGTAAATGAGGGGATGGGAATGTTTACAAACAAGAAGGAGGATTGCATTTTCTTCTGGCAATTCAGAAAATTATTCACATGCACGAGTCTCCTTCGTGGCCCCAAACTCCCAAGTCTTATCCTTGAGATCATTGGCAAAGTAGGAAGGAATTCTTCCCTATGAGGTTAGACAGGGAATTGCAAATGATAAGAAAACCCTCCATTTGGATCCCCTCATGCCTCTTTGAATCTTTCTTTAACTTTTCACCTGAAACTTCATCATCACTACACCCAACTCCTTTTGAACAGCCTTTGCTGCTGACACCAATCCTTCTATTTTTTTTTTTTTATCTAATTCTCTCAACACCTTTTATTTAAAGCCCTAAAGACAATGATGTAAGTTGCAGTAAATTCTGGCTCTGATCCAATTTATATTCTGAAAATTCCTTCACTCCTCTTGCAAGGAAAAAAAAATTACTCTGAATAGAATATTTTAAAATGTTGGATAAAAGGCAATCTAATGGAATTTTAGTTTATAAAGTCCAACTGTTCATAAGAGGAGGAAACACAAATTCCATAACCAAAGGCACTCTGAGTTCTAAAAGATACCTGTTTATGTGCTCTCCTTACTCATGTTTCCATCAGCTTAGAGCTACATTTTCTGTTATAATGAGTTAAGACTAAAGTCAAACTTACGCTTTTAAGGGCAAATTACACTGAATACAAAGGGAAAAAATAGCCCCCAAAAAACCCATGATGATAATTAGTAGATGCTATATTTGGATAGTTACCCTAAGAACAAAATGAAGCAACTTACTTGCAAGTGAATGGAAGTCCTTTATTCCTAATACATCTATTGGCACATTGGTCTGCAGTGTTCATTTTTTTTGTTTTTATCTTCAGTAATGGGTCTTCTTTAATTAGAGTAGTCTTTGCTGACTTTTTGAATTCATGAAGTGTGTTTCTTCTTTTCTTCTGTCCTTCTATTAATAATAATAATTTTTTTAAAAAAATGGAGGAAAAGCTTTTAAGGCTCATATAGAAAAAAATGTCCTTAAGGATCATCCACAAGATAGTGATTTTATCTGAGAACATTCTAGAGCTCCAAAGATTGGGGGTGAAATGAGGTGGGATTGATACTCTTGGATAGTTAAAAGCAAGAGAGGAATATTGTAATCAGTGAAGAATAAGTTAACTTGTCGTGTAAGGTCACTCATCTACATACTTTAAAATGAAATATGCTTTTAAAAATTAGGACAGAGTTCACTCTACAGAAATAAATGACATGATACTCTCCAAAAAGTATGAAAGCAAATGCCCAGGCATATCATATCATTCTCTATAATTAAATTTGTCATTTCCTTCTACAGTTGGTCTTTATGTAAGTTATAGTATTAATTAGATGTCAATTCAATTACATGTGAGAAACTTCTCACTAAAAATGGTGCAAAGGATAAATTCTTCTGGCTCGCTTTAAAGTATTTCATATTATTCATATTTTAGCCCTTCTCATTTCCTACAGAAGTGTTTTCTGTGCTTGGGGGCACTATTTCTTAAGTGTAACTGAATTGTTTGTCTTGAAATTAAGCCAAATGCTATAAATCAAATGTATGTAAAACTTCAAGCTTTAATGTAGCAATATCATTTTTCTTCATGAGTGTATTCGACAAGGCCCCTAGATAGCACGAAGCCTCCTATTAAAAATGGGAAAAACAGAACTAAAACATCCTAAAGGACTTAATCTTATAGATGACTTTAGAGTATCAAGAACTACTGCTTCATTCTTGATGTGCCCAAAGTTACCTAGTTTCTAGTGATGGTTACCATCTTCAAAATGAGGATCAAAATGTCTAAGAAACTGCATCTGTTGTACAATAAGGATGGGCATGATTGTGCCTCTCCTCTGCCTGCCAGTTCTTTTGAACATCCTTATAACAAAGGCAGTAATAATATATTCATTTTTAAGATGAAGAAGCCAAGACACAGGGAAAAATTAATTGCCCATTTAGCAAACCTCATTTGAAACCCAGCTGCCTCACTTCAGAACCCCCAGCCCCCGCTCTTTAACACTCATGATGCCATCTTTTTTTTTTTTTTTTTTTTTTTTTTTTTTTTTTTTTTTAAAGATTTTATTTATTAATTTGACAGAGAGAAATCACAAGTAGACGGAGAGGCAGCCAGAGAGAGAGAGAGAGGGAAGCAGGCTCTCTGCTCAGCAGAGAGCCCGATGCGGGACTCGATCCCAGGACTCTGAGATCATGACCTGAGCCGAAGGCAGCGGCTTAACCCACTGAGCCACCCAGGCGCCCTCATGATGCCATCTTTGAAAAAAAAAATTCTAAGTAGGTAGAAATATGGCTTATAAATATTTTCTGAAGATCCCGTTCAGAGCTATCAGTAGAAAAGAAACTTGGATGCTTGAGCAGGAAATGCATTCCTGGTCTTTATATGTGGTGAAATGTGCCAAGAAAAGAAGGTGAAAATTTTTGTGCAGAAAACTTGGAAATATGGCTAGCAGAGTGAGGTACAAACAATGGCATCATACCCTCAATTTGCCAGCAACCACTGGCTCCAGTTGGTTTATTAAACATGCAGATGCTATTCATTAATGTCCAGCCTAACCTGAAGTCCACAATAAATAAAAGAAAACATGAAGTCCTCTAAATTTCTGGTCCTCTGTAAAACTCTACAGCACAATCCCCAAAAGACTGGTACTAATTTCTGTAAAAATGTTTTCATTTTTAACTTTTCTTTGCCCTACAAGATGGAATGGCCATGGTACAACAGATATAATTTAAAAGACATTTTAACATAGGAATTCATTCAACCAAATAATCTATCAACATGTTATTTATTGAGTGTGGAGCAAATCACTTGCATAATGTTGGAAGACAGATGATAATCCTGGCATTCTTACCGACTTGCCAAATGACTTTGTTTAATTACCTGAAATGCTAATATACCGATGACTCGGTCTACTAAAATAAAAGTTATATTATATTTGGAGCTATTTAAATTATAATTATTAAGTAAATATTTAGACATTAATTTGGATAAAAATGTTATATATGTGCAAAATTTCAGCTTTGTTTTTGAAATTCCATTCTTTAATTTCTGACATAGAGAAGAAATTGTTATGCTCCCAAGCAAAGAAGTGGTATAATTCTTTTCACATTTTGGTTTCTGCCACAGAACCATGTTAATGGAAGATATGTCTCTGCATTAGGAGTTTCTTCCTTTGACTGTAGTGCACTATATCTTAAGTGCTGTGAAGTGTTTCACAGAATAGTAATCATCTGATTTCCTATGTAAATTGGAGAATTTCTTAGAAACAAATAGTAGTTTATGGATGCTGAAAATCTATTAAATGAAACTACATAGAGATATGTGGATTATATACATATATATATTTCTCAAATAAATTCAGTTACCTAAAAATATCGAATTAAAATTGGCCTGATGAATAATGTGTTTATTATACATATCTAAATGTGAGAGAAGAGCAGAAAACTAAATTTTAAAAGCCTGAGGCAAACATTAAATTCAGAAATGTATTTTCCTAATTAGCAAATAAAACAGAACCCCTTGTGGATGCTCCGGTTTCTTGGCTCAATACCATGCAATATGAAGGCAAGTATTGAAGACTCCTGTAGCGAAAACAGGTCTCTGTGGGATTTGTTCTTTGTGTTTAATCCTACTGATCCTCAGTTGTCCTATTGAGATGTGTTAATGTGTGACTATACCTCATAAAAATAGTCTAATTCTTGCTTGTTTTTTTTTTAAGATTTTATTTATTTATTTGATAGACAAAGATCACAAGTAGGCAGAGAGGCAGGCAGAGAGAGAAAGAGGGGGAAGCAGGCTCCCCGCTGAGCAGAGAGCCCGATGTGGGGCTCGACCCCAGGACCCTGAGATCATGACCTGAGCGGAAGGCAGAGGCTTTAACCCACTGAGCCACCCAGGCGCCCCTAATTCTTGCTTGTAGATAAGTTTTTCCATCACGTCTTTCATCTAAAGATAAAAAGCATCCAGAAAAGCAAATAAATCTATGATTTCCCTTTAATAGATAATAAATAGGAGTGAAAAGCTTGTATGGGGCTACAGAGCTAACCAAAGGCAATGGGAGCCAGATACCAGAATCCTCTTTTCACTATCTATTTCTCATGATTGAGAAGCTTTCCTTTATAATTTAGTCATTTCTACTAGGTCAGTAACAAATTACTCAAAAATGTGAAGTTCAAGCTCGTTGTACATCATGTAATCCAGGCATCTATAAAACTAATTTCTTCTTCAGTAAAAGAAAAATTTAAACAGGAGTCTAAAAGACAGCATGTCAAAATAAAACTCCTTTTCTGAAAAGATGTTCAACTTTTTCTTCCATATGTATTAACAACTGATGATTGTTTTACTGAAAACAGTTAAAAGATCAGCTTAATTTGGGAAGAAACTTAAAAAAACAAAAACAAAAACAAGAAAAACAACAACAAAAAAACCCACCACTTTAGATCAGATTTTTCCCTACTTTTTTTTTTGTTTGTGTACATAATTATTAGTTGAAGTTTATAAACAAAATATTGAAATGAAATCAAAGGATGAGAGATCACTGCAACTTTGTCATGCTTTCTTGTACTTTAAATTACAACTCCTTTCTCCTCATTTCCCAGTATGGGAAAACATTCTGGAAGCTATATTTCCTGAAGAACCAGAAATCCCTGTTTTAGAGCTGAAATCATTAGGATCTTAGTGAAAACCTACAAACAGAAAGTAGGGTCAAATGTATCAAGGTGCTTGAAGAAAGACACATTTCTCCCTCTGGTCCCTGGCCTCACACTCATTTCTCTCAGTACCTCATATATTTTCTTCTCTGTATGGACTAACCACTGACTTCAAAGGAAAACCATGCAAGGAAAGGATTTGCAGGGTGTGGAAAGAAGCAGGAATCTGGCTCCACATATTCTGAGAAACCTACCCACATGATTAGTGATTAACAGCTTGAAGTGGCAAGATGTTAAGATGAAAGTACACAAATAATTAATGGAGGGAATGGTTGTGACTGGAGATTTTAGCCTTCCCAAAGACAAGAATCATAAATACTTAGTTCACAGTCTCATTGCTGTTATCTAGGGCTTGGATTTCCCAGTTGGTATTTGAGAAGTAAGCAAAATAATCCCCTCCAAAGAGGGATTATACAATGAAGTGTATTGAAGATGTATGTATAATGTATAATGAAGATGATACAATGAAGTGATAGTCAAGATGTGATTCAGGGCCTCCCTTCTTCATCTTAACTCAGCTTCCTTGTTCAGTCATTGTCACAGACATTTTTTCCTGATCTCTTCCCTCACCACCTGTTTCTGCCAACATCTCTCCCTCCATGCACCAACCAAAACAACCATGCTGAAGTACAACTTAAGTCAGGTCTCTTGTCTACTCTTAAGATTTCCAACTACTACCCAAGATGTTCAGAACAGGTTGGCACAATAGTCATGCTTATGCATGCAACCCTATCTCATTTTTCTAATCACAGGCCATACCGGTCAGGTGCTCAGTGCACCAGTCGCACATGGTTACCTGTCCTCATGCTTTTTACCTCTATGTCTTTGGCCACTTTGTGTTCCCCCAACTTCCATACTGACCATACTATTATCCATTTTTCCATATTCAATTTGGGTACCATATTTCCCCCAAATTTCTTAAGCTAGAAATGAACTCTAAACCATAGTACTATAGTATTTCTAACATGGAGATTTTCATATATTGCTTAGAAAAATGGATTTTTAAAAAGCAATTTCAGTTGATTTCACTGTTTCTGGCTTCAGTATAAATAAAAGGGCAAAAAAACAAAAACAAAAACAAAAAAACAGCACATATTGCCTTCTCATAGATTTGGGTAGGAATCTCAGCTCTATCTCTTTACCATAAGATAATTAAGGTTGTTAACCTCAATTTAACTTCAATTTCCCCATGTAAAATAAATTGAATACTGCAAATCTTATTAGAGTTAGATAATTTCTTTTTTAGGACATTGTCTATAATAGTTGCTTAACAAGTGTAGGTTTCTTTCTCATTTGTCCATCTTTATATTTCCACAGGTTCCTGGACATTAGATGCTTACTTAATGCTTCTTTTGGTACAGAGAATTGTGTATCTGTTTCCAGTGTAGGTGGAAGTGGATGGGGGTAATTCTATGTAGACCAGCTCCTCCTATAAGGATGGCTTGGATCCACTATTTGCATATTTCTTAAGAAACATTGCAATAAATGATCTCCATAATACATTCTGCTTATAATTGGTTGTCACCTCATTATAGTATCCACTACTTTTCTAACATTGTATTATTTTGCAATATGTACAAATGTAGACTCAGGATAAACCTAAAAGTATAACCAAAGCAATTAACAACAACAAAAAACCCTAAATGTTTAATGTTAGAGGATATAAAAAAGGACAAACTTTATATGTTCTAAGGACTATCCATGGTCTCCATTTTAGAGAATGTTATTAAAAAAAAAAATCTATCAAAATAAACTTGCCACCCAACCTAAGCCAGACCCTTTTTTGATGACAATTTTAGCATTATCCACTTCAGGAATTATTCACAGCATATCTGTAATTCCCAATTGGCCTTGCCTTGCCTGCCAGCACACTCTTGGGCTACATTCTCCCTATACTCAGGAAACGCTATCATTTCAACATTAGCCAAAGTGAAATATAATTACGAATGTATATCTCCTGCCAAAACTTCGTAATGCATGCCAAAAACAAATAGACGTTGTCTATGGTTGATCTACCGTTTGGGTTTTCCACATTGTGTTTCCTTTGCATTAGCAAGATGATTTCAGGTAACCGTAATATGCTTCAGACCATCACCATTTGAACCTTTAAAAATGAAAGCCCTCCAAATATTAGCCGTGATTTCAGTTTACACTCAAAATCCCCTAAAATCAGCAATGCCTTATGAGAGTTCATTTTAGCATGGCACACCTCAAGCATGATAACCTGCCTGATGGAACTAACTTCTTTTTCACCTCTTTGGAAATCGTACCTACTTGTTTTCAAACTGGTCCTTCCTGCACACTGTTGTTTTTCACAAGGACCACTCCACGAGATAGAAGAAGAAAGCCATGTGGGTCGAATGCTTTCCCCTATCATTTAGCAAATTCTCGATGTTTTCAACCAGGGTATTACATCAGAAACTGATCAGAGCTCTGATAAATTTCATATTTAGCTTATCTCCAAAGATATGGCCAGCCCTCTGGTTTGTATTATGAAAGGGCCATGTCTACCATGTGGGCATCTGTTCCATTCTTTTATTCCCTCGTGCCTACCCATGGTGCTCACTACCTTCTCCCACTGGCATCTCAGCCACTACAATGAGAGTACAAACAAATACAGATGTTTCCTCTTGCCCTGATAACAACAGAAAACTTCCCAAAGCGGCAAATGGAATCTCTACACTTCCAGGAAGGTAGTATGAACTCGCCAGCAGTTCCTTCCCAACCTGTATATTCGAGGGAGAAAATGGGAGACTGAAAGGAGCCGTTCGCCAGCTTTAATCAGAGTCACACAGTTTGTGCCTCCCTTGCACTGCAATTTCAGAGGGCAGGCATCCATACCCAGACAGAATGAGATCTCAGAAAAGAGGCTTTCTCTTTCATTTTTATGACGTGCATATCTCCAGAGTTTAACCTGCCTTCTCCAGATGAAAACCTGGATAAAGTCATCATTTAGCCCTGAAAGTTGACTGAGTGACACGGGGTAGAGGAATGTCATGGCAAATAATCCTCTGGAAAGAAGGGAGTCCCTGTTGTACTGACAGTCACTCTCCCCTCTTCAAGCCCAGACCTTCTGCTCAGCTTTAAACTTGTCCAAACCCAGCAAAATTTCAGCCAGCGTTAGCACTTCATTCCTGCCCCACAGTCCACAACCAGGAGGCTAAGGGGGAGCCTGGGCTGGGGTTGGGGAGAAGGACACATTCAGGGGATGTTAATTATCATTGTAAATGCTTTGCAAACAGAAGAAGAGAATATCAAAAGAAAGAGCCGAGATGTTTAAAAAAAAAAAAAAAAAACAACAACAACCCATGCCAAACACGGGGTTAAGAAAGGATGCTGAGGCAGGGGTGAAGAGGGTGTTAAGGAGAGGAGAGGTTAGCGGGAGAGAGTTAAAGGAAGACTAATAAGGAAGAAGAGAAGACTAACCTGCGTAGGGGATGGCGATGGGAAGCAGAAGGAGATGGAGGAGGACATGCTGCAGCAGCAGGACTGGCAGAAGTTTGGTCCCCCACATGGTGCTGCCGGACGCGCTGGCGGATCCCACTGGACGAGATGCCTGGCTGAGAGAAGCCTGTTCCGACTCAGTGCCTAAAAGAACCAGTCGGCTCTGAGCAGCTTTTTATTGCGATGAGCTAAGTTTGTTGTGTGATTAACTGGAAAGATCTAGGTCTGAACTCCCTCTTACGGTAAGAAACTGTTTAACAACAGCCCTTACTCTCTTCCACCCCCTTTCTCTCCTCACTAACTTCCCCCCACCTCCACCCAACAACACCAAAGAGATCCCAGGTCCCCGCCACCCGCCCCTCCAACTCTGCTTAGGAAAGAAACTTACAAAGAAAGGGTCACCTGGCCAGAGGCCAGCTCCATTTGGAATCTCGAGCTCCAGATCCCTGTGACTCCTATCCGAGTAGGGAAGGGAGGAGCAAGGCTCAGCCCAAGAGCTAAATCAAGGCACAGGCAGAGGACCAACTCGCTAAATTTAAACAGGAAAATACATGTGTTTACATGTCTCTTTGGGAAAAGAGGAAGGGGAAGCAGCAGCAGAAGAAAGCAAAGAGCTGCCTTTCAGTCAAATGTGCTTTAGCTAGCTTCTAATCTGTCTGGTTTCCCTGCTGGAGCAAAGTAGGGATTCAAAACACTGACACAGGTTCCCTGGAGTGGGAGAGACGGGGAGGGAGGAGGGAGGCAGGCGAGGAGGCAGAGCCAGGCAGGTCCAGCCCAGGTAAAAGGACCTTAAGTAAGAAAAGATGTGGTATTGTGGGGTAAAAATAAACAAGCAACAGACACCCACTGTGTCAGGTGAGAAAACTGCCCCAGCCCCAAATGCTCAGAGCAGGCAGCTTTTGGCAGCTACACTAACCTGTGCAAACAACACAAATGTACCTAAAGTGCATCAGAGCAACTTGCCTGATTTGGGATCCGTGATAAAATCTGGTCATGCTCTCTCTTAAAATAGCTAAGAGATTAGGATTATCTGCTGCCTGTCTCTGACAGATAAACGCAGCATGGACTATGTGTCCATATACCACACACACACACACGCACGCACGCACGCACGCACGCTCGTATGTCTGTACGATGCACGTACCTTCTAAGACTTTAACTGGAAATCTCTCAATCCATTTTAAGTCCTAAATAATGAAAGTGCCCCTCTTCTCCAGCTCCATCCCTCTGAATGCACCACTAGCCTCCCAAAATCTAAACAGAGAAATAGAGCGATTGCATGGGGAGAGTGGAAGGAGGTGGGGGGTGGGGAGACTCATGTCTGCAGAATCCGTGAGATCATGGCTCAAACCTCTCCTTTTACTGAGAGGATTGATTTATCTTTGCATCTCCAGGTGATGCTCTGACTACTTCAGGCAAGAGCTGACTTTATTTGGAATGGCTTTGGGGGGATAGTTTCCTGTGCATCTCCGAGATGGGCACAAATGGGAACCAGCTTTTCTGTTGACAGAGGAAGAGAAAGTGGGCATGATGTGAAAATGACTTTGGGGCAGTGTGCAGCTGCACAGAAGTGGTAGTGGGCAGAATTAATGCCATCCACACAGAACCGCCTTCCCTTCCAGTGCGGCTGTCATTCGTTCTCCTCCAACTCCACCCACTGCCCCCCCTCCAGAGAACACCCAAGTTTAGGATAGCAAGAGAAGCCTGGGATTAAGAAAATTACTTTTCAGTTATCTACTTTATAGTAACTTCTCTTACTGTAAATCCTTTTTAATCATTTTCTCCTTATAAAAACAAGACTGAGCAAACTGAAAAATCATTTGGCAGCCTCTCCCTGGTATCCCAAATATCCATGTTACTGTCTTTTTTGCTTTCTGATAGGCTTTTGGAAAATCTCAGTTTCAGTGTATTGCCTGGCCATGATCCTGAAATGCCCCACAGCATGTCTTGTGCTCCATTAGGGATTCAAACTCTTTTTTAAAGAAGCTAGATTTTTCTAGAAGTAAATACTCGTAGTAAAGAATTAAGGAGACCAGTCTTTGTTTTTTGTTTTTTGTTTTTGTTTTCTCTCTCTCTCTCTCTCTCACAGAAAGCAGAATCAGGGCTCTAAGCATGATTGCAATTATCATTATAGGCTTGGAGCAAAAGCCATCTTGGATAAGAGATTTAGAGCACCACAAGGAAGTTGAATAAACTTATTTAATAGGTCACACATTTTCACAATTTTTATTGTCACACTAAATACAATAAACATGTAAACCTATCTATAATTGTATGTTTATATTTCTCTTTTGACAGGTTATTTGGTTTCTCTGTGTTCAAATGATAGCTAATATGTGTTGAACTTTTAGTATATGCCGGCATTGGGTCCAATGCTCTTTAAAATTTGTCTTATTTAATCCTTACAATAAACTCATAAATAGAAAGAATTATTATAATTCCTATTTTATAGCTGAGAAAATTTAGGTAAATTATTTCTCTCCTAAAATAACTTCGAAAAGATCCCAAAGGAATAAAGATCCAGGTATGAGACTCAAAGAGTTGGTCATAGCCCATAGAATGAAAAAATTTCTGTAAGCCCATGAGAAGAACTACCTGTCTTTTGTTTAAGATTATAATCTCCAAAATTAGCCCAGGATGGACCATATAAGAAATGCTCGGTAATAAGCTACAAAATAAACCAATATATAAATAACTTAAAATCTCCCTAAACTATAAAGAAACATGCACATGTAATAAATTATTAGTTGTGCTATTATTTCACTTTGTCCTGGTAACACATTCCCTTTGTTCTTTCTAAGTTATCGTAATGATGATTTGCCCATCCCTTGCTCTCACCTTTATGCTCTTTAAGTGTTAAACTGTTTGCAAAAGTCCCCCAAAATGTGTCTGAAAATTTTTTGATAAAATAGAGAATCTTGTAAGGAGAATTTTTTTTTTAAAGATTTTATTTATTTATTTGTCAGAGAGAGAGAGTGAGAGCAAGCACAGGCAGACAGAGTGGCAGGCAGAGTCAGAGGGAGAAGCAGGCTCCCTGCGGAGCAAGGAGCCTGATGTGGGACTCGATCCCATGACGCTGGGAGGATGACCTGAGCTGAAGGCAGCTGCTTAACCAACTGAGCCACCCAGGTGTCCCTTGTAAGGAGAATTTTTAATTGCTACACCCTGTGTAATTACTTAAACGCAAGTTGAATAATCATTGCCAATATTATATCACTTTAAATTGATGATAACTTTGAAGTCTCCAGTAAGCCATATAAACTAGATGGATTGATAGGGAAAAATGTACATTATTATACTTGCTGTTTTAAAAAGTTGCCCACGGTTTTAAAAAATTATAGTTTCAAAAGCCCCAAGTTTTCAAGCACAAGTGATATTGGCATTTGTACATGGGGAAGAAGCTGATGTGCCTTTGTGCTTTGCAGACCACGGATGAGTTCTGTGCTCTTGGACAAGTCATTTCATTTTAATAAATCACTTAACAGTGACTGGCACGTGCATGGTGCCATTCTGTTTGGTGCCTCTACTCTTAGACCCAGTTTAGTCAGATCCCTAGTTCCAGGTGCCACTAATTGAGAAAATTAATTAAGCTCCTTAAGCTCTGTTTCCCTTCCACTAAAATGGGACACTATGTGCCAGGTACTGTGCTAAAAATCTCACAGGTATTATCTCACCTACCAATCCTCCTACCTGGGCGGGGGGGAGATATGTATATCTAACAGGTATGTATTTCTTTTTCCTTTTTTAAAGATTTATTTATTTATTTATTTGACAGACAGAGATCACAAGTAGGCAGAGAGGCAGGCAGAGAGAGAGGAGGAAGCAGACTCTCCACTGAGCAGAGAGCCCATCATGGGGCTCGATCCCAGGACCCTGAGATCATGACCCGAGCGGAAGGCAGAGGCTTAACCTGCTGAGCCATCCAGGTGCCCCCAGGTATGTATTTCTATTGCCACTGACTTATAAGTAAGGAAACTGAGATTTGGAGGTGGTATGTAACTAGCATTCGGTTAAACTGTTAATAAAGCGTGACTTGAAGCCACAGCTGTCCAGGTATAAGTCGCCACATTGACAGAAATCCAGATTGAGAGATTTCCAACATCCTTCCCAGCTTGAAAATGTGATTATTCTACTGAATTCTTTAAGAGTCACCATACTTTTATACAATTCTTATCTCCCACATCAGAGAAAGAGGCACCTGTGTAATTTTTGGTGCTGCTTATCTTTCCCATGCAACCATATTTTCTTATTCTTTCCTTCCTTATTTGTTACACCCTCTAATTGGTGATTTGTCATCTATAGGACTCACCACTGAAGAATTCGTGTTGACTAACTTTAATGTAGGAAAGTACTGCGAAATTCATCGTAATTTGTATTAATTTTCTTTATATAATACGGTTCATTTCAGAGCACGTATATAAAATGTTGGTCAACACATTAATTCACCTTAGCCTAAATCCAAGGGGCAATCATCTGAACGTTTGTGTTCCCCCAAAGTGCAAATACTGAAATCCTAACCCCCAGAGATAATAGTATGAGGAGGCAGGGGCCTCGGGTGAAATCCTCATGAACAGGATTAGTGCCCGTAAAAAGACACTCCAGAGAGATCTCTTGCTTCTTCCACCTTATGAGGGCACAACAAAGCACCATCTGCGAACTAGAAAGCAGGCCCTCACAAGACCGAATCTGCTGGTGCCCTGATCTTGAACTTTCAGCTTCCAGAACTATAGGAAATAAATTTCTGTTGTTTGTAAACCAGCCACTCTGTAGCATTTTGTTATAGCAACTAAGGACTAGGAGCTCCTCATGAAAAAGGAATATACACTCCAGGGACAGAAAATGGGTATTGGGTAATTGCTACACAGAAAACAAAATTTAAAAGTGTGTCTAATGCCTAACACTGAGTAGTAGTTCAACTAAAATGTTGGATCAGATAGATAACATTTTTAAATATATGAAGTGGAATCAAAAATCAGAGTGATACAAGCAGGTGTGATGGCATATTTAATTGAAGAGTAGGTACAGTGATCACACAAAAGCCTACATTTGTACTGTCAGCCTGATGGCCTCAAGGCATTTATGCTTTCATAAATTCCAATTGAAATTAAGTAAAACTAAAACTGAACTTTAAAGTTGCGCTTTGGGGGCACCTGGGTGGCTCGGTGGGTTGAGCCTCTGCCTTCGGCTCAGGTCATGATTCCAGGGTCCTGGGATCGAGTCCCACATTGGGCTCTCTGCTCAATGGGGAACCTGCTTCTCTGTCTCTCTCTGCCTACCTCTCTGCCTACTTGTGATCTCTGTCTGTCAAATAAATAAATAAAATCTTTAAAAAAATAAAATAAAAAAAAAATAAAGTTGTGCTTTGCTCCAAATACTCAGTAGCTAAATGTGTCTGGCCACCAGTTCTCCTGGTGGACGATGCAGATAGAGACTTTCATCATTGCCAAGAGTTCTATTAGATAATGTTGCTCCAGTCTAAGATGGTTAATATAAATGTCATCTAAATGTGATTACAGGCTCAAGGAGAGGGGCATGGCAAGGCAATGTTAATGATAAAAGAGGATACCAAAGAGTAATCTGTATACTGGTGACATTTCATCTGAAGGTCCCCCCTTTCTCTCCACTCCTGCTTCACACAGTTTGAACATGCCTAACAGGACTTCAGTTCCTTTGTCTTCTGAACATAGAGTAACAATGACTGAAGACAGCTCTTTGTTGAAGGATGACTCCAGCACATAGTATGGACACATGCACAGAGAAATTGGCCATGAGAGAAACTTTTTAAAATAGGGATTTTTAACAAAACTTCTGTCTTCTAAGGAATCAGATGCAATCTATACTTTCGAGTAAAGGGTCCTGGGAATGTGGCACTTCTTTGCCTATAACATTAAAAAGAAAAAAAGAAAAGAAAAGAAAAAGACCTGACTGAAAACAATAGACAGGACTTAAAGATGAATTATAGGCATAATGTAAAGTTGTTGTTTTTTTTTTAATTCAACATGGATTAACCACTAAAAAGACTCTAAAGTTTACTCAAGCAAATCATAGACTCATCCACTCACTCATGACTTTTGCCACACTCCCAGGAAATCTGTTGCAGAGTTTGTGGTGAGACCACAAAGCAACATCCAGGGAAGCGACAGTAACAGTTAAGAGTATGTCATCACAAGGTAGGAATTGTCAAGTGAGTTAAAAAGCAGGGTTATCGGGTGCCTGGGTGGCTCAGTTGGTTAAGTGACTGCCTTCAGCTCAGGTCATGATCCTGGAGTCCTAGGATGGAGTCCCACATCAAGCTCTCAGCTCCATGGGGAGTCTGCATCCCCCTCTGACCTCACCTCTCATGCTCTCTCACTCTGTCTCTCTTTCTCTCTCTCAAATAAATAAAAATCTTTTAAAAAGCAGGGTTATCTTTCTTCTAGAAATATGTCATATCCACTTCAACAGAAATCAGCATTTTTTCCTTGTTGTTCACTCGTGTTTATAAAGCAGTAGCATGACACATATTAAAAGAAATTCTCCGAAAATCAAAAGGACAGTCCTAACTAGAACTGTTTCTTGCCTTTTGGGAGTAGAGAAGATAGGCGTTGAGAACACCAGGAAATCTGAGCTAAAACTAAACTCTATGATGCTGCCTTTCGGTTTTCTTTTCTGAGCCACGAGGGGCCATTCTCTGAATCCAGGGGGCCTAGTTAACTAACACTCATCACTTTGTGCTTAGAGGCCAGCTTTTATGTATTTCCAGGTGTTGGCTGCTTTGTTAAATCTGCAGTGCCCCCAAACTTATAAAGCCCAAGCATTCCACACCTGGTATGCTGGGCACTGGCATATTAGTAAAATGTATGAACTTGGGGAATCGATATCTTTTTTTCTGAGTTGAAAATCCAACAAGGATAAAATCATTAGTGTAAGAAAAATGAAATATTCATGATGTGACCCTTTTCAAAGCAACTGTTTAATCCATTCATTGAGCATCTTAAAAGCCACATAATAAAAGTGAGGTTTCCCTTTTATTATATGTACATGTTGCATGTTTATTGTGGTCTTGGGGATATCTGAGGGCAACTCCATTTACCAGATGGCACTCAACACCAGGAATTACATTTCAAACTTGAGAGAAAAAGGCTTCACCTGGTAAGGCACTGCTTTTGTGTGAATGTGTATGTCTATATATGCGTAGGGGTGTGTGTGGGGGGAGGGTTCTTTATAATATACTATACTATGTAGCATCTGGTGTATTGGACCTACTCATGAATTACTTAAAGAGCTATTTAATGCTATGATATCATTGTCCCATATAACATAAGGACTTGGTAATTTTTTTGAAATGACTAAATTTATATCTAGTTTATTTGTTAAAAGACCGTATGGTTTAGGTTTTTTTGTTTGTTTGTTTGTTTTCTTTTAAATCTTACACTTAAATTCCTAATCTGTGAGCCTGGGACTTCTCATTCTAAATGGTGCGGTACTTGGCAGATCTCTCGAGTTTGGGTGTCTTTGTACTCACTGGACTCCTGAGACGTTATAGAGCTAAGGGACTCTCAGATCCACCAGAAACATCACTGTTTTCTAGCCATGTAATGTTGAATATGAGGAGGCAAATTACGGCTCTTGAAACTATCTATATTCCTTAATTAATCTTGCTATACTTATATGCTTTTATAATTCACAATAATGTTAGGGAAAAAATAGCAAAGTTATGGAAAGTGCCAAGCTTAAAGGACAGATGAAGTATGTTGCTCAATGTTTTAACCTAATTCTGAAAAAAGAGAGAAAAATGAACTCTAGAATGAACGAAATGTTCTCACCCGGCAACTCTAAAACAGAATTATACCTCGTATATTGACTAGGTGATGACATTTAGCAGAACACCCACAATGAAGAACACCAGATTATAACTATCTCAAACTTATTTTTTTCTTTGCCCTGATAAAAGAAAAAAAATGTTCCTAGAGTTTTCTGAATCTCTTTCACATGCTTCATTTACTTATTTATTTATTTTTATGAGTAAAAGAGGTTACAGCCTTCTCTTCTAAAAGTAAATAAAATAATTTCTTTAGCTACCTCTGTCCACCCCCAAGAGAACATACTTATTCTAGCATTTCTTAGTTTAAAGTCATACTAACATTTTTTCCAGGTTTGTTTTTGTTTTTTGTTTTTTGTTTGTTTGTTTGTTTGTTTTACTTTCCTCAGAAACAAATTTCCACCTCCCCAAAGGGCTACATGCCTTGTGGTTACTCAGCAGCATCCCAAGAGTTACTTATCAGAAGAAAACATTGTGTCTTGCTTAATTTTTAATTCAGGATTTTTGTACAATATGTAGCTTTAATGCCCTGTGATTTAACATTTCTTCTTATGAATTTATTTAATTTTCTCATGTATATAAAAAGATAAAGTCAAGACCCACTGCTTCAAACCCTAAATAAACCACTGACTAACTGAGAAAACCTGAACAAATTAATTCACTTTACTCCTCTGAAAAATGATTATAACAAAGGTGTGACAGTGACTTATAATTATGTTTATTTTATAATAATCAGTTATGGTAATGGTGGTTAATAGTCATACAAACAAAGCATGTGGGAAATATTTAGGAACATAATACAATTTTTGTTATTAATATTCTTATTGGTACTGAAATATTTAAGATACTCTTTTGGTCATTAATATCTCAAACAGAAAATACCTAAAGTAAAAATGCAAAGTGATGACATGCTTTTGGCGTAATGATATTAGGAAACCCCCTAGTGTTTAACAGCTATTTAATCTAAAATTCTATTGTTATTTTACAATAAATTTTGAGTGACACTAACTATGAATTTAAATTTCCAGATGCATCACTGTATTAACTAATCTAGAGAGGCAGAAAAAGTCACAGAATTCCATGTGATAAAATATTGCTAGTGAAAAATTGTATATAAATAAAACTTTGATATTTTAAAATGTAAAAATTTGGGGCATGCTTAACTTCGCATTGGCATCTTGCCTGGCTTCATGCCATTACAATAATTTTCTTGAAGTTACATAGGGGAAATACAACATCCAGAAACTCATTTGTGGGCTTTTTTCCATTAAATCAGTTAAAAAGAAGACCAAGTATTGACATGCTTCATCCAAAAAAATCCTTATTGACTCAATTTCTCAATAATAAAATATTAACTTTTTCTTATATCCAAATAATTCAAGCTAATTCCTCATTTTACATTCAAGTCTTTAAAGTAAACAATTAAAGATACTGTCCACCTTGCAGTTTATAGCAAGCGGTGTCTAGAACATCTTACTATTAAAAGTAGGATCTGGGTAGGCTTTATTAATTTTCCCCTAATATACCCAAAATGTGTGATGTTTGTTTTTAAGCAATATGACAAGATAGTAGCAAATTTACCATTTAATTTTATGCACATAAACACACATATACATATACACACATATGAATCATAAATAAAATCTTTTTATCAAAACCACCCCAAGCTACTCTTAAGAACACCAGTTTACCAGCTGTGGACTGTTAGATTTTTAAGTCACCCAAAGTCTGTCAATTTACAAAAGAAGAAATTGAAACTGAAAATAAAAATCTACTTTTCTAGAACTCTCAAAGACCCCTATTCTCTGACACACATCTTTAGACATTGATTTAAGACAAAACCCAAGATCCATGTCCATTGATGCTCTAATGAAATTGATTTCAGCTCTAAGAAATACCATCTTAATAATATATCATTTTTCATAACAAAATTTAGGAGCTATTAACATGCATTGACATTAGCATTTATTATTGATAGTTAAAACAACACCCAAGAATATATTTATGAAGATATACTAAAATAAATTCTAAATTGATAAATTGAGAATAAAATAAATTCTAAATTGACTTGGAATCTTTTGACTTCAAACAATTAGATATTTCTGTAATCATACCCAAGCTCTGTAAATTTATGTACAAGTGCTGTGTATTTCCTAAATACACTTCCCTTATATCTTAAATGCATTGCTTTATGTATCTTTCTATTCATTCATTGATTCAAAACATTTATGGAGTGCTCTGCGAGGTGCTAAAGATACTACATTGATTTTATATGTTGTGGTAGGCAGAAGAATGGCCCCCAAAGATGCCCCTGTCCTGGTTGCTCCACCCAATGAATGTTACCTTACAGAGCAAAGGGACTTGGCCTATGTGATTAAGGTTAAAGACTTTGGGGTGAGAGATTATCCTGGGTTATTAAGGTGGACTCTACCTCATCCTAAGAGTCCTTTAAATCAGAGAACCTTCCCCAGCTGTGTTTAGAGAGACCTTGCTAAGAGGGCTGAAGAAGGGTCAGAGAAATGCAAATTGCTGACATTTCAGTTGAAGGGAGAGGGCCACAACTTAAGGACTGGGGCAGCCTCCTGAAGCTGAAAAAGGCAGGAAGCATATTTTCCCTTAGAGTTCCCACAAGGAACACTGGTAGGCCATCATGTGCATTTTTATCTAGGGAGACTCATGGGAGACTTCTGACCTACATGAACAAAGATGATAAACTTGCATTGTTTTAAGCCACTGAGTTTGTAGTAGTGATTACAACAACAACAAACATCCACGCATATGTGTTGTCTTAGTTTTCTGAGTAGTTTGTAAACTCGTTAAAGGTAGAAGTTAGGCCTTACATTTCTTTGTATCTTTCAGATTATTTATTTCTAGCTTTTCACTTAGTAAGCATTCAAGAAATCTTGACTGAATGATATAATAAGGAAGTTTTAAAAAGTTATTTATACTGATTAAGTCGTGATGGCAGTCTTAACCTCGTAGTGGTTTCTGTCTCGTCCTGCGCA
Organism: Mustela erminea; assembly: GCF_009829155.1. Lineage (NCBI taxonomy): Eukaryota > Metazoa > Chordata > Mammalia > Carnivora > Mustelidae > Mustela > Mustela erminea. Next base: position 80,851,538 of record NC_045624.1, on the reverse strand, counting down.
ATGATGCTGCCCCAGAGAAGCATTTTGCAATGTGCTGTTTATTCAAGTAATCAGGAGAAAGCACAAAAATTACACTTGACATTGCAGGAAGATTAGCAAACAATAGTGCTGTTTTGAAAGACAGAGATCTGTATCTTTGAAAGGGGAAGTTGCAAAACTGTCTTTTCCTTTATCTGTTCAGATTCCTAAGGAAGGAGGATTTTACAGCTAGTATTATCCTTGTTGGAGGTTCTTTTATAAGTCTGGCGCTCCTCCAGTCCAAGTTTATCTGATACCCTAAGGCTTCCCAGAGACTCCTCTGGGATCCAAATCCAAAATTCTTGAGCAAAATGTAACTGAAAAATTGATGTAACAGTGCAAAAAATTTGCCAAATAATTTATTTAAGAGGAGCAGAAAATAGAGGAATTACACAAAGTCTGTCAACTACAGATGGGTTTTGCTAAAAATCCTGGCCCACGTCCTCTAGGACCTGTGGGTATAAAGTGGGTAACTGAAAGTATTTTTATCCGCCTCCCCCCCAACCGTATTGGCCCATTTACTATTTCTTGGATGACTGTTGTATTTACACATCTTATTACAAACATAAATCATATGTTAAAACCTACTCCAATTCTTGCACCTGCTGGGAAATGACATTAATAATCTCTGAGTGCCCAATGTACTAATAGATATGAGGTCATACAAACGAATAGGAGATATGCTCTCTCCAGCCACAGTAGAAATGATCTTCTACCAGTAACCCTAACAACAATAACCTGAGAGAGTTGCTAAAGCTATATAAATTTATTTCTTGGATTTTTTTACATTTCATTTTGCATTTCCATTCTTTGTATTACATTTTTCATGATTTTTAAACTATAAGTAGAACTGAATTTATCTTTCTTTCTTCCTCAAGTATCCTAGTTTTTGATCATTGTGATGGCTAGTCAGTAATGTTCATCTGATTATAGTTTCTACAACCTTATTATTTTCACTATATTTTTTAAATTTAAAAATAACTAGAAATATCATCTTCATTAATTTAAGAAATGTGCCTGGGAAATCACCAGGTTATCTCCTTTATTGATTTTGCTATAAGTAACTTAAATGCATCAACTCTAGAGCATAAATAATAATAGACATTTATCAGAGCACCATTTTAAGCATATTCCACATTTTATGTCTCTTAAGTATTTTTGTATATCTTCATGACAAACATATGGATAGCTATTATTACTACCTCCACTTTACAGATAAAATCTTGAAGTTACCTGTGTATTTTTAGTATAGACAAATCTAGGATTGGTACCCAAACTTATGTTACTAACCTCCAACAAGAAAAAAAAGAGGAAAGAAAGAAAAGAAAAAGAAAAAAGTAAAGTACTGCACAACAGTCTACAACAGAGGATAGAATTTTTCCTCTAATTTAAATTTGAATTAAACATGGAAAATGGGGAGATTTATTCCTTAATAATCTACTTGACTTCTCTATTTGGTCGGTGGTAGTACTGATCAGTCATTTCTTTTAATCACAACTCAAGACTTCCCCATGCCCTGTATGCATCTATATCACCTTCAGCTTCTTCTGAACCCTCTTAGTGATTAGTTCTTTGGACATTGAACTAAAACATCGATTCTAAAATACTAGTTACCCATTGCCACAAGCAACACCTTCAGCTAATAGTCACTTATCTTCTCGTATTTCTTCAAAGAATCCACAATCATTTCAGGAAGTGCTTTCTGCTGTTGATCATTTATACCATTGGAAATTCTCCTTCATTCATACTAATCTGAAATCTACCACCTTACAACTTTCAGGGATTTGGTCCTGATTCTGCTTCTCAAAGACAAGTACTATTCCCTTTCAAATAACGAATATGTGTACCACTTCAAGTGATGGACCTCATCCTTGTCCTTTCAACTACTTACTTTCAGCTCTTGCTTATGTTCAAATGCCCTCTTAAATCACTAAGTTCAGAGAAGAATAAACACCATAAACATGATCCGAGGTACACAGAATGGAACTCAACTTATCTCTCTTCAGGCATTGAAAACTAAAGAGATGTCAATTGGATTCAATCCTTTTAACACAGAATCTGCCATCTATTGACACGCTATTATGTGTCCAGAACTGAGCAAGATTTTTATATAACATCATACCATTTAATCCTCATAACAACCCCCGGGGTGGGTCATGTGAGGAGCAAAGCATACTATTTCTGCCCAGATGCAAATTTTCTTTCCCCACATTTTGTACAGTGCGGTCTCTCAGTGCCCACCCAGTATCACTTCTTTAAGCAGTCTTGTGAAACTTCTCTTACATATTTTGTGGATATTTAGGAACAATAAAATATACAATGTACATAAATATATTTTATAGCAGTATTAAAACAATGTAGTAAAACTATTCCCACATAATAAATCCTCATAAATGCAGTAATTTTAAAGTGTTATTTTCCCATGTAACCCATTCTTTAGCTCATGCTTATAAGGTTATGTCAGCCCATATATTTACATATAATTTGATTATGTAATATTTACAGATAAATATTTGGTCATAGAATTTTTACCTTTTTTTTTTGAAGTTGAAATCCACCATAAATAGGAAAAAATACCTATTGTTAAGGAAAAGCATTTGGAACATAAAAATAAAAACACCTATACAAAAAGTACCCATAAATCACAAAGAAAAGCCTTTGAAACATTTACCCACATTCAAAACCAGAGACCTTGTTTTTCAACTGGAATAAAATTTAATTATGATACCATTAAGATCAAGAATAACTGTCCAATAATGTGTTTTAAATTAACTAAATGACACCTTACACTCCTTTCACATCTACTCTAGGAACCCCTGATCTTCATAGTTCACAAAAATATAAACAGACTTGTCAGACCTCACTAAATTTATTAAGGTTTGGCAGAATGCCTATGGGGGGAAAATCATATTTCAGAATAAAGTTTAAAATGAGCAAGAAAAATAACCTCTTGAAAGCTAAGCAGCAGAGCAAAGCCGATTGCAGCTAACTGGTAAAATAATGAGTTCCTTTAGTAGTTATCTGTCGTATATTTACCATTTTTTTTTTAATAAAGTTCTAAAACAGATTTACTGCAGACTGAGTTCTGCTCATTCTGGCAGATGTAATCAAAATCTTACTGAGGTAAATATGGGTCGAGAAAACGAGGGAGCAAGATGAAGATAAGCATATGAGCTGATGATGCTGTCTCATACCCTGAAGCCTTCAATTTGTTTTCACCTGCACCTCGAGTTTATATAATACTTGGTAAATCACCCTTATATTATGTGGGCTTATTGGACTTTAGGGGTAGGACTGTGGCTACTTCAAAATAATAAAACAATGGATAAAATATTTCATAATATTTATAGAAATACAATGCATTTAAATTACCATCCTTTAATTTCCTTATAAAGAAATTAAGAAAATATGAAAGAAAAATGAATGTGCTTATATGAAAATGTATTCACAGATTCAAAATGTGTATAGAGAAACTATACACATTTTGAATCTGTGTCATATAGTTTCTCTATACACATTTTGAATCTGTGAATACATTTTCATATAAGCACATTCATTTTTCTTTCATATTTTCTTAAAAGTAGCAAATTCATAGATAGTCCTTAAAATAATTGAGTGTTTGATGTGATTATTCTCTAAGGGTCATCTCCCCCAAACTGTGTTTGCTTTTACTTACAAAGATTTTGATACTATTCATTCAGGATTTCTGGTGGTGTAACATTTTTCAAAGACAAATCCATTTTAAAGTGTAATGACTCAGTATATTTGATTTAAGAACAAAAAACTTTTTCAATAGGGTATAAGTTACCCAAAGGCTTATTAATGTGATGCATTAATTATCTTCACGATTAACGTAATTTTCTGCTACTGTAGTTAAAAGTGTGTATAGGTGTGTGTGAGAGTGTTATAGTCCCATAAACAGAGGAGATGGATTTTTCAAAGGGATCTACAATTTAAACTGATTGTTGTTAATGACAGGAAGGAAAACAACTCCTGAAAAACAACAATAACAACAACAACAACGAGTTGTTATATAAATTTTTTATTTTACTTTAATCCTTGAAATAAAAACAAAAAGAAGTCAGTGTTCTACCTCCTATCAGATATATCATAACAACAAAGACATTCAAGAGAAAATAGTCAAAACTCAAACAAATTTGAAGACTAAACTATTAAGTATATAATTACCCCACAAGTTATAGATCAAGTGTAGGTTTCACTAAAATAAAATTTAAATGGTAATAATTAAAATGTAATTTTAATTTTCCGCCAAACGAAAGATTGTTTTCATTTTTGCTAATCTTTTCCAGCTATTGAACTACCACTAATGTTACTCTGAACTCCAAGAGGGGCCACTGATTTCAGAGGAAGATGGTAATGTATAACAGGCCAAATATTGTGCTCTGATGTAGAAAGGGCAATTCTACTTAACTGTGAGGATGTAACACATAGTATTATACTTTTTTCTACTCTTATTATATATTCATTATGTTATACAAATGTGACATAAAAGCACATGCAAATTTGTATTAAAAATATTACCATAGGAAAACTTTAGGAATGTGTGGGGCCAAAAGCAAAAATACTATAAATTAACTCATGACTCATCTTTGAATAGAACCAAGAGTTAATAAATGAGCATCTAAGTAAGTCCTACATATTTTTTTAATGATGTCTGATATTAACCAGCAAATTACATTTTAATTTTTTTTCATCCTATACCATAAATGTTCACCAGGAAGCACTGGTGACAAGAGAGACAAAGGTCTCTGGTGATCTGGAGATGACATTTTGGTGGGGAGAGACAGCCGACAAGTAAATAAATAATGACTAAGATTATTTCAGATAAAAAGTGCTACGGTGGACATAAAGCATAGCAATGTGTTGGAATGGTGGGATAGGTAAGGATGGAAAATTTAGATTGGTCTAGGGAAGACAAAGTGGGAGGGGTGACAAGATAGTTAAGACCAAAATATCAAAAGGAAATAGTTCTGAAAAATGTGGGACAGGGAGTTGCAGGCAGAGGGAACAGCAAGTATGATTTTAAAGTTATACTTCCAGAATGAGCTGTCACCTGACTTACCCTCTCAATAATTTTCAGTTATTTTTTGGCCATCTCAGTGAGTATTTGAACATCAAGTCAGAGTCCATTTAACAGACCAACATATTAACTTTATTTTAAATTTGTCAACCCATTTAACTTGAAAATGTTTTTGATGACATTACAATTTTCAGATCACCAGGTTCAGAATCTTGAATTGGCTGAGACCCACATCTTTTTCAGGAAGCACTGGCCATTATTCTTTTAAGATGCTCTCCTATCTTTCTTCTTGCTTCCCCAGATGGGTCAACCTAGACCAGTTAGGTGACTTCCATAAAACATAGTTTCTCACGTGTAAAATAGAGATAAAAATTATATGCACTCCTAGTGGAAATAACATGGTTTTGAGAAAGAGATAGACAAATTTAAAATGTGGTCCAGCACTTACCACTATGGCATCAGGAATGTAGACAACCTATTTTAATATCCCTCCCCTTATAGAGAGAGATTCCACAAAATAAAAATGGTGTACGTGCTTCACAAAATTTTTGTAAAGAATTGGGGAGGGTATGTGCTTTGGTGAGTGCTGTGAAGTGTGTAAACCTGGTGATTCACAGACCTGTACCCCTGGGGATAGAGTATTATGCCTCCATCAGAAAGGATGAATACCCAACTTTTGTAGCAACATGGACGGGACTGGAAGAGATTATGCTGAGTGAAATAAGTCAAGCAGAGAGAGTCAATTATCATATGGTTTCACTTATTTGTGGAGCATAACAAATAGCATGGAGGACATGGGGACTTAGAGTGGAGAAGGGAGTTGGGGGAAATTGGAAGGGGAGGTGAACCATGAGAGACTATGGACTCTGAAAAACAATCTGAGGGTTTTGAAGGGACGGGGGGTGGGAGGTTGGGGTACCAGGTGGTGGGTATTATAGAGGGCACGGATTGCATGGAGCACGGGGTGTGGTGCAAAAATAATGTATACTGTTATGCTGGAAATAAAAAAAAAAATAAATAAAAAAAGAAAAAAAAAAAGAAAAAAAAAGTTATAAGGAAAAAAAAAAAAAAAAAAAGAAAAAGGGGAACCTAACAAATAATGAGTGACAAGTAAACTGTCTTTTCCTTTTTGATTATGGAACTAAAGGAATTAATATAGGAAAGTACTGACAATATAAAACATTTTGTCAATTTTTTGTGTATGTTTTTTGTCCCCCTTGTATTCCCAGTGTCACCATATGATACAAATTCTCATCTCTTCCCACTTAAATTTTTCACTGATCTTTGGATGCCAAATTAAAAAATTCAGAATTCTTCTGCCTTTAGCTTTTTCATGCCAAGCAAATTGGAATTGGGACATTGGAGCATATAGCCTGGAGATTTTCTCTAGAATAGGTTATAGGAGACAGGAAGTGTGAGGAGGACAGAGTCTTGGCAGTTAAAGTGCCACGTGATTCTTGTTCCACCACAGAATTCCCTGGGAATGAGAGTCGAAGTTCAGGGTAAGGTAGAAAGAGGATTCCAACCACTTTATTAGAAGAATTTTCTCCATTAAACTGTGATCTCCTGGAGGTCAAAGCCAGATCTCATTCATCTCAGTACCACGGGTGCATAGCACAGTTTTTAGAACATTAGAACATGGTACGTGCTTAATAAATGCAAGTATTTATTTTCACATGATACTGATATAGTCAAATGCATCTTGAAATAGGAGGGGGATAGATCACTGAATATAAAACCATATAAAAGACTTCATCACAGTGCCCATGATTGAGTTTCTAAGGGTGCAGAGGTTTACGTGGAAAACTCTTGGACTCCTGCCTTCATGTGACTTGAGTGACTGGTTGTCCTGAATGGACTATATTCGATGAGCCAAATGGGAAGGGGGTCCTCTTAGTCCTGTAAACCACCCCCATCACCCATGATCAGGAGCCTAGCAGCTTCTTCTGCAGACTTAGCCAACACAGTGACTATAATATAAGAGCAGGTCCTAGCCCTCAAAGAACAACAGAGAATCTCTTTTTGAAGCTATCATTCCCTGCACTGGGAGGTCTAGCAAAGAGGGTCTTTTGCTGTGGTTGCTATATTTGTTTTCATTTTTGGTTTTGGTTTTGTTTTTGCTTGTGCTTTTTTTTTTTTTAAACCAAGTTCAAGGCCAAAGAAGTGTATCACCCATAAAGTAACCCCAGAACTTCATGCCAGAGGAATTTCTGACAAAATGAATGGTTTCAAACGCAACAGCCTGCTACCAAGTTCCCAGCTTGCAATCTCCCTGGAATCTGAAGTCTTGGATTAGCCCCCAGCAAAAAAGCCCCTCATTCTGATGCCTCTGCCATCCCTATTGTCTGCCCCAACCCTATGGACTCTCCAGGCTGGGCAAGCTAATTTAGACAACTAGATGTGTGCTCATACTCAAAAGCCATTTTGTTCTATTCCTTCCAAATATATTTTTAAATGAAACTGAGGAGAAAGTAGCAAAGCCTCTTTAAAAACCCAAATTCAAGCACAGCAGAAGGAACACAGGAAGTTTTACTGAGTAATTGAAGTGATTACATGCAAAGCACTTTCCCATAATCAAGGAGTTTCAAAGGAGGGTAGAGGGTGATTGACAGTGTTGGCCACCCTTGAAACTACATCCTGATTGGAGGAAATAATTACAAGCAGGGAGAAAGAGACCCAGTACTCTACATTTTCCTTATTTTCAGATCTAATCTGGAAGAGGAAAAGCAAAGGTAAAAAATAATGTTTCTAAAGTTTGGAAATCTTGTTCTTGGGGAATAAGAAAGCAAGAGACTCGGCTTATACCGGGTCTCTTATTCCTCCTCCCCCCCCCCTTTTATTTATTTACTGAACACCTATTATGCTCCAGGCTGTGGGAAATATCAAAAGATATGACGTCATGAAAGCCATCCTTGTGAATTGTGAACTCTAAGAAGATAAAAGGTGTCATTGGGGATATTACATTTTTAAGAAAAGTAATTAGAGCCAAGGGACGAACTACAATGCCAGATGGAGCTTGCTTCCTATCTGCCAGGATGGACATCCACATACACATATGCACGGATAGATACAGAGCAATTTCGGTTGAAGCAGGCAAGGGGCCACTTGACTCCAAGAATTTCAGAGCTCCAGGAAATCATTTGAAAACCACTGGACTAGAAGAAAGTATTCATGCGTTTCTCTTTCCTTCTGACGGTTTGGCCCCTCAGAAAGATTCAGGCTCTTTTCCTGACGTCTGTGAAATGCTTCCGCCTCCTTCCTTCTATCTTGTTCTTTCACCTTAATTCTTGATCTTTTTTTTTTTTTTTTTTTTAATTCCAAAAAGCAAAAGCTTGACCATCTTCTCTGCAGATTCCTGGATTCACACTTATCTTTTGATTTCTCACATTTGCCTGTAGCAGCTACTAAAAATACGGTATCTAATTTGTACATTTTATTACTCATTCGGTGCATGATTTTATCACAAGCCCCTAAAAGCTCATGAGATAATTCTCTACAACTTTTGGAATACTTATCACAAGTGCCCAGTCTTTGGAGTCAGGTTTAGAAGGCTTGAATCCCGGCTCTACCACTTAATGGCCATTGCCTGTAAGTAAGCTACTTACCAGTTCTCTGCTTCAGATCTTCAGTTACAGAATGGTCATTAATATTAGTTTTTTCCCTTTATAATTGTTTTAAGTGTTAAATAAAATAATGAATGTGTAGTGTTTAGCATAGTGCCTGGCACATAGTAAGTACTCGATAAATCTCAGCTGCTATTATTATCAGTATTATATTATTTTCTTAGGAAAGGCTTACAAAATGGAATTCTGTGGAATAAAAACTAGAAGAGGTCTGTTTCACATTCTTTCTCAAGGAGAAAAATGGAAACTTTTCAGAATGCCACCCATTCACAAGAATGCATTGCCAAAGCCAAATGGGAAGGGACTAAGAAATACTGAATGGAACTGGCTAAGCAGAAAGTATATTAGACTAAACAATAAGCTGGATGATGGAGGGGGATAAGGTATTCATGAGAAAGCATTGGCTTTGAAATCCCTGGTCACCCATGGTCAAGTTGGATGAGCAGAACATGATGTGGCCCAGCTGTCTTCCTCTCCATGCTCCTTCCATGCTGCCAGACTTTTTTTATGATAGGCGTAATACCAACAGTATTTAATGCTACCTCTAAGTATTCTGACCCATTTTATTATTAAATCATTCTCTAAGATCTTTAGTAGATTTTGTAAAATTAATTATAGCTGCCACAATTTAATTGGTCTAGAAGCAAGTACAGAACTTGGATGTTTTGAAAGACACACATAATCAGCTCTCTTGGTGTAAGGCTGGACCGCTTAGTCCTGCTGTGTGTGCCTTTTCTAGTGATATAGAGAGTGAACCATCAAATATCTTGCAAAACTTGAGATTCTACCAAAGAGAAAAAAACTGTAATATTTACAAAACAAAATTATTTTATGAATAGTACATTACACAATGAAACACCTTTAAAGGACTTGCTTTAACCATGTTCATGTAAATTTTTTTTTTCTTAATCTTGTAAATTTGTCCAATTTGGTTGACATTCTCTGAGCCATCTTGTTAACTAAAATACGTTGGCTATTTGTCCAATACCATCTTGTGTGTACAAAAAGCTACTTTATAAATAATTGAAATTTTAACTACTCCATCCTGTATGTGACATATAAAATAAAAGCAAAATGTTGAATCTCATTTAAAAAATAAACTGTATAAATTGTATAATCCGCTGGAAACATTTATGATCACACAAGTATTTAAATTACCTTAGACTCAACATGTAGTGATCATTTTGAGGAGCAGAAGAGAAGAGATAATATTTTTAATTCTTCAATTATTCTCCTTATTTTAAAGCCAAAGAATCATAGGATAAAACTAAGCCTTTCATTTCACATATATTTATTAAACTCCTTCTATGGCCCTGGACAGTTATAATTATCTGGTGTACAAAAAAAGTTACATGCATTTTATTTTATTATATATATATATATTGTGTGTGTGTGTGTGTGTGTGTGTGTGTGTTTAGCAAAGAGCTCTTTTCATGTGTTTCATATAGAATTCTATAGAAAGTATATCACTCTTTTCTGGTGCCATATATTTCTTAGAACATTTTAGCCACTTAAGAATTCAAACAACCCAAAGAAATATATATTATCTACCATTTTGTTGATGAATAAACTGAGACTCAGAGATGTCAAATGAATGCCTTAAAATCCCACAGCTATTAAGTAGCTGTAAACCTAGCCAACCCAGGGTGCCTGGGTGGCTCAGCCAGTTAAACACCTGTCTGCCTGACTGCTTTTGACTGATCAGGTCATGGTTTCTAGAGTCTCACAGGCCTGGGATTGAGCTCCACATGGAGCCCCACATGGAGCCTGAGGTCAAGCGCCACACTGGGCTCCCTGCTCAGCGGGGAGTCTGCTTCTCCCTCTCCTACCCATCTTCATGCTCTCCCTCAAATAAATAAATAAATAAAATCTTAAAAACAACAACAAACAAACAAACAAACAAAAACCCTCGCCAGTATGCCTCCACAGAAGATGGATGAGAAGAAGAATTCTAACCACGGCAAGAACTTTTGATCAAGAAGAAAACCAGAACATTGAATTTGTTTTTGCCAAGTTCTTGGCTGTTTGATGACAGAAAAGAAATTTTTCTTTCTTCTGAGTTTAAACAACAGGAGTTTATGTTCAAAAGAAACTTTTTTTTTTTTTACAGAGTTTATTTATTTATTTGAGAGAGAGAGAGAGAGCACAAGCGGTAGGGAGGAGCAGAATCAGAGGGAGAAACAGGTTCCCCACTCTTCAGGGAGTCCCACACTGGGCTCAACCCAAGACCCAAAGATCAAGACCTGAGTCAAAGACAGACACAACTGACTGAGCCACCCAGATGCCCCAAAAGAAACATTTTAATCATTACTTATAAAGCTGGTTTCTCTCTAGTTCTTGAATCACTCTTGCATTGATAGTCTATTTGGGAGAGGCTTCGATCACAACACCTGGCATTTATATAAAGTTTATGAAAGATGGCTTTTTTGTTTTAATAGTCACAGACATTCCATAAAAGAATCTTTTGGAAAAAAATTCTTCAGCTTGGGTTTGAAATGTTTCTTGCTTTATCATTTCTCGGCCCTTGCGCTAAGATCAAGTGTGAAATTTTCCTTGCATTTTTTTGGTTGTTGTTAATTACATCAAATTACGTCCCAGGCAACAAGGCAAATATTGTTTTGTCCATTTAACAGATTAGAAAACTGTAGCATAAAGAGGTCAGGAAACTTGCTAATTCCATTACATTGGACCAAGATGAGACTAAAAGCCAAGTCTCTTCATTCTTACTTCAGCGTTTTTCAACCACTCCATGCTCCTTTCTTACATCAAATAGGGCCTAATATTCTACAAACAAATCATAGTGTATGCACCGAGGAGTAGATAGTGGATAATGTTGGTAGCAGATAATGTTGCTGTCCCATCCAGTGTTTGCCCTTTACCTGCCTACCCACTGGGTGGTTTTACTTTCAATATCCAGCTCCTGTGACTCTTCTTCTGAGAGTGACGCTAGGACTTGGGAATTTTTAGCCCTCTGGAATGGCCTAGAAGCAATCCTAAATGTACCTAAGCTTTCTTGCCTGAAAGAACAATCATGAAGCACAATCCAAACTTCAGAGTCCCCCTACAAGGGGGTGTGGCTGACTCAGTCAGGAGAACCTGTTACTCTTAATCTGGGGGTGGTGAGTCTGAGCCCCACATTGGGTAAGAGATTCCTCAAAATAAATAAATAAAACGAAGTTCCCCCACAACATCAGGTCAAAGCTGCCTCTTGCGGGATTTTGCCTATGATCACTCTGTTGTTTGGCCTTCCTGCCTTCCTCTTCTTTTGCCATATTCCCCTGGTGGGGGGGCTCCTTAATAAATCATTCATACCTGTGTCTTTGTCTCGGAGTTTGCCTCAGAGGAGCTGAGTCTCAGACAGAAGGCATTTGTTTATTATTGTTAATGTTATTGTTATTATTGTCATAACAACTGAATTTTTGCTTTCTGTACAGTCCCACTGCCTTAACTACTCTTGTGACACCTCCCTACCGCTCCTGAGACCTAAATTTAGATTGGCTACTCCTGAGCACCGTCTATGCTGAAATTTCGAAAGTCCTCCTAATATCCAAAACAGGGTCCAGAGGCTTCCTACATTCTTGCTGCCTCTCCTACTTATCTCTACTAGTGGAAATTTCTAAGGAAGAAACATCAGTCATTTTAACATTTTTAAAAATATTCTTCTATTAACATTGTTACCAATACCTAACTGTTCATACATTTTTTTCAAATAATTTTTATTATTTTCTTTTCATTACTACTTAGTTTATATTCTCATCAGTCACTTCTTGTCCTATTCTAATAATATTCTACATTCCCTCATAGTCTTTATTACATTCCCTTAAATGCATCCTACACCAGAACGATCTTGAGATACGACTATGTTATTTCTTTGCCTGAGGGACTTACGGCTTTCCGGGGTCTGGGACACAAGCCCCATCCCAGCTCAGCTGGAATCAAATCTCCAGCTTCATCTCATCAAATTCCTCCACTCTATGCAGTGCCAAAACCAGTCAGAGTTACGGGCAAGCTTTATGAATGCACCCTGAACTTGACATGTGAGTGTCTGTGGAGTGTCCTTTCTGCCTGGAACATATTCTTTCCAGTTCATCTGGCTTATGCTCATCCTTTATCATCCTATCTTACAACCCAGCACCTCCACTGAATTAGTCTCTGAACCAGACAATAGTTCTTCCCTCCTCATTTGCAAAATGTGCTGATTATAATATTTGTCACATGGTTTTATCTACGGCATGTCTGTCTCTCTCACTTTAGACTCTTCTTAGATCCTTAAGGGCGAGGACTGTATTAAATATCTTTGTATTTTCAGTTGGAGTCACAGAATAGCTGAACAAAATATGAATGCTAAAAAAAACAAATGATAGATATTCTATGAATAAAATACACTTATTTTCTAAGTTTTCTACTAAGTCTGAGGTCTGACTTACAGAACTCTGCTAAGTTACGTTCCTGGATTAGAAGTTGTCCAACCCACATTCCAATTCCAAGAAGCCCATTAACAGTGTCCTTGATACGTATGGTTCACTTACAATGTGCTTGGACACAATGTTCTGAGTTTCATTTCCTTGTCTGCAAATGGGGATAATTATATCCACCCCACAGATAATATGTAAAATAAGCAAATGACAACAATAAAACTCAAGGCACTAATCAGCTTTTACCAATGCAGATGTTACTGTTGGCACTAAAGAGTAACAGCAAAAGAGGCAATAACCTTTGAGAGCGTGCCCACTCCAAGGCCATTTCCAGGAGAAAAGATTTGTCTGTTAGACTGAACAAACACATTCTTTTTAAGGAGATCTCTCAGTCCACATTTCAGTAAACAGTGGTCATCTTAAAATGTTAATGAAAATGCCATATAGTGATCTTTCAAAGGACAAAAATGCATACTTATATCTCCAGAATCCTCAGTGACCTCTAATTACATCAGACAGAATCAATCAAAAAATTCCATTGGGTGACCAGTGGGTTGCTATAGATTTGACTGTTTCTAGATTTATTAGAAATAACTTCTAGATTCTCTCATCATCTTATCTCATGAAAACAACATATTTTCATTAAAAAATAAGTTAAACATTGTAGGTTCTGTGTTTTGAAGTTTGTTTATATCTAAGAAAATACCATTTGCTTTTAAATATTTTTTGGCTCCATGTAATTCTTTGATCCTTATAAGGTAGAGATCGATGTGCAAACTGATATATATTGATTGCAATCAGTATTTATATATGTGCTTTGCTAAATCAAAATACATGAGAATACTTAAAATTCTCTTTTAAAGAGAATAAAATACTTAAAATTCTTAAAATACTTAAAATTTCCAGATTTAAATGATAACACATTTAGCCATGCCTATAAGATACTTCCCGTAGCCCCTACTTCTGATTTTAAAAAGTGTAAAATATACATATTGACAGACACTTTTATTGAAACACCCTGACTGATATCGATCTCTCTAGGTATTGCCCTAAAGAACTGCATTTCTTTGTTATATAAAAAATGCAAAAAATTTTCCAGTGAATTTTATAATGCACGTTGTTCAGTGAAGTTTATAAGATGGTACAAACGCTAAGGACTTTTATTTAAATTACTCCCAATGGAAATATCGAGATAGGTTAGAAAATAGCCAAGGCGTAATAGGAAATGTGTTTACCTTAGAACATGATACATATATATTTCCTTAGGGGTGGGAAAAATAAGCCGGAGTTATTTACTCCATTGTACTATAGCCCTATATTGAAAAGGTTCATAACAGACTTCCACTAATTAGACAGTGGCTGAAAAGAACCCTGGTACAGAATTTTAAATCCATTTAACCAGTGTTGGTCAGAAAATCTCCACCAGCACCAAAACACGAAATCAAAATGTAAATAAAGATCAAAGGCTCTGCACAGCTGGCGATGGTGGCCATCAATTCACACCAGGCCTCACTGAGCAGTTAGCAAAATCATGGTTAATGGCTGTGCTGAGTGTCAGTGTCACCCCGAAACCAGTGTACGGCTGGAGATCAGGGAAGGAAAATGCACGAGGGGTTATAAAGAAGGGAAGTTGAAACTCCCAGCAAAATCACCAGGACAACCTTGCCCCACAGAGAACAAAAATGATTTTGACTTTCAAACTTATTTTGCTCTTAATAAGAGCAGATTCATTTTGCAGACAACCATTCTAAACTGTTTCTTGAATCAGTAAACATTTTATTTTCACACAAAGCCACAGGGCATTATCAAGTAACCTTAAACAAGATCGGATGCACAGTGCATCATCAAGCTCTCTCTTTAAATCAGGCGTGCAAATTCCAAGTCCCTTGCTCAAGACTGAATTATGTCTTGCTTATTTAAATGAGGTTGCTTTATCCATAGACTCTTCATTCATGGAATAATTTCAAGGAGCATGGTGATAAATATAAATTAAATTCTTCCAGAATGAGATTATTATACAGAGCAACAATGGGTGGATCCCACAGTTTGAGAAGTAGAACATTTTCCCTTTGCCTTTATAATGCCCTTTAAAGTCTGTCTATAATACATCTGGTGTTTGTTCTCCTAGACTGAAAATAACTAGTAGACCACCAGTAATTTAAATTGTACCCTGTTCCAAGGATATTTGACATGTGGTCCCTTTGGAAGAGCTAATGCAAAAAACTGGCTCTAACCCTGGAAATAAGGTTACTATAGACTCACAGAAGGTTGCAATTAAGTAATATCAAGAAGATTAACCTGCAAATTTCTCTCTCAAATACATACTAATCTCATTTGTAAACCATTTTATGCAGTTATAGAGAATGAAATAATAAGGGTTATAATGTTTAATTTTAAATTTGATTTCTTTTCTCTAAAAAGAAAAATAAGAAGGAAATGTCACATTAAGTTAATAGTTACCAGTTTGCTAAAGAACACACACGCGGTGAATTTATTTAATACCTCAAGTTTTATAGATAGATATGAAAGAGAGAAGGAGAGATTCCCTCTGAAGACTGCCATACCTGTTTTTATTTAAACAGTTTTAAAAGAAAGACATAAACCTTGATCTTTGAAGGGCTTCTTCCATCATTCTCCATCATTTGGATTTCCCAGTCAGGTAGGGGTAGGGGGAAAGGGTAGACTCATTAGACTACTGGAGCACAAAGTCTTGGAAATTCTGTAATTTACCCACTGCACTGCACCTCACAGATCAGCAAACTCAAACAGATCACTGCGGTGACTTGCCGTGGCGTGCACAGTTACTGGCAAAAGTGAGCTGGAAATCTGTTTTCCTGATTCAAAGTCCAGAACCCTTTTTTACAATACCATGGTGTCTCTCATAAAATATTCTGCGTGTATCTCTGTAATTGATAAAATGTGGCCATACTTAACCAGAAGGTTAAAATGGAAGCATATAAAACTTGGTGACAAATTTAAATAAATTCCTGTATAAAAAAGCTCTATTTTAGATTTTTTTTTTAATGGAAATGGGCAAAGAGAGTGACTTTTCTAATTAGAGGAAATCATCCATTTACTTGAATTTTTAAAAAAATAAATACATAAAGAAATCTAACCATGAAACATTTAAGACTTACCAATAGTTTAAAGAATTACGTTAGTTTCACATTGACTATTTGGAACAAAGTGCTTAAACTAGAATAGGAGGCACGTTACTCCAGTAGCCTATGAATTAGGGAGTTTTCTAACCATGTATAACAGGATGAGTAGAAATCCCTGGGATATTTTCTTTTTTTTACCTCGGTTCCTTAAGAGATCATGCTATAGAACCACACATCAAGCTTTTTAGCTTTTTTAAGGCAAAACAAAATACAATACTATAAAAAACTGAAACATAGAATATTACTGTATGTGACAATAAAATAGAAGATTTGTCTATAAAATAAAAACCAATATATAATTATCTTCCAAGTAAATAACTTATTGATCACTTTAGTCATTTCTGTTTGCTCTGCAGCCCTGCAGCACCCTCTCCCCAAGGACCACCTTCTTTCCTGTGCTTTCCAGTGTTCTTTTGTCTTGGCTATACCACTAAACAAACTGAGGGTTGCTGGGGGGAGGGGGTTTGGGAGAAGGGGGTGGGATTATGGACATTGGGGAGGGTATGTGCTTTGGTGAGTGCTGTGAAGTGTGTAAACCTGGTGATTCACAGACCTGTACCCCTGGGGATAAAAACATATGTTTATAAAAAATAAAAAATTAAAAAAAAAAGAGGATAAGGCATTTTTTCCCCAATATAAATATTTAATACTGAAATACAACTCATAACATCATCAAAGCCTAAAACTATAAGTACTGTTGCACTGAACTCATTCTTGGTTCTTATAACATGTTCAAAATAAAGAAAATCGAAGAGTGGATTTGACATTAAAAATGTGAACAATCTGGCTGAAATGTAGAACTTTAGCATGGGGAGGGAAATGAACATTTGAAGAACTTAAAGTATTATCACTAATAGTATAGTTAATAATCCCCATACATAAACCCATCAGTATCTACAAGTGATATTTTTGTAAAGGAAAATATTTCCTGTATACAAAATATTTCTTGTATAAAAAATATGTCTTGTATACGAAACTATATAAAGTGAAAATATCAGAAAATGTGATTTTCTGATCATGAAATTTTGACATACTATTGACAAAATTTTACTCATGGAGATCTGATCCTGAGAAGTATGGTAAATCAGAAAAGATTGAAAAAATATGCAAAGACAAATGAATAAAAACAATATTTGGCAACTGCTTCATATATGATCAAGTTAATTTCCAAAAGTAGGTGTAGGAAATTTTGTTTTTGAGACAAATTCGCCTTAAAGGGAGTATATCAAATTTGACCTTCAAGGTCTGGAGAAAGGTTCTTCTAGAAGGTGAAGTTATAAAGTAGCTATGAAATCATAGAGATTAGCAATGTGACTCACTGCTCCAATCTCTTAAACCACACTTTCCTCATCTGGAAAATATGGAAACCAATAAATGCCTTACAGAGTTGTGTTGAGTTTCATGAATAGCATACGTAAAATGCCCGGTGCACAAGAGGAGGATAATAAATGATAGCTAGTGTTATTAATGTGATAGGAGGACATAGGCTCAGCAAAGCATGGGGGAAACTTCAGACAGAGGAAATGAATAGAAAGCACCACAGTTTTGCAGGGTTTGGCTCTATTAAACATCATCTTGGCAAGAACAAATCATTTGTACAATGTAGCATTTTTTTATGCAGGTGCAAATGCATGATTTATGTACTTATAAATAAATCTGGCTTTACACAAAGTTGACTATGTAAAATGGGACTTTTTTTTCCTGGGGATTTGTGATCATGATATCTGTGTATAAATGAAAGCGGAATTGTTGAGAACTCGTAACAATAGGAATTGTATGACGATATTAGGAAAGCTTGGGATATTTGAAAATGCAGTTTTTAAAATGTTGTTATACCCAAACCCATCGTTATGTTTTACTTAAGAAGTTAATAGTGGTATTTAATACAGTATAATCAGCATCAGTGTGTAAGAAATGATATTCTCCAGGTAACTAGATGAGTGAAAAGAAGTTTATAATTAAATTCATAGGCTGTGTTCTATCACGGAAGATCTATATGGGATCATTAAACGAGGGTTAGAATTTTGGTTGTTCAGTTGCTAGTGGGACCATAGACAAAACACTGCATTTTAGCTTTACTAACAATAAGTAAGCAGTGTGTTGCTGGTTTTCTCTTTTCTTTTCTCTTCCCTTTTCTTTTCTTTTCTTTTCTTTTCTTTTTTTTTCTCTTTTATCTTGTCTTGTCTTGTCTTTTATAATTGTTTTTGTTTAGCCATGAATTTCTCTCTTCAGAAGCTAGCTTACTTATATGCTTGCTATTTAAGGCAGATAAAACTCCACCTTCTCTGAATGAAGCATTCTTTCAGCTTCCAGATTGGCCTGCATACCTTCATCCTAAACATTTCATGGTACTACGGAGCTCAGTTTGAAACGTTCTTTTCAGGAATCTTTTAACAGAAAAATGTTTGGTCCAATAGTTCATTTACTACAAGTGTTAACGCTTTTCTTAAAAGTATTATCTCCCTTGGAGCACCTGGGTGGCACAGTTGGTTAAGCTCCCGACTCTTGGTTTTAGCTCAGGTTGTGAACTCAGGGTCAGGAAGCTGAGCCCAATGCAGAGCCTCATGTCAGGCTCTACTTGAGATTCTCTCCCTCTCCTCTGCCCCTCCTACTGGTGTTTGCTCTCTCTCTCGGACACGCGTGATCTCTCCTTCTTCTCTAAAATAAATAAATCTTTAAAAAGAAAAGTATACCTCCCTGTTTGATTATTCAAAGAATAATTACCCTTTCTCATTCGATAACATTTTGATATGAGTTACCCACAGTTCTGAAAAGATAGGGTGGTATGAAGTAAGTAACAGTGGGTTTAGAGCAACAAAATTTGATTTGGTTCCATTGCCTCCATTTACACCCAGCGTGACCTTGATCAAATCTGACTTCTGTGAGGCTCAGTGTTCTCAGATGTGTAATGTACAAAATGATCTCTACTTACCTCAAAGTATTGTTGTGAACTTCCAGTAAGATAAATATTAAAAATTGCTTATAGTATTTACAACACTCACAACATTACAACATTCACAATTTATACTAAAACATCAGATTTCCACAGATTCAGGTTATAAATTTTTGTTCAATACGCAAATTGATTACTAAGTCACTTCTCTCTTTAAATCTTTGCAAATAACTACTTTGGAGGATAAAAATACCAACTTATAGTTATCATTAAGAAGGCAGAATTTTTCACTTACGGTCACATACACACACACAGACACACACACTTATACATTAAAAAAAAAATATATATATATATATACATATATAAGTAAAGAGAGAGAGCAGAGGGAGAGGAACAAACAGAGTCCATGCTGAGGGCTGAGGCCAAACTGGGACTCAGTCTCAGGACCCTAAGATCCTGGCCTGAGTAGAAACCAAGAGTCAATGCTTACCAGCAACCAACTAGCCACCCAGGTGCCCCTATACTTTAATTCTTAATAGAATTTCAATGTATGAAACACACGGGAATCTTTGACTCTAAGGGAGGTAATTATTCAGATATGTCAAATAAATGTTAATGGTGTGGCCTGGTTTCTTTTATTGACATTGATATGGCAATTAGATTTCACAGGAATCCAGTCACTTTTCATATACAAACTCAGAAATGCCAACAATGATATGGAAGCAGATAATCAACATTTTGGTTTTCCCAAGGCCTACAATGAAGATAAAGCTAATTAGCACATTTGGGCCAAATTTAAGGACTGAAGGAGACCCCTGACTTGTCTTCAAATGTATTTAAGCTTCATGAGTTCTTTCTTGTTTTCCCTTTGTTCTTTTCTTTCTTTTGTCTTATTCTGAGGCCGTGGAAATGATTATCGTTTCAAATCTATCCAAGGTAATTTATAAAGATGTATTCAGGTTTGCTTCCCTGTTCCAAGTAGGGAAAGTCTGCCACACAGTGTGGGAGCTTCACAGCGCCCTGTGCTCAGAACCTGTCTCTCTTGGTTTAATACTCGTATGTGGCTATCTTGAAATCTTTAATAAGTTTTGAACAGTGGGACTGAATTTTTTTTTTAACTGAGCTCCACAAATTATGTGGCTCTTCTTGTGCAAAATCCACTTTTGTTTCCCCTTGGGTCAATTTTATTCTTCTCATTGTTTACCCTGTTCTCTTATTTTGAAGTTGTTTCTTCTCTGCCTCTCTCTAGACATCTTCGGTTGCATGCTAATTTTTTTAAGGGGAACCAATAGAAAATGGTTTTGGTATACGAGTGTTACAGGCAGGGCTTTGCCTAAGGAAACTTCCCCTCCCTGTGGTGACTTATAGCTTGTTCTTGACATTCACTTTCTCCACAGAACAAATTTCTAGTTAAATTTAATACTGAGACTGTTACCTTTCAAGTTAGGGTCACTCTTAAAGTACAAATGAAAACAGACCCCTCCTTAACCTCCCCATCCAGGAGAATACATCTATATAAAATATTTTCTCAGAAAAATTCATTTTCTATGATGATCCTCTTGTTATTTTATCATCAAACATCTAACAAATGATTTGTTTCCAGAATTAAGCAATATAAAATGTTAAGACTGATTTAGTGGGAGAGATGAGTTTTGAGTAGCTTAAGGAAAGCTACTTTATAAGTAAGGTGGTTCAGGCATAGAAAATACTTAAGGAAACTTCAAGATAAGATACTTTCGTGTTCTTTGGACATGAGAAAATGATACCCCCCTATATCCTGTGCCCACATATGTTGGTACCTCCACCTGCATCTTTTCAATAATAGTAAGTAGGTGAATTGAAGAGAGTTGGGATGTGCAGAGATGCCTGGGGATGCTGAGAAAAATTAGTAAAATCAAGTCTCAATTTAATCTGTCTTGCTCTTGCCCATTTCCTATTCAAAGGAATAGGAATTTTATGTATTTTTAATTTTTTAATTATTTTTAATTAATTTTTAAATTTTTTATAAACATATAATATATTTTTATCTCCGGGTGTACAGGTCTGTGAATCACCAGGTTTACACATTTCACAGCATATTTTTAAATTGAAAGACTACCTTGAAAGTGTAGTCAGTAATTCCTTTCTCAACAGGTGCTCAAAATAATGGAAATTCTCTGTAACAGCTCAATCTATGCAACAGAGACACAATTTAAATTTGTAGCAAAATAACACCATTTTGTATGTGTGATTATATATATATGTATGTCATGGACTTCAGGCATATAATGGCCAAATTTCCTGGTTTAATCTCTCAGTATACCTTCCCATAAGTAAATTCACAAATTAAAAAAAAATTAAAATAGGAGGTCTTGCCATAGAACTATTGTCACTTGGAAGGTTTTATGGGTTAATGAACTCTGCAAATTATTTATAGACTTGTGGGAAGCACATATGTACATGCAGGTGTATTTATGTACATTATTTTTTTCATGAGAAAAGTAGAGAAAAAAGATTCAGAGTTATTATCAAATTCCCCCATGGTTCTTAACCTCAACAGACTTAAATAAATAAATAAATAGACTAAGAATAGAGAGCAGAGACAGAAATTGGGATTAGTAGTGGGATATATTTCTTCAATTTCTCATCCTTGCAACTCCTAAATAATTTCACGACCATTGTCTTAGGGGAAAATATAAAAGACATTTAGGATTTAGTGCTATGAAAGTTTAATAAATTGATAGCCTTCTCTTTGATTTGGCTTTAGTATACATGCTACTGAAGTGAACACTCTTTTATTTGGCTTTGATTGTTGGCTAGAAATATACCATAGAAGTTAAACAGCCTGCTTGTTCTTTGTGAAGAGGAGCACTTTAAAAACTTTAAAAACACCTTGAACTATTTAAAAACACCTTAAACTATTTTCATCTAGGGAATGGGACTAACTGGCAGCAGATTTGGGCATGAATGACAAAGAATTTTGCTTTTTAAGTTGGGAATATCTGAATTTTTATAAAATTATTGGCAGTAGATTTTTTTACTGTTCTTGTTTTTTTTTTAAATATACAAATAGCAAAAAATAATAATAATAAGTTACCCTGTCTGGACTAGAAAGATACATTTATCAAAATACACAGAGAAAACAAAATCTTTAAAAAACAAACAAGAACAAAAATCAACTTTATTTTTCCTGAAAGGATATTGACATATTGATATTGACCATTGACAGTCTCCTGTGTTTAGGTTTCTTTTTGGCATGCACTTGATACTAGAGTGTTTTTTAAATAATATATTTAACATAATTTTCAAAATGTATTTGACTATATACACAGGTGTATATAAGTTCTGATTTTGCATTTATCTTCATGGAAGCAGCTATATGAAGAGTTGCTGCATCTATTTTAAAACAGTGAGTGTTGGTGCTCATAGGGATTCAGAACGAGAGTCCTGTAGTCAAGTTTGAGTCTTTATTCCATCCGTGACCATCTGGGTGTCTTTGGCAACTAACTTACTAAAATCACAATTATAAATGAGTGTACTGCTTTCGCAGGGCGGTTGTGGGGCTGAACAAATGTTAAGTACAAATAACAGTGTCTCGCAGATGGTAAGCGCCCACTAAATGTCCGATAAGATACTGCTACCGTGGAGGCTGCTGCCGTCCTTTGTACTGGGCATGGATCCATTCAGGATTGATCATTCAGCAATCCATTTCCCCTCATTTAAGAGAACACTGATTTCCTTTTGGAGAATTGTCACTCGTCACTCTGTGTAGCCTCAAAGGGATTGGTGGTTAGGATGCCTCCTTTCCCACCAGGGAGGCCCGTGAGCTCCCTGGAGGTTCCTTAGTCTGGGCAGTCCCCTTGCTGCCCCAGACAGCATTCCTAAGGGCTTGAGTGTCACCCAAGCTCAGCCGGTCACTTTCTCACCAGACTACATCCTGAACATCTTACGGGCATGGAGCTGGGTTTTAAAATATTGGATACATTTTTTTTTTTTTTTTGCTTTTTTAGAGTTGGCTCTTTACAGCTCTCCTCCCTGAAGGCAGATTCTCTCCTCCTTCTTCCTGCACTCTGGCCTGGAGGTAGGGGTGAGGAGGAGAAAAGACTAAGATTCCCACTGAAAGTGTTTCGTTTTCTCCTGAAAAAAATTATGTCTTTCAGTGCAGTGATTTGTAGTCTCATTGGATTATTAAATTTCATTCTCATTTCAGTTCTATATTCTCTCTCCCCTCAAACTATTTTGCTTAACCATATTCATCTTGACCTGCCAAGGTCCGTTAGCCATTGACATAGTGGGAAGAGGTTGGGGAGACTCTGCTGGCAGGAGAAGGGAAGCAGCTCCAGATCTCAAGTGACTGGCACGAGTAAATCCTTGTTATGGAATCAAGGGCATCAGAAAAAGTTGGACCCATTCATTAGACTAGCGCCAGGGAGGAGGAACTGTCAAACTCCTTCTGCTATTGATACACAGGTCACCTTGTGATAGTCGCAGACACTGGGACGGCAGGGGAGTGGTGTCATTGAAGTGCTACTGCCTGGGAAAGGCTGTCACACTGTTCCAGCTGCTAAGACTCTAAAAGAGCTGATTCCTCTTGGGTCCAAGCCTGGTTTTTCAACTTGCCCTTTGATTCTGAGAACTCCCTCATATCTTTTCAATAAATTTCCTCAAGTTACCCAGAAGTGGTTTCTGCTGTTTGAAACTGAAGACTAACTGAATCAATGCTATACAATGTCACTTAACAGATAAACTCCTGAAAATTAGTGTGACAAGAAACTTTGTTTCCCTAGCATGGTCTTACTTGTCCCATGGATAATTTGTTCTATTTCTCCTTCTGCTTAGCTGCTACAAAGTTAGGGCTGGAAATAGTTCATAACTACCATAGTTCTTGTTGCGGTAGGATTTTGGGGAAAAATAATGCCCTCTTTTTCTCCTATTAGTACCTATGTGCCTTATTTTAATTATATTTTACCTTATTTTAATTTTAACTACATATTCGCTTTTTATCACAAGTTGCTCCCTTTACCCTTAGATGGTTGCAAAAGTTTTTTTTTTTTTTAATGCACCTTTAAAAAATTATCAA
The DNA here is from genome assembly GCF_009829155.1 of Mustela erminea. Lineage (NCBI taxonomy): Eukaryota > Metazoa > Chordata > Mammalia > Carnivora > Mustelidae > Mustela > Mustela erminea. Next base: position 80,827,325 of record NC_045624.1, on the reverse strand, counting down.
CCCAAAGATAGAGATGGTATATTTTAATTTCAGACTGTTAAAGCATTGCCCCATTTTCATCTACTCTGCTGTTCTCCTACACATACCCCAAAAGAGTCAGCTGTGAAGACATAAATTTTTATTCAGTGTAATAAATAAGTCTTTAAGTTTCTTTTATCGGATTTCTTTTAAACCTGATCTTTGCATATATGTATAGTCATGAACTTTCATGTCAGTAAGTCAGATTATCATGAAAATTTGTACATTTTTTCCCCTCTGATATTTAATGTCTTTGGACTCTTTTCATTATATTTAAACTCTTCAGTGACACTCACTAATGATTAATGACCCACTGGCTCGTGCTGCCCTTATAACATGAAAGTCACCGAAATGCCTTTTCCCTAGAGAGCAATTATTCTATGGAACAATATCCCCTACCTGGTGCATTGAAGTCCCAAAGGCTGGCTGTTAAACTTGCAGTTGTAATTCGTGAAAAAGTCCAGAAATCCAAGTTTTGAACTGCTGGGGATTTTATGCAGTTTCATTTTACTAGAAAAACTTGTTCCTTTTCTGCCATTGCTTGCAAAGATTTTGAATATGTGGCAGGACTGGCAGTAACTTAAATTAGATGTTTTCTATTTAAGTCCAAGGACACCTAACAGCGAGCTATGTATCTTTCAGCTTTTTGGTTTGTGAAATTATGCTGCTGACATAAAAAAAAATTCAGAAATTCAGGCATGTATATGTATTCAGATGCTCATTAATTTTGATATGACAATTAGACAAGATGATGCAGCTCAGGCATCAGAGTTACATTTTAAATTAGGATAGGAAAAAAATAGGATAGAACTTCAATATATAATTTTGCATGTAAATCTCTAGTCCTTAAAGTAAAGGATGTTTCCTATTCTGATACTTCCCTTGTCAGCAAAATATTCAAAATATTTGGCTCAGGGTAAGTATATAAATAAAGCTAAAATTATTCGACTTGTAAAAATCTAAAGAAGTCACTCATTTCCTTGAGATATTTGATACCAAGGGATGCCTTGCCCACTTGTCCTGTCTGCTTATTAAAAAATAATAATCCCTTTGGTGAGTGCTGTGAAATGTGTAAACCTGGTGATTCACAGACCTGTACCCCTGGGGATAAAAATATATGTTTATAAAAAATTAAAAATTAAAAAAAAAATAATCCATGTTTAATGAATCAGTCAGTTAGTAAAATATCACTTTTATGTGTCTTCAACTGTTTGACACTATGAAAGGTGCAAGTGATATTAGTTCTACATAATTAGTATTTATAATCTTTCTGGTAAGATAAATACATCATATCCATTAAAGCATAGTAGAGACCCAAAGCATATGATACTGCTGAAAAATCATATGGATTCAGGAAATAGAGAAATCATACAAACTTTTTCAATCAGAGAAAATGGGGGACAATGATTGTGAGCTAAGCTTCCAATTATGATTACAGTTTGAGTAAAAGAGGAGAGGTAAGAAGGAAGGAAGAGGAAATTATTCAAGACAAACTTTGGTAGCAGAAATCAAGTGACTTGCATTGGGAAGTGGATGGAAAATGGTCTCCCTCAAGCTGAGAGTAAATGTTAAGACTGCCATAGAAAATAGATTAGAAAGACTCAGAATCCCAGAAGAAGTATTTGGACTAACTAGTGGCTGGAAATACTGATGGGCCACTAATCTGAGGCCAGAGTGGTAGATGATGGAGTGTAGGCAAGGGAGCCCATCAGTAATTTAAGTCTAAGGTGATGAAAACCCTGAGTACGAGGAAGCTGTGGGAATCAAGCAGGGGAGGCAAAGATGAAGGGATCAGAACTCTCGGGGACAGATCGTAATTAGTCGACGAAGGAGCAGAATGAGTAAAAGATGACTCTAAAATTTCTAGTCTCATTCAGATGACTAGAAGAATAACAGTATCTGTGAGAGATATGATGCAGTTAGGACTTGATGAATTGAATGCAGTGGCAAGACAGTTCAGTGGCAACACCCTACAAGCAGTTGGAAATATGACTCAGGAGAACTGTTGAAAGATCCCATACATACATACATATACACACATATATATATCTTGAGATGTAAGTGTTTCTATGACACTATGACACTTGGATGAAGGCCATAGACATTAATAAACGGGGAACTGGGAAACCTAAACTAATTTCAATTTTGATGTAAGTAAAAATAAAATGCCATAGTAAGAAAGCCCTTTATTCAAAAGTAATATCTGGCAACCCCAGATAAGTGCCTTGGCCACTTTAAACACCAGTGTCTCCCTATCCATAAACTGGCGTTAATAACCTCAGACTTTCCCAACTCAAAAAAAAAAAAGTATCTCAACATTTTCATCTCAGTAATGCTCTATACTTATAAAAAAAAAATCTTTTAATCCATTAGCCAGTAAGTCGAAAATCTTTTTTTGTGTTTGCATTTTGTATTATCTCTTAGTGATACAAAGATATATATGTAATATATAAGTTATATGTGGCAATTTTGACTAATGCACACATTCCACATCTATGTTTGTTACTTATGGTCAACTACCTCAACTGGCCAGCTGTGGGGCTTACTCTCTGGTTACTATAGACTATATCACTTGCCTTCGCCAACTCATGGGTAACATGATCCATTAATGTCTAATAAACCTACTGCAACTCACCACCACCTGCCTAGCATGATTTCCTTCTGCCTCTCCCATTATAGAGGTCTGTGGGGAGCAGGAGAACATGGCAGCACAAGCAGTGGGAGAAGAGGGAGTACTGTTCCCCAGATACCATCAGGCTGTGAGCAACCATAGCATTCCACAGTTCTCCTGCTGCAGTAGAGAGGAAGTAGAATGAAAAGGAGAAGAAAGAAGCCAAGAGTAGTGTTGAGAAGGACAATAAATCATGGGGAAAGAACAAGATACAATCCTTCTCAATTCCCAGCAAGTGTTCTGTGGCCCCTCCTTACTTCACCAATTTAGGACTTCACCCCTATTTCTTGGCCCTCATCTCTTATACCTGAATTCTGCTGTGTCTCTTCTCTCCTCTCTCTGGACTCTTTGCTTTCCACAATCCTCAGGTCCAGGGTATTGAAGATGGTTTCATTAGTCTGGAGTTGGGGACAGACCTGTCCATCATCTTCTATTAACATCTGGTAGGATACAAAGAGATGGAACAGTGAGAAACGAAAAAGAGGGATAGTTTTTGGCCCTTGGAACTATTGTACAATCACAAATGAGATCTTCTTCACCTTGAAGGTCACTGTTATAAAAGGCATAAAAATGTGAAGATTTTATTGTCCATTTTCTCTCCGCTATATGTGAGCATCTTCAAAGCTCTTCTCTTTTTTTTTTTAATTTTTTTTAACTATTTAAGCCTTGGGAATTCTGTTTTATAGTTTTCAGTTCATAGTGTATTTATTCCATTTTTTTAAATCTCTAGGCTAGATCCAGTTATTGAAATTTTCTAATTTCTTGACTTTTAATTAAATAGTTTGGATCTTCTGATAATTCTGTAGGAAAGAAAGCACCAAATCAATGTTTTTAATTTAATTTTTTCCAACTCTGCCTCAGTGGCCTTGGGCAAATCACACTGATGTCAGTCTTTCTAAGTGTATGTCATCTCTGAAATTCAGTTCCCTCAATGTAAACTTGTGGTAATAATATTTGTTTTACTAGGACTTGTGACCTTTAAATTAGGTAATGTACTTTGACTATTTGGTAACTATTATATTTAGTAATAGCTTTAACATTTTATCTTTTTTTTAAAGATTTTATTTATTTATTTGAGAGAGAAAGGGGGTGTACAGAGGAAGAGGGGCAAGCAGACTGCACTGAGACGACACTGTCATGACCCGAGCCAAAACCAAGTGTCGGATGCTCAACCCACTGAATCACCCAGGCACCCGTCTCCTATTACTCTGTAATAAGAGAATCACAAATGTTTTGCCATATGGGATGAATTCATTAGTAGAATGGATCATGAAATTAAGAAATCAAGGCACATTTTGAGTTGAACCTTTTTAATTCAAAAACTCTTGATTTTATAAAGACTTAAAGATTGTTTTCAAATAGAAAGGTTGCATTTTAAGACAAAAGAAAGTTGGATAAAAATAGAGTTGACAGATGTCTAATGCCTCAAACAAGTAGATGAACACCTATGTGTTCTTGGAAAATAAAACAGTGAAACCACACTGCTGGTTCTGATCTACTGTCAGCCTTGCCTTTTCCTTTCTCGGTTGTCACCTGCTCTGTATTTAAGTAGTGTTTGAGCTCCATAAAGGCGGTACCAGAGTTACAGATAGGTAGGGAAACATCAAGTGCCTGCTTTAGCAGGTATAGTAGAAGATAACTAGGTGGTCTTAGTGTTGTTGCAAATGAGCTTGTAAATATGTTTTTAAATTTAATTTTAATTTTTGTTGATTATTAGAGTCATAAAGATTAAAAATGGAAATATAAAATTCGAATTATATGAAAAAGAATTCAATACTAGAAACGGTTTGACAGATTTACAACATGCTCTCTTCTTTCCCTATATGTCCATGCATTTCAGTGCCAAGTTCATTTTATGACTAGAGGAATTAAAAACCCCACCTGTATTCAGTTGACATTTAAATAAATATTTTAATAATGGAAAAATAGATACTCCATTGTAAGAAATTTTGCTTCAATTTTCTCAAACCTATGACCTTCGTGTAGGTATTTCCATACTTAATCAATAAGGTGTACAAGTATATGTTTATTCATCTGAAAATTAGTAATATCATTTTCCTCTATTCATTCTATTCTGAGAGAAACAATCCTGTTTTGTGTTATAATATGTATCATAAAGATAGTATGTGAATTGTTTGCAAGCATCATACTATCAACAACCTTGAAGAGAAAAGATTAGATTTCCTCTATTCCATAGTTTGGCACTTTGAATTGTCTTTATAAAATATTTATTAACTTCAGAGGTTTGGTCTTTAGCACATTTAGAGATAACATAGAAAGTATATATGTAATAGAAGAAAGGCTGAGTTAGTAAAATACCAGCTCAACTTCCAGGACAAGTCATTTCATTTCCCTTTGCCTTAACTATGAAATAGGGCTAGGGGTGCCAGGATGACTAAGTTAAGCCCTGACTCTTGATTTTGGCTTAGGTCATGATCTTGGGGTCGTGAGCTCAAGCTCCACGTTGGGCTCCACACTGGGCATGGAGCCTGCTTAAGAGATCCTCTCACCCTCTGCCCCCACCCCCAGCACTCTCTAATGCACACTCTCTCTCTGTAAAATAAATAAATCTTTTTTTTTTTTTTTTTAAGTGATGCCTGTGTGACAGAGTTGTTTAAGTGACCTACTCTTGATCTGGGCTCATGTTATGACTTCAGGATTTTGAGATCCAGCCCTGCATTGGGGTCCACGCTCAGCGCTGAGTCTACTTGAGATTCTATCTCCCACTCCCTGCCCTTCCCACTTGTGTGCTCTCTCTGTCCCTCTGTTTCAAGTAATAAATCTTTTTAAAATATTAAAATAAAAAATGAAAGAGATAGAGCTAATAACGCCCTTATCATTAGGTTGTTAGGATGGACATAGCACATAAAGACAACACATGACCTAGGACAACTGTTCAACCCCCCTCCCATGCTAGGCATGGACCTGGGACTGGGAGGTTAAGGGCATGAGCATGTGTGCATCCGACACACACTCCTTCTTCCTTAGGGATGAAAGAGGCAATGACACTATTCTGAAAAGCACAGTTTACAAATACAAACTCTGTGCCCACGAACATAAAATACAACAGATTTGAAGTAATTTTCTCTTTAGACCTCCTGTACCTTACTCTACCAATCACAACTTAAACTGTAGACCCTCAAGTCTGCAGGGAGCAGCTGTACTCTCTACACGTGACTGCACAGTGGGCGAGATGCATCATCTCAGCTTCCTATCAGCTGGTTTATCACAGCCTCCCCTCAGGCCTCAGAAGAGTGCAGGTCTAAGGGAAAGTCATCCTGTTTGGGACACTTCCCAAAACATAGTAAACTGGACAGTAGAGCAAGTTTTTAAAGGAAAAGAAATTTTAGAAGCCCAGCTTGAATGCCGCTTTGCTCTGCGGCTCAGGGCTAGTTGGCAGCGGGCCGGTAAGCACCTTACATGCTCATGGGAGAGGCCTTCTTAGACTTTTTAAAAAGAGTTTCATTCTGTAACTGGGATGAGACAATGAAGGACTAAGACTTGACCCATTCAGCAAAAGGCACTGGGTGGGGGAAGTTTAACCTCATGTATTGTCAGACCAGAAAGACCAAAGTTAATTTAGGGAACTTAGCAAGAAGTTATGGCAAAAATATATTTCCAGTGATATAGTACTTATATTTTGATAGTTTCTAGAGTTGGTCTTCCCATGCAGAGAAGAGCCCGGTCTTGATTAAACACAAGAGCAATGGTCTTTTACTTTTACTTGGGGAAAAGAGAAGGGAGTGATGCTGTCCTCACAATAAAGCTAGTCTCTCAGGATTTCAGGAGTGAGGACAAACTAGGAGACTTGCCTACAGTGGTCAGTGCAAGATGCTGAACTTACCCCACCAGGCTGTATGATCATGTGTCCACCAAAGCCTTGCGCTGACAGCACAGGGATTGCTTGCTGAGGCAGCAGGATTATTTTTAAGTATTATTTAATGGTCTTGAGTCCCTCATTGGGAAAAAAAAAAAAAAAAAAAAACAGTGAGATAATAATTCCTCTTTTTCTTCTAAGTATGGCAATGTATATGGGGAGGCTCTGACCGGATCACCGAGATCTGATGCAGTGAAGGTCAGCTGACCACTCCGTCACCACACAGAGACCAATTTAGGGATGAGGAGAAGACAGAAGGTCTTATAATGTTTGTCCAAGAACATTCATTTCAGAAATTCCCTTACAATATTTTGTGAAGGAAAATAATCACGGAATGAGCATATCAGCCCTATTGACCCTAAGAGAGCTGACTCTAACTAAACATACGGTGTGGATACATAAACACAGGGCACAGAGGTACTAAGGCCAGCACCGTTGATCTTTGAAAAAAAGGTAGCTGTGGTTAAGACTGGGTTCTGCCACTCATGTGACCTTCTAAGAGGCTTCCTGGTTTGACAGTTCCCTAAAGGGATTATCTGCTCTTTGTAATTGAGAAGTGAGAAAACTTTATTTGGTCACCATACCACAAGTAGTTTACAACAAATATATTAATCTAGGTTATAATAATCTCTGGATAAGTCAGAATGTCAGTTATCAATTTATAACAAGAAATGCAGTTGTACTGGAAACCGGAAACATTGCCTATCTGACCAGTTCATTTTCTTTCTGTGATAGACTGGCATGGGAATCCAAACCATAACTCAAAGTGATAAGCACAAAATCAAAATAAAGGTAATTATCCCAATCATCTGAACTGGGGTGCATATCCAGATCTTAAGTTAAAAATACGGATTATCTAGCCATACTCTGGAGATTCTGAGTGAGGTGTGGGAATTGTATTTTAAAAGCACCTGGGATAATTCTGCTGCATTTGGGAATGATTAAAGGATTATCTAATGTGTATTAGACTTGCTCTAGGACAATGCAATGTGTTTACCTCCACATCAGTTTTTGACCGAACAGTTCATATCCTCATCCCTTGTCCCCTGGACTTAGTTACAAGAAGACTGTCACTGAAGTGCCTTCTTGAAGTATCTATCATTGAGTTTCTAACAAATATTTTCTTTATTTACACACTTCTTTAACTTCATTTGATTTTGTTATTACCAGGGATCTAATCTGTTCCTCAAAGGCAGATTGCTCAGATAATAATATTATTTATAGAGCTCCTATTTCTAATGTAAGATCTGATGCAATGTATTTCACAGACATTTTCCCATTTAATCTTCACAATTGCCCTGATAATTTATTCCTATTTTACAGAGAAGGGAAATGAATTTCAGTGAATTAACTAATTTTCCCAAAGTAAAAACTAGTAAACAAACAAATAAACAAAACCTGGTGAAACTGGAAATTAGCTATATTTTGGATTAATTTTGATCCCAATGCCATAACCACAAGGCATATTGTCTTGTACACTGGTTTTATACTTCAGCTTATGAAGGACACTACTAATTCCAAACACTCGTGTATTCTCCTTCTGTTTTCTCTTTCTTTTCATATATTGTCTGCCTAGACACTTGAGAAAGCTGATTGTCTAGCAGAGCATTTGCCTGTCCAAACAAAGAATTAAGGAATTTTATGTATTTGTTTATGTAGTCCATTTCCTCATTCTATGCATAGGCTCAATAACAAAATTCTGGTATTAAGCTCACATTTGTTTTAATGGAATATTCGGGAATGTCTAATAATAGAGGACAGATTTAAATTAGTTGTTTTAAAAACGGAAGTTAAATAATAGTATAATTGGAATGCCTGGGTGGCACAGTAGGTTGAATGCAGACTCTCGGTTTCCGCTCAGGTCATGATCTCGGGGTCATGAGACTGAGGCCCGGTGATTGGCTTGCACTCAGTGTGGAGTCTGCTTGGGATTCTCTCCATCCTCCTCTGCCCCTCATGTTTGTCTACTTGCTCTCTCTCAAATAAACAATAAAAATCTTTGAAATAAATAAGTAAATAATAGTATAATTTTATTAGGAGAATACACACAGATATGATGGAATCGAAAATGACTAATAAATGTTGAAGAAAGTGTGTTCTTAATTCACCACAACATTCTTGGGAAAATGTAAATTGCTTAATCTTGAAACAAAAGAGGTCAGAATACTCTCCTCATTTTTGTTCCTTCCCTTCCTCACCCATGGTGGTAAGGTAAGATTAGGGCAAGGTGTATTGGTAATAGGATGATAATATAAGGAATGAAAACACTTACTTAGTTTCCATGAAAATCCAATTGGAAACACATGAATTATTTAAAATTTCTTCCGGCAGTGAAAGTAACTTTGCTACCTGCCTACAAGGAGTATGATCTAGAATGTCCATTATTACAAGGACATTTCTCCTTAGGACCACATCATGAGAATTAGAAATACTTGAGGAGATGATGGGAAAAAGAGATAGACAGTAAAAGTCTATGGTGAAAGGATTTCAGAATATTGGCAAAAAATTCTAATTAAGCCAAAAATTAACTCGGTAAATAAAGGCAATGAACATTTGACAGCACTGAACAGCCTCTATACTTTACTAGCATTCTGTATCATCTGAAATGTTTGTTTCCTTTCAAGTAGAAAGCTGTACCTAAATGTCTTGAGAGATGTTGAAGATATAAGAGATTGGCTTATCTTTTACAGATTTTCTTCTAGAAGCTTGTCCATTAAAGAAAGTGGTGTCACTAAACCTCAAATTCTGCCAAGTCCTACCTTATAATTTTGCAGAAAGCATAAGTGTACTTGGCTAATGTTCAAAGAAGAAAAATGTTTATTCTACTCCTCCCTTATTCCATGTTTGCTTCTTCCCAATTTGATTTGGAAATTGTTCAACTTGTATTCACTCAACAAACTTTTGTTGAACAACTAGTATGATCTAGGCACAGTTGTATAGTGATTGATCTACTTGTAGATTAAAGTTTACCACTTGATGAGTTCATAACAATTAACCCTCCAGTTGTTTATTGTGTTTTTATACTACTCAAGGTCTCCCTGCTTGCTGTCATGTCTTACTACTCTGGTCCCAAAATTAAACATCTTGTTCATATTTTAAAACTTAGGCCAAAGTTTACCTACTCTCTTAAGCCTTCCTTGACCCTTCCCAACCCTCTAGAGCATTGAACATCACTTCCTTTGTTCTTTGATTAAGCTCCGCTTTGTTTCTACAATGATTCCTATGTTACATACATACCCTTTTAAGTATCTGTAATGGACATATTTTATGTTTCTTGCCAATTTTTAAAAAACTATTTCTCCCCATGTTAGTCCTTGTGATTCAGAGGGACCTGCTTCCACTTTCTTGCTTGCAGGGTAGACAAAACCCAAGTCAAAGCCAATCATAATACTAAACTTCCCTGGTTATGCTGAATAACTTAAGGAAAACAAATGAGCCAAGTGGTAAAAACCAGATTTCACTCTGAAATTGACATGGACACTTGAAAAGAAAGTGTCTCTTTTCTAAGATCACAACTGCTAAGCATCATGTAAATATGTGAGTGAAGCCAGTAAGGAGTAAAGAACCAGGAAGTTGAGAGAAAGAGGATGAACCCTACAAATATTATTTCAGCACCTAGATTTAGCTTTGGCCACAGCCATTCATACTGCCAAATATTTCAGCTCTTCTTGCTAATGCACATTTTTGTTTGGTTTGTGTTTTCATCATTTTCAACTGGAAGAAACTGCATTAATATGTCATGTCTCTCTCTGTCACTACACTGTGATGTAGAAATTTCCTCTTTCGTTTAATGACATGACTAGGAACAAAATGGGCACTCATCTTGTTTACCTATTAAACAAGTAAAGAATGAATGAATGAAAATAAATAAATGAAATATAGCCTAGGAATACAAGAAAAATACATATTTTGCCCAAGTCCCAGTATATCAACACTTTGATGCCATCCTACCAAAATAAACAAAAATCTTCCAAGTGAAAATTAACTATTTTCAAATTACAGTACTACATATGCTGGGTCATAATGGGTCTCAATTCCTAAAAAAAAAAAAAAAATCCTTAATATGTCTTATTCAGGTTGAATGGATTTAGTAAACATCTTGGGATAAGAAAGCCCTTTATTTACTTCTTAACACCGAATGATATCCTCCAGGTCCTAAAGTTATTTTAAATGGCACATGAGATGGCGTCTCTGTCAGTTCCCTTGGGATTGGGTTTCATGGCCTAATCAGACTCACCATTAACAGTCTTCTCCTGGACAGGAGCAGAACTAATCTAGTGTGATGAGAGAGTGTTGGCCGGTGGCTCAACCAGCTCCACAAGTCTGCACATGTGGATTCTATTTCCAAACCTATGATTGATTTACTTTCTGACTATGGCAAACCACTCCATTCTCCCATACAATGCTTATCAACAAATGGTGTCTGGTTAACTCATTTATTGAGAAAAATATAACTGCATTTCAAAAATTGGGAATTATTTCCCACGAACAATTTTTGCTTTCTTACCACTGAGCTGTTCTGCGTGTGTGATTAACTACCTGATCAAAATAAAGTTACTTTGGGACAGTTACTTAAATTTTGGAAATTTATTATTTCCTCCTAATAAAGATATTGACCTCTTTTGATGATTCGATATTTCTCTTATCTCAATTCCTATGTTATTTATAATCTCTAAGGTAAAAATACCTTTTGAGGATGTATTGTTTCTAAAAGTTCTCCAGTTAGTTCTCTACAGATTGCAAATTCCTTGACAGGGAGGGTTGAGTACTGAACAAGCATTTGTTGATTTGACATATTGACTTTGGGACTTGATGCAAGAATTATCAGTTTCACGTACTCACATATAGTGATATGTGTGTGCATGTGTGTAATTTCCAAATGCAAACTACTAGAAGGAAAAGGAACTTACTTGGGGTTCTTTTTGTGATGTCATAAATTTGAGCTAGCTTGTGCTGGAGAAAAATGCCATGAGCTGTGAAAAATAATTAGGGTTCCTGAATTTCTGCTGTACTTCAAAATCAGGAGTTAGGGCAAGGACCTTAAGGGGATACTTTAGAAGTGATTCTGCTATTTCAAAACTGGTAATGGACTATGGGAGAAATTATAAAATATGATGTCTTACATCCAAAATTTTTCTTTGACTTTTTTAATCTACATTTTTGTATATGGATTTATAGTCAGAGTGATGCTGAGTTACTTTCCTGTCTCTATGTTATGGAACACATTAAATAAGAACATCATTGTCAATTCCTTCAAGAACTGAAAAAGAAAAGCTACTTGGAAAATTATCTAAGCCTGACACTTTGCAAAGAGTACTAACTCATGATTCTGTGGCCATTTTCCCCATGATGAATGGTTTGTTTGGTGTTTCTCCCTATGCTAGGATCATTTGTTAGTTCTTTTCTTTTTTTAGCTTTTTTATGTCTATTGGTTTTTATTATAGAAAATGTATGTTTTCTAGGTTTTTGCATTTACTTACCAATACTTTTAAATTGCCTGTGTCTGTACCTTGTTTTTTTTTTTAAATTTTTCCTTTTTTTTTTAAATTTTTTTCAGTGTTCCAAAATTCCTTGTTTATGCACCACACCCAGTGCTCCATGCAATAAGTGCCCTCCATAACACCCACCACCAGGCTCACCTAACCACCCACCCTCCTCCCCTCCAAAATCCTCAGTTTGTTTCTCAGAGTCTATAGTCCCTCATGGTTTGTCTCCCTTCCAATTTCCCCCAACTCACAATTGTTTAATTTTATTTCTTTTTTTTTTTAATTGTAAATGTATCTAAAAAGTGGCTTTTTGCTTTCTTTTTTTTTTTTTCATTATATTGTGACTGTTTTAAACTCTCTTTGTACCTTTTATTATTCTTTCCTTAGATTTCTTTTGTGGTCTATGTCTTGTTTTAGTAAATGCTTAATTTAATCTTATAAGTTTATTTTGCATTTTGGAATGTGCCCAAAATATACTATTTTTTAAAAATATTCTAAAATGCCTTGAGAAGTTTTGTTTCAGTGCCATGATATTTATTCACACATATATTTGGATCAAACTTAATTACTATATACATCTATATCTCTTTGTCTACTCAATTTATCTTAGGATATAAGATTTCTTGAGTTACTCTCTTAGTTCTATTGAGTTTCTATAGATTTATCTTTGAGAATCTGTCATGCTTGTTGTATATATTTGATTGTTTGGTATTTCCTACTTAATAATTCACTTTCTAGTTCAGGAGCATTAGTTTTCTATAAGCATAGTGTTAATTCTGGACCTCCCCAAAAAACATCTTTTATCTAACTACTTTTAAAAACATTGTCTTTTTATGACATCATTCTAGGTTTTAAATATGCATATTTTATAATTTCCTAATAGTGTCTTATTTTTTAATTCTGTGATGACATGGGTTTGATTTTCAGTTTGTTTCCTCAGTTGTATAGTCTCTATTTTTTAAATCACTCTGTTGTTTTATTATCTCATCCTCGATCTCATTTGGTATATTTTTTGTTTCATGGGTTCCATGTTTCTTAACATATTACTTCTAGATTTCGAAGTATTTCTTAAGAAAATATTTTTCAGTATCTTTGATAAATTCTCTAAGAAGGGGATTTAATCTTATATTGCGCTTTATGTTCTTAAAAATGGTGTGGCATCTCTTTTCATAATGATCAGAGTCTTTCTTTTCATCTTTCTCATATTTAATATGGGTAGTTTTATCTGAATATTTTCCCCCAGATACAGTTTATATGAATACCCTATGATTCTTTTACTTCCATCTAAAACTTCTTAGTGTTCACCTCAGACTGTCATGTAGTTGAGGACCAAGTATTGCTAGTTTGCATCCGTCTGTATTTTGGGGCTCTTATTTTAGATGGAGGGCATGGGTTCATCAGTGGAAGCTGTGTGTTGACATGTTGGTGGATTTGGTATCTGACCTTTTTTTTTTTAATCAAAGGTTTTATACTGCTTAGAGTTCTCATCGCATCGAACAGATGATACATTTGAATTTGATATCAAAATCAAATCAAGATTTCATCTTGGAAGGGGTTGAGCTTCTTCTTTTTGTCAACCTTTCCCCAGAGCACCTCATCTCCTCTCTTAGCCAGAGGGAACAAAAACAGACAAACTTTGTAGAATCTAAATAGAACTTTCTTTGAGGCCCTTCCCTTGGGTACTCACACAGCCTCAGAGTTCTTGTGTTACTCACCTCTTTTGTGTTTCTGGCAATCCTATCTTCATTGTGTTGGCCATTATCATTCTATGTTGCCTCTCCCCCTCCCCTCTGTAGAAATCTGGGAAAAGACAAACTCACCTACCTTTAATGAATAATTCTTATGATGATGATGACATTTGCCTTCTCTTCCCTTTAGTTATCTGTCTGCAAATAAAATTAATTACTCTGGAAATGAGGTTTGCCAATTATTTAACCTGAAGTAATCCCATTTTCCACAGCTCAATCAAAATTCTGGGAGGTAAAACGTTCGAAAAAAATTGTTCTTCATAGTCACAATGATAAATCCACCAAAATACTCATTTTCTTTTGAAAAATACTCATTTTGTTTTCTTAGCTCTGTAATGATGATAAGACACACAAGTCTTATAAAAAATTTCGTATTTTTTATTTTAAAATGTGTATAGGCTATGATTTCTTGGAAGCTAAAGGCAAGGCTATTTCTTTAGCTTTGCCACACTAATTTGTCCTGGTCAAGCCAAAATATCATTTTAGTTCATGTGGTATTTAATTGTGAACAGCAATGGCTGGAGAATTTTAAGGGTCACTAGGTCCAGATGTTTGGTCATTAGTCACCACCATATAACCCACCTTCAATATAATAAATATGGATAAAATAAGGAAACACTTCAGCCGTCAACAAGATTAGTGTTCAAGACTAATAGGAGCCTGATTTCTGCTTTTTAACTTTGTTAACATTTAACCCTTTGAGGGCAGAGGATTTCACTTGAAGTAAATCTCTCCTCACACACTCTGCTCTTATTTTCTGAAGTTTATATACCTTCATTAATGGCACGTCCATACACCAAAGAAGTGCAGGCATGCTTTTAAGTATTTTAATACTTAACATCACACTTCATATCTTTTTCTTAACAACATATTGGAGTGTTTAAGAAGGTGGTTTTGTTGGACAGTCAGGTAATTGTCTGATAAAGTGACCTATGTCTGTGGCTATGGAGCCCTTATTTAAAAGAATTTATTGGACATATTGGGCTGATCTGTACTCTCCCATACAATAAAAATTCTTTTAAAACCCTCTTTGTGTGTTTACTTTTTTGGAATCATATAAAATGACAAGTAAATATCCTAAAATCTTTTCTCTCTAATGTAGTGTTTCTCACCTGGTGCAATGGAAATAAAAACATGCAGCCAGATGGTGCAGACCTTAGAATCCCACTACTCTACAAGCCATTATCTGTAGGTTCCTCTGCAGAAAACTGGGGATAATGACAATACTACCCATGTGGAGTTGCTGTTTGGATTTAATGAGATTATGTAGGTGTCCAATAAATGCTTATTTTCTTTTTCTTATTTGCAGAGAAATACAGTGCACACATATGTTTGCAAATCAGAAATAGTAGATGATATTAATGAATACAAAGTACACTGTACCCAGTTTGGATCCTTTTGCTGATATTTTGCTGGTATTTTGGTATTACATAGAGCTATGATGTTCATTATTTTACATCTAACCCTTTTATGGAAATAAGTCTTATGTTTCATTATTAGATGAAGTATCTCTTGGATTCCATATTTGGGCAAATTTTTTTTTTGTCAAAACAGTCCTCATTCAGAACTATTAATAAGTCTCTGAATTCTAGCTATTTCTTAAAAAAAAATCTTAATTAGAAAAAAACAGAAAGGAAATATATAATTTTGGTCAGTTGATTTGGATTATCAAGGTGTATTTTTAATAAAGTCACAATGGCAGTTATGACCCCCTTGATTACAGATTATCTATGTTCTAGTCCATTGCTCTATATCCTTAAGCCTTGCCCTATTAAAATCATAACTTGGCTTTCCCAGGCCTTTGAGGACTTCCTTGACCTATCATAGGAGAGAGGTGGCAATGATTCAGGTGAAATTAATTGTTTTCATGGAAGGAAAGTAGTGGGAAAACAGTGGATCACCCAGTCCAAGCAAAAAGTGAGAATCCATTGATTAAATCCCACAAAAGCCTCAGAAATCCTTTCTCTCATTATGAATTGTAGAGCTATACAATAGCTGTTTTCTTCTATTTTCTCCTCTCCTTACTCCTGCTTCCTCTTCTCTCTTTCTCTTTCTATAATTTATCCTTTCCTCTGCTCCACATATTAAGACAAGTAATCCCATACCATATGGCCAATTCTCCTGGTGCAATACATTTTTATGAAAGAAAAAAGAAAGAAAAAAAATAAGTACTTTATTTCTATGTCAATTACATGATTGCAAAAAGTCAAATATTTGTAAGCACCTCTGTATTAATTAGCTGCATTGTTCAATTTCTGTTGAAATGTTTTATTTTGAAACTCAATCAGCTTTTGGTTTTATTTAAATATTAAACCAAATTATCTGTTTGCTTATCTACATTTTTCAAGTGAATTTTTCAAGACTATTTCTCTATCAAAACTTATAAAATGGTTACATTGAGTATGTATATGTAATGCATCCATAGATAAGTATGCACTGTTCATACCAGTATATACATGTGTGTAAATAATTATGCAAGTTGATATTCATTTGCTCTTATAAATCTAGAGATAAACTCTCCAGTGCTTACATCTATTCCTATTGAATCTAGAAACATTGTCACAATTCATGTATGTGCTTCTATATGAAGCTAGGAGAAAATACCCAATTTCTTTTTCAAATGTCAACCAAACACTTTATAGATTTTTTTTTCCTCCATTCCCTCCTGTAACCCTTTTAGTTAAATTAGTACAGCTGTCTGAAAAATCAGATTTAAAGCCTTCAAACGTTTCCTTGGTCTTAGAACAGATGCCTCAGGAGACTTTCTAACAGAAAGGTACATTGGATTAGCACAGCCCGTTTTCCTACCACATTCTTTAAACAAAAGTGACAGCCCCCAAATAAGGAGGACAATTTATTGTCAGGACATATGTGGAATTTAAAGAAAGGACATAGTTTCACCCTACCAGCATGGAGACAAAAATAGATGATTTTGGAAACAATTTTATACCATTCTGGTGAACTATAGGAGGTCAAATAAAATACTTAAAACTGGCAGGCTTCCATCAATGAAATGGATGCTTGCAAAGTGAGAAGAGGTTTAATGGCAATAAAATTTAGTGTTTTCAGTTTAGAAGAGCTATCAATCCAGATACAATCCTATGCTAAAGATACTTGACATATAATAGCAATCTTGAGTGCACACACAATCATCTGGTTTTATTGGAACACACATCAATAGAAGCTGTGTTTATTGATTAGGAAAAAATGAGGCATTGTGAGACCTGAGACTGAAGCTTCAACCTCTGAAGAGAAGAATGGGTTTAGCTATGAACACAGCACCTGCTGCTGCTTTTCACCAAGTGAGATTTCAAGATCTGTTTTTTGTTTCAGTTTTTTTGTTTGTTTTTTGCTTGTGTTTGTGTTTTGTTTTGTGTGTGTGTGTGTGTGTGTGTGTGTGTGTGTGTGTGTAACTCTGATTTGAGAATTTAGACTTTGGATAAATACCTGACAATTGGGAAATACAACTGTCAGATGAGAAGTAAAACTATGTCACCAATTATAGAGAGGTAACTCATAAAACATAAATAGGAAAAATATGCAAAATAAAAAGATTTTCACTGCTCTATTCCAATTAGGTGAAGGGGGAAATGGGACTAAGTACAAACTTGTGTTTGGAAGACCTACAAAGATTTCCTCTTTGGCAAAGGAATTTTCCTTCATGAAACAATAGCTTTTGTATATAGCTTCTGAGGTAGTTTATGCAGGCACTAATCGTGCTAAAGGTGTTATTTACATACAGAAATATGTGAAGATCTGAATGGAGTGAAGATGGAGTGAAGATCAAGAATCCCCAAACAACCTGCAGTGTGCATTTTCACTTCATTATTTTAAGAACAAAATATGGATTTTAATGCTTGTGAGGCAAAATTGCAGCTAATTATGATTTGTTATGCATATCTAATTTTTTTTTTACAAAGCTATACCAAATAAAATAGTCTTTTTTAAGGCAAAGAAGAGGCTACACTTTCAACACCAACCAATCAAATCAATCAATCAATAAAATATATGAGAAGAGAAAAAATATTTTTTGAGTATTTTCTTTTTTTTTTTTTTTTTTTTTAGTGACTTTTTTTTTTTTTATTTCCAGCATAACAGTATTCATTATTTTTGCACCACACCCCGTGCTCCATGCAATCCATGCCCTCTATAATACCCACCACCTGGTACCCCAACCTCCCACCCCCCGTCCCTTCAAAACCCTCAGATTGTTTTTCAGAGTCCATAGTCTCTCATGGTTCACCTCCCCTTCCAATTTCCCCCAACTCCCTTCTCCACTCTAAGTCCCCATGTCCTCCATGCTATTTGTTATGCTCCACAAAGAGTCAACTATTTTTTGAGTATTTTCTATGGGCCAGTTGACTTAAGATTTCTGGTACAATATACCAAGAGCTTGGAAATCATCACTCCCATCTAGACATGAAAAATGCTGAATAGACTGAAAGTCAATATTCTTTTTTTTTTTTAATTTTTTATTTTTTATAAACATATGTTTTTATCCCCAGGGGTACAGGTCTGTGAATCACCAGGTTTACACACTTCACAGCACTCACCAAAGCACATACCCTCCCCAATGTCCATAATCCCACCCCCTTCTCCCAAACTCCCTCCCCCCAGCAACCCTCAGTTTGTTTTGTGAGATTAAGAGTCACTTATGGTTTGTCTCCCTCCTAATCCCATCTTGTTTCATTGATTCTTCTCCTACCCACTTAAGCCCCCATGTTGCATCACCACTTCCTCATATCAGGGAGATCATATAATAGTTGTCTTTCTCTGCTTGACTTATTTCGCTAAGCATGATACGCTCTAGTTCCATCCATGTTGTCGCAAATGGCAAGATTTCATTTCTTTTGATGGCTGCATAGTATTCCATTGTGTATATATACCACATCTTCTTGATCCATTCATCTGTTCCTCACACCAGTCAGAATGGCTAAAATAAACAAGTCAGGAAATGACAGATGCTGGCGAGGATGCGGAGAAAGGGGAACTCTACTACACTGTTGGTGGGAATGCAAGCTGGTGCAGCCACTCTGGAAAACAGCATGGAGGTTCCTCAAAATGTTGAAAATAGAACTGCCCTATGACCCAGCAATTGCACTATTGGGTATTTACCCTAAAGATACAAACGTAGTGATCCAAAGGGGCACGTGGACCCGAATGTTTATAGCAGCAATGTCCACAATAGCCCAACTATGGAAATATTCTTTTTATATACCAAAGAATTCAGGTCACAAGCCTAACTGCTAAAAACTGAAAGACAGACAAGCAGATACAGAGAATCCCTACTTATTTGAAGCAGAAGCACAAGAGCAGAACCCTACGACTGGAGCCAGTATCAGTCAGGACTTTAAACTATAATTGAGGAATTGGAGACGGCACAGTAATAGTTAAAAACTCATAGGTGATCCATTCCTGGGAGTGAGGGGCATGGGAAACACAGCAAATATAAATACACCCTACACCCAGAAAGACATAAAACCTTGCACAAAATGTTGACTACTTGGTAGTCATGTCCTGCTTTTAACAAAAAATAGCAAAGCATGGTTAAGACAAACCACACTCTGTAGAGGCAAAGCATCAGGACCAAAACCGGATATACTGCACCCCACCCCCCCTCCAGTCACAGAAAATATATTCCAAGAGCTTCACTAGATGCATGCAATTGTGGGTAGCACATAACCCTATATATGCTATGTTTTCCTATTACATAAATACCTATGATAAAGTTTAATTTATAAGTTTGATACAACAAGGAATTGACAACAATAATAAAATAGAACAATTATAACAATATACTGTAATAAAAGTTATTTGAATATGGTAGCTCTCTCTCAAAATATCTTACTATTCTGTACTCACTTCTCTTCTTCCTGTGATGATGTGGGTTGGTAAAATTCCTGCGTGATGAGATGAAGCGAGATGAATGGTACAGGCATTGTGATGGAGCATTAGGCTACTATTGACCCTCTGACAATTCATCAGAATGAGGATCCTCTGCTTCTGGACTGTGGTTGACCACAGGTAACTGAAGCCACAGAAAACAAACACATGGAAAATGAAGTCATGGAAGGCAAAATCATGGTTAAGTGGGGACCACTATGTAGGGAGATTTTTAAATGGTCACCTTGGGAATTTAAAATAATTATGATTCATATGTGTAGGGGGTTACTGGAAAAGGAAGACAAGATGTAGGAATGGATAGGTAATATAAGCAGAGAGATGGAAAATCTAAAAAAAAAAAAAGAGGAAATGCTAGAAATAAAAGACTAACAAAAATATTCTTTTAATGAGTTCATCAACAGACTAGACATAAATATAGAAGGAATTAGTCAATTTGAAGCTATGTCAATAAAAATCTGAAATGCACAGAGAAAGGGAAAATAAGATGGAATAGAGTATCAAATCACTGTGGGTTGATTACAAAAGATGTAGCATATGTATAATGGGAATACCAGAAGGAGAAGAAAGAGAGAAAAGAGCTGAAGAAATTTTTGAAAAATAATAGAATTTTCTAAAATTAACAATATACACCAAATTAGAGATGTAAGAAGCTCAGCAAGAAATAAAAACAGGGCAAATACTAAAATTCTATACCTAAGCACATCAGGTTCAACTTTAGAAAAATCAAAGCCAAAGAGAAAATTTTGAAAGAAGCCCAAGAATAAAGAGCATTTCCTTCAGAAGAACAGGGATGAGAATAACACTGGACATTGCTTCAGAAACCGCTGAGACTATACATGCAAAAAGTGAATGGAGTGAAATATTTAAGTTATTGAAAAGAAAAAATGCCAACTTAAAATTTTGTTTTCAACAAAATTATCCTTCAAAAGTAAAAGAGAGTATTTTGATGATTCTGGTGTGTCAAGACCGGCTCACTACTTATAACAAATGTACCACTCTGGTGAGGGATGTTGTTAATGGGGGAGGCTATGCATGTTATGGTTAGGGAATATTGGGCAAATCTATGTAGCTTCCCCTTGTTTTTTCTGTGAATCTAAAACTTTTCTGAAAATAAAAAAAGTCTTTTTAAAAATTAATTTCTTAGATTTAAAGAAAAAAAGCGAAGCAAAATACTTTCTCAGACAAGTAAGACTTAAGGGAATTTGGGGATTTTGTTCTGTTTTTCCCTCTTCTTTTATTGGGAAATTGACACAGGGCATATCACAGGGCAGGAAACAGTGTGATGCCTCCTGGCAAGATCCAGAACAATGGTAGCCAGCATCAGGGATCCCACCACCATGGCCAGACCTAAGCCCCCACATCACAGAGGTGTGAAGAGAGGTTGACCCCTGCACACCATGATCACCAGTCTTCCCCAGGAAGATGAGAGGCTCCACAGCGACTTCTGCTTCTTCTGTCACATGACTGTGATTTTCATTTCCAGAAGCAGACTTGTGCCACCCTCTTTCTAGGTGGGACATTCTCCTGGAATGGCCTGGAAGGCCACAGCTACCTTTGTTACAATATTGACATTTATCAGCAGTGCTTTCTACTGGGGATCCCCTGTTGGTAGACTTAACCTGCAAGAAATGTTTAAAGAAGTTTTTCAAAGAAATGACAAATTATACAGGTCAGAAACTCAAAACTACATAAAGAAAGAAAGAGCGTTAGAGAAGGAGAAAATAAAGGAAATTTTTTTTTAATTTTTTCTATTCTTAATTGATCTGCTAGATAATAGTTTGTCAAAATAATAACAATAATGTATCTGGTGATTATAGCTTATGGATAAGTGAAACAAATGACATCAATGTTATAATGGATGGGAGGGATGAAATGGGAATACTCTGTTACAAGTACTTGCATTACCCATTTAGTCAATATAGTATTATTTGAACATGAATTTGGGTTAGTTTTAAACGTGTTTTGTAAACTCTAGGGCAAATATGGGCCAGTCGTCTTACATGGTTTAATTTACATAATTTATCCAGCCCTGTGTTGTAATACTTTTATTCCATTATAAATGTGAAAAGGAAACATAGTTTAGGAAATCAAACTAAATATTTATAGAAGAGAAAACTAAGGCTCATAGAAATTAGTTAAATCACGTACTTAATACGTGGCATACTCATGATTTTAACCCATTTACGTCAGCTTTCAAAGCTTGTAATTTCTACCACAGTTACATGAAGCTTCTCATTTATGAGCTGCCTTTAAAAGATCAAGGAGCAAACTCATTAAATGATAAAAGAAAATCAAAACAAAACAATAGATAATATTCTTATTTAAAAATGAGAGAAGGAGCATGTTGGAAGTAACACATCTATTTGTCACATTTACATTAAGTAAAGTGTGGTGGTAGAAAATACATATTTGAAAAAGTCTAATTCTTTATAATCCCAGGGTAGTACTGTTATTAAGAAACCTAAAGATATAAATCATCAAAAGATGGAAAACTGATGTCCTCCAGTGTTCTGGAAAGGCATCCAGATCTTACTTCCCAATTCAGTTCAGAAGTTCCTGCATGCCTTCCATAAATTTTATCCGTCAGGTACACCATGTCCTGGAGGAGAAGACCCTCTGGGATTTGTGAACCAGAATAGCTCTAATTGTTAGAAAGTTCATCTTTATATTGTTTTAGAAACTACCTTCATTAGTCCTAATTCTGCTTTTTGAATAAAAACAAGTACCTTTGCCACATGGCAGTCTTCAGCGTATTTGAAGTATGTCTCATGACTTGTCTGGACTAAACATTCCTATGCTTTCCCTTTGGGAGGAAGAGTCAAGACTTTCAATTTTCTAGCTGCTATCTCGAGGCATAGTTCCAGATTGGTGGCGCATGCTTGCAGAATATTTTTCTTGGCCCACACATATTTAAAAACATCAATTGCCAAGATGAAAATTTAGAAGATGTGCATAATAATAAATCCTTCTCACATTTTGGGAAGTACTTGAAGGTGTCCAGATCAAAGGCCCCTAATGTGGTCACCCCTTCACCAGGGCACACACTACTGGTTCATCACAACCTTCACCAGTCACTGCCTGAGGCGGGCCAGTGGCTGCTGCCAAGTCAACGTCTCATCTTTCTTCCTCTCCCTCTCTTTCACACACTGTCTCTCTCCCTCCTTCCCATTCACTCCCCTCTCTTCCTGACTTCCTTTCTTCCTTCTTTCTTTTCATTCTGGATCTACTTTATTCCTCTTCAATACCTGCCTGGCACCTGAGGCAATTAAATTTGTTCCTAAACCATGATGTTACTGTCCTTCACAAGACTTTATATCCAGAACCAAGCACAATAGAGCATTTTTTTAGACCACCCTCTTTGATCATGATGAAGACAACTGCACTACATTTCTGGTATTTAATTCACAGTCAAGTGCTACTTTCTACACAGCTGGAATTCCTTGAAAACCACTTGCAGACTCGACAGTCCCCTACATCCTAGAGGGATACTTGGAGCTCCAGCTAACTGAGACAAAACATAAGTCACTCCAGCAGTGACTCATAACTGTGTTCCAATAACTCAGCTTTTCCCCTATTCTCACTTGAACCTTTATTGTAATGATTGGGTCCTTGACTCTTTAGTTGTGCTAAAGCTCCTGCTTAGAAACTTGTCATTCCAGAACATGCACCTGGTCTTTAGACTTAGTCTTTAAACTGATGCTGTTCCTGACCATAAATGGACAGCTAATTGCTTGCATGTCAGAATGAATCCTGATGTTGGATTCCACCATTATACCAGCATCATTATTTGTTATCGTCTTCCCCTAACTGCTGGGTTAATATGCCTGCTTCTGTGCAGGGCTCTCGTCCCCTCTGTGGCAACTGTATGTCTGGGGACAGGATCAGATCCAGGTCCCAGACTTTGTTAGTGGTCTGCATGATGCTTCTGTTAAGTAAGTCACACACATTTTTTTTTAAAATATATGTATAAATAGTAGGTAATTCTTTGTTCCATGCCATTTGAATTTTTAGTCTCAATATTTACTAGTAATATAATTAACAATGTAGCATATGACCGTTTTTATATTAGCATGGAGTTACATTCACAAAATAGTCACAGAGGGCCACATTTCTGAGTTTTCTTTTCTTTCAGTTACCATCAACCTCCATGTTGCTCAGCTGAGCACTAAACCATAAGTTGCAGTTGGATTTTTTGACCAAATTGCAGAATTTTATGTTCCTACTACATTTACCTAGCTAGATATAGCCTTTTGCTTCATTTTGTAAATACCTGTACAGCCTTGATTAAGTCAATCCACTTATTACATATGCATTCTAATTTTCAAGCTAGAAATTGGTAATTATCCCTTTCTTACCTACAAAGTAACTAAAGCAAACTTTGAACAGGCGAAGTACAGAGACTTGTGGCTCCTTACTATTGATGATTCTATGAGTTAATACATTTCCTGATTTATTACCTCATTAGGACTTGAGTTTTAGTCTTTTCCCCTCTTATTATAACAATGATGTTTTTAAGAATGGGAGAATATCCAATAAGTAAACATAGATTATGGTATTTAAAATTCTGAGTTAAAATTTCTTCACCAAATACTCTAGGTAGAAATGATAGAAATTTGATGTATAAAAGATATATGTAATATTTGGATGTATCTGCAGATCTTGGGGGCATTTGGGTGACAGAGTCGGTTAAGCATCCAACTCTTGGTTTCGGCTGGGGTCCTGATCTAAGTAAGGGCTGTGGAATTCAGCCCGACAGGCTCTGAGCTCAACACTGACTCTGCTTAGGACCCTCTCTCCTGCTCCCTCTGCTCCTCCCCACTGTGCACTCTCTCTAAAATAGATCTAAAAAAAAATCTGTAGGGGAAAAAAACCCCGAATCTGTAGAACTGAGGCTGATTCAAAGTGAGGCAGAGAAAATAAAACAGAATCTAGTCTGACTCCTAAGTCTATGATGTGTGATGAGGTATATGGAGTACCCCAGCTAATAGAGGATGGGACTTAAGAAGGAGGAAGAGAGTACATTCTATTTTAGTATGTGGTGTGTCAGGGTTCTATGGGACATCCTAGAATAGGTATATGTATTAATTATGCACAGAGAGATGTATTAATTTGGAACTCTAGAAGTTCTGTAGAGGAGGAACGAGATCTGGAATTCAATAGTGAAGAGGCATGATGACATGAGGATGAGAAAAGGGAATGTGCAGAAAAAAGAACATTAAGGGACATTACAGGACTTGCTTAAATTGTGATGTTAACTACCCCACTGAATAAACAATATTCAAAAAGAAATCGGGGGTGCCTGGGTGGCTCAGTTGGTTAAGCAACTGCCTTCAGCTCAGGTCATGATCCTGGAGTCCCGGAATTGAGTCCTGCATCGGGCTCCCAGCTCCATGGGGAGTGTGTGCTTCTCTCTCTGAGAGAGTCAAGAAGGACTTATTAAAGGAAAAATTTTAAGAAGAAAGTAGCTTATTCTTAGCTTACATTTGAAAATAAAATGAAATTCCACACTAAAACTACCAAAGACAGTAATGATAAAAGTATGAGTAAAGTTTACTTAAAATTGTTGATCTACATACACAAATGCAATGTGAGCTGGTCCTTTCTTATTAAAATCAGACACCATGACTGAAAAGGCTTTATTTCAAGGCCACATGGATGGTTCAATAAAAGCAAATCTGATAGTAATATCTAATTTCAAAAATAATGGATAAAAACTGCATCTCAACATAGCCCAAAAAGTGTTTCATAAAATTCAATATCCAACCCTAGTTAAAAGATAATAATGCCAGCCTAATCATTAAAATAATATTTCTTAACATGGTAAAAAATATTTATATAATAAAAGATGGTATTGAACAGTGAACTAGTAGATGCATTTCTATTAGAATTAGGAATAAGAAGAGTGTGACAGTCATTACTGTATTAGGTTATATTCTAGAACATAATAAGATAAGAAAATATCTAATATAAATGAAAGAGAAAAAAGCATTATTGACATAAAATATTTTTGATGCTTAGAGAATTCAGGAAAAAAGGTAGCTAAATATTCAAATTTTGAGAGAATATAGAAAATTTTATTAAAAGAAAAATTTAAAAATCATTACTTTATTTCATACTAGGGAAGATCAGCTAATCATGAAAAGTTAAAATTGTCTTTTTATTCACTTTAGTAATAATGATAGTAAGCTTAAAATAGAGGCCATATTTTGGTTTTGGCTACTCACTATCTCCTCCTCCTGTTTGATAGAGTAATCTCCCAGTTTTATGGAGGGGAGCTGGAGATGTCCATTCCATGAGCCATCTAGATCCCAGAGCCACTCTGGCCGTCTGCTTTTTTTGAGCCCATTATTACCCTTTGTTTATAGACATACCCTATAAAAGTTTAATTGATTTGAAACTGTTAGGATAGTTTTATTGCTTTCAACCAAGGAAATAAAAAATAGATATGGGGACCAAAAGAAAGAAAAATGTAATAAAAGAGCCAAAGAACACATGAACAATTAGGTGTATGTTGCTCCTGGAAGGAGAGACCCATCAAAAAAGATGAAGTTTTTTCCCAAATTAAGGATTATAACTCTATGCAAGCACAATTCTACTATTGGAGATGTGACCTTAACTAATTAACACTGTATTTTATTTGAAAAAGAAATGCAAGAAAACAGGGCAACTTTTACAAATATAATGCTATGCCTCTTCCCATCAGATAAAAAATAATAATAAAGAACAAATAGGCCCTGTTTATTATAGCAAGGAACAAGAATAAACACATAAAAAGACATTAAAGAAATTCTGGCAATAACTGCACATAGGATAAAATTATAATTGAAAAGTAGCAAAAAATTATTTGGTGATATGCTCTCCCCCTATGTAACACACACACACACACACACACACACACACACACAAGATTCCAGTTTCATTAACGTGTTTAGATTTAGACTACAAAATAAAAGAAAATTTTTAAATAAAAATTTCATCCCCTTGTTGTAGGATGGGTTTAGGTTTGGGGTGGGAGAGACCAAACATCATAAAGGACTGAAATAAATCCATTTACATGAAAATATAAAAATAAAAATCAGTGCATGACAAAATTTGCCATAAATAAAGTTTAAAATATATTTTACAAGTGAAAAGATATTTTCCCTCATTAGCAATCCAATATTGTAGTTGTTAACAACCAATCAAATGGAGAATGAGTGAACAAACCTAGTGGAAGGAGGACCCCCAACACTGTGGAGAACAGATCAGTACATTTCTAAAGGGCAATTTGGTAAAAAAAAGAAATAAATAGATAAATAAATAAATTTTAGATTCTAAGTGCACAACAATTTCTATTCAGCAAATTTATTTCTAGAATTTATTAAAATAAAATAACGTGACCAAAAAAACACATATGTGTGTGGTTCTTTGAACGTAATAGTAATAATTTGGAAATGACCTGAATGACCAATGGCAGTGGTTTATTTATAAGAAAAAGTGTAGCATAACCATGCTGAAAACACTATATAGTCATTAAAATGTCTCAACTATAACTAGTAGTAATGAGCAGATAGCCACAAGATAGCAAGTATAATAGAGCTGGTTGCTATATTCAGTATACAGACTCTACTTTATGGGATATAATCCTAAATTATTAAACGAAAGTCTGGAGGACAGCAAATAATTAGAGTAATTACTGAGGCACAGGAAATTAGGCTTTTTAATTTTTCTTATTTTTTATTTCATACATTTTTGTGCCACTTGCATTTTCACACAGGTCAACTATTATTTTGTAATTATAACAGTAATAGAAGTTCAATTTTGAAGGAAAAGTTGGGTCAGAAAAAAATAAATCATACATTTGGATCCAGTAATCTCACATACTATAGTTGATTCAGAGAAAATAATTCAAAAGAAGAAAAATCTATAGACTATTTTATTGGAACAAAATTTATAATTGTTAATTATTAAAACCAACAATATATCCAACAATAACAGAATATGCCATTTGATATAATACTGCAAGCTATTTAAGTATGTTTATGAAGTTTTGTAAGAACCTGGCACAATGTATTTGACAAAAATAATGAGTGACAAAGCAAGATATAAGTGGAAACATTACAGCTGTGGGCATATAGATGATAGATTTCAACAGCATCATTAAGGTGGGTAGGAATTTTGTTAGTGTGTAGATTTATTTCACTTTTTCACATTTCCTAAGTTCTATTTTTTCCAGTTTTACTAACTTCTAAGCAATATGAGGGCAACTACCAGACCTGCTTATTTATACTTTTCAAGTAAAATTACTATAATATTTCCTCATTTACACCTCAGTGGTATTAATCTCAGAAGAAGATAACTCCCAGATTGGAAATTAGGTTTATAAACAAGAGAGAAGGGCCCAGTAAGGGGATGGTGGTGGGAACACACAGTTGACACGGATACAGTCCATCAGTAGGTTCTAGGCACTGGTTTTGTTTGTTTGTTTGTTTGTTTGTTTTAAGATTTTATTTTTATTTATTTGACAGACAGAGATCACAAGCAGGCAGAGAGGCAGGCAGAGAGAGAGGAGGAAGCAGGCCTTCTGCTGAGCAGAGAATCCATTGCGGGGCTTGACCCCAGGTCCTGGGACCATGATCCGAGCCAAAGGCAGAGGCTTTATCCCACTGAGCCACTCAGATGCCCCGGTTCTAGGCACTGTTGCAAGCATGTCACAAGCATTAATTTCTTTAATCCTCATCCTGTCATGGAGGGACTATTGATAAGCTATTTTATAGATGAAAAAAGATGCCTTATAAAAAAAAGTTAAGGACTAACAGAAACAGTCTTTAACTGCATCTGAATTCTGGCCCCAGAGTTTGCCATTTGTAACACCTTATGTTAGCTAATATGGTTTTCACATAACATTCCTTTTCTCTAAGTCCAAAGTATCATTTAAAATTAAGAAACAAAAATGCATATATTTAACTTACACAGAATCTAGACTGTGTGGGGAGTTTATTAATATTCATTGTTTGTTTGTTTGTTTATTTTTTTTTTTTGGGTATTCATCCTTTCTGATGGAGGCATAATACTCTATACACAATGGAATACTATGCAGCCATCAAAAGAAATGTTTGTTTATTTTTGAGACAGACCAAGTAGATAAGACTGACAATTGCAAAATATGGTTGGTTGAATTTTTCCTGAATCATCTTAATGGATCCCTGGCAGGGGAACACAAATTTCCATTACATGGAGAGGAGCAGCCACTAATGCTGCTTAAAGCCAATCGACTGAAAGATTTTGGTCGGAAATGTTATAAAGTCATTTGCAATGCAGCACAAAAAGTATTTTCAGGGAGAAAAAAATGATTATTTTTAGCAGGTAGATTTGCCACAGGGTACAAATGTGTTCCTCACTTGTACTTCCTATGCTTTTTGTGAACTGTAAACTGTACAGATTAAGCTTTACATCTACTGCCAATACAATACAAAGTCAACTATTAAGCTGTTTCACCGTAAGGATAATTAACTTGTACGTCTTAGAGATAATGCTTTACAAATATAATCATACCTTTGTAAGCCCTTCTTTTTCTTCATTTCATAACGGTTTGAGGCTATGTATCCTATAGCTGGGATGGTCCTATCTAGTCTGATGTTATTTTATTGTTTTGGTACACTTGATTTTAAGAAACATAATTATCTTTTCAGCAGATCTATGGGTGGTACTGTGAGACATTATTAGCAATCTACAAAATCTACACTGAGCAATCTGCAAAAGCATGATGTATTTTATACCTCTTTGATGATATGATAATATAAAAAGCATTCATATTTTATACCTCTTTAGAGTCAATGAAATGGACAATAGCGTTCTGCTATTCTGTAATATATAGCAATTTTTGTTTCTTTCTTATTTTGAAGCACTCAGTGCCTTCTATAGCCAGTGGATCTTACACCTCAAAAAGAGTGTTTGAAACAAGATGATATACATAAAAGCTCTCAGGAAGATAAAAATAGAGCAATATATTCTTCTCCATCATTCTTAACGTTTAATTCTTACGCCTTTTTTATTTATTACATCTCACTCTCCCTTTCCTTCAGCCTAAATATCTAATCTCCCTCCTTTCATCCTACAGGGGGTAGATTTCCTGCTAGTCATCAATCAATGAAGACATTCAGTCTACTTTGGGTATGGTCAGGGAACTTACCTCACATTCCAAAATTTTCATTAAATTATGTTTAAACAATGGGAGTAGATAAGCCATCAATTCACTATACTGTCATTCAAAAATTAAACCTATCTTGTTAAAGCATCTGTGATTTGACACTTCCTTTTTTGGTCTTTAAATTCATATCTCCATCACCTTAAATGGATTCCAGCTCGAGTCACAGCAGGAAACATCAGTTAATATAAAACACGTGCACTGTGATATCAGACAGAACTGGGTCCCCATCCTTGTCTTGCTATTTCATGTTTGTGCGTTTACCATTGACCTACGTAATCTTTCTAAACATTGGTTTCCTTATCTGCCAAGTAAGCCCAGAAACAGGGCCTCTCAAGTTGTTATGAAGTCTCATACATCCTATGCCGTTTAACGAACTCTCTATGTGTGATAAGAAGTGTAGTTTTTTTTTTTCTTTCCATCATAATTAAATCAAGTCCTCTTCGGACAGTGATTTTTAAGAGTCCTAAATAGTCTTTAATACCGAGATGATAGGCAGTATAAACTCTTTGCCTCTGGGTCTTAGCAGGCGTGACCAAATTACATCTAAGCCAAAGGCCCTGAAACCTCCAAACCAATACGCTATTTGTTTAAGAATTAGATGTATCCTACAGACTAATTTGGATTCTAGATGTTTAGTTTTCTCTTTTATTCTGCCTGCAACCAAGATGATAACTGAAAAGAGATACAAGAAATGTTTACAGTTCAGTTTATCCTCCCGTGTTCTTCATTAACTTACTGCGGGTGTTGTTCTTTTAAAAGGCCAAGGTTCACGGTTCTGTTTTTTAATTGCCATTCACTCTGTCCTACTTCTTCCAGGAGCATCGGCTTTATCATTGCCTGTGCGATTTACAGCGCTTCCTTCCATCGTCAGCTTGCTAATAGGCAGTTGTTGAACTCCCTGGAGTCTAAACTAGGAAATCTGAGCAGTATGTAATTGCTACAGCTGGAATCGCATTCCACTTCAGAAGCTCCTAAACAGCATTCTCAGATGTGTGAATATCCATTAGTGACCCAAGGGGATTACTCCCTGGCACCAAGTTACCCTTTACGAGAGGCCTGGATGATGAGACTTTCTCCTCCCGGAAGCAGAAGGTGAGGAGAGGCAAGGGGCGTAGAGTTGGTGAATTCAAAGAGAAAAAGGGTGGCTCGAGCCAGTGCTTTTAAAAGAGAAAAATTCCTAAGGGAAACTATAAAATTTGGCCTCGGGGGTATGTAAGTTTAATATTTATATTGAGTAAATAGCTAACATATTTATCAGAACATCCAAGGGCACTAAGGCTAAGAAACATGACTTGATCTTCCTGTGTCTGTTTATGTGGATGGTAATTGACAGTAAGCAACACTGAACTTTCACTTCCTGTTCGCTGTATCTAGGACGGACAATACTGGGAGGATGACTCAGTTGCTCCAGCAGCAACTGCCCTTTGAGGAAAAAGCTTCCTGATTTCACCATGTCTCTTTTTAAATATTTCTACTCTTCCTGCCCACCCCCAACAGCTCTTCAGCTTCTCTTTTTGCAACAGCACCTCTAACCACTGTCCCCTCGATGTTCTAGCAATTGGAAAAGCTCCCCTTCCCAGTTTTCAGATCAAGGGAGAAATCATTTTGCACAGACATGCCTATTTTACAGAAGAGGTTCAAAGGTTTTCTTGCATAAATGATGTCTGTGTTACTACATTTGCGCAATCAATGTGAAAAGTCTACCATGTGTTCAAGTAATATGCATGGTGAGAGGAGAAACAGAGAAAATTCTAGGGACAAATTTATGTTTTAAAAAAAAAATTTTTTTTTTCAAATTTATGATTTAAACCCATGCTATCAGCTAAGTGAGGAAAGAGTCCAATTCAGAATCAGGAAAGTATCTGACCACATTGTGTAGTTTTTCACAATGCCTAGAGAAAATTTTGCTTCTCGTAGTAAATATACCGTGTAATATGAGTGTAACAAATAGAAGATTTAATAAGATAAGATTTAAAATGGTAAGTGAATGCATGAATATAAAGATCATATAATTGGGATTAGAAATTTCCTAGGCCAAGAGTAATAGCTTGAATGGCTCATGAACAGATGGGTCTTCAGATTTCATCCATCACAGCATGTTTCACAGCCCTGGCTGCACATTAGAATCACCCAGGGAGCTTTAAAAAAAAAAAAATGTTGCCTGAGCCCCACCTCCAGAAATGCTGATTTAATTGGTCTGCGGTGGGCCTAGGCATGGGTATTTATTAAAATCTCCCCAGGTGATTCTAATATGCGGTCAGGGTTAAGAATCACCACATTACAACCTTGCAGGCAGGTTCTTAGAATGACTTGCAGATTGAGGAATACACATCTTTTGCTGATCAATTAGGGGAAGGGAAAGAGAGAAAGAGAGAGAGAAACAAGGAAGAGTGTGAGAATATGAGAGAGGAAGGGATGCTGGGAGAGGGAGGAGGAGAGAGAAAAGAAAGAAAGAGAGGGAGGGAGGAAAGGAGAGAGAGAGAAAGTCTGATTATTCTAACTTATAATACTGTAACATTTATTCAATAATTGGCATATATAGATATAGATTTCTTAGTGAATATCACGTGAATCATCATATATATATAATATATGTGAATCATATATATATGATGATATATATATATATCACGTGAATATAATCAAATAAAGTAAAAACGCCTGTGAAATTATAACTGACAAAAGCCATGAAACAAAAAAACACATAGTGTTATAGGAAAAGTGTTCTTCTATATTTCCTGGGAGGCATGGGTTTCCTGATGAAGTGCGGTTTTGAACTGAGATCTTCATTACAAGAAAAGATGAAAAAGTGGAGTGATATATGACAGAGGGACCTGCATGTACAAATGTCCTGACTCAGTAAGGCTGTCATATAAAGATAAGGGACATATTAGTTTGATATGTCCCTAGAAAAATATGCAAGAGTCAGTTCATGCTTCTTGGCCGTATAATGTTGGTTTGTGTGACACATTAAGGCTTTTTTTTTTTTTTTAAAGATTTTATTTATTTATTTAAGACAAGGGCGGGGAGAGAGAGAGCAGGGAGAGGGGCAAAGGGAGAGGAAGCAGCAGACTCTCCACTGAGCAAGGAGCCAGATACTGGCCTGGATCCCCAGACCCTGAGAAGGCAGACACTTAACCAACTGAGCCACCCAAGCACCCCCCTCCCCATTAAGGCTTTGATTATTACTCTAAAAGCAGAGGAAGTTGGGGGGGCACCTGGGTGGCTCAGTGGATTAGGCCACTGCCTTCGGCTCAGGTCATGATCTCAAGGTCCTGGGATCGAGCCCCTCATCAGGCTCTCTGCTCAGCAGGGAGCCTGCTTCCCTTCCCCTCTCTCTGCCTGCCTCTCTGCCTGCTTGTGATCTCTCTCTCTCCGTGGAATAGATAAATAAAATCTTTTAAAAATAAATAAATAAAAGCAGAGGAAATCGATGAAGCATTTTAAAGAAAAGTGAAGTATTATCAGACTTGTATTTGTAATGACCATCTAATCATTAGGAGGAGACTGTGTTGGAAGAAGGAAAGTGTAGATAAAGGGAGACTAGCAAACTAGTCTGGGTAAGAAAAGATAGAAGTTTGGCTTAGGGAGATAGCAGCTCAAACGAAGAGAAGTAGAGGATTTCAAAGGGCATTTAAAATAAGGAATGTAGTGGTGAAATACAATGTGGAAGAGGACCACATTTGGGGAGAAGACTAGGAAGATTTTTTTGTACATATCAAATTAGAGTTAGTTTTAGATCATCTAAGTGAAAATATCAAGCTAGTTATAGGTTTTGTGGGTCTGAGGCGCAAAGAGTTTTTTTAATAAGAAATACAAATTTGGGAGTCATTTGCAAAGAAAGTGGGTTAATGAATACCAACAGATGAAATTCTTTTGGAGAAAGTATAGGGTTTGAAGAGAGGAGAGCCTAGGGCTTGATCTTTAAAAACATCTGGTATTGCGACCAGAAGAAAACTAGAAAAGCATGTCTTACATTTATTTCAAAATTTTCCCCCTTTCATTTTCCTGGATTTATGCATCACAATATAGACATTTCCATGAAGTTAGGATTCATTTATACCGAAACATAGTCATTAATGTTTTTGTTCCCAACCAATACACTTCTCAAAGTCATAGATTTATTATAGTTTTATAATAAAGACACACTGAGAAAGGATGATCTGTTGCTCAGAGAAAAATAGATGATTTGAAAGGGAGTGAGAGGTTTAAAATTATTTTAACACCTGAAATTTTATGAAAATTAGTATAGATCTAATCAACAGGTACTGATGATTAACAACTAGTTCTCAAAAATGGAAAAGCAAATCTGATTTAGAACAATTGTCCATTTTTATGGTATAAATATCCCTACCACAGTTGATTTCCAGTTTCCACAATGTCACTGAATTTAGAGTTCAGAGAAGAGTCACAAAATTGGTTCTAACACAATAGGTTCTAACTCCAATAGGAACCAGTTTAAGGAAAAAATGAAATCTCAAGAGGCCACCCAACTTCCATAATCTCATAGTCCTCACAAAGTGCAATATCTGAGAAAGAACCCAGATCATCTCATGAGTCCCGTGTTTTTTCTACTCACCTTGTTAATAATAGTAATATAGACCAGTGGTTCTCAAAGTATGATCCTGGGACCAGCAGCCTCAGCAGTATCTGAGCAATTCATAGACATGAAAAACTTACAAGCCCTCCTCAAGCCTACTCAACTGGAAGATCTAGGACCAGACAAAGTGTGCTTTAGCAAACCTTCCAAGGGATTCTGATACATGCTAAGGGGATGAGAATCAGACCTGGTCAATAACTATCTTGACTTTTTAAATACTTTGTGCTTCTCAAGGAATTATTATTCTCTCAGCCATGTTTCCTATAAACCCTAATTCTAATAACAGTGTAAAACTGTTCTTTAGGAAAACCAGTCTGGAAGCTTTCTTAAATTCGACAACGGGAAAATAAAAATTCAGAAAAAATATTGAGATCCTGATTTATTTTGCTGTGAACCAAACAAGAAATAGCCCCAAGGTAGAAGCTGTAGCAACATCTTAAGGGAAGTGAAGCCTAACAAAGAAATTTTAAATGCCTCCAAGGTTTTCAGCGTGGTGAGCTAGAGGGAGAAGGGTTTCATCAAATAAAAATAGTAATTATTATTATAGTCTTGTCCATAAATCTTTCCTTGTTTCTCTGCAATTAATGATTCCTTGTCTTTTGAACACACTCAGAGCTATGAATGTAACTTTTGTAACATATATTCTATTTTATTTTCAATCTCTCCCATTGTGGATACAGGTCTTTATTTATATCCCTTGCAAAATTTGGCAGAGTGTCTTTAACATAATAGATAATTCTAATAACAGAAATAAGGAGTCCATATGTAGAAATCACTTTGCAAAAGTGATCAATTTGGTCAATATTTACTTGAGGGGCGCTTGGGTGGCTCAGTGGGTTAAAGCCTCTGCCTTCAGCTCTGGTCATGATTCCGGGGTCCTGGGATGGAGCCCCACATCAGGCTCTTTGCTCAGTAGGGAGCCTGCTTCTCTTCCTCTCTCTCTGCCTGCCTCTCTGCCTACTTGTGATCTCTATCTTTCAAATAAATAAATAAAATCTTAAAAAAAAGTATTTACTTGACACTTCAGGACAATGGAACACAGTTGGAGTGAACTTTGCAGGAGTGCCTTGACCACACATAAACCTTCAGAACTAAGTTCAAACCAATGCGTTCTTTTTTTTTTTTTTTAAGATTTTATTCATTCATTCCTTCATTCATCCTTTTATTTAATTTACAGAGCGTGCACATGTGCACACATGCAGTGGAGGTGGGGGGTGGAGGGAGAAAGAGAATCTCAAGCAGACTCCCTGCTGAGCATAGAACTGGTTACAGGGCTCAATCCCACAACCCTGTGATCATGACCTGAGCTGAAATCAAGAGTCAACACTCAACTGAAATTGGCCCCAAAGCAATTGGCCCCAAACCAATGCATTCCTAAGTGAATTTCCTTTGCTTCAGCCAACATGCATTCCACACACAACAAATCCCCCTGATTTTAGTGCTCCCGTGATTTGTTTATATTCCTATAGTTTTGGGTCCTAAAACTGTTAAAACCTCTATTTTATATTCACAGAGAGGCCAATCTCTTAATATAGGTTTAATTTTAGGAAAAAAATGTTATATTTTTGGGACAGTTCCATTCCTTATATTCTTCTACCCTGAAATAAGCAAAATTATATGGATCTGAGTATGAAAGAGCATGCATACTAGAACAAGATTCCTAGAACTGAACCAGTTCTATCCCTTAAACTCTGACCTTTATTTCATATAGGTCTCAATCTGAAAAATTTGATATCATAATAATATTTACAACAAAGAAGACTAAAATGTCGGTCTGAATAGAGAAATCAGCACAGGACCTGAACCAATCACAGCCCATGCATCTAAAACCTACATAAGAACATTTTAAGAGGTAAGAATTTAGTTAGTTGAAAGTCACTCATATAAAGGAATTCTTATTTATTTTTAGTTGTCATAATTGGATTGTGGTTATGTTTTTGTTTAAAGAATATTTGTCTTTTAGAGATTTATTGAACTATGCATAGAAGAAATAATATAATACTTAGATTTGCATGAAAATAATCTAGTGAGAAGCCACATATGAAACAAAATCAGACACACTGCTGAAATTAGAATATATACACATGGGTTTTATTTTACTATTCCATTCATTTTTGCATACATTTTAAAAACATCTAATAAGAATAATAAGAGTTAAGAAATGAACTACACTTTCCTGTGCTTTAATTCTTTTTGCTGTTTTTTGAAAAGCTTGACTCAAGTAGGCAACTGCTTCGACTGTATGACTGTATGCCCATGGCTTCTGGGACTGACAAAATATAAAGAAGTCACTGAAATAACTCTCTCCTAGCGTCAAAGAGGTGTATCCCTCCCACCCAAACATATGGATAAAGGGGATTTTCATGCAAAAAAGAGTATATTGTATGTAAATAAAGTAATTTTTCAGTACCTATGAGCAAGAACGATACTTTCTTGTGGCTCAAAGATCTAGTAACCTAGTCAATTTAGAAAACTGTCCCGTTGGGTGAAGCATATTTATATATTGATTAGACAGCAAGGAATAAGGCAATTTCAGTATAAAGAGATATCAGAGTAATGAAAACATGGGAAGTGGTGGCCAAATGACAAATTTACCACAACTATTAAAATAGGGAATACTTTTCCAAACCTTTGCAAATCTACCTTTGTGGAAAAGCTTTTTAAGTAACAGATGTGCTCTACAAGAATCACAAAGAAAATGCACAGATAACATTGAACCTCATTTAACCTAATTAAGTCTTAGGTAACTGATAGAAGACAGGTTTCAAACCATCCCTAAATAATGTATCTCAAGATAATATACGTATATAATATTTATATACTAAATATCCATATTTCTAATATATATATTTCTTCATTTAGATCTGATTTTGGTGATCTCTCTTATTAAGTTTCTTTATATTTATCAGGACAAGATTGTTTTTGATCTTTTAATGTAACCCATTGTTAAGTCATTGTTGTGGCAAAAGAGAATGTTTGACTTCCAAGGAATTTTGAT
The DNA here is from genome assembly GCF_009829155.1 of Mustela erminea. Taxonomy (NCBI): domain Eukaryota; kingdom Metazoa; phylum Chordata; class Mammalia; order Carnivora; family Mustelidae; genus Mustela; species Mustela erminea. Next base: position 80,789,834 of record NC_045624.1, on the reverse strand, counting down.
AAGGAGGTATTGTATGACTTTGGTAACTGATATACTTTAATTAGACCTATTCTTACAAATGTTCTAAATGTACCTATAATTTTGGCTTTCCTCTTTTACAAATATCTGACTTTGTGACAGCCAGATACTGGTAATTAAATATAGATTCACTGTAAAGATGAGAAGCCATAAATCATAGTATCTTTCTTAAAAAATAGCTTAACGTGCAATGTATTTATTTCAGAAACCTGGGCATATGTTAAGTTTGCTCAAAACAAAGCAAACAAACTCTTCTCTATTACACTTGAGGTGTATTATTATTATTGCTGCTGTTGTTGTTATAGTCATTTAGTGGTTAAGAGAAGCAACAAATTTCTAATTCATGAGAGCTGAAGTTTTTAAAAAAAAAAATCCATTTGTTTAACCCCAGAAGACCTTGTTCTGACATTCTCCTCGAAACCTAATATCAGACTACTGAAAAGAAAAAAGAATAGGATGAAAAATGTTATTTTTATAAGTAGTATTATAAAGCATGTCCTTTAAGTTGAATTTATTGATACTCATGGGCAGAATTCATGATATTTTTCTACCTAAGGAATTGTTTGCATACAGTTTGATTTATATGCAAAGAATACATGAGAAACCACAGAGGCTTATCTTTTATTTTTAACTTTACATTCTTAGGTTATGGCGGTATAATATCCATGGGTGTATTACACTAATTTTAAGTTAATGCTAATGAGTTATTGTGTCCAGGAAAAGGGGGCTTCAAGTTTTACAGTTTTGGGGCACATTTTATTTTTTCAAACATACAAAGTCTCTCCTTAGCCCACATGGCATTATTATAGGATGTTACTCACCGTTAGTGATAACCCTTGACTTTAGCCGTGCTGTCAAGCAGCAGGCTGAACAAACAAGTAGCCTTAGATGGTGATATGATCACATACTCTTTTCAGTTGGATTTAGATGGTATTAGTGTTAAGTTACCTTGCATTCATCATGATGACATGAATACACATGATGTAGTGTAGGAACAGACACCTGACCCAAACTTTGAACTCAGTCATCGTCCGCCGCATGGATACTTCTTGATTTGCACTCTGAATAACAGAACAATTCTTTCAGTTTGTCTGACAGGCTAATTAAAGCTAAGCATATTATAAATCCATCAGATGTCTCAAACTACACTCCAGACATTTTGTATTTTATTTTTTATATCATATGTCATTTTGTATATCATTAAGCTGCATGTTATTTTTTAATTCATTTTTTTCTTTGTGTACAAATCTCCCAATATGTGTTGCCTTTTGGGGTGGCCCCTGAAATCAAAGCATCTCCTTCTAATAGAAGGCATAATTGGCAAAGAAATAAATGTGTCTTGTATTTCTCATATGCATACTTTAGAGGGAATGAAATCCAAATGTCTATTCTTTAGACATAAGCTATCAAAATTTTGGAGAACTAACCCAAGAAATGTTTGATTCCCACTTCGAAGAAGATTATATTAGCACATGTACATCAATCTCAAAGTCATGCATTCTATTTATGAAACTCGGAGGAGGAATTTCTCACACATTTTCTCACCCATATTCCTTTGTATGCCTCAAAAATCTCCTCTCCCTCTCCCTCTCCCTTTCTCTCTCTCTCTCTCACAAATACACCATAGACTCTCCCAGCGCCTTTAATATTTTTTTATGCTGCAAAGATATTTAGGTCTATGTGGGTCTTAAAGAAAACATTATCACTGATATGAGAGAAAATGTTGTTATTCTTTGTTTTTTCTTTTAGAATAAGTGAAGTAGATTCTAAATTTTATGCAGCTCTCAATACAGGAAGAAAGTATATAACCTGCTCTTTTTGGACTCAGATTTAGGAAGAATATTGTAAGGAACTTGCACAAAGAAATTGAACAGGAGTACATGAGGACAGCAGGAGCCTGTGATTACTAGACTACATGAGCAGATAGATGTTTGTTTGTTTGTTGTTTTATCATTTTTTATTGAAGTATATTTGAAGCTGACATAAGTGTTAAGGGGTATAGTGAGATAACCAACGGTCATTCATGGTTGCTCAAGGATTATTGCACAGATTTACAAAATGGTTCACATATTTAGTTTTGACTCCTAAATTAGTGTGACAGAGGAATATATTTAATAGATACTAACAGTATGAGGATACTAATGATTGGAGTACTGATCAGAGATTTGAGGATTTTTTACATTTTAAATCCTATAATTCTTTCTCACTACCCCTGTGAGTTATGAATAATTTTTCAGTTCTTATATCTAAAGGCAGTAGGTATATCAGTCTTTTTCATAACTCCAGAATCCCTGTCTGACCCACAAAATGTGTATTGTGTAAGTCCCTTCTTCAGAGGATAAGTTTTATAGTCCAACCCCTAGTGGAAAATGACTCTCTGGAATGCTGAGTTTTCTATTAGGGGTCAAAAGATCATAAATAACTATGAACCAAACTGAAAAAAAGAGAACCATTTCCTTGTTTTAAATATTTAAAATTGTAGTAGGAGGAATATTTTCCATTTGTCACTTAAGTATTTTTAATAACAAAGTAGTATAAGGTGTCATGAAATTCTGCTGATTAATATCATCATTTCTATGGTGTGAATTCTAGATTAGTATTGCCGTAGGTTAAAAGCTGGCATCTAAAAAGATAAGGCTGCATCCTAACCCCAGGGCCTGTGAATGTGATCTTATCTGGAAAAAAGAAGTTTTTGCAGATGTAACTAACTTAAGGGTCTCTAAATGAGATGATTGTGGATTATCAAGGTGGGTCCTAAATCCAGTGCCAATTGCCTTTCTAAGAAGTACACAAAGAAAAAAACTAGAGGGAGAAGAGGAAAAGCCAAGTGAAGATAGTCAGAAATCGGAGTTGTACAGCCATAAGCCAAGGAATGCCAGAAGTATCCAGAAGCTGGGAGAGGCTTCCAAGATTGTCCCCTGGAGCCTGTAAGGGACTTTGGCTCTGCTAACACCCTAATCTCAGACTTCTGGTCTCCAAAATTGTGAGAGAATAAATTCTGTTGTTGTAAGCCACCCACTCTCTGATAATTTATTATGACAGCCCTAGGAAATTAATTCAGTGCCCAGTTGAATAAATTAAAGAAAATATACACTTCAGTTGTAATTATAGACCATTAGACAGGCCCAGGCAGGAGCTCTACTTCTTTTGGTCACCACCAGACACAGACAGCCAGGCACATTGCTGGTGCTCAATAAATATATGTGCTAATTTATCTATCATTTCTTTTAATACACAGTTCATATGAAGTGGAAGATTTAAAGGACAGGAAGTAAAGATTTCATATCCCGTCGGTTTTTAAAATTGTATTAAATATGTATGATGGGGAAGCAAATTTTCAGTGTTTCTACTGTTAGTGTAGAATCGACAGGAATTAATGAGCTCAGAGAGAACCTCACACCTATCCTTTGTGAAAATACACTGTGTAATACATGTCTTTTTCGAAAGGAAATTTACATTTGAAAAGATTGTCAAAGTACCGTAGAGCTTGATTTTGGCACCAAACTGAATTGAACAACACAAGAGTTTTACACTGTTTCTGTGTCATAGGAGATACGCACATGACAAACAAGTAGAACGTGTCTTATATATGTTATGAAGTGCAGTGAAAGAGCAAAGACAGAGCCTCTTCCCCATTCACTTCAAGCTTAGCACATCAGGCAGGAGACTGGTTTTAGTTCTGTCCTTCAGTGGCTTCATGCCCCTCCCCTTCCACACGCCCCGCCTCTATCACTTCCCTTTTGCTGCTGAAAAAAATCAACAAATCTTAGTGGCTTAAAGCAACAACCATTCATCACTGCAGAGTCTGAGTTCTCTGCCTCAGGGAAAAGTGAAATGTGCTCATTAAATGTACCATTGTGTTACTAAAAAGCTTCTGTGTCCCAAAATGCTTGGGCCCAAAATGCTGGTTCCTAAAGCTGTTTCTAAGGTTCCTGGCCCAACATGGCCAGTATATTCTGAATCAACTGAGAAGTAGATAGATACTAGGATCAGATGGAACTCAAAACTTTCTCTTTATTTCCAGCTAGATTAGAAAATGCAGTTTGATTACAGGAACAAACTCAAATGTCGTCATACTATTCCTTCTCCTGCTACCGAATGTAGCATTAAACCCAGCCATCTCACAATAGGCCATTAGTCTTAACATTTCTTTTTACAGTATTCGATGCTACTGCTGGTTCTGTAGGCACTCAAAAACTTTAAGGAATGGGGTACTTGTGTGGCTCAGTCAGTTAAGCATCTGATACTTGGTTTCAGCTCCGGTCATGATTTCAGGGTCATGGGATCGAGCCCCAGATCTAGCCCTGCTTTGGGCTCCATGCTTAGCAGGGAGTCTGCTTGAGACTCTCTCTCTCCCTCTCCCTCTGTCCCTCCCAAAGCACGCACGCTCTCTCTCTCTCTCTCTCTCTAAAAATAATAAATAAATCTTTAAAAAAAAAAAAAAAAGATAAGGAAACTTGAAGTTTCCAAAGCGACACCTGAAGCTTCATTTCATTCAATATAAAAGCAAATGGGAAATTCACTAGCTCATGCTTTGGAAGGAAGAATTAGGCCTTAATTTAGAATCTGGCATCTAGGGAGCTGAAGATTTAATAGCCAACTGCAAGAGAAAATATGATATTGGATCTGAATTCAGAGTCAGTTGGAAATTGGACTTCTAGATAAAGCTGGGGCTCAGAAGATTTGACCACTCAAAACAAACAAAGAGGTTCTAAAAAAAAATAGTTCTCTGTGTCCTATTGTAATGATACAGAAATCTTGCCTATGTCAGGGCTTTCTTTGGGTGGCAAAAAAAAAAAAAAAGTAAGTCATCCATGAGAAGTAAAATGCCAAGCTTTCACACAGCTTTGTACATGTGTCACTCTTTGCGGGAGGGTTGGGGGGGTGGTGGGAGGGGTGGTATGGGGGATGGGCATCTTACAAAAAAAAATTATAAAACCACAGTTAGAACACCTTCGCCCTAAGGAAGACAGTTAACAAGGGGTCTGTCAAAATGGCCTTGTTAGACCCTCAGACCAATCAGACTGGATATAAGACAACATTTATTCTACCCCAAGCATAAGAAAAAAGACTTATCCTCTATAGTATTGAAAGATACATATCTGTAAAAGCCCAAATAAGGATGCAATTCTGGAATGCTTTTTGAGGCTATTTCACTCATTTCCCAAGGCTGCCGTAACAAAGCCCCCCAGACAGGTGGCTTAAAACAACAGAAGTGTATTCTCTCACAGTTCCAGAGGCTTGAAGTCCAAAATCAAGTTATTGGCAGGGCCATTGTCCCTTGAAAGGCTTTGGGGAGAATCCCTGCTTGCCTCTTTTGGTTTGTGGTGCCTCCCAGCAATCCCTAACATTCCTTGGTCTGTGGTTGCCTAACTCCAATCTCTGCCTCTGTTTTCAAGGGTCTTACTCCCTGTGTCTCCTCCGCGTCTCCATGTGTCTTCAAATCTCGCTCTCCTTATGAAGACTTCATAAGCCCTTGGGCTTAAGGTACACCTTAATCTAGGATGATCTCAAATTAATTGTATCTGTCAAGACCTTATTTCCAAGTAAGGTTACATTCACAGATACATGGGATCAGGACTTTAACATTTCTTTCTGGGAGACACAATTCAACTCATGACATATATAAATGCTTATGATAATTCAAAAACAGACATTCTCATAATTTGCTGTCAAATGTTTGGCAACTATGCAGCAATAATGATCAAGAGATACAAAATGTTTCATTTGCAATAAAAGAACATTTTAAAATGCATACTATTTCTATGAAAGCCTTTAAAGTACATATCAAGTAATACATAGGAAAATGCTAATTAAATAATTTAAAGTAAAAAATAATGAACCACAATTCTTGAGGTGTGGTAATCACACATTAGAAGATCATTTTTTAGGCACCTGTAGTTTTTTCTTTTCCTTTTTATGTATTTGTACATGTTTTTTCAAGTTTCCTCCAATGGGCGTACACATGTGTTACTTTTGCAAGTCAGGAAAAAAAATAAAACAATGTTATTTAAAAATCCAGCTATTCTTGTGGTCATTCCCACTGCAATGACCTCTCAATCTCCAGTTATAATAGATTGTATCTGTTCATCTGCTTTTCTGTCTTTTGTTTTCCTGAATTGTAATCAGGTCTTTCCTCAGGCTCTTTCGATCACTGCTGTTATTGTTTTTCATGTCCTACTGAAATAATAACGTACTATGTGTGATTGCAGACCTACTGGGGTAAATAGAAAATGATCCTGAAAAACAGCTACTGGAGGAAAAAAAACAAAAAAGAATACTACAAAACTCTCTCAGACACATGTTTAGTGAGTCACATAACACTCTAAAAGCATGCTGAAAAATCATGCTATTTCACAAACATGGCAGACAGCCACCAGTGAAAGGGTAGCAAAGAGACCATCGCAAGAAAGAAAGGATCAAGAAAAACCATAATAATCCACAACTGGGAAACTAAGGAACTAAGTAGCTAAAATACACCCAAACTTTTTGGATTATTTCAATATAATGGAGAACTCCTTTTTCATTATCTTTGTTTCAATAAAAGGTACAGCCAAAAAGTGGGATCTCTGTATAATTCAGAAATGAGCACATGCTGCTAGTATTTTATTACACAATGTGTGCTGAGCACCAAGGAGACCTATCCAGGGAATCCACTCTATTGATCTGCAGTGTAGGCATTTACAGTCTTTTTATGAACAACACCTTGACATTGGGAACCTGGAGAGTAAAAATTTAGATTAATTATGATGGTAAGTTATCACAATATTAAACAATCATTTAGAGCGATGAATTGAAAAGAGAGAAGTTAGACCTGAGAGCATAAATTTTAAATTGAACGTTGGGGTCAAAGAGAACACCAGGAAAAACTGGGGCATAGGGAAAGCATGAAGGGCAGAATGAGCTATGACCCAGTCACTGGCTACAATATCCCTGTTGTGAATATATGTCTTGAGGACTTAAGAGAAGAAATTTGGTCGTTAATGAACCTGACGTTCAGTAAGAGTAAAATGAAACATTCTGCATTCCATTAGCCATTCAGTCTTCTTACAAAAACCTCATGGATGAGAAAAGTCTTGAGATATGTATGTGTAATATTTAAGTGAACTGAGGTTGTGTGTGGAAGTTATAGAGATAGATAATTGCTCTGAGATGCTATTACTTCTAAATCGGTCCCATACCTATTCTAACATGAGGTCTTTTAACCACAGTGATTATCAATAAAAAATTTATTTGAGGGGTGCCTGGGTTGCTCAGTGGGTTAAGACTCTGCCTTCGGCTCCAGTCATGATCTCAGGGTCCTGGGATCAAGCCCCACATCGGGCTCTCTGCTCAGCAGGGAGCCTGCTTCCTCCTCTCTCTCTGCCTGCCTCTCTGCCTACTTGTGATCTCTCTCTGTTAAATAAATAAATAAAATCTTAAAAATAAGTATAAAAAATGTATTTGAAACAATGTCCTGCTGTTTTCTTATATTGGACTGTGAACTTTAACAAAAATGATTTTGATGATTGTTGCCAGTATAGGGAGAAACATGCATTCTCATGTAATTTTGAGGACACGTCAATTGGAGCATGATTTCTGGAGTCAAACTGCTCTCTCTTTGAACTAGACCACCTTGATTAGGGAATTTTGCCTCTGGGAATTCATCCCAAGAAGATGTAAGAAATACTATACAGCAACATATGAACAAATGTTTATTCTATTCTTTTTATAAAATTTCTGAAATAAGAAAATAGCTTAATATCCAAGTAACAATTTAAAACTAAATATATATAAACAGAATACCTAATAAGAATTAATAAAAAAATTTTAGTTACATATTTACTAATATGGGGAAGTATCTCTGCTACATGATTTATCAAAATGAAATTTTAAATCATTTAATTATTGAGATTATTAAGAAATGTATGGTATAGCCCTGTTTTTTAAAAAGATCTAGTTATCTTTATATAGAGAGAGGGAGCATGTGGTAGGGGGTGGGAAGAAGGAGAGAGACAATCTCGAGCAGAATCTCCAGTGAACAAGACACTCCACATGGGGCTCGACCTCACAACACTTAGATCATGACCCTGACATCATGACCCCGAGATCATGACCTGAACTGAAATCCAGAGTCAGATGTAACCTACTGAGCCACCCAGGCACCCCAAGATGACCTTGTTTTTACATAGAGTATGTGATATGATAAATGCCAAGAAGTTGTTAATCTTGTGTGAATAATCAAAGGTATGTGCATTTTTTTTCTTTTGCTGTCTTACAGTTTCTAGGATTATACAATGGCCATGTAATAATGGCTAGTCTCAAAATAAAAGGGAAGAGGCAGTATATTCAATTCTTTCAACCATTCGAACTGCTAATTTGGATTGTCCTGCGTGGTCATCAGTCTTTTAAAAATCTTAAAGCACTAGTTCTCTAATAAGTCTTGAAACACCAGAATTAAAACAATAGGCAGAATTGTTATAAATTGTTTTTTGGTACATTGTGAAAACATTTGCCATTTAATATTAGGTTGTAAAATGGTCATTATAATTACACCGCAGAATATATGCAGGGTCTTCCTTAAGTCCTCAGACGATTTTTAAACACTTAAACTTGGACAGTTTAAGTTATGCCTAAAATAGAGTTTCGTTCCACAATGTTTATGGAGTAACCATTATGCACCAGGCACTACTGTAGGCACCGAGAGCCATGAGCAAGACAGGGAAATTTATGCTTCATGAAGCTCTCATTCTAGTAGAAAAGATAGCTAATAAACCTAATAAATAAACTACATAGTGAAGATGATACGTGATATGGAAAAAAATATAAAGCAGAAAAACCTAAATTGGCAGTGCCAAGTGAAGGGAGTATTACAGTTTTTATTTTTCACTTATTTAAGAGATGTATCTAGTTATTTGAGAGAGAGAGAGTATACAGGGAGGGACAGAGCAATAAGGAGAAAAGCAGACTCCACTACGCACAGAGCCCAATGCAAGGCTCCATCTCACCACCCTGAGATCATGACCTGAACCAAAATCAACAGTCAAGTGCTTAACTGACTGAGTCACCAAGGCACACCTGAAGTGTTGCAGTTTTTAATAAAGGCATCAAGAGTGCCAGAGAAAGGTGCAAGTATCCCCCATTTGCCTGTTCAGACCTTTCTCCACATCTCTCTGTTCTGTGTTGTGTGCCAGGAAAAGGATCTCTGTGTACTGCAGCATCCAGGCTTTCTTGTTCTGGGGATTCTAATTGAGTTGGATGATGGAAATTACTAGCAGGAGATTCTAGTGAGAGAGGTCTGATTATTTACTTCTCCTAACCATGGGTCATGGCTTGGTAGAGGCTATGGTTCACTGTTCCAGCCACTGTTCCTCCAGCCACTGTTCACTATTCCTCCCTGTATGCTCCCTCTCTGAAGTTAATCCCTAGAAATCAAACCATGACTAACCTCCACCAGATTAGAGTGGTTTATTGCAGCACAACAATGGATGGAGCCTTGATCTGAGGCTATCTCATGGTGGAACCAGTAACCCATCTTGTGATTATTTACTCAGTAGAAACAGACACAATAAGAATGTATATAATTAGTAACTGGCAAAACAATCTATTAAATAGCTGACTTATTAATTAGCTGACTGTGGGGAAGGGACTATTATGAGAGAAAAATTTTATCTTTAGTGGAAGCCCCTATAAATGCTACTCTCCATTCAAAATAGAACTTTCAAGGCAAAACTACATCTATCGGGGAAGGGCAGAAGTTGTTAGAACTATCATTAACATCTTGACAAATGCAGGGTTTGCAATTCCTCTTACATCACTGTTTAGCTTGTCTCTTTAGCCATTACCAAACCAAATGAGCCTGGAATAATGATTGGATTTTCTTCAGGATGATCATTAGCTTCAGCTAATCCCAGCTGCTCTTGGTACCATTGCCGCAAATCAGTCCTTGGTGCTTGATATACATCTATTGAATTAAAAATCACTTTCTTTTGTAGAAGTAATTGATCTGCTCCTGGAAAGGTAGAAGAATTTTGTTTCCTGGATGTGGCCTAGAGAAATAAGCAAGCATATTACATACATTGTAATCATCTAGTGGAATGTTCGTTTAATGGACCAACAAGGTGATCATAGTTGCTCTGAGTTACAACAGAGGGAAGAGTTGACAGAGTCCTGAGATGAGGCAGTGATCATATACACCTGCCTTTTCCTCATATCATTCAATTACCTTTACTATCTTTGTCAGTAGAAACTAACCTTTAAAATGGTCAATTTGGTAGCATGTAAAATAGGATCTTGGTAGAGCTGTTATTTACGAAACCATGCATTCTGGAAGCATAGAAGGGATGGGCAGTTGTGATTATTTTTTATTTTGCCCACCAGATCTGCCTCTCCTTTTTTCTGCCACCACTCTGCTCTCAGAGGCTTTCCTTCCCAGTGTGTATCTCCCAGACTCCCAGCCATGTGTGGCCTCAGCAGTCAGTCACAGGATGGGAAGAGACAGACATATCAGAGTGTTTACTCCCTTTACTCACTGCCTGATGAACTAGAGGTTATTAGTATCTGTTTCTCTACCTAGAGCCATCAGCTGCTGTAAACGGGTAACTTTCCTCTCATTATTTTCAGGTAACATCTCTCCTGCTTTCACTCTTGGGATGGTAATGGCTTCCAGCTGTTGCTAGTCTGTGGGTGTTTTCCCATGCCACTGCAGCCTCCCCAGTCCTTATAAATAGTCCCTAATGACTCCGTACCTTACGCTTTTGCGTGGCCAACTCTTCTGCCGGAACGTCAGCGGTCGTGGAAGGTCTGGCTGCGATGTGAGAAGGTAAGATTTGCGAAGATATTTTACGAAGGAACAAACAATATGAACATACAGAGGAAGAGTGTTTTATCACAACTTAAGAGCAGACGCTAAAGAAATTATACAAAATGAGAGTAGATGTTAGAAAGAGTACGAGATCATGTAGTAACTGGAAAGTGCTTGTGGAGACTCTGGGTTTTAAGCTGTAAAATGGGAAACCATCAGGAGGTTAAAATGCAAAAGTTAAATTGTTTAATTGGATCACTCTGACTGCTGTGTGGTGAATAGAACATAGGGCCAAGGGTGACAGAGATACTTGGAAATGATCTTGCAGTGATTCTAGACACACAGGGGACTTGGATCAAAGTGGTAGCTGTGACAGTGATGACAAAGACTCAGTCTGAACACAGTTTGAAAGTAAAACCAGTGGTATTTGTTTCTGAATTGGACAGAATGTGAAAGAAATAAGAGGCAAGAATGACTACAGCTCTTATGATCTGAGTGAGAGAAAGACTAGATCCACCCTAAGTTGAGAGGACCTTTGAATAGTTTCAAAGAAAAACAGAATAAACTTTTGATTATTAATACACATCTTGAACTTTTGAGAAGAAACACAGTATTTTTGTCTATCGGCCTTATCTCCCCAGATACAAGATTAGATAACCTGTTGGTTTATTGTTATGTCGTTTTATGAAGATGTTCTAAACATAGTTTTATTATGTTGTTTTTTGAAGATGTTCTAAATAACAAACCAGTTAAAATTCTCACAATTTCCTCGTTTTAAAAATGCACGGAGTTTTTATACTCTATTTTCATAACACAGTGTATAAGACCGTATAAAGAACTGTTTGATAATGGCTTCTCTGTCTTTAGAATCATTCATCCTTTTTTTTTCCCCTATTAATAATACATTTATATTACTAAAGAAAATGCTAAAAGTGTTTCTTGGGAATGGCTAGGATTCTGAAGATCATAAAATATACCGTCAAGGGTACTTTAAAAAAAAAAAACTCAAGAAAAATTTATTACATGTGGTTAAGTCACTGACGTCAAAGCAGTGATGTCTCTCAAGAACAGATGGAGGTTTTCAAAAATTTCATAAATTAAACACATTGTTTTCTTAGAAGTGTTTCTGTTTACAGTAATTAGAATCTGATGTCTGTTTAAAAGAATTTGAAGTTATTGTTGTAAATGGTCCCACAACTGGCATTAGATAAAAATGAACTATATTGATGAATTATTAAGACACTGATTAAGGCTCTGTATTTTCCTTTAAGAAGTTTGTTGAAACTTTAAAAAGAACTTTATTATTAAATATTAGTAAGGTGTGATTAAACACTTAAATTAAGTCCACACATGGGTTTATCAAGGCAAAATCAGGAAGCAAGAATATTGCCTTTAATTCCTTTTAATGCAAGACTGGTTGCATCCCTTTTCCTCTGTATAGTACTCCTTTAGGAAACTAATGTTAGTCAGCTGAAAGACTGACTTCATCTTAGGTTACATTTGTAATTTTACAGATTTCTAACAAGGACAAAGGACATAACTGTCATATCTGAGTGTCAGAGATGTTGGTAATAAGAGTAAAAGTCAGCATTCCAACAATCACAGTACCGTAATATTTTACCGGGCCTTGAGAATTTCAGTGGCTTTTCATTGAAAATGTATTACATAATTCTTAAAATGACTACATGAATTTCCATCTGGTTAATTTGTATATATGGTATATTGTGATTCAGATTATAAAAATTTATCTATTGAAACTATCTGTCTTTTTACTATACATCCATGTCTTTCTACATATAAAGTCAATAGCCCAATTTTGGTTGGGTCCCCAAAATAATTCTCTTACATGAATATCTAATGGTGATTGTCTGCTGCTCATCAACCAATACTTAAAAATGAAATGCTAAATCTACCTAACATGCAGTCATCAATACTTCAATAGTATCTTGCACATACACTCTCATGAATGATAGAATTAAACATGCACAAAGATCTTGTTAACCCAGAAAAATATAGAAGGCAGATGGGCATACAAAAACAATTTAAATTACCATTTTAATGTAATCGTATTAATTTTGATGAACAGCATTTAAAAACATGAATGAGTTGATTAGGTTTCTTGCTAAAATAACATATTTAGAATAGTGGGGTTTTTGCATATACGTAGCACTTTGGTTTTTTAAATCTCTCTGCCCCATTTTGTTGGCACTATTAATTTGTTCTGGGAAATATTTTTAAAAGCCTATCAAATGTCAATTTAAGTAAGACTGCTGAAAAATTTTTCAAAGTCTAAAATATTGGAATCTAAAGTAATGCCAGAAACTGAGTTTTGTCCTTAATTCCTCTTTATTCCTAACTATATGGTCCCATTCAATAACGGCTTTTAAATACCTCTACAGTATATACATTGCATTTTATATTGTAATTTGTGTTAAATACAATTCCCTAAGAAGCCTATATCTTTTTTACGTCCAATCTCAAATTACTCTGAATGACTGTCAATACGACAATGGCAAAGATAGCAAAGATACCTATAATAGAAATCTGAACGATTCATGTTTAAAGGCCCTTGGGGCTTTCCATTGTTCCAAACATCATACATTGATGTTATTACATTGATTTTATTACAAAATAAAATCCTTAGTAAGCTTCCATGATACTTTTTCATTAACAGAAGCATTTTTAATAATTTTAAAACAAGTAAAGGATAAAAAATAAACAACCACATTAAAGCTCATTTAAAATGCTTCTTTATAAATTAGATAATGCTATCTGTTCGTATTCCAATAGGAGTTTTAAGCCGGTGAGTTGTGAATCTGTCTGTGGAGGTGTCACAAGTTGTCATGAGTGCAGATCTCATTGATGTGCCTCACCATTTCTCTTATGTGTTTCCTCTCCTTTATAGCTGGTTGACATGGAGCATGATGGGTCTTTGAGGGCTCAGTACATTTCCATCTTTTCCGTTGATAGTTCTGTCCATAGTCACCTGTTTGATGGCATCACCCAAATGTTGAAGTTGATGGGGCTTCAGCTGTAATAGTTCTTCATGTCTCTCTCACTGACCCACACTTAACTTTCCTTCTTATCTTCTCCAATTTCCCAAACTCTACAAGGCTGCCTTTTGCTTCAGCCATGCTGACTTCCTTGAACATTTCCTGAATTTTCCACATTGCCTTCTAGTCTTTGCGCATGCTCTTCTAAAGGTTAACCTAAAGGTTCCACCTTTCTGTAAGTTTTGTTAACCCTCCCACCTTTTTAAAGACTGGTTTAGGTGTTCCTTCTGACCTACGGTATCATTCCAATGTATTAATCACTTTGTTGATCTCACTGTCTCATTGGTCGTTTAAGCATCCATCCTTTTATTCCCAATACTTAGAGGTCCTCCCATCTAAAAAGTAAAATTGATTTGATCCATGACATTGTAATTTCTTGCATATCATTTACTTTATATGAAGTCACCAAAAGGTTGCCGAAACAGTGGAGAATAAGCAAAAATTAATGGCGTAATCATCACAGTTGTTGGAGGCACTCCACTTGACTCTGCAGACTAGCTCTCCCAACACAGCAGACACCTAGTGGCCATAGAAAGGATTTAAACAAAAATCAGTGTTGCTGATTAGATTGTCTATAAAGCCTTATATGATCCAGTCTAACTCCTACTCTCACTCTCAGACCACTTCCGGTATTGTGTAGTTTCCTCCTGCATCCTAGATACTTCCTTTATGCTCCTTAGAGGAGTAACTGTCTCTGCCCTGAGTTACTTGCGTGACTCCAGCCTTGATTTAAGTCTTGCTCAAACAACAACCAACCCTCAGTAACTGTCCTAGGCACACCATCTAAACTGTCAGTTCCTCAGATGCCACCACTCTCTTGTCTAACTGTAATTTCTATGTTTCCTAAGTAGTTCTTTTCAATACCTGATAGGGATTTGTGTATTTATGCATTTAGTGACTCCCTTAATGAGAATATAAAGTCTATGATAACAAGGACTTTGTTTCATAAGCAGCTGTATTTCCAGAATGTTCTATGAATATATCTGGAAAGAAGAATAGATTAAAAAATTTTAACTGTTAATTTTTTTAAGCACTTTATTCAATGCCTTAAACTAACTGAATAGCTGCCTTTGTCATACAATCAAAAATAGGTCTTTTAATTAATTTCAGATATTATTTTATTTGTTTGTTTTTAATTAATTTCAAATAATGGATGGATTAAATGGTAGATTTAGTGATTGTGTATAAATCCTATTAGAATAATATATATTTTAATATATTGTGAATGCAATAGAAATTTATATAAAATTTCACTAATTAAGGAGATTATAGTCAGAGGATGTTTACTAAGTACTTGGTCTTTTTATTTTTTTCAATGTTTGTATTTTAACAAACTTGTCTCTGGGCTATTAATTCCATAAATATTTGAGGGTTGACCATTGCAAAACACTGGGGGACATAACAGGGACTCTAGCTGGGTCAATAATGATATTTTATTCCCCTAGCTATAATGGTTCAAGTGATGGCAAGTGAACCAATCTCACCCTTCTGAAAAGCAGAATCTTTGAAAGGATTGTTTAGCAGAAGTAATCTTTTTAGCTTCAGAAGTGAGCTTTTGAGGACTGAGCTGCAGGTGGCTATTTCTCCCTGCTTTGTGGAGAATCCCATCTATAGTTACACAAAGATAAATCACGACTAGAAACAGTGATAGGCAAAATCTTACAGGCATCTGTAGGGTGGTTTGAACTGGTCTGACTTTGCAGCTGTCTGCTGGATACTTTGGTATGCAGCTTTCCTTCAGTTCTCGGTTCTTCCACAACACATGTCCAGTACGTTGCTTGTTAGTGATTAAGCTATTATGAATTGATTTATCTTTGGAACTAAGAGTTCTGATAAACATGAAGATTATTTATAACAGAATATTTAAAAAGAAAGTAGTATACCTGAACTCCATGAAATTTGATGATTTTCAAGAACATGAAGGGGTGCCTGGTTGGCTCATTTGGTTAAGCATCTGATTCTTGATTTCAGCTCAGGTCATGATCTCAGAGTCCCGAGATCAAGCCCCATTTTGGGCTCTGCACAGAGTCTTCTTGAGATTCTCTCTCTCCCTCTCCCTTCGCCCATCTCTGCCTCAGGCTTCCTCTCTCAAATCTTTAAAAAAAAAAATGGAGATAAATTAGCACTTAGAATTGGCCTCTGTATACTCTATGAACAAATCAAAAATAGCATACATCCTGAAATATCATTTGGACTGAGAGCTGGGAGTACTGGAGAGGGCAAAAGAACTTAATACATTGTATATTATATTTAAAATATCATGTTTAAACTTTTTAATAAAAAATATAGAACTATTTAGAAAGGAAGTAAACAAAGAAGAATCTGTTTACTAATCTAAGGGAGTTTAGCCTACACTGAGAATACTAATGCTGTGTACTAAACCATGTATGTATATTTGTTAGCTAAAATGTTGTCAGTAAGCAGAGTATAATGACAATTATACTTTGACCATTTTTTGATTGCTATGAACCTCCCCCTCACCCCGAGTAAAGCAACTCCATAGACATAGTGTATGGTTCTGAGATCAAGTCAGGATCTTTATTCAAGTTTTATATGCTATACTGCAGGAATTTAACAATGTGGAACAAGAGGTATATATAGCTAAAAGAAAAAGAAAATTTCTTCCTATAAAGAGTTAAGAAAGGAAACCCAGAGCTAGGGTTACACACAGATTATTTTGTGTAGAGACACATTTTGGACCCATATCCTTTAAACTGCATTATAAGGCAGAGAGTGAAGCTATTAGTCCTAAGGCTCCCCTGCTCTGTGGTTAACAACAGACACACAGTTAAGTATTGGTTGGAATTTTGGGTCTAGAGTCTCACAGAAATATGATGTGGCTTTCCAGTTGTTGCAATGAATTAACTTTCCATAGAAAATATGATACTTCTCATATCAAGCACTGATGCCACATAAGAATTACTGGAATCAACTTGGGATTCCACAGTGCCTGGATCCTTTTCATCAGGTAAAGATGATCTATCAAAGTGGAAAAGAACAGGACATTTGAGTCATTCCAGTCTGGATTTGAAATCCTGATTTTACTACTAAGCTTTGGGATTTAGAGAAAATGATTCTTTTATGCAGGTTTTCCTAGTAAGAGAAATGGGTTGCTAACATGGAATGTATAGTTAAAAAAAACAGTGTGTTTGTCACATAATAGTACCTCAATTACTTAGGACCATTAGCCTTACTCTAGCCAATATCCAGTTCAGTCACACTGAAAAGGTGTTGAGTAAAAACCTCATAGTGAGTAGTGACAGTATATTTTAGTATTTTTCTATGAGCAAATATTTTAACCTTCACTAAATACACTAATTTATCAGTTATTATTTTAAGAACATAATTTGCTTAGGGGCACCTCAGGGACATGGTCACTTAAGCATCTGACTCTTGAGGTTTTGGCTCAGTTGTGATTTGAGGATTTTGAGATTGAGCCCTGTGTCTGCTCAGCAGGGAGTCTGCTAGAGATTCTCTCCCTGCTCCTTCTGCTTCTCCCACTTGTGTTCTCTCTGTCTCAAACAAACAAAAGAAAACTTAAAAAAAAAAGAATATAATTTATTTTTACTATTAGAGTACCACATCAAATCTAGTAGAAATATGATAGTCATTATGACTACAGTAAATATTAACATACATCTTAAGCTCTCAGAGATGATGCCTATGGAAAAATTATCTAGAATTTCACATCTAAAAATGATCTCACTTTGTAGAATGGATCTGAAAGGAACTTCCCAAATTCTACCTGTAAGAATTTACCAAAAGTTGATTTCAATGCATAAGTTCCTCAATGGCTATAATTAGCTTTCAATAATTTACAAGCCTTAAGTAGTCATTGGAGAATAGAGCTTTTAAGAAAAAGGTGACTTAATTGGTCAAAAAGCCAGACCATAAAATAACTGGTTTCTGGGAGAATGAGAAAATTGTAACCCAGATCTCTCTTGCTTGTTTGCTCTAATGTAATCCTAATTGTGTGACAGGATTTTTTCAACAACTTCTGCATTTGTACAGACAACAAGACCAGCAAGTATGATTTCCTTGTAAATCCGATCAGGGTACAGTGTCCATTGCATGAGTGACAGTTGATACTAGATGACATGCCAATAATGAGAAAACAAAAGGGGCCAAAGAGAGGTTCTATGCAAAAAACAAAAAAGGTGGGGGTGGGGGTGGGGTGGGGCAAAGGCAGGATCTAACGGAGATTAGATCAACTCCTGATCCTTTAAATATTCAAATATTTCAGTAAATGTCCCATTTTTTATGTTTTAATAAGAAAATTAATAGTGACCCATAAAACATCTTAAGAGCATAGGATTCATAAGATTTATATAGCATCAATAGTTCAACGAATATTTACTTACAAACTTCAACAAATACTGCTTCCATTCTATACTTAGACCTTGGCATCCTTGAACAGATTTTCCAGAAATGAACTTGGCCCTTTGCTTCCTCTAACAAACTGAGAGAACTGTTAGTACAAGAAGTTTTTATCTGGGTACTAGATAACAGAAAAAATATGGAGACTAACGACTATTCAGAATCCCAAATTTCATGGTCATGATATATTAATGTCTTAATTACAGAATATGTTTTTAAAAATGCATTATACTCTGTGATAATTTAGGATAATGCAAGTTAAGTCTCCTAAATAAAAAATAAACAAAAAAATCTCAATTTGTTCAAGATTTAGATACAAAAGAAATTAGGAGGGTGCCTGGGTGGCTCAGTGGGTTAAAGTCTCTGCTTTCGGCTCAGGTCATGATCCCAGGGTCCTGGGAATCTCTGCTCAGCAGGGAGCCTGCTTCCCTTCCTCTCTCTCTGCCAGCCTCTCTGCCTACTTGTGATCTCTGTCTGTCAAATAAATATATAAATAAATAATCTTAAAAGAAAAAAAATTAGGGACACAAGCCAGATGGAAATAGTATTAAAGCAAGACTATATCGTGACAGTTGACCACACAAAAACTGTCTGTAGGAGAAGCTTTGGAAATGCTAACTTTGGATCCTGCCATTTTGCTTCTAGGAATGTTAACAACATATATGTGTACCCTTCTGTACAGAGATGTTTTTTGCAAGTAGATTGATAGTAACAAGAAATTAAAAATCTAAAAAAACTTAGTACTCAACCCCAATTTTTTTTTAAGATTTTATCTACTTATTTGAGAAAGAGAGAGTGAGAGAGAGTATGAGCCAGGAGTGAGGGGCATTGGGGGTAGAAGCAGACTTGCTCCTGAGCAGAGAGCCCGATGCAGGACCCAATCCCAGGACCCTTAGATCATGACCTAAGCCAAAGGCAGATGCTTAACTAACTGAGCCACCCAGGGGCCCTTAGTCTCATGTCTAACAACGGAGTGACTGAATTTGACTTGTTATAGACCTAAAAGGGATAATACATTCTTAAAGAACTTTTAAGGAGACGGGATAATGCTAATGCTGGATTAAGTGAAACTAGGACGCAAGCACAGCGCAGTTCCACTGATGACAAATAATAAGTGTTAATAAGGATTGTGGAGTGGCAGAATTAGGATGATTGTTCTCTTCTGTATATTCTATATTTTTAATTTTCATAAAGTCACTAACTTCATGTTTAAGTGAAAATAAACATCAAACTAAAAAACATGACATGTATATGCATGTGACTTTGTCTGGCTTTGTAGGTGAAGAAGACAATTGAGGTTTTGGTTTTCTAATCTAATAAACTTTTCTAATCTATCAGTGACAAGCTTATTCTTAGTAAAACAAATACAAAAACAACAGAGCATTTTCTATAAATATCCATTAAATCAACAATAGTAATCAGATTAAGGGGGCACCTG
This sequence comes from Mustela erminea, assembly GCF_009829155.1. Classification (NCBI taxonomy): domain Eukaryota; kingdom Metazoa; phylum Chordata; class Mammalia; order Carnivora; family Mustelidae; genus Mustela; species Mustela erminea. The sequence continues at coordinate 80,770,165 of NC_045624.1, read as the reverse complement.
GGTGGCTCAGTGGGTTAAAGCCTCTGTCTTCCGCTCAGGTCGTGATCCCAGAGTCCTGGGATTGAGCCCCACATCAGGCTCTCTGCTCAGCGGGAAGCCTGCTTCCTCCTCTCTCTCTGCCTGTCTCTCTGCCTACTTGTGATCTCTGTCAAATAAATTAAGTAAAATCTTTTTAAAAATTATTAATCAGATTATTGGGATTTAGCTATGACAGGTTTCGCTGAGAGATCTGGAACATAGAGCACATTTTTCTTTGCTCACATTTTTTTTTCTGAAAAGAGTTTGATACTTTACGTGTTAATTGTAGTATATACACAATAGTTTTCAAATATTTAAAAAGACCCATCAGAACCTCAGGCAGGAGGACAGTACCCCCTTTAATGGAAACAGCACAGAGAAATTTGGATGCCATCTTCCTCAAGAACATCCAGTTGTCACCATGGCTAAAATGATGTTTGTTGTTCTAGTTTGAAGCAAGTTAGTGTAACAGTTGACAATATAAAACTCTAAGAATATAGTACACAATTTAAAATCTCTTCTGTTTCAAATATCTCCCCTTGCTCATCAAGTCCATTTTATCCAACTGTATTCACACTAACCGGATCTTTCACTCACTGTTTGCTATTTATTCATTACACACACATTGTACTAATAGTATATTTAAACCATGTTTAAAGGGAACCTCAAGACTAATGTCATCTTTTGATAGGATAATACATTCCATAATAAGATACAATAGAAGTGATAAATGATAAAAGTTGTAGCCATTAATGTCCTACTTTAAAAATAAGACAATAGGTTATTTCCAGGTGTGTTGTATGTATATATATTTCCAGGTGTATGTTGTGTGTATCAGAGTATGTATGAGTTTCTTTTTTTTTTTTTTTAAAGATTTTATATATGTATTTGACAGAGAGAGATCACAAGTAGGCAGAGAGGCAGGCAGAGAGAGAGAGGAGGAAGCAGGCTCCCTGCTGAGCAGAGAGCCTGATGCGGGACTGGATCCCAGCACCCTGAGATCATGACCCGAGCCGAAGGCAGCGGCTTAACCCACTGAGCCACCCAGGCGCCCCTCTGATGCTATTATTTTACTCCTCTTCATCTTCTGTGGACCAATAAAGACAATAATCTCTCTAAATGTGGGTTTTATTATGAAAAAAATTATTTGAGGGGCTGCAATCATCTAGAAAAGTGAGAAGATAAATGAGAATCAGGGATGATAATAAAGTGAGGTAAAGGGGATCGATCCATCCGAGCAGAAAGATAATACAACTGACTTTCAGAAATGCAAATAGCATAATAGAAGAAAAAAGCACATGCAGGGTTCCAGGTCATAAGCTACCCTTTCTTAACAGAGTGGATATAGGGGAAGATGTTAGCTACTCTTTAGTGACTAGTTACTTTCTCAGGTGCCATAATGTTTTTCCTAATCCCCAAAAACAATTGAAAGAAATTATCAGTGCCTGGCATATCCTAAGTACTTAACAGGTATTTATTATTTTTACTACTTTTAAATATTTATGTAGGTTCAAGCAGAAAGACTCATGTGACACATAATGATATCAATTTTACCTGCCAAGTCAAACATGAACAAATGTGTTTTAAACAAGTGTGTTTAAACTAGACAGTTACAATTTTAAATGTTCTCTCCAGCTTTAAGAACTGTCTTTCTCACAGAATTTCTTGGCCTTGGACAGTTGTAGTAACATTATTATGGCCTGTCCTAATTACACTTTCTCCCCAGGTAGAAATGATTACTCTTCTCCCTCAACCACAGGTATTTCTTTGGTCTTTGGTCATTTTATGAATTCTCCATCTTCACAACTGTACCAACAGCTGTTTTTGACTATCTGGTCCTTAGACCACAAGTTAGAAACACGAAAACATGACAAAATCCAACTTGACCACTGAAACATGAAAACATGACAAAATCCAACTTGACCACTGAATCCAACTTGACCAACTTTCATTACTGAAAACCCAAGATTTGGGGCGTCTGGGTGGCTCAGTGGGTAAAAGCCTCTGCCTTCAGCTCAGGTCATGATCCCAGGGTCCTGGGATTGAGCCCCGCATCGGGCTCTCTGCTCAGCAGGGAGCCTGCTTCCTCCTCTCTCTCTGCCTCCTTCTCTGTGATCTCTGTCAAATAAATAAATAAAATCTTAAAAAAAAAACCCAAAAAACCGAGATTTATTGGAAGTCATCAGTGTTTGGAAGTTACCAAAGATAGCCACAAAGATGATACTCCTACTAACCCCAGAATTTTAAAAGACTCCAGTTGGGCGGATTTTCTCATGGAGGGCCCTTAGAAGCAGTGAATTCCATGTTTTATCTATAAACCTACAGGTAAAATTTGAAGCTCCAGATCAATAAACCTATAGATTGGAACCTATTCAAAACTATACAACTATAGTTCTCTAGGGAAAGGAGTTTCCATTTTTCAATGTCCTCATTCTAATCCACATGGTCAAAGCTATTGACAGGAATGCTCCTGCTGTAATATGTGTTTGCCCAGTCCAATGGCTTCTCTACAGTCTTCTAAGTTTTGGTCACACAGACTCCAATTTGCTGGTCTTACAGTAGTATTGTTTTTCCAGGACAAAATACCTGGTTGCCCTGGTCTCTGATACAGTAGATATGGCCATGTTATCTCCAACCTACTCTTGTAGGAATTTCAACAGAGTTGACTTTTAAATTTCTCCTACATACTGTTTATATTCATGTTGAGTGAGGCTCCTCAGGTTTTCCTTTCACATGACTTGTGTTCAACATTTACTGGTGCCTATCATTTATTGGTACATAAATTTCTTGGTCCTATCATTTTTCATGGCTTCATTTGAGTGTCTTTTTCATTCCCATAGTCCTGGGTGATAAATGCTGGCCTGAAGAAGTCAGCCTATGAAACAAAGCATCATTGCTTCTGAATGGTAAATCTGGGACAGTACAGAGAGCTCTGGTTGAATCATTATTTTTTCAGTGAATAATTTATTCCCATTCGATGAGAAAATTGAGATACAGAAATGTTTAGAAGTGCATCTACATGGACTTAAGCAGCAAGTGTAGCATTATGATCCATTGCTGGATCATCCAGACTTGAAAAGTTCTCAGTTAGGTCAGCATCTACCATCAGCAACCTCAGGACATTCTTGTTTTCTTACACCCAATCCCAAACCTGGGGAAGATGCTAATTGATCATACCACCTTTCCAGCTGGATCTGAACTTAACCCTAGTCTTAAGCGAAATGTGCACACAAGCACTAGCAATTGACCAGAGTTGGTGGTCTGACAGAAAGCTGTATTCTATCCCAAAGTTAGAATTCTCTCTCTCTCTCTCTCTCTGAATTTTAGCTCTTTGTTTATGTATCTGCAGAATGGGAGAATTGGACTAGAAAATTTCTAAAGTCTTCGGTGATCTTTAAAAAAAAATTAGTATGACAATCTGTATATTCCCAGGGAATCCATAGTAAAGGAATTCCTAGGTATTCGCCATAAAAAATATGTTTGAATTATAATATGTTTACAATATACAAGTAGTGCTACCTATGACCTTACATTCATTTTGCTTCCCTTCAAACATTTTTTCCTCGGGGTGGAAATTTCTCATGCTTGATCACAGCCCAGAGATAATTTGGTCCTGGAAAATACACACACCATATCTGTATTCATCTAGACGGCTTATCCTGAATGTGAAGAAAAAAAAAAAGTGAAGAAGAGCCACACACAGTTGAAATATTCCATGTGTCTGGTCTTTACTAAGGCATAGTCTCCTGAGAATAACCATTTGAAATATGTTTTACAAATTGAATTTTTAATGGAATATATGTAGTATGAGGTCAGGAGAAATTCTTTAGTTACTTCTTTGAAGTTTAGTGTTGTAAAAACAACGCCAATACAGATTGAGGAATCTTTTGAAATTACATAACTGTGGTTTAGTCTTGCTTTTTAACCTGGAGGTATAATCTTTTTTCCCTTCTGAAAGACACCAGCAAAGCACTGTTCTGAGAAATCTCTTTCCCACCCACCCCCTGCATTTCGGCCAAACTTATGCTCATGCCTGTCCAGAGCCGATGAAGTCCCAGCCACCACGTGCAACCTCTGTGCTTTCAGCCTGCAGCCCAGAAATTACCACCTGTGCGGGCAGTTCCTTAGATCCCACAAAGCAAAGGACTCAGTGAAAGAGATTTGGGAGAGAAATGGAGGGGGTGGGGAGAGAAGGAGAGAAAGAAAAAAAGTCTCTGCCTCTTCCACCAAAATACTCATCAACTTTGAGGGTTTCCTAGCAAGGGTTACAAAGCAGAATAGAGAGTTGGTATGTGTTCTCTTATAGATGGAAACAAAGCAAAATACATAAAATACCTTTAGTGACTTTTAAGAACATGTTTACACAAAAATAATAGATTCACCAAGTGAAAACTCTATGCTAGAGTTGACCCATTTACTCATCACCTTGAGTCTATTTACTTGATTATGATCTCCACATGACAGTTTACTGTTTACTCAAAGAGTAATAAACTGTCCAAAGTTATGGGGGACTTAAGTAGTGATGCTGGCATTTGGTTCCTGGGCCTCTAACCCACAGTCATAACCCCTGGCTTATATTGTCCCACTGCTAGAACGTATTTATGCATAACGCATGCATCATTCTTAGAGTCTTGATAGCACCACAGAAAATAATGTTTTGTAATTATTCTGTAATAGGAAACAAGTATGGATATATCTGTCTTGAGGGCTCATCATTCTGCACAGACTTTAGCCTGTGAGAAGATGCTATTTTAGGAATCATCTACATTCTTCTCTGCTCTGCAACACCCCTAGACAACCCCTAATATAACCTAATAGGGTGTCACGCGACTAAGTCATTCATTCATTCCACCCCTCTCTTACCCTAAGCAATCCAGGTGGACATTAATACACAATCAACTTAAAGAGGCAGGTTGTGTAGCTTTCTTCCCATTTTGCAGCACTTAATATTTTAACTTTAAATATCTGAATCCTCCCCTGGGGATAAAAATATATTATATGTTTATAAAAAATTAAAAATTTAAAAAAAATACTAAATAAATAAATAAATAAATATCTGAATCCTCACCAGTCAACAGTAGCCTCAGCGGTATATAAAAATGAATTTGTCGGGCGCCTGGGTGGCTCAGTGGGTTAAGCCGCTGCCTTCGGCTCAAGTCATGATCTCAGGGTCCTGGGATCGAGTCCCGCATCGGGCTCTCTGCTCAGCAGGGAGCCTGCTTCCTACTTTCTCTCTCTGCCTGCCTCTCTGCCTACTTGTAATCTCTCTCTGTCAAATAAATAAATAAAATCTTTAAAAAAAAATGAATTTGTCCATCTCTGAGTTCCTCTTCCTCCCTTCCCAATACTGGAAATGTTCAAGCAGAGAATGGTGACGCCTCTTCCATGGCAATAATGGAAAGAATACCTGTACCAGTAGAAAATTGGAATGGGAAGGTTCAAGAGCCCATCTTGTTATAAGTAATTATGACTGTGGGAGATTGTGTAGTATTCCTGTATTAGGAATAAAGAAGAATATAAATCTTAATTATGAGTCTTAATTATGAGTTTTAAGCTATTTAGAATACAAATTAAACCTAAACCAATTTCTATGTGAGTGGTGGTAAATTGAATTAGGTTTAAAAAAAAAAAAATCTTTTGGCTACGTTCCCTGCAGCTAATCTATATGGTTATGCCATGTGGTTGGGACAGGAAACACCTGTCTCCCGGCTTGCTAGCACTCACTTAACATGATCCCTGGCAAAACAGTTTTTTCAGGCCTGTCCAATTCACCAGAGGTCATTTCAATATGGACTATTTCAACTTGTATTACAAACCATCAGTGTTTAACAATTTTCAAGCACTTTCTGGATATGAATCATTATATAGTCACCAGAGGTTTTTAAACTATTGTCCTGAGGTCCTCTGAAAGAGATCATTTGCAAATTTCAAATTCATTGGGATCTCAATACATAAAATACCTTATTTTTACATTTTTATTGTCAGAGAGAGAATATATCTCACCTTGCAAAATGGAATGTGTATTTCTAGTTCTTTGTTTTTAAAAAGCATAATAAATAAATCCATTGTAAGAGTTTCAAATGTCAATGCAATATATTTGCCTTAGGGCTTTTAGTCTCTTTCTTTCTTTTTACAGTGCTTGAAAACAGAATCCTCACCTTCATATTTAATATCCCACTCAGGTTCTGGCTTTGAATTTTGCAATGCAAAGTTTGACAGTTACCACCAATACAGATGCTTCAAATATGCCAAAAATGTCAGCTTTGGGAATGAATATCTAGGTGGTTTTCTTTTCTTCTTCTTTTTTTTTTTTTTTTTTAACATTGCATGGTTTCATAATTGGCAATCTGCCTAGAGTGACCAAGAAAACAATGAGTTTGGGCAATTGCTTTACCATTCCCTCTGGTGTGAGTATATTTCCTTTTTTAAAAGGAGATTGGAATGAAAAGACCAGATTACCCTCTCTCACACTTGGAAGGGTTAGGAGGCAAATATGGACTTAAAAATAGCAAACTGCAGAGTATTCTTTAGAAAACACCAATCCACAATTACTGCACTAGTCGGTCATCTTGTATGACTAATTGGGTGCTTGAAAGAGTGGTTTTCACCCCTGATTTAACCACTCTTTTCTACCTATCACCGGATAAAATTATTTGATATCCCAAGTAAACATCACATAGCTCTGGCTTTCCATTTCCCTGACACTCAGTACCCTACCCTTTAAATTAATATCAGTGCTACAACATGTTTTACAACCAGTTTCATTCTAAAAAGTCAATTTGACAGACATCAGTCTAACACCATATATCTTCAATGAAAACAAAAATAAATATTATGCATAATTTAAAATTTGGTAGCCTGCTTGTGAACTATTTAATAGTCCATCAGTTTACCTTGTACAGAGGTGGAGAAAGAGCTGATGAAGCCTAAATTGAGCAGCCAAGCAACAAGGTAAACTATAAGACCAATGTTGGATTAAGTAGATCAAATTAGAAATGTTGGCATATTGCCCTCACTTTGCAATACAGCCTAGCCCTGTATCACAACTCCCACCTCCAGGACCTGGAGATGTTTTTGTACAGTCAATTATTTCAATAATGAAGTTGATCCATGGTGGGGGGTGGGGCACATGGTGTTGGAGGGAATCATGTGTAGTGTGTCAAAACAAGGAAAGCTGACAGGCATGAGTTCTCTGGGCATCAACGTGCCTATCCATTGTAGAAATAGGCAACCAGGGGCCACCTGGGTGATTTAGTTGGTTGTGTCTGACTCTTAGTTTCAGTTCAGGTTATATCCTAGGCTGTGAGATCGAGCCCCTTGTTGGGCTCCAAGTTCAGCACAGGGTCTGCTTGGGATTCTCTCCTTTTTCCTCTGTCCCTCTTCCTGCTTATGCTCACACTCTATCCCGCTCTCTAAATAAAGAAAGAAAATTAAAGGCAACCACATGTCAACATTTTTCAGGGATCAATCTCTCCCAATGAACATGTCTGTCTAAACCCAGGGAATTCTCTGCCAGCTCTCAATTATTGCACAGTATTAAAAAAATGCATTATACTTTGGGAATCCTATCCTTACCAAGAAAACTGTGGCTCAAAGATGGCTCAGGAGAACATGAGCAAGGCTTTTTCCTTACAGCAAAAATGTATCAATTCCTGCAAGGGAATATTTCAAAATTGAAATTAATTCTTAAATCATCCCATGTTTACTTATTCTAATTTGGAGATTAAAAAATAAAAAGAAGGGAGGGAAATAATACCTTACTAAATAAAAATGAAAATGGAGCAGAGATTTACCTTTGCCTTTGAGCCAATGACCTACATCCAGGTTATCAAAGCTCAAAGAGATAAACTTCCTAAATCCTAAAATACCCACTTAAACTCTGGCCAAAGTTTGAGCTTAATTTCTTTCTTTCTTTCTTTTTTTTTTTTGTTAGCATGACTCAGCCCATTATAGCCAATCAGCAAGAATGTAACTAACCTCATTCTAATCAGTGAGAATCATGGCCTATGAACTTCTTCCTTTGTGCTTCATAAACCTTACTGTAACGTTCCAGAAACTAGTTTCTTTGTGCTTTTTGGTTTTGAAGTCTTCTCTTTCCAGGCACAGTTTGTTTCTTGACCACTAAAAACCTCTATCAGGTGAACCACTTGGATTATTTTTTGATACCCTTTACACATAAAATCTTAATTTTAGGATGGGAAAAAGGAAAAGGAAAGCAAAACACTCAATAGGATAGTTTAGATGAAGTAAAAAATTAAAAAAAAAAATTGACTTTGATTTGTATCCAGTAATACTCTGAACATCTTGGACCATTTCTTCTGGGCACAGATTTTGTGAGATTTTCCTGCTCTTGTACATTCTCTAGTTACAAGATGATTATGAAGACACAGAAATAGTTAGCTTATAATCATTACCTCCCCAAAAGATTTTATGAAGGTGTTTTTGGGGAGGGGTTTTGGGCTATTCTACTTTCTAATTTAAAAAAAAAAAAGTAAAAGGAGATTTGCTAACAAAAAAAAGTCACTCCCCCCTCCACCTGAATCCAAATCTCTTTCCTTCTACCACCTCGCATTCTGACTTCACACAAAATGGAAGTCCTTTAACCAATCCTCTGTGTTGATCTGTAGTTGATTAAGTGGATATTTCTTGAGTTTTAGAATCAATTCAAAACAAATGGATATCTTTTGTGAGAAAAAATAACATTTTCTTAGTGGTGATTTCTCCAGGAAAGACTGGCAAGTTCAAATCCTTATTATATATTATTGAAGCACCTGAGTAAAATGTTTCGTGTTGTAATTTGAATCCCAGAATGAGGTCTACTGTGGCAGGAGGTTTTGAGCACTTTGTTGAAAAGTGTGGAATATTTTAATTTACTTTGGGTGAACTTTACTAAGTTCTTAAAAAAAGGAGTAGACCTCAAAGGCCATTGATACGAAGGCAGAAATGGAACTTTCTTTAAAAAACAAAACTTACAACAAGGTTCTAGAACAACTAATTGTAAAACAGCATCCCGCAGAGCAGTAACCTCCAGTTCTCTGACACACACTGAAGTTCACAGGGGAAAAGGCCTGAAATTGGAAATAAATTGGCTTCTGATAAAGAGGAGACATGGGAATAGCCTGAATCTTTAGGTACCTCCCAATTAAGTCCTGTGTACTATTTCCCCCTGAGTACGTGTAACAACATTCTCCCCTTCTCCCCCACGGTTTAAAATGGAGCTCCCTCAATGTAACATCGAGGTAATTGGCATATTATATCTGCCTCCCATTTGAATAGGGGAGGTAAAAGCTGAAACTGTAGCTTTAATCTGGGAGCGAGATCTTTTATCCTAGGGGTTAAACAGCAATGTTTTCTAAATTACCAAGAGTTAGCTTTGTCAAAATACACCATGACTAGTAAACAAAGATAGAAGATTCCTTATAGAGTGTTCCAGAAACAGTAAGACTCAGAATCACTGACTTTTTTAATCTCTCTGTTCTATAAGCTACTGCAGTATACTTTCCAGAAAAATCGGGTGGTACTTCCCCCTCACCATTAAATAACTTGAAATCAGTTTCTTCTTCCTCTAAAGAATTCTAATTGTTAAAAAATGGAAATAAAAGCCAATTTTCTCAACAGATATAAAACAACCTGGGTTTTTGAGTGGGTATCCTTGCCTTAGCTTTATAGGAAATATTAATGAAGCCTTTTTGAAGTTTTTGTTTTGTTTTGGTTTGGTTTGGGTTTTTTTTATTTGTTTGGTTGGTTTTTGTTTTTTGTTTTGGGGGGCTTTTTTTGTAAGCTGCCATTCCTAGAGGAGGAGATGGGAGAAGGGGAATTCACAGCATGTGAGCTTTCCAGTGCTGGGAAGTTTTCTGCTGACTGAAGTCAAGAGTTTATATATTAGATTCACTACAGGGAAGAATCTGAAGACACCTGGGAAACTTGCAGCCTTCTTTTGAAGATGACTTCTGCTCAGACAACCTCAGAATTGAAATGTGGATTTATTTCTTGTCCGACAAAGACAGCACCAGTAAGGTATATCTTGCCAAAGATGATGTCAGCCCTGAAAACAGAAAAGATTTGACATGATTTCAAAGTAATGTTTTAGAGAATTCCGAATTTCCTTGACATAAGCTGCTCTTATCTGGAGAAGTGGCTATGAAAATTCACTCCATTTCTTTTGCTAATGCTCACTTTTATGAATTAAGATTTTCTGTATCCTGCTGTTAAATAGAAAAGGGTCAAAATTAATTGTTTGTTAATAATAGCATGTGTATTACCATGTGAAAGACCACTTACCAATTCAAATTATTATTCATATCCACAACAGCAGCCTTTATATTGAAAATTACTTCAAGCAGAATTAAACTAATTTGCACAAGTTGAACTTAGCTCTATTTTTTTTTTTTTTTTTTTTAGGGGAACTGGCATTCAGTTTTGCAGGAAAATTCCTAAAGATGTTTAATTTTTGATATGAAAATGTTTAAGTTAAACTCTATGAGGGAAATAAACTTTGAATGCAATACAGTGAATTTTATTTTAGGTAAACTCTTTTAATACAAGTGTTGATACAGTAGAATAAACAGAAATGGAAGAAGTTTGTAACCTTAAAAACAAAGGCCTAGGGTAACAGTATGGTGCTGGTTCAAAAAATAGGCACATAGATCAATGGAACAGGGTAGAGTACCATGCTTATATGGTCAATTAATCTATAACAAAAGAAGGAAGAATATATAATGGGAGAAATAGAATCTCTTCAATAGATGGTGCTGGGAAAACTGGATCACTCTCTTATACCATATACAAAAATAAACTGAAAATGGATTAAAGACCTCAATGTGAGAACTGAAACCATATAATTTGTGTAAGAACCCATAGGTAATAATCAATTAGACATCTGCTTAACAACACATTTTTGGATAGGTCTTTTCAGGCAAGGGAAACAAAATAAAAAATAAAGGATTAGAACTACACCAAAATAAAAAGCTTTTGCATAGCAAAAGGAATCATTACAAGGGCACCTGGGTGGCTCAGTCGCTAGGCATCTGCCTTGGTTCAGGCCATGATCCCGGGGTGCTGGGATTGAGTCCCACATCCGGCTCCCTGTTCAGCAGGAAGCCTGCTTCTCTCTCTCCCACTTCCCCTGCTTATCTTCTCTCCCTCACTGTCTCTCTTTCTCTCCCTGTGTCAAATAAAGAAACCATTACAAAAGGAAAAGCAACCTAGTGAATGGGAGAAGATATTTGCAAGTAATATATTTGATAAGGATTAATACCGAAAATATATAAAGAACTTACATAACACAACAACAAAGAATCCCAAATAATCTAATTAAAAATGGGCAAAGGACATGAATAGACAGGTTTCCAAGGAAGACCTAAAGATGACCAACAGACACATGAAAAGATATGCAATATCACTAATCTTCAGGGAAATGAAAACCCCGCAATGAGATATCACCTCATGCCTGTCGGAATGACTGGTATCAAAAAGAAATAACAACTGTTGGTAAGGATGTTGGCAGAGGAACCCTCACATACTGTTGACAGGAAGGTTAATTGGTGAAATCACAGTGGAAAACAATATGGAGTTTCCTCAGAAAATTAAAAAGAATACTACCATAGGATCCAGTAAATCCACTACTGGGTATTTACCCAAAGAAAATGAAAACACTGATTTGAAAAAATCTATGCAACCTTGTGTTTATTGCAGCATTATTTAAAAGAGCCCAGATATGGAAGTACCTGAAGTGTTCATTGACAGATGCATGGATAAGGAATATTTTATACATATGCACATTTATACATACTGGGATATTAGTCGTAAAAGGGGATGAGATCTTGCCATTTGCAACAATATGGGTGGACATAGAGGATGTTATGTTAAGTGAAACAAGTCAGAGAGACAAATACCTTATTTCACTTATATGAAATTTAAAAAAAAAAAAAAAAACCCAAACAGAACAACAACAAAATTCATAAACCAGTAATTGCCAGAGGGGAAGGGTTTAGGGGGTGAGTGGAACAGGTGCAGGGGATTGAGGTACAAACCTCCAGGAGCACCTGGATGACTTAATCAAGTGTCTGACTCTTGGTTTCAGCTCAGGTCATGATTTGCAGGGTCATGAGATCAAGCCCCACAGTCTCCATGTTGCATGTAGAGCCTGCTTAAGATTATGCCTCTCCCTCTGCCCTTCCCCCATCTCTCTCTCTCTCTCCCTCTTAAAAAGAAAAAAAAAAGGTACAAACTTCCAGTTATAAGTCATGGAGATGAAAAATATAGTGTAAGAAATAGTGTCAGTAATACTGTAATAATATTAAAAAAATCCAAAATTAAAAAACAAGTCACTTTTATGTAGTTTCCTTTTTTTGTAAGATTTTTAAATAATTGGCAATATATAAATCGTGCCTGCATTTAAAATTTTTTTCTCTAATATATTTTGATTATTAATAAGTTCTGATCTTCATAGTATAAACATAATTTAACATTATTTTATGAACTCTTAAAATTGGAGCCACATAGATTTCTATTGAATATACTTCTTGTTTTTAGGCCCTGTTTATTAAGGGCTATATTTTTAAATATCCATAAGAACTTTGAAGTATTATTTTTGTAGTTAGCCTCCATTTTGCCATCATATTTACTGAAAGTATTCAGAAGACAGTTTAAATGTTTCAATATCCAAGTGTGGTCCTTTTTATTTTCCTTTTCTTAAATATGCATTTCAAAAATTGATGAAGTGTTTAATATTTCTAAGCTATATTGATATTTGAGAAAAACTTACTATAGTTTTCAAACAAAATGATCTTTCTAACTGCAAATGTGAAATTCTTATAAACCTGTACTTTAAAACTGCAGTGATAATGTGATGTGGTGATCTAGATCATCATCTTCAGTTCCAGTCTGATTTTTGCTCAATTTTAAATAACTTTTATCCTCTAAAATTTGTTATAGATTGCTATAACTCATATTTTTATTGTATTGTTTTATATAAAATGTATTTGCTAAACTCATTATTTTTTTAATGATATGAGGAAAAGTATAAGGAAAGGAATGAATGGGTATTTTTTTTTAGGAGTATGGAGACTGATTATATGTTTGGTTTTATTAGTGCATTCTTCATGACTGGTGTAATTTTGATACCTTGTTAAGAATTACTAATTTTCAGGGGTGCCTGAGTGGCTCAGTGGGCTAAAGCCTCTGCCTTTTGCTCAGGTCATGGTCCCAGGGTTCTGGGATCGAACGCCGCATTGGGCTCTCTGTTCAGCAGGAACCCTGTCTACCCCCTCTCTCTGCCTGCCTCCCTGCCTACTTGTGATACCTGTCTGTCAAATAAATAAATAAAATCTTTTTAAAAAATTACTAATTTTCAAACATTGAATCCTTTTATCTGTCCATAACATATATTTTCTTTGTTTTCCTCAGGCTAACCTACTTGTCTATTTATACATAATTATAATACCATAGATGTGCTCTCTACTGAATTGATTTAATTTCTGTAGTGTCTATTCTATCTACCACCTGAAATATAAATTTTTACTGGTACCAATATTTTAGTTAAAATCATTTAAAAAATCTTATGAGTAACAGTCTTATATCTTTCTTATGTATGTGTGTATGTATATATATATATATACATACACACATATATAAAAGATATTATGAATGGTTGTTTAATATTGTCTTTTTTTTTAATTTATAATTTTTGAACCAATTTCACCCATTTTGTTAAACCCTCACCTCTGGCTACCACAAACCCATTCTCTGTATCTATGAATTTAGTTTGTAAATTTCACATATAAATGACATGATGAAGTATTTGTCTTGCTCTAGCTTATTTTGATTAACATTATGCCTTCAAGGTCAATCGTGTTTCACAAATGCCAAGATTTTATTTTTCTTAATGGTTGAATAATATGCCACTCTATTTGGGCACATGTGTGTGTCTGTGTATCGCATTTTTATTCATCCATTGATGCACACTTATGTTGTTTCCATGTCTTAACTATTGTAAACAGTATTGCTAAATCTCAAAAATCTTTTTGAGAGAGATTTTGTTTTCTTTGGATAAATATCCAGATGTAGGATTAGTGAGACATATGGTAGTTGTATTTTTAATTTTCTGAGGAGTTTCCATTACTATTTTTTATAGTGGTTACACCAATTTACATTGTCACCAACAGTACAAAAGTGCTCCCTCTTCTCTATATCCTTACCAACATGTGTTAGATTTTACCTTTTCAAAAGTATTCTAGTAAGATATTCATGTGGTTTTGATTGGCAATTCCCTGATGACTAGTAATATTTAGCATCTTTCTTTGTACTTGTTGGCCATTTGGATGTCTTCTTTGAAAAAAGGTCTATTCAGGTCCTCTGTCCATTTTTTTTTTTTTAATTAGGTGGGTTTTTGTTTTGTTTTGTTTTGTTTTGTTTGTTGTTGAGTTGTATGAGTTCTTTATATATGTTGGATATTAACCCTTTATCAGGTAAGTTGTTTGAAAATACTCTCATTCTATAGAATAACTTTTCAATTTTTAATAGTTCTCCTTGCTATATAGATACATTTTAGTTTGATGAAGTCCCACTTGTTTATTTTTGCTTTTTGTTTCCTTTGCTTTTGGTGTCAAATCCAAAAAATCTTCACCAAGACTGATGTCAAGGAGCTTACTTCCTATGTTCTCATCTAGGAATTTTACTCTTTCAGGTATTACATTCACATCATTAATTCATTTTGAGTTGATTTTTATGTAAGGTATAAAATAATAGCCCTGCTTCATTCTTTTGTGTGCAGCTATCCAGTTTTCTAAGCACAATTTATTGAAAAGACTGTCCTGTCCCCATTGTAGATGCTTGGCTCTTCTGTTGTGAAGTAATTGACCATACATGTGTGAATTTACTTCTGGGCTCTGTATTCTGTTCCATGATTTATGTGTCTGTTTTTATGTTAATACCATATTGTTTTGATTGCTATAGCTTTATAGTATTGTTTGAAATCAGGAAGTGTGATGTCTCCAGCTTTCTTCTTCAAAATTGCTTTGGCTATTCATGGTCTTTGTGGTTCAATACAAATTACAAAATAGTTATTTCAATTTCTGTGGCAAATGTCTTTGGAATTTTGATAGGGATTGTATTGAATCTGTAGATTGCTTCGGGTAGTATGAACATTTTAATATTCTGTCCATGAGCATGGGATGTCTTTCCATTTACTTGTATGTTTCTTAGTTTTTTTCATTCTTCATATTTTTTCAGGGTACTGGTCTTTCATTTCCTTACTTATATTTATTTCTAGGTATTTTTATTCTTTTGTTACATTTGTATACAAGATTATTTTTTTAATTCCCTTTTATTATATAGCTTATTAGTAATGTAAAGGAATGCAACTGGTTTTTGTATCACATATTACAATAATTTATTTTGTGGTATGCATTTATTTACAGTAATAATTGCATACTGCAAAATGCAAATTTATTTTGTATACTGTATTTTTTAATTAGTCTTAATAGGGTCTTTTTTTGTGGTATCTTGAGGATTTTCTGTATATAGTATGTTGCAAATAGAGACCTTTTTTTACTTCTTCTATTCTGATTTGGATGCCTTTTATTTCCTCCTCTTGTCTAATTTCCCTACCTAGGATTTCCATTAGTATGTTGAGTAAAACGGGTAAGAATGGGCAGCCTTGTCTTGGTCATGATCTTAGAGGCAAAGCTTTCTGGTTTTCATTTTAGAGTATGATATTAGCTCTGGGCTTGTCCTGTGCATCTTTTATTATGTTGAAGTACATTCCCTGGGTAGTCACTCTATGACTTTTTATCACAAATAGATGTTAAATTTTGTCAAATGTTTTTCTGTGTCTACTAAGATGATCATATAATTTTTACTTTTCATTTTGTTAATGTTCTATACCACATTAATTGCGGATATTGAACCTTCCTTTCATCTTTGTAATAAATCCTTCTTGATCATAGTATCTGATTCCTTCAATATGCTGTTGAATTCAGTTTCTTAGTATTTTATGAAGGATGTTAGTCCCTATATCTGTCACAGATATTAACCTATAGTAATTTGTTTGTGTGTGTTAACTTTGCTTGATTTCGTAGTATCAGGGTGATGCTGTCCTCATGAAACAATTTTATAAGTACTCCCTCTTTTGTTCATTTGTTTTTTGTTGAAAAGTTTAGGAAAAATTGGCATTAATTCTTTGATTATTTGTTAGAATCACCCATTAAGCCATCAGGTTCTGCACTTTTCCTTAGGTGATTTTGATTACTGATTCATTCTCTGTATTTTTATGGATCTCTTCAGGCTTTGTTTCTTATAAAGTCAACTTTTGTATATTGTAGAATTCTGAAATTTATTGTATGGTATCTAATTTGTTGATATGTAATTGTTCATAGTTGTGCTTTATGTTTTTATTTGAGATATTTATTTTAATGTCTACTCTTTCATTTCTGATTTTATTTATTGAGTCCTCTCTGTTTTTCTTAGTTAATATAGCTAAGAGGCTGTCAATTAACTTTTTCAAAAAACCAACTCTTCATTTGATATTTTTGTCTAGTTATTATTTATTATTTATATATTTATTATTTATATAATATTTATAAACCACATAATTATATATTATTTATAAGGATTATCTAGTTATTATTTATTCCATACCTGATTTATTTCTACTGTAATCTTTATTTCCTTCTATTTGTTAACTTTAGATCTAGTTCTTTTTATTTTAGTTCCTTGAATTGTAATATTAGTTATTTATTAAGGGCTTTTCTTCTTTTTCTTTTTTCTTTTTTTTTTTAATTAAATTGATTTATTTATTTTCAGAAAAACAGTATTCATTATTTTTTTCACCACACCCAGTGCTCCATGCAATCCGTGCCCTCTATAATACCCACCACCTGGTACCCCAACCTCCCACCCCACCGCCACTTCAAACCCCTCAGACCCTTTCACTTTTTTTTTTTTTTTTTTTTTTTTTAAAGATTTTTTATTTATTTATTTTGACAGAGAGAAATCACAAGTAGACGGAGAGGCAGGCAGAGAGAGAGGGAAGCAGGCTCCCTGCTGAGCAGAGAGCCTGATGCGGGACTCGATCCCAGGACCCTGAGATCACGACCTGAGCCGAAGGCAGCGGCTTAACCCACTGAGCCACCCAGGCGCCCAGACCCTTTCACTTTAAATCTGAAGGTGTCTTTGGGTCTAAAATGAGTTTCTTATAGACAGCGTATTGATGGGTCTTGTTTTTTGTTTTTTTTTTTTTAAATCCATTCTGATATTCTATGTCCTTTGATTGGGGCATTTAGCCCATTTACATTCAGGGTAACTACTGAAAGATATGAATTTAGCACCATTGTTTTGACTGTAAGGTAACTGTTACTGTATATTGTCTCTGTTCATTTCTGGTCTGTGTTACTTTTAGGTTCTCTCTTTGCTTAGAGGACCCCTCTCAATATCTCCTGTAGGGCTGGTTTGGTGCTTGCAAATTCATTTAGATTTGTTTGTCCCAGAAGATTTTTATCTCTCCTTCTATTTTTAGTGACAGCCTAGCTGGATATAATACTCTTGGCTGCATCCTTTTCTCATTCAGTGCTCTGAATATATCATGCCAGTCCTTTCTGGCCTGCCAGGTCTCTGTGGCTAAGTCTCCTGCCAATCTAATATTTCTACTGTCATATGTTATAGACCTCTTGTCCTGAGCTGCTTTCAGGATTTTCTCTTTGGTACTGAGACTTGTAAGTTTTACTATTAGATGATGGGGTATGGACCTATTTTTATTGATTTTGAGGGAAGTTTTCTGTGCCTTCTGGATTTTGATGCTTGTTCCCTTCTCCAAGTTAGGGAAATTCTCGCTATACTTTGCTCCAATATACTTTCTTCCCCTCTCTTGCTTTCTTCTTCTTCCGGGATCCCAATTATTCTAATATTGTTTCATCTTATGGTACTACTTATCTCTCAAATTCTCCCCTTGTGGCCCAGTAGTTGTTTGTCTTTCTTTCTCTCAGCTTCTTTATTCTCCATCATTTGGTCTTCTATATCACTACTTCTCTCTTCTGCCTCATTTATCCTAGCAGTAAGAGCCCCCATTTTTTATTGTACCTCATTAATAGCGTTTTAGATTTCAACTTGGTTAGA
This sequence comes from Mustela erminea, assembly GCF_009829155.1. NCBI lineage: Eukaryota > Metazoa > Chordata > Mammalia > Carnivora > Mustelidae > Mustela > Mustela erminea. The sequence goes on along the minus strand of NC_045624.1, from coordinate 80,752,036 downwards.
TTTTAGTTCTTTTATTTCTCTAGAAAAGGATTTTATTTCTCCAGAAAGGAATTCTTTAGTATCCTTCATGCTTTTTTTGAACCAAGTTAGCACTTTGATAATCATCATTGTGAACTCCAGTTCTGACATATTACTAATGTCCATATTGAATAGGTCCCTAACCATCAGTACTGCCACTTGTTCCTTTTTTTTGTGGTCAGTTATTCTACCTTGTCATTTTATCCAGATAAAAATAGATGAAAGAGAGAATAAAACACTAAAAGGGTAGCAATGACCCCAGAAAAATATACACTAACCAAATCAGCAGAGACCCAAAACTGGGGGGAGAAGAAAAAAGAAAAATATATATATTAGACTAGTGAGTAGAACAGAGCCATACACTTGATTTTGGGTGTATTTTGGTCTTTTAAAAGAAACTACATACCAAAATTTAATAGGAAGAAAACTTAGATATATACAAAAATAAGAGTACACATGATGAAGGGACAGAATATGGCTGGAAAGATGAAAATTTAAAAAGATTCTAAAAAAGGAATTGATAAGAAATTGGTTATAAAAAGAAAAAAAAAAGAGGAAATAACGATCATCCTGGGGACTAGAGCAAAGCCATGTACTAGATTTAGGGTATATTTTGATCTATTAGAAGAAACTGTATCCCAAAATTTTAAAGAAAGAAAAACCTATATAATACAGAAAATAAGGTTAAATACAATGAAGGGATAGAATATGACTTTAACAATAAAAATTTTAAAAGATTTTTTAAAAAGGTATTGATAAGATAAAATAGTTTAAAAAATGTTAAAATAGGAAAGAGGAAAAATTAAAAATATAATATAAGAAAAAAATAAATTTAAAAAGTTTAAGTTTGAAAGACTAAAGAATCCTGGAGAAAAAGCCATGAATTCTATGTGTTGCTTTCCCCTAGCTCTGGAGTTTCGTTGTTCTCATTGATCAGTTATAGCTAGATATTCTTGCTAATCTTCTGGGGGAGGGGCCTATTGCCATGATTTTCTAATGTCTTTGCCTGAGGTGGAATTGCACCGCCCTTGCCAGGGGCCAGCTAAGTAATCTGCTCAGGTTTGCTCTAGGAAGCTTTTGATCCCTGAATGTTTTCCTTACAGCTGTAGAGGATAGGAATGAAAACGGCCTCCCAATCTCTGGCCCAGTAGGAGCTGAGATCTCGGGGCACCACTCCTCAATGTGCCCACAGAGAAAAGCAGTCAGTCTCTCCCATCTCCCTGGTCTCCAGCCGTACTCTGTGCTCACCTGAACTCTGACCAAGCATTTCTGTCTCTGGTGCATGACCCCATTTGGAATCTCTAGACCCAGCATTTTACTGCAGCATACTCCCATGCTGCTCCTCCCAGAGGAGAAAGGAGGGGTCTTCCTTGATCTGCAACTTGTGGGGTCCCTCCTAGAAGAGAGCAGCCCAACTGTGCCTTGGTTCACAGTTTAAGGTAACCCCGAGCTGAGAGTCCACTCCTCTGCTCTGTCTCTGCAGATGGCTTACCCACTCTGATACCTTGGGGCTCTGCTGCATCCTTGTCTTTTTGTGACCCCATGCGTCCTGAGACCACACTGTCCCTGCTAGGTCTCCACACCCTGCTTAGCCTCTGGAGCAATGTCCCTCAGTGGAGCAGACTTCTAAAAGTTCTGATTTTGTGCTCCACTGCTCCACCGCTTGACAGGAGCCGGTCCCTCCCCCTGTGGTCTCTTTTCCTGTATATTGCTTTGGATTCATGCCTCTACATGTCCTACCTTCCAGAAAGTGGTTGATTTTCTGTTCCTAGAATTGCTGCTCTTCTTCTCTTCAATCTCCTGTTGAGTTTGTAGGTGTTCATAATGGTTTGATAACTATCTATCTGTACTCCTGGGACTTGATGATATTTAGGTCCCCTACTCCTCCACCAAATCAGTCATTTTTTGAATTACATCTAAAAGTTCTACCCATTATTGTTAGTAGGGTATTGAAATTCCCTGCTAGTATTTACTAGTGTTGTCAATTTCTGCCTTCAGATGTGTCAATATTTGTTTTATATATGTAGCTTCTCTGATATTGTTTGCATTTATATTTAGAATGGCTTTAACCTCTTCCTGTTAAGCAGGCCCTATAATTATTATGTAATTCCTTTTTTTAGAGTAACTTTTTCTCTCAAAATAAGACTTTAGAGTCTACTCTATCTGATAACGTGATAGCTACTCCTGCTTTCTTTGGATGGCCATTTCCTTTTTTTTTTTTTTTTTCATTTTTCATCTCTTTATCTTCAGCTTATGTGTATCTTCTAAAATGAGTCTCTTCTAGAAAGCATATCACTAAATCTTGTTTTTGTCTTTCTTTTTTGAATCCACTCACCCACTGTATGTCTGTTGATTGGTGAGTTTAATCCATTTACATTTAAGATAATTATTGACAAGGAACAAGTTTGTATTACCATTTTAATTATTTTCTATTTATCTTGCAGGATTTTTGGGGGGTAGGGGAGGCATCCCATTCATCTTCCTCAACTTATTTCTTTTATTATTTGGTTAATTTTTGTAGTGATCTGTTTTTCTTTTTTTGTGTATGTTTTATGTGTTGTTGTTGTGTTTGCGTTTTTTGTTTTGGGGGGTTTTTTTGGAGGGGTTGCCCTGATATTTAAATAAAATCTCTTGTAGTTATAACATATTTTAAGTTGCAAACATGTAACTTAAGTCTCATACAAAACACTACACTTTTACTTCATCCCATACATACTTGGTGTTCTAATAGTCAGAAGTTGATTCTTTTCATGTTGTATATTCTTTTCATGTTGTATATCCATTAGGAAGTTTTCACCTATTAACTTTTATATTGGGGTTATAATAATATTAAAAACCCTTTATGGCACTCTATTAATCTGTATATGTGTATATACTTAGCTTTTCCTCTGAGATTTATGCTTTCATATGCCTTCACACTATTGTTTAGTATTTTTCACTGCATTTTGGAGAATTTTGTTAAGCATTTCTTATAAATCAAGCCTAGTAGTGATGGGTTTCCTCAGTTTTTGTTTGTCTAGGGAAGACTTTATTTCTCCTCTATTTTTAAAGGATAATTTTCCTGAGTGTAGTATTTTTGGTTGGCAGGGTTTTTTTTTTTTTTTTAAACTTGGAATACATAAATTATAACATCCCACTCTTTCCTGAATTGCAAAGTTTCTCCTGAAAACTCTGTGTATATTCTTAATGTATTCCTTAAATGAGGATTTGCTTTTCTCTGGATGTTTTTAAAATTTCCCTTGACTTTTACAATTTGATTACAGTACATCTTGGTTAGGCTTCTTTGTGTTGTTCCTGTTTGAGAAACAGCAGTTTTATGAATGATAATGTCCATTTCTTTCCCAAAGTAGGGAAGTTTTTATCCATTATTTATTTAAATGAGTGTTTGTATTTGTTCTCTCATTGATTTCCCTTAGATTTCTTCACTATTTTCATACTTTTCTTTTCTTTTCTTTTTCTTTTTTTCCTCTTTATCTTCTGACTGGATAACTTCCAATGACCTGTCTAAAAGTTTATAGATGCTTTCTTCTGCTTGAGTAATCTGTTCAAGCTCTTAAAATACTCTTAAAGCTCTTCTTTGTATTTTCATTTCATTTACTGTATTCTTCAGCTCCAGTATTTGGTTCTGTGTGTGTGTGTGTGTGTGTGTGTGTGTGTGCGCGCGTGCGTGTGTGTGTGTGTAGTTTCTCTTTGTTGTGTTGGTCTTGTAGCTTCCTCATTTTTTTTTAAACTTAATTTAATTTTTTTCAGTGTTCCAAAATTTATTATTTATGCACCACACCCAGTGCTCTATGCAATACCTGCCCTCCTTAATACCCACCACCAGGCTCACCCAACCTCCAAACCCCCTCTCCTCCAAAACCCTCAGTTTGTTTCTCAGAGTCCACAGTCTCTCATGGTTTGTCTCTCCCTCCAATTTCCCCCAAGTCACTTCTCTCCATCTCCCAGTGTCCTCCATCTTATTCCTTATGCTCCACAAGTAAGTGAAACCATATGATAATTGACTCTCTCTGCTTGACTTATTGCACTCAGTATAATCTCTTCCAGTCCTATCCATGTTGATACAAAAGTTGGGTATTCATCCTTTCAGATGGAGGCATAATACTCCATTGTATATATGGAGCATATCTTCTTTATCCATTCATTTGTTGAAGGGCATCTTGGCTCTTTCCACAGTTTGGTGACTGTGGCCATTGCAGCTATGAACATTGGGGTACAAATGGCCTTTCTTTTCATTACATCTGTATCTCTGAGGTAAACACCCAGGGAGGGGGTTTGGGAGAAGGGGGTGGGATTATGGACATTGGGGAGGGTATGTGCTTTGGTGAGTGCTGTGAAGTGTGTAAACCTAGTGATTCACAGACCTGTACCCCTGGGGATAAAAATATATGTTTATAAAAAATAAAACTGAGCTCTATTTTAATTTTTTATGGAATCTCCATACTTTTTTCCAAAGTGGCTGCACCAACTTGCATTCCCACCAACAGGGTAAGAGGGTTCCCCTCCCTCCACATCCTCTCCAAAACTTGTTTACTATCTTGTTGATTTGGGCCATTTTAACTGGTGTAGGGTGGTATCTCAATGTGGTTTTGATTTGAATCTCCCTGCTAGCTAATGATGATGAACATTTTTTTATGTGTCTGTATGACATTTGTATGTCATCTTTGGAGAAGTGTCCATGTCTTCTACCCATTTTTTGACATGATTATTCTGAATTGAATGTTTTGAGTTTGAGGAGTTCTTTATAGAACTGGATATCAGCCCCTTTGTCTGCAATGTCATTTGTGAATATCTTCTTCCATTCTGTGGGTTGCCTCTTTGTTTTGTAGACAGTTTTCTTTGTTGTGAAGAAACTTTTGATCTTGATGAAGTCCCAAAAGTTCATTTTTGCTTTTGTTTCCTTTGTCTTTGGGGACATGTCTTGAAAGAAGTTGCTGTGGTGATGTTGAAGAGGTTACTACCTATGTTCTCTCTAGGATTTTGATAGATTCTTGACTCATGTTGAGGTCTTTTATCCATTTCAAGTTTATCTTTGTGTATGGTGTAAGAGAATGGTTGAGTTTCATTCTGCTATACATAGCTATTCAATTTTCCCAGCACCATTTATTGAAGAGACTGTCTTTTTTCCAGTGTACATTCTTTCCTGCTTTGTGGAAGATTATTTGACCATAGAGTTGAGGGTCCATATCTGGGTTCTCTACTCAGTTCCACTGGTCTATGAGTCTGTTTTTGTGCCAGTACCATGCTGTCTTGGTGATCATAGCTTTGTAATAAAGCTTGAAATCAGGTGAGAATTCTATCAAACATTCAAATCTGTTGTGATCTTAATAGTAATATTAAGAAATAGTACATATTCTCCTGAAGCTGTTTCAAAAAAAAAGAAACAGCATTATGAAGCATTATGAACAGAACAGCATTTATGAAGCCAGCATTATCCTGATCCACAAGCCAGGCAAAGACCCCCAAAAAAGGGATAATTTCAGATCAGTATCCCTGATGAATATGGATGCCAAGATTCTCCACAAGATCCTAGCTAACAGGATCCAACAGTACATTAAAAAGATTTTCCATAGTTTGGTTATTGTGGACATTGGGGGGGAGGGGGTTTGGGAGAAGGGGGTGGGATTATGGACATTGGGGAGGGTATGTGCTTTGGTGAGTGCTGTGAAGTGTGTAAACCTAGTGATTCACAGACCTGTACCCCTGGGGATAAAAATATATGTTTATAAAAAATAAAAAATTAATTAAAAAAAAAAAAAAGATTTTCCACCATGACCAGGTGGGATTTATACAAGGGATGCAAGGGTGGTTCAACATTTACAAATCAATCAATGTGATAGAACAAATCAATAAGAGAAGAGAGAAGAATGACATGGTCCTCTCAATAGATGCAGAAAAATGGGTTTGACAAGATACAGCATCACTCTTGATTAAAACACTTCAAAGTATAGGGATAGAGGGAACATTGCTCAACTTCATAAAATCTATGAAAAACCTGCAGCGAATATCATTCTCAATGGGGAAAAGCTGACAGCCTTCCCTTTGAGATAAGGAATATGATAAGGATGTCCACTCTCATTTTTCTTAAAACAACCATTTTGATTTTTGTTTTATCAGGCAATTTGTAGATCTTCATTTACTTAGGGCCAATTTCTATAAAAGTATTGTGCCTTTTTTACATCAAAGTTCTTTAATCAGGTGTATGTGTGTGTATGTGTGTGTATGTGTGTGTATTTCATAGCCTTTCATTGATGTCTGTTCATTTGAGGAAGCAGTCACCTCTTTCAGACTGGCTTTTACTGGGGAAAGAACTTCATCTATTGGTGGGGGTGCCATATGGGTGGGGTGTAGCAGCTCTTACTGTAGTAGGGGTGCAGTGCAAAGCCAAGGCTATGTGTATCAATGGTGGTAACAAGGGTTGCTGGTGTCTTTGTCAGAAAAATCTGTTGTGATCTTATTTTTCCCCCTGTGGGAGAGATCATAGTTGAAAGGGTCTTTGTTGGCACTGGCCCTGGTGACACTGAGCCTAGTGTCTGGGCACAAAAATGGTAGCAGCAGTGCTGGGATCTGGGGACTACATGTACTTAGGGCAGCCAGTGGCAGTGGTGTCAAGAGTGTGGGAGTATACTGAATGGCCACAGAACTAGATTCCAGAGCTCAGGGGTTTTTAGAACAACTGTGGCACCTGGCCTAGCGTTCAGGCTCACTCATCACAAATGCATCCATGTCTGAGATGTAGGTATGTACTGAGTGGTCATAGATTTGGGATCCAAGACATGTGTGTGGTTGCAAGAGGGGAATGTTGGGTGGTGTAAGATGTAGCCATGGATCTGGCTCCAGGTGTTGGAGGGCAAGAAGCAGAGATGGTTCCAGTCCCAGGGTTTAGGTTGGGGTTTAGTTTGGGTGTGTCAATAGTAAGTCCTTTTTCCCAGCTCCAGAATAAGGATTGTACACACAAGGCCCAAATACCCTTCATTTAGATCCACCTATTCCCATTTTGTCCTACTTGATCAGTCATTCGTGTTCTTATATGTGCCCTTTCTCTCTCTGCACCAATATCATGACCTTTAATATTTCGGTTGGCATTTCCTAGGGATATTCTAATTCAGCACACTGAACACTGATGCAGTACCTTAACTTACCACTCATGGTTCTTGAGTTTGGCCAAGAAAGAACTCAAAGCCAAACTCTTAAGTAAGCGGGGGTTTAATAGTTTAAGTAAAAGGACACTTTTGAGATGGAAGAGTGGGCAGGTCCAGAGGTTGCATCTGCAGTGGGGCTCAGGGTTGTCTTCGCTTTTTTTTTTTTTTAAAGATTTTATTTATTTATTTGACAGAGAGAAATCACAAGTAGTCAGAGAGGCAGGCAGAGAGAGAGAGAGAGGGAAGCAGGCTCCCTGCTGAGCAGAGAGCCCAATGCGGAACTCGATCCCAGGACCCTGAGATCATGACCTGAGCCGAAGGCAGCAGCTTAACCCACTGAGCCACCCAGGCGCCCGTCTTCACTTTTTATGTTTGAATAGATTATGGGTCATAGCTGTGCAGTTCCTGACTAGGATTACAGCCAGTCATCTAAAAGAACTCCTCCAACAATTGAGACAGGAAGTTTTGGGCCCTATTTGGTCTTTGTCACCCTTCCTCTGCTCAAGGCAAGAGGGGTTAAGACCACAATGTAAGTATATTATAATGAATCCATAGGTTACTGGAGGGTAGTGGTCAAAGAGAGTGCTTGTGTATCCCCTGTAGTCTGTCCCAACTCTTGGAACATGGTTTCTGCCTTTTTATCAGTCAGAAAGCGCTTGTTCCTTGCTCGTATGTAATTAACCACCTTGTCTTTCAGATGTAGCGATGGGAGTCCAGGCAGCTTCTTCAGCCCTCCTCAGTTTCTGTGACCACCGGTAGTTCTGCAAATCCTTCATTGTATTCTAGAGCTTCCCCAGAGCTATTTTTCTTGTTAGACAGCTGCTTATTCTTTGGTTTTGTCATTTCTGTTGGGTGGGTTCTGTGGGCCAGCACTGGCATCTCCTAGTCTACTATCTTGTTCACCTGTTAGCTTTTCCTTCTTTATTACCTGTATCATCCCTCTCCAATAATAAGAAACCTGGTTCCCACAATCTACTGTTTATATTTTTTTGATTTATAAATTCCTTTTTGTCTTTAGCCCTACAATTTGCAGTCAAACATTTTCCTAGATTAAGTAAGTCCATTTTTTCCCCACTTACCCTTTAGTGTGGTCATGTCATATATTGTTAATGCAATCTATTTCATTTGTCACAGTCTGCATTCCATTATGGGCATCCCCCAGCATCCTGACTGATAATCCTTTTTCCTTTTCAAACATTGTATACATTAAATTTAATTTTTGGTGTATAGTTCTATGAGTTTTAAAAAATGCAGATCCATATATCTACCATTGAAATATGATAGAACAGTTCCCCTCTATGTCCTGTTTGTAGTTAACTTCCCACTCCACTTGAGTAACCATTAGCAACTACTGAACTGTTTCCCATCTTGATTATATTGCCTTTCCCAGAAGTTTATATAAATGGAATCAATTAATAGGTAGACTTTTCTCTGTGGATTTTTCTACTTAGCAAAATGCATTTAAGATACATTCATGTAGCATAAAACAACACTTTCATTTCTTTTTATTTCTAGACCATATTATATTATTTGTTTTTCCAATTCCCTGTTGGAAGACAACTTAGGTTGCTTCTAATTTTAGCTATTATGAATAAAATTGCTATAAGAAGGCTTTGTGTATGACTATAAGTATTCATATAACCCGGGTGAATACCTAGAAGTGTAATTGCTAGATCATATGATAAGTCTATTACATTTATAAAAAAAAAAACCTGCCAAACTCCCCTCCAAGTGTATGGACCATTTTGAATTCTCTAAGCAATAAATGTCCCACATCCAAGCTCACATTAGCATAACAGCATATATATATATATATATATATATATATATATATATATATAAAATTTTATTTACTTAAATTAGTGGCATCTCATTGTTTTGATTTACATTTCCGTAATAACAAATGTTGTTGAGCATCATTTTATGTATTATCCAACTGCTTATCTTTGATGCAATTATGTTCACATCTTTTGTCCATAAAATTATTGGGTTGTTTGTTTTATTAAGATTGAATTCTGAGAGTTTTTTTTAATACATTCTGGATCAAACCCTTTATTGAATAAGTAATTTTCAAATACTTTTCACAGTCTATTTGTCTTTTTTTTTTTTTTTTTTTAAAGATTTTATTTATTTATTTGACAGAGAGAGATCACAAGTAGGCAGAGACACAGGCAGAGAGAGAGAGGAGAAAGCAGGCTCCCTGCTGAGCAGAGAGCCCGATGCGGGACTCGATCCCAGGACCCTGAGATCATGACCTGAGCCGAAGGCAGCGGCTTAACCCACTGAGCCACCCAGGCGCCCTCTATTTGTCTTTTTAATGTTCTAGTTTCCTTTGCAGATCAATATTGTCCAACTTATTTACAATTTCTTTCATAGATTTTGCTTTTTGTACTGTCTCTAAAAATAGCTTGTCAAAAGTCAAGGCAATATAGATTTTCTTAGGCATTTTATAGTTGTAGATCTTAGATTTTGGTGTATGATTGTTTTTTGTATAGGATGTGAGCTAGATGTTGGTGCTTAGTGTGGCTTTTATTTTGGCATACTGATTTCCAATTTTTCCATTCTTATTTGTTAAAAATAATATCATTTGTCTGTTGAATTACCTTTGAATTTTTATTGAAAACTATTGAAAATATTTGCATGGAACTATTCTTGGGATTTTCTATTGGATTCCTTCATTTATGTGTCTGTCTTTTCTCCAGTACTACATTGTCTTGATAACCAAAGTGTTAGAGTAAATCTTGGTATAGGAAAATGTGAGTTTTTCAACTTTGTTCTTCTTTTATAGAATTGTTTGATCTAGTTCCTTTGCTTTTGCATATAAATTTTAGAATCAGCTAGTCAGTATCTAGTAAGTGCTTGTTGAATTATTGATCAGAATTGTATCAAATCTATTAATCAAATTGGAAGGAACATTTTAACAATATTCAGATTTCTAATTCATAGATGTGATTTTTTTCTCAAGTTATTTGGATTTCTTCATTTCCTTTAATCTGTGAGTTAAACTTTTATATATATATATATATATATATATATATATATAGTGGGCAAATTGTATAGGCTTATACTGATGTATTTCATATTTTGGTTATACTGTAAATGGTATTTTTAACTTCACATTCCATTAGTTAATTTCCAGTACCTCAGAATACAACTGATTTTTGTAAATTGATTTTATATTTTGAAACCTTAAACTAATTATTTCCAGGGAAAAATTATAAATTCATTGGGACTTACCACATAGAAAATTATGTCTTCTAAATAAAGATAGTTTTATTTTTTTCCTTTCCAATTTGTGCACTTTTAATTTTTCTTTCTGTATTGGTGAAAGAATACATTCTCATTGTTTCAGATATTAGAATAAAATCATTCCGTTTTCCATGACTAGGTAAAATGCTAGCTATCAACTCATAAATACCCTGCATTAAACATTAGGTTAAAGATCTTATTTTCTATGTCAGTTTGCTGAGAATTTGTTATAATGAATGGATAATGCTTTTTTCAAATGCTTTTTCTACATCTGTTGATATGGTCATATGGTATATTCTGTGGTCAAATCCATTGATTAAATTTTCAGCTTTGAGCCAGCCTTGCATTCTCAGGATAAACTCCCCTTGGATATGATGTGTTACCTTTTATATATATCACTGGATTAGTTTGCTATCAGATTTTTTTTAGGGGTTTTTGTGCCTATATTCATGAGAGATAATGGTCTATACTTAAAATGTCTTTGTCTAATTTTAATAATATGCCAGAATCAAAAAAGGTGGAAGTGCTCCTTTTGATTCTGTTTTCTGGAAGTGATCATGTAGTTCTACCAGTACCTATACTGTGTAGTTCTGCCGTTATAAATAACTGGCATTGTTTACTTTTAAATGTTGAGTAGAATTCACTATTAAAATCATTTGGTCTTCAAGTCTGTTAAAACTGAAAATTTTAAGGGTGCCTGGATGGTTCAGTCAGTTAAGTACCTGATTCAATTTCAGCTCAGGCCATGATTTTAGGGTCCTGAATCTGGGCCCAATATCAGGCTTTGTGCTGGGTGTGGAGCCTGCTTAGATTTCTATCTCTCCCTCACCCTTTCCCCCTCCATGCAACTAGCTTTCTTTCTTCTCTCTCTGTCTCTCAAAATAAAAAAAAAAAAAGAAAAGAAAAGAAAAAGGAAAAAGAAATACTTATAATTTTAAACTACAATGTGATTTCTTTAATATGCTTTAACCACAATTTAATTTAATAGACATAGGAATATTTGGTTTAACTATTTCTTCCTTAGTAGAAATTTTTGTAGTTTTGTGATTGTGTTTTTCAAAGAATTACTCCATTTCACCTAAGTTATTGAATTTATGGACATTTGTTTTTTGGTAGTATTTATTTATCCTTTTAATTGCAGTGAGATTTCCATTTGATTCTTGATATTGATATTGATAAATTTTATATATATATATTTTTAATATTTTATTTATTTATTTGACAGACAGAGAACACAAGTAGATGGAGAGGCAGGCAGAGAGAGAGAGAGGAGGAAGCAGGCTCCCTGCTGAGCAGAGAGCCCGATGTGGGACTCGATCCCAGGACCCTGAGATCATAACCTGAGCCGAAGGCAGAGGCTTTAATTTAACCCACTGAGCCACCCAGGCGCCCCGATAAATTTTTTATATTGATCAATTATGTCTCCTCTCTTTATTGGTTAGCTTGGGTAGAATATAGATTTCAGCTCGTAAAACAACGTTTAAGAAATATAAGGGGAAATGGAAACAGTTGTTAGAAGCAGGATATTTTAATATGTATTCCTCTCAAATAAAGCAAAAGGATAAATATAGTAATTCAAAATATATTTAAGAAGGAGGATCTAATTGGTATACATCAAAGAAATTATCTTCTATTCCATGATTTATGAAACAGTCACAAAAATTGATATATTATTTCGCAAATGAAACAGCCTAAAAATATAAAGGAGCAGCACTATTATAAACAACATTCTCTGATAACACTAAATAACAAGTAAATATTAATCAGTGACAAGTATCATAAACAATTTTGGTAGTAAACCATAGTGATAATGGCCTTATTAGATATTAAGCCATTAATAGAAATTGGGAGTTTCTGCCTTATAAGACAAGCCAAAATGAAAGCAAATCAAACCAATTAAGATGTCTAATTTCTCTTTGAAAAATCACCAATTCAACCATAGTGAATACTGCATAAAACTAACCATTTAAAAATTGCTGTGTGCTAGTAGTAAATAGCATAATTCAACATCATTACTTCTATTTATAATTTTTTTGTTAAAATAGAAAGTTACTTGTGCACCTTCTTAAGTTTGTAGCATAAATATATAATATCTCACTTAAACTTTATAAAATTTTTGATCAATTTACACCATACTCTAAGAATGCTTCTAGTGCTCTCAGGTGATTCTGGAAACATTAGGAGAGGTAATTTTATGTTTTGTATTAATAGTTTATCTTAAATGGGAGAATTTATAAATTACATAGTTATTAATACCCTTTTCATGACATGACTTGAGATAGTGGAGATCCATGTAGTAATTGGAGATGAAACTACTTCTTTAAGATGTAGTAAGTGCATTTAATCCCATACATTGGAAAATGTGGACTTTCAAATATGAAATTTTTAATAACATGTGATCAAAAAGCCACTTTTCCATTAAAGCTTCATATCACATAGTAGATGCTAGCTACAGAAGGGAAAATCAATCTTTCAAGCTTGCTAGAATTTTATATCTAAACAGAATTGATGATGATAGATTAATTTTATCTTTGACACATTTCTAGTGAATTTCCATTCTAACGGAGGGTTTTTTGTGTTTTGTTTTTTTTAGTGGTTTATTTTAAAAGGCTACAAGAGTATCTACAATAGATCTGTAGTCCCACTAAGAATATGTTTGAAATGGTGATTTAATGACGTGTAGTTATGACAAATAATCAGACACTGTTGCCATTAGGAGACTATTAAGATTGAACAAAACATTTTTTATTGCAGAATAGAAAATTAAAGGAATTTTCTCAAAAATTAGTGAGAACAGTCACCTCATATTTTTTTCTCAGACTTCCTTTGGGACTATTTTAATTCTACACACTGGTTCAATTCAAATGCAGATTTGTTGATTGTCACAATGCATATTTGTTTCAAGAAACAAAATTTGAATCCCACTTTTCCTACAATTATCCGCTGAAGAACTCTTTGGCTCACTAGCAATGTAACATACTTTTAATGCCTTTATGTCAATTCCTGCTTAAGTCATTAAGGGTGGTTTCTGTCCCTAACACTTCATTGCCATCACCGTCATTAAGGTCAGTGGTTTGGTGACTAATATCTACTTTGTTTAATCTCATCAACACCATTAACTTAAAGTGTCACTGTTTTAGTCTCTCTCACCCTTTTTCCTTTTTTACTACTCTTCCTCATTGTATGAGACTCTCTCCTCTTATACCTTCCTGATACTGGGCATGAAATCAGCAGTGAAAAAATTAAAATATTCCATCTGCAGGTAAACTGTGTGTGCACTCTGGCAAAACAAAAAAAAAAAAAAAAGAAAAGAAAAGAAAAAGAAAGAAACATTCCAGAGTGTGTAAAAAATAAACTTTCAGATGACCCAAATGTCATTTTTGTATTTTGGTTGAAACAATATGCCTCTCCTATAAAATATATTATAAAATGAACACTAGTGATAAATTAACCATATTGCTCAAAGGGTGTAAAATGAATGACTTCTCCTGAAACAAAAATGAATACATACAATACAGTTGCTTTGTTAATTTAAGCATTTTAGAGGTCATTTTTCAAACTGTTTCAGTGGCCTAGAGCCAAATTCTATGCTTCAGGTGAACAAAAATCTATCCTTTCTAAATGAAAAGTATGGACTGGCAGTTTACTTAGGGGGGAGAAATGTTAAATGTAGTTTCTTTACTAAAACTATCAGTAATGATATAAATTACAAAATTAAAAAAAAAAGTCTCTGTGTAGAATAAGCACTTTGCTTCACCTCTGTGTTAAGATAAATGCAATTTGTATTCACAGAAAAACAAAAATCTAAAATCTAGTGCCATGCCATATCAGTCTTAAAAGGTTTACTTATGTCTCAACCATATGGATGAACATCAGAAAAAAAAATGTCTACTAGATATATGTTTTTAGCAAAAGAAAAAAAATATATGTGTTTTCATTTTCTGGCTTAAAATATTGCTGTTTTGAATGTTTTTCCCCCTCCACAGCACATGAGTATACCATTCATCTAAAATAATACCAGTGAGTTATGAAACTATAAACTCTCCAGTGTTTTAATAAATTAATAATGAATATGAAATTATGCGATAAATCCACATAGCATCTAGCACACAATTAACTCTTCATGGACTAATAATTTTTGAAACTCAAATCAGATTATTTTCCAATAAAACATGTCATAATAATTTACTTTATGGTTGCGATTAGGAAAGTAAGATATAATAAAAAGTGATGTCGAGGTTTATTGACTCAATATGTAAAGGCAAGGGACATGATTATATCTTCATAGCAACAAATATAAGAATGCTTAGTAGTTTCAGTTGTAGTTAAATAGAATTGATTCAAGCAGCATTGTTTGTTGTGCAGTCTACAGGAAGGAAATGTATTATCAAAAAACCCGTGATTAGTTTTTCTCTATTTGTCTTATTTCACTTAGCTTAATACCCTCTAAGGTCCATCCATGTTGTTGCAAATGGCAAGATCTCAATATTATATAATATTTTTTATGGCTGAGTAATATTCCTGTTTGTGTGTGTGTCAGAGAGAGCGAGGGAAAGAGACATTTTTTAATTGAAGTTTAAATAACATTCAATATTTTATTAGATATGAACACTTCGGTTGCTTCCATATCTTGGCTAAGTAAATAATGCTGCAATAAACATAGGGATAAATACATATTTTTAAATTAGTATTTTCCTTTTCTTTGGGTAAAGTCCCAGTGGTGGAATTACTGGATTCTATAGAAGTTCTCTTTTTAATTTTTTTGTGGGACCTCCATACTGTTTTCACAGTGGTTACACAATTTATAATACCACCAACAGTGCACAAGAGTTCCCTTACCTCCACATCCTTATCATTTTGATACTGGTCTTTCTGACTGATGTGAGATGATATTTCATTGTGTTTTTTTTTTAAAAGATTTTATTTATTTATTTGACAGAGATCACAAGTAGGCAGAGACACAGGCAGAGAAAGGAGGAAGCAGGCTCCCTGCTGAGCAGAAAGCCTGATGCAGAGCCTGATCCCAGGACCTGAGATCATGACCTGAACTGAAGGCAGAGGCTTTGACCCACTGAGCCACCCAGGCGCCCCTTCATTGTGATTTTGACTTGCATTTCCCTGATGAATAGTGTTATTGAGCATCTTTTCATCTGTTAGTTAGCCATCTATATGTCTTTGGAAAAAGGTCTTTTTCATGGAAGAAGGTTCTTTTTTCATGTTTTAATTGGATTATTTGGGGATTTTGGTGTTGAGTTGTATAAGTTCTTTATACATCCCTCCATGGGATAAAACATTTGCAAATATCTTCTCCAGTCCACTAGGTTGCTTTTCTGTTTTGCTAATGGTTTCCTTTACTGTGCAAAAGCTTTTTATGTTGGTGTAGTGCCAATAGTTTTATTTTTCCTTTTGTTTCCCTTGTCTGAGGAGACATATGCATAAATATGTTAAAGATAATGATTGTTTGAATGTAAAAAAATAAAACAATTTAACATACAGAGAGCAAAATGGTGGTGGACAAAGGGAGAAGGTTAGGGGAGTAAGCAAAATAGTTAAAGGGGATTAAGAAGTATAAACTTTCAGTTGTAAATAAGTCACAGAGATGAAGTACAACATTGGAAATATGGTCAGTAGTATTGTAATAACATTGGAGTAATGTATAGAATTGTCAAGTCAATATTGTATGCACCTGAAACTAATAAGATATTGAATGTTATTTAAACTTCAATTTAAAAAATGGATGGAAGCAATGAGGTCAAGGTAGGGGTAAGCTTTGGGCTGTGAAATGGAGGCCTCAGAAGAGACTAAAAAATGGAAAATGTGAGTCAGATCAGAACAGAGCAATTGTTACACTGATAGAGTTGGTAAGCTGAATGGGGCTGGTGAATGATGTAAACCTCCCCTCCCCCCCCTACCCCCCCCCCCCCGCCATTTCAGATGACCTTCAAGCCTACAAACATATATATCACATCTTTATCCATTCATCAGTCAATGGACATATGGGCTGCTTCCATAATTTGGCTATTTTAAATCATGCAGTAAATATAAAGGTGCATGTATTCCTTTGAATTAGTGTCTTTGTATTCTTTTTCAGTGAATACCCAATAGTGCAATTCCTGGATCATAGGGCACTTCCATTTTAAATTTTTTTTAAGATTTTATTTATTTATTTGATAGAGAAGGGGGTCACAAGTAAGCAGAGAGGCAGGCAGAGAGAGAGGAGGAGGAAGAAGGCTCCCTGCCGAGCAGAGAGCCTGATGTAGGGCTCGATCCCAGAACCTTGGGACCATGACCTGAGCCGAAGGCATAGGCTTAACCCACTGAGCCACCCAGGTGTCCCCATTTTTAATTTTTTTAGGAACCTCCTCCACACTGTTTTCCATAGTGGCTGTATCAATTTACATTCCTACTAATAGTGTATGAGGGTTCCTTTCTCCATATATTCTGCCCAACACTTGTTGTTTCCTGAATTTTTATTTTAGCCATTCTGACATGTTTGAGGTGGAATCTCATTGTTTTGATTTGCATTTCCCTGATGATACATGATGTTGGATATCTTGTGTCTGTTAGCCATCTCCATGTCTTCTTGGGAGAAATGTCTGTTCATGACTTCTGCTTATTTTTAATTGGATTATTTGGTTTTGGGTATTGAGTTGTATCAACTCTTTATATTTTGGAATATTAACCTTTTACCAGATATGTCATTTGCAAATATCTTTTCCCATTTAGGTTGTCTTTTAGTTTTGTTGGTTGTTTCCATTGCTGTGCAGAAACTTAATTTTGATGTAGTCCCAGTAGTTTATTTTTGCTTTTGTTTCCCTTGCTTATTTAGGAGAGTGTTGCTGCAGTTAATGTCAGAGAGGTAAATGAATGTCTCTCTTCAAGGATTTTTATGGTTGCAGTTCTCACATTTATATCTTCTAACCATTTTGAGTTTATTTTTATGTATGGTGAAAGTGGTTCGGTTTCACTCTTTTGCATGTGGCTTTCCACTTTTCTCAACACCATTTCTTTAAGAGATTTTGCCCCATTGCATCTTCTTTCCTCCTTTGTTAAAGATGAATTATCATATAGTGGTGGGTTTATTTCTGGATTTTCTGTTCTCTGTTGATCTATGTGCTTATTTTTATGCCAATATCATACTATTTTAATTGCTATGGCTTCATAATATAAATTGAAACCTGAAATTGTGATACCTCCAGTTTTGTTTTTATTTTTCAAGATTTCTTTGGTTATTTGAGGTCCTTTCTGGTTCCATACAAATTTTAGGATTGTTTGCTCTAGTTCTGTGGAAAATGTTGTTGATATTTTGATAAGAATTACATTAAATTGATTAGGTGGCTTTGGGTAGTATACACATTTTAACAGTAAATTTTCTTCCAACCCATGACCATGGAATGCCTTTCTATTTCTTTGCATTGTCTTCAGATTCTTTCATCAGTGTTTTATACTTTTCAGAGTACAAGTTTTTAGCATCTTTGTTTAAGTTTATTCCAAAATATTTTATTATTTGGTGCAATTATAGGTGGATTTTTTTTTTATTTAACTTTCTGCTGCTTCCTTGTTAGTGTAGAGGAATACAGCAGTTTTCTATTTATTGATTTTTGTATCCTGCAGTCTTACAGAGTTCACTTCTCAGTTCTAGAAATTTTTGGTGGAGTCTTTATGGTTTTCTGTATATATTATGTCATCTGTAAATAGTGAGAAATTTACTTCTTTCTTGCCAGTTTGGATGCCACTTGTTTCTTTTTGTTGTCTACTTGTTATGGATAGTACTTCCAGCACTCTACTGAGTAAAAGTGGTGAGAAGATCACATGTGTGGCTTAGTCGATTAAGCATCTCCCCTGGGCTTCTTCCCCCACCCCAGCTCATGTTCTCTCTCTCTCTCTCTCAAATAAATAAAATCTTTTAAAAAATAGAAAATAAATTTTTAAAAGTAGTGAATGTGGACATTTTTGTCTTGTTCCTGACCTTTGGGGAAAAGTTCTCAAGTTTTCATCAAGCATAATGTTGCCTGTGGGTTTTTCAAATAATACCTTAATTGTATTGAACTATGTTCCCTCTAGACCGACTTCGCAGGGTTTTTTTTTTAATCATGAACGGATATTGTACTTTAGCAAATGCTTTTTTCTATATGTATTAAAATGATCATACAGATTTTATCCTTTCTGTTATTGAGGTAATGTATCACATTGATTGTTTTACAAATGTTGAACCACCCTTGCATTCTGGGGATAAATTGAACTTGATCATGGTATATGATTTTCTTAAATAATAAGAATTTAAATAATAAGAATTTCTTCTTATAATATGTATTATAATCCAACATTATATAATGTTGGATTCAGTCTGCTAATATTTTGTTGAAGATTTTTGCATCCATACTGAGAGAGATTGGCCTATTGTTCTTTTTTTTAGTGGTCTCTTTGTCTAGTTTTGATATCAGGCTGATCCTGGCCTCATAGAATGAATTTGGGTTTTCCTTTTCCATTTCTTGAGAAGAATAGGTATTAACTCTTTAAACATTTGGTAGAATTCACCTGTGAAGCCATCCAATCCTCGACATTTGTTTTGGAGATGTTTTTTGATTAATGATTTAATTTCATTACTGGAAATTAGCATGTTAAAATTTTCTATTTCTTTCTGCTTTGGTTTTGGTAGGTTATATGTTTCTAGGAATTTATCTGTTTCCTTTAATTTGTCCAATTTGTTGACATATAAGATTTCATAATATTCTGTTACAATTGTTTGTGTTCTGTGGTTTTGTTGATATTTCTTCTCTTTCATCAGTAATTTTGTTTATTTGGGTCATTTCTCTCTCTTTCAATGAGTCTTGCTAGAGGTTTATCAAGTCTTTTGATATTTTCAAAGAACCAACTTCTGGTTTCATTGATCTGTTCTATGTTGTCTCTATGGCATTTATTTCTATACCATTTATTTATTTCTACATCATTTATCTAAACTTTATTATTTCTTTCCTTTTGTTGGGTTTGGGTTTGCTCTTTTTTGGGGGTTTTGGGTTTTTGCTCTAACTTCAGGTGTCAGATTAGGTTGTTTATTTATTTGACATGTTTCTTGCTTCTTAAGGTAGGTCTGTATTACTATAAACTTTCCTCTTGGAACCACTTTTGTTACGTCCTAAAGATTTTGGACTGTTGTGTTTTATTTTTCTTTTGTTTTCAGGTAATGTTTTATTTCTTTATTGACCCATTCATTGTTTAATAGGATGTTACTTAACCTCCATGTATTCATGCTCTTGCCAGATTTTTCATATGGTTGATTTCTAGTTTGTGTTGTGGTCAGAAGAGATGCATAGTATGATTTTGATTTTTTTTTTAATTTGTTGAGACTTGTTTTGTGGTCTAATATGTGATATATTCTGGAGAATGTTCTTTGTGCACTTGAAAGAATGTGTATTCTGCTGTTTTAGGATGGAATGTTCTGAAACAATCTGTTAAGTACATCCGGTTATGTGCGTCATTCAAAGCCACATTTCCTTATTTCTTTGTTTGGATGACCTATCTGTCAATGTAAATGGTGTCTTAAAGTCCAATACTATTATTGTATAATCATTTATTATCTCTTTTATGTTTGCTATTAACTCTTTTATGAATTAGGGTGTTCCCATGTTGGGTGCATAAATATTTACAATTGTTATAGCCTCAAGTTGGATTGTCCTCTTTATTTTTTTTAAGGTTTTATTTATTTATTTGAGAGAGAGGGCATGAGAGAGCACAATCCAGTAGGGGGTGCAGAGGAGGAGCAGAAGGGGGGTGGGAGCAGAGCAAGGAGTGGGAGGGTAGAAGGAGAAATGGGCTCCCTGCCTGAACTGAGGGCAGACACTTAACTAACTGAGCCACCTGGGCACCCCTGGATTGTCCTCTTTATTATTATTTTTTTAAGATTTGTATTTATTTATTTATTTACTTGACAGAGAGAGAGAGAAAGGGAAAGGGCAAGCAGGAGGAGCAGTAGGCAGAGGGAGAAGCAGGCTCCCTGCTGATTGGGGCTCAATCCCAGGATGCTGGGATCATGACCTGAGCAGAAGGCAGATGCGTAACAACTGAGTACTCAGGTGCCCCTGTCCTCTTTATTATTATATCATGTCCTTCTTTGTTGCTTGTTGCTGGTCTTTGTTTAAAAGTCTTTTTGTCTGGAAGAAGATATTTGCAAATGACATATCAGATAAAGGACTAGTTTCCAAAATCTATAAAGAACTTAGCAAACTCAACACCCAAAGAACAAATAATCCAAGCAAGAAATGGGCAGAGGACATGAACAGACATTTTTGCAAAGAAGACATCCAGATGGCCAACAGACACATGAAAAAGTGCTCCATATCACTTGGCATCAGGGAAATACAAATCAAAACCACAATGAGATATCACCTCACACCAGTCAGAATGGCTAAAATCAACAAGTCAGGAAATGACAGATGCTGGCGAGGATGCGGAGAAAGGGGAACCCTCCTATACTGTTGGTGGGAATGCAAGCTGGTGCAACCGCTCAGGAAAACAACATGGAGGTTCCTCAAAATGTTGAAAGTAGAACTGCCCTATGACCCAGCAATTGCACTACTGGGTATTTACCCTAAAGATACAAACATAGTGATCCAAAGGGGCACGTGCACCCGAATGTTTATAGCAGCAATGTTCACAATAGCCAAACTATGGAAAGAACCTAGATGTCCATAAACAGATGAATGGATCAAGATGTGGTATATATACACAATGGAATACTATGCAGCCATCAAAAGAAATGAAATCTTGCCATTTGCGACAACGTGGATGGAACTAGAGTGTATCATGCTTAGCAAAATAAGTCAAGCAGAGAAAGACAACTATCATATGATCTCCCTGATATGAGGAAGTGGTGATGCAACATGGGGGCTTAAGTGGGTAGGAGAAGAATCAATGAAACAAGATGGGATTGGGAGGGAGACAAACCATAAGTGACTCTTAATCTCACAAAACAAACTGAGGGTTGCTGGGGGAGGGGGGTTGGGAGAAAGGGGGTGGGGTTATGGACATTGGGGAGGTTATGTGCTTTGGTGAGTGCTGTGAAGTGTGTAAACCTGGAGATTCACAGACCTGTACCCCTGGGGATAAAAATATATGTTTATAAAAAATAAAAAATTTAAAAAAAAAGTCTTTTTGTCTGAAATAAGCACCACTATTCCAGGTGTCTTTTGACATTCATTTACATGATAAATGTTTTTCTGTCTGCTCACTTTCAATGTGGAGGTATTTTTATGTCTGAAATGAGTCTATTATAGGTAACATGTAGATCTTTTCTTTTGATTGGAGCATTTAGTCCATTTGCATTCAAAGTAATTATTGATAGTTATGTATTTATTTCCATTTTACTGCTTGTTTTGTGATTGTTTTGATATTTTCTGAAATTTCTCTCGCTTTCTTCCCTGGTTTGTTGGCTTTGTTTAGTGATATGCTTGGATTCCTTTATCTTTATTCTTTGTATATCTATTAGTGATTTTTTATTTGTGGTTACCATTAGGTTTGCATATCACATCTGCACATAACAGTCTATATTAAATTGATGGTCGTTTAAGTTTAAACCCTTTCCTTTATCTTTTCCTCTCCATGTTTTGGGTATAAAGTGTCATATTTACATCCTTTTATTTTATGAATTCCTTGACTGATTTTTATAGATAATTATTTTTACTACTTTACTGTTTTTTACTTTTGTTTTCTTTGAGAGGGAGCACCCATGACCCTGAGATCATGATCTGAGTCAAAATCAAGAGTCAGACACTTAACTGACAGAACCACCCAGGCACCCCTAGCTTTTTTTTATTTTTCATACTCCCTTTGCACTCAAAGGTCCCCCTTTAATATGTTCAGTACTCATGAATTCCTTTAATTTTTGCTTGCCCAAGAAACTATCTCTCCATCTCTTCTCAATGATAGTCATGCTAGGTAAAGTATCCTTGGCTGCAGATATATCCCTTTCAGCACTTTGAATGTATCATACCACTACTTTCTGGCCTGCAAAGTTTCTGCTGAAAAATCCACTGATAGCTTATAGGGTTGCCCTTGTATGTAATGGTCTTCTTTTCTCTTGCTACTTCTAAAAAATTTTTAAGACTTCATTATTTGTCAGAGAGAGAAAGCACATGCACAAGCAGGGGGAGCAGCAGGTAGAGAGAGGGGGACAAGCAGACTCCACACTGAGTAGGGAACCCAATGTCAAACTCGATCCTAGGACCTTGGGATCATGACCTGAGCTGAAGGCAGACTCTTAACTTACTGAGCCTTTAGCTATCTATGGAGTCTGTTCTTCCAGTCTTTGGACTGTTGATAGGAATGTTATCTAGTTGAATCTATGGGTTGGAGCAAACTTAGAGTCCTCCAACTGCCATCTTCCCAGCTGACCTTATTTTTTTGTATATTCTTTCCCTTATGAACTTTGAAGTTAATATGTTTAATATTAAAAATAAATTCCAATTATTTTTGCTTTCTGTTAAATTTAGAAAAGTTAATTGAGTGATAACGGGCATCCTTATCATAGATTTTCTAATTAAACTCAGAGAATGTTCTATTTTAAGTTTCTTAGAAGCGCTTATTTTTTTTTTATTTATTTGTCAGAGAGAGAGAGAGATCACAAACAGGCAGAGAGGCAGCAGAGAGAGAGGGGAAAGCAGGCTTCCTACCGAGCAGAGAGCCCAACATGGTGCTTGATCCCAGGATCACAACCTGAGCTGAAGGCAGAGGCCCAACCCACTGAGCCACCCAGGTGCCTTGAAGCACTTATTTGACAATTTATTTTTCCACATTCCCTGTTAATATTTTTTCCTAAATATTCTTTTTATTCTTATTTTCTAATCTCCTATTTGTATAAAAGAAGGTTCTTGATAACATATTAATTTTGCACCCACCACTTTACTATATAACATAGTGTTTGGAATATTCTGTCGGGTTTAGCTAGTACTATTTCATCAACTAGTTTTGTCTTCTCCTTCACAATTTTTTTAACCCATTCCTTTTTTCTTTCTCATTTCACTATTTACATGGTACCATTCAAAATGACTATGTCATAATAACTTTGTTAGGTTGTTGTGCAATTTTTTTGTGAAAGAGGAATATGTCAGAATGTTTTGAAGTATTAATGATCAGAATGAATGGAAATGTAACTGAGAGGAATATTTTGTGAGAAGTTTCTGAAGTGGAGAATAGAATTGATGTGGGTCCTGAGTATTCCAAGAAATGGTTTGTTGACCTCATTTTGCTGTGCAAGTTAACCAAGGCAGAGGTAACACTTGATTTTTGGTGTTACCCTTGTTTGATCTAACATAGTTTGATTTGTTCTGTTTCTCCTAACTGATATCTGATGCTGATTGGGGGTCTGAAGCTACTCTGGTTGTCATTTCAACTATTCAGTGGCCTGTCTTTAGTACTAAGTGTGGTCATCTCCCATGTGCTACTAGATACATGTGGAATTTTCTTCCCACTTGGTTCCACTAATCACTAAGGTTTATCCTGGAATGATAGCTCTCTTCACTGTTATTCCCAATACTAGAGCTTGGCTTTCCTGTAGGGACTGAGCCCAGTCCAGTATCTTGTGACCTGCTTTTTCAAGGGCAAAACTTGGAATTGATTATGTAACTAATGAGTTCCCAACCTTGACAACATATAATGATATGTAGGGAGCTTTAAAAAACTTAAACATGTCTGTTTCAACCCTACATGTCTGAGTTTCAATTCTAGATATCTGATTTTATTAGTCTAAGATGGACTCCACAACTGTGCAGTCAGTTTGAAAGCCACTCATCTTACCTGGCTCTAAAATTCCTTCTGCCCCTCTTCCCTATCTTTTTGGCTAACATTCTGTCACTATATGGACACCTATGGGTAACTATGGCCTAGAGTTGTCTGGGTTTAACAATTTCCTTTGACCATGCTTTTTGTATTGTCCTCTGGTAGATACTCTCTTGTCACCCTGGTTCACCTATCAGCCTCTTCAAATCTGATAAATCGTTCCCTCTTTTTACCTTACCTGGGCTATAAGGACCATGCATAATTCATAATTCAGTCACTCATATGGGTAGTCAGTGGCAAAACCAAGGCCTAAAACCAGGTATACTGATTTCTAGACATCTGTTCCTTGCATTATGCCTGAATGCCTTTAACTTGGTTCATTATTTACTTTGCCATGTTCTAGATTCTATCTTTTTCCCCTCATTTGGGCCTAGTACACTCAATAAATATAAGTTGGCAGTTATTTTTTTATTTTTTCACATTTTTCTCCCTTTGTACACATATCTTATTTTAGACAATGCTGAAAAGAACATGATTCATTATTCCACATAGTAACTAACAGCTGGAGTCAATTAAAGGGAGTCTAATTCATATACCACATGGTACAGAAGCTGGATGAAGTTTTTATTGAAGCTAGACATTGGTAATGTAATATATAATGTATACAGACTCTTTATCATGTTTCATTCCACATTTCCTTGAACTTAGGTGCTATAAGAAGGGCAAGATCAGACAATGAGAAATTATGACCTCTCCATTTTTTTTTCAAATAATTAACGGTTTCTTCTAGCTTACATCCCAACAACTATGCTTTAAAACAAATTAGAAATACAAATTATTTTTCACACTCTTAAGACTAAGAGGATTTTGAAAT
This sequence comes from Mustela erminea, assembly GCF_009829155.1. Classification (NCBI taxonomy): domain Eukaryota; kingdom Metazoa; phylum Chordata; class Mammalia; order Carnivora; family Mustelidae; genus Mustela; species Mustela erminea. Next base: position 80,726,980 of record NC_045624.1, on the reverse strand, counting down.
AGAAAAATGTGACCTAAGGCGTTTGATAACTGATGTTTCTTATAAGGAAGTCATTACATTTGTACATACACATATACACACATATATATATATATATACATACATACATGTAGATATATATGCATATACATACACATACATATATATATTTCTCTTTAATGAACAAGCAAGAGGCCTTTTTGCTTTTTAAATTGTCATTGATAACCAGGATTTTCTATTTTAAAATTAATCTACTAGGAAGAAAAGTTAATCCAAATATAGGCCTAAAAAAACATTTCCAAAGATCGTATTTCTAAACTAAGCTAGCATACTAAACTTGAACATCATATTATATAGTTTAATGCTTGGATCATTTAAATCTTACAGAGATATATATTTGGCTTAAAACAAATAGCAAATATTAAATTGTTCAATGTTATATTGTCAAATATAGTTGGACCAAAATGAAAAAAACTCATAAAATATTAAAGTATTTCTCTTAACTGTGGGAAACCACACTCAAATGGCATTGTATGTGAATCTGAGAGACATCCATAGACTTTAAAGCTGAAAACTGAGCCTTAGATCATATTGTTCATGTGTCAAATCATATTCAGGACTAAACTCTCATTCTTATTCACTGATTAGGATAGTTGTCTAAATAGTGGAGAGAAAAAGTTTATCTACCGCATATAATTGAGCAATGCAATAGAGATCTGTGGGAAAGGATGTGTCTAAAATAAAAGTTTTTTCTCAACAGAAATGCTGTAGTGGTAGGTTAGTCTTATTTTATGATTTATTTTTATAAGTGAAACTCTTTTTTTTCCTCTCATGTATTCCAGTAACTGTGTGATAGCTTACTTTAATGTCTCTCATCTCTAAATCTAGTTAGCATCTTCATGCTAGTCACACTGCTTATTTACACACTCTTTAGGATATACCCTACATGCAAACACGTAATTGCGACTTAGTTCAAAGATACTTGGCTGTCACCAAGATAAAGAAGATTGGGAAATTTCTGAATGTGATGCAAAATGTGGGTGAGATTGTGAAATTGGAATGCCTGCTGAGAATTTGCAGTGGAATGGGGCAAAGGAACCCTGTAACTGAGACTATAGAAGGGTAATCTATAGTGTTTTGGGAGATGCCAGAGTTCAGAGCATCACATAGATGCAACAAAAACTAAGGTGGGACCTAAATTGACAGGAGGAAAACCACCAAGCTCCACTTCCAAAAAAAAGGGGAGATGGGTGCTGTACATTTCCTATGTAAGTAGAGACATAAATAATTATTCCATCTGGGAACATAAATCACTGCAATGGAAAGACCTCTCTTAGGTAAAAATAATCTTCTGTTACCCATAGTTATTAAATTTTTTAAACACTGTATATTCACAATCCTGTATCTTCCCTCCCTGATAAATCCTGAGCTTCTTCAAGACAAGTAACAATTACCCTTTTAATTCTACTGCAATATCAAAGCTTAAAATTCCTAAAAAGAAAGGCAGTGGTCAATATCATAGATCAGACATGGAAGTTTATCAAGGACAAACATCAACATCTGGAGCAGATATTGCACTCCTAAGTACCTTCAGTTTCAACTCATCCCTTCTACCAACAAGAGAAGCAAGGGAAGAGAGTGCTCTGAGGTGGCCATGCTTAAAAATCCTAGGTAGCTAAATTACCTTGAATGGCCAGATAATTATCTCTACTGCCAAACAGAAATTGGGATTCATGAGCTAAAAATGAATTTAATTAGGAACCAGTATAGACACTATAAATGGACAATGTAATTGGGCTCATTTTGTAACTGCAGCCATTTAAAGCATATTGTAAATTCTGAGTGCACTGCCCTACTGTCTACTCACTTTCAGGAGTTCTCTTTATAAGTCTGGAAGTATTTTAGCCAACATTTATAACAGCTGACAGGTCTAGGTACTATTGTAAACACTTTAAGGTCTAAACAACTGTAAAAGATAAAAGCTATTATTTTCATTTTATGGTTGAAATTCCTGAATTACAAGTTAAATGAATTGCCCAAATCACACATTTCATAAATTGCATCACTTGACTCTAGAACTTAGGCGCTTAAATAACTAAATCTTGCACTTTCATGACAGTCACTTTCTCACTATTTTTGAATGTCTGAAAAAAAAGAAGTCTTTGGAAGTTTTAATATCTTCTCCTTTATTGTCTTGGAGTTTAATAAAAATAGTTCTAAGTGTGAGTTTTTTCAAATTTAAAGTGTTAGGCATTTGGTGAATTTTTTCATTCTAAGTTGTCTCTTAAGTCAAATCTATTTTCTCCTTTGTCTTTTTTCCTGATTTTGTGGGCCCTTCCAAATACTGGAATGATAGAAGCTCAACTCTGGGGTACAAATGCCCACAGTCAAAAGCTTGGTTTTCTCATTGTTTGAAAAAAAAAGTGGGTGTTAGAGTGTAGGCAAATAAAGTAGACTCTATTTTCCCAATATAAGTAGTAAACCCCAAAAACTTAGTGACTGCAACAACAGTAAAGATTGTTGCTAGCCTGTGATTCATGGAAAGAGGGTTCTTAAAGGGTAACAAATGATCCTTCCTCAAAAAGGTCACATATTTATCTGACAATTCAAAGCTCATAGCCATGTTCCTGTACAACCATCCATGAATTTTCTCAGGAATACATATGGGTTGATTGTGATTGTGTTCTGAATTAGGAAAAACAAATGTGTGTCTAATGACAGTTACTCTATAACCTAAACTTTAACTGAATTTTAGCCCTGTTTAGCCATTTCTCACTTCATAACTCCCGACTTTGAGATGGAAGTCCTTAGAATTTCTTTGGAAAAATTTGCTCCTACCATCTTTATGGAATATGTAGGTTGGACCTTCCCTACTATCTTCAAAGAAATTATTTTTTCCCATTGGTCAGTGATGCTCACTTCCCATTCTTGTTCTTGATGTTCTACTGTAATTCTTCTTTGTACTCATTCCATTTATTCCAGTGGCATCACACAAATTAGGAGCCAACTATGACTATTATATGATGTCTATACTTAAATTAGAATATTTTAAGTCTATTTTATTCTTACTTTGAGACACACCTAATATGAGGAAAAATACATCAAATGCCTTGAGATCACCCCTTTTTCACAAATCAAAAGTATATTACAGATCTATTCTTACTAGATTTATAAAACAAATACAGTATCAAAATGTTAAGCTTTGATATTACAGTAGGATTATAGAGATAATTTATCCATGTCTTAAAGAAGCCCAGGATTTATTATGGAGGAAATGTAAATGAATATACAGTATTATTTACAAAATTGAACACATAAAAGTAATATTTGAAATGAACATGCTTCCTCTTTTCTACCCTCCTCTTCTTTTCCTTTCCTTTCCACAGTCTAATTTTCTTACACTGCAGTAAGCCATCTGTTCTATGTGTAGGACACATTCAATTCCTGCATAGGATCTTGAGAAAATTCCTACTCAATATGTAGGGTTTATTTCAAACATGATCTAAAACCTCAGACATAATTTTATTTTAGAATTTACCTAAAAAGCAGACAATTATTTGGGCACACTTCTGCAAATTAACATCTTCTTAAAAACATCTGTTATATCCTTTAAAAATCTATATTTACAAGAGATTTAAATAAGATTGTCATAAAAGAAAGTCTAGGGATAAACAATTCAATAGGCCAAATACTTTTCTTTCCTGGCCTACCATATCTAAACCCATGACTTCAAGCACTGTATATATACTGACTCCAAAATCTGTATAATTGCCTCTGAATTTTCCTGCTGAAATAGAGACTCCTATTCTGCAGCTACTCTATATCTGTGTCCCATATGCACATAAAACCCAACCTTGCCAAATGAACTCACCGTTATTCTTCTCAATCCAGTCTCTGCCCTGGCTCCCCTCTTATTTCGTGAAAGGTTCCATCGCATATCTGAGATCATGGTTAACTTTTAGTTTGGTTTAATTCAGTTAGTGTTCTTTGGTTCTAACAAACAGAAAGGTTGACTAAAATATGAATAATTCATTATCCTATCTACTCGGCTATTATTTTAATTGCTTCTTATTCACTCCACTGGTAAATGAGAGATCCTCCTCTATGGCTATAGGGATAGTTGAACACAGAACATCCAACAATAGGCAAATGAGATTCAGAGTACTTTATTTGTCACATATGCCAACAGCCTGGTGTAAGATGATATCTCACAATTAAGAGCCTACATGAGGGTTACTCTTGAGAACAGTGTGAACAACCTAGTGTGCTGGGAGGTCTTGGAGTATCCACATGGTGAATTGCCCTGTGGTTCCAGTGGGAGAATGTGATTAGCTTGCTTGAATAATTCCATTAGCTAGTAGAGAATTGAAACTTGTTAGGCATGAGGAGGAACTTTGCCTGGTATATTTGATAAATAGAGATCTTATCCACAGGAGGACAATGGGGAAGGAAAACTGGAGTTAGACCACATTCAAACATCAAGGTGGCACTTACTACTTGGACTCAATTTTAGTTAGGCCTTATATATAGTTATAAAGAGTTATTTTCTAAAAGGTAACGTAATAAATTAAAAAACTAAAAATTGGGCGCCTGGGTGGCTCAGTGGGTTAAGCCGCTGCCTTCGGCTCAGGTCATGATCTCAGGGTCCTGGGATCGAGTCCCGCATCGGGCTCTCTGCTCAGCAGGGAGCCTGCTTCCCCGCCTCTCTCTGCCTGCTGCTCTGCCTACTTGTGATCTCTGCCTGTCAAATAAATAAATAAAATCTTTAAAAAAAAAAAAAAACTAAAAATAAATAAATGATAGATGATAGATAGACAGACAGATAGATAGATAGTGGATACCTGAGGTGGAATGTGTTGTTAATTAACTCCATGGGGAAATCCTTTCACATTATATATCAAATAATCATGTATACTTTAAATATTTTAAAATTTAGTCAACTGCACTACAAAAAAAAAGAAAAGAAAAAAAAACCCTGAAAAAGAAAAAAGCAGTTTTTTAGGGGAAATTTCCCGTGGCCCTTCCTAAAGGATAAGAATATTTGTAGGCTTCAGCCAAATTCTTAGAGCTTCATTCACATTAGTGTTCCCCAAATTTTGAGTCTTCTAATATTACCCTTTCCAAGTCCCTGATTATCAGGGTAAATTATTAGCTATTATACTAGTGTAGTTACTAATCTTAAGTCATGACTTCACAGTTAAAGGGGAAATAAAGGGATAGCGCTAATTGTCCTATATACAAGTAGTATTTTTTTTTTGAAGATTTTATTTATTTGACAGAGATCACAAGTAGGCTGAGAGGCAGGCAGAGAGAAAGAGGGGGAAGCAGACTCACACTGAGCAGAGAGCCCGCTGCAGGGCTCAATCCCAGGACCGTGAGATCACGACCTGAACTGAAGGCAGAGACTTTACCCACTGAGCCACCCAGGCACCCTAAGGAGTATTTCTTTATTCTTTTTATTTTATAACTAATCTTGAGTGGAACTTAATACTAGAGACTTCCTCAGTAAGCTGGTGCTCATGAATTGCACAGAACTTTCTATAGTGGTTTTTATTGTCTCTTTCAAATGGTCATAGGAACAATCCATGAAGACCTAGTTGGGGGGTGGTGTGAATAGGAACGCTGTGAACTTGAGCACCTTGTTCATGCAACTTATTTGTGCTTTCAGAGTATTCACTGGTCTCATCCAACATACCGCATCCTTTAAGGATGGGATGTCACAAGACACACTTGACTCCCCCAGTGGTTGAAATAGATGAATAATTCAGGACACATTATCAATTCATGTGCCATAAACACACATTTGGTTTGTGAAATGATGTATTTCACTTCCTCCAAAGACTTTTTCCCCCCAAATCTTTTTGCTTCTTACTTTGTCCCTCCACCCCCCAATAAGAAAGCTAAATGTCCTTAAACAACCTACTGTGTCAACTCACAGTGTCAACTAAGAATCTAAATTTGATGCATGTATTTTGAGCTTCAGTGGATCTTCAGGTTTATAAGATTGAATAGCAGGGAGGTATGCTCTGATTATAACCTAGAACATATAGAACTTTCTTTTGCTAAAGACATCAAAGTGGCAGCTGTTCAGGCTTCTCCACAAATATTTTAGAACAGCGTATCCAAAACCATAGCCCCCAGTAGACAAAGAGGCTATTCAAGCATGCGGTGTTTTTATTTTGGGGTAGTATTTCTTTTTTTATGTTGGAAGTTCTGACCTATATCAGAAGTTAATACCAATGGAATCTCCTAAAGTAAAAGTCCTGTGCATTTTTGTGAAGAATTTTGTCACTGTTGTCATACTGATTTCCACAGTGCTTACATTTGCCTGTACTTAAGATGCAGAATATGTCATGTTGGGAATTGGATGAGGAGAAGAGTATATGAATTATTTTTCAAGCATTCAGCAGAGATTCTATATAAAATTTATACACATTAAAAGCTCATTGATTGGATATGTGAACAAGAATAAGGAATGTAAATAAAAATATGGCAGGAGAAATTTAAGTATAAGCTTTTGAAATAGACATGGTTCAGTTCTATTACTTGAACACATGGCTATCTTAAACTATAACCTTACTTGCTGACCTGTCTCATTACCCTACTGTTGTTAAGAGTAGTGAACTGGCTTAATAAAATGCTCTACATATCCATGATTTGGGTTTTAATGAGTTCCTGTCTTCCGATTCTTGTCAAACTCTGTCACATAAAATGATGTTACCTGATTTATGCTATTAATATCTATTTTATTTAGGGAAATTCATTATAGTAGAACATGCATTATAAGCCCATGTCTCAGTTTTGAATACCACATTTAAACCACAGTATCACAGAATTATTTTCCCTTTAGTCACCACCGAGAATGTGAAGGGATGGACAAGAGGAAACTAAGAGTCAAGTATGCATCTTTGTACAAATGTGGAAACTTTTAAAGAAATCAACCTGTAAGCAAATTCACAGCAGGGGTAATGCCACAAGATGGAAACAATCAACCCATAATGTGCTCCTGGGATGTACTTCTGGGAGTATCTGGACTACTTGTTCTTGAATTAGAGCCATTTAGGTAAATTAATATAACTGATATTTAGAAAAATACTACTTCATAAAACATGTATTTTACTATTATATGTACATATTGAATATTTGAAAATACCAAGATTTCTAAAATTCATCTATATGGAATAGTATTAGGCAGTTATGTGCAATGGAGATGTATATTGTTTGATAGTAAGGACAAGGACGACCTTTGGAGCAGTTCTTCTCATTCACTTGTATGTACTTTCTATTCCCCACCATAAAATGTGACCTAATTCAACTTCAGGATCTTGATAATGACTGATACTGTAGTATTTGCTATATACCAAGTTTTATTTAACTCTCTTACATCTTTTAACCCCTTGATTTGCAGCTATAATGTCAATACTATTATTATGTTAGTACTACTATTATTATGTTAGTTATTCTGTTCATTTTATGGAGGCTAGAAAGGTCAAGTAAATTGCTCAGGATCACAACACGAGTACCCAGAATAGTTCAGGGAGAGATGCTAGTCACACTAAGAAGGGTGGTGATGAAACTGAGAAAAGAAGACAGATGGCCAGTATAACTTAGAAGAAAAATGGTAGGTGTTGTTCAAAGTAGGATATTGGTAAGAGAAAAGGGCATGGATTACAATAATGCTAGGTTTTGGCTTGAAAATTCTGTACATGATACTTCTGTTTCATAAGTTGAAAAGGGGGATGGAACAGTTTGATGGAAGGGGGAAAGTCAGGGTGATAGAGGATACATTACATTAAGCGTTTTCCTGCATGACACCTAAAGATAACTATTTTCCTAGGCTAGGTTCTATGAAAGACAAGCTCTGAAACAGACACTTGTATAGAAGTGGCTTATTGGGAAGTACTCTCAGGAGCACTACCTAGGAAGGAAGTAGGATTATGCAGGGATAAAGTTGTGTCATACAGTTGCAACAGAGATTTCAATCAATGTTGTGGGAAGCTCTCTAGCTGGGATGACCTCTCAGAGATGGACTGAAGTAAGGCAAGTGTTTCAAGTCTTCAAAACCTCCTTGTCTGTCACTTTGAGGTGTGTATGACTTAGGGCAAAGAAGCCTCCTTCACCCAAAGGTAATTTCTGGGAGGGGGCTTTGTTGTGAGCCACAGCCAACTCTTTGGGACAATGGGAAAATGAATGTCTCAGTCAGGAACATATGATCTGGTAATTGTACCATATTCTCTCCTACATCTTTAAATTCTTAAGAAGAGCAGTCAAATTGGCCATCTGAGGATTTATTGGTCCTTAAAGGGGATAGAGAAGGAAAAGACAGACACAGGGGAGAAGGCCATGTGAAGACAGAGAAGGAATAAGAGGCTGCCACAAGCTAAGGGATGCCTGGAGACACCAGAAACTGCATGAGGCAAGGAAAGATTCTCCCCTAGAGGCTTTGGAAAGTGTGCTCTTCTGACACTGATTTCAGATTTCTGACTTACACAACTTTGAGAGAATAAATGTCTGTCACTGTAATTCTGAGCTGCTCATACTATATGTAATCAACTCTCTATGCCTAAGACATAAAATAATAAGAAACTAATGTCCTATAAGAATAGTAACAAAGATTTAGACACTGCTAAGGCAAGTGTTTCAAGTCTTCAAAACCTCCTTGTCTGTCACTTTGAGGTGTGTATGACTTAGGGCACAGGAAGAAATTTAGTGGTTCCTTTTGAGTTACTTAGGTTGAGCTCAATAATATTGCATATTTTCATTTAATTAAAAATATGAAGGCCAAAGCACTAGTGAAGACTTTTCAGTAAATTGTTTTTATATACTATAAGAAAGATACACTAGTAAATCTTCATAATGCATATTTAGGAATTGCCTGGAAAAGAAATACACAAAATCAGTGAGAACTTGAGTCTGCTTTTGAAACATAATCATTCCTGGTAGGTTATAAGAAATAGAAATAAGGTCAAAGAGTTAATGGAATTTGTCTTCAATGTCTGTGTTTAAAGAACTCCAGATTCATAGAGTGGTTTGGTATGAACTCAAATTCTCAATATCCTATGAAACAAATAGAGCAGGGTTGGACACAACTTAGGGCTACACTCCTTCTGGATTAGAGAGTGACTCAAACATGCTCAAATCAGCAGCAAACTAGCGTATGGGACCACATTTCAATTTAATAATTTAGAATCACCACCCTAATGGTATATCTTAGAATGGAGTGGCTCTGGGACATGACTGTTACATGAGGTTTTTAAGACATACACTAGGTGTTGAGAAACACCCACTCTAGTTTTGATAATGGAATTTTAATTTTTTAGATCATCTTAAAAAAATAGACTTCCAGGTTTAGCTTAATCATTCTCCTGGGTTTTTGGTTGAAAATTCCCCCTTATTTTCCATTCTTGCTTCATAGCATGATTAATTCTTTTAATTGACAAGGAATACAATAACCTATACATGCAAACCCCATTTTTGGCACGATATTGTCATTTTTAGAGATGTAATTTAGCTATTTTTGCTACCACTTCCTTTATATATATGTGTGTTTCACTATACATACCACATACACATATGGCATCAAATGCGTACTTCTCTGTAACCAATAATGTAAATTTGTTAAGACCATTTTGCAGTTTTACTGTTTTTTTTCCTATTTTATGCTGTTTGAGTGTAATAACATTTCACTAAACAAAAAGAGATTGAAATAACAAGACAGTGAAAAATTGGTGTCTCTTTTTTTTTTTTTTTGAAGAAACATTTCCTATTACAGTTTCTCCAAATGATGGATTATGATGTTTTAGGGACAAGTGAAAGAAAAATAGGATTTGAGATTTCCTCCCTCTGCCTGTGTTGGCCAACCTAATTCTTGTATAATAAATAATAATAATTAAATGGGATATTACCCAGCCATCAAAAAAAAAAAAAAATCTTGCCATTTGCACAGACGGGTGGAACTAGAGGGTATTATGATAGGTGAAATTAGTCAGAAAAAGGTAAATACCGTATGATTTTACTCATACATGGAATTTAAAAAACAAAACAGAGGAACATGGGGGAATTTAAAAAACAAAACAGAGGAGCATAGGGAAAGAGAAGGAAAAATAAAACAGATGAAATCAGAGAGGGAGGCATATCATAAGAGACTCTTAACCATAGGAAACATAGGGTTGCTAGAGGGGAGATGTGGGAGATGGGTAACTGGGTCATGGGCATTAAAGAGAGAACTTGAGGTAATAAGCCCTGGGTGTTATGTGCAACTAAGGAATCCCTAAATTCTACCTCTGAAACTAATTCAAAAATGGAAAAATAAAAAGAATGATTAAAAAATATATTATTGAAGGACAGCTGGCATATAGTGTTGTATTAGTTTCAGGTGTATTAATTTCAGCATGTTGATTCAATAATTCCACACATTGCTCAGTGCTCACCACACTATGTATAGTCACCATCTGTCACCACACAAAATTATTACATTATTGGTTGTATTTGCTCTGCTGTGCTTTTTAATCTCTGACTTATTTTATAACTTGAAATTTGTACCTTTTAATCTCCTTCACCTATTTCATCTCCACAACCCCCCCCACCCCCCACCTACCTCCCCTCTGACAACCACCTTTTGTTCTCTGTACAGAAAAGTCTGTTTGGTTTTGTTGTTTTATGTTTATTTTATATTTTAGGTTCCACATAAAAGTAAAATCATACAGTATGTTTATTTCTCTAACTTATTTCACTTAGTCTAATATACCCTAGGTCCATCTATGTTGCAAATGTTCCATTTTGTGTGTATATATGTGCACATACACAACACACACATACACACACACACACCATATTTTCCTTACCCATTCATCTGTCAGTGGATGTTTGGGTTGCTTTTATATCTTGGCTATTCTAAATAATGTTGCAATAAATATTGGGATGAGCCCAACGTGGGGCTCGATCCCAGGACCCTGGGATCATGACGTGAGCCGAAGGCAGAGGCTTTAACCCACTGAGCCACCCAGGTGCCGCCCTCTGCCCATTTTTAATTGGAGTCTTTTAATTAAGTTGTAAAAATTCTAAGTTGTAGGAATCATGTGTTTGGGCACTAAAACAAATCAATGTGTTATATTTGAAGAACTATAGGTTGTTTGGTGAAGCGTAAGATAAAATCGCAATTTTTGACATTGGAATGGGAAGCGGAGGGAAATGAAAGTTTAGAGTTAGGCATAAGTCTGTTGGTAATTGGTTTCATATATCCTCCTAAGGAATTTATATGTTAATTATTTATTTAGTTTTTAAAGATTTTATTTATCAGAGAGAAAGCGAGAAACATAAGCACAGAGCAAGGCAGGCAGATGGAGAGGCAGCCTCTACACTGAGCAAGGAACCTGATGTGGAACTCAATCCCAGGACCCTGGGATCATGAATTGAGCAGAAGGCAGACACTTAACTGACTGAGCCATCAAGGGGTCCCTTATATTTTATTTAATAAACAATGTGGAGCTGCTGAATGTAACAAATAGAAAAGATGTCATAAGTAAATTTAATAAAAATAAATTAGCATGGGATATTGATGAAAGTGGAAAAAACAATTCAAAATAGGGAAACTAGTTGGGAACCACTTAAATTGGAAAGATATGATGAAAGTGTGAAGCAAAAAAGGTAGCAGTGGGCATGAGGAATTGCAGAGAAGAAAAAGATATTTAAGAAGTAGACAGACTTGTCGGAGTTTTGTTCTAATCTAATGACACTGAAGATTGTAGTTTAGGTGACTATGGCTCTCTGTCCAGGACTTTAAAAATGCAGAATCAAAAAGGAGGGGCATATATTGGGAAACAACAGTTATTTTCTTGGCATATGTTTAAGACATCTAGGAATGAATATCCAGTGGCAATTTTGGAAATTTGGGCCATATAGAATATACCAAGACATGTTTTTAATAAAATGAGAGTAGTAGAAGTTTTAAAGTGAGATAAGTATAGAACTAAAGATGAAACCCTACAAATACCAGTATTTGTGAGTTAGAAGGTCTTGAGAAAGAGTAGAAAGAGGAAGAGAGTGAACAGGAACACAGTGGAGCTCTAGAACCCAGAGAGGTCTTGAGTTTTCAGAAGATAGAAGATGACAGGAAGAATGCATGGAGATTGGACTATCATCAGAAACAGTTTCAGAGGCGTGCTAGAGATGAAATTTCGGGAGATTGGAACTGAGATGAAACTGGAACTAAAAATGGCTAAGCACAGACCAAATTCAAGAAGATTTACAATAAGAGAAAAAGAAGAAAAACATAGGAGATGCATTTTTCTTCAGAGGGACCCGAGTATGTGTCCATCAGTGCAACAGGGTTCCTTCTTGCACAACCCACACTGTCATCTGAAGTCAGTTTCTCCTAAAACTAATAATGTCACCATCCGCCTCACCATAACATTGATGTCTACAGTGTTCCCGATGTCTAATTTTTATTCTTTTTAAATTTGAAATACATTTGATATATAACATTGTGTAAATTTATGGTGTACAGCATGTTAATTAGGTATATTTATATATTATAATATGATTCCCTTTGTATCAATAATTAGTACCTCTGTCACATTCCATAATTATCTTTGCAGTGGTTGGAATAAAGTTCTAGTCTCATAGGAATTTTTATGATTATAGTACAATAATGTCTATATTTACTATCTTACACATTTATCTTTAAGAGCTATTTGCTACTTTGTTATAGGTTTATACTCTTAAAAAACATCTGTCTTATGTCCCCACTCCCAACTCCTATAACCACTATTTTATTTTCTGTTCTTAAATTTTGGCATTTTTAGATTCCACATATAAGTGACATCCTAGAATTCTTGTTTTTCTCTGACTTCTCGTACTTAGCATAATGTACTCAAGGTTTATCCATGTTGTCACAAATGGCAGGATGTCCTTTCTTCTCACAGTGAAATAATATCCCATTGTATATACAGCTGACCCTTGAATAATGTGGGAATGGAGTGTTAAACCCCCAGGCAGCTGAAAATCTGTGTGTAACTTTTGACTCTCCAGAAGAGCCTGTTGCCAAGCACAAAGGCTAACCATTAACAGTCAACATATATTTTATATTTTATATATATATTACATACTGTATTCCTAGAATAAAGTAAACTAGAGAGAAAAGTTAAGGTAATATAAAGAAGAGAAAAATACATTTATAGTATTACATTGTATTTATATAAAAAAATTGACTTTAAAGTAAACCCATGCAGTTCCAATTCATGTTATTCAAGGGCCATCTGTATATAACACATCTTTATTTATCCACTGAAGGACACTTATGTTTTTTCCATATCCTGGATATTATGAATAATGCTGCAGGAAACATGGGGGTGCATATATCTCTAAATGGCTTGTCTTTGTTTCCTTTGGGTATATACCCAGAAATGGAATTGCTGGATCATATGGGAGATCTATTCTTTTTTTTTTTTTTTAAGATTTTATTTATTTATCAGAGAGAGATGGGGGAAGAGAGCGAGCACAGGCAGACAGAATGGCAGGCAGAGGCAGAGGGAGAAGCAGACTCCCTGCTGAACAAGGAGCCCGATGCGGGACTTGATCCCTGGACTCTGGGATCATGACCTGAGCCGAAGGCAGCTGCTTAACCAACTGAGCCACCCAGGCGTCCCAAATCTATTCTTAATATTTTGAGGAACCTCTGTATTTTCCATAGTGGCTGCACCAATTTACATTGTGCCTAACAGTGCATGAGAGTTCCCTCTTCTCCACATCTTTGCCAACACTTAACTCCTGCTTCTTGATAATAGCCATTCTAAAAGGTGTGAGTTATCTCTTGTGGTTTTGATATGCATTTCCTTAATGGTAAGTGATGTTGAGCATCTTTTCATGTACCTGTTTGCCATTTTGATGTTTTCTTTGGAAAAGTATCTATTTAGTTTCTCTGCCCATTTTAAAATTAGATTTTAAAAACATATACTTGTTTGTTTGTTTGTTGCTTGCTTGCTTGCTTGCTATTGATTTGTATGAGTTCTTTATATATTTGGAATATTAAGTTTATCTGATAAAGGATTTGCAAAACATTTCTCCCATTCAGTAGGTTAACTTCATTTTATTGTTTCTGCCATGCAAAATGTTTTGTATTTGATATAGTTTCATGTGTTCATTTTTGCTTTTGTCTGTGCTCTGTCAATGTGTAACAAATCATGCTGAGACCAATGGTGAGGAGATCCTTTCCTAAATTTTCTTCATAGTACCAGGTGTTATGCTTAAGTCTTTTTTTTTTTTTTTTAAGATTTTATTTATTTATTTATTTATTTGACAGAGCGAGAGACACAGCAAGAGTGAGAACACAAGCAGGGAGAGTGGGAGAGGGAGAAGCAGGCATCTTGCCGAGCAGGGAGCCCAATTCGGGCTCGATCCCAGGATCCTGGGATCATGACCTGAGCCTAAGGCAGATGCTTAATGACTGAGACACCCAGGCACCCCTGTTTAAGTCTTTAATTGATTTCAACTTAATCGTTGTGAGTGGTGTAAGATAGGTGTATAATTTTATTGTTCTGTCTGTATTCAGATTTCCCCAAATCATTTTTTTGAAGAGACTATCTTTTCCACATTAGGTGTTCTTGGCTCCCTTGTTGAATATTAGTTGACCATACATGCGTGGGTTTAGTTCTGGATTCTCTATTTTGTTCTCTTGGTCTATGTGTCTATTTTTGTGTCAGTATTATGCATTTTTTTCTTTAGATTTGTTTATTTGAGAGAGAGAGAGAGAGTATGCACACATGAGTGAGGGGAGCGGTGGAGGGAGAGGGAGATGGAGCCTGACATGGGGCTTGATCCTAGACTCCAGAGATCATGACCTGAGCGGAAATTGAGAGTCCACTACTTAATTGACTGAACTCTCCAAGCGCCCCCTCACATACTGTTTTTTTAATTGTAGATTTATAATTAAGTCTGAAATTAGGGAGAGTGATATTTCTACCCATACTTTTTTCGTCAGGATTTTTTTTGGCTATGTGGGGTCTTTAGCAGTTTTATACAGGGTTTAGCATTCTGTTGTCCTGTTTATGTGAAGCATTCCATTGTGATTTTGATGGGGATTGTGTTGAATCTATAGATGTCTTTGGGTACTATGGACATTTTAACAATATGCTTTTAATCCATGGGCACAGTATGTCTCCATTTGTTTGTGCTTCCTTTGATTTCTCTCAGCACAATCTTGGTTTTTGTTGTACAGTTCTGTCACTTCCTTGGTGAAAGTTTCTCCTAGATATTTTCAGTACTTTTATGAATGGAATAGTTTATTTCGTTTTCAGATGTTTCATTAGCTGTGTAGAGACAAGCAACCAATTCTGTATATTAATTTTACATCCTGCGACTTTACTAAAGTCATGGATTAGTTGCAAGAGTTTTTGTGGAGTCTTGGGAATTGTCTATGTACGAAATCATATCATCTGCAAATAGAGGTACTTTTACCTCTTCTTTTCCAATTTTGATACTTTTTCGTTTTCTTGCCTAATTTCTCTAGCTAGGATTTCCAGTACTATGGTGAGAGTGGGCATATGGGCATGTTAGTTCCTGATCTTAGAATAAAAGCTTTCCCAATTTTTCTCCTTCTAGTATAATTTTAGCTATGGGTTTGTAATTTATGGCCTTTATAATGTTGAAGTTTCTTCCTTCTATTCCTTATAAATCAAGGTTTTTATCATGGAATATATTACATTTTGTCAAATGCATTTTTGGCATCTGTTAAGATGAGAGTATGATTTTTATCTTTCATTGTATTAATGTAATGTGTTACTTTTATTGACTTATGTATGTTGAAGTATCCTTGCATCCCAGGGATAAATCCCACTTGGTCATGGTGTATAGTCCCTTCAATGTTTTACATTCAGTTTGCTATATATTTTAGGAATTTTTGCACCTACATTAGGGATAATGTTTTGTTTAATTATTTCTGAGACAATAAGTCAAGCAGAGAAAGACAACTATCATATGATCTCCCTGATATGAGGAAGTGGTGATGCAACATGGGGGCTTAAGTGGGTAGGAGAAGAATCAATGAAACAAGATGGGATTGGGAGGGAGACAAACCATAAGTGACTCTTAATCTCACAAAACAAACTGAGGGTTGCTGGGGGGAGGGGTGTTGAGAGAAGGGGGTGGGCTTCTGGGTGACGATTCTAAGGACAGTTTGGATCTTCCATTTAAACCAGTGCTGTTTGCATCAGGCCTTGTTCTTCCCTTTGTCATCACTTCTTTATTACCAAGATCTTTCACTGCATTCTGTTTTTTAAGATTTAGTAATATGTTTCTTTCCTTTTTTTTTTTTTTTTTTTTTGATGAATGCTCTCCCTATGCTCTCCTATGGCTTGTGTTGTGTTTGTATTTCTCATCATTGTCATCATTGTATCCCTAGTGCTCAGAAGAATAACTGATTTGAAGTTCTGGCCGTATTCCTCACAACCTAGGAATCCTCTTGATAACAAGTTTTTCTTGTTTCTTTTCTTTTCTTTTTTGATGTTTCACGTTGTATTTAAATTTTAGTTAAATAGTATTTAAAATCTAGTGTAACAGTAGTTTCAGGAGAATTTAGTGATTCACCACTTACATGTAACACCCAGGGCTCATCACAACAGGTGCCCTCCTTTACGCCCCCTCACCCATTCAGCCCATCTCCCACCCAACTCCTTCCACTCCAGCAATCCTCGGTTGATGCCAAGATTTTCTAAAGCTGAAATCATCACCATCAGACTGAGTTTCTAGGATGAGAAATAAAGGCATGAACAACTATTAGTAACTATTATCATTAGAAATATTTGTCCACAATATTTGTGGACTCAGTAGTGTAAATTAGACTGACAGAGAAGAGAAGGAGATGATAAAACATGCCCACATTGGGGACCTGGGATGTGGACCCAGGCAGTCCGATGCCTGGAATCTCTGCCATGTATTACATGGCCCCTTTCCTCAGTCAGATATTTTTGAGATTTTGTGGATTAAGATGGATAGATAGTCTGAAATCAAAATACTCCTCATATAAGTGAGTTTTTTTAAAGGTTTGATTAGCTTTTTATTAAGGAATAGCCATTATTAAATATGTATGGAAACTGGATTGTCAAGTAATGTAATTTTTTGCCCAACTTGCAATATCATTTGCTGTAAGAATGAGAGAGATTGGCAAAGTTCTCTAATACTACTTATAGAAAACCTGTAGTTCAACTCCATGAAACATTTGATATCCTTAATGTGACTTAAAAGGGAATAGAATCTCCTATAGTAGGACTCGTTCTAATAGTGGATCTTGGTTATCAGTCATAATTGATGAGAACTTTATTGATTACTCTATGTACAGCTATATAACTTGGATTCAAAGAAAAACATCAAACATTAAGTACAGTCTTCAGGACACCTGGACATTTCAGTCAATTAAGCATCTGACTTCCGCTCAGGTTATGATCCTGGGATCCTGAGATGGAGCTCCACGTCAGGTTCCCTGCTCAGTGGGGAGTCTGCTTCCTCTTTTGCCCCTCCCCTGCTCATGCATGTGTACTCTCTCCCTCTCTCTCAAATAAATCTTAAAAAAGAAAAGAAAAGAAAAGAAAAAGTACAATCCTCAAAAATATTGCACTTAAGCTAAGTTCATAGGGGGTGTTTCAAAACACATGTTCAAAAAAAAGGGGTTATTTAAAATCGAACAAATAACTTGCATCTAAATAGGGTTTCATAAAGTATGATTCAGAAATTACCTACCTCAGAATTGTCACATCTGCAGTCTAACATGCCCACAGCAGTGTAATTCTGGCCACACAGTGAAAACACCAGAGATTCTGAATTTGAGTAGGTTCTGGGTATTAATCAGTGTTTAAGCCAAACCAAAACAGATCCAGAAAACCTCCAATAAGAGTTTTTTTAAATGATTTAGTGTTGAGAATCATTCTGGTGTATATATTGTTAGGTGGCAGAGACCCTTTCTTTCTTTCTTTTGTTTTTTTTTATCATCAGCAAAGTACAGATGCTCATACAATGAATTCAGTCTTATTACTCCAAAGGTCAGTCTCTCATTTGCTCCTCTGGACTTGTCCTGTCTATCTCAATCCTGCCTCTAGTACTCTCCTATGTGCCCTACCTTGGGGTAACAATTCCCCACATTTAAACATTAGAATGCTGGGACTCATTTTGAATTTTGTTTTTAAATTATAACAGGTGAATGATGGAGACCTCTCCTTTTTCCCCTTCTAAATATTGCTAAAATCAGTCCATTTTTATCCATCGAGCTTCCTGGGTTAATCAACAAGTTTCTCATCTTGACAGTAGTCTCAACTAGTCTCCTTTCTATAGATGTTCTTCTACCAGTAATCCACATTTCATCCAGAGTGGTTTTCTTGAAATCCAAATCTGATCATACTCTTCTCTGCTTAGAAGTTGCCAGCAGTTTCCAAACGCCTAACACCCCTCCACCTCCGTCCTGCTGTCATGTGTTCTAGGGAGGACTCCAATCTCTGGCCCTTTTCTCTAAAGACTCATCACCCACACCTTAAGCCATCCTGAGCCTCATATTCAACTACCTCTACTGCCTTGAATGCACATCTCAGTGTTCACACTTTGCTCTCTTTGTGACAGTACTACAAGGCGCCTGGGTGGCTCAGTCATTAAGCATTTGCCTTCAGCTCAGGTCATGATTCCAGTGTCCTGGGATGGATCCCCGAGTCAGGTGGGGAGCCTGCTTCTCCCTCTCCCACTCCCCCTGTTTGTGTTCCCTCTCCAGGCTGTCCCTCTCTCTGTCAAATCAATAAAATTAAAAAAAAAAAAGTTAAAACAAAATGAAAAAAACAAAAACAAACAAACAAAAAAACGGTACTGCAACCACCTTTCCTCAGCTTAAAATCATGGCAGGCTTCTCTGGCCAGCTTTTTCTCTCTGGGTTATTTTACTGTCAGCTCCCATAGTTCCACTTATTTCTTATGTCTTAGCAATGTCCTCATACTATTGTCAGTACATAGAAATTTTCAATATTCCCAGCCAGTAGTCGTTCTATAAGGGAGGGAACTGTTTTTGTTATTGTAATCTATGTAAGGTTCTATTTCTAACATTTCAGTTGAAAATGAGTAAAGTTTCAAATGGCAAATCATTAAGATAGTTAGGGTCTTAAAAGATCCAGCCCAAAATGATGACTGTGATGATCACGAAGATGATTGGGATAACCCGTAATCCTAATGGATGGCCTTGTTGAGTGCTTACACTGTGCTGGGCCTTATGTTAAGTGCTTTATGGTAATTATTGTATCATTTAGTCCTCATGGCAGCCCTGTATTTTTTAATGTATTAATAACAATTTATAGTCAGATGTTTGAATCTAGGTTTATACTTTAAAGTATTAATGGTGGAAATAGAAAAACAAACCACCTAAAGGTGTTGAAGATGTGCTATGTTAAATTTAGCACATGGATTTTATGGATTTTTCATAATAATAGGAACCTGTGGCCTTAACTACTAATTGTGGCAAATTATATTGGTTTCCCAATTATGGCAGGGATAGTAAATTTCCTTCTTAAACATATTTATTTTAAAAAAGTAGAGTTGGGATAAAGGGCTGCCTTTCAGCTCAGGTCATGATTCCAGGGTCCTTGGATGGAGTCCCACAACCAGCTCCTTGCTCAGCAGGGAGCCTGCTTCTCCCTCTGCCTGACACTCCCCCTTCCTTCTGCTCTCTCTCTCTCTCTGACAAATAAATAAAAATTTTTTAAATGTCCATTTAAAAAACATTAAAATAAACAGCATTGTTGATGTATACCAGTTTATAGAAAATGATGTAGGAACTCTATGAATAACTCCACTTTAAGTTACAAAGCCTTTGAATATTAAGAAATGCCCAATACCTTGAGGAAGGGCATTGGGGGGATGGGGTAACTGAGTGATGGGCATTAGGGAGGGCACATGATATAATGAGCATTGGCTATTATATGCAAGTGATGAATCACTGATCTCTAACTCTGAAACTAACAACACACTGTATGTTAGTTGATTGATTATAAACAAACAAAAAATATGCAATACCTTGAATTTATTAGGACCTCATACCGGTAATTTAAATTTTCCAGTGGTAGTAGCCCAAAAGTAAAGTTCAGAGATCATAAGCCTTTCAGATCTAAAATTCTAAGGCCCCCTTGAGTATTGAGTCCCAGCTGAGTTGAACTTCAGAAGAGACTGTGGATGTGTGGAGGAGGAGTTGAATCCTAGGTTTACAGCTTGGAGAATAGGGATAAGAGGCAAAAATGGATGTTTAATTTTTGTTTTAAATAGAGGTGTTCTCATTTTGTTTGCAGGCAGAAAGTAGTAAGCCTGCAGAAAGAGACTGAATGTGCTTGAGGAAGGAGAATTGATGAAGCAGGATCCCAAGGGAAGAGGTGGAGATGGGTTCAAGATGATTGATAGAGGAAATGAGGGTGTCTGGGGAGCAGGAGGATTGATTGAGGAGATAAATTGGTACAAAATGAAGCCAGATGTTCCAAAACAAATGTTATCCACCTTACACTTTTATGTAGGCCTTTTTTCCTGCTAAAATGCCTTGATCAGAAACTGGAGGTTGGCCCTTCCCGTAATCACCGTCGTTGGTACTTGCATCCTGCCTTCCTCCCACGTGTGGTAATTTGTGTTCTCTTACGAGAGTCCGCGGGAAAAAAAGCAGGCCTACTTTATACTAGATTCCACATGGTATCAGGCTCATTTAATTATTAGGTGAGCATATGAGGGCAACATATGAGGGTATAAATGTAAAAGAAACATAACTGGTTTTGTTTGTTTTCTCTTTTTCCTTAATTCTTGACACTAGACCTCACTTCTCCAGCAGCTGATAGCTATAATGTAGCTAGGAGAAATATTAAAAGTCAGATGTAGAACAGATATACATGTTTCAGAAGTTCTAACTTGTCTCTTTTAAAATATTTTCCCAAGGTTTTAAAGGAACATGGAAACAATATTTTTATTTCTGCTGGTTTTTTTGTTTTTGTTTTTGTTTTAAACAACAGAAAACCAAAGTCTGAATTAAGAACTTCCTAAATACCTTGATGGCAAAAGCCATATGTAAAGGGTCAGAGCGAGAAAAGGAGTTGCAAGCACTTTTGTTGGTGAGTTGAGGTTTGCAATAGTAAAAGCACTTTCCTAATCCCAAGTTCTATTTCACTATCTTGAATGGTCTCCACAGGAAGGACTGACAGTAATATATTTATGATGATAACTTCTGTCTCTTTCAACGGGATTTTATGTAATTAAGTAATCCAAACTGGTGACTTTAAATGATAAACTTTTATTCTGAATATACTGTTTTTGCACAAGATTTAACACAACATTTTCTGGGATTATAAATATTTTTATAACAGTATTATACAAATTTTTACAAAATTTTTTTTTTATCAGGCTACTTAATTTCCACAAAAGTGTCAAGAGAACATAATAAAGGGGAGAAAAGATCTTTTGTTCACAAAACCAGTTGGCCTTTTGCACGGATGCACACTGAGCATTTCAATAAAAGTATCCCTAAAAAGCATGATCCAACAATCATACGGCACAACAAAAAAGACAGCTTTGTCAGGTCACACTGTAAACTCAGCTGGCATCTATACAAGACAGTATCCCATTAGTCTCAGTGGAATTTCTTTGAGTTGATTATGTGAACTAGAAATAAAGTAGAGGAAACTCTTGGTGAAGGTTGTCTGAGTCTTTGAAATTCTGGAATTTACACTTGATACTTCCATTGTATTGATTTGCTCTTTACAGAAGTGTACACGAAATATTAGCAATATTAACATTCTGCTAATGGGAAAACAACACGAGTTCTAGATAGTAATAAAATACTTTAAGTTGGGGGCAAGTGAAATCATCATTCTATTCTACACTTGAAAAAAATCACAGCGCTCACTTTGTTTCACAAGGTCAAACTGTCTACCGCTAGATATTTTGATGTCAACTAACAATTAATGGAATAGTTCAGTTTAAAATTAAGACACAGAATTTAAGCTTTGGTGGAGAGAAAGATTTAAATGAGACATAAAATAGAAGAGAGCATCAAATAAGCAAGTAACACTTGGGTTGCAAAGGTCACTTAAAAGGGATACTGCCTATTTGAACCCAGTAAGGCCAGTTTTAAAGTTAATAAAAGGAATATTCTAGGAAAACTTACAAATGGCAGCAACACTGTTTTGTTTTGTGTTTTTTTTTTTCCCCCAAGTAAAGCAATAACGCCTCAAGCATTAGAAACATGAAAAAAGATCATACTAAAATCTTATAGGCCCAGGACCTAAAAATCTCTTCAATCAAACTTGCTAACTATGTCATGTTAAAAATCTGTTACAAATATGGACCACGACTGGTGTTTGGCAGTAATGCTGGTTGTTCAAATGAAGAAAATATAAAGAAACCATTAATGTTAAAGTCATTCCTGTTACTCAACACCAACGTTAAGACTTTACTTTGATTTTGTTCTAACGACAAACTACATTAAACTGGATGAGTAGAGCAAAAGTGAAAGAAGCCGAAGAGTTTAAAAGATTTTTTCTCGATCATTTAGTCTTTGAAAATCAATATTTATGACAGGCTATATAATTGGAGTTCTTGTCAAGAATTAGAACTCAGAGAAAAAAATCCTAAATTAAATATGACAATTTGATGGGATGAGTGTTACTGTTTTTGAAAAAAATGCTAAAAGTATGAAGACTCATCTGAGTGAGGCATGAGAACAGTTTTTAGTCAGAAAGCACGTTCTTACCCAATTTATCACCAAGTACATGGTTCTCATATATAGGTTTATATTCTAACAGAAAAGCAAGGATCAAGCAAGACTCGTGCATGTAAATATATTTTGATGGCAAATGGAACCAATAGGACCCTGCCAAGAGATGCCGAGTTTAACTGTGATTAATGCAACAGTAATGTAGATGATGAAAACACTATTTCAGTGACATTAGCCATGAAAATATATTTAATAGATTTTAAAGATAATTTGAAGGTAGTTTGTTGTATGCTGGAAGCAATTCAGTTGTCTTAATGTGCGTCATAGATACACACGAACTAACATAATTTTATATTTTGATATCCCCTTCCCAACACTTTCATGATTTAAAATAGTCTAGCAAAAGTTAACAGTAAGTTTTAAATATGTAATCAACAAACAACATGATTGAAACATAGTGTCACTAGAGTGAGAAGTTCCATGTTTTTTTGTTTTTTAATCACTTTGGTGTTTTCTAAAACGTCAATACCAGTTACAAATGAGACTACAAAATCACAACAATGCGTTAGAAATGGTAACTGACGTCAACTCTTAGAACAATAGCTGGCGAAGTGATTCTATTCCCACCCACCCCTATTTTTAAATAAAAAATAGTTTAAATAAGGAAATATACACAAAAGGTTCCTAGGGCATATCGGTGGTGGGAAGGAATTACGAATGTCTGCAAAGCTAAAAACAAAACAAATGTATTTTAAACTATGCTAAAGACTTGGTTATGTCTTTGACACGCGGAGCATCTTAAAGCATGCTGGATAATGTTAATAAGGTATTGACTTAAAAATGATGTATAAGAAAATGTCCAGCATAGACACACACCAATATTTGGCATGTTCAAAATAAGAACAAATGTATTTCACCATAAAAAATATTTGTATACTTCCAGCCTTCGGCAGAATTACTCAGTTGAACTAGAATTACACATTCGTTGTTTTTACCCTTTCTTCAAACACTGATGACTCCTAAAAATTATTTTTAAAAGCATAAATAATAATCTACCATATTACTCTATATTGAAGTACCCAGTTTACTACACTAATCATTTTCACCAGTGAGGCTGTAGAAAAACAATTTTGAGTATTCACAATCAAGTATTCATGTGCATACATACAGATTCAAGGTTTCCTATTTGTTCAGATTATTATAAAACCGTCATCAAACTGCATGGAATCTTGGTCACGTGATCGTATCTACCTTTTACAACGGCGGGGGGAAAAGCAGCGGCGGTGGAAATGTCTGGAGCATATGTGCTCCTGTTCAAACGAACAAAGAGGAAACCTAGTGTGAATCTTCATTGAGAACATATATGTACTCTTCAAAAAATAAATGTGTCAAATCTGATTCATGTACTTAAAATATCTGTACATAGGTTTTTCAGGCAAAAGCATGAGTCTGTATAAAATCCATTAATTCCCATTTCACCATTTACCTACCCCAGTCATTCGGCATTGACATTGCACAGTATATTCAGAGTAATTTAACGACATTTTTAAGGATGACTTAAGTGCATTACACTGCAAGGTTCAGAGTCTTACATAACAATAATGTCACTCAGTTAACTTTTCAAAGGACTATACTCTACAGTAAGAGAAAAACAAACCGAAAGTTAAAATAGCAGCAGCATCATGCAAAATACCCTTGGTAACCAAAGTTCATTTATCACAAGAAAAGACGTTTTTCCCCTCCCCCCAACAAGCTTCTCTTAGAGCATTTTGAATTATTTGGCTAGCACTACATAACTTTACTGTGAACAAAAGAAACATTACATCGAAGCATTAAGGGCTTACATTTATGAGGAAATATGTCACGTGTTCAAATTGCATCTTCAAGCACCTTTAGTTTAATAGTTTCTTAGTTATTATTTTCAAACACCAATTCATTAACCCAGCAAAACTTAATTGGTCATCACTTGTGTTCTGTTTTTGGCAGAGAAGCCATTCTTCATAAGGCATTTTATTTATGGCAAATTTCTTTTTTAGAAAATTGGCCATTATTTCTCTTTCAACAGATTACATCCATCTCTCCCTATTTTATTTTTCAATAATAACTACTCAAAGCAGGAAATAATTTTTAACAAAAGAATACGTGAAGGCAAAAATAACTCTTCCCCCCCCCCCCCCCAGAGATTTTCTTGGTAAAAGAACAAGAATTGCAGCAGGTCAAAATTCCAGGTCAAGGTCAAGACAATTTGTAGGATTCATAAACAGTATGGGGAGCCCTTTTACATATAATCACCAAACAACGCAAACAATGAACTCTCCAATTTCCCAATAGAGCATGTATAGAATTTTGCTTTGATGTTTTACATAGATGATGCAGCATTCACACAAGTTTAAGGATCTGAGACCCTGACATGCAGCCAGTGGGGGCCATATGAGTCTGCGCCTTAGATTTAGCGATGGTATGGGCCCAGCGAGTGTTCTGCTCATTCCACAGTTGACCCTATTTGAACGCAACTGAGGGCTCATGTTTTGGCAGGGTCCGGAGTTTAATTATGCAGACTGAGTTTTAGAAGGTCATAACTGGCAGTGTCTACTGCCAGATAAAAGCCAAAGTAGAACAAACTGGACTCCGATGATGGACCACAGCGAGGGATTCAATCCAGAAACACCACCACAGTCAGTATAATCCTCCTGTTGTAAAGAAAAGGAAAAAGAAAAATCCTGAAGAAATCCTTAGTAAGCCATTTTTCAGAGCACCCATGTTTAGTCCACTTTGAACTCACCTGATAAAATGGTTTTAATTTAAACCCAAATAAATGACATTACCCTGGATTTTATAGTAACAGCAATTTTGAATAAAGCAATATTCCTCATATCACTTCAAGAAGGCTTTAAATTTTGAGTTGCAAATTCTGATGACTAAGAAAATACCAGAAGAGTAAATGCTGTTTTGACCAATACACCAGTTGTTAAATTAAAAAAAAAAAAAAAAAACAACTTTGAGAGTACGAAATATTCCTAGATATTTACAAAAATGAGTAACTATAAAATTTACTCTAGGTTTTATAATACCCAAGAATTATCATTTTAGCAATTATGCTCAATAAGGCAAAGTTTGGGACTGGTTAAATCAATGTGAGAAATGATCTCTATTTTCCATATCTTTTATATACAATTTCAAAGATAAACATACCAACCTGCACTTGTAGCATCGGGACCTTCACCAAAATTAAAATAATAGTGTATCTGAATCATGCATGAAAAGACACTCCAAAAACATATTCAATATAAAGAGCTGAGCTAGCAAGAGACATTTGTTTAATTTACAGAACCATGAAATAAAAGCAATTGATACACCTATTTGGATCCCCCCCACGTTGTCTCATGGTAGCTCATTAAGTGCCTTTAAATGCAGAATTATCCTTTATCTTCTATTCCTAGGTTCTGTGTTTGTAACATTTTCTACATCCTTTGATTTCTTTTAATTACTGAATTTCATAAAGGATGTTTAGGAAAATAAGTAGATGTAGATATGAGGCTTGTTAAAAAATACATTATGCCAAGGTTCATCATCCAATAACCCAAGTAATAGGTTATGTAAATAAATAGATGAGTAAATAAAATGTTCAGAATGATTTTCCAAAGACTCTGAGCTTGCAGAGAAGAGAATGTTGGCTTGTTTTTCGTCACTAGGGTTTAATACAGTGCCTGCCCCCCCAGTAAAAAACTTAAAATTTCTATCTTGAGCTGCATTTTGAGGCAGAGCACTTCTTCTGTTTGTTAAAGAGAAGTCTGAAAGAAACAAAAGAATCTATTTAAAAAAAAACTTATTTTTCAAAAGCTAGCTCCTAAATCTAAAGAGTAACACAAAATGATGATCCATTCTTGGTCCTCATCTTATTTTACTTTGCATGAGCATTTGGCAATGTACAATATTCTCTCCTTAAAATATTTTCTCATGTATATTTGTCCAACAGATCTGGTTTCCTCCAAATGTGTTTTGGGCTCATCTTCTTGTCTTTAGCTCAACCTACTTCTCTCCCTGCATTCTACATGATAGACTTTTCCAGCAGTTACTTCTCTTTTTAAATTTACACTTTCTTCCTAAGTAACCTAATCTAGTTCTATAGTTTTAAATGCCATTCATTTGTTAACAATTCATAATTTTATCCTTAATATGAAAATGATTTTTGCTTGTGTTTTTTCATTTTGCTTTTAAAATTTTAACTTTTCTCTTTTATAGACAAAATTGTAAGATATTTAAAGTACATATTTTGGTGATTTGATAGACATTGTAAAACATTACCCTCCCCCCCCAGATAATTAGCATGTCTATTATCCACATAGTTATCATTTTCCCCCAACTGGTGAGGATACTTAAGTTTTACTCTCTTGGCAGATTTCAGTTCTACAGTGTTTATCAGCTATAGTCATCATGTTTTAATAGACCCCCAGACTACTCATATTATAGCCAAAAGTTTGTATCCTTTTGCCAACCTCTCCCTACCTCCCCCTAGCCGCTGGCAACTCCTTTTCTTCTCTTGGTTTCTATGAGTTTTTTTTTTTTTTTAATAGGATTCACATATAAGTGATGTCATGCACTATTCATCTTCATCTTGCTTGTTTCATTTAGCAAAGTGCCCTCAAGTTCCAACACTGTTGTCAAAAATGGCTGGGTGTCCGTCTGTCTATCTACATACCACTCTTTCCATTCCTCTGTGGATGGACACTTAGGTTGTTTCTATATCTTGGCTATTTAAAAAAAATGCTTCAATGAATATAGGGGTGCATATATCTTTTCTAGTGTTTTAGTTTTCTTCAAATGAGTACCAAGAATTGCCAGTTCATACAGTAGTTGTATTTTTAATTTCTGAGGAACCCCCATACCAGTTTTCATAGTGGTGTACCAATTAACGGTCCCACCACTAACACAGAGGACTCCCTTTCTCCACATCCTTGCCGGCAATGGTTATCTCTTGTCTTTTTGATAACAGTCATTCTAGCAGGTGTGAAGTGGCATCTCCTTAAAGTTTTGATGTGCTTGTCTCTGCTCTGTGATGTTGAGCCTGTTTCATGTACAGACAGACCTTGGATATATTGCATGCTCTGTCTAGTTGCAGATATTCAATAAAAGGTATATTGCAATAAAGCAAGAAAAAATAATGTTTTGGTTTCCCAGTGCATATAAAAATTAGGTTTATACTATACTGTTGTCTTTTAAGTGTATAATAGCATTATGTCTAAAAAAGCATACACTTTAAAAAAAACTATAGTGATAAAAAATGCTAACCATCATCTGGGTTTTCAGTGAGTCTTTTTTTTTTTTTCTCCTATTCAAGGGTCTTTGCCTCGATTGTTGATGGCTGCTGACTTGTCAGGGTGGTGGTTGCTGAAGGTTGGGTGGCCATGGCCATTTCTTAAAATAAGACAACAATGAAGTTTATTGCATTGACTGACTCTTTTAGGAACACTTTCTCTGTAGTCTGTGATGCTGTCTGATAGTACTGTACTCACAGTAGAACTTTCAGAATTAAAGTCAATCCCCTCACAGCCTGTCCCTTGATTGACTAAGTTTATGTAGTATCCTAGCTCCTCTGTTGTCATTTCAACAATATCAATAGCATCTTCACCAGCAGGAGATTGTATCTCCAGAAAACACTTTGTTCATCCAGAAGAAGCAACTCTTCATCCATTCAAGTTTTATTGTGAAACTGTACCGATTCAGTCACATTGGTAATTCCAGTTCTTCTGCTATTTCCACCCCATCTTCAGTTACTTCCTCTACTGAGGTCTTGAACCCCTCAGAGTCATCCATGAGGGCTAGCATCAACCAGGTGTATTCTCAGTGTGCTGTCATATTTTGAAAGGGATTTCTCCCCCCACCCCCCGCCGCCTCCGCCAAGTACTAGGTCTCAACAGTGGGCTTCAAATGTTCAGTAAGCCATGTTGTCATGTGCTGTTCTCCAAGCTTTGTTGTTACATTGATAGAGTATAGGTAGAGTGGACTGAGCACAATTCTTAAGGGCCCTGGGATCTTTAGAATGGTCAATGAGCACTGACTTCAACTTAAAGTCACCAGCTCATTAGCCCCTAACAAGACAGACAGTCAGTCCTTTGAAGATGGGTAGTGACTTCTCATCTCTAGTTATAAAAGTAATAAGATGACACCTTTTTCTAATAGAAGGCTGTCTCATCCACATTAAAAACCTGTTGCAACCCTGTTTGTTTCCTATAGTTTGGCAGTTGCTAGAGGGGAGATGAGTGGTGGGATGAGGTAACTGGGTTATGGGCATTAAGGGGGGCACCTGATGTAATGAGTACTAGGCATTATATGCAACTGATGAATTCCTTAACTCTACCTCTGAAACTATTAATATACTACATGGTAATTAATGGAAATAAAATAAATTTTATTTTTAAAAACCTGTTGCTTAATATAGCCACTTGCGTTGATTACCTCAGTATCTGGATAACTTGCTGCTTTACCTTGTACTATTATGTTAGGGAGCTGGCTTCTTTGCTTTAATCTCAAGAACTAACCTCTGCTAGCTTCAGATTTTTCTTTTGCAGATTCCTCATCTCTCTAAGCTTTTATAGGAATGAAGAGAATTAAGGGCTTGCTGTGGATTAGGCTTTGGCATAGGCAGTGTTGGGGCTAGTTTGATCTCCTATCCAGACCACTGAAACTCTCTCTATGTCAGCTATAAGGCTGTTTGACTTTCTTATCATTTGTGTATTCACTGGAATAGCACTACTCATTCCCTTCAAGAACCTTCCCTTTGCATTCATGCCTTGGCCAAATATTTGGTGCAAGAGGCATAGGTTTGAGCCAGGGTTGGCCTTTGAAATGCCTTCCTCACTAAACTTAATCATGTCTACCTTTTCATTTAAGGTGAGGGACATGTGACACTGTCTTTCACTTGAACACTTAGAGGCCATGCAGTGTTATTAATTGGCCTAATTTCAATATCATTTCATCTCAGGGAACAAGAAGGCCCAAGGACAGAAAAAGGTCTGGGGAAACAGCTGGTCTTTAGAGCGTTCAGAACACACACAATTTGTTGTCTTAGATAGGCGGGGTTTATGGTGCCCCAAAGCAATTACAATGGTAATATCAAAGACCACAGATCACCTTAACAAATATAATTATGGCAAAAAAGTTTGAAGTACTGTGAAAACTATGAAAATGGGACATAAAGACAAATGTAAGCAAATGCTATTGAAAAAATGACACAAGTACAATTTGCTTAATGCAGGGTTGCCACAAAAGTTCAGTTTGTTAAAAACAAAACAAAACAAAACAAAAACCCTACATTAGTGTAAAGTGCAATAAAGCAAAGTACACTAAAACAAGGCATGCCTGTTTTTGGGCATCCTATATTTGGGATATTGGCCCCTTACCAAATAATGCCTCCCATTTCATGGATTGCCTTTCAATTGTGTTGGTCTCCTTTGCCATGCAGAAGCTTTTAACTATGCTGTATTCCCATGTTTATTTTTGCTTTTGTTGCCTTTGCCTTTGATGTAAAATTTTAAAAATTCCTCGCCAAAACCCATGTCAATGAGTTTACTTCCTAGGTTTTCTTCTGGGGGTTTTACTATTTCAAGTCTAAAGCTCAGGTAGTTAACCCATTTTCAATTGGTTTCTGTGTATGGTCTAAGATACTGGTCCAGTTTTATTCCCTTGGGTGTGACTGTTCCCAGTATTATGTATGGAAGAGACTGCTCTTTTCCCATGGTATGTTCTTGGCTCCTTTGTCATAAAATAATTGAACATATAAACATGGGTTTACCTCTGGGCTATTTTGTTCTATTGATCCGTACATCTGTGTGTGTGTGTGTGCATGCACATACCAGTACTGCTGTTTGATTAATGTATATAATATAGGTAGAAATCAAGAAAGTGGGGGCGCCTGGGTGGCTCAGTGGGTTAAAGCCTCTGCCTTCGGCTTGGGTCATGATCCCAGGGTCCTGGGATCGAGCCCCGCATCAGGCTTTCTGATCAGCAGGGAGCCTGCTTTCCTTCCTCTCTCTGCCTACCTCTCTGCCTACTTGTGATTTCTCTCTGTCAAATAAATAAATAAAATATTAAAAAAAAAAGCAAGAAAGTGTGATGGCTCCAGCTTTGTTCTTGTTTCTCAAGATTGCTTTGGCTATTAAGGTTTTGTGGTTTCATTCATATTTTAGAATTGTTTGTTCTATTTCAGTGAAAAATGTCATTGAAATTTTGATAGGAATTGAAGTGAAATTGCAGATTCTTTGGATGGTATGAACATTTTAACAATAATTCTAATTCATGAGCACTGAATTATCTTCCTATTTGTGTCTTCTATTTTATGTTACGGTTTTTAGTGTACAGGTCCCTTACCTCCTTGTTTAAATTTATTTCTAGGTATTTTATTCTTTTGGATACATTTGTAAATGAAATTATTTTCACAACTTCTCTGATATATTTTATTAGTGTATAAAATTCAACTGATGTTTGTACCTTCCTTTTTTTAATCTGGCAATATTACTGAATTTGTTTATTCCAACAGGTAGAGTCCTTGGGATTTTCTACATATAAAATATTTCATCTGCAAATAGAGAGAGTTTTAATTCTTACTTTGCAATTTGGACACTTATTTTTTTTTTTTCTTACCTAATTGCTTTGCCTAGAACTTATAGCACTGCACTGAAGGAGCAAGAATGGGCGTCCTTGTGTTGTTCGTGATGTTAGTTCTTATCACTGAATATGAGGTTAGCTGTAGGCCTTTGTTATGCTGACGTATATACTTTATATACCAATTTTGTGAGGAGTTTTTCTCAAAATGGATGTTAAATTTTGTAAGTGCTGTTTCTGCATTATTGTGATCATACAACTTTTATTCTTCACCTTGTTAGTATGGTGTATCACATTGGTTGATTTATCAATGTTGAACTGTCCTTGCATCCTTGCAATAAATCATACTTGATCATGGCATTGGTCTTGTATTGCTGAATTCAGTCTGCTAACATTTTGTTGAGTTTTTTGCATCTAGGTTCATCAGATCTAGACCTGTAATTTACTATCTTGGGGTGTCCTTGTCTGGTTTTGGTATTATGGTAAGGCAGGCTTTGTAAAACGAATTTGAAAGTGTTCCCTCCTGTTATTTTTGAAAGTTTGAGAGGGATTGATACTAATTCTTCTTTGAATGTTTGGTAGAATTCACCAGTGAAGCTGTCTGTTCATGGGCTTTTGATTGTTGGGAGGTTTTTGAGAGCTGATTTAGTCGCCTTACTAGTAACTGATATGTTCAGATTTTCTATTTTTTATGAATCATTCTGGATAGGCTACATGTTTTTAGGAATTTATCAATTTCTTCTAGATTTTCCAATTTTTGCCATTTAATTTTTATAGTGGTCTGTTATGATACTTTATATTTCTATGATACCAATTTTGATGTCTCTTCTTTTATTTCTAGTTTTATTTATTAAAATCTTTTTTTTTTGGTAAGTATAGCTGAGGTTTTGTCTATTTCATCTTCTCAAAAGGCCAGTTTGTTCCATTGATCTTTTCTATTGTCTTTTAAGTTTCTATTTCAGTTGTTTCTGTCATGATCTTTGCTATTTCCTGCCTTCTAGCACTGAGCTTAGTTTGTTCTTAATCCTTAAGGTATAAATCTATTTGAGACCATTCTCTATTCTTAGTATAGGTCTTTATCACTATAAACTTTCCTCTTATAACTGCCTTGCTGCTTCCCATTTTGGTTCAGTGTATTTCCATCTTCATTTGTCTCTAATTTGTTTTTAATATATAACATATATATATAATAAAATATATAACACACACACACACACACACACACATAAAATACAAAATTTCTCTTTTGCTTTCTTTGACCCACAGTTGTTAAGTGGCATGCCATTTTATCTCCACATATTTGTGAATTGTCCAGTTTTTTTTATATAGTTGATATCAAGTTTCATACAACTGTGGCCAGAAAAGATACTTGATATTTCAACCTACTCAAATGTATTAAGGCTCCTTCAGTGTTCCAACATATGTTCTATCTGAAGGAAGTTTCATGCACACTTCAGAAGAAAGGGTATTCAGCTTTTGGATAGAATGTTCTGTAAATGTCACTTAAATCCATCTGGTCTAATGGGTCATTTAACTCCACTGTTTCCTTGTTCATCTTCTGTCTGGGTGATCTATCCATTGGTAAGTGGGGAACTGAAGTCCCCTACCAGTATTCCTACTATTACTTTGCTGCCTACTTCCCCTATTAGGTCTGTTAATATTTGCTGTATATATTTAAATGCCTCTGTGTCAGGTGCATAAATATCTACACATGTTACATCTACTTGATTGATTTTGATTATCAATATATATCAATATATCTTATTACAGTGTTTGTCTTGAAGTCTATTGTGTCCAAGTATAGCTACCCCAGCTTTCTTTTTATTTATATTTGCATGGAATATGTTTTTCTACCCATCCACTTTCATATACTTTAAGGTGCATGTCCTTAAGCCAGAAGTATGTGGTTTTGATTTGTATTTGCCTGGTGACTGCTGATGCTGAACATCTTTTCATGTAGCCATTGGCCATTTTGATGTCTTCTTTGAAAACATGTCTATTTAGTTTTCCTGCCCAATTTTTGTTGGTTTTTTAAAAACTTTCATGAGTTCTTCATATATTCTGGATATTAACTCCTTGTCATAGATAGATACATAGAGAGATATATAGAGACATATATATATATAGATACAGATATATTGCTTGCAATTTTTTGCCTCATTCTGTAGGATGCCTTTTCTTTAGTGGTTTCTTTGGCTGTGCAGAAACATTCAAAATTGTCACAGTCCCATTTGTGGATTTCTGTTTTTGTTGTTTGTGCTTTTGGTGTTGTAACCAAACATCATTGCCAGGACCAATGTCAAGGAAATTCTTCTTACTTGATCTTCTAGGATTTTTATAGTATCCTATCTTAAAGTTTGTGATTTATTCTGAGTTAATTTTTGTGAGTATGTATGAGAGGAGTCCAGTCCCATTGTCCTCCACGTGTTTATTTTCCCAGCACCATTTGCTGGAGACCATCCTTTTCCCCAGTTGGGTGTTCTTGGCTATCCTACCGAATATTAGTTGACCGTATGTATTTGGGGTTTCTTTCTGGGCTCTCTTCTGTTCCATTAGTCTACGTGTTCATTTTTTGTGCCAGTACTATACGGTTTTGATTACTGTATCTTTGTAGTACAAAATCAAAAAAATCTGATACCTGCAGGTTTGTTTTTTTCCCTCAGGATTATTATGGTATTTTGGGTCTTTTGTGGACCATAAAAGTGTTAGATTTTTTTTTTTTTTAATTTCTGTGAAGAATGCTGTTGGTATTTTGATGGGGGGTACACTGAATCCACAGATGGCAGTGGGTAAATATGGACATTTTAACATTATTCTCTAAACCCATAAACACAGAATATCTACTTATTTTTGTCTTCTTCCTTTCCTTAGTCTTAAGGTTTTCGTTGTGCGGTTCTCTTACTTTCTTGAAGTTATTCCTGAATACTTTGTTTTTGATGCTATGGTGAACTAGGATAGTTTTCTTTTCAGATATCTTATTATTAATGTATACAAATGCATCTGACTTCTGATTTTATATCCTGCAAGTTTACTGAAATCTCCTCAGACCACCACACTGATTGATCTCTGCCTCTTCTCCTCTCTGGTGTCTTTGGGTGAAATCTTCGGGGTTTTCTGTATACAGAACCATATCATTTGCAAGTACTGGCAGTTTTATTTCTTCCTTCCCTATTTGGATCCCTGATATTTCTTTGTCTTGCATAAAATTCTAGCTAGGACTTCTGTACTAAATTGGATAAGAGCAGTGAGCGTGGGCCTTCTTGTCTTATCTCTGAGACATTTTCCTCCAGTGAGTATGTTAGCTGTGTGTCTGTCATATGGCCTTTATTATGTTGAAGGATGTTCCTCTATACCCCCAATCTGACCAAGGTTCTTACCCTGAAATGTCGTATTTTGTCAAATGCTCTTTTCTTAGCTAGCTATTCATGTCATTTGTATCTTTTATGTTATTACTGTGATACATTACCCTCAGCTCTGCGACTTTTTTGTACTTTTTAATATTTTCTATTGTTCATGCGTCTTTCTCTGACTTTGGTAAACATCTTTATGACTATTATTTTGAACTCCTTAATGTCAGTTAGTGAAGTTTTATGTTGTTGTTGCTGTTTAGAACATATTTTTTCTATTCTGTGTTGGTTTCTATGCATTAGATAAAACAGCCACCTTTCCCAGTAGTTGAAGTGGGCTGATATCTGGTGGTGTGGGGGGGGCTGATTCCATACAGCACCTAGATGTAGGCAGATTAGAGCCTGGAACCTGAGGCAGCAGTTTTTAAGGTATGCAGTTAGACCTTTCCCTTTTAGGGTATGACTGATAGAAAAGCATTTTTGTCAGCTCTCTCTCTGCTGAGCCCTGGGGGAATACAGCGTTAAGAACTATTTATTTGCCACTGTTAGGTGGTATCTGAGAACATCAGCCATACTGGCCACCACAGACAAGTGGTAAAGGGTGGGGCTGTTCTTTGGGTAGTAGCCTCAAAAGCCCAATGCCCGCTGTGTTCACAAGCTCCTTTCAGGCAGAGACCAGCGACCTGGAGTGTGTCATAGGGTGAAAATGGAGGCATGTACTAAATGAAAAGCCTTAGTTCCTCAGGCAATCGAGGATATCTGCATACTTCAGCCACTATCAGGGAGAGTGTGGGAGAAGGACATTTTTGTCTAGTCCATTTCTCTGAGCCCTAGGAGGAAAGCCACAGTCAGTCCATCTGAGCCTGATGAGAGCTGTTTCTTTCTTTGGTCCTTTGGGTCTCATGGACATAAGCCCTATAAGACTTTCAGAGGTAGTTGTTGGGGAGACCCCACATCTAGAGTGCTAGAGGTTCAAACCAAACCCTTCATTCCTCAGGGTAAAGCTCAGAGTTACAAGTTCCCTCCTGATTTTATGTTGCTAGGTCAGAGATGGCGATTATGGAGACTGCGTCTTCTCAGCCTTTCCTACCTGTTTTGATGTGGCTATTTTCTCCTTTACCCAATGGATATAGGTCATTCAGATTCTTGATTTCTTTCAGAGGGAACTGCTTTGTTTATAGTTACAGGTTTAGTGTTTCTGTGGGATAAAGTGAGTTCAGGACTTGTGTCACCAGCTTGGACCAGAATCAGAATACCTCACACTTTTATATCTTTGGACCTGAATTCTCTCCTCTGACCTCCACACTGATCTCTGCCACCTCTCCTCTGATGTCTCCGAAAGGTCTCAAACTTGCACAAAAAGATAGTACTATTCTGAATGACACTTCTAGGAGAAACAGATCAGGGCAAACAAGTCATCTGTGATTGCTACTTTTTAAAAAACTTTTTTCAAATGTAATTCACCAGCATGCATTCTTGACATTCCCAAACTCATCACTTCTCAGTCACCATCACTCCTTCAAAAGCTGCCTCCTTTGTCTCTGCTTCTACTCTTGCTATTTTACTATCTTTTTACCAAAAAGTGGTCCCCTCAGAACCATACATCAAGTTTTTTGTTATTGGTTTTTTTGTTGTTGTTTTTTTTTAATCTCTCAGCACAAAATCCAAATTTCTTAGCAAGGCCTAGGAAGCCTGGCTGCCTCTCTATCTTCTTCTACTCCTCTCCCCTCACCAACTTCCTCTGCTCCAATATCACTGTCTTTGCAATGGGGCAAGCTGTGTACTTTCTCTGGGAATTCCTACTTGCTCCTCTTTGTTCAAATACTTTTCCCTCTAGATAGGGTAACAAGATCAAAGAAACAATGCTCAGTTACATTTGAATTCCAGATTAAAAACCTATTTTTTAGCATAAACTATCTCAAATACCTCATGCCCAGCAGAATGGTCTAATTCAGATGTGTATAGTAAGTACTAATTTGATGGGATGGAAAATTAGCACACAAACAAGACGCATCGATGTATTAACAATGTATTTTGTCAAAGAAATTCCTATTAATGTAAAGAAAAAAGACTATCTCTGGCTCTGATTCCATTGCTTTTATTTTTATATTTCTCTCTCTTTTTTTTTAATTTATTTGCTCAGTTGCATTTCTTGTGTGAGATAAGGTTTCAGTCTGGGAGGGGGATGGTTTAGATAAGTTAATTGGAGTCCCTCAAATCCACAAGTTGATTCACACTAAAAAGTCTGTCTCTTCAGTTTCCTGTCATGTTTTTGCATCAGAAGCCATATACAACACGACTTGAAATTAAGTCACAAATGCACTGATGTGGGAGAAACCGTAGCATTTTTTCTGACTTAAGGATAGGCCAAAATTTCCTGAACACTGATTTTCTTGCTCATAAAGATTGGTACTTTGTTTCAGTTTAACACAGTAAAGTAAAGAAAGACTATGCAGTGCTAATATTATATATAATTTTGAAATACGATAGTAATTTTCATCTAGAAATGTCTCGCAAAAGAGTCTTAATAAATATGTTAACTAAGAATTCCCTTTGCCTTTATTCATATGATTCTGCCCCAAGGTTTTCTTTTTAAGACCATGTATACTAGTGCCTAAATCTTGTTAAACAAGTATTGCTAAACTCTTAAATCTGCCTGTCTTTCCCAAGCCAGAATAACTGGGGGTAACTAATTACATATAGTAAGAGCTCAATAATTAGTAATTCACTTATTTACTGAATTACAGTCATTATCTTCAAAAGGCAAATCACTGGTGGAGACCTTTCCCCTCCTCCCACCCCCAGATAAGGGCTAACTTTGGAATGTCAAATCACCAACAGCAGCTTCAAAGAAAATGTACCTTTAAAATTATTTAGGCTCCTGGATACCACACAATAAGTCTCTTAATAGGAATAAGTTGTCTAGCAAATAATTTGTTCTTCTACACAGCACCATAACCCACTTGCCACATCAATCCATGAAGTAGGTAGCATATTTGTTCAACTATTTAAATGTGTGTATACCTACATACACACATCTGCTTGTTCATGAACACAAAGATGTGCTTTCATAAATCAGGTTTGCATAAAATAATGAACTTTCTCACTGGCTTTACTTGTTTCCTAAACTTTCTTTTTCTTTTGTTGTTCTTTACCACTTAAATCTTCAAAATGATCTTGTCAGAAGGTCTCATTTGAACACTTGGGTTTTAATAAAGTCCTCATTACTGCTCATCTATAATTGATACTCTTTTTGGACTTCACAGGATACAAGGGTCTTGACTTTAGACAGTCCTTCTTGAAGTGCGTAGAGATGATCCTTTAGAAGATGTCAGAAATCTGGGAGCATAATCTCACCCACCACAAATTCCTAGTTAGCTCTAGACTAGTGCTGAAGCTTACTTAGACTTTCACCTTTATTGGTCTTCAGTGTCAGGAACAACTGTCAATTAATCTTAGTATTTTGGGATAATGTTTACATTATTTTTTCAACTTGGTTATTTCCGAGAAAATGATACTTCTTTTGATGTTATCATAGCAACACTCAAATTGCATAAACTAGATTTGGTGTTCCATACTGATAACTATGTTTTTAAAGACTCAACCCAAGTCTTATTATTGTAAAGTATATGCCATCTACATCACCTTCTCAAGACTTCTCATGATATATTCCTCAAGGACATAGTAACAGGGAATCTCATGTGTGTGCTTTCCATCTTATAAAAATTATTTCATTAAAATGTACTGATCCCATCCAGCTGAATCCACAGTGATATTTATTTTCTTGGTAAGTTTATAGTTATGATGAGAAAGAGTAATACCATAGAAAAATTTATAATCACATTTTTAAGGGGATAATGCTTACCTATAAATTTTTAACATAAAGGTAAAAGGGAACTGACCTATATTTTTGTGTTAATTAGCTGCCTATATATCTTACCTAAAAATTCTAGATGGATAGAAGTAGAGTGAATATTTACATTATTCCTCACCTTTTCCCCTTAGCTCTGTTTCTGCTCATTTCTACCATGATCACAAATAAGAAGTATAAAAAATAGAACATGGAAAATGGGATTTTTACTATAATTTTCATATGTAAATGGTATAATCACTTGGGCAGGGATCAGTAAAACTTTGCTTCAAATAGCTACCTTGTTATCAATTTTAAAAATACATCCATGGAGAAAGGATCAATTAATTTTGGTCTTTCAATTATCCAAATCATCTAGTTTTCTTTCACTTGGAATCTTTTGCTTTGAAAATCGTTATTAAGCTAGAAAAAAAAAAATGTAGTCGTTTTCTGAGATTCCTGCTGCTACTCTACTTTCCTGCCCCCTGATGAGCTCACTCCGTTCACAGTAATGGCCATATCTCCATCTAGTGGTTCCCTAATCACTGAATACCTGGACGGCGGTGAAGAAAGGACAGGAGAGAAGTTGCTCCAGTAACACCAGTCAGGATGATTTCAGAGTGTCAGAAAAGAAACTGTAGAACTGTACATGAATCCCTGAGCACAAGCCCCAAAACATCTACTCAGTCATACTGATAGAATTGAGAAATTAGGCAAAGGTTAATGAAGGATCATTTTAGCCTAGATACTAAATCAGATGATCTTACACATTGGAAGCACTTATACTAAAATATTTCAGTAGGAACATCTATTTTGGTAGTAAAAATATAAAAAGTTGATTAAGTCATATTTGTTTTTTAAAAAGGAAAAAATTGAATTACTGACTTGGATAAAACTTAAATGGTTCATCATTAATGTTATTTTCCAACACTATGTTAGCATCTTTTGAAAATAGAGATGACCAGCTCTACTGGTCAGAACTTCTCCTCATGAAGCATATATAATTTCCCCCACGCTGACTTAATCTTTATATAAAACCTTAAAAGAAAATACTGATTTTTAAGTAAACACAGGAAAAGGATATGCTTGATTTAGGATTAGAAACTTAAGCAATACTTGCATTGAGCTATTGACAAAACAATATAGGTAATGCGATTTTAACAACTTGGTTTCAGGACACTTATCATCATGGATTTAGGGATGTGGATTATTTAATAAAATTTCAAGCCAAACACACACAAAAAGAAAAATTAGAGAAAGTGACTGACCATCCACACCACATGAAAACTTGCAGTAAAATGAAGATAGGAGCTGACATCATGGTACAGGCACGACTCGTTGTGCACATAAGTTGATCCTATTAATAACGGGCAAAGTAGCAAGTACAGGAAAAGGAAAGAAAACACAAAGAAGACATACAAGATGAGATTTCATGCAGTTTGCTGGCAGTTGGCAGTTCATGTGAGCCTCCTTCCAGAGCAGATGCACAGTGACCATTGCAAAATAAGCATTACCAAAGTATTTCACCGCTAAAGCAGCACGAGCCATGACTAGCACGGTGAGCTACTGAGCAAGACTTGTACTTTCACACACACCCCAATGTAGAATTCACAAGACTGGAACTACTGCAACTTTTTGTCTTAGTGCAGTCTTTCCAGGGCCTTGGAGCAGATCGTCTCCTAAGCTGAAGATATTTCGGGCAACTGGGCTTTTTAGTAATCTTTCCAGTTCAGCCGATTGAATTTAATCTCAGTCTGTGCTGACAAATAGTTGACGAACGAAGTTTGCTTAATGAGCAGCACTCCCCTGGGCCCACAGTCAACATTCTCTGGGGACTGATTTGACATGGGCAAAGCTCCTGAAAATCTAGCAGATGGAACAACAGAAGTCCTCAGATCTGGATCGTTCTTTAAGTCTAACCAGATAAAATGGAAAACAACAGTTAGGGGCAACTCAGACTCACTTTCTCCATCACGGAGAAGTGATCAAATCCCAGATAACTGGGATTTACTGTGACACATCTTTGCCTTACTCCTCCTCATCGATCTATGTCATCTCATTGCATCTCATGTATCTGTGGAAATACCTTATTTTGGGGCAGAGGACAAAGGTGGCTATGTGTTCATTTGAGGAAATAAGTATGGGGTTGATAAGTCTGTTCTAAAAAAATTATAGCTTCCATCTGTGCACATCAATCAAGAGGTGATCTGACATTTTTTTAGAATAAACAATACCCAAGACAATGCTCTCTTTTTGCATGATCCTTGGAGTCTACAAGCCACTTCATGCAAAAGCCCACCATGAAGAATAAGAATCGAGGAAAATTAGACTTAAAATTAGTTTATAAAAGTAAGCAGGGATTACGAGGTGGCCTTCACATTTGAGAATGCAGTTTCTTAATGGTTAAAATGATTTTAAAACCAGACAGCTGACTGTATGCAAAGTATCTCACAACAGTATTTGTCAGAGGACGATTGCTGACCTACAGGAAAGCAGTGCTCATCCTGACATCAGACACGGGAAAGATGTTTTGTATAATTTTTACCAACTTAACCCTTGGTACTTAACCCTTGGTACTTGGCCTAATATCATGCAAGGTAAAAAATACAAATCTCTGATAGAGTCAGAAACCATGTTAAAAAAAAAAAAAGATAATAGGACAACAGCTATTTCAAAGTTTTTATATACACTAAACTAATACAAAATACCTTTTATATCTTCAAGAATAAATGAAGGGAGGCAACTCATATCATAAATCACACTGTCAATTACTATTGATGAGAAGGTGTTTAAAATGGTCAGATTTGTGACTGTGGATTATTAGTAAATTCACCAGAAATGTGTTTGAAAGTACAGTTTCTGTGTGAAGGACAGATAGAAGCAACTGTGAAGCTTAGGCTAACCGTGAAAAATACTGAAATGAAAAATCTATCGACCAGCAAGTACATCATGCTACTGAGAAACACTAGGATTATGTTTGAGTTAAAACTGTAATCTGTCTCCTTAAATTCTTGAAGACAATGACCACTTGATTTCTCATATTCTAATACAATAAATGTTTGGTCTTACCAAGACATTGTTATCAAAGCAGACATCAGGCCCTTTTCGATATCTGGGTTGCTTAACCATATCGCAAGGATCTGGACCATCAGCTGAAGACACTTGTTAAGGAATATGAAGCTTCTTTCTCTTTTCACACAAACAAAAGAATGGACACCTATGTCATTAGTCTAGTCCAACACAACGAGTTCCAGTGTTTAGGGATTTAAGGAAAGTAAACTTCTAGAAATTTTCTTTTGTCAAACTAGTGGCTTTGCAAAGGGATCATTTTTATTTTTACTCTGTAGAGCATGCCCTTGGGCAAGTACTGAATAGATATTTGCAAAATGTAAGTGGATGAAAGGAAGAAATGACGCTGAGTAGAAGAGTCGTACGTATAAAACAGTGCAAGAAAGGACGTGGCTGCCTCTGATGGAGCAAGACAGAAATGCAAACTAATTGCTAATAGTAAACCTCAATGTCAAACTCCCTCCCCTTCCCCCCCAGAAAAAACGGGTAAATGCAAAGAGTGCAGGCGCTCTGTAGAATCTCTGCTGTCCACAATGATTTACTAGTCATTGCATTGTCCTTTAGCATATTTACAACCAGGAAAGTTTTGTTGTTACTGCCACTGCAGCTGGAGTCCAGGACAGGCCTCCCATTTTTTTTTTTTTTTAAGGCTGAATAATATTCCAACATAGGCATACATCGCACTCAACCCCATTTATAACCGTCGAGTGTTGACAGCTTTCTACCACACCAGCCCTGGCTAGCAAGAGCAAAAACCCAGCACCTCTCCAACCACCTCTGAACCCCAAACCAGTTGCTCCTTCAATGGCCCCTCAAGCCATTTCCAGATCTTCTTGGAAACCTGCACTATCGCCTACACAAAGCCTCATTCTAGGAGCAGGCAACCTTTCACATTCTACTGGTACCTGGGTAGCATCATTGGTCTGCACAGTCAAACCAGATTTTGTGTGAGGAGTCCATTCTGCCCCTGTGGGGTAATCACAGCCATTGGAATGTCTTTCTCTTGG
Organism: Mustela erminea; assembly: GCF_009829155.1. NCBI lineage: Eukaryota > Metazoa > Chordata > Mammalia > Carnivora > Mustelidae > Mustela > Mustela erminea. The sequence goes on along the minus strand of NC_045624.1, from coordinate 80,684,423 downwards.
AGCGTAAACAATGTGACAAGGTTACGAATGCATTACTGAAAGATGGCAATTCTTTCAACATCTCTGACCCTAAAAAGGATACAAGTCTGCTCTGCCTGTATGAGCAGTCGTGTGTCGCAGGGACAAGTTCCTTTGCTCTCAACCATAATGAATATTAAGTTGGTGTTCATGAGTTTTTCTACATGGAAGATTCTGTAAAATAAATATTTTTAAAAATTACAGAAAATGAACATTTTCTTTTGGGGAGAAAAAAACCAAAATCTTTCGAAGAATCTTACACATTAAAATGAAAGCCAACATCTGACATCTTGAGGCACAAATCATCACCAATATAAATAGTGAAACAAAATGAAAATGATTTTTAGCAGAGAAACATGACCATGTTTTTATTCATTAGCATGCACATCTTACCTCTCCGGAATACTAGAAAATTGCAATAGATTTTTAAGTGTTAGTCCTCAGTGCAAAATAAGCCCTCCTGAGTTGCTGTAACTCACAAAATCAATGTTTTATTTGACATGGCTAAGCAATTGTATTTATTACTGAATTAATCTACAGGTAAAAAATAATTAGAAGCCCAAAATGTCTAAATATCCTGCCCAAGTTAAGGGCAGAGTTAGGTCAGTGCTGTTCAACAAACACGGAGACAGAAATGTCTTCTGCTTTGTCCAGTATGGTATTCAAGAGCCACCTGAGGCTCGGGAGCTCCTGAAATTTGATTAGTGGGACTGAGACACCAAGTTTAATATTAGTTGTAATCGATAATTGAAGTAGCCTCTCGGGCTTGTAACTACTAAACTGGACAACACAGATCCATATGGAATAAGGGCTTTCAATTCCATGTAGGGTTTTTTTTGTTGTTGTTGTTCTGTTTTTTTGCCCCCATGTCTTAAGCTGCTTCTGTTGCCTTTAATGACAGTAACATTTTCATCTTGGTTGCTAAAGAGTCGTTACTTTATGATTATACATTTTCCCCCAAAAGTGGAATTTTCTTTTTCTCACTGAACGTGGGATACAAGGATAAAGTGACTCAAAGCCACCATGCTTGAACTTAGTATATTGATTACAAATCTGTATATTATATTTAACTTAGCAACCTGTGCTTTAAAAATTGATTATTACCAGGCCCCTGTTAGTCAAAGGCCAAAGGATTCTGAAATTTTGAGATAACCATACAGCTACAATTCTGTTTGCGGAACTTGACAGTAGGATATGCTAAATTCTATACAAGATGGTATGATCTTTTTTTTTGAGTTGAGGCCTGACTCTTCTCTTCCTATCTTCAACATCCTCCTAGAACACAGAGATCTGCTAAAACTCAAAAAGTCATACTGACCAGGTCTGTTAAAAATTCATGCTAGTTGCAGCTAACCGCTGCTGGAAACGTCTGTTACCAACGTCTGGATCCTCTAGCAACTCTCCCAGCCCTTTCACATGCTCAGATGACCTCACCTCCTCCTATTTCCTCTTCTCTAGGTTAACATTGCTTCTAGAATTACCTGCCCTCAAGTGTCCCCAATCTGTGCCTCTCTGCTCTGTTCTCAGGGATCATGTGACACGGGGGATTGCTCTCTCTCAAAACTTTGCAAAATCCCACCTTGCCTTTTTCTTTCATCCCTCACAACCAAATGAAATTCTCAATCTCTTCCAAAAGTTACTCAGGATGTGTTATGCCTACTGGTGACTAACATTAACCTTGATTTTTAGGAAGTAGTATTTTTCTCCTAGTTTTTTCATCCTAATTCAAAGATGCATTCAATTGTCAATTAGAAATAAAACACCTCCTTCCCCAGAATACCCTTCTGTAAAACTACTTAGTAAATAAATGTAAATAGCGATCGATCATATATTTGGCTTAGAATCACTCAGAATTACTATAATTCTATTATTATTACAGTCAGTGCCTTTAATTCTATGACTTCAGAAAAATTCTTAGAAGGGTCCTTTTAGACAAAAATATAGTAAAATACAACCAAAATTTTCTAGGTTCTGCCTCAAAGTTAGTGCAATTTTTTTGATCCTATTGTGATAGTTGACAGGATCCTATTGTGATAGTTGACAGGATCCTATTGTGATAGTTGACAGTTTAGCCACTCAGGATGAATCTATAGAAGGCAAATTTAAAAAACCTACAGCCAAACTAAAGATCTGTTTTCAACTACAAATGGTCCTGTGTCTCTCCGATGTGAACAATAATCCCCCTCATTTTCTGTAATGATTATAAAAGTGAATCCAGTTTCTTAGTGAACTAGGACTGTTCCTGAAAGGAAGACATGTTTACCTGGAGCAGTTTCCACAGTCTAATACACCACTGAATGATTTGCTATCATTATCGAAGAAATACTGGGTTTGTTCAGTAATGCAACTCTGCTTTGACAGAGAAGCCGTGAAGTCCTCTTCTTCCATCTCCACTGTGGGGAAAAAAAAACACAGATCACCACGAGGAGATACTATGGTCCATGCCCAGACATTTATGCCTCAAAGAGAAAAGCAAGGGTATAAAAGTGGACGCTCTTCGTGGCTTGTTTATTGCTGGATAAGGCAGGAGCAGCCCCTAACAGATGCCCAATAAATAACAATAAATTCAATAAATAGGAGGTTACAAAATGGAGGCCAATAGGACATTTTAAAAAAGGTTGCCAAAGCATGAGTAAGTTTTGGCAAAGAGATTCCAACCTACCAAATGCGTGGGCTCTCTCTCTCTCTTTCATAGACACAAATGCACATATTTTCTCACTGAGTTGGGTGAACTCAGCACATCCCAAAACAAAATTTTAATTATTATGACAATAGCTGAGTATTCGCATACCTGCTTCAAGAAGTCGTGGAAAGGTCAGACTCAGGAGGAACTGCTGTAGAATAGACCTAAGTTGTAAATATGAATGATTAGTGATCAAAATCTAAACTACACAATAAAACCTGAGCAATTTTGCCTGTACACATTTCTTTTGCATCTGTTAAGAAAAGAATGGAGAATTGGCCAATAGAAAGTTGAGGAACATTTTTATATAAGTATTTCTTAAATTTTACAGAACAGTGTAATTTTGTGAAGTCAGAAATGTTCAGGACCAGGTGAGGGATACGCAGGGGTGAAGAGACCTAAGGAGACACGTGATCGTGGAGGAGTGGTAGCTCTGGTGTCAACAGTTCATGACATAGGTTTCATGTTCAGGAGTGCTTCCTTAGTTTAGTTTTAACACTCTGAGGTGGAGAAAAACAGAAGACCAAACAAAAACAATCTTGTGCCATCGGTCTGTGAACTCTTTACTTGACAATATAGAATATATTTGGAGATACATAATGTGACATTCATAAACTAAAATATACCTATGATCCAGGGCACACAGTATAATTCAGTTTTATAGTAAATGGCAATTAAGCCAATACTATAGGATAGTATAGAATTACTTGGAACTGAATTTAGAAAAGGGGGGGGCGAGAAGGTAGATTCAGTTCATTTCAGTTTTATATAGTAAATGAGAATTGAGCCAATATTATAGAATAGTACAGAATTACCTGGAATTGAATTTAGTTAGAAAAAGGGGGGTGAGAGGTAGATTCTGGCCTGGAAAAAATCATATACTATGATATTTAGAATATATGAGCCAATTAATATATAAATACCAGTGTCACAATAAAAAGCACCATTTTCCAGGGTTTTTTTCCTAGAAAAAATCGGATTGTTAACACAAAATCTTTATTCCACTTTATGAAAGCGACCAGTTAATTTCAGCTGGGGAAGCCTCACCATCAAATGAACGTTAAAGATGAATCCACACGGAATAAGGGTGGGACGATATGGTAGGGAAAGGCTACAAACGAAGGGGGAGAAAGGATCCCAGACCGAAAAGGAGATTGAGTTACTTGACTGACCAGAGCCAAACGATGACAAATTTGACCTTACAGACTCTCCACAGTGCCTCCAACAGTTGAAATGTCTTCTTTTCATAGGTGGTGGAGTATAAGTGAGGTGTAGAAGGAGGAAGGGAGGGTCAATCGGTGACAAGACAGACAGACCCATTTCAGCAATGTCTCTAAAACTCTGCCTGCCTTTGTACAAATAGGAGGTGAAGAGAAAAGTCAGGATGTCTTGAATTGGATCCACAAAGACATCTAATTTGGATATTAAAGGCAACACGTAAAAACTTTTTATAGGTTCATAGACCTAAAATGTGAAGAGTGGACTGTGCAGAGAACACAGAAGAGAGCGGCAACAGATCTCTGAAGAGGCTGGAGTGTGCAGGCACAAACCCTGTTTTCGTATGAAAAACTAAACAACTGTAACTGCTTTAAATTGACCGTGGAGGAGAAACTATTTGTAAATATGATCAGTGTGTGACTTAGAAATGAAAAAAAGGAGTTCCCGTAATAATGACACACATGTCACAAAGTGGGCATTGCCATCAAATCTGTTACTATTTTACACGCGCTTTCTCAGTACCAGTGAAAATAGTGACTTACCAGGCAGCAGCCGTGGCCCACCAGCCAATGTGTAGTATGTCCGCTATCGACGGCTGGAAAATAGAGTGAAATGGTCGTTACAAGAATGGACGCTGAGCGTTTGCTGGAGAGGAACCGGGGTGGGGACGTTACTGACCACGTATGCTGAGCGGTGCCCTGCCCCTTGCTTGGGCGCAGCGCCGGGTTCACACACTGACTGATAATCGTAAGACTTGTTAAAAGCGTAAACCGATATATTAACCAGGTGTCTCATCAAACTTGGGTCGATCTCCCCAAAAAATCTTCCAATCTAGTACAGAAGGGAAAATAAGAAAGTTTCAAATTGACGCCACATGGGTACACCCCAACTGTTGCCACGACGATCAGTGAGACAAACTGTGAACTGAAACTACTCTGGGGCTGACAAACCAGAGCCGGGGAGCTGAAAGGGACATTCTGAAAGAAGTGAAGAGGAGGAGCTTTCAGTGCTCGGGGGCTCTGTGTGATGTTTGTGGAAAGAATGGACACGGTTGACTAAGCATTAAGGTCACAATCCGATTCCCTGTGGGGAAGAGGAAAGGAGCATAACTGAGAGAAAGGGGTGGGACTGGAAAAAGACGAGGAACCTCAAGGGGCAAACTTGAGGCTCATGGCCAGTTAAGAAAATGCTCATTGTTGGGGCGCCTGCGTGGCTCAGCTGGTTAAGCCTCTGCCTTAACAAGAGGTCGTGATCTCAGGGTCCTGGGATCAAGCCCTGGGTCAGGCTCTTGCTCAGCAGAGAACCTGTTTCTCCTTCCCTCTCTGCCCTTCCTCCTGCTCGTCCTTGTGCTATCATGGTGTCGCTCAAGTAAGTAAATACAATCTTTAAAATAAACAAGAAAATGCTCGTTGTTGAGAGATCTTTTCTTTTTAAAGAGAAGCTGGAAAGGTAGATTCAGAAACAAAGTAAGTTGGCAACTAATTCTAATTTGCTTAAAATACTGTGGGAGCCAATTAGCTTATATGCTGCCAACATGCAAATTTGGGAACAGAAACTTCATCAGTTTAAAGCAGCCATATATTAAATTAGATATTAATATTTAATGTGAACAAGGACAAAAAGTTCCTCTCATGTTAAAATTCTCAACTACATGTTGTAATGTTAACTGTTAGTACTAGAAAGGAAATTCTACTAATATTAGGAAACTGTATTTAGAATGTATTTATTAATGGTTTATATTTATTCAGCATTTTAAAATTTATTTTATGGCAGTATTATAACAACTCTTTAACTCCTGTAATGGTTTGAAGGACTTTTGTAATGTTGATCAGGGAAATACACTTTGGAAAGTACACTTTGTCCCAGTCAGGTACCTACCTGGTTCGTATAATCATCATGATTTGCCATCAAAAGAAATCCACCATCGTCTAGAATCACACAATCCATTACCTAATGAAATTTTTAAAACAACAACCCACATTTTGAGAATACATATCATTATTCCATTGGAGGTAGATATGACTATAACAAAAATAGGAAAAAGCTTCCACTTAAACATATATAACCAAGATATTTTGATGAAATAAATTAAGGACATGCACAGATTCGTATCAAACTCTCAGAGCTTCATATTCCCAACACCCACCCAGTTAAAACTGTCAACTCAATATGAATAAATCCTAAGAACAAATCATAAATAAGCTTTAGCCATTCCAAATAGCACTCCTGTTGCCATTTGGTCATCTAAATGATCCAGGAAATTAGATAAACCAAAATATTTAAGAATGTATAAACATATGCTTAATACTTTGAAAAGACATATCTTTAAAAATGCATTGTAGTCACCATGCTTCAGACTTAAAAAAAAAAAAAAAAAGGCAGCATGAGGATACTTAGATTTAAAATCAGAAAGCAAAACAAAAAATGCTCATCACAGAAATCAGTTCCCACCCAGTTTATATCATGTTTAAATGCATGAATCAGTTTAATAATTTCTATTTTACGAAATAACAAAAACATTGTTCTCAGAGTTGAGGACATATGCACTCCATTTTCCTAATGTGGAAGCAGCGTCCTAAAAACCTTGGCTCTGAAAATAGTCTTCACAGTCTATAAAGTCTAGGTAAAATGGAGAAACTATAAAATGATTGGTTGATACTTTTGCATGACTAGAAATGATAAGATCATATAAACCACTGGAAATATACACATATAAGAAGACTGGAAGAAAATAGTGGAACTCATCCCTTTTATTCTTGGAATAATTAATATAGTCATTCTTAGAGAACGTTTAACTTTTGAGAAAAGCTGACGAAGAAACAGAAGTAACAGAAGACAATGTAAAATCCAATCCATGTAAGTGGAATTTGATTAAAAAAACACAATTCCTAAATTTGGCTTAAAAAGTTTTCTCATCACTGTAACTATAGTGTAACCAAATACAGGTAAATTATGAAAGAAAGGGGAAGATTGCCCGAAGAACCAGTAAAGGACAGTTGGGTTAGAAACTGCCCATTTAGGGGTACCGGGGTGGCTCAGCACCTCATCTCAGGGTCGTGAGATTAAACACAACTGAGATTGTAGAGGAGAGAGTCCATACAGAAACAGGCTTTTTAAAAAACCTAACATGTGATTATTTTTAAAAATGAGGTTAGGAACACTGCATCAAAAACTAATGATGTATTTTATGGTATCAACATAACACAATAAAAATTAAAAAAAAAAACTTTAGGAATTACAAGCGTGTAACAAGGATGTTAAGATTAGTTCAAGATTCCATAAAGAAATATTTTAATGTTTATTTAAAAATTCCTGCAATTTTAGCAACTTTAGCATTAAAGTCTAGCAATGGTAACACAAAAAATTACAGTTAAAAATTTTAAGTTTTCTTACATCACTGTTCCTTTTGCAGTCACAAACTGGACCAGCACACTGAAGACAAAATATATAATTAGACAAAAATATAATTATTGTCACACATTTTTACTTAAAAAAAGATTAAATAATATACTATTACCAGGTTAAAAATCTTAGAATAATTTATCAAGTCTAAAAGTAAGAATACATGACAGCCTAGCCCATCATAAAAAGTAACTTTATAGATATAAAACTATCAAATAGCTATCGAGCATTTCAAATTATAACATTGAAATATTTTTCTTATTAACTAATTTAAACCAAAAAAAAAAATCTTCCCCCAAATAGTAATTTATAGTTCTGCTTCAATTTAGGAGCATTGAAAATTTATTTTGTCCATTTTTAAGATTTTACTTTTAGTATCTTATTTGCATTTGACATGGAATATAGCATAAACATTAAAAAAAAAAAATCTTACCGGATCCCTGATTGATGTTTTGGTGAAATTCTCTATCCAAGAATTTACGTCAATTTTAATTCCAACAACTGAAAAATGATGTGAAAAGAAATTGACACATATATTTTAAAAAATATGGCTGTGATTCTTAGTATCTATTTTTCCTCTCACATTTGAGTATTCCTGAGCAGGCAAATTTAAGTTTCTTGAGATTAAATTAATTGCAGCTATACCCTGAAAAGTTGATTCAATTTAAAAAGTGGCAATTTTAGGAGCCATATAATATTTGCTGTATGAAAATTTAGCATTAAATTTGGGTTGAATCTAGTGTTTATTACAAAGATCTATTTCTTGGAATTTTCATCAAGAAGTAATGTTAACAGCTTCTAAAATATTAAATAATTTTATGTATATATACAACATAGTTTATTCATTGGCTACAACCTGGCCAATTAACTACTATACAGAGTAAGCTAAAAAAAAAAAAAAGTGGGTAGTGTCAGGAATAGCCTTTCCATAGGAGATCACTCAAGGAGATTGTGTTAAGAGGCTTCCCTAGCCCTATCAATGCATGCACCAGGACAGAGAGGAAGTGCAAGGGTGAGAGGCCAAGGGACGGGGAGAATGAGTGAGTAAATGAGCCCCCGAAGGGGTAAGTTAGTGATGGAGTTGGTGATTGAAACAGTGAGGGGTAAAACTGCCCTCAGGAGCAGGAAGGCTATCGACCATCCCAATCTGGCCTAAAGTATGCTTTCTTAAACATTCCGATACTGTATCATACAATGAAAAGAGAATTTTCTCCTTTATTGCATCCACTATTCCAGTCTACTTCCAGTTCCCACTGATGCTCAGTTTTATGAGGTTTCTGTTTTCTTGATTTATCAAGAAAAGTCATTTTTCTATTTTACTGTAATTTTATTAAAAAAAAAAAAAGATTCTTACCTAATCCATTTTATCAGTCACATAGTATAGATATGCCAGAACTTATTTATCTTTTCCCCCAAAGATGAATACTTATTATTATTCCTGTTTAACTTATTACAGATGCTCACATCCTTGGCTGAATACCCTTTCATGTCCTTGAAAGTACCTTGTAGGACAGACTTATGGAGTGGAGGTGCTGGACCAGTCTGGCATTTAGAACTCTGATTTGACTCCATGAGTTTGTGTCAGCATTGCATAAACACATGCACCGAAAATCCCTCCCCTCTGTACGGTATCAACTCTGTTCTTCCCCAGTCTCAGAGGTAACTAATTCTATTTTATGTTTTTACAAATTTGGATGTCTGTCTTTGTCTTTATGTTGCTTCAGGCTTTCTGCTGACCTTCCTGGTTAAGTACTGCAAACTTTTAATACAAATACTAGGTCACATTTCATCTTGGTCATGTGTCTGTATACACTACACACTCTTACCTGCAGGTTTAAGAAGCTTTCCTTGGATATATATTTCGACAGCTTTGCTCACCATAATGCCTGATTCATAAGCACCAGGTCCGCTTTCTAAAAAAGAAAAGCAACACTAAAAAAGGAAAACAGTCCTGTTGAGAGACATCAAATAGTGAATTTCTCTTAATAGGTGAATAGTGTTTCGCTTAAGTACTCTAGAGCAGAGAGGTAACTAGGAGGTGTGTAGTCAGTCCTCTCTTCCCTCTTCTTTCTCTACATACCACTCCCTCAGGGGAGTGTCCATGAGTTATCTTGGAATGAACTGACTTGGGGATGGGAATTATAGTTCTACAACGTAATGGGTGCTTGCCAAATCTCTGCTTCATGACATTTGCCAAAATCTTGGGGAGACCACTGAAGTGTAGTGGAAAGAGTGTTCTTAGAACACAAAATGGCCTTTGCATTTTAGAAGACCAAAGTTCCTCGACAAAACTCCAAAACCTCTGAACTTCTGTTTCCCCATTTGTGAACATGAGGATGAATAACACCTCCCCTCAGAGAGGCTCGGGGATTAAATTAGGAAGGTTTTGGGGCAGAACCCAGGAAACTATTTTAGCATGTGGGCTACTGATAAATTTCATAAATAATATATTGGACTAAAACTGACGGATTCATTATATTTTTGAAAGTCATTAAACACTCATCAACTATTTGCAGTTTGTGAAACAAAGGATTATCTACGCATATTGCTATGTACTATGCATGCCTGGAGACATGCCATCTCTTCATTACTGGCCGTTTCCTGTGTAGGCATTTTACCTCCTCAACTAAGTGGATGCTTTTGTCTTTCCAATGTCATGCACAGAGTATACAGAGTATATACTGAATAAGGACAGTTCTGAGCAATTAACTTAAAATATATGGTGGGGCAAGCAGGTGGGAACAATAATTTGTTTTAATAAGAAAGGAAACTGAGAATGCTGAATTCCAAGTAGTACTTACTGTTAAAGTAGGGAGCAGTGAAAACATAGTTATCATTATCGAGACTCCTTTTATAAAAGCTGTCCTCATATGTTTCTGGGTTTTCTTGCCAGTTTTCTCCAGCCCTAAGGAGAAAATGGCTCATCATTTTTATTCTTTAATCTGCCTGATAACCTACTTTGCCATGAACATCATGAAATTTTACAGATATGCCTACATCTCAGGTATGTCTAAGTAAGTCAGTGGTAACGGATGGTATAAATGATACTCATTAATAAGCAATACATCACCGTAGAACGATACTTAGAATCAGAAAAAGCTCTTAGTTTTGCTCTGCAGGTAATTATGTACAAGTCAGCTAATAGGTCAAGTTTACAGTAATAAGCCTCCCCAGCTCACTTTACAGACTGTTCTCAAGATAAGAGATAAGATCCACAGAACAGTGAAAACAATGAAGTGCTGTGGAAGCATTGTCCATAGACGATGGCCATTATGTTCATTTAGGTTAGCTTGTGTCTACAGAGGAAAAAAAAAAAACTCTTTTGAATTTTGGAATAAATACCCAAAATACCCAAATTCTCACTGAATAATCATATAGCATTTTAAAAGAAATATGCATTTAAAAATATTGTTCATAGGTTAAGTGACTCCATTTTAATCTAAGAATCAGTTTCTCTACACAATGGCTTCCTTACACAGCAATGTACATAGCCTAGAGTAGTCTCTTGTAATACACCGATTTCTACAGATGTTACTTGAACTTACTCTTTAGGATAAACTCTGGTAATCCCGCCATCAGTCACAACAAACCGCGCTTTCACTCCCTTGCTATAACAGAAGACAGAAGAAGGAAATTTTTTATTCCACTTACTCTCCGTAAGATAATAATTTGGGTGTTGATGTAATAATAAATGAGTAATAATAACTAATAAATAAATGAAATAAAATGAATTCCTAAAATAAAGGAAGACAAAGTAAATGTATCAATATATGTAAACTATGATTTTAGAGTGAAACTATCTGGGAAATGGAGGATTCTCAAGGAACACACCGCTTAGTAAGGAAGAATACAGCTGCATTTTGAATTAGCAGAGATGACAGCAGGAGCAGGAAGCTCCTACACGTAGAGCCAAGGGTAAATGTTAAGGGGAAGCCTATGAAGAGTGTGATAATATTTGGTGTCATGAAAACATATAAGGCATAAGGTAAGAAGCAACAGGAAGTAAAGATTCAAGGACCAGCTTCTTGAGACTGGTCAGTTCATCAATGATCTTGACACCTATGCCAGAAAGCTTCAACTTTATCCTGCAACCGGAACTGCATTTTAAGAGTAGGACATGCAGGGGTGAGTGGAGTTGGAAGCCCTACAGGCAGAAAGAACAGTTGCTATCATTTCTTAGAAATGCAAAATTAGGAACTTGGGTGTGAAGGAGACAGGGCTACATTGTTAGGAATATTTAGCATTTGGTGACTGACTGGAAATGGAGTAGAGACCGTACATGAGAACCTTAATCGGATTCTTAATTCATTGACTGGGTATATGGTAGTGTTATTAAGAGGTCTATCGAGCGTTCACTGGGAGCCCTGTTCTATCACAAACACTGAAACCCTAACACGCCTATCCAACTTGGTTTGTCACACTGCAGCATAGAAGCCGAGAAAACTAAGCAAGGGCAATGTGTTTGTCCTGACACACACCCACAGCTGCAAATGTAAGTTGTCAACAAATGGAAGATGTTTTTCTCAGGAAATTGTTATTAATGATAGATGATAAAGTCTAAATTTATGAGACCTATTTTCCAAAAATTTCTTGGGGAAAAACTGAACTGAGATGCTATACACACACACACAAACACACACATATATATTTAATAAGAACAAATACTCACATGTTTTTCTGCTTACTCCAGTAATTCTGGACAAGTTCATTTGTAAAGCCTGCATCCAGCAAGACTCTATTGATCAAATCTGTGTTACCTAACACAGAAAGAGGATAGCCTCAATTACATCCACATAGTTTCTTCATTAGGATACTAATGAAACAAATACATTCTCTATTTGTAAAAGCAACTTAAGAGTGGATAATATTTCCGTGAATTACAAAATATACCCAATATTAACTTTCTGCATTTTTTAAAATATTAACTTTCTGCATCTTACCTCCCTATTTTTCAGGCTATGGCCAGGATTAATAGAAGAGCCAATTCTAAATGAAAAATACTTTGTAAACTTTAAGAAACATTGAGGAAATAGGCTTCCTCTTTTTTTTTTTTTTAAGTTAGTACGGGGATTCCAAACAATCATAATTTAATGGACAATTTTATATATAAATATAAAACTATATAATATGTATAGTTTTCTGTTTGTATGTTTTGGCCAAGGAACGAAATAACACAGAATCTGCAGATAACGGTCAAAGACCACAGGCTTCAGGTTGTCATTTCTGGAATACCCAAAGGACATCTTAGCCCAAGTTCACAGTTAATGGAGGGACAGATGGCCATGACCAAGGGTCAATTAACAAACATTCTTGAACAAAAACTTCACCTTTTCATTTCTCTTGGATCCTCTATTTTAAGCCCACAAAACTCTGAATAGCTCCAAGTATCCTCTGAAACTTCCCATTTTTTGATAAAATTTCATTTTATTCAGGTAAGGAATAGGGCGTCTTAAGATCTTATTATTACAAGAGGTGGCGAGTAGACTGGAAAACATCTTTGTTGATACTTTTTAATGTATCTTTCACCCAATTTTAAAGGATCAGCTGAATCCATATTTTAGACCTCATTTTAGGAACTATTTTTATCATAGCAGAAAATGAATCACTTTGAAAAACAGTCCATTTGAAAAGTGAAAGATATAATTGCTGCAAATCCTTTTAGGTCAAAGAAATGAGACCATTATTCTAATTTATAATCTAAATCAGCATTGCGAGTTATTTCATAATTGCATTCATATTTTAATTACACTGTAATTTAAAAATATGTCTTGAAATATATCTGCTGCATACATCAAGAGATTATCAGTATTGAGCTCTACCATCTTACACACACATAATCTCATTTTTATATTCTAAAATAATGGTAGATATGAAGAAGATAACAGCTTTATAGCAGAAACATTTATGTAGGAGAATAAATTAAACAGTGAGAATTGTAATTTTTCGGATGGATTAAGTACTTTGATAAAAGCAAAATTAAAATAGCCTGAACCCCTAAAAAAGAAACTATTTAGATTTTAATCACTGATACTTTTAGTTTTATGCACTTTTTAATAACTTGAGCTGAAGCATGATTGACTAAACTACAATATAAAACACTATCAGAGGAAAATAAAAATTTTACAACTACATTTTTAAAGATTTTATTATTAGGGCATGTACAACCTGGAGGGAGGGGCAGAGGGAGAGGAGAAGTCTAATCCCCACTGAGCCGGGATCCCACCACTACTCTCTACTTAGGGCTCTGGGGTTTGCTCTACCCATGACCAGTTTTCAGAGTAGCTCATTCTAATTCTGGTAGCTAATGTGAGTAGTACTAGGAATTTCCTTCATTTTATGAGATAAATTTAAATTTGAGAGATGGCTTCAGTTCACTTTTTATAAGTGAGGATGTGCTTTCTTTAACTCTTCCTGAGGGAAATGATTTCAAAAAAAAGAAAAACACAGGGGCACCTGTGTGGCTCAGGAGGTTAAGCATCTAAATGCGCTTCAGGTCATGATTCCGGGGTCCTGAGATGGAGCCCCATCTGAAGAATGAGCCAGGAGCCTGCTTCTGCCTCTACTTCTGCCTCTTCCCCCTGCTCGTGTTCTCTCTCAAATAAATACATAAAATTTAAAAAAAAATAAAAAAATAAAAAGCACAGGAGGAGAACAAGTGATGATGCAGGGAGGAGGAGGAAAGGACACAAAAGTCAGTTACTGTTACTTTTTATTTTTTTTTCCCAAGTTATATTTATTAAGGAAATTTTTGCCATGCAGTTGGTTTTCCTCTCATTTACCTAGCTCCACTGCATCTTTTCATGGTAGTATTTTTATAGGACATTTTTAGTAAGAAAACAGTTAAGATTTTTAAGTGTTTTAAAAGCCAAGAATCCATTAATTTCTATTAAGTTTTATAGTATGACTGATGTAAATTTCTCTGAAAGACAAATGTAGTGGTTAAAGAATAATTATTAAAATTCCTTTTTACTCCAACTTGTTCCAACTTCATAAAATAGAAGCATCTGTAAATTGATCAGAAGACACTAAGTGATATATTTTAATTTATGCCTTGTTTTTATTCTCATCTTAAAACTGTTTATATAAATTGGAGGATAGAGATCATCAATAAAAACATGTTGTATGTTTTCTTCTGTATAGCAAGAACAATGCAATGAAAAGCCTTCAAAACATAGAACACTGTATCTGAAACTAATGATGTACTTTAAGTTGGCTAATTGAATTTAAAATAAATAAATGAGAAGAGGCTACAGAGTGTGTGTGTGTGTGTGTGTGTGTGTGTGTGTGTGTATCTATCATCAAAATTAAGTTCCTTAAATGTGAAAAGAGCCAAGATAAAGGATACCCTATTTACATTTAAACATTTGTAGGAATATATCACCTGGCTTTGAAAATGTCATTTTCCTTCATAATGAAATAAAAATTCTTTCGTATATAAAAAGTCAAATTGTTACATTTTACCATTAAAAATTTAAACATAAGTCAAGATGCCAGCATGCTAACACACAAATCTGAAGCAAGAGTTGACCACACTGGATACAGTAATAATGACACCAAATAATTACTACAAACCTATCTATACTTACAGGATGGGTTGTTTGGAGTCTTTCTATCAATAAACTCATTGAAATTTAAAAGAAATTCAGTGTTGTTATCTGATATTTTAAGGTCATTGCAGTAATCTCTGAAAAAAAAAATTTAAGACATTAGCTATGAAAACCACAACTTTTTTTTTTTTAAAGTACACAGCCACCAGAGGAAGTAAAAACACTTTTACTACCTCTGTGACTTTGCAAGCTGTTTAATTTCATATTTCCATTTCCTCCTCTGTATAATGGAACAAAACTTGGACAATAAGAGGCGAGTAGTGTGGATAATATATATTAAGCACCTGCCCTCTGGCAACAGGTGCTCAACAAATGTTACCTTTTGTTGTTCTAAATGCACTATTTTCAATGTATGTTGTATATTTGGAGTTTCCATATAGAAATTAACAGAGAAAGTGGAAAATACTCACTAAATATCCAGAATAAACCCATTCCATATTAACATTTTTATGAGAAATTACTGTGTGTGTGTGTGTGTGTGTGTGTGTGTGTGTGTGTGTGTTTTAATAACCTATCGGGGAAAAAAAAAGTGGCATTGATTTACCTATTTGCAAATCTCTAATTCCGGGACTTAATTGAATGCAGAGGCATACTTTCTTCTAGCAACAGCAAGATTCTATTTGGGCACATGAAAAAAAGGTGTTCTCCTAAAGATATGCAGTTGGAAAAGACAGAACTATTTTATATGCTTCCCAAGTATTGTATCTCTTCTTCTTCTTCTTTTTTTTAATAATATACCAAAACTTGATTACTAGTAATTTCTTGGTAGTTAGTTGTAATATGGAATTTGAAGCAATGAACTTTTTGTACTGTTGCCATTAAAATTCAGTGCACTACGTTACATTTTAAATCAACCCGATTTTGCAGCATCATGAATTGGTCATTGGAAAATTTGCAGATCTGCCAAATGACGACACATTTCCCTATAAAACTGAAAAATCACATTCATTATTATCACTAGTCTCACCAGATGACTACGGGGATGCAGTAAATACAAATCCCCCCCAAATTCTTACTTTTGTGTGAAAGCACAGATTTTATCATGAGCAACAAACACTGTTATTTTCTTCAAAGCAGAAGCCTTACTTGGTTATTGAGAAAATGTTCATCGAATACCTAAGTCATTCTGTCAAGTAAAATTCTATTTCCTGAAAAAAGTGCAAGGAGCCCCTATTTTAGCTCTGAATTCAGTCACACAAGTGCTCTCCTTTGAGATAGCCAAGTTACTCTGGTATGCAGCAGGACTCCCACTTCCTTCCCACTGAAGAGTAAAAGACAAGTACTCAAGGGTAAAGTTTCAATAAAACGAATAATTTTTACTGATTCCATCAAGCTATTTTAGAGTGAGACTGGCTTTTCTCCCAGCAAGGAAGATTACAATGGCTACCAGGACCCTTTAGTGTCACTGCCTGGGTTCCTGCTAAGGTGTCCACTCCCCACGGCCTTTCTCCTGTCCTGGCAAATGTCGATGTGAAGAAAAGACAAACATCACCACTGTTTTAGGACCTGGTCGGTTCTCTGAGAGGGCCTCTGGAACCCACAGGTTTTTGAGACCCCCTACTTTGAGAACTGCTATCCTAAGTGTTTTGGAAATTGAAAACAAATAGAAAACAACATAAATGTAAGGTTGTCATTATACTAACTAGGTTAATGCAACATACGGGATAATCAAATATTGAGGACAGAAGTGCAATTGTGTAGTGAACATTTTCAGAGGCAAGACCATCACCTAAACAGAGAGCCTCAGAGAGTAGAAAGAGAACGTCAGAACTTCTTCAAAAACAAACTTAAAAACACACACACACACACACACACACGAAACACAAAACCACAAAACTTCTCAGTTCGTAGAAGTTTTTGTTTTGAGACAGGGTGGAGAAAGTTTGCATGACTGACAGAGCTAAAATGGACTTCCCCCCACAATCAGCTTTAATTACAGGCTATCACATACTGTTCCGTTCCCATTCTAACCCATCTTTGAAATGTCTTTTTCATTTCTGAAAAATAGCCAAATTATTCCATTTCTTAGTCACTTAGACCTTTCATCCCTCTGCATAACTTTTAAAAGTAAAAACAATGCTCTATGCATTTATATTTTACTCAGAGGCACTGGATGTTTTTCCGAGATCAATTAGCCTTTGATAATCAATATACATACTTAGATCTTGAAATAGCAAGGAAGTTTCCTAATCTGTGAAATGGGATAATACTAACTTACTACAGAGTTCTCTGGAGCAGTAAAAATAATCATTCCTGCAAAAGGTTCAACAGATATTGGTTGAGGTGAACGTCACTGTCCCACAAGCTGTAACATTTCCCTTCTCTAGTATTTACTTCTTCTCTAAACACATAGGTAAATTCTACTTTTCCAGTCATACCACAGAAATGGTTCATATGTTAATCCTTGCTGAACTCAACAGTCATTGCTTATAAATTGGGAACTGGAATTCAGAACTACATTTATCCTCTCTCTGAGCACTGGGACTTCTGCCATATTTTCCACACTGTCTAACAGGATAGCTCAGAAAGCCAGCCTGCCCGGTCCACTATTCAATAACTGGGAGAGATGGGTGAAGAAGTTGCCTAGAGAAAAACAGATCGGAGATGGAAGGAGAGTCTTATCAATATATCACATCTAATTTCAACACTTCCTACACCATGTAATGAACCAATATGTTAATATTCTGTGGGGTCTTGTTCTGCCTCTAATATTCTTTCTAGCTAAAACTGGTTTTAGCAGTTTTAAGATGCTCAGTTATATTGGAAAAGGTGTTAAGATTGCAAGTATTTTAATAATCAGTTTTAAAATATTCTTTACATCTTTATAGATTCTACAAACACCGTATATATTTAGTCAGCACCACTGTGTGCCAGGCAATGAGTGGGATGGATGCTGGGTATTGAATGGTGAGTCAATCAGATTGAGTTGTTGCTTTATTGGGGAAAGTAAATGACGTAAAATGGACCGGTGCTCTAGTAAGGGAAATACAGTATTCAATGAAGCAGTCAGCAAGGATGTCTAATCCAGTGAAAATGGTAAGGAAATTCCTAGATCGAGGAGCTTTGAAATTGGGGTTTGGGAAGGGCTGGGTGGGCTGTGCCTGAGTGCAGGCCAAAACAGAAAATTAGTGGATCCAGAGTTAAGAGGCGGGGGGGAAGCACACATAGGAACCAAGAGAAGTTTAATGTGTTTGGAATTTAGAGCAGAGGTTGGCAAACTTTTTGTTCAAGGGCCAGATAATAAATGATTCAGACTCAATGGGCTATAAGGTCTATGCCACAACTCATCAACTCTGCCTTTGAGGTGAAAGCTGCCACAGACTATAGAGCACCAAACCAGTATGGCTGTGTTCTAACAAAACTTTGTATAAAACAGGAGGCTACAGGTTATAATTTGCTGGCCCCAGATTTAGAGTGTAAGGACCACACTGTAAACTGGGACCCAGTAACAGAGCAGCTGAAAGCTACGATATAAGGTACAGAGTGTCACAAGACACTGTTGAGCTATTGGTTCACGTTTAGCAGACGAGAAACATAATTTTATTCACATTCTAGAAACTCTCTCCAGTTACAGAAATGAGACCAGACTGGGAAGTAAAGAGGGCTTTGGGGAGGTAGGGACGTCAAGTAGGAGGCAGCTGTGGTAGCTTAGGTCTGAGAAAGCACTGATCTGGATGAGAAGAAAGGCAGCAGAGTTTTGCAGACACACTTGATATTCATACGATAAATTCTGTTTGGCAAGACTTGGTGATGGAGTAAAAGATATAAAAGAAAGGGAGCAAAGACAAATGCTTAGGAGATGCTGAGCTGAATCACACCAGAGAGATATTCCTGTTAGTTTTCCATAAACATGAATGTCTCCCACTGAAATATGTATGTAGACTAAAGTCTGGAAATATATTGCTTGATCCTATATTATAATGTAATCTCAATAAATGGCATGCCTCCTTTGTCTCTAGACATTATGGCCATTTTGTGGATTTTGAAGGCATTCCCTCAAACTATCGACATCAAATAGATGGGTGGTGTGTGAAGACACAGAAAAACAAGAGGGCCTAAGCTAGCACCCTCATGAAAGAGACTGACTCTGCAGCCCGGGAGGGAGGAAGAACCCCCAAATAGGGTGTCACAAGCAAGAGGAGGCAAAGAATCCCCCAGGATTCAATAGTATCAGACAGTGACGGAAATTCAAGCAGGAGAAGCTGCTAAAGGACAAAGTCACTCATGAAGCCAAAAATACGCTTTGTTAGCAGAGTTTTGTCAAAAAGTATTCCCTCCCAAAATGGTCTGAGTTACTCTTCAATTTTGTGAGCTGTCTTTGGGTTCTTACAGTAATTTCTTTAAGAAGAATAAAATGTGAGAAATTATTGATACACCATTCTAAATCTTTTCTCTTCAATAGTTTAGCCTAGATTGATTGATAGAATTATATTAATTTGATATTATTATATGTGTTTGCTACAGAGTACAAATTAAGAACCAAGGAACAAAGGGAAACAAAGCTGGAGGCATCATAGTTCTGAACTCCAAGTTACATTACAAGGCAGTAGTAATCAAAACAGTCTGGTACTGGCACAGACAGACACAGAGATCGACTGAACAGAACAGAAAACCCAGAAATGAATCCATGACTATATGGTCCATTAATCTTTGACAGAGCAGGAAGTAAGATCCAATGGGAAAAAGCCTCTTCAACAAATGGTGCTGGAAAACTGGTCAACAATATGCAAAAGAAAGAAACTGGACCACGTGCTTACATTAGACCCAACAATAAATTCAAAACAGATGAAAGACCTATATGGGACACTTGAAACCATGTCTCCTGAGGGAAACAAAAGCAAAAATAAACCATCTGGACTTCATCAAAATAAAAAGCTTAGTTTTTATCTAAGGAAAGAAGCCCTCACCAAAACTAATACGCAACCTATGGAACGGGAGAAGATGTTTGCAAATGACCTACGTGGTAAAGGGATGGGATCAAAAATACACGAAGAACTTCTAAAATGCAGCACCCCAAGACAAATAATCCAATTTAAAAACGGGCAGAAGACATGAGTGACATTTTTCCAAAGAAGACACACAGATGGCCAACAGACACATGGGAAGATGCTCAAAATCACTTATCAGAGAAATGCAAATCGAAACTACAATGATGTATCACTTCACACCAGTGTGAATGCTACAATCAACAGCACAAACAGCAGGTGTTGACAAGGATGTGGAGAAAGCAGAACCCTCTTGCTTTGCTGGTGAGAATGCAAACTGCTGCAGCCCCTCTGGACAACTATATAGGGGGTTCCCGAAAAACTTAAAAATAGAGCTAGCTTACAAAATACCTCATTACTAGGTATTTATCCAAAGAATAAAAAAATACTAATTCAAAGAGATACGCCCCCTGATGTTTATACAGCATGATCTACAATAGCCAAATTATGAGACCAACGCAAGCATCATCCACTGACTGATGAATGGCTAAAGAAGCTGTGGTATGTACACACAATAGAATATTACTCAACCATAACGAAGAATGAAATCTTGCCATTTGCAACAACATGGATGGAGCTACACAGAAGCATTATGCTAAGCAAAATAAGCCTAATACTGTATAATTTTACTCAGATGCGGCATTTAAGAAACAAAGGAGAAAGAAAAGAATGAGAGAGGCAAACCAAGAAACAGAGTCTTAACGATCGAGAAGAAAATTATGGTTACCAGAGGGGAGGTGGATGCGGGGATGGGTGAAATAGTCAATGGGGATTAAGGACGGCACTTGTGATGAGCACCAGGTATTATATGGAAGTGGTTAATGACTATATTGTATACCCGAACCTAATATTACACAGTATGTTAACTAACATCAAATAAAAACCTATAAAAAATAAAAGAACGAAGAAAAAAAATAAAAGAACACTTGAGTTATTGAGTATCAAATAATTACATGAAAATAGAGGTAGGGAGAAAGATGTATATTAGGGTTAGAGAAGGGGGATTATAAGAGAAAAAAGAATATTAAAAAGTATGTGAGAAAGTGTCACTATATTAAAATGCTTTTGCAGAGCATTATTAGAACACTCAAAATAAATAAAGCAATTATGATGTTCAGATATTCTAACCTTATGTCTATACACACATATATATCTGTAGATATCTCAGTATATCCCCCAAGTGTATGTGTATATTATACACACATATATACAGAGTATGTTGGTGTCTGTGTACTCACAAAGGCACATACCCAGTTCTTCACTATTGATGGATACCACTGTTACTTCCAATAAGAGCAAAGTCTACCTCTGTCTTACTCACTGATATGTCCCTGGAGTCGGAACATTGCTTAGCCTAGGATGTTGCTTACTGAGTCAATGAACGAATAGAATATAGCTTCAGTTTTAAAGTTATTGCTCCCTTTGGTTCCATAATTCGGCACGGGATTAACTCAGAACTGTGACTGAAGGCTTACTTATCCATACAAGTTATAAAAAAATGAAACAAAACAAAACCAACCTTGGTGCTATGAATGTGTAGCCAGATTCTTCAAAATTATCCGGCTTCAGTGTTTCAGAATCTGCAAAGATAATGTTACAGGATTAGATAAGCCATCCAGAGTATACATCTTGGGTTTCTACGACGATATGAAGGCATTAGAATGATAACCTATTAAGAAAAAACTAAAAAGAGTACTTTATCCTAAAAGGTCCTTGATACTGCATAATCTAATTATAAAATCCACTTTAACTTCATAATAAAAATTAGACCAGTTATATAAGAAAAATGCTGTCTTAGAAGTTTTCCATTTACTAAACATACCATAACCATGGTATCTTTTATGTCAATGTTACATCAGAGTTATTTCATTTAAAATCTCAACATAAAATTTTTATCAATATAACGGTAAAGAAAATGATTTTAATAAACTCATCAATGTCTTTAGTTAGTTAGTAACATTCTTCATATTAGGTATGAATGAGTAGGTGGAAGGATAAAAACACGCAAGTATTTAAGCCTCAAAAAAAAACCTAAATGTGAAATACATTGCATATGAAAACACAAGCATATTCTTTCCACCATTTCTGCTGCTAAGGTTTGAGTGATCATGGAGGAAAATCTAGCAGATGAGAAGCACAGAGGATAATATCCAATAGGAATGGAAATATCAGTGGAAATGTCAAGTGTACTAAACAGAAAGAAATTGAGCAACAAGAAAATACTTGCCCTTCATTTTGCCCTTTTTGGCTGTGAAAATCCATCAGAAAGAGAAAGCAGGGAAACAAAAAAAAAGAGGGTAAAGCAAAGGGGGTCACAAACAATATTTTATTCAATGACTTTCTTGAATAAAAATATTGTGCATAGATCAAAGGTATATTTATGTACAGCTGAAGTCTGGAAAAAAAAGACATCTCTTTGAAGACTGGAAGGTATGTCCTGTCAGTTACTACTAGAGCTCCCTCTCTGTACTGTGGCGATTTCAAGGGTCTATTTTGCAAAGTGTTTAATGCAGGTGCAATGGTGACGATGTTAACCTATATTCAGAAGCATTCACCAACCCTCAAAGACCAACTAGTCATCCCCTCATTTATCAAGTGAAGAACTAGCTCATGCAAAGTTGCTGGTTGTTAAAAAGACCATCATATCTATCAAGTCAAAGTGTAAATATAAGATCCTAAATTTAGCACAATGGGAACAAGGATTGCAGAGAGAAAAAAGAACCAACAGGAGAATAAAAAAAATTACAGTTTACTTAAAGTCAGATATAAAAGGTATATACACACATTTTTTTGTTTTTACTTTATCATAACAAAAAATTTAGGTTGTGAGTAATAGCTGATATACAAAGGATATGATGGTCATTTTACTTTACTAAGTCTAGTCACTAAAAACAAAGATTACTAATGACTTAAAATATGCACTAATGTTAGTAATTACTCCACATTCTAAATGATGCTTTTAAAAAATAATCCATTTGAGTTACTGAAGACATTATTCATTTGGATTATGAGAAGGAAGTTAATTGCCAAACCAAAGCCGAAGACCAAGTAATTTAACTTATTCAAACAAAATAGAAGATGTGGAGCACAATATTATTCTAGCCAAATGCAAAAAAAAAAAAGAAAAAATTAGAAAAAGAAAAGTTAAAGCCTTATTAGCACAGTGCCATGAGTAGAGACCATGTGAAACATTTTGCACCAGCTAGCAGACCCTTAAAATGACAGCAACAGAGAACACAGCACTGCAATGATTCTATGAGCACAAAGCGAGGCAGGGTAGGGTGGTGGGGATGCCAGTGAGACCAGGTACCTGCTCATATTCTATCCACGTAGAATATTTCTTGTTCCTTGCATGTTTGGAATGGGTTAGAATCATTGCTGTAGATTTGGTAGTAACACCTACTAAAATGTATAGGCCTTGGGCATTCTAAAATCTAGACAAATTTATACATCTGATACTAAGAGGTAAATAGACTCTGGGGTCGCTTTCACAGTACTTACATCTGGCCTGAGTTATTGTCTCTTCTATTTTGGCTTTTATATAGTAAAAACTGTAGGTTGGTAATACCAAGGCCAAACTGCAATAGAAACAAGAGAAGCATAAACACAAACAAACAACTTAAAAAAAAAAAAAGACACATCCAGTTAATGGAAAATCCAAAGATCTTCCTCATGGGAAAGAAGAGACATATTACTATGACAAGAAAATGCACTCAGCGAATAGAGTACTTTATTCAGTCTTGCAATCCAGAGTCCTCCAGTTCTCTACATTGTAGGGAATCAGAAGAGACACAAGGAAAATAAGCTACTAAATGTGCCCGCAAATTAGCTGAGAAAGAAATGTCATGTGTACTGTATTTCCAGGAACATGTACAGAAACACTTGGAGTGTTAGAAAAGATGGAGAATATACGGTTACGTTTAAAGAAAATAAATACTATACTAATTGGATACCCCTCTTTCATGAATTATAAACCATGTTCAAGTGCTCTCTGGCAAATGTACACTATTTAAAAATTACAAATGTTTATTACCATTTCTACGACACGATGCATAAAATCATCTGAAAAATACTCCTTTGAGGGTTAAAGACCTCCCACTTTAAGACTATAGTCTTGAAGCAAATTCCCTAGTGTCTGCTGGTAAGAAAATTCAGATCCCCTTACAGCACTAAGAAAGACTGCCTGCTCACCCTATTGGTTCTTATAGCATATAAGACCTTGGAATATTTGATTATTACACAGTTTGAAATAACACAACCGCTTTGCGTGTAATTCTTCTACCCTTGAGAGGGCTAATGTATTTGTGTAGGACATAACTACTATTCCATATCTCCATTTACACTTGCAAATGACTCACTATGCTTTAATACTGAAGGAGAATTACAAACTAATGGTACAAAAAATGAGGGAAGAAGATTCCCAGGGAACTAAGTATTTTCAAAAAGCAAGTCTTGATTAACATGACCAAACAAGACACTCGGTGCTCATTTTTAATATTTACTCTCAAGTTTCATAATGCACAAGCAAAGGTGTGTGTTTCTAGGCTTCTGAGTATTTCTGCCTGTTTGCAGATCTTTTAAATCATTCAAGTTTCATGTTTTCCAGGCTTTTGAGAAGAATGCCCCAACTGTAATCTTAATATCTACTTTTTTTTTTAATTGAAAAACACAGAACAGGGAAAAAAAAATAGAATTTCAGGTTTTCCTTCTTACAACGGTATATGATAGAAATTCACTCTACAAAGAGGGGGGATAAAAGGTTTATTTCCTACGATTTAATTACGCAGTCAAGATAACAAAATGAGTGGATGCTTGTTACCTCCAATTCCCACATCTTTCTCCTTCATTAAGTAATTCATAGACTGTCCTTATGGGAAAAGGTCAGAGAAATAAAATGTTATGTAGATTTAATGAAAATCTCTCCATTCTTTTTATAGGTAACTTCCTTTAAGTGGAGGCAGAGATTAAAATTAAAATAAGCAGTGCAATTAGTCTGAAAGCAAGATGACCTTTCATGATTCACTTGCCATTTATAAAATGTAGAGTAGAATTACTGGGCATTTGAAGATTGTCTCCTACAAATTCCTCTCAAGGGAAATTAGGACATTTTTACTGCTCCATCAGCATTTATCGCTAAGAGAAACTTCTAATTAAAACCGATAATGTTATATCATGTGGCTGCCCCAGCGTCACTCTCTAAGCTTGGGTTACATCTCACGTACCATAAAAACAGTGTTGGAACTCATGAGGAACACAACAGAAGTTTTAAAACTGACATATCAAATATACATTTTATTGGCCTGCACGTCTCAGGCTGTTATTAAAAGCTATACTTCATTTTATAGAAAAATACAGTCACAGTTAATTTACTTGCATCTCTAGGCAATGGTTCTTTCTTCAACATCTAGCAGGTAAGATCTTTACCAACATTCTGCATCAATGATGTTGTCGTAGGGCAGTGTTTGCTGTCTCTGCCCATATAAAACCAGCGGACCAAGGCTGTTTTATTTTCTCCTAAGGACTAAAGCCTAATAAAGCCAGCAGCCACCAGGTGAATGTGAGAGCCCATGCAATGTTTTTGTGACTCACATACACATGGTTACCTTAGTTAAATGTACTATAGCATACTATTTAACTCAATCATGTTTCTAGAAAATTAAATTCTCCGTGAAAAAAAGAGCAGTCTATAAAAATAATTAATTACTATAATTCAACTGTGATAACTGAATTACATCAAGGCTTATAAAGACAAAAATCACTAAATGAAATTTGGAACTTTGTTCATTAAGTCAAAACATGCCATTTCCTTTTCTTCTCCAACAGAGATGTTCTATTTTGCTCTACACTGTTACTTGTGCATTTATTTATACACCGATTCAGGGAAGTATTTTTAATGAAAACAGACTGAATCTGGACCCAATTGGTACATCTGGGTAGGGAATGTGTGAGGAAAACATGCCAAAGTGGAAAAGTTGGGACCTTTCAGAGAGCAGCGACTGTGTGGGGAGGACAGGGAGAGACCCAACATGCACACGGGCTGGGAGAGAAATGGGAGATGAGAAAATCAGACTCAGAAGTCCCAGGTTAACCTGGAGGAAAACGGGAACAAAATGAAGGTTTATGAACAAGGAATGACATACTCAGAATTCGGGTATTAATCTGGCCACAATCAGTCCCATCACCGTGTGTGAGGGAAAGAGGTCGAATGTAGGGGATATTTGTGAAACTTTTACGAACACATTTAAAGCAAGGTATAATGACGATTTTAAAAAATTATGACTGCCATTACTATTGACTCATTGTCAAGGTTCAAGGGATCCAGTTTCTTCTACTTTAGAATTTGTTCATCTAAGAAAAAAGGCAGGGAACACTTTCCCACACAGTAAAGAGGAGATAAACTGAGAGTCCAAGTACTAAAAAACTCATCGATGTCCATGTTGTTTCAGTGTGGGCCACGGACCTGGCCCATCTGCAAACTCTCCATTACCAGCTCAGAATGAGTTAAATAGAGAAATCTGAGACCCAGCATTTACAAAAATTTTCAATAATTTGGCAGACTAATTCTAGATCTGGGAAATCTAATAATAAAAATTTTAAGCTTGCATTTTGAAATCTTTTTTAAAGGTGATTTAGGATATAAATTTTGTTTTGTTTCAAGAAAGTGTGGGTATGTCAAAAATAGCACGAGAAATAGTGATCTACATGAATGAGTGATTAACAGCAAGCCAGAAAGTGAAATCCTATAGGAATGCAAAGAAAATGACTTAGATTTAGAGATGGGGATTTCAGAGAAGAGGAAGAGCTAATGAGTAACAAGAAGGAAATATTCCTATCAACCTCGATGTTATGAGCATGAGGGATAGGACCACAGGGAAAGCTATGACCTCAGAGAAGAGTTAGACCAAGAAAGCAAAGGAAATGCTCAATGAGTGAAGCAGAGAGAAATTTCAAGGCACTATAGGGTATTAGTCTGTCCAGCTTTCCAAGGCCCTGTCCATGGGAGTGCTCAGGATATCATGGACTTGCCACGCATGGAGGAAAATTCTGTCGATTGAGCATTTTATATCAGATCATGTTATGATGTGACAAGTTTTAAGTTAATTTGCTACCTAAATGTAAGCAGTGAATACTAACTGACAATTTAAATGAGGAAATCAGTGGAAGCAGTAACTACAAACTAAGTATTAGGGGGTTTTGTCGACATTAATTATTGCTAACATAAATATGCAAAATGATCAAATGGATTTATATCACGCAAGTTTTCATTTCTAAATTTTATAATCCTAGCTTTTTTCCATCTTTTCCATTTTGAAAATCAGAGCTATAATTTTAATACATTTTTACACTGGAAAGAATAACTTTTCTGTTTTAATTATAATGAAAACAGTTTCTAAAAATGCAAGGTCTTAATATTTACTGCAAAAATTGCTACTAGAAATAGGTGAAAGACACTCAACAGAAAACTCTTCTATACAGTGCATATGTAAATCTAATTAGTTACCTGTAATCTGTTCCATTCACAGGAGTCCATGTGTATGTCCTGTTTCCTTTGTCAATGTACCTCTACAAAAAAAGTTTGATATGGTTGTTACCACATTATAAAACCTATGTGAACTTATATGAAAAGCAGAACACTAAAATTTATTTATAAATTCTGTGGTCATTGAATACTCTCTCTCACAAATGATTTATTCTACATTTATTAATTGTTATGGGTGTGTGTGTGTGTGTGTGTGTGTGTATGCCTGCATGTGAGTAAAGCAAAATTTTAGGACAAAAATAAATACCTGCACATGACTTTTAAAGATTCTCTAGTGCAAAATCTTAGTAATTCATGTTGAATTATTTACTTCAAACCTTTGAAAACATTTTCTAAAAAACAAATTTTAATAATAAAATAGGACCAGGATCTATTAGATAAGCCTCAGATATATTCACACTAGAGTGTGTTTGTGAGAAACTGGTAATCTCAGGACGTTAACGCACTGTTTCTAGATCCAAACATGTGGTTAGCATATTACTGTTCTTATTAAGCCATTGTTATAGCATTTATCATAAGAAACTAATTACTTTGTACCAGTGAGGGTCAGAAAAACAACTAAATCCACCAGGGAAAGGAAGTACAGAGCTCAACACCTTGATGGATACAGAATTCTTCATACATCGCTACCGAATACTAGTAAAGAAATTATCATTCATTCTTTCATTAGGTATAGTGATGGCATATATGCATTTTCACATTTTTCTAGTTCTCTCCAGCTTTATCATCCTCATAGAACAGTAATCTTCACTGATATGTTACTTCATTTTAGCCAATACACTAAGCACTTTACAATCACTGTCTAATTTAATCAACCTCTGGACAAAATACTATTCTGTTCTACAATTTATGGATGAAATAAAAATATATAAATCTTCTAAAAAATCTAAATTGACAGGATGAAGGAAATGTATGCTGCCAAATTCATTTTATAGCAATCATACATGCTGCTTTATTCATCAAATATTCCTCGGGTTTACGTGTGTGGAGGATGGAGGGAGAGAGAACAGGAACTGATGAGGTTTTTGGACTAGTGCGATTCTTAAAAAAGAAAAGAAATAATGTTCATGTGTTTCATACCACTCATAAAAAAAATGTCAAGGGGCGCCTGGGTGGCTCAGTGGGTTAAAGCCTCTGCCTTCAGCTCAGGTCATGATCCCAGGGTGCTGGGATCGAGCCCCGCATCGGGCTCCCTGCTCAGCAGAGAGCCTGCTTCCTCCTCTCTCTCTCTCTCTCTCTGCCTGCCTCTCTGCCTACTTGTGATCTCTGTCTGCCAAATAAATAAAAAATAAAATCTTTAAAAAAAAATGTCAAATTAGTGATGTTCAGCAAGTTAAAAAACAGTATATCAGATTAAAAAAGTAAACATACAAGATATATTTTCTTTCAATATTATTAATAAGAAAAGTCTGCAAGTGGTTAGATGGTTAATAAGAAAAGTCTACATATTGGTTAGAGGAATTTATGGTAAACTAAAGGAGGAAAACATCAATGTGACTTAATATAAACAAAATTCATTTATAAGTTGAGGAAAGAATGTGCAGGGTAAAGAGTTCTTGGCAGAACAATACGGAAAAGTCGGCAGAACTGCTTAATGGTTTACATCTTTCCTCAAAGAGTGGATGGGTAAAGAACATGGCTACAGTCTAAGGAAAGAGAATTGAAGTTTCAACAATGACTGAAATTGATATATACCTCCTCCTGTCTTCTGGTAATGGGGACTCCTAATGATATTAAGTGAGAAAAGCCAAGTGCTAATGGAGGATCCTATTTGGATCCTAGCTCCCATCTTAGAGAAAGATCTGCTGAGGAATTCAAAAGAAATGTTTACATTTAAAATAATGGCACTGTGAGGGAAAGGTTAGAAGTTAAACAAAAACACTTAAATTTCCAGGCTCCAAAGCCTCTGGATTCTGTGTATTTTTCAAATATTCAAATATATTAATGTCTGTGTATTTACTCCACATACGACTGATAATGGATAGACACACTGCTCTTGTACAGAGTTCTTCTACATCAGTGTAAAACAATATGTGTATTATATATCTGTACCAGTAATTTACGGGTATAGTTGTGCTACCCCTTGATTTAATTTCAGATTTAAATGCAAGGAATTATAAAGTGCATAAATAGTGAAGGAAAATAAGCCAAACAAAAGTAGACAAATAACAACAACAAAAAACCAAAATAATATATGAAACTCAACAATTAGAACATGTGCATGCACAGGTCATTTAATGCATACAGTATTAAATATTAACTTCAATTTTGCATGACTGAAATGACCTAAGAGAAGATGGCACAACATTAAATTGGGTGCTCTATTTTCTATGATGATAAAAAATGAGACCTAAAATACAATTTTCAAGAACATAGTGTTGATAAAATGTAAAACAACATCAAGAAACATAAAGCAAAATATTTAACAAATATTAAAGAGTTTAAAATATCCTTCAGCAAAGAAAGTCTTAAAAACATGTATTTACTTGAGACATCTATTTTATAAATACTGCTTTAACAGGAAAGACAAACTACCAATATCATTATTGATCTATACATTTTACTTAAGAGTAAGCCTGACTCAATCCTTACCTCATCTTGAGATTTAACCAGAGTTCTAAATGTTTTTTCTCCACTCTCTCCATCGATCATTTTATTTCGAATCTACAGGAAGAGGAAAGAATCGCTTTATTGCAAGTATTCAACTGATTACCAAAGTGTGATTAAAAGTACTGGTTTCTTAAGGTTTATACCTTGTTTTAGAAGAGAATGAATAAAAATACTAGGGTGGTTATACTAGTAGTTGTAGTTGTCTTTGGGTATATTCTTTTTAAAAGTTATCCCATTATAGTCATAATAATAGAGGCATCCTTAATTAAGTATCCCCATCATTAATTTTTTTAATTTTTTTATTTCTTTTCAGCATAACAGTATTCATTGTTTTTGCACCACACCCAGTACTCCATGCAATCCGTGCCCTCTCTCGTACCTGCCACCTGGTTCCCCCAACCTCCCACCCTCCACCCCTTCAAATCCCTCAGGTTGTTTTTCAGAGTCTCATCATTAATTTTTTAAATGTTAATGAAAGAATGGGCAATTACTTTATGGGACTGACAGAGGGGAAACTGAGCCATAACAGGTTAGATAGTATTATTACAGTCACCCCATGGCATGAGGATCCAAAGACCCCACTCTGCAACATTACATGATCCTACTCTCATTTTGAAATAATTTATAGCAAACATTCATTAAACACCTAAGACATCCAGGCACTAGCCTTGGTCTTGGGTAGTAATAATAATTAAATTGTTGTTCTACAATGAGGGAGTCGATGTGGAAAACGCTGTAAAGCAAGTTTATATTAAGACACTCTCTGACAAATTCTAGAAGAAATGTGGTGGCCTTTGCATAGATGAGCGAAGTTCATCTGTTTACAAGAATCTTAAAAATCTTTGCTCTGAAGCACAAGAGCCTGGTTCAAATACCTGTCCTGCTACTTCCTGGCTGAGTAGCCAGATACAGGCTTTTTAACCTTCTGGACTTAAAACATACCATCAGTATGACAAATAATGATCATATAATGACAGTACTTACTTCAAAGGCTCTTGAGAATCTATGACTGACCGACCCACATTATGTACTTAATAAATATCGTTATTTTTAATTATTATCCTCACTATTATAGAAGATCCTCTCAGAGGAAATGACATGCAATTTTGGTTTTGGAATAAAATTGAAATTTCTGGGGCAAGGGTACTAAGACAAACATGGCAGATTTTCTCCTCAGGTTGCTTTTTGGGTGGTTAGATGCCCTCCAACTTTTCTTCCAACTCTACAGCAATGTCCTCAATCTCTACGTTGTGTACTGAAATTTACAAGTTACATTTGTACTGAAATACTGAAACATCTCTATGTATGGAATGAGAAAGGAACAAACTAATGTCACACCCAAATTAAAATATTGATTCCTTTCCATATGACTGTTTGGATGAGAGAGCCCAGGATCTAGATATTTTAAAAAACAAAGAACACTCATCACTGTGCACCTAGTACCTAGGAGAGAAGCTAACACAGTGAAGCTGTTCAACGGGTACTGTGGGACGGATGAGCCTCGGCATTGGGCCCGAGAGTACTACTCAGGCGTTCACTCACCTCCACCTTAATGTCATTCTCTAATTCTGCATCAAGGAAATCCAAAGTTACTGGCTCCTGAGATTTGGGGTTCTACACAGAAAATAATAATAATTAAGCATATACAACATTGTAAAAAGATGCTATATATAAATAATTTAATGTATATTCAAATATGAAAATAATTCCATAGATGTTACTTACCTAAGGTATATTAAATAGCTACATAAACATATATGGTCTCCTATACATATATTTTAAAATAACAATAAGTAGGCTAGGGATTTGGGCTTTAGGTGTAGCAGGAAAATTTTAATTTGCCACCAACCAAAGACAGTTTCATTTTGAGTGCTGTGTTAGATACTACATTTATAATTACGAGTTCTATGAGAACCGGACTGTTGAAGGTCTACTCACAACTTTCTTTCCTTTAATTAGGATTGGAAAGGAGCAAAATAAACCCATGTGGATAACATATTTGGCAGTTAGACCGGGCAACATAAAAGTAATTCACACTTCATATTCTATAAAAAGAAGTAATATGAGGGAAAATCTTTTAAAAACTACGTTTGAATTTGCTATGTGAAACTAACTCTTTTAAGCATATTCTTAAGAAGCATTAAAAAAATCCAAGTTTACTTCATATATTGGAATCGCAGAAATGTGACATATTTTAGCAAGTCAAATTAAATAAACCTTCTAAGGTAAAATTTGTGGTCAAGTTCCAAGCACTTGAATAAAGATAAGCTATTGTAATTAAAATATAACTAAAATAATCACTAAATACGGTCTCCTGCTTTGCATCTCCTACTGCTTCTTCTTGCTGGTGTGTAATAATAAGGACAATTAACTGGGGAACAAGGCAGATTCTTTATTTACATAAATATATCAAATAAAACTGTTAGCCTTGCAAATTCACCTCAGATGACATTTAAAAAACTTTTTCAATCATAAAATGAACTTATTCAATTATTTGATAAACAAAAATACACTGAGGCTATTGTAACAAAGCTAAGTAATAGAACATGCCGTAAAAGAATATCAAAGTTTATTACAATAATACAGTCCTAACAGGCGTCCACAGTTTTACAACTACTTAATTTTAGAAACTAGATTTTTAATGTTTACTAAAATAAATACCACCACAATGTGGTATTTAATGAGATAGAAGTAAAAAATATAAATTATTCTGTATTAGCACAAGGTCACTGGAATTTTAATGATTTCAGCATCACGGGCTCTTCTAAAACATGTTCAGATTATCATTATTTTTTTTTAATTTTTAATTTTCTTAAACCACCAAATGAACCAGATTATCACTATTTTAAACAGTTTTAGGAGGACTACCTAAAACAATAATAGTAATTAAAAATGTGTTAAAACTAAACACTTATTTCAAACACTGAATGACATTATATATGGCACGTGTTTATTTTATAATTGAGAAAAAAAATGCCTTCCTTCAAGGAATAACTCTATTTAAATAATCAAAGTTTATGATTCCCATGTTTTGGTGAATGGGTATTCTTAAAGGCAAATGAAAAAACAATCTCAACTGTGTCTGGCACTTTTATTAAAAAAATATTCACTGCTCATGAGCTTGATATCTGGAGTCAGAAGGGTCTAGAATACTAAAATGAGTATTAGATTATTTAATAGGGTGATAATACTGACCACTGTTTGGACAGCAACATATTGCCTCAGAAGAAATATTCATTGGACATGTAGCATATTTCATAAGGAGAAAATAAAAATCAATACCAAAAATAATTATAATCCTTTACTTAAAATACCAAACCAAGAAAGTCACTAGCAAAAGGATACTCTAAAGTGGACAATATTAATTCAGAATTGCTTCTTTAAAGTCCCCTGAAATAAATCATCTTCACACAACACCGTAACAGCATTAAAAATTTAACACACTCACTGCAAAACAAAGTCAAGATAATCAAAATGATAAAGTATAAACATAAATGAGAATATTATCTTACATGCAATGGATAAGGCATAGCATGACCAGACCCAAACAGCATGCATGGAGGAGGCATTATCAGGAAGAATTGGCAATATGAAGATCATGTCCCAATCCAACATATAAAGACACAGAAAAGAGAATGAAATCATAAAAGCAAAATGTCAATGCATAACTTGTACTTTTTAAATGGCAAGCTAGCTGACCATTTTTTAAAAGACCAATCACAGGCACAGTGATTGAAAAACCCGGAAGTAGAATCTTCTAGTAAAAAAAAAAGCAACAAGCAAGTCTTGATTCCCAAGAAGGGAATCAAGTCCCTTCTGTCTTTTAATTTGTTTGGTATTTTAATATCTAATATTCCTCATGTACAAAATTTTAACATCAGCTGACATAAAAACAACATCATTTGTAGAACTAAAGCAGGCAGAATGCTTTTACACAAATTTTAAATAATGGAAATACTTAATAGTATTATGAAAATTACTATCTACTTCAAATAATATTTTTCCAAATTCAAAAATCTTGTGTGGTCACCAGTTTGCCATTCCAGCTTTCCTTAGAAGGAAAAGGAAAATAAAACAAACCATTTTTCAGGTAGTTTATTTTCAAATTATATCCTAATATTTACATGCAATATTTGAAAGTTCAATAAAAATGAAAATTCACTAAAATGTACATGAATGTAAAAAGTATCATTGAATACACAAAAAGAAGCATGCAAGGAGAGTAATATAAAACAATTGAATAAATCAAGATAAGACGTAAATAGAATTTTAACCTCTACAGTTATCATAAAAGACATGAAGACTGATACAACAACATGAAGATCAGAATGCACAGAATTCTAGAGCTACAAGAAACCCGAAGGGTCTCTGCACTTGAGAACAACCTGGAAAACTTGAAACACTATTCATTAACCTGGGTCCCATCCCTGGGCATATTAAACCAGAATTTGCAGGAGAGGGAGCTGGAGATCAACATGTATATTTAATTTCCTGGGGGAACATACAACGTAGGATAAAAAGAAACAAATTATTCTTAGTTCAATCCTCCTGCTTTTCAGGTTAAGAAATTAAAGTAAGATGGGGTTTAATGAACTCCTCAAAGATACAGTATTAGCTGTTAAGTACAACTAACGTAAAATTTTGTTTTACTAGTTCACAGTTTAATAATGTCTTCTTACTATCATACCACATCTCCACTATATCATTAATTTTATTTTAAAGCAATGACAGACTTATATATAAAACATTAAGTCACACTGAACTTCCTTTAGAATTCTGAAATTGTTTTACTGTACTAATTCCCTTACTCTACTGCACTAAACTGGAGAAGTATCCTTTCTGATGATTTTTAGTGTAACTATAGAAATATGCATACCTAAAATAACATTTAAATTTTGCTGACAAAAGAGAAAAGATTTTGCCATGAGCTTGTCAGGCAATAAAAATGCACCTTTATTTGCAATTCTGGACATGTTAGTTAGCTTAAGGGAAATTTTTCTAACGTCTAATCCCCAAATACACTTTAGAAATACAAAGAAATTTGGCTTAAATTTTATGATTTACAGATACTACCCCATCAGAATTGCATTTTTATTTCCACTTAGAAGTTAATTTTACAAACAATTGTTAGGATTACATGAATTTGACACTAATGTCACAATATTTAATAACAAATTTATTTTTAGAGGCCATCTCATTATGATTGCTCTGATTAATGAATTACACAGTTTGCCAGCAATCTTGAGTTAGCAAATGCATACCCTCTGCCATCATTAATAACATTTTTGCTCCAGTTTATTGAGGAATGATGCTCATCTCCAACTCATGCTCTGGAAGCTTGAGGTCAGGAAAGGCAGCATTAATCATATGCTTTTAGGAAGAGAAGCTTAATCTCAACTCTGATTTAGCAAATTTGAAGCCACTGCTAACTTCATTCACAGTTACCTGAACATTGGGTCTCCTTTTTCTTAAATTAATTGTTGGTATACCTACACCAATAGGCTGAAGCAACAGAAAGATGGTAATTCATCGTGCTATGTATCAACACAGGTAAGGCTTCTACCCTACAGTCAATTTTATGAGATAGTTCCTTGATCAGAAAGAGGTACCACAGAGTTCATGATGAGTCAACAAATAAAATGAAAGTTTAAAAATATTTGTGGTGAATAAAAAAATTTATGCTAGTAGAAATACTCAAAAAAATGCTTAGCAAAATGACTCCTTATTTTCCATTTTTTTTCCTCCAAAGAAATACATATTTGGGAAGTGAGAAAGATAGTTTGCCCCAGACAACTTTTATGCTGATTAAAAGAAAAAAAAAAGCAAATTTTAGAATTTATACGATTCAAATGTGTTCAAATATAAATACTATAGGATACTGAAAAGTGTTAATATTAAACCCCTAAAATTTATGCCTTGTTTTCTGAAGTGTTACCAAATGTTTTATCCATGGAACTAAAGGAGAATTTAATCCTAACACTGTAAATGTATTCTATTTTTTATAATTTTTGTAGACTTATTTTAAATATTGAATTCTAAAATACTGACTTCTAAAAAATAAAAGATTATGTCCAATTTCCTGTACAATAAATATGTCTTAGGATTGACCAAAATTAGGTATCTAGTAAGTATACCTGATCTGGTTATTTCCATGAGACAAAATGGAAGAAATTTAAAATGCGTTTGGAAACAAAACAGTATACATAATCCAGTATTGGTTAAAATGTGGTCACGGTATAGACAGTATGCTCTGAGAAGTAGTGAATCCTTAGAAAATTAGATAAACAAAGTTTTATAGCTACTTTATTTCCCGTTACCAAGTCTTTTTAAAGGATATTCATACTGCCTTCTACAAACTACAAAATTATACTGAAGTATTTTAAGATTATAGTTTCAGGAAGCAAACACAAGACGCTC
The DNA here is from genome assembly GCF_009829155.1 of Mustela erminea. NCBI lineage: Eukaryota > Metazoa > Chordata > Mammalia > Carnivora > Mustelidae > Mustela > Mustela erminea. The sequence continues at coordinate 80,647,943 of NC_045624.1, read as the reverse complement.
AGCAAAGAATACTTGTAATAACACTAAACTTTGACCTTGTTAAATAATAAGGGTTACTATAGAAACAGAGCATTATCTTCCTTTATTTCTACTGGTATATTTCTGATGAACAGATTGAGAATAATTTTGTTAGTACACTAGCTGTTACCATATGGGTCCTTTGTACTTGTCAATTTCTAAAATCTTACACTGTATGGTCCTTTTATGAGGTTCTCTTATCTACCTGTATAGCATGTACCATCACCCACAAATAGAAATCACCACATTTTATCTGATGATGAGAATTCACAAGCATCTTTAATTCACAACCATGAATTTCAGAAAAAAGAACTCATTGATTATTCAAACATATTTTAATGGTTCTGTAAAATAACATTTTCTAAATATCTTTGTTGCATACTTGCTTATAACAATTTCCTATATAAAAATATGAAAAGCTGACATACTCTTGAAGAAAAATCACTTGGGCTATAATAGGAGTTTCTATAGAATTTATATTCTCATTGTAATTTTATGAGTTTTAGTAAATTATTCCAAATCTGAGCCAAATGTATGTTAACATCAAAGAGTAAAAAAAAAAAAAAGTCTCCATAAATACTGGTTATTAGTAGAGTGTATAGAAGGGGAAAACGTTTTTCAAATTACTGCCTCTGAGTGATAGATTTATATCTATATATCATATGTGCATTATTCTCATTATTCTTTTTTATTTTTTTTGTCTAAATAATAAAGTTCCTTTGGGGGAAGGGGTTAAGACCTACCATCATAAAAATGGGGATCCTTCACACCCTTCAGCACATAATATTGTTACTGCTTTTAAGTCACTTCAGTTGTGGAAAGATAATTGAAAATATACTGGATATACAAAGACCAAAGAATAATATTGCAAATTTTTAAAAAAATCTTAAGAATGATTTAGAAAGAAATTTTCAACTGTGACAAAATCATAGACTGTTTAGCTAATCATAAATAACTTTATTAAGAAGAATGTAATAGACATGTTTATAAAGAGCTGTGATAGATTCATTATAATGGGAAAAATGCCTATACTACATTTATAGTTTTAAAAAAGCCACTGAGAAATAATGCTGGGTGATCAGGAGCTACATTTGATTAGCTAATATTTACATCACGATGGATTTTATATGGACCTTCCAAAGTAGAATTAAAATTGACACCATTTATTGTAATCACTTAGTATGGTTTTGTTTTCAATTTCAGTGGTTCTTAATTATCATTGACTGGAATATTTAAATGACTCAATATTAAATGTATGTGTTATGCACCCACTTCTGTATGACCTAAAATATCACGAACAGTAATTTCCCATGGCTGAGGAAAATAAGGTAGTAAACCTAAATTCCAATGTATTTCTCTCCAGCATGGGTTAAAGTATCTTCAGAATTATCTTCAAAGTTAAACAGTATCTTGAAGATGCTAATAAATTACAACTACGTAATATAGGAAGGTTGTGCCACTTTTTGCTTCTAGATAAATATATATTCACCCCACCTATGAAGCACTAATGGAAAGTGAAATAAGTTGGAGGAGATATGTAGGAAAATATTTTATATCTTGGCATAAAGATTAGGATAAAATGGTTTATCTATGGAATTTTATCCCTTCTGCACAACTCCCTGATGAATAAACACTTCCCTTTTTTTTTTCCCAGTGTTCCAGCATTCATTGTTTATGCACCACACCCAGTGCTCCATGCAATACGTGCCCTCCTTAATACCCACCACCAGGCTCATTTCTGAAGCCTGTCCCGTGGAGTTTTACTTAACTGATTTTCATTCAGAGTTTTATAAGCCTGTCCAAAGTAAAAAGAAAAGCTCTCTGGGAGATGAAAAGGAGAGGTAATTACCAGAAAAAAAGGGTGTCGGAACAGGTGGCCTGAGCACAGAGGAGTATTACTTACACTTACCAGGTTCACACCCATGTGGGGCAATCTCCTCACTACCTTCCCGCCTTAATGACAATCCCAAGTGGGATGTGTGAACTCAGGCAGGGCGATAATGGCGGTCTCTGAGGTGTGAATACTGGTTAGTTAAAAATTCGATAGAAATATGGGATAGCTGAATTGGGAAGAGAAAAATGAGACCTGCTTTCACACTTCATATACTATAAACTGTGGTCTTGTCATCCATTAACGTTATAGATATAATGTTCTTTTATATGTAGTCCTGTGTAGTGAGTCTAATACTACTTATTTTAATACTAACTATTAATTTTACAGAATTTCATAAGTCACTATAAACACATTATATACATACCTTTGGCTGAAGATTTGGGTGTAATAAAACATAACCATTAGGATCGATTGCAAAATAATAGCCATTGGGGCACAGCTGGGGAAAAAACAAACAAACAAACAAAACTTTCAAGATGTCTGAATCACAATCAGAAATCACATTCTTTAAAAGAAAAAAAATCTTTAATACATTTTAAAGCATGAGGAAAGATAACATGCTATCTTTATGTTTTAAGATACTTTTTAACATTAGCTCTTTCACAAAGTTAACTGCACATGATTTTTGAGAATTACTTAAACACTTTATAGACAAGCTAAATTAGCACAAAGCTCTAAAATGAAAAAGATACCCAAAAAGTAAATTTTATCTTACTGTAAAACGTGGTGTTAGTCGTTTAATATCTTCCAAAGACACATCAACTCCCATCACACCAAGAATCAGCTGGTTCTATTAATGAAACAGCAAAAAGGAAGTGTATTTTATACTCAAAACACATATATTTATACACAGTTGTTACATACGCTCATCCTTTGCTTGACGAGTTGTATTCCATACTAGCTAAAACATAATAAGGGTGAGACACTTTTTGGTATCAGTCTACAATGATTCTCACCCACAACTTTATGATTATCATTTAACTTTAAAAAGTGACATCTTGATAAGTGCAGCTAAAATAGAAAACATAGGAAATTTTTTTTTGATGCCTCTGCTTGTACTCATTATCTCTATTATTTATTTTAATCACTCTGTACAGTCAGTTGTAGTTGTATATGAGAGAGTACTTTGTATCTGGTAAACTGTCATTAAAAAAATCACAAAAATGTCCAGCCTGAACATATTAGAAAACATGAAATGAGAAAACAATGATTTTTTTTTTTTTTTGGTGGGGGGAGCTGTCCCTATCCTGAAAAGTATGTGACCTCGTTGTAGTAAAACAGCAGAAACCCTCAAGACCCTGTTTCTCAGTGCCGGTAACTTCTAAATATGAAACAATGGGCATCAAAACTTTAGTTCCAAATCAACAGGGCTAGGTGGCAAACTGCTATCATAATCTTCCCAGGGACGTTAAAGATGAAAATGGTGTTAAAATTTAGAATCAGGAATTTTTGTTTTAAATAAAATTACGTAAATTACAAAATAAAATGTTACAAAGAAAATTATAAAATCCACTGAACAGTTATTATGAGAACACTATGAATTTTGTATAGGTACACAGAGAGGGAGGAAGTTTTGTCAACAATCATATTCTTTTGCCAGGGACCAATCCTACTCTAAGCAAAAGTTCCTAATTAAAGCAATTCCTTACACAGTCTATCTGAGAGTTAGACAATTACTCTTCTATGGATTAAGTGATTTAGATCCCACAGATATTTAATAATAATGGTTTCCCAAAGAGGAATAACTAGTGTTTTTGATGACCACAGTATTAAAAGAGAAAGAGTTCAACTGAAATTTATAATAACAAAGAATAGTAAGTGCAGAAGATTTCATTATGCCATAAACTGGAAATAAATTTCCATCTATCTGGAATGTCAAGTAAACCATAAAATCAGTATTTAGTATTAAAAAAAATCTTAATTTTTCCTGCAATCCTAAATTCTCTCTGATGCAAGCTAAGAAACAGGAATGCAACCCTACTTCAAAATCAGGAGTATTTAAAAAGTAAGGAATGGAATTTAGCAAGTACAAGATATAGATTTTTCAGAACCTTAAGTTGGTAGCATCTTATTGCACTAATATTACCAGTGCTCCAGAAATCAACACTGTTAAGAAATTTATGGAGTATTTTTCTTGACTCTTAAAAAGTAGAAAAAAATGGAGAATTATCCATTTTAAATCAGACACTTATGTGTACCTCTATACATTGGCTACAAACATCACCATGGTTTTTGTTCTTGGGATTTTTAATTCTGAGCTACAAGGATATCTCAGACACATTAAAAAAAAAGAGGAGGGGATACCATAGTATTGCCCATTTATCATGTAATTACTCCCAGAGTCTGAACTTGTGCTCTCATCAGTTCATACTTAAATAGAGTTAAGTTGAATCCTGGCTCTGGGGAAACAGAGAACTTGACCTGCATTTCCTTTTTCCCAGGTGGTTATCACATAGGCAGCTGTTCCCTCTTACTTCTGGTCTCACAAGACAGTTACTTTGTATGTATTTCCTTATAGAAATATCTTATCCACACTCAGCTTCAACGTCACTGTTTATCATTTATTATTATTAATTTTATCAATTAACTTTTAACCTTTAAGTTTGTCTTATTTTCAACTTGGCCTGTTATGTTGAAGACCGGAAGAGTTCCAGTAATGACAAGTCCTAGTTCCTAAAAATAGATTCAGAAAGAAAAGGCAAATTAGAATTACAATTTAGACTTTGTCATTCTGCATTAGTCTCTGGTATCTGACTCCGGATTTTATTGGTTACATTATAGAGAGACACAAAGAATTATTAAAGGATTTTGAAAGCTTTTTAAAAAACTTCTATTTTTATTTTCTTAAAAAAGTCAATGAAAAAGTCTGGGAAATAATCAGAATCGATTAGGTAGCTATTGAAGCATGCAACATCTAAAATAATAGCCCAAGAGAGCATTGCAAATAACTTAAAAAAAAAAAAAATCAAAGGACACTAAGTATTTCAGTCACCCTGCCCTTCCACCCTTCTGTTCAGTGACAGTTTACCTAACATCATGGGATTCCATAAACAGGGTGATAATAAAATACTGTTTCATAGGATTTATTTGCCTTCCTTTTGCTAGCTTCGTTCTTAATTTTTTCATGCCCTAAGCCAAAGGCTTCATGCTACATCACAGATGTACAGCAGGATAAACAGAAGAAACGCACTATCAATACTGCGTTTCTGCAACAGTCTAGGTAAATACTACACTGTTCTAAAGATGAAATAATGCTTCTAAATACCCTCCAAAACGAATAGCACTTTTGGACAAAGTAAAATAATGTAGCTAACTGTAAGCATCAAATCCAACAGTCTGGTCATGAAGCAAAATAAACATGAACAAAAATAATGACCTAGTGTTAATCAGAATGTACATAATTTCAGATACTAAATGAATCCAAGGAGAGTAGTGGAAATTAACCGATTTTCAGGTCAGAATTTTTTTTCCTTTCATTACTGCTATCTATAGCAGTTACATATAGTTTTGCCATTATTTCATGTCAAAACTATATTTTTAAAAGAGCCACGCTTTAAAATGATTTAAAAATTACTGCTTAAAATTTCAAATTTGCTAGGCTGAGAAAATGTTAATAATCTTCTTGTGAATAATAACCCCAGATCCACATCTCATGACCCTTGTTCTAATTCCAGAAACAGCACGGCTTCGTGGAGAAAATGTCTTGGGCAATAGTTCATAATCATGTGGGAAGCCCAAAAACAATGGGAACCGAATTAATGAAGGACAATCACACAGAGGCTTTTAGTAGAACAAGATACCAAATTGTTTGGGACAAACACAATTAAGAAAACAGCTACACATAATTGGTGCACGATGATACACACGGTGGCTCTCAATTGAGTTGTAAGCCAGAATATTCAACAATGAAAACAGCCTTAGTTAAATATACAAATTCACATCACAATGAAAATTTTTCACCTCAATAAAGTCAGATTATAGATAATTCATATAACTTGTTTCCAAAACATTATTCTGTAAATACTCCTTTTGGAGAAATTATTATTTGAGTTACAACGTATATGCACAGCTTTTAAAATGCTAGAATAATATACGATAAAGTATATATGGAGACAATCAGCAGTCACATTTGCATTTATACAGAGGATGGTAATTTGCTTCTAAATATGGTAATATCTGCCCTAAAATAAGATACTAGACTTCTAACAAAGGAGACAACATCACTGATGAACTCATTGGTGCCCAATTTCTATTTTGTCTCTCATTTACAAGAGAACAAAAAAATTGTACTCTATTCCTAGACACTGTGCCAGTCTCTAGAGGACAAAAAAGAGAAATAAGATTTCTGCTCTCCAGGAATTTATGTTATATTTTTATTTTCTTGATTCCAACTCTATCCACCTTTCTTTTTGTCCAAAGAACCTCATTTTATCTCCCCAATAAAATAAACCGTCCACAATACTGTCCCAGTCGTGTTTCTGTTCTTACCTCCAAGTGACTGAGGTAGCATTTTTCCGACATACCCAGCACCTGCCCGATCATACCGCACCCTTTTTGTGTGGTATCACTGCTCCCTGCCAACTGCAGAAACCTCACCTGAACTCGAAAGTTCAGCTAAACTATCACCAACTGTTTAAGCTCACCCTACACCATCCCCAAATACACAGCTTTTTTTCTTCTGAAATGCCAGAGTTCTTCTCATTGTTCTCATTATATTATTACATTTTTGCCTTGGTATAGGTCTTGGAATATTTACTTTTTTTTTTTTTTTTAATGTAACCGGCATGCACCGAGCAGCATATACTGTGAATCTTCGACGTGCAGAGATTATAGACATGTAATTAGAAATACAAGACACTCGATTTTCATTCTCAAGTTAGTAAAAGAATGCTCTATATGTCCACTGGCTGGTCAATTCCTGTGACTGTTATTTTTTTTTCTTGTTTTACATTTAGTTTCAGCTTATCGAACAGCACATTTAGAACCAAAATCTCTCCCTAACGTCATTTGCGCTATCAGTAAGAAGCTTACCAACAATGCAGACTGCTGGTTAATGAACTTCTGGTCATAGGAAATCCTACAGGGCATAATTATTGACTCCTCCTATCATACCCTGTCCTGTGATGGATTCGGAAAAATGAAACATTTTGACCATAGCCTAGATGACCATGTGACCTTAAATAAATATGTGATGTCAAGAAGGAACACTGGAACACTGGATGGTAATTTTAGCTAGGACTTGAGGTAAGCAAGCTTCACTTTATCTTTCTTAGCATGCAAAGCTGCTGTTAATAGCGCCTATTTTTCTTCCAACTTCCTGTATATGTTTATTTTACAAGAACCAAATGATAAGTAATTCTAAATGGATTGCATTTTGCCCTTTGGGGTCATCACTGCATTCAGAGAAGTAGTATCAGCATATAATTGTACTCCAAGTAGGAGAAAGGGTTATTGAATCAGCATTTACTTTTCAGAGCTCAGTATTTTGGTTCTCCCTGATATATTACATTAATCAAATCATCAATAAAGTCCTCTCATCAAGATTAAGCATATGAATAAATCTTAAGTACGATATTTACTATTTATAACTTTAACACTAGGAAAAGTAAAACTTACATTAAACAAGTTTTCTGAACTTAAGCTCTAATGCTATTTTGAGCTGAATGATTCTTTGTTATATGCACATGCATGGAGTGAGGGGACCGTCCTGGTACTGGACAACGTTTACTATAAGCACATAATCCCTGGCCTCTACCGATGAGATGCCAGAGCCAAGCCCTCCCTATCCTAGTCACAATAAGACAGCCATAGGTACATGCAAATGACAAAATTTGCATGGCAAAATTACCCCCAACTGAGAACCGCTGCTTTGAAATACCATAGCATACTTATATTAAAACTTCCATTATACAATGGAAAACTTAACGTTTTTGTTATATCATACCACGTTTGATCATTTCAATGGCTTATTTCCATAAAAATCTGGGGCTGAATTTGAAAGCAGAGATTATATACAAAGAGGTTATTAGGTTTGTGATTACTTCAGAGTAGGCTAAGATTCTTTGCCTATTTACTTCTGAGCTTTGTTGGGTCTGGCTTGAGTTGTGGAGGCTGTACATGCATCTGTTAGCTGAAGTCTACTTTAAAAACCTTTCCTCCAATTTTTATTCAAAGTCTGCAGTAGCAGGTATACATTCACATGACTTTAGCATACTATTTTTTTTTAAGATTTTATTCATTTATTTTATATAGAGAGAGAGACAGTGAGAAAGGGAACACAAGCAGGGGGAGTGGGAGAGGGAGAAACAGGCTTTCCGCTGAGCAGAAAGCCTGATTCGGGACTTGATCCTAGGACCCTGAGCTGAAGGCAGACGCTTAACGACTGTGCCACACAGGCATCCCAGTACATTTTTTTTTCAACATAAAAATTCAAAATGTTATTGAAAGGGCCACAAATTCAAGATTTGAGGTTCGAGGGGCACCTGGGTGGCTCAGTGGATTAAAGCCTCTGCCTTCAGCTCAGGTCATGATCTCAGGGTCCTGGGATGGAGCCCCGCATCGGGCTCTCCACTCAGCAGGGAGCCTGCTTCCCGCCCCCCCCCCCCGCCTGCCTCTCTGCCTACTTGTGATCTGTCAAATAAATACAAAATCTAAAAAAAAAAAAAAAAAAGATTGGAGGTTCAAATCCCACATTCATAACAGATTACCTAAAAAATAAAGTAACACTTTACATTTGTGATTAGACAAGTCTGTTTTTATGTGTATTGCCTAAATTCTAGCAAAAAAAGGTTGCAATAGAAGAACTTTTGGAAACGATAAACGTCACCTAGAAGGCAGCAGAAATGGCTACATGCTTTTGTTAGGATGGTCTGTGGCTGAACAGCCAGTGTCTTACCAGTGCATCCAGGTATACATTTGTCCATTGGACTTGCTTAGCCTTATCTCCTGCTAACACCATTGGTCTACCCAGAACATCCAAATATTCCTATTAAGAAAAAAAAAAGGAAAAAAGAAAGAAAAAGTTAAGAGGTTGAAAACCAGAAATGCTATATACTAAAAACAAAATCAAAATAACTCTACAGAAGAGAATTACCTAGAGGTAGAAATAAATATGGACTCAAAGAGAGTAAATATGTAACCATTTAATTCCTATTTTGGACAGACCATAACTGGTATCTCTACATACTTTGAATCAACAATATTTAGCTCATGTTGTTTATACAATATATCTACCCCAGTTTTTTTCTAATCACAAAACATTCTTTTTCTGAGGTACAGCCAATGATAAGTGAAATACGTTCCTTGTGAATTGCTTTATGTTAATCTAAACTATTTAAGTCTCTGTGATTTACTGGATGGAATCACGCAAATGTGAAATAATAAAGCAGCCACATACTTGCTTTCATATCACAGATTGTTTGGCTGAAATTCAAAGCTACATTTAAACATATCAAAAAATAAATGAAATACTTGTGCCAAGTTAGACATCAGACTCAAGTGCAGCTGCTGTTTCATTTCAACATAAAACACAGTCGGTATTCAGTTCCACAGATGCCATGTTATTTATGTTCAATTTTGACTTAGTCTATTTTGTGGATCCTCAGTTACGTTTAAAGTTGAGTAATGATTTTAAATTGTTATTTATGAATGCTTGAAAATAATATACATTTAAATTAATTTGCTTCACTCTACAAGGTTATTTAACAGGCATATTTTAAACTGAATGGTTAAATGTGTGATGGGGATAAGGAGGGCACTTGTTGGGATGAGAACAGGGTGTTATATAAATGATGAATCACTACATTCTACTCCTGAAACCAGTATTACGCTTTATGTTAACTTACTAAGATTTAAATAAAAATTGGAAAAAAAATTCAATAATTAAAAATAAAATAAAATAAATGGTTGTAGAAAAACATCATCTCCTTGTTGAAAGTTTATTTTAAACAGGTAAGTAGATCTACAGCGGTTATTTGAGAAGTTATCTGAATTCTGGTTAGAATCCATATAGTTTGTCCAGATTAAGTATTGCTTAACTTTCTTTGTGGGACCTGTACCTTGAAGAAACTAATTTAAGTCATCTGAAATAGAACCAAGTTCAAGTTAAATGAAACAAGACTGTTAGTAAATTTTCATTTTATTTATTTTCAGTGATGTTTTTAACATCTTAGAAGAACAGCATACATAGTTTTTTACCTGAGTTTTCAATATGTGAAAATACTTGGAACTTTAATGAAATAGCAATCAATACATCACCATGATACTCATCATTTTGTTACAAACACAATACTATGGATCATTTTTTCACTTTCACCTATTTTCTCCAATTGAGCATATTTAAAGCAGCAAAGAAACATCTTTTTCTTTGAAAACATAATTTAAACAAAATTTTAATAACCATACCTGAGTATTGATTCTTATTGCTCCAATGGAAGGAATTTCATAATAGTAACCTGAAACACACACATACATATTTTTATATATCTAAATATCACATTACCATACATGGCCACGAAACTATTTTAGGTCTTTGGAGGAAAAAAAAGAGCTTTTTTTTTTCACTTCTAATTGAGCAAACACTAACATACCAATACCACCAATAAATGTAGAAAAGGTTGGATTAATGTATATCCCTAACAAATGCATAAGCTTTGTGAGAAATTTCACTATGTTTCTTATAAACTGTATCAGATATATGTGATTTTTCTACTTCACAGTAGGGAACCTGGCATTATTTAAAATGCTCTATGCTGGAGAAATTCTTAAAGACACATAATAATGGGTATCTGACAATTACATTTATATGAAATATTTGCCTAAATATGATTTTCATAATAAATTGAGGTTCCCTTTATTGCTATGTGATCAGTTTTTCAAATAACATTTTCAGGTTTTTTCTGTGTACATAGGGAACAGGGGCTCACTACACAAAACGACAATTACCTAGGAATGTGTAAGACATTTAAAAGAAAATTCAACCACTCAGGAAAAAAAGAACTTGGATGTCATACTTTTTTACATGTAAGTTTTATGTAATTCAGATATTCTTTCATTCCTAATTTTTCAGGTAAGATTCTATTTGATGAGTAGCATTAAGTATCTTTAAATAAAGCATAGAATGATATCAATATATGATATCAGATATCATATGATCAAATGTCTGAATTTTTATATACTGTAATAGTAATAATTTCCAAGTGTTCTGTGTGTGGGTTTTCTCTACAGAAAACACATTTAACATCTTGGCGCACCTGGGTGGCACAGTCAGTTAAGTGTCTGACTCTTGGCTTTGGCTCGGGTCCTGAGACCGAGCCTGCATCAGCAATGTGGGGGCTGCTTAAAAGACTCTCTCTCCCCCTTCCCTCTGCCACTCACCACCCACGCCCCCCACTGCCCTGCTCTCTCTCTCTCCCAAATAATCTAAAAAAAACCCCAAAACCAAAAAAACAACATTCAACATCTTACACTTGTCTCTATTCCCGTAAACATTAGCTACAACTGGATCTTAAAAGAGAATACGTAGAACAACAACTACCCATTTAGTTTTAGTATTAAAATGCGGTCGAGAAAGCAGATCTGTTACCTTTATTTTCACAGGCCATCCACTGAATAGGTCCTCTGTCATAATTATGCTGACCAACTGAAAATGTGAACACACGCACCTGGTGAATTGGAACACAGGGATCCGTTAGGCTGCATGCAGTTTAACTGATGGCAACGCAAAAAAGCCAAGGCAAAAAACAAATGAAAGCACGCTTTTCAGCTGATAAATGTGACAAGAAAAATCAAGGCAGTCAATCTTTCAGGAAGTCACCAGAGAGAGACCCCCTAACCTACTCTCAACAGGAACGTCAGTCACTCTGTTTAAGACAGTACTTGGGTGCCTGGTACCCGGTCCCGATCCTAAGGTTGCATTCAAAAGAAATGGCATCTTTTACGCCCACCTGACTTTGCCTGTCTCACCTGGTTAAAACATATTATCCGCATACCTAGTCACTGCAAAAAATAATCAGTAGAAATAATAATTCCTATTTCATAAATATGTGACTATAACGAAGTAGGTAGGAGGGAGGTCATCATGCTTTTAGTTGTTTAAGGCAATTATCTTAGTGATAGTTTCACTACGTTCACACCATGAAAATATTTAGTATGTACATACATGATTATGGTGTCCTATTACTTTCTATAAAAGAGGACTCGCATATATAAATACGCAGGTTAAGCTCCTAGAATTTTGAAAGACAACAAAAATATCGACTGCTTCTAATGTGCTATAAGATACGCAAATATTTTAAAAAACTCAGTTGAGATCATTTTTAAATTATAGTAACATAAATGTTTATCAGAACATTTATATTTAATTATGAGTTTATATTTAATTATGAAAAGACTATAATTTCATAATAATTTAAGAATATAGAGGATAAATTCAATGTCAACAAATTTTTAACAAAATGGCTATTTAGGATATATTGATTTTTACCAATTTAGTAATCTAAGTAAAGCAGCATTTTAAGTTAAACATTTTAGCCTTTTCTAAAGATAAACATGCAGAAAATCACTTTTCCATGAATTCACATTCTGGTTTGAACTATGTTAACAGCTTTTCCCTAATTCATGTCGATTGACTGTTTGAACTGACATTTTCTAATTGTTTCGCCTGTTTCATCTTTGCACATGACCGCAGAGCACAAATCTCAAAAGAGATTTCACATCTGTTTTCTGTTCCTCCACTGGTCTTGGCCACACAGAGATCACTTCATAACAATCCCTGTCCCAAAACGTACACTGGAGATGGTGCTGTTTCACTGGTAAAGTTTTCTGCGAGCCACCCTTCACTCGTCCTGGCTTCTGGCTTGCCTCAGTCATTTGCAGGACACATCTGAATTTGAATCATCTCAACTCAGAAGGACAAGTGATCCATTCTACATTAACAGAAGTCGCTGACACCTATCTTAACCCTCAACCCGTATTCCTTAAATGTACCAATTTCATTTTCTTAAATTCTAAAATTTATTTTGGGGGCTGTCTATACAGCTCATATTTCAAGGGTAGTGTTGCCTCTGACATAGTTGAACTTATTCCTAAACGGAAGTATTTCTGTAAACAGGTATGTCACCCAGCTGATAATTCGATTTCATTGCTATACCTTAAACAATTGTCACACAAATTAAGGGCAGGGAAAAAACCCAGATGCCCCAGAGAGCATGGGGGAAACCTTCACAGTGAAGATTTGCAAGTGTGCCTCAAATTTTCAATTTAAAGCACTGGTTTGTCTTAGTGTCTCTCTTGCCACAACAGTGTTCTGGTAAAATATTTTTCCACAAAAGACTTTTCAGTCAAGAGAAATAAATAAGACTAAATGAATTATTCTATCGATGTCCCTGGGAGGCAAGCATTTCTACTAACATAGGGGTTCCACTTAAACACATACCATGTGATTTTGACTGATGCTAGTCATCAAACAGTCCAAATAAACACAACTCAGTCAAAATACATACTAGTAGAAAAGCAAAACAGAAACTTCCCTCAAACAACAAAAATACTCGTTGCTTTGTTTGACTCCAAAAGTTGTGGCTAACCCTGAGGTTTGCAGACATGAAGATCTTAGAAGTTGTCCAAATTAAGAATTCAGAATCAGACCTGGGTATAGAGGTGTAACATTTTAAAGCACACCAAACAGTGTGTGTGTGTGCCTCTCCTCAGCTCTGTGAATAAAAGATTATCTGAATTATTCCCATATTATAATTTCATAATCTGTACCTCTTAATTTTTATTCGCCTTAGTGTAGATGTTGTTAGACACTATTTTTCTGAAATTTCCCTCCCCATGGTGACTAAGATCTTAAGAATTTTTAAATTCTACCTTCTTATAATTTTTGCAACTGCCTTACCATTACAGTATTTCCAACATCTTTCTAATATACCCAAGACGCTTATATTTCTCTTGGTAGATACACACATGTGCATGTGTACATGCACGCACACACACAAACACACGCACTGTGTACATTTTAATGATTTTATAGGCTGCCCCAAATTTTCTGATATTATTAATATATACTTGGTTGAGAAAAAGTTTAATACAGAGCACCCTAGCTTTTAAATTCTTTGTGAAACAGTGAAAAAGCCAACATAAAAACTATTCCAATCCCGACTACCACACTCATGCTGCATTTCATTTCTCGCCTTACATATTTTACCTAATTAGGTACTAAGAATTTTAACTTCATTGATTTCAGGCACATGTGCAATATACAATGTTATAATGCATGTTCACAATAAACTGGTGAAATTTACAAGGTCATGTTTACACTCCTAACTTTCTGTTCCGAGTTTTAAATCGGTTCATTCTTCCTAGTCTGTGCTCTATGACTGCCACCCTGTGGAATAGCGAGTGAACTATCTCTGAAATTCCAAATGACAAATCCATAGAGATGATTGCTACCCTCATTCCTCTGATGTTTTCTACTTCTTTAAATTTACTGTTTTCGTTTAGCTGTAATTTGGGAGAAAGAGAAAAAAATAAAGCAATTCCTTGAAATAGACACAATGCAAAAATTAAGGTAAATTACATTCTCAAGGATGTATATTTTTAGAGTTCTTTTCTTTTTAGTAAAAAAATAGGATATATAAAACCAAAGAAAATGACACATAAAAAACTCAAATTCCCTAATGTGTAGTCACACAAGCTAAATTAAAAAAAAAATTTCCTTATTTTAAAGAGAGAAAGAGAGAGAGAGAACGGGTGTGCACAAGTAGGGGAGCAGCAGGTAGACGGAGAGGGAGAAGCAGACTCCCCGCTGAGCAGGGAGCCCAATGCAGAGCTCCATACTAGGACAACCTGAGCCAAAGGCAGATGCCTAACCTTCCAAGCCACCCAGGGGCCCCTAAATATTTCATCTAAAGTCTCAATTAAGCAAATTACTTACTGTGAACCATGCCTTCATCAAAGCAGTCAACTTTTGTGGAGGGAAAATTTCCTTATTCATGTGCAGTAGCGCATTTGTGATCCCAATACAGGATTCACATGACAAATGCATGCCAGAAACTTTGTAAATAAAATATTTCTAGAAAATGTGTTAAATATTCCTTCACTAATCTGGAGGATTTTTTAGTGAATTTAAGCTCATGTTTTTAAAAAATGGCCTCTTCAGGGTCATATATGAGACATACACAGTTTTAGATGGACTTAAAAATAGTTTTCATCATGCTGGAAATTGGGTCTCTAGTAGAAACTTTTAATTTACAGCAAAGTTGGTTATTTAAAATAGATTATTAATTTGTTTCTTACAATATACCACCATTTTATAACTTTATCCTACAATTCTGGACTTCTGCTCATCTGTTTTGTTTTGTTCTGTTTGTTGAAGACTAAAATAGTTGTCTTCAATTAAGATTTTTCCAAAGCCACAGGGTCAACCTATTTTAAAAAGCCATAGGAATTTCTTGTTTCCCAGCAGAACCCAGTTACTGGAAACTGTCACCTCAACAATTATCAGTTACCCAGAGTTCAAGTTTAATTTACAATAGGCAAATCTCCAAGGAATAATGGAAATGAGACTATAAAGAAAAGAAGCCAATAAACCTAAAATAAAAACTTCAGCTATCGAAACATGTTAGAAAAATGATGTCAAAAATGGGTTTTATTAATTTACTGTGTGTACTAAAATTTTTGGCCTTCAGCCTATAAAAATACTAGATTGGATTGAATATTTTAGGAGAAAATTCTACAGCGGTTACCATAATTCACGAGAGTAACAGAATCCGGAGCGTTAGAATAACCCACATCCCTAGTTTCCTAGTACTATGAAATAAATAAAAGTGTCCATGTTCACCTTTCACACTAAGTTTACTTTATAAAGCCCAATGATCTGAAAGGTATTTGCAGTCTGCAAAGTTTTGATGGCTTAGTTTAATCTGTCTTAACCTCTTAACGCTGCAAGAAGCATGTCCCTTAGTGGAACAGTCCTGCTGTCTGACTACAATGAAGGCTCCTGGGTGGGCAAATGATGATTGGCACAGCCCCACAAGGCTGCCCGGGAGACAGAGACAGATGACAGGCTAGACGCATTCCACGTGAGCTTAGAAAATCTGGTCTGGAGATCATTTAAATTCTTGACTCTGCCACTTAGTAGCTGTATGACTTTTAACAAGCTAAGTTTTGGTTTTCTTAATTCCAAAATGGGGATGATGATGATTGGTGGTGGTGGTGGTGGTGGTGGTCATAAAAATATTTTTATCATATGATCATCCCCATTGTAAATGAAATGATACATATAAAGCTTTTATGTTACATGGAAAATTATAAGTTCAATCACTATTAACCATGGTAATGAGGATGAGGAGGAAGAGGACTACAAATTCTACCATCAAATTATCAGATTTCTACGGGGTTATATTTTCCATGAGTGAGACACTAGCCTACTATGCCTCAAATAGAACTCAAAATAACTCAAAATGACACCTTTCTAAGAAGAACAAATTTGGCTTGCTTTATTACATTTAGCGATGACCTATAGAAAAGGGGCCAATATAGTCTAAATTCCATTGTGTCCATGAGATACATTTACATGAAATTTCCTAGGGTCTGGCAAAGCAAGAAGTTAATCAAGGACTATTGAATTTGTACAGGCAAATAACACCAAATCACTTTATAAAGGAAAACGAAATGCAGTAGTCACATAGGTTTTGCATACGTGATCTTATTAAACAGAACTGAGCAGCTCTTTCTCTCCGGGGTCCTACGGTTTGGGTGGATAACAACATTGATACATGCCTTGGAATTATGTCAGTTTTTAAAACTTATTAATACCAATTAATATATAATTAACTCACAGTGTCATATAATCTGACACTGTGAGTTCACGCTCACAGTGTCAGATCATAAGTAAGTAATTTCTAGTTCTCCTTCCCTCTGCATACGTTTATAGTTCCTGATTAAGGAGGAATAAGCTATGGGCACACTGTATATCCAAGCAATTTGTAGCTCTGCCAAGACCATCATCAGCCAGGAGGTCAGAAAAGAAGCAATATATGGATTTATTTCAGATATTCTTGGGTAACGCCAAATACTTCACTGGCACGAGTAATGAGAGCAGTTGTGAAAAACTACGTGTTGGACGGATTAGAGTAAACGGAAAGATGCCATCAATGCAACCATTTCTTATGTAAATGTAAACCCTCCTTCCTCATAAGATGATATATACAAGAATAGAACATCAATTCTACTCCACATTCCAAGCAGAAGGAAATAAATATTGTTTTAAATGATTATCTTTTAAAAGAAGAACAGAGCTATTACATTTTTCTTATTTACGCATTTCTTGTAGTTGGTCCCCTCAGGAGCTTCTTTACTGCGTATTTACCGATACATCTAACCCATCAGTCAATATTTAGCAACAACGGGCAGCAAGCACTGCCCTAGCCCCAAAGGATTCGAAGGTCCCTTTACAGATCGACATAACACCCACTTCATAGAGCTTCAAGCCCATCTCATCATCTCATAACGTAAGCGTGAGTCACTAGAACTGTCACCAGTAAGCGTAACACACCGACATAATCCCAAATGTATTTGTGTTACGCACCCACACGTAACACGTGACAAACATGTTTGGTTCTTTATGACCATGTATACAAACCGACTTGACCATTGCATTTTGCTTTCCTTTTTAAAGTCGTTTTGTGTTACTAGAACAAATTCCTTCATGGAGGGAAGTTCAAGGCTAGTGAACAAATAATTAAAATAACTGAAAAGGGGAATCTGGGAGAATGAAAGAGGACAGACGTTGCTGGGAGTCTGGGGGAAAGGGAGTGCCCACAAAGACTGAGCAGCAAAGATGTCTGCAGAGGTCTGTGGGAAGCGGAATTCTTCATCGGAGAAGCCAGCAGCCTCAGAGAATGCAGAGCAGCGGGCTTTTTCTGGTCTAACTACTGAACCCAAACAAAGGGCAATCCTGATTCTAGGTGACAGGATTCTACCTAGAGATTAATTCAGGTGCATCTACTGTACATTTTTCTGTATGTCTTCTATATACTTTGCAGTTCTTATAATCCCTAACTTCATTTTTCATTAGACTTTAGATATTAAGTTAAGGAGTCTGTAAAATGTGTGGTAGTACTCTGACTGAAACCTGAAGAGAATGTATCTGATAATATTTTCCTTAGTTCAGGGAATGACCTGTCAACATTAATTTTATATTAAGAGAAACAAATGTAAATAAATCTGTCAGAGAGGAAGACACATACACACACACACACACACACACACACACACCCATGCCAGTTAAATGGATAATCTCTCTACTGGCAGGGCCAATGTTACTGGCAATTACTCTTTTCAACTCTATAGTAACTCTGGCATAAATATCATCCTTGATTTTTATGAACAAAGGTACATTTTCTTTTTTTTTTTCTCCCTTTTTTAAGATTTTATTTATTTGACAGAGATCACAAGTAGGCATAGAGGCAGGCAGAGAGAGAGTGAGGGAAGCAGGCTCCCCGCTGAGCAGAGAGCCTGATGTGGGGCTCAATTCCAGGACCCTGAGATCATGACCTGAGCTGAAGGCAGAGGCTTTAACCCACTGAGCCACCCAGGTGCCCCACAGGTACATTTTCCATTCTAAAGCTGGAAAACTTTTGGTAACTGTTGAACGTGGCAAAATACTTAAAAGCAAACTTTTTTAGAGCAGTGCATTTGTTAAATGGTATTACATATTTTATAAATCTGAACGCCACATATATTCAAACATTGCTTCCAAAGGTTTCATTCTTGCCTGGGAGGAGCCAGGCAGGGACAAGAGAGAAGGCAACAAATTACTTTCCTTACCACCTTTTGAAAAATTAATTGACTGTGTTCACTGTTACTATATAAAACATAGGCATATTACATCATTTTTAACTTGCTTTAGATATTTGTTGGCTACAGATTACTTCTTTCTACCATGGATCTGACAGAAAAATAGGAAAGACATCCCTAATCACTTTCTAAATAATTTTTAAAAAGTAACAATGCATCTCTTGTCAGCCTCTTACAATTTTATCTATGCATTCTTTATTTTGAAATCAGTCTGTCATAGTTCCCATTTGCTCCTCTTATTCAATTTACTCATTATTTTGAAACTTTGGTTTTATAAATTCTTGATGCTTTTGCATTTCTTGATTACTTCTGAGAATTAAGCTAAGAATCCGAGGACGGTTTTCTACCGGACTAGACGATCTTCAGTGTGTACGGCTAACTGATCTTTCTGCTATTCTACAGAAAATCAAGTATTTTTAATTTCGCTGGGCCTGGGAGTTATCTTTCAACTCTGTGTCTGGTTTCACTTTCCTTTACTCATTTGTTTGGACTTTATGATAGAGTTCATTTTAGTTTTGGCACCATTTTTAAGGAAGTGTCATACACATGGGTGAACCCTAAGGAACAGCATTGCTGCAGGTAAAGATTATAAAGTGAACGCATTTTAATATGGAACAGCTGTGTGAGGAGATTAACACAGACTCCGTTTTAAAGCTGTACCTATCTATAATCAGGTAGATTAATTCCCAAGAGTAATGCATTTCGAAAGAACCCAAACATTTTGTCCTAATTCTCTAACCTTTTGGCCTCATTAAATTGTGCTGTTTATCTGCAGCCTCATTCATCAGCTCTCTGGATGGACGTACCTCAGCACACCTACCTGGGCTGCTCTGACTGATTTCTAATGTCATCGGGATGACAAATGAATGTAAATGAAGCATTTAGCAGCAACGCTGATGCCAAGCAAGAGGCTTGGGGGAAAAGGCAGAATTCAAAGAGCAGTTTTCAGATTTTTCTTTTAAGGCTCATCCAACTTTCGTTATGACTTGGTAATTTTGCTACTTCGAGAGTCACAAATGAACTTTGTTGTTGAAGAATAGGTTTTAACATAAAGCTCTAATCACATGCAGAACTTTTAGGAGTCTTTAAAGTTTTTATTTTATTCAACCTATCAGATTTTTACATGCCGGCCATTTGAAAGATAAGGCGGCTGGTGAAAATCTGAGTTGATCAAGTTGTTATGTAACAAATATTAATTTTCCAAGTAGGGGACTGGTCTGTCATGCGTGGTTCTAGATAGTAAACATCTTTGCGGCAAGCAATTTCACTCCAAACATCTGACTGCATAAGTGTTGGCTTTAAGACAATTTTGCTATAGAAGATAAAATCACAAAAAATTAAATAGCATCATTTATTTACAAAGATTTTACAAGACTTTTCTTGTGAGATACAAAATACTTGAATACATTCAAAATGTATATTGCAGATTCAGAGCAATGCTACAAAACTCACTGCTTTTATTCTGTGGGTTATACCTAAGCACTAGTCTTTAAAGTCTTTCAGTCTTACTGTTAATATTTTTCTGTGATTTTTCTGGCTAGTTCATTTGTCTCATCCTTCGGCATCATGCCTTTTTTTTTCTTTTTTTGCTAAGATCTCTTCCTTCACCTTGTGACAGGTAATAGTCTCCAAACACTAGGATGCCTATCTGTCACTAAGCTTTGAATTTTTTTTTTTTTTGTATTGTGAAAGCATGCTCCACAGTTGTTTTTTCCTTGCATACTGGTACATGTCCAGTGCTAGACATTCTAAAGTTCTATAAGAAATGTGTATACACCAGTTTGAGGGCTAACATTTCTGCCATACAGAAATGGGAATACAATCCATAAATGCAGTACGCACAATAGAGAAAAGAAATCAAACTATCAAACCAGTTTGAGAAACCAAATTGTCAAAGTGATCTGTCAATTTTTAAATTTTTATTTTATTTTATTTTACAGCAAGATTGCCTTATGGCCATTTAGTTATAAGGTGAAAATGTTTGCAATGAAAATGCTTGTGGCAAAGATGTCTACGGGAAAAATGCTTATGGCAAAACTACTGAACATTCTGTGTCATACACAACCTTATGTGACAAAGATCGTCAATTATCAGTATCTGTGGGCTTCAATCTTCTCACAAGGTGTGGGACAGTGGAATTCTGAATATCGAGAAGTTAGAAAGGGGTCTTCAAGTTCATCCAAAACCATCTGAATTCATATTTGAAGACAGTGAAAAAATTTCTTTTACACACACACACACACACACACACACACATATGTATGTGTAAAATTATATACATATAAGAAACTTATATACATAGTAAGAAATTTTTATATAAGACATTTTTTTATGGTCTTCAATTATATTCAGATAGCATACATGCTATCTTCAGTATGTACATATACCTACACACTATAGGTCTTTCACATAAACAATTAACTATGTAAATGGTATCTTGACAAAATACAGATCTGCTCAAACGTCTGACTTAAAAGTTGTCATCTGCTATCCTCTATCTTCACTGTTAGTGGATATAGAATTTGAAAATACCAAGAGATGAAATTTTTGCTCAACAAAGTTTTCCCGCATTAGGAAATATGGTACGCCAATGAGCAAAACAGAAGAGAGCAAAAGACATGGGGGACAGCAGTGTTCCCATCAACAGAATTCCTGTTTGCTCAAATCAGAAATCTATGATCTATATCTCTTTGTCCCTCCTTTCTCAAGGATCTCTATCAGTTATCATTTCTCGATTTTGCATCTATAAGCTTTCCCCGTGTGGGTATCCCTTTACTAATCCATAACATAGACTAATGAATTAGCTCTTCCATTCTTAAAAATACATATGTGTGTATATACATCCATACCTGCATATCTAAACAACCTGACCCAGAGTTGATGATCTTACTTCCCCCCCCAATATTTCTTAGCAAATTTGCAAGGATTTTGGAGAAAATAAGTATATCCAGATTTCTATTTCCTCACCTCTCCCTTACTTCTCAACCACCTGTTGGCTTTTAATCTACACCTTTATATGAGAAACCGCATGCCAAAGTCACACACATGGTCTCTTGTTCGCGGAGATACAATGGCCAGAGAGGACACCTGTTTAAAACAGAGAGAAATGTGTGTGGCTCCACCTGTGCATGTAGGTCAGCATGTACGTGTGAGTGTGTGCTCATCACAGAACTTTCTACAGCCACTGAAAGCAGAATCACAGAACCAATAAAGCATGTAATTCCAAGAACATTTTCATTTTTATGTCAGGTAAAAATAGCATTCAATTGCAGAAACTAAGTGTAATTCATTTCCAAAGTTGCTTTGGCTTTAATAATGCTGTGTGGCCCTAAAGTGTCCATAAAGCATAGGAGTCACTATGCGAGCAGACAAACAGCAGGATCGCTAAGACTAGATTCATCAGTTTTGCAGAAGTGAATGTGATAGGATTCATCTATTATGTGGTTTAGGATGTCACAAAATGCTTTGTTTAAAAACTTGAGTTTCTGTAAAAGGTGAAGGGGATGAGAAGCAGTGTTTCAAGACATTAATATGGGAGGGGAGAGCCTGGGACATCTTCCAAGGGGCAATCACTGCCCTGAATTTTGAAAAATGGTATCTTAGATTAATGCACCCACATCTTCCCATGACCGTTAACTCGGATAATGTTTTTTTTAAAGATTTTACTTATTTTTTTTAACAGAGAGAGCACAAGTAGGCACAGCAGGCAGAGAGAAGGATCCCTGTTGAGCAGAGAGCCCGATGCTGGGCTCAATCCCAGGACCCTGAGATCATGACCTGAGCCGAAGGCAGAGACTTAACCTACTGAGCCACCCTGGCACCCCTCTGATAATTTCTTAGAAAGAATTATTCCTAACATCAAGTTATCATTTCTAAGTATTCAGTCAATGGTTAAATTTATTAACTTTTTCAAAAGAAATGGTATTTCCATACAATTAAAATCAGCACGTATTTAGGAAAAAACAAAAAAACGAAAACCCTCAACCAATACAGTAAACTTATGTCATGATATAACCACAGCATATATATATTCAAAGAGCTCCGTGTTAAAAAGATTTGTGATTAATTTGAAGTTATTATGTGTGTATATGGTTTTAATTCTTCAATCATATTCCAATCACATATAGGCTAAAAAGCATCTGAGTATTTCAAAGTGTTCCAAAAATTTTCATCAATACTGTACCAAATTATTCACAGCACTGTGTCTGCAAAACTATCTAAATATATTAATTCACCTTTTTCCTCTCGTCTTTTAGTTTTTGAAATGCATATAAAACAGTCTACTAGAGCTCATAATGAACCACGCCTTTCTAAATGGTGAAAAGTTCAATTAAAAGCAAAGTAAATTTGGCATTTTATTCAGAAGAGACTTCTGGATAAATATGTGATTTCTTCTGGAATTTGTTAAACACAAAAAAATGATTTATATCATCTCTTTTTTTTTAAACAGAGCCTTAACATTGTAAAAATACCAAGTTGAGAATCATTCTCTTATCACATGCAAAGAGTCAGTAAGAAAGATGAAATAAGCTGATGGTAGGATTGCTAGAGAAATAGTCACAGTTGATATTCTCCATAGTATCAGCAGTTTTCACTACATGGAAGGACATTCAAAACAGGTCTCCCTACAATACTTTCCTCTGCAGTTAAACAATCAATGAAAAAAATACATTCCAACCTCAAAACACTTGTCTTCAGATTCTTCATTGCATACTGAAATAGAACACTTTTTACACACCATACAAATAATCTGTCTAAGATATTTTCTTGAAACTGTATAACTGAATGAAGATCATCTCATTTAAAATAGTGTTGGGAGACCAGAAGGGGAAGGGGGAGCTGTCATCACCACCACCCCCTCATCAGCCACAGACCCCCAAAAAAGAGGTACTTTGCATTTGCAACAGAAGATGCCTACTTAACTACTTCAGCAGGAGAGTTTCTCCTTGCCCAGCAACAAGCTCAGCCAATAACAAAATACCTCAACTCAGCCAATGAGAAACCATCACCACCCTGACCTCTGATTTTCTTCCAATGGACTTTTGCTCAAAGCAGCTTTTCACTGACTCCCGCCACCCCCCCTCCCCCCCCCCCCCCCCGCATAGCTTAGTGTTCCTTTTCTTTGATATGGGCACAGGCCTATGGCCTGCCACGGTTCACCGTCCTGTGATCAAATTTTTCTGCTATTCCTGAATAAACCCATTTTGCTGGTAAGAGAACTGGCTGTTTTACTTCTCAGGTAGACAAAAATAGAAAGGTTTTCAAATAAGGATATAGTTTTTGCTGTTAGAAATTGATTTATTTGTAAATCAACAGAACAATGTCTGTTAAGATAATTTTTAGGCATCTGCAGGAAGTTTAAGTATTATTATAATCTTTAATAATTAAATAATCATAAATTTATCCTAGAAAAGCTCAAACTATTTCTATTTTCTGTTCTCTTCTGGTTATTCTCTTCCTATAATAGTTTCTTATATAGAATTTATATATAAAAATCAAATAGGATTTTATAGGTCCAAATTATTTTATTAATAAATTAGATGTAAGGTCATTATGAATCACATAAAAACATAATTCTTAATCATTCTGTAATTTAGCCAATGGTTTATAATCTATGATCTGTATGACTTGATAATTGGCACACTAATATCCCTTCTTACTACCCTGCCTGATGGTCTCTTTAAAAACCACCTACATTGACATTAAGATTAAAATACTATAAAATTGGGTTGGCAGGATAGCTTAGTTGCTTAGGTTAAGCATCTGCCTTTGGCTCAAGTCATGATCCCAGGGTCCCGGGATCAAACCCCGTGTCAGGCTCCCTGCTCAGCAGAGGACACTGCTTCTCCCTCCCCCTCTGCCTACCACTCTGCCTATTCTCTCACTGTCCAATAAATAAATAAATAGAATCTTAAAAAAATAAAATACTAGAAAATTGTACTCACTTTTTTGTCTTTGTTGTATTTGGCAAATATCTCCTGGGCTCTCTCTTCTCCCCCGTCCGTGAACAACATGATAATCTTATTGCAGTTAGCTCTGGAAACATTATACTGCAAAGAAAACAAAAGAATGTATATCATTCACAATAAAAGGTAAGGAATATAAAACAATACATAATGAACATGAATAAGTTGTAGGTATTGGGTAACAGATCTGCTCAGTAAGGATATTCTAAAGAATCATTTCTGAGATCAGAACAGGCCCATCCCTCGAAGGCCTCCTCCCCTCCTCCCATCATCCACAGGTCTCACTTCTTTCTCGTCTGTGATCAAATGTCACCTATCAGCGAGGACTTGACTGAACACTACGTTTTAAAGGGTCATGTCTCTCCCAGATTGTATTTTCCCTCATAGCATTTCCATGCTTTTATGTACACAGTATCTATTTTGTTTGTTTATTGCTAGCTTCCCCTGATTAAATCTAAGTGCCATAAGGACATGAAGGTTTGTTTGTTTGTTTAAGATTTTATTTATTTACTTGACAGACAGAAATCACAAGTAGGCAGAGAGGCAGGCAGAGAGAGAGAGGAGGAAGCAGGCTCCCCGCGGAGCAGAGAGCCCGAAGCGGGGCTCGATCCCAGGACCCTGAGATCATGACTTGAGCTGAAGACAGAGGTTTAACCCACTGAGCCACCCAGGCTCTCCGAAGATTTGTTTTTTGATCAAGAACCTAGTATAGAATAACTTCTCCATGGTTGATTAATAAATAGATTTAAATTAATGGTTATTATGTCAATTTTATGCCCTTATAATTTGTACCAGAAACAGTGTGAACGAAAAATGTGCATGCCCTCCCACATTTTTTTCAACCCATTTGCAAACATTTCTGCTCCCTTTCATTCTTCTTCATCCTACTTTATTCACTTTACTTGTCCAAAATTATAAACTCGTAGTTGATCCCTAACACCCAACGCTCTTACATCTTTGCAAATGCCAATACCTAATCCCAGAATATCCTGCTATCTTCTCTCAATCCACACACATATTCTAACTCTAAAAGACTCAATTCCAGTGGCAAATCCTCTTGTAAACTTTAAGGTCTCCAAAGAGTCAGGCATAGGAGAACAATGGATTAGCACCAAGGGGCCACGAAAATGAACAACTAATTTAGAAAGGTGGACTTGTAAGTTCTGAAATTAGTCTCAAACTTCTACTGTGGTGGAATGTGTTCACAAAAACTGTTCAGAATAAAAGATTACACTAATTTATGAATGCTCAGCTTCTTTGAGAATGTCAAGGCTCCAGCTCAGTACTATTCACTGGAGGTATAATGCAAGTCAAATTTGTAATTTTAAAAGATTTTATTTATTTATTTATTTGACAGAGATCACAGGCAGGCAGAGAGGCAGGCGGTGCGGGGGTGGGGGGAAGAAGGCTCCCTGCTGAGCAGAAAGCCCGATGTGGGCCTCAATCCCAGGATCATGACCTGAGCAGAAGACAGAGGTTTAACCCACTGAGCCACCCAGGCGCCCCTAATTTTAACTTTCTAATAGCCACATTAATCAAAGTATGAAGAAATCTCTGAAATTAATTTTACTAACATATTTTATTTAACCCGGTCATCCAATATGTTGTCGATTCAACATGAAATCCATATCAAAATTATTGAGATAATATGCATTTTTTTCTTTCATAATAGCTCTTCAAATTCTGGTGTGTATTTTACATTTACAGCACATTTTTCAATTCAGACAAGGCATAATTTTAAGCCTCAATAAGCCTCATGGGATTGTGGTTATCGTACTGGACAGCACCGGCCTTGGCCTTTAAGTGAGAAATATTTTTGAAAAAAAATGTTAATCCTTAAGCAGTGTTTAGGCTTATTGAAAGACTATACCCTATCTTACTTTTCAAAGAAGATAAATCCCATTTCCCTTTGTAAAAATTAGTCAAGACAACTCTAGTGATGAAAAGATCCTGTTTCATATAATCTCACCCCATTGATTAGGCCATTAGAACATTGGCAGTTAAAGCTGTTAACCAAGTATTGTGAAAACCCAAGTATTAAATATTACAATTTGTCACATTCAAGCATAGTTCTCATCTGTGAAGAAAGCCATCTGAAAATTTGACTATAAAAAGTTACATATTTTATCATCAAAATACCTCTGTGAACGACATTGAAATCCCTTAACTAAAATTAATTTCTTTGATGATTTCTTTTTATCTGCCTACATAATATGTACCTAAAGGGCTGTTACAGAAAAGTGATTAAGAATTTTACATAAGGACTTGGTTTCATTTTTGGAAGTAGTGGGGGCAACAGTATCAATGAACACAAGTACCAGTTAAGTAAGCACATTGGCTCTTGCTGATCAGTCGTGTAATTAAAATAACAATATTTCCCGAGAGAGAGAGAGATGTTAAGACATACACAAAAGGGTGAATAAAGAAATGTTTCATTTTCAATACGATCTTTCCCAGGAGTAGCCTTCTTAGTAGATGCGTGATAGGCAAAGTCAGCAACTAGTCAGAGGATTTGCAATTTTCTAAAGAATCACACAATCCTAACAATTATGTTATGGTTTGTAACAAATTGAGTAAAGGAAAGAACTTGGCTATTTCAATAAAATGACTAGTAGAGTTGGTAATTTACTTTAATACGTGATTTCATAACAAATTGTGTTAAGTGTATCCCTGTGTTTCCCTGTATCACCGTGCAGACATGACACAGCACACCAGCTATCACTTATGGACTTCATAAAATTTTTTTTGAAAAATGCCTTTTGATTTGTAATATTTTATGAAGTGCCATCTGAGGACTAACTCAAATCTCAGTTTAAGGTGTACTGTAGGATAAGTGAGACATTTAATCCTATTTGATACTTGCTTCAGGGATCTTAATGATAACCCTTACAAGGACAAACAAAAACCAGAGAATGACATTGTGGGACAAGAAGACTGCAAGTATTGGAAATAGGTAAGAAAATCTGCTTCAACTTTGAATAAGACTAGTAATAACATCTGGGGAAGTTATTTTTAAGTTTTTATTTATTTATGTATTTATTTGAGAGAGAGAGGGAGAAAGAGAGAGAGTGCGTGTGAGCAGGGGAAGAGCAGAGGGAGAGGGACAAGCAGTCTCTGCGCTGAGCACACTGCCCATGCCTGGGCTCAATTCTACAAATCTAGAATCATGAGTCAACTGCTTAACCTACTGAGCCACCCAGGCCCCTGGGAATTATTTTAAAATGACAAACGGGGGCCCCTAGGTGGCTCAGTGAGTTAAACCTTTGCCTTCGGCTCAGGTCATGGTCTCAGGGATCAAGCCCGCATCAGGCTCTCTGCTCGGCCCGGAGCCTGCTTCCCCCTCTCTCTGTGCCTGCTGCTCTGCCTGCTTGTGATCTCTCTCTGTGTCAAATAAATAAATAAAATCTTTACTACAAATAAAATAAAGAATAGCAATACATAAGGGATATGTGGAAAGCAGAACATCTGAGACTTATTTCAGGAATAACTGAGAACATATTAAAAATCATTTACAACTGGCAGTAGAGGCATTGTGAGAGGCCAAGTGGAGTTAAATCATATTTAATCAGCAACCAGGAGTGAATCTGGGAGTTACTGTGGCCTCTCTAATGAGACAGCCTTGGAAACAGTACACGAGGCTTGAGACCCCTTATCATTTCACAACTGAAACCTGAATACGAGGGAATGGAGTGACACAATTAACAATACCAAGAAGGGTCATCAAAATGCCACAATCTAGAAAAACCTGATTGGCTCAAAAGAAAAAGAACTTCTATGAAAAAGCCCACAAAATTCTATTTCTTTACTGCAGAAAGAATACATTGTCATCGAAGAGTTCATTACATCTGAATCTCCAAGTTCTGAGTTTTCATCCTTCTAATTAACGAACATACACCCTTTAATAAACTTATACACTTTACCAAAGAGAATTCCTGCTGGAAATGGCAACACTGAGCTGCTTGGCTTCCCGGTCTCCTTACTTGCTTATCTAACACTACCTAATAAATAATCACCACCTCAAAGTCCACATAACTGAAACTGAGCTTTTTCCACCCTCAGTGCCCCTCTCGAGAGTCCTGTGTCACCAGCCACCAAGGATTCGAGTCCAGAGAACCACCCCGTTAGTTACCGTGTCACTCTCCTTAACCTTTCTTCACTTTGACTCCAACACCAGGACAGCTTAACTTAGAACACTCGTTAGACCATGCCATTCTCATATTATCAACTTTTCATTTGCCCCTAAACACCTCATTAACTGATACCTCACAGCCTTTTTATTTCCCTCACTGCTCCTATATTGCTATGTCCCGGACTTGGGGAAGCACCTGCCACTTTCTCAATGTGCCACGATGTCTCCTATGTCTGTGCCTTTGTCCGTGTCGTTCTCTTTATCTGACATGATTTTCCCTCTCTCATCTACCTGCCTAAATTCTACTCACTCTTCTAAATCCTGTTTTCAAGAAAATGCCCACTTTCCTGACCTCCTTTGGGTAAGTCGAATCCCTCTTTGGTGCCACTCAAGTAAACAGACTGATTTTGCCCCATACCAGCACCAACACACTGTTCTAGGAATGATCATTAATCGTGCCATGCTGGATGTTCTTGCCACCAGACAGTCTGCTTTACCTCTGCTATTCCAGTACTGGTAAAATGACAGGAAACTGTGAGGCTTCCAATAAATATCGGCTGAATGAATGACTGGAGGAAGCAACCAGTCAGATACCCTGAAAACTCTTTGAGAAGTTTACTCAGGGAACAGCAAAGTAGGATTCGTAGATAAGACCACCTGTAAGGGCTTATTCAGTGACTCAGCAAATAGGGTATGAATTCCAAGTTGACCCTCTACTAGACATATGCTAGGCGTTAACTATAGTCATAATGATCAAGACACCAGTATCGAGCCAACAACCCACAGTCACATGAGGTTTGCTCTGCGCCAGGTTCTGTGGACAATCCTACCTACATCCCTCTGAGGAATGTGCCACGGTCTAAGGGAGGAAACCGAGGTGCAGAAAGTTTAGGTCCGCACTTTCAACCACCACAGTAATACTGCTTCATGAGAGATAAAAAGCTGAATGATAAGTCCTGCGTTGAAGAGTTCAAAACGAAACAGACGACAAAGCCATTTGAGAACGGGAGTCTGGAGTGTGAGATACACGCTGTAATACGGGGCAGACAGTAGGCGTGCTGGAGCGTGAGAGTCTGAACAGAGATATCAGTGGGTGATACGTCTGGAGGGCGGATCGTCACCGAGGAAGGAATTCCTGCTCTGTTATTTTATGTCCTCCTCACCTTCATGTCTGTCATTTGGACCTTTCTGTACATTAAGAAACAACTACAAGAACCAAGTAGATGTTTAAAATATTCGGGGTGTCTGGGTAGCTCAGTCAGTTAAGTGGCTGCCTTTGGCTCTGGTCATGATCCCAGGGTCCTGGGATCGAGCCCCTGTTGGGCTCCCTGCTCAGGGAAGAGCCTGCTTCTCCCACTCCCTCTCCCTGCTGCTCCCCCAACTTGTGCTCCCTATCTCTCTGTCAAATAAATAAAATCTTCAAAAATAAAAAAAAAAATAAAACTAAATTATTTCCACCAGCCATTGGAGGATTTGAAAACACCAGTCTCCAGATAAATATAGTAGCGATTGAGAGAACAAAATGAAACAATAGTCTACATATGTCAACTAAGTTGGAAGTGCTTATACAAAATGAAATAATGATCTTACAAATGTGCTTCTTAAGCAGTTTTAAAAGATGATGGAAGGGGACACCTGTGTGGCTCAGTTGGTTAAGCAGCTGCCTTCGGCTCAGGTCATGATCCCAGCGTCCTGGGATCGAGTCCCCACATCGGGCTCCTTGTTCGGCAGGGAGCCTGCTTCTCCCTCTGCCTCTGCCTGCCACTATTCCTGTGCTCACTCTCGCTCTCTCTCTCTCTGACAAATAAATAAATAAAATCTTTAAAAAAAATGTTTAAAAGATGATGGAAGAAAAGATCTAAAAGAAAAAGAATGTCTATATTTTGTATGTTTTTTTGAATTTTGGATTTAGAAATAAAAGTAGTTCAAAGATTTCTACTGCCTGGACACATCTGCTTTTAAATTAAATGAAAACCAGCACAGTTATGTAACTCATAGTGACTGATGGTAGTAAGTACCAGCATATTGAAATTCAGATGCCGTGACTCAGTAATAAGAGAGAAAAGGGGGGCGGTATGGATACTTACATTAAGCAGCTGTTCAAAAGCAAAACTAAAGCCTTTCTTATAGTCAGTGATTCCTTTTGCTGTGATATTATTCACTGCGTCTTTCAGCACTTTCTTATTTCTCACATTGGCTTGGACAAGGTGCTGAAAACAGCTCACGTCCTGGGCATTGCTGTTAAACTGTGAAAGACAGAAAAGTAAATATATAAATGAACATGAAAATCAATCACATTATTTTATTTGAATTTGTGGCCTGTACATCCCAGTCTTGTTGCGTTGTTTCTCTCTCATAAAGTGAGTAAATGGAGAACAAAAGTTCACTAAGGATCAAACAGCAATTTTCACCTGAGCCCCCCACTCCTAGCGCAACCGTGAGCCGGTCACTCACCTTCCTGAAGCTTAGTTTCTCTGATTATAAATTTGGGACTTGAATTACATAAGGCCCCTTTCAGCTCTCAAATTTTCTGAGCCTTTGGCAGGGGGGTGGGGGGGGGGAGAAGCCAACAAACAATGCCATGTATTCAGAATCCAGAAAAGATACGGTGATATGTGGCCGAGTTCAAGGAGAAACTAACCACTTGCTTGCCCTTCTTAAGGAGAAGCTGGGTGAAAAAGCCAGAAAGTCGATGACAGTAACCGAATTTTAGTAATCCTGAACTGTGATGGTACAGTCTTTCTACCAGGGTTAATCCGGGAAAGTAAGGTGAAAGAATCAGGAACAACAGGTGGCCTTTTAGAACTGCTCGCTCTAGAGCGTATACGCAGAAGGCAGGGGAATGACGGAGGCGAGGCCAAGGGCAAGCAGATCCTCGCAGACAGAGATGGCTGTGAATGATGAAGGCCTGAACAACCAGGAGGCTGCAGGAGGAGAGAACATCAAACCTGATGTGTGTCCCTGCGTGAACATTTAAGAGTCATCACCGACGTTAGTATCACCAACCCTATAAAAAGTATTCATGGAGTTCACTGGGTATTTCCAAAAAAAGCTAAGAACAATGAGCTCTGCAGGGAGATCCAGGGCACTGAAGCGAGTGGAAACATCCCATCTTTTATTAGCTCTGCTATTTGTATGAGCCCTGTAGGCTCTCAGCGCCGAGTGTCACATCAGCAAAATGAGGATGATAATAATACCATGCCTGCTAGGAGGTAGGGGGCTGCCCAGATGAAATCCTGGAGATTTTCTCAAAAATGTATCATTAAACGACTTTAATGGGTGGATCACAAACTGAAATGTAAATTTTATAACTGATCACATACTCTTATAAATATAACAAGTGTTCCTTTTTTCTCTGAAAATCAATGAAGCTTAATTATAAGGTGCACTGCACATTTCATCAATTCAGCAAGCAAATATTTACTGTCAGCCTGTTATAGGTCAAGAATTGTGGCAGGTGACAGTTCTGTGCCTTCAGGCATTAGGTAGATTATGCACAAACATACACACACGCGTGTATGTAAGTGCATATATGGTGCCTACTATGTGTTGGGTTTACTCTACAAATATTAATCATTTCCACTTTGTAAATGCCCTACAAGGCATGTATTTATTACTATTCATGAAGAAATGTAGGCACTGGGGGGTTAAAGAACTTGCCCATAGTCCTAGGGCACATAGGACATAGAGTCAGGATCAGACTAGCACTGTGACATAAGGGTCTGGGATTTTAACTATTCCTGCAGAGCATCTTAACATATTACAGCACATTATGAGTAGTTCTCTAAAGCAACAGAGCTTTATTCCCCAAGAGACAAATCACAAGTGGATTCCAGTTTGGACCATGAGTAGTCAGGGGAAAATCTGCACAAGAAATGGCATTTCCTGTGATTCCAAAGAAATGTTTCATTGAAGACTATGGAGGAAGAACATTCCAGACAAACAGAACAACAAAAGGAAAGCCTTTTAGGGATGTATAAAGAAAGAGAGTTTAGCTCAGTCACACGTGAGTGAGGACAATGACATAAAATGTGTTTGTGGTGGGAGGCGGGCTAGTCGTGCAGGGTCCAATAGAAATGCTAAAAAACTGTGCTTTGAATTTCTGTCAAAAGGCAAGTCACAGAAAGATTTTAAGCCACATAGAAAATAATTTAATGTAAAAATTAAATTTAAGAGATCATGCAAGTTGCTATTTGGGAAATGGATTTAAGGTGAGCAAAATTCAAAGGAGAGAAAATAATTAGAAGGCTATTATAGGAATCGAGCTCAATATAATAAGTGGCTTTGGCATTTGTGGATATGGTCAGACAAGAAGGGGCTGTACATTGATTTGGGAGGAAGAATCCACAGCGTGTGGTGGTAGACCGGGGATGCGGCTGAGTAACAGCCTAGTACCAGGAATGCCGTGCAGGTGTCTGATATGGGCGTCAGGATGGCCGGAGGACTAGAGCAGTGATGGGCTCAGGGGCTCTTGAGGAAGAGTCAGGAGAAGCACAGAGTTCAAGTGAGGGTGAGTTTTCAATACAGGTAAGACATATAAATGGTGAGGTCAGGTAATCATAGTATTTGAAGTATGAGACTCAGGGTACACCTGGGTGGCTCAGTAGGTTAAGGGTCTGCCTTTGGCTCAGGTCATGATCTCAGGGTCCCAGGATAGAGCCTGCATCTGGTTCCCTGCTCAGTGGGATGTCTGCTTCTCCCTCTCCCATCTCCCCCTGTCCCCCACTTGTGTGCACGCGTGCTCTCTCTCTCTCTCTCTCTGTGTGTGTGTGTGTGTGTGTCAAATACACAAGCAAAATCTTTAAAGCATGAGCCTCAAAAGCAGTCTTGGCTAAAGATTTAAAAAAAAGAAAAATAGAAGGCTTCAATATAGAAATATGGTGTAAAGCCATAGACATAAAAAGAAAATAGTCAAAGGAGTCCCTAAGTAAACTTAGCAGAAGTAAGCTCCTGTGGAGGCAGGAAGGAAATCAGGAGACTGGGCTGTTTGGAATGAGGAGAGAGAGAAAAAAGAAAGAAAAATATCAGTGAGAAAGGTAGTGCTGTTCAGATACAAAGATGCAAAATTCAAAGTATCCATGGAAGTCAAACATGTTACACGGTCAGTGTCCGGGGGAGCAGGGCGGGGCAGAGCCCACTGGAATGCTGGAAGCACATGGGAAGTGGTGGCCAGTGCCGTCTTCAAAGTGCCTTGGCTGGGAAACAAAGAAGTAAAGAGGTGGGTACCTCTGAGGGAGAGCCTGGAGTCAAGGAAAGGCTGCCTTCAAGTGCAAGGTCACTAGAGCAAAAGAGTACTGATAATGAAGAGTGAAGGAAGGAAAAGATGCAGGAAAAGAGAAAAGAGGTAAAATATACAGTACGTGAAGGTAGGGAAGGACAGGCAGCCGGCGTGTGGAGTGACCCTTGAATGGGTATCAACTTCATTGATCTGAGGAAGACGAGTGGGAGCTGAGTACAGGCGCTGCTGGGTGTATACATAGATTTGAGGTTGAAAAGGGGACGGTTACTGCCCGCCTTGCTGTTCACTGAGGACACAAGCCACAATCAAGGTAAAGGAAGAAGATGGAAGGTTTGGAGAGAGTGGAGATAAAACAAGGAAAATATCCTGCACAGATACATAATTTGAGTTCTTTCTTATTTTTACTTTGAACACTATTTTCAGTTATATCCTACATAGGAGTAAAAAGCTCTAATAGGTTTCCGTGCTGTTTTCCATAAATTCGAATGTTGGAAACGTAGTATCGTCAGTTCTAAATTCCACTCCCTCTTTTATTTCATTCTTTGATAATCTGACACAATCTTATTCTACACATTCTGTTCTGAAAACAAAGGAAGGTGAGAATTCCCATGTCAGAAAGTTTAAAAAAAAAAAAAAAGTTTGCCAATGAATCAATAGTAAAATGTCTGACCTTAGAGAATTATTAGAAATGGTTACAGAAAATGTTACTAACTGATTTAAACTGTGAATCATGATAAAATTACAAGTTGTGCAGAAAATGAGCACTAAATAATGTATTGCTCTG
The DNA here is from genome assembly GCF_009829155.1 of Mustela erminea. NCBI lineage: Eukaryota > Metazoa > Chordata > Mammalia > Carnivora > Mustelidae > Mustela > Mustela erminea. The sequence goes on along the minus strand of NC_045624.1, from coordinate 80,613,056 downwards.
AGTATTTCGGTTGGCCCTGACCTGCTTTTAACACAGAAAAATGAAGCATCTCATTAAGTCGCTTTAACACAAACTGCTTAATGTAAATTCAATTCATTAAATACAAATGCAGTGGTATGTAACAGAAATACTACAATTAAACTCATAATAAAACTCATAAATAATGCAGGGGAAGGAACAGCTTACAAAGCCTAAGTCCCCATAGCAAGTCTCACTCTCCTAGGAAAGCAAAGAGAAATTTTACAAGTTCTAAAATAGCTAAATGTGTATTTCACAGACATCTCACACTCATCTATTTTTAGAACAGACAAAAAGAACAGGTTTATTTTCACAAGCTGAAACTGCAGTCTTTGGTAACATGTACTAAATTTTAATTTATAAACCACATATTTAATACATAAATCACTCCTGTATTAAAAACCTTAGGACAGAAGTTTAATAATACAGTATTACAAAGCTTTGAAATAGTATATTGTGAGTGAAAATAGATTTAAGGACTCCTGCTTTTGTCACTTATTAAGAAAATGCTTTTTTCTAAAAATGTATATTTAACTAACCTCAGAGTCAGAAATCCAAACTAATACCACACTGATTCCTTTCCTGATCCCAGAAAATTCAACCGAGTAGGTGTCTTATAAGAACCATAGAGAAAAATTTCTGCTAGCATGCTGACACAGAAAGATGTGTGGGTTAAGATGAGCATGTGGGGTACAACTCACGTGGAGCTTCGTATCCCTACTCTAGCAAATGAACATTCTTTCATTTCCTCCTTCCACATAACACGTTCTTCTGCCTACAACACTTCTTTCCCTCAACAGTCTTTCCTTACAAAGGCTCTCATGACCTTTCTTGACTATCAGACCACCTCATTATAAGCTCTCCTAGGCCTACATGTATCTTACACAGAACATGACTCCATTAAAATTTCCTACTTCTTTGTAGACTATTTTGACAGATTCTTCCCTAGCTTCGAAGCACACATACTCAAAGAAAATAGCCACTCCACCAATGCAACCTCCATACTGGGTATATAATAGTATGCCATAAATATTTAACAAGTGTATATATATGGAGTTTCGTTAGACGACAGTGTGAAATGTTGATCAAAATCAAGCTACAGATTTAACATCGTAGAGATGTTTTAGCTTTATAATATGTTAAGCTTATATAGTCATACATGTAAATATTCTGTCCAAACAGATGCTATTAAAATATCCAAACAAAGATGTATGTAAAACACCTACTGAAAAGTCTGGCCCATAGATGTTAAATCAAGCCCAACTCTAGCATTTAAAAAATTATTTTAGTAAAAACATAAGTATGCTTACATCACAACAGATTCCTAGATTAATGAGAAAGATTCTGATAAGTGGTATCAGCTTTAGTAAGCCTTAAAGTTCACTAACAAGACAATGCAAGTATTCTTCAAACACAAAGTTAATGTTTGAAATAGTCTCTGAAATAACCATGAACAGTAAATGTCAATGCTTCCGAAGAGCCTTCCTATTAAATATCATAGTCAAGTACACACATCCTATTAAAAGATAATTTCGGTGCCAAAATAAACTGTTAACCTCTCAGATGAAGTAATTAAAACTCTTAGTTTTATGAAGACAGGATTTTTGTTCTCAGGTACTCCTCACAAAATGTTTCTGAGAGAACTCTGCCGCCCCTTGGATAAAAACGAAATGTTGGCACGTCGTAAGTCAAAGAATCTTCAAGTTCCTCAAAAGCAAGCTTGTGTAGGAACGGCACCCTCATGGGATGTTGTAACGCATTTCCAGAGGGCACCGAGTCTACCTTTAAAATTGTTAGTGGATCAGTGGTTTTCCTCTAGAAACATTAAGAATTAAAGACAAAAGAAAACCAAAAGTGCTATTATTTCACTTGGAACTGCAGAGAAACAGAAGCAACCCACTGAATCTTTGACCATTCAGCTCGCCTTTCATTTTTACCCCTTTACCTAATCCATGTGTCATCTAAACTCTTACAAAAACAGACTTGCTTTAGGGTACTTTGTACATTGCTTAATTATAAAACATTCTTTAATGGGCAAAAAAGGACATAATTTATAATTTCTTGGTTTCTGAATAATTGTTCAGTATCTAAATTATTCCTCAGAACTTGTCTTAATAATTTGTTTTCTCTTTTATCCATGTAAAAGCATGGATAGGCTCAATGGTAGGCTCGAACTGCACATAAAACCAGCAGAAAACCTCAAATTCAGATTAGCCTGCTTTGAAACAAGGGTATTTTTTTAATTACAAAATACAATTAAACTTGTTTATATAATATAACCATTAACTTATGCAATCAATTTATATTATGCAAAATTATTAATTTAAACAAATTACCTAAATTAAATTACAATGCAATTTTGTGTATTGGGAGGTTACAATTCTGGTATCATGAGCTATCTGCATGTTGGACACCAGAGGGCAGTGCAGGAAAATAAAAGCAAAGTGAACACAGGGTGTGATCTTCAAAATTCTTGGTTAGGTTTCATTCTTATTAAAAATACTTTGTTTAGTTTGATTCTCTGATTTTTATAGAAAATTTGGAAGCCAGGGTTAGTATACAGAAACAAGATGGTTATCCTAAAACTCAGAGAAACAGGTGATAACATTTATCCATACACATATGCACATTATACTCCCAGGGAAGAATGATTCTAAGGTTCCTTAAGCAATTATTGGCAATTTACCTCACAGAAATTGCGTGCCAATTTATACTATATTTATAACAATCTCATTCCACTTTCATGAATACTTAACATTTTTATTTCTTAAATTCTAAATAAAATGATTATTTCAATCTTTTAATTACTTGAATTTCCTTGATAGCTAGCAATGTAAAACTTTTTTTTCATATATTAATTTACATTTAATCTTGTGAATTGTCTTATTTTTCTAGTTTGTTGCCTACTTTCCAATTATAACTTTTAAACCTATTCTTTATGACTTCTTGAAATATGCTTACATAACTATTCATTAATCAGATAAATTTCATCAATATTCTCTACTAATATTTGATGGTTTTGTTTGCTTATTTTACACTGTGGCATTTAGTCAGGGTGAAACTGATTTCCCATAATAGTATGAGGGGACAATTACATTAAGTGTTTTTTTTTCCTAGATGGCAATTTTCCCTTTTATTAAATTATTACTGGTTCGTGATCCATTCTTTATAATGAGTTAAGATTTGGGATACAATTCTGGAACTTTTTTTATTCCTTTACTATTTCCACTCTTTCACTGACTTCTTATCTTTAATATTAATAACACAAATAATAGCTAAGGTATATGGAGAATCACAACTGCATCAGGCTAAGCACTTACCATGCGGTAATTCACATAACCTTCACCAAGCTTATGTTTTGTTTTGTTTTGTTTTTTTAAGATTTAAAAATAAATGCTTCATGAATTCGCATGTCATTTCTGCATAGGGGCCATGCTAGTCTTCTCTGTATTGTTCCTATATATATATATATATGCTGCTGAAGTGAGCATTGGTTTTAGTTTTAATAGTTGCCAAAATGCAGTTGAGGAAAAGAGACAGAGTATTAAGCAAAGCACCCAGAGTCACCCAGTGACAAAGAATCAGAGCTCTGGGGCACCTGGGTGGCTCAGTGGGTTAAAGCCTCTGCTTTCCGCTCAGGTCATGATCCCAGGGTCCTGGGATCAAGGCCCGCATCAGGCTCTCTGCTCAGCAGGGAGCCTGCTTCCCCCTCTCTCTCTGCCTGCCTCTCTGCCTACTTATGATCTCTGTCTGTCAAATAAATAAAATCTTAAAAAAAAAAAAAAAAGAATCAGAGCTCTGCTTTAGCCCCAAATGCCTGACACATTCCTATCTCCAGTGTCTCATCATTTTCAATTTATACCAAAAGTATAAGCTGCCATACTCTGTCACCCTGCTTCTTCCACACTGTCTTTCTGTTGATCTTTGGAACTCTATTTTTTATCTAATTCGAATTAACACTTACCAATAAGTTTTGGACAAACTGACATCATCATGAGTCACCTATTCATTTCAAGAAGAGATACATAAATATATCTCCACTTCAGCTCTGGTAATGTATCTCATATTCTCTTTTCTCAGATGCAGATTCTAAATACATTATTAAAAGTATTGCTGGGTAATTCATGATGTTTTGCAAATACAGTGAATAGGATTCCAATTTCTATTATGAATCCCTGTCCAGGGAAAACCAGCAGGGGTGATCACCCTGGCAGAGTTAGAGATGACATAAATTTGTTAGTAGCACTCTGGGACTTGAAAACTCTCATTTGCAAATTGATATTGCTGCCCCCCAACACTGGCTGCTGGTTTGTTTTCTGTGGCCTATTGTATGAAAAAATTGATAAAGAATTCTCCACCTTTTAATCCAATTTAGGAAAGTCAGATCTAGCCCGAGCCCTACCTCTAATAAGCATCAATGGCCACAACTAATTCAATTGTGTCCTCTGAGCTTCAGTTTCCTTCTTTCTGGAAGAAAAGGGAGGTGGGGGTGGGGTGCATTACTAGATCAACTAGAAAGGCCCTCAAATTCTAAAATCTTAACATTTAAATCTGATAGTTTTAAATATCAAAGGAATTACATTTAGAAAAGGAATAATGAATTCTGTAAATGTCAAAAGAAAGCCACATCAATGAAAGTGAAGGTAATGACATTATTAAGACAAAACTTGTTTGCTTATAATTATAAATCATTGCCCACCAAAACTTTTGGTGTTTTTACTTTTAAACAAGTACTTCAAGCAGTTTTCTTTTTTCTTTTTTTTTTTCTTTCTTCCTTTCTTTTTTTTTTGGAGAGAAACAGAGCACTTGCATAGGGGGTGGGAGGGTAAGGGAAGAGGCAGAGAAACTTAAGCTGACTCCATGCCCAGTACAGAGCCTGAAGCAGGGCTCGATCTCTCAACCCCAAGATCATGACCTGAGCTAAAACCAGGTGTCAGATACTTAACCAACTGAGCCACCCAGTTGCCCCTAAACAAATATTTCAATTAACTTAAATCATGACATGCCCAAAATTCAGTCTGTTGACTTTTGCTGAAATGTTGACTAAGTTTCTGAATTAGCCCAACTATTATTTTAATACATTATGTTTATATTCTGATACAGAAAACTTCTAAACCTCTCTAATTACATGAACTTAGAATTTCAAACAATTGAGGGCATACTATTTTTTTTGCTTTCAAAGTAATTTGTACTAAGCTTCCTCGCTCATCTCTACTTGATATTTATGTGTTTTTTTTCTCAACCATCACTTTGTCAGCCACTGTGTAATCCTGATTCCACACCATGTGCCCAACTAAAAATATGGACAGATTCTCTCCATTATTCTTTTTTTCTTTTAAAGAGAATTCTTAAATTTTTAAAAATTTATTGGAGGCAGAAGATACTCCTGGGCAGGCTCCATTTCACGACCCTGAGATCATGACCTGAGCCAAAATCAAGAATTGGACACTTAACCAACTGAGCCACTCAGGCACCTCTACATGATTCTTAAGATATAATAAACATATCAGTATGATTTTTACCACAGGTTTTTGTTTTGTTTTGTTTTTCATATCCCTGTGGAAATTTGAACACCAGTTCCCAAGGACGCAACTTTAATGAAATGATTAACTCATCATATACTCTTTGATCTTTTCCTCTTTACCAACATCGTGAGGCAATGTTGGCCAACATGCTCAATGTTTTTATGGTACCTGAAGATGATTGCCTGGAAAGTCTTCCCTAGTTGAATCTGCCTAAAGAACTTCCCTAGTGGATTTGCCCAAAGAACTCAGAGAGACTGATAATATACACATATAATAGGTTTGTCGAGAAGAGATGCTACAATACAGATACAGTGAGGATAACTTGTCATTTAAGAACACAAAAATGTCTGATCACTGGTTGAAATATTTATAAAATTCTGACAAGTATGTAGGACTTCCCTCTCCCTGCACTATTACAACAAAGAAATATTCAATTGAAGAAGCCCCGCTATGTGCCTTAGAGTTTTCTATATACATTAACATTTCGGCTAAACAGTATAGACAGTGTGTCTATACCCAAAACAAGGAAAATAAAACCATCCATTGGTGCAGAGGTGGGAGTACAAGGATACAGAATATAAACAACAAACATGTATATAAAGTATCAGGTGGAGACAAACGTTATGAGAAAGGAAATGAGGTAAACTGGTCAACATAGTTACAGTGATTGTAAAACTAAAACTGGAAAGATACTAAAGATGAGGCAGTCAAGGGGGTCCTCTCTAATAAGGAAGCATTTGAGCAAAGTTCTGAGCAAAGTGGGGGAATCGGCATGCATCTATCTAGACTCAGCAAGTATCAAGACTCGGGGTAAACAGAAGTTATTTCTAATCTGTGCATATGTGTAAGACACGTACCTAATAGAACAAATATATTTTTTAAGGATGGTTAGTAACATCACCAGTGAATTCTCTTCAATATGAAATAGCATTTAGGATCAACAAAAGGACTACCAACACCAGCCAAAGACATGATATTCAAAGTAACTCAGTTCCACTAAAATCAAATATATAAATATACATAAACACATATATATATTTGGAAATATATTTCAATTATATAAATATTTTAAAAATTTAGAGTTTGATTATGGTAGAAACTAAAGACAAAACTCTATAAAGAAGATATCTATCGATAGAACATAGGGTTAAGTAGGAGAGAGATCATGGCAATGGAAATTTTTGGCAATATATTTAGGGTGCAAACATTGGATGAAACATTAAAAAGATAAATTATGGGAAAAAGCAAAAGCCATATTTGGAATTTATAACAGAATTTAATATGTAAATAGTCACTTTATGAAAAAAATCCCTTACAATGAAACATGTAACAAAAAAATATTTTCAGGTCTTAGTCCATGTTCTCAAGCTCTAGCATCGACATCCAAATTCTCAAAATGCTTTAGAACCATAGGAATGTGTTGAAATGAGATTCTGCTATTCATAAATTAAGGTTAAAGTTTATGCATTCTGCAAGTAATCACCTTAGTGTAGTAGCATTTATGTTTCAGTTTCTGCTGCTTTGAAACTAAGTAATTACGAGCAAATATGATAGTTGAACTTAAGTAACTATGCGCAACTAGGCTAAACCTACAGCTCACCTCAGCCCAAGCCACTCTCTTTACCTCTTGTCATAATTAAATGAATACACGGACCCTGAATAATTTGATCCAGTAAATAGTGATACACAGCTCTGCTTCTTGGGCACGGACTCTTTTCCCAGTTCTTCAAGTCCCAGTAAGTAAGTGCTAACTTTTATATTTTTAAAAACAACAGGTCAGTTCAAAAGAGAAGTATTCCTTCTGGCTCACCATAAGTATTTATTACTCTGCCATTACTAAAACTGAAGATGCAGGGGGAGAGGCAAGGTGGTAGAGGAATGGGGGACTCTGTTTCAACTGGGACCCTGAATTTAGCTAGATATCTATCAAGCCACTCTGAATACCCATGAAATCAGTCTGAGATGTAGGATTATACAACTGGATCACTACAGGGGCAGAGGATCATCAGTCGAGATGATGCACCTTGCCAGGATTTTGGTTGATGTTTTTGGCTGTACATCCCCTCAACCACAACTCAACAGAGTATCTAGAAGGAGGAACTCCCAACAAAGAAAAAACCCAAAGACAATGGCCTCCCCTGCAGACCTAATGGATATGCATATATGCAAGATGTGAGAAACAGACCTCAGGGTAACAGTTATGGAGACAGTAGCTAGGTTGGAGAAAACCATTAATGGCAACATAGATTCCCTAAGGGCAGAAATGAAAGCTAATCAAGCTGAACTTAAAAATTCCATAAATGAGATGCAGTGAAACCTAGATTCTGTAACAGGTAGAGTAAACGAGGTAGAACAGTGAATTAGTGATCTAGAAGACACACTGATAGAAAGGAACAGGAAGAGGCCTGGAGCAAACCCCTTAAAATCCATGAAAACAGTATTAGAGAAATAAATGATGCCATGAAACATTCCAATGTCAGAATTATTGGGATCCTTGAGGGGGTGGAGAGAGAGAGGGGACTAGAGAATACATTTGAGCAAATCCTAGCTGAGAACTTCCCCAATCTGGGGAATGAAACAAGCATTTCTGTCTTAAAGGCAGAGATCAAGAAGATCCCAAGATCAAGAAGAAGAGACCAATGTCACAGGATGTAATAGTAAAACCTGCAAATCTCAAAACCAAGGAAACCATCTTAAGGGCAGTTAGGGGGAAGAGATTCCTTACATACATCCTTACATATGCTGGAGGAATAGCAGCATAATGTCAGACCTGTCCACAGAGACCTGGCAAGCCAGAAAGGGCTGGCAAGACATATTCAGGGTACTAAATGAAAAGAATATGCATTTATCTGGCAAGGCTGTCATTCAGAATGGATGGGGAGATAAGGAACTTCCAAGACTGGCAGAAATTGAAAGAATATGTGACCACTAAGCCAGATCTGCAAGAAATATTAAGGAGGATTCTATAAAAGAAGACCCCTAGAGTGATGGAGAACAGAAATTTACAGAGATAATCTATAGAAACAAGGACTTCACAGGCAACATGATGACAATAAAAACACGTCTTTCAATAATCACTCTCAACACGAAGGCCTAAATGCCATGAAAAGTCCCAGAGTTGCAGACTGGATAAAAAGACAGGACCCACCCATATGCTGTCTACAAGAGATTCATTTTGATCCAAGCCTCACTCAAAAAATCAAAAAATCAAAAGATCCCAAATTCAGCAACTAACTTTACATCTTAAAGAGAAAGAAAGAGAAAAAAATAACAAATGAGGCCTAAGCCATGCATGAGAAGAGAAATAATTAAGATAAGAGCAGAGATCAATGAATTAAAAACCAGAAATACAGTAGAACAGATCAATGAAACTAGAAGCTGGTTCTTTGAAAGAATTAATAAGATCAATAAACTACTGGCCAGACTTATCCAAAAGAAAAGAGAAAGGACCCAAATTAATAAAATTAGGAAAGAAAGGGGAGAGATCATGACATAACACCAAGAAAATACAAACAATTATCAGAAACTATTAACAACAACTATATGCCAATAAATTAAGCAACATGGAAGAAATGGATGCCTTCCTGGAAATCTATTAACTACCAAGACTGAAACAGAAAGAAACTGACAACGTGAACAGACCAATAACCAATAACGAGATTGAAGCAAAGATCAAAAACCTCCCAAAAAACAATACTCCAGGGCTTGACGGATTCTCTGGGGAAGTCTACCAAACATTCAAAGAAGAAACATTACCTACTCTCCTGAAGCTGTTTCAAAAAATAAAAAAAGAAGGATACCTTCCAGACTCATTCTATGAAGCCACTGTTACCTTGAGTAAGAGACCCCCATCGAAAAGGAGAACTTCAGACCAATATCCCTGACAATTATGGATCCCAAAATTCTCAACAAGATCCTGGCAAATAGGACCCAAAAGTACATTAAAAGAATTATCCATCATGACCAGGTGGGATTTATCCCTGGGATGTGATGGTGGTTCAACATTCACAAACCAATAAATGTGATAGAACACATTAATAAGAGGAGAGAGAAGAGCCATATGGTACTTTCAATTGATGTAGGAAAGCATTTGACAAAATACACTATCCTATCCTGATTAAAACTCTTCAGAGCATAGGGATACAGGGAACATTCCTCAATATCACAAAAACCATCTATGAAAAGCCCACAGTGAATATTATTCTCAATGCAGAAAAGATGAGAGCCTTTCCCTTAAGATCAGGAACATGACAAGGATGCCCACTCTCATTACCATTGTTCAACATAGAACTAGAAGTCCCAGCAAAAGCAATCAGACAGCAAAAAGAAATAAAAGGTATTCAAATTGGCAAAGAAGTCAAACTCTCTCTCTTTGCAGATGACATGATATTTTATGTGGAAAAACCAAGACTCCACCCTCAAATTACTAGAACTCATATAATTCAGTAATGTGGCAAGACACAAAATCAATGCACAGAAATCACTTGCTTTCCTATACACTAACAATGTAACTGTAGAAAGAGAAATTAGGGAATCGATTCCATTTACAATAGCACCAAAAAAGCATAACGTACCTTGGAATAAACCTAACCAAAGAAGTGAATGATCTGTACTCCAGAAACTACAGAACACTTATCAATGAAATTGAAGCAGACACAAAAATATGGAAAAACAGTCCATGCTCATGGATTGGAAAAATAAATATCATTAAAATGTGTATGTTGCCCAGCACAATCTATACTTCTAACGTCATCCTGATCAAACTTCCATTGGCATTTTTCAAAGAGCTGGAACAAACAATCCTAAAATTTGTATGGAACCAGAAAAGATCCCAAATCACCAAGGAAATGTTGAAGAGAAACAATGCTGTGGGCATCATGTTGCCTAATTTCAAGCTATACTACAAAGCTGTCATCACCAAGACAGCATGGTACCAGCACAAAAAAAGACACACAGATCAATGGAAAAGAATAGAGAGCAGAGATATGGACCCTCAACCCCATGGTCAACTAATCTTCAACAAGGCAGGAAAAAATATTCAGTGGAAAAAAGACATTCTCTTCAATAAATGGTGCTGGGGAAAAAGGTCAGCTACATACAGAAGGAATGAAACTCGACCATTCTCTTATACCATAAACAAAGATAAACTCTAAGTGGATGAAAGACCTCAATGTGAAACAGGAATCCATCAAAATCTTAGAAGAGAACATAGGCAGTAACCTCTTCTCCACTGACCACAGCAATTTCTTTCAAGACAACATCTCCAAAGGCAAGAGAAACAAAAGTGAAAATGAACTTTTAGGACTTCAACAAGATAAAAAGCCTCTGCAGGGCAAAGGAAACAGTTAACAAAACAAAAAGGAAACCCAGAGAATGGAGAAGATATTTACAAATGATACTACAGATAGAGGGCTGATATCCAAGATCTGTAAAGAACTTCTCCAAACTCAACATCAAAAAAAAAAGTCAAAAAATGGGCAGAAGACATGAACAAACACGTCTCCAAAGAAGACAAACAAATGGCTAACAGACCCATGAAAAAATGTTCATTAGCCATCAGGGAAATTCAAATCAAAACCACATTGAGATACCACCTTACACCAGTTAGAATGGCAAAAATGGACAAGGCAAGAAAGAACAAATGTTGGAGAGGTTACAGAGAATGAGGAACCCTCTTACAATGACAATGACTTTGGAAAACAAGTGGCAGCTCCTCAAAAAGTTAAAAATAGATCTACCCTATCACCCACCAATTGCACTACTTGGCATTTACGCCAAAGATACAGATGAAGTGAAAAGAAGGACCATATGCACCCCAATGTTCATAGCAGCAATGTGCACAATAGACAAACTGTGGAAAGAGCCGAGATGTCCTTCAACAGAAGAATGGATAAAGAAGATGTGGTCTGTATATACAATGGAATACTACTCAGCCATCAGAAAGGGTGAATACACTCAATTTTTGCATCAACATGGATGGGGCTGGAGCAGATTATGCTAAATGAAATAAGTCAAGCAGAGAGAGTCAACTATCATATGGTTTCACTTATTTGTGGAGCATAAGGAATAGCATGGAGGACATCAGGAGAAGGAAGGAAAAAATGAAGAGGGGGAAATCAAAGGGGAAGACAAACCATGAGAGACTATGGACTCTGAGAAATAAAATGAGGTTTTAGAAGGGAGAGGGGTAGGGGGATGGGTGAGCCCGGTGATGGGTATTAAGGAGGGCATGGATTGCTTGGAGCACTGGGTGTTCCACACAAACAATGAATCACAAAACACTACATCAAAAACTAATGATGTATTGTATGGTGACTAACATAGCAAAAAAAAAAAATTTTTAAGTGAAAATATAATTTCTAAGTACCAAACACTTTCTAAGTACCAAAAGTTTCTAAGTACCAAATTTTTAGTATACTACGTAATTAATGGAAAAAATAGTTATCATGCTTGTCAACACCTTCTTATAAACTTTCCTTCTACTTGCAAAGCAATTAAGTTATCTTCTGGCACTCTCTTTCTTTAAAACTAAATAACCTTGATTATGTACCCTGTTATTATATCTCTAAATCTGTCCTTTGAGAGTCTTCTCTTCACAGCCCATAATTTCTTTATGTGTCTTTTGAATGAAGGTAATTTTAAAAAGCATCCATCTTAACCTTTTAAAAAACATTAAGTATATATGAAAGAGAGAACTTTGGTTCCTTTAAGAAACCTAACTACTCCTTCCTTCCTTTTAGTACATCCCTCCAAAAAGCAAATGGCTACACTATAAAAATATTCATAAACATCTGTAGTACTAGTAATGTTATGAAATACCAAGATCTTAAAATCTACATCAATAAGAAGCACTACAAGTTACAAGAAGTTCCAGACACATGCCTTGCTGGGCTTTGCTAAATGAACCTCCCGAGCAGGATTTCCCAATTTCCTCACTGCTGAGGACTCACTTGAGAGAGAGATGCTAAGTGAAGATTCTGCATCCTCGGATGTGGGGTCGGGAGTCTGCATTCCTAATCAGCTGCCAGGTGTTGCTCGTGCTGCTGGCCCACAGGCCCCACCTGAAGTTGCAAGGTTATGAACTACCATATTCTTGTTCGGCATAAAAGAGATACGAATCCACATAAAAATTTCTTGAAATCTAGATAATGTGATTTTGTAAGACATGAAATTACTCTCCGAGAACTCGCTTATCACAAAAGTGCATTGGCATGCCAGGTATCTGTTACTTTATTTGTGACCTGCATCTGTTTTCTAAGGGTGGGAAAACAAACAAACAAACAAACAAAACACTTCTAAATGTAAATCGTGCAACAACATACTTATGCTCACTGTCATATGCCAAGTAAAAAAAGTTCTAAGCTAACCAAACCATTCCCTTGTCCAGGAATGCAAGAGACCTATTTTGGAAGGAAAACTAGAATTTAAAGCACGTGAGAAAAGGCACAATCCAAATCACGTCTTTCGTGCAGATACAGTGTAATTTCGTACTTAAACGAACCTCCACTCTGCGGTAAATCGGTGTTAAACTGTCAAGTCAAAAACGGGGAGTACCGCGGTTTCATCCTAACCGCAAGCTCATCAGTGAGCCTAAGGCTGTGCGTCATCTCTCCGCAGTTCCACCCGCGCATCTGAGAGGCAGTTTTGTCTGTGCTGAGTGGGAAGCAGGTAAGCCAAGCAGAGGTGAGCCTCACTAGCGCCACCAGCAGAACATCGTGATCCGCCCTGTCCAGCTTCCCCCTGTGATGGCTAGGGCTCTGCACTCCTCAGCCTGCACGTGCATTTAGAGACTATCATTTCCAGAAGGGCTGTTTGGTGACTATAATCTGGGCAAAGAGTAGGACTAACTTTACAAAAGTTCTCTCCTACAACTTACAGTGAAGATATTATAAGGAAGTATATTGTGATTATTTCTTTCTCATGGATGTTCACAGATTATACTTATAATGACCCGAAGCTAGAAAAACTTACAAGTAGAAAACGGGACTGAAAAACCCTTCATGTCATCCTGGCATTTGCATCTAATTCTTAAGTAACGAGGTCTGTGATTTTATTGAAGCACATGCCCGTCTTCTTCAGTTGTTAACTTTTCACATACTCGTCATCATGGGCATCATGGGCACATGGGCACACTTCCTTTTCATCCTCCACTGGCTCGTGGTATTTTACTCTGGAAAGGTCAAACTCCCTCACTTTCAGAAACAAATTCCAGCCAATGTGTCAACAGCTGAAATTATGCCTGTAAGTCAGAACACTGCGGCTGCTACCATCAACCACTCACTTCCGCCAAAGCACGCAGCCCGACTACTACGCAATAGGCTACATATCATGCTGCGTGAGCTCTGCCCAACAGGGGGCTCTCCTTCTGCAACAAAGAAGGCCCTGGAGATCATCCAGAAGGCACTAGGACCTGACATGGCCGTACTTCTGACCTCTTACACATGACTGAAGCCTAACACTTAACTGTTCTTCACAAAATATTAAGAGACTTAGAAATGCAAATCTAAAAATGAGAGGCTGGCAGAGTTTTCTGTTGGGAGTTCTAGGCAACTTTGGCAAGTGCTCCTATCTACTGCATCCCAGCTCTTTGGATGACTCACACGAGCTTTGGTATGAGAAGGAAGAGAAATGCGTGATGGCTTTGTGGAAAAATTACGGTCAAAGTTAATTACACAATCACGACAGGCTTCCTGAGTGCCTTAATGTAATGACTCCCTGAAGTTATAAAAACTAAAAGTTCCAACATTTCTTTCCTAGACTTTCAGTTTCAGAGGAAAAAAAAAAAAAATGCATGAACACGTGTGTACACACACACCAGGACATTATAAATACATTTTGAAGAGTTATGTCCTTAGAATTTCCATGTCATTAAATTGTAAAATTTGTATTTAATGAGAAAGACCTATCTGTTGAAGACAAAAAAATATTTTTGCTTTTCTCTTACCAAAATAATGAATAATAATTCATTCTCTTTACATGTATCAATTTCAGGCATTTTATAGCTCCAAATATAGCATGGTAATTAATAAAGCTGAAGAATTTCTTTTAAACTATTAAGTTTATTTGGTTGATATTAAATATTATATAAAGGCAATTAAGAGCATATAGTTGATAGGAGCAAAAGAGGCACGATAAAGCAAGTAAATACATATATTAAAAGAAAATATATTACCTAGGCAGAATGTATAATCCATTATAATGTTTAAGTGTTCAGATGCAATTTTAAGAACAATCCAATTCATATGTGATTTTTCAAGCCAAAATACGGAAATATTTACTGAAAGAATCCCTCCACCAAAACAAAAAATAATTCTTTTTGTAAAAATGAATAAATCTAGGTTTAAAAGTAATTTCTTTTTGCTTTTATAACCTAATCATATTCTATCTTAGAAATTCTAACAATTCCAATATTTTGAAATATATCAGATTTCACAATAAAATCAGTAAATACATTTTATATTTTCCTCAGCATTCAGCCACATAACTTTGTGCTTATATCTAGACTCATACACAAAGATGGCTGTGCTCCAATTTTGTCTTCTAAGAACAGTAATAGTACCTACCTCACAAGGCAGCTGTAAAGACTAAATGAGTTACCATGGAAAACACAGACAGTAGTTCCTGCCACAAAAGCAGTGTTAAAAAAAAAAAAATCACACTGAAAAGTCCCTATGACTTGTGATTAAAGGAAGGTTAATACATAAATAAGATAAAAAATGAACACATAACTACCTGAGATCTTGTTCATACTGATTAGTGAAGGGCAAATTTATGCCTGGAATAATCAGCTCACTTAAAATCAATCAGTGACTTTTCAATCATGAAAATGCACTAACGATTTTTCTGAAATAATAAAATCAAACAACAGTACACAGTTAATAAAAAATTCAGAATATAGTTGGCAAAAATGTCTTTTTATGGTAAATGAGGATCATAAATGATGAAAGTAAATTAAAGGAGCTAATTGAAACTAAACAAGACAATATACAGGAGCTGAGACCAGCAATAAATTTCTCTAGGAGGAGAGTGGGAAATCACAATGGCTTCATCTTTCAAATAGCTTCCTGTATTATTTGCCTTACAGATCTCCCTGGGTGGTGCATTTTCCAGTATCATCCTTCTTCCTGATTTTTTAATACATAACTGGATATTTTCATATTTAACTTGAGATATTGAGATACACTATTTCCAGTTCTTTCTACAATCAACATATTCCATTTGCCAATGCACCTGTAGCTACACAGTCAAGCTGCATCAAGTAAGGACGCACAAGTATGGATCTGAGAAGAGCTGTCAATGAACCAACAAGGTCTACTGGCTCACAGAAACCACAAGGAAGTATCTTGCAATTATGTTTCTTAAGAAGTCAGTTAACAATTTTCTTTAAAACAATACATATTTAAAAGCCTTAGTATTTTTAAGAAAAGTAATGGTCTTTAAGACTTGTCAGGCAATTAACAATCCCAATGTCAATCCCATCTAAGTGATTTAATTAAGAAAGATCCATTAATTGCTGGTTAAATGTGGAAACCACAACATTCAAATCCATTTCTGCTGTTTAAAAAAAATTATTTTTAAAGCATATTTATTAATAGCATTGTTTAGTTTCTAGCTAAGGCAGATGCTACTGATGTCCCATCCATTATTTCCATGCACGCCAGCCCAAATTTAACTGCCTGACATTTCTGCAAGCCCTCTGCCTGTGTACTTGTTGGCCTGGGAACCCCAGAGAATTGATGTCCCCTGGGAGCAACAATTAACTTTAAATACTTCAGCCCATTTTCCTCTTGGAAGGGATAACTCTGACTCATGTAATGTACAGATTCTTAGAACTACCCAGAGCATTAAGCTGTACTCATGCAGAATGGTGATTTATTTGATAAACCATCAAATAAATTATTATTTATTTACTATTTATTTTCTCTCTCTCTCTCTCTTTTAAACTTCTCACACTTCTCTAAGTATTTCCTAGAGTTACTTTCTCAATAGATGATTTGTACTTAAATCTTTGTCTCAGAGACTGTTTCTGGGGGAATCCAGTCTAAGTTGATACTCGCAGAGGTTTTAGGAAGCAGATCCTCGGGATGGGATTGTAGAATTAAATCAACACTCACCAACCACATGACAACAAAGACTCCACTGGGAACTGACCGTATACCCGTCATAACTAGAGTCAAGAAAACCCCTCAGAGGCTGTAGCATCACAAATTCTAAGCATTTCACCTCCAGTGATTGGAACACAATATAGATTGAAGGGGAGGTGCCTACCATTTCAGATATATAGTCGCAGTATTAATCATAAAGGCTTGGAGTTGGTGGGTTGTTGTTATATTCACTGAAGAAAATGATAACATCAAGTCAGTGAACTATCAACTGAAGGCAGAGTGTGAACCGCAGAAGACTTCTAGGGCAAACAATGAAGAGATTCCCATCTCCTGTTGTGAAGTCAACGTTTGCCAGAAATAGGCACAGACATGCTTTTCAGAGCACGTCCTTAAAAAGGACGCTGCATTTGGAGCCTTGTCAGGCTTCTGTGTTACAGTTGGGGCAATGCTAGGCAAATCACGGGACCCTAAGTGTAGAATATCCAGGTGAGTGCAACTGAGAACCATGAACTTCCAGATTCCCCTATAACCTCTGGATAGGCAGAAGTAACCTCTTCCACCTAGAAGGCAGTAGTTTGTCTGTTCCTAAACACCATAAAAGATGACAGGGGTTCTCCTGAAGATCTGATCTTATTTCCCCTCATGGCTTTAAGCAACAAATAGGTAAGGTCTCAAAACGTCCCATCTGGCAAAGAAGTCTCTGCTCCAGGAAAACAAAAACAAGGAGAGAGAGAGAGAGAGAGAGACACTACTCAACAAAAGAGATACAAGATCTGCATAGTAGGAACCAGAAGGTCCTAGGAGGATATGCAGGGAAGAGATGCTGAGGGATCATGAGGCAACATACACCCAGTCAGCAGTGTGGTATGGAGGAGTAAGCAGCTTGAGAGAAGAGACACACAGACTCCTACACAGTGGCAAATGGCTTGAATGGTTGACCACTGCCCTGGAGGAGCCAGGCTGGAAGACCTTCCCCCAAACAAAGTATCCTGGAGAAGCAGCATGAGGATGTACCTACAGATTAGGCATGGAAAGTGCAAATTGCTCTGTTTCACATCAACAACTACTAAAGAGCATTCATCACAAAGTACTGAACAACTGGGTAGATGAGTTGTCACTGGAGGTCATCCAACCTTTTTGTGTGGCAAATGTAGTGATTGCAAAAGGGGCCCATAAATGCTGTAGCAGGGTAGTGGGGAAGGGAGCAGGGAGTGGGGGAGACAGAAACAGACACACAGAGAGAAAAAAAGACACGAGAGAATATTATACTTGGGCCTAAAAGCATGGGCTGTTTCTCACCTAGTGTAATATAGCTACAGGCACTGGTGAATGACCAACCAATTGTCCAATGCTTATTCTTCAATACAATACCACCTTTCAAAAAGACAACCAACAACGTCATGTCAATTAGATAATCATCAATTTCATACCTCTAGAGGGGGTGGGATACATTGTTTCTTGTTACTGACAAACATTCCACTTATGAGTTCCTTTCTTGTTCATGGTGCCTCTCCCAGGTACACATACTACCTGATTCACTATCATGGGATATCACCATGGGGTTGTGCATCAGCTGCATAACCAAGAACCTCTTTTATGGGAAATGAGGTCCAATAATGGGCACATGAACACGGGATCCATTGGGGCCACCATTTACAGCCCTATTTAGGAGCTGCCCACGTGATAAAACACTTGGGCCGTCTCTTAAATGCACAATGAAGGCTCTAGCTTGGGGATGATAGTCTTTGAGTTGAAATGTAGTCTTTCAAGATATAAAATGTACTCTCAACTACGGTGCTATGTTCATTGATGTGCTGGCACCAGCTTGTATCTGCTCATTTAAAAATAAATAAATTTAAAAAGTATATTTTTCAGGAATCATTAAAGCCGGATGACCTCACATAATAGGTAGCTTGAAATCAGCCGCGGTGGGAGTATTTATATTATGAAAATTAACAAATGCTACAGATCAGGTTGCCCCTCCCCACACTGGCTCTGCCCCAAAAAGGCAGAATGAAGGAGTGTGGGAACTAAGGGATGGATGTGGGAGCAGCGTCTCTCACCACCACAGAGAGTGAGCTACCTGGGAAATCTGCTCACTCTGTCTCTGCAACTTTAGGCTCTACTGACCACAAATGTTCTACTTTCCACGTGGGGGTATAAAGCTGAGGTGGTGCTCCCACCAGGGTAACATTAAGAATTTCATTTAACCTAAATCTATACCTACTATCTCGATATTTTGGATTTCTCAAGCCAGTAAAACTACATGCAAAAAAAAATCTGGTAGAACTCTAGCTGACAAGGAGATCGTCATGAAGGCTGTTCCTACATAATGTGGGGAAAGCAGAACCAAGCATAAAACTCAGAGGACTCATTCAAGCCCTTCCGTTCTCGGTGAAGACTAGACAATTTCAGGAGCCACTGTGAAATGCACACACAGAGACTGTGCATTCTCAGGCCTCTGGGTTTCAAATTCAGGGCATCTCACTAATCAAGCTGCCGACAAGAGAGTTAATGTGCAGGGAAATTAGAAAGGGTATGAGAGAAGAAAAACGATAAGTATAAATTATGGACCTTTGTTCTAATGCTAGCAACCCTCCTTCGTGATGTATTCTCAGCTGGGCTTTTTGGTTTGTTTGTTGTTTTAATTGTGAGCAGTCACCTGTCTTAAAGGATCAGTGACTGGATAAAGAGGGCACTGGTGAGGTTTCTCACTACCATTACCTACAACTTTTGGTCTCAGTTTCCCCTCCTGTGGCCAAAATCTACTCTGCCCACATATGGGGAACGCTAACACAGAAAACCCCAGATCTTTAGGGATTTTGGCAGAATAACTTTGAAGTTCATATTCTAAGCAGCTTCTGGGATTCTTTAGTAGTAGATTCTTAGTAGGATAAAGTTCCTTTAAATGAAGTTGAGATCCTTTAATCGGTTATCTCCTTTCTCTTGACTCAATTCCACACTCCTTTAACTGGTAGTATTTCCTGGGATCATGTCCCAAATCAACTACCAGACTTTGAATCCATGAGTGAGAATCAGGCAGAAGCCAGTTTAAGACAATGACCATATTTAATATCTGTTGGTTTTATATAAATTTTATTAGATAGGCCGAATCCATATCAAATTTAATGTTTTTACAACTTTCTCTTTTGTTATGTTTTGTGATAAATGATACAAGTGAACCTAAATAACTACCTTTCTGATCATTTGAGAGACTACATTTTACCTGTTCACATTTTGTTAGGTGCTGAGCAAACGTAGAGAGCAGAGTATAAAATAAGACTAGGATGAATCAGATCTTAGGCAGTATCAAGCTTTATGAAATAATATCAAGGATACAGCCAAGCTAAAGGATTGTGAAGGTTCGGGTAAAGCAGAGCAAAATCTGGACAATGACTGTGGGTCCCCAGAGGTTATGGGCTGAATTGCATCTCTTCAAATTCATATGTTGAAGTCCGAACCCCTAGTGCCTCAGAATGTAACAGTATTCAAGGATAAGGTCTTCGAAGAGGTGGTTAGGTTATAATTAGGCTATTAGGATAAGGACATCATCTACTAGGACTGGTGTCCATATAAGAAGAGACACCAGGGATGTACACGGACAGATCACCATCTAAAGACATGGCAACAGGCAGTCATCTGCCAGCCAAGGAAGGAGGCAGCAGGAGAAACTGACCCTGCCAGCACCTTGACCTTGGAGTTCCAGCCTACAGAACCATGAAAAAATACTTTTCTATAGTTTGAGCTACCCAATCTGTCTCATTCTGTTACAGCAGCCTTAGGAAACTAAAAGACCAGGTCGTGCCTCACTGTGGTGGAGACACACGTGTGGCCCAGAAAAGAAGAAGTCTCCAAAAAGGAGGTTTGCAGACTTCCTTGCATGTATCACCTATGGAACATTTTTACAAAGTCTTGCCTCATTGATC
The DNA here is from genome assembly GCF_009829155.1 of Mustela erminea. Taxonomy (NCBI): domain Eukaryota; kingdom Metazoa; phylum Chordata; class Mammalia; order Carnivora; family Mustelidae; genus Mustela; species Mustela erminea. Next base: position 80,592,482 of record NC_045624.1, on the reverse strand, counting down.
TTGGGTTCTATAGCTACCCTCAGCCAGTGATATCCTGCAAAAAGCATTTTAGTTATAAATCCCCTTCCTTTTCGTAAACATCATACATAAAGTTACCTGGAGTTCAGGCTAACAGAGAGATAATACTTGATTCTCTTGACTACTTTCTTCCTAGGGGTGCCCTTCCAGTGAAGGAAGTTGCTTTAACTTCATCCTCCCAAGGGGTTTCAAAGACAAATCTCTTCTTTTATGTTCAATACAAAATGACCTCACCACAAATTGCTCATTTTCATCTCTGTCAATATAACCACTTCAAATGTGAATCATATACCAATAAATGATCATGAAATATCTTGCTTAAATTCTGAGATGTGCTAACATTCATTTAGTCTGTTTTATTTGCTTTAGAGTTTGACTTTCTTTACCTATGAGTAAGAAGGTCTACTATGGTTCTTTGGAAATAAGATTTTTAAAAAAGCACATTGACTTATCAGTTCTTAAAGTAACAATACTTTGAAAACATAATACATTATTATAATTATTAATACATTATGAGGATACATAATACATTATTAGGATACAGTGGCATTTTCCACAAAGATGGAAAAAATAACACTACGATTTATATGGAATCACAAAAGACCATGAAAAGCGAAAGCAATCTTGAGGAAGAAGAATGAATCTGGAGATACCACAATCCTGTATTTCAAGATATACTACAAAGTAATCAGAACAGTGTGGTACAGACACATAGATCAATGGAAAACAGACACATGGATCAATGGAACATTGATCAATGGATCAATGTCCAATGATCAATGATCAATGGAACATTATTTCTGGAGTCTTCCAGAAATAAATCCATGACAAAAGAGGCAAGAATATACAATGGAGAAAAGATGGTCTCTCCAACAAACAGTGTTAGAAAAACTGGACAGCCACATGCAAAAGAATGAAACTGGACCATCTTCTCACACCATATGCAAATAAACTCAAAATGGGTTCAAGAACTAACTGTGAGATCTGAAACCAGGCAGTCGCTTCTCTGACATTAGCCATAGCAACATTTTTCTAGATATAGCTGCTAAGACAATCAACTATTGGGACTATATCAAAATAAAAAGCTTCTGCAAAACAAAGGAAACAAAAACAAAATAATAGAAGCAACCTACTAAATGGGTGAAGAGATCTGCAAATGATATATCCAGTAAGTGGTTCATACCCAAAATACATAACTCCTGTAACTCAAAACCCTCCCCCACCAAAAATACAAAAAACAAATAACCCAAGTAAATAATGGGCAGAGGCCCTGAATATATTTTTCCAAAGAAGACAGACAGACGGCCAACAGACAAATGAAAAGATGCTCAACTTCACTCATCATCAGGGAATACATATCAAAACCACAAACAGATATTGCCTTAGACCTGTCAGAGTGGCTAATGTGAAAAAGACAAAAAAAAAAAAAAATCAAGAGTTGGGGAGGATGTGGTGAAAAAGAAACTTTCATGCGCTACTGCTGAAACGTAAATTGGTGCAGGCACTGTGGAATACAACATGGACATTCCTCAAAAAATTAAAAACACAAATACTACATGATCCAGTAATTCCAATACTAGGTATTTACCCAAAGTATATAAAAGCACTAATTCAAAAAGATATATGTACCCCTATGTTTACTGCAACATTATTTATTATAACCTAGATATGAAAGTGACCCAAGTATCAACCAAAGGATGAATGGATAAAGACAGAATGAGATACACACACTGGAATATGACTCAGCACCCCCCCCCCAAAATCTTGCCATTTGGGACGACATGGGTAGACCTAGAAAGTATTATGCTAAGTAAAATGTCAGGTGGAGAAAAACAAATACCATATAATTTTACTTATATGTAGAATCTAAAAACCAAAACAAATGAACAAATACCCAAGAGACTCTTAAATACAAAGAACAAACCAGTGGTTGCCAGAAGGGAGGTGGGTGGGGTGAATGGGTAAAATAAAGGGGATTAAGAGGGACAAACTTCCTATTATAAAATAAATAGGTCACAGAGATGAGAAGTACAGAATGGGGAATATAGTTAACAATATTTTATTAACATTGTACGGTGATAGATGGTGACAACACATACCATTGTGATAACGTATAGAATTTAATCAATATGTTGTATACCTGCCACTAACGTAACACTGTGTAGCGTAATTACACTTCAGTTTAAAAAACCCTAATACATTATGGGTACATGTCCAGTGTGAAAAATTGAGTATTATAATGAAGAAAGCATTGCCATCTAATGATGCTGCCAAGTTGCTACTTATTAGGAGTTACAGCGAACAGCAAGTACAGGGTTCATGTCACCTGTTTAAGCTCCTTGGTGTGAGGGGAGAGTATCTGCCGTGTTTTTTTTCTTCATTATTACTTCAATTACTTCACTCATGGGAAAAGCCTTAGACATGCAAAAAGAACCTTGGCATGGAAGCATAGGAGAATTAGCAACAAGCAGAGGACTGCTCAGTAAGACAGCTTTATAACAGATCAGACCTACCTCAGCCTATCAGTGATAAAACACTATGAAATATTTAAAATCAGAGGGAGAAAGAAATTGCAGAAATAATTCCACAAAAATGAAGTCATCTTATACTTACTGAAGCCACATTCACAAAATCGTCATCTGAGAGGGTTTCCAACATTTCGGAGACAGATGTTCGGATCAGTTTAAGTGTCAATCCGCTGACACTTCCACTCCTATAAAACAATGGGTCCATGACCACATACTGAAGCAACACCACACATCCTAACAAAAGGAGACTTTCCCACTAACTCTAGGTCATTTATATAATACTAAATAATTTTATCTTCAAAATTTAGTAAAGAGAGTCACATTTCTGATGGAGTAGAAATATATTGTAAGGAATTTTATCTTTTTTATCAGCATCAGAATGTATACATTTCTAACTATAATGATGAAAACTGTATGTCCAGGGATGATTTTAAGAAATTACAGATACTCATGACATATTTACTTATTGAAGAAATAGATACCGAATACCAGCTCTGTTAGCCAGGTTGAAGGGCTCTAGCCCTTATTTCTCTCCTCTACATATTCTACAGATCCTCGGCGACCTCATCTCACCGTGAGACTCACCTCTAGGCAACTAACTCCCCCTTCTTCGTCTCTAGAGCTCTCAACTTTTCCCCACTTTTAGACTTCTGGCTTTGTTAAACAACTACAGGGTCAATATACAGAATGGCAAACTACGCCCACACATTATTTTTTTCCCTATTAATGATCTTAGGACCAATCTGACTGGATTTCAGTCATCCAATTTCCTCCTTCCTCTCACCTTTCTCACCCTTTCAGACAACCTCTCTTTTTCATTCCATTTCTCAGTTCCCCAAGAGTGGCCTCTTCTCCATCTTCTCTCCACCCTGTGTCAGGTGCGTCTTACCTGAAGACCCTGAGCTTCGGTAACAGCCACTCCATCCAACTCTTAGCCTCTACTCCTCGCCATGCAAACAGATGAAAATTCTAGAAACACATCTTGAGCTAATACTGTTAATAGTTCATAGTTACCTACTAACTAGCCAGTGATCACAAGAGCTCTGTATTCAAAGACTTTCATTCCCTTCCTCCCTTCCTGCCTTCCTTCCTTCCTTACTTTCTTCTGCTCAATACAGTGCCTCCAAATGCTTTCACCTACGTCACTTCGCTCCTGTCAATTCTTCCACCGGAAATTCCATTCTCTGTCCTCTCCTCTCCCATGCCCACCTTGTGAAATCAATTCTAATTTTACTTCCTTAGTGTTAAGTTTTTTCTGACACTTTCAATGAGAGTGTTATTCCCTATGGACTCTTAGTACTGGGCCATACTTTACGTCTATCACCTCCTACAATTATTTTAGTTACTTGGGAATATGGTTAAGTTTCACTAATACACTTGAATTATTTTTGAGAGACATCTTAATCATCTTTGTCTCTACATTATCACATCGTATAAAGGAGACCTTCCATACATGTTTGTTGAAATAATTTTTAAAAATGCTATTTGAACTTGATATGCATTTTTAATCTTCTAATATACGTGTGGATTCTAAAGATTTTAATATGAAGAATTATTTCTGGGAATTATCACATATCCAAAAAGCTAATACCATATTGAATCACCACTTAGGTTTATACTTAAGAAGAATATCAAGGATTAGCATATAACTCCATAATAATTTAATTAAAATATGTTCTGATTTACATATATTTTAAGAAATGAAATGTGAATTAACATGTAAGTTAATATGTTGAATTCCTTTATCTTTTCTTTCTCAGACTACATGATAGGTTTTTAACTTGTTTATTTCAGATCATTTTTAAATGTTTTCAAATGATGATATTAGCTTGTGGTATGGATTTAGCTGTCTACAAAACATTGGATTCTGTTTCTTCCAGTATGACAAAGAACTTAAGAAGATTTAACTTTTTCTCTCAAGGAAAATAAGCATTTTATACCTCTTGTTTTTTAACTCCTTGGCATTGCTTTTAAAAACTTATTACATTCTATATACTACAATTTCATCTTAAATTTTATTAGAAGATTACACACACATACCCCTTAACTTGAAGGGATGTAAAAAAAATAAAATGACCAATACAAAAACTCATGCAATTCCTTCCTATATACCAGCATTTCCCTATAAAAAGTCCCAGTATTGGCGTTTAATATATTTTATATTTATCTATTGTGTGGCTAAATTCCTATAAATTATGTGAATCATTAGTAGCTAAATGCCAACTTATTTTTTCTTTTTTTTTGGTACCAGGAACTGCTAAGTTTTAGCAACCAAATACTTTATCCTGTTTAAAATGTAAAGCAAAAATTTGAAATAAAAGAATAATTTTTCAAAAAGCTCAGACATTAGAAATATGCCATAATTTTCACTTCCAGTGTAGATTCTTATTTTCTGTAAGCTAATTTTTGTTTTGTTATTACCTTGATATGGCTTTTTTCCCCTGGATATAAAGTCATCATAATTTCTCTTTGCTTTTTTTTTTTTTTTAACCCAACCTAATTCCAACATATTACTGTTATCTTCCTATCTTCCTAAATTTTCAGTATATAAAGAGAGAATATTTAACTACTCACACATCAACCAGGATAAGCATGTCCTTAGGTGATGCAGCTCCTTGGATGTACCTGAAACAAAGACCATATGAATACTTTTTTCTCTTGAAAACTATTAAACATTGATATGTTTTGAATTGGCATTCACTGATTTTTTTTTTTTTTTTTTTAGATCAGGTATTTTTTTCAAGCATCTCAGTAGGCAATGTGTTTTCACTTCCAGTTCTACAATGTCAATTTTTAAAAAGCTCCATTTAACATAATAGAGATGTCAGAGGCAGAATATGTTTCACAGATAAAACAAGAGATCAAGAGATGTGTTCTAATATTAGAAGCAAAAGAAATTACCACCTGGATATGGAAAAAATATATATATGTATACATATATGTATACATATATGTGTATACACACACACACACACACGTGGGATAATGGAGTTTAGGATACACACACACACACATGTGTGTGTGTGTGTGTGTATGTGTGTATCCTAAACTCCAGTTTATTGACCATGGGGTTTAAAACTCACTCTAAGGAATTATAAGATTATATCCTATTTTTCAATGCAGAAAATAAACACAGCAAGAGCTAGGTGGTCTAGGAATGTGAGAAGACAACTATCAACAGAGAAGAAATACTAAGGGGTAATACAAAGTGATGATAAAGTGATTGAAAACAGAGTAATGTATAACATTCCCAAGAGTTTCAGGTGGTGCCTCTCAGAACTTTAGTGTCTGAGAATCACCTGGAGAACCAGTTCAAAATATGGATTCTCACATTGCCCCCCAGCCCAACTGTAGCGATAAATTGAATTGCAGGTGAGTGATCCCCCAAAGTTCATGCTGCTTGGCCACAACCTGATTGGCGGGAGTTGGGGGGGGGGGGTGTTCCGATTTATCCAACAGGAAAAGCTAAACCTGAACTCAACGTTTTAGTTATCTTTGAGGCCTCTCTGCAGAAAACCTGCCAATTCGTTTTCAGACAACATCCAACACAGTGAGTATCTACTCAGGACTACGTGTTCATGAAACAGAGTTTATAACATACACCCAAGTCCATTTCTCTGTAAGAAGGTGAAAGGGGGGTGCCTGGGTGGCTCAGTGGGTTAAAGCCTCTGCCTTCAGCTCAGATCGTGTTCCCGGGGTCCTGGGATCCAGCCCCACGTCAGTCTCTCTGCTCCGCAGGGAGCCTGCTTCCTCCTCTCTCTCTCTCTCTGCCTGCCTCTCTGCCTACTTGTCATCTCTATCTATCAAAGAAATAAATAAAATTAAAAAAAAAAAAGAAGGTGAAAGGGGCAGGTTTGCTGGGCTATTCCAATGAAAGACAAATCTAGTTCAAGTCCAGCATCTGCAGTGGTCCAGCCATACTTCTCCATTGGGATATGAGAGGACAGGCTAGTAGGTTGGCACATTGCTTCTAAGGTCTTCCCCAAAACAACAGTTTCTAAACCCTATCTATGTGATATCCCAGTCTTGGCCTCCATTCAACAACCCATAGGTCCAGGGCCACCACACCTAGAGAAATATTAACAAGAATATTATGTGGATTAATAATATCTGATACTATCATTTGTGGCTGGTGTTCATGTAAATCGCTACTGGAATGGTTAACAGGACATTTTAAAAGTTGAGAATATATTTCTTCAGTTCAATCATCATGCATCTTGGAATTTGTTTAAACCCTCACAAGTAGAAATAATCTAAATGTCCAATACAGTAGTAGATTTTCAAAATAAGTTACCATATAATTATGCTAAAATGACGTTAAGCATGTCTCTCATGCATAAGCACTCAAAGGTATTGATATGAAAGAACAGGTTACAAAGCAGTGTACTGTACAAAATATGAACCCATTTAAAAAAAGATCAATCCTCACATTAAATACATTTTTTAAAAATGGAAATAAAACGCACAAGTTTAATAGTTGTTTCCCAGTGAGTGCAATCGTGAGCTATTTGCTATTTTTTGAGGTACATGTTAAGAGAAGAGTTGGCTTTAGTAGTGAGGAACAAAGCAGCTTTCCTTTTGGGAGAATGAAACCTAAGCTATGTGACCATGACTAGGGGCAGCTTGTACCTTGGGGCCAGGTCTCATTACTTCACTGCCAGAGGCAAACCACCTTCTACTCTATCGAGACACTTCATTAAAGCTCTACTCCAAGCAAACTGGGAGCTTTTCAGTAGAAACCCCTGCTGGCTAAAAGAGATCTAGAGAGGGACACTGAATATAAAACTTAAAAAACTAGTCCATTTGAAATCATTTGATAAGTAATTTCAACAATTTTCTCTATTATTGTTCACTTGAACTCACCATCTTGAATTTTAACTGTATTTATTTATTAGCTGGGGAAAAAAAAACTCACTAGCTCTTTAAAATAATTAGACAATATTCATTCTAAAATGGAAATCTTTTCAACTTTTTCACAAAAAAATGTGACCTTCTTTTGTCTAGTTCATTTTTTCACAGCTACCTAAAAATTCTTACCATGGTCTCCTGCGTACATCATAAAGATCAATCTTGTTCGGAGTTCTACTGTTATCAACCCATGGAGAAGCTACAAGAAAGAGAGAAGTTAAGTTAAAAACAGAGAAACAAAATCAACATAGTAGATATGATCTAGAAAGATATTTTTAAAATTCATAAAACTCCACTGAAACATTCCTCAGCAATAGTTAAAATGGGTGTTTTAATTTATATACCCTTAGCCTTTTTTTAAAATGGCAAAAAACGCAGCGGTATAAAAGAAAGTTAACAGAAGTCAATTTTCTTTTTTCACATTATTTCATAACTAACTCGTACACATAGGGATTTTCTGGATGCTAACTTTACATGCTTTATCAGGTGTCCAGAGGTTATACATCTTACCTCCTCTCTACTAACATCAAAATTTACCTTAAAAGAAAAATTACCTGCCACTAATGGAAATTACTTTCAATTATTTGATCCTTATACTTTTATTATCTTCTCTTGAATTATTATTTACATGAAGGCATGATTTCTTTAATCTTAGTCTTCACAAATTCAATGATGGCCAGAACATTTGTGATTATTATTAAAAAGTTAAAGTAGAATTAAAATAAATCCATGGAAAAGTCTTTTTCTTAAATTTATTTGAATGATTTGAGGTAATTCAAGTATAAAAGTATAAAATTCAAGTATAAAAGAATCTTGTGTTAGTTTCAGAGCCTTTATCATTTTGCAATCATCAGAAAAATAATGTTAACTGCATTGCTTTTAAATGCAATTAATTTACACTTATTCTAACCAAATCTACACTTTAATTAAAATTAAATGTTTTACACACACACACACACACACACACACACACACACACACATTCCTTAGACCTAATGGATAGTAATAAAAGCTGATAAATCAGATGATCATTTTACGCTGATGAAGTCCTCTCCTTGAACATACGGTTCTTAGGAAAATTCCTATAATAATTTACATGACTTATGTCTCCCAATCTATTTTGCCCTTTTCCCTACTGAAAAGTATGGAAGTTATGGAAAACTGTACCGTGAATCAGGTTTATCAGCCAAGTACAATAATTTGGCCAATTAGGTTACGTCAAAAAATAGATAACTTCTGAGTCTTTCCTTACCTACAAAATTTCTTTCTCATTAGTAACTATATTATAAAATGACATTTAGGGGCACCTGTGTGGCTCAGTGGGTTAAAGCCTCTGCCTTCGGCTCAGCTCATGATCTCAGGGTCCTGGGATCGAGCCCCACATGGGGCTCTCTGCTCAGCAGGGAGCCTGTCTCCCCCCCCCCCCCGCCTGCCTCTCTGTCTACTTGTGATCTCTGTCAAGTAAATAAATAAAATCTTTAAAAAAAAAAAAGACATTCATTTTAAAGGACATTTATATAAAAGAGTTTAAATATAGCCCTCTTCCAACAACCATTTACAATACAGGCAATGCAAATGAAATGATAAAATTACTGTTATTCCTACAATCTGCACTTGCAAAAACTTAAGAGCCAGCGAGGTAACATTTCACTTTTTCTTTTTCCAGGAGCCCTGGAATAAAGCAACAAGCATGCGGGAGACATGCCAGTTCACGTTCAACTAGTCCTCTATAATGTCTGACTCCCCAAGCCACGGTCTAGGTGATAACTACAAATTCAAATGAATGATATCCTTTCAGTATGTTTTGACGGTTGTATACATTTATTGCCTCTCAGCTTCAAATTCATACATTTATCTTGCTCTGTGAAAAGGATCTGGGCTCTTTAAATATTTTTTGCTCAGCAAGGAGCACAATTTTAAGCTTTGTCAGCAGATGATGAATGAGAGACACTCAATGAGAAAAGGGATTTTGCTTCCTGTTTCTGATTCGTTTGCTCAAAGGCTCTCCGGCCATGGGAGGGTCTCTGGCCATGGGAGGCTTTCCTGGTGTCTGGCTTCTACCGTGTCTTGTATTCTCCCCAGCCCCACTATTACAACTTGGGTAGGTCTTGGAGCACTCACAAACTCTCCAGAAAACAATGGCCAGCAGTACTCCATGACTACTTTTCTAGTAGAGTGCCTCCAAGGAGACATTTTGGACCCTAAAGGATGAATTACCAGCAAAACATTCTAGCAAGACATCATAGCAACCTCTGGTCATTTGGTGGGCATGGAAGTGTCCCGTATAAGATCTGGATCTCAGGGCAGGGGCTGGGTGGCTAAATGGCTCAATGGGTTAAATGTCTGCCTTTGGCTCATTCAGGTCATGGTCCCAGGTCCCAGGATCAAGCCCCATGTCCAGCTCCCTGCTCAGCAGGGGAATCTGTTTCTCCCTCTCCCTTTGCCCTTCCCCCAGCCCATGCAGGCTGCATGGTATAGCTCTCAAATAAATAAAATCTTAAGGGAAAAAAAAAAAAAAGCAAGATCTGGATCTCAGCCCAGAGGCACCTGGGATTGAGGTTGCCTCCTCCAGCAATCTCAAGTCCACGGGCAGTTGCTGTTAGAGATTACATCATATCACACTCTATCTGGCAGTCCTGTGTCACTCAGAGTGATCTGTACTTAGAGCCAATCCCTCATTACTCTAACCCCTGTGACAATAATTCCTTATTTTAAAAAATTAACTTTCAAAAAAGATAATTTCCCCTGTCCAAAATACTGTTTTCTCTCTCCTGATTGGACTTAGACTATTACAAATGATAGGGAGAGAGGACAGAAGGGACATCAGGTAACCCTGCAAAGGCCCCACAACCACCATAAGCTGGAAGTGGTTAAACGGTGAATTTGACAAGTGACTTAACAAAACTGAAATTTGAAAGTCATGTTTAAATTAGATTTTTGGGGGACGCCTGGGTGGCTCAGTTGGTTGAGCAGCTGCCTTCAGCTCAGATCATGATCACAGCGTCCTGGGATCGAGTCCCACATCGGGCTCCTTGCTCAGCGGGGAGCCTGCTTCTCCCTCTGCCTCTGCCTGCCATTCTGTCTGTCTGTGCTCGCTCTCTCCCCCTCTCTCTCTCTGATAAATAAATAAAATCTTTAAAAATAAATAAATAAATAAATAAATTAGATTTTGGGGTTCTTTGCAGATGACATTCATCTAGAATTCGTTTTCCCTATAATTGTTATTTGAAATTAAGCATGATTTATAGTATGATGCTCCATACATTTGTATATTTCTTTAAAGATAGAAAAAAGGTTTGCAATTTACAGTATGAGCCAGACCATTCAATTTTAATATGGCTTATAAAATTAGATGGTTTATATTTTAAAAATATTAATAATATTCTCTTAAAAGTCTTCTGAGATATTTACCATTAGGAAATATCCCTTGATTATACTAAATTAATATATTTACATTATGGTAAAATTAAACAATGTAGTTTCTTCTGTGATCTCACTAATTAATTTGATGTAAAATCCCATTGTGGCATTTAAGCGGTACCTTATTTATGGAGGCTCAGAATTACAGAAGGTCAAATAGTAAAAGGATAATAACCATATACTGAAATTCCCAAGATAACCACTTTCTTAATGATGCATAATGAAAGCTGCATGTTTTGACAGGAAACTGGAGCTTCTAAAATTCCTGTAAGAAGGCCTAATAGTGTTCATTGTAGATGTCCCATTTGCTTTCCACTAAGATTTTGGGATGACAGGAGAAGAAGGGAGCCCAAAAAGTGGGCATCTTATTTCTGCCTGCCATTGTTAACGGTGAGAATGACTGGTCGTGAGAATGCTTTCTCTGTTCCAAAATGAACTGCGGGCATGTCTCTGGCTAAGTCTATTGGACTATAATTCTACTTCACATGGTACTTAAGGAGAGCTATGCTAGTTTTTGAATCACTGATTTCAAAAGGTACTTACACATATGATTACTCAGAATACTGAAATATGGGTTACAGAAATATTCTTGAGAAACTATGCAGATTGTAGAACCATTTTCTGGTTAAAATGCCCTAATAATAATATGAGAGTACAGTTTTTCATGTCAGCTGCTAGGAAATAATAAAGCACATAATGATGACTTGAGGGCTGATTCTCTTGGTAGAAAAAAAAACACACACACCACTTCAAATGACAGCTAACTGCATTTCCCATTAATGAGTTCAACAACATTTTTCTAACTCTAATAGATTTTGCATTTTTGGTCACATACAAAAAAGTAAACTCACATACTCAAAAATGCCTTTAAAACCCAACCTTGGTCCTACTGGCTGGATCTAATTGGTATTATGTGGGTCATTGTTTTAAGCTCACCTCAGTCATCTCTTATGGATTTTCAAAGATGGTTCTGAATTCTTAGCCATGATAATGAATTTGGACTGTTGTTAAACCCACATTAATTCAATAAATGTGTACCATGTAGTTCATAAGATTTCCAGGAATCTCAATGTTGCTGCCCAAATACTACTGCTCCAGAATGAATTCGCCATATTCCCTAATTCGCATCATGGCTCCTATATCAAGGTCCAGGATAAGTCTCAATAACAGACTGAGGGTTATGTACCCACACAAAAATGCCAGAGAATATAGAAAGGCAAATAGCTGGCCTTTTCAGAGTCTGTGTTACAACCTGGGCTTCGTTCTCCAGTAAAACTTTCAACCTGGGAAATACCCAAGACATGGAAAGGATTCTCTATCTTCTACAGTAATACAAAATAACTTAATGAACAATCTTACGTCTCCTGTTTATTAGCACAAAGTTTATTTCTTACTCATATGAAGTCTAAGTGATATATTACTAGCCCCAGGGGCATAGATACTGCTACAAGATGGTATTCAATCACCTAGAGCTGGTGGCACTTTTGTCTTTTTCAGCGTCGGGTTTCTAGAGTCCCTCAGGAAGCATGGAGATGGCACACCAAGTCCTAACAATCACAGGTTTGAACAGAGACCTCTTGCTTCCACTCATACTACTGGTGCTAGATAGATACAAAGGAGGTCTGACAAGTATAGTACCTGGTGGGGTGTCATTTGCAAAGGCAAAAATTCACAATGTAATGAGAAGACACAACTTTGGCAGGCAGCTAATAACCTTGGCCATAGGTACAGATGGACAACTAAAATATAAGTAATGTCCACTACTCTAACACGAGTTTTCTGTTGTCAGCGACGTTTTGAGTAAACCACCTCTAAAATGAGAGACGAAGATGGGCTAAGTTCAGAACTCAGTAAATATAAAAAAGATGTTGGATTTAAGAATGATTTCTAGATTCAGGTCCCTAGGTGGCTCTGTCAGTTAGGCGTCTGACCCTTGATTCCGGCTCAGGTCATGACCTCATGGTCATGGGACAGAGCCCTGCCTTGTGTTCTGTGATCAGTGGAGATTCTACTGAAGATTTTCTGTCCCTTTCCTCCTCCCCACCGTGTTTTCTCTCTCTCTCTCTTTTAAAAGCTTGACTTCTAGACTCAATCTTAGGACTGAGATTGCTAGCACAAGAAACTCACTATAAGCCAACTCTGTATTGTTTTTGATGCTGTTTGTGTTACCAATGCAACACAAGGCTAGACTGCAGAAATCTTCTTCCTGTTTTGAACCCAAAAGCAGTATCTGGGCTCAAAAACTTCTGCAGAAACACCAAGATAGGAAAGCTGTTTTGCCCCAAGCACATCCCTCTTCGGACCTGCCAGAGAGGTCTACAGACAGAAGGCTTACTCCCAAAGGAAACCAATGGGCTGCCTAATCAAAAAATCTTTATCCAAGAGCAGGCTGTCCTTGTGTTTCTTACCCAAAGAATTGTGATAGGTATCATAAACATGTGACTGCTATGTACTTCCTACTCTTTTTTCAAATGACAATTTTTATTATGGTCATCCAGAAGACAGTATCATTGCATAGAAGACACCTGAGCAATAATGGAAATGGGCGGGGGGAGAGCAACTGGCATTCAGTTGTATTATAAACAGTCAAATTAGGAAAAGTTACATCAACATGATAGAGAGTATTGCATATTCCCTGGAGATCCTGGATTATTATCCAGATGTACTAACTTGGTGGGATTTTGGATCATCTTGTATGGAAAGATGGTGAGTGTGTTCTACATGTGGGGGGGGGAAAAACTTAGGCACAGGTATTCGGATGACCAAAGAAATAGTCTGTGGGCTTTAAAATACTCTTCTCCATCCTTCTAGTAATAATACCTCCCAAGTTTTAGGTGATTACGTACTAGAAACTGTATTTCTCAGTTTCTCTTGCCACAGTGGGGCCATGTGATGAAATTCCCATCAACAGCATTTGAAAAGCAACACATGTGCAACTCTTTGGTCATGCTGTTTACCTTTCACTAATTTTCCCCTTCCTTTTCACCTTAACAATAAATATGATAAGTGTCAATCCAGTTTTAATCCTACAGATGGGGACAACAACCCAAAGAATGGTACACAGATGGGACCACACTTGCTCTACAACGAATCTACCATTAAGGTAAGAGTAAAATATATGTAGTCTCTGTTATGTTAGCCATTGTTTAATTTAACTGAACCAATAATCTGATAGGGGTCAGAACTCAACCCCATTACAGTGAGCTAAACATAAAGGAAGTGAACACTTCCCAGAGTGTCTGAAATCTCCTTCACTATTTCTTTCTGACATTCCTCTATCTTCTTAGGACTGTGCTATTTTGGCCCTGAAGCAAAAGCTTATTGCTTAGATGCTGATATTACTAGTATCTAGTTCATTTTCATGTCTTATCTTTCACTGATCATTACTGAATTTAGGGGCACATTCCCAAGTCAAGTTTTCAAATGCTGAATGACTGAGGCTTGATGGCACAGAGCCACTGATGAGATGCGGAGGCAGAAGACTAGAAGGAAGCCATTCCACTGGAACCAATGCTCATAGGAAGAGTCTATCCTCTTGTGTCTTCTTCACATGTTCTTGTCTGATTGGTAACAGCCTAGTGTAGAACTTCAGAAATGAGCTTGGCACTAGTCTACCTAAATTTTTCATTGCTTGAATTACTGAGCCTTTTTCAGTAAAATGAGAGGAAGGATGCCTATTTCCCACTTCCAAGGGTTATAGATAAGAGTCAATGATTTTCACACACAACACTTAGAACTAAGTTGGCACATAATAGGCAATCCATATGTGAATGTTAGAAAACAATGTCATTGGGTCACTGGAACTACTTATTATAGAGAGAGGTTTTAAATAGAATAGAGGATGTGCTTAGATTTTCACTGCCTACAAGCACGTTCCCATTACTAGGGCTTGGAACGTTCTACCATTTCATCCTACTCCATTGCCAATGATGCAGGCTGCTGTCATAGAGTCAATAAAAATTTCCCGGCCATCTTAAAAAGGACTACATGAGGTCACTCCAGAAAGCCCATGGAGAACACTGGCATAGATTAAGGGGAGTAGGATGGGAAAGGGGTATAGGCACAGACCTAAATAACTGCAACACTGAGTTTCTTTACAGTTTCCATCTGTGCTTTGCCCTTGTTTCACTTTATTTAGAAATGATTCTCTTAAGTTCTACTTGGATACTTGTTTTCAGCTGAAGTAGCTGTTATGTTAATCTGTCCAGCTTAATTTAACACCTATTATTCACTATACACAAGGCATTGTCATAGGTGAGATGGGAAGTGTACACACATACACGCCCACACAGACACACACATGCACACATGCACACACCCCAGCTATCGCTACCAGCAGTTGCTTACACTGCAATGCTTTTTATAAAGAATGTATACAGAATTTATTTGGAAGGAAGATAAAATCTGATGGCTATTATAATATAAATGAAAAACAAATTCTCTGAGGAAAAAGCAAAAAAAAGATTGCTTTAGGGGAAAGCTTTCACATGAAAGGTGGTGCTTGTATTCTTTGTAAATGACAGGTAAGATACCTATGACCAGGGATGGAGCTCTGACATTAAAACATTAAAAGAAGACCTGAAAATAGGTTATAAAAAATAAAACAAACAAAAGGAGAGAAAGGGGCAATGTAGGAGTGCGTGATCAAGAATGAACTCCAAGTAAAACTGGAGATGGACATTGGGTTAAGGTGTTCAGATGAGGCGAACTCTGCAGTCAGGGAGCCAGATGTCATTAAGTCAACAATTCCAAGATTGTATAATTTGACTTGAGAACAGATAACCTAAACTGGGTTTCTAACTTGTTAATCTACTTATCAGCTATCTCTTGGCATTGCATTTTAATCGAACATGTTCATAATTTTTTCTCTCACCTGTGAATTTCTCCAGAGCAAAATTCACTCTTTCTAGTATTTGAATTCTTAGAATAGTTTGGTTTCTTTGGCAACAGGCCGTTAGCTTGTTCTTACCACTTTACCAATTTGCAACCCATACTTGACTATATTGATTCAATTAATGCAATTTGGAGGGGATTTTAATTTAGTTACTGAGCCATGAGGTTTGATGTCCACATATCCCTGTCTTGGCTTGAGAGTGCCATTGATATCACTAGGGTAGTATGTCCAGAACATCTCTAACTTAGAGATAAATGAGCAGCACTAACTTACATACAGATAGACTGTATCACAGCTAAGGATAAATCACTGAAGTTCGAAAAACAAAAGCATTATTACAAAATAATTTGCTGGTAATTCTACCGATGCCAGGAAAGCAATATGGAAAACATTTTCATTGAACATAAGGGGTTATCTGTCTGTCAGCAGGAGCAGCAGACAACAAATACGTTGTGCAGTTAAGTGGAATATTCAGCAAAGTAAATAGTGCAGAAGGACATAAGCATTTAGATGAACCCTAAGTAGTTATTAGCTGTGGCTCAGAAATAAGCTTGAAAACACAAGTTCTAGAAAGATGAAGATTTACTGAAGAATCATTTCAGGTATGTACTACCTAGAGAAAAATGGAACTCTGACAGAAGAAGTTTCCCATTTGGTAAGCAAACAAATCCAATGAGATAATATTGATATATTCATAAAAACAAAAAAAAATTTGATTCTATGAAAACAAGCTACCTGTTTTTTATAAGTCAATACCTCTTAGACAATGTTGATAATATGTTTCTTATTTTATTTGATGTAACTAACAGAAGTGCTTAGAAAGGTGCCTGAATTTGTGACAAAGATGTTAATTTTTCCTCCATAAAATACAATGAACATAAAATGAATTACATAGCAAAGATGTTCCTATGTATATAAAAATGGGTGGCATGAGGTATAGAAATTTAACAATGTGTAAAAGAAAAAAAGAACAGAATGAGAGAGATCCTTCAGACGTTAAAAAGAACTGAAGCTTTTTATCAAGACTTATTCTCATATTTCATATACAGTGTTATCTACCATTCAGTTTTACAAGCAACGTCCAGGTTCATGTTAGTATCTAACTACTCTTTCCTGTCAGCAATAAAATAAATCACTTAATTTAAGCATGACTGGATCCATAGTTGATTGCAAAATGGGTATCTATTACAACCCTTATGTGTGAAAAACAAGACAGCTTTAGATAAGAGAGGTAAGAGATGAGGCTATACAAAAGGCAACTAAAGCCTACTGAATCTCTGTGAATCAGGATCAGTTGCAAATTTCAGGATAGTATCATGTGTATGTGAGTGAGTGAGTGAGTGTGTGTGTGTGTGTGTGTGTGTGTGATTACTGTTCTAAACCAAACTTACCAATTTACTCCCCAAATAAAAATCCTTCTGGTATTTTTTTTCAGCATACAGTGCCAACATTCTCATATCCACTCAAACTAAACATTACAGTCATCTTAACTTACACCTTGTGTCTGTCACCAAATTCATTTATTTTATCAGATATAATTCAGATATAACAATGCATTAATTTGATACACTTCTCTGGGCAGTGCTAAGTGAAAAAGTCAGACAGAGAACAATAAATACTATATGATCTCTCTTACATGTGGTATCTAAGGAAGCTGAACTCACAGAGAGTAGAATGACGGTGGCCTGGGGCGGGGGGAGAAATTATAGAGTGAGGCAGGCCAAAGGGTACAAACATCCAGTCAAAAGATGAGTAAGTTCTGGAGGTACAGCATGGTGAGTATAGTTAGTAATACACATTACCTACTTGGAAGTCACTAAGAAACGGCATCTTAAATGGTCTCACCACAAAAGAGAAATGACAATCATGTGAGGTAATAGGGGGGGTGTTACCCAGCACTGCACTGATAATGACTCTGCAATATATAAGTGTATCAATATATATATATTTTTGTAACATCTCTAATATCCTCATTTTTTTCTATCCAAAGAGTCTCCTTCTTAAATTCCTATTTGGGAGGTGCCTGGGGTAGGGGTTCAGTCGGTGAAGTATCAGCCTTTGGCTCAAATCATGATCTCCGGGTCCTGGTATTGAGCTGCATGTCAGGCTTCCTGCTCAGCGGGGAATCTGCTTCTTCCTCTCCCTCTGCCCCTCCCCATCACTCATCCTCTCTCTTTCTGTCTCTCAAATGAATAAATAGAATCTTTTTAAAAATTAAAAAAAATGATTCCTGTTTGGTCCCTGTTCACATCTTTAACATCCCACATCTGATTGTTACAATAGTGTACCTTCAAGGTTCTCTTGGTGTTTCTCCTTCCCGTGAGAATATACACTGTTTTAGCAAGTCTATTCCATGGCTCAAAATGTTGGTGGTATTTTCCTACACATTAAATCCTAAACAATTCTGACATTAGAAGCCATGTAATCTGCCATTAAGCGAAGTTTTGATCTGATAGCCCACTTCTGTAACAAACTCTTAGATTAACTGGGTTTACGAGCCTCTCATAGTACGTGCTCATCTCCGGCTCTCACTTGATGCCTTTCTTCCTTCTAATTTTCCTTCAACTTGATTTTTCAATCCATAGTTCATAAACCAAGCCTGTAACTCTGGTCTCTAATCACTTTGCCTTTTTCAAAACTCCTATAGCAAATCTACTGTTACAGCCGGTCTAATTTATCTGACATTTAATCATTTAATGATCTGTATGGTAATCTAAATTTCAAGATATATAAAGGATGACTCCCTAATTAGATTAAAATATCAGGCGGATAGGAAAAATTTGGTCTTTTAAAACACTCATGTGGGGGCACCTAAGTGGCTCAGTGGGTTAAGCATCTGCCTTCAGCTCAAGCTCATGGTCTCAGGGTCCTGGGATCAAGCCCTGAGTTGGGCTGCCTGCTCGGCGGGGAGTCTGCTTCTCTCTCTGCCTCTATGCACTTGATCTTTCTCTCTCTCTAATAAGTAAAATCTCTTTAAAAGCTTTAAAAAATAAAAAATAAAACACGCATGTGCACAGAGTAACCATGTCAGAGGTGTTTTTGTCCCCGAGTATCTCTTCTCTCCTTCTCTCTAGTAGAGCTTCTGCTTCGTCAGCTGCATAATGACCACCTTGAAGGTAACTGGGCCCATGAGGCCACTGAATTCTGGTCAACATCCCACAACAGTAAAGGTTTTATGTGACATCCAACAAGTACCCTCAACAGGAGGGAGAATACCGTTCTTTGTCCCTTAAGAAAGAACACAAGTAACAGTGGTGGGCCTAAGGCAGAGGCCACACTCGGATGACAGAAATCAAACAGGCCGTGGTCCCCTTCTTTGGGTATCATCCCTATCAGCCCCTGTCTACACAATGATGGATACGCTGACTTAAGGGAGAAACTAACTTCCATAGTGTTGAAATCAAGTCATTTTTGTAATTGGTAGTATTCCTAACCAGTATACTGGATTTTAAGAATTACTAGCATAAAAACACGATAGTGTAATCATTTCCATCTCAAGTTTGTTTATACAGTGATCTGCAAATACAATACATTTATAGTTAAACCTTGCATCCATTCATGAATGGCAAAGTAAAAAAGAAAATGGCATTTTTAAAAAAAGATACCTGATCACCGGAAACAGTACTTCTATACATACCATAAATATCAAGTACTTCTATACATACCATAAATATTAAGATACTATCCCATTTTCTTCAAATTGGCTAGAAATCGATCACAAATGCTGCCTTCATATATAACTAAGAAGGGGGGAAAAAAGTATTCTTTGGATTAAGCTGTCATCTGCTGACTGATATTTCAAGTACTTCGGAGCTCTTTTCCAAAAAGTACTAAACAACTCAAGACCAATTACCATCCATAAGGAAAAAATATGTCACTTCATACACTTTGCACACAGGTTCTTTGCATTTTATTCTAGCAAATCTTAGCAGATAGAAAAACAAAGAATTGTCTCCCAGAGGTATATTTAACACTAATTCAACAAGTAATAGGTCACTTTATTGTAATCCCCTGGTTTTGAAATGAACAAATGAAGGAGGCAGAGAAAGAACAAGTGCCTAATAAGACATTAAGAAAATGTCATATGAAAATGAAGTAGATTTTTGTGTTTTTTTTTTCTGCAAATACAACTAATTATCTGAAAAAAAAAGTACTGCTTCCATCGGCATTTCAGTGAGCCACTAATTCCTAATTACAATCCCAATTACAGCAGGAATTAAAACACTTGCAGGAGATATTAATAGGTAAATGAATAATTTGTACCTCTGTTTTAACGATGGGTAAAAATTCACAAAGTTGACAGCTCTTGAAAGCAGTTTAATAGCTTTAAAGTTCATTTATCCAAATCATTTAAGAGCTTTCAAAGAAAGGCACTCATAAATTAAAGTGATTTTCCAGTTAGCACATACTCAATGAAGATGGCTCTAGACATGGGCTCTGGCTTCGGCTATGCCACGAAGCTAATCCTGGGACTTCTTGTCCCACAACAAAGACTGTGGACTTCACAAATACTGAAGCCTCAACATTTAAGTAGGTAATGTTATTGTCTGCGCTGGAAGTCATCTTCCATCAGCCCAAATTAACTGGTGATGAAATAGGCTCACAGGTACAACATGACATAACATGACTTAGGCAAAGTAAGCAACTCTGCTGATAGAACTTTTCACATGCATCAAGACCTCTTCTTCACCCAATATGCTGTCCTTTCCATTATCACACAGCCAGGACCCTGGGATCATGACCTGAACCAAAAGCAGACCTTAACCAACTGAGCCACCCAGGCACCCACGTGGCAAAAAATTTTTAAAAGACAGTTGACAGAATTTTTTTTTAAAGGTTTATTTATTTATTTGACAGAGATCACAAGTAGGCAGAGAGGCAGGCTGAGAGAGAGGAGGAAGCAGGCTCCCTGCTGAGCAGAGAGTCCGATGCAGGGCTCAATCCCATCCGATGCAGGGCTCAATCCCAGAACCCTGAGACCATGACCTGAGCTGAAAGCAGAGGCTTTAACCCACTGAGCCACCCAGGTGCCCCAACAGAAATTTTTTTAAATATAAAATCTCTACACTTAGACTAATAGAATAAATAGTTTGATCCCCACAAAAATTCTGTGACATAATGTGGAAGCTGATCTTCCTGTATTACAAATGCAGAAACTCAGAGCGTGACAGATACAGTTGATAAATCTAGCTAAAAGAAATATAGGACACCCAGTTAAATCTGAATATTGATAAAGATCGGATATTTTTAGTATATTTCCCAAATATTGCATAACTATATTAAAAAATTCTTTGCTGTCTGTGTGAAATTCACACTTAACTGAGCAACTTTTATTTTACCTGGAAGCTCCACTGAGAAGTGTCTTAACCAAGGTCAGAGGCTAAAACCTTTGTCTCTGGACCACCTCCACCATGTGGTGATAACATTACTGCTTAGAAATGTGGAAGGGGTTATAAACAGATGGCTATTTCAGTTTCCTTGTCAACTGACTCTAATCTCAATTATGTTCTTCGATTTCTCACATGAAGACAAAAATGAATTTAGGCAAAATTATTCTAGGTGATACTCACTCTTGTAAAAATGTCTACTGTTTTCTATTTCCAAAGTACTTTACAGTTTATTATCTCATTGGTAACAACCTTCAGGGAATAAACTGAGATGTTAGTGGGTTTTCTTGTATTGTTTTATTTTCCAGATTTGATGATCAAGGCTGAGCAAATTTAGAAAATCCAACCAGTTTCTCACAGCTACTAGGGAGATCTAAACCTGAGGTGTAAGTCTTGTTATATAAAAATCCAGTTATGTATAAGTAACATATATTCTAATTCCATTCATAGTAAGATAATTAACAATATTAAAGGCTATTTTTGGCCTTTACTTTAACAGACACTTATCAGGGATGAGCCACTCTACCTTATCCTGACCTGTATCAAAATGGTAAGATCAGAGGGAAAAAGTATGACTTCCTGAGTAATTTTTAAAAATGAGTTCACTTTAAAAAGAATGATAATAAGTCTTTAAACTTGAAAAAAGTGTTGGATGTATTAAAAGCCTGTCAGCATCAACACAAATATGGTGGCTTAGTTCCAAATTTTAATATTATCTTAATGTCTTTGATAAAGAGACTTGGTTCTATTATATTGGTAATATTAAAAAAAAAAGTTCATTCAGGTTTTAAACAAAAACAAAACAAAAAAAGGGGTGGGGGAGGAAATTCTGCCATTTGTGACAACATGTATGAACCCAGAGAATATCACACTAAGGGAAATCCTAAGAAAGAAAGAAAAATACTACATGATACCACTTCCATGAGGAGTCTGAAAGAGCAAAGTCACAGAAGTGGGGTAGAATGGTGGTTGCCTGAGGCTGGGGCATGTGGGAAATGGGGAGGTACTAGTCAGAGGATACGAAGTTTTAATTATGCAGGAGGAATAAATCCTAGAGATCTTCTAATTAACATAATACCTATAGTTAAAAATAATATATTATACACCTAAATATTTGCTAACCCTCTTATCACAAAACACAGAATAATAAACAAGACGGTAGGAAGAAACTTCTAGAGATGATGGATAGGTTTACAATACTGACTGTAGCAATGGTATCAGGGGTGTATACTTATCTCCCAACTCATCAAGTTGTACCCATCATGTACGGCTTTTGTATGTCAAAAGGTAGTCAGAAACAAAATGAAATATAAAGAACTTAGGAAAAGATCACCAAAGTTTCAATTACGTCAAGTGTATTTCATAGCAATCAAGACAGCCATTTTAAATGACCTCCTCTAACAGGTAAATGAATTCAAGCCATCAGTCCCAGAGGGAACCAACTTTCTGGCACACCTTTGTTGAAAAATTAAGTATCGCGAGAGGCTGAGGGTTGCTTCCACAGCTAATATTATGGAGGTTTCATAAGGATTCAGCTAAATTAAACACTGAAAATTCTTTTCCAAGACAAAGTGGACAAATGTCAACAAATTTAAAAATATATGAAGAGGGTTAAGAAAAAAAATCAAAGCTATTACCTTTGATTAGCATTTAAAATGAAAGAATGTAGAAGATAATAAGGCTAAAAGTTAAATGTTATTTGTAAAAAGAACCATCTTTAAAAAATGCTCCTAACTCAACCTATCTTTCCTTCCTCCTCTTGACCCCATGCTTTCTCTCTCCTTTCTTCTTAATGCAATCTTCCCTCTGTTCCCCTTCCTATTTCTCTTAGAATCTTTGTCTGTTGTTTTTCTTAGCATCATCAATTTCCCTTTGGCACTGGCCTCTTGGTTTTTCATTATTAACTAATTTTCTCTCTTCTTTTTCCACCTTTCCATCAATTTCTCATAAATGGAATTGGTAACGAGGCAATATATTTTAGAAGACTTTACAGCTATATAATGCTATAAGTTACTGACAGATGTATTCTTATATCTGTGTATTACTGAACAGGTCACCAAGCATCTAATAACTATGTCTCAAAATGACACTTAGAAATGTTTTGTTAAGACCTGATATAAATACCTAAATAACTTTAAAAAATTATAAACTTTATAAACTACATAAAAACCTAAATAACTTTAAGGTTTATTGTTTTTTTAAAAGAATTTACCTATTTATTTGACAGAGAGAAAAAGAGAGAGAACACGCAGGCAGAGCAGGTAGAGGGAGAAGCAGGGGCCCCATGAGCAGAGAGTTTGATGTAGGATTCGATTACATATTACATAGATACTAACATTATTTTATTAACTCATGATTTTTTTTCAACAAAGAAAAATAAAGTAGGTCTTGACTAGCCCACTGGTTTCTACAAAAGACCTGTCACTGATCTTAGCATCTGGGGTTCACATCGACGCAGAATGTCTACCTAATCTGAGTGCTATTCAGTCTGAGGAGGGCCACATAATTGTCTATTTAATGTTATTGCCATACAAAGCTACAGATTAGCTAATGCCTACTTCACCCCATTTTCACTGGTGTGTCTTTTTATTGTGAATAACTCTACTTGTTAAAAATACTTAGAAAACTTCAGTCTCACAAAAAATTCTTCTATATATCACAATTGTTTAAAGCCAAATTACCTAACATCCCGTAAAGATCAAGCAAAAAGCATTTGTGCTTGCCAGCCTGCTCTAAAAAGGTGAACTTAAAAATACCAGCAGACATTCCACTTAGTCTTTTCAACAGGTTCTTGGGATCTATACACATCATATACTTTTCTTTTTTGTTCCTGATTTATTTCTCCTTACCCTCCTTTGTGAGAATAAAGGATATTACAAAAGGGTTCATTCATTTTAATGTGTAAAATACACTGATCTTCTCTGAATACATATCATCACGAAGATGCCCTCAGAAGCAATCCAACCGGGTACTTACACAACCTCTATTTTCTTTGAATTTTCATTTTATTTCTCATCGTACTCATTTGAACAAATCCCCATTCACTGATTAAAGCAAAGCATCAACACTCTTCAGACAAAACAACACTGACTTGAAATGTGGAGAAATATTTCAGGGAGCTTCTAAAAATTCTATTCCATTCTCCACTGCGATTCAACACGTTGTCCATGCTGAGCAGATGGACCCTCATCTCCAAACTGTTTTAAGATTCATGATAACCCCCTGTCCCAAGTACACAGACACCTGCTCACGGCACCACTGCAGCCTGGCTGGACTCCAGACGCCAAGAGCTGCAGCTGTGCCTGAGGACTCGCGGTTTAAAGTGATTTGGGTGGATACAGAACCATGTAAGGAAGAATACACTTTCCTTATCAAAGTGGCATGATATCTTTTTCTCACAATATGGGAGAAGCTAACAGATACTAGAAAAAAAGAAATATTAAGTCTGGTACTTACATTTCATTGGATACCTACTGAGTCATTGAGCACTTACCTGGGTAATACCGGGCGAGGCCTGTGGCACTGCCAAACACCTGCCACAGCAATGAAGGATCTTCCTCTCGGTTTTTTTTGAAAACTTCATCTAAGGCACTTGTCCAGTTGAGTTCATTTAACACAATCGTCGCTGATGAAAAAAAAAAGAAAAAAGGAAAAATTCAAATTTATTATTACTATTTGAATCCATCATTTATTTGCCAAATAATGTTACATCTTTTCATCAGCTTATCTCTGAAAGTGCTCTAACGCGATGCTTGTCAACGGGTTTAGACAAGGAATTATTTCTCCAGACAAATTTTTATATGACAGAAGCCATTTTGACCATCTGGGCTGGGTAACTCTTTGTTGTGGGAGCTATTCTGTGCTTTGTGGATTGTTTAGCAGCGCCTATGGCCTCTACTCATTAGATGTCAGTAACCACCCCCACACACCCACCCTCACCAGCTGTGATAAGCACCATGTTTCCCTGACCTTGTCAGAATACAAACAAAACCGCCCCCTGTGGGGAACCACTGTGATACACAGAACAGGCAATAGCAGCTCTGTGGGTTGAGCAGGGGTGGAGGGACGCATACCTCACCTTGAAGCAGCTCAGCTCTGAAGAAGAAACCTACTGAGTGCCTCAGGACAGAGTTTAATGGTCACACTTCCCTCAAATACTGATGATTCTCTGTAACACTCTAACATAATTAGGTCCTTATGGGAATGAAAATTTAAAAAAAGATGTTTGCCATTTAACATAGTCTGTTAACTGTGTTTACACAACAACAAATCAACAAATGTATACATCTTGAC
Organism: Mustela erminea; assembly: GCF_009829155.1. Taxonomy (NCBI): domain Eukaryota; kingdom Metazoa; phylum Chordata; class Mammalia; order Carnivora; family Mustelidae; genus Mustela; species Mustela erminea. The sequence continues at coordinate 80,567,034 of NC_045624.1, read as the reverse complement.
AAAGAAAATTTACTCAGAGACTAGACAATACCAGTGCTAGAAATCCAAAGTAGCTGATGCTTTACTACTTTTTTTTTTTTAAGATTTTATTTGACGAGAGAGATCACAAGTAGGCAGAGAGGCAGGCAAAGAGAGAAGCAGGCTCACCGCACAGTAGAGAGACCAATGTGGGACTTGATCTCAGGACCCTGAGATCATGACCTGAGCTGAAGGCAGAGGCTTTACCCACTGAGTACTACCTACTTTTGTGAGCAACAGTTCTTTTTTTCTGGTTAGTTCAATTAAATATTAGAGAATAAGGCTAATAAGGGCCAGGCCCCAGATTTTGATTCTTACTGACAACTACTGATTGAACTTGGATAGGGACTAAAAACATTTGCCATCCATTATAATGAAAGAGAAGCTACCATAAGGTGGGGTTTAGTGTATCATTATGGGGCTCCATGATCAGAGCATCTTATTTCTAACACAGCGAACATTTCTTTAGCTTAGAATATTATCTTCCCTTTACACAAAAGGATGACATACATCATCTCACATCTTTTCTCCCCCCTTTATATGGAATTTATGTACCATGCCCCCAGCAGATCAGGAGACTGGACAGCTGTGCACTTGACAATCTACGGTCAAGCCTAAACAGCGAAAATGCATGTGGGATAAGGACTGGAGAAATTGCTTAATTTCTATTTTCTGGGACCACAGCAAATGAAGGCGGCAAATGCAGTCAAAGTTAAATCACACCCAATATTCTGTAAAGGTCAAAGAAACAAAAGAATTTCTAACAAGAAAGATGCACAGCATATGTGTTTATATTTTTAAGCTTATCATTTACAAAAAAAAAAAAAAGAAGAAGAAAACAAGGGTCTTGTGAAATTGTCCTGGGACCGGCATCCAAATACATTTCTCATTATTGAGAACTAACAAGATTTCCATCTTTATGGATGTGATTACTTGCAGAAAGATCAGTTGTGTGTGTGAATATTCATGAGCTGGGTCAGATCCACGGTGTGTCTGAGATACTAGTGAATTTATATTCAAGAGCATGATCCAATGAACATTAAGTGACCCATTATATAAAAATTCATATTCACATGGATAACCTGAACTAATACTATTCATGAATATTTATAGTTATATATAAAACATCACAGAAAAAGAGGAACATTGTACTTTTCTTTAAACAGTCGTGAATTTTACAGTAATATTCTACTGAACAAATAATCATGTTTATTTATGATTCAGATACACTTTATTAGTTGCCAATCTACTCTAGCTATCTCTTCAATTTCCTTCACTCTTTAATTCACATCAAGCAACAACTGGTATCTAATTATTTTTAATAAAGTTTTATTTGTTTTCAAGGTTGCTGATTGTTTTCTTAGTTTTATTTGATGACAACTACCAAATATCAGGCTTTGATATGCTGATTGTTAATTATACTTTAGGTACTGGGGGGGGAGTCAAGCTCTGAATTTTTTTTTAAGATTTATTTATTGACACAGAGAGAGATAGCAAGAGAGGGAACACAAGCAGGGGGAGTGGGAGAAGCAGACTCCCTGCTGAGCAAGGAACAGGAGGCTGGACTCCATCCTAGGACCCTGGAATCATGACCTGAGCTGAAGGCAGATGCTTAACTGAGCCACCCAGGCACCCCAGAATATTGTTATTATGGTGATGGGTCTTAAAGTTTGCAGTTTATGTATCTGAAAATTCCTTTGCAGATAAGACATTAATGAAGTAGGTATCAAAATGTTTTTCTCAAAACTTGTTCATCTGCGAATGAGCCAGGGACTTAAGGAATCTACAGTAATAGGCGCCTGAACGGATTTTAAGTTCCATTCAAATGAGAGAAAGGGAACTGTATCTCTGTCAGATGTGCAAGGCTTAATCCCAGATTAGGGTTACAGATGCTTCCATTTGCCCTCGTCTACGGATCAAGATTTTCTTAGTGCCATCATTATTCTGTTAGTCATGATCTTTACTTGAACATCTGAAGCAAGAAATCAAAATCAAAGAATCTGTTGCGGGAGTGCAAAGTTAGCTCCAGTCTTTCTTCAGAGAACTTTAGAGAGACGTTTAGAGAGAACAATCATACTGTTCCAGTTCCTGAAAACACCAAAACTACAAAGTAACATAAATTGCTTCATTAGAAATTAATTTTTTCTCAAATTATACTGAGCAAGTTAAAAATGTATTAAAAACAAATGTAAAGCATCAAAGCCCACCGGAAAGTATGAATGCATTTTAGACCCCTCTTGGCTATTTGGCTATATTTTCCTGATCCACTCTATGTATTACATTTGACTAATACATCTATCTTATTTTAGTTTCTTAAACTACGTCCCTAAAGTGAACAAACTTTTATCTGCTTAACCTTATAAAATTAAATAGCTTTTCCAGAATCATTTGGTGTCTCATCTCTCTCCACTTCTATGCCATTAGCATAACTCAGGCTGCACAATACTGAAATAACTGGGTAATCTGCAGATGATAGAAGATTGAAACTAATGCAGATTATTGGCCCTGGTGAAATGAAGTTTATGTCATTTCCTGAATCTATTATCTTGCCCTGCTAGTTCCATTATAGTTACCTACACTTTTTTTCTTTCTTTCTCTCTCTCTCTTATCTAAATTCATAAGTAGACTTTACTTAGGAAGATGTTTTTAAGTAATTCTTCTGGCACAACTGTGTAGAAAGCCTGGTGCCTTAGAAAAGTTAAAAGTTACTGTTAGATTTTTTGTTTGTTTCGTATTACCAAGTGTTTATGTGGTTGGGCTGTGCCTTTCTGTCCTCAACCAGTATTTTCAGTCTCTTCCTCTTCCCTAAGACCACAGTACTTACAAGATATAAAACATAATCTTTTTATGATGAAAAAAATAATAAAACGAGCCCAAATACCTCAGAAAATTATTTTCAACAAATATTACTGTTCAAAAGGAATATGAAAATATATAGTTCTTTCTGATAAAGACTTAACACTCAATGAGTAACTGTGGCATCCTGACTCACTAAAATTCAACATACTTTGTTTGCCTTTGTCATTGTATATTACTAAGAATTTTGAAAGCAATTATTTCCTGTAAGTCACAATCTTTATTTGAATGTCTACACAAAAAACCAAAATGCAAAGTATTCCATCTAATTGCAGAAATTATGATATAAATTGGTAGCCCAAAAATATTTCATATAGTTATTTCAAAATAAATTATTTTTTAAGAAATCCTGCAATATTTCTTTTCTCCCAAACAGAACTTCATGCTTTTAGACAGATATACTTAAGAGCACAGATAATAGCTCTGCTATTTTTCTATAGGCTTAGCAATATTTAAAATATCTTGTTTCATATTTTCAATTACACATTGTGTGTGTATTGCATTATTTAACATATGCTACATTCACTCATGCCATTTTACTCATTGCTCCCTGCAACCTTCTAATGTTCTCCATTCACATCCACTTTGAATTTCTCAGTTGAACAAATCTTACAAGCACAGGAGTGGCCTACATTATTTTTTCCCCACTGTGGAAGACAAACGAGTCTACAGTGATCTAGCCCTGAACCTAGTGCCAATTACTAATGAACTTAACTAAGTGTCTTACGGCTGCATGAAGAGTAAAGTTAGTCCTCATTTTAAGACCACTTCTAAGAAATGGAGATTTTTTATCTTTGTAAGAATGTTTTATTCTGGGGGGAAAAAAAAAGTCTTTTATAAATATGCAAGGCTAAGCCTGTTGGAAGCCATGAATGCTGGAAAAGTCAACCTTGACTCAGGCCTCTATTCTGAATGGTAGGACAGGATTTCACTGTTAATTGATTCAGAAGACCAAGCATCCATCTCTATTCTTCCTATAGTTAGTTTTCAAAAGCATGGCCTTGGTGTTCAGCAATTCTCTTTCAGAATATTCTATTGTTCAATCTGGCTTCTCAAGGGAACAAAGAAAAATCTAATTTGTAACAGGACAAAAGAAGTGCCTTACATTTCCTGCTAATTCTTCTAAGATACAGGACTTAAACCTACATCAGACTTATGACATGGATTATAGAATCATTGACAAGTTCTGAATCCCATTTTCCTCCACAAATTTCAACCCAAAAAGCATTGCACTACTGCTCCCATTTAAACAGGAAGACATTTTCTTGATTTAGTCAAGGCTCAAGACTTCATCATGCTTTCGAAGCATCATATGACTATTTGAAAAACCTTAAGATCATTTGTAATGCCCATAAATGTCAACTAAATCTTTCAAATAAAACAGATAGAAGCTAGTAAAAATAAAGAAAAAACATAGTAGGATTTATTCAAAATATAAAATAACTTTGGTAAGTCTACATCAAAAACGCATTTTCTAAAATACAAGACAGTTTTGACCAGTCTTAGGTAAGACCTACAGGTATTAAAGCCATGAAACAAAATAGATACTAAAATTACTTTTGTTTAACCATGCTAAATATGTTATAGTTACATAAGTAAAAAACAGGAGAACTGGTCAAAATGTTTAATATACTATTTCCATTTAACTAATAATAACTGCTCTATTATAGCCTTGCATTTAGGTAACATTGGTATGGGTTATTTAAACTATAGCCACTGATAAAGTCAGTGATATTTAATTAACCACATACTGTGGCAGGAATAACATTATGCCATTTAACTTTTAGAATGGCACTTTGAGATACTAATAGTATCTCCTTTTTTATTATGACAAAAATAAAACCTAGGAAAGACTTTCAATTTGACAAAACAAAAAACACAGAGCTTTAGAGACAGCACTCAATTGTGTCCCATTCTAAAATTTGTACTGTTTATGAGCAACCGATTTCTAAGCGTTCATTTTATATGTAGCTCTGATTATTTAAAACTTTAAATATGAAAAAAAAACTGTACTTTTGTAGCACACTGTTTCTCAATTGAGACCACTATTCCTCCCCGAGGAATAGTCAGCAATGCCGAGAGTATTGTGATTATCAAGATCCGCAAGCGTCTACTAGAATCTAGTGGGGAAAAACCAGGGATGCTCTGACCATCTTGCCGTGCACAGGAAGACCCCACCACAGACAATTACCAGCTCAACAGTCAACAATCCCACGTTGGGGAATCTTGCTTAAGTACAACTACAAACACAGGACACTAATGCACTTTTTTTTTTTTAAGATTTTTTTTTTATTTATTTATCAGAGAGAGAGTGTGGGAGAGAGAGAGCACAGGCAGACAGAGTAGCAGCAGAGGCAGAGGGAGAAGCAGGCTCCCTGCTGAGCAAGGAGCCCGATGTGGGACTCGATCCCAGGACGCTGGGATCATGACCTGAGCCAAAGGCAGCCGCCCAACCAACTGAGCCACCCAGGTGTCCCACTAATGCACTTTTTAAAAAGCAATATTGTCCAGGCTCATGGGTGGCTCAGGCGTTAAGTGTCTGCCTTCGGCTCAGGTCATAATCCTAGGGTCCTGGGATCGAGTCCCACTCGGGCTACCTGCCCAGTGGGAAGTCTGCTTCTCCCTCCTCCATGCCCCCTGTTTGTGTTTTCCTCTCTCCTTGTGTCTCTCTCTGTTAAATAAATAAATAAAATCTTTAAAAAAAAAAATCTATTCAATGAACAGTGTCAACACAAAGCCAAAACAAAATTTCTTCAAAGTGGAAGTTAATATAATTTAAAAACTCTACTTCATGATAGCAAATTAATAATTTGGGCCACGTTACCATATCCTTTGTTTTGGACAAATTTTCATTTTAGTCTCAAATTCTAAGACACTATTCTCACACCTCAGTAAATAAGGGTTTCAAAGCCACTTTTCAGTATCATGAAATATCATCCTTTACCACCCCATTTTTGGACATGCACAGAATATTAGTTTTGCTTTATTTTTTCTTTTAATGAGTCAATGCTTACTATGTGATTCTAAACTAAACTGATTTTATCTTCATAGCAAATGTTCATTTTATCCTATAGTACATAAGGTAGTTATTAAAAGTTATATTTAACAGTGGAGCTGAACCAGATGTCACTAATTTTATTCATCATCTCTGAAAAGAAAAATGTTAATAACAAGAAATCCACTGATCCAATTAAGTACACACACAAAAAGAATCCACTTTAAGGACCAGACAGTGTGCATAAATATTAAAATGAACGAATCCTTTCAGTAGATTTGGCTAATGGAATCTCATCTAATCCCAGTGTAAATGAAAGATTAATAAGGTACAGGGAGATTGGAGGACCAAATCTCATCTCTCTAATCACGTCTGCGGCACCAGAATCTACCTCCCACTGGGGAAGGCTGACAGAAGGCTCCAAAGGCACATGTGGACCCTGATGAGGAGATAAGCCGTATTCCTACAGTGAATTTGGTGCAAATATTAAAAGGCCCTTGTCCTTGTCAGTTCTCTAACCTCCGTATTACAGAGATTCCTGGCCTTGTTCCCTCTCTCTTTAGTTTCCCATAGACAGAGCACCTGGCTAATACCCAGAACCCAGCTGTTCTGCTTTAATGAAATCTGCAAATTATGGCATGCATAGAAGGAGCTCAGAAGAAATCCACTTTGTCATTACAGAAATTAAGAATAATGCAAGGGAAATGGAAGACACTGAGATCTAATGTCATGTTTATTAATTGAAGGATTTTAATGTCACTTCCAATAAAATGGTAATTATTTGTAAGATTTCTTCTTGGAGGCTTGTACGGATTCTGCTTAAGAAATATTTTAAGTATAGGAAACAAGAAAAACCTTTGTTTTACCCTTCAGGCATTCTAAGTTTTTCTGTTTCTAGTATCATCACGACCAAATAAACGATGAGTAACTTCGGTAGCCAACAGTCTTTATCACTGGTACAAGAGGCTGCTTTAATTATTTAATTCCTTGTGTTTCTGTTTTCATCTGAAGGGGGGGGGGGGGCTCAAATACAGTAAGGACCCTAGATGGTCTGCAGGCTGTGAACATCTAACAAGTTCACAACTAAAATACACGAACAATGTCTATGATTACAATCCTTTCCTCAGCTGCTTATAAACCTGTATGGTACATATCTCCTTTAGCTGTTCAACACAGATGAAAGATTCCTTCCACGGCTCAGCGTATTATTCTAGTCCTGTCGGTTATTTTACTTGAATAGCAACACTCCTTTTATATACAGCAATGAGACTGTAACTCTATTTATTTTGTAATGAACCCACTTCCCTTCCATCTGCTTTATTTAGGAGCTCTCACATGGAGAGGTATTCTTCACTGGAATCATGTGACTGAAATATTGTCACTTGAAATGTGAAAACATCATGTGTAAATATAAACCAGCAATTTGGGAGTAATTGCCTGAAGATGATCCAATTTTTCCCAATGATACTATTCCAATGTAATTTTTATCATAAATTTGACTATCTGTAATTAAAATTGTTTAAAAAGTTAAATACCTATTACTATATATTAGTCTTTTTATTTCAGTAAACACAGAGCCTGCTAAATTTTGAACAAATGAAAATACCTAAAAATGCCCTAAACACCTTTAAACTTTTACAAGTGAAATGAAATATGAGATTTCCCCCCAAAAATAAACTCTGAGATCAGTCAAATGGAGTTGGGAGCCCTTATGGGAATATTCAATTAAAGACCAAATTTTAAACACCTCAGATCGAGGGTTTTGTTTTTTTTTTTTTTAAACACATATAATATTTTCCTGGTGGGATCCTTTCCTCAAATACTTAGCATTTATGACTTTTCTATGTGAATATATGTAGTGTAAGCAAAGACTATGCTCACTGACTGCCTTCCCAGAGACCCCAGGTCTTGATGGCAGAAGGAACTAACTGACCTTAGGAAAATGACCCTCTCTCAAACCTGCTTTTCCTCACCTGCACAACGGGACAGAGAGCGTCTACTTCACAGAGCTGTGTTCAAGATTACATGAACGTAGAACTCTGTGACTTACTAACCTTACAAGAAACATCCCCAGTCCTTACCATTATTATCTTACTTACCTCTTAATTGCCAGCATACGAACGATTTTTTAAAAATATATTGAAGGGGGCGCCCAGGTGACTCATTTTTTATTTCAGCTCAGATCCTGATCTCAGGGTCCTTAGATCGAGCCCGGCGTTGGGCTCTCCCCCAGCGTGGACTCTGCGTGAGATTCGCTCTTCTTCTCCCTTTGCCCCTCCCACTACTTGTGCACTCGCTCTCCTTCTTTCTTTCTCTCTCTATCTCAAAAAAAAAAAAAAAAAAAAACCCACAAAAATAAAAATAAAAATACCCTGATGGAACAATTCTGACGGAGCTGCTGAAACGCTAGAAGGAATTAAAACCTTCTGTTCTCCCCTTGCCTCAAAGAACATTTTCTCTCACTTTGGCCCCAAATTAATAGCCAATAACACTACCTCATTTTACATTACATGAAGAAAAAAGTGTGTTGACTGTTCAAAACCACTGACATTACAAGAGAATGCAAACTGAAAGAAAAAAACAAGGCTATCATTTAATGTACCACGTAATTTGGGGGAGGAGGTAATTTTTGGCAACAGGATACTTCCAGTGCTCCTGAAATCAAGTCACACTGGTGAACGCGGCCCTGAATGCAGCAGACACACACTGAAATTCTGGTGGGAAAAAACGTGTCACGTGTGTCACGCACATGTGTGCATGGAGTTCTGAACACACGGCTCTGATAAAGCTGAGAAGAAACTGGGGCTGAGAATTACAGACCAAATTAGACCCGCGAAACCCCTTGCCTTAGCTCGCAGACTGCCTAAGTGCATAGACAATTCAGCGTCTACGTGTAAAACTGGACTGAATTCACTAACAAGGTTCATAAAATACTAGAGCTGCTAACAAGACACGGCTGAAGAAGAAGGATAACAAGGCTCCTGGGGAACAGGGTGATGCGGTCAGTGAGGTACGGGCTGCCTGGTGTGTAGGGGTTTGTGTCAACCACTTTCAGAACGAAGAGTTGCCTGGTGATTTTAAGGTGGAAAGAGTAGAGGCACAGAAACATAGAATGTGGTAGCCGGCCGGGAACAAGAAGAGCAATCCTTTGGTGGAAACACCATGCACGGATTTCACAGTGAAAACAAAACTAATCTAAGATATTGAACTAGATTGTTACAGACTTGTGAATAAAATCAAACATTTCTTTTTTTTTTCTTTTTTTAAAGATTTTATTTATTTGACAGAGACAGAGGGAGAGAGGGAACACAAGCAGGGGGAGTGGGAGAAAGAGAAGCAGGCTTCCTGCCCAGCAGGGAGCCGATGTGGGGCTCGATCCCAGGACGCTGAGCCGAAGGGTGATGCTTAACGATTGAGCCACCCAAGCGCCCCTCTAATATCATTTCTAAGACATGAGGTTAATATCCTTGTATCTCTGCTTGCACGTGAATAGAGATTTGTCCCTATACATCTAGCATACACACCAGCAGAACCCTTAGGACATACTTTGCTACTTATACAAATAGACATCTACAAAAATACATCAACTGTCAGCTTTCAGGATACTTACATCACACTGAGCATGATTTGTTCAGATTTTAAAGTACATGTTACAGTTACTGACACATGAGATTTATATTTATCAATCCTGGCTACTGTGTTGTTCAGCAAATAATTTAATAATGAATACTTTTTTGATTTTAATAAATCAGGTGTTCAATAATAAATTAATCAATCATACCTAATATTCCACAAAAGCTTAAATTTATCAAAATCAAACAGGGGAAGAAGCTCTTGTTATTTTGATGTAGTTTGATTCAACACCTGCTCAAAACAAATCATTTCCACGAACTATTAGAAACGGTTTAAAGGTTTTTGATCTGTGAAATGTAACAAGATGGGAAAGGACCAGGTCATGTGTGCGAGCCCCTATGTACTCATCTTCTCTTACTCTAGGGCCACATTCACTTAGGTATTCAGCAACAAGCTTCAGGTAATCTCCCTGCTTCCAATTTCCCCTCCATTTCCCCCATCCCTCCCACTGTTGCCACAGTGTTCTACTCTGTAAATACCCTCCCTAATTCTAAGTCCTTAGTTAGTCTCCATAAAAACTGGTCTTATCTGGTGGTCTTCCCAACCTCCCAGTTGGGTCTTCCATTGCTTCCATGTGCCATAAACCCAAGCTCTAATGAGATCTGTGCCTTCCTCAGAGCAGGCAGTGCTGCCGCCTGTCTCCCACAGCACTGCACATGCTGTCTTCTGGCTTTGGACTCGGTCTACCATGTCCACTTGTCAACCTCCTCCCTTCTCTCTTAGGACAGCCGGCATCACTTTCTCTGCAGGGTCTTCTGTGATTTTTCCACCCCATCTGCCCCTCATTTAGCAGACAATAAACCTCCCCACTCTCCTACAGCTTCTTCTGTAAACCTCAATCACATGCTTCCCATATTTCACCATCCTTGTTTATTTGCATGCTTCCTTATTATACTGTCCACTACTAGGGTAGACACTAGGTTATTTTTCCTCCAATGCCTAGAACATGGTGGAAAAGGTAACGGGATAGGACCATTCTGTGTTTAATACACAGTTATACAACACCGGGCAAACTAAACAAATGGATTAGGGTTCTAGTTTTTCAGGTAGAAGATGGAGAGAACAGGACCTAGGATATTCAGGGCTGTTAGGAAAATGCAAAGAACGCTACATTTAATGCATAGTAGGAATTCAAGGAACAGTAATGATTAACATGAGTAATTACTCAAAAATAGTTTTAAGTAAACGAAAAACTAAATAAATATGTTAACTGTAGTCTCATGTGTTAGGTCATCTTTTGATGTTAGAGGTAATTTTCAGTAAAGGGTAGAACACTTTTAGTTTAACCTTCATTATGCTACATTCTAAGCAGGTATAAGTGACCCCAAAATTCCTTCTCCTCCCTTCGACTCAACGTGAGAGACGAGTGCCGTCAGCATCTGAACCAGAGGAGTCCCATCACTCCAGCCGTCTCTCTGGCTTCGAGTTTGGTAATATATCAATCCCTTTTAATATACATGTTTTGAAGAAGTTGGTGTATGCCCACCATAGCCCAGTTATTAGGAAGCCCTTGAGGTCAAAAAAATATCTAAGAAGCTCCCTATAAAGTACCTCCCAATTTGTGTGCTTCCTTCCTTACTCACCTAGTTTCTATCACACACTCATCTAACAAACATTTATTGAGCTCCTCATCTGTGCCGGGCACTGATCTATGCCCTTGAGCAGGAGTTGGCAAATACTTTTCTTGAAGGACCGGACAGGAAAAAATTTTAGGTCTATGGCCCATATGGTCTCTGTCACAATGACTCACACTGAAACTGTAGAAAAAAGCTGCCAGAACCCACACATAATGAATGGCTGTGATTTTGTCCCCATAAAACTTTATTTACATGGCTCAAGTTTAAAAAAAAAAAAAAAGGACAAAAAAGTGTTGGCGAAGATGTGGAGAAAAAGGAACCATTGTACACGTTTAATAGGAACGCAAACTGGTACAGCCGCTATAGAAAACAGTATGGACGTTCCTTAAAAAATTATGAACAGAAATACCCTATGCTCCAGTAATCCCACTTATGGATATTAACCTAAAAAGAAAAAAAAAAAAAAAAAAAAGCAACACATAATTTGAAAAGACACAGGCACTCCTTTGTTTACTGTAGCATTCTTAATAATAGCCAAGCTATGAAAGGAACCTAAGTGTCCATCAATAGAGAAACGGAAAAAGAACATGTGGTATACATATACATACATATGTATGTATTTTAGATACAGAATTACGCACCCACAGAAAAGGATGGGATCTTGCTATTCGAGACAACATGGATATTCCTAAAAGGTATTATGCTAAGTCAGACTGAGATTTGATTATGATTTCAGTCATAAATTTTATCTAAAATAACATATTAATAAACAAAGAACAGACTGAAATTTCTATACCCAGAGAACAACCTGATGGTTGCCAGAGGGGATGGGGCTGGCAAAACTGGATGAAGGGAGTGGAAGATATAGACCTTCAGCTATGGAGTAAGTCACAGGAATAAAAAAACAACTTACAAAAAAAAAATCCAAAGCGTAATGAATACAGTCAATGATAGAATAGTGTAGTGATGTGTGGAGACCGATGGGGGGTACACTTGTGGTGAACGTAACAATGTATAAACCTGCCCAACCACTGTGTTGTACCCTTGGAACTAATCGAACACTGTATGTCAACTATACTCAGCTACAAAGATATATAAATAACATAATTACAAAAGTAAGTGGTGGGCAGGATCCTTCTTCAGAACTACAGGGTCATTCCCCCAGTCAAGCCTTGTAACATCCTAGTAGAAGCCACACACAATAAACACCTGAATAAATAATAACCTATCAGAGTTGTTCAGTGTTGTTTAAATAATTGAAACTGGGGAGGTCACAGAGATTGACTGGGTGACTACGTGAAACTAGACTGTCAGGAATATTCTCTCTGAAGAAATACTTTAAGCTGAGACATGAAAGACAAAGCACGCACCACGGAACGACTGAGGAGATAATAGACACTAACGATACTGACAAATGGGAAATTCACAGAGAGCAACAGAATGCCTCCATGATCTAGAAGTTTTTCAAGGGTAAGAACTCGCAACAGTCTTCCTGCAATGCCAAAATATCCCAACAGATAACATGTGTCACAAAAGAAGGTAGAATAGATTAAAAATGGTTTGGGCACTTTTACTATAATAAATGAAATCCTAGCGAGGTGAAGGTCTAATGCCAGCACTGTACTCAATCATTCAAAAAAACATTCATAATCCTTGATGAGGCTCTTCAAATTAAAATCAAATAAATTGTGAAAATTCTTCAATTTACTCTAAATCTAATAGAGAAGACAGAGAAATCAAAGCAGCTTACATCAAATTTTGCTTTTGGATCCCAGATTCTAGTAACAGTAAACCTGCCTATGAAGCTAAGTAAATGTTTTCAGAGATTCAGAGGAAGGTGGTGGTCACTCCCGAGTTCCTGGAGGAGGTGGCAAACACAGTTTTAAGGAGTTGGAGACATAGTAGGAAGGCAAGGGGGTTGATTCAGTGATCACCCCATGCAGGGCACAGGGATTTTTGTTGGATGTTGCTTGATTTGTTTTTAAAGGGGCATTCTGGGAGCTGGATGCTCTTTAAAATGATTGAAGTTGGGGGGGGGGGTGTGGGACAACAGGGCCAGATTAGGATTAGAGACATACAGCTATGATGATCCACAAGTACTAAAAACAAAATAAATATTTATTTTGAGAATTACAGAGACATATAAGCTGATGTGCAAAAGAAACATATTTGCACTTGAGACCTCCCTCAGAAGTTTTTGTTTTGTTTTGTTTTGTTTTTGTTGTTGTTGGTTTTAAAGATTTTATTTATTTATTTGAGAGAGAGAGATCACAAGCAGGCAGAGAGGCAGGCAGAGACAGAGGGGGCAGCAGGCTCCCCGCTGAGCAGAGAGCCCTATGCGGGGCTCGATCCCAAGACCCTGAGATCATGACCAGAGCTGAAGGCAGAGGCTTAACCCACTGAGCCACCCAGGCGCCCCTCCCTCAGAAGTTATTATGAAGGAAGACAATATAGATGGGAAGACAGATGTGAATGGGGAACAGAGACAATGAGTACAGTCAGGTTAGAGAGGAGTAATAGTGGTCTGAACTTAAAAAAAAAAAAGTGGTACACCTGGAGAATGCAAAGAGATTGAAAAGACGGAGAGCAGAGGGATGCCTGGGTGACTTAGTTGAACATTCGACTGTTGATTTTGGCTCAGGTCATAATCTCAGGGTGGTGAGATCAAGTCCTGCATCAGGCTTCACACTCATTGGGGAGTCAGCTTGAGATTGTCCCCTTGTGTGTCTGTCCCTCCCCACCTCTCTGTCTCTTTCTAAAAAAAAGTAAATCTTTTTAAAAAGAAAGAAGAATAGAAATCATCTGCAGATTGTAGTGACAGACAATAGGAAAGGGGGGAAAAAAGAAAACTGGTTTTCTGGCTTGGGCCTAAACAGCACTATTAACAAAGGTATGAACATTGGAGCAGGAAGGATATTTAGGACAACAGTGAGGAACTCAATTTTAAGCATAATAGGGTATACCTGTGAAGATATCCATTAAAAAGGGTTATCTCACAGGCACTTAGAGAACTGAATCTATAGCTTAGCTATGAAAGCCACATGGAAGAATAAGGTTGAGGAGTCACTGTTTCAGTAACTCCTCAAAGAACTGGTTTGGATAAAGTTCGTTACTGACACCAATAAGCACTGTAGATCCTTAAGTACTAAAGAAGCTTTACAGATCAAAGAGAGATTGCCAAAAGGAAACAATGTGGACCTCTCATAAACAAGAACATTTTTCCCCATAAAAAGTAACCAGTGAGCAGAATGCTTTATGCCTAAAGTTTTCATTTTTTTCCCAAAGATTTTATTTGTCAGACAGAGAGCAAGCGAGCACAAGCAGGGGGAGACTGAGGGAGAAGCAGAAGCAGACTCTCCGCTGAGCAAGGAGCCTGATCCAGGCCTAATTCTCAGGGTCCTGGGGTCATGGCCTGAGCTGAAGGCAGACATTAACTGACTGAGCCACCCAGACACCCCTAAAGTTCTCATTTAATGAAAAGCAAAATGTGCCTTTCAAATCTGATTTTCACATCTGCATTAAAATAAATGCATGCACTGAATACAAATTCCACGTATCTAAGCATGCCTCAGTCCATTGAGAGAGGAAATAAAGATACTGAAACCAATAAAAACCCATCATCTAATGCCTTTTTAAAAAAAATTTTGCTTTTAAAAAAATAAATAAATTTTGCTTTTTAAAATAGTTACTGACTTAAATCAAGTACCGAGGGATACAATGCCTGCACGTCTTGTATGTAGAACGCTGTAACTAATGCTCACTGCGTACTCGGAGAAGCAGCAATTTCCCTTCTGCCTCCCTCAGAATGATGAGGTGATCTGTTCTGCTTTACACTTACGGAGCCTCAGGAGACCGAGGCTCGATGATTACATGGGCTTCTAAGACCGTAAAGTTCTACCACAGGAGTCGTAGATGTATTATAAAAACACTTCAAATTGCCAAACAGTCTCTTCTCACCATCACTGTGAGGCTCTCTTCTGCAATGCACTTACCACCTTTGACTTTCAGCAATGATTTAAATCAGTATCAGCTCTGAATGCACAAATGCCAACCACCCTTATTCCTCAGAAGGCAAGAGGGACAAGATTTAATTATGGAGAAGCCTACCACATTTTTACTCCGAAAAAGAAAATCTCAATCGGCCTTTCAGGAAAATGTAGTATCAGGAGGTAACAAACAGATCAAGACTTTTTAAATCTTGTGTTTCCTCAGACAACATTAGGCAATTGTTAAGAAGAAATAAACTCTATTGAATCCTAAACACACAGTTAACATTCTGATACAAACATGGATGGCTTACTGAAATGGATTTTGCCATTCTTGGCAAAATGTCTTTTCTTTGATATTAATCTTATTCACATTTTTAAAAGAAGCCTGTACTTTCTTGTCACTTTATGTTCTGTATCAAACTGATGGAAGCCAGTATCTTTTCTAGGACCTGTCAGTTTCTCTAGCCTTCCAAATCAGTCTGAAGCAAAGCCTTTCGCTTCTTTGATTCAACCGAAATTCTCTTATATTTATTTTACTAGAGTATCAATCTCACTTTTTTTTTTTTTGGCCTTCTTATCTGCTATTCATAAATATGACATTGCCAACATTTTGGGTTTAAAATCAAAAGCCTGTGCATAAAAACATATATATAGGTCAATGGAACAGAAGAGAAAACCCAAAAATAAACTCAAGCATGTATGATCCATTAATTTACAATGACGGAGGTGAGATCATGCAGCAGAGAAGAATCGTCTCTTCAGTAAATACTGCTGGAAACACTGGACAACTATATGCAAAAAGAATGTAACTGAATCCTTACCTTACACCATACGCAAATATTACTTTAAAATAGGGATTAGAGACTTAAATGCAAAATCTGAATTTATAACACTCTTAAAGGAAAACAGGCAGTGAGCTCCCTGATGTTAGTCTTGGTAATAATTTTTTGAATCTGACTCCAAAGCTAAGAGCAACAAGAACAAAAATTCACTGGACTACATCAAACTAGAAAACTTCTGAACAGTGAAGGAAATCATCAACAAAATGAAAAGGTAACTGACTGAAATCAGGAACTTATTTGAATATCATGAATCTGGAAAGGAGTAATATCCAAAATACTTAAAGAACTCACACTACTCAATGACAACAAAAAAACAAGAAACAATCCAACTAAAACACAGAATGAGAACCTAAACAGACATTTTTCCAAAGGAGTCATGCAGATGGCCAAGGGACAGATGAGAAGATACTCAACATCACTCATCATCTGGAAAAGGCAAATCAAAACTACAACGAGATACCACCTCACACCAGTCACAATGGCAGGTATCAAGAAGACAAGTACAAGTGTTAGTGAGGATATAGGGGAAAGGGAACACTTGGTGTGCCACTCATGGGAATGTAAACTGGTACAGCTACTATGGAAAACAATAAGGAGGTTCACCAAAAAACTTAAAAATAGAAAAAGAATTTAAAAATAGAAAGACCTTATGATTTAGCAATTCCACTTCTGGGTATTTATCCAAAAACAAAACAAAACTAAACAAACAAAACTAAATATGCCAAC
Organism: Mustela erminea; assembly: GCF_009829155.1. NCBI lineage: Eukaryota > Metazoa > Chordata > Mammalia > Carnivora > Mustelidae > Mustela > Mustela erminea. The sequence goes on along the minus strand of NC_045624.1, from coordinate 80,550,398 downwards.
TGAACAAAACACACAAAAACATGAATTGGAGGGGCGCCTGGGTGGCTCAGTGGGTTAAGCCGCTGCCTTCGGCTCAGGTCATGATCTCAGAGTCCTGGGATCGAGCCCCACATCGGGCTCTCTGCTCAGCGGGGGGCCTGCTTCCTCCTCTCTCTGCCTGCCTCTCTGCCTGCTTGTGATCTCTGTCAAATAAATAAATAAAATCTTTAAAAAAAAAAACACATGAATTGGAAAAGATATATGCACACCTATGTTTACTGCAGCCTTGTTTATAATAGCCAAGGTTTGGGAGCAGCCCAGGTGTCTTTGGACAGGTAAATGAAAAAGATGCGGTGTGTGTGTATACAATAAAATATTTCACGGTGAAATATGACCCAGACATAAAAAGAATGAATGACGTCTTGCCATTTGCAACAAAATGGATGGACCTGCAGTGTACTTGGCTAAGTGAAATGAACCACAGACAAATACCAAATAATTTCAATTGTATGTGGAATCTTAAAAACAAACAAACAAAACAACAACAACAAAAAAAACCACATGAATGAACAAAACAAAACTCACAGAAACAGCAAACAGATCTGCGGTTGCCGAAGGGAGGAGGGTTCGGGGTGGGTGGGAGGGTGAATGAGGTCAAGAGATACAAAGTTTGAGTTATAAATTAAGTCACGGGGGCAGAATGTACAACATGGTGACTATAGTCAATATTGGATTACATACTTGAAAGCAGCTAAGAGTAATCTTAAGAGTTCTCACTGCAAGACAGTTTTTTCTCTTTAACTTACCTTAGTGATAGATAACTAGACTTAATGTGATCATACCACAATGTATACATGTATCAAATCATTATGCTGTATACCTGAAACTACTAGATTGTTAAGTATCAATTATAATTCCATTCTTTAAAAAATGCTTCTGTATTTCATGAACTTTTTCTGAAATTTTTTCTACTTTTTAAAATTATATTTCTTTTAAAAAAAGTAGCAATACCTTCTAGAAGATGGTAGGGATGTGTGTGTCTGAGACTCACGATGGGAACCAGGTATTTTTCTATTATCTATTTAAACTCATGTATACTTATAATGCACATAGTCAATACCATTTAACTTATTTTAAAAGCACTTAATTATAATAGCCCTTCTAGACACTGTCAAAACTTCAAACAAATTTGTGTGTGTGTGAGCACAGAAAAAAACATTTTTATGCCTTTGGAAATTCCAAATATGATGACATTGCCTTTCAACTTATCATTTCTTTGTAATTCTCAAAGCTTATCCTGAACACAAATTTATTCCCTTCCTTCCAACGATGTGCCCAGTGATCCTTCCACCAACTGGAACCCATTTTATCATTTTACTATTTTTTAAACCAAATTTTAATATTTCCTGCTACTGGGGTGCCTGGGTGGCTCAGTGGGTTGTGCCTGCCTTCAGCTCAGGTCATGACCCCAGGGTCCTAGAATGGAGCCCTACATCAGGCTCCCTGCTCAGGGGTAAGTAAGCCTGCTTCTCCCTCTCCGTCTCCGTCTCCTCCTCCCCCTGCTCCTGCTCTCTCTCCCTCTCAAATAAATAAAATCTTTAGGGAAAAAAAAGTCTGTTATTGTCTAAAATTTAGCATCTTTTATTTAATAAATCTTTCACAGGTATTACTAGCTGTTTGAGCATAAAAATGTGTTCTTAAAATGAAATCTTCTCTAAAATTTATGAACATTGTTATGGCCACTTCTAAACAATTCTTTCCCTTAGCTCAGAAAAAGTTGACATTTGTGCTATCAACATCAAAATATAGATTACGGGAGGATACTTTTTTTCCTAGCTTAAGGTATTTGGTGTTTTTTTGTTTTGTTTTGTTTTGTTTTTTAGATTCTATTTATTTGATAGAGAGGGCATGAGTGGTGGAGAGGGGCACAGGAAGAGGGAAGAGCCAACTCCACCCCAGGAGCAGGGAGCCCAATGCAGGGTTCAATCCCAGGACCCTGAGATCATGACCTGAGCCGAAGGCAGACGCTTAACTGACTGAGCCACCCCGGGGCCCCTAGCTTAAGGGGTTTTTAAATGAAATTTCAATCAATGCAGTTTTCTAGAAAAAGTACCTCACTGGACGGCTATACATATATGAAATGTATACATATGTGCATTTATACAAAGTAAAATCATGATTAAGATTTGAAATAGTATTTTAAGTATTTAAATTTTCAAAATATTTCAAAGTTTTATTTTTCTGACAAATGCATTAATGTCACCTTTCTAAATAGAAAGCTTAGAAATTTTTAGAACTTTTCACTTTTGAAATATATAAATCATAGTTAAGACCAGGAGTTTATGGTTATATATTTAAGATACAATGGCATCTAAATATTTGATACTCTTTTACATTGAAATATATACCTTACTATTTATATTAAACACAAATTAAGTGCAGATATAACACATATATAAATATAACACTCCTTTATAGACTTCTATCCTCAGGGAGCCTTCTTGGTATTTATAAGATTATATGAATAGATTACTTTTGTAGTAACTACAAAATTAAAATAAAATGAAGATATGAAGAAGAAAATAACTATGCACATATACTACTATACGTAATAAAGGAATCTTAAGTTTGAAATTAAGAATGTCTTGGTCATAACAGAATTTTCATCTTTTACTGTACCAAATCATCCTTCTGTATCTTTACTGCTAGAGAAGGTCTAAGCTCAGCACAGCCAAAATCTTGGGGATGTGGACAGAAGATGATGGGCCACACATGAGGTCTTCATTATTTCCCCATAAATTCAACAAATGAACACCAATAAAATGCCAAATGAGACACAGAACTCATAAAACAAATGAAAACCTAAAAGTGTCAAAATGAAACTTTTAAATAACATAGTTCATCATTACATTGAAAACATTGAAAATTATGAAGGCATACACAATTCCAATTTGTCCCACTGAAAACCTTTTTTTTTTTCCCCCCAGTTTTCATTAACACTTCCTGATTCATCATAAGACCGGGCAGAAATATTTCAGTATTAAATGTATAAAAAAATCTATATTCTTTCTATATATGTATTCTCTATAGCCAACTAACTCAGGATTTAAACTTAAATCTCTTATTTTGAAAAGGGCTTCTAGCCTAGTGATTACAGTGTACATGTTAGTTCAATTATATTGTCATAAATCATCAATGGTCTAATCATATCAGTGGGAAGGGTTGTTATCACCACATATTGTAATAATTTAGAGTTTTTCTTTTAAAACAAACTGATAAATTAGAGCCTATCATTTCAACATGTAGGATTTATGTATTTTTATAATACTTCAATTTGACTGTTGACTTTGAAATGAACCAAAATATGGATTTAAAACTGTCAGTCTGAAATTAATCTATCATTCAATGTCCTAATAGAGAAAGCTTTGAGTTTTTATTTTCCCTAAGCAGTCATATTTTTAAAATGTGCATTAAAGAACGAAAAACAGAATTAAAGATTGAAAATAAAAATACCAGTGACATTTATTTTATAGTTGCAGATAAATATGTCTGATAAGGGATTTAATATTTGGTAAATATCAAGCTTTAAAATTTATCTTGGAGATCAACTTTGAGATTAAAATTCTGATTTTCAAATATTTAGGGGAAAAAAATCCTGAAAAGCAGAGGAAGCCAGGTAGTTAGTCATTTTATAAACAGAATGATGGCACAAAAGTAAGATGAAAGAGTACTGTTTTAGAAATTAAGGAGGTAGAACCATCAGAGTATTGTTGCCAAGTGAATATGTGACTATGTATGCATATTTACATGTATATATTATGTATAAGATTTTAGTGGGTAAAACATGAAAGTAGTTTGTGTGCTTTTCCTCACTCATCCTACAAACCCAGAGCTTATTGTTAGTGGGATCCAGGTAAGAAAGAGTGGTTAGTCTTTGCAGCATGTACTCACTCAACACAGGGACTTAGACTGATTCAGGTTTCATCCATTTCCACCCATATGGTCATGGGGAGGGAAGAGAGTTCCAGAAAATCTAACGCAGACATTTAAATTTACCAGCCAAAAAGCCACACACAGCACTATCACCATAACCACTGGGCAGCACCAGTCAAGAACAGGTTGCAAGCAGGACAAGGCGTGATCCTCCAATTGGTCTAAAGAAAGAGACTCAGATACGGATGACAATGCCATCTCTACCAAACTTCGGCCCATAGCACAAAACCCTCAAAGCGCATCCATGGAGTGATTCTTTTTAATTTCATTAAAAACATAACGTATAAACTAGACAACAATGGCTTCTCTTTTAATTATGATTTAGATAGAAGAACACGAAAGGAACAACCTAATAAAAGGCTGTCAAAACTGCCTTTGCAATCATCTGTGGAACGTGGTTCCAAGGAGAAGACTGCTCTGATAAAGACAACAGAAGAAGATGGCCACATACTGAAATTCTCAAGAGGTAGAAAGAAAATATTATTGTGATTATGCTATTATATAACACACAGTCCAAATAACTCATCTTTCTACCTAATTCCTAATGCTTACTTCATAGTTTATACTCTATGTAGTTTGCTGTAATACTGTCATATACAAAATGCCCATAAGTCAGTTATTTAACAGCCTTATTCTCATTCTTATATTTTGATTTTCTCATATTCTCTGTATAAATCAATACGTTATACAATTAGATCCTTGTAAACTAGTATACATTTATTCACATTTTCTTAGCACACATTAAAATAGACATCATTATCAGTCTTAGCATATCCTTTTAGAGGAAAAAGAGAAACAATGTACATAATGCCCTAATACCCAGATAGGTATTGCTAAGGCTACTCATTCTTAAGAACTGGCTTTATGGTAGCAAAATATTTTGTTTATCAGTTATGCTTATTAAACTTAACTGAACTTTAAAGATCAAAATCTCGGGGCACCTGGGTGGCTCAGTCATTAAGTGTCTGCCTTCAACTTGGGTCATGGTCTCAGAGTCCTGGGACTGAGCCCTGCATCATTGGGCCCCCTTCTCAGCAGGAAGCCTGCTTTTCCCTCTCCCACTCCCCCTGCTTGTGTTTCCTCTCTCAGTGTCTCTCTGTCAAATAAATAAATAAAATCTTTAAAAACAAAGATTAAAATCTGATCAACTCTGAAAATATACCACTTATTACAGAAAAGACTGCAAATTAAAAATTTATGTTCTTCAAAGTAAATATACTTTCAAATTCAGAGTTTCAGACTCAGTCTATCCATTAAAATACTAAAATCTCAAAATCTGCTGAAGTTCATGTTCACAAACTACAAAGGATATGATAATAACCTTGACCAAAGAGCTATAAATATCAACTAATCATAAAATAATTCCTAGTTCACTGACACTGGAATTTAATTCTATAATTCACTACGTTTTATTGAATATGCATTAAACATTGGTTTCTTTTAACTCGAATGAATGAAAAAGAGGACATATAGGTGCTCAATTACACGTTAAGAACTTCCAGAGGACATTATTCATTAGACTAAGATTAAAATTTAAAAAAAAAAAAAAAGAAAAGAAAGCTTAGGTATAAATTAAGATTTATTTGTTTATTTGAGGGAGAGAGAGAGAGCATGTACATGAATGGGGAAAGGCAGACAGGGAGGGAGAGGGAGAGAATCTCAAGCAGACTCCCTGCTGGGTGTGGAGCCCTATCAGGGGCTCTATCCCATGATCTGGAGATCAGGACCAGAGCCAAAATCAAGAGTCAGATGCTTAACCAACTGAGTCACCCAGTCACCCCTATTGCTAAGTTTTCTTAGGAAAATTAGGGCTGTTAATATAGGATGTATTTTGTTTTAACACTCATCTAACAATGGCCTGCTTATTTTGAGTGTTTTTTTTTAATCCTCTTAACAATCCTCTTAACACAGATAAGCACTAGAGGTATATATCAAAATATTCTCACAAAAGCCAACTTTATTTTTGCTAAATCGTTGTTAATTTAAATATTCATGGGACTACCATTTTCCTTTAATTATTTTAAAATTTCCCTACCCCTTAATTTTTTTTTTTTAATTTTTGGTACCATTCTCTATTTCTATTAAAGGCTATCCACTGTACTCCAAACTTTACCTTTGCAGTACTACTCAATTTTCCTACTTCAGAAATATATCAAAATTTTTCAAAAACAACCTACACATCCTTCTGAGAATAAAAAGTATCAGACAATAGGGTTAATAAATTTAGACTCAAGATTTTAACAGGGCTTGGTTTAAATAACAAACCATAATAAAAGTTAAATACATAATAGAAGTGAATAATAGAAGTGAAATACAAGTAAGTATGATCTATGACTTCACTACAACTAAAACAAATAGCTTTCTATATTATGATGATTACATACCTAATGTTTGCATGGTCTTTTAAAATTATAGATGGCTATCACTCAGTTCTATCAATTATATATTTGAGAAAAGTTTCTAAGTCTCAAACATTGTAGTTCCATATTGCGAGTTATATTTTAAATTGATTGCAAAAATTTTGGCCCTTTGGGGAATCATTTTATGTTTCAAACAGCTATCAATCCTTTTGAATTAAATGTGATGAAAAATTTGACTGCTTTTTAATATGGTAATTATTTTATTTTTTATTCCCTAGACTAGAAAACTGGTTTTGAAGCTAATTATAAAAAAGGAATTTTTAGGTCAAAATACCAGAAATAACACATATGCAAAATAACTGTTTAAAAGTTCACATTTAGAAAGTAAGCATTTGGTTTTTTTTAAAGATTTTACTTCTTTGAGCCAGAAAGGCAATGCACACACACACCAGCAGGGGGAGGAGAGAGGCAGAAGGAGAAGCAAGGGCTCCACTGAGCTGGGAGCCTGATACAGGTTCTATCCCAGGACTTGGAGATTCTGATCTGAGCCAAAGGCAGATGCTCAACCAAGTCAGATGCCCCAAGAAAACCATTTTATGAAAAAATGTTATTTTAAATTTAATGATACAAAAACTTCAAACAATAAATGACAAAAATACAGAAGAGAAAAGATTTTTTCCATTAACTTTTCCATTAGAAATGGAAAAAGATGGCATGTGTGTGCTGAAAAATTATCAAAACACCACTTTTTCTTGTCAGTTGTTTCTTAGCTTGGGGTGCAGCTGATAAGCAAAGAAGGTCTAAAAATTAAATTATTCTGGAGTAAGGATGTTCTTCTATGGGTTAAGGATGCCCTCCAATCAGAAGAGATCAAAAATTAAATAGAGAAGTCATTTTAAGAATTAAAAAATACCATTTAGGGGCGCCTGGGTGGCTCAGTTGGCTTGACGACTGACTCTTAATTTGGCTCAGGTCATGACCCCAGTGTCATGCGATCAAAGCCATGCTCCATGCTGAGCAGGGAGTCTATTTATTGCTTCTCTCTCCCTCTGTCTCTGCCCTTCCTCCCAAACAAGCACTCTCTCACTCTCTCTCAAATCTTTAAATGAAAAAAAAAAAATGCAGATACCACTGAATACAATATTACTTTCTTTAAAAAATAAAGCCTTCCACTATTTGTGTAATTCTCCTGGAGTCTTACTGTCTCTATCCTAAGTGGCCTGATAACTGCTGATCATTTCTACATCACTGGCAATGATCACCAAGAAAGTACAGAAACAACAATGGGTCTTCACAGACTTGGAAGGGTAGATATGGAACATTTCTTCTAGCATGTTCCAGACCCAGGGAAGAGGAGACAAGAAAGGGCCCCAGTGTCCATGGGAGCTAATAAAGAACTTCTCCCAACTTCCACTTACAATCATTGACAAGAAAGAAAAACCACTTTTACGCAGGAATGAAATAACCAGCAAGGCCTATATCACTCTATCTTTCCAATGCTATATACCTTAAGCACTACTTTTTTAAAGGGTCACATATTATTCATTAAGTTAAAATAGAACTTCATTTGCTCTACTGAAAGTACTGACTAAATCCAATTTCAATACTTGCGTAGCTCACAGTCCCTGAACTTTTAAAATATGATCTATCTTGAGATAAAATAGTGCTGGAATCTTTAGTCCACTCAAAGTCTTTCTTTTTAAATAGGACTTTGAAAGATCTTTTAAATGCCTTTTTATCTCTAGGGAGAAATCTGCTAAGATTTTATACAAGAAGCAAAATGCCAGATGATTAAAAATTCTCATCTCAAATTCCAGGCCTCCGTTTTCTCTCCAATTGTCAATCCCTTTTTAATTTGCTGTGAACAGTACTGTCAGTCTGTTTGGAAAGCTATTCTAATTTAAGATTTCATTATCTCTCTTCTTCAACCTTTGAATGGCCTGTCACTTGTTATATGCATCATAGAAAGCTAGCCAAGTACACTTCTGATTTCCAGCTATCAAATTTACAAAGGAATTGCATTGTACACACATCCTTTTATACTGTGCCTCCATGTTCCCTCTCAAATTTCTTTAGAGAAACAAAAAAACAGTTCATTTTTATTTGTTCTTCCCACTCAACTGTAAGCAAAAGTGTAGTAGTTACTGGACCTTTTACAAATTCCTATTCTTGTTAAAAAATAAACTAAAAAAAAAAAATCAGAGTATTTTCTTTTTAACACAGTTCCCAGTAAGGTATGAGAAATAAAAGAAATTAAGGACATTTAATAAACATGCTGTATAATATTTTATCTCTTCCTTCAGAAGAAAACAGAAATATCAACTCTGAAAAGAAGTGAAGATCTAGGATATTCCTTAGTGAGTTATATGCACACTAGACCAAGAGCTGAGATTTATATGATCTAAACATGGATGTTGGCCTGATTAGATGAGGTTTACATTTAGTTCAGTACCAAAATTAACCATGTATGTTGACAAAAATTTCTAAACACCTTTCTAAGTACTCTTGACTTAGAAAACATTTTTCATGGAGCTCCTAACCAGAGAATTTCCATTTGGCCAAATATGTAACATGAAGAGAAAAATTATGTAATGAAATCTAGTATAAAAAGACATACAGCAAAACATTATGAACAATGCCACATTTTATGCCCCAATTTTGTCTGATCTTGGTAGCGTCTGCTAAGATGGGCATGAAGCATGTAGATGTTACCATTGTCCTATAGTTCCCATGGTTCCTAGGAGGCCATTCTAAAATGCCACTCAGGGCTATGGAGTCAACTAGCATTAAGTTTTATGCTAGTTGAGGTGTCTGTTGAGTCAAATGAATTAGAGAAGAGAAGAACCCAGCAAGAAATGTCTCAATAACCCATAAATCGCTCCTCAAAAGAAAAAGTTAAAATTACCTGTAAGACCCATCTTCTACCCAGCTCTGGCCTAAAGCCACCCAGCCCAGCAACAAGGATCTTCTACCTTCCCTTCCTCTCCTTGCTTCTACCTGGTGGGGGTAAAATTCAGAGAATGGCTAGGAAATGCTCACCCCCTTGGCCCCTTTTCTACTGTAGGCTTCCATTAGCTCTCATCTAGAACAGGGGAGAAGAGTTAATAAATACCAAGTCAAACTGGGAATTTTGACTATTACATGGGAATGCACATTTTAATTTCTGAGTTGAAACTTTTTAAACTGTTTTTAGGACTTCAAGTGACCAAGGCCACTTTATTATTATAAAGTCCCAAGGAAAGTCCCTTTTATTCACGGTCACTGACTAGAAAAGTTTAGGAGGCTAACAAAATAAAGTTACATTGTCACAACAAACCATGTGTACACAAGAAAGTAATTCCTACAGAACATAAAGTTAGTTATAAATTTTATGAAAATTATTGTGCCCACCTGTCATTAGTAGAAGATCTTCTGAGTAAAGAGGTTAAGTGTAATAAATGAAATACATACTTGTGAGATGTTAATGTGACATGGTCATATAAAATGGAAAACACTGGGTAAAATGACTTAAATTTTGTTTAGAACATGCCATAAAAATTGCTAGAAATAGTGAGTCATTGATAGTAACATGGCAGGTGATACAAAAGACAGAAGCAACCACCATTATATATGTTTGCATAAAAGAGTTGAGTGAACCTTCAACAGTAGCTCTCTCAAGAGCTAATTTACAACTTTTTTTTTTTTAAGATTTTATTTATTTGACAGACAGAGATCACATGTAGGCAGAGAGGCAGGTAGAGAGAGGAAGGGAAGCAGGTTCTCTGCTGAGCAGAGAGTCCTATGTGGGGCTCGATCCCAGGACCCTGGGATCATGACCTGAGCTGAAGGCAGAGGCTTAACCCACTGAGCCACCCAGGCGCCCCTAATTTACAACTTTTTAAGGCGAGCTACAGATTTTTGTAATCCTAAATATCATAATGGGTTAAAATATCCCTCAAGTTTCAATCAAGGGACTTCGCAAATTAAACCAGGTACGGAGTGTTCCAAAATGTAATCAATTTGTAGTGTGCATAGAACAATCATATCTGCACAAAACAGTAAACAATTTGTCAGCACCATTCTGGACACTGGGCACCATGATCAATTGAAGGACTAGACAATCGGGTTGTTGGAATAGTCTTCTGCCCGCTTTTAAATGTGACAAAACAAAAATGAGACAAAACCACACTTCAGGAACTATAAATTTCAATCTCTACATCTGCAAAGCCTACATATCCACTCAGTAACTTAGGTAATTCTCCAGGAAAATGATCGATCTGATCATTACTATAGAAGGTTAGAATTGCAAGTTTACTGCCGTTTCAGTCAAGTCTACTCATTTGTTCAGTTTGGTGAACATTAATTGGTTTCCAGGGCACAAGTGCTTAAAGGGGAAGCACAGAAATTGTGATTCTGAATCAGAATGCAAAAAGGGTGGGTATAAATCCAAATATAACAGATGAGTATTTCTCAACTATTATATTTTAGTACAAAGTACGAAACACCCAACTGAACTTTTTCATAGCTTGTTTTTATTCTTTTAAACCACAAGTTTAAGACTACAGCATTTTTTTCTCAGGAGGTAAATTTGGGTTTTAGTCAGCCCCGACTACCATAACAAAATACCATTGACTGGGTGGCTTAAATAAGAAATTTATTTTCTCACAGTTCTAGGGCTGAGAAATCAAAGATCAAGGTGCCTGCCTTTTTGAATTCCTATGAGAGCATTCTTTTCAGGCTCGTAGACAGCTGCCTTCTTATGCCTTCACATGACCTTTCCTCCGTGTAAGTACATATACAAACCTCTTTTAGAAGGCTACCAATCCTGCAAGATTCGGGGCCCAACCATATCAGCTCATTTTACCATCATTACTTCCACACAGCTCCTACGTTTGTGTCCTCCCAAAATTCCTACGTGGACACTCTAATCCCCACGTGATAGCATTAGAAGTGGAGCCTTTGAGAAGTCATCAGAGATAAAGGAGTTTATGAAGATAGAACCTCCAAAGCAAGATTAGGGTCTTCCCAAGAAGAGGAAGAGAGATCAGAGCGCACGTGCTCACTCTCTCCAAGTGTACAAAGAGGTCATTCGAGCATACAGCAAGATGGTGGCCATCTGCAAACCAGATAGAGAACCCTCAACAGGAACCAAATCCACGAGCACCTTCATCTTGGACTTCACACCTTCCAGAACCATAAGAAAGAGTATCTACTGTTTAAGCCACTCAGTCTATGGTATTTTGTTAAAGTAGACTGAACTCTAACAGTATCAGTAAAAATCAAAGTCTAAGCAATTATCGATTGGGCTGTATATGACAAAGACCTCTGCTGCCTTATCCACAAGGGATTCCCTTTATTTTAAAATATCTGCTCCCTACTCCTAACCCAGGAAGTACCTATACGCCTTGCCTACTTTTAAAAAGAACATATCTTATTCTATCATGTAGCTCATTCTATTGTTTATTTGCTCATTTTATGTTCCACTCCCACCCACTACAGGCAAAATAAGGAGAACATGTTATAATTTTTCTCCTCATGATACACATTGAACATACCTGAAATTAATCTCAAATTAGTGAACTTTCACTTAATCATTGCCTGCTTTGGAGGTAATTCAGTAATATTACGGTTCATAAAAAAAACCCCGGAGGTCCACGTTATCTTATCATGAACTTTCTTAGATTTCTACACTAATACTAGATAGTTAATAACATTTTACCCAAATGTGTAATACTGCTATATTATAAAAGTGTTATTTTTCTTAGCATATATAAAAGCAATCTATATTATTCAGTATTTTGAGAGTAGAGCACAACTTTGATTTTTGTCTAGAGATTTTGGGTTTTTTTCTGAGCTATCTCATAAATAATTCAAAATATTTCTTAAATACACCAATTACAAATGAAAGATACACTCTCATGAGATGAATGAAATTAAAATGTACCAATAATCATTATAGTCAATAGAAGAAAATGCATATTTCAAAACCAAACACTATGTGAAAAAACACTTTAGCTCTACAATTGATAACTCTTTTTTGTTAACTTTTAAAAATCTACTTCAGTTATAACCAAACCAGTTACATCCCAAGTAATCTGCCTTATTCATATTAATCATTCTAAGTTACACCAAATAATCCTGTTTCCCATGGCTGCATTTCCTTCAAATCACTTATTATCCAAGAACTCACAATTTTACTCTTTAATTTCAGTTCATTAAAGAAAAGACATATGGGACAAACTTTATTTCTAAGTTAACTACAATTTAAAAACTAAGACTATACACTGAAAATGAGTATTTTAACAATAGGATGTAAAGTTTCTTCTTACCAAATATATTTGGTGAAGCAATACTATAAACTAACATCAATCTAGTGAAATTTTTTCACATGTACTCTAATTTGTTGAAAAAAAATTACAGATGTAAATCCAGCCTTTTGACAAGAGCACCAAATTTTATATATATACATATATATGTATATATATATATTTTTTTTTTTTTTTAAGATCGTTTACATCTATCTTTACAACTGTTGGAACTGTCAAATCAGACAGCCTTATTTGGAGCATGCCAATCATTTAAAATATTAACTTTCTAAAACTATAAAAGAGATTATTACCCATATTATTCCTTATTAGAATAATAAAATGAGTTGTTTAAAACAAACGTAAACTATTAATTAGCACTCTACAATTAAATGATGTCCATCTCTTGCAAGAGATTTGTTGTTAAAATTTATAAAGATCGAAAAGCTAGCTATACAATTGTCAGCAAAGGCAGGGTAGGTTTTTATTCTTTTATCATTTGAGATATTGTGGCTATAAAGACAAAATAAATCAACATCAAGATAAATTACAATGGCAATATTAGTCATTTTAATTACTAATTTTAATCATTAATATTAATTTTATTAGCTAATCAGTTTATTAATTAAAACTGATTTTATTTGTAAGTTCAATTCGTAAGTATTGTTAGTAAAGCAAAGGAGACTTTAAAAGACAATACAATTAATAAAAAAAAAAAGACAATACAACTCCTGATAATTGTCTCCCTTTATCAAAATGAGTACTCCCTTCTGATAAAAGTTCATTTTTTCCATTTCTAAAATGGAAATAATTGTCTTGCTTACATTACAATGTATAAGGACAAAAGTATTGAGTACCTGAAAATGTTATGCAATTTGGAATTATTATTTCCCTTGTTACTGAAGATTCTTTTGGAACTATAATTATTCTATAAATAAAAATTTCTATTTTTATTTATAATGACTATAGAGCATTCTATGAAGACATTTCCTATACTTTGATCTAAAGAAATTTAAAAAATAAAGTTCTGTAACTGAAACCAAATGGTCTGAATATTCAGTCCTTCTTTTACTAGTTTCTATTTTTTTTTTTTACAGTCCAACAGATAAATTGGATCTGAAAATTAATTATGGCTTCAAAGCCTTTGAAAATAAAAGTACCAACCAGCGAAATTCTAAAACATGAACACTTTCAGATATGGTTCTAATTAAATGTACTACTCTAAAACTGTAAATATATCAATGAGCAAAGATAATCACATGCAATTCTTGGGACTTTAAAAAGTAATTGCCTCTAAGAAATTAGAACAGGAGATTCCTTACGAGAATAAAGTCAGTCACATAACTATCTTAGTGAAAGAAGAGGCTGTTTCCTTCAGTTAAGCCTTCAATTAAAGTAAGCTTTCACATTTATTAAATTCAGACACCTAGAGCAATCCTGTAAATCTGATATATTCCAACGAACCGCATGAAGAATACCAGTAATTATTAAATTTCAAGATCTTGTTGACATTTCTGATTTTACTCCTGTGTCATTTACTCCCACAGTCCATAACATGGAATATGAATTTTAAAAGAGTAGAGGCCAGGCAAGGTCAGAGTCTCACTGATGAGATTTCAACAAAGGGGGAGAAGCCAATATAAGATAAATGAGACTAAATAAATAATCCAAGACAGAGTCTTTTCTTTTTTTTAATTAAGACACGTTCCCAAATATATCTCAGACTTCTAAAAACACCTATTTAAATGTTTTATCTCATTTTCTAAATCAAAGTATTTTTTATTCTCTGAGACTATTAAGTCTTCAGCATATGTGTGCACAGTTTAAACTGCAAAGGAAAACATTTATAGAATTCAAAACTTTCGCAACATACTAACAACAACAAAAAAACACCCTAAACCTATGTATACTGTGTCACAGTGTTATTTTTAAAAATTATGTTTCGATTCATTTTGTGTCCATTTTTATGTCTCTTCCAGTATATACCAGAGGAAGACTAACTATGAATGTGATTTCAACAACAACAGAAACAAGAAATCAAAGAGGGGGGATAAAAAGAGTAAGAAAATAAAGATTCTCATGTAGAACACATTATCTTACTAAGCCCAGTGGACAATTCTGTCTCCCAAATAACATTGAGTTAAAATTAACTCAAAAGTAAAATAATCAAGAATTTCATTTACTATAGTGATTGAAAATATAAAGACTGGAATTGGACTTTTTTTGAAGTTGGACCCCATCTCTTATTAATAATATGGCTTTTCCTTGAAGAGTGCTTCAGTTTTCCCTTCTTCAAAATTACTTTAACAATGTTATAGTAAATAAAGGAGATACTCTATTTAAAAAGGTTGGCGTGGAGTCAAACAACTACAAATTCAGAAAAAATGGTGTCCTTAACTAACCAGACCAGTGGATCTGTGGACTCTTCTGACCCTTGTTGTTCACAAAATGTACACACAAGGTAACTTACTGACTGGTAAATTAGGCACTAACTATCTATGGAAAAAATGAGAAATCTCTTTTTTCATTTATTTCTCCAATATGTCATTGAGAAACTAAGCACAGTCACTTTATTTTTTCTGGGTAACCTACTACTGAGGAGAAATCTTTCTCCTATTTTCGCCCTTCTAATACCTTACCAAGAATCTCTAAGTTGAGGAAAAAAGCAAGTTGAAAAGCAGTGTAAAAAATGTTACTTGGACAATTAGTTGCTGCATTTACCCTATAGGACTGTGGCCCCTACCTGTTAATCATGACAAATAGTCATTAGCTTCAGAAGGTACCACTGCTGGAGATTTTAATTTTCTATATTAAATATGTGTGCTATATTAAAATTTGCCATCATGGTATATGCTTTTTGGAGAGGGAAATTCTAATGAAAATTTTCAGAATTTCTTGACAACCCCTCATAGATTGCCTGAACCACAAGGAAATCTTTCTACGGAGAGGTAAAATAGATGTACTGCTCTATAGGAATGTGAACTAGAAAAAGTACGGGGACCCTCATTATTCTGTGTAACTGAAGGGAGGGAACTGGGCTGAGTGGGTCAGGGAGGTAACAGAATCTGTATACCATACTGGTCTGAAATGGTGTCTCATGTGCCATCTAGACCAGGAAGTAAGCTCCTGGCCTTAGAGAGGCATCAGTAAGTAGGCTCCAGCCCTGCTGCTAAGTTTCACCGGTAAAGGCAATCCATGTCCATCAAGGAACAGTGCTGTGGCCCACTGTTTCTTTCAACCCTATCCAATGTGGGCAGAATCAGCATGGAGACAAAGCTCTTCAAAACATCCCTCCCAATTCCCCAAACCTCCACATTCACATGCAAGCAGATTAAAACCTCAATACAGTTGACCTTGTTATTTTTCTTTTCTTCTAGCACAACAATCAATCTACGGACTTGCTCAGAGAATCCATCAAGACTACGGATACTGGACAGGCCTCCTCTCCAGAACATAAGAGGTTAAGTAGGTAGGGCTCAATTCATGCCCTATTTATTTCAGTCATAGTGGTTCTTGTTTTAATTTCTTTTACATATTTTTCCATGCAAATATATATTTTAACAAAATGTTCCATAGATTATTACAAAAAAAAAAAAAAATCAATGACTTGAGTATCTTTTTGGTAATGCTACTAATTTTCAGGAGTAAGGAAAAAATAAATCTCCAAACATGAGACAACAAAACAGAAGCACAATAAAAACAGCTTTCTAACAAACTGAAAACATTGAAGTTGGCCTCAATTTCTTCAACATAGTAATACAGAACCACACCCTCCCCCCACCCAAAATAAAACCCTGTGCCAGGAAATCCGTAGAGTATAGACAAAAAATTATTTTGACTCAAAACTTCCATATCTAGCCAGTGTGTTCTTCTAATGTGAATTCAACAGGAAGATAATACCTTAAAGTAATAAGATTATTTTGTTGGCATACCCAACAAACAATGGATAAAAAAATCTGACATGAAGGCCAATAAAATATTTTTTTTAAAAATTAGAAACCATCATATAGCTCAGTATTGTCTGAATAGTTGTAACAATTATAAAATGTCATGACAAATATCAAGATAATGCTTTTAAAAAAGTACACAATGATCAAAGTTTAAAAAAAAAAATCTGAACCTAAATCCCAGGTAATTCCTAAATGGACCTAGAATTAACAGTAAAGAAGTCTAATTATGTTTAATTCTCATGTAACAACAGAAACTACCTATATACATCATTTTGTTTCTTTTATCAAGAGAAAAGTCTTACACTTAATACCTTAAAAGAACTGATAGGAAGAAAACATTGTGTACTTTTTCAAAATTAAAAACAGAATGAATACAGTAATTTGATCAAGAGGAAATTTGTTATGAGAAGAATCACACATGCATTTCAAATTCCCTTTAAAAAAAAAAAAGATCGTATTTATTTATTTGACAGAGAGAGAGAGATTACAAGTAGGTGGAGCAGCAGGCAGAGAGAGAGGGGGAAGCAGGCTTCTTGCCGAGCAGAGAGCCCAAAGTGGGGCTCGATCCCAGGACCCTGAGATTATGACCTGAGCTGAAGGCAGAGACTTAACCCACTGAGCCATCCAGGCACTCCTCAAATTCCCTTTTAAACAATCTCACAGTGAGTCCAAAATACAAATGATAATTTATATTCTTAGTCCCTATACTTAGTCTCCTGTGCTTAAATAAATTTGAATTATAATTAATAGGAGCAACGAACATTTAAATAGCACCTACTAGTGGGCTGGAAAACAAGTATATTAACCTCCTTTACCCTCATTCATCTTTTAGGTTATCTTATTCCCATTTTACAGGTGCGAAAATGCTTGCACAGAAATTTACAGCATTTGCTCAAGAAAAAAAGTACTGCAGGGGCGCCTGGATGGCTCAGTCCTTTAAAAATCTGCCTTGGGCTCAGACCTGGGATCAAGCCTCACATTGGACTCCCTGTTCAGCGGGGAACTTGCTTCTCCCTCTCCCTCTGCCTGCTGCTCCCCAAGCTTCTGGGTATATGCGTTCTCTCTCTCTCTCTTTCTCTCTGTGTCAAATAAATAAAATATTTAAAAAAGAAAAGAAAAGAAAGGAAAAAATATTTCAAAAGGGCACTTGGGTGGTTCAGTAGCTTAATCGTCTACCTTTAGTTCAGGTTGTGATCCTGGGGTCCAGGGATCTAGCCCTACTTCAGGCTCCCTGCTCAGCAGGGAGTCTGTCCCTGCCCTCTCTGTCTGCATGCCCCCTGCCCTTGTGAGGTCTCTCAAGTAAATAAAAATCTTAAAAATAAAAACAACAACAAAAAACAAACAAAAACAAAAACAACCCTGCAAAAATTTAGCTTTGAACTCAGGCCATCTGGCTCCAGAATCCAGGAAGTTATAGATACCCAATTCATTCTACAGCCTCTCTAATTAAGAGGAATGTAAGAAGCACACTTTAAAAAATCTCAAATGGTCCTTTCTTCTTACTAATTACTTAGACAAGCAGGGAGAGTAGAAACCGGTCAGAGAAGGGTGAACATGGGAGACCAGGGCTATGACTGAACAAAGCCCCTGCTTTCGGGGTCTCAGGTACTCCTTATAAATAGGTTATCCTAGTCAGATTCTCAGGCTCTACGCCCACTAATATATCGGTTATCTCTGAGACTCTACTGACACAAGCTCCCTGCCCTCTATTTTCCTAAGTAACTTATTCCCCTCACTGAGGGAAGCCTTCTCAAGCAAGTCTTCCGCTCACTGGTTCTCGATTTTTCATCTTTCCCCAACTTCACTGGAGTCCACAATGTTTTGAGATGCATGTATTTTTCAACTATATCCTAGGGTAAAATGGGATTTAAAACTGCATAGTCTAAAATGTATCACTCTCTCCCTTTATAGTTTGTATATGTGTATTTGTGTGTACTTGCGCTATGTAATTTTGATTTTTTTTAAAAAATCTCTTAATTTTCAGTTTCGATGGCAATTGGGAAGTCAGAATTTTTTACTCATTAATAGGAGGACATCCCCAATGGATGCAGACTCTCCTACAAATATTCACATAGTGAGGCTATATGAACATAAACTACTTGTGAAAATCAGATTTCTTCTTTTATAGAGAGTTGACCACAGACTCTTCAATGACATGGAAACAAAACGGTATCCCATTTGTTCCTTTTTCTTCCCCAGTTTGGAGACAGAGAAGACAGACAACCGCATGGTATTCCAACAGCTGTTTAAATTTTATTACTTACAGCCCTCATAGATGTCCGTGGGAATATGGACTGCGGCATGTTGATAGGAGATCTGTCGTCCAAAATTAGCATCATCAATAAAAACAGGTTTTATCCTCTGGCTGCCTGGTTCACTCTCATTTTTTTCGGGCTGCATCCGAAAAGATAGACAATAAAAAGAATATTAC
Organism: Mustela erminea; assembly: GCF_009829155.1. Classification (NCBI taxonomy): domain Eukaryota; kingdom Metazoa; phylum Chordata; class Mammalia; order Carnivora; family Mustelidae; genus Mustela; species Mustela erminea. Next base: position 80,531,401 of record NC_045624.1, on the reverse strand, counting down.
AACTTGAGATAACAGTCTCATATTGCTGTCGTCTCATTTGACAAATGTGTGGTCTTCAAAAAACACATCTGCAAGAATATCTTAAAAATACATGACCATGAGGGCACCTGGGTGGCTCAGTGGGTTAAGCCACTGCCTTCGGCTCAGGTCATGATCTCAGGGTCCTGGGATCGAGTCCCGCATCGGGCTCTCTGCTCGGCAGGGAGCCTGCTTCCCTCTCTCTCTCTCTGCCTGCCTCTCCATCTACTTGTGATTTCTCTCTGTCAAATAAATAAATAAAATCTTTAAAAAAAAAAAAATACACGACCATGATGACCTCTAGACTTAATGTGGTACTTGTTTTGCAATATCAGACATACCAGTAATTGTGTTTTACACCTGAAACCAATGTTATATATTAAATACATCAGAATAAAAAAAGAAACCACAATGAAAAAATACATAGTACCATGATGATATCAGATACACAAATTACATTCAGGACTCAGAATTAGTATTATCTTCATACTATTCACATTAAAATCTAACTTCTCTCCTCGTTTCTTCAATGCTAGAGTCACTGTGGATCCTCTTGAGGGGACAAGAGCTTTTTCATATGCAGCACTTACTACAAAGAACCTTACAGAACAGGACAAATTCCTTTAAATAGAATCAAATTAAGATTATCCCCCAATATAAATTTCACTATGCTACTCAATTCTTACAATGCAGTTGAGGGTAATTCTTCATTTGACAACTTGTGGTAAACATGACTGCAAAAAGATAGCAATGAAGGATTATTTTATATCCTGTTCCCTTGATTTTTGCAGGCTTTCCAGTTGTACCAATTTTTGTTTTAAAAATAAAGTATACTAACAAAAAAAGATCTTTTGTAATTAAGCACAATTAAATCCTAACTGCAACCATTTTGTCTCCTAAGGTGGGGGGTCAGGTCCAATCAATAATGATTCAAGAAAAGCCCACAAAAGTTGAAGGTTAAGAATTCATTTTCTACCTATTCAAACTAGGCTGTTGATACTGAACCACCTTATTGGCCTTCCCTCGCAGGAAACTGAGAATTCCATTCATTGATGCAAAATGCAGCTCTGTAACCTTTTTGTTGTTGTTGTTTTGGCTAATTACATTAATTTTTTTCCCCAGTTCAAATACAGCTGTTTTAAACTGCCCCCCCCTTTTTTAATTAACTGCGGTTTATATTTTCAACTCAGTGTTGGAGACTATTTTCAAATTCCAAAGGTAATCTCATCAAAACCAAACTGAAAAACAAATCACATTTGACTCCTTCTGGCAGCACACTACAGCAATACAAGTGATAAACAAGAGAAAAGACGTAACTGGACAACCAGAAAATTTCCCAAGACAGCTAGAAGACAGTGCCAACAACATAAAGTCATCAGACTTACAACGAACTGTGTCCAGCTGTCCATACAGCCCTGAACATGTAAATGACCAAGTAGTACATTAATATCCTGAGATATTAGGACACACATGTGTATGTGTGTGTATGCTCATATGTTTATTTTTTCCTAGGGAAACTGCAACATTGGAAATATTTCGACATTGATACAAACAATATGGCCTTAAATGAAAAACAAAAAACAAAAAAATCAGTGTCTTCCAAAGCTGAAAAATCCAACCCACCATCAGGTAATGAAATCAATTTCATAGGTACTTATAAACCAAATTACCTTTAAATGAAACATTAAACTTGGTTATGACCAAATTATTTAAGTGAAACATACTTTATTTAAAAAAAACCAAAAACAAAACCTAAGACTTTATTTGTCAGAGAGAGAGCACAAACAGGGGAAGCAGCAGGCAGAAGAGGAAGCAGGCTCCCTGCTGAGAACGGAGCCCGCGGTGGGACTCGACCCCAGGACCCTGGGATCCTGATTTAGCTGAAAGCAGACATTTCACCAACTGAGCCACCCAGGAATCCCTAAGTGAAAACATATTTTAAAAATATAAAAAAAGTACACTCTGTATATTAAAATGAAGAGCTATTTTGTGAAGCTCGTTTCAGATAGGACTATATGTGTTTATATGTGCACATATTAGACCGTGATGCCAACTATAAAATTGGTCACAGACAAAAGTACTTGAAAACCAATCACTGGATTTTTTTCAAATGAAAGCCATAAATAATAGTTATCCACAAAGAAACTGAATATATAACCAAACAATAGTGTTTCAGGTCTAAAATTTGAAGCATAAATCATACTCTTTTCTAAAAGAAAGGGTGTGTGTGTGTGTGTGTGTGTGTGTGTGTGTGTGTGTAGCACTTGCAGAGTGTAAGAAAGGAGAGAGAAGAGTTATAAGGAAAATAGGAATCAGAGAGCAAAAGGAATTCTGAACCTAACACATCAGCCTTGATGGCAATGGCTATTTAATAAATAATGAAAATGGTAACTAGGATTCGGCTGTGGATTCAACCCTGGATTTTACCACATTGAAAAACTGACACTCCATTGTCTGTTCCTGAGCCCTAGTGACTTGAATAAGGAAAGGGGCACATTAAAACAAACGACTTTCATTAAGAAGATGAATGTAAAGAGGACACCAACTATGAATGATGTCCCCATTTTTCGCAGCTGAAAATATTCTGAAAATTTCAACATTTTACAACAATGGTTTCTCGAAGTATGGACCTTGGATAAGCAGCAGCAGGATCCACTAAAATTTTTTAAATGTGGGCTCTCAGGCTCCAACCCCAAATCAACTTAAGTCAGAAACACCCGGGGAAAGGCTGAGCGATCTGCAGGGCAACAAGGCCTCCAGTTGATGTGCTACTCACAAACACTGGGGGGTCCACTGCTTAAAACTACCAGCAGTTGAAATCAGTCACGTTTGTATTTGGGACGACTCACGAAAAAATCTGGGTTGATCGCTACTTAGCATATTAACGAACAACTACTTTTTTAACGCTCCATGTATAACAGTTTTATGATTTGTGAACAGAAGCACGAAAATGGTAATATGGTGAGGAGGATTTGTCAAAAGAGGTTTTCAGAAGAGAGTGGCATCTCAGGGGCTCAGTCATTTGAGCGTCCAACTCCTGGTTTCACTTCTGGCAATGATCTTAGAACAAGGTGCCCCTGCCCCCAACCCCCTCTGCTTGAGATTCTCAGTCTCCATCTCCCTCTACCCCTCCCCCTGCTCATGCCCGCTCTCCCTCGCGCATGCAGTCTCTCTAAAATATAAAAATCTTGGGGCGCTTGGGTGGCTCCGTGTGTTAAAGCCTCTGCCTTCGGCTCAGGTCATGGTCCTGGGGTCCTGGGATGGAGCCCCGCATCGGGCTCTCTGCTTGGCAGGGAGCCTGCCTCCCCCTCTCTCTGTGCCTGCCTCTCTGCCTACTTGTGATCTCTGTCACATAAATAAATAAAATCTTTAAAAAAATAATAATAAAATAAAATAAAATATAAAAATCTTAAAAAAAAAAACTTGTTTCATAAAACAACAATCTTTCAAGATACTCTAGGGGCAGTGCCATATTGATTTAGATTGGGGAAAGGCTGTTCCAGTAAAAGAATAACAAAAAGCACATTGGAATATCAAAGGCTCTGAGATAGGCCTCACTCAAGATTTTAACCCAGCATTCTCAAGCCTATGTTAACCTGGGACCTTTTTCCCACTAAATACCTCTTGCAAAGAATATACTTACAAAATTCCGTAGAAAAGATGAGCGGAAAGCATGCGGGCCAAAACATTTGGTTCTGCCCTGTTGCATTAATAACCTCTCTGACTTGAGCCACTCGGCGTTCCGTGGCGTTCACTTTTCTGGCTTATAAATCAATGGTGTAAGGCCACAGGTGGTGTCTTTAGCCCATGGGCCCAATCAGAATCAGCTGGGGAACCTGAGGCCCCACTAATGATAACATGATCACAACGAAGAGGCTGTCTTTTGAAAGCATCTCTCAGTTGATTCTAATATTCTCTCCTATCTTACGTTAAGAACCCTCAACCTAAAAAATCTATAATTTTCAGTTCTGAAAAAAATTATAGTCCCATTTCTATAATTTTAGAAAAGAACACATTACTTTTCTCTCTTTCCCAGAAATTCCATTTACATCTATTTCTAGCCAAATTTACTAGACATATATGAAGAGTAGCATCAGATGATAGATTAATAGACAAATAATGAAGTGCATGTGCATATGAGGGTTAGGAATATGTGGACATTTGCAAGTATCTCATCCATTCAGTCACTTGAGACATATTTGTTGGCAGACTGGAGAAGGATTTACTGACATTACGTTTATAGAAATGCCATTTAATATCTAAACCTGGATACAAGTTAAATGTTCAACAATAGCAAACTGTCACACTTATGTGTTATTAAGTAATATAAAAGAGCAAATACATTGGGAATGCATATATAAACTGTTTGTTTAAAAATGACTTTAAGCATAAAAAGGAAACGTTAAGCAAAAAGAAGGAGGAAAAGGACTATTATTTTCTTTAAGATTTTATTTATTGACTTGAGATAGAGAGTGAGCGAAAGAGCACAAGTTGGGGAGGAGCAGAGCGAGAGGGAGAAGCAGGGCACTGGGCAGGAAACCCGACTCAGGGCTCGATCCCAAGACCCTGGGATCATGACCTGAGCTAAAGACAGATGCATAACCCACTGACCCATCTAGGTGCCCCAAGACCTATTATTTTGAGAGAAAGACTGATATACAGTGAAATTAATGGATGAGTACAGAGCAAACGGTATAAGCACTCTGGTTGGTTTTGTAGTAATGATATATAACTATATGTTTCATGTTTGTGTTTTCTTGTTTTTTCCAATATACAATGAAAATGTATTTGTAATTAAAAAAACATTAATTTTTGTTTTGAGCCCTTTGCACTATCAAGTACTGTATGATTATCTTACAAAGATAAAAGTTGTTTATACTTTTATCTCACATACTTAAAAGTAAGTTTTAAATACATTTTATGGAGATCCTTACACTTTTAAATTACCACATAAAGAGTTTTAGGAATAACTTTTAAAAATGCAGTTTTCAAAAAAATTAAAAAATTATTAATGTCCTTCTCAACTTGTATAATCATGTGTCAGGATTAGTTTTAATGCACAGTTGATAAGTATATAAAGAAAAAATTATAATAATAAAAAATAATTTCATGACAATATTAGACTTTCTATTGTAACTCCTTTATTTCCTTAAACTTATGAAATTATTGTAACTTACTTATGATACCCTCATAAGTCATGTCTTTACCTATCTTGATATATTATGGCATTATATTATATAATGTAAATACAGCAAATATTAGATACAAAAGCAAAAGTGAGAAAAGGAATTCAGAGAAAAGCCTCTGAACATACATTGTTTACTATATTGACTATAAATTTCAAATAAATTCCCTTCCTGGAATTAAGATTTCCTATTAACAAGAATACACAGGAGAAAAATAAGCATATCTCTTACCAACACTTTTCCCCAAAAATATCTCTTTTGAATTCTCCAGACTACCCTACATTAAAAGGTACCTGGAAACTGAGTGTGTCTATTCTAAAATGGATTTGATTGCATTTATTAGAACACATAAGTGAAACATGAGAAGTATGTTTCTCAAACTATTCATCTCAATATAATCTCAGTCATTAAATAATAGATTAGATCACTCAGAGACCAAAGTACAGGTCAGTGTTGGATGCGTAGGCCATTCAATTTTACAAGCAGCACATATTGGCAAATTTAATTTGGAAAATCAAAATGATAAGTCTATGGCAGATATAAGAGGCTCTGGCATATTTGATACACTTACCTCAAATGAAACATTCTTAGATTTAGTATTTATACTAAAATATTTATTTTTAATGTTGTGTTACCTTTATTGTGTTAAAACAAAACAATTCTGAGAGCAAAATGTTTATAAATTAAAATTAAAATTATATTTTACCTAAATTGCAATACAAAGTGTCTTAACTAGTTTGTCACGATTCCAACTTCACATGCTCACCTAAAAACCCCGTTCACAATCATACTCTGGCTAAGTTTAACTCCCCTGCTTCTCCATTATTTTTGTGCTCCAAAACACTGCGAGAAAGCTAGTTGACTCTGAGAAGGAATAGTTCACTAAGACTCCCTACAGAAGCATCACAATTGGCATTTCTATCGCCCAAGTGAAAACAGAGTTAAATGAACGAGTTCTTGTGTAATGACCCAAATTCTTTATAACTAGAGACTATACCCTGGTGTACAATTCTCCTTATAAAATTTCCACCTCTAAACACATTCTTTTCTTTTTGCACAACTATTTTATAGACATTATTTACAACAGAGATCTGTAACTTTGACAATGTAGCCATAACTGATTTAAGATTTTTAGTTTAGTTTAGTTTAGTTTAGTTCTACTGGTATTTCCAGTCTCACATAAAATCCTGGATATATAATACGCCTTTAGGCATGGCATTCATCATCCAATATAAATAATTACCATGCATATATTATATTTAAAATGCACTTTCTCAGTCACTAAATTTGAAATGTCCGGCATTTGGAATCAATTCCACAGATTAAAAAGCAGGTTTGCCTGTGTAACCACTAGTTCACCCTTGGTATCTAAGCATTCTGCGGTGCTCCATTAGTTAAGGCTGAGTCCCTGTTCTGACCTTACAGAGGAAAGCCTTCTTCTTCTTCTTCCTTTTTTTTTTGAAAAAAAAAAAAATATATATATATATATATATATATATATATATTTTATTCATTTGAGAGAGAGAGAGGGAAGGGCCAGAAGGCAGAGAGAGAAGAGGGAGAGACAGAAGAGAATGTCAAGCAGATTCCCTGCTGAGCGTGGACCTCCCGACCCGAGCTCGATCCCCCAACCCTGATGACCTGAGCCAAAACCAAGAGTCGGATATTTAACCGACTTAGCCACCCAGATGCCCCCAAAGCCTCCTTTTTAGGTAAGTCATTTGCATCAATTAGAAATGGAGATTCATCAAAGCAGCTGACAGCTGACCATGCCCAATTAATTAACAATGGATAGAGAGAGAAAGGTGCTAAGTGCCATCCAGACTTCATTATTCTGGTCGGGCTGTGAAGCCAGGCTGAACATTAAATGATGATCCAGGTGCTGTGGCAGGAAGAACATTGTTGCATCTCCTGAGTTAATTGGTTTGCGATGCTATTTTCACCTTGAGGTTGCTATGACTCAGGGATGCATCCAGCGAGTGACTGGTATTAAAACAGAAACATGAGTGGGAGGACACAGTCTAAATTACGCAGTAAAGACTTCAATAACACACTTGGATTTTTTTTTGACTGAATCATAACACCAATAAGAATAAAAATTTTATATTATGAATTTAATAAATGGCCCCATTGTCCTTACAGAAATGTGTTAGTTTAGCTAATCATAATATGTTTCACAAAGAAACAAGAGGTTTTGTTTAAATTCAGAGGACTTCCCCAGTTTTTCAGATAATTAAAAAGTTATAATTCCTTAGATTTACCCTGAAAAACTATGGCATTAATTCCTCAGAGGCCATTTACTCAATGCATTAATAAAAGAATGCTTTAAAGTGAACATGAAAAGCAAATTTATAACATCAGTAGTCAAAGGAAAATTGAAGAAACAATTCTAGTTCTTAAAGATTAGATTCATTGTTAAGACTCCATGTATTTTCTATTACTAATTACCACATATAAAAAAGAAAGAAGAAACAGTCTGAAATAAGCAAATTTTGCAGGGGGTGGGTGGGGGACGGAAGACTAAGGAGCTGACACTGTGCAATAACAGAGACAGAAGTTAAAAAATACTGAAGTGGGTTCTAAAGACATATGTACATGTATGCGTATATGCATATATAAATACTGAAGTGGGTACTAGTATAGTATAAATACCAAAGTGGGTATATATGCATACATGTATGCATTTATGTATATATAAATACTGAAGGGGTGCTAAGGACATATATACTTGTATGCATATATGTATACACATACATACATACATATAATTCTATTTGTGTCAACTATACATCAATTAAAAAATTGGTATACTCTTTTCTAAATAGGACAGCAAGTCAAATCTAGCATGAATGTGAAATAAAACACAGAAAACTGGACTAAATTAATTGAAAAAGAGAGATCAATCACTGCAATAACTTGTTTATTAAATCACTTTTTAAAAGTCAAAATAGACATTCCTTAAGTAAAGTGTTTTGAGGTTTCCTGCTGATGATGCTTACCATGATAACATTCAAAAAAGCTAAAAGATAGACTCTTAAAACATCCTCAAAATAAGATTGCAGGATGGATGAATGCATGGGAAAAACCACCTATGCCAGGACCTACCACCCAGGAAGAATGCAAGCCATTAGAATCTCCATACCGGCCCCCCCCCCCACCAAAAAAAGAATCTCCATACATGTAAGTGTGATCACAAGAAGGCTTGAGGGATGGTTTAAAACATGCCACATGGAATATGAAATTTCTAAATCACCAGCATTAGAAAAGCACATCATACTATCAGAGGTATGTATATTTAAATAATTAAAATTAAAAATATTAATATATTAAAATTAAGAATTAAAATATTTAAATAATTTAAAAATTTTAAATTTTATTTCAAATATAGTTGTTTGGTTTTTTTTTTTTTAATTTTTTATTTATTTATGTGACAGACAGAGATCACAAGCTGGCAGGCAGAGACGCAGGCAGGAGGAAGCAGGCTCCCTGCTGAGAGTCTGATGTTGGGCTCAATCCCAGGACCCTGGGATCATGACCTGAGCCGAAGGCAGAGGCTTCAACCAACTGAGCCACCTAGGCGCCCCTCAAATATAGTTGTTTAAACACACATATTTTATATACAAATACGTAAGCTAAATTTTGGGAAATGGCTGATAGGCTATTTTTCCCTACTAAGGAATTATGAAACGATATCTCACATATGGAAAGAACTATGTGATTTTAGAAAGTCTAGAAGTTCAACATATATATTCTTATATATATTATAGAAAGAAAACACTTACGTAAGGCCATTCTATTTCTTCAAAAAAAGCATATTTTTATATTATAAATATTAGAATAGACAAATATACTTTATAAAATATTGTCAGGGCAAAAGATGTTTAAAAAACTGCAAGGTACTAGGAGCCTGGGTGGCTCAGCAGTTAAGCGTGTGCCTTTGGCTCAGGTTGTGATCCCAGGGTTCTGGGATCGAGTCCCGCATCGGGCTCCCTGCTAGGCGGGAGGCCTGCATCTCCCTCTCCCACCCACCCTGCTTGTGTTCCCTCTCTCACTATGTCTCTCTCTGTCCACACCCCCCCCAAAAAAATAGAATATTAAAAAAAAAAAAAAACCTGCAAGGTAGAATCAACTATTTTCCTTTAATATACAAGTAAAGACGGGCCAATGCCATATAACTAAGGTATAGTTCGAGAGCCCAGACTCCAGGTCTCCAACATCCCACACCAAACTTACATGACACGAATAACGGGCTATGGCCTGCAAGACTCCATATGATGTATTTCCCGCCTGACAACCCTTCCTGCTCTCCATATCCTTGATCATTATGATCCTGCCACACTGGTCTGTTTTTTGGTCCTTCCACATATCATGCTCTTCTTGGTCCAGACATCCTTGTACATGCTGTTCCCTTCGCCTGGATTGATTTTCCCTGCCCCCAACCCCAAGAAAATCTGTAGGCAAACTTGATATAAAACATTAGTTGGGCTTTAACTCCTCGATTTCACAGATTGATTCCTTGTTACTTCCTTCTAAAGTGTTAATCAAGGCCATTATTTTGATAAGAACTTAAATAAAAATGAATGTTCCATGTGTCCAAAGTCTCCAAAAGAATTCACTGGAAGGCTGGACGAAGACATAGAATCTGCATTTATTTCAAGTAAATGAAATAAGAAAAAAATATTAAAGTCTGCTAATACATACTGTATGGATTGAGATTAGCACTCCCCTCCCCTGCTTTACTCATCGTTGTGAGCTGGTCTCACATCGTCCGTCACACTCCAGGTAGCAAAAGGAGAAAGCGGAAACCCCTCACGCTGACGGGTTATGATGTCTTCTCACCAGACAGTCACTTTCAATGTAATATTCTATGCTTGAATGTAAATATACATGTTATCGTCTCTGGTTTAACCTATTTAACATGGGCCAGTAATTTTAAAACATTTCCACAAATTAATAATGATGGAAGATGAAATTCAAGTCATGGAAGTCGCACTGAACACAAAGGTAATGACAAAGATGATGCTTCTATTTCCAGCACTGACTTGTTACAACAGAAAAACTGTGGTCCAGTTAGATTAGGCAGGTTAGTTAAAAAAGTCAGTATTATCAAGACTATTATACATTTGGATCCATATTTACCACTGATAATAATGCCCCATGTTCATGTGGCCTGTTGAGATATTTCCCACAGTAATATGATTATTAATATATGAATATATGAATAATAATCATTATTAAGCATCATTATGCCTTTACTTATGATTTTTAATGCCATATGCACATAAACCAATACTTGTAAAGTCTCACCAAACTTAAAGTCTCTTTGAGACTTGTCAACATATTAGTACAGTAGCACATATACAGAACGTGTAAGTAAATATTCTTATAACAAGAGGTGCATTTAACTTTTAACTAATAATGCATGTACAAACCAAAAACAAAGGTTGAAGATACCATTCAAAACAATCCAGTCCCCATCTTTGTTCACTCTACAAACTTTTACACAGGATAAGTATAAACTGCCCACATAACGACTTTTAAGACTTTGCCAAACGTAATCAATGTTCACTGAGTTCTAAATAAATGTACCATACATTACTTCTGAAAAGAAAGAACTGGGGGCACTGGGGTGGCTCAGTCAGTTAAGCATCTGACTCTTGATTTTAGCTCAGGTCATAATCTCAAGGTCATGGCATCGAGCCCCATATCAGGCTCTGCACTGGAAATGGAGCCTGCTTAGGATTCTCTCTCTCTCTCCCTCTTCCTCTGCCCCTCCACCTGCTGTCTCTCTCTACCTCTCTCTAAAAATGAACAAATGAATGAATGATCTCTGAAAAGAACTGGATATGAAATCTAAAAGAAAAGTTTATAGGCCACTACTCCAACCAACTTAGAACCAATGTTCAAACTATCTGTACAAAAGGAGTATATGCCTAAGAGCACAAAGCGTTAGAAAACTGTCCAAAGATACTGAAAAAATCTTGAAAGCTTCCAAGACCAAAAGGCAGAATTCCTAGAAGAAATAGAAACTGATCTAATCTTCCTTTTCACTAGTTTTATGTTTTTTTTCCCCCAGTGAATCTTAATGTGACTGTATTTCACACAGTAGAGCATGCATAGTTTTAAGGTATCCATAGTAAATATTACTGGGGAGAACAGATCAGATCAGTACAGATTTATGATGTGAAGTCTAACAACCTTTTCAATCACCGAGATTTTACCCACTGCAAATCACCATAAACTAATGACTGTCAATGATGAAGCCGACTAGATAAAATATAAGCCAACTCATTAAATATGGACAGACTAAGGAAAAGATATGATAAATTAAAATTGTATATCAAAACTCTCAAAAAAATTTAAACTTAAGCCTTGACTTATCACAGCTGCATCTCGGGGCCCTCTCCTATCCCCCACAGGTGCCCAGGGTATAGACAGAATAGGGACACACGACTCTCGATGTGGATCATACCAACTGCATGACATTCAATTCCCTGCGTGATCAAGTATCATGTGTTTGAGACTGGGCAAGCCCTTGAGCTCATTAAACTGTACTTGTCTTATCTGAAAATTATTAAAATAATAGTATGTGCCAGAATGGATTAGTGTAGCCTTTAAAAGGTCCATTGTATATAAAGCATTTACTGCCAAGGATAGAATAAGTATATACATGTTGAGAATTGTTAATAATCCAAATATGTACTATCCAAAATATGTAAACCATTTATTTCAGACTCATGCACAAAGCAATTCTGATTAGACCAACTACTATAAGGAAGCAATTAATATTCTATTTCTGTGTCCTCACTTATATGAGGAATCAATGTCAGTCATTAACAGAGCCTGAAAATAAAGGTTGCATATTATAAGAGAGCGTTAAAAAAAAAAGTTAGAAAAGAAACCTAGACTTTGATTGTTTCTTGAATAATTAGAATGATTTGCTTGCTCTTCGATGCATACCTCTGCTAGCTCATTCTTGAATCGCATTTATTTCTCTAAAATAAAGTAAAATCATGAAAAATTGGGCTTTTAAAAAGACATTTAAATAGGGCATTATGTTGGAATTAATTTTAATGTGGACAAGATTCTGCTAAGAAAATAAATAGCAACATAAATATGCAAGGGAATTCAGGAGACTAGCCAAATGTCGCAGACAGGTCAAATTTTTAACATGATCAATACAATAAAATGTAGCAAATAAATCAACTCAATTTATCGACATGGGAATTCTGGGTTGAACTCATTTCATCTGGATTTTAGTCAGAAACATAGATCTTGGAATTAGGTTAATAAGGGTTTGTAATGATCTGCTTTTTTTTTGCTTGCTCTGGGAATTAGGAAAATAGTGCAGCTTGCTGGCACAACTCAAGCCTTCTGGGGAATCTGCTTCACCAACCTCCAGGGAATTTAAGGATTTGTTGGGACAGATGTCTCTAAAACCTAAACTAAGAACCTCGATCAGTTTCAAATTGAAGGAGAACTTGAATGTGAAATTTCATTTAAAAATGTTGCATTAGTAGCATTTTCTTTTTTTTTTTTGACATTAAATTTTTCTTTCAAATCTGGTTATACAAAGTCTACAATGGTACAAAGAAAAATTGCTGCGTTGTGTTCATATTTTGAAAGTGTTTTTTGAGGATTCTACCCAGATTTTTGTTATGCATTGCCATAACTTTTTTACACAAAGGAAGGATTTTATTCATACTGATAAAAAGGAAAATAGCTCAGTCTAATACCCCTTCATTATTGTTAACAAATACACACATACAAACAGGTTCCACTTGGGGTTAAAATCACATCAAAGAAATCTTAAATTTATTACAATCATATTAAAAATTATTATTTTTTTAAATGATACTCCTTAACATTCCTGGATTGCTTACTGTAAGGAAGGAACATTCTACATGCTTTATATATATTCACTAATTTTCACAGTAACTGTGTGAGGTAGGTATTACTATAACCTTTATTTCACAGACAACGAGAGTAAAACACACAGAGATTATGTGACTGCCAATATCACTGCCTGGGTGGATCAGATGATTAGGCATTTGCCTTAGGCTTGGGTCATGAGCTCTGGTCCTGGGATGGAGCCCCATATCGGGCTCCCAGCTCAGTGGGGAGCCTTCTTCTCTCTCTCCCTCTCCCTCTCCCCATGCTTGTGCTCCCTCTCCCTCTCTCAAATGAATAAATAAAATCCTTAAAAAAAAAAAAAAAAAAAAGGAAAGAAAGAAAGAAAGAAAAAAAAAAAAAAAAGAAAATGGCAGATCTGGGATTCAAATCCAGGCAGTGGCACTCCAGAAAGCAATCTCTTAACCATCAGACTCTACTACCTCCTCACACAACAATGTGTATAGTGATCACACATGTGTGCCTTGTTATCACTTAAAGGGAAAACCAAGTTGCACAGAGAAGTAAATAGGAATGAAACAGCATATATCTAATTTATCTTAAAATATCTAAATAATTAATAGATGAAGCAATTATGGAGATACTATATTATTCTGTTTCCTACATATTTAAGACATTTTTTCATGGTAGAAAGTTAAAAAAAGGGCGCCTGGGTGGCTCAGTGGGTTAAAGCCTCTGCCTCAGGCTCAGGTCATGATCCCAGGGTTCTGGGATCCAGCCCCGTGTCGGGCTCTCTGCTCAGCAGGGAGCCTGCTTTTCCCTCTCTCTCTCCCTGCCTCTCTGCCTACTTGTGATCTCTGTCTGTAAAATAAATAAATAAAATCTTAAAAAAAAAAGAAGAAGTTAAAAAAAGAAACTTACATGGAAATTACCCATTTTAATGCTATCACCTCTTTGGAAATGAAATTCAACAACTATTATTTATTCTAATTATGTGCAGAATCAGACAGAACTTTAGTTTGATGGAGTAAATACAATAAGCCTGATACCATGTGTCATCGCAGAGATTCTTAATAATTTAGCTTAGCAGATCTGCCCAGACTTGGAACCCAAAATCCTGATTCTTATGGCACTTGTAGCAATTAAAAACAAATATTCTAACTCTGCTTATCCCCAAATTGAATCAGTGTTGGACAGAAGGAAAACTACATTGTCTATTTCGATGTTATTCTTAGTCCTCATGACTGTTTTAGGGGCCAAGAGAGGGAGGGGCAGACAAGGAAACAGTGTCCATGACAAGGCCAGCTTTGCCATTACCCTCTTAACTTGTTTCCACCCAACCTCGAAACGAAGTAAACATTTTCATTTCTACCATGCTTGCCAGAGATTTCCTAGTTACTCTGCACGTAGAGCACCACTTTAAAAAGTAAACATGTCCTGGGACACCTGGGTGGCTCAGTCAGTTATGCATCTGGCTTTAGCTCATGTCATGATCCCGGGGTCCTCAGATCAAGCCCCACATCAGGCTCCCTGCTCAGCAGGAAGCCTGTTTCTCCCTCTCCCTCTGCCCTTCTGCCCTGCTTGAGTTCTCTCACTGTTTCTCAAATAAACAAACAAATCTTAAAAAAAAAATAAAAGCAAACATGTCCTTGTAAATAAGTAAGTAATGTGGGGATTGAAACACATCAGCACCTACTCAATTTAAGAGGCATTATCTCAACCATTACTCCAAACTATTACTAATACTAGAGAAAAAGTGAATAAGATCCTTATCTCAAGTTGCTACAATGTAATAGATTATCCCTGTATACAAATACTATAGTGTAAAGCATTGGGCCATCAAACCAGATAGGTCTAACTGCTTGTTTAAGAACACCCCAAGGAAGGAAATACCATTTGCTTGCTACCTAGAAGAACCAAGGAAGGCTTCCAAAGAAAGTAGTACTTGGATTTTTTTTTAATATTTTATTTATTTATGTGACAGACAGAGATCACAAGTAGGCAGAGAGGTAGGCAGAGAGAGACCAAGAGGCAGGCTCCCTGCTGAGCAGAGAGCCTGATGTGGGGCTCGATTCCAGGACCCTAAGATCATGACCTGAGCTGAAGGCAGAGGCTTTAACCCACTGCGCCACCCAGGCACCCTTGGTTTTTAAAGAATACTTCGTATCTGATTAGAAAAATGGTTGAACGTCATGATTATATAATTAGAGGAGAGACTCCGTTAATATTAGTTAGCACATCGGACACAGGAATGGTTTTCTTACGTTTCCAGTAAGAATGTGTTTATTACATTCTCCACGGAACTGTGGCTCACCAAATAATTTAGCCCAGTTACACCTGCGCCTTTAAGTTTCAATTGGAGAATTTGTTTAAATAACTATATTCATAACGTTTTATCATACTATGCAATCCAAAGGAACATTAATTTTACTCTTTATTTCAGCAACTGCTTCAGCTAAATCTGGCTGTCACTGAGTATTTATTTTTATACCCATAAGGTGAATATAAATACCACTGATATAAATATAAGAGTACAGAAATTGTAAAATGCCCCTGAGGAATTGTCTCGTATCACAGCCATTGTAAAGCTTATAACCCCATAGCTCCCCGAAAATTGACTAATTCAGATGCAGCCAACTGAAAGGTTATATTCCAAAGGAATAATTGATCACCTCTGAATGCTTGTTTTACCTTTAAGTGAGGCCATGTATCATCATTATAAGGAACAAAATCAATAGACTACACTTGAATAGATCATTCTGTATATTCAAATCCTAAGTGGTGATAGACCAGCATAATAAACATGGAAGAATAGCAGGAAACCGGAGATTCCAAATTTAATCTGGAATCCAACATACACTAAATTTATGGCCTTCTTTGTATAATTTCTTTCTATTAGGAAAGCCACTCCTTGTTCATTTCCAGCTATTCATATTTGACACTCCCTACCCCCGCCCCACACCTTCCCTTACAGGTTGGTGTGTCAAGGATGCTCTCCTGTACATTTTTATTTTTTATGTTGTGTAGACAGGTGCAACAGGCTGAGAGTGAAACAATAGAGCAATGGCAAACTGGACAATGTCTCACATTCCAAATCACGCAGACTCCTTTTGATTTTAACACTGCACCAGCCCACCGAAATACCGTATCCATAATTGAATCTTTGGCTACACCTGAAACTTCACACTTGCTGAGCAAATGTCAGCCACCTGTTTTCGAAGTCCACTCAGAAGCTAAGCATAAACATAGTCTAGGCCAAATTCAATTTTTAGCTGCCTATCAGAAATCTCCTCTGGTCTATCCTTGAGCAAGTTTTTGGTATAAATGTTCTTGTCTTCTGAGCGTTTTAGCTAAATCCTTTAAAAATCTTTGCTAAAAAATCTTCCTAAATCCAGTGTCCAATCTAATGTCAACATATTCTCTCCTCTAACAAAAGAAACACTGTAGCCATTCAAATCTACAATTATATATGGATTTCTTTGGATGCCTGAATGCTTTCTCCCGTTAAAGCTTTATTATCTCTAATCCATATGCTTTGACTTGCTCTTTGAGAACACCTGATCTGCGGTTTACCTCACTGCATATTGTTCTCCTCCATATGTTCTCTTTCCTCCCATAACTTTTTTTTTAACCTTTTTGACATCCTGTCTCTTCTTTGCATCACTGATGGGTAGGTAATCAGGCACTGGCAAATTTGTTAGTTCTTCCAATGGAATTGTTATTTTAGCAGTATTGATTCTGATGATTTTACTGCAGTCTACTTGTCACACAGATCACTGGGTCTTTCTTTGGAGACACTAAGCATACATTTAGTGTTGCTTTCAGTGACGTACGTGAAATAATCCCTCAAAAGAAAAATGTCTTTAACCCGGGTCTTTAATACTTCAGTACTTCTACTGTGCTGTTACTGATCTTTTCACGTATTCCTCCACTAACGGGTTTCTATTCGATTAGTATTAAATGAGGAAAGACCTTTCTTGTCTCTGGATGAGGAAACAGTAAAATGGTACAGATTTCTTCCAAAGCATTTGTTCCTGCTTCTGTCGTATTTGTAACCTGAAGGCAAAGAATGGATGCTACGGTTTCTGGTCAACGGGAAGCATGTGCAAAGGGCAAATGTCTTCTTCGGGGTCTTTTGATTGCTATCCTTGAGATTACAGAAACTCACGGGGGTCTGGGCTGAAACTGAGGGCGGCGGTGAAAGGGCATCCTTAAAAATGAGACCACGTGTGAAGCGCGGAGGGGGAAGAGCAATGCGGTGACTCTGAATCCTTCCGCCAGTTTGTATTTGTGTCACATGAAGCTGCTGTTGGAACTTTGACTCACTGACTTATTCGGGGAAGGAAAAAAAACCCCAAAAACTCACTGAGGGATTACAGTGTGCTGGTTATCGTAAGACCTAAGTCACCTGCCATGAGCACCCGGGAGCTTGCCCTCCAGGAAGTTCTACTCTAGGGAAGGACCCCAAGGGAATAGTTTATAAAGACTGGTTGCGCCTCCAAGGAGAAACTGCCATTTCTTTGCAAAATTCATGATAGCTTAGGAAAGAACCAGTAAGCTCTCATCGGTGTCTTAAATATCAAACAAAGGCAGTAATAACTGATATGAAGATCTTGGGAATCAAAAAAGAATTAGGATATAACATTTTAGAAACATGTACATATTAATAATGCATAATATATTAAAGGTACATAGATAATTTAGAAGCATAAAATAAAAGGTGATACCCTTTCAACAGCCCTTAAGTAAATAGTTGAGAATAATGTCTAAAATCATACAATCGTCATGGACATGGAAATGAAATGATTGATGTGAGAGGCAGAAAATAGAGAAAATGACCACTATCCCACTAGGCACGATGATAGAAAGACGAATCCTCTCCTACTAATGCAGAAATGGGAAAAAGTTAAAAATCATAATCATAGGCTCAGGATTTATAATCGTTCAGTCTCCTTCAGGAGGCATAACATTTAAAACAGAAACTTTATTTAGCTCTCAAACATTTATACTATCATTCGAACAATGAGGACAAATTAATTGAAAATGTTATCTCAGTATTTACTATTCCAATTAGTTCTTTTGTTCATTAGAGATTAGCGCTGATGTGTGAGATAGAACTCCCATTCTGTAATTTCCAATCACCAATTTTTAATAAAGGATGTGGCTTCATGAAATTGAGCAATAAAAATACCATACACAATTAAATCAGTATAGAATAAATCTAGGACAAAGAACTGTGATGGCAAGCCATTTTGAACCAAAACAATGTGATGGCATTAGGATTTGTGAACTTTTGATATATGAAATATCAAACACTACATGTATGAAATTATGAGTATAGGAGCCAATTAAATCCACCTTCATTGGAAAACTTTTGGTAAGGTTTATAAATTTCATCATCCATGGAAGTCCAACTTCATCCATGAGATAAGCAACGATCTTCAAAAAATATGTAACTACTTAAAAGTCTGAAGTAGATTATCAAGGTGCAACTTTTACTTACATTTATTAACTTTCTTTCATTGTAAGAAAATAAGTACTTCCACTGCAAAAAATATTTTGATCGTAGTGATCAAAACACATAAATTAGGGAAACTGAATAACACTCAATACATAGCATATAATTTTATATACATTTACTATAAAAAAGAATTTTTTCCTCAGTTCCAAGTTGAAGGATTTGACTATAGTTAAATGATAGAAGCCACTCAGATAAGTGAGTAGAATTTTGGAATTAGCTTCAAAATGTCAAGAAGAGCAAATGACGGATCAGTTCATAAGCTGCTAATTATTTTGCAATTAGTATTTTCTTTGGTCTCTCTTTAGTAACAGAACCTTCTATTTTGTTTGGGTACATGCCTACGTTGGGGATGAGGATTATATTCCACATTTGTGATATACACCGGTGAGGCTGGGCCCTAACCTGTGCACAGGGGAGGCAGATAAAAGTGATGTCCACAATTTCCAAACATACCCTCGCCTCCTTCCTGTTTTCTAGAATGTAAAAATCACTGTGTACATTGGAGCACCCATCTTGGATCCCAACATGAAAAAGCTATACTGAGGAGGGGTGAAAACTTGAAAGAAGGATCCCGGGACCTAGAAGATTGAGAGTTACTCCAATAGGCCTTATATGAGTACATGAGAATGCGTACATGAGACAGGAAGAAACTTTTGTCTTTTTGTAGTCCCTTTTACTTTAGGTCTCTCTCTAAGAGCCAAACCAATATAGCAGTCATTAAATGTGGTTCATTTTTATTCAATGTCTAAGGGTTTACAAGAGCAACAGTATTATCATAGCTAAAGCACTTTAATCTTCCCCAATAAAAAGTTTTAGTGTGATATAAATTACCTTCCAGTTCTTAATAAGTTCTCAAAAGATGTACATGAAATAGTAAAATTTCCCAGCAATTTTGACCCCGAGAGCAGTATTCCAAGAATATTCTGAACTGCAATGAAATGTGTAGATCACCTCATCACCTGGAGCATGTCTTAGGTAAGAGGCAAACAGTCCCAATTTTAATGAGCTTTCATGCCCTACGAGTGAGTACAATTTTAAGGGTGAAACGGAGCATGAACCAAAGTCTCCGATTCCTATCCTGGCCCTCTTCCTACTATGCAATATTCTCTGTAAATTATTCTGGCACTGTTCTTATTTATATATAAAGAAGTGAAAATAGTTTCTCCAAATCCTGAGCACCATTTCTTATTTTTTTTTTTTCTGGGCACTATTTTTAAGTTTTAAATTCTAAAGTTGATATTTTGCTTTTTATAGAGTCTCAATTTAACTTGCTAAACCTCATCTCTTGGCCTACAAGAATGAAATCTTTATGGGTATATTTATAACCTATGGTAATAATATAGACTTTTGGGGATGGGAGAAGGCAGAAAAAAAAAAGAAAAAGAAAAAAAGAAAAAAACTAAACACATGGCAAGTTCACCAGGTTCACTTGCACTAATCCCTTTCTCTCTTACATAGGCTTTTATTTGAATATATGAATAAAGATCCGTGCAGGCAAATTATGAACCTAGAGTGTTGAGCACATCTCAAGTGTTAGCAGTATTGGCCCCACTCACATTTTTCCATTTATAACGGACGTATTGCTAACTTCGCAGCATAGTGATTGAATACTATGAATTTGACTATTGAACTATTCAATGATACCACTGAGTACTAACTGGGGTGGCACGCCCTAAAAAGTACATCTCCATCTATGCCTATGATTATTAAAATCTGGAACACAGAAAACTCGCAATTTCTATGCAAAATAAAAGAACTTTCTAATTAAGGAGCAAACTTGAGTAAAAAAAAACTTTTAAGTGACATCAAAAATTGGACTTCTTTCATTAGTCTAGAGGAAAGAAAAACATATTTGCAATTTGGTATCATCATCTTTAGGCAACACTCAATTCGCAGACTGGACCAAGCATGTCAATCCATCCACTTTAATTACCATGAAGTCTTTTTCATAGTTTTACAAACTAACTGCTTTTGAAAAGCTATAACTCATGTAGCACCAGGAAGGCTGATTGAGACTTAGCATAGGCAATTTAAACGACCACATAACTTTTAAATATTAAATACTAATCCTAACAGTGAAACAAAATGTCTGTTGAAAAAAATACTCATTCCAACACCAAAAAATAAACTATTTTTTAAGAGTTATTTATTTTGAGAGAGAGAGAAAGCCAGTGTGAGCAGGGATGGAGGGGCAAGGGGAAAGAGAGAGGAGAATGTCAAGTAGACTGCCCGGTGAGCCCAGAGCCCAGAGCTGGGTTTCCTCATCTCCAGACCTGAGCCATCAATATCATGACCTGAACTGACATCAAGGGTCAGACCCATAACAGACTGAGCCACACAGGCGCCTCCTCATCCCATTAATAAACTATTGAAACATTTTTTCTTAGCTGTTGGTTTGCCCTTAATAAACCTCCTACCTCATTAAAATGATATATATAATTATCATAAAAGGATAACTGTTATCATAAAAGCAGCAGCAAAACACCTATGGCTAGTAAAAAGAAAACACTTTTTTTTTTTTAAGATTTTATTTATTTACTTGACAGAGAGAGAGATCTCAAGTAGGCAGAGAGGCAGGCAGAGAGAGTGAGGGAGAAGCAGGCTCCCCACTGAGCAAAGAGCCCAATGTGGGGCTCGATCCCAGGACCCCGAGATCATGACCTGAGCCAAAGGCAGAGGCCCAACCCAATGAGCCACCCAGGTGCCCCAAAAGAAAACGCGTTTTAAAACAATCCTAGTTCTTCATTTATTAAATGGAGAAAACATAATCTCCTCCTTCCTTCATAGCGTCATCATAGGAATTAAATAAAAGAATTTGTATAGACCGGTTAGCAGCATGCAGGGAAAATTAGTGCTCAGTAAACTATGAAGGTTCCTCAGAAGCAGTAGTGCGATTTGGAAAGAGGTGGCATCTCAAGCAAACTACCTTGTATTGTTTTTAAAGATTTTTTGAAGGCCAGCTTAAGTAGCTGGAATAAAGTAGCATATACACATGTGTTATGATTCAGATTAAAAAGTGAATAACAAATAATCTATTTTTTTAATATTTGTTTTACTTGTTCACTGATAAATCACTCTAAGCTCACAGAAGAACACAGAAAACACAAGAAGCCCTCAACAAACATTTCTGGATATACTCGTTAGTGCTTATACATACTTTTCCCCAATAGAAAAGTCACAGATATGAGAATTTAAATGAACTTAAGCGTAAAATTTTGTTTTGTAATTTTGCAAATGCTTCCACCATAAGCTAATTACAACATCTCCCAGAATCTGTCCAAAGGTGGCATCATAAGAAGTAACTTCTCTGTGCTAAACTAATCCATGTTGGAACGTCATCTGAGTTTGTATACGACAGTCATCAGTTTAAAAAGACAGAATGAATACCCACTAGGCTTCAAAAATTGGCTGGGCAAGTCCAGCTGGTGCACCGTTTCTAGGGTGTCATTCACACTTTAGGGGAAATAAGGGTTCCCCCTGGTGTGTGCAGGTCAGGCCAGAGGAGACCTGCGTTGTAACCCGGGTGACAAGAGTTGGGTGACAGAGATGGATGGGACCCAACCTCAGTCTGCCACATGACTGATAGAGTGCAGGGTATCTGAGCCAGTGCAATGGACTGAGGTCTGGACAGGGACAGAGAGAGTTCAGATCCAGAGAGACACATGGCGTTTCCACCCCAGAAGACGCCCAGGATAATTTGTTAAAGATCACATAAGCCCTAAGATTCATCGTTACCCTGTTAGGGCCAACCAGTAATACTGCTTACCGCTATAGAACATCTTCTGAAAAACTCAACCTACTAGGTCAGCTTGTTCTGTAACGCCAGTCATCCTAGTGCATTTCAGTTTATCTTGAAATTTAATGTGAAATTTTTAATACTCACATCAAGATCATCCTTTGCATTGTAGTAGACAACTTCATTGCTCTATAAAAAAAAGAAAAGAAGAGTGCTTTATTGATATGAGTAAAAATGTAAAAATATACTGGATCAAGCACTGAACACATTTTAGGCATATTTTAAATAATAAACCTCTCATGATATTCTTCTCATAAAACACTCCACAAAGATCCATAAAGATTAGCCAATATTTTCTAAAAACATTTTAAAACACTGTATCTGTGATATTGAAAAGTACATTCTTCACTGAGGAAAAAATATCTCAGTATAGGTCTGAGACCCTTTCGTCAAGAAAAAATAAAGAATGCATGATGCAAAGAAATTATATACACACACACTTACAACACACATACACACAGATCCCTAAATCATGAAATTATTAATAGAATAATTCAAGAAAAATGTGAGAATGTGCCTTGTTAATACTTCGCTGACAATGCTACTATATATATCACATATATCACATTGAAATTAGTAAGACAGGGTATATCTGGATGG
Organism: Mustela erminea; assembly: GCF_009829155.1. Classification (NCBI taxonomy): domain Eukaryota; kingdom Metazoa; phylum Chordata; class Mammalia; order Carnivora; family Mustelidae; genus Mustela; species Mustela erminea. The sequence continues at coordinate 80,508,429 of NC_045624.1, read as the reverse complement.
TACTGGCAGAAATTTCTTCATGAGATTCAGAAAGGGGATCAGGAATAATTGAATTTGGACAGCAAAAAAAATCAGACTCTCTAACACACTGATACTATCATATTCTCCCAAAGTGGTGAAGGAGCATCGGCTTTTCAAGAATAAGCGTAGGGGTGCCTGGGTGGCTCAGTGGGTTAAGCTGCTGCCTTCGGCTTAGGTCATGATCTCAGGGTCCTGGGATCGAGTCCCGCATCGGGCTCTCTGCTCAGCAGGGAGCCTGCTTCTCTCTCTCTCTCTCTGCCTGCCTCTCCATCTACTTGTGATCTCTCTCTGTTAAATAAATAAAATCTTAAAAAAAAAAAAAAGAAAAGAAAAGAATAAGTGTATTCAGACATTTCTGCCAGCCACCAGTGTTGTTGAAATACGCCAAAACTATAAATTACGGATATAAATCATTGTTACAGAATGAAAATGGAAAGGAAAGAATGAACAAAATCGTGGTCAAGGAATTTAAAAGTTTTATTCTTTGAGACCTCAAGGTTAGTTCTATGCAATGTTAAAATAATACACTTATACTAATTTATTTTTCCTTTCTTCTCTTGAACTGACTGAAAATATAATCCATCTTCCATACATTTTCAGTAGTAATCAGAGGACTATGTGAAAAATGTGTTTTCTGTGTCTCTTTAACATCAAAAACATGGACACTCTAAAACTGTGTTAAAAGAAAATGCAATACACATTTTTAAAAAGAAAATTCCTCCAAAAAACTCAAAAAATCAGTGCTTCTTAAAATATACATCACCTCCACTACAAATCACTAGTTCTTCAACATTCCATGGCCATATGACTTTAGAATAAACAATGAAGTTAAAACCTCTTTTTTGCTCGAGTCTCAGTATATGAATGTACATTATACATTTTCAAGAATAAAACAGATCTTGTTGTGTTTCTCAAATTTAATTGCTGCCAAATCGGTCTCTCTTTTTTAATTTGAGAAATATATCATGAGCCTGAAGTTCTATAAAAGATTGCTCTAAGACCAAATAAATCAAAAACTGTATTAATAAATAACAGAATACATACTTCATGATAGTGAATGAAACCATGACTTTGAATTTATTTCATTTAGAATCAACTGCTCTAAAAATTATTAATTCTTTTAAAAAGAACTAAGTAGCTAAAGAATTTAAACATGCATAAAAGTTCTACTTCCTGAAGCATTTCTTACAGCATTAATTTTATAACAAAGTTAAAACACAAAATCAGAATTCATCACATACACAAAGCAAGAGAATCTTCTGAATCCACCAGAGCCCCAAATCTAATTACTAGTTTATTGATCCCTCTTGCAACTCTGTAATTTATACTTAGGAGACAATTTTCAACTTAAAATGTGGATTCCATCAAAAGATAAAATATTGAATAAGTTTATCTTCATTTCAGACTTTATTTCTGCCAACTCCTTCCTCATATTTATAGAACTGAAATGTAGAAAACAAGGTGAAACTGCATTACATTTTAAGTGATTCAAAATCATTATTTTCAACTTTCATTAAATATCTAGATGCACACACTCCTGTTCAAAGAGAGATGCAAAATAAGTTAAATGTAACTATCCCTAATCTTTAGATAAAATAACAGATACAGATCAATTATATAAAACAACTAATATGTTTAGACTTACATTTGCCCCATGGTACTAGAGCGAATGGACTAAACTGTTTAATTTTTTTTTTCTTATATGTGGCACAGGGTCACATATAAAGACAAAAAAGAATTTAATTAAATCTAAAATTAAGAGCATCACATACAATGTCAAAAGAGTATAAAGTATGACAACAAAATGCTAATTTTAACTAAAACTATGTATTTTGATTCTATTACAATAAAGTGTGCCTGAAATAAAAATAAAAAGGAAGAAAATCTAAGTTTGAGAATTTTTCAAATGTTTTTCCTCTCATTACTACACTATATTTTATGCAAAATCCTATTACTTCTCTTCTAGAAATTCTATATTACTTCTAAAACTTATGCAAATGTGTTCTGCAAAATTTACTTGAATTTTATGCATTTGCACAAGGCTTTCTAGACTCCAGAAGACACAAGATCCTCAAAACTCATCTTATTTTTCTATTAAGTAAACTGGGAAAACAAAACCAACACCTTAGTCATAAAATTATACTGCATATACAATAACCATACTCATTGTAACTGGGATATTTTATATTTCTACTTTTAAAAAGCTTCCTTTAGGGGTTTGTGGGTGGCTCAGTCAGTTAAGTGTCTGCCTTCGAACTAAGCCCCATGTCAGGGTCTCCGCTCAGCAAGGAGCCTGCTTTTCCCTCTCCCTCTGCCTGCCGCTCCCCATTTGTACATGCACTCTCTCTATCTCTGTGTCAAATAAATAAATAAAATCTTTTTTAAAAAGTAGCTAATTAAATACATGTTCTTAGACAGTTTGTCATGATTTAATAGAACAAAGACCATAATGGAATTAAGTCCACTGTCTTCAAACAGAATTTCTTCTTCACCCATATGTGTTTCTCTAACCCTAAACTTTGCAGGGAGAGCATGCACATTTCATCTATTCCCTGATTTTACCTAACAGAAAAGCTCAACTGATCCCCTTCCATAAGCATAAATCTATGTAGGGCATCAGGATTTGGGGAAACTGTCGCGGCATTGAATTTGTCAAGTATAAGCACACTTACATGGTAGTATGAGACCGAAATTAACGGCAAACATTCACAGAACATTTAATTTGTATAACCATGTATAAATAATTTGTCCACTCTCAGTTCCTCATGCTTTCTTACAGAGAATTACAATTATTTATTTTATTGTGGCTTTTGTTTAGGGTTGGAAGAGTGGCTCAGAAAGAATTTTAAATATAAGCTTGAGGAAGAGTCTAATTTGGTAAAGACATAATTCTCTTTCCTATCATATTCATTTATAGCTATATCTTCTGCTATATAAAAATACATGACATGTGTAGCTATGTTAAACTACATCAGTCTGAAATCAAATCGCTCAAAATATATCCAAACCCAATCCCAACAGGATTGGGGTAAAAGATAATTCTCAGGAATAAAGGGCAATCCACACTGAATCAGCCCAATTCTTATGTTCTGGTGTCTTATAGGAGCGAATGTCAGTTAAAATTAACACTGTGCTAAAAGAAAGTTAGGAGACCAAATTGTATAAAAACAATTAAATGGCCTGAGGAGGGAAGAATTAAAAAAAAGAAAGAGGAGGTACCAGTTGAACTCTTTCTTCCTTTACAGGGTCCCCTGCCTCTGTGCCACTTAGACTGTATACAAGGAGATTTTGGGGTCTCCCAACCAACAGAGGGAGCCACACGTCACTCATTCAACAATACTTTGGCGGCCTCACTCTGTACTGTTTCGGAGAAACAAAAATGAAGACTCTGCCTTTACTGTAAGAAGCAAGTTCCTCACCTTCCTGATACACAAGTGGCCAGAATATCAGAGTCAGTTGCTCTGATCTGCTATAATTGAAGACTATCTCTTGTCATTGTTGGATGACATGACCACACAAACCAAAACTTTCTCAGGTTTCAAAATAGATGAGAGTTAAGAACTTCACAGAGTTAAAATATCCTCTTCTATTTCTAATCAATTCAAGCATGTGTGGATGTGCATGTGTGTGTGTGTGTGCGTGTGTGTTTCTCATTCACTCACCTATCCTACCACTCAAAGCTCCCTCAATCCCTCTTCCAGAAAATAGAGTTATGTCAGTTATCCTTTAATATTTTAAAATGATGGCATATAAGCTAATTATCATAGCACAGAATACAAAATTGAGTCATCTTGTTTTTCTACTATTGTTCTGGCTAGATGTTTTCATGCAAATTATCAAACATCATCATCTTGGAAGGTATTTACACTCCAATACAAAAGTTTTTAGTGGATTTTAGGGTATTACATGCAGTATGATAGGATAAAGCCAGCAACGACCTCAAACCAGATTCAAGATTACTGAAACCTTTAGAGAGCTATTTTTCATCATTTGAGCACCACCAGATGACAAGAACAAATTGTTTTGTTTCTGATTTTTAACCAAGTAGTTTAGTTATTTATTATCTCCTCCAAACAAATTTACCCAAATGTTCCATGCTAATATAATACTGCCGCTTGCTGAAATTTAAAGCTTCCCCTAGCAACTTGAGAGATAAATTACTTCAGTGCCCATTGTCTTCTGGGAGTCAAAATTAAATCTGGGCAAAACAGACCATTCCATCTTAAAAACGTATATTGTGAGTGACAGTCCCTTACATGCCACTCTCCTATAAAAGCTGGCCTCTGATGAATAGAATAAATTTATGTTAAACATCGGAAGCAGAAGTACAAAGCTTCCACATGGAAGTGAGATGGTGCCAAAGATTTAAATATTGGAACCGAAAATCGGGATTTTAGAGCCAACATCTGAAATATATGACACATTCAAAATCCAAATAGAGATTAAATTCCTGTCCAATTTACTAATTCTCTTTTCTTGGCTGCACACCTGACTCTGCACATGATCCACAGCCTGAAAAATGGTGAGCAACCGTATTGTCTGCTAAAGTTGCTTTTTAAAAAAAAAAAAAAAAAAAAAAAAAAAAAATTTTTTTTTTTAAGATTTTATTTATTTGACAGAGAGAGAGATCACAAGTAGGCGTGGGGGGGGAGCAGGATCCCTGCCGAGCATAGAACTGGATGAGGGGCTCGAACCCAGGACCCTGAGACCAAGACCTGAGCTGAAGGCAGAGGCTTAAACTGCTGAGCCATCTAGGTACCCCTAAAACTCCCATTCTTAATTGTTCATCACTCTTCAGTTTCAAAAAATGAAGTCAGTTAGACAAATATTAAGGACACTCTTGTAAAAGGAGAGGGAAAAAAGGATACTCTTGTTATCAATGAGTTGTGTTAATGGCTCCTGCCTACCAAGATCCACATACTGTGTAGCCCAAATCAGTTACAATGTAAATATCCTGATTCATATATCTTTGTAACAACCTGACCTGGTAAACCTACACGCCACTGACATTGACCTGTGCTCAAGTCAACCAGGGTACAAGGGACGCAATAATCATAGCACTGCAAACCTGTGTGAATACAAGAACTTAGGAACCTACTATGTATGTGTCACTGTGTGTGCATGCATGTGTGGTGGTGGGTAGGGGTGGGTGGTGAATGTGAACAAATCTTCCCAAAGAGAGCTGAGAGTGATTGACACAGTAAACTAAAGACAGGGGCTTTGGGGGGGGGGGGGATTAAATCTTTTTTTTTTTATTTGAGAAAGAGCAGGAGTGGGGAAGGGGCAGGAGGAGAGGGAGAAGCACAGTGTCACTGGAGCAAGGAGCCTGACGCTGGGCTCAAGAGGTGGGGCTCCATCCCAGGACCCCAGGATCATGACCTGAGTGGAGGGCAGATGCTTAACCAACTCAGCCACCCAGGCACCCCCCAAAAAAGTATTTTTTATGTCACTGGATACATGAGCATGCTACTGGTGAAAATAAAAAGGAAAACTAAAGATGGGCACATTCCATTTGGATGTCAGTGTCAGCAGATTACTGGACTGAAGGCGTGAGAAAAACCTACATTCACATCATGACAAAAGACAACTGATGTAAAGTGTCTAACACAGTGCTTGGCACACAATATTTGCCCTGTATGTTATCAACTCTTATTCTATATATTGAGAAAGAAAAACCAGGAATATCCACAGAAGTTATCTGTTAGCTTTAGCTTGTAGTTATATATGAACTAATGTAAATGGTTATCATTTATTTTTCTTAGACTAGTTAGTATGCTGAGTCTATTTAATTCATTAAAGTCCCTTCTTCAAGGATTCCACAGAGCACCCTGGAGAAGAAAGGTGATTATTAGTTGCTGTTAATATTTTAATCTGATATATTAAATGAGGTAATTCATTAAAAAGTCAAATATAGGGGTGTCTGGATGGCTCATTTGGAAGAGCGTGCAACTCATGATCTCAGGGTCATGAGTTCGAGCCCCATGTTGGGTATAGAGATTACTTAAAAAATTATAGAATAAGTCTAATACAGATGGTAATGTGTGAAGGTTTTATATGCATCCTGTCCATTAAATCTGTTACTGTCCTTCCAATTTCTCTGTGATTCTAAATTTACTCTTTCTAACCCCACATCTCCTTTACATCTCCATCCTCACAGGCTCCTGCCTGGAAAAATTCCAGCTCTGTATTAAACCAAAAGCTTGTGCATCCATTTGAACACCCAAACTGGGGCATCTGGCTGAAGAAAATTATATAAACGCCTTTGCATAGAGTAAGTCAACGGTCCTCATGTTTTAACAACCATAGTAAACATGAGGATTTGCTTTGTTAGATTTTTTTTTTTTTCCTAGTCAGAAACTCTACTGACTGTGGAGAACCATTTCTTCCAATCATGTGATTCAGTTGGCTGGCAAAGTATACTAGCTCACTTCTCTGACCAGAGAAACTCAGAGATGCCAAAATCTATGCAATGATAGTATCTCATTTCCCTATTCCATTCTTAGGAAGATTCTATTTCTTCAGGAGTAGTTATGGTTGTAAAAGCTGAAATGCTTAAAGTCTGAATCCTTATGTGACAGAGGCTACTTCCGTCTGTTTGTTCTCAGTGATAGAACCAGTAATTTATTACTTATTTTTATTTTTAGGCTTGTTAGGTTATGTTTTCTAAACTCTTACAACTGATAGTACTAATACAATACCACAGTCCCTACAATAAGGTTTTTTTTTTTTCCATTCTAATTCTGTTACTAGCAGTCAATACTGTGGAGAGCCATCCAGCAGATGCAAGGAGTCACGTAGACGAAAATGCCTGAAGATTGAGGAAGTGAGAATGATTGGCTAGGTAGGGTATGGGTGCGCTCGTGGCTGATGCATGAACAGCACCAGGAGCCAAGAGAGAAATGCATGATTACTGCTTGAGAACAATAGAGCCCTCTGTGGTTACATAAGGGTTCACGAGGAGACTGCGTGCACGGGGCAGTGATTGGATAGTTGGGCTGGACCGCCTACATGTATATATTGCCAGAACTTGCTTGAGAGAGTAGTAGAAGTAGAAGTAGAAGTAGAAGTAGAAGTAGTAGTAGTAGTAGAAGTAGTAGTAGTAGTAGTAGTAGAGACGCTAATAAAGAAGTTTGCTCCTCATCACGTTTGCGGGTCGTTCTTGCTGGCGAGAGCGACAACTGGTGCCGACAACCCGGGAAACTGTCCGCATCGCAAAACGGAGATTGAGATAGAGCAACGATAAGGTAAGGAGTGCACCTATTTCTGTCTAGTGAGTGACAGGGAAAGTTCCTAGGATTAGGACGATACAAGTGAAAGTTCCCTCGGCAGGGACGATACAAGTGAAAGTTCCCTCGGCAGGGACGATACAAGTGAAAGTTCCCTCGGCAGGGACGATACAAGTAAAAGTTTCCTCGGGATGGGGAACGATTTTAGTAGACGTAGAATGGAAGATCCCCTAAAAGACGTTCTCAAGATGAACGGTACCCCCTTAAAGGCAAAAACAGCCCGAGCCTTTTTAAAAGAAGTAGCAGAGATTGCCCCCTGGTTTATAGAAGAAGGGCTCCTAAATTTGCCACAATGGAAACACCTGAGCGAGGATTTAAAACGCTGCCCCTCTACATCCCCGGGGACTCTCGCCGTGTGGTCCCTGATGAAAGTATGTTTGCATTCCCCCCGAGAGCCCCTGCAGCGAGCAGTACTACAGGGAGGGGAAGTTTTTTTGCAAGTGAAAGAAGAATCCCGTAAGGGCTCCTCCCGAGACCCTGACTCCGAAAGCGAAAGCTCAGAAGGGATGTCAGAAAGCGAGTTGCAGGAGCTAGGAAAGATAGAGGCAAACAACAAGAAGGAGGAATCTCCCGGTCTCCAGACAGACTTGGAAGCCATGAGGCAACGATTTGAGGATAAAGAGGCGGAATTGCAAAAGGTATTAGGAGAGTTAAGAGTGCAGGGAGAAGTAATGGCGCAGCTGAGAGCAGGGGCGGAAGCCGCAGTTGTGGCACAATCGAAATTAAAAACGAAAGTTACGCCGCTTCCGCATTTTAGCTCCACAGCGCCACCCCATGAGTGGCCCCCGCCTTATAAGCCCAGCTGCACCAAGACGTGCTATTGTTCGGGCTGCGCCGCGGAGAATTGGAGAGAGGTCCTTGGCCCGGGAAAAGGTTTTTTTCCAGTGTTAGAAGATCAGAATCAGCAGAGGTACCACCAGCCACTAGATTTTAAGTTGGTAAAGCAGCTGAAGGAGGCAGTTAGCGGCTATGGGCCCCAGGCAGCCTTTACGGTCTCCCTTGTGGAGTCGCTGGGAGCACTCTACCTCGCTCCCGAGGATTGAGCCAACTTGACCAGGGCGATATTAAGTGGAGGACAATATCTAGAATGGAAAATCCAAAATCAGGACAATTGTCTGGACACGGCACGGAGAAATGCAGCCGCAGGTAACCCGCAATGGAATTTGGAAATGCTGACGGGCACGGGGCCATACCTCGGGGCCCAAGTGCAGAGTACATACCCCCCTGCGGTGTATCAACAGATAGCCACGGCGACCCTCAGGGCTTGGAAGACTCTGAGAGGGGCAGGAGACTTGCAAGGCCAATTATCCAAACCCGACCCGGTGCTTAGATGGCACCGAGGTTCCCTTTGTGTTTTCCCACAGGATGCGCCTGCTCCACTCTGGGTGCCGGAGTGGAACCTGTGGAGGGTGCTGGTGATGGTGATGATAGCGACGATGACTGTCCTGCAGCCTGTTCCCATGAAGGCGGAGCCGGTTCAACTGTGGTCGAGAACAAGAGACTGCCCAGCTTCAAGCCCTTCTTCAAATGGCTCAGCATAGAGTGCAATCTTCTCACCCTAACTCATGTTTGTTACTGACGCTTAAAGCTTTGTGAGCTCTTTATTCTCTCACTTCCCTTCCCTGACGCACGCATGGTATGTTGTAGTAACAATTGTAGGGGTACTAGTGGTAATTGTTCTTTTCATGTACCTCTTGCCTTGTGCACTTAAAATTATACTCGCAGAAGTTTATAAGGTAAAAGCTATTGTACGTAACCACCAGTTAATCACTCGCAATAGGCTCAAAGTACCACCTTGAATGCCACTCAAGTATCTCTTGGCTCCGTCAGCAATTGGGTTAGTATGTCATAACAATCAGTCTCATTCCTCAAAACCTGGGCAGGCATAAGAGCCCTGATCATGTTGATGATTCTGGCTCAAGTACTCCTTCTAAAATGCATCTGTAGAATTGCGCGACAACAGCAGCTATAGCAACGGGCTTTGGTCTAAGCCATGATGGCTCTGGAGGTCGGGACCTCCCCCCAAATATGGCTTAGTATGCTGGATCGGTAGTCAAAGACGGGTAAGACTGATCCCACACCAAAGCAACCTAAGACAGGGGCTCTTCGACCCGGGAGAGTACCCGATGACGGGTAAGCATGTGTGCTGAGGATTGGCAACCTAAGACAGGCACGATCCCTGCCATGTAAACAAATAAAAAAGGGGGAGCTGTGGAGAGCCATCCAGCAGATGCAAGGAGTCACGTAGACGAAAATGCCTGAAGATTGAGGAAGTGAGAATGATTGGCTAGGTAGGGTATGGGTGCGCTCGTGGCTGATGCATGAACAGCACCAGGAGCCAAGAGAGAAATGCATGATTACTGCTTGAGAACAATAGAGCCCTCTGTGGTTACATAAGGGTTCACGAGGAGACTGCGTGCACGGGGCAGTGATTGGATAGTTGGGCTGGACCGCCTACATGTATATATTGCCAGAACTTGCTTGAGAGAGTAGTAGAAGTAGAAGTAGTAGTAATAGTAGAAGTAGTAGTAGTAGTAGTAGTAGTAGAGACGCTAATAAAGAAGTTTGCTCCTCATCACGTTTGCGGGTCGTTCTTGCTGGCGAGAGCGACACAATACTATTTGCTTAACTGACTGAGCCATCCAAGTGCCCCCAATATAACAATTTATTAGGGTGCCTGTGTGGCTCAGTCGGTTAAGCGCCTCCCTGGGCTCAAGTCATGTTACCAGGATCCTGGGATTGAGTCCTACATCAGGCTCGCTGCTCAGCCGGGGAGCCTGCTTCTCTATCTCCCTCCGCCTGCCGCTGCTCCCCCCGCTCCTCGCTTGTGCTCTTTCTCTCTCTCAGTCAAATAAATAAAATCTTGGGCGCCTGGGTGGCTCAGTGGGTTAAGCCGCTGCCTTCGGCTCAGGTCATGATCTCGGGGTCCTGGGATCGAGTCCCGCATCAGGCTCTCTGCTCAGCAGGAGCCTGCTTCCTCCTCTCTCTCTCTCTGCCTGCCTCTCTGCCTACTCGTGATCTCTCTCTGTCAAATAAATAAATAAAATCTTAAAAAAATAATAAATAAAATAAATAAATAAATAAATAAAATCTTAAAAATTCTACTAAAGATGGAAGTGTGATACTGTTGCTAAGATGGTGTTCAATGATCAATGAATACAATAGAAAAATATAGGGATTCTACTCTTTCTCTGAACTCGCAAGCATTCATTCATAAGAAATATATACTGAGCATTATACAGATGTCAAACTTTATGCCAGAAATCCAAATACGTGTGCTTTTTTAGACTGACTGTTAAAATTAAACTAGTGAGACACTAACAATGAAGTGTCTAATATTCTTTGAGACACATTCCTTTGTCTTATCTGTTCTTTTAATGTTGACTTATAATGTTTTAAAATGTGAATTTAATTTAATACTAATTTTCTTAGCTTAATGGAAGAAGAAAGAACTGGAAAATCACTTTATCCTTTTTAAAGCTTATTTCTACTTTCAGCAAACAGCATTTTACATTTATTCATCAAGTAACTGCTATTATGTATTTGTAATATTACAGTTGCTATGTTCTTTAGGTTTCCATTATGTTGCTAGTAAATTGAAGAATTCCTTAGTAACTGCCCCAGCACATTAACCAATCAATGAGCCAAAGTCCTCTAAGAAAAGTAGTCACAGCAAAACATAATAGACCCAGGTGTCTTTGCTATAGCTAATTACCTAATTACAAAGACGCTCAAGTACTCCATCCTCAAGCCATACTATGAGGCTAGCAACACAATTGGAAAGATCACCCTACATGGAAAAAAATAATGGTAATATTCGCCAAAGGAAATGTTCATCACTTCTGCATAAAAGCAATTTAAAAATAAACTGAGGGGAAAAAAGAGAGAAAATTAAATTATTTGATTTGAGTAGAGACAGTATTGTATTCAATGTCTATTCAGTGCTTGCACAATGTCTGCGATGTTGTATGAACTACTACTGAATGGACAGATAAATGAATAAATGAATAACATAAGCCTAGAAGGAACTATCAGAAATTCTAGACTAAAAAGAAGAACAAAACACACACAAATGTACATATGTGCGCACACACAATGCATCAGAGTAGAGAAAAAGTATGTAGCTTTAAAAAAAAGTTCCAACTAAGTCAAAGTGTATACCACTTTCACTCTAAAAGAAATCAAAGAGGAATTCCAATTGGGCTGTGATTTCAAAGCTCCTTGGTTGTTGAACTTCAAAGATCAATTCCTATTAAACAGTAAAAGCTACAGTAATTTATTTCTTTATCTGATAAACTTCAATAGAATCTGCCTGTAAGGTTTTTTTTTCTTAGTGCTTCAAATAAAATTGATAAATATATTATTTAAACTGCAGAAGAAAAGCAAAAGCAGAATATGAGAAGATAAACATATTATTTTTCTTCAGCTACCAAATCCCCCAGGAAACTCAGCCCAGAATTGGACAAACACATCTATAATGCTGAGGAACTTGCTTTAATCTCCTTTAATCTAAAACTCTAATGAAGCTTTGGGTATAATCATCTAAAACATTAAAACTTAATCCCCCAACATATTCTATTTTTTATGCTTCTTCCTATTGACTTTGATTTTCTTGACTCATGATCAAAGTTAACAGCACTTGATCATAACAATATATGATGTCCTAGTATTAGAGCCATGTTCATTTGTTCAATTGTAATATTAGCACTGCCTTTTCAAATTAATCATTATCAACTTCAGAAAATTATCATACCAACACAATCTATGAAGACTTAAACTATGACCAATCATTTACTGAGCATAAAATAATCTGGCCAAATTCAGAGCTTTAAAGAACAATAAACTAATAACCATTATATCAATTTAGTTTCTCTTTCATTGGGCTTAAGGGACTGTATAGGATGGGAAAGAAGGAGGAGAAGAGATTTTGATAATGTGTGCATTACATGAGGGGCATTTGCATAGACCATTAAATGTTATATAAAATTTCCTGAACAGGGGCGGCCTGGGCGGCTCCGTCAGTTAAGCGTCTGACTCTTCATTTCAGCTCAGGCCATGATCTTGGAATCCTGGGATTGAGTCCTGTGTCTGACTCTGCACTGGGCCTGGAGTTTGCTTAAGATTCCCTCTCCTTCTCTGTCCCTCCTCCCTCCCATGTGCATACTCTCCCCCTCTCTCTCTAAAATAATAATAATAATATTCTGATTATATCATAGATATGATCTTGTTGAAAATAATACATTGATAAAAACATAATTAACCTTATATCATGGTATCATTTTGCTTTTTGATTTCCTTTCCCTTCTTCCTCTCCATCCCAACTCCCCACTATGGAGAGAATCAGTTTGGCACTCTAAGTTGAATATTGGGGTTAATATAAATACACCATTGTTCAGCCCGGGTGTTTCATTAGGTTTAAGTTCCTATCAGGCAGGCAATAGTTTTAAAAGCCAGTCTTATTAGAGAACAGACTTCTAAATTTAAGAAAATAGGTAACTTTATATAGAAAGATAAAACTAGAAATTCTAAACCATAAGCGAGAGTTAGAACACAACATATGGAATAAGGGATGTTCCTTACCATGAGGAAATAACTGCTGAGATTTTCCTGAGTTGGGTTGGAAGCGTACAGAGAGCATGAAGAGTGAAATATACATGGCCTCGCTCCTTTTACCCATAGAAAACAGTAAGAAACGAAAGAATTGGGAGAAATTCTAGAGGAGTGGCAAACTGCCACTTTTCCTATTTGGAATTCTGGAATTATGGTCTTTTCACACCTGGAAAGTAGCCATAAACCTTTTCTTGTTGTGGAAAATTTCCCCCACTTTCTCACTTCAAATCACAGTTGAGTACCCCTGTTAATATCTGTCACAGCACCTTCTGACATTTTCCTCGTCTCTAAATCAGGGAGAACAAGAGTAGGTAGGAACCTCACTGGTTTGTTGTGTGGAATTAACAAGTAAAAGCCAGATCCAAAGATCAGCTAAACCCCCTTCCTTGACCCTTGAACTTATCACAATATATTGTGTTCACTTGCCTAAGCACTGTAAGGGGAGAGACACTATCTTGATCGTCTTTGTGCTCAACGTCTGGCTGGAGGTCCGTCAAAAATTACATGCCAATGACTGAACTGAATGAGCCTGCCTTCCTCACAGTTGTTGAATGGCCTGCGTAATGATCTTTATCCTCTACAGACAAGGTCTTTAAGAACAGGTTTCCACCCCTGCCTTCAGTTTCGTTCCCCCAGAAACAGACATTCAATTAGGATTTAAGCACAGATAATCAACGAGAGAGGTGATCTCAGGACATAATAATAGGAGAGTCGAGAAGTGAGACATGGAGACAATGGATTTCAATGTGATGTGTGTTAAAGAGCAGGTGGGCAACTGGGGTTCAGTTCCTGTGGGAATCACTGTTTATCAAGGGTAGTATTCGCCAGTACTGGTCATCATTGCTTGGAGATGTTTGTTTCCGCAAATTTCTGTCCCCACTGAGGGCACTCAAGCAAAGATTTGCAGATGCTTGAGTACAAAGCTACAGGAGTGAGTGAGTGTGTGTGTGTGTGTGTGTGTGTGTGTGTGTATTCACGTGTGTGTGCTGAGAAGATGTAGGCCGGAAATCAACATCTATCACAGACACTCAGTGTTGTAGAAATATTTACTGAGCACATGACTGAGTCAACAAATGGCTTTAAGCCCTTAAACAGTGTGACTTTCTTAGGCTTTGGTTCCTCAACTACAAAGTGATGACTCAGTCGATAAATATGGTCTCTAGAATACTTCCACCTATATATTTTGATATTTCCACTGAGTAAGTGTTTTGTTTTAGATCACACACGAAGATCCAGGAGCTATGTTCATCTCTTTCGTTCAGTGAGCCTTTGATTACTTTCTCTTCTCCTGTGAACACACAACAGAATTTAAAGAGATCTCTTTTAGTTCTGAAAGACAAAGGCAGTGCTGCTTCTTTTTTTTTACTTGAAATTCCTCTGACATATTTCTTTAGAAACAGGTACAAGTACAAGAAGCTCTACATCATTATTTTTCTTTGTATCTTGAAAGATCAAGTCAAAGTATATTCACTTATCCCTGAAAAACAGTAACCATTTTTCTAAGGATGCAGGTGTGGAGATAGAAACACTCCCCAAATAGCTTGAATGAACTGCTTTTTAAGATGTAAATATGAAAAAAATCAAACTCCTTTACTCCTACCAAAAAACAACCTGGAAATCTCTCCATTAGAGCATAAAGTAAGTGTTCTAGATCAACCGCTGCTACCTTTCATTAATATAATGGAAGACTATTCATGTATGTTTAACTAAAGTAGGAATCACGGTTTTTTTTCCTAGGGGCTGGATTACAGTTTAAATCTGTACTACCTCTCTGTGAAAATAGTTTCACTAACAGTACAAAGAAAGGAAGGCTGCTGCAGAAGAATTGAATAGAATAAATTCTGACATTTCAGAAGACCCCCCCATTCCAGCTGAATAATACAGAATCACTTTGAAAACAAACAAATTCCTACCAGTCTATACTTCATTAGCCTAGTTTTAGTAACTGTATTTAATTAAGTTGTATTTCAAACAGCTTTTTTTCAATTCAAACTCTTCACTCAGATATAACTTGTCTCTAATTAAAACACGCATAATTGTTAAAGTGTTAATTTATGAAAGCCACAATCCAAAAGATTCTCAAGGAATTCAGAAGACTCTCAACATACTCTTCATTGCATTTTGTCTGGTCTGTTGTCCAAAATTTTTAAAAAGAGGGACGGAGAAAGGAAATTCTGTGGACTAGCCTTCTTCCCTCAAACATACTTTATACATTATTCATTTTGATTTTCATAATGTGCAATTTTTTAAGGAAATGTAATCTTTTTTCTTGAGAGTATTAATTAAAGACATTTTTCAAAATATTACAGAGTTGTACCAAGCAGAGGCAACATGACGTAATACAAAGGACAACTTTAAAAATCTGAATTCTATTTTTCAGTTCATTTATTAATTTGTTGACAAACAAATTAATCTCTCCAAAGTTGTCTGTCTCCTAATTTATCACCTGGACAAAGAGCTCCAACTTGAAAGGGTGGCATGATAATGTAATGGTATAATTTAACTGAAAGAACTTTGTAAATTTTGAATATATATATATATATATGTATATATATATATACACATACATACATATATATATTAGTTATATATATACACATACATATGTGTGTATATATATATATATATAACTAATATTATTATCTGGTATTCAAATTATATTTAGACTGTTTTATGCAATTATAACCAAGGCCATGAGTTAAGTTCCCAGAAAACATTTGTGTAATATAATTATACAAAAAGAATACAATAAAAGAAGTTGAAATATCAAATAAAAATTTTCAGAAACAGGGCGCCTGGGTGGTTCAGTGGGTTAAGCCACTGCCTTCGGCTCAGGTCATGATCTCAGGGTCCTGGGATCGAGTCCTGCATCGGGCTCTCTGCTCAGCAGGGAGCCTGCTTCCCTCTCTCTCTCTCTCTCTCTGCCTCTCTGCCTACTTGTGATCTCTCTCTGTCAAATAAATAAATAAAATCTTTAAAAAAAAATAAAATAAAAATTAAAAAAAATTTTCAGAAACAAAACAAAAATAAGGTATTCATCTTGGCTAAGAATAAGCAATGAAATTTAGATAGTTTCAAATAAGAAACTGAGGACAAAGGAAATTGATCAGCTAAAGAACTTGCCTAAATGAAGATATTTCAATCACAAGAGGCTGGTGTCACTTCAGTGGAGAGCAAAAATCCTGCAGAGAAGCCAAGCCAATTATAGAGTTGTCTACATTTTAAACACATGCTTCCAGATGTGTTATTGAACAAAGGAATACATCAATGTACTCATCTTTTGATCATATTGGCTTCTTTCCTAATGCATAAGAAAATCAGTATGAAAAATATTTTACATACAAAGAACCAAGAATTTCAAAGTCAATATCCAGGTGAGAAGTGGGAAGAGAAGGCATTAGCAGCCAATTAACCTTTACAGACACAATTTCCTCTCTACAAAATTAGAAGGCTATGTTTTTTCCTCCAATCTGTTGTATATTTTGGACACTTTCATGGATTATTTGTTTGGCAAAAATATAGCAGTTCTAGAAACACCCAAGAAGAACAAGTAAACTAAAAGCATGGCAAGTGAAATTATCATTTATATCTTACATGTTAAAGGTAAATTTTTCAAACAGTATACAATAGATGAGAGAAACCTAAAACTGATTAATCAAAGTTGATAAGTATTAATATACATTATGTCCTCTTCTGTCCCCATCAAGTAAATGGTAGAAAAATCAGTTATGTAACGGACCTAGTATTGTTTACAAACTTAAGTTTAAAATTCCTCAGAAAAAGAAATCATAGCTCAATAAATATAAAAAGTTGAGGAAACCTTGGGCTAAGAATTTTTAGGTATGAGCTTTAGAAAATCTTAGTACTTTGGCACTGAGAGATAAAATAGAGATCAGAGGATACCCAATTGAATGTGAATTTTGGATAGTGACTTTTTTTAGTAAAAAGTATGTTTCAAACCTATACTAAAAATATATTTGTTGTTTATATGAAATTGAAATGTAATCGGGCACCCTATATATTATGTACTAAATCGAGCAACCCTACTTTGTAAGATACTATTATATCACTTAAATATATTCCTTTATTTTTTTAAAGATTTGATTTATTTATTAGACACAAAGAGAGAGATCACAAGTAGGCAGAGAGGCAGGCAGAGAGAGAGGGGGAAAACAGGCCCCCCGCTGAGCAGAGAGCCCTACTCAGGACTCAATCCCAGGACCCCAAGATCGCAACCTGAGCCGAAGGCAGAGGCTCAACCCACTGAGCCACCCAGGCACCCCTTAAACATATTCTATATTGTTTCCATTTTATTTTATTTCCAACAATTTTTAAATTAAATATTGTTGCAGGAATGTTTGGAAGGGACAAAGATGCTGTACCATTGAACCCTAGAAATTAAATCTGGAACAATGATTTCAAAGAAGTGACATCAAAATTACAAACTTCTCCAGCCTTTAGAAAAATCTTTAGTTAAATGCACTGTATGCTTCAATATTTCCAATTTTACATATAGAATTATCTGGCATTGTTCATTTAATTTAATTCTCATTTTGAAATACATAAAGGCATCATCAAAAAGACTGCATTGATAATTCAGCAGTAGTTTGTTATTTATTAATCCTTTGAGAAAAGTCAGAAAAGAGAAAGATGGCTGTTATACCTACCAACCCACAGACCACCTAAGTTGATGGCCATGACCTGACCAGCAGTCTGGTTACCTACTTAACTTCAAACCTATTATGTGATCCTTCTTTCTTTGCACACCAGGTCAAATGGTACAACTTGCCCAGAGAGAGGTTATTCCTGATGTCAATGGTACATGAAATGCTGACAACTTGGTAAAACCCACCAACCAAGAATTTTAAGTGGCACCTAAATAATGTAGTTCCTGTGGCCACCAGCTATTTTGTTGAGAAGATTATAAGTCTAGTTTCCTTCGGAATGCATGAAAAGGACACAGGACTATTTGCAATTAAAATTCTAGACAGTTATAATTTCTAAACTAAAAACAAGCAAGTCATATGCAAACAAAACAGCTAACAGAACTTATAATCCTGCAATGAAGCATTAAATTTAGCCATGAACTAACTATTTGACAGACTGGAAGAAAGGAAATTGGGATCAGTAGCATCGGTCTAGTCTGATGAAAAGGATAAACAAGATTTTTCCCTTGAGCCATAAGCTTCTTCTTATACTGAGGCCTAAAGGACATTGAAAAATACAATGGCCACAGGCCTTCAAAGGTGTTTTCTCAACAAACACACAAAAAAATTCTTTAGTCAGTCTCTCTACCCTCTCTGTCCCATACACTTCCCTATAGAATAAGTATTATATGCTTGTATACATAGACAATAAACAACAATCTAATACCATTCTTTCTTTTAAGATTTTTTTCAATATTTGCCAGCACAATACTTTAAGCAAAATATTTTTAAAAATATGTGAGTTTTATACATGTGCAGAAGAAAAAGAGAACCTAAGATGACCAGCGCTCATTTTTCTTCCCAAAAAGAACACTACAGCACATGGAACATATACACATGCTCATATAAATACTGGAAAAGACTTGCGCTGAGCTTAAATGAGGTATAAAATAGGATTCAAAAAATGAATGCCAGCTGATCTTTGTAGAGCCAGATTTCTTTCTTTTTTTTTTTTTTAAGATTTTATTTATTTATCTGACAGGGAGAGAGAGATCACAAGTAATCAGAGAGGCAGGCAGAGAGAGAGGAAGAAGCAGGCTCCCTGCTGGGAAGAGAGCCTGATGCGGGGCTCCATCCCAGGACCCTGAGATCATGACCTGCCTGAGCCAAAGGCAGAGACTTAACTCACTGAGCACCCAGGTGCCCCTAGAACCAGATTTCTAAAACAAGGTACAAACAATAATAATGATCATGTTCTGCCCATTTGTGGATAATTTAGGCTGGAAAAGTATATAATCTCATGCAGTACTCTCAACGATCAACTAGATGGCTATTACTATAATCTATAGATAAGGAACTGAGGTTTAGGATGGTAAGCCAATTTCTCAAAGTTTCTCACTGAGGAGCAAAATAGAATTTGACTCTAGATCGAGCTAATACAAAAGCTCATATAATTTCCTCTAGAGCAAGTGAATGTCCTCTTTTCATTTACTCATATCACCCTAGTATTTTCTATATGCGAATATGATGCATATACTGATAAACAATAGAAGCATCCTTAGTACTGGAATCCTAAGTCTTAAATCTCTCAGTTTCTAAATAGCAGAAATCCTTCCTGGTCATCTTCTAACTAAAATAGTATTTTTTCGTCATTAGTGAAAGAAAATGAGCTCCTCAGAGCTTAAACTTTCTCTAAGTTGGTCTCTGGGCTTCTTCACATCTCCCTGACTGGTTTTTGCCAGGAAGGCCAAGTCTAAGGCAGATGACCTAAAAAGAAGAAGAACAATCCAAGACTGAAAGGGTATAAAAGATAAGGTTTCATCACCTGGAAAAAAAAAAGTGTGAAAAATTACTATCTTCCTTACTGTGTATTGCACTAGAAAGCAACAAAAATAGCTCAAAGTTAAGGGAAACACAGTCAAGAACATCAGCAAAATACTATTATTTTTGAACAGCAATCTACTGAGCATGTCATGTTTGCTTAGATAATGTCATTATACACATGTTAATAATATTTTATTTACCACTTTCTCTAATTCTTCAAACATTCAATTTACAAAAAAAAAATTGGAATGTGAATAAAACAGGTGCAGCTGCTTAAGAAAAAATCAGGTTTAGAACTACAAATGAATTTTTATATCATTAAAGACTTGGCATCAATATGTAAGATTTAAAAGATTAAACACACACCAAAAGGTAATTGCAAAATATCTAATGGTGTGATTTAAAAAAAAAAAAAATGTACACAAAATATGTTGGCATGCTAGGCAGTCGACTTTATGCCCACACTTCTGCTCTAACTCAATAAACCCTGCTTTTAAATTTAGCAACAATCAGCGTGTACAATGCCTATTTAATTACCCGTTTTGTTGACTTCTCTTTACTTTTGCTTTCTATGCACTTTCGGTTTCAGGTATCCTAGCAGGAAACCCTTTGTAACCAAACTGCCTTGCACAAGTCAACCTGCAGGGAAGCTCACAAGCCCTTTAAAAGTTAAACTCTTGACCTATGTCAGTTTTATCCAAGCTGGGAAATCAATCTCAAGCAACTCAGAAATCAGTTCTGATTTCTCTATGTAACCAACCTGCACTCTATAATCCCACCTAATATTTTGTTCCCTGAGTTTTAAAGGAATTCTATATCTCTCCATATATATTAACTGCATCTCTTAAAAAGTATATAAATAATTGAAAAAACTATAATTTTACGATGACAATAAAGAAACTCCCATCTTTCTCCCCAAAACGGAGATGTTCATGTACACAACCTCAAATAACAGATTGATATACAAAATCTCAATAACCAAACTATTAACCACAATTAGCCACTTACATTTTCTTTCCTTTCTTTATTTTGAAGTGAGATAGAGGGGGAAATGAAATGGAAAGCCAAGTCAATTTCTCTTTTTCACAAAAATGTGCTTTGACTTCTTTTTCTCAAAAGCTTTAGTAAATATTCTATAATCTACTGTGAAAGTTGCTTAAAATTTATAGTTTCCATATCACCAAGTTGACTAGCATTAACGTGACTATATAGACTTCCTCTCAAACCATGCAACAGATGTTTGATACCCTTAGAAATCAAAGTAGTTTGATGAATTTAATTCACTCAACAGTAACCTTGAATTTTACATCTCCTGAAGAAGTTTAAAGCTGTTGAAAGATACGGCTTTCTTGGCACTCTCAGGCAGAGCTATGAATTATAGTACAATTGCCCATCTTCATTCTAAATTCACAAAGCTTTCAACATAGCCAACAGTGTTTTTGTAGATAGACCTTGGCTTTTCTTGTCATTGCTGTTTTTTCCTGAGATCACAAAGCATGAATCAAGGCAATTTATGTTCTTTAATGAAATACCCTTGACTTTTGAGAGCACTGAGAAAAGAAACAGCAGCAAGTATGTCATACAAAGCCCCCATGCCAGAGAATCCAATGTTCTAAAGTTCCACGACATTCTCTTGGTGTTTATTTCATTGCCTTCAGATAAGAAAATAGACAGTTTGAAGAAAACGGCACACATTGTGGATATTCATTTTTGGATTAAAAGTATTCAGTTTTCCACCATTCTGACTTGTAACCACAAACTAATAACTAATTATGAAAGAGAATATAGAATTAAAAGTCCGCAAGATGGGGTGCCTGGGTAGTGCATTCAGTTGAGTGTCCAACTCTTGGTTTCCACTGGGATTGTGGTCTCAGGGTTGTGAGAAAAAGCTCCACATGGAGTCCCTGTTGGCCTCGGTGCTGGGCACCAGTCAGCGTGGGATTCTCTCTCCCTCTCCCTCTGCCCCTCCCACTGATGCTTGCTCTCTCACATTCTCTCTCTAAAAATAAATAAATGTTTTTAAATAATTAGTAAAACCCAGCAAGATAAAATAAATTTTAGAGATTAAAGTCTAGGTTATCAAATGAAAAAGATAATTTCATGAATCAGAATTTCAGAGAAAGTTCAGGAAGCAAAGGAGCAGATTCTAAAATAGTACCAGAATTCCTAACTAGAGCAATCAGACAAGAAAAAGAAATAAAAGGTATCAGAATCGAGAAGGAAGAAGTAAAACTGTCTTTATTTGCAGACAATATGATTTTATATACAGAAAATTCTAACAACTTAACCAGAACACTGCTAGATCCATTCAATGAATCCAGTGAAGTTGCAGGATACAAAATTAATACATAGAAATCAGTAGCATTTCTGTACAACAACAAAAATATTTCTGAAATACAAATACAGATACTGATTCCATTTACAAGAGCATCAAAATAATAAAACATTTAGGAAAAAACTGAACCAAGGAGGTGAGAGATATCTATGCTGAAAACTACAAAATGCTGATGAAAGAAATCAAAGACACAAGTAATAGAAAGATATTCTGTGTCCATGGATTGGAAAATTAATATTCTTAAAATATAAATACTACTAAAAGCCATCTATGGTTTCAATGTAATGGTTTCATCTTTTTGGTTTCAATGTAATCCCTATCAAGATTCCAGCTGCATTTTTTATTGATTTTTAAAATTTATTTATTTTAGATCAAGAGAGAGAGAGAATGGAAGGAGACAGCAGAGAGAGAAGGAGAGAGAGTCTTAAGCAGACTTACACTGAGCAGAGAGCCCAATATGGGGCTCAATCTTGTGACCCCGAGACTAAAACCTGAGATGAAACCAAGAGTCAGATGCCTAACCAACTGCGCTACTCTGGCACTGCCCAACTGCATTTTTTTAAATGCTGGGGGGGCGGGGCTCCTAAAAGTTATAGGGAATCATAATAAAAGACCTCAAACAGCCAAAGAAATTCTGAGAAACAAGAAGAAAGCAAAGCACGATGTATCACACAACTCCTGATTTCAAGCTACACTATAGACCCACAGTCATCAAAACGGCATCATACTGGCCTAAAAAAGAAAAGACTAAGAGAAGAGAATCAAAACTTCAGAAATAAACCCAAGCATATATTGTCAACTGGTTGTGGAGAACAAAGGCAAAATTAATTAATTAATTAATTAATTAATTAATTAATTTAATTAAACTCTCATGACAAGTACTTGAGACAGGCAGAGTGAAATTTTTCCAGGAACTCAACTACCTCAATGTTAATACTTTGGTAAAGGCAAAAGTCAGCCTTAGCTTGAAATTCATTAGCCCAAAATCCAGGATCTTCTAAGTCTCTTGAACATATGAAAACCCTTTGGGAAATTACCCTTATCTGTACTGCCCACCCCCAACAGGATATAGGTTAGCAATCATCTTCCAAATATACGGCCCACTGATAAACACCTGAAGGGTCTCATGACTGAGAGCTTAACTAGGCAGTAGTAAATGTTCCCTAACAACAGCTAGCCCCGCTCAAGGTCCTGGAAGGTTTGCTTCCAAATTACTTAGAGACTTGAGCTATCCCTAACCTGCTGCCAGCTTGAAATTATATACAAAGACTTTCCTCACAAAACAAGTGCAGCTCTTTCTGCCCATGCTTCCTGTTCCCATGCTTAAATAAAACCACCTTTTTGCCCCAAAGACATCTCAAGAATTCTTTTGCTTCCAAATCTCAACATTTCAAATCCAACTAATATTTGACCAGGAAGCAAAGATACTCAATGGAGAAAAGACGGTCTCTGGACTCATATATCACTCAGAAAAAGTAACTCAAAATGTAATAAAAATTGAAATGTAAGACCTGAAACCATGAATACATGGAAGAAAACATAAGGAACTTCCTTGACATGGGTCTTGGTAATAATTTTTCAGATATGACACCTTAAAGCATAAGCAACAAAACCAAAATTAAATAAATGGGACTACAGCAAACTAAAACTTTCTTGCACAGCCAAAAACAAATCAAAACAAAAACAAAACATCAACAAAAAGTGAAAAGACAACCTTAGGGATGAGAACAAAATATCTGCAAACCATATATCAGATAAGGGTTAATATCCACAATATATAAAGAATCCATATAACTCAAGAGCAAAACAACAACATATTACGTACATGATGACGATAGCTAACACTACTGTACAGTACAGAGGAAAAATTGTTAAGAGTTATCATCACAAAGAGAATTTTTTTCTTTTATCTTTCTTTTATTGTAATTATATGAGAAGATAGCTATTACCTAAACTTATTGTAGTAATCATTTCACAATACATGTAAATCACCATGCCAGATCTGTTAACCTTACACAGTGCTGCATGTCAATTAGTCCTCAATGAAACTGTGAAAAATGAGAATTTCAAAGTAAACCCTAAAAAAACTAGAGAAATTTCTGGGAAGCCTCGGGATTAACATCTACGCTATTAAAATAACAGAAACATTAATATTCTCTGTCAGGTGGTTTCATTTCCTTTTAGCCAAAGAAATAGGCTGCAATCGTCTCCAATATATCATTTGGTCATTTTTACTCAGCATAAGGATTATGAGAAAAGAATTTAGCCATTGAAGCATCAAACATACATTTCAGATTTATTACAACTTGGATTCTGCAATCCGTTCTCTCCAGAGTATAACTAATGCTCTTTATTTCAAAACCCCAAAACCCTCAGAACATAAAAACATAAAAATGTTTAAGACTTTCAAATACAAGTGTGGAAATGTAAAATGTATTAGATTTTGCCAATTGTGAGCTGGAAGGTAATGGGATTCCAACACTGATACCAAACTAGGAGTGTAGAAATGCTTTCAGGACATTAACAGGCTAAAGCAGCTGTGTGGAAATATACGTGTGTGTGCGTTTCTGATCAAAGCAAGAATATAATTTATCAAACTCGATATTTTGATTCTGTAACTGCCGTTGTTTCTTTAACATTCCACAGTTATGTGTTCTGGAAATCTTTAAAAATATGTTTCCAAAGGGATAAACGGCACATTTGCGAGCAAAATCAATGTCCACGCAGTGTATTGATTATGCAGATGTATTTGTGTTTGATGATGGCAGATTGTTGGACACTTTGCAGATTCCACCTGGAAGCAAGCAGGGGAATAAGGAAAAGGGGGGGGGGGACTAAATTCGACTGTTAATGAAATTTCAATCATATTTCTTTACCCAACATTGAATGCCATCAATTTCTCCAATAATGTAATGTCATTTGTATTTCCTTTACTTAAGCTTGATTCTACTTAAGCGTCCCAACCCAGCCTTCACCTCCTCCCTACATACCCACTCACCCTCCCCCAGTTAAAACAGAGAACCAAAAAGTCCAGAGGACGAAGGAGAGAGAACAGGGCGACTTCGAGCCTAGAATTCTCCAACCCTCCCCCCAACGCGGGGATGGGGCTCTGGAGGTCAGAGATCCTATAGGGGCTAGGAGGGGAAGTCGAAGGGGCTGGGGATCACTCACGCAGGTCAGGCCCAGGCAGTGGCTCCCAGCCTCACACCATGGGGCAGGGGTGGGAGTGGGGTTCACGCCGGGTGTGGCCTACTCCAAGCCCCCACGTGTGGAAGGCCAGGAACGGACTTTCTGTGAAGGCTTCCATGCATTATTTCAATTAAGTTTCGAAATAACTCTACGCTATTAGTACCAACATCATTCCCATTTTATTGGTGAAGAAACTGGCCAAAAATCACACTGTAAGAAATAATCAAACTCTTTCTGGCACCTAGGTTGGCAATCCTTTTAATTAGAGTATGTCCTTTTTAACTATAATATTTTCTGACTTGTTTAATGGCTCAAAAATAATTTTAGACTTGGGGCGCCTGGATGGCTCAGTGGGTTAAGCCGCTGCCTTCGGCTCAGGTCATGATCTCAGGGTCCTGGGATTGAGTCCCGCATCGGGCTCTCTGCTCAGCAGGGAGCCTGCTTCCTTCTCTCTCTCTCTCTCTCTGCCTGCCTCTCAGTGTACTTGTAATTTCTCTCTGTCAAATAAATAAATAAAATCTTTAAAAAATAATAATAATAATTTTAGACTTACTATTAAATTAGAGGACAAAATATTTTATTGAAAGAACTGGAATCAGAAGCACACTCTGAATCAGTGTTTCTCATGTGTAAATGGTACCACCTTTAGGGTGTCTGTTGAAACATCAGACTATTTATTTTCTGCTTTCTAGATCTTTGCAGTGGTTTACATTATATTTTACTTCCTTCTTCATGTTTCCTAATAAATTGTTTAAAAGTAGAAATTACAATATCCACCTGGTATCTAGGGAATAATCAGACATATATTTGCACTGGTGTTGAAAATTCCCTATTTTGGCTTGGAAAATGCAATTAATTCTAATACCAGCTAATGTTTTCTTTTTTTTACCTAATAAATGATAGCTATAGAACATAAAAGGAAATAAATTCTAGTAGGAAAAAGAAGTGGCAATCATCACATTGCTACAAGAAAAGCCACGATTTAATTGTTTTTTTTTTTCCATACCTTAAGTCTCACTGTCTTCTTGAACGTTTAAACCAGTCTGGAAACATGCCAAGTACAGAACATATTTGGGGAGGCAGTTCAGACTATTCATCTTCGTGGAAACCCCAGACTACCTTGGGATTCTCTCTTTTTAATTCTCCCTCATCATCTTCCATCAAATCGTTAGTTTACCCAGAGATTCAGGAATCCATACAGAGCCATTTTGTGGGAAGGGGAAGGAAGAAAGGCAAACTAACAAAAGACATGTGATTCTAAAATAAAAATAAGAATTAAGATCATGGCTCTTCAGTCTCAGAGAAATTACAGACTTTTCTTTAAAATAAGGGATGGATAAGGGAGGGTCAGGAAAATCATGCAAGAGAATAAAGGATAGAAGACGTCTAACGATGAGATTATTTATAAACTGGCAAAGGAGCTGCCAGAACTGACAGAAAAGGGGGAGACGCAAAACAGATTATTTAGAGAAGTAAGCGACATGAAAACACGGAAAGCACAGATGCATATGAAAAGACCATCATCCCAGACAGGCTTCAGGAAACCATGCCAAATGAAATGAAAAAAATAAGGATCCTTTAAAAAGATTATAATAGAGCAGACACCAGTTACGGAAAACAGAAAAGGTGGTCCAGTTTACATTAAGTCATATTCCTGATAAAAAGAGCATTAACAAAAAAAAAAAAAAAGGAGGTAGACAAAACATTCAAAAAGATGCTGGAAGTATACATCTCTGAAATAAAATTAAAACTTGGATACAATGACAACAAACAATCAACAAGAAGATGTATCATTCCTAGTTCAACCTTAAGACTGAACAATGTATTAGGAACAAGCAAAAAATTCAACTCAATTCAGGATGGGGTCCAGGGCTTAGAATCAGACAGGCTTACGACTTCTTTAGAGCCACTACCAATGAAACAATGCCTCCAAATTTCAGGTTAAAAAACAAAAAAAAGCCATACTTAGCTCAAGTTTCTTTCAAATCCAAAATGAAATCCCAGAAAGTCTCAATCATGCAGGAACTCAGGGACCGCAGCATCCAATGGCTCTTCTCTGTCAAACTACCCAACAGTAAAACCCATCCAATCAAATTACAAATTAAAGAACAACGTTATAAAGAAACAAGGTCTGTATGGAAAAGTTACAGTAGAAGTTCTGATGATAGCATTTAAGCCATCACAATACACAACCAGGAATAAACACCGTGGGAATTATGGTTTTTGAGCCTAAATTGTAACGTCAAAGTAATTTTATAAGATTGAGGGATGAATGAGAAAGGTGAGAGAAACACAAACATGTTGATTTATTTTCAGTAGAACGCACTCTCCTGCTACAAGGTTGTAAGTTCTGTTCAAATCCTATAACCATGTGTGGTTTTTTTTTTTTTTTCCTTTCCTGGTATATGTCAGGAAATAATACATGAAAGAAAAGAGATAATAGATAAACTGAACATCATAATGCTCACGAAATATAAACAAGGAATATATCTGGTTGTGGCAATTAAGAGATTTTAGTTTTCCTTTTGTAGTTACTGACATCATTTGGGTTTTTGACGTAATGATCCTGAAATATTTTTACACAAACATTTAAGGTACTATTCTTTTGGAAGGAAAGTGATTCAAGAACCTTGACTACTCACCCTATTGCTGTTTCGGTGTTAAACCCAACTAGATTTTTTTTTTTTGAACATCCAATGTCTTATTTTCTATATTCAAATCTATTTACCATTAAGTCCCTTCTAAGCTTTAGCATTGCATTCAGACTCATCATTTTTATTCTTAGAATTAATAGGTCCTCCAGTTAGTGGTTGTCAACCTTTCTTCAGTCTTTTTTTTTTAATATTTCATATATTTATTTGACAGAGAGCGAGAGAGAGAGAGAGAGAAATCACAAGTAGGCAGAGAGGCAGGCAGAGAGAGGGGGGAAGCAGGCTCCCTGCTGAGCAGAAAGGCAGAGGCTTAACCCACTGAGCCACCCAGGCGCCCCAACCTTTCTTCAGTCTTAAGGCCAGATAGATCACACTCCATCAGTCACTGTTCACTAGAGGAGGAGGCTTGGTGTCTTGGCTCCACCCCCATAAGGAAGTCACTGAGAACTCTGTGGGGAGGATATAAGGGAAGACTTTGGGAAGGGGAAGGAAAAAAAAACCTTCCGGGTGATTCTTTTCAGATCCCCAAGGAGAACTGTCTATACTGTGGTGAAACACTATAACAAAGTAAAACAGTTTTGGCAATGCAGTAATTTCATAATTGGGGAACTCTAATAATTTGACATATAATATATCCCATAGCACACAATACTACAATGCCATGATAACTAATTATAACATTCAGCAATTATGAGCTCTATTTCTCAGACCAATAGACCTTCCAAGGGAGCAGAAAAAGGTATTTGTAACTGCTAATTTAAAACTGAATTCACATATAAAACCACATTTTTCTGTGCCATTAATTTTCACTAAAAATAATATTTGGTCTTTTTTTTTTTAACTTGTTGTTACTTGTGCTGCCTCGATTTTATTGTTGCTGCTATCACACGGGCACATTTTTCATGGGCAGTGTGAGAAAAGCAGCACGATGCTTTCTAAATTCAGGTTTGTGGCACCTACACTACTCTGTTCTAATATTTGGTTGTCCTATTGATTTAAAATTTTCAAACTTGTTGGTCTTACTTGATTCTCAAAATGTTTGTGTCAGAAGGATATGCAAAGCTATGTTTTCCACTATCTTATTAAACTGTTGATAAAGCCGCAACATTCTATTTAAATGACAGTCTAAAATCTTATTGAACTATGTATATAAAACAAATCTGTGGGTACCACAGGGCTGTAGACACTTTTACTCATAATTTGATTGACAATTTCAAAATTATTCTGCCAGATTGGAGGGGGTACAAAGATGAGGGTAAAGGAAATGAAGGGAAATAAATAGAAGAATGATATATTTGAAATTGGCAGAATTTATACACAGACTGTATGAGGGCTTATGGCAGAGAAAGAAATTAAGGTTCACGTTTTGATTTTGGCTAAACTAACTGGGAAGAAGGGGACAGCATTTGAGATGGGGAAATCAAGATGATCAGGATACTACGGAAGAGTCACGGAAACAGCAGTTCACCTGAGCATGTTAGTGACATGCAAGCAAGACAACCAAGTGAAAGCAGCAAGTGGTCAGTTAGATAAATGAGCCTAGAGTGCAGAAAAGAGACTTAAGTGGAATTATATTGAAATCCAGTGAAATGGAGGAGGTGTCCTGGGACAAAGTAGGCAGTAAACAGGAGACTGAGAAGGAACAGATAGTGAGAAAAACGGAAAACTGGGTTCAGTGGGGTTTCCTGAAAACTAAGAAAGGAAAGTATTTGAAGAAAGGGGAACTAGTAAGTGGTCCATGAAAATGATATAAACAGACCAAGTATGACAATACCCAGAGGATGCCTATTAGACCGGATGACAAGGACATGTGAACTACAAAGAACCACGGATGAAATCCGCAGTCAGACTGGAGCAGGCTGACAAGGGGGACAAGGGGGGAAAGGGAGAGATCACGAAGGTCTACATTTCTTCTGAGTTTTGCAGTATAAGATAGCAAACAAATATGCTGAAGCTAAAAAAAGGCGAGACATATATATATCTTAATGATGAGAAGAGACTAGAGCAAGTTTGTATGTTGATGAAAAAGTAAAAGGGAAAAAATGTTGACTAATTAGAGAGAGGATAGCATGACAAATAAATCCACTGAAAGGCTGTTTTGGAAAGTCAGAAGATGACAAAAGGCGTAAGCTTTGAAGAAGTTGGCAGTTTTGCATGGGTGGTAAGTTGGTCATTCCTACAAATTCCCAAATCATTGTTCTCATATGTATTCAAATCCAGTACTAAAGTCTATTTACAAAACTTATGAAACTTACAGATGAATATTATCTAGGCTTCCTTTCCATTTTTTTTTTTTAACCTCTCAGGTTTAAATCAGAGAAATCTCAAAACTTTCTTCTGTCTAGAGACTTTTTTTTTTTTTTAAATTAAGCTTTTGGGTGCAAAATCCACCCTCAACGTGATCCAAACCCCTGTCTGAGCAGTTTTCCCACATTCTGGACACAGAATATCCCTCCAGCTAATCCAGTATGCTAAACCCTTAGTCCCCACCATGGTCAACTATCCCAGCCATCTCCCAAAGTCAAAATGTACCTACTAGTGGCTGAACTCCATGACCTACATGAACTGCCTATTCCTCAAAATTTGCTTCTTTATTTGAAGCTCCAAGTTTCAACCATAGTGTTAAGCCTTTAGGAAGAAAACTCTCTTGGCCAGTTCTTCAATTCGTGAAACACTCTCCTTCCCATAGCAATATGAGCAAAGTTAGTAACACAACCCTAACTCCACTAAATTGAAATTATTCCAGCATCTGATGTAATTCTCAAGATAAAAATTATTTTTGGGAATAATAAGAGTTACTGCTCTGGGGCCCCAGTCCACAAGGATCTACAGTAAATAAATAAATGTATTAGTTCTGTACCCCCTCAAGATACATTCACACTTTTTTTTTTTAATTGCAGAAAGGACTGTACCAGAGTTGTTTTAGGCATCGAGTAAACCAGAACTTCATACAAATATAAATACAAACATCAATGATAAGTAAAGACTTAATCTGGTTACCCTCCATATCCTCACATCACTTCGAAATGCAGGCATTCTACATGAGTACAATCTTATTACATAAATGAAATATAAGGTGAATAGAATGTAAGCCAATTGAATAAGTAATTATCCAGTGCCTATTGCAGATGGGCAATGCACATTTTCCTTCTTCAGAAGGTATAATCAGCCATACTTAATCATTAAAAAACAATATGCCAATCTTTTGGAAGAAATAAATCTAGAAGGAGACAGTGTCTCTTCTACTAAAATGATCATTTTTGAAGACCTTCCAAAGTGCAAGCATATTTACATAAACCGTCTCATTTAATCTCCAGCAGGTTTTTGGTGACAATGTATGTGGCAATAGGTCCTCCATGATGTAGCTGAACTACACGGTAATAAAGGTTAGGGGCTGGAAAATTATCAGGAATCTGTTCTCAGGCACTCATCTGCTGGAAGTCAACTGATTGCTTCCTAAAGGAGAAATGCATAAACAAGACTTCAAAGGGACACTGAGAACGAGAAGGATACAGTAAGAAATAAGTCTCTTCAAAGACTCCTAAAGAAAGGTGTTATGCTCTCACTGAGAGAAGTTTTAAATAAATGATGAATGAACTCTTTTCTTGATCTCTGTGACTCAGGGAATATGAAAACTAGCTTCAGAGCCCTGGTGATTAAAAACCTGAAGGGTCGTGATTTTTGTTGCTGGGTTGTAGGAGTTCCTTATGTATTTTCAAGATTCATCCCTTATCAGATAGATACATGGTCGCAAATGTTTTCTCCCATTCTGCAGGTTACCTTTCACTCTATTAATTGTTCCCTTTGCTATGAAGCTTTTTCTATTTTGTGTAGTATCACGTCTTTATTTTTGTGGCCTGTGCTTTTGGTGCTGTATCCATGAAATCGTTGCCAAAAACAATGTCATGAAGCTTTTCCTCGATGTTTCAGTCTAGGAGTCTTACAGTTTCAGATCTCATCTTTAAGTCTTTATCTATGGTACGACAAGTGTTGGCAAAGACATGGAGAAACTGGAATCCTTGCATGTTGTTGCAAAATGGTGCAGCCACCAACACAAGAGGCTATGAAGATAATTGAAAAAAATTGAAAGTAGAAGCACACAGGATCCAGCAATCCCACTTGTAGGTACATATCCAAAAGAATTAAAATCAGCATCTCAAAGATACTAACACCCTCATTTTCACTGCATTCTTATTCACCATAGCTAAGATGTGGAAACAACCCAGATGTTCATCTACAGAGGAATGGACAACGAAAATGTGGTGTATATAGCACCCACACTATAACTCAGCCTTTAAAAAGTAGGGAATTCAGCAATACAACAACATGGATGGAACTTGAGGACATGATGCTGAGTGAAATAAGCCGGACACAGAAAGACAAATACTGTGTGATTCCACTTACATGAAGTATCTAAAACAGCCAAATTAATAAACTCAAAGGCTGGAATGGTGGTTAAGAGGAGGTCAGGGGAGGGAGAAATGGCAAGTTATTAATCAACAGGCATAACATTCCAGCTAAGCAAGATAAGTAAGCACTGAAAATCTGCTATACGTTGTACCTGTAGTCAGCAATATTGTATTAAATTTTGTTCCAGAGAGTAGCTATCATGTTTCTTCTCACAAAACTTTAAAAATTTGGTATTCGGTTTAATGGATGTTTGCATTCACTTTTTCTTTACAAACTGGTGCAAATATCATTTATCTAGGTTTTTGACAACCCCTCCATGGTTGGAAATAGAGTCATTCTCCCTATTTCTGCATAAGGCACACTCTGCCTTAAGCTCAAGGGCTTTGGAGCCTGCAATGCACCAGGTGACAACAACCTGAGCAGAACCGTATTCTTCCATTGGAGCAATGACAGCAAACAGAAAAAACAACAGCCATGGGAGCTAGCAGATGCCCTCCAGACTAGGTGAACAACCATTCACGGACCTCTGGTCAACCCACTTGTGAACACATGGAGAAATCATGAGGTTTCTGGAAAATATCTTCCTTGGTTGAGAGACAGGGCTTACAGGAGCACAGAGAGACAATTACTGAGCAACTAACAAAAATAATTACGCTGGTAGAGAATACAAAACCAGGAGTTTTTAAATAAAGAAGGTGATATTCCAAAGGCTATTACTTTCTAAAAAGTGCACTGCAAGTTAGTGGCAAAGACAAAATTTGAAACGGATTTGCATAATTCCAAACTCAGTGTTCTGTAACTACGCCATGGCGGTGGGCAAATATATTCAGACATAAAACGTGCTGTTCAAATACATTTTTCACTATATCTCCAGTATAACTGACCATAATGTTTAGAGTAAAAACAGGTATCTCAAAACTAGAAGTAAGTAATTTTAAAAATTACATAAAGCCTACTCTGTGTTATGGATTGCCGACTAGACTACAATTTTCTTAGCAATGCCATCAGTCATAGTTCTTATCCTTAGGAAGTTTACATTTTAGTGCTGAAAGAAAGGAGAAAAAGGAAAATAATGTAGTGAGTACATTTTGAATAGGAATGCATACTGGGAATGAGGGGACTATATAAAACAGACAACAAATCCAAGACTGGGGGATCAAAACCAAGAGGAAATTGGAGAGATGGGGGAGACTTCTAGGCAGACATCATCAAAAGGTCTGAAGATGAAAGAAAGAAATAATGTGGCAGAGAAACGTCAAGCAGTTCACTGTTTCATGCTTGGAATTTTAGAATGATAACAGCTACTGGGGGATATTGCAATAGAAACTTAGGGAAAGTAAGACAGGGGCAGACAAAAGTATGCCATTTATGCTAAATGGAGAGTTACGGAAACTTTTTTAAAAAGGAAATAAAATGGACAGAAGGTTATACAGTAAATTCTTTGCAGACAGCGCGATATTTGTAAATTGCAGTGATTCATAACATTTACACATTTTTGTTCTTTTTTTAAATATCTCTTGTGGCTGAAAAATTAATATAGTAAACCCCATCTTAATGCAAATAAATTGGTGTCCAAAAATTTTAATAATATGCAGCTAAAATAATGGAGAAGTTAATGAAATCACTAGGTTGGAAAATTCTCTTGTGACAGCTAAAAGTTGGCACCAGCTGTGACAGTAATGAATTCTAACTTCAATGTCAATGAGGATGATTCTGGGTGCTCTAGATGGCTAGCATTTTTAGAACATTGGCACTGATTCCAGGAATCTCCCAATAATTTAGCAATGTTTTTATCAGTTCCACGTTAGGATACTAAAGCAGCAGATGGATCTTGAAAAATAGAGAGACCCACAATCCATCTCCCTGTTTCCTAAGTCAGTGATACCTGTCTTTGCAACTTCTCCCTCCCTTCCTGAGATAGGTGTCCAAAAACAAACAAACAAAAAAATTATAGCCCTATTTAAATCTAAGTTTGCAGTATCCTAAAAATACTGTCATGATGTCTTACTTTAGGGTACTGTACTATCATGTACTATCATGTGACCTTAGCTTTAACAGAAATAATAGAAAGTGAACTTAGGGAAGATTATTATTAAATATTAAAATTGTGAAAAATGACGGCACCTGAGTGGATCAGTTAAATGTGTGCCTTCGGCTCAGATCACCATCCCAGGGTCATGGGATCAAGCACCATGTCGGGCTCCCTGCTTAGTGGGGAGCCTGCTTCTCCCTCTTCCTCTGCCCCTCTGCCCTTCCCCACTGTTCCTGCTCTTGCTTGATCTGTCACCAATGAATAAATAAAAAATCTTAACAAAAATTATGAAAAATTAAACCAGTGTTATTGTATAGGTAATTAATGTACAAATATTTAGCTTCTATATTTCAATAGAAGGCACGGATTGCATGGAGCACTGGGTGTGGTGAAAAAATAATGATACTATTATGCTGAAAATAAATAAATGAAAAAAAAAAAAAGAAACAAAAGATAAGGGTTACCCACCTAGAATAACTAACCATTTAAAGCTCATGGTTATGGGGCACCTAGGTGGCTCAGTGGGTTAAAGCCTCTGCTTCAGCTCAGGTCATGATCCCAGGGTCCTGGGATCAAGCCCTGCATCAGTATCTCTGCTCACCAGGGAGCCTGCTTCGTCCTCTCTCTCTCTCTCTCTCTCTCTCTCTTTCTCTGATTCTCTGCCTACTTGTGATCTCTGTCTGTCAAATAAATAAATAAATAAATAAATAAATAAATAAAGCTCATGATTATTATTTTCAACTCTGCTATATTATAATGCTCTAACTATGGACATTCATATATATGCATAAACAAAAAGAGTAAGGCATCACAAACATGTCTCTTTCTCATGAAACTGGTTGTCCAGAATCTGGGGAGGAAATCAGTTTTGCTCTATGGCTCCTTTGCATCTATCTTCATAACGAGAATAGATGGACAAGACTCTTAAAAGAAAGTAGTAGTAAAAAGTGGAAGACATGTAGCAAAAATATATTAAAATATTTTATATTTTTCAACAGGGAAATTCCACCAAAGGAAGGAACTAAACAACAACAACAAAAACACGCAGATACAAAAACACACAAAACAAAAACAAAAAAATTAATCCACCCAGAGCCCAAAATTATTTTGGTAATCTACCAAATTCTTTCATTTAATTCACTTATTCACTACTATAGCATGCCACTTTCCCACTTTTTATTCCTGAAAACAGCTCTACCACATCTAGAACCTATACCAATTTATAACTTAGAACAATGTTGATCTTGATATGATGTAACCAAATAAATATGATATTTTTTACAGTTCACATATTCACAATTGTTTGTGCCTCAATCAACAGAAGAGACACAGTTCCATGAAATGAATAAGACAGATGAAATAATTAAATACCTAACACCCATACCTATTAATTTAACTCCTATAAACACAAAACTCTTAAAGCAACATTTCAAAAATTCAATTTGAGCAAAATGATTTTTTTAAGACACAAAAATAACGCTAAATTAGGAGAACCAAGTTAGCATGATTGACACTCAATAACATTCAGCTTCACCAGAAAAAATTTTCACCTTCTAATTTAGTTTCTCCGTAGAGCTGAAGCTAAAAAAGGCTCCTCAAATGTTTTATTTACTGGCCAATTTCTAGGCGTCTGTACTCAGTCTGCAAAGTAACAAGCTGATGCTAATAAGCCATACATAAAGATCCTACTTATTAAAATACAAATTAGGCACCCCTTATGTTTATACATGTGTAAGTACAATTAATATCGCAGGCTTAGTTGGAAACAAAATTGCTTAAGTTAACCAACCATGGCAAAGTAATCAAATGAGATTTCAAACGCAACTGGAAAAGATCCGTTCGGTAGAAATAACAGCAATTATTGCATGCAGAACAATTATTGCATGCAGCTCTCTTTTTTCTCTTCCCACCTGTCCTTAATAATTTGTCCATCATAAGTGACATAAAATGTCACCGTTAACACCCGTAATTTGCGTGGAGACCTGAAAGGCAGCTGGTAGATACAGCTTATTTACAAATATTAGTTTGAACTTGTAAATGCATGACCGCATAAATCTTAATCCATTTAGAGTGTATGCCCTTTGTTAGCTCAATTGTACATTCAATTGGGAACTGAGTGGCGTGGAGGGAGAGTGTGAATTACAACAGGGGCCTTTTCTGGTTGCCAACATTTTCAGCATTTTAGTGCTCTGCCTTTTGTTCTTGCTGTTCCTGAGATTTCGCTACATGAAAGAATAGGAAATGGTAATCAACATTTTGCCTAAGTAATATGAATGAATTTTGCCTACTTACACTGGAAGGAAGAATCCGACAATTGTATCTTTGGGAAATGTTAACATACCTCTTAGGAAATGATACCTGCCTTCTAAATCGCCCTACTGTTAAATTACTAATGGGTGGCATTAAAGAATTGTCACGGTGATACAAAGAGTTAAATATCTTAAAAGACAAAGGGATTATAAAATTTAAAAAGAGGGCCTTAGAGAATATGGTAGCATCTACCTTCAAATTAAACATTTTTTAGATATTTGGGTAAAGTAGTGATAGAATTTGCAATTATTTTGGGTAGTCTCCTAAAAAGAGATTTAATGTTGATTATATCTACTTTCTAGACAAAAATTTAAGTTTGATTTGTTTTATGACGTCGAAGGATTTGTTGACTCTTGCTACATAACATGCATTGAAGCATCATCTGGTTCATCAGGCAGAAAAAAAGGAAAAAGTGTGCCTTATTTTTGCAATATTTGAGTTTAGACAATCTGCATTCACATTCTCTTCTTTGAACATATAATAACATGATATTTCAAAGGGCTCTTGAAATATGAAGACTGTTGTGAAGACTGAATGTGGCTGGCACGGTTTAAGACATAACGTATAAATTCTCAGTGTGCAAACCGGGACAGTTTTGTGTTCTGTGCACATTGTTCACAATCCTTCCAAAAAGGTACTCAGGAAATGAGTTGACAGAGCTCTAAAGTGGACTAACTTGTTTTCCCTTTAACAATCTCTTTTGATGTCAATCAATATGTTCATAGGTCCTAAATAAATTGTGAAGTAATCTAGGGGGAAATTAAGAACAGAATTTGTCCAAGAATTCTGTTACACGGTGGTCACTATTTGCTAAGAACTCCTAATACTTACTGAGAAAACCATTTACTTTCTATTTAACCACGTAAGATTGAGTAATAGCTTCTATGTCATGGTGGACCAATGTGTCCTCTTGCATGACTGATCCCAGCAGTGTTACTCGGTGGGGACAGGCACCAAGAGAGCAGAGAACGGGGGTTACAGTTCAAGGTAAACTTTTTCACATTTTGACACCTGAGAAGTCAGAATACATCTTAAAATTGCTAATGCCTCATAACTTAATTGGCTTCTTTTTTTATTCCTTAGCAATACATAAATGATAGGGTGTCTTACAACTGATGATGGCTCAGATGCCATAAAATACGGTAGAATATGTTAACAGCCAACACAGAGTGAGAGTTTTTACATCGTGGACAAGGGTTGCCCATTACTTCTGCAAGGAGAAATAAATCATTGCCAAAATGTCAATTTAGTGTTAATCATTTGACAATATCAAGGGATTTACAATATATCTAGAAAAGAAACCCTTAAACCAGAAAGCTAGAACATAATAATTAAACCAAACAATAGCAATGATACCAATGATATAAATGGCATTACTATATCGCTGCTTGCCTCTTTATTCTTGACTACATTATTTCTCCTTAGGAAACTGAAACTGACCTATAATTAATAAATGGCTATTGAGAAATAGTACCTAATTCCAAAGAAAAATTTATGAACAGCAGTGGAATCAATATATTACAAAAGCTGATCTGTGTGAACTTAATGATTTTTTGAGTTCTAAGAATTACTCAAAATTTAAACTAAAACAACAGTAATCATACTAACTCAACACTAAGCAGAATAGAAGGTCGAGCTTTATACCCACTATGTCTTCACATTGCCTTTACAATGCCACTTTCGAGATGGAAGGAAAAGATCAATTTTTATTCAATATTAACTATTTTTATTTAATATTAACTAATCAAAAGGATATTTATTTGGACAAATTAGTTTGGCTACTTTTTGTCTATTGGATGTGTGGATAGATAACAACAACAAAAAATTCAAGTTTGTGTTCCTTTCATCTAAAAGAAACTAACAATTTGTAAATCCCTTCATTGGATGCACTTACAATTAGCCCTCAATACTCAAACTTATGTTTCTAAGTTAAACACCAATTTTTTTCTCTATAGATTATGAATGAGACCAATTATGTCTGATTATGGGCTAAGCCCGTATCTACATGACACCAACTCTAGCAATATGACCAACTGAGTAAAAGAACCAAACAAACTGACTGTAGTCAAATAGAGTCTCTAGCTGGTAGATTAGATATTTGGCTTAAGAAATATAAATTTCGGGAAAAGACAGTAACAATAAATAACATCAGAGGCATGGAAGACTAATCATTACCATATGTTATAAGTGAATATCATATCATGTAGCATATTTTCCTTTGATATACAACATAATCATGCTAATGCAGAGTAAAAGTGCTAATTCCTAATTGTGTTCTTTGAAGCACAACTTTCTTATCCACAATTTTGAGACTTCTGTTTTACAAAACATACAAAACTAATTTAATAACAACCAAGCTGTCACTCATACTCTAATTCTATTTTAAATATCCCCCAAATTAGTTATATGGAACTTTTCTATGATCAGAAACTAGAGAGATTTTCACTCTAAATGAAATAATTCAAATATGTAAGATAAACATTTCAACAATGAAGGGCAAATTTTTTTCACTATGCCCCTGACTGTAAGGAGACTGGCTGATTGACTGATTGATTGATTGGTGAGTTGAAAGGCTGGATACATTGATAGATGTATCAATAGATGTATGGATGCATGCACAGATACAGAAACAGAAGAAAGAAGATGGATGGATAGATAGATGGATGGGTGGATGGATACATAGAGAAAGAAGGAAAGATAGATGATAGATAAGATGGACAGATGGATGGATGGATAGATGGGAGGAAGAATGAAAGGACAGACAGAGGGATGGATGGATGGACGGACGGACGGACGGAGGGGACAGACAGACAAAATTCATTATGACGAGAATTTCTGCTATTTGTATAATTAGCTCAATAACTCGTGGGGTACAAGCTTATCAAAAATATATATGGAAAAGCTAGTATCAGTTAGAACTTCTAAAAGTAGGCCACAGTGAAAGAAAGATTGATTCTAGCTAAAGTGGAGCAAATTAAATTTTACAATGTTTAATACACTCATTCTTACTTCAGTCACACTGCCCACCACCAAGGTGATGGTAATATGCACAAAACTTCCTACAAACTCCCAAGTTGTTAAATGCATCTTGTTTTTCAATTGGTGTATCCATCATATCTACAGTGGTGATTCAGATATTATAATGTAATTCTATCTGGATGTAATTAACTTTACAAGTAACTTTGATTATAGGAGAACATTTCAAAAGACTTATTTTAATATGGAACATAAGCAAGAACATTTTGACTAACTTACTGGCCCTGACTACCCAAAAGCAAACTTTTTAGAGGAACAAAATATAGCACAGTTTTGGTCTTAAAACATGAAAGATTCTATCACTAAAAAAATGTCACCCTAATCATAATAGATCAAGCACAAAATGTCACTCAAGTGCTTAAAAAGGGTCCTTACCGCAAAATCCTCTCTCCACTGGTGGGCTGCTTGAACCTTCTCTGCTTCCAAGGCCAAGCGCTGAAAAGGAAACATCGTATCTTAGAATTCAAATGACCACATGCATATATACTTGTGAATACACAAAACACTAAGATTTTCAAATCAATTATAAGGACAAAAAAAGCAAAAGAAACTCCTTATTCATGAATCATAAATTCCCAATCATTTAGTAATCTAACCTACTAAAGCTGATATATGTGTATTTACTCAAGTAGTATGAATAAACAACTATTCCTGAATAACATGGTTTATTACCTCTGTTGTCATCAGAGGATGTGGACACCGGGAATGCCTGCTTTCAATGACTAGCATTTCAGCTTCAGAGAAAGCTTTAATAAGTAGATTATATTCATCTTGGTAGAACCCCATTTTTTGTAAATACCTTCATAGCATATATTTTTATATACATAAAAAGGAAATGATAGTGAGAGACCAATATGGGCTCAATGCCATCCTAGGCATCTTCTTAACAACATATTATGGTTTTTGTCTTGTTTTGTTTTTTACCAAAAGCCATCAAAATGAGATAATTTTCTTTTTGCTGAAGTACATTTTTATTAGTTCTTCCAGAGATAATCTGTGAGTACCCAACTGTCACAAGCTGCATATCTGAAAATAGCCTTATGTCATACTTGCTCTTGTAATTAATGGAGTTCAAAATTTCTAGCCTGACTTTTCCTTTAGCACGTTTAAAACGTTATTCCATCAAGTTCAGTTGGAGATAAAATGTCTGTTGTCAGTCTGCTAATCACATTTTATAGACAACTCTATTTTTTTTTTTCTTTCTCTAACAGTTTTCAGATTTTTCTCTTTGTATGTCTCAGAGTTACTATCACGCTGTGTGAGAAGCTTTTACAAGACACAGTGACATTTAGTGATAACACAGATCTGAAACCAGACCGCCTGGATTGAAATACCAACCCTGCCGCATACTAGCTGGGCACACCTGGGAATTTTCTCAGGTGAATAATAGCAAAGTAGGCTCCTGGGTGGCTGAAAGTATTAAGTGAGTGATTTAATGTGCAGTGCTTAGAACAGTGCCTGGTTGACAGTGAGGAACACAGATGTGAGCTATCTAACTTCGATTATTATGATTCATTCCATTTGCACTCCACATCCCTTTGAGAAATGACTCAATGTTAAGTTCAGCAGTAGCCTGCCCCCAAGCACAGCTAGGAGACGACGGCAGAAAGAAGAAGAACAGAACAGTAAATACAGTAAATATAAATATTAAACTCATTCTTAAGAAACAAACAATCAGGCTTAGGTTTTAAAAAAGTATAAATCTTGTAATGGATTACTGGTTCACGTTTTGATCTTTCACTGTGAACTACACCTCAGCGAGGGCTCTTCCAAAGGAGTCCAGACTGTACCTTGATAACGGAAACATATCTTTATGCCAGTTTTTATATTAGTTACTGATTTGGATGCCCTGTTATGTAATACTATGATCAGTTCACTTGTGAAGCTATTAAGTAGGTATTACTGATGACTATAAAATACTGCCAAATGGGAGATCTACAGTTAGGAATTCCTAAGCTGAATTTAAAAGAAAACTTCTCCAGTGTGCTTAAAATGACAATGGTTTCAGTTTATCAGCCAGTACGCAAACACAGATTAAAAGAAGAGGTAGTAGGGGCACCTGGGTGGCTCCGCTGGTTAAGCACCCAACTCTTGATTTCAGTTCAGGTCATGATCTCAGGCTCGAGAGATCCAGCCCTATGTCAGGCTCCACAATGAGCATAGAGCCTGCTTAAGATTCTCTCGTCTCTCTCTCTCTCTCTCTCTCTCTCTCTGCTTGTGTCCCTCTATTGCTGTGTCTCTCTCTCTCCCTCTCTCTCTCTCTGTGTCAAATAAATAAATAATCTTTAAAACAAACAAACAAACAAAAAAACACAATACTTCTGAAAATTCAAATTCAGTTTGAAAATGTTGCAGAAAGTTAATAAAAATTAGGTAGAAATAGAAGCAATGTCTCTGTAGGAAAACTTTAGGATGGGAAGATAAAGAAAAGACAAAATGAGAAAATAAACCAGAAGTCATATTCTTTTTTTTTTAAGATTTTATTTATTTATTAGACAGACAGAGATCACAAGTAGGCAGAGAGGCAGGCAGAGAGAGAGGAGGAAGCAGACTCCCCGTTGAGCAGAGAGTCCAACGTGGGGCTCGATCCCAGGACTCTGAGATCATGACCTGAGCCAAAGGCAGAGGCTTAACCCATTGAGCCACCCAGGTGCCCCCAGAAGGCATATTCTTGACAAAATTCAGAATACAAGTCTTCATTTTTAACAGGCAATACATGAAGAGCTAAATGTTCATATGTACAGGATGAATGACATTTTGAGACTTTAAACAAAATACTGGGTAAAACTTACATAAGTTAACTAAGTTTTTTGACTAAGAAAGATTAGAACTCTAAAATGTCTTTATGTCTTAGAGAGGAATGTTAAGATTTTTCTTTGCACAAAACACAGAAGGAGGTCGCCATTCCCACAGACAACACACTAGAGGACATTCTCACCCACAGAGCCATAACATGCTTTTCAGAGCTCCAGCTCTAACTACCGCATTGCTCTCTATGCTGGAGAGCATAAGAAAGTACAACTTAATTGATCTGACCCTGAATCACATGGCTTATGATATGAATATAATCCATGTTTATAAGCTATAATGACAGTAAGTGTCAGTTAATTAGTTCTAGAAAAAAAATTAAAAGGGATGAACAATGGCAAAAGACTTCCAAAAGACAATTCTCCTAGGAGGAGAGACCAAGTCAGCTTTATTTCTTTACTGATATATATTCCCTTATTGATATATGTATATATCAATATAAAATCAATAAAAAAACATAAAAAATATTTTTAAACACTCATTTTATAAAGGAATGTCATTTATTGCAAGATTCTAAAATGGTTCTAGAAACTTAACAATGTAGTTATGTGTAAGAAAAAAAGGTATTTTGAAAGATTTGTTTGAAGCTTAAAAGTTGCTAAATTTTATATCCCCAGCTTAGAAACCTATAAATACATAATCATGAAAATGCACTACTTTCCTCATGCAAAATTTAATGAAATATTTTTCATCTAGTAAATTTCATGATAAAACATAAGACTGAACTTTACACTTACAGAGTGTCTTGGGGACCAATAGCTGATGATGGTGCTCTTTCCTGTGGCAAAAGACCAGCTAGCCACGACTTGTAGAAAACTGACATGTCTTCTGGACACTTCAAGTCCTTAATTAACTTCTATTCTGGTCAAGTGACATTTTATTTTTAAGGCCAATGATCTACAGCTAAATGCCATGGGCAAATTGTGTTAAGACTGATAAAATTCCTACCTAATAAAATGTGAACATTTGCTCAGTATATGACTCACTATGTAACTACAGTTATGGCCACAGTGCCATCCTGTAACAATAACTTAATTCAGAATAAGGAAAATGTGTTTTTCCTCATTTAATTTATAGTACAGTTTAATCTAGTATCAAACATTAAAACCAGACCAAGTATAGACAGATACAAAAGACTCAACTCAGCATAAATACCTTTGAGAGAAGATAGAAACAATTCTGCTCTTATTAAGATAAGTCAGATAGATTAAATGGCTTTATCATAAATGATACAGCATACGTTATATGAAAATTCCTTGGGTATAGAACAGTAAGTATATATACAATGTCATGGATGTATTACTAATATATACATCCCTACCTACCTATTGGTTTGAGCATTTAAAACAAAAAATCATTTCAAGACTATTTTGAGGACTCATAAGTTTAACAAAATGACTTTAAGCCTTCTGATTCTAAAGCTTATACTCAGACTACAAAACCAAACAAGTCTCCATTTAACCCATTAAAAATATTAACATCACCAGACATTCAGAGAATATATAAAGATATAATAGTACCAAAACCAGAAACACTGGTAGAAAACTATTACATGCTAATGTAAAATTTCCCAGCAAATTTTTGGAAATTGCTGAAGACAAAAAACAAAACAGCACAAAAAATCATATATCAGCTGAGGAGTGGTCTTTACATAGGTCTTGTCCTCAGATCCTGAGAGAACACTGCTAATCAAAGAAAAAGGCTTTTGATATGCAGTGATCTGTAAGGAAAAAAAAGAAAGAGATGAAGAAGATGAAGAAGAAAAGAAAGAAACAGAAATAGAGAATGGGAGATGTTTATCAGATCAGAGAAAGACCAGCTCCCTTGAAGGCCTATTCATTCTCAGCCTTCACTTTTTGTCATATCCTTATCTCTTCCACTAGCACTGAATTCTGTCAGGTGATATGAAAGTCTAATACAAGCAGTATAATTATACAGTGTATACTGAAATAATTCTATCATTCCCTTTTATAATACCTAAATATGTTTTCTCTTGGAATAGACTATTTTCTAAACCTGCATATTATAAGGTTCCTAGACTGTTCGTTAATTGCAGATGAAAACTAAAAGTTTTTTGAAATATTTAATTATAAAGAATTTTCTTTTAATAGCTTTGAAAGGAAACCTTCAGGTATCATCTGACAGTTCAGTTAGATTCCACTAATGTCGACACTCATGTTAATATCAAGAATGGCTTAGAAACCTCATTCAAAGAAACATCTCCAATTCAAAACAATTTCTTTGGCCGGTCGATGTCAAGATTTTTCTTTCTAAGAAAGAGGTAATTGATGAACACAATAGACTAATCTAAGTAAAATATGCAAGCTAATGTAATTACTGTACAAATACTTAACACCCCCTAAGGATTAGCCATTTATTGTGTTCTGCCTCTCTTGACAATTTTTTAATTACTCTAATGCGTTTTGCTTATCTTCATCAAAAATGTTTTTAACATATTAAAAGAATCAGAATAATCATTTCCATGGTCTAACATTACCTTCTGAAAACAGCAGACCTGGATGAATGAAGAGACTTCTATGTTTGCTCCTACAGGTACAGACGATTACGCTGAAGGTATAATGTAATGGGCACGAACTTTTCAATCAAACAGATCTGTTTCCAGATCTGGTGCTGCTATTCACTAACTACGGGATTTTTGGCAATGGACTTAACATTTTTCAGCATTTTAAGAATAATATCTACCTTCATATTTTCAATTTCTAAGCTAAATAGCTAGCACATTAGAAAC
Source organism: Mustela erminea (assembly GCF_009829155.1). Lineage (NCBI taxonomy): Eukaryota > Metazoa > Chordata > Mammalia > Carnivora > Mustelidae > Mustela > Mustela erminea. The sequence continues at coordinate 80,463,522 of NC_045624.1, read as the reverse complement.
TCAACGAAGTTTGCTTCTTTTTAAATCTTTCAAATGTAACTTCAAAGACTAGACTGGGTTAGAACTATAATCACTGATGACCAATTCAACATGGACATATATGAGTGAAATGAATGGGAACATCTTAACAGTCCCTACATTTTCACTGTATTTTGCCCTAAATAAAATCTCTTGCCTACAGAACCACATGGTGGTCCAAATGCAATTCAGGGGATATAGTGATTTAATACAGTAGACAATAAAATGAGCTCAATTTTATTTTAATTTATTTTTGCCATAAACAGAATGAGAAAGAGAACAGATCATTAATGTTCTGCTTTCTTACCTCATTTCTTGAAATATTAAAAAAAGAGAGTTAGGTGTAACTCACTTTACTTGAATTACAAGTAGTAACTTGTACTTATAAGTACTTACAAGTACTTGTACTTACAAGTAGTAATTCTACTTGAGTTACTTGAGGTGAAGACCTCAAGTAGACAACATCACACTTTCATATCTAATACAGTGTTCTACTTCAAAGGTAAAAAAATGTACTTCTCTTTCCAATATCTTTAGCCAAATAATGGGAAACAAGGCAGTGTTTCTTCTTCACATAAAACAAAGCATAAACAATTTTACTTAAATTGATATAAATACATATGTCCCACAGGATCTATCAAAGTTCTTGAACAACTTACTATATCCTGGTGAACAAAAATACCACTATAAAAATTTTAACATGTAGACAAATTGCTATATATATATATATATTTTATATATATATATATATATAAAATATATATATATGTATTTTTTTTAAGTCACATCTACTAAACTCTTTGAAAAAGATCTATTGGCTGAAGAAGTCAGGTTGGAAACTGGAATTTAAGATTGAAAAGTTATAAAATTTGAATAGACTAACCAAGATGAGTTAAATGTGGCACATTTCAACACTTGATTACTGTGATCACTATGTAAATACCCATCGTGACTGGGAGGAAGACATATAGTTAGGATATATAGTAGTATATATAGTAGTATATATAGATAGACAGACAGACATATATAGGAGATAAATAGTAAGGATTTATTGAATATAAGTATATTCATTATACTCAATATATTGAATTTTAGTATATTCACATTGAAGATATTCAATATATTATATTCAATACTTTTATTCAATAAATACTTATTAAATACTTGCTGTACTAGAACTGTAATGTGAATAAAAATACAGGACATATTCCCTACTTTTAAGGTGTTTTTATACACATCCCTAGATCATATATTATAAAACCAGCACACACACACACAGACACACAAACACACACAAATAGGTCACATCATCAGTGTTTGACAGATGTTTTCTTAATGGTTACAAAATACATACTTCGTTAATTTTACTTTATGTCAGTGGAATCTGTCACATGGAGAACACATTTTTTAAAGTAGTGCTTTTATCAAAAATGGAAATACCTCAAATAACAGGACAGATTCTAAAAAGAATGTGTACTCCTGGACATTGACACTTAGCCATGGGTCTTTTTATTTGTTTGATCTTAGGGGGAGATGAAAAATACTGAAAGCATGGGGAAAAAAAATAGTCTGAAATCCATTACTCAGTATTCATCTTTATGTTTAGGTTTGCTTTAAAACATTTTATACACAAAACACAATATTAAAAGTAACCTTGATGTTCTCTTCATTCACCTCCCCTGACCAATTTCCCTACCCAGAGCAATCTGTATAAGGCATGGATCTTTATCCTTTGGCATTGTTTGGCGTGTATTTTTTTTTTAATAGCATAAATGTTATCTGTGGTTGACACTATGGATTCTTCTTTCTAATTAATAGTTTGCATGCAAGTTGAACGCCAAAGAGAAACTACCTGCTTTAAGAGGGTGGGGGGGATTTGTCTGAGGAGAGACCCATGACCCTTGCAAGTGATGGCTAACACTAAAAATGAGAATCAATTAATGTCAATGAGTTTTGACAAATGGTTTTAGAAAGTAAAGATAATGCCTAGAGGGGAGAAGAATGCTCAGGGAAACAAAACCAGAGCTATTTCTAAGACCACTTTTTAGCACCAAACCTCTATGCATCTTCACCAACAGAACATACGTATTCCTTCTTTCCATCAAGGGACCATCATTCCTTCTGCACAAGCGTTACACAAGCGGTTTGAAAGGAGCTAAATCAACACGTAACCAAAACTACTTTTCAAAAGACATGTCGATTCCCTCTCACTATGGAGCTATGGGTTACTAAGCCCACGTTGACAAAGATAACCAAAATGCTAGGGCGCCTGGGTGGCTCAGTCGATTAAGCGTCTGCCTTCAACTCAGTTCATGATCCCAGGGTCCTGGGATCCAGCCTGCATCAGGCTCCCTGCTCAGGGGGAAGTCTCCTTCTGTCCCCTGGTTTGTGCTCTCTCTCTTGCTCACTCTCTTTTTATCTCTCAAATAAATAAATAAAATCTTTTAAAAAAAAGATAACGCTGTTTTTATGTTTTACTTATGCTTGCTTAAAATACATTTTTGGAGAATTCCTGCTTTTGTTTGACGACATGAAACATGAGCACATAATTATAATCATTGTCTTTTTTCCAAACTCACTTTTGTTATTCTAGCAGAGCAATCTCAAATTGATTCCAAGATGCAAAAAATTATTTATTATAAAATTTTATTTTAATTTAGAAAAATAAATTCCAATGATTGGAAAATTCTAATAGACCCTGATAAAATAGCTTAGCACAAGTCCTTCTATTTGAGTTTATGGAGGAGAAAAAAAAAAAGGAGTTTGCACCTTGACTATTTATAATGAGAAACAGGTTACATAATATGTAACTTTTAATATATAACATTGATTAAAATTATTCATAAATAAACTGACCAAGTAGAATAATGTATGTGGTCTTATTATTTAAGTCTTTTCAAATATTTTAATACTTCTGTAAATACTGGAATTATGACATAAAGGAATTATGAAAATCAATAGTAAAACATTAATTTGTGACTATATTAAGCCAAATTAAACATAAATCTCATACTGTATAAGATGCAAGTAAGGCTACAGATTAATTCTTTTTGATAGCCTATCATTTTCTTACAATTGATTTGATTCCAGGTTATGTGAAATTAAAGTTTCATAATACAAACACTATTTCTCTTTCAAGTGCAAGCTTTAAGGGAGTATAATATATGCAAACCATATAAATAAAAGCTGTTGAAATCAAGCCACTCATCATTTACTCTTCTATTAGTGAGACCAGGGAAGAATAAATCTTTTGGAACATGGCTTCTGGATCACATTGTATAGATTTCAGTCTGGATCTGCTATATTCAGAAACTGCTTTTGAAATGAACCACAAAGCTTTAAGTCTAATCTTTGGAGATGTAATTAGCTCCAAATAAACTGGCAGACTCTTGGAACACAGAAGACGGGCTAAAGGAGATGTCATCTGGTAAGAACAGCAAAACTCCTTTGAGTCGTAGGGAAAGTAAATAATACACAACTGGTAATTATCATTACCTTTTCCCTGTTTTTTTGGCTCTACAGCACAAAACAGTAAAATAAAAAGATTGTTCAAGTGAATTAATTTCTGTATCAGCTCTCCACATTGAAACCTGCAAAAAGTCACCAGATGGGTTTCTTCAACACACCGCATACAAACCCACTCAATCCCACCACCACCCAAAGATTCTGATTTCTATACATGGTGTCATTACCAGTATCTACACGTTTAGTACACCTTTTCCTGGGACTAATCCTTGAAACCACCCCCCCCCCGAGAGGAAAACATTTGTAGCTATCTTAGACATATGGATTTAATTACTCTTGGAGAAATGCTGTCTTAAATAGAGTATAATTTAATGGAAATCAATAAAAATAACACACTGCCTTTGATGAGTGCCACACAAAGTTGTGCTCATCTTCCTCGGTCCTCTCTCTCTCTCAATAGACCACTAATGTGAGTTCATTACATGTGGAATGCAGTTCTTTCATATCAGTCCACCTCCAACATCTCACAAAACGTGTAGCAAGAGCAGGCACTCAATTAAATGTGTGTGAAAATGTGGGAATAATCATTTCCAAGTATTTTCGATGTTTTTATCCAGTTGCTTTTAAGACTTAAACGTAGGTTCACTAAATTATCATCATTCATTATCGTGGTACTTTGAGAGGCCACAGAAGCTGTCTTCCTACATCACAAGCATCTTGCTAGATTAATACATCATTACTTAATTCACCAAAAATTGCTGGATTAATTCATCATCACCTAATCCTTAAATATATTAATAGAATTTGCCTGTGGATGCGGTAGGGATCCAGTGTCCATGTGATTGCACTCTAGAATTCCAGAATTAATCTACAATCAGTGGCCTTATTCTCTGACAGTTGAGCACCAATGCAGACTCAGAAACCAAGAAATAATCAGTGTGGAAAAGAAAGAGAATTTGACTGGCGCAGCAGAGGAAAGAAAAGCAGCAAAAAGGCAGTTTCTAAAACTAGTCTAGCCCTATTCTTGCTGATAATCTGCTCCCGAGTCCCACACAGTTAAGGAATACCATCAAGGTACTTACATGAGGAAATCCTATACTCAGGTCATCCAAACATCTCCTCAGTCGAGATCTGAATTCTATTAAATACATCATGCTAACACTTTGCCGACCAACAAACTGCCTACAAATATATCAGATACCAAATCTAAGTCATCCTATGTTGGTCATTTTACGTCCCTAAGTAACCTCACAACTACACATCCAGCCTTTATTTTTCACTACTGAAAACCACAGAAGAACAGAAGATCACAGTACGGTGAAAACAGCCCTACCACCCATTAGGATGTGACCAAGTACTAAGTTAAATAACACCTTTTTCTTTTTTCTTTTTTTTTTTTTTTTTTTTTTTTTTAAGATATCATTTGTCAGAGGGAGAGAGACAGAGGAAAAAAAAAAAATACACAAACGGGGGGGTGGGAGATGGAGAAGCAGACTCCCCGCTGGGCAGGGAGCCAGATATAGAGATCAGTCCCAGGACTCCGAGACCATGACCCGAGTCGAAGGCAGACGCTTAATGACTGAGCCAGCCAGGTGTGCCTAAATAACACCTTTTTACCTCTATTTTCTAAACTATAAAACAAGGATTATAGTAGCACATATATCATGTCATATGTAAGAATGATTATAAAGTCCTTAATAGGGGTGCCTGGGTGGCTCAGTGGGTAAAAACATCTGCCTTTGGCTCAAGTCATGGTCCCAGGGCTCTGGGATCGAGCCCCACATCGGCTCTCTGCTCAGCGGGGAGCCTGCTTCCCCCTCTCTCTCATGCCTGCCTCTCTGCCTACTTGTGATCTCTGTCAAATAAATAAGTAAATAAAATCTTTTTTTTTTAAAGATTTTATTTATTTATTTGACAGAGATCACAAGTAGGCAGAGAGGCAGGCCAAGAGAGAGAGAGGAGGAAGCAGGCTCTCCGCAGAGCAGACAGCCCGATGCGGGGCTCGATCCCAGGACCCTGGGATCATGACCTGAGCCGAAGGCAGAGGCTTTAACTCACTGAGCCACCCAGGTGCCCCAGTAAATAAAATCTTTTTAAAAAAATAAGTAAATAAAATCCTTAATAGATGGAAGCTACCGCAAACTTAAAAACTGAAGTACAAAAGCAGTTAAGTGACTGAAATTATAAAGTTAATAAGCTGAAAATCCTGAGGTTGTTATCACCAAGAAATAATATACATATTTCACTACTTAAGAATGAAAAATTCAAAAAAAAAAAGAGTGAAAAATTCATCTTAAATTCTTTCTGGAATAAAGAAGGTCATCAATAAGGTGTAACTTCGCTGAGACTAGAAACATCAAAAGGGTTTTGACTGGTCCTCTGAGTTTGTCCTGCTTCCAATCACCATGCTGGGAGACAATTCTCCATAGGTCTATCATGTTTCTGCATGTCATGGGAGCAGAGGAAGGGAGAGCCTCTGCTCCAGAGTATCTTTTCTAGAACACTTGTATAGCAAACAGCCTTGGAAGACAGAGGGAGTACCTCCCTGCAGGGTGGAAAACAGAGTTATTTGTTGCTCAGGGAAATAGAAGGCAAAGTTAGACAGGTTTGCTGGTAAGCTCCCTTTAAAAGATTGGGATCTCCCACGCCAGGCTTCCTCAGCTATAAAACAAACTCACAGCATATGAGTATCCATCTGGGCTACTCAGCATGGCCCCACTGGACTTAGGGTCAGGAGAAACTCATGTGAACAAGGTACCCATGCAGTCTGCTGTGCTGGGAGTCACCAAGGCCACTGCATCTGATTCAAGGGAGTCTCTGAATCCCTGACATTGTGGTTAGCTATCTTTTTGGTGTGGAAGAAGAGTAAAAATCTCAGACCTTCTATATTTCTTGACCCACCACATCTGGTTGCATCTGCTTCCATAAAAAATGGTCACTGGTTCATCTCCATACCTTCAAACTCTCTAACTGATGTCATATTTATTTTATCCTCCATTCTTTGCACAGCATGCATTTTCACCCTGCTTCAGAGTCCTGGTGTCTCTAGAACAGTGCTTCTCAAAGTGGGCCCAGACCAGCAGGAGCAACATCGTCTGGGAACTGGTTAGACAAGCAAATTCTCAGATCCCACCCTAGGCCTGTGGAATTAGAAACTCTTGGGGTAGATCCCAGCAATCATGGTTTAATAAGCTCTCCTGGTGATTCCAACGAACACTACAGTTTGAGAAGCATGGCTCTCAAAAAATAAGAACAAAAATAAAAATTCATAGCATTGTTTAACAGAAGTTTGTGTTAGTTTAGTGGCAAGCTCTTATAGCTGTGGGAAATAAAACAACAAATATTTGTTCTGAAGTCCCTTTTCGACAAATATGTTGACTGTCAAATAAAGCATAAAGCACAAAAGTCTATACAAGGCAGAAAGGGGGAAATTACTATAATAATAATAAAATGCTCAAATCTTCATGGAAATCAGATAATATAGAAGAACAACCACTTTATTTTTTTTAAAAGATTTTACTTATTTACTTGACAGACAGAGATCACAAGTAGGCAGAGAGGCAGGCAGAGAGAGATGAGGAAGCAGGCTCCCTGCGGAGCAGAGAGCCCAATGTGGGGCTTGATCCCAGGACCCTGGGATCATGACCTGAGCCGAAGGCAAAGGCTTTAACCCACTGAGCCACCCAGGCGCCCCTAGAACAACCACTTTAAAAGAAGGAAAAGGGGTTGCCTGGTTGGTTCAGTCAATGGCATATGCAACTCTTGATATTGGGGTTGTGAGCCCCACATTGGGTATAGAGATTACTTAAAATGTATTTAAATGAATAAATAAACAGAAGGGAAAAGATCTGGAAAGGCCACTTTTCACTCACACATACTTTGTGAGAGGCTCCACCTGTCTTTAAATCTATAAATGTCTCAAAGTTCATGTGGATCTCATTAGTTTACGGAAAGAGCAAAGACACAACTTAATTGAAAATGATGCAAATTGATGTAATAAAAGATGCATGCCAGATGGAAAAGTGCCCTTGAAAATTCTTTTTTTGGTATTTTATTTCTCCCTTTTTTGTTTGTTTTTTAAGAAAAAACAGAGAGCGAATCTAAAGACTTCAGTTCCTCAAAGATCATAAAACCGGAAGCAAGAATACAAATAAATACATACAACAAAAAACCATATACTTATAATTTATCATTAGCTTCATTTACTCACACATATAAGTTTATACATGTAGTAAAAAAGTGAGGGAAAAAAAACAAGATTAACAGGAAGGGCACATAAAAACATTTACCACATTGGGGGCACCTGGGTGGCTCAGTTGGTTAAGCATCCAACTCTTGATTTTTGGCTCAGGTCATGATCTCAAGGTCATGAGACTGATCGCAGAGGTGAGCTCCACACTAAGCATGGAGCCTGCTTAAGGTTTTCTCTCTCCCTCTCCCTCTGCCTCTCCCCCCGACCATGCACACTCCCACTCTTTCTCTCTCTCTCTTTAAAAGAAAAAAAAAATCAAACTTATTTTGCTAGCTTAGAGTGGAAACTGACTTAAAACTAACTTAAAAGGTTCATCCTCTTAGCAAAGGATCATTTCTTTTTGCATATATGATTTAACTTTCAACATTTTATAACCCCTAAGTGTTGACCACTATATTTTCCTTGCCTTAGTTTAAGAGTTTTAAAACAGTCTAATTTATTAACTTTCCAAATCAACTCACAGACAGCCATCCACTACCTTCCACTGCACGCAAGCCACTCTTCGAAAAGATAACTGACCCGGGCAGCTACTATATATACGTTTTAATCACCAGTAAATGCAACAACATCTTAATATTATGTGGTAACAAAAAATATTACATAAAGTGCTCCCTCAGCTGGTCTGAATACAATGCTGAAATTAGTTTTTACTTTGAGTTAAAATCTTGTGAAACGCTTATTCAAAAAACTCAGGAAACCATAAAACACTTATTGATTTTGGAAACAAGAGACAAGTTATTTAATTTCTCTGCACTTCCATCCTTCATCTGTAGAACAGAAATAATAATACCCATTTCACAGACTTGTTTAGGGATTTCATGATTTTTACAAAGCAAATACAGCCATGACATCTCTGTTAACAGTAGCTATTATGAATCATCAGGAAGGGGAAAAAGGAGTCATTCCTTTATTTCACTGAAGGTTATAATCAAACAGGAATCCATTACTATGGTCTAAGTGTACAGCGATGCACCCCAGATCCTGTCAGAGTCTATCTCTTTCAGCCGACTTCCATCCTTTTAATTTTACCATAATGATTTGACATCCCCAGCTCTCCTCTGCCAACCCTCCCCCCTTTGATTCTTATTATATCAAAGGAGATGTGTTTCCTTTACCTCGAGCTATGCTTTGACTGGTTGTAAACAATTTATCATTCCTGCCATGTTATCTTAATTTCTTTTCACTTTTAAATAATTTATCTTTGAGTTTAATTAATTCTCACAGGCTTCCAGTTTGGTGAGTGGGTGGGATTAAAAAAAAAAATATGATCTTAGACAGTAGGCAAATTTTCTGTTTTGCTAATGTTGCTATGGAAACACTCTTTTTCTGCTCATTTTTGTTAATAAATTGGGAGTGAAGGTGTCATCCTCTGTAGTGGATAAAAGTGTGTACCATGGGCTCCCTCCCCACTTGTATAATTTTTCTTCCTAGACCTTGGAAAATCATTATGATGTGTAAATTAGTCAACCACATTGGTAAAGTATTCAATATCCTAGGTTTTTAAATATCAGAAACATCATCCAATATAAATCTGAAAAAAAAAATGCCATTCCTGATTCCTCCTTTTCTAGAGACTATGGTTCCTAAGTTGCTATATTCAGTAATTCTTTAGATTTTCTTTCACTTGAATCATACTGTTACCATTTTTCCATGTTCTCAAGTGAGTTTTTAATGATCTCAATAAAAAGCTTCCAGTATCTGACATTATCAAAATTCTCTTAATAATTTACACAATTATTCTATAATTTTCTGCTCATATTTCTTAGATATAAACTTCCAAGAAATGACAAAATTTTAAACCTCTGGCTGTCAAGTGGAAAGCTCAAGAAGGTCTCTTTCTTTTTTTCTGGGAAAAAATAAAATTACATATTCATTATACAATGCACATGTTATTAAGAATAATGATGGTTAATATGTATATCACTTTTTATAACTTACAAAATTACTTTTGTCCTATGCAGAATATAAGGAATAGTGCAGAGGACCACAGGGGAGGGGAGGGAAAACTGAATGGGAAGAAATCAGAGAGGGAGATAAACCAGGAGAGACTCTGGACACTGGGAACCAAACTCGGACTACAGAAGGGAGGTCAGGGGAGGGGGCAATCGGGTGATGGATATTAAGGAGGACACATGTGGTGATGAGCACTGGGTGTTATATGCAATTAATTCATCACTGAATACTACATCAAAATTAATGATGCACTATATGCTAGCTAACTGAACATAAAGATTTAAAAAATGACTTAAAGACGGTATTTCAGTTGACCATCATAATGAGGTCTAAATAAGAGTACGGCATGACATCTTTTCAGTACTGATTCTTCGTCAACCACCTTAGAGGAATGATCCCATCTCTTCCCTACAAACTTAATAGACACTTTATAGAAGAGTCAACAGACTTCCAAGAGCCAGAAATGAAGTTCAACTTACATTCTCTAAAGTCTGTTCACCCATTTGTAAGTGAAGCTAGTGACAGTGTCTACTAAGTCTATCAGAAGGATAGATGGGATAATTCCAATAAAGGGCTTGACAAAGAGAAAATGGCGGATAAGTAGGCATTTGAATATGGCCACCTTTTCCAGGGCCCTTGCCCCAATCCCACCCGATGGATGGAAAAAGTTATACAACTTGCTCTCCACATCACATAAGTAGAAGAAAAACTATAAACCAGGAGTAATTAATTTCTTCTGATTCCATGTACACTAGAGAGTAGAACAGATCTGTATTAAACAAACCATTAAGCACTTGAAAAAAAAAAAATCTCCCATAGCATGTCTTTGATTTTCTGTTCATTTTTTAAATCTGTAGCATCCTTTTATATCTGACTATTTGTCTCTCCCCATCCCACCACACTCCACTGCTCTGCTACAGCATTCATAGGTGAGGACAATAGGTCACATGAGATAAAACACGTAGCTAAAAATTAGGAAAGTGTTACCCATCCTGGTAACTTAAAAGGAGTTGTCAGTTACAGTGACTATCAACAATGGACAAAGAATCATATCATAACAAACAAATAAAAAATAGATTGAGGAGGTAGGGTTTTCTCCTCTAAAACTCTATCGGCGCTACTCCTTCCAGAGAAACTTAGGATCTCCATGGTTAAAAAGGCAAGTGAAAGAGGAGGACTGTATTTACTTTGGATACATAAATTGTATTCACTCTGCCAATGTTTCCACAGAGATTTATCACCCAAAGTATTTAGGAGTTTTCAAGAAAATAGTTTATTCTAAATAAAGGGAACATAGATGCAAACACATTTGCTTTAAAAAGAGGGGGAGAAGCTACATTTGGGAAAGGTGGAAAAGGTCAATGCTAGAGGAAGCCTCTTGAATACATACTGTTCTTATCCAGGGTCCCCAAGGACACTTGGGAAAAAAAAAAGTAAAAATCACTGGACTTCAAAACCTCAATAAGAGACTAAAAGCACAAGGCAGTGTAACTTCAACGTGTGTTATAGAGCAAAGGAAAGAGGAGAGCACAGGTACTTCCTGTCATTGGCAACACTGGGGCATGTACAACTCACAGTATGTTTAGAAGTTCCTCAGACCTAACAGAGATAGAAGGGTATTATCGTATCCATGGGGCACCTGGCTGGCTCATGTTACTATTGACTTCGGTGTCATGAGTTCAAATCCCACCTTGTAGAGAGTTTTTTAAACTAATTTTTTTTAAAAAGTTTATTATCATATCTAGAAACTATCACAAAGAAATGTTTGGGTAAACATGTGTTTTAAAGTTTACTACACCTTAATTTTATTTCTAGAATGGGAAACATATTGGGAAACAGATTACGACAAAAAGAATGGAATGAGTATAACGGAAGATTTCTAGATAAATGATCTAATACCTAAAGACCATAATAGCTAAAGAGTATATACCATTATATGATTATATAATAGATCTGAGAAAGATGCATGATGGAATAAGACACAGATCTGAATTCTAACTATAGATATAGGTCTCTAAATCACAATTTCTTCTCTTGTAAAAAGAAGACAAAGATCTCCCTCACAAGTTTATGGTAAAAGGTACAATGTCACAACAAACATAACCCATCTAAAATTTAATGAATTCACAGTAAATGCCAGATCTCTTAAGTTGTCTCTTCCTTCCATAACAATCTATTTATAAGATCACAAACAAGAATAAATGATTTTATAAAATGCATGTATTTAAAACTTACAAATATCTGGCTTTAAAGACACACCAGTAATAAAAAATCTGGCATAGTGAAAAAAAAAATGATTTGGTGAAACTTAAAAAAAAAAAAATGGGGGATATCTGGGTGGTTTAGTTGGTTACGTGTCTGCCTTCAGCTCAGGTCATGATCTCTGGATCCTGGGATCAAGTTCCACACTGGGCTCCTTGCTCAGCAGGGAGCCTGCTTCTCTCCCTGCCTGCTACTCTCCCTGTCTGTGCTCTCGCGCTCTCTCTGACAAATAAATAAATAAAATCTTAAAAAAAAAAAAATCATCTTGGGGGTGCCTGGGTGGCTCAGTTGATTAGGGAACTACCTTCAGCTCAGGTCATGATCCTGGAGTCCCAAAATCGAGTCCCGCATCAGGCTTCCAGCACCATGGGGAGTCTGCTTCTCCCTCTGACCTTCTCCCCTCTCATGCTCTCCCTCTCTCTTTCAAATAAATAAATAAAACCTTAAAAAAATCATCTCTACTCTCAATCAACCTCAAAGGCTAAAATCAAGAACCATAATAATGCATAAAATGAATACATTTCCAAAAGGACTAGTGATTCAACATTTAAAATTATACAGAAAATCATTAAATTGGTGTTCTTTCAAGCATGATGGAATAGCAAACCCAGAAATTATCTAACCTACAGAGTAAGCATGAAAAAGTATACATTAATTTAAATTCCCCTGATAGAAAGTTAACCTCAGAAATACCGACAAAGCCCAAGAGAATTTATTATGCCACCAATATGTGTAGACGAGAACCATTTCAATGGCCACATCAGAGAAGATCAAAAGATGGGTACATGTAACAAGAAAAAAAAATAAGACAGTAATAGCCAAGATTTCTGAGGACATAGCTGAGATCCATCAACAAATTAAAATCCAATTAATAAAATCAATTAGAACATATTTATAAGCACCTACTTTCTGAACATAGAACTTAATTTTAGAAGCTTTGTAGAATGCCATGATACCTATAAGCTAAACTTCATGCCCAGATTATGGAATGTTATCATCTAGCAGGAGAAAATACCGAAGAAAAAAAATACGTAAAGCAGAACAGGATTTCAGCAGACTGGGAGAAAATGGTATCTGCTGGGTGAGATAAAAACAAAATGATACACTTTTCACGTAAGGCATATTGTACTTGTTTGGCTCATTGAATGTCAAATAAATTGATGTAGCACAATTTTGTCTCAGAAAATAAGGTAACACGTTGTTGAAAAGTTTCACTGTAGGAAGTGAGAACAAGGTCTACTTTCCAAGCAGCCAGCAAAGAAAACGATGGGTTTTAGGAATCCACTAATTTCAACACGATGAAAGGAGTACTGGGCCTACAGTGTTCTGGTCTTACTGAACGTATAGACAGAAGATTAATGAGTTTATTTAATGGTGAAGCAGAGTAACAGAGTGAGTGAGACTCCAGAAAGATAAAGCAGGCTAAATTTGTGCCTCAATTTTTCCCTGCTTGACCAATAGAGGTCAAAAGTTTCTCCATCCAAGATTCACTCACTTGCCCCAAACATACACTATCCACTCTAAAAGTACCTTATTATTTTATTTTATTTTTAAAAGTGCTTTTAAACTGAACTATCCATGGGAATAATCACCATGAATTTTCTTTGTATGGAATTACTAAAAATTAATTTACATTGGTTTTAGTTGGAGGACAAAATACCAGAAAATGGGAAATTTTACAAAGATTTAAAAGCAAAGGAGAACAAAAGGATTATTTTAGAATGAGAGCTACCACCTGGTTATGGCATGGGAACTTCAAGCTTCCAAGCCGCAGATCCTGGAGAGTAATGGAAGAATACAGAACTTGAACTTTACAGGAGAGGGAAAAATTCATGCAAGAAACCTTTCTGTAGGAAAAACTGAACTTTCATTCCTGGAGTTTAACTGAGCTTCTTTCACCAGGCTAGCTGCTGGAAATACACAGATGAATAAAGAGTACAAGTTGCATTAGGACTATTGCAATTTTGCTTTAGAAAAGAATTTTGCTTTAGGAAAGAATTCAAAAGAATTCTTTGTGAACATTGTTGTGGGTGAATTAAAAGTTTACACTAAAAAAATAAAACAACAGTAGCCCCAAACTTCATTACGGATATAGTTCAAAGCTAAGCCATTTAAAATGACTTTATCATTTGAAATAATTAGCTAAACCCTACCTTGCCTTAAAAAAAAGGAAACATCTCTTACTATAGAGTTTGCAATCAAACAGTGTAGTGTCTGACCGTGAGCAATTGACATTTTGGACTCTTTAGTAAATGCTTTGGAAGAGACAAAGACACAAAATTTTGTAACTGAAAGTAACCATTTTAGAAGCCAAAATGATATTGCTCTTCACGTCCACAGAAAAAAAATCAACTCTAGAGCAAAACTGGACTGCTGTTGTTCTGTGAATGAGGAATTCTGTTTATCAATTACCTTTTCTTTATCCTGAATGTAAGCCAATGTTTAACTGCTTCATATCCATAATTGTATTAACTGTGAATAAATTGTTTTAAATTTTAAATTTTGTTCTATGGGACAAAGGAGATTAATTACTAAAAGATAGTAGCAATCCTTTGCTATCAATCAAACATGAAGAAAAGCATGGCCACCTAATGTGGATTCAGCTTCATTAATTTTCCTCAAATCTCATTTGTAATATAAAAGACCACCATATATTCAATTTTTGGAAAGATAAATTTAATCAACCTAATAGTGTGTGGATTTGTTTACACCCTTACCATCTAACTGCAATCTCATGCTCTCTTCAAATTGTAATACCATCTTATTAAATATTTTCTGATAGTGCTGTGGACTATTTTCAATTAATTTTCAATTAAATAAAGGAATCCTCCCATCTCCTTAAATCCATCAACATGTTCTCTCATGAAAACCAAAAAGAAAAAACATCAAGTCATAAAATCATATGTTGTTACAGATTAGACAGGAACTTTGAGGTCACTGATTCCATCCATCTCACTTTACAGAATAACAAAATTGGTAATATAAAGGATCAGTATTTTGAGGCACTGAAAGTCAGTAAGGGCAACTCCAAAATATTTTTGTTAGAAAGGAAGGCACTCAGTGCCTTCTTAGTGCAGTAGGCAGCACGTCAGAAAGGAAGGCACGCTACTGGAATGATACTTCAAAATTACAAAATGCAAGGGCACCTGGGTGGCTCAGTGGGTTAAAGCCTCTGCCTTCGGCTCAGGTCATGATCCCAGGGTCCTGGGATCAAGCCCCGCCTAGGGCTCTCTGCTCAGTGGGGAGCCTCCTTCCTCCTCTCTCTCTGCCTGCCTCTCTGCCCACTTGTGATCTTCATCTGTCAAATAAATAAATAAAATCTTAAAAAAAATTACAAAATGCATTCCATTGCATTCACAGGTAAACAATTCACATTTAATAAGTATACTGCTGGTGACGGTAATCGTAAACACTACGCTCATAGAGAAGATGAAGGTTTTATTACAACTCCAACAACTCTATGATCTATAATGATTTTTCTTCTTCATCATCATCTCCATACGATCCCTCTAGCAAATAATTATTAAGAATTTGTAAAGAGAAATCTGAGATCTAAGCAGTCTTAACTATTGTTGGAAAATGGGTCCCACCACAGTTAGGGGCTATACATCTTATACTTTTGAAGAAGATATATTTTTGCATCTATGCAATGTAGTATTCTAGCATGCATATTTATTTAAATATTTTTAGAATTTATTTTCAGTCTGGGAAATAATTTTTCAAAAACTATTAGTTTAAAAGACTTTTGCAATATTATCTTTCTGATAAAAGCTTTGAGAGATTCCCAAAGCAATCTGGATTTATCGAGCTGCTTTTCAGCAAAAAGGTGTTTAATTAGGTTGTCTCACACTTCTCTAAATCTGAAAACCTAATCACCACCTTCAAACTCAAAGAACACAGGCAAGTTGCTTTGAATATTATCCTGTATAAAACCTTTGGTTTTTTTTTATTCCACTGGATTCCACCTTCTATCTGGGAAAAGTTTGGCTATAAAAAAGTATTTTGTATTTTTTTAAAATGAAAAAAAATGATGTATACAAAAAAAGTCAAAGTCATAACATGAATACACCCAAATAATTCCCTTCTTCTCTTATTAAGGAGTCGTGAATGTGTGTGTGTATATAAAATCAACTTCAAGCACAAATGGGTATTTGAAAGCAGCAAATCAAAAGAAAGGAACAAAGAAAAGTAAAGAAAATGGAAAAAGTGAATTACAGTATTAATGGATCTATTTCAAAGGAACAAGCTGCAATATACCAGCTTAATCAGAAACACTTTTCTCTCAATTAGGACTCACATTCATCTTAGAAAACCAAAGAAAGATAATCACAATCTACTGAGAGTTTGAGCTCCACGCCCCTCCACAAAAAGCCTCACCGTATATTATGGGTAACTTCTTTTTTTAAAACATGTTTTGGGGCACCTGGGTGGCTCAGTGGTTAAAGCCTCTGCCTTCGGCTCAGGTCATGATCCCAGGGTCCTGGGATCAAGCCTCACATCAGGCTCTCTGCTCAGCAGGGAGCCTGCCTCCTCCTCCTCTCTCTCTGCCTGCCTCTCTGCCTACTTCTGATCTGTCTGTCAAATAAATAAAAATCTTTAAAAAAAAAAAAAAAACATGTTTTTTAAGGTGCTAGCTTTTTTTTTTTTAATTGAAGCATAATTAACATGCAGTGTTAACGTTGGTTTCAGAAGTACAACATAACGATTCAACAATTCTATGCATTACTCAGTGCTCACCGTGTAAGTGTAGTCACCATCTATCCCCAAACAACATCAGTATCATCTTCCTGACAATACAGACTTATTGCCACAGGTAACTTCCTAAAGCCATATTCTCACAAACTCACGTATTTGAAAAAAATGTTTGAATCTTAACTATCCCTCTCTACTGTGCTCTTTAGCACCAAGTCCGGTTCCTGCTCTTAAGAATTTCACAATTTAATGTAGAGAAACAGAAGGGAGAAAAAGAGAGACAGAGAGAGAGAATAACGAATGTAGTACCCCAAAGTGACTTAATATTCGACGGGACTCCCAAGGAAGAAAATAAGAGAATTATAACGTTTAATCACTTAGGACTGTGTGCCAAGCATTGTGCCAGGTAATTTCACAAAAACCCTATCAACAGGAATTACTACAACTGTATTGAAGGTACAGAAATCTTTTGGAGAACAGGCCCAAGATCAGCAAGCTAATTAAAACAGGAAATCTAGAAGCATTTTATTCAATAATAAAGGAGGTGAATTCCTAAAGATGGAGAAAAAATAAGAAATCAAAGTCTGGGTGGTGCGTGGCTCACGGAAAAGAGAGACCAACAAAGGGGTAATTTGGACTTGGAAACTAAATGGAATACAGGGACTGCATAGGGAAGAAGCAGAGTAAGGATAACTGGTATGAGAGAAAATTATTCCTACAAATAATGAATTCCTTCTCAGGAGACTAAATCCTGTGAAATAGAAGCCTCCTGTATTCAGGGGTGATCTAGCTGGGTTTACAGACGCAAGCTTGGAAGTCAGGCTTTGGCAAGCGGAATTACTCTGCATAAGGGAAAATGAAACCCCCAGGGAGGCTGTTCCAGGGGGTGTGAGGAAAGCAAGGAAAAAAGCCACTTCAAGGCGGACTCTGGATGGAGAATACATGGAATGAGACCAGTAACAATTTCTTATTTTTGGATAGTCCAAAAACTTTTTAATTAACTGGGAAGCTTAGTTCTCAATTTGGTGTTATTTTTGTGACAGAGACTTAAATCACTTTGCTAACTTTTCCCTGAAATCTTTAAAATGACACTCACGCTCGTTCTGGGAAATCAAAGAAATGCAGTCAGTGTATTTGAGGCCAGCGTGTAAGAAAGAGGCCACATGGTGACACCATAGTTCAATACAAAAATGACATTGCTGTTTCGTAGAAGTACAACAATACTGAGAAAGGATTTTTTGAACCAAATGTTAAATGTTCAGTGTGGCATTCTGAGTTGCATGTGGACACTGGGAATCTGGGTAGAGATTTCGGTGTTTGGGGAGGGGAAAGTAGGGCTTAAAAAAACCCAAGTTATTGAATTGATACCCATCTCCCTATATGCAGAAGAGAATATAAAGACAATGGCAAGTAAAGTCAAGGGCCAGTCCTTGAGAAACATGTTTGTTAGGTAGAGGATCAACCAGTAAAGAAGACAGAGAGCAAGAATTCACGATGTTTCAGCGTTAGTTCCATTATGGACACGTAATTACATTTTCAGTGATAATAATAATGGAGGTAATAACAACAAAACATAAAATAATAATGGGGGTGTAAGTATTAAATCCACTCCCTTTGGCTAAGGGCCAGCTGCCTAGATTTCCCTATGCCAACTCTTCAATACTTTCCATTGTTTCTATATTTTCTACTTAGATTTTTAGAAATAATAACTAGAGCAATGATCCCATTTCTATTTTAATTTATTGCAAAATCTACCTTAAATCCCATTTACACACAACACACACCATACATTCTCTCCATATACCTTTGAAATTGGCTCCAGGAAGTATGATTCTCCTGTACAATGGCAACTACCCTGACCTACAGAGAAAATATTAATATTTCAGTCATCATCTCCTTAAAACAACAACCAGTTATTATTATCAAGGTCACCTTCAAATCATTAATTCAACTGTAAGTAGATTCCATCTGTTCTAATTCTTAATCCCCTTTGTCTGGTTTTTTGTTTTTTTTTTTTTTGCCAAACTATACTGGTGAGTAATATGCTGGTCTCAAAGGGGGTACCAAGATATAACCAGAGGCTTTACAGTTGGATATAGAGAGAACCATACATTTTACCTGAGTTCTAACTCTTAGCAATTCAACATGGTAAACAAGGCCAAACATCTGAGAGAAATGCTTAAATACTATTATGTTAAATACAGCTGGAAATTTCTCTGAAGTAATTTCAAACAATACACATTAGCACATTATCTGGGGGGTTTTTTGATGACTAATGGCCATATGACAATAGAAAATTAATCTCTTCTACATTTGTGTCCAAAATAGTTCCAGGCAAACGGACAAATATCTGGGATATTTTTGCAGTCTTTGGAATTAACAATAATTGCTTTCATTGTAGTTTGCCAAATCTTTCGAGATGTGTGGGTTTGTAGGCATATTTTTAAGTCAAAAAAGATTTAGTGTGAACAAAATGAAAGGTCTCATTTATATAGTATATTAAAAAAGAACTTAAACAAAACATGCATTATACCTGAGCCATAAGCTTTAGAAGTGCATACAACATTGAAGTGAGTGTAAAAAAGTTAATGCATGGAATTTCACAGAGTTTTCTAAATCACTGTGGCAATATTTTGGAAACCTTGTAGAATGCTTGCAGTATTAATCTTTCCCTAACTCCACCCAAAATTCAGTATTGGAAGAAGGTGTATTGTGGTGAAAAATTAATGAATACTGTTTTTCTGAAAATAAATAAATTAATTAAAAAATAAATAAATAAAAATTAAAATTAAAAAAACATGTATTTAACAACCTAGCCAGGTAGGACACTTGACATATTTTGACTTTATCTTAGCTGCTCTCTAACCTGAAAATTCATTTGGCGGTCTCAAATGAAATCTAATAACATATTTATTAATGCTTTCAAAATATTCTCTTTATCTTTGATGTATATTTTATGAACTTTAATATATATATTTTAAGGTATCACATCTGGATAGCTACTTTCAGAGTAGACTGCCATCTCACTAAAATAATTTCTCCATCAAAATTATGAGACTCTGTTGTTTAGCAAATCCCCTTCAGTGAGGAAGTCTGTGTTAAATTTAGTCTCTTAAACTAATCAACCTTATCAGAGTAAGATTTCAAAGTAGCTACTAAAAGTCCTCCCTAGCTTGAAAGGACTTGGCACCAGTCAGTGGAAGAGTCCACACTGCTCTCCTGTGAGCAGCTCAGGGGAGCTGGGTATTGGTTCCCGGAAACAACCTCCCGCTGAGAGCCAACCGGAAGCAGCTCTTCTAGTCCCATCATGGCACAGGAACCCCTGTGACTGTCTCCACTCAGCCCTTCAAGATTACAAACATCATTATGCTTTGTGCCAAAATCACAAATAACAATAAGCCTCTGCAAGTTCATAGAGGGTTAGAAAAATGGGTTCCTATATTGGAACAGCAGAAATTGAACATTTTCTTCCCTTCATGATTTGTACGTATGGGAGTGGATGCACAGGGACGTACTGTAGGAGGGCTGAGGTATTTGCTCAGTGGTGCCCACACCCATTTTTCCTTAAATTGCTTTTGGGTTTTTTGGTTTTTGTTTGTTTTTGGTTTTTGGGTTTTTTTTTGCTTTAAGTTATAGCTAGTAAGCTGAAGTCATAGCAGAAACATCAGAAATCTTAATGAGAAAAGCCAGCAAACAAAAGCACATTGTATTTTTATTCATATATATTCATGTCTTACAGAAAAATTAATTCTGGAAACACTTTCAGATGTGGGAAATGGCATCAATAACCCTGTATGGCAAGGGTCAGATTGGGGAACGAGGGAGTTGAAAGAGAGTAAAATTATCTGTGAGGAAGGACTGAAATATCTATCGTGAAAAGAAACTCTCAAGTGTATTCTGTAATGAGATAAGAGACTGAAAATACTTGATGGATGAAGGGTGAGCAGTATTGTCCTTTGACATCTTCCCAGCACAAAGATACAGTGAGAGAAAGACAGAGGCAGAGACAGTGCACACACGAGAGAGAGCGTCCAAGTACTTACACAAAGGGAATCATAATGGGCACAGGCAACATTTTGAATTTCATCTGTTACAGAAAATATTTTTTCTACAATCTTTTAAAAAAATTCTAATTTGTGAACTACAAAGTATTTTTTACAAATTTATATCTCGATGTAATGCTAACATTATCAATTAATTCTCATTTACAAAATTATTTAAGTTTATTAAAGACCCTGCAACCGGGATCAGGGATGCAGTATAAAAGAGAATTACATAGTCTCATAAGTAAGATAAAAAAGGGGGCGCGTGGATGGCTCAGCTGACTAAGTGTCTGCACTAGACTCGGGTCATGGTCCCAGGGTCCTGCGATTGAGCCCCACATTGGGCTCCCTGCTCGGCAGGGAGTTTTCTTCTCTCTTTCCCTCTGTTGCTCCCCCTGCTTTCTCTCTCTCTCTCTCTCTCTCTCATATAAATAAGTAAAATCTTAAAAAAAAAAAAAAAAGAAAGATAAATAAGGTCAGCAGGTTAATGGGTGGTAGGGTGGAAGAAAGTGGAACGCCCTAGGAACAATGACGGGAACACCTAAGGTGACATGGGGTGTGCTGTGACATTATGGGAGGCTCCACTGAGAAGGTGATCTCTGAACTGCATCTTAAGATCAAATAGCAGTCCGTCAAGTCAGGAAGGTGATGAAGGCTATTCAAAGTATTTTGGTAAGACAGAGTTTAGGACTGGAGGACTGGTGATGAAAAGCGAAGCCAGATAAATAGCAAATATTTAAAGGATCTTGCTTGCTACCAGAACTGGAGTGATTTTCGTTCTTATTAAGTCTGTTGGACATTGTAGGGGCAAGTGGCTGCCTCTCTTCCTTCAATGCCAAATTTCCTTTCCCTGACCCTGGAATGTTATCTCCTCCAGATTCTGTAATTTTCTAATCCCCTTTCCATATTTAAAAACAAACAAACAAACAAAAACACCAAAAACCCTCTGGCCGAATGACATCCCTCTCAATTGAACTTTTCAACACTTTTACTTTAGGTTGTCCTGACTCAGGTAAAGAAACTTGCAGAATAACTCAACACTATTTTTTCCCAAGCTCTGTATCTGTCCTTTCCCACTTGCTGCAACCCTTCATTAGTTGACATAGGGGCAAGAGAGGTAATGGCACAAAGGGTCTTCCTTGATTGCAACAATTCACTATTGCAATTTGATGTTGTTGGGTGTGAAGCAATCCCAGTGCTAATTCTGCTTCCTGGGAAACCTTAGCAGTTCCACAGAAATTCCCTTGCTGGAGATTTCCAAATGTGGCCACCTAGAAATGGTGATTCCTTCCCCGGTTACCCTGTGAACCTTTCCATCCAACTGGGATTCTGGTAATCCGACAGCCTGGCACTTCTGGTTGGGGACATCTTGACTCCCACCAGGGTTCCTCTTTGCTTTTTATTAACTAGCCTTAAGGTGAGAGATTAGCAAAAATTAGAACTAGATTGCGGAACTATTCTGCAAATCCTATACGCATGGTATATCTCTCCTTAGAGCAGAGATCCTTGGCACTCACGATTCTTTGCTTTGGGGCCCAGCCAAAATTTCCAGACAGGAACAGTCTCATGTTAACAACCAATTTAATAGGCTATGAGTTTTGGATTTTAAAGGTCCCTGAAGCATTCTATGATGGATGCTGGAAAGATAGGATGGACATTCCTGAAGTAGGGATTCCTGCTGAATAGTTACAGACCTAATACAGTAGGAAGAAAGTGATGAGATCCCACTTCCAAACAGGGACACCAAGAACGGTGATACGAAGGAGGTTCAAGAAGCAGAAAGCGGGGGGCACCTGGGTGGCTCAGTGGGTTGAAGCCTCTGCCTTCGGCTCAGATCTTGATCCCAGGGGCCTGGGATCAAGTCCCGCATCGGGCTCTCTGCTCAGGGGGAGCCTGTTTCCCCTCCTCTCTCTCTGCCTGCCTCTCTGCCTACTTGTGATCTCTGTCTATCAAATAGATACATGAAATCTTAAAAAAAAAAAAAAAAAAAAGAAGCAGCAGAAAGGGGGTAGTAATGAGAACTGGGCCTCTGTGGCCTAGAGATAATGTTTTATGTTTCATTGGTCGGTCTTTCCGTAGATTTGTTTACTTTAAAGAAAGAACAAGAGAAAACAAGAGTTGATGGAGGGGAGCCAAGTCATTAAAGAGTGGGGAAAGACATCCAAATAACAAGAGAAGATTGCTGGACTTAAGCAAAGTGGAGTCCAATTAACCTGAGGGAGTCAGAAATAAAGGAGAGAGATGAAGACGGTTGCCGATGAGAATCAGATGAGCAAAGACATTGAGGAGGTTCCCACCTGACAGCCTCTGTTTTCTCTCTGAATGAACAGAGGTCAGTTGCTTTAAAATAAAGGAGGATAGGCAGAGTGGAAGGAAAGTAGTACAGTTTTGAAATAATACTTTTTTTGGAGAATTAAGTGACGGGATTATCTAGGGATAAGTAACATAAATTATATAATCTTTGATAATTTTTAAGGAAAAATATCCTTTTTCTTAATGTGAATTGAAAAAATCAAAGTATTACATAAAAACAAATCAGTGAAAAATTGTGGCTACTCTAAGTATTTACTGTCATATACATGATTTTGTTATTATAATACAAAAAAGAAAAAAGTTGCTTCATTAGTGATTAAGATGTATATAAAGATTATTTAATGAAAAACATCATTCATGTGGCAGGAAACAATGATTAGGAATGTTCAAAGAGAGTTGCTAAAATATAAAGGAGGTTTATGAGATGAACAGAAGAGGGTATTTTAAATTTCACCCTACCCATGGTTCTCTGAATAACATATCGGATGTTTTAGGGACTTCAGAATCTACTTCTAAAATATGCTGATTTTTATAATTCAAGAATATTAGGAATGTTTAAAATCACATATGTGCTGTAACTCTGTAAACCATAAATATCAATATAAATGTAGGGCATTCTACTGCAAGGACTAGAATTTAAAGGCATATAACTTTCTATTATATGCAGCAGAATAATGAACTACAAATGTTCCTTTTACTATGTGGAAAGAATTACTTTTAATGTACTGTGATACATTACAAGCACTTAGGAAACCTAATATCAAACCTGGTGATTCTTCACAAATTTTGTTGTTATATGGATGTTCCACAGACATGACATAGACAAGTTAGAAACCATTTTTCAGAGGACTTAAACATTCAATTATAATTACTTTTAACACAATATGCAGAAAACTAAAATTCAAGAAGAGAATTAAGTTACATATCTTTTCCTTCTGATACTTCTTTAAAAACCTATTTGCTACAATGTGACTCCAACTACATTATATCTTAGCTTATTATTCTAACATCAGTGACATCTATGGGGAGTTTTATACATACCATATAATAAATTGTATAAATATATTATACATGTAAATATGTAATAAATAAAAAATGTAGAAATAAATAAGCAAATGCATAAATTTTAAATAAAGGGGAAACACTTTTTCCCCCACATTGAAAAAACATTCATTAAACATCAGAGTCTGTACGGAAGGCCAGATAAGGAGAAAGAAAACTCAGTCCCTGACTTCAATGAGTTCACTGTCCTTTGGGTATCTCATTCATTTCGTGCCCCCAGTACAAATAAAAACAACGACAGTAAGTGGACACTATATGCTGCAAATCAAGCACCATGCTAAGCTCTCATGAAGCATAATCTCTTTTGACCAGCCCAACCACCCTACCAGTAAGTACCATCAAAACCCCCATTTTACAAATGAGAAAACCAAAGCACAGGGAGATTAATTACCTAGAGAAGCAGTAGGATGGGAGGGTACCAGTATACTATAGCTAATCTTGGCTCTGCCACAGATACTCTATGTTAACCTGAGCAAATCCTTCCCTTCCTCTGGGGCTCAGCATTTCAGCTGCAAAACAAACGCATGGAGCCCTGTGATCTACGAGGCTCTAAGATGGCAGTTCCCAAATGCTGCTGCACATGAAAAACACCAAGGAGCTTCCAAATACACTGATACCTAGTTGGATCCCAGGCCAATGAAATCAGAACATCTGGAGTGGGAACGGCAGTGGTATTATGTGTGTGTGTGTGTGTGTGTTTTAAGATTTTATTCATTATTTGATAGAGAGATAGGAGAGCACAAGTAGGCAGAGCGGCAGGCAGAGGGAGAGGGAAAAGCAGGCTTTCCACTGAGCAGGGAGCCCAATGAGGGGCTTGATCCCAGGACCCTGGGATCATAGGCTGAGATGAAGGCAGGTGCTTAACTTACTGAGCCACCCAGGAGCCCCAAGGCAGTGGTGTTGATGAAGAACTTTGAACAAGTCTGTGTTACTAGTTCAGTGTGAGACCAGGAAAACAAGCTGGTTCCCTCTATATAGTCAAAACAATCAAAGGGATATTTGGGAGAAAAGAAAGAAAGAAAGAAAGAAAGAAAGAAAGAAAGAAAGAAAGAAAGAAAGAAAGGAAGGAAGGAAGGAAGGAAGGAAGGAAGGAAGGAAGGAAGGAAGGAAGGAAGGAAGGAAGGAAGGAAGAAAGAAAGAAATGCATGATGCACGCTATTGCCCTCTGGATTACCATGAAGGAAAGAAAAGAGATTTTAGAAGAGAAACCGAACAAAACCTTAATCCTCTGCTCCTTTAATACTAAGCTGCTCCGGGGATTCTTGATCTTCCCTTTTATTCAAAACTAATGAGTCGCAATTTTTGTAACTTCCAATTACTCATGGGATTTGTGAAGGGCTTTACTTAATACCTTGAATTGGGGTTATGATCATTTCTTCTCATTTCTTCAGTATTCACAAGGAAGATCTTGGATTTCCCTTGCTTCTGTCTTAATGGAAGAACCAATATGCAGACATCTTCCCTCCCAGACATTCATGATTTTAGTTTATAGTTGTGGTAGTCATGGGTACTGCTTCCCCCCACCATGATGTCAACTTGTTCAAAAAGTGTAATATTATTTACATATTGTACTATTTTCAAAGACTTATTTAGCTTTTACTGACCTGTATTTACTTATTAATTATTTGCATCAATGAGTCAATTTCATAAATATTGATGATCATGTGTGTTTTGTCTGTAAGTATAGCCTTGATATATGGCATATGACCAAAGACAATAGCAAGAGCAGGAAACAAATATTTTAGAAAAATTAATGAAAACAAAATGTCTTATGCAGTTACATTATGATAACTATTAACTACTGAAGTAGTTACATTTGCTTTATCATAAAAAAGGATGAGTTTGGGGGCTCTGGAACATGTAAAAATGATTTAAAATAATTCACCCTAAAAGCTTTTATTCACTAATGAATTATACTGGCTTTGTGAGACACATTTTTATATAACATATATCCATACACAGGGACAAAGATTCCAAATTCTTCTGAACACTTCATCTTTACCCCTATTTATATGATAAGAGATATATTAGAAGTAATTAACATTTTTTTAAACCAGAAATTACCTTCATACTGAGTTTTCCTCTCTGGCAGTTTCTTATGAAATTATATACATTCCCATTTTAGAACCCAACAACTCCAACCTAAATATACAACTCCACTCTCCCCCAGCACTGAACACATGCAAAATAAAAACATGTCCACAAAAAGCCCTACAAAATATTTTTCACTGCAGTTTTATACATAACAGCAAAACAAAACATCAGAAACATCATAAATGTACTTCAACAGGAGAAGGGATAAATTGTGGTATATTTATGAGAAATTACTACTATACAAATCAACACATAAATGAATCTATAAAGTAGTATGCTTAGTAAAAGAAGACAGGTACAAAAAAGAACGCATACCACATTATTTCCTTTTATGAAGCACAAGAATATGCAAAACTAAAAAAAAAAAAAAAGAGCAAAACTAATTCACAGACAGAAGTCAAAATGGTGTCTGCCTAGGGCTGGGGGCAAACTAGAGCATCATTAAAAAGAGAAACACCTCTGGATGTGTACAAACATACATACCTGTACGTATAGATTCCAAAGACAATGCAGCAAAATAAGGTTCAAAAATTATGAATGTTTACATTCTTTTCTTTTTTTATTTAAATCCAATTAATTAACAAATAATGTATTTTTTAATATTCTATTTATTTATTTGAGAGAGAAAGAGTATGAATAGGGGAGCAGCAGGCAGAGGGAGAGGGAGAAGCAGACTCCACACTGAGCAGGGAGCTCAATGTGGGGCTTGATCCCAGAACCCCGGGACCACGACCCAAGTCAAAGGCAGATACTTAACCAACTGAGGTGCCCTCATTTAATATATAATTATTAACGTTCTTTTTTTATAAACCAACTAGAATGTATATTTTATATAGTTTACCAAAAAGAAAGATGTATATGTTTTTATCTATCACATATATATTTTTTTCATATAGATATTTATAAAATGTTCATATATTGATGAATCACATTAATAAGGATATAATAATTACATCTTTTATTCTTGTCCTAAAATCCTTCATACTGTCCTATTTTTCTTTAAATCATAGCATATATTTTTATTTTAAAAGAATATTTCTATTTTGACAAAGAACACAACAGTTGAGTTTAACTTCATTTCTATCTTCTTGATGAACAAAGAACACAATTTCTTATATATCATTTATTTGGCTTTGACTCTGTACCATGGTACTCTACATATTTTTTAATCTTTATTTCTTAATGAACTTTCTTCTTTAAGGCCTTTATTTCGATCCTTCACCATCGTACCTTTTCTGTCATAAAATGCTTCCTATTTGTGAATATACTCTAATCAGAGGCTATTCCATACTTTTTTACCATAATGACCCTGAAAAAGAGTCTGAACACTCATTATGCAAAAGTACATCACCAGAGGAATGATTTGTGTGAAACTCTGAGTATTGAGGAATGTGAAGCTGTTTAGATAAGCTATTTACTTTATCTAAGTGAAGCCAATTATACAACAAGAAAGACAGAGAGTTATGCAGCTTTTAGGGCTAGAAAACTTGCTAAGGGAGAATGATAGTGCCTGTCTATGTACTGGTGCACGTAAGCTAAGCACGGAAGCAGAGGTATACCCTTTACAAAGAGTTCTTAATAAACATAGTTGAAAAAGAATCACAAAGTGTGTATGTTTATTCATTATTCAATTCTCTCTAATCCTAGGTGGGTCCATTCACGTACAGCATTACCTGTTCATTCACTCAGCAAATACATAAGAGGGGCCATTAAATACCAGGCATTGAAAGAGGTGCTTGTTGACAGAAGACTAACACGACGCTGCGTAAGGGTGTTATCGACCATATGAACCTGTGTGCTGAGAATGACAGAAGCCATAGTGAGGGTTTGAGAAAAGGCTAAATGATATAAATGAAGAAAAGTGTCCATTAGGGACACTAAAACCTCAGAGAGACTTTCAGTCAACTTATGTGGTATATAGTTTGCTTTTCTGAGTCCCACAGATCTAATCACACTGTTTTAGTCACTAGAGAATGCGTATCACAAAGATACTTCAGGGTTGCCTGGGTGGCTCACTTGGTTAAGTGTCTGCCTTCAGCCCAGGTCATGATCCCAAGGTCCTAGGACGGAGCCCTGCATTGGGCTCCCTGCTCAGTGGGGATCCTACTTCTGCTGCTCCCCCGCTTGTGCTCTCTCTCTGTCAAATAAATAAATAAAATTTAAAAAAAAAAAAAGATATTTCAAACAATGCATTACATGTCTGAATGATCTGACCAGTATTACAGCCTCAGAATGATTACTCAGCAAATACTTACAGATTACCAAACATGACTTAATCGATCAGACAGCGGTGGTGCCATCGGCTTACCCTCCATGGAACTTCAAGGTGGCCAAGCACACCCAACCCTCAGCTACAGAGGGCATTAACTGCAAACATTTGGCTGCCCCAACTGAGCGATCACTTTCCCTGTGTGTGGGCAAATACTGTTGCAAAGAAAATCTTGATAGTATACAGTAGCAGGTGGCCAATAATTTATCAAAACCAACTGGTAGAGACTAACAAATCTTTTCCATAGTAACCTCTTGCTCTTATACATTGTATATATTTTTTTCACTCCTATGTTAATTTATATCGATCTTTTCTTTTTGTAAAGCTTTATTTATTTGAGAGAGGGAGAGAGAGTGGTGGGGAAAGAAGCAGAGGGAGAGGATTTTCTAGCAGGCTTCCTGCTTACTTCAAGCAGATCCCCTGCTAAGGACAGAGTCCAGGGCTGAGCTCGAAGCCATGACCCCTGAGATCACAGCCTGAGCCAAAACCAAGAGCTGGACGCTCAACAGAAGTACCCGGATCAACCACCCAAGTACCGGGATCACTCTATTTGAAGCTCCCAAATAAGTAATTTACCCTTTCAGGCTGGTCACTATAAAATCCCTCAGTGAGATTCTGATAATAATTTCTGGGTACAGAGTGCCTGGGTGGCTCAGTGGGTTAAAGCCTCTGCCTTCAGCTCAGGTCATGATTTCAGGATCCTGGGATGGAGCCCCAAGTTGGGCTCTCTGCCTGCCTCTCTGCCTACTTATGATCTCTGTCTGTTAAATAAATAAATAAATAATCTTAAAATTTAAAAAAGAAAAAAAGAAAGAAAGAATCTCTGGGCACTTTGTTCTCTATACATAATTGCAGCAATAACTGGGAAACAATACTTCCAGGTTTCAACAATAACTAAGAATGCATTATGACTTGGAAGAGGATAGAGATAAAATAAGGGAAAAACTGCATGGATATACATTTTAAGAAATGTCAACTAATTTTTTGGGTAAAAAAGTAATTACAATCAAATATTCTTAGTTACTAGAAGAATGTAGATAGCCACAACTATTTGTACATTGTACGTAATTGCAAATAATAGATTTCCCTACATAAAGGGGTTTAAAAAAAAATCTACACAAACATAAATTCAACCCATATTGTTTGCAACTGTTAATGCTTTGAAGTATTAAAAAGGCTTAAACACAGAAACTATAGTATGATACACTCTGAAAGAGTTCCCATAAAGAAAAACTAAATCAAGTTCAATTGATTCCCTCTAGAAATTTCAATCCTACTATATAGGATGTTTCTAATCTTTTTTTATGTTGGCAGATATGAAACTTTAAAAACTCTTTGTATAAAAAAAATCAGTTAAGTAAAAGTTAAAGAAAAATATAAGCACATGGAATGGAGGTTTCCCTTTAATGTCTAAAGGATTTGTTTCTGAGGTATATGGTACATCTATTAATTATAACTTTAAAATATGTATTTAATAAAATATGGCATGAATGTGAATATTGTGTTCTTTTCCCAATTTATTAACCAAATGTTGGTCTCTTACTTTTGGAAGCATATTTACAAGTTCAGTGTGAATCAACTGCACACAGGCCATACATCCTACTTATGACAGATAAGTATATATCTTTATACATATACATATATATGTATATACATATATTTATATTTTATACATATATACATTATTCAAAGACTATGCTTTTAATAGGAAAAGACTACCAAAAATTTACCTATCTTCTTATCCCCCTTCATGAATGAGGAAAGTAAGAGAGGTAAATCTACAATATCCATGAAATCAAACATTTGTTTTACTTAATTGTAATAAGTAGCAACATTGTACATGATATTTTATTTTTATTCCATAACTACTCAAATGGCAACAGTTACGTTCCACAAGCCAAACTGGATATTTAGGAAATAAAATAGTTAGGACCTTTCAAATCAGATACTAAATAGATGCAAAAACATGCAAGTTTAATTGCAAAAGGAACACTTGCTGTTGTTTCTTCAGGCAAAGCCTGAGGCTAATTACCTTTCCCCTTGGTCTCCAATGCGGTATAATAGCAGGATACAAAATTTAAAAGAGGGTTAAAAATTACTGTTCCAATAGTGAGATTACTAACATGGAAAAAATCAGAACTAAACAAAGCACACTAGATCGATAGAAAACACAGATATGTTTTTATGTGTGTATGTTATAGGTGACAGCCAAAGTGGGAATGAGGAATTATAATTACCCATTTATTATTTTACTAATTCTACTTGTAGTATTCTTTGGAAAATAAACATTTTTTACCCATATAATCTTACACATTTTATAAAAGCAAATGAAACAAGGAATAAATGTATGAAGTGGAATTTAAACATGCAAATAAAATTATAAGAATCTCCTTCCCTGGTATGCATAGGGATTGCAAATGTCTCTCCACAGACATATGACAGGATTTGGGGGCAGTAAAATTCTGCTGTGAAACTATCCCTGGCCCCCCCACCCACTAACTGCCAGCAACTGTTGGGGCGCCTGGGTGGCTCAAGTGGTCAAGCGTCTGACTCCTGGTTTCCGCTCAGGTCATGACCTCATGATCTCATGATTCTGAGATTAAGTTCTGCCTCGGGCTCCAAGCTCAGTGCAGAATCTGCTTCAGATTCTCTCTCCCTCCCCCTATAACCTCTTTCCCCACTCATGCTCTCTCTCTCTCTAGAAATAAAGAAAATCTTATAAATAAACAAACAAACAAACAAATAAATAAATAAATGCCAGCAACTGTTATTGTGACAACCGAAACACCCCGGAGGCGGGAATGAGGGAGGCTGAAGAGAAGGCTGTTCGATCACCCCTGGGTAAGAGCAAGATGAAACAGGGCTCTAAAGGAACAGGCGAAATTTAGTAAACTTGATTTATCCTAGAAACTGTGTGATCTTAGGCCAATCACCATTCTCTCTGTGCCTCAGTTTATTTTCCTGGGATGTGACTTTAATTAAACAGTTGCCCTGGAGCCTCACAAGATCATCGTATGGATCAAAGGATATGGATCAAAGGAGACCGTGGCAATAAAAAAGCTTTATGCAATGTCAAGTGCCTCCCCAAATGGTAACAATTTGTTCAATTTAACAATTATCCAATGTTGTACTTTTCATGGTTAATTAGGGACGATGTGAGATTTTTTTTCCCTTAAACTATGTAATACTGTCTAATTTGAACACAAGTGTAGTAATTTAAAGGCTCTGATTTTCTTCAGTCATCCACGCCAGAAGCAATTCCAATCCTTGACCCTGTGTTACAGCCTTAACGAGGCTCCAGTCACCTGCTGGTAGTTCCAGTGTCCAAGGAAAAGAAGCTGGTACTTAGCAGGGATTTAATAACCTCTTTAGGGCTGATTTGGAAAAATCCATTCTTTAATAAATGACAACATCAACAATATGCCTTTTTTAATGTACTTCTGTGGATTTAGGAAACCACAGAGTTTTCCAGTCCCTGGTGGTAGTGGTTGTTTTTTTTCCCCGTGTTTTTACAAATATACACAAAAAACATACACAGTATCTCACTAGGGAAATGAGCATATACATCAAGTACAAAACCATCTCTTTTCTTCATTACTGAAGAAAACCTTGGGCCTCATAAAAAGCTTATAAAGCTGTCAAATTTTTAATGGCAAAGAGCAACATGTCACATTGACTGGCTGTGAACTTGTGCCATATAACTTAAGGGCGAGAAAAGGGGGCTGTCAGAAAGAATGGCGCTTCTGTAAGAGAGCAACAGAATTCACAGCCTAAATGTGATAATGCAAGAATTACTAACAAAAAAGAAGACTCAATTTCAGATGTTTCCTAAAATTGCTTCTTACTTTTTAAATGTCTAATAATAGAAAAGCATTATATATGTATCTAATATACATGAAATATACTATCTATTCTTTTACATAAGCTTTCATGTCAAACACTAATGACTCATATCATAAATAATTTATCAAAACCAACAAAATTTACATTAAAAAATTACAGACTAACGGTTCAAGCTATCAAACTTACATTTTGCTATTTTTGTGTCATACCAATTTCATACAAATAGCTTAGATTGAAATATAGAATTATAATGAGATTATCATGGGTAATTTCTCACATAAAAAATACTTTTTTGAAAAAAAATCACTTAAAACGAGTGACCTATTCTTATCATTCAAACTTTAATGCCATTAGTCATCCACCCAATCTCAAATTGTTTTCTTCAAATGATTTTTCTGAAAATGATGTCAATATCACTGTCAAGCATTTAATTAAAATTTTAACAACGTATTAATACCCAATTTTATTAGCTTGTATTTATCAAAAAAAAAAAGCCCAACCTATAACAAAAAATTGATTTTCAACAACTGCTTGTAAAGTCTTACCACTGAAATCACTGCAAATTCGAACACACACAGGACACACACACGCGCGCGCACACACGCACACACACACACACACACACACACACACACACAGCTTAAAAGGAAATCCTGCAGAGCACATTTCAACCAAATTTATCTGGGGAAAATTAAACTGGGAAATAGAGACCATTCATAGATTCTCAGGGCACTGGCAAAGTCCTCCTGCTGCTACTTTTCATTCGTGAAAGCTGTCATAAATCCGTGTCCACTGATCCACTCGCATTTGGCATAAGGGTTGGTAGATTATTTATTGAAGGGATTTCTGTCATACTGGGATTAAGATGTCCTAAAAATTCCCAAGTGGGCAATTCATCACAACACAATTTAGAGAGCCACAATAGACCTCGGTAACAAAGTGGAAGTGAGTGATAGGTGAACCAAAACCCCCAGCTTGATCTAAAGAAAGCAGACAACATATACCAATGGTGTCAATCAAACTGTCTCCTGAACGGCCTCATGAATATGAAATAGGGAACAAACAGATTGGTTTTTCTTTCCTCGTTCCCAACAGTTATAAGAAGATATTCCAGCACTAATGAGCTCATTTCTGTATATACGCCAGGTAAAGTTCTATCTCTAATTTTTTCTTACAGTCAAAGAAACAAAACCAGGCATTGTTTCTGACATAAGGGAGGTCGTGGAATGTTTCTCTGTTGCCAAATTTCTCCCTCCGTAGCCCGCTGCCCCACCTGTGCACTGTGTGAACCAAAAAACACCTCGCCTCTTTCTTTCTAAAAATCAACAAACTAAAGTACATTTTTAGCACTTTCAGACCAACATTTACAACACAATCTAAAAACATCCTCAATGTAAGTATGAATCTTAAATCATCATGTTAATCTTTGAATTAAAAAAAAAAAAAAGCTTCCAACTATAAAGCAAATGGCCTTATGTACCAGCATTCTTTTGAGATCAGCAATTAACTTAAGACAAAATTTCTCAACTTAAATATAAAACCAATTTTTCACAGATGCTAATATAAAATGATGATAACAAGAACCTGCTTAGGACATAGCATGTACTATGCAAATATTGTCATACAAATGAATAATCAAAAAGATCATTAGTACTGGGTTCATTGTTTTGCTTGTTAACTTGAGTTCAAAAATAGCTCTCTTTAAAATGACACCAGATATGCAATAGTTTGAAGCTTTAAGTCTCATTTTATTTGAAGTATTCCTCATCTCCTGTATCTATTACTTGGACAGATACATTTTTGCCCATGTTAACAACTATATAATCTGGGTCTTAACAATGGATGATTAGACCTAGTTTATAGATTTTTTAAAATGTAATGTTATACTAAATCCTAAAATTGATGGCATCTCAGATTTAAAAAAAAATTAGTGAGGGGCACCTGGGTGGCTCAGTGGGTTAAGCCTCTGCCTTTGGCTCAGGCCATGATCTCAGAGTCCTGGGATAGAGCCCCACATCAGGCTCTCTGCTCCCTGCCCCCTGCCTCTCTGTCTATTTGTGATCTCTCTCTCTCTGTCAAATAAATAAGTAAAATCTTAAAAAATAATAAAAGTAAAAATAAAAAAAAATTAGTGAAACCATATTTCCCTGCTGTTATTCTTATCTCCAAGCATGTTAATTATCTCTAGCATCCATTGTAATACTAACCACTAATTTTCCTGCATTATGCCTTGGCCTGTATGCTTTGTCTTCTCAATGGGACTGTGAGCTTCTCAGAGCAGAGACTAATTCTTATATTCCTTTTTGACCCACTAATGCCTTACACAATACTGGCACATACAGTCCTTCTATATGTAACCAACCAAACAGTTAATGAGATTAGTGTGCAGCATGGAAACTTGCCTTTCTGTCCCAGCTTTCTGGGGATTTCTTGGTCTTAGATCACCACAACCTCTTATCCTTCCTGCATCTACACCACTTTATAAATTGGCACATGATGTGGACTGAATGTTTGTGCCCCCCCCAGAAAATTTATGCTGAAATCCTAATCCCCAAAATGAAGGCATCTGACTTGAGGCCTTGGGGAGGTAATTAGCTCCTGAAGGTAGAGCCACCATAAATGGGATTACTGCTCTTACAAAAGAAACCCCAGAGAGCTCTCTTGCTTATTTTCCACTTCATAAGGAAAAACGAAGTCAGCTATAGGTAACCCGGAAGAGAGCTCTCAACCAGAATCCAAGCACGCTGACATCCTGATCTCAGACTTCCAGCGTCAGAACGGTCAAAAACAAATCTCTGGGGACTCCTGGGTGGCTCAGCTTGTTGGACAACTGCCTTCGGCTCAGGTCATAATCCCGGAGTCCTGGGATCGAGTCCCGCATCAGGCTCCCAGCTCCATGGGGAGTCTGCTTCTCTCTCTGACTTTCTCCTCGCTCATGCTCTCTCTCACAGTCTCTCTCAAATAAATAAAAGTGAAATCTTTAAAAAAAAAAAAAGAAAAAGAAAAAGAAAATCTCTGTTGTTCATTAGCCACATAGACTGGTATTTTGTTGCATATCAATATCCTCAGGGCTTCCCTAACTTAAAAAATAAGTGGTGTTCTTTTCCTTATGTAGCAATGGCTAGCTCACACGTATATGAGAGTTGAATGAGTTAATGGTTGTCATATGCTAAGTAAAACATCTATCATACCCAAAGCACTGGATAAATGGGCATTATCACCAGTATTAGGTACTAATAATGCAACTTCTCATGCATGAGTAACATAATGAGGGGCATTTGGTCAAACAGCACATACCTATTCTTTCACAGAATGATAATTAAAGAAATGGAATACAGTCCAATTTATAACAACACTGCACATAGGTTTTCTCTTGTACAGAAATGCGAAGTTATTTTACCACAATATGGGAAAAGAAAAAAGTAAATATCAGGGAATTACAGAATTAATTTTCTAAATAAATTAATTATGTATGTATCTGTCTGCTGCTTATTTTCAAAGAAGTTGAGCATCTGTTCATTGTTAATTTTCAAAGAAGTTGAGCTCAAAGAACTTGTATAAGTAAGTATGGATTAGGGAAAAGACGATACTGGTAGGACTGAGATCTGTTGGTTAAAAGAATGTTAGGTTAAGACAATAACTGTTGACAAAACTTTATAGATAATTTGCCAATTTACTTCAAAGAGATAAATTTCCATTCCTTTTTAGAGAGATGTGCATAGCAATTCGAAGATATTGTCTGGCCCCATGCAATGCTCTCAGAATTCATAGTGAAGGTATAAATATGCCTCCCTAGTGCGGTTCCAGTCAGATCCTTGTCGGGGAGATGTTTTACTTCCAATTTTATCTGTAACAGACAAAGCTAAACCTCAGTACAACTATTCTTCCTTGAGGTTTCTAAAATAAATAAATACATAAATACAATAACTGCAATCTCGGTCAATTTTATCTTTGGTTTTCTGAACAAAGAGGACTGGAGAAAACAGTAAATGCGGAGAATCATTCTTTGAACAACTTTCTTGGTTGGAATGAATAGGGATTCTTCATTCTTCCTCCTCAAATGGTCATTTGAGCAACTTCACAACTCTGGTTTTTCTCTAATATCAGGCTTAGTTTGCTATAGCTTTCCTAAGTGAGACCTCTTATCTACTACCTTCTCTGTTGTGTGGATTGCTTAGGAGGCTGGTTGATATCAGAAGACTACAGACATACTGATAAAAGTCACCATAAAAAGAAGAAATAGCTCTGGGAAAATAGTAATAACACTGAATTATCAGGTCTCCCGAACAGTCTGGAAGACGAGACTTCCTTTGTGCTAGAGTGGAAGTTGAGAATGTCTCTCCTAGGCTTTATAACCACAGAAGCAGTAATTTTTAACCTTCGCCTGTGACATTGGAAATAAAGGGTCATACAAGCTGGGCACTGGAGACCGAGTTTAGATTCCTGGATGGGTCTGTTCAAGGTTACAGGAACTATGGCTAAGTCCCAGGATGGAAGGCAGACAACCAGCCTCTGTGGTTGGAAACATGGATTTCTGTAGAACTATCACTAACAGCCAGCTCCACATAAATTATCTAGGCACTTAAAATGTCCATTCTCTTTGAGCTAGAAATTTCTCCTGTTCCCAGGAAAAAATTCATTTGGGGAGGAGGGAGCATAAAGATGTTCAACAGAATTGTCTCACCATTCTCCTGCTGTTTCCTTTATTCCTACATGAAAATTGTGAAATAATACAAAATTACTCAGTACCCGTTCCCTTAATGAATGGAACAATTACTTATGTCTTAGAATCAGTAGAACAGTAATAATATGTGTAGTAGAAAACATTTACTGAGATTTCTGTGTGCCAGGCACTGAGCTAAGAGGTTTCCAAGAATTATCCACAGGATGTGATCTTCACAAAAGTTCTATTAGATACAATTTTTATAAAACATTTCTATTTGTTGATATGTTTTTATTTACTCTGTCCACAGCATCTCATCTTTGATACCACCTCAATTTTTGTTGTGGGGCTACCTCTCCCCCTTTCTCAATCAATCCATTTGTTTGGGGTTGGAGGGGAGTGCGGTGTTATATAATGGGTTGTAACCAGGCCTAGTGGACACTCCATCACTGTGACCAGAGTGGAGGATGCAGGAAAAGACAAGGGCCCTAAGGAGGGTGTCTAACACCAGCAAATAAAAAGACAGGATGACCAGTTCAATTTTAATTTCAGATATACAACAAATCATTTCTTAGTGTAAGCATATTCCATGCAATGTTTGGGTCATAATTAAAAAAAAAAATGATTCATTGCTTATTTGAAATTCAAATATATTCAAATTTTATCTAAAAATCCTACAAGGAGAGATGGCAAGATTCCGGCCAGCACTTATATTAAACAATTGGATGGAAGGCACTTCACATTTTTTCCATAATTGCTAAATTTGTAGGACAGACGCCCAGAGCTGCTGGCTGCCATCTTTTGTTCACTGGGGTAAGTCTGTCTGTGAATGAAGCCCTCACAGATTCAAGCAGAGATACCATCCTAATGATATCATTGGAACTCCTGGATCCATGAAGGCCTCTCGACTTAGGATTGGCACAATTCAAAGTTACTGTGCCAGGGTACTCCATTCTTTATTCTTCTTTCTTTTCTTTTTTTTTCTTTTAAAACACGAGTTTGGCTTATATCACATAAAACTGAAACATTCTCACCTAACCCGTCATTATTATTCCCATAAGTAAAGACACAGGTATCCTTGTATTCTTTTTGGTAGATTTAAGGTCTCAGCAAGTATGTGATAGAACTGAGATTTAAAACATGTAAGTCTGTATTTCCTTTTTTTTTCTCTCTCTTAAGTAGGCTCCATGACCAATGTGAGGCTTGAACTTACGACCTGAGACCAAGATCCACATGCTCTATTGACTGAATCAACCAGACGCCCCACAGTCCTACTTCTTGAGCAACATTCTAGACTGTCTTGTTAAAAGACAAATAGTTCTTTAGAAAATTGCAAAGAGTCCTTCAAAAAACATATTTACCCATACATGCTAAAAGAAAGACACGCTTGAGTCTCTTGTAGCTGACAGAATGGAGAATCCCATAGGTATACGCATACGGCTCATATATGTACAGGCAAATTTATACCTCTAAGTAACACAGAAGAAACATCTCTCCGTTCTCAGCTGGTCCTACTTCTATACGACTATATTCTTGCACTTCAAACCACTTGGCAGACTTGAAATCCAAGCTCATTAAAAACCAAACCCCAAAAACAAAACCTGTTCACAATTAAAGTTATAAAAGAAGATACATCTAAAATTTACACATCTAAAATTTGATCATGTCACCTTCCTGCTTACAGGCAAAGTATACTTTCCCCGTGTTTACATGTAAGAATTTTCATGATCTTGCCATGGCCTACTGCTCTATCCTTATCTCTTGTCAATCTCTAAGTGCACCTGCTGATTCATCATGATGAACCTCTGGCAGTTCTGTACCTGATCCAAGTTGGATTTTTTTTTCTTTTTTTTTTTTTTTGGACTTCCAAATGGCCTATGCTGTTCTGTGTATGTACCTGGAATACCCTGCTGGCATCTTCTCCTCTTTCTCCACTTGAAAAGGAAACAAATGTATCTCCTCTGAGAAAGCCTTTCTTGATCCGTCACCACCAGATCACTGGTGGGACAATGTTCTTCTGTTTCTGATAGAACTCGAGGGATAGGATGCCTCTTTCATGCTGTATTTACCCCTCATCACACGCTAATGCAGACTCTCTCCCTGAAGAGGCCTAGCTGTGGGCAAGGTGGCTTTCTTGGTCTGAGTGCCACCAACTGTCAAGTTTCCTAGCAGCTGAGAGAATAAGGGCTTCCATCCTAAAGGGGGGCTCCAAGTGAGGGTTTACGTGGGGCTAACGGAGCACACGTGTCCAGTCTGGAAGTTAAAGGGGCCTGGAATGAAACCACATCATCAGAGATCAGACCAAATACTCTATCCTGGGATCGAGCCCCGCATCGGGCTCTCTGCTCAGCAGGGAGCCTGCTTCTCCCTCTCTCTCTGCCTGCCTCCCTGCCTACTTGTGATTTCTGCCAAATAAATAAATAAAATCTTCAAAAAGAAATTCTATGATTTATAAAAATGAGGGGCATCTGGTTGGTTCAGTCTGTAGAACATGTGACTCTTAATCTCCGGGTCATGAGTTCAAGCCTCACAGTGGAGGTAGAGATTACTTGGGGAAAAAAAAACAAAAAACCACCTCAATAGAATAACGAACATAGTCAATGCATCCATTTAAAAGGAAAAACAGCATAAATAACTGTAGCAAATTCAGTGTACATACAGTGGTTCTGTTCACAATACATCAAAATTACTCCTTATAGCAAGTTATGTATCAAGAAAATCAATTAATTCTTAGGGCCTTAATAATCTAGTAAGTGAGGGGTGCCTGGTAAGCTCCGTCAGTCAAGCATGTGACTCTAAACTCAGGGTCGTGGGTATGAGACCCATATTGGGTATAGAAATTACTTAAAATTAAAATCTTTAAAATAATAATTATTATTATAATAATAATAACCTAGTAAGCTAAAAAGCATCCATAAACTTCAAAAGGGTATAACTATTATGAAGCAATTCAAACAATAGAATTTGTAACTCCAGCTTTATCAACAGTTTCTTTCTTTCAGAGAAATATCACTTAAGTCTGCATTCCAAAGACAATTAATTTAAAGAAAGCTTTCATAAAAAGCAGTTACCTGTATAATAGAATCACAGTAGCAAGCAGAATTTCTGATAGTTTTGTTCTAAATACATCAAGAATCTTAGCCCCAGCATTTATATTTCACATTCCATGAAAAGAAATATTAGTTTCTCAGAATGTTTTAGCAATAAATGATACAATATAAAATAAAATTAATGTCTACTATAATTCATGTACAATCGTCTATAGCTATTTTAAAAAACTCACTGTTAAGCCTTTTCATTTATCCAGTATGTCCTATATAGTAAGCACTTAAAATAATTTTAATTCATTAATACTTCATTAAAATCCAGTGTCACAGTCTTTAAATTACCTTATATTTCTTCTTCACCATGAATTCTTCTTTTATGCCAAAATCACTTAACAGCAATCATTTTCTTAAAGCACTAAACCCAAAATTTCTTCCACCTAAAAATGTTTCTTTGGGGGTGGCTGGGTAGTACAGTGGTTAAGCATCCAACTCGATTTCAACTCAAGGCATCCCGGGGTCCTGGAATCAAGCCCCCACCCCAGCCTCCACATTCAGCAGGGAGTCTGCTTGAGATTCTCTCTCCCTCTCCTGCTCACGCTCTCTCTCTCTTTCAAATAAATAAATAAATCTTTCTTAAAAAAGGTTTTTCTGATTAATACTGTTATAATTTTTATATCTTTTCTTCATCATTGGGTACATTTACTGATAGGTAATGAAAAATTCTGTACGAGCTAAACACTGCCTAAGTACAATTTAATCAGACATAAAAATAGCAAACAAACAAATCTTACCGCATCTTCCAAAAAAATTGTCAGCCATTTTGCCTCAAATTGAGATTTTTCAGCTTAATAGAGCACTTTCTCACTTAAATCATAGGTTACTTGGCCATATTGACTAACTATGAAACTATGATTCTTCATTGTTTAGTATGTACTATACTCAAAATGAAGAGGTATTATATCATCACCTTCAAAAAGTAGACCTTTCAGGGCACCTGGAAATCTCGGTTGGTTAAGCAACTGCCTTCAGCTCAGGTCGTGATCCCAGGGTCCTGAGATGGAGCCAGCCCTGTGTCAGTGAAGGGGGTGGGGGGGGGGGGGGTCGTCCCTGCTCAGCAGGGAGTCTGTTTTCCCTCTCCCTCTGCCACTCCCTCCCCATTTGTGCACTCTCTTTCTCTCACTCTCCCTCTCAAATAAATAAAATCTTTTATAAAAGCTAAACAAAAAATTTTAAGTAGACCTTTCTATGCTATAGAGTTATATAGCTTCAAATATACTGAATCATGCCACATACAGAGCTTTGGACATAGGCAAGAACATTTTTTAAAGCATCGCAAACGAATGCTGTGGTTGAAATAATTTTTCATACACAGGATGTCAGTTCAGGACCAATTTGAGGAGATGTTCCCAGTCTAGAATAATCGAATAGAAAGGTCAGAAGGAAACCACAGAGTCCACCAAAATGGAGATCAGGAAACTATTGCTTGTCTTGAACACAGGCAATTTATTACAAAGCACTGATGTACTCAATTTGGCCTAGCATATTTTAAAAGTAATAGATGGCTTCTCTTTTTTCCTTTTATTCTCCTGACATTCATGCCTCTTTTTGTTTCCAAATATTTCTTACATTGTTTAAATTTCTCAGCACAAAAACCAAATTTTTCAGACAGACTAATAACAGTAGAATATGAAGCCGTTTATCAAAATCAGTTTGGTTTGCTGTATACATATTCATGAGATATTTCATTGTAAATATTCTGAACTTTCCTTCCCGAAAATTAAACTACTGATTTATTCTTCCTTCTATAAAACATTCTGGAACTCAAAGCATCACAATAAGACAATTTACTCCTAAGAATGGCTTCACTTTTGTCAAATATTTTAGCTATGCAAAGACCAGACTTCTGGCAAAATCAAGTAAGGAGAGTACAATGAATCCAAAAGTAAGCAAAAGGAGATGATGTTCCAAATAGGGAAAAATGTCCATAAATAGGCAACGAAATGGGGGTGCCTGAGTGGCTCCAGCAATTCAGCATCTGACTCCTGATTTCAGCTCAGGTCGTGATCTCAGGGTCGTGAGATCCAGGAGTGGAAAATACTTAAGATTCTTTTACTCGCTCTTTCCCTTTGCCCCTACCACCCCCTGCTCACCACACTCTCTCTTTCTTAAAAAAGAAAGAAAGAAAACAAGCAACTAAAAAACTAGTAAATAAATCTAATGAACAAAAACCAAAACAAAGCGAATAAATAGCTAGAGACTCAAAACCTCTTCATCTTCAAACTGGCCATAAACCTAAGTGAGTATCACTAAAAGTTTAGGTAGCTGTACTACAGAAGGAAAGAAGGAAGGAAGGAAGGAAAAGACAGGAAGGAAAGGGCGTAGGTGGGAAAAAAGAAGAAGGAATGGGTGGAGAGAGAGAGAAAGGAAAAGGAATGGCAAGGAGGGAAGGAAGAGAGGAATGAAAAAAAGGAAGATAAGAGGAATTCTGGGGACTTCAACAACTACTGTATTTTCTACAAAGATGATGTTGAAGACATATCAAGTTACATTATATGATATCCTTTTTATGCCAAATCAGTGGGAAAATAGCTCAGTCACGTCCTACATAAAGTGCGACCTCCCTTCTCTTCATGATGTCTGACTTTCTCCATTAACAACAGAAGCCCACATTCCTTTATTCCTATCACCCACCTGCCTGGCCTAGCTTGTGAGTGATTTTTAATTTACTCCTCTCAACCACCTCTTCTCTGACTCTTTTAAACAATATACTTTGAATTAATCTCAAGTCACGCACACAGGTGACAGCAATCTGAAGCTGTAAGATCTAAACTAGGAAGCTAATCAGAACATGGAGAAATCAAGATTTGTACTTGACGTTACATTTATGTCTGTTCCATCTTGTTTTCTTGTTTTGTTTGGTTTGGTTTTGTAAATATCAGGAAAAAGACTATGTCTCTGACATAAAGAACTTGCAGAGCTGGGTTCAAATAAACTAGATACAACATTTCCAAATTCAACCCAAAAATTATTCAAAGGAAAATTAAACAGAGGCAGGAAATTCCATTTCAGGATATAGATGCAACTGCACTGGTCTTACTGCAGCTATTAGATTATTGCCAATCAAGATCTGCCAAGCTATGGTGAAAGTTCACACACATACACAAACAGAAATAATATTTTTATCATGAGAGTGACCAGATGTCCATCTTACTAATTTCAAGTAAAAGAAACACAAAAATAAACTTCAAAGCTATTAAAATTCAGAATAGTTTCAGGGGCAAAAATAGCACTAACCAGGATGCCAGGGTGGCTCAGTCATTAAGCAGCTGCCTTCAACTCAGATCATGATCCCAGCATCCTGGGATCGAGTCCCGCATCGACTCAGATCATGATCCCAGCATCCTGGGATCGAGTCCCGCATCGACTCAGATCATGATCCCAGCATCCTGGGATCGAGTCCCGCATCAGGCTCCTTGCTCAGCAGGGAGCCTGCTTCTCCCTCTGCCTCTGCCTGCCACTCTGTCTGCCTGTGCTCACTCTCTCTGACAAATAAATAAATAAAATCTTAAAAAAAAAAAAAAAGAAAAAATATCACTAATCACTCCTCCTGAAAACTTTTCCCATTCTCTCTTCATCACTATTGCCACCCTCATCACCAGTGTCACTACAGACAACAAGTATTACTTTCGTTTTCTCCATCACGGCTGAGAAACAGCACAACACACATCCAGCTCAGTCTCATACGTTTACTGCCATTCGGTAGAAAGTGAGCTATTTTTCTCAAGAAATGTCAGGCTGTTCAAGTGGTTTATTTATGCCATGAGGCGACTGAAATCCATAACAGTTACATATTTTGGATTTTTT
Organism: Mustela erminea; assembly: GCF_009829155.1. Classification (NCBI taxonomy): domain Eukaryota; kingdom Metazoa; phylum Chordata; class Mammalia; order Carnivora; family Mustelidae; genus Mustela; species Mustela erminea. The sequence continues at coordinate 80,419,682 of NC_045624.1, read as the reverse complement.
AAAGAACATTTTTATACCATGAAAATAAGGAAATCAGCCCATAAATTGGAGAAAGGAGCCTGGGTAGCAAAGTTTTGCCTCAATGGTCTTCATGGGATCCTCCATTTCAGGACAGATACTTTCCCTCCTGTGGTGTGGATAATTCACTGTAAATTGTAAGCACTTAACAAAGAGATATTTTTGGAACGTATTCATTTGTAAAATCACAATGGTATAACCCAAGGAACTTAAAATTGTTTGAGGTAGTTGCCTAATAAACACCTAAAAAAAAAAAAAGAAGTGTTTTTGGAGGGCAAAGTCTTAGAAGACAGAGACCTATACAGACTATAATCACATGGATAAAAGTAATATAGGTCAAATGTTCATGATTTAGTAAAAAAAAGTATTTGCTAACTTTATTATTGGCAATCATATTAGAATTAGCATACTTCACAAAATTATTTTATAGATTTTTTAATTTAGAAAAGAGAAAACGTGGTTATGAGGAGAAAATGTATTTATTTTTTTTCAATTTTCTGTAGGGCTTACATGAAGGCATCAGGATCCCTTCCATGTTTATAATTATGTTTCCAATGGCAACAGAAAGTCATACATTTTGAGCTATTTAATATTTTTGCTGTTTATGTGTGACTTTTTAAAAAAATTTCCTTATATATTTTTTAAGATTTTATTTATTTATTTGAGAGAGAGAGAGAGAGAGATAGCCAGAGAGAGCACAAGCAGGATGAAAGCAGGTACCCTGCCTTAGGGCTTGATCCCAGGACCCTGCAAACCACTCAGGGGCCCCCACGAGTGATTTTAATGTATAACAATTAAAAGATTATCTATTATGTATGGTATTTATTTTAAATAAAGAACTGTAGCTAAAAGTCTAGGTGACATTAAGTTAGGTTTTAATATTTCAGAAATATTTTCAAGGAAAGTTGTTTTCTGGGACATCTAGGTGGCTCAGTCACTTAGTCATCTGCCCTCCACTCAGATCATGATCTCAAAGAGTCCTGGGATCAAGTCCCACATAGGTCTCCTTGCTCAGCGGGGAACCTGCTTCTCCCTCTGCGTGCCCCTCTCTCTCTCTCTCCATCTTTCTCTGGAAAATAAATACATAAAAAAAAATTTTTTTTTTAGACATTAAGTCATTTCGGGGATCTGGGTGGCACAGTCATTAAGCATCTGCCTTGGACTCAGGTCGTAATCCCAGGGTCCTGGGACCAAGACCCTCACCAGGCTCCCTGCTCTGCAGGGAGCCTGCTTCTCCCTCTCCCTCTGCCCCTGCTGTGCTCCCTCTCTCCCTGTGTCTCTCTGTCAAATAAATAAATAAATAAAATCTTTTTTTTTTTAAGTCATTTTCTTTGGACTAAAAAGAAGATATTTTTATAGTTTTCTCACTGTCAATTTTTATACACAAGAAAATGGTCAGAAAAGAGTAATTTTAAATCTATTCATACTTAAATAAAAATTACAAACTTGATCCTTAAATTCCAACTATATTTTAGCTATGAAAATACCTGAGCAACTTTCTCATCTACGCGTTATGATTTCCCTAGATCTTATTCTAATTTAAACATTTTAAAAATCAATAGTAAAGGTACCTACGAAAGAATATCCACGCAAAAATACTTCAGACATTGAAGAAAATCCACAACGTTGCCAATGGAGTTTCACGTGTAGAATCTTTATGAAATGATTATAATTTTTCCTTTTCGTGACATAAAGATTCATGTAGGTTTCTCAACTGGTTTCTTTTTTAAAAACAGAAAGAATGGGGGATTCCTGGCTGGCTTAGTCAGTTAAGCCTCAGACCCTTGGTTCCGACTCCAGTTATGATCTCAGGGCTGTGCGCTGGATGGAGCCACATGTCTGGCTCCGTGCTCAGTGAGGGATCTGCTTGAGGTTCTCTGCCTCTCCCTCTCTCTCCCCCTCTTCTCTCTTCCCTGCTCGCAATCACTCTCTCTCTCTCTCTCTCTAAATCAATGAATAAGTAAAATCTTAAAAAATATATACAAAGCATGGTTTCTGGGAATGGCAGAAACCAGTCATAAATGAAAAGCCTACAAAAGCACACTAGTTAGTTTGGGGTACTATGTGTTATAAATTATCACAGACTGGGTGGCTTAAACAACAAATATTTGAAGTCTGGAAGTCTAGCACTTTGAAATCAGGGTGCCTGCCTCGATGGGTTCTCAGTGAAGGCCCACTGTCTGGTTACGTCCTCACATGGCCGTTACTGGATTCCATGGGTCCTGTTCTTTTTACAAGGTCATGAATACTATCACGAAGGCTCTTGATCTCCTCATGACCTCCTCTCACCCTCATCCCCTCCCGAAAGCCCCACCTGCAAATACCATCACACTGGGGGTCAGAGTTTCAATATATGAATTTGGGGGGAACAAACATCCAATTCATAACAATAGGATTTGGAGTGCCAAAACTTTGTTTCCACCTCCCAGCAGAGATCACAGAGTATCCCTTAGTCTTGTGTATTTGTTAAAATCTACACAGAGTTCCAGGGATTTGTTGTCTTAGCAATACCAAGAAGAGTCTGAAAAGAAAATTCTTCCTGAGAACTTCATATTACAGGTCTGATACAAATCAAGAGTGATACTCATTGCTGTAAAAATCCACAAGATGCAGATTTTGTATTCGAGTATCAATGTAAAACTACTTTTAAAAATTAGCTGTCTAGATTTAAAGGAATCTTTATTGTGTTTTGTTGAAGTCAGTGCACATCCTTATGTCAAGGACAACAATTTTTTATACCAGGTATTTCTCGAGAGGTTTAATGACCTCTTTAGACTCTTAAAAATTACTGAGGACCCCAAACAGTTTTCTGTATTTGGGTTGTTGTCTATTAATATTTACCGCAATTTAAATTAAACAGAAATTTTTACATCATTATCTATTCATCCACTTAATAAAAAATAATAATTCTACTAGTAATTAAATGAATCTTTAATGAAAAATAGTTTTTAAAACAGTAAGAAGAATGGAAGAAGTATGTAGTTTGAAAACAAAGGAATATTTTAATAGTCTTTATTAATAATGGTGGATAATCCTTTGTGATAACTGCACTAAAAATGAACAAGTGGACATTTCTTAGTTTCTTAAAGATTAGTGCATAGTGGGGGGCACCTGGGTGGCTCAGTCAGTTAAGCATCTGCCTTCAGCTCGGGTCATGATCCCAAGGAGACCCACACTGGGCTCCTTGCTTAGCAGGGAGCCTGCTTCTCCCTCTCCCTCTGCTCCTTCCTCTGCTTGTATTCTCTCTCTCTAAGTAATTAAATAAAATCTTAATAAAAAAAAAAGAAAGAAAAGATTAGTGCATTGTGGAATCTGAAATCCTACCAATGAACTTTTCATTCTTGCTAAATTAAACCCTTTTGGTCTGTCTTGCACATAGGATGTATCCTTTACCAATGCATGATTTATACCTTACAGACCCTCTGAATGGGTTCTGTAGACTTCTAGATGTCTCTAGACCATACTTTGAGAACCAATGTGCTTGAGTATTTTAATGTAGATGACTTATAAAACATTGCTACATTATACACACACCAAATAAATATTATGTTTCAGGATTTAAATTACACATAAGACTCACTCCTAATGCCTTTTCTGCAACAAATTCTCAAGGATTCTATAAGAGCTAACACAGGGCCTTGGATTTCCAACCTCAGAGTGAAGCAACTAATAAAAATATTAGTTTACTACAAATTCAAGTGGTATATTAAAATGGCTTCAAGACTAGTTAAGATATAGGATATTTTAAATAATGGCACTTGTAAAGTCAAGAGCCATGATTTTGATATAAAGAAAAACTCCTATAGTCTGAAAGCTGAGCAGTTTGGGATGAAGAACAGCCCACCAGATGCAATGAAATGAAAATAAGAGGTTCCTATTAATCTACGTATAATGGGTTTTTTACCAGTAGATGAGGAATCCCAACCTCCATGCAGAAGTTAATACCATCTCTTTGGGTGCCAGAAGAGTATCATTGAAAAATGAGCAAATGAGGATTCTGATGGGGGACGGAAAGAGATCAGACAAACTGTTTGCAAAATCAAAAGCAGCAGCCCACAGATGCAGCTCAAATCAGACAGCAGAACGTGGAAGGGCCCAAGAGAGTTACTGCCACATGGTAGGGATTCAGAAAACACTCAGTCAGGAATGAAACTTCTTGGAAGGGACTTCCAAGAGAATAATGACCAGAAGCTGATATGATTCATGATGGGTTGAGATCTGGGTGGCCAGAACAAGCTCTCCAAGACTACAGATAGGTTGATACACACCTGTAACTGCAGTCAGATACACCTGTGACTGCATTCGTGTGGCTCTCCATACTGAAGAATGACGACTTTTTTATTCCACGGTCAAGACAACTTTTCAATTGTGTCCAAGTTTAACGGAAGCAATGTTCTATCACAAATGCATTCTCCTGGGTGAAGATTTCCCTGGCATCCTCAAGACACATAACCGATTACTTACTGCTTCCTAAACTTAAAATAGAAACTTAATCTTTTTCTTTGATATAGGTCATTATCATTTATTATACAGCTAAACTCTTGTAAGTAGGTATGTCTTATTAATTGTTTATCCCAAGTAGCTAATATAGTACCTGCCACATACTAAGTATTAGATAACTGTAGCAATTATTTATTCAATAAATAAATACCCAATTAAAAGTTAAAAGTTGTTTCAGGGTTTTTTGTTCTTGTTATTTTTTGGTTTTGTACTTTCCTTCTAGTGTTGTTGTTGTTTTTTTTTTTTTAAATGCTAAATTACTGCTCATCTTGTTTCAAAATAAGTTTTAAATTTCCCTTTTTTTTCTTTTATCTTCAATGCATTGGATCTCAAAATTAAAACTCCAAAGCCTCAGCAGAAAGACAGAAGGGAGTACAGAGGAGGAAATAAATGAAAAGAAAAAACTCTAAAACCTACTACACAACCTCTTGTAGATTCTCCTCAATCTACCATCCTTACAACCTTTATCCCCGAGGTACCCACTGGGCTGGAATTTATAGTATGTGTGCAAAAAGAAAGTTTAAACGCCGCCGGGTACTGATTGATGTGCTGTATTTGTAATTTTTCTTTTTGTCTTCTATTTTCAGCTCCAGAAAGAGCATCATGCTATCTTTCCACTTCAAATGCATGACCTTGGGCAAACCATTTCTCTAAATGGTAATAATATTTTCACTTTTGGGCTGTTGGGTGGATTTGGCAATATGTATGGAAAGCACTGGGCTCGTGGTAGGTATTTAATATATTATCAGGCCTTTTTCTACACCTTCAACCATTATCAGGCTAGCCCCAGACACCATCCTTTCTAACTGAAGCCACGGCAACAGTTCCTAAATAACCTTCTTCGTTCCATGCGGGGCCCCCATGCTCCACACAGCAACCACAGTGAGGTTTCCTACAATGTGAATCACATACATCACCCTGTTGCTCCATCCGGTGACTCCCTGTACCTGCTAGGGCTGACACGACACACGTGTCACGACACACGACACATCCACCCGCCAATCTCAATGCTCAGTTTGACATTCCTACCCCTGGCCTCCAAGTGGATCCTTGAACACGCCAAGCACACTCTGGCTTTGGAGTCTTGCTATACCTGAAAACCCAATGCCTGGAGGGCTCATCTGTTCACTTCTCATACTTGACTTCGACTGTCAGCGCCAACATCCCCTCACCGGCTCACCTTAGCAGCCTCTCTTGGCCACACTCCATTAACGCTTCCTTCATTGTTACCTGTCCGGGATCTAAGGAAGTGCCCGGTACATAGTGATCCCCCCAGACTATTTGCTGAATAAATGAATACATTACTGGTAATACTTTCTAAAATTCCCAGGTAGCATGCAGCAGAATTACAAAATCATGGAGAAACATTTTTCCTTACCTTAAATTGAAAAGTAAGAACAGCTTTTATCACCTGGGTGCTTATTTACTATACACAAGGCATTAGGTCATTTGGTCTTCCCACAAAACGTAAAACAGAGGTAGAATCATTGTCCCCATCTGGCAGGTGAAAAAGCCGAGGTTCAGCCAGTTATATAACTGTAACAGTAAATAATGGTCTGGTTTTGAGCTCCAGCATTCCAGATCCAGAAACTACTCACACACTAATTTCCAAAAGGAACTTCCCAACAAAAATAACCTGGTCTCCTCACAACATTCATTTCCTTGTAGGGTTCATAAAATCATTTTGATCTACTGTTACTGTGTGTCATATGATTTGTTACAATTCAAAGAGCATTTTTTCCTGTCATGTTAGGAAGGGTAAGAAATAAGACAGGACTTATTTCTCAGTCAGCCTACACTTGATAGTTCATAGAGGTCTGAGGAGACGTGGATCCCTGTCTTAACAGCAACTGTGTGAACCGCTCCTGTTCATCAATCATGGAGTGGCTGTTTACTCGTCCCCAGGCCACATCTCTCTCCCTGTGGCATCTGGGTCTTCCCCTCAGCAGAGCCAAAATGTGTAACGACAGATGAAATTTCTGCTTCTATTTGGATGTGAAATTCAAATCTAAGTTGGAATGTACCACTGTTGGAAAACAAACTTAGATCACTAATGAGATGCAAAGTTACTGCGTTATAAATCCATCCAGTGTAAAATGACATCAACAACTGACTGTCAGGACAAAAATTAATACTGAGAATTATTCAGAAAGTGTTCCCTTTCTCTCTTAACTTTTACTGTTTTCTCATTTATACATTATATCTTGTCTAAGTGACCTTGTTACTTTGCTGAGAAAGTGGGTTAAATGGAGAAAACAAACTGACAGAAAAAAATGGAAGGAACAGCAAGAATTAGGAGCAGAAGTGTTTATGTAATGTATAACACATGCTACACACCCTGCTGATTATGGAATAAAGTCACTGTGGACACAACTAGGAAATAAGGGAAGAAAATGCTAAGAAAAAAGAAGCAGACTTTTTTTTAAATTTGTGCGCCCCTGAAAAAAGTAGCTGAGTGACTTATCTCCTCTGAACTTCAATAAATTTGTTATAAAATGAAACAAATTGCTAAGATTTGCCTTAACTCAAGTTCACTAAAGAACAGCGCTGACTCTGGGATTCCTGAACCATCCACCGGAATTAGATTCAGAGGTTTCATCAATTTCTAAAAACCATTCACAAAATTTTGTGTATGTATGTATATATCAATTTTTCTATCCCCCACCAATTTTTCAAGGGAATCCATGACTTAACATAGAGGTTTAGAAAAAGACTATTCAATATAATTGTGACAAAAAGTTGATATTTGTATATTCTATATACACACATACACATATATATGGAAGAACATTGTTAAGACATGCAATCAAGCATTTCCTTTGGGAAATTACCATTCTACATAAAGGAAGGTCAACCCTCCCTCTATCAGAGGACAGCTTCTAAACTGTTGGCTTTACCAACGTGTTTAGTATACAGAGGTGTTCCTTCTGATACTTATTCTCTTTTAACATGAGGTTATTTCTAAAATGGGTTTTAATTGACTACCTAAGCATATTAATTAAGGCTGTCCATGTAAATGGAGACTTGGGATAAGACTAAGGTCTTTAAAGAAACTAAATGCTAATCATATTATTGTTCACACATCAATCAAAATAAAACCAATTTCAAAATGTAAAATATGTATTAGGAAACCCAACATAATTCTCCTTTAACGTGGTTTTAATACCAAATATGAAACTAGTATTTCTTTAATGTGTCCCAGGTAGTTAGTTTTTTTGTTGGCTTAGAGGCAATCAGCTTTTCTCTGACATCTTCTGCAAAGCACAGGTGAGTAACAGTCTCACTGATGGACAAGTAACTTTCTTAAAACAAAGATGCAATGATTCACAGAAATGCTTATAGCTGAAAATACCATCACCAACATGACCACAGCCACGTCATTTATTGAAGGCTGACTCACACTCTGCTAGGCTTTTCATTTTCTCATTTGTCCTCACAACAACCCTTCAAGAGAGAGATTGAACTGCATCTTAGATGAGGTAAGCAAGTATTACCGAGACCTTCTTTCTGAGATGAAGGTTCTTCCTATTGCCCATTCTTTTCACTGAAAGGGAAGAACTGATTTGACTTCTCAGGCAGGTGTGCAGGCTCTGAGACATTGTCATCCTGCTAGCATACTGGCTCTTCAGACAGATCGATTAAAAAGCAATTGAGTTACAGGACCAACGAAGTAGGTTTCCTGAGTACAGACGAGGAAGGAACTCACTCAAGCATCCATTACATTAGAAATTAAACAGACCCATAGACCAAAAAAAGCAATTAATACCCTAAAGGAAGAAGAAATACAGGATTCAGAGGCTTAATTCTGTAACTACAGACTCGGAAAGTATCTCTGTATTTTGTACCCCTCAATTAAGCCCCAAATAGCATGTTTTTATATACTACATTATGTGCTGAATATTTTCAACATTCCTTCTAAATGAAGGATCATTTGAGCCAGACACAGTGTTACAGTTCTTACAAGGCCCTCCCTTTGCATTACATAAAATAGATAAATATTCTCTTTTTTATTTGAGCAAGGACAGTGGACAACTTTATACTACTTTGTTACTTTATACCTTCTCAAAATCCACGTTAATAATTAAAAATATATTCTTTAAAAACCGAGGATACAGAGTAACAAAATTGAAAGATGTTGTTACAGAGGTCAATATAGCCTTCAGATATAAATAGTTGAAAAAGTAGTAAAACAGATCCATTCTTCCACTTAGGAGAAGAAATTTATTAATTCTAAATGAGCTACGGAACTTCAGCCTAAAAGAACATGGCACAGGCTAGGAGAAATTGAAAATTAGTCAGCTGAAACTACTGTCAAGGTCTTAAATGACTCACGGAAAAGAACAAAGGGGCTTTAAGACCTGAGATAATGAGTGCAACTGATTTTCTGAAAGGAAAGGAAAATAAACTGTATAAACGACAATGTTGAGAGTTTGCTAGTAATTCTGGGCCAGGCTCTAGGATGATGGGTTTGGAGCCCTTAGAAGATAGAGTCAAACAACAGGCTAGTGACTGGTTAAGCAAGCTATTAAAATCTCTTTCAAGCCTGACATTACAGATGTACCCATAACAGGGACTTGGTTTGGGTTCTTTTGATAAGCATGTTCTTGGAAAGATGACAGGAAATTCACTAGATGAGCGCAGCTTAATAAAAATATCCCATGAAGGCGTACAGCCTGGTGGTTCAGAGCGATTCCTCCAGGCCTCATTCGACCAGCTTCCACTACTTACTCCAGGTCCATAATCCCTCACCTAAAATCTTGAGACCAGACAGTTTAGAATATCCTTTGTTTTTGTTTTGTTTTTTTTAACTTCAGAAAGGAACGATGATGAATATTCTGTATATTATATTAACATTTCCAGCACCTGGTAATCAAACTGAGTGACCTGTTTGAATACTCTCACCAAATAGGACAAATAAAGACTACAGATAGCCTGCCCTTAGTTTAAGTCAGATTCTGTCTCTGTAAATAAGGACTCACATACGTCTATTTGTGTAACTTTAGATAAATTATTAAATTGCTATAGGCATGTTATTTAATTACTATGAGCTCCAGTTTCCTCGTCTTTAAAAGAAAGATAATCATAGCAACTACATCATAGGATCCTGGCAATAATATTAAGATATCTAAAACACTTCATAGAAGACCAGCAACCACCACACAGTCAAACTTTATAGATACGCTGATACAGATATTCATTTTACAACCTTTGCTCTAAACCAGCGGATCTCGACATGAACCACACAGTACAATCACAAGATCTTAAACAACAACAACAACGAATAGCAGTACCTGCGCCCCAGACACATTGCATTCTATGTCTGCAGGTAGGAATAGTACCACGTACGATGTTCAGTCAGATTAGGAACCACTCTCCCAAATATATGGTCACAGAGAATCCAGACATTTTTGTGTGTGCATGTGGCATCTAAAGGCTATTTCTGAACAAACTTACCCTGAAGAAAAGGAATGTCCAATTATTGAACAAGATATGCCTACCACTTCACGTAAATAAACTGTCCTTCCAATATAAATCCCTTACGTAAGTTCAGTAGGTATGGGCTTAGGTTAGGTTAGTTAAGTAGATGTTTTCCCATACCCTGTTACTGTGGGGATAACTGACAGATCACAGGTCTAGCCCCCAAAAGGAAGCCATCAAGACTTCTATCCAAAGTATACTAAATGTGAGACTCTGGCAGAGCACGTCACTTTCCCTGTAGCCTGTCCATTGATTCCATTTCCACATGGTTCTTTCTATGATGACACTGCACAACCAAAACCAAACAGATAGGCTCAGATTGTACAGGACCACAGAACTCTGACCCACAACTTCTGAAGCAACCAACCTGGGAAGCTAAACCACAACTCTGCAGCAACTTGCCTGGAACTAACAGAACTCGGTTTAAGATTGTCAGCTTTTTGTGTTTGTTTGTGTTTGTTCATTTTTGTTTTCACACTGCCTTCTAACTCAGGACAAACTAGAGAAAGCCAATTCTGCTCCCCCAACCAATCACGTCAGACGCCCTGCTTCTCACCAGCCCACAGCCGGCCACACGACATTCCCATGCCAACATCCGCCAACCACAGCACGACTGAAGCCTTCCATTTTTGTCCCCATGCTTTCCCACTGCCCACCTTACCTCTGAGTCTCTGCCCATTGCAAGCAATGGCAGCGGCTAGAGGGAGTTCTGAATAAAGAGCCTCTGCTTTTGCTGGTGGTGATATGATCTTCATTTATTCCCACAAATAGCAGAATAGATGAGGAACATGAATGTTAGGAGGACAGCTCCATCTCCTGTTACATTTTTCCAACGAGTCACTGACTTTGCTAATTTTTAAAGTCTGTGTTCAAGGATAATATTGTAAAAAAAAAAAAAAAAACCTAAGTGTCAAAATCAGCGAATTTTCACACACTGAACACACCTGTGTCATTAGCACGCAGGTGAAAGAAGTTCAGGTAATTGGCAGCCCCCAAACACCCTCTTTTGCTGAGTCTTTCCCCAAAAGAGCAACCTCTGTGTGTGAATACCAGAGCGTAATTTTGCTTTATACTTTACTGACAGGGAATCAGAGAACAGTATCTATATTTGGTGTCCAGTTTCCTTTGCTCAAAGTTATGTTTCAGTTTTCCTTACTTTTGTGGGCTTTCACCACCATGTGACATTCCAGTGTAATAAATGTACCATATTCCAGTCTAATAAATGTACCACAACTTAAGTTCCCATTTCACAACTGATGGGCATTTGGGTTGTTTCTACCTTGAGGCTATTAAAAATAATGCTGCTAAGAGCATTTGACTGCATCTCTTTTGACAATTTACGTATTTCTTCTAGAACATATCTAACCATTAAACCAAAGGCTCATAGTGTATGCGTGTGCTTCAGTTGGATAGAAACAAAAATTATTCTTTAATAATAAAAAAAAAATCATGGTAGGCATGTTATTTGTGCTTAACTAAAGGAGGGAATTTACTATCCAAACAGGCACAGCTCCAACCTTGTATTTTCTATTATGCTAATGTTATTTTCTTTTTTTAAGGATTTTATTTATTTGCCAGAGAGAGAGAGAGAGGGAGAGCACAAGCAGGAGAACCAGCAAGCAGAGGGAGAGCAAGAAGCAAGCTCTCTGCTGAGCAGGGACCCCGATGCAGGACTCGAGCCCAGGACCCTAGGATCATGACCTGAGCCAAAAGCAGACACATAACCAACTGAGCCACCCTAAATAATATTAGCGCCCTGCTAATGTTATTTTTTTAACTATATTTTTTCCTAAGGGAGGAAAAAAAAAAAGAAACCACAGGTATTATGCCAGTTTTATTTCTACAAATATATAGACTATGAAAAATGTAAATTATATCTACTAGAAATATGTATATCTGAGAACACCAGTGTAATAAAAGCATCCTTGGCTTCCTTTTTGTGTCGTATAAAAAGAAAAAAAAGCTGCTTGCATTTTAGGGAGCCTTGAAATTAAGCAGGACAAACTTCTCACTTATGTAAACTGCTTGAGGCAGGACCCGGCTAGATTTGTCTTCATATCCCCTCCATCCGGACCTCAGGTACACAGGAGGCTCTGGCTGAATGTCTGTGGAATAAATGAATCCTCAAAAAGCCATGTCAGCAAACATTCCCCTTGAAATGTTCTTTTAATGAGGTGGTAGGACAGTTGATAAAATTCATTAAATCTGCCTTCCTAGCCCTCCCTTTGTTGTTTGTGCTTCTAGCCCTAAAGCACAGGACTGAGAACATGCAGACAGGCCATGCCCCTCTGTGGGAGGCTGAGAAGGGCCTGAACCAGAAAAGAAAGGAAAGTAAATGTTTACCTTCTACCCCCTCTGCCTCCACAGACTGCTCGTCTATGCATTCACATAGATGCCCTCCAACCCTAAGGCCAGATGAAGCAAGATTCTGCTCCATGTGGTTAGAGCTAGAGTTGCATCCAAGACGGGATAATAGAAAAACACAGGTTAGTCACCAAACCTGGAAGCTTCCAGAAATCATAGCATATTCATAGTTGCTGCTCCATGAACTGCGCTTATAAAAGAAATTACATTTAAATTTTAAAAAAAAATCTTTAAAAAAATGGGGGGGGCACCTGGGTGGCTCAGTGGATTAAGCCTCTGCCTTCTGCTCAGGTCATGATCTCAGGGTCCTGGGATCGAACCCAAGCTACAGAGAACCCTGGGCTCTCTGCTCAGCAAGCAGCCTGCTTCTCCCTCTCTCTCTGCCTGTCTCTCTGCCTACTTGTGATCTCTGTCAAAAAAAAAAAAATCTTAAAAAAAAAAAGTTACATTTACCTTTAAATTTACTAAGACATATTTAGGTCAAATTTCAATGATCTTTTTTGGAGAGAACCAAACACAGACAGAATTCTATGGCAAACATCCTAGGTTTGCAAGATTTTAATATACTACCTTTAAAAAAGGTTACATCCTTGCTGCAGGAAAATACTATGGGAACAGCCCAATGGGGGTCCAAGTCTGTGGGGACTGGCCCTTGAGGACAGTGGGAATGCCCTTTGGTTAGAGGAGAAAATGGGAGAGAATCCGTCATATCCACATAACTCAGAGGGAACAATGATGGGCATAAAAATTCCTACTCTTCTCAAGAACTCTGACAAGAGCTTCGGGTTTCCATGAGATGCACTTCCTGGGGAAAATGAATAAAACGAGCTCGATTGCCCAAAAAAAAAAGGTTACATCGTACAGTAAACAGAAATCAGTGTGCCGGGAAAAATGTTCTTGGTCTAATTAAAAAGCAACTTTTCTTACTTTTCATTCAGTACTCTTTCCCTCTCCCTCCCCACCTCAACTTGTCCTAAAGGTAAAGAACAAAATTATAACATTAAAGGAACATTATCACCCCAAATTCTAACACCTTAGTTCAAGAGATGTTTACATGTTCCTAATTCTTATAAAGTCTTTGTTCAATTATATAATTATAAAACTAACGGTAATCATGATATGCATGATTTGTACTTTTCTCCATGAAACACTGCATACTTAGACAGACACTTCAAAATATTTGTTTTTAGATTATACAGTACTCTACCCATCAGATAAATTCAAATTCTAACTACTCTACTGTTATGTGACATTCAGGCCACAATCTTTTACTATTCCATGTTTGTGACTTCACAGCCTTTTTTCTATTTTTCAAATTATTTCTTGAGGATACATACCCAGCAAAAGGAGTTCAAAGGGAATGAACATATTTATTGTTTCTAAAATAATTTTGTCAGTTTTACAAATTAAACAGTCACAGAATTAAAATATAAAACCAAGTAGCAGATGAAATTAGGATCCCATCCTCATTTAGCCCATTCTCACATCACAATGATAAATGCCATCTACACCACAGAGATTTTTCATCTGGCTAATGCTCTCATAAAATGATGCATATTTCAAAGTAACAAATGTTCATTTCTTTGTATTGCCAACAAGCCAGAAAACCCATCTATTTCCAACAGCAGACTGAGGTAAGATCTCCATGGAGGAAAAAGGAAAAAAGAAAAAAGAAAAAACTAAACAAAAAACTAACTTTTACTGAAAACACATCCAGTGCCACACCTTATGCTACAGACTTTCTCATGTCTCATCTACTTAAAGGCTGACAATTATGTAGTAAATGCTTCTGTTTTTACAAAATTCAGGATAAAGCATAGGCGACATTGTTTCTAATGCAACAGCCCAAAAACACAAGAAAGAAATTAACAAACTAATTACAAAGATGCTTCAAGAGCACTTTCAAGCAGAAGTGTTGGAACATGTAAAATCTGTTAGCTAACTTCTTATGACATACAGTATTTAAGTGGCCACGTAGAAGACAATTTTCTTTTTCCTCGCTGAGGGGGGGAAACCACTTCATAAAGTCTATTTTAGGTGAAATAAGGCATTCTAAAGCATCTTACAGTGAATTCTGTATGGAAGTATGTTTCAAGGCACATTTTTAATTTTGACAGGTCAATATTTTCATGACCAATTCTAGAATTTTGTATAGGTGTCTACAACTTTTTTTTCCTAATTTAACTTACTGTCGAAAATAGTCTACATACAGAAAAGTGTATAAGTCACAACTTGAACAAGGTAAAAGTTCTCTTATTGAGGACTTAAATAGAAAAGACAGAAATTACTAGCTTTCCACAAACATCCCTTGTGCACTAACTTCTAACACCAGAAATGAGTTTTGCCTGCACAGATGTTTTGCAATCTAGCAAAGCTCTGATAAATTTGTTGTGACCTTTATTGAAGTATTCATTTAATTTCTGCTAGCTCTTCCATTTCTTCACTGAAGAGACAAGTTTATCCCATGAGATCACAGAAAGTGAACCTGATGAAAATAGTAATATCAAACTGGCACTGATTGAGACAGACTTTGAATGTCTATCACTGGCACACACTGTACATTATAAGACCCTTATTTCCTCTCTACTCTTAACAACCACATCAAAGCCAAAGAGACTGTTTCACTAAAACAACTCAGAGATAGTAATTATATTTGCATAACATGATTTATTTCTGCTTAGTTCACTACCATCTGTTTTCATATTTTAAGTAGAAAGGTTTATACATAAAACAATCTTACATAATGTTCACATGCTATTTTAAAGAGCAATTGGCCCAAATCCACATTATTTTTTCTATATACATAAAGTTGTTTCCAAAAAGTAGGATGTAAACTCTCCACATCAGTATTTTTTTCAGGAGGAATCATTTAAGTCTTATCACAGTGGTGATAATGAAAATTGCTTGTTCCATTTACAATACATTAAATGAAATATGCATAAAGACATATACTTCCTGATATCAAGTATTTCAATCCCTAAAGAGAATTTAAAACATATACTGAACACAGGAGAAAAAGAAAACAAAAATTTACTTTTTATTAATATTTATTTTCTCTGAAATGGCTCAAGATTCTTTTTCTAATCAAGAGTAAAATAGAATTATGTGAGAAACTAGACAATTATTTTAATAAAAATGTTAGGATTTAATTACCAAAAGCACATATACATATAATATATGCTGGTTCATATCCTATACTATCTTAATAAGTTTTACATATTTAATAAAATAAAATAAAACAAATGTTAGGATTTAATTACCAAAAGCACATATACATATAATATATGTTGGTTCATATCCTATGCTATCTTTTTTTTTTTTTTTTTTTAAAGATTTTATTTATTTATTTGACAGAGAGAGATCACAAGCAGGCAGAGAGGCAGGCAGAGAGAGAGGAGGAAGCAGGCTCCCCGCTGAGCAGAGAGCCCGATACGGGGCTCGATCCCAGGACCCTGAGATCATGACCCGAGCCGAAGGCAGCGGCTTAACCCACTGAGCCACCCAGGCGCCCCATATCCTATGCTATCTTAATAGGTTTTACTTATTTAACAAAATACAACAAATGTTTTATTTACTATAAACCTGATCATTTATTTACCTACCTAAAATATTACATATTTGACCACACATTGAATATCTGTTCAACAAATTGATGTCTTTATTATATATTAGACTATTCTGTGATCTATGATTTTTGAAATCACAGCCTTAGAATTTTCAACAGTATCATTTTAGAAAAAGAGAACTCTTCTTCAATCTTGGGAATTTTACATTATTTGACCACAAGGGGGCCATAACTATCTTTGAATTTTTTAGAAAACCCAACTAGCAGAGAACACTGAAAATGGATCCAATCAATTCATGAAAATGAAGTAGTTAACATAAGAAAACATTTATTAACATAAAAAGATGACTGCTGAAAGTGAAATGAATATGAATTACCTTGGTTTGTCCCACAAATGCTATGCATTTGGAAAGAGAAACTTTTTTCTACCTCTTTCCAAAACAGGCATATCCCTATACCATTGGACTCAGAGTTTGATTTTAAACATTTAGTATTAAGTATGGTAGTTTATGAGAATTACTCATAAAGATGTAATTTTTAAAAGGCCACGACTTATCACTTGACAAATAATCTCTACCCAATACCTAACTCAAGGACCAGTGGTGAAATAAGATTGAGTAAAATTACCAAAACAGGGCCACCGGGCTAAAGAGGCAAACTAAAAGATTAAAGTCCTAACAGTGGTATGTATGCTTTAAATCTGTTCCTTTATCTTCTCATTAAAATTACCAAACAGGTAGACTGGTAAACTCTACAAAGCAAATAAACGTTGTGTTTAAATATTCTCTATGGGTACAATGGGCAAAATCAACTCTTCCCTCTGCAGACAAAAATATTATAATGATGCTTTTCTCCTTAAAGAAACATTCTGAACCAGTGCTAATATAAAACAGAACTAAACCAATTATCTTTTAATCCTTTAGTTAGTGCCTGAGAAAATGTGATCTGGCACAGCAAAGGGAAATGGACTTTCCCCGGCAACATGATGGCAACATTAAGAATTCACTAGATCAGATGACTGATTGTCAATAACTCATTCTATTATCACACTTCAAGTCTGGTGATACCAGAGAAGCGAAGTCTTGATGAAGATGATGATGATGATGACAGTAATGCTAGAATAGCTAAATATTAGTCATCTTAAGAATACTGATCGATCTATGGATGACAGTTCTAATTGTACCTTTTCTATTTGTGCTCATGCTTCCATAATGTTTGAATTCATTTCATTTTTCTAGATTTTGCCTAAAATGTCAAGGAACAAGGCCAAACCACTTTGGTGGCTGGACACTGGAGTCTGGAGCTATAGTGTCATACCCAGTTAAGGGGACAAGTCTGGACTGCATGCATTCCTCAAATGTCACTGTGGATGAGGCCCAATGATGTCTGTGAACCAAAGAACTGAGATTTCCATGCATCACACTTCCCATCCATCTAATGGAAATATACTGCATATATCGGGAGCTGAGTAAGGGCCTTGCATGAAATAACACTATTAACTCTCCCACTTAGTAAGTGAAAGGCTTAGCAGTGAACCAAAAGAAACAGTCTAACCACATTTGGCAACTTTCTTAGTCCTGTGGCACCATTCTAACTGAAATACTTGTATATTAAGGAGAGCCAGCATTTAAGAACACAGAGCAGAAACACAGAAAGAGCTCTTTAGAAACTCCTAGCAAGTTACTAGATAAATCTCAAATTATGGAAAATGAAAACCAAGTCCCTAGGCAAGAATTTTTTTTTTTCCTACACAGATTTTAAGAGGCTCTGGATCCATACTGTAGCACAGGCTCATAATCTTCAAAAGGAAAACAGAAACAATGTGATTCCAAGAGCCAACATGAATTAAAAACAGCGATGATCAACAGTGTACTTGGCATCTGTATTCCAAACTGGTAGGTACTCAAGGCATGCATAACTAATGCACAGTCTTTCCTACTTGTTTTTCAGAAGACCTTCAACAAGTTGCACTTGACATTCACAAAAGTGCACATTCTCTCTGATGCTATTTCTCTCTTTAGTTTTAAATTAAATGTGACATTCATAATTTAATCTCTACGCTAACCAATTGTATACCAGAAAAAAATTGACTTGGAGTAAGCATTTTCTTCATTGATTTAAATTAGAATGAGGAATTCACACAATGGTATTAGAAGCTTTTGTCCCTTGCCTTTTAGTTATGTTGCTTACATTGGGCTATTTCTAAAAGAATCTAACTTGAAGCAACACAAATGGAAGCAAAACCTTAGTATTTTTTAAGTTCTATTTGATATGTTCTTTTTTATTTTTTAAAGATTTTATTTATTTACTTGAGAGAGAGAGCGAGAGAGCATGCACATGAGGTGGGGAGGGGAAGACAGTCAAGCAGACTCTCCAATGAGTGCAGATTCTGGGATCCCAGGATCCCTGGGGTCATGACCTGAGCCAAAATAAGACACTTAACCAATTGAGCTACCCAGGCAACCCTGACTGATAAGTTCTTAATAATATTTCCTCACTTATAACATTTTCATGCCATAAAACTAATTTACCATCTAAAGAAGGTGATTTTTATTCTAAATTTTGAAACTATATATTGACGAGTCAAATAAATTAATAAATAATCCAATTAGCAAGATCTTGTTCGAGGAGATGTTTCCTCCACAAATGCCGGATCCACTTACATTTCTACCTGGGTATTTTTGTACGGTTATAAATAAAAGTGTTCTTTATTTTAATGGTTCACCTAAATCATATACTAGCAGCAGTAAAAATAAAAATTATTGCACTAATTCTATGATACAATTCATATATTTTAAAGTAATTTTTTCTAACAGCTCTTTCCTTATCCAGTGCTTATATAAATTATGCAAAAACTCAGAAACAAAAAAAAAGAGTATGTTCTAAACCTTAAAAGCAACTTTTCAAGTCTGTTTGCATGCTTTATAAAATTGCACATACAAATAATCCTTTCCTTTCTTCTCTCTCTCACTTTTTTTTTTTTTTTCTAATAAGGGGTAAGGTCAGAAACTAAACAGAAAATCTGATACTAAACATTTTTTTTTAAGATTTTATATATTTATCTGTGTGTGTGTGAGAGAGAGAAAGTGAACAAACAAGGGGAAAGGCAGGCAGAGGGAGAAGCAGGCTCCCTGACAAGCAGGGAGCATAATGCAGGACTCAATCCCAGGATCCTGGGATCATGACCTGAGCCAAAGGCAGACACTTAACCCACTGAGCCAACAAGGTGTCCCAATATCTAATATTTCTTAAAACTAGCTTGGTGAATTTTTACTGAACACAAGATACCAGAGTTGCATGGGTTATTGGCAGAACATCAGACACACACACACAAACACATGGATACATATTTCTGTTCTGGTTTTTTGTTGTTGTTATTTTTTCCCCCCAATCTTTTGTTAGTTCCCTGCCCCCCCCCAACTGGAATTATCAGGTATAAGGAGGTTGTCTCAAGCCTTAATCCTTTAAGTACTTTTTATTTTACAACCATATCATGACCAATCATTAACCTTAACATTTCAGTCTCCAATGGGATTATTTTCTGAATGCAAAGCGACTACTGTTGCAGTTGGTGACTTACCTAGAAATTAAAGGTCAACTACAAAATAGGAGATACAAGGGGCACTTAGAATGATGGAAAAATTACTTGCAGCTACTGTCACTGTAAGTGTTTATAGTTAAATAGTAATATCTTTTCAAACACTATCTCCTATAGAGTTCATCTATCAACCCTCTTAAACTTTGAGAGACAGGTACTATCTTCCTTTTGTGGTTGACGGAACTGAAAGGCAGATATCCTGAATTTTCTCACAGTAAATCACAGTAAATCACACAACAAATTCATACTGAAGAAGAGAACATGATTCAGGGTGGTCTGTATGCTAGCCCAGGGCCCAATCACCATCTAACATGGGCAGAACCTACGTTTTCTTGTGTTTTCCATTAGCAAATGGACTCAGATTAACCTTCTAACAAGTCCTTGTTTTTGACACCTCAATTCACTTAAGGCCAATCTAAAAGGAAAGCAGCAAAATTACATTACACCAGTAGTCATTCCCAAACACGTACTGGAGCTATTCATTAGTCATATGAAGGACAGTCCAAAGAAAATCAGGTCTGAAGAGAAAGCTTCACTGACCTGAAAATACCTTGAAAATGGACTTGAAAGTGCCTCAGAGTCTAACGTCTTCCACTTTAACGCGTACTACATACAGGCCAGGCCCTAGCTGA
Source organism: Mustela erminea (assembly GCF_009829155.1). NCBI lineage: Eukaryota > Metazoa > Chordata > Mammalia > Carnivora > Mustelidae > Mustela > Mustela erminea. The sequence goes on along the minus strand of NC_045624.1, from coordinate 80,399,527 downwards.
CACGGTAGGCGTCTATGAACACACAACTAGCAGCCAGGTATGAACACATTAGTGACTCCTCTGGGGTGATTTCTATAATCTTTATGAACTTTTTTTGATCATCTAAATATTTTGGAGTCTGCCCCATTGTAAAGCTCTTAGTAACTGTGAACTGGGAGAATAAATAACAAAGCGTAAATAATTCTTTGAAATTATTTCTTGTTTATTTGTCAGAAAATAATATACTCATCTGAAACACACTGGCATGTGTAGGGCTGTGTCACCTGTCTGGTCTATAGCTGGTCTATGCCACACATCGGGCACCTCCAAGGATCCAAGGCTCATAGGCCCACTACACTTTCATGAGTATTTCATTTTTCCTATAGCTTCTCTTTTATCATCTGTTGTTCACTAGGAATATGACATGAAACTTTGAGATGCCATTAGATATAAACCAGTGGACCTCTGTATTAAGGTTAATTTAATTGAAAGAATACACATTGAAAACAAATTTAGGAAGTGTCTTCAGTAGGTCTGACCTATATAAAGACCATCTCTAACAACCTTAAGGAGGGTGACTATAAATCATGTTTACACTTGTCCGACAGGAAATGCCCATGGAAGTATCCATGATATGGTCTCCCGACATTCTCAGAGCCCAGAAAATTACAGGTACTTGAAGAATTTGTGGAACAAATGACCTGCCAAATGTCAACAATGGGCCAGTGGCCAGAGTCTGTAACAGTGAAAGTTCTCGTTAATGAGACGTTGTCTCTCCTCTGGCCTTAGTCAGTTTATACTCCAGGGTCTATATTTTTAAAAACCAATGTGATCCACTGAATTCCCTCAGTTGCTGTCTGTCATTTTCAAGAAAAATCCCAAATTCTTTAACATGGCATTCTGTGTGGCTACCAAAAACACAGGAGAAAAAATGATTTCTTCTGTGGGGTTTCTTCATTTCCGCCAAATTACTTTCTTTTTGCTTCCAAACATGTTTTACATTCATCATTCCCCAGGGCAGGCAGTAGCAGTACGATTATTACTCCTGGCCCAAGACAGGTAACCACTCCTTCTGTACTTCCCCAGAACTGTCAACACAGCCCTAACAGCCATAGCCATTATTAACTATAGACTACATCTCTGTTTGCTAGAAGAATCTGACAGGAGGAATCTTTAACCCCTCCCCCCCCAAAAAAATCTTATTACTTATTTTTATTTGAGAGAGAGAGAGCACAAGCAGGGGGAGCAGAAGAGGGAGAGGGAGAAGCAGACTCTACTGAGCAGGGAGCCCGATGCAGGGTTCAATATATTGAGGGACCCTGGGCTCGTGACCTGAGCCAAAGGCAGATTCTTAACCAACTGAGCCACTCAGGTGTCCCAGACCTCCTAGGAGACCTCGACACTTTTGTATCTACGATGCTATCGCTATGTCTGTTATACAATAGAAATTCATTAAATGCTTGTTAAACTGAAACATTAAATAATGCCAAGCATGTAGTTGGCTCTGATGAATCTGTCTTTGTTGATAGACTAGATGTTGCTTAAAGACAAACATGGCAATTGAATTCATTCATCTTATTCTCAAAATTCATTATAATATCTGACACATGACAGATGTGCCAAAAAAAATCTTTGTTGAATGAAAAAAAAAAAAAAAACCCAACACTGAGTAGTTAGACATTTTGAGAGAAGTAAAATATTACTAAGCAATATATTCTTGGGAGGTTCCTAATTATAGGTTGGAAGTCACTATACTCAACTGATAGAAAGGAAACAGCAATGCAGAAGAGGTTCTAGTAATGACTGTTTTAATTTTTACAATAGTATTTTAGTTCTAGCCATATTTTTTCCTCTTTTCTCTAATATGTTTAAGAGCAACAGAATGAATTTAGAAATACTACTGTGTCAGGAAAACAAAAGACATTGGAGAGGACGCTGCTAGTAAAAACCTAGATTTTCTTGTGCCTAAATGAAAGTAATAGTCAAATAAAGCCATACATGGGCCTAATGTAATAAATTTAGAGTATGCTCTAATAAAAGATAAAGCCCATGTCAAGACACCACTACTCAATCATGATTCAATGGACCAATAATTTGAAATATTCAGTAGACCTAATTCCCTTCTCAAAAAACCCACTGCTATAGTGATGCCTCCCTTGTTCCTTCCAAGTTTCTCATTAGTAATGATACCAGTAGCAGCTAAAAATAATTGTGCTATCTGGTACCTTTCTTCTAGCAAATGTATTCTTCTCTTTAATGCACATTAATGTAGTATAAAGCTTTTTATTACCAAAAACAAAAAAAAGATAAAGAGTAATATTCCCAATATCCATTATAAAGATATCAAAACCTTATTGTTAAAGTCAATGCCAGAATTTCCATAGAGTAGAAGTAAATTTGTCTCCTTTTTTTAATTTTATTAGGAGCCAATTGTAACATCATACTGTGGGGTTTTTTCGTTGTTTTTTTTTTTTTAAGATTTTATTTATTTATTTGCAAGAGAGAGAAAGACAACAAGAGAGGGAATACAAGCAGGGGGAGTGGGAGAGGGAGAAGCAGGCTCTCCACTGAGCAGAGAACCTGTGTGGGACTCAATCCCAAAACCCTGGGACCCTGACCTGAGCTGAAGGCAGCAAGCACACTTAACAACTGAGCCACCAAGACGCCCTGCATCGTCATACTTTGTTGAAGGCAGAAAAACCTACTGAAGTATATAGCCTGTTCACAGGGTCTACTTGAATTTGTCTATGTGCTTGTGAGGTACACACACGCACACACACACATACACACACACACACACAACCGCAACCACCACCACCACGACATGGACGAGTTTTCGATTTCTTTATGTACTAACAAGATCTCAGACACTGTGCTTGAGCTCTTTCATAATAAATGATAAAAAGACAAAGACATTAATTATAAGGAAGCAGGAACTAGTATAGACATCATGGATTTAGCTAAGAACTGGCACATTAGAGATGAAATAGTACTGAGCAATTCGCCAACTATAATTTCAGACACTTTCCAGAGAGTATGGAATAAGGAAAGGACCCTCAGGTCTGGAGTCATTCAGATTCAGAGGTAAAACCCATCCTACCCGTTTTGGCACTTGGGCAAATTAGTTAATATCAACAAGCCTCTGTTTCCTCCTCTATAAAACTGGAATAAAATCACTGAACTCATATAATTTTAATGAGATGATTAAATAAATGATATAACTAAAAGAGCAGGTTCTCAATACATGTTACATCTCTTCACCTTCTCCATCTCCTAATTTATTATAAACCTCAAGAATGTTCAAACTTCATTCCTGTTCTACAAACCCCATTTTATATTTTGAACCCAAATCTATATCTGAGTTTAGAAAAACTATTAGCCTCCTTTCAAGAAAATATAAGACATACAATGAGTTTAAAATCTCAAAGTTGACTTGACAGTGTCAACACATCAAAATATTCTCACGAATCATATCTCTTATTTTGTATTGCTTTATCTACCGTTATTAGCTCATCAGTTGATGTATTAAATTATTTATTAATTTCCAAAAGCCCTCTTCCTTACATTTTACCTAAAAGGCACTTTCACGGTTTTGCTTAAAAGGTATTTTAGGTGAAGGGAAGGAAGAGGCACAAACTTCCAGTTTTTAAAATAAATAAATCACAGGGATGAAAGGTACAATATTGTAATAATGCTTATGGTAAGAGATGGTGACTAAACTGATCACGGTGGGTGTTTCATAATGTATATAATCATGAAACCATATGCCGTACACTTGAATCCGACATAATATTTTATGTCAACTACAATTAAAAATAATTTTCAGAAGGTGTTTTGAGGTGTAGTTACTAAATACTTCACAATTAGAGCTGAATTAAGAGTATGCAAACTTAGGACACATGGGTGGCTTTGTCGGCTAAGCATCTGACTCTGGATTTTGGCTCAGGTCATGATCTCAGGGTTGTAAGGTAGAGCCCTGCATCAAGCTTTGTGCTGGGCATGGAGCCTGCTTAAGATTCTCTCTCTCCCTTTCCCTCTGTTCCTCCCCCCACAACCTCCTGTCCTCTCTCTTTAAAAAAAAAAAAAAAAGTACACAAACCTGAGGACCTCAATCAGTCCTTAAAACATCTACAATTTCATCTCAGGCTCTCGATATAATAATTCTACCAGTTATATAATAGGACTGATGTAACTCATACATATACTGAAAAGAACATTTCTGATTTTCTCAATGGTAATTAACCTGATTAAGAATCAGACATCTTTATAAGCTTTATTAATGATTTAGGTTGATTATTGCTTCTTAAAAATAAAACTGTATCTTTGTATTTCAAAATCTTTGCACTTCTGACATAAATACTTTTTTCCCCTACGTGTTGCTCTCTCTACCATGTGTAAACTGCAGAGAAAGTTGTGCTACTCGGGACTACATTTTACACTAATTCGGGGACTTCTGGAGCTCCCGGGAACTGCTAGTCAGACCTGCTTAAGGTCAGGCAGCTGAAGAGAAGCCAGTACCCCACAATGAAATTTCAAACATCCTGGGACTCCTTCCCCTGTGGGATCAATTTGGGGATTCATGACAAAAGGAGTCCTGGGAGACCTGCTTATACCATCACGATCTCACCTTTCCTATCTTAATCTGTTGATCATTCTAGAAAGCTTATAGGAGAGAAGGAGAGGGAGAGAGAGAATGCCCGTGTGTGTGTGTGTGTGTGTGTGTGTGTGTGTGTACGCGCCCGCGCATGCGCGCATGCATAAAAGGAAGGGAAGGGAGGGGAGACAAGGTCAGAAGGGTTAATGCTGGGTGCAAGCACACATATGTGGAATTAATTTCTAGGTTTAATGTAAATACTACTATATCAACAGTATGAATTTAAATACAGCAGCAAGCCAACAGCATAAATCAATGCTACCATCTTTAATTCCTCTAGGACAACTGCCTAACTATTCATAGTATTGCTGTATTAAAGGTCCTGGGACAGGAGAAAATATAATTTCCTGGCCTGTAAGAACAGACTTATGATGACACCTCTCCAACTGCTTTTAATCATTAAAATAAGTTTCTAAAATAATTCTCCAAAATTCCTTTACCTTCATAAAGAAGATAAAATCAGTCATCAAAAGATTACTATGAAGCTCAAATAAAGAAAAAAAAAAAGTGAAAATATCCAGTATAGCGTATGAACTATTTTAAGGATTAACTGACATTATGTGAATCTGAATATCCTTAAAGTAAGTGAATTTTCTTGCCAAGAATGAGAGAGAAATAATGGATTAGTGGTATAGAGTAGCCCATGATACGCTAGACCAAAGTAATTAATAATGTAAAATGTTTTAATCAATCATCTAACCTATCTGAGACATTATTATCTTCAGCAGACAGTATGCTAGGATGTAAAACTGAAAAACCGTAGAACAGATAAATGTGATCATGGTCCTACAAGCAATTCTCATAATGTTAGACAACATGTCAATTTTTTCATATTCAATTTCACTACAACTACTGCATTTTTCTGTTAGACAAAGAATTTTGTTTGTGGATTTTAACTAATTTATACTCATCCTAGTAAGATTTTCAGTGCTGCGTTTTTTTGTAAAGTCCACTTTTTTATTCTCATATACTAGCTGGAATGATGTCATGTATAGCCAGTAAGAGCTGAAAGAACATGTGTCTGTCAAATGCATAAGATTCTATTTAATAAAACAAGTAAGACAACACAACAGGGATTTTCATTATATAAAAGAGAAAATTTTCCTTCTCCAAACGACTTCTCTGAGTTGATTTCCTTTTTCTTGATTTGTTTGTTTTGTATTATACACAGCCACACGTTCTAAATCAGGGTTGAGTCAGGCTCATACCGAATTTAGTGCAGAAGGAAAAAAAATACTTTGCAAAAGCCATGAAAATGTATTTCGTTCACATTTTATTAAAATTAAGAGTGTGCCTTAAAATCACATAGTGCCACAGTTAGGAAACAGTTCCTTGTACTATAAAAGTCGATCTTGTTTTAAAACCACAAGTCCAATTTTCAAGGAAAACTTTAAATTATTTAGAAGTTCTACATTTAGAGTCCACAGTCTGAGAAACAAACTGAGGGTTTGGAAAGGGAAGGAGATGGGGTGGGGGGGATGGGTGAGTCTGGTGGTGGGTATTATGGAGGGCACGGGCTGCATGGAGCACTGGGTGTGGTGCATAAACAACAAATCTTGGAACACTGAAAAAATTAAATTTTTTTAAGAAGTTCTACATTTAACTCCAGATAGTTATGATACTAAAACATTCTGGTGTATATTACACAGATATTTGTGCTTCCAATATCTATTTAAATTCTGTACCAAAACATTCTAAACTGTACGGTTCTGGTTCTATATTTTACAATACCACCAATCTTTAAACATGGCATATGAAACTGAACTGGTTCTCCTATTCCCTCTACCAGCCCACCATCCATCCACAAGCACCACCAAAGTAAAAATCATATTTATAATAGACCTTTTCAAAGAAGATCAGAAGGAAGAATCCTGGCTGATTTTCATTTAAAATCATTTAAAGTTCACGTCTGCGGTCTATTTCATGTCTTGTGAGTCCTTCTCAGATGTTTTCAAATATACATTTTGGACACACAATCGATGCCTATCTTTTGCTGCAAGAAGGAAACAAAATTTCCAATTGGAACAGACCAACTACCCAAATATTTACTTGTTATTGCCAGTAATTATTATTATCCATTCATGATTAAAATATGCATTTATGGAATAAATGCTATTTGCCAAGCGATATGGTGTTTTACACACATTCTCTCTTTTAATCCCCACAACAAGCCCATGTCATGCCCATGTCAGAGGTGAGAAGGCAGAGGCCCGGAGGCCCAGAGGCCCAGAGGCCCCATGGCTTGCACACACCCTTACAACACACTACATGAAGCAAACACACAGAGCTAGACTCCAGATCCCAGCCCCTGAACCTTTATTCTGCACAAACTCCAAGCAAAACCACAGAATTATTTACAGTTAGCTCTAGCTTTTGAATTTTTTAAAGTATGGTTTGTAGTTCCTGCATTTAAATGTCAAAATTTCCATTTTCAAAGGTGACCAGAAATCCCATACTGGCTTCATAAAGGGAATAAAGACCAAAGACTTTTAAGAATTTTCTGGGCTGAGCTCACTGTTTTGTCAATGGACTAATTTAGAGGTATAAAGCCTTTCATATTTCACCTTGATTTGTATCTTAAAATGAGAGGGAAAAGAGCTTTCATTCATTAATTAATATGCACATTAATGAGATAATTTGTGGGTTTTATTATTTTTCAAAGGCATTGAGCTTCTCAAGGGAAAATATCTCACAGACACAAAGTTCATTCTTGTTATTAAAAATGCCATTTTTATCTCAATGGATAAGTACTTCATATGTATATTCATTTATTAGGATTTTAATCAGCTTTAAATTCAATCCCTTCATGACACTAAGGGATGAGGTATCCAAGCCTTACACGTAAATCCTTTATTTATCAAAGAGGCTTCTAAGATCCCATAAGACAAAAGGGAGAAAGTGAGTTTAAGAAACAAAATCTAAAATAACTATTAATCATGATTGCACTTTTCAAATGGTATTCACACACATTTTCTTATGTGCATACTGGATGTCTAGTTTTAGTTTTCTTCAGGGGACCAACAGCCCTAGCCTATGTGAAACCGAATCAAGTACAGACTTCTAAGAGATGCGCTTTTAAAGCCCATTTGCAAGTAAAAGAATGGCATGGCCACTCATCTTCATGTCAGTTGAAATAAAAGGAAAATGAAATTAAACAAGAAACAAAGCAAGAACTAAACCACGGAATGATCATGATTAAACAAAGTTAAGAGCCACAGAAAAACAAGGTCCCATGAAGGAACATTATTGTCAATAAGAAACATGTTCTCCATTACTTAGGAATTCTTGACGTAGTATCCCCTCTCACAAATTACCTCCATGTTGAGTATACTCAAATTTTTAAAAGTATTGAAACATCTGTTATCTTATTTGATCTTCTTAAGTACATGGTGAGTAGCTTTCATATGTCTCCCCAGACCATACGTGAGTAATTTTTTTTTACATAATATCACATGTGCAAATGGGTGGCATATCGTCAGTCATCTTATTAATTCAATTTTTTGTAGTACACTTAGTTTAAAAATGTGTATGTGTGTGTGTGTGTGTGTGTGTGTTAAAACTGAGGACTCGTTATTATTCAGTTACACCTATTCCAACGTAAGACTTTCTGAGTCTTTCTCTTCAAGGTTTATTCATAGATAAGCTTAGATAAAAATGTCTTTAAAAATTTATTTAAATTTTTACTGGGTGGCTCAGTGGGTTAAAGCCTCTGCCTTCAGCTCAGGTCATGATCTCAGTGATCTGGGATGGAGCCCCGCATCGGGCTCTCTGCTCAGCGGGGAGCCTGCTTCCTTCTCTCTCTCTGCCTGCCTCTCTGCCTACTTGTCATCTCTCTCTGTCAAATAAATTAATAAAATCTTTTAAAAACATTTATTTAAAATTTCTTGGAGACTCTGGGGGCAAACACATACAGCTAAATTAAAGGCCGGAGTAACATAAAGAAATCTCAGAAAAAAACAAAGGTAATGAAAATACAGTGCTGGGGGGTCCTGGGTGGTTCAGTCGGTTAAGCATCTGCCTTTGTTCAGCTCAGGTCATGGTCTCAGAGGCCTGGGATTGAGCCCCAAGTAGGCTCCCTGCTCTCTGCCCCTCCCCCTGCTCGTGCTCTCTTTTCTCCTCTCTCTCTCTTACTCTCTCAAATAAATTAAATAAAATCTTTTAAAAATGCAATGTTGGGTAGTAGAATATTCTACTTAATTAATGCACAAACCTGATTTGTATCTGGAGACAGATACTATATTTCTCACATTAGATGAAGTACTGAACTAAAGGAGGCAAAGCAGAAGTAGCTTAAAAGTTGTGAAGGGAGAGACACTTGGGTGACTCAGTCAGTTGGGCATCCACTCTTGGTTTCAGTTCAGATCATGATCGCGTGTGTCATGGGATTGAGCCTGGCATTGGACTCTGTGTTTGGTGGACAGTCTGCTTGGGGAATCTCTCCTTCTGCCCCTCACCACCCCCACCCCAGTAAATAAATAAATCTAAAAAAAAAAAAAAAAAACTTGTGAAGAATGTGGCTGCCTGGGTTATTAATGCAGACCACAAGTATTCCCCAAATTCCAACTTCAGTAAGGCGCACAAATTGACAGCTTGAAAAAGCATACCCTGGAGGTCTGTGTTAAAGAGTAGCTGAAAGATGAAAACACTAAAGCCTTTGAAAGATCCACTTCCAAAATCTTTCCTTAACAGTCCCAGACTTGCAACTTTAACACACACAAACACAATTACCAGGATTATTTTAATCGTCGAATTTTAACCACATTCTACTTCTACAGACAATTGCAACGTGTGTTCCATCAAAATCATATGAATTATACATGGGAAAAATCGTTGATCATGACTGCCTCTCACACTTGGGAAAAGTGTAAGAAGATTGAAATGTAGCAAGGGCTCAGAGGTGACTTTCTAACAAAGCATAAAGCATCCTCCATCACGTCCATTCAAATCCAACGAGCAGCACTGATTCCACGCAAGAACTGCAATGTGTCACCTGGACAGCAATTTCACGGCAAACCTTAACCTGGCCATTGGAACATTAATGTTTCATGGCATCAGTGATTACAGTCTTACTCAAATCACCATCCTCACAGCTGAGGCAAAATTCTCTGAAACTCCCTGGGCTTGTGGCTTGTTCAGCCCTGCAATGATGCATAATTGTTTTTGTTTTGAGTAAACCTCTCAACAACTCTCTATTCATGCAAAAGTCTCCACTATGTAATTGAAGTTCACCTTTAATGGCTTCCAAGGAGAAAAAGAAGTCTTCAGTTTGGTGTTTACCAAGATGGAAGAAAACTCTAATAACAATGGTGTAAATAACCACTATATATAGTAAAATTTGGTGAAGACTCTTGTTTTATAAATAGCAGTGGAACCCCCAAATCCTGCTAAAGATGAGCGTTCTTAAAAATTCAGTAATTTGGGGCACCTGGGTGGCTCAGTGGGTTAAAGCCTCTGCCTTCAGCTCAGGTCATGATCCCGGGGTCCTGGGATCGAGCCCCACATCGGGCTCTCTGCTCAGCAGGGGGCCTGCCTCCTCCTCTCTCTCTGCCTGCCTCTCTGCCTACTTGTGATCTCTCTCTGTCAAATAAATAAAATTCTTTAAAAAAATTTAAAAAAAAATTCAGTAATTTGATACGTTGCAAATTCTTATCCAGATAAACACACACACACACACACACAGAGTTTAGAAAACTTAGTTTTGTTAAAATGCACTTTGAAGAAAAGGTGGAAAGTTCTCCATTTTCACTTACTAGAAATAAACTGGCAACATTAGAGAATAAAATACATGTTATGTTCATGGTTTCTTATGAAAGTCCTGATGACTTCACTCAATAGGATAACATAAGCCATAGATTTACACTTAAACATACTCTCTTTGGCAGTTTATAAGCACTTTATTTAAAGCTATATATGTGTTTTACACACTCGTTTAGAAACGTGTGGCCTCACCTTATTAAAGGTCAGGTATTATACCGGCTGTATATATTGGGTTCATTGCATTCAGGGTAAACTCATCTTGGACTCTCATAGGAACAGCCCTTCAGAGCACTAAGCCTCTCTGCATCTGGGAATCCTGATGAATCACTATGTTTAAAAAATATGTATATATATATTTATTTTATAAGTGCCTCATGCTCATCATAGGGAAAACCTAGAAAGCACTGATAAGCAAAATAAGCAAATGTTCTCTAGCCCACTCAGTTAATATCTCAAAGTATATATTATATCTATATGTACTTCTACATTTTATGCATAGAGCTATTAATTTATATATTTAATGCATAAATATTTTAACACTTTAAAAATATACTTGTGTAAGTCTTCTGCTCACATTATAGCAGTATGTGAATGTATTTTCAGGTCAATAAACAAAGAATGGTACCATAAACATATATCATTTTTAATGAACCAATTCATGATTACTTATACCAAAATATATAAGAAACATCACAGAACTTTTTTTTTTTTTTAATGCTGCATGAGAAGAATTTTATTTTAGGAACTGCTTTATGAGTATAGTTGGGACACAGTCTCTCTTAAGCTTGTGTGTGTGTGTGTGTGTGTGTGTGTGTGTGTGTGAGAGAGAGAGAGAGAGAGAGAGCAAGCAAGCAGGGTGGGAAGAATTTTGGTGGGGGTAGGAGGGCTGAGAAAAGGGATTTTCAGCTGACAAAACAGTTGAAATATCTGTACAAGCCCCTCCAACTGGTAGTTGTTCTATAAAAGTGTTTTAAACTTATTTTGGGGAATATTCAGACAGCTCTGATCTTTATGAAAAGGGCAGACCATCTCTAGCTGGTGATAGAGACACACAGGCCTGTTGGAGAATGAGGCAGAATTCTGCTGCCCTTCTGGCTCAATTCTGTCAGTTTTATGTATCAACAGACTGTTCATTTTCACTCCCCTCCCCACAATTGTGCATGTGTGCACGTGCACACACACACACACTCTGAGCACAGATGAGCCACAGAGAAGGCCCCCTCACCTGGGGTCTTCTTCTAGTTCCTCAGAACACTGCTCATCCTCCAGACTTACAGCTTTGAAAGGAAGGGAAGCCACAATGTGCTGGACAGAGTATAAGCTGAAGTTCTAGGACCACCATCCACATTAGTCTTCCTTCTTTTCTCACAGGCCGCCTTTTTTTTTTTTTAAGATTCTATTTATTTATTGGGGGGGGGGGGGAGTGAGCATGAAAGGGGGAAGATCAGAGGGAGAAGCAGACCCCCTGCTGAGCAGGGAGCCCAATGTGGGACTTGATCCAGGGCCTCCAGGATCATGATCTGAGCTGAAGGCAGACTCACAACCAACTGAGCCACCCAGGCGCCCTCTTCTTACAGGCCTCTTGGGAATTTTTAAAATGGGGATTTGGAGCAAGGACATAACAACTCAGTGACTAACTTGTAATTAAACCATATGAATCTTTTTTTTTTTTTTAAAGCCAATTTGAGAGTGTCACTCTGCAAGTCGAAGTACAAGGGCCAAACTCTGCTCACGGGACCCACTAAGCTCTACCCCGAAACACACCTTCGCATGTGCTGTTGGATTTGTTGGTACTTTGTCACTGATGACATCAGGTAGGCAAAACAGGTTTGTTTTTTGTTTTTTGTTTTTTGTTCTTTTAGTTATGAATGATACAGACAGAGGCTCCATGACCATTTTCCTCTAGTGGGTGAGATTTCCTTAGGATAAATTAAGTTGGTGTTTTAACACATTCATAAAGATGTTTTAACATTATAAATTCATTATTTGGTCACCCTGAAATTTGAAAAGAGAATGTACAAGGAACAAATCTGAACTCTATGAGGTATACACACACATACATACATACACTGAAATATACAGAGAAAGAGAGAGAGAGATGACCCCTAAGCTCTTCAAACAATAAACTTCCTATTTGACAAAAAAAGAAAGTAGGAAGTACCAGAAACGTGTGAAAAGGCACAGGTAGAAGCAGCAGATACTAAGCAATTTATTATGCAACCAAGCTCACACTTGAAAACACTGAGCAGGCCAAGCAAAGAGGATAGATATTACACAGGCTCTCTTGTGGACTCTAAGATGCCATAGGTCATGACCACGTGTATTAGTAATAATAATAATAACCACACTAAAGTAACAGTGACGAAGTGCTTCATGCATTAGGTTAATGAGGTCCACTCAGCAGTCAGACATTCACTTTGCCTGTTCTTCTAAGCTGTTGGCAGATTTCCCTGGGTCCCTACAGGAGAGTTCTCTTCCTTAATGGCACTCCTTTTGGGAGACTGATAACTGGGGTCAAGGGCACTTCTGGTGACCTTATAAAAGAAGGAAGCTCTCGGGTTCACACAGAAACTAAACCCAAGTAAGACCCTATTTGATTTGTGCCATTTGTTTTCTCAAGCACTTTGCTCTCACAATTATTTAAAACAGAATTTTCATCATTACGAGCACATGAAAGGTAAGAATAGAATCTATGTTTTCTTATTCACAGGCTAACACTTCAAATAACCAAGGGATTTGTTTTTCAATAATTGAAGGTAACATGGTGAACCCCTGTTCACAATATTTTTCTCGTACCTCACGCCATTTGAAACATGATTATTGGGGTCAGTTTCATAGAGTGAGTACCATATCAGAATGCAGCCACATCTCAATTATGAAAAAACAGTGTTGACGTGGTCTATCAACTGTACTGTGATAGTACCATTAGGGAGAAGGGGCAGTTCTCTGAACACAATAATGAAAAAATATCTATACTAAAGTTGCCATAGCAAGACAGAAGGCAAAACTCCTTACTTAAAATTCAACATAGAGGTTTTCTGCTTCCCAAGGTGCCATGAGAGCACAGAGGAGGTACGCCATAACCGGTAGATGCAACAGGGGTAAAAGATGCTTCTAAGAAATACTTCAAAGAGACGGTGTTTCAGTCCATTCTGGCTGCTATAACAAAAATACCGTAAGCTACACAGCTTATTAAAAAAACAAAAAACAAAAAACTATTTTTTACAGTTTTGGAAGCTGAGACATCCAAGACTGTGGTGTCCAGTGGGGTCCCCTAAAGCCATCTTTTCACTATAACTTTACACGCATAGGAAACAGGAAAGCTCTCTTGGGCCTCTTTTAGAAGATCACTAATCCCATACTGTTTTCCAGAGTGGCTGCACCAGCTTGCATTCCCACCAACAGCGTAGGAGGGTTCCCCTTTCTCCACATCCTTGTCAGCATCTGTTGTTTCCTGAAATAGAACTACCCTACAACCCAGCAATTGCACTACTGGGTATTTACCATAAAGATACAAATGTAGTGATCCGAAGGGGCATGAGCACCCGAATGTTTATAGCAGCAATGTCCACAATAGCCAAACTATGGAAAGAGCCTAGATGTCCATCAACAGATGACTGGATAAAGAAGATGTGAGAGAGAGAGAGAGAGAGAGAGAGAGAATGAAATACTATGCAGCCATCAAAAAATGAAATCTTGTCATTTGCCATGACATGGATGAAACTAGAGGATATTATGCTGAGCAAAATAAGTCAATGAAGAAAGACAATTATCATATGGTCTCTCTGACATAAGGAATCTGAGAGGCAGGGCAGGGGGTCATGGGGGGTAGGGAGTAAAAAATGAAACAAGATGGGACCAGGGAGGGAGACAAACCATAGACTTTTAATCTCAGGGAACAAACTGAGGGTTGCTGGGGGGTGGGAGGGTAGGGATAGGGTAACTGGGTGATGGACCCTGGGGAGGGTATGTGCTATGGTGAGTGTTATGAAATGTGTAAGACTGATGAATCACAGACCTGTACCCATGGGCAAATAATACATTATATGTTAATTAAAAAGGGGGTGCAGGGCGCCTGGGTGGCTCAGTGGGTTAAGCCGCTGCCTTCGGCTCAGGTCATGATCTCAGGGTCCTGGGATCAAGGCCCGCATCGGGCTCTCTGCTCAGCAGGGAGCCTGCTTCCCTCTCTCTCTCTGCCTGCCTCTCTGCCTACTTGTGATCTCTCTCTGTCAAATAAATAAATAAAATCTTTAAAAAAAAAAAAAGGGGGGGTGCAGGCACACCTGGGTGGCTTAGTGGGTTAAGCCTCTGCCTTTGGCTTAGGTCCTGATCTCAGGGTCCTAGTATTGAGCCCTGCATCGGGCTCCTTGCTCAGCAGGGAGCCCGCTTCTCCTGCTCCCTCTGCCTACCACCCTGCCTGCTCCTGCTCTCTCTCTCTCTCTGTCAAATAAATAATTAAAATCTTTTAAAAAGAAGAAGAAGAGGAGCACTAATCCCAGTCAAGGGCTACACACTCATCACCTCATCACCTCCCCAAATCTCACCTTCTAATACCATCACATTAGGCATTAGGTTCAAGTTTCAACACATCACTGTTGGGGACACAAAAACATTCAGACTATAACAGACACATAACCTAGAGTTGAGTCTTGAACAAATGGTAGTCAGGCACTCAAAATGCATGATTAAAGGATTCTAGATAAAGGGACTTGAAGGAAGAAAAAGAATTCGGGAGAAATAAGAGTATGGGACAATCTGGGAATTCTTCACAGAATCACATCGCTGGGCAACAGAATGGAGATGAAGCTGAAAAGGTGTGCAAAGAGTCACATCATGAAGGACCGATTTGGGCATGTTAAAGAAAGAAAAGGCTTGTCCTTGACTCTGACCAATTTTGTGTTATGTTATCTCTAGGAGGTCATCTTCAGCTTTGCCAACATCATGGTTGCACAATGGCTGAAAAACAAGCTGAAATCATCCTTTCTTCTATCTGGTGGGAGAATAAGGGTCAGAGTCTCACAATTATCAAAGAATAATCCTGAGCCTAACTCTATAATCAAGCAGAGATCTTGTGCTGGTTGGCTTTGACAGATTTTATCTCCAATAATCCTAAACCAGGTTCACTCAGAACCACCAGAAACCACCTGTGAAGCTATGCCTCGTATCAATCCAACCTAAATCTTATGACTGTGGGGAAGCTTTGAGAAGGAGCCAAGAGAGGGGGGGAGGGGTGGCAGGAGCAGGAAATGGGTGGTAAGTAGGCAACTAGCCAAACGGTCTCCACACTTGCCATGTCATTTTTCTGCATTTTAGAAGCTTGATCATATTACATCAAGATGTCAGAGCTGACCCCATGTAAAAGAATGTTTGTAATGGGAAAGTATTTTGTTTCTCAAACACCATACAAATAAGGACTTACCATATCCTACAGAGATATCGTGAAGATTATTCTCCTCTTTATCTCATCATATAACTTAGGACAGACAAAGTAATTTTTAGGGACTCTCAGTTAGTGGCATTAATTATCTTCTCTCTCAGGGTGATCACAATGGCAGAAGGAGGCTAAGCTTCAATTATTTTGGAATAAGCAATGACTTTATGTGTAAAAGATCTCACTTTTTTATAAATGTCAATTTCTAACTCACTACAATGTAATGAGACATTTTAATTGACTCTTATATTCAGCATTCTGCTTTTAGTACACAACATTCTTCTAAGAAATTAAATATTGGCTCTTTTGTGTGTTCCTGTCTTTTTAAAAAGATTTATGGCCCACTGGTAATTTCC
Organism: Mustela erminea; assembly: GCF_009829155.1. Taxonomy (NCBI): domain Eukaryota; kingdom Metazoa; phylum Chordata; class Mammalia; order Carnivora; family Mustelidae; genus Mustela; species Mustela erminea. The sequence continues at coordinate 80,383,350 of NC_045624.1, read as the reverse complement.
AATATCTATCATTTGAAATTTTGTTTTCCACCACTATCATTTTTTCCCAGAATACCAGCAATCAAAAATCACTTTCCACTTGCCACAAAAATACCTAAAGACTTGGCTTGTGTAATTTTTAATAATCTTTTTCCAGATATTTTTAAATGTTAAGAAAGTAGGCTATGCACATTCATCTATGTGTTGAAATAAATGAAGCCAGGTACAATAAGGAAAAGTCGTAAGAAACATAATAAGTCAGTTATCTCGATCTGTATTCAAAAATCTTCATTTAGGCAAGGGATATAACAGAGAATGTTGATCTCTCATATTCTTCCATATCTTCCATCTCTCAATGCCATGAAGTAATAAGAAGTTACTGAACAATATCAAACAAAGCCAGAAACACCAACTGCTTCTGCCACTTGCATAATTTCCACACTTTTAAGAGGCTTACATAATGGTCAGTTTACTGGCATCTAAAATAGGAAGCTATTGTGATATCAGAAAACAAAGATATTTTAAATCATCCGCTAAGATCAATCAGGAAAAGGGGTATAAAAGACCCTTTTGGCATACTGGAAACCGTCTATATTTCCACAGGAGTCTGGGTTTCATTGCTGTATAACATCTGTCAAAACCCATTTAATTTCACACAAAATTTGTATATTTCATGCTACATAAATTATGCCTCAAATTATATACATAAATGCAGACATATATTAAATAATCCCCCAAATTGCAATATATTCTCACTGTGACACATTAATGAGATCCTTATAAAGCAATCGCTCCATAGCCAGGCCCAGGAAGAACAGTATGGACGAGCAAGAATTGAGCTGTGATGTATTTTTCCATTTTCTTTCTCTGCTTTGTAAGTGATTTGGTGCTGCTATGCCCTCTGTTCTTTTTCTTTTCAGAGCCATACATTAAAAACTCTCTTCCAGCATTTTATATGCCACATGTTAGGTTCATTAAAATAACTCCCAAGTTAATTAAGAAATGCCAAGAGGTCCGTTAGTGGTTACACAACGGAGAAGGCGCGGGACCTGGGAGACAGACCTAGACCTGCCTGACACCAAAGGCCTAGTTTCCTGAAGTCAAACTCCAACATTTTCTGTCAGTAAACAGATCTCGAATGCAGAACTACAAAGGATGCATGAGATTAAAAAGGCTAGGAAATCATCCCCTGTTTCTCTAACTCATATACTTTTCACTACCTGAATTTGTATGCCCTTCAAAATACAAGAGCATCAAGTTCTTTATGTCACTTGCTATTTTTTACTTATTAGATACTGCAATGATGATTACTTTTTTTTTTTAGATTTTATTTATTAGAGAGAGAGAATGCGTATGTGTGCATGCACAAGCCGAATGGAGGGACAGAGGGACAAGGAGAGAGAGAAGCAGTCTCCCTGCTGAACAGGGAGTCCGATGTAGGGCTCAATCCTAAGACTCGAGATCATGACCTGAGCTGAAAGCAGACGCGTAACCAAATGAGACACCCAGGCGTCCCTTGATGACGACTTTCTAAATTCTTACCCTATTCTTGCTCGTACTCACAAATGAGAAAGTGAATATGCATTAGAAGAGACAAAATAAGGATACTGTATACTGTAACTTTAATAAGCTTCCCTCCTTTACAATAAAAATAAGAGATAACATTCCTCTAAGCACTGATGATATGCAAAGCATTTTGCTGTTTTTTTTTTTTAAAGATTTTATTTATTTATTTATTTGACAGACAGAGATCACAAGCAGGCAAAGAGGCAGGCAAAGAGAGAGAGAGAGGAGGAAGCAGGCCCCCCGCCAAACAGAGGGCCGGACGTGGGGCTCGATCCCAGGACCCTGGGACCATGACCTGAGCCGAAGGCAGAGGCTTTAACCCACTGAGCCACCCAGGCGCCCCGCATTTTGCTGTATTATGGAGTTTTTGAAACCATAGTCCAAGGTTGTTATTTTTGTAGAGTTCACTTTTCCATCAGGAAAGTAAAGCATAGACAGGTTAAATAACTTTCCTCTTAGTAATAGCTGACAAGTAATGGAATGAGGACTTGAAAACTGGCAGGGCCACCGGGCTTTATCACAACTACACGAGTCATACTTGCTCTCTTCATTAAACATGCATTTGGTCATTCATTAAATATGTATTTACCGAGTGCCCACTGTACTCATCAATGGAGATACAGAGTTCTTAGACTCAAGGAGTTACAAAATAGGGGATATCATAACTCTAGAAAATGACCCCGCAGTGTGATAAGAACTCAGCTCTTGAAGCAAATACGCTGCCCTCAACCCAGATACATTGTGGTAGGTGAAAAAGGTGAGTTGGGAGAGAGAGAAAGCAGAGTGAAATTTTGGTAGGTTTTGCGGGAGAAGCCCACTTTTAAGGATGACAAGTTCACCAGGTGAAGAATACCATGAAGGGTGTTCAAGGTCAGAACACAGCGTGTGGGCATTCAGAAAATGGAAGTGTGCCGGCTACGGAGACAGGAGGAGGAAGGGCCAGAGAAATGGGGCTTCTGCCAGAATGCAAGCTCTGTTTGGCTTTCAAAATAATTCGAGTTACATCCTGAAGGGAATGAGACAGGAGTATGGAATTTGGGGTAGAGCAATAAAAGAAGTTTTGAATTTTAAAAGGACGACTGGCGCTAGTGTGGAAAATCAATCAAATCAAAGGGCAGTGAGACTCTAAAGAGGACGGTTGCAAAAACAGGTCAGCAATGATAAAAGGCATTGACTGAGGTAGGAATGACGGCCATGGCCAGTGAGACTTATGAAATTTACTTAAAAGGGGAATTCATAAAGAGAGAAAGGAACTGTGTGAGTACAGTACTGCTATATATTATGTGTCATATAATGTCCAAGAACATTAGTCAAGGACACAACGATAAAAACTGTTGGTTATGGAAGACAATTTTATCAGGAAATTTGAAAGATACTGATAAATCTTTTAAGACAACCAAGAAGAATGTGGTAAGATGTACAGTATTGGCATACAAACTGAATGTACATTAATATTGTATATTAAATCCTTCTCTCTTATTTTTCATTTACTAAATCTCATGGTCTGACATAATGTATTTTTATCATATGATTTTTCAACAGAAATAAAATAGAGTTGAGGTTTATTCTCCGGAAATGTGCAAGGTTTTAGAACAGACTCCTTGAAGCTACTGAACCAGGCATGAATTTAAAATTTGGTATATTCCCATATGGCTAAGAAACATAAGGTTAAAATATTTTTTAAGTGGCAGGTTTTTTTGGACAAAAAAAAAAAAAACAAAAAACAAAAAGAAAACAAAAACAATTCTTTCCTCCATGACAAGTCATTTTGATAAACAGCTTCACCTTCTTCTTGACTCTGTGCTTGGGAGTGTTTCTATTCTGACTTAAAAACAAACTAATATCAAAAACTGATGCCACCAGCAGATGATTCATCTCATCTTTATTTTATTTTACCGATAAGGAAATACAAATCATATTTTTGCTCAGCCACATGCTAAGTAGAGAGCTATATGAAAGTGGATTACCTATCATTAAGGGCTTAAAAAGATCACATCTTTCCCTCCTCTCGTCTGATTCCATCCCTGCTATTTATTTTGGCTAATTCATATTCTGCCCTTCCAAAAAAGAATAACAAAACAACTTAACATTCAGCATAAATCCCTTGGACATCCTATATTTTCCTGAAATGTGCTTAATAGGAAAAAAATAGTATTATATATATATAATTGTGGGAAAAGAAAGCTATAATGATTACTTGTTTTCATCCATCTTTCACTGGTTCACTTTCTTCCAATTTTCATTTGTTTAGCCCTATTATTTATTCTGTGCCTAATTCTTCATGTGCCTTTTTGGTAGAGATTCCTCATTGTGGGAGGGCAGATCATGTTTAAGATCAACAGGAAGAGTGCCTGGGTGGCTCAGATGGTTAAGCATCTGCCCTCAGCTCAGGTTATGATCCTGGGGTCCTGCGATCGAGTCCCACATCGGGCTCCTGAGCAGGAAGCCTGCTTCTCCCTCTGTCTCTGCCTCTCTCTCTGTCTCTCATGAATAAATAAATAAAATCCTTTAAAAAAAAAAAAAGGCCTACAGGAAAACGGCATTATTTCCCTTTAGGCTAAGTGGTTTTTTTCTCTTTGCCCAAATAAGCATAACATTTTCCAAGTTAGCAAGAGGGGTCAGTCATATGTTTTGAAATAATAATTATGTAACATTCATATGTTTTGAAACAATAACTATGTAACATTGTTGATATTGTATAATATTATGCTATCATTCATCTCTTTGCTAGCATAAACAGAAGAAATCTACAGGTCCAGGTTGTAAGAAAAACTGGCCTCGCAGAAGACCTCACAGGGTAGAGTACGTTACCTCATTTAAATTTACCACATTCCAGAGTCAGACTCTCAGCTTTAGAGATTTAGAATCCTGGTTTCATTAGTGCCCTTGACATTGACCTATCTCTTAGGTGTCGATGTAAAACTCTCCTATTTATTGCATTCAGAAAAAAATCCAAACTCACTGATGTATAAGGTTCTACTTAATCTGGTCTCTCCCTTCATCCCCAACCTCACTGTATCCTATTAGCATTCTTTTATACACTAAAACTCCAACCTGATCAGAATATTTGGTTTTCTCCTCTTAGAAAACCATTGTCTACTCACTTGCTAAACACATGTTCCTAGCCTTTATTTCCTACCTCAGATATCACCACACTCTAAAGTAGTCCTTTCACTCCCCCACTTATTCTCTGTCATATCATCATGCTCGTGTCTTTTCTTGTATTCTTCTCAGTGTCAATATATATTTTCTGTCTCACCATTCCAGAATATAAGTTTTTTCAAAACAAGCAACTTGCCTGTTTGTTCACTGATTTATCCCCAGAGTACAAAATAAAGCTGATCCCATTAGTGAGCTCTTGATAAATACTTTGTTAAGGAGAAAATGAACACAGTTCCTAAGACACGAGAAATATCATTTTCTGGACTACTATCGCTGGCACAACCTATGTGTTTTCTCCTTGAGCGTGAAACCTCTTCAAAAGCCAAATGATAAACAGCTTTTGAGCATGTGATCAGAATAAGGTCCCCGGATGAATCACATAGTTAATAGTAGTGAGTAGGAGAGACTGATAATGCATCTAACAACGACCAATGACTGTCTCTTCAATGGGTCCTAAATGTCAAGGATCAATAGCTAAATGTCTCCCTCTAGAGGTAGTGTTTAGTCACTGTCAAAGGTTTTTCTCTTAAAATGTCCCTTCTTTATTTAAACTAAATAACCAACTGCCCTTCAGCTTAGTGCTTTCATTCTTTAAATACGTGAATACATTCTGTCAAATTACTGAAGCAATCATTCTGGATTACTAAGACTCATACTTCAGGCTTCCGATATGTATATGTGCCTGTGCATATCAGTTAAAATCTAACTATCACAGTTTGATTTTCTTTCCAAGTTGCTGTCAGAAGCTTCAACACTAGGCTTCCAAGTACTGAAAAGAATATATAAAAAGTATAAAATTTATTCTTTCCTTGTACAATTCACTGTGTGTTTTTTTAATACATTTTACAAGCAATCACATTAAGTTGGACCATAGAGTAAACCTGATTAAGTAAAGCATGTAATCACTGTACGCATTTATGGGTACAGGAATATATATATATATACACACACATATTTCTCGATATTTTACACATATAGCATATACTTCAGAGAAAGAATAAAGATTACTGGTACAGCACTGTAAGAAATGGGTTTTGTGTTGTTATTGTTGTTTTTAAAATTTTATTTATTTGTCAGAGAGAGAGTGCGCACAAACAGGGGGCGCAGCAGGCAGAGGGAGAAGCAAGATCCCTGCTGAGCAAGGAGCCAGATTCAGGACTCCATGCCAGGACCCCGAGATCATGACCTAAGCTAAAGGCAGATGCTTAACTGACTGAGACACCCAGGTGTCCCGAACTGTTTTTGAAGTATATTTCAATCTTTCAAAATGAGTTTACTGTCCTGTTTAGAAAACGTTAGTTAGTTATAACCTAACTTATAAAGTAATGTTTATGGACAAAAACCCCTAACCAAATCATTCATTAGAAGATACTATGATAATATTATCTCAACAAAATAGAAGCACAGAGAACTAAAATAACTTGAAACTTTAAGCTATTTAAAATTTGAAGCAAAACTTTTAAATCAGCTATATCTGATTAAAGGTTTGACTTAATGCCCTGATGACGTGCTCTGAGTACATGCTCAGATTACAGTACCATCATTGGAAATAATGGTTTCAAAACTTTAAGTTCCTTACCCACAATATGTGTTAGGGCTTCATTAGGAATAATGCCAACAATGAGGGTGGCATGAATAAGTCTTACCTAAATTATTATAATTTTGAAGTATTCCGTTATTATTCCCCAAACTAACCATATTATACTATACTGTCGTTGTCATTTGTATTGATGTCAAATTTTAATACTTTTAATTACAAAACAAGAAAGAAAGAGAGAAGGAAGGGAGGAGGGGGAGGGAGGAAAAGCAAGCGAGCTTCTTTGAGTTTCAGTCAAGAAAATGGTTCAGGGGCACCTGGGTGGCTCAGTGGGTTAAAGCCTCTGCCTTCGGCTCAGGTCATGATCCCAGGATCCTGGGATCGAGCCCCACATCGGGCTCTCTGCTCATCAGGGAGCCTGCTTCCCCTCCTCTCTCTCTGCCTGCTTCTCTGCTTGCTTGTACTCTATCTCTCTGTCAAATAAATAAATAAAATCTTTAAAAAAAAAAAAAGAAAAAAAAGAAAATGGTTCGTTTTTCCCTCCTTTTATGACACTCAGTATGGTATCTTACATAAGGCATCCCAGGCGAGCAAATCAGCTCTAGTCAGCTCTGCTCCTCGAAGGGACTGGCACAGAATGAGAGACAGGACTCTGGCCCCAAGCCCACAGCAGTCTATATTTTACCACCAATCATACACATTACCCCTGGCTTGACACTAAAAACACACACTCAGTGCCAGTCATCTATTTTCAGGGAAAATGCATATGCATCTTGGGATAATTTCCATTTACAACTGGCAACTCAATCCACTGAATTAAATCACACTCCTTGTTTTGATTTAAAGCCAATGTGGTGATGCCTAAAATATGAATACAGGCACTGAGTTACAACAATGAGATCACAACAAAGACATGAAGGGATTAACGAGAGTACGAATTCTACACACCAGGACTATATGCACCTTAAAATAGGTAGTCAGAACAGAATAACCATAAACATGTCCTTTCTCTTTTTATGATGTATAATAACCTCCTTTTAAGAAGGTAAATTGGTGAGACACAGTGATTGTTATTAGACTTGTTAGACAATTAAAAACTCTCTAGACTCGTTCTCACATTAAGATAAATATACTGGTCCATGAAACTGAAAATCTGGGAAGCTCTGGTATAAGTTGGCTGCAAAGGAGTGAAGACACACATTAGCTAGAGGGAACACAGGATTTAAGAATATTAATTCTGGGGCGCCTGGGTGGCTCAGTGGGTTAAGCCTCTGCCTTTGGCTCAGGTCATGATCTCAGGGTCCTGGGATCAAGTCCCACATCGGGCTCTCTGCTCAGCAGGAAGTCTGCTTCCCTCTCTCTCTCTCTCTGCCTACTTGTGATCTCTCTCTGTCAAATCAATAAATAAAATCTTAAAAAAAAAAGAATATTAATTCTGTTTGTAGCTTTATCCTATAAAGATGGAAAAGACTAGAGCATGCATAAACTTACAAACTTTGAGTCAGGAGCTGTCCAAATGGAAGAGATTGAAAATAAAATAGGAACAGAGACTTGGTGAAGGGGAGACCCCAATGTTGAAAGAGATGGGAAGCAAATGTTTTTGGAAACAGGTAATGCCATGAACTTCCAGCAAAGTAAAGGACATTTTCTCAGGGACTGAGGAGAAAGAGGCACAATGGATACAGATAAAGTTTGATGACATTAGAGCTAAAAAGGGAAGGAATCCCAGCCTTCACTCTTACGAATAAAATAAAGCAAACATTCTCCATTTTATAATCATGGTGGCTTTTTCTGCCTATTTCCATAAGCACTGATAGTCCTTCAGTGTGGTCTTCACTTACTCATTCTCCCTATGGAGAAAGAGGAAAATAGCATTTCTAAGAGTTTTAGCCAAGGACAGAGTTTCTTGGCCAATCTGAAAACATGTAAAACCATCCAGTTCAATGGACAACGGTATACATTGTTTTCCTTAAGAAAAGTCTACTCCTGGACATTTCTGACAGGTCCACCATTTAAGCCCTCCCTTAGATAATCTTTTGTTGAGTCACCAGCAATTACAGAGCTAAGGTTTGTAGTTGAGTCACCACTGTTATGAAAAACATGAATTTCAGGATGTCTGGGTGGCTCAATTGTTTAAGTGTCTGCTTTCAGCCAAGGTCATGATCCTGGGATCGTGGGATCGAGTCCCACATCAGTCCCCTGCTCAGCTTCTCCCTCTGCCTGCTGCTCCCCTTGCTTGTGTGCACTCTATGACAAATGAACAAAAAAAATCTTTAAAAAAAAAAAAAAAAAACTATGGGTTTAAAGCCCATAGTGCCACTTGAAACAGTTTAGGATAACAAGATGAAATATAACATCAAGAAAGCTCCTCTGAAGGTATTTAAATATTAATCACACCCCTCTGTGATTTCACTCAATAATCATTCATCTGACGTAAGAGGAATATATAAGCCAGCACTTTTGAAAGTTTCTTTTCTACTTATTGAAAGAAAACTATAATGATTTGAGAAAATTTATATCTGATTCCTAAATACATACTGGGATACAAATGGGTAAATGGCATAGATGACGATGCTGACAGGTAGACAGGTAGATGAAGGACAGACAGACAGATGCACTCTTTTGGAGTTGTCATCTTCTATGCAAGAAAGGACCATTAGGTAAGACCTCAGTGCAAGTAGTTGAGGTGGCAATAAGGTGAGAATGCAAAATGAATTTTCCTAATTTGATCTTAAATTATAGATATTCCGTGTCCTTTTGTATGTACATGTACAACATTCACATCACATTTGGTGTTTGAACTATTGGTATGTGATCAAAGCTATCACATGGACCTCTTTGTAATATTTCTATGATACATATTTGAGTTCTTATGGCCATGAGCCTGAATTTGAATGTAAAGGATTCAGTCACTGAGCCTAGCTAAAGGCCCCTTCCACTACTTACCACCATACCATCCCATTTACAAATGGGAACTATGAAGGACTGAAATGGCAAATGCTTTTTGCAAATCTGTAGATTCCAACAGGTCTCTGGACATACATGTTTTGATTGTCAAATGGCTAACAAATCTCATTTGAATATGAATTCTAGAGTATTTTAGAAACATTTCACAACATAAAAAATAAAATTCATCTTTCTCAATTGAGAACATACTACTTTCAGTCCTAAATGGTATAAGGGTTCTAAAATAGGTAGGAAAACCATTCAGGAACACTGATATTGGAATGCTAGAAAACTGACAAATTAGGCTTGGCTGGGCCATACTCTCACGTAGGTGGGAAGTGAGGGACAAGGCCTTTCCTGAGGGCTCTTCTCTATATATGGTGTGGTGGGGAGGAGTTCAGACACTGGAGTCCTGTTGCTTGAGTCTGTCCACTAACTCAACCACTTACTAGCTGTGTGCCCTTGACCTAGTTTCTTAACTTCTCCCTGGCCCATGTGTTGTTGTTGTTGTTGCTGTTTGGGGGGAAGGGCCTATAAAATTGAGATGATTATAGTGCAGATGTTATGGGGGTTGGTGTCAGGATCAAATTAATATATGTTAAATTTATATCATATATACAAGCCAATACAAAATATATAAGTATAAACATAAATATAAATACATACACACACTTGAATATAGCACTTAGAATAGTGCCTGATACTTAGCAAGTGCCATGTATGGTCATTATTAATGATACCGTCATCAACATCAACATCACGATTGACAATTCCACCAGGATCACATGGAATACAAGTACTTTTTCCACAAGAAATACAAAGAAATATCAAGAAGCAAAAACAACAAATATTTACTTTAGGAAGCTAAAGGTTTCCTTGAGGAGTAATGCTATGCCCATGAAATAATATGCAAATAATTCAAACAAGACAATTACACAAGGTTAACTGTAAGCAAATATTTGAAGTAGGCAAAATACGACTTTAAAGATAAGTTTCTCACGTGTATTATTATCTAATAATATCTAGTAATGACTATAAGATAGAAATTCACTAAGAGTTCTACACATATTATGGCATTCTATCCTTAACACAATTGTGTGAGTAGAAATTATTTGTACTAGTTGATAGTTGAAGAAGTAGGCTTTGGAAAGGTTCAGTAACTTGCTCAAAGTTGCCAGTTTGACAGAAGCAGATTTTGTTTTACACTGTTGAGCTGTAAAGCCTGTTTTTATTTTTATTTTTTTAAAGATTTTATTTATTTGATGCAAGCAGAGGGAGTGGGAGAGCTGCTCACTGAGCGGGGAGCCTGACGTGGGGCTCAATCCCAGGACCCTGGAATCATGACCTAAGCTGAAGGCAAACACTTAACAACTGAGCCACCCAGGAGACCCTAAAGCCTGTCTTTAAAACTTATACCAGGGGCACCTGGGTGTCTCGTCATTAAGCGTCTGCCTTAGGCTCAGGTCATAATTCAAACGTCCTGGGATCAAGTCCCACATCGGGCTCCCCCCTTAGCGGAAAGCCTGCTTCTCCCTCTCCCACTCTTCTGGCTAGTGTTCCCGCTCTCACTGTGTGTCTCTCTCTCTCAAATAAATGTAAACATTTTTTTTTTAAATAAAGAAATAAAATTTAAAAACCTACACTAGGGCGCCTGGGCAGCTCTGTTGGTTCAGTGTCTGCCTTAGGCTCAGGTCCTGATACCAGGGTTCTGGAATTGAGTCCCGTGTCAGGCTCCCAGAGCAGGGAGGGAGCCTGCTTCTCCCTCTGCCTCTCTCTCTCATGAATAAAATAAAAATAAACTCTTAAAAAAAAAAAAAAAACCTACACTAGTAGCTCTCAAACTGTTCGAAAGTATGTCCAAGGAACATTAGTTCCAAACATTTATATACATATACTCAATCGATCTTATGCATGCATACACATATAGATACATAAATAGTATTCAAATGATACTATAATGTTATACATATATATTCACATATATATGTATATATATATATATATATATATATATATATATAAAATTTGAAAATATACAAAACATTGGACTAAAGACACTTAAGTAGACCTTCCTACATAGAGACTTATCATGCCTTTTAAATACCCACGGGTTTAGTGAGGTCTATAGAGGGAGACAGATTATGAAGCATGTCCGGAGTGATTTGGATCACGGCCCACTTTTTCAGTATGTCTCTTAGAACCTGGGTGCTGTGGAACACACGTTGGTAAGCCCTACAATGTGCTATAACCCTTTCTTTCCTTAGCAGCATGAGCAGCTCTAAGAATCTTCTCATCTCCAGACTTCTCGGACCACTCTTTTTCCTATTTTTGCTCACAACATCAAGAGTGAGTGAGGCCAACCTACTAGGTAACCATGGTATTTCCATTTTAATAAGCGCCCTTAGGCTGAGGAAGGCTCCTGTCAGGTACCAATCCATGACGGGCTACGAGTTGATGAGACAGAACACTGTCTCTCTGAGTACTCCAGAGTCTCGTAAAGGTAGCAGCTCCACCTATACTGTAAGAACAGTATTCTCCTTAATCATTTTCAATCAAATAGAAATGACAGAGATTATAAGCACCAAATGGAGAAAAGAGAATGTTAGAAATAGACATATTTTCATTCTAAGTAGAAAAATAGGGTAAACGCTATTGGTAAAGCCAGGTGTGTTACTGGTACTTTTCTTTCCGTGACCTCGGCATTCAAAATGTTAGAATGGAATAATCTTTCCCGTGACTTATTTGGATGTTAATGCCAATTTCAAATGCTAATGAGGAAGCTGACCAACCTGTCCTTTTTTCTGAAAATGACAAAGCATGGAATATTCCCATGATAACAAATAACAAGAAGCATTAAGTTTATTGTATTTATTGACATTGTTATTATTTTATCATGCAACACCAATGGACCTACATGTAAAAATCTGCTGGACGAGATTTAGTGACATAAAAGAGAGAAAACATAAGACAAGAGAAACCGATGTTACTTTCTTATAGATAGACACACATCAACAAGCCAGGAAAAACACGTTGGCCATTTGACTCCAGACAAATAGAACTTTAACTCAAACTTAAATGATTAAACCCGCAAGGTGTTACTTTTAAAGCACTGCTATCAGAGCACCTGGGTGGCTCAGTCATGTTAACATCCGAATCTCAATTTTGGCCCAGGTTATGATCTCGGGGTCATGAGATCAAGCCCCACATTGGACTCTGGACGGGACATGGAGGCTGCTTAAGATTCCCTCTCTCCCTCTCTCTCTGCCCCTCCCCACCCCCACCCAATCCCATGAGCACATATTCTCTCTCTTAAAAACAAAACAAAAAACAACTACTACCAACTCAAAAAGAAACAAACAAAACAAAACAAAAACTTTCCCCTCAAAACCAAACAACAAAACAAAACCCGCAAGATTGACCCTGTCCAGGGGCACCTGGGTGGTTCAGTTAAGCGTCTGATGTAGGCTCAGGTTATGATCCTGGGGTTCTGGGACTGAGCCCTAAGTTGGGCTCCCTGTTCAATGGGAAATCTCACCCTTTGCCCTTCCCACTCCCCACTTGTGCACACACTCTCTCTTTCAAATACTTGAGTAAAATCTTAAAAAAAAGAAAAAAGAAAAAGAAAAAGTTGACCTTATCCAGAAAACTAACTCTGAAACTAGAAATAAATGTGACTGAATAAATGTTAGACAAAAGTGATCAGACCAATGGAGTATTAATATATTTCCCATAGGGACATCTTAAAAGAGACATATTAACAATGAAAATAAAGGTATGGATACATTTAATATTTTTCCATTTTAATGGAATTAGAATCAGGCCACTTTTTATGCAGCAGAAAAAGGCTAGGAAAGCAAAGGTATGTTTGATATTCCTCTAAATGGCATGAACAATGGGTATGGTAAGCAAAAATAGAGAAGTTTGCCTCAATCATTATGCAAAATGAAACATACCACAATATGCTTTCTCCCCCAAGACTAAGATGAGGCTATAAAGAAACACATCATATGGGTTTATTTTTTTCTGTTGATTTGTGGAATATTCCAGTTTAACATTATTAGGTAGGCTCTCACTGTTTTCAAAAATTGCATTAGGCCCATAAACTCATTCTAATTGGCAGATTAAAAAAAAAATGATGTTTATGTTTACAGATGCTAATGCTTTTGAGAAAACAGACACCCATTTCCATTTCTTTGCTTCTCAACACATCATGCTGGTGACAGATGTTTCTGAACTGTTTCAGTGTCCCTGTCCAAATATAAAATGCGCACTTAATGATACCCATGTGTGTATATTTATAGTCCTAGTCATATCTTTATATATCTACAAAAGAATTGTTCCCCTTGGTAATTATATTTCTATTCAATATTAATGAATTATTGGCAGAGAAACATCTTTTATGTATCTATGCACACACAAAGACCTGTTTTTGCACATTATAATGATTATAGATACACACTTGTGTTCGCTTCAGTGTAAATGGTCACAATGTTTTATACATTTTTCTTTTAAATCTTCAATGTCATACACTTATTTTCAAGGAACACAGTCAAGGTATCATTTATTGTGAGAGAGTAAAAGAAATGCAGCTTAGTGTCAGCTCTGCTGTCTTTGACTAATCTGCAAGCCACCCACTTTAATGGCTCTTCATAAATAATTCAAATTTTAATTATGCTGCCAGCCTCTGACCTGAAGAGAAATGAAGAAAGAAAAGGAAAAGAATGGACAAGGGAAAGCATATCAGTTGAATCAAATTTTGCCTCCAGTAAATGACAGCGTCTCTAAGCTCCACTTTCGTACTCAAGGTGCACCTGCTTCCTCATTTATGATTGTTAAAAATAAAATTAGTGTCATCTCCAATACACCAGTGATGATGGATCCACTGACTCCAAAAAGAAGCCTTCTTGCCCTTATTTTAACAAGCGATATCTCTCTGTGTCTATCCCATATAGAGATTTACAAAGCAAAACAGACACCTATATTAAAGCAGATTTTCCCAACTAGATATGTCCTGTTTCCAATTTCAGTCTATCTTCTCTCCTGAAAATTCAGTGTGATTCATCCCATTATCAAGCATGTTCATATCACTGCACTGACACATCTGATCTCTGCTATATTAAAAAAGAGACACGTAAGTCTTCTTCCAAACCCAGGTCTTATAAGTTACTGTTGGCGAGACCATTGTTAAATTAATGGCTGGCTGAATAGACTTAGGAAAAACTAACCGCATCTGTCACAAGGAAAGCTGGCCAAGGCAGAGCTGACAGGCGATCCATGGTGAATGATCTCCCCCCACCTAAAAACATCTTTTAATTGCATCAGGTCTCTCAATACACAGTTGAGCATCTGCTCATTAGAACCAAAGTGCTATTTTCAAATGAAAATGCTAAATTTCTCCTCATCCTTTTTTTCCCCCATATATTGCCTTACAATTTTCCTAAAGCAATGCAAACCCAATCATATTTGATCTAAGATCTCCAGGGCCAAATCTAACCCATGCATATGAATGTGGTGGGGTTTTTTTTTTTTTTTCATTTTTTTTTTGATGTCTGTGTCGTTTTTGTCCTATTTAGTTAAAAAAAAATATACACACACACACTAGGATTTCATTCAAGAAATTCCCAAATCCCATTTGCCGTAGGTCCTTTTAGCTTATTTTGGGGACTCATGGCTACATATGCAGAAGTTTATTTCATCTGCTCTCGGTTCCTTTTCTTTTCTGAATATCAGCCTTTTACTGCAAACCCATATGAAAGATGAAAGATTTGGAAAGTCTATCGTGCTCTACATGAACTTACACTGTTGCTGTCTCGAAGAGAAACTGATCTTAAAACTATACCTGATTCTTCAACTACTTCCCATATTGGTAGTCCATTTTCCATTTCCTTATACTTTAAACTTTTGATTTTTCAATCATTTTCTTCTTTATTTTCCTTCTCCCTTATCCAGAATTTGATTCTGAGAAGTGAGAGGCAATACAGAATCTTATAACTATATTTTTGGGTAGCTATTTTTAATGATTCTAGCTCTGTCTATATGATGATGAAACACTGAAAATATATGTAATATAATTAGATGGAATATACACGGAAATATATTCTACCTCATTCAATCATCTACTTGATCTACCAGATGATGGCTTTCTTTGTGTGCATCTAATGCATTATTTTTTATAAAGTTATATAGAGACATTCTTAGAGGAGCCATTCAATTACCTTGGGGGGGGGGGGAAACCCACAAAAGGATTTGTATTCAATAAACCAATTTGAAGAGTGAAAGAAAAATTGCCTGACCTTTGGATAATAATGAGGTACATCTCCTTTGTCTATCTGAAATCTGGGTTTTGAGTTAAGGTTTGTAAGTGCAGTGTACTATTGCTTCGCAGCGGACAGACTCCCTCACAGGTCTCAGCTGTGACAATAAGCTCGAGCTTTCGCTGCATTCAGTAAGTGTATGCTTCTTCAAATACACTTAAGTGAGTTCAGAACATTTTGTGAAAATGGTTACACATTTACTATCACTTACATGTAAAATAAACTGTAACAGCTATAGAAATGAACTCATAAGTAGGATCTTACGAAACCCCAAATACAGGAGGTCAGTGCTTGAAAGCTTTCTATCACTGTCTACTGGTGGAAAAGCTCTTCAACTAATTCTTAACAAAAATGTGTTTGACCTTTTCCAATGCCCAGATAAACTGGAAGAAGAACTTTATTAACCTAAAAAAGGCTGCATCCAGGAAGCATTTGATTTGTTCTATATCTACATTTCAATCACAATACAAACTATTTCTGAAATACACTTTCATCCACCAAATTCATCACCCAGAATATCTCCCAATGAAGGTGTCCAGAATCTAGCCTCCATAAATTGACAAATTAATTTAAGAGTCAAGGCAAATATCAAAAGCCTCCCCAAAAATCCCTTATAAACAAATAAACAAAAACCACTTATTTTTCAGTTTAAAAAAAAAAAAGTATCTTTGGAAAAGGCTATACCAATGTTTTGATTTGCATTTCTCTAGGAAGGGGATAAACACCTTCATATGTTTATTGTGTGTGGGGGATGAGGATGTCTTTTCTTATACTTGCCTTCTTTTTCAACGGATGGTTAATTTTGGCTTAATGATTTGTTGAAAGTCTGACTTTTTAATATTGAGACACATGATAGCCCTGAAGTGTCACAATCATATATATGCCAGCACCAACTGATATTGAATCCAAACAGAAAGATAGCTCAGAGTAATCTGTTTGCTAACAAATCATCTTAAGACATTCGATTATAGGGGTGCCTGGGTGATTCAGTCGTTAAGCGTCTGCCTTCAGCTCAGGTCACAATCCCAGGGTCCTGGGATCAAGCTCCACATCAGGATACTTGCTCAGCAGGAAGCCTGCTTCTCCCTTTCTCACTCCCCCTGCTTGTGTTCCCTCTCTCGCTGTGTCTCTCTCTCTGATAAACAAATACAATCTTAAAAAAAAAAAAAAAAAAAGACATTCAACTACAGCACTTAAAATGTATAATATGGTATTAATGTGTAATGTCGTTGGACACTTGTCTGTTAGCCCATACATTCCTGGACCACAGGTGCTAAACAGCATTTTTTTGTGTAACCATCACTTCTCACTCTTCCTCATACACAGCATCAACGCGTGATACCCTGCTGAACTGAAGAAACTAAAGGTTTTAATGTCAACCTTGTTAAATCAATAGATTATACAAGCTGTCTTATTTGGACAACAAAAATCAACAATTAATAAGTAAGAATTATTTTATTATCTTTGGTGAACTCAGTCACCAAAATACTTCACATAGGAAGAGAAAAATCTGCTTTTGGTGTAAAGTTTTGTTTTTAGTATGGATGACAAAAACTTTTAGTGAAATATACACAGAGAATGGAAATATTAAAATTGATCAAAGGAAACACAGTGTTATAACTGCATCAAAGTTAAAATTTGCCTGAGAAAATTCTGTAATAATGGTTAAGAATGTAATGTTTCAGATATCGTCTCTATAAATATGCAGTAAGTAATTCAACTGAAAATGCATAAAATATCATAAATATGGGGAGGAGTCAAGATGGCGGAGAAGTAGCAGGCTGAGACTGCTTCAGCTAGCCGGAGATCAGCTAGATAGCTTATCTAAAGATTGCAAACACCTGAAAATCCATCGGCAGATCGAAGAGAAGAAGAACAGCAATTCTGGAAACAGAAAAACAACCACTTTCTGAACGGTGTTTTCCTTTTTTTTTTTTGAAGTCTTTTCTTTTCTTTTTTCTTTTTTCTTTTTTTTTTTCTTTTTTCTTTTTTTTTCTTTCTTCCTTTTTGAACCTCTTTTTATCCCCTTTCTCCCCCCTCACGATTTTGGATCTCTTCTAATTTGGTTAAAGCATTTTTTCCTGGGGTTGTTGCCACCCTTTTAGTATTTTACTTGCCCCTTCATATACTCTTATCTGGACAAAATGACAAGACGGAAAAATTCAACACAAAAAAAAGAACAAGAGGCAGTACCGAAGGCTAGGGACCTAATCAATACAGACATTGGTAATATGTCAGATCTAGAGTTCAGAATGACAATTCTCAAGGTTCTAGCCGGGCTCGAAAAAGGCATGGAAGATATTAGAGAAACCCTCTCGAGAGATATAAAAGCCCTTTCTGGAGAAATAAAAGAACTAAAATCTAACCAAGTTGAAATAAAAAAAGCTATTAATGAAGTGCAATCAAAAATGGAGGCTCTCACTGCTAGGATAAATGAGGCAGAAGAAAGAATTAGTGATATAGAAGACCAAATGACAGAGAATAAAGAAGCTGAGCAAAAGAGGGACAAACAGTTACTGGACCACGAGGGGAGAATTCGAGAGATAAGTGACACCATAAGACGAAACAACATTAGAATAATTGGGATTCCAGAAGAAGAAGAAAGAGAGAGGGGAGCAGAAGGTATACTGGAGAGAATTATTGGGGAGAATTTCCCCAATATGGCAAAGGGAACGAGCATCAAAATTCAGGAGGTTCAGAGAACGCCCCTCAAAATCAATAGGAATAGGCCCACACCCCGTCACCTAATAGTAAAATTTACAAGTCTCAGTGACAAAGAGAAAATCCTGAAAGCAGCCCGGGAAAAGAAGTCTGTAACATACAATGGTAAAAATATTAGATTGGCAGCTGACTTATCCACAGAGACCTGGCAGGCCAGAAAGAGCTGGCATGATATTTTCAGAGCACTAAACGAGAAAAACATGCAGCCAAGAATACTATATCCAGCTAGGCTATCATTGAAAATAGAAGGAGAGATTAAAAGCTTCCAGGACAAACAAAAACTGAAAGAATTTGCAAACACCAAGCCAGCTCTACAGGAAATATTGAAAGGGGTCCTCTAAGCAAAGAGAGAGCCTACAAGTGGTAGATCAGAAAGGAACAGAGACCATATACAGTAACAGTCAACTTACAGGCAATACAATGGCACTAAATTCATATCTCTCAATAGTTACCCTGAATGTTAATGGGCTAAATGCCCCTGTCAAAAGACACAGGGTATCAGAATGGATAAAAAAACAAAACCCATCTATATGTTGCCTCCAAGAAACTCATTTTAAGCCCGAAGACACCTCCAGATTTAAAGTGAGGGGGTGGAAAAGAATTTACCATGCTAATGGACATCAGAAGAAAGCAGGAGTGGCAATCCTTATATCAGATCAATTAGATTTTAAGCCAAAGACTATAATAAGAGATGAGGAAGGACACTATATCATACTCAAAGGGTCTGTCCAACAAGAAGATTTAACAATTTTAAATATCTATGCCCCCAACGTGGGAGCAGCCAACTATATAAACCAATTAATAACAAAATCAAAGAAACACATCAACAATAATACAAT
This sequence comes from Mustela erminea, assembly GCF_009829155.1. Lineage (NCBI taxonomy): Eukaryota > Metazoa > Chordata > Mammalia > Carnivora > Mustelidae > Mustela > Mustela erminea. The sequence continues at coordinate 80,364,286 of NC_045624.1, read as the reverse complement.
AATAGTAGGGGACTTTAACACTCCCCTCACTGAAATGGACAGATCATCCAAGCAAAAGATCAGCAAGGAAATAAAGGCCTTAAACGACACACTGGACCAGATGGACATCACAGATATATTCAGAATATTTCATCCCAAAGCAACAGAATACACATTCTTCTCTAGTGCACATGGAACATTCTCCAGAATAGATCACATCCTCGGTCCTAAATCAGGACTCAACCGGTATCAAAAGATTGGGATCATTCCCTGCATATTTTCAGACCACAATGCTCTAAAGCTAGAACTCAACCACAAAAGGAAGTTTGGAAAGAACCCAAATACATGGAGACTAAACAGCATCCTTCTAAAGAATGAATGGGTCAACCGGGAAATTAAAGAAGAATTGAAAAAAATCATGGAAACAAATGATAATGAAAATACAACTGTTCAAAATCTGTGGGACACAACAAAGGCAGTCCTGAGAGGAAAATATATAGCGGTACAAGCCTTTCTCAAGAAACAAGAAAGGTCTCAGGTACACAACCTAACCCTACACCTAAAGGAGCTGGAGAAAGAACAAGAAAGAAACCCTAAGCCCAGCAGGAGAAGAGAAATCATAAAGATCAGAGCAGAAATCAATGAAATAGAAACCAAAAAAACAATAGAACAAATCAACGAAACTAGGAGCTGGTTCTTTGAAAGAATTAATAAAATTGATAAACCCCTGGCCCGACTTATCAAAAAGAAAAGAGAAAGGACCCAAATAAATAAAATCATGAATGAAAGAGGAGAGATCACAACTAACACCAAAGAAATACAAACTATTATAAGAACATATTATGAGCAACTCTACGCCAATAAATTTGACAATCTGGAAGAAATGGATGCATTCCTAGAAACATATAAACTACCACAACTGAACCAGGAAGAAATAGAAAGCCTGAACAGACCCATAACCAGTAAGGAGATTGAAACAGTCATTAAAAATCTCCAAACAAACAAAAGCCCAGGGCCAGACGGCTTCCCGGGGGAATTCTACCAAACATTTAAAGAAGAACTAATTCCTATTCTCCTGAAACTGTTCCAAAAAATAGAAATGGAAGGAAAACTTCCAAACTCATTTTATGAGGCCAGCATCACCTTGATCCTAAAACCAGACAAGGATCCCACCAAAAAAGAGAGCTATAGACCGATATCCTTGATGAACACAGATGCGAAAATACTCAACAAAATACTAGCCAATAGGATTCAACAGTACATTAAAAAGATTATTCACCACGACCAAGTGGGATTTATTCCAGGGCTGCAAGGTTGGTTCAACATCCGCAAATCAGTCAATGTGATACAACACATCAATAAAAGAAAGAACAAGAACCATATGATACTCTCAATAGATGCTGAAAAAGCATTTGACAAAGTACAGCATCCCTTCCTGATCAAAACTCTTCAAAGTGTAGGGATAGAGGGCACATACCTCAATCTCATCAAAGCCATCTATGAAAAACCCACCGCAAATATCATTCTGAATGGAGAAAAACTGAAAGCTTTTCCGCTAAGGTCAGGAACACGGCAGGGATGTCCATTATCACCACTGCTATTCAACATAGTACTAGAGGTCCTAGCCTCAGCAATCAGACAACAAAAGGAAATTAAAGGCATCCAAATCGGCAAAGAAGAAGTCAAATTATCACTCTTCGCAGATGATATGATACTATATGTGGAAAACCCAAAAGACTCCACTCCAAAACTGCTAGAACTTATACAGGAATTCAGTAAAGTGTCAGGATATAAAATCAATGCACAGAAATCAGTTGCATTTCTCTACACCAACAGCACGACAGAAGAAAGAGAAATTAAGGAGTCCATCCCATTTACAATTGCACCCAAAACCATAAGATACCTAGGAATAAACCTAACCAAAGAGACACAGAATCTATACTCAGAAAACTATAAAGTACTCATGAAAGAAATTGAGGAAGACACAAAGAAATGGAAAAATGTTCCATGCTCCTGGATTGGAAGAATAAATATTGTGAAAATGTCTATGCTACCTAAAGCAATCTACACATTTAATGCAATTCCTATCAAAGTACCATCCATCTTTTTCAAAGAAATGGAACAAATAATGCTAAAATTTATATGGAACCAGAAAAGACCTCGAATAGCCAAAGGGATATTGAAAAAGAAAGCCAACGTTGGTGGCATCACAATTCCGGACTTCAAGCTCTATTACAAAGCTGTCGTCATCAAGACAGCATGGTACTGGCACAAAAACAGACACATAGATCAATGGAACAGAATAGAGAGCCCAGAAATAGACCCTCAACTCTATGGTCAACTAATCTTCGACAAAGCAGGAAAGAATGTCCAATGGAAAAAAGACAGCCTCTTCAATAAATGGTGCTGGGAAAATTGGACAGCCACATGCAGAAAAATGAAATTGGACCATTTCCTTACACCACACACAAAAATAGACTCAAAATGGATGAAGGACCTCAATGTGCGAAAGGAATCCATCAAAATCCTTGAGGAGAACACAGGCAGCAACCTCTTTGACCTCAACCGCAGCAACATCTTCCTAGGAACAACGCAAAAGGCAAGGGAAGCAAGGGCAAAAATGAACTATTGGGATTTCATCAAGATCAAAAGCTTTTGCACAGCAAAGGAAACAGTTAACAAAATCAAAAGACAACTGACAGAATGGGAGAAGATATTTGCAAATGACATATCAGATAAAGGACTAGTGTCCAGAATCTATAAAGAACTTAGCAAACTCAACACCCAAAGAACAAATAATCCAATCAAGAAATGGGCAGAGGACATGAACAGACATTTCTGCAAAGAAGACATCCAGATGGCCAACAGACACATGAAAAAGTGCTCCATGTCACTCGGCATCAGGGAAATACAAATCAAAACCACAATGAGATATCACCTCACACCAGTCAGAATGGCTAAAATCAACAAGTCAGGAAATGACAGATGCTGGCGAGGATGCGGAGAAAGGGGAACCCTCCTACACTGTTGGTGGGAATGCAAGCTGGTGCAGCCACTCTGGAAAACAGCATGGAGGTTCCTCAAAATGTTGAAAATAGAACTGCCCTATGACCCAGCAATTGCACTATTGGGTATTTACCCTAAGGATACAAACGTAGTGATCCAAAGGGGCACATGCACCCGAATGTTTATAGCAGCAATGTCCACAATAGCCAAACTATGGAAAGAACCTAGATGTCCATCAACAGATGAATGGATCAAGAAGATGTGGTATATATACACAATGGAATACTATGCAGCCATCAAAAGAAATGAAATCTTGCCATTTGCGACAACATGGATGGAACTAGAGCGTATCATGCTTAGCGAAATAAGTCAAGCAGAGAAAGACAACTATCATATGATCTCCTTGATATGAGGAAGTGGTGATGCAACATGGGGGCTTAAGTGGGTAGGAGAAGAATAAATGAAACAAGATGGGATTGGGAGGGAGACAAACCATAAGTGACTTTTAATCTCACAAAACAAACTGAGGGTTGCTGGGGGGAGGGGGTTTGGGAGAAGGGGGTGGGATTATGGACATTGGGGAGGGTATGTGCTTTGGTGAGTGCTGTGAAGTGTGTAAACCTGGTGATTCACAGACCTGTACCCCTGGGGATAGAGTATTATGCCTCCATCAGAAAGGATGAATACCCAACTTTTGTAGCAACATGGACAGGACTGGAAGAGATTATGCTGAGTGAAATAAGTCAAGCAGAGAGAGTCAATTATCATATGGTTTCACTTATTTGTGGAGCATAACAAATAGCATGGAGGACATGGGGACTTAGAGTGGAGAAGGGAGTTGGGGGAAATTGGAAGGGGAGGTGAATCATGAGAGACTATGGACTCTGAAAAACAATCTGAGGGTTTTGAAGGGATGGGGGGTGGGAGGTTGGGGTACCAGGTGGTGGGTATTATAGAGGGCACGGATTGCATGGAGCACGGGGTGTGGTGCAAAAATAATGAATACTGTTATGCTGGAAATAAAAAAAATAAAAAAAAAATATCATAAATATGAGATTAACGTCTAAAGGCTCTTTTACAAAAACAGATGAAACCACCTGTGAACTTGATACAAAGCAAACCGGAGACACACGGTTTGGGGTTTATTTAATTACTCCATGTATTGGCACAACCCAGCTCTTCACCCTTCCTTCCATCTCACATCGACCATTCTTACTTCTCTTCCTCGCCTATTTATTCAACCCAAACCAGCCACCCCCAAAAAGAATTCTGAGCTAATTAATTCCTAGAGTCATGTGAACCAGGGATGGCAAAACAGGCTGAGGAACTAGTTGGGCCCCATGCGGGGCTAGGTGCCTTGTGTAATGATTAGAAGGGACGAAAAGCAAGGATGAGCTGTAGAGAAAACGGGAATGGAAAGAGAACTTGAGAGACACCTAGGACACCCCCCCCCAAAAAAAAGATAAAATGAAGGATGGGGACTAGACACGATGATAAGAACCCTTTACCAAGACAATAAATCCAAAGAGCTTGATAAAGGGCTGAAGAGAGGAAAAAGACAGAAAACGGTGTCCAGGAAACTCCCAGCCAGGCCTGATCTATCCGAGAGGGTGGCAAGAGGACCCTGAAAAGACAGTGAGTGGTTCCTCGGGCCGGAAGCAGAGCACAAGCTGAGACAGCGTGGAAAACTGTGAGGCAGTGTGAGCAGTTTGCAACCAAAGCTGGGTGGATTCTCCAACCGCACACTGGTCCTTAGCGAAAAAGCCCCAAGTCCATCTGATTATCCAAACCAAAAACCTAAACATCCTTCTTTCCTCTCGATGTTCACATGCAAGAACTCAGGACACCCTGGACGTCCTCCTGGTTCATCTCTCACCTGTCCTGCCTTTGCACAGGAGCCGTTTCCCTTGGGCTGTCTTCACTTTCCAGGATTTCTGCAGCAGCCTTCACACTGGTTGTCCAAACCAGATTCTGCAGTCCTTCGGCCCAGACCTCAGTGAAGTGGTCAATGTGAACTCACAATAAGCCTAATTCCTCTTCTCCTTCCCTGACACCTCTAAGAGCTTCCCTGTTGTCATAGGGCTACCCTCACTAAAATACCAAGTGGGGACTTCCATTTTTAATTCTCATGAGCCTGCAAAATGGACACCAGTTTCCCCACTTTACAGACAAGTCACGAAATTCAAACCCAAATGTGCCCACTCACTCTCCGGTGTGCAGGCTTCCGAGGGCACAGGCCGTAACAGTCCCTTTAGTTATCTGGCCTCTACTTACTTCCCTTGTCTCATACCTCACCATTTCCTTCATGTGTCATAATCCCATGGTGCACCACCTGAAATCCCCCCAGGCTTTCTGTTCACCACAGGAGTGGAGAACTCTTCCACAGACTTCCGTGGTCCTTGTACGTCTATGAACATTGTCTCTCTGACAATCCTCACTACTGGACTGGAAGCCCGTTAAGGTAAAGATAGCACCTTTCAATGGCAGCATATCCTTAATACCTACCTCAGTGTGTGCAACATAAGAGGTACTTGGTAAAAATTTTCTGAGCTAATGACTAAGGCACAAGAGATACTAGGAAAAAAGTGGCACGAAAGAATAAAGCTCTTCGTGCATATGGTTCCCTTCTCCCAAGTCAAAGTATTAAACTGTGACTTTGGAGAATAAAAACGCACATGGGAGAGATTCGTAAGCTGTTCTATAGCTCTACACTGTCCTTCTTCCTCGTCAGTTCCCTGACCGTGAATTACAGAGCCATCAGTGGCTCCAGGTAACTAAGTTCCTAGCTATTCTTTCCTCAGCTCTTTGTGACTTTTCCTGTTATTTATTTGTTTGTTTGACTTTTTTGGACTTGATTCATGTGTCTTCATGCTTAGTGAAGTCAACAGCTGGCCTCCCTCCTCAGCTACCCATGCCTGACAGAACTGCTATTCTGACTTCCGTGAGCACGCATTAGTTTTTGCCTGTTCTTGAACTTCACGTATTATCAAATCATACAGTATATACTCTTTTCTATCTGGCTTCTTTGGCTCTTCACTCTCTCTGTAAGATTTAGAACTATTGTTGCATGCATGTAGTGGTGTTTTGGTTTTTTCTTTTGTTTTTTGTTGTTGTTGTTGGTTTTCTTTTTCATTTTTTTTTCTGTTTTGCTGTGCAATATTCCAGTGTACAAATGTAGCACAGATTATTTATCCAATCTTGTGTTGAAGAACATTTGAATTGTTTATAGTTAAGAGCCATTGCGAATGATTCTACATGATTTTTAGTACATACATACACTCATTTCTCTTAGGTATATTCTAAGAACTGCTGGGTCATAGGGTTAGATACTGGTGGTTGCTATAAATATGGGCAACCCCATGTCCAGTGAATTTAAATTCCAGTTGTTCTGTATATTGGTGAACAATTAGCACTGTGGGTCTTTCTTAAAAATTTGACCACTTTAGTGAATCTGAACACTGACCTTCTTAATGCCTTCATCACTAAACTCTCTTTAACTACTTCCTTAGGACTCACCCATTACTTAACTTATTTCATTATGGCTTCTGCCTAACTATGCTAATACCCATGACGTCAAATTCATCTCATTTTCTCCGTAATCATCTTTCTTTAACTGTACTCCCATGTGACTAACTACAAACTCCTTCTCTTGCTGCACATATTCTGCACATACTATTCTATCCATGTCAATGTCATCATTCCCTTGAGACTCTGGCTCTCTTCCCCACTTCCATCCTATAAATATAATGCCTTCACCATAGATTCAGCGCTCTGCTCTTGCTTTTTCATGTCAAGTGCCACCTCAGTAAAACTACATATCTACTACCATCCTTTCTCTCAGGAGTGTCAATCTTCCAACTTCACTTGCTGGTAGGCAGCCACCAAGAAAGCCTACCATCATCTCAAATTCATCATGTAAGGAAGCAAAGCCACTGCTTTCTCTTGAACCTAGCTCTCCTCTAGGGTTTCCCCTTACTACTCAAATTACCACTATTCAGACAGCCATTCAACCTCAAAAGCTTGAGTCACTTATTTTTACTCTTGTTTCTTCCCCCCGCAATAACTGAATAAATGATCTTGATTCTCAGACTTTATACCCATCCTTTATTCCATAAAATATACTTATTCCATCAAAATGGAAATTAGTCATTATAATTTTATGTATCTTTCACCATCTTAAGTGAGCCTGTTCCAAATGGCCAAATTTCACAGAAGCTTGCTAGTTTTCAATTTGCTGATTTTTGTCCTCAGATTATCACCACTACCACCACCAAGAACAAAGCAATAACTAACATATCATAGTTTCTTTCCCTGAAGCACCACAACCACAATCACCTGTGGATAAATTTCTTTTATTATCCCTGTTTGGAAGCTGAGAGAAATTGAGCTTTAGACAGACAGTTGTTAATGAGAGACAAAGACATAAAAAGGCTTCAAGAGAGAGGTAAATGGCTGGAACCGAGAACGAAACTAATTACAGTGTAAAACCCTATTTAACATTTTCTTCTATCCTGAATCTATCTGATTTGAAATAAATAATATTTCCAGTCCTAGACAGTAAATAGTAAGCCAACAATACAAACAGTACACATAAAAAAACCGTAGATGTATGTAAGTCAAAACGCATTTAAACAGAAATCCAGAAGATCAATTTATGACACAGAATCTATAACAAAATTTTTCCCTCAATATAATTTCTATAAGATAGGTTATCCTATAAAAAATTATTATAAGCTAACTTGTAGGATTCCAAATTTAAAAAGAAAATTTTGGCAGCAAGGTCATTGGAATCGATGAAACACTCATAAAAAAGCCTTTATTGATAGTGAGGTGGTACATTAGCTGTCCAATAGCAGTAAGAGCAAGACGGCCCATGCCTATTAAATGCCAGGGAGAAATTGGTAAGAACTATTGTGTGGCTTCAAAATATGTTTACAAATTCTCTCACATTCTTTTCTTCAAATGGTAAGCCTGACTTATTCTACTTTTTTAAAATTTTAATTATTTATATGAAAGACAGAGAGAGTGTGGTGGAGGAGTAGAAGGAGAGGGAGAAGCAGACACCATGCTGAACACAGAGCCCAACATGGGGCTCGATTCCACGACCCTGAGATCATGACCCGAGCTGAAATCAAGAGTCTGACACTTCATCGACTGAGCCACCCAGGTGCCCTAGTGATTCATTTCCAACAAACTGCACAGAGTAGAAGTTACAGTGTGTAATCTAAGAGACAAGGTCATAAGAGATACTATGACTTGGTCCCGTGGTCTCTTTCATTGTTCGCAATGGGGCACAACAGCCACCACAGCCAAACAGGGTGCAGAGAGGGCCACGTGGAAAGGCACTGAGATCTCCTGCCAATAGTCATGAGATCAAGATACCTCAAAAACAGATCCTCTAGTGCCAGCCAGGCCTTCAGATTACCCTGATCACATAAGAGACCGAGAATCACCCACCAAAGCAACGCCCGAATTCCTGACCCATGGAAACCACGAGATAATAAATGTTTGTAGTTTTAAGACACTGTGTTTTGGGATAATGCACTATGCAGACATCGATAACTAAAACAGCAATATAATAAACAAACTTGACTTCATGTCCTAAATAAAACCACAAAAGAAATAGATAAAAGTAAGATACCATTTGTGATCTGTCAACTCAGATGTTTAAGAAATAATAATCAGTGTTGCAAAGGAAGTAAAGATGAAGACACTCTCATACACTGCTTACAATTTCAGATGGAAATTTTGGCAAGCTGTATCCATATAATAATAATGACTTCTGGTATGTCTCCACCTTGGAAAATTCTGCTAAGGAAATTGGAGTTTTAGATACATACCTTCATATACAAATGTTTATGGCATTCATATTTGTGATGCTAAGAAATTGAAGCTTTTATAATGAGCCACAGATCTCAGTATATGCATATGATGTTACCATTACATTTCATATGTTTATTGTTACATATTATTGTATATTTCATATATTATGTAATACCATTCTTTCATCATTACATTTGATGACCTAGACAAACATTCTTAACAGAGCAAGTGCCAACAGCTTATTTTAGATATGTAAGGAGTTTAACTTCGATTTAATAGGGCCCCTGGGTGGCTCAGTCCATTAAGCTTCTGCCTTCAGCTCAGGTCATGATCCCAGGATCCTGGAATCCAATCCCACATTGTGCTCGTTGCTCACTGTGAGTTTGCTTCTCTACCCCTCCCCTGACTTGTATGTGCGCTCTCTCTCAAGTAAGTAAATAAAATCTTTAAAAATAAACTTCAATTGAATATAAAGTTGCACATGTGTACACATGTGTCTGTGCCTGCACACACATGCATGTGAGCAGATGAGGACAGAAAGAGGAAGAGAAATAAAAGTGCCAAACGTTATTTATACCCGAGTGCAGAATTACAAGTATACAGCTAACCCTTGATCAACGTGGGTTTGAACGATGTGGGTCCATTTATACAAGGATTTTTTTTAAAAAGATTTTATTTATTTATTTGACAGAGAGAGAGAGAAACAGAGAGACAGGGAACACAATCAGAGGGAGTGGGAGTGGGTAAGGGAGAAGCAGGTTTCCTGTAGAGCAGGGAGCCCAATGCGGGGCTCGATCCCAGGACCCTGGTATCATGACCTAAGCTGAAGGCAGTCGCTTAACAAATGAGCTGCCCAGGCGCCCCATATGTGGATTTTTTTTTTACAATATAGTACTGTGATTGTATTTTCTCTTCCTTACAATTGTCTTAATAACATTTTCTTTTCCACAGTTTACTTTAGCATAAGATGACACACCAAATACATATAATACCTAATACATGTAAAACATAAAATTTACAAAATATGTGTTAATCAACTGTTTATGTTATCAGTAAGGCTTCCTTCCAGTTAATAGCGGGCTGTTAGTACTTAAGGTTTTAGGGAGTCAAAAGCTAGATGCAGAGTTTCAACTGGGTGTGTAGGTGACCTGTGTTGGTCAAGGTCAACTGTATTCTCTTTACTTCTTCTACTCATCGATTTCTTAATACTAGAAGAACAATAGATCCAGTGAAGAAAATAAGGAAATACTTTGTCACATACACTGCAGATGCTCTTCTCGAAGACTATACGTCATCTGAACCTGGCTACCTCTCTGAACTCTTCTTAGACACTCTCACAGCTCCAGTCACACTGGCCCTCCTGATTCTGGAACACAAAGAGCTCCCAGGGCCTCAGGGCATTTGCACTGACCACCCCCCCCCACCGGAGTGGTACCTGCACAGCTATATGTAGCTGCTTCCTCCACTGCATAACTCTTGCATCAGGTTAGAGGACCTTTATTTTTTTATTTATCTTATTTATTTTTTTAGACGACCTTTATTAATCATCATATACAGAGCAGCCCACCTAGGCAACCTCTGGTCACCAATCTCCAAAGCATGTTTCATTATACAAAAATCTCTCTTTAATTCTCTTTTGACTTATTGGTTATCTTCCTTAATTTATAAAATATAAAATTACAGTAGAAAACTCATCTGCCTGGATAACTGCTGTACCTCTAGTTCCTAGAAAAATGCCCACCCAATAGCAGGGACTCAAGCAATGTCTTCTAAATGAATGTTGGGAATATGGACTATTGCCTATTCTTCTTACTGTCTAAGAAGCCTTCTTGGCTTAAAGGCCCTGCACCCAGTTTTTCTTCTTCATTTCTACCTCGTACTGCTTCATCAGACCCTGATTCATCACTGCTAGGTTATCCTTACTGACGCATGACAAGGGGTCAAGAAAAATGGAGAACCCCATCCCAACATCCTCAACAATGTGCAAGGGCTCATGGTAATGCAATGCACTTCCACACTCAGAGTACGAGAATACAAGCCCCATGAGGGAGGGGACTCGTTCCTGTTTGTTGGGTCTAGCCTCTACATCAGTGGCTGATAAATATTAGGCACTCAATAAAAAACTGTCAGATGCCTATATTTCTGAATGACTGAATGAGGAAGAACCAATACATTCTGCTCCATGCATCCATAGATGACATAAAGTATGGGAACAGGAAAAATAAGCCAAAGAAAATTCTAGGCAAGGACACACACACACTGCGATCTAGCATGTGGCAGCAAAAGTATACTGAAGGAAAACCCTTGCTCATGAATGGGTCTCTGATCAAGCATCAAATATGATATGAAATATATACACTATTGCACAACACAGAGCTTTTTCCACCAAGCACTAGGTCGCTGATACCGCCAACTAAATCACAGTGTAAATGTATTACTTCAGTTAAACATCAGAATTTACTTAGGACCTACAGCAAGATCCTTGGCTCTGCTGTGTGTAGTTCCCTGAAAAGAAAGAGAATCAAGACCACGTTTGATCTGTTTTCCCAAGTAATCAAAATGTCAACACCACTCCCACCTTTTTAACACTTCTTTCTATATAAATGCATCTTAGAGCACGTACCCAGCAGTGTTTGCCCATTATTTAATATTTTCTTTTTAATTTCTCTGATCTTCTTGAATGGATAGCGCAGCTGTTCCCTCAAGGTGAAGGCTGTACTTTACTCCCTATCAGATTCTTCTGGATTCCATGAGTACAAAGCAGCTCTGTCATTATCTCTGGAAGGGGTCTTTCTACAGAGAGCCCCTACTTTGTGTATGTGTTTCATACACTCTTCAGCATGACAAGCACCGTCGAGCTGGCTTTACACTGTCATTTCCATTGAAAACCTGTAATTACTTCCCACAAGCAGCACTCCATCCTGCCAAGCTGATTAAAGACGATATGCCCCAGAAGCTGAAAAGCAGCAGTCCTCACACATCCAAGTGTGTATCTTGTAAGCAACAGAGCAGAAGCATGCACACAGTAAGCACTAAATAATTGTTTATAGACGATATATATACCCTTTGACAGACGGTATAATTAAAGTTTTTTTTTTTTTATGGAAACAAGATATATTTTTAAAGAGTGAATGAAGCAGACCATAACAGGCTTTGAACCGTCATTTAATAAAAATATTCCACCATAAAAGATATGCCATTCCAAGGTCTCCACTCACATCACCTCATCTACATCCTCATCAAATAACTGTTTAACTGTTGCCAGTTCTTCACAAACAAAACCATCAAACAAGGAGTTCTGCTTTATCATATTCTCAACCTGAGTTGAGTTGGCTAATTCAAGTCATCAGGTATTCTTGAGGTGTCAAATCATTTTCGGAGAGAAGAGTTCACAGATAGTATCCTCAAAAAGTACTTACAGGGCAATTAGCTCAACTTTACAGTGGACATTTGTCTCAGTTTTTTACTTATCTGCTTTTGGTCCTTGAAACATTTCTTTGGTGAACTTCCTAAGAGGTAAACTATGTCAGGAAGCAGTGGCCATCTCCAAGTTTAGAAATCGAAAGCTGCTGATGCTTGCCTTGTTGGCCTCTGGGACTTGGCCCACCACTTTGACTCGGCCAGTTAGATGGACTTGTCCTGGACTTTGAATGAAAAATTAGTGACTCAGGGAAGTAGAGACAGTGACAGACTCATTCTGGCTGTGGCAGAAACATCCAGATTTAGAAGAAGCAACAGCAGCTCCAAGTGACCAGTACTGATGGGAGCATTGTAAGGATGATGCCTACATACAGGGCTTGTGGCAAGTGGGTCAACCCTAACCTGGCTCTGTAGGCAACTTCCTCAATTCTGTGAATTACGCAACACATGCTTTCAATAAATATGCCTGCTATTTAAATCAGCTTGTCTAGATATTTGTAACTATAAAAATAAAATCTAAACAAAGACCACTTCTGAGTAATGGATACTTTGAAAGGTTACACATTGACATTCTTAAAAAAAAAAAGAATTCATTAAGTTCCACACCCAACATGGGGCTGGAATTCACAACCCTGAGACCAAGAGTCACATGCTCTGCTACCTGTGACAGCCAGGTGCACTCCCCCCCTCTTTTTTTTTTTTTTTAACATCAAGTAATATTTGACCATTTAGAACGGATTCAACTCAGTACTAGTGAAGAGCCAATGGTTTTATTGGACAGAGTTTTTACCTTTAACTCTACAGCAGCAACAGCATCAGTGTAATTCTGTATCAGAAATTTAACTGTATTTTATTCTTTTAAATATATTTTTTTAAAGATTGTACGTATTTATTTATTCGGCGAAAGAGAGCACAAGTCGGGCGAGGACAGGAGGAGAGAAAGAATCTCAAGCAGACTTTGAGCTGAGTGGAGCCCAATGTGGGGCTCAATCTCACAGCCCTGAGACCATGACCTGGGCTGAAATCAAGAGTTGGACACCTAATTCACTGAGCCACCCAGGCTGCCCTGTCCTTTTCAATCTTATATAATCACTGTAGATTAGAAAAGTAAAATTACTGATCCTGGGGACATAAATATAAGTATGGTTACATCGAGTATTGGGACAATGACAGAAACTTGATCCAACAAAAATAGCCAATCTCTAACTTCAGTTGGAGGTATACATATATCTCTGGGAAACTGCTTATGTGTGAAATGTATATATAAAAACATACACACACAAATATGTTGAAAATATATAATTAAGACTGTATCATAAAAAAGGAATAACAAAATATTTATAACTTTCAGCTCTCTGAAGGACAGTTCCTCTCCCTTAATTTGTACATTCTTTCCTACATGCAACTTTATTAATGTATCACATACGAAAGCAAATTGCTTGCATGTCAACATATTATTATGTTAATAAAATTTATACAACAGATAGAATGAAATTTAACTTTTTAAACACACTGATAAACCTAATATAGTGATATCAACAAATAAAATTATATATCTTCCTGACAAAAGAAATTCCCATCTTTGGAGGAGGCCAACAAGTTCCAAAAATGGAACTCTGATAAAACTTATCATAATAGGGGCACCCGGGTGGCTCAGTGAGTTAAAGCCTCTGCCTTTGGCTCAGGTCATGATCCCAGGGTCCTGGGATCAAGCCCCGCATCCGGCTCTCTGCTCGGCAGGGAGCCTGCTTCCCCCCGTCTCTCTGCCTGCCTCTCTACCTGCTTGTGATCTCTCTCTCGGTGTCAAATAAATAAATAAAATCTTAACAAAAAAACTTATCGTAACATGTCATGAATCCTCTTATTTCTTTGATATAAGCAATTGAAAAAAAATTAATGATAAACCCCACAAGATTGCCATTTAATCCACAAATTAAAATTTTATTAGTTTCATGGCATTGGAGGGCATATAGGGCATTAAGACTTAAAAGGCAACCATGTATAAGGCTCTGATTATCCGAGATAATCCTATATAAGTATCAATAGAACATATGCATTAGTTCTTCATGGATTTCAAAGGTTTCTGGGAACTTAAGCAAAATGATCTGACTTCCTTTCTAGCTCTTGGCACTCTTACCCTTAGCCACCTATCCCAGGATTTCTAGCCAGAAAAGCTCTGCAGAAAAATCAGCTCTAAAATTTTCCTCTGTTTTCATTAAAATTTTATTCCATCTTGTCAACCAGTTACATGGTCCTGGTATTTAAAGAAAAAAATACTATCTGCTTATTAAGGTGACAAATAGATTTATCTGCATTTTCAAAGAGGAGGAATAAACTGAACTGAGTATGTTCTGGAGAAATATGAGAGGACAGGATCCTTTCTGCAACTCTTCCATTCCAGGATGCAATGTGCCCATTTCCAGCAGTAGATTGCCAAAGAAGCAGCCACTTCCAAAAAGGTGCCAATCCAAACTTTGAGAAAATGCTTATTTTGTAGATTAACAGACCATATACAGAATCTGATTATCAACCAAAGAGTCTGTATTTCCTAGAAACCACAATAACTGGCCAATAATGGTCCCTCTAAGATATTTCCTCATCATCGGATATCAATGTTTCTAAAATCAGAAACCAGAGAGAGATGAAGACCTCTTCTTCAGGTTTATTCTTATCTGAATGCAGATAAATGTGCATGAGATTGAACCTGAACTAATTCTTTAAATAATATCCAATCATCTCTTCTTGCCCAACTTGACACACTTGCAATCTCCTTGGGCTGTGGACACTGCTCATAACCACGTTGCCTCTGAAACACTGATCTGTTGTTAAGACGTGCAAATAAGTTAACCTAAAAAAGAAGTACTATATGAAATGCTTATTACTGGTAACTTATAATTTTATAGTTATAAAAAAAAACTAAAATGTTATGAGGTTGTATCTTATGACAAGACTAAATTTACTTCAGGTAATTTTCACAGCTTCAATGATCAAAGGTAAATTATACTTGGATACCCATTAAAAAAAAAAAAGCAAACAAAAAATTATAATAGCCATGACATTTTTCATGTCTTCACTTTTAAGCAATATGAAGAGGAGTCATAGTGATTTAGAAAACATAAAATCTGGCACTCATTTATTAAAGTAAATCTGTGAATCAAAAAAGGCAGCAATTAAAAATATATTGGTGTTGGGGCACCTGGGTGGCTCAGTGGGTGAAAGCCTCTGCCTTTGGCTCAGGTCATGATCCCAGGGTCCTGGGATCAAGCCCCTCATCGGGCTCTCTGCTCAAATAAAATCTTTAAATATATATATACACACATATATAGGTGTCAAATGTAAACAATAAAATGTATTGTAAACCATAAGTGAAAACAAATACTACTTGTAATAATATTTTTTTTAAGATTTTATTTATTTATTTGACAGACAGAGATCACAAGTAGGCAGAGGCAGGCAGAGAGAGAGGAGGAAACAGGCTCCCTGCTGAGCAGAGAGCCCGATGTGGGACTCGATCCCAGGACCCTGAGATCATGACCTGAGCCGAAGGCAGTGGCTTAACCCACTGAGCCACCCAGGCGCCCCTTGTAATAATATTTTTAATGTTAGGTTTTGGCTACTATCTATATTAAGGCATTAGTGAATATGTAAAAATAGTGGGTCATATGTGTGTCTGAAAATGTCCACATACATGAGCACATATAGCATATATATGATCAAGAAACATTTGAGTGACAAAAGAACTCAGAAATCTTAATTTTCAGAATCCCAGAAACAAAGGATCTAAGAGAAACAAAACTCAAGGCTCAAATAATTAATAAGGAAATTGAGGCATTTTTCTACTCATGGTAAAGTCTACCCAGATGAAACTCTGATGTGTGTCATCTTAATATATCCCAAAGAGTGCACAGATCTGTCATCCCACTCTCAAGGTCTATAATTTGTTGATAAGTGCCCAGAGGACTAGTCTAGCTCTGGAAGAAGTTAATCATCTTCATCATTAACCAAAATTCACATTTTGCTTTTCTTCCCCCTACTTTTAATCTGGAAACCAATTTAGGATCTCAAGATTCTAGAATTTTAGAGCTACAAGGAGCCTTTTATGTCATCTTGTTCTACTCCTATATAGAAATAACTTGTTTGCCTCAGGTCAAACTGCAAGCAAATGGAAAAGCTAAGACAAGCATTGAGGTTCCTAATTTGGAATCCAGGTCAGAACTATTTCCATGGCACCAAGTATATAAGCCAGGTTTCTTTCATCTGCAAATAAATGAAAACTGAACTCAAACTGACAAGACCAGCAAAGGATTTAATTGATGGTGGAGCTGGTAAGTCCTGAGGTAAGATGTCATTCGGTGTTCCTTGACTGAGCACCTCAGCAGAATGAACAAGGAATCAAGTGTCCTATGATCCAAAGGCTCCTATCTTGGTCTTAGGAGAGCCAGGCTCCAGATCAGTGGGAAAGAAAGAGGTTTCTCTTCCTCACACAGCTACTGATGAATAGATAACCTAAATCGGTCCTTCTAGACAATGGAAGGTCATGTGTTAGTTAACTGAGTCCTAGGTATTATAAGAATCAACTGTTTCAAGAGACAGTACATGTGAGAAACTGGTCAGTGACATCCAAACAAAACATGCTACACCGGAGAGAGGGTAGACTGGATGTTCAAGAGAAGGTCACATTATCTATCGCAACAAGAGAATGTGGAGACGACAACTGCACGTAAACAATTATCTACTAATTGCCCTCCCTTAGAGAGTGAACATTCTCAGTTATATTGAGTTAAGTTTCACATAGATTACTAAGCAATGTTACCCCAAAGCTTTAAAAAGTTGTGATCTGCCTTTTGTTTTGCTTACATATTCTCACAAAGAAAGGAGGGATCACTGAAAGACTGTAAGTATATCGTGGGTATTTTATAAAAAGATATGCTATTTTTATACAGATTTTACATCAATACGATAACTACAATACAAACAGAAACATTAAATGCACATATATGTCATTATGAACTTTAATTGAATGGCCAAAAAATTTATAAATTCACAATGTTTATTCAAAACTCCTTAATTCCATCTTAAAATGGCATTACATCCTATGAATGTAAAGTCCTCCCTACTGAAATGATTTATGGTGATTTTCTTTTTATGACAGCAATCTCTAAAATCTTTCACAATATCACAATTATCAAGAAAACCAAGCAAGTAAACTCTATATACCAAAGCCAAATCTAATCTGTTGTCACGGTCATGTTTAGATCCGGTGACTGATCTAGGGAAGTTGGAGAACATCTAAACCAA
The DNA here is from genome assembly GCF_009829155.1 of Mustela erminea. Lineage (NCBI taxonomy): Eukaryota > Metazoa > Chordata > Mammalia > Carnivora > Mustelidae > Mustela > Mustela erminea. Next base: position 80,346,760 of record NC_045624.1, on the reverse strand, counting down.
AAAAGAATAGCAAGATCCAGACAGAAAATCTGTGTAACAGTTGAAACTGATGCACCCTGGGTAACCCCCGTGAGTCAGGGGACAGCTGAAAGCAGAGAGGTGAGTGGGACCTACGGAGAAAAACTCTTAGCAGGAGGAGGGCATACCTGATTCTCTCAGTAGAGCTGGCCCAAATGATTATCCCATTTTCTTAACCTACAACTAATTCCCATACTGCCAACAAATAAAATCATAATTCCATTTTATTAAAGAAAGTGCAGCAGAACTAAAATTGAAAAATGGGAGAACTCATAGAAGGTATTCTGTAAGGATATCCAAGTCAATAAAATGGATTGCAAAGTGAAAACACATTTCTTAGATTATTTCTGATAAGCTCCCTTTTGTTCAAATCTATTACCTGGGTGTACAGTGGGGCCGCAGGGACAACTCAGGTATATCATGTAGTTTCTGCAATATATTATAAATTTAAACATTGCAATTCCCCCCAATGTGAGAATTAAACTACAGTAAAATTCTCAGTTCCAAGGCAATGGTGACTATACTTCCAGAATTTTTCAAGAAACTTTAACTTTACAAGAGAACTTTAAATATCTGAAACAAAACATGGATTTCTGTCTCCCACACTTCTTACAGATTACTACAGGAAACTCACACCTACAATTGTGTTTTGACCATATCAGACCTTCCCTGAAGCGTACCGATCCACCTGCTGCTAGAAAAGAATTGAAGTTAAAAAAATACCATTTCAGAAAATAGTGTATCAATCTTTTCCAGTCTGTACTCCAGAATTCAGCCTTACCTCTCTCAAATTGTTTGATGGCTTAGGATACATTTTCAAAGCCCTCTGCCCCAAAGGTCCCTTCTAATGGTAGGAGAGGAACATGTAAGGGTTATTATATACAAGGTGAGGGCAAGGTGAATAAAAAAGATAAGCCGGGAAGGAGCAGCATATGAAGAGCCTTTGGTTTTGTAAAAGGTTAAAATTTACAAACAGAGAATAGATATTTATTCATCTATCATAATACACAATAAAATGTCATAGGTGCTGGTAGACTTGCTAACAAGCAATTGGATTTGGGGATTAAGACATTAGAGACTTTAAAGAACAGTATCTATAAATATGGAAAGCAAGATTATATACAATTAGGAATTAAAATTATGTATTGGGGGGATAAGGTTATGGAAAGATTCTAATAAAGCTATACTCACATGCACCATGAAGAATATCCATTTCTTAAATAAGCAAGGTTATACGTGGACTTTGAGATATTAAATTGCACAGTAAAGGAAAAAAAAATAACATTGATGCATGTTACTAATAAAATAATATAAAACAGATTAATGGAATAGAGCTATAACTCTAGAAACAAAGGTGTCATTTCAATTGCAGGTTTATGATAAATTCTTTAATAAATGGAGACATGATCCTGGAACCATTAGTTAACTATCTGGATAAGGGAAGAAAAGGAAGGTGCCCACTTCACTGCATATGCCAAAATCCATTCAAATGGATTAAGGTTAAATGTGCAGAGAGAAAAAAGGGGTGGGGGGTTTACAAAAACAATGAAAAAAATTAGTGAAAAGAAATAGTGCCAAATTGGAATTTTTTTCTAAACAAAATGGCTAAGACAAAAATTATAAAGAAAAAGACTGATAACATGCCAAGTAAAAACTGAAAGGGAGAGGCAAATTGGAATAAATGTTAGTATCACGACTGGGTGGCCATAGCTGTCCAAGCAGGCGGCCCATTCAGGCCAACGCAGACCCTGCGTCCTCCATGCTCATCAAAACCGACACTCAGCTAACGAATTTTAAAGGAATGATAAAGCAGCGTGAAATCATAATATATAAAGGCTCATACAAAAAATTACAAAAAAATAAACCCATGAAATAAAATTTGGCAAAAGACAGAAATAGGAAATTTACTGAGAAGATGAAAAGCCACGTAACAAAAAAATAAAAACGGTAAATGATTCAATCACACCAGTTACTAAGAAAATGAATAGTAAAGTGTCTTTTTTTTTAACTGAAAATTAGAAAAAAAACTTAAAAAGAAATGTAGATAATATGAGTTAAGGTTTAGAAAAGTAGGAACTTGGTAGTGCATCTAAGCAAGCATGCTGGAGCCCAGTTTACGCATCAAAGCCTTGATTTCATACAGGATGTAGGCATTCAAAATATTCTAGAAGAATAACAAGCTTTCATAACATAATTATTATAATTCTAGAAAAAGATAAACTTTTATCTTCAAGCATATTTACTACAGTGTTTTTTGGACTAATAAAATATAAAAACAACATCAAAACGTAATAAATACATCCTATTACATCAATATGGCATGAGAATGATCTTAAATATTCCAGGAAAATCTTAAATCCTCACAATATAGTTATAAGGGAACAAAGAAACCTGCAAAATAGTAACTACGAAATCCAAGCCCACGGGCATGTGTATTCTCTTTGTCTCTCTGACCTTACATTCAGCTACAGCTCTTACTCGAACTCTATCCTTGTCTTTCTCTCATCTTCAACTCTCCTGCAAATATATTCTTTTTTTTTTAAAAAGATTTTATTTATTTATTTGACAGAGAGAGATCATAAGTAGGCAGAGAGGCAGGCAGAGAGAGAGAGAGGAGGAAGCAGATTCCCTGCCGAGCAGAGAGCCCGATGTGGGACTCGATCCCAGGACCCTGAGATCATGACCTGAGCCGAAGGCAGCGGCTTAACCCACTGAGCCACCCAGGCACCCCTGCAAATATATTCTTTCTGTCCCCTCTCCCCACTCCTAGAGACATATGCCTGGGGGCTAGAAGGAATATACCAAAACATTAACAGTGGTAATCTTCAGGTGAGAAATTAGAAATTATTTTTATTCTTTTCTTTATACTGGAATTACCCAAAATTTTAATAGAAAAAAAAAAAGAATGAAAAGTAAAGAAAAAAGTTTTAAGTGAGTTAAGTAAAGATGATGATGATGCTTGGAAGCCAGAGAGAAAAGGAAGGTGAAACAGTAGCTCCCATTACTGGAGAGTTAAGGGAAAGCGCTTGGATTTGAGCATATTGTCAGATTACAGGTAGGGGTGAGCACGAGAAGGCGAGGAGGCACATGTAAGGAAGTTTGCAGGGGGAGTGATGGCAATCACTGTGGGTTCTGTTGCACATGTGGAAGACTGAATGCGTACAAAGGACTATCACTACCATTAGCCCAGCAGGCTACTAGTCTCCGCCAGCTCTAAATGTCTGAAGACTTAAGGGTCTTCAGGGCTCTGTTATAGAAAAGACCCAAGGTATTTAACTAATGTGGGCCCTTGGACAAACCCTTTATACAATTTATAAAATAGAGCCAACATTTTCCTGGTCTTAGGGGCTCAGCCTCACAAATGTTGATACAGAGTCTATAATTTCAGATTCTATTTCTAGTCTCCGTGTCCTTGGAAACGGTAAAGGAGAGCATCCCTTATTAAGAATGGAGAAGAGTTAATATTTGCCACATTACTTGTATCACAAATTCACCTTGGCAAGAGACCTTTGAGAGAGTCCTATGACGGCATGAACTTACCAAGCTTCGTTCAAGTCTGAGTGGAGAGGAAGTATAATATAGTCACTATATTGGTGTCACAAATGACTACAGATTAACGTGATACCATTGCCTGCCATGCTGGTGCGGTGGTCTGTCTGCTGGACACAGTTCAGAGCTGGACCAGGAAAAGGGACTATGATCACACAACAGCAAGGAGTCTAAGAGGGCACAGGGGTAGTACCTTTGTTATATATTTGGAGAAAATGTTTTAGGACCTCAACTGACCAAAAAAAGCGACTAGAATGTGTCTAAGTATTTGCCATCTTCCCTCTTACAGTAAAGGCTAAGAGAACACACAAGCTATTTGGCTTGTCCTTGGAACCTGCGTCAGACCCACAGTGGTCCAGCCCTTCATTCAGTTAATGCTAAGAAGATGCACGGAGCAGCCTGTTAGAGAAATGAGCCAGGGATGCCCCGTGTACAAGTGTATATGATTATTTCTTCTCAGCAGACCAAGCCCTATTAGCTCAAAAGCCCTCCGGCACCAATCTCAAATTTGACACAACTAGTTGTTCTTAAAACGGCCCCAAGAGATGCAGAATCATTTGGCAGCTGCCTCGTTGCATACCCCTCAACACCCGACCCCACGTGTTTGAGCAACAGAGAAGCCCTGGGCCGGGGAGACCCCTGGAGACTGCTGCCATCAGAGCACTCCAGCTAGGATTCCCAGCAATGCTAGGTGACGTCCCCTAGACATGGAAGCCCCTACCTGCCAGCCCCTGCTCCAGGAGTCTTCATGCCTTCCCCCTTTTCCGCATGGTGGCCCCTGGGCCATCAGCTTCTGGAGAGTCACATGCTGTGAGGGACCCGCCCTCTCATGTCCAAGTGCTGCCCAGTTCAGCTTACATGTTCCTCGAATCAGGCCCCAAATCCCTCCATGGCCTAGCCCTGGGTAATCTTGGGAGTCCCAGCCCCTTTATCTTTCAGAACTACAAAGGATGCCAGGATACAGTAGATCCTCTTGAAATAATTATTTCCTGTTTACTTCTAACATATAAGAGCTTGAAGGTTTGTTAACCCCAGTTCTTCGATGAACCAAATAACGGTTATAAGAAATCTCAGCTACTGGGTAGGAGCGATGGGAACGTCTCAGTGACAGGCCTGCAGACACATGGTGACAGCTTTGGCTTGGAACACATTGGCGGGACCCACTGTGATGAGTGGACCACGTAAAATTTTGTCAAAATGGAACCATTTGGTATAAAAGTGAGTGCTGCATATGTAAACACATGTGGCAACCGACAAAATTAGGACTGTTCTGGGCAAAAGGAAACGTAACGGTACCCTAGTGATTTTGGCTATAACACCATGAAGAGTCTAGAGCCCACAGGACCTTCTATGAAGAATGTGGGTTAGGAACTATCTTTTCCCTATTACATTAAATAGGGAAAATAGGCACAGTCATTTAAGACCATTAGGAGTATATATTGGAATGAATAATCAGTTCTTGTATTTGTAGATCAAAGATGAAAAAGGCACAGAGTCCGCCACTTAGTCCTTAAAAGAGGAGAGTGTTTTTGCAGGCTATCCATAGCTGTGTTTCTCCCTCTCCCTTGTCTTGTATGTCACCTAACCTCTGTGCCCTCCATACCACTGACATCATACCATCGCTTCCAATTTTTTCGGTTTCTCCCTCTCTCCCACATTCACCTACATGGCAATTGTGTGTCAGGAGCTTCCGGGGACATCCATTTGTCATGCAGACAGCACTGTGAAGCTCGCTGGGAGGAAAGGAGCCCAGGGATTGGGAAACCAGTCTTTGTGGGGAAGTTGGATGGCATCTCTCCGCTCTTCTTCTTTCCTCTGGGCCCTTGTCTGTGCCATTGTCCTGCTTCCTTACTCTGCCCCTTGCCCGATTCCTTTTCTTCTTACACTCCCTTCTTTTTTTTTTAGTAGGCTCCACACCCAATGTGGGGCTTGATCTCATGACCCTCTGATTAAGAGTCGCATGCTCTACCAACTGAGCCAGCCGAGCATCCCCTCTTCTTACACTTCTGAAGAAATGGATTTAGAACTGCTCACAGGAAATTTTGATTCCCCAAGTACTTGAGTACACACACACACACACACACACACACACATACACACACACACACACACAGTCTATGCAAAACAAAACAAAACCCCTCACTGAAATGGACCCCAGTTCCAATATAGTTTAAAAGAGAGAGACGGAGAGAGATAAGTAATCCTGCAGTTCTTTATAAACGAAGATAGCAAAATAAAACACGACAGATTGATTTCTTCAAAATCTTTAATTTTCCAGTTTTGCTCTCTTCCCCCTGGTTTCCTTACTTTCATATTCTGAATCCCAAGCACTGATTATTGATGTAGCACAGCCTGGTCGGGGGAAGGCAGATTAGATCATGTCTCAGTACCTCCTTTGGCCTTAAAAAGCTTTGGTTTGTTCTGATAGATAGAAAGAAGGAAGCAAAAATAAAAATGTTTTTATTAGACAGAATTTCCCCCAATAGGTTTTTACTTCCTTAGCCAAGTTACTTTGCCTCATTACTGTTTAAGTGTGTGTGCACTCTCCTTCTTCTCCCCCCCCCCATTTATAAAGATGAAACGGTCTCCATGGGCTGCTAGGAACATATCTGACTTATCTATAGGTTTCAAAAGCACAGCAGGTCCAGGTCAAGGGAAAGACAGGCAGGTGCTCTCTGCCTTCTGTATCATTTAACAACCACATACAGATTAAAGGACTTATTTCGTTTTTAATCATCAGATGATCTAATTTACAGTTCATTTACAATTTATTATCATCGTCCTTTGAACATTCTTTTTTAATAACATATGCCTTCAACCCAGGGCAGCGACAATTAGCACCAATGTATTTTCTTTCCTTTTTCAAGGATTTCCAGAAAGAAACTTCAACACCAACTGTCCAGTTAGGTACATACAGATCAATTAACACATGGGAAATCTAACCTAGCGTTTTCCTTCTCTCTTTCCTCGGGGAGTCCCTTTGTGTGCTTGTTTAGTTGTTTTTTTGTTTTTTGTTTTTTTTTTAAATGGGCTTCTAGCCCAGCACGGAGTCCAACACGGGAGTTGAACTCATGACCCTGAAATCAAGACCTGAGCTGAGATTAAGAGTCAGATGCTTAACTGACTCAGCCACCCAGGCTCTCCCCACCCCTTGTTTATTTTTTTAAAATATTTCCTACTAATTTAAATTATATTCAGGCAGGAGTTTAGCAGTAAGGCAGCCTTGGGAATGGATGCTATAGTTGGTTGGGAAGTTCCAGAGAAAAAGCCAGACTGAAATCTATCACGTCTCCTCCCAATAGAATCCCACTGCACGGTTGTGTTTGTTTTCCGTTTTCCTTCTCATACACAACATCTGTCCTATATGCTTCACTGCACCGTCTTTTTGGTGAAAAAAATACAGCTGAGAGAGGAAATGAATATCAAATGCAGAACTCCCAGGAGGGCTGACCCAAATTCTCAAAAGATGGCATTAAAATGCACATTCTACTTTCAGATCTGGGATATCATAATATGATTCCTTAATGATTCAAATGTCATGTATTCCGGTGAGCTATCCTTGACAAGCTTTTTTAAAAATGATGGGGACAATTAAAATAATGAGAAAACAAGCTGTGGGCTTTCTAATGACATAAATATAAAGGGATAAAGCTCTGAGAGTCACCAGGACTAAGAATAGAACTTGTTTATATTCTTACTTTTACCTTGGTTACAGCCTCCCGCACGGCTATGCTTTTCTCAGCTCAGATGTGGAGCAGAGCAGGGGATGCTGGGCGCTTGCTGATGCCGTCTGTCTGCTGTGTGACATGCCATCAGTTCCTGAGGTACAGTCTTCCCAAGAATTTTATATACAGGTCTTCAAGCACCACAGAGTAAACATTCTCACGGTGTCTTCTTGACCTTCTTTCCAAATTTAGAACTTAGTCTTGTTTTTCAATATTTCTAATGAAAATGTTATTTGGGGGGCAACCTGGGTGGTTGTGTGGGTTAAGCATCCGACTCTTGGTTTCGGCTCCAGGTGTGATCTCAGGGTCCTGGGAACAAGCCCTGCATGGAGCTCTGTGCTCAGCATGAAGTCTGCTTGAGATCCTCTCTCCCTCTCCTTCTGCCCCTCCTCCCACTTGCTCTCTCACTCTCTCTCTCCCAGTTAAAAAAAAAGTGTGTGTGTGTGTGTGTGTGTGTATATATATATATATAGAGAGAGAGAGAGAGAGAGAGAGAGATACACATCATTTTTTTTTCCTGGTTCCCTTTTGTCCCATCCTTGTCCACCAAAAGTTATCCTATGAATGATTTAAAGGAAATTGAGAGGAGGTAGGGCAGCTTTGGGGTTAAGAAGCCTGGGGAGAAGATGGGAGAAGCTCATATTAAAAGCTTCTTTGAATTCCCTACTTAATAAACACACACACACACACACACACACCCCTGAATACTTCGCTTCTTTATTAAGAGTCATTGAATTGATATATTTTGTTAAGTAGTCTAGGCAGATTAAAAATTATTCCTACTTAAATATTTGTATCTCGCAAGCGCACACTTGTCTCGTACAGACACCAGCTTAATATTCCATATCTGTAAGGAATCTGATGCTAATTGAGCAGGTTTTCTTCTGGTATTAATTTTAATTATTTAGAGCAGCATGAAGCTCTTCGTAATTTCCCACCTGACAACTGGGACCCAAAAGAACAGCTGCCTATGGTTTTATGCTTCTCTGAACACACTGGATATCAGAGAGTCAATGAGCTTAGGCACTAATTCTCTGTGTGTTCCACTGAGGTTATGAAAATGAATCCTTTCGGAGGAGTTCAGAGGGATCTGCAACGGAGAATGATGTCCACGCCACTGTGCAAAGTAGGATGACAGTCGCTGATCTCAAAGGAGCTGCGGGGAGAGCAGCACCCCGCGGAAAAGAACACAGCCCATAGTTAAATAATAAATCACAGTCATGTAGCCAGCCTGCAACAGCCACCACCTATCAGAAAGGCACCATGACCACATAGTGCAAATACTCAGTTCCACACAGCTGTATATCTTGATGGTATGCAACTGAAGTAGTTCCCTGTTTGGCCCTCTGAAAGAAGATGAATACTATTTGTTTATGATGAATTGAGATGAAATGATATTTGAATGTATCCAGTGCAAAAAAAGTACAATGAAACCTAATTCTATATCCCCACATTCAAACATACCCCCTAGCATGACTGAAAGAAGCAAATGCCCAACATATACATAATTTAGCACAAACATCTTTTGACACTTCACTTATTTTTTTTCTTCTCTCGCGAAAGAACAAAAGGCTTCCTGCACAAACACAAGGTATTATATGTGCTCTCAGATATGCCGATTCAGGATACAATGAACCATATGAATTATTCATCTTGAAGTTGCAATCGTTTGCGGATAGGAGAGAGCAGAGGCCCGGAATAAAAAGGTAAGGAACAAGAGTTAGAGAAACGGACAGAGAGGAAAGGGGCTCACCATAGCAAAGAAAGTATCTCTCTCCATAATTCATCTCTAAAGCTGAAGTATAACAAATGAAAGGGCCGTGATTAAAAATAAGCAGTGAACATTGTAAAAAAATAATAAATATCCCCAGTGAGTAAAGACGTACAGAGGAAAAGAGCCACCATTTAACCTATAATAGCTGAAATAGAATTCATTGATTCCGACCCTCTCTTGGCAAATACATGGCCAGCTATTGGCTCTGAAACTCTAGCCATCTCTGTGAAAACATTAATACTGACAGCATTTCGACCAATGTGACTTAAAAGCGAAGGACCTGTCTTTCTAATATTTAGAACCCTAATTCATAGAGCTACTGACATATATCCGTGATCAGTAAACAACGTTGAGTGAATCACCTTCTCACCAGTACCAGGAAACAGACATAAGAATGGTTACCTCAGGGCAATTGCTTTTCCATTGAAAAGACATGGCCTCCTCTTTCCCTTAACTCTTTTTTGCTCCCTGAAAGAACTTGCATCACAGCTATAACTTCTGAAGTTTAACCCGGAAGCACGGTAGAACATATTGATGCACAATGAGACTAGGAGTCGGAAAATCATTTCAGAAGATATCACTGCATTCCCATCAAGAGCACTCTCATGGACTGAAGGAACATCTGGGAAAGGAAGACTGGAGGACAGAGGCCGCCATTACACAGGGAAGGATCAAAAGGACGCCTCAAACACATGCCAAGGCACGGAAGGACAAATTGTTGCTGTTTCAACCTTATTGAATGCAAAACTGGAGAATTCGAGAAGCAAACAGATAGAACTTTTAGCAATATTAGACTGGATAAAAATAGGCACAAACAGAGAAAAGAAGCAAGAGTCCAAGCTCAGTTTGAGAGGTAATACAGCACTTTATGTAATATAAATGTAGTATATTTACTTCCAAATAAAAACTGCATGAAGTATTTTACTGTTCATTAAATTTTACGTTCCTAAATAATTCAGATAGAGGCTTAATTTAAAAGTCAATACGTACTACAAGTCATAGAAGACAAAAGAAAGCATTATTTTTAAAAATTATGCCACACCCTTTTCCACTCCCGGTTGATTTCCAGAGCCAGCCATAAGCGATCATATTACATTCCATTATGTTCGTTCAATCATATTTATCCTCTTCTGTTTCATAACTTTATCTTCAAATTTAACATCTAACTTTAACTTCAAATCTAAAACTGATATATTTTTAAAATCTAGATAATATCCATAGAATTTCTCCAATGAAAAGTACTTAGTTTTGTCATGTTACTTCCCCTTCCCTAGTACACACATACGTATACATTTTTTCCCTCCTTCGAGTTTTCCAGCATAGACAGTCACAAATTTTAGGTAATTCAATTTTCAGAGTTGACATAATTTACAGTAATGTAAATATTAGTCATAGCTAAGTCATGTAGGATACCATGATAACATTTTCTTTCTTTTACAACCTTTCGATTTCCCTGAAGTTATACATTGCCAGGCTCTCGAAAGAAACCATCAATCCTTTTGGTCAAGCCCTTCAGTCAGTATACTGAGCAATCTATCTGCTTTGTCTTTTCCATAGAGACATCAAAAATCAGATGCCTCCATCATCTTGCACTTACTTGGACTGATTTATTGCCAGCCTGCCACTCTCCTGACATCCAGCAATTTCCTTACCTTTTCTAGTTTCAATTCTTTGTCTTTGTTTTGTTTTGTTGAATCTATGTATTCCTTTTATCACTTGCTTCCCCATTTTGCTGGAGCATTCCTACCAGTGGTTTCCTTAGAAAGATGTATGGGAGAACAATTTCCTGAGAAATTACTTGCCTTACCTCATGCTTGATTGATAGTTTGACTTGGATATATAATCTAGTTTGGAAATTAGCATTTTTCAGTGTTGAAAGCAACTCCAATTTCTTAACTTCCAGTATTTTTTTTTAAGTATATTGCCTTCTGACTCTCATTCCAGTGTAGTATCCTTTATTTCCTGCCTAGAGCTATAATATCTCCTCTCTAAAAACCTATTGCCAATGTTTTTCTTTCTTGTATTTCATACTTACAGAGTCCTATCCATCTGGGTTTCATGTCCTTTACAGGAAATTATGCATTGCATATATAATTGATACATAGATATACATAAACATTCATATGAATACATGGATATGCATTCATAAGGTATATAAAAGTATATAATAAAAATCATACATACACATACATATGCCTAGCTTTTTTTCCCATTCATTTTCTTTTTTCTTTTTTGTACTCTTATTTTATTTGGGATCTCCTAGACTGACTTTCTAATTTTCTAAGACTTTGTTTTCTATTCTTTTACCTTTTTTCCATAGGAAAGTGTTCCCAACTTTCTCTTCCCTCCCTTCTACTTAATGTTTTTATTTCCATTATCAATTTTTATATGTTCTGAGAATTATATAGAGCACTCTAATCTTATTTCAAAAATAAAAGGTCTCTTAACTAAGGAGGATTTTTTTATAGTCTTCTTTTTTTTAAAAAAAGATTCTATTTATTTATTGGATAGAGAGAGAGAGATCAAAAGTAGGCAGAGAAAGGCAGAGACAGAGAGGGAAGCAGGCTTCCTGCTGAGCAGAGAGCCCCATGTGGGACTTGATCCCAGGGCCATGAGACCATGATCTGAGCTGAAAGCAAAGGCTTAACCCACTAAGTCACCAGGCGCCCCAAGTTTTCTAAACTTTTCCTATTTCCTGCACTGTGTTGTCTCTGTTTTTTATTTTGTCCTTTTCTTCTTTTTATCCAGTTTGTCATTTTGACTTTCTCATTATGTTCAAAACTGTCCTCAAATACATGTAATCTTTGTATCTCCATATTTAAGAATAAGGATTTGAAGAGCTCATTAGGAGATCTTTGTGCATGGACTTCCCTTCTGATATGGGGGCTTTGCCACAGGATGATCAGTTGGTGACCCAGCCATTTTGCTAGTGAATGCCAGAACGTCAGTCTTTGTAGGACTTACCTCTTGGGCCAGTATCTTCAGAAACTAAGTCTCCAAATATCTAATTATTGGATTTAAGAGGAAAGGAACCTAGGAATTTCCCAACTCAAGGGAGACTTCATTTAACTCTTTAGCATTTCCTTTTTTAGGTTAATGATACCTCTTTTAGAATGAGGACACTCTTCATATCTCCTGGTTTCTCCAAATTCAGAGCTTCTTGGGTACAACTGAAAGTTGAGATCAGTGAAGAAGGGACTGGGAATAAAACTCTGAAACATTCTCAACCAATCTCTAGCCTACCCTGAGCCCAACTTCTCACAATCATCTGTGACTCCAATTTCTAAACTCTTCCAGAGCTCTGATGAACAAATGGGTTTCTTCCTCAATGTAGTACGAGTTGATCATGTATCATCCCAAAGCAGGTACTTAGCTTTTTTGCTCTTCTAAGTCAACGATCACTCCTTTCAAATTTATTAGCATCCCTATCTGGCATTATCTTCTCTTTTACAATCTTTATCCTCAAGGATTTAAGTCTCATCATCCCTTAATTTTACTTTAATGGCGTTTCAGGAGAAAGTAAAGATACCATGTGTTTAGGCCACCATGTGTCATCATAACTCTAGTACTTTTAAACCATTTGTTTAACAGCAACATAAGCTGGAGTAGCTATATTTTGACATAGTTAAATACTTTTTACCATTATACCAAATATTTACTTTTTACCATTAGAAATTACTTAAAATTGATAATAAAATACATTGTGCTTATTAAATAAAATTAGAAGTCTGTTGTTTGTTTGCTTGATGTGAGTCAGCTACAACACAGAAGCATGATAAAAATAATTTTAACCTGCTATCAGGCTCCTTTATCCCAGGTCTTTTTCTCTTGAATCTAGGAATTCAGAGTTATTTGCACCTGACGTTTCTATAAAATGGAAGGACACATCGTTTATTTTGATTATAATGGGATTTTCTGATGCAAAACAAATACGACTTTTTGTAGTTTGAGATGACATGTTTTTTTTCTTAGAAGAGAAATAAGGTTTAAAAATGAAAAGACTGACTAAAGGCTAATAATAAATTGTATGACTAACTATCGTGATGTTCAAAACCTATTTCAGAAGTCAAGGAATCTAGCATGCTTAAAATAATTATAGTAGAACCCCTTGTAAAAAAAAACAGATGATTACCTAGAGGCAGAGTAGTTGTGTCTCTGAAGCCCAGTCATGCACAACAAAATTTAATCTAACAGTCTAGAAAGTATCAATACTATCTTTCTGAAACTTCAGATGGGGGTTACACTCATAAATTTAAAGCTATTTTTTTTAATTTATATCTTCTACCTACATTTTATATTGCTAAAACAGTTTTATTCTGTTTTTGCAAGATGATATATTCATTTATAAAAATCTAATTAACAAAAGGCAAAGAAAAAAATTAAATCAGTCTAAAATATATCAGCTGAAGATAACAAGTATACAGAGATTCATACTTATCAATATTTTTACATGCTAAATTAATCAGGTAACAGAGGAAGCCTTGCCACCAATTATCAGTTGCACAAAATCCTTCAGGAAAGGAAGGTAAAACCGGAGACATCATTATTTGGGAAGAAAACCTATATTTCTAATACGCCATTTGCTCATTTCCTCAAATATTCTATAAAGAAAAAAAACAAATTTATACAGTAATGTAAAATATTCCTTATTACAGTAAGTAACAAATATCAGAGGAGAAAAAGATTCATCTATCCAAATTTCCATAACAAGAGCACCTGGCCCGCCTACTCCTACGCATGGCCAGAAAGAAAGAAAAAAAAAATTATGCTCTGACTCAGACATTGTACTGGGAGGGATAATTTCAAAATTCAGCAGGACGTACTATTTAGTGTCTGAACATAAATGAGTCACTATTGCTATAACACAGGACAACTTTGCAACAGCATAACTAAAGGATGGGGGAAATGTGAGATCACTAGGCAAACATGCAGATATTGAATAGGAAAAGCTGTTTCTATAAGTGACCCTTTTATAATGGGGTTAATATCTCAGAGCACTTGTGACATCTGAATCAGTCTGCTCGATGTGTCAAGCGAAATTTTTGCAGTCTGAAGAACTACAGCTGTTACAAGAGATGAGGCTTTGAGCTACCACAATTAATTAGCAGAAAGACACGTAATTAGAAACCTTCCTGGAGTAGCAGGGAGGATTCTGATGAATTTACAGGAACTTAGACCTAGGAGACCTAATTGCACATTTTATTTTTACAAGTATGTCTCTTTTTTTAAGCTGTCAAACTTTTACTCACTTCAGTATGCACTGGTTTCCAATGCAGCTACAACATTCCCTGACCCCAGCCCAACGCCAACACCATGGAGTTAATCATTCTCCCTTATGTATTATTATTGTACCTTCTATGGTCTCAGTTTCACAAGTGGTATAGTATCCTGATTGATTGTATATAAATATGAATTCTTGTATCTCTAATATCTATGTACCTGGTTAATGGTCTATATCCAGTAAAAAAAAAAAAACTAACAGTTTTTGTTAGGATTTGTGCAGGATTTGTGCACGTAGTTGAAGATTGCCTATTATGGTGTCTTTTTTTTAAATTAACATATAATGTATTATTTGCCCCAGGGGTACAGGTCTGTGAATAATCAGGCTTACACACTGCACAGCACTCACCATAGCACATACCCTCCCCCATGTCCATCACCCAGCCACCCTATCCGTACCCCCACCCCACCCCTCATCAGCCCTCGGTTTCCTGAGATTAAGAGTCTCTTATGGTTTGTCCCCCTCCTGGTCCCATCTTGTCTCATTGTTTCCTTCCCTACCTCCCACAACCCGCCACCCTGCCTCTCAAATTCCTCATATCAGAGAGATCGTATGATAATTGTCTTTCTCTGATTGACTTATTTCGCTCAGCATAATTGAAGATTGCCTATTATATGCAAAGATCATTTTATGTGTCAGGGTCTAGGATACTAGGTTTATTCACTTAAGAAAATCCTATTAAATGCACTACCCCATTCAATAGTATGACAACAACAACCTGGATAATCAGTATGACATAAATGTTTTCTGATAGCTCATATTGAAGAAACACATTATCCCCCCATTTAATTTGGGGGAAAATAGGTTTGAAAAATAATCTACCACTTGTTTTTTATATGTAACTTTAACTAAATAAAAGCAAATGCTCCTAATCTTATTGTAAAAACTACAGAGTAACAGAATGTGTAGTATTTAGTAGACTAACAAAACTCAAGCAAGGTCAACATTCATTTTAAAGGAAATTAAAATGTAGAGAAGTTTTACCTTTACTTATTAAAGAATAAGGAAGGGGGCGCCTGGGTGGCTCAGTGGGTTAAAGCCTCTGCCTTCGGCCTCTGCCTTCGGCTCAGGTCATGATCCCAGGATCCTGGGATCGAGCCCCACATCGGGCTCTCTGCTCCGCAGGGAGCCTGCTTCCTCCTCTCTCTTTCTCTGCCTGCCTCTCTGCCTACTTGTGATTTCTCTCTCTCTGTCAAATAAATAAAATCTTAAAAAAAAAAAAAAAAGAAGAAGGAGGGGCCCTATAAAAAATTATGTATTTCTAAGATATAGTGGCTACAGTTATTCCCAAGATTACCTTTAGCCTTTTTAATCTAGTGGTGGTCTTCACTAATATCTGTGACTTACGGCTTTATTCAGCTCATTCTGTAGAACATCATCTCTCAGGAATGTATTTTACTTAAGGTGCTGGAGGCCAGTAATAAAGAATTTTGCATTATAACAGAAGAAGTAATAAGCAATCTTAAAAATAATTATGTATTCATTCACCATACACAACCTTATTACCAAAAGAGACCCAACCATAATGTTCTACAGTTACTCTTGTAATATGGATATATCAGAAGCAGAATTTATTGCTAAAGGGTAGTTTTAATTAGAATCAAGTAGGGTATAACTGAGGTTTAAATTTTAAAAAGTTAAAAAATAAAAAAACTTTTGTTCTTCAAAGCATTAAAAATTATTTTGAAATGCATAATTAGAAAACATTATTCAAAATCCTTTGATTTGATACAAAGAAATATTTGCAGCTACTGTAGAACGTAAATGTTAATCAGAATTACTAAATAAATGTTATTATGAATTATTTAAATGTGCTAATAAGTAATAGTCTAAAGATCTATATCACATAAGTATTTGCTATAAACTGGGAATCCAAGGACAATGTGGACATTCCTGCAGGGACATTCCCATCTTTATATTCCTGTACTTACCAATATTTATTAAAGAAAAGGACAGTAACTATAGTTGCCACTAAATGATAATAGTAGAGTCACATTATCAAGTCCTCTGAGGTCCCCCTTGTTTCTTTTCTTGCCTATATATTTCAGAAGTTACCAAAATCCAAGTTTCCCATTCACTTCTATAATACTCTTAATGTCTGGGTGGCAGTACTTTTTATTTTAAATTTCATATTGAAAGTTCAATCACACTATGGAGTTTATTTAAAAGGAAGGGTCCCCCAAACAGTTTTTATAATAGTAAGAGTTAAGGTAGGTACGATTTAATTAATGAGTAAAAACAAGGGCAAAAGTCCAATCATTTTTGTCTGAC
The DNA here is from genome assembly GCF_009829155.1 of Mustela erminea. Classification (NCBI taxonomy): domain Eukaryota; kingdom Metazoa; phylum Chordata; class Mammalia; order Carnivora; family Mustelidae; genus Mustela; species Mustela erminea. The sequence goes on along the minus strand of NC_045624.1, from coordinate 80,330,142 downwards.
TTGGTGAACTGGAAAAAAATAATTTCTCTCAGGGCATCTGGATGGCTCAGTCAGTTCAGCAGTCAGCTCTTGCTTCAGCTTAGGTCATGATCTCAGGGTCATGGGCTGGAGTCCCACATAGGGCTCCTAGCTCAGCAGGGAGTCTGCTTGAGATTCTCTCTCTGTCCCCCTCCCTTTCTCCCTCCCCCGCTCATGTGTTCTCTCTCTCTAAATCTTTAAAAAAAAAAAAATAACAATACTAATAATTTCTCTCTATATCATATAGATATGATACTAACATTAAAGAAAAAATATAAACGTTGATCTTAGACCAAACTATGCTCAGTAGTTGTAGTTGTTATTGTTTTTTATTTTGAGGGGGTATGTTAAAGTTGGTTCTTTTATTTGCTCATTTTTTTGCTTTTTTTTTTTTTGAAATTCTCAGAAACAAGAGCAAAGATTGTTTCATGTAAGAAGGAAGAATACATCTACATGAGTTCAATGTCTCCTCACTATTATTTCATTCAAACTTTCGGTTTTATTACTATATGAGCAGCAATCATAAAAACGTGATTCAAATTCATTTCTAAAGGCCTATATGAATAGGATTACAAAAAAACTAAGAAGTATTAGGAAGACTATTGAGCAAACAGAGCTATATTTTAATCAGTAAGCAACTTTTTACTCAGTAAATATTTATTAAACTGTCCAGTACATCAGGTACTATGTGAGGCAGGCAGACATAAAGAATAAGAACTTAAATGGGCCTTCACAGACGTTAGCGCTTTAGGAGACAATGAAATAAATGAACAAAAACTGTATAATTATCAATTTGTAATCACTGCTCTAAAAGCAATGTAGGAGTCTAACTCAGAAAAACAATGCTGGGTGGGGTTTCTGATTGGAACAAGACAGTCAAACAGGGCTATTTTAATCAATTGACCCTCACACTGAGATCTAAGGAATGAAGACAAAGCACTGACCTGGGAAAGGAAATAATATGCAGATACTCCAGAAAGAATGGGTGGCTCAGTCTGTTAAGCATCTGCCTTCGGGCCCCTTGGGTCATGATCCCAGGGTCCTGGGTTCGAAGCCACATTGGGATCCCTGCTCAGCAGGAAGCCTGCTTCTCTCTCTCTCTCTGCCTTTCTCCTGGCTTACTCGTGCACTAGGTCTCTTTCTCTATTAAATAAATAAATAAAACCTTTAAAAAAAAGAATAGGCAAATATTTTTAGATGAGAATGAAGATTAAAAAAAGGTCCAGGAACTGAAGCATTTTGAGAGGTCAAGAGAAATGAAATGAAATCAAAGAAGAAAGGAAAAAACAGACCATACAAGGGCTGACAGACCCTGATAGAAATAAAAGGTTTCATTCCAAATGAATAATATTTTATATAGCAGTAAATGGGAACGTGGAAAGCTCTTCTGTGATTTCCCATACAGATCATGTTGTCCATATAAAACAAAACCGAAAACACTAATTCATGTAAAACTAGAGTTTTATTCAGAATATTTGTGTGGGGGGGGGGGGAGCATCAGTGTTTTGCTTCCTTTTGCTATCCTAAGTATGCAGGAAAGGCAATATTTTTGCAGTAATTATTTTTATCTCCTTAAGAATAGATACTATCAACTCATTTTTTTCTACTAAGGGCAATTAGCAAATGACAGTTAAAAATGTTATGGATATAATATGAATGCATAATATATTTTCTAAAATTAAAATATCTATTACATTCATATAATCTCTCTTTCAAAACAGAGCCAAAATATTTCAATATAGTACTAAGGAACTAGTATCTGGACTACCAATATTAATGATTATAAAAAACAGTTGATGGCAACTTCCAAATTTAAATTTTACAAAAATATGTAAGTTGATAAATAACATCCAAATGTAATTAATTTTACACTGCAATTTAAATTTACACATTGCAAAAATAAATAAATAAATAAATTTACACATTGCAATTTCATTATTATTGCATAAAAGCTGCAAGTTTAGGAAAGTGAACAGCTAAAAGGAGGTTTGTTATGTGACTACTTTGTGAATACTTGGGTGAATATTTTCTAAGTTTAATGAATCTAAATATGCAAGTATTTTACATGGACTACAAAATGTTACTTGTTGTCCCAATCATACATAATGAAAAAGCAGAGTTGCTAAGAGTAGCCTTATAGAATTTTATTAATTTCTACTAACATATTAGATGACAAAAATAATCTGGTATCTAATTTTCAAAAATTTCATTCTATTTTTAATAAATTTTTTACATAAATGAGGAATGTTTGCATTAAATTGTACATTGTGGGGGTGCCTGGGTGGATCACTGGGTCATAATCTCAGGGTCCTGGAATCGAGCCCCACATCGGGCTTTGCTGAGCAGGGAGCCTGCTTCCCCCTCTCTCTGCCTGCTTCTGCCTACTTGTGATCTCTCTCTCTGTCATAAATAAATAAAATCTTTAAAAAAAAACTGTACATTGTGTTTGATAAATTATATACTTTTATATTCTACAATGAGAGTATGTTTAACATTTCTTCCTTAAAAAAAGAATGTTCCATGGGCATTTAAACTCTCTGGGAGAGCAAAATCTTCATTTAACTGTGCCCATTATTAAAACTCTAGATTTTCAGGGTTTTAGTAATTCATGTAGTATCATAAAGAATATATTAATTAATGATAAAATTTTAATTTATGCAGTTGCCATATATTTTCAAATGTTAATACCCAATATAAAACTGGGTACACTTAAGTGGTGGCACAAACTCTCAGAGTTCAGTTTGAGGATAAATAGTAAAAAGACCTGAAATGTGCACAGCCTCAGCTCTATGGTCTCTAATTTGCAAAATTTATTCATGGGAATCATCCAGGATTTGGGAATGACTAACTATAAGGATATGTATCCCAGCATTAGTTACTTACAGAGAAACAGAAATCAAATTTAATTGTCTCTGAGAGGGGACTGCTCAATTAACTTTATTATGTCCAAACGGTAGTTTAGACAGGCACAAATGGCATGTTATAAATGAAAAGGCAGTAATACATGGAACAGAAACTGTAGTGATGTGTTAGGGAAATGATACAACAGAATTTTTAAGACTCAAAGCATCAGTTGTTACCAGTTTCAAAGAGCCCTAACTCTACCACTAATTAATCTTTTGATTTTGGGGGTGCCCCAGGGGCTCAGCTGGTGGAGTGTGTGACACTTAGTTTCAGCTCAGGTCATGATCTGAGGGTGGTGGGATTGAGCACAGCATGGAGTCTGCTTGGGATTCTCTCTCCTTCTCCTACAGCTCTTCTCCCCTCATGTGTGCTCTTTCTTTCTCAAATAGACATTTTTTTTAAATCCTATGATTTTGAAATATATATTTATCTGAGTTTTAGATAACTTCTCTCTAAAATGATAATTATGATAATTATGAAGATTAACTGAGAAGATAAATTTGAAATATTTATAGCAGGAGTCCGATTCATGAATGCACATACACACAAAATATGTCAGCATAACCTAACTTTTAAAGTAAATATTTTTATAGAAATAGTGGAATGATATACACCAAAAATATAAATCATGGCTATCTCACGGCTATGATAAGATTTAAAGTTTTTCTCATTCTCATATTTCTTATATCAAACATGTTTATTTTGTAAAACAAATAATATATTTTACTGTAAAATAAATACAAAAAAATAAAACTGTATTATATATTGGTTAATTATATCTACCAATTATTTAAATACATTTGTAAGTAATATATATCATTTTCAATCAAGTTTATTTATATCCCACGCTTCTATGAAAGAAATCATACCATTCTAAAAGAATCAGATGAATAAATAACATTTAAGCCACTACATTTTCAATCTTAATGTTTGGTTTCTTTTCTATCTGATTCTCAAAGTATCAAAGGTTGCCAATGCAGACAGGTAAATACTTTCAGTTTGCTTGATTTCATTGTTTTCTATTTGTTATATTTGCCATTTTAGCTTAATTAAAAATTGAAGGAAAAAATAAAGTTATATTTGTCTTCATTAATTTTTTACGGACACTAAAGGAATTATACTTGTGTTCAAAATGCTAAAAGCATTTAGTCTTCCAGTCAGCTGTATGTGCTGGGTCATTAGACAATGTGAGAAAGCCAGAGAATGTTGTTTTCATCCAGCTCTTTTGAATACCAAGATAATGAGACTTCTGGCAAAAAACCATCTTCTTATTTGTTCCCGTAGTCAGTATACCAAATAAACATAGTGAATATCAACAATATGTAGGAAATATTGCAAGGAAATCTAACATTAGTGAGGTACGCTATCAATGATCTTACAGCTCCAGAGACAAATAGGTTGTTCAAACCTTTGCACGTCACCTTTTCCTTTAAAAAAAAATACTAGAACCTTACTTAATTTACTCGATTCATATTTTCATAAGAAATAAATGATCATCTATTTTGTTTTGCTACCTTAAACAGCAGGCCTTCTCTCCTGACTCAAATGTCCAATCACCCGAGCAGCAGTAATAGTGTTTTAATATGGCACAGAAATGCATGAGATTAACTTATCCATCATTATACCTGTGATAATGTGAAGGTTCAAAGCAAGTAGGAGTGATCACAATGGCTTCTGCACCCTTCACCATGCTTCTTCATATTACACTGTTGGGGGATAAAAGGACAAATAGCTTTTTCTCTCTCCTGTTCTGGATTTTTAAGCCTATCACCCTTCTATATAAAGGAGTCAGTTACCTCTGGGTCATTGTAGCTATTAAGATTTGCATTAATTTGCTAGGGCTGCCATAGCAAAGTACGACTCTTCTAGATACTAGAACTCTGACTTCAAACTGTCGGCAGAGTTGGCTTCTTCTGAGACCTATCTCGTTGACTTGTAGATGGCCAAACCACATTCACCCTGAGTCTTAAGATGATCAACCTTTGTGCTCATCTGTGTCCTAATCTACCATATTGGATGAGGGCCCACCACAATGACCACCTTTTAACTTAATTACCTCTTTTTAAATATTTTTTAAAAGATTTTATTTTTATTTATTTGACAGACAGAGATCACAAGTAGATAGGCAGAGATAGGCAGAGAGAGGCAGGCAGCAGAGAGAGAGAGGAAGGGAAGCAGGCTCCCTGCTGAGCAGAGAGCTCGGTGTGGGGCTGGATCCCAGGACCCTGGGATCATGACCTGAGCCGAAGGCAAAGGCTATAACCCACTGAGCCACCCAGGCACCAGAACTTAATTACCTCTTTAAAGATCCTATCTTGGGATGCCTGGGCGGTTCAGTCAGTTAAGCATCCAACTCTCTAACCAGGTCTCAATTCTGGCTCAGATCATGATCTCAGTGTCAGGACATCGAGCCCCAACTAAGGCTCCATGCTGAGCCTTGAGTCTGCTTAAGATTCTTTCTCCCTCTCCCTCTGCCCCACACCCTGTGTATGCTTGCTCTCCCTTTCTTTCCTTCTAAATAAATAAATACCCTGTCACAAATACAGTCACATTTGGAGAAACTGGGAGGCGAGCTGAGTCTCTTAAAAATGATTTTGAGGAAGGACACAAATCAGCTCACAGTAAGATCCAAGAGGAAAAACAATACAGAGCCTCTTTCTACAATGGGGTAAACATTTATTGGAAGTTGTACAGATACCCCATGAGACCTGAAAATAGAAGATTCAGGAAGAGTTGGAATTTAGCATCTATGTTGCCCTCACACCCTACACAAAGTTGGAGACAGTCCCTGTGACATTCTTTGACCTCAAAAAGCCAGGAAGGAAAATTTCTGCAACTTGTTCTGTATGTGGCTGTGATAAAGTACTTTAGGAAAATATGGGCAATATGATACAACTGCATTTTTTTTTACTAATCTTGCAAATTTTGTTTAAAATTATCTTAAAATTATTTTAAAAATAGAAACAATTAAAAAAAAAAAACCACAAAGAGGAAATGAGTGAGGTTAGTTTTCCTTGTTCTTGAGGCTCAGAATATGCAGAGAGACTCTAGAAAACAGAACTTATTAAAAGCTCTGTTACAATATGGGCCCAAAGAATCCTTTGCCCTTCAACCCCTGTGGGATTCTTGCATTAGGTTTATTTCAATCACCAGACCATAACCCCAGGAGCAACAGATAAAAATTTTAAGTCCAGAGAGAAGGTTAAGTAAAATGACCAGAACATACATTAGTGAAACAGAACATAAAATCAAAAAAGAGGAGCTCATGAAAAACACTAAAATAAATGCAGGGAGGGGTGCCTGAGTGGCTCAGTCAGTTAAGCACCTGATTCTTGATTTCAGCTCAGGTCATGATCCCAGGGTCCTGAGATCCAGCTCCACGGGGCTCCAAACTCGAACTCAGCGGGGAGTCTGCTTGGGATCCTCCCACGCTTGCAAGAGTTCTCGCTGGCTCTCTTATCTCTCAAAATAAATAAATAAATCTTTAAAAGATAAATAAATAAATGCAGGGAGTAACATAAAATCATGAGTTTACATGAACAAAAAATTAAGCAGATGAGTTTAAAAAAAGGGTAATTATTATAGGTATCGGAACTATGAGACTGAAAGTTCAAATGTAAGAAGTTCAAACTGAAAAAAAAAAATAGAAATGGAAATAAAGGAAAAGCTAAAGGATGTGGAGAAGAGATCCAGGCAACCCAACAACCACACAAATAACTAAAATATTTTAAAACAATATCGAGGATACAAAGTAAACATACACTAGAAAGAAGAACACATGTGCTGGAAAAAGACCTGAATCTGAAGATCAGAACGGCTCCCAGAATCATAAAGCAGATGTATCAGAAATGACCCTCACCTGGGCATATCCTGGTAAAATTCTTGAATTCCAATAAATAAAGCTTAGACATAATGAACACACTGCACTCAGAAGAAACAAACAGATCTGCCCTAGACATCTCATCTGAAGCGTGGAGAATAGAAGACAGGGAGATAAAATCCACAATGTACTGAGAAACAAGACAATAGCCCATGAGATAAAGAGGTACTGTGTGGAAACACACAATTTAAATGCTTAAACAATAGCCCTGAAAGAGAAACTGAAGGGACACACTCTCAGGGAAATTCTAATACGAAAAATCTGTCTCTTGGGGCACCTGCGTAGCATATTCGGGTAGCATATTCGGTTAAGTGGCCAACTCTGGATTTCAGCTCAGATCATGATTCCAGGGTCCTGGATGTAGCCCAGAACTGTACTCTTTCTGCTCAGCGGGAGTGGATTGAGATTCTCTCCCTCTCTCTCTGTTTCTCCCATGCGTGCTCTCTCCTTCTCTCTCTCTCTCCTTCTCTCTCTCTACATCAGGAAGGAAGGAAGAAGGAGGGAGAGAGAGAAGGAAAGAAGAAGGAAAGAAAGAAAGACTCTTTCTCTTAAAGTTGTACCAGTAGGACAGAGGAGGGTAGCAAAAGTAAGAAAAAAACAGTATCGATGTGGGGAAACCACAGATCTTATTTATTTAGGTCACTGAAAAAACAGAAGGGAAAAGGAGCCATGCAAGGATTCAAAAAGCACAAGAAAACTTCCAAATTAAATACCACTGGGGAAAACAGAAAGAAAACCAATTTGATCAGAGTGGGAGGCGGGGGCGGGGTGAGAAAAGCATAAGAGGCAGCAACTTTGAAAAAAGATAAACAGTCCCATGGAAGGAATAAAACTGAGATTTTGTTTGTTTGTTTGTTTGGTCAGTAAGCTAATTATGAATGGACTGAATTCTTCCAATTAAAAAAAAGAAATTATCCTATTAAATCAGAAATTAAAAATTCATTAGATATTGTTTAAAAGAAACACTCTGGCCAAAGGTTGAAAATGTTGCAGAGGAAAAGATGTGCAAAATAAACAAATAAATAAAATAAAGTGAGACAACATTACAAGGCAAAGTGATTTTTTAAAAAATTTGCCTGTTCAATTGGAAATAAAATGTCATTCTCTATTGATGACATGAAGAAAATGAGGAAATTAAGACTCTAGAAATTAAATTCTGAACAAGACAGAATACAATCATTGCCTTTCACGGTATAGCTAATTCCATATATAAATCAAGGCCACAAATATCAGAACTAATTAAAATTTAATTTATTCTCTGGTCTTTTTTTTTCTTAATAAGTTTTTTTTTTCTTTTTGAATAAGCTCTATGCCCAATGTGGGGCTTGAACTCATGACCCCGAGATCAAGAGTCAAATACTCTATCAACTGAGCCAGACAGGCGCCCCTCACTGAATTTTAATTCATCACTGATTATGCTTTGCAAATACTGGATGATATTATTAATTCTAAAAATTTTAGATTAATGGCACCAAGTGAGAGGAATTTTTTTAAATGTATTATTTGTTTTGTGGTATGGGACTACCAGGGTCAGAAAAAGTAAACAAAGTCTCTCGAAAGCCTAATATATATTTTACTTATTAACAAATGACAATATCAGAATCACTAAGCATTACGAAGGAACTAGATATTGAATAAGGTATTTTAGTGATTTTATATAATAATTAATTTAGCCATTTAAATAACTGCTTTAAGCATATTTAACACACTGTTCTTTTTTTTTTTTTAAGATTTTATTTATTTATTTATTTATTTGACATAGAGAGATCACAAGTAGGCAGAGAGGCAGGCAGAGAGAGAGAGAGGAGAAAACAGGCTCCCTGCCGAGCAGAGAGCCCGATGCGGGACTCGATCCCAGGACCCTGAGATCATGACCTGAGCCGAAGGCAGCGGCTTAACCCACTGAGCCACCCAGGCACCCTTAACACACTGTTCTAAACACTGATAGGACAGAACAATTCAAGTTTTATCTCTCACTGAGGTCTGCTGATTTGTGTTTGTTTATGTTCTTGATTAACTCAATAATTTCCTTCATTACTAGCTGTCTTTATAAACATGAGTCAATCTATTTATTCTCTGGTCAACACTGGGGGAAAAAATAATATCCAATATCTTTATCACTGCTGGCTCTACCTCCAATTCCTTTCTCACCACCCCCATTTATCATAAAGACAAAAATCCGGCTCCTTGCAAGGAGACGGGCCTGAAGTATTTTCCCTCCTCTCTAATAACAAGAATTAAATACAACGGAATGGTTTTGTTATTTGAAGCATAAGGAAAGAATTAATGTGACTGAATCAGGATTTACTGGGCAAATCAAAACACTTCATGTGGTAATACTTGACCAGTTAACACCACAAGTGAATCAGAAAAAGATACACCCACGTCACGAGGGCACGTGGGGTGGACTCCAGTCTTTCACAGGTTCACGGGAGCCGAATATTATCCACTTTTAAAACATCAGCTGTACCATAAATACGATCATGCATTTACATAAGCTATCAAGAGTCTTTGGGAGCTCACTGCTTCCTAAAATGTGCACATTATTTTCCTTTTTAAACACTGTCACTAAACAGGGAAGCGGGAAATTACTATTGTCACACAAACACAACAAAAATGTACGCTGCCGGCTCCCTCCGTAACGGACGCCTACTTATGTGGCAATAAAACACTGGCAGATCATAGGGATAATTCCCATGTGTGTGCGGCTGAGAGGAAAAGTATGGCCTGCCTTGACAGGAACTGCCTTTAAGTCTTTAAACTGTCCTCCTTCCAGTATTTATTCAGTACGCCTTCTGCGCAGCAGAGAAATGCTGTTTCAAATCACTGAGCATGTCTGAAATACTTCAGGGAGAGCAGCTGAGGATCTCTGTGGTAACTAAAACATGGTTAACTTTTTCTGGGGCAGGCATTAGGGGCCAATTGCTGCTTCTTAATATGCTGATTTAGCTTCCAACAGTGATAGGGCAGTGGGTGTGAAATGTCAGCTAAGGACTAGAGACTACATTTAGTGAGGAGAAATTTGATCATGGAAGCGCAGCCACATGAAGCAGGCCTTGGTTCTCCAGGCCAGAAGACTGGCAGACATCTGACATCACTGAAATTAAAGAAAGAGCTATCCCCCTCCAAATTCCCAAAAGATAACATCATTCTCGATATTATAAAGCTCCCGTAAATCATCTGAGGGCAAAAGAATAACAGTGAGTACATTAGACACCTAGAACTTTGGAGGCATAAAAATTCTAGGAGAATTGTCCCAAGTTCTTTGTATTCTACTAGAGAAACTCAGGGGCTGTCCGTGTTTTACCTTCCCCTCCCATGATGCCCCTCTCCCTCTCTTTCTCCCTCTCTCCATATACCCATCTATTTTAAAGGCCATCTATATGGATGACCACTGTAACTTCCCCTACAAATGGAACGTAAGAGTTTGTTTGCAGCTTCTAGCAGGAAATCACAGCTACTGAGATACCCCCCGAATGAAAACTGAACCTCCTCTTTCCAGAAGGTTGTCCTCTTTGTCACAGAATGCAGCTTCAAGAAGGGTATACCCAGGGGCGACTGGGTGGCTCAATGGGTTAAGCCGCTGCCTTCGGCTCAGGTCATGATCTCAGGGTCCTGGGATCGAGGCCCGCATCGGGCTCTCTGCTCAGCAGGAAGCCTGCTTCCCTCTTTCTCTCTCTCTCTGTCTGCCTCTCTGTCTATTTGTGATTTCTGTCAAATAAATAAATAAAATATTTAAAAAAAAAAAAAAAAAAAGAAGGGTATACCCAGAGCAAGCAGTGAGGAGGGAGGGGAGGGCACACCACCAGCCAACCAGATCAGTCAAATCAACCCTGACTGATCCGTGGAGTGACCAATGTTGGAGCCAGATCTCCCTCGCATCCAACTGCTCACTGTCTGTAATGAAATGTTGGTCACTTTAACATATCTTAACTTTAGAACCCCAAGTGATCCACTCAGCTCTGCATCTGGGCTTATAGCCCACCAGTGCGTTCGGAGCTAGTAAAATTTACTTACTGAGATGTCAACTAACTGAGCTATATGGAGAGAGTTGGTTTCACTGCTTAGATGAGAGTAATTATCTGCCTGGTATTTAAGCACAAGTTTAGAAACAAGACTAATTCTAATTATTTTTTATCTTTTACCACAACTGTGTATGTTGTAATATCTAGACCACAGTATCCCTAAGCCTCTCCCAGAATATACTTATTTTTCGGTGTAAGAGTCCCAGCACAACGTGTGGCTTACAGACACTCTTAAATGGCTCATTTTCTCATATAAGCTGAAGCAATTACACTGAGCTTAATAAAAAAATTAAAAAATTTAAAAATTGGGATTTTGTGATCTCCGTCTTCATCAGCTGACACCCACACATTTTTACATAAGTACTAAAGAACAAGAGTAGGAAAAAGAAAGGAAAAAGGAGAGAGGAAGAGAAAGAAAAGAAATTATTAAGTGTAATAATACATGTAAAATACTCCACAGAGTATCTGACACATAGTAAGTCAGGACAGAATGAGGAGAAATGCTGCTATAAAGCTTGGGAATTAAATGGATCTGGATTCAAATCCTTGGGCACAGTATCACCATAAAATAGGGATTATGTTAACACCAAGTGCAGAAGTATATTAAGGATTAAATAAGTAAATGCAAATAAGGTTCTTAGCACAGTGCCTATTATACAGTTAGCACTTAGTAAATTATTGTTATCACTATTATCCTTCTATCTAAAGTGTTATGTAAGATATTTGTTATTTTTGAAACATTATACTATTTCAACTTAAAAATGTCATCACTCTACTGAGAAACTGTGGGGATTAATTTCATCTCAATGGATATAATTAGTGAGTCAAAATATGGTTACCAAAAAAAGGCATGGAATATTATATACTATGTATAGTATACATGTATATACTATAATAATAGAAAATATATATATATATATATATATATATATATATATATATATATATAATGTATTTTATCTCCTAAGTTTAAACTAGCCCATTCAAGAGGGGATTGTTGATGTGTGCAGTCATCTAATGACTATGGACATTTCTGAAAAAGTCAAACTCATTACGACTAACTGTAAGCAAAAATGATTATTGCATAGCCATGTTGTAAAGAAGTCTTCTGAGCAGATAAACATCATACTGGATGATTTATTTAATTCTCTTCCTTTTTAAGAGATCATATTATGTTGTTGTAAAGGAGGAAAAAAATGGCATAGGCAGTAAGGTACAGGGCAATAAATTCTCTGTAAACCCTCTCATAGAAAATGAGTCATTATGACGTGTTATCAGACTTTGGAGTCAGCTGACCTGGAATTTCTGAGAAAAGACAGTGCAATCAGAAGCGACTGGATTGTCAGGCAACACGAGACCAACCTTTATAAGAGCAGCTGCAGTTGGGGAGTAATTGGGACTAAATGAATAAATTAGCCACAGAAGGCGTAGACAGTCTTTTGTAACTAATGCCTCGGCTGTCAAGACACAACTTGATTTTTGCTCTTAACTGGGCCTCGATGGTGTCAGTTGTCCCAGAATACAAGGTCTGCCGATGGCAGGATCACTCATGCAGTGTGGCACGCTGGCGTCCTGCCTGGGGCTGAGATCATGCATGCAAGATAGAGCAGATGAGCTGGTATGTGTAATCAGCAGCTGCAACTCTTACACTGAGTTTGTTTTTTTTTTTTTAATAAATCTGGAAGACAGATGTTTGCCCCAGCCAGCCTGTTAATTTTGCACTGATTATGTTGCCAACAACAAAGGCACTAATCTGCAGAGAACAGTATGAGTTTTTGACATTATTATAATAATTAAAAATATATCTATCATTTAAAATTAATTCCAGTTTTAGGAACTGTATTTAACTTATTACACGGGGCCAAGGGCAACCTTGTCACTCCCACCTGAGTCTATCAAAAGCCCTGTGATTTAATAACAAATATAAAAAAGGGGAAGAAGGAATTAGTGGAAAGAATAAAGATTTCTATTTCCTTAAAAGAAAAGTATAAATGCCCTATATGTTTTTAGTCAACCATTTATATGGCCTAATTCTAATAAATAAAAATCAAACCTTTTTCCATATATAAAGATGTGTTATAAATAGTATTGGTATTGTCTATATCAAAAATACATAAACAGTGATGGAAAAATATCAAAATAGTGCATCTCAATAGGAGACTGGTCAAATAAACAACAATATATTGACATAATCAAAAACTACAAAGCTATTAAAAATAATTATATACATTATTATCCAGTGACAAAAACATCTCCCGAAAATACTGGCAAATAACACACACACACACACACACACACACACAATGGCCTTAAAGGGTAATCATCAAAAAAAAAAAAAAAAAGTCATTTACTCTAGTAGACTCTTCAGAGTTTTTGTGTTTCATCTTACACTATATGTTCATATAGTGTCAATTAGTTAAAACAAGGTATACTTGTATATTTATCAACATAAGTTTAAAATATAACAGAATCATCTAACATACATATCATCTACCATAGAACCCACAGAGAATTACAGCTCTCACTTTGGATCACATGCAAATGAAAAATGGTTAACTTGCAGTTATACTGGGATTTTTCTGAGGAGCCCCTTATAAATTACCATCTTTACTTCTGGCCTCTGTATCTTAAGGAAGTTGGAGAATAAATATTTGGTAAGTTCCAGAATACAGTACAAAATGAAAAAAGAATGAGAAACATGTCCAGACATAGAGGAAAGCTAAAGAAACCAGGGTTCCTTAGGTTACAGAGCTTAGCATATTAAAAAACATGGGCTTTAAAGAGTCAGAGATGCCTGTGTTTAAAACCTCTTCCACTTGGTTCTCTGGGTTAGGTAGCTTTGGCCTTGTTAAGTAAGACCTCTGATCTTCAGATACCATAATGTGCCTGCCACATAAGCTTGAATTTGATAATATGTGTAAAGAATTTAAAACAATGCCCAGCAATAATGATCATTCAGCAAATGAGAATCATCATTACTCGCTAAGAACACAAAGCTAGGATGACCCGACGATGGTCTGTACCACCTTCAACCCTCCCAATACACACACACACACACACAAAATGAGATATTCTTGTAAGGAGAAGGCCAATGGAAATTCAATGCACATAGAGAACAGAAAACAAAGTAACTTTAAATTGGACAAGGACATGGAGGTTAGAAATAATTTCTTGAAAAACAAGCTAAGCAACTAACAAGTTTTAATATTAAAACTTTGGAAACATCATCACTAAAAATGTTTGAGAGAAGAACTAGCCCTCCCTAACCTTGCTGGTTTAGCCCTCCCTAACCTTGGTGGTTTAGCCCTCCCTAACCTTGCTGGTTTAGCCCTCCCTAACCTTGGTGGTTTAACCCTCCCTAACCTTGGTGGTGTACCTATCTGAGAAGAGAAGACCTGAAAAATGAATTCCCCAAATTTCCTTTAAGATTGATGGTTCGATGATATTTTAATTAAAATTAACAGGGCTTTCTGTCATTCTAATGGTAGATTGTGTCAGGGGATTTTAAGAAGACACAGACAGCTCGTCTTTGCAAATGCAGTTCTTGATTTTAAAAGCTCTAAAAAATTATTGAGAATAGATTAAAAAAACATATATATATTTAAAAGCAGGGCTGGCACTGCCTATCTCATAAAGGGTTTCTTCTACCTGCATGTCACTCAGTAAAAGCTAGAAAACTAATTTACCAAAGAAGGTTTAGAATTTATGTAATTCTGCAATAGGATAATATGGGGTTCATGGATAAAAAGATAAAGTACACATCACTAGATTAAAAAAAAACAAAGTTAAGAACATTCAGGAACCAGACAGCCACTGGAAGTTCGACTCTATTAAATGCTAAAATGGTGTTCACAATTAACAGTATCTGATCAGATTCCCTCCAAATTTACGGCATGCTACGAAGTTCAACCCACAGATTCTATTATGTGAATCAAAGAAGGTGCCCTTAGATTAGCCTGGTTTCCCTGGATTTATTTTTATGCCAAACATCACGCTAGCACATTTATTTTTTTTTAAAGCTTTTATTTATTTATTCATGAGAGAATGAGTGAGAGAGAGCATGAGAGAGGAGAAGGTCAGAGGGAGAAGCAGACTCCCCAAAGAGCCGGGAGCCCGATGCAGGACTCGATCCTGGAAGTCCGGGATCATGACCTGAGCTGAAGGCAGTCGTTCAACCAACTGAGCCACCCAGGCGCCCCCACGCTAGCACATTTAAATCAGAACATTTCTATCATGCTGTTGAAACAAGTTTGTAATTTCATAAAACAGAGGTAGAAAGAAAAATGGAATTTTTTTTTTTTTGGCCTCACTTTGAGCTAATCTTCTAACAGTCGCTACAGGTTTCACGACCTCCCAAGTCACCAGGTAAAGATTATGACGATCACCCCAGGCACAGCACTGAACAAATCCCATGTCCATTTCCAGTCCTACCACTAATCACCTGTGTGCATGGCTGGCCAGCTTCACGGGTGTGTGACCTGTGCAGTCGGATCGGGCCCTGGGCTCACTCAGGTGGACCCCACTGGGTATAACACTCTGCAACTGCCATCTGAAAATTCCTCATCCCTTTTTAAACAGAGCCTCATATTCTCATTTTGTATCGGGCCCCACAAATTACATAGTCATTCCTGCCTATGTGAGCTTTGCCGGTCACTTTGTGCATCAAATTCTCATTTCCTAAATGCAATCAACAAACCCATCACTCTTTTACTCTAAGTTTTTCAAGTGCCACATTATTAGAGCATTCGTTATCCTGGTCAGATGGTGAACAGAGTCGGGCTCTTCCTGATACCTGAAATATTACTTTTGGATCCTATGAAATTAAGGCAACCCAAGACTATGAAAATCATATTTCCAAAAGACACTTCTTTTCCTATAGATTACAACTTTTGCCTGAAACCTTTCCTCGTCTGAACACCTTCTATTAAAAAATTAGGGGAGCTACACCATTCATCTTGCCCTGCAAGTTAAAGGAATACCTGTCAACTACCTTTCTTTCAGAAGTGTCTTTATTTAGACAGTCATCTAGCACAGACACTAGAGGGAGAAAATACTCTCTCTCGGTGTGAGAGAGAGTACTTTACAAAAAGCACGTGTTGTTTCAAAACCCTTCACTGCTAGCGTTTAAAGAATATCTTAATCAAACAGAATACGATAAAAATGAGAACACTGAGTGTGGTAAAGAGTAGCCTTACAGTTACAGGACATATGGATCTGTTTCCCTCTTAGTGTCATTTAAGAGGTTCTAAACACAGCCCTGGGTTCTTTACCATCCCTTCTGTTTGGCCCCAAATTCCTATCGTTACCATCATATTAGACTGAAAAATCCATAAAGATGCTTCTAAAGTGTGTAAGCTGAGAGAGGAAATGTGATGGTATTGCTAGAGATACCCATTTGACACATTAACAAAAGGCATCAAGAAATACGGGCATCTCCCATTTAAGTCAGGAATCTGCCTCAGAAAAACCTGGTATTTTGAGTGAAAATTCTGATAACTGATCATTTATTAGGTGCAATGGAAACAAATCCATCATGTATCTGCATCAATCCACACCCCCAACCAACTTTTGAAAGCCTAAGTAAAACAGTCCAGTGTGCACTTATCAAATGTCCAAGTGCTTTGAAAAATGTAAGAAACTCTTAGATGAGAGTGTAAAATGCTACAAACACGGCTTCCGGATGAAAAGATGAGCAGGATTGTTAACAGACAATCAGCCCTGCCTGGCCTCTCAGAGCCAAAAGAAAGCACACACACCTCCCTGGTTGGCACCTGGCCTGCTCCTCCAATCATCGACATGGGATTCTGACATGCTACTAACCACATTTGGAATGTAAATCAAGACTCTTCCCAGACAAAAAAAAAAAAAAAAAAAAACTGAGTTTGGAGGCAGTAAATATAAATAGTTGTGTTATAGGCATAGAAACCCAGAAACAAAAACATTGTACTGAGAATTGGTCTACTCCGTGAAAATTGGATTTCAAAAATCAGCAGTCATTTTATTTCAAAAACATTAACTGGAAAGACATTCTGCGTGTTAGGTACGCCTGTATGTTATTTAGTAGCAAAATGAACGTTTTTAAGTGTGTGTTAGATGCTACGGATCAAACAAAATAGATGCTGACATTACAGGAATTAAATCCAAAGGTTCCATGAGACCCCATTGAAGTCAGGATGTCACCTTCACAGAGAGACTGAAGCTGACTGGACAAATGACACATAAATATATTTTGGCTAAGATTATTCAGATGTCACTGTGGTAAGAAATAATGTGCACAGAGCTACAACCTATAGATTCTAAAAATAAGAATTCAAGCTCAAATATCTCACTCTAGGTAGGACTTGGTCAAGACCTTTAATTGTTCTTCTGGGGGTGGGGGTTTCCGATGCCCTGTGAAGGCTAAATTAATTGATGTGGTAAGTTTTAAGTTTAAAGAGGCACACAAGAAACACCAAGTGTTTTGAAGATATATGTAAGTGGTTTTGAATTATTTGCCAAAATTTTTTAAATTCTCTGAACTTTCCCTTTCTCATCCATAAATGAAAACAATTATACAAACTTGGCAGAATATAAATTGTATTAGAAATATAATTTATGGAAGAGCCTAGCAAAGTGTCTGGACCACTGCAGATATTCATTAAGTGCTAATTATTAGTTTGCTCAGCACTATTAAAACTGTAAAAACTTTCACTCTTTTCCATCTAAGTAACCTGCTCCCTCACTCACGCCTCAACCTTGCTATCACTAGAACTCTTAATTTCTTTCATTTCCATCATTTACCACAATTTCTTGTTTCTCCGACGTTCCCTATAAACTTACACTTTATCCACATAAAAATGTCTACTCTCTTGAACTTGTCATTCTTGACCATTACCAGACCCTATGTACCAAGGTTCATGATTTCAAATATTTCAACTACGATTCTTAAGTATCCTTGATGTTTACAAAATGTATTCTGCCCATCTTCAACCCAAGACGGATTTGACAGTCCTTTCAACTACTACTACTCACATTGTGCCAAGCCTTGTTAGAGAAAGCCGACCTGATTGTGCATATAAGCATTATATTTAAGGAGTGGAACGCTATATACATCCGACCATCCATCCATACATACATACATATATGCATACCAGCAATGTTTTCCTCTCTTTCCTCTGCTTCTTTAAAATGAATTTTCTCTAGACCTTCTTCCCTAAAATACACACTAAATCTTAAAAAGGTCTTCATGTAGACACCTGCTGGCTGGATACCCATTTTAATTAAAGGTCCCACATTTCTTACTCCCTGCTGCAGACAGGAGTTACCGAGTAAGACTGACACGGAAGTAACAGAATGGGACTTCTGGAAATCTCTTGAGCTACCTACCTCCAGGTTTCTTTTTACATGAGAGAAAACAAACCTGCAATCGGTTCAAATCACCCATTAGTTGGCTTGAGTATTAATCATATTTGAACACAATTTTATTCCTTGGCTTGAGTATTAATCATATTTGAACACAATTTTATTCCTTATATATCCTCTAACTTTTCCATTCAGCACTGAATATACAACTTTTATACCTAAAAACAATCTCAACTAATCAACTAAAATATCGCATCTAGGTTAAAAATTACAAGTCAAAGCTCAGCTTAAAATTTATAGGTTGGGGCGCCTGGGTGGCTCAGAGGGTTAAGCCGCTGCCTTCGGCTCAGGTCATGATCTCAGGGTCCTGGGATGGAGTCCTGCATCAGGCTCTCTGCTCAGCAGGGAGCCTGCTTCCCTCTCTCTCTCTGCCTGCCTCTCTGCCTACTTGTGATCTCTCTCTGCCAAATAAACAAAATCTTTAAAAAAAAAAAAAAATATCTGTTGTCTTGTTCCTGGCTTGGGACTAGTTGGGGCTGAAAAACTTCAGGAGTTTCAGGTTGAGGACTGTGGGAGATTTCTATTTCCACTCTCTGAGCTTTTCCTCCTGATCCCATGTGGACCCTGCTTACCAGCATTTGGCGCTGATTTTAGCAACAGCACTATGAGAAGCTGGCCATGGAAGACACTTTCTTGACTGTAATTACATGTTGGTCCTCTCTGGGAGTGGCGAATGTTCAACACTGACTTGTTCCCCTCCTAGGGTGCTTTCTGTACTGTTTGAAGCTAAGCAGTTCCTACAGCTCCAACACCACACTCTGGGTGCCATTTACAGTCCTACTCCTCAGTTTCCATCTGAGAGGGTATACCTATCCTCTTTCTGCTACACTGGCTTTGGCCCTGGAAGGAAATCCTACCGAATCGAGTCACAGACCAGCTCTGTCCTAAAAGGGCTGCCTCTGCTGTGTGGGAGCTTATACCCAACGAAGCTACCTTTCACGCTCAGCCACCAGGCCAGCATGTCTAGCCTCAGCACTTCAATATTTAACATCCAGAGGTATGTATCAAATCCAAATAAATAAAAGTAATCTCAGCTTTGCAAAACAAATAGTAGACTACATGGTCCCTTTACCACTCAGAGTGAAAGGGATACACGTAAGCCATATGAGTAATCCTCACAAAGACATTTATACTAATGTTAAAGAAAAGAGGAAATACACTTTTCTTCAGGGAACAGAAAGAGCACAACATTTCATAATTTTTCCAAAGTAATTTCTCTTGTTCTCATCAGTCTGGATAAATTTATAACAACGAGATAAATTTTGGACTAATGGTCAGCACACACACACACACACAAACACAAACACACACACACTTCAGAAAGCTCTTTCAAATTTATATGCAGCTTAGGACCTCATTTTTAGAATATGAAGTCATTTTATGACTTCTGTTTTTTCTCAATATTAGGAAGGCCCGAGGTTTTATTTATCAGCCATTTCATTTACCCACAACAGACTCTTCACTTTTTCTTACTCTGATCTCCCAAGTCTTTAGTGTGGGCCTGAAGATCCCACAGCCCCTTCATCCCTTGCATAAAATATGAACTTCCACTTTGCCAAGAGAGAAGCAGTCATCCAGTATGAATTTCAGATTGTCTGTACCTGCGAAGTCTTTATTCATATTTAATATCTTTTTCTCTTTAAGATTTATTTATTTATTTACTTGACAGACAGAGAGAGAGCAGCAAGAGAGGGAACACAAGCAGGGGGAGTGGGAGAGGGAGAAGCAGGCTTCCCACAGAGGAGGGAGCCCCGATGTGGGGCTTGATCTCAGGACCCTGGGATCATGACCTGAGCCGAAGGCAGATGCTTAATGACTGAACCATGCAGGTGGCCCCATATTTAATATCCCTTTTGTCTCAAGTGAAAAATACCACTATCTGTTCAAAGATAAATCGCATGACTCTGATCTTCTCTGTGCCTACTTTTTCTGGAATCAATCTTCAACATTCAGACATTTTTTCTTATTTTCAGATGTCACAGGTTCCTTCCCTTCTATTAACATGCTTATATGCCCTCCATTCTCAACGACAAACAGAAAAGAGAAACAAAGTCTTTAATAGTACTCCATGTTTCTCTTCCTGCACTGTGCTACCAAATTTCATGAAGAAACAAACTTCTTGACAATTTCTCACAATCTAATCACTTTTTAACACAGTAGCCTTTATTCTGTTCCAATGAATCTATTCTCGCAAAGGTAAACCAATAACTCCTAATACTAATAACCCAAAATAATACATTTTTTGTTCTTCTTTGAGTCTCTGAAGAATTCCACATTTCCTCCTGAATCTCTTTACCTCCTTAGACCCGATTTTCTGAAATTTCTTCCTATAGCTCCACGTTAAAATCTCTAGAGATAAAGGCCAGGAATCTGCATTTTAGCAAACTCTGGAGGCATTTTTGACAAACATGAAAGAGACAGAACTATGGAATTAGGAGCTAAAGAAACATGTAAGAAAACAAAACAAAACCATTAGGTTAAACAACAACTAATCCTTCCAGAAGAAAGACGCTACTTAAGAGTCTTTGAAAACATTTGTTATTTTCTTCTTTTCATTACCTCATTATAGCTCAATATCAAGGCTGAAAAAAGAGTTGGGCATATTACAGTACTTAAAGCTTTATAATAAATTAGAGTCATTTCAATTAAACTTACCAGGACACCAGAGGGAGACAGGATACACCATAATTGGAAAAGTGTCACTACAGAAATTCAGTTATCATAATCTTGCTCCTCTTTTCTTTGAGCAAAATGTCTGAAAACCTTCATTTACTCAGTAGGTCTCCTTGGCCATGCAGGTTGATGAACCATGAGACCATGATCTCATTCACCTCCATCTTTCAGAAGGCACCACTCGAAGCTAGATCATTTGGTTAAAGAGCTTTCTCCCATGAACTATTCATATACAGTTGCAGATTTTTCAGCCTAGATCAGGCCAAAATAAATGTTGGTAACAACGTTAAATGATCATTGTGGTTTGGGGGTGTTCTTCTGGAGGGGGTTGTTGCTTGTAAACACTCTTTGAGTATGTCTTAGAACAATTCAATAATGTTAGC
Organism: Mustela erminea; assembly: GCF_009829155.1. Lineage (NCBI taxonomy): Eukaryota > Metazoa > Chordata > Mammalia > Carnivora > Mustelidae > Mustela > Mustela erminea. The sequence continues at coordinate 80,308,858 of NC_045624.1, read as the reverse complement.
AATTAATGTTAATATTGATTAACATTAATAGTCATCACACTGAGCCATTTTCTGAGAAAAGGATGTAATAAGTGCCAGAGAAATTGTCACTCAGCAGAAGATTTTAAAAATAAAATGGGCTTAGAAGAGGGTAAAAAATCTTTAGACAGACACCTTAAAATTGAATTCCACCACTATCTCGTGTTACCTGTATAAGCCTTAAACAAGAACACTAGTCTTGTCTGAGTTTCCTCATTTATAAAACAAGAATAAGTAGATGTTTCATGTGCCTGTGTCATATAGGCTTTCTGGAATATCAATCATTAGAAACATGTTTTTATATGGTCATAAAGACAAAACAAAACAAAAAACTAAGTTCAAAAGTCTGTTTTACTTTCATAAAAGACATAGTTTTAGGGCGAAAGAAACTTTTTACATTGGTTTCTCTTTCAGCTTTAAGGCTGGCTGAAGGAACACATAAAAACACCATAGCATAAAATGAGTGTGAATAAAACATCAAAATCAATGCTGAAACGAAAAAAAGACAATCTTGTCAGAATAGTTTAGAGTCAAACACATAAACAAATTCAAGATAAATAAAAGGCAATAAAATTAGTTTTAAATCAACAAGCTGTTGATTAAAAATGTAAGGTTCAAAATCTTAAAATCTGTGTACATGCATACGTAATAAAATATATCACAGATATTAAAAAGTAATCATACCACTAAATGGAAGGAAGGAAGGAAGGAAGGAAAGAAAGAATAAAGGAAGGAAGCAAGTCCCACGTCGGGCTCCCTGCTCAGCACGGAGTCTGTTTCTCCCTCTGACCCTCTCCCCTCTCATGCTCTCTCTCTCACTCTCTCAAGTCTCAAATCTTAAAAACAAAACAAAACAGACAAACAAGAAAACTGAATTATCAACCTAAACTGGCCATTTCTTCAGTAGATACATGAGTAAACAACCAATTCAAGCTACTTCTTCCTCTTAGGTTGCTCATCTTGATACTGAAGAATAGAGGCTTAAAATTTTCTCACATTCAGGGGCGCCTGGGTGGCTCAGTGGGTTAAAGCCACTGCCTTTGGCTCAGGTCATGATCTCAGGGTCCTGGGATCGAGTCCCACATCGGGCTCTCTGCTCAGCAGGGAGCCTGCTTCCCCCACCCCCCTGCCTGCCTCTCCATCTACTTGTGATCTCTCTCTGTCAAATAAATAAATAAAATCTTTAAAAAAAAAAAAATTTCTCACATTCAAATAAAAAAGAAAACTTTTTCAATACTGTATATTTTACTTCATTTAGTCATTTTTTGAAGATGGCTAATTGATACAGGAGTCCCTTAAAAAAAATTCATAGCCTTCCAGAATATTCTATCAACTGGAATATCCAAGTCTTTTTTTTTTTTCTGACTAATCCTTCGAAAGATTTTATTTATTTATTCTTTCTATCATTGGATTTTTTTCCTTTTTTTAATTTAAATTCAATTAACTAACATATATTATTAGTTTCAGAGGTAGAGGTCAGTGATTCTTCAGTCTCATATAATGCCCACTGCTCATTACATCACACACCTTCCTTAATGTCCATCACCCAGTTACCCCACCCTGCCACCTCCTTCCCCTCCAGCAAACCTCGGTTTGTTTCCTGTGGTTAAGAGTCTCTTACGGTTTTTCACCCTCTCAGATTTCATCTTGTTTTATTTTTCCCTCCCTTCCCCTATGCTCCTCCATTTTGTTTCTTGAATTCTACAAAATGAATGACGTCATATAATAATTGGCTTTACCTGACTGACTTATTTTGATTAGCATAATAAATGCCCTCTAGTTCCATCGGCGTTGTTGCAAATGGCAAGATTTCATTTTCTTTTTGACGGCTGAGCTGTATTCCATTGTGTGTATATATATATATATATATATATATATATATATATATATATATATATATATATATATATACTATATCTTACTTTATCCATTCATCTGTCGATGGACACCTAGGCTCTTTCCAGAGCTTAGCTATAGTGGATGTGGCTGCTATTAACAGTGGGGTGCATGTTCTCCTTCAGATCACTGTATTTGTATCTTTGGAGTAAATACCTAAGTAGCATAATTCTTAGTCACTCTGATGAACAGTAATTAATAGCAAATTCTCTAGCCTTCCTTTCATCCTCAACGATTATACACTTTTTTAGACCAAAGGATATATTTATATAGTAGGTAAGAATGCAACTCTTAAAATGCAAATCAAGTCTGACACCCCTAAATTTGAATGCTCTTCCACTCTTGCTAATTCAAAGTATAGTTTTATACCAGAAGTATCAGTATTACCTGGATACTTATAAAAAATGTAGTCTCTCTGGCCAGGACTACTGAATAAGCTTGTACATTTTAAGAAGAGCCACAGGTGAACCAATACCATTAAAATTTAAGAAGCACTGACATAGATTAGTTATTAGATACACTTCCTTGAGCAAGTTAGAAGATTTCTCGAAGACCCAGTTTTCTCATGGAAAAATGACAGTAATAATGATGTCAAGAGCTTAGTCTTATTACAAGAAATAATTAGATAATGCTACTTAGTAAATACTCATAAGGTCGATCTGGCATTAAACTTTATCTACGTCAAATTTGTACACTCGTGGTATTTTCTGGTATGTTTACTTGTGGAATTACATTGGCATCCCACCCAGATAAATTAAGCCTTTTAGTCAAGAAGTCTCCCAGAGTATAAGCCTACAATAAAAATAGAAGTTAATTAATAATGCCATCTTGCATTCATTTACAGTACAATGTAGCACCTGTTTTTCAATTAGCCTCAAAACATTTTCCTTTGAAATAATGTGTGTTCTGTTTTTGTGGAGTCAAAAAAGTTAAATAAAGAATTTAGTCTGAAAACAAACATGACTCTTTCCCCCTGACATATAATCTAATTCCACATTTAATTAGTCATTGTGATTTCTGTATTCTGCCATTAATGCATTTAGGATAGTCACTGGTCCCCCACAGGACTCAAATAATGTGCCAGGTGTCTAGAGCTTTAAATCCAAATGGTGAAAAAGAAACTCTCAATAGGCTCAATTTTAATCCAATTAAAGCAAGAGACATGATATTTCATTCTGTGATCATTTTTCATGGGACTTTTTTTTTCTTTTTTCCTTTTTTTTTTTTTTTTTGATTTTATTTATTTATTTGACAGACAGAGATTACAAGTAAGCAAGAGAGGCAGTCAGAGAGAGAGAGGAGGAAGCATGCTCTCCGCAGAGCAGAGAGCCCTATGTGGGGCTTGATCCCAGGACCCTGAGATCATGACCTAAGCCGAAAGCAGAGGCTTTAACCCACTGAACTACCCAGGCACCCCTTTCATGGGACTTTGATGTCCGGATTATCTACTTCTTATGTTTGGAGGAAAAAGGTAAGCTGATAAAAATTAGTATAATTGGAATCCTTTTCAGCTGTCATTGAGTGAGTTAATTAATTAATTACTTAAGTAGAAAGTACTTATTTTTATTAAATAAACTTTTATTGAAAACACACTTTAACATTTGTAAATGATGCGTAAAAATGGTATTCACATACCCAAAATTTACGAGAAGAATGCTTTGAATCTTCCAGTAATGAAAACTTACTTTACCATGGATAAGTCATGTAAATCTTTCTTAAAAATTAAATGTTTCAACTTCTGGCAATATGGCATTCAAGTATTCCAAAGAACTTTCCTTTTATATTACAACAAGATTTTGGATATCTTAAGAACCATAAAGATTTATCAGTGCCAAAAAAGCAGGCAAAATTTCTGAGTGCCCAGATATACAGATATATAATAGAGTAAGCTAAAAATCTGAACTGTGAGTGATAAGTAAACAGGACATTCAGAGCTGTCCTGGGACAAATTCTTATAACAGCACTGTGATTTGTAGACTAAGAGAAGCTAAACACAAGCCCCAGCAGTGTCCCTAGCAGAAGATATATAGGAACTTTACAAAAGAATTTTAAATTATTATTTAATAGAATAAAAACTTGCTCAGTGGCAAGAAGAGTCTATTTATAAATGAGAAGGACAAAATACCATAATGATATCAATCTTCCCAATTTGGTCTGAGTCAATGCAAACACCAATCAAAATCCCAGAAAAGATTTTCTTGGATAATGGCAAGATGAATCCAAAACTTAGATTAAACTTAGAATCTAAAACTTAGATTGTGAAGGTTCAAAAATACTCAAGATCCTTCTGAAGAATACGGGAAGGGACTGGGTTTGCCAGAAATCGAGCTTGATATTTGGAGCTCTCTGGGGTAAGGCAAGCTAGAAAGTGGCCATGGAAAAATTGGTTAGAAAAACATTTAATCTAAAGTGCAACCTAGGGACCCGTGGTTAAGCATCTGCCCTTGGCTCTGGTTATGATCCCAGGGTCCTGGGATAGAACCTGGCATCAGGCTGATGCTCAGCAGGGAGAGCTTCTCCCTCTGCCTCTCCCCCTGCTTGGGCTCTCTCTCTCTGTCATATAAGTATACATATATAAATGAATGAGTGAATGAATGAATGAATGAATGAATAGAAATAAACTGCAATCTAACAATGTATACTGACATTAGTCTCAGAGTAAATCAATCTGAAAGACAGAACTTTTTAGAATAAAATATATAAAAAATGTTTACAATCTCAGGACAGAGAAGGATTTCTTAAAACACACACCCTGAAATACTAATAACTTTTTTTTACTCATAAGTTTTTTAAAAGGTCACTGTGACTACGTTAAAATGAAGAATGTATTTTGTCAGAATACATCACCAGAACAATGAAAAGACAAGTCACAAGCAAGTCACAAAAAGATATTTGCATTACACAGAACTTAAATGAGTTACCATCAAGAATACATGACAAAAAATCAATTTAAAAAATTAAAATGTGCAAAACATATAAACAGGTATTTCACTGAAGAAACAAAAATGGTGAGTGGATAATGAACTAAGTTGTCTTACGACTCATGACTAAGAAGGGGAGGTTCTACTTTACACTTTACTTCCATTTGCCGGTCCACAATTAAGAAATCTGTCATGGCCATTTATTGGCCAGAATAAGGATCAGTGGGGACTTGTATACAGCTGGTGGAGGTGTAAACTGATAGAACCATTTTGGAAAACAATATTCATATCTGTGAGTACACTATGGTCATTAATTCTCCTGTCATGTATATAATACCCTACAGGTATCCCTGCATTTATGTACCACGAGACTTGTTCAAGAAAATTCAGCAGCAGTATTCACAGTAGCACTCATCTGGAGATAATTCGAATGATAGTTTGCCAACAGAGAAGAAATGAACCAATGGAGATAAGCCCTCATAAGATAATTTTCAACTGTGAATGAGAGTGAATTTAAGCCAAGTGCAAACACTCAGATAAATACACACGTAACACTGAGGGAAGAAAGCAAGTGTTGATGGCTGTATACACTACAATATTTTAATAAAGCTGAAAAACAAGCAAACTCACAACCACCATATTTCGCAAAACATTTATGCGAGGTGTGTCTATTTTTAAAAAGAAAAGAAAATGAGTCCTGGCCACCTTACAGGGAAAAGAGATGATTACAAAGACAGCTTGAAGGGTACTGGCAATATTTGTGGGTCTTATGTTGTATCATAGATTTAAACATGATGAATGTGCCACATAACTTACAAATGGATAAACAGATATATGCCCCAATTAAATACACTGCTCCTATGTTATTAAATCACCTAACATAAAAAATGAACTAATCATCAGAAATACGCTGATTATTCTGCGTTCCACTATGAAACTGTGATCTCTCACCTTTTAGGAACACGTTACCTCGACACTATTCCCAAGGTAAAGGAAGCATACTAGAGAAAATGAAGTATGAAAAATAAATAAGCAATGGAAAATAATAAAATGAGCAGATCCAACTTAAACTCACCACCAGAGCTTTAGATCTGTTGCTTAGAAGTTTCTCAATATCCCTGGCGGCAATTTCCACCAGCTGCCGTGCATTATTTGGCTCCACAGTATACAAATCTTGATACTTCTCATAAATCTGCATGGAGAGAAAAGAAAATTAATAATAATTGCTTATGTGGTTCCCAAGTTCATAGTAGAATGTATTTTAAACAGACCCACTTTAGAAAGACCCACTCTTGCCTTTCTTCATTGTGATCTTTTTAGAATGTGGATGTGTCAAAAACATGTATGTAAGTAAAAATTTGCTATCAGACCACTAGCTAGCATGCCCTGTTAAAAGGCTATAAAATACGGGCACCTGGATGCCTCTGTGGGTTAAAGCCTCTGCCTTCGGCTCAGGTCTTGATCCAGGGTCCTAGGATCTAGTCCCATATCCAGCTCTCTGCTCAGCAGGGAGCCTGCTTCCCTTCCCCTCTCTCTGCCTGCCTCTCTGCCTACTTGTGATCTCTGTCAAATAAATACATAAAATCTTTAAAATAAAAAAAGGGGGGGGCTAGAAAATATCTTGTACCACAAAGATCTGTGTACACAATTTTTTAAAGGTCTTTTTTTTTTTTTAAGATTTATTTGCAGAGAAAGAGTACAAGCAGGGGATGCAGCAGGAACGGGGAGGAAGCAGGCTCCCACTGAGCAGAAAGCCTGACGTGGGGCTCGGTCCCAGGACCCTAGGTACGTGACCAGACCTGAAGGCAGATGTTCAAACAACTGAGCCACCAGGCGCCCCTGTGTATTTCAAGTTTGTGACTTGAAATTGTACCTCCCTGAATGCAAAACCTGGTCTTAACTGCCATTGGGATTTTTTTTTTTTTTTAAAAGAAAGGCCATGCTAGAAAACAGTAGGACAGAAGCATGGCAGGTCAGACTTGGAGGATGTGTGCAGTGAACCAAGGTAGGAGGAAGGGGGAACCAGAAATGTACTGAAGGAGACTCCCCATGGTTATCCTGCCAGCTACAACCACTGAGATTAAAGTGTACGCTGCTAAACCTTATGAAGGGAGGGAGAGAGAGCAGAGAGAGGGGGGCAGGGAGAGAGGGAAAGAGAGAGAATGAAGCCTCTGCTCTGGTTCACCCAGGTAACACAGGGAGCTTTACTATACAGAAGGGCTGAAAGTCACGGAGGTCTACATTCAAGTTCGGTTAAATTTGTAACTGTAAATATTTTTCATTAGCTAACTGAATCTTTGGGGTTTGGTCTTCTCTGAATCACTGAATCAAACTACGCTGGAAGCAAGCTAGGCAGCAAAAGAAGCCTGTAATTTTGCCTCCCATCAGTGTCCATAGAAGGATTTCCCTGGAGTGGCCTCAGATGCACCTGTTTTCAGAGCCCGCACACTCCTGGCAGGGGGGAGGAATTAAAGAAGGAGGGGTGAGGAGAAACAGCAACCATGCTTGTGGCTACAGGGCTGAGCCGAGTAGGAAACCCCTTATGCATCCAACAGATGGGTTGCACATGCATGACTAAACCATCTTTGAAAGCCAGGGCCTGGCAGGTTTTTATCGTCTTAGGAGAAGTGAATCCAGGGCACATGCAGGAACCAGTTCAACCCTGTTTTTTCTGGCACAACTCCAGCGTTGTGCAATACTACCAACAGGTCCTACAGCCTGCTTCCAGCTGACCACGGATGCTACTGGTATACGCTGCTTTCACATATGCACAGATGCATACGCTAACATGTATTTGTAACTGAACATGTTAGTTTTACATGAAGTTTTCATATTCTTAGGGGATTCAAAATTAATCATTTTAAAAGATTTAAATCCAGCTTTTACTAATTTTTTTTTAAACTTATTCAAACTATGAGGTTTTTCTCATAGTCATTTAAATTTTGACCCTATAGGTTCATCATCCCAACTATTCAAGGCACAGTCATCCGGTCATATAAAATCCCCACATTCAGTTTTATTTGGAATTCCTGCCTATTACTGGATTGCTCAGAATTTCTGCTAAGGGGCAGATTAAAGAGTCCTGTTTTAAAGACCAAGTTGCCCATGAACAACTCCATCCAGCCCAAGGCTCTCTCTTTCATTTGAGCCTAAGATGACATCCAGGAACATGAACTCCTGAAAAGATTAATTGATTTGGGGTACAAACAGATAAACCTCAACATCACTGTAATTGATCCAGGGCATTTAGTTCTTTACAGGAAAACCAATAAAGCTAATTGGTGTGCAAGCACTTGTGCTTTGTGCCGTTAATATTGTGTTCATTTCTAAATGAAGTCTGACCTTCTTCCTGTGGTACAGGGACTAGGACAGAATTCAGAGTCGGTAGAGATAAGTTCCAAATATGCAATCTGTACTTTGCATTATGTACGAAACGTAATGTCACTTATTAAGTCACTACCGACATATGCCAGATATAAGTTCTTTAAAGAACGAATGGAGTATGAATCAGACAAAAACAATTCAGTTCAAGTATATGCAAATCCTCTCAAATAGATACAGAAAATTCTCTAAAGTTGATTCTAGGGTAATTTTTTCATGCTTAGAAAATTAAAAAAAGAAAACAGAACCTAATTCACAAATAAACTTTAAATAAGTGAAGTCAAGGAAGCTTACATCTGCAGCCCCAATACAAATATCCTGTTGTACTCTGTAATGTATAAAACCACATTTGAAATGTTTCTTGGTAATAAAAATTAATTAAAACCATATAACTGCCCCCACCAAAAGAACTAGTTCTTTTGCTTGTTTTATTAAGATTTTATTATTTATTCATTTGAGAGAGAGAGAGAAAGAGAGAGAGCACAAGCAGGGGGAGGGGCAGAGAGAAAAGAAGAAGCAGACTCCCCACGGAGCAGGGAGCCCAATGCAGGGCTCAATCCCAGGACCCTGAGATCATGACCTGAGCCAAAGGCAGATGCTTAACCGAATGAGCCACCCAGATGCCCCTTTTTTTCCTTTTTTAAAAAACAATTGTCTGTTTTACCATTTTATCCCATTCTTTCCAGGAAAAAAAATAAAAGAACACAGTGTAAATAACATGAGCTTTTGATACCAGACAGAGCTCCGTTCAAATCATATGTCAATTCCTCTTATGTTATGTTGACACTAGCTCCCATTTCTTCTACTAGAAAGAATGTAGTATATAATGAGAATCCTAGACAGGATATTTTTCCTCCTGACTGATATACTCATATACTTTAATTTTTCTGCAGTGCAAATCTCTCACTTCCATCCCTGCCACAAGTTCTGACAGAAAAAATTTCTGTCACCTGTCAATTCTTGCTTTGTTACCATCTTAATTAACTGGCTTTAATGACCATTCACTATTACATTCATGGACAACAGGGAATATAGTTTCCCTTCCTTTTTCCACGGGAAACTTCTAAGTCTCTTTGTTCCAAGTCCATAGTTTCAAGATAATCTTCAGAATGGGCGCCTGGGTGGCTCAGTGGGTTAAGCCGCTGCCTTCGGCTCAGGTCATGATCTCAGGGTCCTGGAATCAAGTCCTGCATCGGGCTCTCTGCTCAGCAGGGAGCCTGCTTCCCTCTCTCTCTCTCTGACTGCCTCTCTCTCCGTCTACTTGTGATCTCTCTCTGTCAAAAAAAGATAATCTTCAGAATGATACATTTAAAAATAATCTCAAGTATAATATTAAAAAGTGATAGCACTCATTGATATAATTACTTCATAAACATACCTAAAGAAATAGTTCAGAAATCAGAATACTTACTATTATGTCAGATAACACAGATAACCCAGAGCAAGATAGGCTTCCAAGTTTTGGATGCAAATCCAAATCGGTTCAAAGTGATTAGCAATCACGTTGAGGCTTCTACTCTATACCACTCTGAGGTGTTTCACCTACATTATACCATTTACTCACTTTAAGAAATCTGAAAAATACATTTAATTAACCATTGCATTAGTGAGAATACCAAAATTCAGGCTTTGGAGTATCAGAGTGGAGGCAGTTTGGGTCCCAGATCACATCGTAAAGGAGCAAACCACTGCCCAGGGGAAAGCAGTCGAAGGGGAAATGGTAACATGGCACGTTTAGGCAAAGTAGATCTGTAAAACCACTCAGCCCGGGATCTCATCTGGCTTCAGCAGGATGTGGAAAAAAAAGAAAGGCTGCTGGAATGAACAAGAAAAGTAGCTCAGCATTAATCTGTCTGCTAGGAGACTAAGTCAGTGATAATCAAGGGAATTTCAACGCAGAGCTTGAGAGATGGCCAGTGGGGAGCTGAGTTCCAGCTGAGGGATGATGGTGCAAACCACCCACAGTTGAGGCGCCCGAAAGAGGCTGAAGAGACTGGCCAAGTATTAGTAGCGATCATATTCAATATCTATGCCAAGAGCACGGAAAACAGCGAATATACTACACATCTTGTCACGGGCTTCCCCTTGCACCAGATGCCAAGCAGCAAAGTTTTGAAGAACACCAGAGATTACTGGAAGGGAGTTGGGAGACACCTTGAAATTCTGCAACTAAGTTATTTTCCACAGGGGGTGAGAATGGCAGGTCTTAAATAAGTTAAGTTCCCTTAACAGAAACAGAAATGTCTGCATATTGTGTCTTAAATATGTAAATATTGGCAACCCTTTCCCTCCCATGAAACTCATCTTGAATAAGCAATCAAGATTTCTGCCATGCCCACAGTCATCTTTCTGAGACAAGTTTTCCTTTTGACAGTCCCCGATGAAAGAAGAGTCCTACACGTTTCCTTACAAATGGGGAGCAGTAGTCTCATGTATGACCTTCACCCTGGCCCTCGACTAATTGCATCAAGACATATCAGATCTAGAAGCAGCTAACTTCTGGCTTGAAGGCCTGTGAGGCAACAGGTTCAAAAGATCTGTATAAATGATGACAACACACTGAACCAATCGATTCTTTCACCTCATGTGGAACAATAGTTCGGTGGATCAAGGGCAGAAGAAGCAGAAGTCTGACTAGTGGAAGGACAGCAGCATGCAGATATTAGATACCAGAGGGATGGCTATGGTAGGAGGTATACTGGCCTCCCAGAGGGACCGACTTGCTAAATGCCAGGACCTGGAACTATATGCTGTTACATGGCAAAGGGGAATTAAGTTTGCAGATGAAATGAAATTTTACTCATCAGGTGAACTGAAAAGAAAGGGATTATCGTGGACCTTCCTGGTGAGTCCAAAGTCATCACTAGAGTCCTGAAAAGTGGAAGGGGAGGAAATGACTATGCAAGAGGAAACCGGAGAGAACAAAGCATGAGGAGAAACCCTCCCGATGTTGCCAGTTCTGAAGATGGAGAAAGAGGGCCATAAGCCCAGGGAAGGACTTCCCGATCTATAGGCTGTAAAATAACAAATTTGTGTTTTAAGCCAATACATTTTGGGTGACTTGTCAAAGTAACAATAGAAAATTAAAACAATGAACTATTTGTGAAGAGCTCCTAGCTGAGAGGTAACAATAATAATCAGCCTCTGGATATTAAGTCTATAATAAACTCCTCAAGTGATTCACTCTTCCAAAAAGCAAAAATGCTAAGAAAGACCTCAGGCTTTGTAAGTCGTGATTAACATTATTAATTACTACTTTGCACCTTCGTTTCATTACTCATTGGGTTCATTTCATTCACAGGAAGAATGAGCTCTATTGTGAGAAATGTACAATTTCCGTTCGACTTTACAAAATAATGAAATTATCTCAGGACTTCTATTATGACCCTCACAATAATGTGAGATTCTGAGATGAAATTCTAGAGAGAAAAGCTAAAAATATCAAAATAGATGTGCACACATTGTCCAAAAATATATGTGAACTGGATGAATATGATCCTACCTCATAATAATGAGAGGGACTAAAAGAAAATGGGACAGAACTCCAACCATCATTATCACTTCACTGTCTTTACTGTCTAACAGGGGTACGTTCTCATATCTTCAGTACTAATGCAGGCAGCAAAGAGATGCCTGTTACCTCAACTGCTTCAGAGACTCAAAAATCAATTTCACTTACTTTTACTTAAATTTTGCAATATGGGATGGCTTCGTTATATTTTTTTTCTTCTTTATTAAGAGTTTTGTGGGCTTTTGGACTATTCGTTCCCTAGCAACTGAGAATGTCTTGTGTCTAAAAGATGTATTAACACAAAAGAATGATATAATCTTCTTTCGTGGTCACCTTCAAAGATCAAAGTTCCCTTACCTTAAGAAATTTTGCAATGATTCACAAGTATAATAAAGTCCTTCTTTTGATTTATTGTAAGTTACATCATCAGACAAGCTGCCCAACAGAAAGAGATGTTCAGATATGTGAAAAATCCTTCATCTAAGGTAAAAAAATATCTATTGTCACTAATCTGAATTGATACTAGAATATATTTTACCAACAAAAAACATTTTTTAAAGATTTACCTTCCTCCACTGAAAATTAGGTGAGTTAAAAAAATAAATAAATACTGCCATAAAAGAATACGCAATATTTACTAATTAACTCCTGATCTCTTCAAACTCTCCCCTCCTCCTCTTTAATTAAAATAGTAAATGATGCAATCTCAGAAATAAATGTCAAGTTTTGAAAATCTCTCACTCTTTAATGCTCTTTAATACATTGTCAGTTGTATTTAACACAACTGGTAAAAATCACTTTTATTTCCTTTCTCCTATAACCCAGTTTTCTCAGATAACGATACTACCCTTGAACTTTTTATGGCTTGAGATTTCTACTTGGCTATCTTTAAGCAAATGCAAACATCATCTAACATAATTTATTAAGTATCATGTTTGTTGTATATTTCTTATTTCCTTTAACCAAAATGTAATTTTTTTTTTTTTTTTTTTTTAACATTTGGAATGATCAAAGGAATACTTATATTCCTTGGTTTTTTTGCTTTTTTTTTTATTAAATTTTCAGAATGTAAATTTTAAGGGGACAGACATTTTTGCCTGTTTTGCTCACTGGTACAGCCCAGCACATAACACAGTACCTACACAGTTACTAGTTACTAGTAACTAGATAGTTGTTACTGCACCCAGGCCTTGCTGGGAATGTGAATGCTGACTTACAAGTTCCTCCTTGTAATTTAAAATTAATATGTATTTTGAACCCCCAAAAATAACAAAGCCATGTAAGGTGTTATGCAATTAGATAATGGAATGTAAATACAACACCCGAACGAAAATTAGATCCCAAAAACAGAGTAAATGCACAAAATGAGGTAATGATAAATATGAAGAACAACAGTGTTCCACTGAAGAGATTCAGAAAATTGTGTTGTCAGAATTCAGAGGGCAATACAATCCCCTGGGTTATGACAGACAACAAGATGCGACTGCCGCCACCCTTTGAGAGATACGCGTGTTAATAAGGGAGGAAAGAAATCAGAATGCGTGTGACACAGGAATTATTGGAAAATACAGATTGAAAGGCAAAGTGAGACCTGACCATGGGCAGCTATGAAATGCAGGGCACTTCCTCAGCTTGGAGGGGCATCCCAGCCAGGTTGTGCAGGCGGGAGGATCTTGTGATTTCAAAGGCAGGGTGTTTCCTGCCTACATTCAAGAGGTGGGTGAAAAGCCAGCCAGTACCCCCGGGGCAGCAAGATGCCTTCTGGTCAGCAGATGTCCGATTTTGGTGGCCGCGGCACTGGTGGCTGGGTGCGTGGGGTCAGCTTCTCTGTCAGCGGGAGCTGCCGGGCCTGGGTCATTCATGACGGTACCGTAGCCATTGCTGATGCCTCCAAAACCGAGCAGGTCTCAACTCTGGAAACAGAGTTCCTACCCCTCCTAAGTGATCATTTGTCTCAGAGAATAGCGTTGCCGCTGCAGGTCGTGACCGCTGCCCAATGCTCCTTAACGACGATGACCGTGGCTGCTGGGCTGCTGGGCTTTCATGTCCAAACTAGACGTTCCAAACCCGAGCCTCCAGTGCAACACAGTTGCCATGGATCGCTTCCACAGCACCGACAAGAGAGCCACGACTGCAGACCGCAACACAGCCTTGGAGATGCTGCACCAGAAGAGCATCACTCGAGGGTCTGTCTACGTGGTGGACAAGAGAGATTGTTGCAGATTTTGCACTACTGGCATCGATGGGAGCCATGACAGTTTGGGATTTCAGGACCTTAAGCGTCTCCCATCCAGGCCCTCCCAATAATGTGAAGCTGCGTGAGCCTCCCAGATCCAGCATGACAAACTGACAGACCGACCAGCTGACAAATGTGCAGATGCAGCCCTGCCCTGTGCATGCGGTGAGGAGAGCCAGCCACAAGGAAATGCTGAAGATGTTTTACACAAATATCACTTGTCGGGGGGGCACCTGAGTGGCTCAGTGGGTTAAACCCTCTGCCTTCGGTTTGGATCATGATCCCAAGGTCCTGGGATCGAGCCCCGCATCGGACTCTCTGCTCAGCAGGGAGCCTGCTTCCCACCCCAACCCCCCACCCCTGCCTATCTCTCCGCCTACTTGTGATCTCTGTCAAATAAAATATATATATATAATATAATAAAATAATATATATATCAATATACAATAATAAATACATATAATAATACAATACAATAACAATAATAAAATTATATATAGATATAGTTTGTGTGTTTTGATTTGAATATGAGCAATATAAGTGGTGACAGTGTTGGTTTTTTAAAAGCAGCAGTGATTTGGGTCTTTTTGGTTTTGTTTTTGCTATTTCATTCCATTCTTGACCAAACCTGCTCTTTAAAGTAGTTTATTATGAAATGTTGTCACACTGAATTAAAGAGAAGGATGGGAGATATGTAAATTATCTAATCAAATAAAATGCTGAATGTGAAAAAAAAATATTCAGGGTAATAGTTTATACCTTATAGTTAACTCCAAGCTATCTTACTCAGAACTCCTAGGAAAATTAACACATAGGAAGAATTGAAAATATAACATAGGCTTACTATGAACATCCTCTGAATGTATGTACACATACCCATGTAACTGTACACACATACACACATATACATGAATACACATAATTGATCCTGTTCCCGAATTCATAGTGCATATATTTCTTTTTTTTTAAGATTTTATTTATTTATTTGACAGGGGAATAGCACAAGCAGGAAGAGCAGCAAGCAGAGGGAGAGGGAGAAGCAGGCTCTCCACTAAGCAGTGAGCCCGATGAGGGGCTTGATCCCAGACCCTGGGATCATGACCTGAGCTGAAGGCAGATGCTTAACCCACTAAGCCACCCAGCCCCAACCCCATATTGCATATATTTCTGATGATAACTACATCAAACTGCCATTCAAAAATCAGACACAGCAGTTCAATATTTCCCTAGTCTTTCCATTCTTTCTATTCGATATGATACAGCTTTTTAGCTGAGATAATATCACATTTCAAATGAGACATTGTCTTTAAGAAGAATATTTAGGAAGAATGAAGTCAGAATTGGAGAACCTTCCACAGATTAAATTGCTACATACTCCAGTTCTTATTAACAAGAATTTGATGGTGTCGCTATCAACCTTGCATTAAAGATGGTAGAAGGGAAGGGAAAAAAAAAAAATAAAGAAGAAGATGGTAGAAGGACTAGAACAAACGACAACCATAAACATGCCTGTGCTATTGCCATGCTACACATTGGAACAGGTGCTAATATTTAAACTGCAATACAAGGGTTCATGCCTACAACACAGTAACCAAACTACAACAAAGACTAACTTGAGCAAAAAAAGATGCATAGTAACAATTTTTCAGTTTTTAGCTTGGAGACATTTCACACATAAGGTGAAGAGTAAGTTTATGGTCAAGAATACTCAGAATTAGGGGCGCCTGAGTGGATCAGTCAGTTAAGCGCCTGCCTTCAGCTCAGGTCATGATCCCAGGGTCCTGAGATGAACCGTACTGGGGGCTCCCTAGTCAGTGGAGAGTCTGCTCCTCCCTCTTCCTCTGACCCTCCCTGCCCATGCTCTCTCTTACTCTCTAATAAAATCTTTAAAAAAAGAAAGAAAGAATACTCAGAATTAAGGACATACTTGATCAAGCCCCTGACTTTTGGTTTCAGGTCACGCCATGATCTCAGGCTCTTCAAATCAAGCCCTGAATCAGGCTACATGCTCAGGGCAAAGTCTGTTTGTCCCTCTTCATCCCCCCTCTGCCCCTCCCACCTCAAATAAATAAATAAAATCTTTAAGAAAAATACTTGTAATTTTTTTAAAAAAATGAGTACTCTGAATTAAAACAAGCATTAAGAAACATAAAATAAGAAGCCAGCTACTTGGGGTTCTTTTGTTTGTTAATCCCAGAGATATTATTTTAACCTAGCCTCTTTTCTTTTGCATATCAGGAGCTATATATGAATTGTGTATGTATTTTGAGCAGCAAATTCATATGCAATTAAAAGTGGAAGAGATCATATTAGATTCCATTAAAGTTAAATTAAAAAATACTTAACCATAGGCTGAGTGAGCTGCTTGCCTAATGTCCCTAACCCCAAACGACCCAAATTCATTTTACTGCCAACAAAAGAATTTTAAAAAGCGGCACTGTTTAATTTGCTCTTAACCATTATACCTTATTAACAAATGGCTTTTCTAAAGGAAAACTGCTACCTACCAAAGCTAATAGACAAGTTTACACATTTACATTCATTTAAAGAATTCCATACCTTTACCTTTGCCTCAAATGTCTCAGTGCTTCTAGAGCAGTTTTTCAACCTGAACGCTACAGACATATTCACCAGATACTTCTTGGTGGTGAGATGATGTCCTGTGTTTTGTAAGATGTTTAGCCCTATCCTCGGCCTCTACACGTGAGGAGCCAGGAGTACGCCCCCCCTTCACCAGCGATGACAATCACAAATGTTTCCAAGCAATGACAAATGTCTCCTGGGGGACAAAACTGCCCCTGGCGGAGAACCACAGCTCTAGATATAAAGACAATAACTGTCATCAGAAAATATAAATAATAAGAATCTGCACGTTGTATACCGAGAGGGTGCAGTAGCAAATAATGGTCTTTTATGCCATTCATCTTCACTCTAGAGAAGCTACTGCTTGGCTATATCATTTAGCGGTTCTTAGTTTCCATCTTCACTGTGTAGCTCAGAGACAAGAAAAGGGCACAGACAGCATTACATCATTCTCTCTGTAATTAGTATTACCAAGCCATTAAATTGCTATTTGGAAAAACCAAGAATAATCATGCATCCCTCAAGTAACTAGTATAACTTAAATGTTAATTATTGATAATGGTACAGACTGGTAAGGTAAAAAAGAAAACATTGTAATAGTCTCTTACTATTACTGTTCATGAACACACAGTACTTCATTGAAAAACCTGTTAATAAAATACTGAAAGTCACTATCAGATTAGAAATCCCCTAGAGTTTATCCCACACCTTTGAAATTGAATGTAATTATACTGTTAAAAAAAAAAATCAACTTCTTACTTTAAAATCTCCAGTAGGAGGGTAAAGGGAATCCATATTCTCTACTGATAATACTATATGCAGTCAAAGTAGATTTCTGTCTACTTAGATAAAAAAAAGTATTTTCCCCTTAAAATAACTATAATCTCAAGTTGCCTATGCAATTATGGCAATTCATTTGGTTACATTTCATCACTGAGAGAATAAGGCAATTATAAATAAAACCAGAATGTGAAATGGCAATAAATAGTTGTATCTGAAAATTAATTATACTATTCTCACAAAATAGTTCTATTAGTTTTATAAATTATGTTACTTTTATGATGGAATATGAACATAAAGCTATATTTTGCATTTAACTTTTTCATAGTATCTTTTATTGCTTTCAGGTTTCCATATTCCCTTTTACCCCTAAACCATTTCTGTAAGGAAGAGCGTGTTAGGCTCTATCTCACTTGACAAGCAGGTAACAGGACATCTGACACCAACCAGCTACTTAGAAGCACTCCCCAGAGGAGAAAAGAAGATCTCAGCCCTTGTTGTCTCTGCACCTTGGTGATTCCCTAAGTCAAAATCACCAATGATTAATTACATTCTGCTCTAGAGTATCTTCCTTTGTAAACAGATTAATATACTAAACTCTCCACCACCTAGAAAATGAATATTCTATTGACATAAGTGACGTGACCACAATGTCAAAGTAAAAGCATCAGTCTGTTAATACCACGAGTTACTAATGAAAAGAAATTACTCACTGAAAACACTTATGTAAATACTAACTTAATTAAGAGTACTGAATACTGAATATTTAGACACGTTTCATATTGACAGCTTTAAGAGCACAGTGAAATGTGAAGGTATTGATTTTAACATAACTCTATGAAATCACAGCAGTGAATCAAAAATCAACAAGTTCTATGATGATGCTACTGCTGAATGATTTTATCTTCAAAAATACACTTCTGGGGTGGGGGGATATTTTAAAGATGAGAGAGAGAGAGAGAGAGAGAGAGAGAGAAAGAGGCCATGAGAGAGAAGGTCAGAGAGAAAAGCAGACTCCCCATGGAGCTGGGAGCCCAATGCAGGACTCGATCGGCGGACTCCAGAATCATGAGCTGAGCTGAAGGCAGTCACTTAACCAACTGAGCCACCTAGGTGCCCATCCCCAAATTTTCTTAAATATGCTTGCATATTCTAGCCAAACATGTCAGAGACTAGAAAGAATTTGTAGTTAAGAAGAAAGCTTTAAAACAAGGTGACAGTTGGGACGCCTGGGTGGCTCAGTTGGTTGGACGACTGCCTTCGGCTCAGGTCATGATCCCAGAGTCCCGGGATCGAGTCCCGCATCGGGCTCCCAGCTCCATGGGGAGTCTGCTTCTCCCTCTGACCTTCTCCTCGCTCATGCTCTCTCTCACTGTCTCTCTCTCAAATAAATAAATAAAATTTAAAAAAAAAAAAAAAAAACAAGGTGACAGGCATAATTTCAACTCTCTTAGAAAGCTAAAAGGATACAATAATCTCCGTTAAGAAAAAGTGTGGATTCCCAGACCACCAAAACAGCATTAAAATTGAAATAGAAGTGGACTATGGAGCAGTGTCCGATAATGAGGGCGGAGATTTCAAAACGCATATATTGTAAGGAAGAAATACAGGAATAGCCAGTGCACCTTCCATAAACACAAAACGAGTCTGGGAAGCTTACAGAACATTAAAAAACAAAAACAAAAACAAAAACAAAAACCTGTAAGAGAACCTGATATCATATGTAGGATGGGAAAGGAACAGGGAAGAAAAAGTAGCAGAGAGGCTTGGGATTTGTGTGGTGTCCAGAAGGCTGCAAATGCCTGTGTCTCCAGCCACAGGGAGCAGAAGTACAGAGCAAGTCAGGTCCTTATTGTCCCTGGGCCCCAGTCAAGTGAGGACCCCAGTCACCCAGGGCACGAAATTTCAGGAGCTCCTCACTCACTCGACGACTCTCCAAACTGGTGCCTCCTTCAATTCTGTGTCCTTGGTACATCACATACCTCACCTCAGTCCAGTTCTGTGGGTCCCCACCACCCCCATCTGACCCCCATCAGGAAAAGAGATGTACTTGGAATGACCTGTTTGGAAAAACTCTACCTCTTTCAAAATACAGTCTTCATACTAGCTGCGTAGTATCAAATTTGTTCTGCTTAGAGACGAAAGAGTTACTATAGACTTAATGTGAAAGAAAATCATGAGCCTTTTTTTTTTTTGGGGGGGGGGTAATAAAGAGGAGGCCCTGAGAAAGCCTTGGATTCCTAAAGGGAAAGGGACAAGTGCAAAGAAAAAGAACAAAAGCGACAACAAACTCCCAGACGCTCGTGATTTGCTTGCGGTGTCATGATTTGCTCTCCTCCCAGCCCCCTCCATGGAATAGCATCACTCAAGTGGGGCAGCTGCGGCTCTCTGACCTCTTTGCAGAGTTCTATTTTGTTTTGTTCTTTTTGAACATTCAGAAGTGGACTTATAGAAAAGCAAACAGTAGTCTGTACTTATCAATCTATCTTTTAAAAAAGGTTTTCATGGGGCACCTGGGTGGCTCTGTCCGTTCATCAAGCCCACTCTTGATTTCAGCTCAGGTCTTGATCTCAGGGTCAGGAGATCAAGCATCTGGGTGGAGCTGGGCTTGGAGCCTACGTGAGATTCTCTCTCTCTCAAGGTCACCCGGGTGGCTCAGGCAGTTAAGTATTGGACTCTCGATTTTGGCTCAGGTCATAATCTCAGGGTCCTGGTTTCAAGTCCTGCGTGGGACTCTGCGCTCAGCAGAGTCTGCTTGTCCCTCCCCCACTGCTCCTTCCCCTGCTCGCTCGCTCTCTCTCTCTCTCTTTCAAATAAATAAATAAATGAAATCCTAAAAAAAAAATCTCTCCCCCTTCTTCTGTCCCTCCCTCTACATGTGTGCATGTTCTCTCTCTCTCCCTCTCCCCCCAAAAAAAAATCTTTTTCATAAAACAAATTCATTATTATAGAACCTATTAATTCAGAATACCTGATAATTTAGGTACTGGTTGAAATTTAAGTATGTCTTTACATGAAATATTTTATCAACTTATTATATGAGAAAATAGTTGCTGGTAAATGTTTTATAAAGTTAAAAACTTTGTTTCCGGGATGCTTGGGTGGCTCAGTCAGTTAAGTGTCTGCCTTCAGCTCAGGTCATGGTCCTATGGTCTTGGGATCGAGTCCCACATTGCATCGGGCTCCCTGCTCAGTTGGGGGTCTGCTTCTCCCTTCTCTGACCCTCCTCCTCCCCTGGTTGTGCTGGAGCTCTTTCTCTGACAAATATATAAATAATTCCTTAAAAAAAAAAAACAACTTTGTTTCTAAGATTTAGACCATCTTATTTTTAAAATGTTATCTCTTCGGGCGCCTGGGTGGCTCAGTGGGTTAATCCGCTGCCTTTGGCTCAGGTCATGATCTCAGGGTCCTGGGATCGAGTCCCGCATCGGGCTCTCTGCTCAGCAGGGAGCCTGCTTCCTCCTCTCTCTCTCCCTGCCTGCCTCTCTGCCTACTTGTGATCTCTCTATGTCAAATAAATAAATAAAATATTTTAAAAATAAATAAATAAATAAATAAATAAATAGAATAAAATGTTATCTCTTCACTAATATATAATGATCAGCCTTTCCATTTGCCAGCTACAGGAATTTGTATGTGTATGTTTATTTCTATTTTTTTTAAAGATTTTATTTATTTATTTGACAGAGAAAGAGATCACAAGTAGGCAGAGAGGCAGGCAGAGAGCGAGGGGGAAGCAGGCTCCCTGCCGAGCAGAGAGCCTGATACAAGCAGAGAGCCCAGGACCCTTAGATCATGACCTGAGCCAAAGGCAGAAGCTTAACGACTGAACCACCCAGGTACCCCAATGTGTTTATGTTTAAAAGTAATAAAATGTCTTCCCTTTGTTGAAAGATTTCAAAGAAGACACAAACAAATAAAAAGACATCCTGTGCTCATGGATTAGAAGAATTAATATTGTTAAAACTGCCAGATCACTCAAAGCCTTCTGGAGACTCAACCCCCATTAAAATATAAAAGGCATTTTTCAAGAAATAGAAGAAATAATCTGAAAGTCTGTATACAGTTTGTTAAGAACAGACAATAACAATGTATGAAAGGTATGTAATATGACAGATATCATTATAACCATACTGCAATACATAAATGTATCAAAGTAATACAATGTCCACCTTAAATTAACACAATGCCTTAATCATTATCAACCCTCCCTAGGCTAGTGTTTGAGGATGCTAGAAAGCCATTTTTTATAAAATTGGAAAGATGTCTGATTTTAGCTATGCTGCCTCTTGGAGCTGTTTCTGGGCCTTTAGGTAAAAACTTAGCTGTACTCCCTGATGCCACTAGAAACAATTCCATTAAATAATTTGGGAAGAACTATCATTTCTACAATATTAAATATCAACCTAGGAATCTACTAAATTTCTCTATTCAACTTCTGATCCTCACTGTGCATCTAATAACCCCAAACTCTGCATAAAGTCACTCTCAACTCTGCTGCCCTTCAGCTACTCTGTGTTTTAGGTTTTCATGGCCAAAAAGAAACGGAACCCTTTGGCCCCCATCATGGACCTTTGCTTTCTAAGCAAAAGGAAAGGGGTATATGGAATCATTTATCTACACAAAATAACACTCTTCATGTGTCTCAGTATTTAAATTCTTTTTCCAATAATAGATTCTGCACGCTCTCTCTCTCTCGCTCTCTCTCTCTCTCTCTCTGCTCCTGTTACATAACATACAATTTTCTATTTGTATTTTTTATTTGTCACTTTATTAGGTACATGTCTCATAAACAGAACATTGTGGGGATTTTCTTTCTTCCTGTCCATTCTGTTTTTTTAATCCTAATTCAGACTAGGCCATTTATTCTTTCAAGATTTGCATTGTTCTTAGTAATCTATACTTGATAAACCATAATGGAAATCAGGTGAGGTTTTTTTTTAAGTGATTCATTGCAAAAAGCAGGTTCAATAAAACGGTTCACAGATGAACACCAAAAGGAGCAGTGAGGTCAGCCAAGAAAGTGGTTTTTGAGGCTAGAGAAACAGTGGAGAGGAGGGAAGAAGAGCTCCCAAGAGCAGTTTATTTTTAATCTCAAGCTGTCAATAAAGAAAGTCATATAACTTCTAACCAGAATCTGCCAATTCTCATTTCTTTTTTTCTCATTTCCACAAACTCCATCACTTTGACAGAGGCTCACTTTATTATGCTGCCCAATTTGACATTTTAACACCTTTTTCTTTCTTTCTTTTTTTTTTTTTAAGATTTCATTTATTTATTTGACAGACAGAGATCACAAGCAGGCAGAGAGTCAGGCAGAGAGAGAGGAGGAAGCAGGCTCCCTGCTGCGCAGAGAGCTCAATGCGGGACTCCATCCCAGGATCCTGGGACCACGACCTGAGCCAAAGGCAGAGGCTTTAACCCACTGAGCCACCCAGGCATCCCTTAACACCTTTTTCTATAAGGACAATCACTGAGGACCCCAAGCATCAGGTTACAGTAGCTTTCAGGAACCTTCTCACTCTGAAGGGGGATTTTTGAGTCCTACAGTGTCAGTCCTCTACAGAGAGGAACTGCATCTCTGTCAGACTTTGGCAGCCTGGACAGAGCCTGAGACATAATCTGTGCTTCATAAGTGTTGATTAGAATTACATTTAGTCACTGTTATTCAGAAAGAACACTTTTCACTTCCCAAAACATTCCTTATCTCATCTCACAAATACTTAAGTTTCTTGAACATACTTTGGTATGTTTCTTCATAAAGTTCGATCAATACATGAGGTAACCATACATTTCAGTGTGTCCCAGGGAAGAATACTAACATATATATATTCCTATGATAAATATTCATATACCCTCCATGAATTGACTTTTATACCATATCTCACCTCTGTGACTCATCACATTTTTGGAAAACAAAAGGTCTCATTGTATCACGAAGAACACAAGATAAAAGTACTTTCAAATTGTTGCTAGAACTGGAAAGCAAGTAGAGACTCTAATGAAATGACAATTTTTTTTAAAGATTTTATTTATTTATTTGACAGACAGAAATCACAAGTAGGCAGAGAGGCAGGCAGAGAGAGAGGAGGAAGCAGACTTGCCGCTGAACAGAGAGCCTGATGCGGGGCTCGATCCCAGGACCCTGAGATCATGACCCGAGCCGAAGGCAGAGGATTTAACCCACTGAGCTACCCAGGCGCCCCAACAATTAATTTTTTAAAAAACTCTTGTGAAACCTACACATATAAACACTCTTATCTGGGGAAAATAATCTATGTAAGATGCTCTACTATCATTTATATGTTGCTATCATTTTCAAGAATCATTTTGGAGTGACTCTCATAGCCATTTCATAAATCGTAAGAAAAACCATATTTTAGAGTGTCTTCTTTTCTTGCACAAAAATCTTTATTACCCATCTCAATGACTCACTCTAGTCTCTAGACATGGCTATAAACACTTTCCAACCATTTTTAAAAATAAAATCTACCCTCAAAGAAAGAACATGTGTTCCCACTGAGGATATTCAAAAGAATCCATCACAGGACCTCAAGTCACCACTGCGTGAGAGATTCTAAAATATACTCTGAAGAACAGGAACATAAAACCCCAAGATGAGTTCTAGGGGAATCTACACATCACATGAACTCATCTAAGGAGAGACCGTAGGTAAGCAGTAACGGGTGTTGAGAACGCTACATGAATTGTTCAGGAATGGCATTTTTTTGTTCACAATAACTAACAGTATCAGGGCACCAGTTAAGCATCGGTTAAGCATCCGCCTTTGACTCAGGTCATGATCTGAGGGTCTTGGGATCAGCCCCGCACTGGGCTCCCTGCTCAGCGGGGAGTCTGCTTCCCCCTTTCCCTCTGCCCCTGCCCCACCCCCACCCCACCCCACCCCCCCACTCCTGCACTCACACATGCTCTCTGTCTCTATCTCAAATAAATAAAATCTTAAAAAATAATAATAATAACTAGCAGTACCAAGGCTCCTTGTCTGATCCCACTACCCAATTCGCATGAAAAATCATGTCCTATTCATAATATAGAAGTGCATTTCCGGGGCGCCTGGGTGGCTCAGTCTGTTGAGCGACCCGCTCAGGTCATGATCCCAGGATCCTGGGATCGAGCCCCGCATCAGGCTCCCTGCTCGGCAGGGAGTCGGCTTCTCCCTCTGCCTGCTTCTCTGCCTACTTGTACTCTCTATCTGTCAATTAAATAAATAAATTTTTTAAAAAAAGAAGAAGAAGAAGAAGAAGAAGAAGAAGAAGAAGTGCAGTTCCTATGGAGCGCCTGGGTGGCTCAGTGGGTTAAGCCTCTGCCTTCAGCTCAGGTCATGATCCCAAGGTCCTGGGATGGAGCCCCACATCGGGCTCCCTGCTCAGCGGGGACCCGGCTTCCCCACCACACACCCCCCCTGCCTGCCTCTCTGCCTACTTGTAATCTGCCTTGCAAATAAATCAATAAAATCTTAAAAAAAAAAAGAAGAAGAAGAAGTGCAGTTCCTAGAAGGTAGGACAGCATTCAAATCAAGGAAAAGATGAACAAAGTTCTCGGGATGTCACTCACATCGACGAGCTGATTGACTCCGCTTGCTGTTTTCGCCAGTGTGACCAGGTCTTCCTGCATTTTATCCACCCATGACTTGATGCTGCAGAAATCAGAAGACAACGTTCTATCAGATCTCTGGCAAACTGAAACCACACACATACTATACTCGTGCTGTAGATAATTCATTAAATTGCTTTTATATTTTTCTTCCCCCTCCAAGTTCCTACCATGTCCACCCTCCCAACCCACTTTTAAATTACAAAACCAATGAACCTTCAGTGGTCAGCTTCTTGGGATGCTGAGATGCCACAAAACTAAAAGAAAATGCCATAGATGTCTTGTCCAATATGAGGGTACATGTTTCCTTAATTTTTATGAGAATTATATTAATAATTAACTACTAATTACTATATTAAATAATATATTTATATAATTAATTACAAATAATTACTATATTAAATAGAATATTCTAAATATTTTTAATATTCTAAAAAAATAGAATATTCTAAACTGAACTTTACCCTTTAGCTTGTAAGTATTCTTAATATAATACCAAGGATGTGCTACATATAGAATATTTGAAAAAAGAAAACATAAATAATTTTAAATTTCTCATAATTCCATCACCCAGGGATAACCACTGGGAATATTTTGATGTATTCCACCAAACATTTTGATATGTTCTGGTCTTTTAAAATTATTTCACATGGTTGAAAGCATATTATGTAAAATTCACATCTCTGTTTGCTTTTAGGTCATAAGATAAATATTCTCCCATGCCATTACAAATATTTTATAAACACTGTATTTTAATGGCCACTTAATATTCTATTATCTTTATATCCCATAATATATTTGACCATCCTTTTTTGTTAAAAGATCATCAGCCTTAACCACTATGAATTATGAAGCAACAAATATCTTAGGGTGTAAAGCTTAAAAGTATTTCATTTCCTTAGCTAAACTCTTAGATTTGAATTCTTAGTTCAAGAATGAAGTTTTAAAGGAATGTTTCTGAGCACTAAAATTATGATTGAAAGATTTCAGTTCAAATCCTTTGCATGTATATATTTCAGATTAATGAAATGGAGATCTTAAAATACAAGTTACAGATATCAGGACATTTTAGGAAAGCTTAAATCAATGGTCTTACTTCTTCCTGTCATTAGAGATATTACCGAAGAGCATACAATGTTCCTTATTCAAATCAATATAGTTTGTAATCCCTTCATATATTGCATTTATGCATGCTTATTTATTAAAAAACACATGATATGTATTCTTTTCTGCCTATGCAAATATAAGAAAACACTAGTAAGAATGGTAGGAAATGACTTATATTTGAATTTGAACTTCTCTCTACATATGTATGACATGTGTATCTATCTGTTGCCTATTTATTCTACTTCTTCAAATTTTATTAGGACCAAGTGTTCTCCCACCTTTAAGAGACCACATCTAAGAGTGGTTTAGGAAAGTGTTGTTTTAAAAATTAACTATGTATTTCATAAGTGCTCCATCATGAGATTTTAACTATGTTTGTCTTTCTTTTCCTTGGAAAGATAAGAATTCCAAGAGAATGTTACCAACTTTTTGTCAGATATATTTAAATATAACCGAATTTAAAAAATTAAATGTGGCAGGGGGAGCATAATGTAAAAAAGGGATTTCAATGAGGTGCAGATGAACATACAAAAGAAAATAAACTGACAAACTAAAGAGGAACAAGGAAAACAAAGTCAGTCACAGAAAAAGGATGGAATGCTTTAAAGAAAACACAGAGGTTTGACTCACATGTGAAGCGAACTAGTTAACTAATGAAATACATAAAAGCTGGTGATACTTTCACACAAATGAAGATAAGGAAGAATATTTATTAACCAAGGCTTATAAATATAACCTTAAGAGGTAAATAATTATCAAGAATTTTTTTTAAAAAAAAATTATCAAGAAAATAAATAAATAAATAAATAAAATAAAACAAAACAGGAGGAGAGTATGGAAAGAAATTTATAGAACCACTAAAATGAAGGCCGTCACATTACTCTAATATTATATTTTCTGCTGTTTAGAAGCTGATACATATTGTAGGGGCCAAGGGCAGGCCACCAAGATGGGCCCCAAATGGGCCACTTTGGCAAGAACACGATTTTGAGTCAAAGGCAATCAAAACCCAGTAGATTCAGGAAAAGCTCTTTACCTCCCCCTCAACTGCCTACTTATATAAGGAAGACAGCTCTGACCAGAGATTCTTCTTTACCTAAGCAACTTATCTCCCTAATAGGGAACCTCCTCTCACCTTCCTGCTCATGGTCTTTCTCACCTCTGTATCCTCAGACCCCCCTCCCCTCCTCAGCTCATAAAATAAGCCTCAACGCCTTTGGAATTTCCATGTCTGTTTGGATTCCCCACAGGTATGCTATTAAATTTGATTTTCTCCAGTTAATCTGTCTCAGGTCAATGTGATTCTTAATCCAGCCAGAAGGAGCTTGAATGGCAAAATAAATCCTTCTTTCCTGATAATCCATTTGAAAAATACTACAAATACCAACTACTAATATTCTTACTACTATGATTATATAAATACAATTGTGCTCCATTTTTCTATTCAGAACAATAGATTACTTTAGGGAGTGGGCAGGAGCAAAGAGCACTGACACCATTTTTTTAAAGATTTTATTTATTTATTTGAGGCGGGTGAGAGCAGGAACGGGGAGAGGCAGAGGAAGAGGGAGAGGGAGAAGCAGACTCCCAGCTGAGCAGGGATCCTGAAGCAGAACTGGATCCCAGGACCTGTAAATCATGACCTAAGCCAAAGGCAGATACGTAACTGGCCAAGCCACCCAGGTGCCCCCCGATGCCATCTGCTAATTCACATCAGACTATCTCATTTCTCCACGCAGTTAGTGAACAAGTCCTAAGACCCAGAGAAAATAAATCAGCTCTTCTTAAAAATAATTCCCAACACCAACAAACAGTAACAAGTGTTATATATCCCTTTAGCTAAGAAACTAAGACACAAAGAATATATATTAAAAAAAAAAACTTACCTCATGCCTGAATTCTGATTTATGCTAAAGTGATCCAAAATGTGCATTCTAACTTGATACCTGAGTGTACTGTCACTGCTAATGTTCATCGAATTTAATCTATTTTGGCTGAAAGCAATGGAGGACCTATCCAGTCTCCTTGCCATCCATGACAAGCTGTCAAGAACACTTCAGGGGAGCAAGGATAATTTTTCATAGATATGGGTGTTACCTGGTTTTCCTAAAATTCATAAGTACTATGCCTTTCAAACCTGGAATTGAAGATTATAATGGCCAAGAAATAAGCCAAGATCCCATTCACCATGAAAGTGAAAAATTACACAACGGAAAACCCTCATATGTGCAGATTCTTTCTCAGTCTTTCTCTTTCTGGGTAAACTGTCACGCACATACATATACTCACTAAGCCCTATTTTATTAAATATCCCCAGAAGCTACTACAAAATTTTGGAGAAAATTACAAAGGATATATCCCTTTCATATAATAGGAAATTAACACAGGACTCCACAAGAAAGATTTTGTTTGCTGTTAACCCATTCAACAGATACTAAAAACGCCAGGTGTAGAAATGAAAGACATATGCCTTACAATGTGGTTGGTCTTGAAATCAGACCTGGCAGGAAAAAGGCAGGAGAGAACAAAAACATGGTGGTGTAGGGGAAGAAAAGTATCTTTTTCTTCTACATTTTTAAGTTCTTAACTTAAAGAATGCTTGGACAATAGAAGGCCCCTAGGGCGCCTGGGTGGCTCGGTGGGTTGGGCCGCTGCCTTCGGCTCGGGTCATGGTCTCGGGGTCCTGGGATCGAGTCCCGCGTCGGGCTCTCTGCTCGGCGGGGAGCCTGCCTCCTCCTCTCTCTCTCTCTCTCTCTCTGCCTGCCTCTCTGCCTACTTGTGATTTCTCTCTGTCAAATAAATAAATAAAATCTTAAAAAAAAAAAAAAAAAAAATAGAAGGCCCCTATGACAAAGGGCAGTTAAGAAAGAAAAAAAAGACACATCTATTTTATACATATTTTACATGACAAGAGAACTTTCATAAGGAAATGGAGACCCAAAGAAATGGTTAAACCTGAGCATTCTTATGCTAATCCGATAAAGAGTAGAAAGTAGGGAAAGATACATAGAGACAAGAGTATGAACCATGTATCATAAACTAGAGGGAACCTAACAAAGCCTATTCATTCAGTCTTCTCTCTGTCCCTTGTCTTCAGAGATAAGCATGTTCTTCTCCCCTGGGTTTAGGGCAGGCAACCTTCCTATGAGGGAAAGGTCAGAAAGTCCTTCATGCACACGCCATTTCTCAAACTCCCTCAGCTTAAAATATTCAGTATCGTGTTTTGGGGTAGTGTGTCCTGAATCCCATGAGTGGGATACATTTCAGGACCAAGAGAGAATCACTTAAGAGTTTACTCTTAAGGTAGTAGGGCAGGGAGACAGACAGGGAAGGCTCTGTGGGCTAGTAGCTGCTTGAAGTGAAATTTGAAAGACAAGTGGAATTTGACAAAAACCGAGAAGGCAAGTAAGAAAACGTGAAGGCGGAGGGAATACAAAACATGGCACATGCAGCAACTACAAGTAGCCCGAATGGCTGGAGTCCAGGTCAGTTCAAAAAACGGCTTCGGGTGGGAGCAGACACAACAGGGACAAAATTCAGGCAGACAGATGGGCCAGAGCAAGGGTCTTAAGTAACATTCCGAAGCATTTAGATTGTATTCCCAAAATAATGAGGAGATCATGGAAAAGGCGGAGTTAGAGAGTAACAAGATCCAGCAAGTGTGTATCAACATGATGAAACCGTTTTTTTTCTGATAGCCAAGAGGATGGTGGCTCAGAGGGAAAATGAAAAATAAGAAGGGAAGGTCTAGATGAGTAAGAAATGAGAGGGATTCAAACCAGCTCAGTGGTAGTAAGAGGGGAGAGAAAAGTAGAGGAGAGGCTAAGTATAAGAAACTATTAGCTCAATAAAAAAAAAAAAAAATGTGAAGTGTGGACAACAAGCTTTCACGTAGTATGGGATGTAGATAGTGAGTGGAATTTGGGGATAATTCATGGAGTTCCTCAGTTAAACATGATAGGACATGTTGATATACACACAGGAGAAAGAACAATTTAGAGGGACATGATTGTGTTTGCTTTTATTGGTTCAATTAGACATGTTTCTGTGAGATCCATGTGTAGGCAACTGAATATACCTGGGTTGGAGTCCTCACAATTTCCAATAAGCATATAAAGATTTGCTGTTTCCATTTACAGTGTCGTGCAAATAGTAGGCAGAGATATTTAACGAATACATAGAAAAATGTATTAAAATGAAATATAATTGCATTACTGTGTCTTTAAGAAGCACAATTTCCAATAAGCATATAAAGATTTGCTGTTTCCATTTACAAGAAGGGACAGAGGATCTGAGTAGTAGCAAAAGAGAAGGGAATCCAAGAGCAGTGATATGACAAAACCCAGAGAAGAAGAAAATTTCGAGAGAGGATGTAGTTAAGGAGTCATCAAATAAGGTGGGAGAAATTTATCCAAACCTTACATGTAAAGGTAATGAGAGAAACAGTGTGGAATCTAGGAAAGAAGGGAAAACAAAGAGCACCTAGAAAAGAACGAAGAACAAGGAGTACTCACTTTTCCTTTTTTCTTTTTTGAGATTTTTACTTATTTATTTGAGAGAGGGAAAGAGAGCAAGGGGCAAAGGGAGAGGGAGTGCGGCAGGTGGATTCCCCAGAGTGTGGAGCTCGACACCAGGCTCAATTCCACGACCCCAAGATCATGACCTAAGCCAAGTCACATGCTTTACCAACTGAGCCACCCAGGCACCCTTATTTTTCTTTTTTAGTAGTTAAGATTTAGGCATCTTTCCATGTACAAGGAGAACAACAAGGAGAAAAGGAGACGCTGAAGATTCAGGAGAGAACGTGTACTATATTGACGGAGCAAGGTCCTTCAGAAGCTCTAGATCAGGGCTGTTCCTGCTCACCCCCCGTATCCAAACATAAAGGCGGGGAACACGTGAAGAAATAAGCATAACCCAGGAGAAGCCTAATCCATGGCTAGAAGGGAGGATAGCTCCCCCATAGAGATTGGAGGGAAAATATAAAAGCTTTGGGGTAAATGGAAATAACCAGAGCAACCTGATGAGAAAGCTGAGACAGTTCTACTTACTGGCGTCTGTTTCTTTTGTAATAGAAGAGACAGTCATCTGTTCAGAGACAAGCAGCAGGTATGAAGGTAGGGTGGTTGGAAAGGAAGTTGGACATTTAAAAAGAGCACTAGCCAGAGGTTATTTAAAGACGTGCCCTAGACTGGAGGTCATCACTTTCTCTGGTACTAATCAGCATAAATGTGTGAATGTCTTCACCATCTCTTGACTGAAGAGGGAAAGATGAGAGAAAAAAAGGCATTCAGATGAATATGGGGCAGATATCAGCATGTAGGAAAGAAGGAGAAGGACAAGTGAATTGAAGGACCTGAAAATTTCCAGATCTCTATGCATTCTAAATAATAAAGACAACCAAAAATCTCATTAAAATGTTACAGTATTTTATTTATAAAAAAGGTTTATTTTCCTTTTTTTTTTAAGATTTTATTTATTTATTTGACAGAGATCACAAGTAGGCAGAGAGGCAGGCAGAGAGAGAGGAGGAAGCAGGCTCTCCGCTGAGCAGAGAGCCTGATATAGGGCTCGAGCCCAGGACCCCAGGATCACAACCTGAGCCAAAGGCAGAGGCTTTTAACTCACTGAGCCACCCAGACGTCCCATAACAAGGTTTATTTTCTAATCACCAAGGAACCTCATACACTTCCATGTGTGCTTACTATCCTTTTCCATGTTCTATGTTTGCTCTCTAACCTCTCCCTGAAATTAACCCTCCACATTCATTGTGATGGAATAAATTCCACAAGTACTGAACTATCTATCACCTTTCACAACCTCCCACACTAAAGATTTTCTCCTCTACCCACTAAACGCCAGAAGCCTTTAAATATTTGAGTTTTGTGTTTATTCTCCTGTACACTTTCCAGATTAGATGGATATACTTTTATTCTCATTCACCACTGAATCCTCACTATTTTTATTACAGTGTCGTGCAAATAGTAGGCACAGAGATATTTAACGAATACATAGAAAAATGTGTTAAAAGGAAATATAATTGCATTACTGTGTCTTTAAGAAGCACAATTATCTTTACTTAAGTAGAGAAAGTGATTGATTTACTAAATCTCTTCTTCTCTCCACAATCCACATCAGAAAAAATGAACTGCTGGACCCACGCATCCATACAAAACACCCACTTTTCAAAGTAGGAAATTTTCAAAATATGACTATTATAAGGGAATTACTAAAACTCTAAAATGAACACCTCATCATTCCAAATCTTTCAAGTATGTAATGAATGTCATAGGGGGAAAAAATAGTCTCATAATCCTTCTCTGCCCCTACAATAACTCAGAGTCAACTAGCAGAATATGTCGTCAACAGATGATGTCTGCAAACTCATATTATACTGGAGAACTCACTATGAGATCTCTAAATATTAAGACAAATATTTTGTTCACTAGTAAGATAATCTTTTATATCCTGGACTTCATTTCATGGTACAGAAAGAGCCCAAATTTTTAAAAGCAAATACATAAGATAGTCAAGTTTTCACTAAATTTGAAAAAAAAAAAAAAAAAAAAAACTTGCCAAGCAATTAATACTGTTCCTTTTGAGATCAGATTTGCCTGTTATACAGCTTTCAAAAGGGTAGTCCCTAGTTCAGGAAACTCTTTATTTAAGAAAAAATATATATATGGTAATCCATTTCATTTTGCATGCATTTGAGGAACATCAAATTCAGAACAGCACAGATTACACGCCGTTTAATCTATTGTAAAGTGTAATAGTTGAGTAAGAAGTGTCAAATCTACATAGTTATCTATTTAATTGTTTTAAATGCTACAGAAAGAATTTGCCTTTTTACTGGTTGAAACCACGGAGCCAAAGGGATAGATAAGAATTGTTACAATAGGTCCTACCAAGACTAACTGTCCTTCCTTGCTCTATTTTATGTGGTAAGTCCTCTAGCAAAGAGAAGGCTGTATATGAACCCACTGCTATTAGCAAGGAGAGAGTAGTAAAACAGCCATCTTTCTTCCACACCCTCCTTGAATTACCCTATTAGCAATTATCATAGAGACTAAAGCAAAAGAGGAATCCGAGATACACAGGAGAAAGGGAAAGGAGCGGGCTGTTCCAGTAAGGAGGAGGGAGAGAGTGAGAAGTCTGCAGCCTTTAAGGTCCTTGTCCTAAGCATTATCTGCCGATGCCACTATTCTTGAGAAATCATTTTATTTTTAACCCAAGGAGGGAAGAGACATAGTTATCCCCTGTGGACCTGGGAAAGAATTAGAATATCACAAGATCTGACAATCTGACCATTTCAGTTGTGGTGGTATATATAAAGAGCTTATTCATAAATTTGAAGTAATAAGATCATATATTTCAAAAGTGTTCTACTTTCTATAAATATCCCACCAATGCCACACTGCTTTTTGTTATGTAATAAACCACCCACAGTGTTCCTGTAGTTGGATAAATATAACATAAGTAAGCCAAAGATGTAGATAGCCCAGACACACTATTTTGCTAACTAGGCATTTCTTATAATGTAGATAACTATATCATTAAATTCTTTTTTTTTTTTCCCGGTGTAAAAGGAGTATGCTTGATATCTGCTTTAAATCTAGGATTGTTTGGGAGATGGGTGTTATGCCAGGAATGTTAGTTCCTGAAATTATTCTCAATTGAAACCATTTTCAATAACACTGCTGCTGTTTTTAGAAAGCTGTTTAGACTTGTGAAATGCTTTAGTATTCCATTTTTATCTAGAGTCAATCCTGTAAGAAACGCAGAAAGGGATGTGAATGTGCTAATCACAGTGGAAAGGTAAAAGTCCTTGACAGTAGGAAAAAGAAGGAGGGGTTATCACTAACATCAGATTTTAAGCTGTTCATGTTCCTCTGCCTTCATTTTCTATTGGCCTTTTGCTGTTCCTGCATGTGTGTGTGTGTGTGGGGGGGGTGTTCAATCTGTGTCATAAATATACACATTCCTCACTCTCAAAGATCAAAGGTTCTTCATACCTACTCCTTGTACTATCTTGGATTGATTTTTGTTTTATCCAAGAATTTTTTCATCGTTTCTTTAGTGAATATATTTTGCCTCAGCTCCAGGAATTTGCTTCTTGCTTCCAAGACAACCAATGAGCCATACACTTTAGGGCAGGTATGAACGAAAGTTCCATGGTTCGCTAGAAGGGGGAGGGGTGCTCCTGTGAGATATTTGGTCTCTTGAGGCCCTGAGAGTCTTTTACCCTTCCCCTATCCCATTGAGTTACAACCTCCAGTCTCATCCCTCTAGCTTGGAGGTGTCCCACGTGGGCCTGCTACTGGTATTCTATAAACGAAATCAGCTGCATTTCTATTTGCTTATTACTAAACCTCCATGCGTTTTATTGAAGATCTCCCCTTGCAATGTTTATCTGTATTTTTTTTCAGTCATTGCACTGTTCCCAAAACTTATTCAAGCCATATTCAAGCATGTGAATATTATGTAATGTCCTGATTAAAAACGTCCTTATTTCTTTCTTGTCTGAATTATGAACTGCGCGGTTCATAATATTTTCAGTACTACCAAATACTCAAGTGCTTATTATATTTGGATTCTAAATGGCCAATCCAATTCCCTGTATGGGTCAATATCTACAGTCAAGCCAGTTCAGCTGCCTCACAATCATGGCAGTTTTGTCATGTTAGGCAATCGTGTTTTCTACACACCTGAAATTACCGAAGTCCCCTCAGCTCCCAAAATTCATCCTTCAAGTCTGTACTTAGATCCTACTTCTGGACAACCCAAGTCCTCAAAGCCTCAGAAATTGTTCTTTTCCCTACGTTTCTAAGATTTACATAGCCTGTCCTACAAAATGGCACACACGCTGATATAGGTCTTATGTTAGTATTATTCTTCTCCAGCAATACTTAATTTCAGGGAGCGGAGAGGCCACAGCCTATAGTTCTGTATTCTGAGAATATCTAACACAGTTCTACGCATACAGCAGACACTCAATGGATAATAGATAATATCCGTTGAGCGTCTTAAGTGTGAGGAGCTGTTCTAAACAAGTCATGGGAACATCCTCTCATTCTTCCAAGAATCTACAGAAGCAGGTATGGCGTCCTACTTTTCAGTTAAGGAAACTGAGGTATAGGGAGGTGAAGTTACTTGGCCAAGATCAAAGAGTCAGTAAATGGCAAAGTGGGACAAATCTCCCTAAGAAGCCAACAGAGCATACAGTCTTAATGAGTGCTAATTGACAGAGTGGTCGGAAACATGGCTTGGCTCTCCTCATTAAACCACCAGACAGGAGGCCTCAACTCTTCTCTTATCAGAACTCACAAATGTCTCCTGTCTTTTATTTTACAGAGGGTCAGAGCCCTGGGTTCTAAGTTTGCTTCACCAATGTAAGGAAAAGAAATAACAATTACATAAGTCTTATTTTTATACGGCAAGAGAAAAGGAAATTAGGAAATGAAGATTTAAATAATTGAGAAAAGTCAAATATTTTACTCCTTAAGAAAAATTTTGTGAAGGGGCACCGGGGTGGCTCAGCTGATCGAGCATCTGACTCTTGATTCAGGCTCAGGTTGGGATCTCGGAGTCCTGAGCTCAAGCCCCAGGTAGGGGCTCTGCGCTCAGCACAGAGTCTGCTTGAGATCCTCTCCCTCTTTCTCATTCCTTCCTCCCTCCCTCTCTCTCTCTCTCTCTCGCTCTCTCTCAAAATGAAAAAATAAAAATCTTAAAAAAAATTTTTTTTGTGGAAATATGCACGATTACTGAAATGCCATCATTTTTCCTCACACTGTTTTTTTTTTAAGATTTCATTCATATTAGCAAATAAATAAGCACTATTTGTTTTATTTTCAAAATCATGAATTGCTCTGCCTTCATTACCAAAGCATGGTCGGTGTTAGGTACACAGCCACGGACTCTCCTGTTATTCATAATATGCACACAGATTTGACATCAAGTAGCAGGTTAGATGTAGAGTCAGCCCTGCTATGTTTCTAAATAGAAAATATTCTCAAAACAACATGAAATCCTTCAAACAGGGATGGAAGATGTGTCTTTCAGCTGGCCTTCATTGTCTTCATAATGAAAGTTCAGATACACAAACAAATCCAAGTATATGAAAGCCTAGGCCCAGACTTACTGGTGGGGCCCTCCTTGTAAAGACAGCCCACAGGATCATTTGTCTGGCAGCCTTTCCAGGACAGGGTTTACTTAACAACCAAAAAGCTGTCAATGCAAATTTATTAACTTGCAAATGCAACAAATAAGAACTCGCCTTCTGAAAACCATCAGAAAGGAACACGGCAAGGGAGGCGTATCCCCAACTTTCTAAATTCCTTTGCCATAAGGGGCAGAAATTCTAGAAAAAAAAAAAAAAAATGGAATGAAACCTTCAAATTTGAAGTGATAAATATCCTTTCAGCTCCAGAAAATACATTACAGTTTAATTGCTCTCAACCTTTTTGTCCCCACAGACACGTGCTTCTCTTGGATCCCCCCTTTGCCTAAGCAACGCATTTGTGGTCCTTGCGCTCCTGAGGGTCTGGGCACAGTGCGCATGCCCAGCACGAGACTGCTGCGTGTGGGGGTGTGAGAGCCAGCTCTCCCTCCTGACCTGCTCCATATAAACACAGAGCTAAACTGGTTGTTTTGATCAAATCGTTTTTCTCCGTTATCGCCATAAAATTAACAATGAGAATTGTGCTTAAATATGAATTTATGCTTATCAAATGGTGAAAACCTGAACAATTTCTAGCACTATCAAAGAACTCCTTGCGGGGCGCCTGGGTGGCTCAGTGGGTTAAGCCTCTGCCTTCAGCTCAGGTCATGATCCCAGGGTCCTGGGATCGAGCCCCACATCAGGCTCTCTGTTCAGCAGGGAGCCTGCTTCCTCCTCTCTCTCTTCCTGCCTCTCTGCCTACTTGTGATCTCTGTCAAATAAGTAAATAAAATATTAAAAAAAAAAAAAAAGAACTCCTTGCAAAGAATATGAACCATCAGTGGAAGTCCTATATAAATATCAGAGGAAGACAGGAAAAGAAATTAGTTCTGGTTTCTTAGTCACAATTTCAAACATTTTTTATTTGAATTAAATTTTCCAAATAATGTAATACATGTAATATTTGGTGATGTTTAAGTTACAGCATTATAAAATTATGGGCTTTTATGTATTGTATGTGAAAAAAATAACTGAAAGTCAAGGCAATTAAATAGAAAAAATTATCAGGGAGAAAAAGCACTTTATGGAGCTAAATCCAACTGAAATGCCTATGTCATAGCCAGTAAATAAAAAAAAAAAAAAAAAAAAAAAAGCTGTGAAGCATGATTCACATACTACTTAGAAGCCCTTTTTAAATCCATGCTTAAAACGTGAATTTTTGAGAGAGAGAGCAAGCATGAGAGGGGTAAGGTCAGAAGGAGAAGCGGACTCTCTGCTGAGTATGGAGCCCACATGGGACTCGATTCCGGGACTCCAGGATCATGACCTGAGCTGAAGGCAATCACTCAACCAACTGAGCCACCCAGGTGCCCTAAAATGTGAGTTTTCTAGGTAAATTTTTATTATGAGATGATTTGCTATCACTAACCAAAAAAAAAAAAAGCAATAAAAGAAATCAGCCCTGGGTCTATTTTGCCTTTCAGGAAGCAAATAACACAATGATTTCTGGTATTTAAATTATTCATATAAAATATAAAAGAAAAACTTCACAGTGCAATGGTCAATCTCCTTATAGAAACTCCTAATGTTGTTGTATCTTCCACACTGGAAATAATTCTTCTGCAATTAGAAGGAAAGACTTAAACACGCATCTCATTGAGTCATCCAAGAAACAACGGCAAGCATGTCAGAAGCCCCAGTGAATGGAGGACACCACTTTGGTAAGATGGCGCGCCCGTGTAACCCATCATCTTTATGAAATAGGAAGGAATCATGGAGCAGCCAGTAACATGAATTAAACATCAACCATCAGAATGAATCGTTGCAGAATTCTAATTTTTTTTAACAGCCGTTCTGTCACTGTTCCTGGTGCTCCGTTCAGCGCACATCCCAATGTGAATTTCAACAAGCAGTTTTAAAATGGACCACCCCGTCTGGTAACGTGGAAGTCTACAGATTTCTAAAGCCAGATGTGTGACTCATATGTGACTCAGCGGCCTCCCACAGCTTTGACAGCCCATAGTGTCTCTCTCTGAATGCTCCCTCTGCACGAGAGGCTGAATGGACTCCGCATATTGCTACTCAGAAAATACAAAAGGATTTGAGTGTAGGCAAACTGTTAGAATACATACTACCTGTTTTAGGTCACCTGTAGTAGTAGAAGGAGGGGGGAAAGCCCACTGACACATCTCTTACTGTGTGGCGGGCTGTCTTTTCCGCTATCTCTGGTGTATCTCCCCAAGGTCCAGATCGTCCTCGCCTATCTCTTGATTACATCAGGGAGACAGCAGCCCCATGGGAATTTACATCACCTAGGAACACCGTGTAACTAAATCTCTAACTGAAGTTATGTATCCAATGATTGTGGGTAATAAGCGTTATTTTCAGTTCTAGTAAGTACAGAAGAAGGAAACATCTTATTCTTCCTGTCCAGTTTCCTAGTTAGTGGAAGCTGCCCATATACACTACCCATGAAAAATTATCATGCCA
Organism: Mustela erminea; assembly: GCF_009829155.1. Classification (NCBI taxonomy): domain Eukaryota; kingdom Metazoa; phylum Chordata; class Mammalia; order Carnivora; family Mustelidae; genus Mustela; species Mustela erminea. Next base: position 80,270,162 of record NC_045624.1, on the reverse strand, counting down.
ATTCTCCCAAACTCTTTCTGTGACAGGCATTATCACCTTACTAACAACCTTGTTGTTTGGGGACAGAACTAAGCTCTTCTGGGGACAAAAGAAACTGTGGTATATCTATCTTATAAATTGTTAGGCAGTCATCTAAATAAGATTTAGTTTTTAATATACATTCTATATGGCTTGATTTTTAATGATGATTATTGATTAGGAATTTACAACTAAAATTATAAAAATTTCAGAAGAAAATTAGAGATGTCTTTAGACATCCAATTCCTAATGCCTAACCAAAAGGAAATAGATACAACAGACTTAATTGTGACTATATGACTGCCATTTTTAGTGGCCTTTAGACTTAAACAGAATGAAAGGGGTGAATAAAAATATATGGATATCATGAGCAGAATGAGAATCTGTATCTCCTCCCTGGTATTAAGAGAAAAACAATCATCAGCAACTAAGGGCAAACAGATGATAATGATTAATAATCATCCAGGTAAGTTTAATAGAAGCATCTTTCTCACCAAGTGGTAAGTTCTAGGACCTAGGTTTGGGGTTTAGGAGTGGACTGGAGTCTGCCCTCCACCCAGGTTCTTTGGACTAGATATCTGAGGAGGATCCAGCACCTCGAGTCCTAAAGCAAAGCTGGAGTCAAGAATCAGAGAAGTAGCCCACAGGCATAATGGTTCAAAGGGGCTAGGCAGAAAGAATGCAGAGCTCTAGGAAGAGAACGGCAACTGGAGACAAGGACACAGCAAATGCCAAAAAGAGTAATAACTTCAGAATTATGGATCAAAAAAACTTTCTCCCAAGAATTTCATAAGCTGACTGAGGACCTATCAGTAGAGTCTCTGCTTTCTTGGCTATCTCTGGATACAAAAAGAGCTACTAAAAGCCCCAAACTGGTTAAGAAAGGTGGCTATGAAGTTTTGTTTAAAGACCTCCACTCTCTGTGTATCATTTCTTACTCTGAAATCCCAACGCATGGCATGCAAAATGCTACCACAATGTGAAATTAATTTGGTTCTCCTATTTCTTTAGGACAAGTGAAGTTAAAGAAGTAAATAAAATAATTTATGTAATAAATATTTATTATTTATTAATGATCTTTATGTTAACACCAGGGCTCAAATTACATACAGCAAATCATGAAAGCAACCAAACTGTCCATTGATGAGTGAATGGATAAAGAAGTCGTGGGATATATATATATACACACACACACACTTACATATATATGAATTTCATCTAGCCATTAAAAAAAAATGAGTATGTTCTGCCATTTGCAACAACATGGGTGGACCTTGAAGACATGCTATGTAAAATAAGTCAGACAGAGAAAGACAAATACTATACGATCTCACTTATATGTGGGATCTAAAAACAACAAAAAACCAAAGCAATAGAAAAAGAGATCAGACTTGTGGGTACTAGAAGCAAAGGCTGGAGGGAGGCGGGTGGTGAGGAAGGGAAATTGGAGAAAGGGAGGGAACTGCAGAAAGGTGACCAAAAGGTACACACTTCCAGTCATAAGATGAATAAGGACAAGGCCCGTAATGTACTCCACAATGACTACAGCTAACACTGCTGTAGGATATGTAGGAAAGATTTTAAGAGAGTAGATCCTAAGAATTGTCACCATAAAGAGCAAAAAAATTTTCCCTCTCTTTCTTTCTTTTCTTTTTTTGCATCTGTATGACAGAATGGATGTTAGCTGAACCTACTCTGGTCATCATTTCTCAATATATATAAATCAAACCATCATGCAGTACAGGCCTCAAACCGTTACAATGATATAGGTCAATTATCTCTCAAGAAAGCTGGGGAGAAAAATCAGAGACTTATTCCTCAATCTCTCAATCAAATTCCTCCTGCCAGATTTTTTTCAGGAAGTCCATAGAATTCACTTTGGATAAATTCAAGAACAGGGTATCCATCTAAAGAAAACACCTCTGTCAGAATTGTGGGAAAGGCGCTCTAATTTCCACCCAAGCGGTGTACTCTAGGTTTACTCTTCTGACTTAACAAAGGGGGCAGTTTGTGAAATGAATGGGCAGACAAGAAAATTAAAGGAAGAGACTCCATGGTGCCCATCACAGTATCTTTCCTTTTCATTAGAGAAATCCAGAGGAGTGAACAGAGCTGGGAAGCCCAGGGGAAATAACATGCTCCTGATTAACCAACTCTCCCTGAATCTGTAACACAGCCACCTGGTAGCAGATAAGATTAAATGAAGGAAAATGAAACTGAAGAAATTGAAAGAGATTCAATGGACCCAAAGGAAAAGAAAGAAATCAAGGGAAGGAATGAGGAAAAGGGACACATGGAGTTGGGAGGAGTGGGGAGGAAAGCAGAAAAATAAAGGAGACCAGAAATAAAAGCACATTTTTTAAAAATGAACGTGAACTTTCTTTTAAAAACACTGAAAATTTACCTTAGCGCCTTTGAAAAAAATTGGCTCCTCACCAAAAACTTTAGACAGTGCACAATATATAACTTTCAAATAATCATTGCAACTTTTAAAATATGCAATTAGCAGTCCTAAAGACTAAGAAGATATACAGCCTTTAATCCAATTACAATGGAACATATGGTTGCTTTGGTCTACTCAACACAGAACTGGAAAGGCAAATCTCTTATAAGATTTTATTTGTAAGAACACTTTTTGTTTAAATTTAATTTATTGTTAAGAAAGGTACTGTTAATTGATCTTTATAGTTCAAGTATACATCTTTTCAGGGTGGATGAGGGATTTGAATAACATTGATTTTTGCTATACAGATCAATGACAGATCAATAAATGAATGGTGATTTGTTTGTAGCAGTCATTAGGTTGGCTCCGTGCAATGGAGTTCACATTTGTGCATCTCTAAATCTTAGCCACTCTTACAGTTACACATTTCCTTAAAATCTTAATTATTTCATTGCAGCAAATAATGAAAAAGCTACAGAACACACTATTTCTAAACCTTGGGCAGCCAACTTTCACATTCTCTTCATGAGTTCTATGTGGCTAATAAGCAGAGATTTGAAGAAGGGCTGAAATTATGTTATTTGGTTTGCATAACCCTATTTTCTGCTGAATACAGTGGATGACACAAGAATTGGGTAATCAAGCTACTATGGGGAGGAGCCTTTGGTTGTTCTCTAAAATCCTAACTGGGGGTATCTTAACTCCTTAATATTTCAGCTAATGAACCAGAGAAAGCTTTAGCACTCAGACTCCATGGAGAGACAATGAACTCAAATGAGAAATAACTCCTGAGCCAGCCATCGTCGCAGACCATGACTGTCACAACATAGATACACCGCTCCACACATTCACTAACATTTTGGGTAAGAAGAAATTAGGATCTTGACATCGTCACTCTACGTAGAATTTGACATCATCACTGAATAGCACGTTCTTGCCCGCTGCTTCTTCTGCCTACCATGTTTTCCTCCATGTCTTCTCAGTCCTTCCCATCCCTTTAGGCCCCATGACCAATGTCACCTCCTCACAGACACACTCCTCGCCACACTAGCTGAATCCATCACTTTGTCCTGCCTCCTGTCCCTAACATCGGGCGTTTATTATTTCTTCGGACACTCACAGTCTTGCAATTATTACATTTACTTGTTTTCAGTCTCTTTCCTCTAATAGAATGTAAACCATCTAAGAGGTCTGTCTTATCTGAAATCAAAAGCACTTAGCTTTGCTGGGATAGCAAGATTGCCCAATAAGATATTAAATAAATAAATGTACAACTCTTTGGGGAAAAGCACAGAGAAAGTCAAACTGAGATATCTACATTTAAGCGTGAGGTAGGGTAAACAAGGCTTCCACTGAAACATCGTCTTAAATCCAGTAACTCGACTTTTGTTTTTTCTTAATGAAATGGAGAAGAATGGGTAAAAAAAATTCTTGGCTGACACAGAGACCATAAAGTTTCTATTAATGCCATATGCAAGTAAACTTAGATTTCAAATTCTGAATTTTCATACAAATGCCCATTATTTCAAATCCTTTTGGAACGAGAAAAATAAAAGAAACCTTGTGGAACGCCTGGGTGGCTCAGTTGGTTAAGCGTCTGCCTTTGGCTCAGGTCATGATCTCAGGGTCCTGGGATTAGGTCCCCCATCTGTCACCTTGCTCAGCAGGGGAGTCTGCTTCTCCCTCTGCCTGGCGTTCCCCCTGCTTGTGCTCACTCTCTCTCTCTCTCTCTCATTCTCTGACAAATAAATAAACAAAATCTTTTTTTTAACTAAACAAACAAATAAAAATAAAATAAATGTTGTTTCCCTATAGCAAAAATCAGAAAATTCAACAGGAATGAAGCCAATGTGTCAGCAACTGCTGATAAATCAGAGAGTAACAATTTGTGGGCATTGTCCACCTCTACCAGCTTTGATCCAGGGATACAAACCACTAGCAATTTGCTCGGCTATGAGACTTCAACTGCCAGCATTTGATGCGATTATGGGAACGCACTACATCACTTGCAGAAACTTCGACCCAAGGGACTGCAGAGTTATTTCCCTATGAGGCTAAAGTATTGGCATACTAAAGTAAATATTTAGATTCTTCAAAGAAAAACAGCCACACAAATTGTGTGGAAATACACCGAGGTTACTGCTTAACACTGTATAGCTTTGCCAATTGTTAAAATTACTTTTTAAAGCTCATTAAGTTCTATGAAGCAGGAAAAAATGACTCCATAGCTGATTTCTCATTCAAAGTCAAAAGGAGATTCTGAAATTAAAGTGCAAATAGATTAGCTCTATTTCTGCATTTTTAGACTGTAAGCAAATCAATGGACCATTTTACTTTAAATTGATAGAAAATATTAATTCCAAGAAATATATAATTTTACATATTTTACATATGATTTAATAGAGTCTCAATTTTCTAGATCGTTGCTAAGGGACTGCATTCCCTCTATTATTAAACAATAATAATAAGAACAAAAAAGTAAAGCCCTGCCTAGTACTCATAATAGCCAGATCCTACCATTTTACTTCCTTTTCAGAATTTTCCTGTTCATTTTACTCCCTGTTCAGAAATTTCCAGGTATATCACAGTCAGTTACATTTTCATATTTTGCAAGGACCTTCCAAGAACTAGCACTTCTTATATTTCCAATCTTATCTTCTATTGATATTTTCTGTTCTTTTGCTGAACATAACAAGGATCCTTGTATCAGTCTTACTCTAGAATTATGTGAATTCATCCTAAGATCATTTTGCATAAAAATCCAGAAATCTGAAATAATTTGAGTACAGGATATTACTAACAACATCACATGCTGTATTCTCTCAGGTAGACACATCTCTTACTTGAAATCTTCTACCTAGAAAATGTTCATTCATCCCTTAAGGCTAAATTCAAATATTTACTTCTCAGTAACTCTGTCCAGGATCCTGTACAATTTACTTATAATATCAAAAGGGTGTTGTATTTCATAGTAATTATTTGTTTGTCAAGCTCTCCATTCAACTTTTAGCTTCAAGGTGACAATGAGAGTAACTAGGGTTTGACACATGGGAGGAATTCACTAACCACTGAGTAAGTTAATATTAACTCTGTTACATGCAAGACTCTGTCATCTCTCCCTTTCCATTCTCGCGGTCACTGCTTTGAAGGACTTTTTCATCTAGTGTACAGGCTACTGCTTGAGTGGCCTGCTAACTGAACAATCTGCCTCCGGCTTCCTCTGCCTCCAGTAATTCCAGAAATTATTGCTTCTGAGCAAACATAATGATTTCTTGAAGTAACATTATTTTTCTGATTATAAATTAATATGTATACATTAATTAAAGTTTGAGAATTAGCAAAAAATTATCCTACTACTAAGACAAGGTCCTCCCCCAAAAGACTATAAACTGATCTCACCTATGAATATAAGCAATCTCTATAAAATTCAGATTAACTAAATCAAAGAGGAAATTTTAAAAAATAATAATAATGCACCATGACCACAGAACATTTATTCCAGGAAAAAACAGATGTTTCAACATTAGGACATTTTTAGTAACAGGAAATAAAGAAAATCAATCTAAACATACAAGGATTCCTTAAGAAGTTGAAGACAGACACATCAATTCCATGGAATACACAGCATTTGGAAGACTGAATGGAAAAAATGAAGGAACAACAAAAAAATGAATGGAAAGATCTCAAGATCTTCCATGGAAAAAGCAAGTCATAATAATGCACAGAGTATGAACTTACCCAAATGTATATGTAGGTAAATAAATACTTTCTTCGGTAAGCATTCATACAAGAAGTTAGAAGTGGACATTATTGGAAAGACATACACCAAACTGGAACCAGTGGGACAGGTAGTGGGAGCAGGGAGATGAGTCCAAAGAAGTGGCCTCTATAGTTTATTTTGTACATGTTATCTGTTTAAATCTCTTACAACATGATGTATTATAAGGTAATAATTACAGATTTTTTTTTTAATTACAGAATTTTTAAAGGCTAATTTACAACCCTCCTGAGACCGATATGGCCTACTAACAATTAACAAGATTTGGAGCAAGTCCTTCCCAGTCAGCAGTATCACAGTAATTGTGTTAAGTTCCTGGGCTCTTGGTCAGAATTCTTGGGTTATTTATTTATTTATGCATTTGACAGACAGAGAGAGAGAACAAGCAGGGGGAGAAGGAGGCTCCCCCATAGCAGGAAGCCTGATGCAGGACTTGATCCCAAAACCCTGAGATCATGACCTGAGCAGAAGGTGGACGCTTAGCCGACTGAGCCACAGAGGCGCCCCCAGACTTCTTGGATTTTAATCTTCCGGCTGTTTACTAGATGAGGTAAGAAGACTAGATGAGGTTGCTCTATCATTTGAGAAATTAGGCTCGTAAGAGCGCGTAGCTCACAGAGCTCTTGTGAGGATTAAAAAAAGATCTTACCCCTGAAGTGCTCAAAACAATTACATGCAACATAGTAAGTCTTCGCTAAGTTACTGTGGCAGCTCCCCAAAGTCTACAAGGTTAGAACTAGAAACTTAAGGTTGAGAAATAAATGTACTACTAATCTATATCCTTAGCTTTTTCAAGAGGGAACATTTATTTACATTGGGATAACTGTGCCTTTGATGTAAAACTTGACTGAAAAATCACTTGTTCCTGATCAGATTTGAGAAATAACTTTCACTATAATGAAATTCTTTGATATCCGTAATGTGCTATTTCACTGTGAGACTACAGGCCTGAAACGTTGTATAACTGTTTGTCATTTTCATGCTTTTATTAAAATTCCCCTCTGCAATTCTTCCCCTCTGTATTTTTCTATATTTAATATACTTTCTATTATTAAAAAAGTAAAATGAAATGAACTGATCTTTAATTTCACATATTAAACAAATTAATAAAATCAGAAGCTTAAAAACTGTAGTTATTTTGCTTGTATATTATATTTTATATAAATTTTTATATAAGATAAAATGTATGGTTATTACAGTATTAACTTATATGTAACTTCTAAGATAATACTGTCAGAAATAAAAATACAGCATTAGTAACACAAAAATAAACTGTAAAATTTAAGATACTATGTAACATCACTATAGCATTTCCAAAAATACTGGGTAGTTTTAGCATGACCATTCCTCAAAAAAATCTGTCAATCCCCTGGAAATTAATGTGAGATTCCTCACTGCATTTAAGATATACATGAATTGGGGCGCCTGGGTGGCTCAGTGGGTTAAAGCCTCTGCTTTCGGCTCAGGTCATGATCCCAGAGTCCTGGGATCGAGCCCCACATCGGGTTCTCTGCTCAGCAGGGAGCCTGCTTCCTCCTCTCTCTCTCTGCCTGCCTCTCTGCCTACTTGTGATCCCTGTCTGTCAAATAAATAAATAAATCTTTAAAAAAAAAAAAAAGATATACATGAATTAGTTCCTGAATAAATAACTTACAGAACTGATTAGTACAATGAAAAGAAATAATTTTCTTATGGGACGCCTGGGTGGCACATTGGGTTAAGCCTCTGCCTTCAACTCAGGTCATGGTCTCAGGGTCCTGGGATAGAGCCCCACAATGGACTCCCTGCTCAGTGAGCAGTCTGCTTGCCCCTCTCCCTTTACCCCTCCCTCCCATTTGTGTGCTCACTCTCTCCTTCTCTCTCTTTCAAATAAATAAATAAAACCTTTTTTTTTTTAAGAAAAATTCAATAGGGCAAAATCTCATTCTGTATTGAATTATAGTAATATATGTTAGAAAACAGATTTTCATCTTCTAATCTCACCTAAAACATAAAAAAGAGACTAATTTTATTCAAGTTTAGAAGGGTTTGCAGAGAAGAATCTTGACAAGTATTTATAAAAGATTAAATACTGATAAAACTGGGAAGGGGAGGTCTTGCAAGGAACCTAGGACAATGGATAAGTAAGTATCACTGTGTCTAAAATAAAGAGAAAGGCTAATGGTTTCCTTTATGTATTTTCATATTTTACTATTTTAAGGTATAGCCAGAAAAAAACAAAGATCACTAACATGAACAGGAGCATTACCGAACTGAGAAATTGCCAGGTTGTTAATATACTGTCATAAGCCTCGTAAGTCCTTTTCTTTGGGAAAGAGGAGTCTAATTGAAGTCACTACAATCAACAACTCTTTATTGCTATTTGAATGTAATATTAATATCCTTCTCCTTTGTTAAGGGAAACTACACAGTCCACAAAAACACTCCAAACGCTCAGAGACAAGGTGATTAAACAAGATCAGCCCTCTACTCAAGCAAGCCTCCACCATTATGATTCATTTTTAAGAACTTAATTTTCCGTGCTGTCAATTCCCCCTTTTTAATTGTTACAGGATCTCATACATAATACATAATTTTATGAAAACACATCATACTGCCTTGTGACATAGCAGGAGTTGTCAAGTAAAACGTAATAATCTTTGGCCTCAACCCACCCGATGACATCAATAAAAAATGAAATACACATACGAACTGGCAAAAGGCTTTTATACGGTGGCATTCGTAACTCCCTAGCTAAGGGAGAGAATACTGGTCTCCTTAGCCACTCTCCTCTCTATTACAAATCTATTCCTCTTCTGTTTTCAAGGGTCACATTTATAAATACTGTTCTTCACTGAGCAAGTCTATGCATTAGTCTATAATCTGCAAATAAGTTGAGGTTGATCATGCCATTTAAAAAAGAAAATAGGCAAGTGCTGTTTCATTTGCTTATATCTAGATATAGCTAGGAAAAAAGCAAGTTGTAGTTTTAAACACTACAGCCTCAATTTAGAGCCATATTTTCTAAAGAAAACCCTCCCCAAGAAAAAGCTATCTAAGAAAATCATACTACCCATGGGCAGCCCTTCTTCTGGTGCCAGCGAAAGGTTGACAGGGGTCACTCCACACGAAACTGGACATGAGTGACATTCAAGGCAAACCAGCTCCAATATAGCTCCCTTTCAGGGAACATTCCACTTCTCCCCCAAGACGGGAAATGTTTTAAGGTCAGAAGAACACAATGCCTGTCAAAGTGTTCCATGTATGTTAAAAAGACAGGTAATTTAGGAAGAGTCTCTGACATTTAAAAGGGAATCATGCTTTCATGGGCTCCCCATCCTCCAATCTGACACGTAATTAACCATCAATACAAAACAATATAATTGAACAGATGTACTAGTCATTAACAGGAATTACCCATTCTCCTATCAAATCAGAATGTACGGAGAGGGCTCTATTTGCAATAGGGTTGACTTAATTGCCTGAAAATTCCCCAGAGAAATGTACAAATGGATCAAGACATCTAACACGCACACTCACAGGCGTGCACACAGACCCCACAGCAAACACAAGTGCTCCTTCTAGATTTGATCCATGCTTTTGTCACTGTTCCATCCATCTTTGCAAATGAGAATTTATGGTGGCTGCAATCAGTACCAGAAGATCAAATAAATAGGTAGAAAAATAAAGAAAACCAAATGAAGAGTAAGAGAATTCAGACTTAGCAACAGTTTCACGAAAAGGTTCTATATGGCAATGTTGTTCATAAAAGAGTTGTTTAAAAAAATTTTTTTAGTAAAGACAGAGCACAGTAAACAAACAAAAACATCCATAAAAGCAGAAACAAAACAAAAAAAACCACATACACAGAAGAGGGAATTGAATCTTCCGGTAATTTATTGCACAACATTTGTTACGTCGCAAGGATGGATTCTCAGTCGCTGCAATTGCAAGGTCTGCTGATTAAATCAGCCTATAGCCATCATTAAGGGGAGTTCAGAAATCCTGAAATGTGCCAAGTGATTCTCCTCACTTCCTTATGCAAGGCACAGAACCCAGAAAGTTAACACAATTATGTTCTCTGTCCCTTTTACTAACTGCCCTCAAAGGTATGTATATAGTTATCTGCAGGCTGATGTGACTCAGTTTACCCTTATGAAAATCTCTCTCAACAAAAGCATTTGGAAAGTAGGAAATAAGGCATTTCCATAAAAGGCTAAGGGAGTAGCTGAATTGTACAATTTACAGTCTAGAAGTCATATGCCCGTTTTCTAATCCTCGACAAACTCCAGGCATGAAATTGATGGAATATAAGAGATTTATTCCAAAAAGTATTATATTTGATCTGACTTTCTGCAGATAATGCAAATGAAAAACTGGCATTCCCTACCAGGGTCAGAGATATACAAAGAGAAAAAAATGAGGAGCAGAAAAGATAGAGGAACACAACTTTCAATCTGAATGCTTCTAAGATACACACACACACACACACACACACACACACACACACACAGAACACTGAGGTTTGCCACTATTCTATCTGTCCTACCCTGTTATCCACAGGGTCTGCAGTTATACAGAAATGCCCGACTGATACCCTATCACCTAAGTCTCATTTCAGGCCACTAGAGAACACGAAGATACTGGTGGCTGCTTGTATTTCAGAAGCTAGAGGTGACGCTGTCGGGCAAAGTTCCTGGGCATTTTCAGTGACACAGATTTTCCTACCACATGATAAAATCTCTATCGAAACTGCAAGTGCCTTGATGAAAATCTCAGCTATCTGAATCTCAGGAGCACAGGCATAGGGAGGGATGGGAGTGTGTACCCCCTTCAAGCCTCTTCCTGGGCAAATGTTCCCAGTGGCCCCAGGTCCATGGCTCCTCTCTCCTCTTCAGACCCCATATTACGTACAACACTTCCTTCATCAGGTTGAGCTTCCGAACCTTCTTACAATTCTGTCTGTGTTACTCATGTCAGAGAGGTTAACAAGCGTCCCATGTGTAGGTTCTCCTCCAGAAAGATGCAGAGTTTTGTGGCGGTACACACACATAAGTGTATTTAGCACAGTGGTTAGCAAATATATACTCTGCCCCCCATATATTATTGATTTCCTAGTAGACTGTCTTAATTGCCTACAGCCCCAAACAGTGTGTCTATGGGGTCCCTAGGGCGAAAATCAGTTACTGGTGATTGCCTCAGGCTCTCTCGGCTCCAGGAGCAGTCTTAATGACTGAAAACACATTGGTTGCCTGTCGGTGGTACAAACCACGTGTCCCTGTGATCCTGTCAGCTAGAGCTGGGGGTACAGAAAAGAGGTGTCACAAAAAGGATCTTTAGGGCATTGGGCACTCTACCTCTTAGGAAATACAAGAAATCTGCGTGTGTGTGTTGTTTTTTGGTTTTGGGGTTTTTTCTTAAGAAAGAATTATCTGCCTGCTTTGGTGCAATTCACCAGCTTAAGTGTCAGTTAAAAAAAAAAATGTGGCTGGATCTCAAACATCAGCAAATTTAGTTTTTAAATCCTTTAAAATATATTTTTAAATGACTAGGAGCTTTTAATGGGTATTTTTTCCCTCTTGCAACACGTCTTAAGCAGCTCAGTGCATACCTGTCATTCACACACTACAAATAAAATAAGCATTAATGCATGTGACACCACACTTACGGTTTGCCCTATTGTAATCATACACAGAAAACAGCTGGGAACCTGACAATACCAGCATTAACACTCAGGATCTGCAGTAGATCTGTCCTGGGCTTCCTTCCCTATCACAAGGCTAACGTTCTCTTCAAAGAGAAACAACCAAGACGTGACATATAACATTTGACTATGCACTGTATATTCTCTTCACAGCTAAGTAAACAATAATCCAAAACAGCAGATATCTTATTAATTCAGTAGTGTCAGCAATGGTTAAATTCTCATCTGAAAAGAACAGTTCCACGCTTCTTTTCCAAATATATACCACCGTACCTAATTTAGAAGAACTCATGTGGGTTACACTCTTGATTCTATATATGCATGCAATTTCCATATAGTACCTAGCCCAATTAAATTCTTCCTCTCGACTAGCCTTCTCAGACACTGACAAGTAAAATATTTGGCTTTCAAAAGCATTTCAGCTCACTGTTCATGAAAGTAAGTTGTATTGAGCAATGTCAAGTTTATACTTATAAGAAAATCTCTAAGGCAATAGAGGAAAACACAAACAGAACCAACACAAGTTTAGAATAGAATGCTAAACAATGAAATGGAGGGTTATTAATTCTCTGCCACTTGAAGATTGTTTCCCACCCTTTGGCACGCTGAGATAATTATATACACATGACACTATTATACGTGCTGTTTGCCTACTTCAAAACTGTTCCCTAACGCAAGTATTATTGATTGAAGCTTCTTGTGCGTTATGTTAGAGTCACAAGAAATTACCTAATTTGCAGTGGAGCTAATCCATTACTCAAGTTTTGTCAAGGAAATTCTAGATGTATTGTGCAAAATTATTAGGTTCCATTCCTAATAAAAATTGATTCTTTTCTATCGGGGTCATATAGTCAGCTTTAAAAATCTAACACCTCTTCTTTTGCCAAAATCTAACGTTCCAATTATTGATTAAAGCTTCAGAGTTGCTCTGGAAGGTATTAGATTCTCTTTTCCATTTAGATTGGGATTCTTCTATTAGATCAATACAACTGGGACCATCTGTTGGATTCAGCTCTTCCTATCAACTTGTCTCGGTTTATAATTTATCTACAGAGTTGGTAGGGTCAGAAAGACTCTTAGTAGTTTGGGGAAACCGTCAAGAAGGAAGGCTGGAAAATCCAATAAAGATTGTAAGAGAGGGAACGGTTTTGCTTTATGTCCATAACATGAAACACTTGTCTCCTTCCTCCCAGACAGAAGCATACCTCCTTACCCTTCCCTGCCTAAAGGATTTCCTAATCTCACTGGTTTGCACCTGAAATACTGATCCCCGTGTGCAGAAGTCACTGTGGCATAAAGGGCAAGGATACTTGAGGAGAAAAGATCTGCCTCTCTCTCTCTCTCTCTCTCTCTCTCTGTTTTGCACCCTCTGCACTTTTGCAAAGAATTATCAGACCTTAGACTGTATTAGTAATGTTCTCCAACTTCTGGTCTGAGAATTTGGATGGAGAAAAAAAGACTAATTCCCTTTGTGGATCTAGCTTTCTCTTCTCTTTTGGTCTTGCTTTAGCTCTTATTGTTTCCACAAATATAGGAGCATTCTGGGCCCAAATTTTAGATTCACAAGACATTAATTACAGCTAAACCATCAGCTCCAAAACACTGCATTATGCTATCAATCACCTGGGAAACCTCTATGATAGTATTTCATTTCCTGAATTATATATATGTATATACAACTCTTCTGAAAAAAAAATCCAAAAACAAGATCAGTGTTTGGCAGGAATTCATGCATTTCTAGATCTTCCTTTTAATAACATCAAGTTACACCAAAATGCTTTCTTACAATCTCCAGAAAGATCAGCTCTGCTAACTACCTGATGGGAAATAGGACTGGTCTTCTTACCTAATGCCATTAAATACTACAACCATAACTACTAGAAAGCCATGTCAAGTTGGATTCACGTAAGATCAAAGATCAAAGAAAATCATTAAGATGTGTAAATGAAATTAAACACAATACAAACAAAAAAGGCCATCAGCACATTTAACTCAGACTCTCTTACAAATATGTGTCATCTAAATATATTACATTTAGACGTGATCTTCTTACGTGGAAGTTCAAGATTCAGTGTCAGAAGAACCGGGATTTCCTGTCACATTCAGCCTGTAAGATCCCAGTCAGGAAAATCAGTCTCTCTGAATCTTCCTTTTCTCACCTATAGGTTGAAGCTATTTAGCAATCTTTTTTCCTTTCAGATATTGTGAGAATTAAATAAAATAACAGATTAAAAGGTCATAAGAGTATTTGGTACACCAGTGCTCAATGAATAGCAATGATTATCACTGGATTAAACATTATGAGACATGACACGCTGATTTTGAGCTGGATTTTATTTTCATTTTTTTAATTGACAGAAGAAACATCTTTCAGGTGAGATATACTCTGCTTTCTCTAGGATTTTCACTTCATTAACCTTAAATTTCTGATGTTTTCATGTCCAATTCTGTCATGAATTCTTTGGGTTTGATAAAAATATCAAATTATTATTCTTCCTAAAATAGGATTCCTTGCTACCTTAGCATCCTAGTCAGTCTCCTTGAAAGTAATTTATCAATAAACTTATTACATAAAATTTTGACTCTGAGACATGACGCCAACATGCAAGTTGTCATCTGTCCAGGGCAGAGTTCTGGGTCTCATTAGGGATGGAGGGTTTTGCTTACAGTCAACTTGCGACTGCTGCTGAAGGGTGTGTGTGTGTGTGTGTGTGTGTGTCTGTGTGTGTCTGTGTGTGTGTGAGTCTGTGTCTATACCATACTCAGGAGCTATATCCAAGTCTGTTCCTAACTCTGTACTACAGAATGTAAACTATAACTTAAAGAATTTATATTTTTTCCTGTTAAACTGTATTTTTCTTAAAATTGGGATGAGGGAGGGGACTGGAAAAGGACATGGTACTCTCCTATGTGTGTGTGTGTGTGTGTGTGTGAGAGAGAGAGACAGAGAGAGACAGAAAGAGAGAGAGAGACCTGGACCATTTACTTTTTATTCAAAGTTTCTCAGTGTCTTTCCCTCACCACTTGCATAATAAATTAAATAAAATTACACATTTGGTGGTCTGGCCCCTTGTCCTCTGAATAATGAATTTCAGAGTATGGGTCAAAAGAATTCATGGGCCGGGCGCCTGGGTGGCTCAGTGGGTTAAAGCCTCCGCTTTCAGCTCAGGTCATGATCTCAGGGTCCTGGGATCAAGCCCCACATTAGGCTCTCTGCTCAGCAGGGAGCCTGCTTCCTCCTCTCTCTCTCTCTCTGCCTGCATCTCACTACTTGTCATCTCTATCAAATAAATAAATAAAATCTTTAATAAAAAAAAAGAATTCATGGAAACATAATTCATAAGACTTTTTTTCTCATAAAGCTATTAGATATTTACTTCTCCCTAGAAAAACATTTCAAAGACAACCTTCATAAATAATAGAAGCACTACCATTTTTAACCATTTAAAATCTGTAAAGTACTTACACAAATATAAACACTCATGATTACCCATACAAAAACTGTATGTACTTATAAAAACAATTATGTACCTCTAATTTGTTTACATCTACATAAAATGCTTTGAAAATAGCATTGGGGGTGGTGTCTGGGCAGCTCAGTTGGTTAACTATCTAACTATCGATCTCAACTCAGGTTTTGATCTCTTTAAAAAAAAAAAAAAAAAAACAGCATTTAGGAAAACCTGCATGTGTATGTACATATGTGTACTATCCTCAAACACATTCAAATATTTTTGACTAATCGGAAAATTTCCTAAAATGTCAAACTTAATATACCCAATGAATCACTCATTACCTGTTTAAGAATATAAAAATAAAACCAATACATGGTATGGAAAGTTCTGAAATGAAAAGTAAAAGATGTATCTCATTCCATGCCTAGTTCTATTTCATGAAGGTACAACCAGTTTTCCAGTTTTTCTTTACATTTCCTGTTTTAGCCATGTTCATTCTTGACATAATCTGTTTTCACCTCCATTTCTTGATTCTTCAGATGTAAAAAGGGCCTACTTACTCCTATGAAACCTATGGAAATTAACTCCCATGTACCACTTCCCTAACTTCCCCCATATCCCCATCTGTCTTTCTCCCTTCGTCCAACTTTTCTTAGTTATAATTATTTTTAATTTTCTATTATTTTCATCCTTAAACTGAGATAGTATCTTATGCATCTACTGGACTATCCATAGGTTTCAGGCAATATTTCTTACTCATTAAGTATGAAAAGTAAAAAAAATAATGTCTTGCCACATCCCTTTCCCCCCTTCCCTCCCTCCTTACCCAGCTTCCTCCCGTTACAGCATTACGCTTAAATCGTCAACATTTATTATATTTACATTCTGTTCTAACTATAATTGTCTTCCAACGCATTAGCCAAGAAGCAGAAAGTTTCTGTTTGGCATTAAAACACTGTTCATTTCAAATCTCACATTCTTCTCACCTCCAGAGACGATAAAATTTAAGTAGAAAAACTGGTGTTATGACTGATTGGAAAGGTAAAAAAAGTGAAATAAGTCTATGAAGACTCCAGCTTGTGCTTTCAGATAATTTATAACATCAACTTCGTGTCAATACTTCCTTTATATCAACGTCCATAAATAAAGAAAATATCTTAAGATTATTTGTTGTTTTGAGGATAAGTTTAGAGAAGTGATCACTTGACTGTTCATGTTTTGGAGTAATCCAGAACTATTACATAAAGCAAAGCTCACTGTAACTCTAGATACCCTCTTAGAACACATTTTTACAGAGAGCTAGGTGATCAGGGTGGGGGGGAGGTGTGGGGGGAGGTGGGTAAATTCTCCATTTAATAAGCATTTCGATCAGATAAACTGCATCTTCACCAAACTTTCTAATCTACCAACTACTCTTTCACTGTCAATGTAGTATATAAATATGTCTCCAAGAAGCAACAAAGATCATCCAGGTTCCAGGGTCCTATGAGAGTATATTCTCAAATTATTGGTGACTGCTTTTATCATTAGCCTAATGAAGTAAAATGATATTTATGGAAGACTGTTTAAAAACATTCCCTGGATAAAAAAACAAAAACAAAAAACAAACAAAAAAACTTTCCGTGGAGTCTAGATCTTATTTGTCGACCAAAGCTATGTTGTTCTTGGATCACATCATCTTAAAACCCCATAAAATTACTTTTCCTAAGTTTGATTTTGCTATTAATCCCTCAGCTACAATGTAGAGAAGTTTACGACTCCAGTCTTACAGATATTAATCCTTCAACAACTCATATATGGAAACTCATGGACGAATCTCTTTCAGATCTAAGTACCAGAAAAGGGATTTGAGCTCCCCTGTAAAATAAGTACACTACTTCTATATATAAATTTTATAACAGACTTACCTCCCTTCTTACTTCAGCCTCTAGGAGACTCAAGAACGTAATCCGCAGGCCAATTTTTTACAACTATGGAACACCCTGTGGTTTATAAATATATAAACTACACTAGCCTCTTATTTACATTTACCCTTTTCCTGTCTTTAACTCTGTATTATTTTTATATTCTACTGTGTTACATCCTTATAAGTGTATAAACACAAAAAGATTCACAGAAGTACAGTTTTTCTTAACAGACTTGTTTTGCCCATATTACAGATGAGACTCTTTTTAAAACCACACATCCAGGGGCGCCTGGGTGGCTCAGTGGTTTAAGCCTCTGCCTTCGGCTCGGGTCATGATCTCAGGGTCCTGGGATCGAGCCCCGCATCGGGCTCTCTGCTCAGCAGGGAGTCTACTTCCCTTCCTCTCTCTCTGCCTGTCTCTCTGCCTACTTGTAATCTCTGTCAAATAAATAAATAAAATCTAAAAAAAAAAAACAAAAAACAAAAAAAACCCCCACACATCCAGAAGATAAATAAAGCATCCTAACTTGAAGAATAAATCCTCAATAAAGAGTTTGAACCCCAAAGTAATAAAGTTCAAGTTGAAGCTGGTTTATATCCACACAGAGTCCTAGTGAGAAAGCAGACATGCATAATAAATAATTGTACACAGCAATTCTTTTAAGAATTTAAGGAAATCTCCTGATTTTCTGAGAAGCCTTCACCTTGAAAATTCAATAGAATTAAAGTGAAAGGAAGACAAGCAACCAGTCCTTCCATGGCTTCTCATCTTGGAGCCGTCCTCTGTCAAGTGGGTGATTTAGACCCTAAAGTGTTCTTTTGTCTTCTTTGTCTAAAGTCATTCCCAGATTAGTTTGTGACTTGCTTGAACATGTTTCCCAGCAGTGATCCTGGGCTCTCCCATTCACTTCTGACCCCCACCTGCTCTTTTCAAGTGTTGCACCAAGAGTGGCGAAGGCCTCAACAGAGGCGTGCTGGCCCATTCACAGAGACTATTCAGAGAACTGCCAGAGGAGGGGCAGTGGGCGGGATGGAGGCCCTCCAGAGAAGAAAGGAGAGTGACCTCTTAAATCAGAAAATGACCTTCTATTTGTCATTGGTTGTCTCAGTAAGTGTAAGGGGACCACCTCCTCCATAATACGCTTTGTGATACCGTAAACGTTACACGGCCTAAAATGGTGCTTCTGAAAAGACTGGATGAATTATGGGTATTTAAGACTAATCAAGTGACATGTTTAGATATACAGAAAGAGTATAAAATCTATTATGATATGACTGGAATTCACAAATATTTACTCTTTGTTCTAAAAACAAAGCAGAAATATATTTGGAGATATTTATGCATGAAAATATACAATGGTGGCAAGAGATGTGCAGGCGGCGGAAGTTTGGTTTGGGAGTCAATGGTTCAGTTGCTTCTATTGATTGGGATTCATGGTTTGGGATTCACTTGTTCAATTACTTCTACTGAAAGAGCGCCGTGATTCTTCTAAACCATCCATTCCACAGCAGAAGAAGGACTCACACTGATATTTTATCTAGTAACAGAAAAGTCAGCAGAAGTTGTAAAATCAACCACCAGGGATATTTACACATTTGCCATTTCTAATGCAGCCTTGATCAGAAAACAGATCATTATTCAAAGTGGATATTTCTTTCCACTAGACGAGTTTGCAGAACTTATGTTTCAAACTCTTCTACCAAGATTTCTGGGCCACTGATCTATTCCAAAAGAGAACAATTATCCCTGGGCTACACTCTTCCATCCCAAGGATGTTTGTAGGCAAGACTGCCGGCAGTACCACTGACACTCTGAACCGGAAACTATTTGCCACTCAATTATTCATAAGCAACCCTTGTCTGGAAGTGAAAGCACTAAGGAGAAATAGAGCAGCAAATACACAGACTGAGAAGAAGGAGGATTTTTAATAGTTATGACAGAAAGGGGCGTCACAGAAGAATGATGGTATCTGAACAGGGGAGAGAGACAATGTACTCAGAAATTCTGATAAAAATTGACAGCATCCTCGGTCTCTGTAGACACAAAATAAATTAGTAGCAAATATGTCTGAAAAGTTCAGTGCAATGCAAAATGAGCTGAGGCTCTCAGAGCAGGAATGGTATCTATATCTTTTTTTTTTTTTAAGATTTTATTTATTTGACAGAGAGAGAGAGACAGACAGCAAGAGAGGGAATATAAGACGGGGGAGTGGGAGAGGGAGAAGCAGGTTCCCTGCTGAGCTGGGAGCCCAATGTGGGGCTTGATCCCTGGACCCTGGGATCATGACCTGATCAGAAGGCAGATGTTTAACGACTGAGCCACCCAGGGGCCCCATGGTTCGTATTTCTGTCACGTTATGTCTATACCTGTGCTCTCCTCTCCCTGCACCCATCTCCACAGGAAATTTATCTCTTGGCCTAAACCCATCTATTTTGAATTAGCTCTATTTGATATTAATGCTTATTGACTAATATGCACATGCTAGATTCCTATCTTACTCAAAGTTATTTTCATACAAATTAAATTTTCTGACACTGCTATCAGTAAATAACTTATATAGTACCTCTTTACACTAAGGCATGCAGATGATGAAAATTTTACATATCTGAAAAGCCAAGTGATTTTTTTTTTTTTTTAAACTAAATAAGCCAAAGCAGCTTCTGGAAAAATCTGCAAGTCTGTATGAAGTATATATCCATAACATGTAGCCAAATGAGCACTGAAAATACAAAATGGTAAAATACTACAGAAAAACCAGCTCCTTGTCAGTCATACACCTAAAACTCTGATTTATCAAGGTTCGCGTGACAAAAACACCAGAGAATTAATGTAGCCATTGAAAAAGCTCCTTTTGGTTTCAAACTTTTACTTAATTTCGATGTTATGGATTGAATTATGTTCCTCCCCAAAATCAGTATGTTGAAGCCCTTCTCCCTGATGTGACTTATCACAAGATAAGGTTGTACGGAAATAACTGAACTCAGATGAGGGCATCAGAGTGCAGTCTTCATGATGGAATTAGTGGCTTTATAAAACAAAGGTAAAATGCTCTCTCTCCAGCATGTGAGGGCACAGTAAAATGGTGGGAACCCACAAACCAGGAAGAGAATTCTTACCCAGAACCAAATCACCAGGCACCTTAATCTTGAACTCCTTAGCATCTACAACTGTGAAAAATAAATATCTATTATTTAAACACGCAATATTATTACCGTGTTTTATTAGAGCAGCCCAAGCAGACTAATACAATTCACTGTAAAATATTTTAAAATTAAAATGAAATAGATCAGGGGCGCCTGGGTGGCTCAGTGGGTTAAAGCCTCTGCCTTCGGCTCAGGTCATGATCCTGGGGTCCTGGGATCGAGCCCCGCATTGGGCTCTCTGCTCGGTGGGGAACCTGCTCCCCCCCCCCCGCCTCTCTCTCTGCCTGTCTCTCTGCCTACTTGTGATCTGTCTGTCAAATAAATAAATAAAATCTTAAAAAAAAAAAAAAGATCATTCATAGTAAAATGACTTTAAAAAAAAACAAAGAAAAGAAAAGAGAGAAAAAGGAAAATAATATTCTGGAAAGAATTTATGTTTTACAATACAAAATGAACATTGCATTAAGAGGCTAAAGATAAAAGAATGTAAAGCTTACTTGTCTGCCTGATATATAAGTAACAAAAATAACTAGTTGAGGAAGAGATACTTTTCATATAATTTGAAGTCAGAAGAAGTTAGGGCAGAAATCAACAGAAAGTGTATTTCACTGCTGAAAATAGCAAAGATGGAGTTGTTTTTAACTGAGTGTTGAATCAAGACACAAGGGAATAGGGGGCATGACGTAAGAATCAATTAATGCACGTAGATGGAGCATAAATCACATTAATGTACTGAGAGGCTCCCATCCCGTTAGCCCCTACTGAAATACGGGTCCACTGCAAGTCCTTCTTCTCGGGCTGCATTAGTAGTTCCCATCTCTCACCGCAACATCTCCTAAGGAACCTCACCATGTCACAAGACCTAAGGATTTTCTGCCTTCCCTCTGGATGGCAAGCTCCCCGAGGAAGACGAGCACATCTTGTTTAGCTTGTGCTTTGCTTATACTTCTTTTTCCAGCCCCGCTACTGGCTACCCAAAAAGGCTGGAGACCTTTGGGTCCCATTTGTGAAATAAGAAAGATACTTCACACTGGAATGGATTATAACTTATTATGGAAGGAATCAGCAGATCTTTAGAGAAAGGGACTCCTCTATAGGTATTTCTACTCTCCACCCCTCACATCTAAAAATGTCTCTCATTGACGCCCATGATGAATAAATGAGCACGAAAGTCTGGTGGTCGAGTAGAGTTCGAAATCGTTCTATTTTAACTCATCTGGTACATGTGGGTTAAATGGGCTTTACAAACGGACTTGGGAAACTGGTTTTGTTTTTTGGTTTTTTTTTTTTATGATACAATACATTATTTGTTTTTCAAAGAATTCAACTTGCAAATACACTTTTGGAACACTACAGCAAAATACCACCTATGCTGGATATACTTTTTGACATTTTATTTGGTTTTTTAGAAGTTTTATTTATTTATCTGAAAGAGAGAGCAGAGCAAGAGAGAGTACAGACTGGGGGGAGGGGCAAAAGAGGAGGGAGAAGCAGGCTCCCCGCTGAGCAGGAATCCTGCTACCGGGCTCACAGGGCTCCATCTCAGGACCCTGGGATCACAACCTGAGCCAGAGTCAGACATACAACCTTTTAACCAACTGAGCCACCCAGGTGCCCCTTATTTGTCTGTTTTTAAATTATATAACATTAATTACACCCTAGCATTAATATTTAGATTTAGAGTTGTAAGAACTTTTAGAAACATTGAACTAGAATTCTTCCAGGTAATTTCAAAATATTTTTGGTTCATGGAATCACTACGCCTTCTTGGAATCTTCTGCAAATTCCCCTAGAGACCACCAGCTACCATTAAGTAAGTAGCAGCCTCTGCCTGTTCAAATAGCAATAACCACTGCAATAAGCACACTCAGCAAGAAAAGGGGGGGCGGGGAACAGTAGTATTGAATACCCTTCCATTTTAATCAACCAGATTCCCAATTCTTATTTTGTACTGCATTCTCCTGGGATGATTTTATATCAAAAGCAATTGCACATCATTAGAAAGTGCAAAATATACAATACATTAGAGATACATTTGCACATGAGATTGAGGAAGGAAATTAGCTCCTGTTTCAAATTACATTTTAACATAATCATAACCTTTGGAAGCCAACGGAGAAACAGCAGAAATACACACGCAAGTATAAAGAGCAAGGTAAAATATAGTCCCACACCACTTAAAAACTCTATATGCAAAAGTACCTAATCCACTGTTACTCATTTCATTGTAAAAATACATTGTGATCATTGAAAATTGTTACATCTCAAGCAATTAGGTTAGCACCCTCTACATACATACACACACACACACACACACACACACACACACAGTTAATGCATACAGTATAAAAGTGACCATTTAAATATATATCATGTGGTTAAAGAATAGTTGTGACAGTTTAATTATTAATTATTGCACTTACGATAGCTGTTTGGAAAAAAAAACCCATCTCCAATGGCCATATGTCCTTTATAAATCATTAAATGCCTTTACTATGATGGTGAGCAAAGTAATCCATACCGCCAGTCCTCCCCAGGTTTAGTTTTTCCATAAACAACCATTAGAAATAGTACTAATGAAGTCATAAATATTTGTGAAATAGCTTAGGAATAATTGTAGTCATCGTACCCTGCAAAATTTAAAGCATTCTTTGCTGCTATTCCAATACCCACTCCCCTCTGCCTCATGTTAAAAAGGGCATTTTCTGTATTCTTCTTCTCTATATGAAACAGAAGAACACTGCTGGATCAGGGAAGCTCAGATGTGAGTCAAAAACATACAATTTTGAGCAATATTGTTAGCTTATTCTGTACTGCCAAATTTAATGTTTCTTCAAATTCACAGATGTTTTATCACGCTTCCAAGTGCCAAGGGTGGCAAATTTTATTTATGAAGTTATAATAAATGGATATGATGATCCAACAATGAAAGCTACCAAGAAAATATCAGGTTTCACTCTCCTAAATGGCCTCTTAATTTTCCGAGGAACACAGATGACCAGAAGGAATCACAAATAAACAACTACCTTTCCTACAGGATTTCAGACATTGTCAATTTCAAAGTATCTGAGACCACAGCAGTAGCCATTTCATCACTTCCTTAGCCATTTGCAAACGTGAAGTAGCAAAGAAAACGAAAATACATTAGAAAAGCGTAAGTTGTTCACGTTCAAAGTGAAGGTTTCTCTGTTCAAGTTAAATCAGAGCGGATCTCTTCATCTCTAGATCTGATTTTCCATTGGCAGAGAAAGAAGTCTATGAAAAAAGGGAAGAAGTACTGACTTTCTTTTTCTTTTTTTAAGATTTTATTTATTTGACAGATCACAAGCAGGCAGAGGCAGGCAGAGAGAGGGGGGGAAGCAGGCTCCCTGCTGAGCAGAGAGCCTGACGCAAGACCCTATCCCAGGACCCTGAGATCATGACCTGAGCGGAAGGCAGAGAGAGGCTCAACCCACTGAGGCACCCAGGCGCCCAAAGTACTGACTTTCTACTTATAAATTCACTTTTCTTTCATGAATTAGCAAATTTTCTACAAATTTCATTATATTTGATAATCAAAGGAGGAGGCCACAGTTTCTTGTTGGTTTCCTTTACTGGGGCGAAAGGGAGGACTGACTGGCTAGAGAACAGGTTAGAAAATAAATTCCAGGTGTTCTAATCACCAGTACACTGTTCCGAGAACAAAATGCATAAGACTGTGAGAATATACTCAAGTTGGCTGTTCTACACGATACAAATGACCCACAAAGGTCAGGGCATTGAAGCTATGAGCAGCTCCAGGGCACACAAGAGAACAGCAGCAGGATGTCCACTAAGAAGCAAAAAACATTCAGCAGAATTCAGGGGCGTCAAAGACCACCACACTTGAGGCTTAC
Organism: Mustela erminea; assembly: GCF_009829155.1. Lineage (NCBI taxonomy): Eukaryota > Metazoa > Chordata > Mammalia > Carnivora > Mustelidae > Mustela > Mustela erminea. Next base: position 80,245,860 of record NC_045624.1, on the reverse strand, counting down.
TTGCTTCTCCAGGGTGGCATTTTCTCAGGAAAAGAAAAAGGGAAAGAAAGCCTTGCTTGAAATTAATGTGAATCTCTCTACAGTTACACCTTTCACAGACAAGATGAGAATACGTAAATTTACTCTAAGGGTAGTATGTTCAGGATCTCGCCTCAAGAATTGACAGTCGAAGCTTTGTTTTCCAGAAAAAGTGAAAAGAAACTACACAACTGAAAAAAAAATTAAGGTAAATCAGACAATAAGGATGGAAGATCATTTTTAAATACCTAGACTATTTTCTTCGAAAGACAGCTCTCACTTTGGCTGTCATTTGCACCCCCCAAACACTTTTTTTTTAAGTTGTTTTTTTGTTTGTTTGTTTGTTTGTTTTTTGACAGAGAGAGAGAGAGAGATCACAAGTAGGCAGAGATGAAGGCAGAGAGAGGAGGAAGCAGGCTCCCCGCTGAGCAGAGAGCCCATACGGAACTCGATCCCAGGACCCTGAGATCACGACCTGAGCCGAAAGCAGACGCTTAACCCACTGAGCCACCCAGGCACTCTGTGCCCCCAAACATTTTAATGCACACTAGAGGTCTGAATACTCACAATGGGTATATCTGACAAACAAGTGAATTCTAAAGTGTACTTATATATTACAGATACTCTGATTCTTTTGAAAGATTTCCTGGTCCTTTACTTCATCTCCCTTTTTTAAATACGCAGTCTATTAATAAAGTTGCATTTATGTGCATGCCCCGTGCAAACACGCTCTGGTTTTTCCGGAGGAAAATTGAGGTGGAGGGGATTGGGGGCAGAAAGGGGAATCTGGTGGGGGGTGGGGTTGTGAATATTCTCTACTAGAATAATCTCCTAGTCTCCCTACACCACAGGCTTCTTTTTTTTAAGATTTATTTATTTGAGAGAGAGACTGCACATGCACGTACAAGCAAGGGGAAAGGCAGATGGAGAGGGAGAGAGGAAAACTCAAGCAGGCTCCATGCTGAGCATGGAGCCCCTCACAGAGCATCATCCCAGGACCCTGAGATCATGACCTGAGCCGAAATCAAGAGTCCGACACTTAACCAACTGAACCACCCAGGCACCCATGCCCCACAGCCTTCTAATGATGTAGCTGGCTCACTTTGCTGATAGTTGAGTTTGATGCCTCATTCTCACTTGACATGACCACAGAAACTCTCAACCTTGGTTACTCAGCTTTAAAATACAGATGGGGGCGCCTAGGTGGCTCAGTGGGTTAAGCCGCTGCCTTCGGCTCGGGTTGTGATCTCAGGGTCCTGGGATTAAGTCCCGCATGGGGCTCTCTGCTCAGCGGGGAGCCTGCTTCCCTCTCTCTCTCTCTCTGCCTACTTGTGAGCTCTCTCTGTCAAATGAATAAATAAAATCTTAAAAAAAAATAAAATAAAATACAGATAGTGATACCTAATCCATTGGGTTGTTAGGAGAATCACATCAACTAGTGTATGTAAAAATAAGCAATCAGATAAGTTAAATATATCTCACATGCTATTCAGTGTTGTTATTTAAGTTTAAGAAGATGTACATGCATCAGGGTCTCAGAGGAGAATATGGGGTAGTGGGAATTTCTCTAGGACTTTAAGGGGTCAGGACAGAACAAGCAAAATCAAGATGAACCAGCATTCAAGAAATCTGGAAAGGTTTACAGAAAGGGCAGTACAGGTATGGCCCATTTCAATGGCCATCCCTAGAACATCCTAATTTAGTCAAAGTCAGTAAAAGAATCTATAGGAGAAAGACTGGAGAGAGCAATTCTACTCTTGGGTCTTGACCAACCTTTAGCAGAAAGCGGGATCACTGGCCCCTTACCCATGTGCTAACCTTGATATTCTCTTGGAGGAAAAGAAAAACCTGTTGGGAAAGTTGAATATTCATTCTCCCAGATTTCAAGCAGTTGTATGAAACAAGAGTTGAAATACAGTGGAAGCCTGACAGACTCTTTAGCATTCCTTAAATCAGGTCTTAAGGACTACATCATCAACAAGAAATAGCTAGTTAGCAAAGAAATGAATAGCAAAGATGGAAAGGTACTTCTTTAAAAAAAAAAAAAAAATTATTCAGCAATTGCTGTGAACGTGTACAGTTCTAGAAAACTAGGTAGCCTGACCCCCACCTCCCCTCCACGAAGGACTTGAAAGACATCTTTTTTTCCCTTGAGGTACTTACCATGGGTTATGGGTAAGTACCTCCCACACACATGCGCGCGCGCGCGCACACACACACACACACACACAAGTACAAAATTAGGTATCCAGTACAGAAACTGTCAGTTACTAAATAGAATAACAGAGTTATAACACTGTAATAGATCTTGTAATGTTTATCACAGCAACTGTATGATTTTGAAAGAAGTATTATTTTACATAATACAGTGACTCCGTTTACTAAGAGCGGTTTTACTTAAGGTTGATACTGTCCTGACGTTCACTTTTTTTTTCCCATGAAAAAGACGTAAATGGACTTCTTTCCAAGGTACGTAGCGTAGAAAAGCAGGGGGAAAAACCCAAAACTGCCAAAAAGCTGTACTTCTAAGCAAGACAACTGGCTCATGGACAAATGACTCCATCAATATCTTCCCATCTGCTGTTTGCACTGTACTTGTCAATATTGAGCGTCACTCACAGTTCATATGACCATATAAAATCTCAGAAAGCACAGAGCACCAAGGTAAAAAAAAAAAAAAAAAAAGGCGCCAATTCAGAGATGGTTTTAGAATGTGACAACACATTCACCACGCAAGGATATAATTAGATTATTAGGTAGTGTGCATGCTTTATGTGTCAGGAGGAAATTCCTCATAATTTCTAACAGTGGATTGAACAGGACTGGCAAATTATGCAGTGCAATCTCTCCTTCTCCCTCTGACTCACCTGACTTTTTACCCACTCATCCAATTCTGAAGCCTCAGATTATCCAGAGTAACCTGCAAATTCAAAACCCACTGAAATTTTCATCATCAACATCAAAAAGAAAAATCGGTATTATGGGGCAAGCCAAGAGAGCATACAGCACAAAAATATTATATCTGGCTTTTACGTGCCTTAACTGTGGTCACATAATAGACTATTTTTCCTTAAGTTCTGCTTCTTTGCACAGATGCAAACTGAACAGAAAGCAGGAGTTGTTTGCAGAGATAAAGTTGGGGGTCCTATATGGTGGGATTTAAAGGGGGCCGGAAAAATTAACTTTCTTCCCACCTGTAATCAGTCATTCCTTGTTTTATATAAACTTTTTCTTTCCTGAAATGTTGTTTTATTTTAAAATACTCTTGTGAGGGCTGCCATGCTAAATCACTATCGGTTTAGAAAGAATGAATTTACTATTATGATTGAGAGAATAGATAAAACAATACATGAACAAGTGGTGCCTGGGTGGGTTTAGCCTCTGCCTTCGGTTCAGGTCATGCTCTCAGGGTCCTGGAATCAAGCCCCGCATCAGGCTCGGTGCTTGTAGAGAGTCAGCTTCCCCCCACTCCTGGCTCTCTCTGCCTGTCTCTCTGCCTACCTGTGATCTCTCAAAATACATAAAAATAACCACGTCAAGTAAAAAGGGAATAATTGTATCCCGTCTCATGTCAATGCAAAAATTCTAATTATAAATGTTTTCCCTTGGATTTAAATATTCCAGTGCCTCTGTAAGTCATTAGAAATTAGCAAAGACAATAAATAAATATATTAGCCCTTTACCTTGAGAGATAATTTCTCCTTTCTTAGTAATATTCAGGGAGTGATATCAATTTGATATTATCAACATCATGAGTTTTATAAATAGGAGTTACAAGTAATCAGTCTTCCAGCTCATTCCTGAAAGATTCAATGTGATAAAATTTCACACCTACACACAGAAATAAAGAAAGAATGAATGAAAGAAAGGAAGAAAAAGAAAGAAGTAATATCACTTGAATGACCTTCAAACAGCATCTGCATGTAAAATTTTTACCTATATACAGACACGTACTCTTTTAATGAAGTAATGGAAATGAAGGTCATCTTGCAAAAGGGAAATGCTGAATCCTTCCCAAAGAACAAATGCTAACCATGTTCTTGAATACAAAGAATGTATAATCCGTATGAAAGGCTACGCAGATTTGTTGAAGTTACACCATGCTCAAATGAGAGTACTGAATCCATATCAACAAAAATACAGACAAATAAAAAGAAAAGCTAATAAAATACACATTTAAATTGCTGAGTGAGATTAAGAAAAATATTTAATCCTTTGGGGGTTTCATTCTAATGTAATGGCAAAAAAAAAATGTACTTTCTGCACATCCTTAAATTATTTTAATGTAATCAAAACTAAGACTTGAAAAAAATTCTCCAACAAGTAAAATCCATTTGTAAAAATATCTGCCATTGACTGCAGTTGCTTGGGCACAAAACTAAGTGCCACATTGTATGGATACTAATGCTTTCATCTGCGTTTTCCTGATATAGAGGAAGACTTAAAAAATAATAGTAATCATAAAGAAATATTTATTCTTGATATTCCGAACTGCAAAATCAAACACACTTGCAAAATACATAGGCATTTGACTTACTTATATATGTACATAAATATAACTTATATACAACTTCTTATTTGTAGGTAGATATCTTATGGATCCCTAATGAAACATCAATGAGAAAACAACCCTTTATTGAAATAAGAACTGGGGAACAACAGAAGGTTCAAGTGAAAAGAACTGAAAAATACTGCCAAGGTCAAGGGTGAAAAATAAACTTACTGAACCTTTGGTACGTGCCTAACATGCAATGCAAGGAATAAAAGATATGCAATTCTTACTTTCAAATAATACAGAAGAAAAACTGAGTAAAATCTCATTAAAATTAAGGACATCAATAGGGACAAGTATAAGGTGGAACAGGACCCAGAGGAGGGTCTGATTCACTCTGGATGCGAGTGGAATGAGAGGAGCCAAGGAGGGCTTCGGGTGGACAGAGCTCCAGACATGTCTCTCTGCAGTTCAAACCAGAATTCAGAGATTATATCATCGTACCTTGGCTCCTCTTTATAAATTTTAAACACCTTACAATAAAAATGACATGGACCCAAAAAAAAAAAAAAAAAAAAATGACATGGAAAAAAAGAAAGGGAAGGAAGGAAAAAAGGAAAGAGCCAAAGAGGGGAGGAAGAAGCAGAAAGAGGAAGCACAAAATTGGAAGAGAAGGAAAGAAGGAAGAAGGGGGCAAAAAAGAAATTATCTATATTAAAATCTACTATGGATAAAATCTATCATACATATATAGATAGATGATGGGTGCACAGACAGAGAGAGAGATAGGCAGATAAAATGGGTAGGTAGATAGCAGGTGGGGAGAGAGAGGAAGAGAAAGAGGTAATCAACATTCAAGGTCATCTGCCAGTTAGTCTGATTCGTAGACGTTGTGTGAGAGCAGTTGATCTTGCAAGGAGAACAGAGAATAAGGGACCATTCCCAAAGGAGCAACATGTAAAGGGTTTATTTAGGGGAGTTTTTAGGGGCTGTTTGGATTGTTGGCTTTCCTAGAATCCTTTCTGTTTAAAAAAAGATTTCTCAAAAAAATGACAAACATTTCCGGCTACTATGAACATTAAGTATATTATAAAGTTCCTAAGCCCTGATAAAGTTATACTGGACCTGTGAGCTTCCAAATCAGTTCTATATTTGGGGGGAGAAAAACTATAGGTTAGCCATTACAATGTATTAGCTACAATTATCGCATATAAAAAATGAAAGGCAGAGAAATAATAAGGACGAGAAAAACCAAGCCGTAACAGCAACGGCTTAAGTTACTAGTCTCAAGTTCAGAATAAACCCAAACATCAGAAGTAAAAGAATCAAAGGCTATTTTTATGTACAAGGAGACCAGAAAAGAATAAGTATAACAGGAAAAGAATTGAAGATGTTGAAGGCCACTTCAAAGCTTTATTAGTGAGGAGCACATAAATCTCTCCTCTCCGCTATGTTTGACTAAATAGAACTAACCATCAGATACTAACATACTTTACCAGAATGGAGAGCCCTTCTGCAAAACATCACCCTCTTACTTGGAACAGTTTATTTGTAAACCTCTTTCACCCTCAGCCACAATAATAGAAACTAACCATGATAATAAAAATAAGTGACAGCAACAACTAACATTGCCTATTTGTCAGGAATTATGGGAAACGGTCTTCATTTAAAGCACCCCATTGGCAGATAACACAGGCGTTCACTTTGAGATGCAATTATTGATTGCCTACTACACATGTACACCATTATTATAGACATTAGGAATACTCCACTGAACGAAAAAGACAAAAACCTCAATTCTGACAGACTGTACAATGTGGAAGAGTAAACTGAGCTATGGAGAACTTAAAAGATACTTGCCTGACACTGCACCCTGAGTTAAGCGACAATCTAATCCCAGGACCCACTCCTTTACACCATGTACATTACCTGCTGTGGAAGTAAAATCATACTTGCCAGGGTTCATGCCCAGCATTCTGCTTTGAAAAGCAGATTTTCCACCCAATATTATGCTAGTAGTAATTCTGTACAATTAGGTTACGGTTTTAAAAAAAAAAAACAAAGCTCTAAGCAGAACACTCATATTAAGTATGAAAGGCAAAAATGTTTATTCTAAAAATGTTAAAGGAAATAAACTGAATATTATGTAGTTCATTGATAGGAACTGCTGGTTACAATTAATAGTTGGAGTATAATTAATTGTCTAAAGGAAGTGAGAATAACAAGCCTGTCTATCTGTACTTATAATACAACACTTAAGACTTTGGTCAATGTTTAGTAGAAAGTGCGTATTTCTTCAGCCTATAAAAATATTTTGTAGCAGAAGAACATGATAATTAAAGTCAGGCAGACAACTCAAAACTTCTTTATTCCAGGGGTGCCTGGGTGGCTCAGTGGGTTAAAGCCTCTGCCTTTGGCTCAGGTCATGATCCCAGGGTGCTGGGATCGAGCCCCACATCAGGCTCTCTGCTCAGCAGGGAGCCTGCTTCCTCCTCTCTCTCCCTCTCTCTCTCTCTGCCTGCCTCTCTGCCTACTTCTGATCTCTGTCTGTCAAATAAATAAATAAAATCTTAAAAAAAAAACAAACTTCTTTATTCCAAATAGATTTGGACTTTCAAATACATTTTATTATTTTGGCAATTATTAGTTAAAATCTTTCTATGTATAATTCAAATTAAAAAAAATACTCTGCTCTTGGGGCACCTGGGCGGCTCAGTGGGTTAAAGCCTTTGCCTCCAGCTTGGGTCATGATCCCAGGGTCCTGGGATCGAACCCCGCATCTGGCTCTCTGCTCGGCAGGGAGCCTGCTTCTTCCTCTTCTCTCTCTCTCTCTCTCTCTCTCTCTGCCTGCCTCTCTGCATACTTGTGATCTCTGTCAAATAAATAAATAAAATCTTAAAAAAAAAAAAAATACTCTGCTCTTAACCCCTTAACCCAACCTCACGTTTTAGGAACCATTTTTTCTCAGTTGACAATACCTTCTCAACTACCATAATGGCCCTTTCCTCTCCAAGCTTTTTCTTCCTAACTTTTAAGGTTTGTGTAATTTTCAAGCAATGCAGAGTTCCAGGTATCATCCTACATGTCTCATAATTTGGGTCTTTAAAGATGAAGGTGAATATTTGAATGGCCTTAAGTTAGCTACCATTTCTTAATATTAACATTAGCCTTTCTCACAGCTGATTCACTACTCGGTGACTTCACAATGCATTTCTGCCCTGGGTCCTGCACTCTCTGCTCTTTACTTCTACATAACTATTCCTCAATTTGTAATATTCCCCTTCATTTTTATTCATTATCTACAACTTTTTAAGTGAAGCTCACAATTATTCTGAAGCTTGGTTTTCTTGGCAGTGGTCTTGCTACTTCTGGTATCCAATTAATGAAGGAAATCTATGACAAAACCAAGATCTAAACTATTACTCAAAATACTAAAATATGGGTCCACAGATTGGCAATACAGAAAACATGAAAAAAAATGTGTTTAGGTAATCGTTTGATACTCCATAACTGATGTTATGAAATATAATTCCTTTTAACTTATATTCCTTAACTGAAAACAAAGTCTAACAACATCCCAAACCACCCATATATATATTTTTTAAGATTTTATTTATTTATTTGATAAAGAGAAAGTGAGGAGAGAGTGAGAGAGAGAACGAGAGAAGGTCAGAGGGAAAAGCAGACTCCCCGCGGAGCTTGGAGCCGATGTGGGACTGGATCCTAGGACTCTGGGATCATGACCTGAGCCGAAGGCAGTTCCTTAACCAACTGAGCCACCCAGGCAGCCCCCACCCATTTATTTCTAACCAATTTCTGATGCTGTGAACTTAAATGCTTTTCTTTTTCAAGTCTTATATTGAGTGCTTTGTATTTTTTCATCAATTTCCAGGTTTTTCATACAAGCTGCATGATCCTCCTGCCCCCCCCCCCATTCTACAACAGGTTGCCAACCACAGTCATTCGGTCTTGGAACCAGAATCTAGACAGAGGAGGCATTCATTGACCAACCCATTTTCCCCTCAGTTTGTTTTTGGTTTGTTCTGGTTCTTGTTTCTGTTTATCATTAGCGTTTGGTCTTTCCAGCTAACAAGCTCCTTCCTCTCACATGGTATTTTTTAAATATGCTTGTATTTAATATGCCCATAGTTTAGTACTCAAAGTTCTTTCTTTCTTCCTTTGGCATTCTTTTGATGCTCTATTTTCTTCTTTTATGAATAGTTATCCAACACTTTATGTATTTGTATTTATGACATTTTTAGATTGTGATTATTCTCTTTTTTTTAGATTTATTTATTTACTTATTTGAGAGAGCGAGAGAGAGAGCACATGAGTAAGCGTAGGAGGACAACAGGGGGAGGGAGAAGCAGATTCCCCACTGAGCAGGGAACCCGGTGTGGGGCTTGATCGCAGGACCCCTGAGATCATGACCTGAGCCGAAGGCAGACGCTTAACTGACTGAGCTACCCAGGCACTCCAGATTATTCTTAGCAATACTCATTTTGCCCAAAATTGAGCATTTGAAAAATGCAAAAGTCTGTGCCAATAGAGCCCACAAACTACTAGAAAACATAAAGGCATACCAGCAATTATAATTAATACAGTAAGTATATTAATGAGGCATTTGTTCAAAGAAAGAGCAACATTAGCATAGAAGGTAGCATTTAACTTTTTCCGACCACCAAATTCCTTGCATATACTGTCATATGAAAGACTGTGCTAAGTACTTAAGACCTCAGTTAATCATCAGTGCCATGTTCTGTGATAGACACTGTTGCACAAACGAGACACACAGAGGTTAAGGAACTCACCAAAGGAACAGAGTAGTGGAGTCAAGATTCAACTTGCTTACTCGATAAGACTTGAAACTGGGTCTTGAAAGATGATAAGGAGGAAAAGGGCAAGCCAACTGCATGACCGACAGCCAAGAGTAATGAGTAGGGGAAGGGACTGGTGAGACCAGCCAGTGGGACAGAAGGTGGACAAAGAGGCCAAGGGCAAGGCCTCTGAAGGAGACTACATCCAACTGCTTTACCCTCTAAATGTCTAGAGATGAAGTCAGTCCTTGCACACCAGGACCGTAGGAGGCTGAGACCAGAGTACAACCAACTCAGTGGCCCTGGAGCCTCAGTAACAGCCCCTGCCTAACAGGGAGGAGAGAGACTTAAGGAGGAGGGAAGCACCCCGGGCTACAAGAGGAGGATCATGATTGCTTCATGATTTTTACTGCAGCAAATCAGCTAATTTACCACTTCCGTAATTGGCTCGTTGCCACAGTAAGGACAAACATCATTCTGTTCAGAGAAGCTTATTAATACAGTTTTCAAATCAGAGAACAACTTTGTGGGGGTTTTAATTCATTATTACTTAGTACGTGTTGGACTACTTATTATTACATAAACATATGTGTCTGTATACACGTATATGTACCTGTATATCCGCACTACTACATCCAGAGAAGCTAAATGCTGTTGTTGGGACACAAAATAGATGTCATTTTAGAATCACAAGTCAGAGCGAGTCTCAAAACCAAAAACAAAAGTACTGCAGTCTCTCTTTCCTTCTTTGCTTCCATCTCTCTCTCCCTTCCTCTTCCCCTCTTCCTTCATTTTTTTTTAAGATATTATTAATTTATTTGACAGAGAGACACAGCGAGAGAGGGGACACAAGCAGAGGCGCCCCCCCCTTCCTTTCATCCTTCTTTTGTTCTTCCTTTTGTTCTTTCACTCCTTAATTATAAACTGAGAGTTATTTTGAAATTGGAACAGAGAACCTTCTACATTTAAGTCACCAATTCAAAGCTAACCAATACAATCACCCATATCTGGCAAGATTTCCGTTATTATGACACAGAAGTTTTCAGTCTCATAAAAGCCATGATCAAGGAAAAGGCACTTGTGTTTCCACTCCATTGTGTTGATCTCTGTTGTGATTTAACAAAAACTGTGTGTTTCAGGAACTGAAATATTCTCACAAAACAGAAAAAGAGTTTAGAGGGGAAAAAAATGTTCTTGTGGCACCTCTGTGGCTCAGTCGGTTGGGTATCTGACTCTTGGTTTTGGCTCAGGCCATGATCGCAGGGTCATGAGATCTGAGCCTCATATCCAGGTCCACCGTGAGCGGGGAGACTGCTAGAGATCTCTTTTTCCCTCTCTCTCTCTCTGCCCCCTCCTTTCCCTCCCCCTCTCTCTCATTCTCTCAAAATAAATAAATAAAATCTTTAAAAAAAAAAATGTTCTTAAGGAAACAAGTTTATATTTCCATTTTATAAACTGGCAGACAGGGAAAGTGGCAAAACTTCCACGTGACGATGGTAATCCACTCTCTGTATAAATGAATAAAAACTAAGAGACTCTATATCCCTTCTTACCTTCTTTCTTTTCATTTTGTACCCTCCATTTAAAAAAAATTTTTTTTTTAAATCCCCAAGGGGGCACCTAGGAGATAGCACTACAATTCACCCTTATCTTCTCCCTATTAAATGCACCTAAACCCTAATAGAGAATCTTCTACATTTAAATCACCAACACACATTCTTCCAATTTTCTGGATTTAGAGCATAACTCATTCATTTATTCAGCTATGTTTCTTCGGCACCCAACCTATGGCAGATACTATGTTAAGAAGTAGAAATTTTAAAAAAAGAAGAAGAAGAAGAAGAAATAGAAATAAAAGATAAATGAGACACTCATTCATTCATCTCCTCAATATGTACCTCTCTTAGGGATTGGGAAGCAGCTCTGAATAAAAACACAAAAATCCGGACGCCTGGATGGCTCAGTCGGTTATGCAGTTAAGCATCTGCCTTTGGCTCAGGTCATAATCTCGGAGTCCTGGTTCTGCATCGGGCTCCTTGCTCAGCAGGGAGCCTGCTTCTCCCTCTGCCCCTCCCCCTGCTCACACTCTCTCTCGTTCACTCTCTCTCTCTCAAATAAATAAAATCTTTAAAAAAAATAAAAATAAAAAGGGAAAAATCTCTAACCTAATGGAATATACATTTTAGTGAGAAAGATTTTTTTTAAAATGTGAGAAAAAATATTATTTAGATAACCGTATCACCTAAATCTAAGTGCTGGGAAAAAAAAAAAAAACAAGTTGCAAAGGGGGATAGGAAGTGTCAGGGTAGAGATTAATTTTAGAAGGTGGACAAGAGTTAGTCTCTGGTCTCAAAAACTCAAAAGGGGGGTGGAAAGGCTTATTTTTTTCAATTTTTTTTAACTTTAATTTTTTTATTTACTTTTTTTAGAGAGAGGGAGAGGGAGAGGGAGAGAGAGCATGCACACGTGCATGGTGGAGGCGGGGGCAAAGGGGAGAGACAGAGAAAGAGAACCTTAAACAGACTCCATGCTGGGCAGATTCAGAGCTCAATCTCACAACCCTGACATCGTGACCTGAGCTGAAACCAAGAGTCAGACGCTTAATGGACTGAGCCTCTCTGTGGCACTAACTTTAAAAAATATATATATATGGTAATACAATGCAATAGTTGCTATGAAAGTTCTTAACAAAATGCACCTTTTATAACAGAGGGAGCTGTGACAGCTTTACAGAGGGAAAGAATCAGCTGGAGTATAAAAGACAAGACATGCACAAAAAGCCTGGGCAGGACAGGCAAAAGCATACGCAATGTCTCAGAGCCCGATTTCAGCAGTAACTCCTACCTTTCAGTGTATAACAGCAATTACCACCTAATCTAGAGCCTCCCACGTCCCAGACACTCACACATGACCTATATTAACCCTCACAATATATTTACCGCTTGATGAATATCCCTCTAATTTTTAAAATGATGAAGTGAGACCTGAATGAAGACCTTTCCATCATAAAAAGTAGGTTGAGGCCAAAGAGTTGACCTTTATCCTGTAAGCAGTGCAGTCCACTGAAATTTTTTAAATAAAGAGGGGGCGTCATCAGTTGTTTTGTCTTTGCTTGCTTGTTTTTTTAAGCTATTAGACTACAATGTGAAGGACAGGATGTGTGGTTAAGGGACCACAATGTTAACAGATTACTATTTTTAATAAGAAAATGCCATAAGAGGTAGAAAAGGCTGGCACCAAGCCATTAATCAGTAGGGATAGAAAATGAAGAAAGATGTGATAGCCAATTGATTCTGGGTTTGAGTGAGACAGAAGAGCATCAGAAAGGGAAGTCCTGAGATGAGTTTAAGTTTCCTGACTTAGAACATTTAAGGGTGACGCCATTAGCCAAGACAAAAGAAAGATTTTGGGGATAAGAAGGGTGTGGTGGAAAGAGCTCTAGTTTTGAACTTGGTTATAGTCAAGTCAAGAGAGGCAGCTGATGACAAGACTCTGACTGGGGGAAGGTCCTAAAAGCAACACATTTGAGAACTGCCGACAAATATAACTTTGTATTTGCAAGAGTGTTTTTGGTAGCAAGTGACAGAAAATTCAAAGTCCTAGCTCATTTAATAGAATTATTTTTACCGTACTTGTTAAGAGATCTCTCAAGGTATTATGGACTTCAAGTATGGTTCAAATAAGACTCTAATTCTCCTCCTCTACAGTTATTTTCACACTGCCTTCATCACTATATCATGTCATGATGGTCTCACCTAGGGGAGCAAAATCATGGAAAAATCCCCAATTTCACATGTATCCTACAAAATCCGTAAGATAAATATTCTTTTCTCTACGTATTGAAAAATAGTTCCAGACATCCTTCTAAACCAACTTGGGTGTCCTTCCCACCAGAGTCCAGAGGGATAGGATTGCACTGATTCGCATGTATCCGCAATCAGTGGTATGGATACCACACAGTGGGCAGAAAGTGGAGTGAATGCGGGGAAGTGATCCCAATGTCCCCTAATTCCCTTCCAAAGCTGACAGTGATTTTTTACACCATTACCTTGAAGGATTTTTTTTTTTTAATCACAACTGAAACAAAACAGTATTTTCCTAAGATTTCTAGACTTTTTTCAGATTGTTTGAGCTTCCAACATCACCCAAATCGAACCACACTCCCTTGCTAGATGTAGTGATAATGGAAATATTCAAGTTATATGACCAACTGTATTAGTAATGTAAGTGCTCAGTAGTTTTCATGCAAAGCAACAGCATCCAATGCTGTTAACTGAGAATTTACTTTCTTCTTCCTTTCTCTGACCCTCTCACCTCTAAGCCCTCTATGGAGTCACAGGAGGATACCAAAGGACACAGACCAAAGAGTCAAATCCTTGGATGGGAGTTCTTTAAAAAAGTTCTTGAAACTCTGGCCAAAATAGAGACACGGGAAGTGGCTGATAGAGGCCAGTGACCTGAGGGAACCTCACGGTTGCAAAGACGAGGACAGAGTGACCGGTGCAGAAACATGCATATCTAAGGATCTGCGGTAGGGACAACGCTCAAAACAGATCAGCCATTAGATTATCAAAGGATTCTAGATGAACCCTCCCTTTCCGAAGCCTGGAAACGGAATTGCCACTGACTGGTTAGTTGTAAGTACCTAGCTTACATTTCCCACTATCATTCTTCTTGCTCAAATTTAAAATTTAATTACAGAGGAATAAATATATTTCTTGCATGCTTGCTTTGGCATGCATTATAAAACAATAAAGGTCGAACTCTTTAATTCCACATTTGGCACCATTAGATGACTTCAAACTCACTCGTTTTTCACACCCTCCGTCAGTACTAACTTGACACTGCAGAAAGAACACCATGACACTATGCCCAACGTCGCACGTAGTTTCCCTCTGTGGTCAACAGAAAAGATATTTGCTGGATCAGTGAAGTCCAGGGACAGCAGTGATTTGCCAAATATGACCCGTTGGAGCACTGAGAATTCAGGATTAGGTTTCAGCATTTGTTGCTGTCACTCAAACACTAAATCTATATTTACTTGGGGTAGTGAGTAGAGATTTAAATAGAAGAATTCAAGCCATCCAAGATACTTTCCTTTCCCATGTTAGTTGATGTTGAGAATTATTCTCACTGAGCTAGAGTGTTTCAAAACTGGTTAAATAAAATTCTCTTGGTATTATAATAATTTTTCGTGAGGTAAAATGGGACGGTTAGCAAAAAATATCGATAGTCTCTTTCACATCTTTAAATTATCTGATTGGTCATTTCATATCATTGTTCTTAGGGGTTCTGAACATAAAATACGGTCAAAGGCATATATTTCAATATGCTGAAAGGCAGCAAGTGTTCTCAATTTAAAAGTGAAGATGGTGGCGGCTGGGTGGCTCAGTGAGTTAAAGCTTCTTCCTCTGGCTTAGGTCATGATCTCAGGGTCCCGGGATCAAGCCCCTCAGCAGGCTCTCTGCTCAGCAGGGAGTCTGCTTCCCTTCTTCTCTCTCTGCCTACTTGTGATCTCTGTCTGTCAAATGAATAAATAAAATCTTTTAAAAAAAAGTGAAGATGTGGGACGCCTGGGTGTCTCAGTGGGTTAAGCCTCTGCCTTCAGCTCAGGTCAAGATCTCAGGGTCCTGGGATCAAGCCCCTCATCGGGCTCTCTGCTTGGCGGGAAGCCTGCTTTCCCCTCTCTCTCTCTGTCTTTCCCTCTGCCTACTTGTGATCCCTCTCTCTGTGTCAAATAAAAAAAAAAAAAATTTTTTTAAAAAAGTGAAGATGCACGTCTAATTGAGATAATCATCACATTAAAATAAATGGCCATTAATACCTTTTTAAATGTATGTATTAAGTACATTTTTAAATGTATGTATTAAGTATACTAAAATTTAGCAGAATGATCTAAAACAGACATACAATTAAGGTTTAAAATCGATATACAAATTTGGATATACAAATAAATTTATGCAAAAAGAATCTTATTTCTAAGGCTGGGGAAATTACTTCATTTCTAAGTAAAAGCATTGCAGCACCCCTGGCCAAAACAAAAACAAAAATAAAACAATACAGGAGCTGGTCAGTAGGAAAATGGACAAACTAGGAATTCATACTGTGGCTGAGTGGCCAGCAGCAATATTAGCAATGTTCTCTGTGGAATTCAGAAGGGGATTTAGGGACATGGCTCAGTCTGTACTTCTGTTATTTATAAAATGCAAATTATCAGGTCTGAATTGGAACTACGCTTCAAATAAGGGGATTAGAGTTTGAATGGGGTTTGTTGGAAGATATTCCCCAACGTACCATCAAAAAACATCATATTCCGGGTGTCTGGGTGACTCAGAAGGTTAAGCATCTACCTTCGCCTCAGGTCATGATCTCAGAGTCCTGGGATCGAGTCCCACATCAGGCTCCCAGTTCAGTGGGGGGAGGGTCTGTTTCTCCCTCTCTCTCTCCTTCCGGCCCTCTCCCCTCCCTGCTCATGCTCTCTCTCTCTGTCTCAAGTGAAAAAAAAAAAAAAAAACTTAAAAAAAAAATCATATTCTCAACTCTTTTCACATCTGGGTTCACAGTTTGGACTCTTGTACTATATATAAAAGGGAAAAAATGTCACTGATGGGGGAGTCCATGCACGTGCAGAGGCACAGGGTATATGGGAAAATCTAGATACTACCTTTCTCTCAATTTTAATGTGAACCCAAAACTACTCTAAAAAATAAAGTCTTAATTTTTTTTTTTTCTCACTTTGGAGAAGACCTGGCTTAGAAACCATAGTTTTGGGGTTCAAAACACTGCTATTTTTCTTTAAATTCTTACCTGAACCTTAGAAGATCTTTCTTTCTTTCTTTTTTTCTCACCCCTTTGTTTAGACTTTTTTATTTCTTTTCAACTTTATCCAGATAATTATCATTATTCTTTAAATTCAATAATTATACTGCATCAACAGTAATATTTAAGTAATGTCAACTGATAGGCCTACATACGTAAAAATGAATCTCAATAATCAAATATGCTTACTAACTCCCTAAAAAAAATTATAGAGAGGCCAAGAACGCAGATCCATTGGTGGTAAATGTCTTCCGTCCAACTGAAGCCAGGGATTGGCAGACACAAAACTTCAGCAGAGCTTAACTTAACAGCTACCTGACAGTTGTCTTCAACTTTTTGTTCCAGTGTTTTCTGAGGGCTCTGCCTGCCACCAAGGTAGTGTTACCACACACAAGCACACTCACCAGGTGTGTGAGCTTACATTGCCAGAGCTATGAGAATATATTCAAAATTCAAAGAGGCAATGGGAAATGGGAATGACATCCATATTTGAGTACATTTATTTTGGACAGAGATAAGTAAAATAACTGTGCACAAAATAGCTCATAATATTTCTGTACCTCTATAAGATGTATATTTCCTACCTCCCCCAAATACTGAAAGATTGTTATTGTTTTAATTCACTTAACTGAATTTTTGTAAAATTATCTGCACACATGCCACAAAAGTGACTGAAAGCAAGGCCCACTAAAAATGTGTTGAGTTGAGATATAGTTGATGCACAACACCGATAGCTTCAGGTATACAATGTCATGATTCCACACTTGTATATACTACAAAACGATGATCACAATAAATCTGGTCACCATCTGTCACCAAAAAAAGTAACAAGGAGAGGGGCGCCTGGGTGGCTCAGTGGTTTAAGCCGCTGCCTTCGGCTCAGGTCATGATCTCAGGGTCCTGGGTCCCGCATCGGCTCTCTGCTCTGCGGGGAGCCTGCTTCCCTCTCACTCTTTCTGCCTGCCTCTCTGCCTACTTGTGATCTCTGTCAAATAAATAAATAAAATCATAAAAAAAAAATTAAAAAAAAGTAACAAGGAGACTCTTTTTCCTTGCCATGAGAACTTGCAAGATCCATTCTCCCAGCAACCTGCAAAAATCCACTACAATCCTTTGACTATAGTAACCACGCTGTTGCTCACCACATCCCCAGACCCAATCACCCCACCACAGGAAGTCTATACCTCCTGAATCCTACAGGGTATTCACCAACCCACCCTCACTCGTCTCCCCGTGGCGACCGCCACTCTGTTCTCCATACACATGAGTTCTGTCTGGTTTGTCCATTTGTTTTGTTTTCTAGATCCCGCATGTCTGTGAGATCCTACGGTATCTGTTTTTCTCTGCCTGACATTTCACTAGTCGTAACATCCTCGCGGTCCATCCATGTTGACACAGGTGGCTTAAATTTTTAAATGAAGATTTCTTTTTAAAAAAAAATAAATAAAGTGCATAGGCCCAAATATAATTTGTTAATAATAAGAGCACTGACATAGAACTGAGGAACAGCAAAAAGTATTATGAATAAGACAGTTTCCATGTCTAGGCCATAATGTTTGGTGCCCATAGGGCTTTGAGGATTCCTTGGAAACAACTTCATGGTCTTCTCTAATGCCCCATCAGAGCATGGCAGTAAGAAAGCCCAGGAAGAGGGTCAATGCTTATTAAGGTCGGTTTTACTCTGTGTTCTGGCCCTCACACTGACCCTTAATGATCGGTCGCTTTTCTTCAAGGAGTGCCAGCCATCAAGAAAGACAATTCAGGGTCACCTGAATGGCTCTGTCGGTTAAGCATCCAAGTCTCGGTTACAGCTCAGGCCATGATCTCAGGGTTGTGAAATCGAGCCCTAAGACAAGCTCCATGCTCAGTATGGAGTCTGCTTGACATTCTCCCTCTCTCTCCCCTTCTGCCCCTCATCCCATACCTGCACATGAGCTCTCTAAAATAAATAAATACATATAATCTTTAAAAAGAAAAACAGTTCCAAAACATGTTGGTCAAACTTAGTGAACCATGAGCTGTTTGCCACACAAAAAAATATCATGTAAATAAATAAATTGCTTTTCCCTTGCTTTACAGAGTCCCTCTTTCATAAGCTCTCCAATGTGAATTCTCTTTACAGCTACAAAGAAACATGCCAACAGTGGTATCTCTCACAGTCCCACATATCAAACGTTCCATAAAAAGAATGATGTGTACAATGAGATGAACTTATTTCCACACTTCAAAGTAACATTTGGAACACTAACTAGGATGTCACAACATGCTACATATTAACTCATGGTGACAGAACCATTTTTTTAAAAGTTTGTGTAAAGCAAAACATAAAGGTTTAAAGAACACAGAGGAAAAGTAGAAGGCAGAAAAATATTGTAAATGCTCACTCCTTTTCCATGTTGGCAGCTTTATGTGAGTAGATAGGAAATTAAAAAATGTCACTCAGACCAATTCTTCTGATACAATCTCTGACTGTTCCCAGCTTTTCTCATTATTTCATGTAACCAAATTCTGCCCACTCTTCCTTTCTATTATTTCTTCTCTCCATCCTTCACTTCCATTTCTTCATTCCCTTAAGCTGAGATCATGCGGATGAGGCATCCCCAAAAGCCTTGGTGATGTCTAGGTAGCTTTCTTCCCCGAGAATCCATCATTATCACAGCTGCATGTACAAAAAGAAACACCAACAAGGACCCAACAGAGACAGAACAGGGACTGCACTTGGGTCCCCTCAACACAGACTGCAAAGTCCAGCATTCTTTGGTGGACTTCATAAAAAAAGAAAAAAAGAAAAAGAAAAAAAAAGCTAAAACCCTATTCCTCTTGAGAAGTATATCTCACAGGAATGCAGAAGGAGGGTGCTTCCTGAAAGGGGGATGCTTACTACAAAGACTGGGGAATCCACCCCAAACCAATCTGTACTCAAGATGGACCCCTGTGCTAAACTTCCACCAATTTTCTCCCTCATTATACTAAGAATCACACCCAGGGGTGGAGATTTAACATGCAAATGAAACATGCAATGTATGAAGACTCATGTTCCATCAACTTCACCTGTGCACCCAACTTCCCATATTCCCCTGCCCCAGCCTGCTTAACACACCCCCTCGTTCCCCACCTCTGCCCCTTTCCAACTGCCTGACCACCGTTCCGGCAGCCAGTCTGACACTCCACCCACCACTGTTCCTCCCTTCAGCTCTAGCTATTGCCCCAGGAAAGCCTTAACTGTGTTTGTACATTTGGGGTCCAGCCTCGTTCCTACTGTTGCTGGGTTGAAGGACCTGAGTTTCGTAACGCAATTACCCAATAGGCCGGTTCAACAACAGGATATGGAAAGGGCAGATGCCGTATCATAATTCTATCTCCAAAGTGTGAGAGTTCTAGATTAAAAGCACTCATTAACACAGCTCTGCTCCCAGAGGTTAGCTACTGTGGAGAATACGCTATGTAGTCCATAAATTTTTTTTAATGAATAAGCATTTTTACTGAACTGATATAATCTATATATCTCTGCCATATCAATGCTCCAAAATTCCAAACATATATTCCCTTTTCAAAAATCCTCAATGGCTCTCCCCTTCCATCAGGATGGAATCCATTCTTCAGACCAGTATTCAGTCCATCCTCTTTCTCACACTTTCTTTTGTCCCTTCCCATGATTTCTTTGTAGCAGGCAGCACAGCAGAGCACAGAGAACAGTGATTCTGGTATCAGAATGGGTTCTGGACTATGTTTGAATTTTAACTTGATGACTTATTAATGTGTAACATTATAAACTCTTCGGGGGGGTTGTTTTCTGTTTTTTGTTTTTTTACTAAATAAAAGTAACTCATACCTGACAGAAGCTATAAACGTAAGATAATAACAAAAATGCACTTAGCCGACTGGGCACACAGAAGATAAATTGTACAAACTCTATCCACTACTACTGTAACTTTCCTTTTCCAATCAGATATACTGTTTACCTTTGTACTAACCCAAAATGGGAAAAATCAACGTACGATCCTGGCACCTATGTTCCAGTCATTCTGTGAAGGCCATCTCAAGACCTACCCTGCTCTGAGACAAACATCATATTCAAGGATCAAGCAGTTGTAAACAAGAGGCGTAATCAGCTAATTAAGGATGGTCCCAAGACAATGTGCTTCAATGCAGAAAATCTGTCTACAGGGGAAAGACTATAAAGAGGTCTGAGCCGGTGGTGTGACCTCAGCACTTCTCAAGTAGGGACTGAAATTCTGAAAGAAAAGCTGTAGTGGAGAGGACTACAAACTGACCATCTGCTAAACTTTGCAAGCGACACACCACCTCCTGTGAACTGTCTGTGACCAACAAGAGCCCAGAGACAGTACTCTTTCTACACTAAGTACAACACTGTTGGTCTGTTGCTGAGAAGCACACATAGCTTTGGAAGCTTAATTATTTCTTAAATTCTATCTTTTAGCTTCCCCTAATCACACATAAATTCCTTGAGAACAAATAAAATGACAAATCCCTCAGTCTCTTCATCAGCCTCCTACATAGTAGATATTAAACAAATAGCTGAGTGACTCTTCATCATACCTTACTTGGTAATGAAAGCCTTGAGACTTTTTAAGTTCATGCTAGTATACTTTAAAATATGTTATTTTCTGCAAGTTATGTAAATCTGATCTAACTGGATGTATGTACTTCTGAATGCACCTCACAGAGCTGTCCAGTGTTTAATAGACGTTATCTCTTCTAATAGCTCTTACTACAAGAAACTGACACAAGAAGTGATAGAATGTGGAATTCCAGATAACGTAGGTATCAGCAAGAGCAGAACTAATTGTTGTTGAGTTCACGAAGTTCGTGGTTTTCAGCCATGGCTACACAATAAAATCACCTGAGGAAATTTTTTAAAAATACCAATGCCAAACCAATTATCAAAGTCTCTAGGGTAGGACCTAAGCGTTGGTAATTTCTGAAAACTTCCCAAGTGATTCGAATGTGTATCTGTGCTATAAAACCACTAGATCTCTCTCATTCCAACGAACAGCATGCCTGCTGACAGTTCCCTGAGAAACGGATTGCCTCAGATCTCTCCTGCTCACTATTGTTTTCTGGGTTTTAAATTTTTAAGTATTTGAAACTGTGGCTCTAAACAATACCTTTTAAATTGCTACTTCTACTTTTGTCTTGAGTAAAGAGCATACTCTGGATAAATTGCTAAATAAGGGTTCTTATGATTACACACATGCACAATTTTAATAAGAAAAAAAATGGGTTCTGTCTGCTTTTATTACACCAAAAAAAAAAAAAAAAAAAGTATGTTTGTATGGTTTGGGACCTTTATGAGAGTTTAGCTATTTTAAGGGAGAACCCGAAATATTCTTTTTCAGTCCTCTCCCTATGAATCAATATATCACAGCAGTTTAATCTGCTCTTTGTTAGGTATTTTTAATCACTCCTGTACCACTATCTATCCAACCCCCTTTCATTCTGATTGCCTTCATCTTAAGAAATAACGCATACGGGGCGCCTGGGTGGCTCAGTGGGTTAAGCCTCTGCCTTCGGCTCAGGTCATGATCCCAGGGTCCTGGATCAAGTCCACATGGGGCTGGCTCTCTGCTAAGCAGGGGACCTGCTTCCCCTCTCTCTCTGCCTGCCTCTCTGCCTACCTGTGATCTATCTCTATCAAATAAATAAATAAAATTTAAAAAAAGAAATAACCCATACATGGTAACAGGCAGTAGAAAAATTACCTCTCTTATGAGCTCAGTGGGTGGAAGAAGCAAGCTACATCGGGGTGCCTGGCCTGGGACAGTCAGGAAGTCCCTCACACCTGTCAAGTGAGGCAAAGACTGCAAGAGAGAGGGCGAGTCTGACTAAGCACACAGGCACATCAGGGCAAACAATGCTCCAGACTGCCCTTCACAGAGCTCTAAAAATAAAGCTAGAAAGGCATGGAGAAGGCAGAATGAATGCTTAACACTTGTTCTCTTCTATTTTAGTCTGGTTCGAAGCAGGTGACCTCAGTCCCGAGCGATGAGTCTCTTAACTTTCTCCATCCCTCACTTTCAAAACGATCCTCAGTTGTGTTGATCAGGGCTGAATTCATTCCAGCTGTTTCAAATTCATAATCGTAAAGAGAATCTTTTCTCATCTTTCAAGACTGCTCTCGTAGGATTACATTCTGAAAGAAGCATCTTTGATATGCATTTGCCCATTCTACTTTGAAGATTTCTTTCACATGTATTATTCTGGAAAATGTTTATTCCATTAATACTTTATGTATTCTTTTGGGGACTCATCTCTAAGAAGCAAGAGTTAAAAGAATCATTAATTTATCCAGAGAAACAGCAGTTTAAATGTCCTCCATTTAAAAATCACTGACTTAGAGAAAGAAAAATTATAGACTTCCCAATACTATTAGTAATATTCTATATAACATTGATATCATATAATTGTATATAATAGTTATATATTAATATTAAGGTAACTCTACACTGATAAAATTATATAATAGTAGTTAGTAATATGTAATGTTAACATATTAATAAATAATATTTAATGACTCGAATAAGGTCATCCTTATTTTAGGTTTTTTTTTTTTAAGATTTTATTTATTTGACAGGGATACAGTGAGAGAGGGAACACAAGTATGGGGAGTGGGAGTGGGAGAGGGAGAAGCAGGCTTCCCGCTGAGCAAGGAGCCTGATGTGGGGCTCTATCCTAGGACCTTGGGATCATGACCTGAGCCAAAGGCAGATGTTCAACTGACTGAGCCACCCAGGCATCCCAGGTCATCCTTATTTTAATTTTTTTTTTTTTTTTCTTGAGAGAGAGAGAGAGAGAGCAGGGGAGGAGCAGAGGGAGAGAGAGAATCTCAAGCAGGCTCTACACTCAGGGCAGAGCCCAGTGCAGGGCTCAACCTCATTACCTGAGACCATGAGCTGAGCTGAAATCAAGAATAGGATGATTAATTGACTGAGCCACCCAGGAATCCCTTAAATGCTATTTTCAATGCCTGTGAACCCATGCCGTTCTGCCTGAGAAGGCAATATAATCTTGTGAGAGACAGCAAGTGTGGAATCCCACAGATCAGAGGCATATCCCTGTCTCACTATTCCTATCTCTGTAGTCCAGGAAAGGACATTTGATTGCTTAAGACCACAGTTTCTTCTTCGCTTATAAAAACAGAACATAAGGGGCGCCTGGGTGGCTCAGTGCATTAAAGCTTCTGCCTTCGGCTCGGGTCATGATCCCACGGTCTCAGGATCGAGCCCCACATTGGGGTCTCTGCTCAGCGGGGAGCCTGCTTTCCTTCCTCTCTCTCTGCCCACCTTTCTGCCTACTTGTGATCTCTCTGTCAAATAAATAAATTAAATTAAATAAACAGAACATAATGTCTACCCCATTTTATAAGGTTAAGGTCAGAATTAAATAAGGTAATATAAGTAAAACATTAGCATACTGCCTGGAACCCAGCACTTAATAAATGTTAGCAGCCATGGTTATATATAAGCAGCCGATGATCAAAACATCAAGAGGCAATACTATTTCAAATGTTGTTGATGTTCTTCAATAGGCACAACATTTAAATCCAAGAATCCGAAATCTTAAAGTCTCTCTTTTTTCATATAGGTATGTGGATGCCTTGCCTTTACCAATTTTTCTGGGATATAGTTCAGAGGAGCTAAGAGGGGTAGAAGTAATCTTGGGGAATTTTTTTTTTTTCCTGAATCATAAACCTCACTGGAGGAACTTCTGCATTTTGGTATATTTCCCACAACAGGCATACACAAGAGATGTCTAAATTTGACAAAAAGTTGAAAAAATTGCATAGAAATTGAAAATTGCTCAAGATGTCCATCTACTCACCTCAGGCCAAAACATTTTCTCATTCATTCAATCATTCTCTCTCTCTCTCTCTCTCTCTCTCTCTGTCACACACACACACAATCTATATTTGAAAATGTCCCCAAATCCTAGGTCACTGTTAATTATTATCTCTTTACCTAAATCTCAAACAATGTAATTGAGTTATCACCCACCTAAGTGTCACTGAACAGAGAAGAAGTAATTTTAAAAAGTAAACTTGGATCGAAACACTGGCCTCATTTCACAGGCACTGCCTCTGGGCCTTTATCATCCTCCCCAGAGATGGCTCTCGGCTTCAATTACATGTCTGCGTTTGCGTTGGAAGTTATCAGTGCAGGTAACTGTTTCAACCATTTCTATTGACTTGGTTCTCAAAACAGAAAGAAATCAGTTGTTAATCTCCTGGTGAGCACTAGTTTTATTTTTGAAATACATACTGAATTGCTCCTCAACTTACTCTTCAGACCAGAAGTCATCAATTCTTGGTATAACTGTGGAAAATTACATAGAACCTGTGCTGAAAGGAATACTTGAAATTCAAAAGGTCTATTTAGAGTAAACATTATATGTCTCCCTTGAGATTTTCAAAACACTCTTAAATTCAGAATTAGCAAACATTTTGCAAGTTGTTTCAAAGACGTAAAAGGAGACAAAAAGCTCTAAAATGCTTACGAACCACTCAAGTAAGTATTAACAGTTTGCTAAAAGTGAGGTATTTCATTACTAAATTATTTTAACCACAGTCATTTTATCTTACATATTAAAAAAAGATATTATTTGAATTCATCTGCATATGTATTTGTATCTGTTAAAACAAACTAAACAGCCCTTAACTTTTCTGGGTAACTTTTCTGAGAGATTCTTAATTGGGCTTTTCTGGGTAACTTTTCTGAGAGATTCTTAATTGGACTTTTCTTAGCCATTCACTTTTTTTTTTTTAAGATTTTATTTATTTATTTGACAGACAGAGATCACAAGTAGGCAGAGAGGCAGGCAGAGACAGAGGAGGAAGCAGGCTCCCCGCTGAGCAGAGAGCCCTATGCGGGGCTCGATCCCAGGACCCTGAGATCATGACCTGAGCCGAAGGCAGAGACTTTAACCCACTGGGCCACCCAGGTGCCCCTAGCCATTCACTTTTTATCTTTTATAATTTGACTGGAGAACCACTTTCATATCTGGGCTAAAGGAACTTTGTATTGACTTATTTAATTTTTGCTCCATAACATTGAACATTTATCCAAAGAAAAATGGGTCATGAGCAAGTTTATTTCCACTCATGCCCTGATTTCTCAGCCAGAGAAGTGATGTGCCTGCATTTTCAGGCCTGGGCAGAGAACTGGCTGATCAGAGGTCTTCTCATCTCTGCCTGGCCGCATGGGTCTCATACTTCTGACCAGCAGCTTTCTAAAGGGGCTCTGGGACAACGGCTGATGTAGTGTGGCTCTAAAGCCTCATTATTACTTAGGAAAAGAAATGGAGCTTGTTCTATTATTTATACTTTTATGGAAAAACTTCATACTACTTTCTGATTACAATCAAAATACTTGTAAACTTAAAATAATTTAGAAGAAAATTTTAATAAGAATAAAGCTTTGGGACGCCTGGGTGGCTCAGTTGGTTAAGCGGCTGCCTTCGGCTCAGGTCATGATCCCAGCGTCCTGGGATCGAGTCCCACATCGGGCTCCTTGCTCAGCAGGGAGCCTGCTTCTCCCTCTGCCTGCCATTCTGTCTGCCTGTGCTTGCTCTCTTTCCCTCTCTCTCTCTGACAAATAAATAAAATCTTAAAAAAAAAAAACACAAACGAATAAAGCTTTAATAAATAAAGCAGATGATAAAGGGGCGCCTGGGTGGCTCAGTCGGTTAAACGTCTGCCTTTGACTCAGGTCATGATCTCAGGGTCCTGGGATAGAGCCCTGCACTGGGCTCCCTGCTAGCAGGGAGCCTGTTTCTCCCTCTCCCTCTCCCTCTGCCATTCCCCTTGCTTGTGCTCTCAATCTCTATTTCAAAAAAATAAATAAATAAAATCTAAAAAAAAAAAAAAAAGAGAGAGCAGATGAAAATACTTAATAAATATTAAATATCACTGATATTATATAATATATAATATATATTATATATATAATATATATTATATATTATATATATTATATATATATATACTATATATAAAATATATTATCATCTTATAAATTATCTAAGATATGCTCTTGTTCTACTGACTTTGTTCAGGGACTAATATACTGCCTGGCAGTGTTTACTAAACTACTGCATAGACTGTATTACTGAGTAAATATGTATACATAGAATATACATGTATATTATACATGTAAATATGTATACATAGAATATACATGTATATGTATATATATACATGGGATGACAATACACATCAAATTATTTTATTAAGGAGCATATATTATCATGAATAACATTTATAACTTACTTTCGCCCAATCCATCTACCAGATTTTCAACCCATAAAATACTGGAACAATAAACCAAGATATAATTGTAACACGGTTACAATTTTAAAATCACAGCATATAAATACTGTTGTCTAAACTGCATTCCCAAGATAAGGTAAGCTCAGAAAAAGCTAGATAGTGAAATAGAGTCCAATGACCAATGTTAGTGGTGAATTTAATGTTCTGCAAATCCAGCATCCCGGCTCAGTGAGGAAAATGAATGGCCTAACATCACTTATCGATGTTGAGCTTCACAGTTCTCACAGTATTCACATTGAGACTACCTCACCTGAATGTCACAGCACAGTGAGCTCACTATGAACGAGTATGTGAAAGCATTTTACTGCCCAGGAAATGGAGAATAAGACATCGCCCACTGGACTCATGGACCCACGCCTAGCACAAAGACCAAAATCACAGAAGATCCTACACCCTAGTGGAAAGAAGCATCGAAAAAAAGCAAGAAAAATACTGAGGAGACCTACTACACAGAACTCCAGACAATGAAATATTGAGTATTAATTTGTGGGAAGTAAGAGTGGCGATGAGTGTTATAAGCAGATATCACACATTCTAGCCAGGGAGGCCAGGCAGGGAAACAGGGTCAAGTTCTGAAAGAGAGCACACCCAGGACGGATTCAGCCTACAAGTGATTGTTATGCTTTCTGGGGAGGTGTAGCTGTCCGGCATATTTACTGTAAAAATTTTTCTCTTCAAGAAATGGAACAGAGTTCTACCACTAATACCTCAATGTGACCCTGACTTCTGATTCTAGAAAAGTGTACACCCTGGGCCTGTATGCCTCTGAGAAACTCTGTATTTAAAGCACTGGTTATGGCTACCCATTTATATTTATAATCACATCATTAGCATTCTTAAAATGTACATGTCAGGGGCACCTGAGTGGCTCAGTGGGTTAAAGCCTCTGCCTTCGGCTCAGGTCATGATCCCAAGGTCCTCAGATGGAGCCCCACATCAGGCTCTCTGCTCGGCAGGGAGCCTGCTTCCTCCTCTCACTCTGCCTGCCTCTCTGCCTACTTGTGATCTCTGTCTGTCAAATAAATAAATAAAATCTTAAAAAAAAAAATGTATATGTCAACCAATTCATACTATTCTAACTTAAAATGTCCCAAAGTAGAAGGTACTGTTATCACATTACCTTATTTTAGAAGAAAAAAAAGATGTTCAAAATTGGCTTCCTTTTATTTTTCATTAAACATATCTTTAAAGGCCTAGGATTTTCTTTATTTCTTGAAAAGTCTATTTGGCAAGATTCATCCTGTTTACCCATCACACATTTTTCCAAACCTGGAGCAGATCCACTGGTGTTATGCCAGAGAGCAGCACAGGACAAAACATCAGATATGTCTGTCTCTATAAGAGAATACTCAAAAAACCTCCCTAGACATTAAGTGTGGAAGCTGCATGAAATTACCTGGAATATTTGCCTTTAAAACCTAAGAGACAGGGTGCCTGGGTGGCTCAGTGGGTTAAGCCTCTGCCTTCGGCTCAGGTCATGATCTCAGGGTCCTAGGATCGTGCCCCACATCGGGAATCTCTGCACAGCAGGGAGTCTGCTTCCCCCTCCCCACTGCCTGCTTCTCTGCCTATTCGTGATCTCTCTCTCTCTCCCTCTCTTTCTCTCTCTCTGTTAAATAAATAAATAAAATCTAAAAAAAAAAAAAAGAAAGTTTAAAACCTAAGAGACAAGATACATTGCACCTATCTTCATTCTAGCCAACAGGTTATGCATGAGTCCTACCCACCACATAGGTTCTAGAAACCTATGCTTCCTAAGACTTTAAATTTTTTCTTTTAGCTTTAAATGCCCTGCGCCTTATCTTTAGGAATACTGGGCTTATAAATCTGTATTTTCTTACAAGAGAAAAAATATCCAGAAGAAAAGCAAGATAGATGGGTGTGTCTATGTAGGGTACGGGACACATACCCAGTAAAAGATCATTCGTCCAGGAGTATAAATAGAGAAAGTATTTATAACCAAATGTTCTAAGTAATTATTTTTAATGATGCCATATTGAAAAGGAAACTATAGCAGCAACTGTGGTATATGACGACAAGTATGATGTACCAGGCCTTCAATAATTGAAGGCAATCTCATGAGCTTCCCTACAGAGCTGACAGACACGGTGATGGTGTCTGAATTAGCATCTGGCAGCTGCCATATGTGCTGGGGTCCACACTGTCCCTGCTTATATGGATGTAGACTATCCAGTATGACCTAATCCTAACCAATTTAAAACTTCAAAGATGCTATCTCCAAATAAGGTCACATTCTGAGATAATGCGGGATTCAAAATTCAACACATATATTTTGGGCAAACATAAGTCAACTTGCAGGTGTCCCACGCAGGAATTTAAGAAGCAGTCTCACAGGTAATGCAGAAATTAGGATTGTTCCTCACATTAATGCTTTGCATAACTTGGTAATTGACAGCTGCTAAAATCGTTAAGCAGCTATTGTAGAATATATAATAAATATCCCATTTCTTTTTGTTTTTTTTTAAATATTTTTTATTTATTTATTTGACAGAGAGAGAGACCACAAGTAGACAGAGAGGCAGGCAGAGAAAGAGAGAGAGAGAGGGAAGCAGGCTCCGTGCTGATCAGAGAGCCCGACACGGGACTCAATTCCAGGACCCTGAGATCATGACCTGAGCGGAAGGCAGCGGCTTAACCCACTGAGCCACCCAGGCGCCCCTAAATATCCCATTTCTTAATGCATTTAAAGAAAAGAGTACACCTAGAATATGAATAAGCAAGACCAAGTGTGTCTTTCCTTTTTTTTCCCCAAATTTTATCTAAAGTAATTACCTTATATATAGTATAATACTGGTTTAAGGACTAGAATTGAGTCTCTTATCTAACACCCAGTGCTCATCATAATAAGTGCCTCCTTAATGCCCATCACCCATTTAGCCCAGTCCCCACCTACCTCCCTCCACCGACCCTGTATGCTATCATTAAAAGCGTTTTATAGTTTGTTTCCCTCTCTTTTTTTTTCCTTCCCATATGTTCATCTCTTTCCTTCCTTCATTCTACTATGAGTGAAATCATCTGGTATTTGTGTTTATCTGACTGACTTATTTCACTTAGCATGATACACTCTAGCTCTGCCCACATCATTGCAAATGGCAAGATTTCATTCTTGTTGATGGCTGAATAATATTCCATTGTGTATATATACACCACATCTTCTTGATCCATTTGTCAGTCAAAGGACAGTTGGGCTGCTTCCATAGTTTAGCTACTGTTGATAATGTGGACCAAGAGTTTCTTGATCACTGTGCTTTTTTGAGAATAGATCTATAATCCAGACATATGTTTAGAAGTTTATATATACTCAAATATTCCTACCGTCTATCACATTATACAATAATAGTAAACAATCTAAATTTCCTAATGATGTCACCATATACTGGATTACACGCAAAGACCTACTGCTGAAATTGCCTGAGCACAGGGTATCCACACAGTTTGTTATCTGAACCTGGATATTCTTGAGAGTGAAAGGGCGTTGTTAGTAATCAGGCAGGACAATAGGCAGAAACCAAAACGGTCCAAATAGAACCCAATATGACAGCAAACAAACGGAAGAGTTGAGCTGAAAAAAAATGAGGTAGGGTCAGAATAGATTTTGCCACGTTTCTGTAGTACAGAAAATGAAAGGCAGTGATTGTTTTGCTCATGTATGAATAACGAGCACCCCAAAAAAGGAGAAAAATATGTAGAAATGCCCCAGATTTTCCATACAGTAAGAGCTCAGGTTTTTTTTTAAAAGATTTTATTTATTTTAGAGAGAGAGAGAGCACGAGCGAGGAGAGGAGCAGAGGGGGAGGGAGGGGGAGAAGCCGACTCCACACTGAGCATGATGCCGGACATGGGGCTCCGTCTCACAACCCTGATAACATGACCTGAGCCAAAACCGAGAGTCAGACACTCAACCGACTGGGCCACCCAGGTGCCCCAGTATATTTCTACTTTTGTTAATAAAACGATATGTACAAAAAAGGTATCATAGAGAGCACAATATAAAAAGGAGACACTAATCATATAAAAGTGGGTTTTTCTGGCCTCTCCTAAGTCAATCAGTAGAATGGATCCAAAATACTTCAAGAGCCCCACTTAAGCCAATCAACTGAAGAGGTAAAATATTGTATTATTTCTTTGAAGCCAGAAGAAAAAGAAGCAGAGAAATTACTTTTTGATCAAATAAAGGAAAAAGATTGCCGTGGACCATTCTGAGTTTTCATTTTCCCTCATGTAATAGCATTCGCTCCTAACCAATGTAGACAGCACTCGCTGGGATTACAGTGTCAATGCTACACCACTTTGTGTTGTCATTCTTGTAAGCGCACTGTCCTCAAAGAGAATAAGCCAGCATGTAGCTGTTCTCCATTTACAGAAAGTCGATGAGCAGAAACACCTGGTATTCTTTTCATGCTCATCAAGATATTTTTGGTATATGATCAGCTCAGGCAAGCCCTATAAAATTTCAGAGCTACCCATAAGATAGAACACTACACAATACACCTTAGTAGTACAATGAGCTCACCCCAGTAGTGTTCTTTTTTGTTTTGGGGTCTCTGTTAATTGTTTCCCTCTGAAAAAATGGAGCACTTTTAGACAAGAAAACCTTCATTAGTTTTCTATGTAGCTTTCCCAGGTGAAACAAACACCCCTAGCAAGAATATGTGTGTCCATGTTAATTACAGTTTGCCCACAGGCCACCCTGGCAAGTGTCCAGCATTTCTCCTATCTACAAAGCATTTTATGCAGTGTGCACAAGGACAGGATGGATTGTCTCATTTCCGCTCCAGACCCAGCAGGAAAGAGCAGACACCAGGACGCTTCTGTTAAAGACATGTTTCACTGCAAAATTTTCCTTCAGGAAATTCACAGATCTCCAGGAACAGCGGAATTGTACCCCTGTACATCTGACTATATGTTAAATAATTACACTTCCTGCTTCACAAAGCACTAAATTTAACAACTTAATTTGGAAAATATTTTGAACTAGCCAATTTACCTTTTTTAATAGCATACTTATTATCAGGGATTAATGAATAAAACTCACTGATGTGACAAAATGTTACTGAAATGGAAACACCACATAAGTATTATGAAAGTGAGCCAGAAATAGACAGCACTGGCAACAGGAACACATATCATGGGCCAATTCATTGTGCAGATTTCACTTAGATCACTGGTTCTTAACCAGGGGTGATTTCGTACCTCAGGAGACATCGCACAATGCCTGAAGATTTTTTTTTTTTTTAAAGATTTTATTTATTTATTTATTTATTTGACAGAGAGAGAGAGAGAGACAGAGATCACAAGCAGGTAGAGAGGCAGGCAGAGGCAGAGAGAAGCAGGCTCCGCACTGAGTAGAGAGCCCAATGCAGGGCTGGATCCCAGGATCCTGAGATAATAACCAGAGCTAAAGGCAGCGGCTCAACCCACTGAGCCACCCAGGCACCCCAACCTGAAGAAATTTTTTACTATCATGACTTGGGGTTGGGTTGCTTGGGCTTCTAAGAGATAGAAACCAAGGTACGCTACAAAATATCCTACAAAGCACAGGACAAGCCTTCATTACAAAAAATGCTCTGTCAGAGAATGACAAATACCATCTGATTTCTCTCATACGTGGAATTTAAGAAACAAAACAGATGAATGTAGATGAAGGGAAGGAAAAGTAAAATAAGATAAAAACAGAGAGGTGGCAAAGCGTAAAAGACTCTTAACTTTAAGAAACAGAGAGTGGCATAAGGGGATGGGGTAATTGGGTAAGGAGTAGGGAGGGCACCTGATGTAATGAGAACTGTGTGTTAGATGCAACTGATAAATTCTATCTCTGAAACTAATAATATCCTATACATTAACGAAAGTGAATTTAAATTAAAAATTAAAAAAAAAAAATAAACGAACAAACAAAAAATGGTCTGGTCCAAAATGTCAATAATGCCAAGCTAGAGAAACCCATCCTGAAATTATGCAGCAAAATTAGCAGCTTGGTATAAATTCCACTTGGTATGGGGTGCCTAGGTGGCTCAGTGGGTTAAAGCCTCTGCCTTCGGCTCACGACATGATCTCAGGGTCCTGGGATCAAGCCCCGCATCGGGCTCTCTGCTCAGCAGGGAGCCTACATCCCCCGCCCCTTTCTCTCTGCAGGCCTTTCTGCCTACTTGTGATCTCTGTCTGTTAAAAAAATAAATAAAATCTTTTAAAAAAAAATTCCACATGGTAACAACATCTTTCCTAGGTGCATTTTAATAAACCTTAATAGTTATTTTCAGTCAAATTTCTCTAATATCATTCAAACTTGTCAAAATTATACATTGTTACCAAACACTATACATTATGAAATATAAACAAATATCATAAAATTAAACTAAAATAGTTTAGCCTTTATCCCACTATATCTGAATCTGGGAAAAGACCAAAACTGTAACAAATATACATGAGTCAAAACTGAATTGCATATAATTTTAATTAAAGATCCCAAAAACCTCTTTCTAGTTTTTATCCTATTACCAATTTCTGATTTTGTTTTCTTTACAAGATAAAACATCACTTTTAACCTACCACATCTTGGAAGCCAGAAACAGAACCACTCTCATTGTCAGATAAAAGCATGAGACAAGTATTTAGAAAGGTACCTAACTGTGTATAAAGAAGAAACCCAGTTCTGCCTCTTAAAAAATGCTAGACTATCTTCTTTGTAAAACACTACAAGGAATAATTGCTTTAAGTGTTTTGAGATCCTTGTTTCCTTATTCTAAACAACAATTTTGCAGAGCACTTGCCTTTGATAAATTTGTATTGTGTTTTATGTGGAGTCAATTTTCAACCTTCAATTCAGAATGACACAAGATAGAAAAATCAGAGCACAAAAAGAAATCAAATCACACTTTCCTCTCATGTTGGTTATATCATGTAGTTCTTTAAGTATGTAACTCAATTATTCTCTACAATTCTTTAAGTGCACGTCCTTGAAAACATCTTTGTCCCTCTTATCCTAATGGTCTGCCCTTCTTAATCTCCTACACTGGCATTCTACTACCTCTAATTTTATAAAACAGCACTCCTGTTCAACTGTTATAAAATACCACACAAACCCACAGTAGTTCTTTACTGGCCATGCTTGGTTCTATTACCTCTCTATCTGTGCCACTGATAGCTACCAAAAATGATGACTTTTTTTACAATAATATCTGATATTTAAGGAATAGAATCTGAAGTTAGACAAAAAACCCTAAGACTGAATAGTAGCAGTTACAAGACCGAAGAGAACAACCGAAATACAAAAATATCCCCTCTTTAAAAATAAGGTCTGCACTGATATGGTCTATGCATCAGAGATTCATCTGTGCTCAGATCTCCTTCAAATGCTGTCTCTAGAAGGGTTCTGTTTACTCATTGGGTTGGGAAATAAGAGTTCCTCTTAGGTTTGTTTGGTTGGTTATTGTTTGAAGAGAGTGGGAGGTTCTCAAATTATGGAACATAAAAGCAGGAATTTGATGAACCAAGGAAGAGCCCTTGGGCACTCAATCCATGAGGAAAAGAGTCAATATTGTGGCAGAAGTATAGGGAAAGAAAGGCAAATGGACACAAAACTACATTTAACCCAGTTGGTGACTGCCTCCTACACTACTGAATGTAATGACCATGTCACTTCCACGGGGCTCACCAGGCAGCAGGTCTAGCTCAAAATTAATCAGATCAGGTATGAATAAATATGCCTTAATTGAAATCTAATTAAAGATGGTCAGGGAGCGCCTGGGTGGCTCAGTGGCTTAAAGCCTCTGCCTTCAGCTCAGGTTATGGTCCCAGAGTCCTGGGATCAAGACCTGCATCGAGACCTGCATCAGGCTGTCTGCTCAGCAGGGAGCCTGATTCCCTCCCCCACCCTGCCCTGCCTGCGGCTGCCTCTCTGCTTGTGACCTCTGTCTGTCAAATAAATAAATAAAATCTTTTAAAAATAAATAAATAAATAAACGAATAAATAAAGATGGTCGGGAAAGAGGACAAATAACCCAAAGACTTTCATTTCTCAAAACCATCAAATGTCAATAGAATAATCTCATAGATAATTTGGAGAAAACACTTTGGCCTCATAAAAATTACATGAAGCAACAAAGGTTTTTGTGTCTCATCTATATATAACCCTTAAACCTATTTTCTCTCCCTGTTGCTCTATGTAGTTGTAAGAAAAAGGCCTCACCAAACCCTAACCAAACCTGCTCACAAAGAGGATAATACTTTAATTTTTTATTATTTTTTTAAGATTTTATTTATTTATTACAGAGAGAGAGAGAGAAAGCACAATCAGGGGTAGGGGCAGAGGAAGAGAGAGTGAATTTCAAGCAGACTCCCCACTGAAGGTGGAACCTGACACAGGGCTCGATCCCAGGGACCCCGGGATCATGACCTGAGCTCAAGGCAGATGTGTAACTGACTGAGCCACCCAGCACCCCAATAATACTTTATTTTTAGATGTAAAATTTATAAGACAATGACATCTGGTTCTAAATTCTCACCCACATTTCTGGCCAAATTGCAAATGCACGAAATTAAATTGAAACAGTCATAAATGAGGATCATCTTGCCAAGATGTTTTAAATAATGTGCACGTAAGATTAATAACAGCTACTAATTTATTGTAATAATTAACTGTAATGGCTACCAAGGTGATGGACAATTTCTATCGGTAAAATTTCAGCAGATTTCTTAAATCATGGTCTTTCTAATGCTCTAAGTTATCATTCTCTTTCTTAAAGGCAATACTCAAACTACATAGAAATAGCCATGATTTCTAGTATGTAAGACCCATGAAATTATGTTATAACTGAATTTATCAATAAGGTATTTTTTTGTGAGCTTATCCTGAAAATCACTTAGAAGTGCGAGCTGCTATGGGAGGGTTAGCAGGAGTTTGTTTAGCAATGTCAATATGGCCATTGTTCTTGGCTTCACATCCTACGTAATAGCTGGGAGATGCAGCACCTTTATCAAGAGTTGTTAAATTCAATTAGTTTTAAGTGACAGACTGAAGAATTGAGTAAGGACACTTCAAGGGATTCTTAAAATACATAAATTCCAGGGCTTTTTAGAAAACTAGTTTATCTCAATAATTGGGAAAAACTCTGAAAGTCCTTGAGACAAGCGTTCAGGAATAAATGTACAGTGATAGATGTAACTCAGAAGAGACTGCATAGAATGGCATAAGATAAAGAACAGATCATCTTGTTTTACCAGTCTATGGCTAGAACTTCGTATGTTTTGGTTTTGTTAGATAAAAATCCTACAATTTGAGAACATGTTTAGCAAAGGTTGTCAGAAAAATCTCTAGCTGAAGCGGGAGAAAATAACCAAAACTTGATCAAAAATCAACAATTTCTTTTCATACATTATAATTTCAATGTACACAAGTTGCCTAAGGAGAAATCGGGGGTCTAAAAAATGAAAAGATTCTGCAATTCTTACTACCTACTAAGTGAACATTTGAGCCATTCTTTGAAAACTTTTAATTGCCTTTAAGAGAATCATATTGTTTGAAACAGATGTTTTTCAATACAGTGAGAATGTTTATACTTTTCTATTTTGGCAGACACTCTGAGATATGAGGTATCTATGGAGATTTTTTTATATACCCTCAGCCTCATAAGCCAAATACACTTTACACAAATTTCTTTAAAGGGGGGGGGGTGGTTGCGGGGAATCAACCTGTCTCAGGTATGTATTAAAATGTTTTCATCTTGATTCTGGGACATAAGATATTTGTGGAGTAACAATATTGGATCCATCTGTTTCTTGAATATATCCAAGAATTCATCAAAAAGGATTAGCTACCTTCTTATTAGCTCTGATTTACAGAACTAAATCATATAAAGAATATGCAGTCTTCCCCTTTATTGCAATACCAAAATATCTGCTCTGCCAAAGCCAGTGTTTTGGCTCATTCAAATAGTAAATGTTCTAAGGAGAATACACAAAAAGTCAAATTTGCTTGCAAGTGACATAAAATTCTAAGAAACTATATACCATGTAGCAATCTGAAACAGGCAACCTTTTAAACTATTTTGAGGAAAAAGTCCATAGCTTTCCAATAGCCAAAATAAAAAAGTAGGTTATGTCACTTTAAAAAACGATTTAACATCAAAATCTATTTTTTAAACGTCATTGTTAAATTGAAAACAGCCATTTAGTTACCTTAAACCCCAAACCAATTAAATCAGTGATACTCATATTGCACTCTGCAGATATGGCTCAAGGAAAACTATAGAAATGGAGAATGTTTGGACATGTTTGTAATAGTTTAAAAAAGTAATGTCGTGACTATTTAACCTAAAAACAGAGCCATATCTTTTTAAATTGCATTTTCCCACTGATTTTCACTATATTTTACAAAAACCAACAGCTGCAATGGATACAAAATTTACACACACACACACACACACACCCCAAAAAAAAGAATCAATTCTATTCCTTTAGCACAGTTAGTGTGAAAAGCACTGCATTAGACAATTACTCTGGCCGGAATCCCCTGGTGTTAGCAAATTAATTAGTGCTAGATGTATAACAAGAGAAATCCTGAACAAATCAGGCAATCAGCAGTACCTCCCAGATGAAATGAGCAAGGGAGTACTGCATGCAGGATAGTAGGCCCCCCTTTTAAAGGTAAACTTACTGAGTACCCAGTACTCAGGTATTGTGAAGAAGCATTTTATGATCATCTTCCTCTGCTTCCTGAAAAGCAGAAGTCACAGCTAAATCTATTCACCGAATAGGAGAAATTATACATGGATGCTTTCAGTTACGTATGAACATTTCTGCATTAATACTTTATGATTAGGGCATTAGTTAGAAACATTCCCATTCCATATCAAGATGTATTTTAAAAAAATGTTGATTAGGATTTGAGAAAATCACCTAAGTTTATACAAGCAGGGAAATGCAAATAATTTCAGGGGACCTAAGATTTCATGAAGTATAAACCTTAACTCGGAAGTAACTTAATCCTTTATATTTCAAAAGAACTGCCTTACAATTTTCCACACACTTATTGACAGTAATTGTGTAAACTGGCTTAAAAATGGCACAGAGAATTCTTTGTTTTGCAGAGGGTGAAAAGTTCATCTAAACACTAGTAATGAGTTGTTAATGAGCTACTGTAATTCACTTTCCTTACAGGATGGATCAGAACCAATGCAAAAAGCACAGTTTGCCTGGAGGCAAGATGATAGTTCATCTATTTCCAAGCATTTCCAAAGTTTGTGAACATCTAAAGTGGGAAAGAAACGAGTATCTTATTTTCTAATTTTGGGTGTTTTTATGATTGTCTTATAGTAAAACCTATGAAAGGAAGGATTCTAAGTTGGTTGCCATGTATCTTCTACTCTCCTACGGAGGGGGTCGGACATGTGATTATGAAGTGACATGGCTCCCGTGAAGAGGCTGTTATGTGGCAAAGGTGAAGGGAGTCTGTAGATACAAGTAAGATCTCAAACTGCTTGATTCCTAGTTAATCAAAAGAGATTATCTTGGGCATTCTATTTATTATTTTTTTAAAGATTTTCTATTTATTTATTTGAGAGACAGAGAATGAGCAGGGTGGAGGGGCACAGGAAGAGAGAGACACACACGGACTCCACGCTGAGCAGGGAGCCCGACACAGGGCTCCTTCCCAGGACCTGGAGATCATAACCTGAGCTGAAGGCAGATGCTCAACTGACTGAGCCACCCAGGCACCCCTCGGGCATTCTATTTAATCAGTTGAAAGTTGTTAAGAGAGACTGGGCCCCTCCTCCTGAACAGAGAGATTTTCCTGCTGGCCTTGAAGAAGTGAACCACTCTGTGAGAGGAAAAGAAGTGGCATCTAGGAGCTGAGAACAAATGGAAGCAGGGAGGAGGTACTCCTACAACCACGAAGATGTGTGAACAACCACATAAGCTTAAAAGAGGAAGAGAGAGTAACCCAAGAAGGGAGAGCAGGCCAGTCAACACCCACCGCAGCCTTGTGAGGCCCCGAGCAAAAGATCTAGATAAGCCATGGCTAGACTCCTCATCGAGAAAATGGTGAGAAAATGCATGCTGTGTGAAACCACTAAGTTTGTGGTAATATACTACACAGTATGAAAAACACCAAATCGAAATAAATAAATGAATCTAGACAAGGGATTCGTATCTATCCATCTTCATGTAAAATGCCTTTATGAAGATGCTGTCTGGTTTGCTTTCACTTAAATTGGTGGTCAGTGCTCAATCCCTTTTATGTAATTTGATTCAAATCTTCTTGGCATACATGTTGAGAATTTAACAGGTTTCCTGACTTCTCTCATTTAATCACTAGGAGGAAAGTGAGTCAACTGGGCACGCACACACACACACCCCCCTCAGAACTTTAAGATACATGATGAGCTTAAATACAAATTCTTCTTGAAAAATTAGAATTTAGGGCACCTGGGTGGCTCAGTGGGTTAAGCCGCTGCCTTCGGCTCAGGTCATGATCTCAGCGTCCTGGGATCGAATCCCGCATCGGGCTCTCTGCTCATCAGGGAGCCTGCTTCCCTCTCTCTCTCTCTCTGCCTGCCTCTCCATCTACTTGTGATTTCTCTCTGTCAAATAAATAAATAAAATCTTTAAAAGAAAAAAAAAAAGAAAAATTAGAATTTATATTTTTCACAGTATAATATAATTGATTTATACTGTTTTTTTAAAAAATACTTCATGATAGGGGCATCTGGGTGGCTTGGATGCTTGGGCGGCCAACTCTGCTTCAGCTGGGCTGGTGGTCTCGGGGTCCTGGAGTCAAGTTCCGTGTCAGGCTCTGTACTTGGTGAAGGGTCTGCTTGGGAGTCTCTCTCTCCCCCTCTGCCCGTCTCCCTCTGCCCTTCCCCCACTCCAAGCAAGTGCATTCTCTCTCTCTCTCTCTTTCTCTTTCTCCCCCCTCTAAAATAAATGAATCTAAAAAAAAATTCATATTAATTTATCCCTCAAGGTAAAATATGATATATTTATCACTAGTCTTATAAGGGGGAGAGGGGCACCATTCTATGTTATACATAGTATCACAATTATTCCTGACACGGTTTTAGAGTTACCAGCTTCAGGTAGAAGCTGGTTATTACTATCTACTATTACTAGAAATACAGCATCAAGGGAGAACATCTATAGGACCTCTTTCGCAGAACAAATTCATCAGGTAGACAATGAACCACTAACGCTGTTCTTCTGTACACAAGAAGGCTACATTACTAACTTCATTACATTTTTCTTAATACGCCCCTCAACCAGATACAGAAAGAAGCCTGGTACCATACTATGCTTTAGTGCAATTTAGGGGTAGCAAACAGTATTAGAAAGCACAGAAAACATCAAACTTCAGAAAGATCAGAAGAGAGAAAACTGAAATACGGGGGAGGGAGGTGGGATCTTTTCCAAAACATACCCACAGGCACTGGAGCACTAGAGTACCTAGAAAGATCTAGTTTCTGTTCAACAGACACACTATAATACCACCTTGTTAGGAAATAGTCGGGTGCTGAGCAATTAGGTCTCAGAAAGTCCTAAAGCCAGGAATTCTTCCTCAGGTCCTACATTATTAGTGGGAACCTAAGTCACCTGACTCCACAAAAGTCTCTCCCTTCTAATGAAATTATATTCATTCGGTGCTTTCTATGAGCCTTCACTTTACATGAATTAACATTCTTCATTCTCCAAACCTTGAGGAGGTTTTACCAACCATTCAAGTTACCTAGTTAATAACTGGACAGCTGAGCTCTGAATCCATACTTTCAACCAACCTGGCAAGGTCCGTGAGAGAATTAAGCCATAATGTTTCAAAGCAACCATCCATTTAAGAAGTAACTTCTCGGGGCACCTGGATGGCTCAGTGGGTTAAGCCTCTGCCTTCGGCTCAGGTCACGGTCTTGGGATCCTGGGATGGAGCCCCACGTTGGGCTCCCTGCTTAGCGGGGAGCCTCTTTCCCCCTCTCTCTCTGCCTACTTGTGATCTCTTTCTCTGTGTCAAATAAATAAATAAATAAAATCTTTAAAAAAAAAAGTTACTTCTCTGTGCTTCGAGAATGGTACCAGTTATGAACCACTTCTGAGAGAACTGAGAAATAGTCTCTCAAATCACTGTCGGGGGTTTCTACGGTTCCGATGAAGAAGCCTGGTTAGAAAGGCTGAACCACACCACAGATGAGCACTTTTTGAAATGTAAGAACATTGTAGTCAGGGCCAAGAATGAAGCTTTAATGATACTTAGCATGAATCCAACATCCAAATTCATTTAAAATACAAGAGACCTACATGTCTTGGGAGGAACCTGTTTTAACGTGGTAAGCTGAGAGGCTCTGGTCCCGACAGGCAGCTGACGCAGCTCATCACCTCTCCCACTGAGGTACAACCCAAAGTCAGGTGACAACCACCACACAAAGCATGAGGAACCATAAGCCCAGCCTCAGGACACTGAACAAAGTTCTGGGTTAGGTTTAACATAGTCCTCCCATTCCCACGCCCATTTCAGCGAAGGCTTTCTCCCAATGCTCTGATCTATTCAACATGAACAGAGTAAGAGATTATTTAGAAAAATCAAGTAATTCCTAATAATGTCCACAGTCTGCCCTAGGAGTGGATTAAAACTGGGAGGAAAAACCTTCAGTTCTACGGGTCTCAAAGCAAATGGGATGAAAGAAACTAACAGTTTCCACCCTTCACTCCGTAAATTCAGGGGGAAATATACACACACCAGACTTGATGGCTTCTCATCTAAGCCTCAGAATTTCCCTAAGAGGTATAGAATATGATTCCCCTTTTACAGAGCACGAAACTGCAACTCAGGTGAACTTCCCACGATTACACAGACTGTATCAGAGGCAGGCTTTAACCTTCATGCTACTGGACTCAAAACTCTGTTTCTTTCGACCATACCAAAGTGCCTAATTTGAGTCCCTGAGACTTTCAGAAGACAGACTAGTCTGGTTCTGGCTTTGCTCAAGTGTCTATCAACATGCTTCTGAGCAACTTTCAGAGGCAAGTGCGACAATATGGAATCACGGTGGGGTTTGAAAGATGTGAAAGAGTGGGATCCACGGGACTCAAAGCTGACCAAAAATTAAAATTGTAATCAGCAAGCATACATCCTATCCCAACCGTTTTGATGCTTCAATTAGTCCTAATGAAATTTGCAATCCTTCATATCTATGACAGCACTTCTGGGTATTAGGAAGCACTTTCAGCTTTTATGTCTTCTAAATATATATTCTACATCCAGGTAACACATCTGAATCTAATAAAGTACACTTTACTAAAGTTCTATTATTTTCATTTTATATAAATTATGTTTCTATTATATACAATATTTACATACAGTATGTTTACATTTGTACATATAATGTTTAATATATAATATATATCATTCTAATATATTGTTATATATGTAATAAATATAAATATGGTATATATATGGTATATATTTATATATACCATATTTATATGCAGCATATAAATATGATTCCTTGCAATTATTTAGGGTGGGGATGCAGAGGAAACAGAAAAAAGAAAGAAAAAAACAGATTCTGAGCAACTTGTTGATACCAGGTTTTAGATCCCGGTACATATTATAAAAATGGAATTCCAAGGGCCAATCTACTTCACTTGTAGAAAAACCCAGAAAGGGTGGGACCAAATCCAAGGCTTGAAATCCTCAAATCACCCCTCTGTCATGGTCATTTACACCCAGGGACCCAGCTGGCTTTTAGACAACACACAGACAGGTTGTGTCACATCTGATAATTTAAGGAGACGAATGACCTCATCTAATTAACAAACATGGTTTGCTCTGTGATGAGTTACCATTCCCCCATGTTTATTTATTACCGTAGAGTATTAATATAAATTTTAAACAATTACTCACCAGCAGACCTTAACACCATGCATCAATCCCCTGGGAACTGAGCTCCCCATGCGCAATAAAATTTCCCTCATGAAAATTAATCCTGATTTCTACATGTATATTGACAGAAAAATCAGGTGTTTGGAGAGACACCCAAGCATTCTGCATGTCTAATTGAGAGCAGTCTGTCCACCCTCCATTGTGCCTATCCTCCTGAGGCTTCACATGGCCCATTTGTTCATCTCTCCTAACATTTCTGCGAATGTAAATTTAAGTCAATTCTAATATAATGTCAAGACAATGAAGGGTTCGGTATTTTTAAGACGACAAACATCATAAGAATCTTGCACATCCCTTTTCGTGGCAAATGTCAAGATGACGGCCATAAAAATGCCGGTCCTTGGCACTTGAGAACGAGTGGCTTCAATGGTATCCCCAAGTTGTACTACTCATGGGTCATGTTATTAATGCACATTTTCATCTAAAACATCGCTCTCCTCCACGAATCAATTAGATGTGTGCAGTAGTAATTTTATTTAGG
Organism: Mustela erminea; assembly: GCF_009829155.1. Classification (NCBI taxonomy): domain Eukaryota; kingdom Metazoa; phylum Chordata; class Mammalia; order Carnivora; family Mustelidae; genus Mustela; species Mustela erminea. Next base: position 80,202,945 of record NC_045624.1, on the reverse strand, counting down.
TGTTTTATTTCTACCAACAAAAGATGAGAGTCTGTGGCAAGCTGACCTCCATTTATACCGTAAAGGGAAGGGGTGGGCTTAAATGAGTGTAACTAATCATGCTGGATGAGTCAAAAGAAAATTGGTCTTTTTCAGTAGGCTCTTGGCAGATTTTTACCAACTTCTGCGTTGGTTGCTAAAAATGCAACTGGCCTCAATTTTACTCCTCTGTGCTCACCCAATTTGTAGGGTTGTCTGAACTCATTTCTATAAACATCGTGGCCACATTGCTTTATTAACTTTCCAAGAGTCTGTCTCCAAGCTGAAAACTCACATCTGTGTTTGAAAATGAGAGGTTATCAGCAAAGGGACGGCTTTTTAAAAATAGATTCAACTTCCTGGGGCACAGTTCTCAGACAACAGGTGTTGGCTGAAACGTCAAGATAAAACACATCAATTCTTTTGTGGTTCTGCTGTCTTCGTGGTCCCTTTTAGGACACGGGTTGTGTCCTGAACCCTGAGAGGGAACACTTCGCTCTCACTAGTCCTTTCATTTCCGCTTTAGGATTAAAGACTACACAAGGCCTAGGAAGAGATATTTCTCAGGCCTGCTAAGTGTTCCTTTGCCCCTTCATTTCAGGCTTTTCTAATGGCCTGAGTGATATATTAGCCCAAGAATCTAGCTCACTAAACCTCAGTCATCAATTCATGATCTCTGGAAGACAGAAAACTCACCAAGTGATACAAATAATAAAGTCTGCCCGTTAAACAGTCCTGCAAATTTCCCCAAGCATCCTCTCCTCTGAGTCTTATAATGTAACACTGGGGTTCAAGATTAAGTTAATATTATCCTTGTTCTGCAGATGGAGATGTTGAAACTGAGAGTTGGCTCTGCTCCGTTTTACAATGATGCCTCTTTGCCCTCGACCCCACGGCTGGACTATGCAGCCGTCCGCAACCGGAGCAGATGGGAGGGTGGAGGCCAGCACATGGGGAGCTCCGGCCGTAACAGGACAGCCAAGTTCAGCAGGTAGGGGTCGGATTCTGAACCAATCTGCTTGGAATCAAATTTTTAGGCCCTAAGAAAACCCTGAAAAGTTCTTCATATTCTAGAGTTACCTTTCCTCATCTATAAAACAGGGAAGATAATAATACTTCTCTTAGGGGACCAGCTTGAGGGTTCAATGGCTTAGAAAACACACCATGTTAATTCCCAGCACTTGGCATACACCAGCAGCTGCAACTGATCAGAAAGCAAAATTATAATCCCTGGAAGAAGGCTGTTAGTAATTACTCGTGTCTGCACAGGCTGCGGGAAGAGACATCAACATAGACTCAAGTACACTGTGAATACCTACAAGAGAGAAAATAAGAGTAAAGTCGCAAAAGGGAAATAAACAGTCCACTCCTCCTGTCTGACTCTACTCATCTCTTGTTACAAACCACAAGGGTGGTTTTTCCACACTGAGCTGGGACCAGTGAGATCAAAACTGATTCTTAGATCCACTGACATTTGCGATCCAAGCCATTCATTCAGTCATCTCGGACACTCAGGGAACCGCTCTGACGGCAGCTGCGGGTCATTTCCAGATCTTTGGGAGACCTGAAATGCCTTTTAAGGAGCGACCAGGGTCAGGCTTTGCAGGAATATTCGGGGGGGGGGGGGGGGGTGTAATCTTATCAACCTCATTGTTTTGTTTTCTTGACAAAGATCTGTTACAATTCAAATTTCTGCCCTGTGCTGAATATTGGATATGGGGTTGGGTGGGAGCACTTACAGGGTGGGGCAGTAAACTACCCCAATCTGCCAAATAACAAATAAATTGTGTTACTGGCCAAAGAAAGAACTATTTGCTCTTTTTTTTTCTTTTTACTGATATCTTGCAACATCTTCCTACAATAGGTATATGCATATATTAAAATCTGCAAAACTACACAGACCTTCATGGTAATCTGTCCCCCAAAAAAAGGTAAAGAAAAAAGAAAAAGAGAGGAACCAAATGTTGTTGTCCAAAGGGAATACAGTGGTAAAATAGAGTTTTGTTACAATCAAGTCAAGAAAGACTCTAGTTGGTATAACTCAAAATTTGAACATTGCTAATGTATATGTATTACATTTCTGAATCATGTCATTCCTTTTTGAGAATGGAATCTGTAATCTGGAGCATTCCTTCAAAAACATCTCCAGCAAATTAAAAGTGTGTCTATCCTGTTCTCCAACCATCTGCTTTAATTCTCAAGGCTGTTTCATATTTCAGAAGTTACTTTGTAAGACATTGTTCTTCCTCTTGATCCCTTCCTCACCTGCCTCCGTCAGAACATTCTCCCATCAATCACAGCCTCTCTCGGCTCTTTCATCTCTGCCATTTGGCCTTCTCCGTCTGATAAGCCCAAATCTCCCGTCTGGTAACACTTACCTAGTTGTCTCTACAACCTTCCCCACCCTCCACAAGCCTTTTTCTAAGAACGGTCTCCTGCTCTATTCATGGTAATAGCAACTGGCCTGTTGCAATGTAGAGCCTCCCCGGGAGATGGTACCAACGTGTGCAGGAGTGACCCAACAACCCCAGGCAACCAGAGTCCTTTTTACAAACCCCATCTCCCAGTCACAACTGAACGGGCTATAGATGGCGATCCAGCCCATATTCAGAATATCGACATACCTTGTTTAGGAGGCTATGTTTTGGACTAGGACTCTAGTCTCAACCTGGTTCGAAACTTCAGTGGAGAAAATGTAAGCCCTCATAGCCATTCACTAAACACCGGGAAGCAGAGAAAGCCGATTTGCAGGCACAGAGAGGAAGGAAGACTTAGGCAAAGAAAACCAGAGATGGGAATGAGAGATGATCCTGATGGCAGTCCCACCCCCTTCGGCAGTTGTTGGCACATGCTTGACCTTAACTCCCATCAGGGATCGTCCCTCCGGCCACGACCACTAAAAAATATTTCCCCTTTTAAGATAGTCCTATGGGTTTTTACTATGTACAATTCCAAATTGCTTGATAGAACTCTTTATTCTGTAAACAAAAGAATGCCAAATCCCTTAAACTTCCTTTCTGAACAAATTCTCTCGATCTCTCCTCACATTGCAAAGTGCCTTTAAAGTACCTGCACTTGCTGTTATAACGCCACCGGCTACCAACTCCTCAAGGCACTGAAACCACGCTTCCTTCTTCAACAGTCTGCTGGAACTGTTGTCTTATATTATCCAAGTCTTCTCCAAATACCTATTTCTAAACGGCTTAACAGTCATCTACAGAGACCCTGCAAACTCAAGATGTCCATTAGTGAAACTACTAGTACTTCCACCATTCCTCCTGTGTTCTCTAGTCTACCAAGTTCAGTGTAGCCTGGTTTACCTGATAGGGCTCTTAGAATCACCTCTGACTCATCTCTTCCTGATTCCTCAAATCCCATAACCAAGAGCACCTGAAATTTTACTTCTGCCTTATGTTTCCCATCTGCTCTGTTCTCCCCTCACCACTATTCTTTTTTGGACCTTAGGCATCTCTCGCTCTGGGAACGATGCAATGGTTTACTAATGGCTCCCCCTGTCTCCACTTCAATTACGGGCTCTCTTGAATCTATCATCTACATACTGTGATTCAACACGTATTACTTTTCCTTTTTTAATTTTAAAAAACCCTAGGATGAAGGCCAACATTGTTTGAGTATGCAGAGCTGGGCTACCATAAACGTCCACATTGTTGGGAACGCTGCCCATCCCCCACTTCAGGTCTTATAAAATTACAGCCCTGATGCAAACATTTTACAACCCAGACTCAAACCCAGCAACATCTCTTCCCATCTGGAAGCCCTATGCCTAATACAAAATAGATGGTTTTTCTTCAACATGCTATGTGCTTTTCCTTAGTCATGCTCTGACAGATCCCTGGCTCCTTTATAGCAGGTTTGGAGATGTAAATGTCTTCCTTGGGGACTCTCTTCCTCATTTTGGATATTCTGCATGTAGTTCAGTGCACTACATAATTTACACTGAATACCAATACCTGTGTTAATCATTAAATTACATGTGATGTTAAAAATACTCGAATCAGGAGACATTTAGAAAAAAGTGCCAAGTAAAACATAATGTGTACTATGTACTCAGAAGTCCGAAGCCTACCTACCTGCAAGGTATTTCATTCTAATTGTCATCTAATTGAAGAAATTTACTTCTAGAATTTCTTTTTTCATGATCAGCACTTAAGCTTTTAATAAAGTGTTATACTAATATCTCTTATCTAATTAACCATTATCCCAAGGTTTTCTTTAAAAAGAATTATGCTTAATTGCTTCTATATTTGAGATCTTGACAACTGTATGGTCTTTGATTTTTAAGGTGAATGCCCATATTATAAATATTTAGGTTTCTATAAATGAATATGTTCAGGAAACATAATTTCCAGGCTCAGTTGGCAAGTGGTGGGGGGGGGGGGGTTTAAAATTACTAGTAGCCGCTTTAGCATCCTTAATGTAAATTTGCACCACGTGTAAATTGGAAAGCTCCTTTGTCTGCCCCTCGTACCCATGCATCATTTCTCATGGTATTTTCACCACAACAACTCTTGATCGCTTTCCTAAAACAGATTTCCTGAGTGTGCCTAAGCCCATTTATTTTACTGAGCCATTCTTCCTTTAACCCTCAAAATAAGACATCATTAATGTCTAAACGTCCCTTTCTATAGCCTGACAGTAGGCACCTTAGACAGAGAACAATTTTATTAGCTCTTTCTCCTCTTTCCCCTAATTATCTCCCAAAGTAGGTGGGAAAATGTCAAAAGAAACAACTGTCTAGACTGTTTGACAATTTTGGTAGAAGTGTTGATCATGTATTCCAGATTTATCTGTGCATCAAAATCCCTCAACAATTTCCCTATAGAGACAAATGTCCGAGGATAAAGAGAAAGGCCCCTGAAACTGTCAAAGAAGATTCAAACAAGAAGGTCCTGAGGTCTGGTCACAGGTCACTTGGTAGAAAACAAAGCAAAAACTCCCCATTTGATCTGATGTTAGAGACAAATAATAATAAATCATGATTAAGAGTAAATGCATAGCTGTATGAAAGAGAGAGAAGTAGCAATTAATTGTTTGAAGAATACGGGAGTTATTTTTCCGGTTTGCCCAGAGACAACTATAATAAATTTTTAATGACCCAGGAAAAAGAATTTTCAAATTGACAGTAAGATCATGCCCAAATCTGAAGCCTTTAAAATGGGCAACACCATTATTATCCATTGCCATCATTTCTACTTTCAGTTGTTCTTCCATTTATGATACAGAATTTTAAATGTATCCTAATTTTTTTAATCCAGCAGAAGCATATGGTTAAAAAAAAAAAATCAGCAGAAGCAAATGTTAAAATAACATTTAGCCAGAAATATCCCGCATTCATATTCAAAGAGAACTTTAAATATTGCTTCATATGCAACAACCTGATCCTGCATTATTGAAATTAACTGTAAAAGTGTGCCAGTTCGTTGAGGCCACAATATCAATCCTTTCCTTGTTTATGATCTCATTAAAATCTGTATAAATGGCAATTTTAAAGGAGCAATAATACTGAATTACTACAAATTATATAAACCTGTAACAGAAATCTAACAGTTCATATTTTACAAATAAAATTTTTTAAAACTGTTCATATTTATACTTTACTCCTAAAGCATGTCACACCAAATATGTTTAATTCTCACAAATTTCTAAGTATCCCATATCTAAAAGGCCAAAATAAAATCCACTTAGTATGCAAAGGTCTTTTAATATGTGCCCAACATTTAAAAGCAATAGTTTCTTTCCCATACTTATTTTGCTAAAAAGATGGCAAAATCATACTTTGTTACTCATCAGTTATGTTAACAACTCATCTCTATAGGACCTGAGCATTTCAGGCTACTTTTGTATACAGTATCTCATTTGATTCTCTTCACAAATTATTCTGAAACGCTAGTGTTATAAAAATATTTTGAAAGAGATTCAATCACGAAAAACAGATGTGGATTGGCACGAATCTTCAAGCATACATGACTGTTAATAAACTTACCTCACTGACATTTTTCTACCCTAGCAAACCACTTAAAGGTTAAAAGAAATACATGTCTGTGCATGCACTGATAAATAGATACATAAAAAGAAAATACCACCTAATAAATAAAATACTATAATACAAAGTAGGCGAATTATCTATGTATGCAATGTTAATATTTTAGACCCTGAAGGAAAAGGTAACTATATTATTTTTACGAAGTACTACCATTTTTATTTCCATTAACACTGAAGTCAATTGCCTTTTTCTTTCAAATCTGTCAACAATATGACACAATGAGTTTCATCATTTGGGACACACACACACACACACACAATAAATCATGCATAAGCTACACGGTTTACCATCTTGATACAGTTCAAAGTTTACTGGAAAGCAATCCTATGAAAGGCTTGGGGACACTGGGTACTAGACATAAACAACCTATGAAAAGAAAAAGTAGCTGACACTGTGTGACACAGTGTCTGATGCACACAAGAGCCTTAAGTAAATGAGGACGGATATGATAGAACAGAGCTCCTTCCCCACGGTGAACAGCTCACACGCTTTCCTGAAATACTACAACAATACTACTACAAATGATGGAAGGCTAACACTTTAGTAATAACAAAATGTTACTTTTTTAGAAATACTGAAACAAATTCTGACTTTTTCAAACTCTTATCAAGTATGTTTATGCTGGAACTGATTATGTCTATACAAGTAAAAGACTGAAGGAAATCAACAAATCAGATGATTTCCCTAAAATATACTTCACTTTATTTTAACCACTTAAGTATCCAGTTGAAGGTTACCAACAGTGCAAAGACATTTATTAGAAAATAAGATGTACATTAAGAAGAACAGATTACTTTCCTGGAAATCTGTATCCGTATTAAAAAACAGGGAAAAAAACAAAACTTCTGTGTGTGTGTTTTATAGAATGTTATTCCAGAAAACATATCAATTAAATAATACTTTGTTATGGGTACAATTTTTAACTCTTTAAAAATTCCTAAAAGCATTGTTTTTTCTTACATATAGTTATAAACCTAAACGGTAAATGTGAATACCTAATTTGCGTGTGTTATGTATATTTTTGCAAAACCTTACAATGTATACATCCGAGAATGAAAAGCATTTTATTTTTTTTTTAATCAATGTTGGAGAAATAATAGGAAAGTGTCTGTACAGCCAGATTTCTTTGAAGAAGAGGGGTAAAGTTTCTATTTTCAGAATGAACAACTTGCTATAGATTTTAATTTTAGATGCACTTATTAAATTATAATTAAACCAGTAAAAGCCATACTAAAATAATAAACATATGTTTTATTTCCTTTTTACAAGCCATAATAAGCTTAGATTCTTATACCTTTCCAAAATGCTTTTTAGATCACTTCCATTACACTCTGCTTAATGCTCATTCAAATGCCGATCCAAATAGCTACACATATATCCACGTATAAATATTAAGATACCATGTTGCTACTTATCTGAAAAACATACCTACTGTTGCATATTTTAAATATACACCTGTGGAATAATAGATGTCTTATAGTTAAGCTTATGAGAACAAATTGAAGACCTGAGAAAGGGATTTATTAATGTCATTGTTCTTGGGTTCTAATTTATGCTTTTTACCTCATATTTTAGCTTAAGGCACATTTCCTTCTACATGTAGTATGTGAATAGAAATTGTTAAGCCCAATGAAAATAATTATATTACTTCTAACACATGAAAAAGATAACCATTCCAATGTTATGACATAAACTTATTTTCTACAGCCTTTAAATATAAATTTGTCTAATAACAGAAAAAAAATATTTATATCTGAAGTATTTAAACCCCAAAGTACTATTCTTTCATGAAATATATCTATTTCCTGTAGATACCTGTAATTCTTATTAATATATGTATTCTATTACACAGTTTATATTAAAATCCCCATATAACAATGGGCTTTCAGCCAATTATTCTGACTGGTGTTATGATATGACTTAGATAGAAGTTTAACCTTAGTAGTAGTTATAACTACAGTGAATTTTTTTTTTTAAACCTGGATTTGTAAATAGATTCTAAAATAAAGAGCAACAGAGTTAAGTTAACATTACAATACTGGCTAACATACATATTATTCTGAGTTTTAAAACAGAAGTATTTTCATTTATGTGCTAAGAAATTATTTCTAGAACAAGCAAGAACTCCCTATTTGAAAACTCTACCTTAAACTACCAATATAACATGTGCATACTATAACATCAAAATGATGTGATTTCCATTTATATATAAACCAATATGCATTAGGTGGTTGATACCATCTGGCATATTTATGATTCACAGTTTATTGAGACAATCATTTCCAAAAGAAAAGCCTAACCTAGCAAAAGAACTGTATCAAAATTCCTTTCTTGGTTGGGGGAGGGGAACCTTGTAATTTTAGTGTTAGGTCTTAGAACAGTTTAACTACACTTAAACCAGAAGAATATGCTGTATGAGGATATATGCTAAAGCAGGAAAAATTTAAAAAGAAATTTTAAATGACACATTTGTTTTATTATAATAAAACTTAAACCTTTAATATTACTGTAAACACTACTTAAAAAAATTAAAGCTTTGTATTAGTAATTCTAATTCAACATTCACTCCAGTGAGTGCACAATTAATTTTATACTGTGTTGATGGCATGTTCTTCTTCTAAAACTACTGATACTGCTTTTTCTGGGGAAAAATAAAATTGTCAAAAAAAAAAGAATTTATTAATGATTTCCAGAGAAATTTATATAAAGAATGTAATAGTTTGCCTTTAATGATACTATAATCTTTGTACTGAGTTTTTATAAGCTTGAAATTTTTCCCAAGATTTGAGATTTATCACGATAAACGCTCGATACCAATTCTTTTCTTGCAAAAAAAGCAAATGGCACGCCTTGATAAAATTAACACTGCACTTTTTAAAATTTCATAAAGTTTATTCAGAAACCTAACTAGAAGTACAAATGTCAACTATCATTTCTCCTCTCCTCAGAAGATGGTATTTTAACTTTAGAAATAAATGACTGAAGACACACAAGACTTACATAAATAGCGTTAATGTTACCTACAGGAGACTGACTTAGCTCTACAAACTCTTTTATTAAGCTTTCACTCTACAAAACTATTAATGTTTCATATTATTTGAAAATACCTTAAATTCCCACTCTTAAAAAATAAAATTTTATATTCTTTCAAAGGAAAGAAATTGTGGTTTCCCAATTCCTATTTTTCTTCACTATTTATTTTCTTTCTTGTCTCCAGTGAATCTCTGACCATAAACACTAAGCTATTTTAATTTTTAGGAAAGAATTTTTTGTAGATGTCCTCACAATAAGGATCTGTACATTAATATTTTACAATGGCATGTTCAGGAATAAAAGGTTGCATTTTGTTGTATCTTTTAAAAGTCACAGTTTCACCCAGTGAGGGGAATGATGCATTCCCTCCAAATGAAAGAAATACTGATAAATTGTCAGTTAAAAATGACACGTTAAAAATATGTAAACTGCACACACCGCCTCCTTTTTAAAGAGCCACTTCTTTATTTGATACAAATGCAAGCGAGTCCCTTGAGTTCTCGCTCTATAGGCCAAGCTACAAAAAGAATAAAGAATTCAATCAATAAAGGTGTAATTTCCTAATAAGAGTGAATAATTTTGAAGCATCTTTAGAGTAATTCTTAGCCTATATATTTCAAAATATCCACTTGGAACATCCTGCCAATTAAAGAAAGATCTACAGATGGCATTTACCCTTTCGTTTCATCACAAAAAGGATCTGCAATCATTTTTATGGAAGATTATCTAAAAAGGAACATGACCGTAAATCAATGACAAAAAATACTCGACACTCCCCTTCTCCGGGTAAGAATGTGCATCCTTCGGATTCTTGCACTGACACCTAATGTAATAAATACTTTAAGCTGCATCTTAAATAACGCTGCAGGGTTTCAACTGGTAAAGGTTCACTATTAGCATCCACCCAAAACTCCAGTATTGAGCACGCAGCCAACAAAGGACAGCAAATAATTCCCAACAGCAGAAATACCGGGAAGGCTACCTTGGGCTTTGTTTTTGTTATGTAAAATGCATTAAAGTGACTCATCCATTTAAGATCACCTACTCTTAGAAGCTCTAAAGTAGCTTTATGGACCAAAATAAAAGCTTTCCCAAAATGCCCGATAGGCTCTTCATCGCATTTTAAAAAACGTGTATATATTTTTATGAGCTACTGACTTTGCTTCTTTTTTTCCAGCCTAAGAGAAAAGAGAATTATTTTTCATTCCCTTCCTGCCGTGTGACTATACAGTTACCTTTAAAAACTCTATTTTCCAGAACAGCTGCGAATTTTTTAAGTTATTTTAGAAATGTGAAAAGTAAGAAAAAAATTGCAGGCGACTCTGGAAACGTTCATCCCTCCCTCAAAGAATAGGTTCTACTCATTCTAAGAACGGGAACGGTGTGTCTGCCTGCACTTAGATGCTCCAGATGAAGGATGAGGAGGTTGGATGGCGTGGTCCCGGTACCTGCAAGCCCCCGGAGTGGACAGCACTCGAAGCTGCGCCGAGCGAGCACTCCTCGGATGAGACTGTCAAGTGCGCCCAGTAATTTGAGATCTAAATGAGTTTGGGCACTACAGCAATTAGAGAGCATCCCCCAGGCCATGCGCGGGAGAAGTCCATGCTACCCTGGCAAGCGTGAAATCACCTATTTGTAAAACACCCAAGTAAACACAACTTTTTTTTTTCCCCCTGGACTGGGTTTGAGGACAGCGGATATCTGGCTGGAAACTTTTTTCTCCCCAGTACAGCTAAACTCCTTAAGTCTAAAGAATCCTTTCCGAGACAGGCTGAGGCGCCGCGAGTCGTCGGCGGACGTTTCCCGGGACAGCCCGGCCCCACCGCGACGCCCGAGACGCCGGTTCGGCGCGCATTCCGGCGGCAAGCGGCGCGCACCTCCCGCTCGGCCTCTCCAGATCCGAGCCCCGATCGCTCCCCACCCCCACGGGCAGAAAAGCCCCGCGCGTCGGGAACCGTCCCCGCGCCCAGCTCCCGCGGCACCCCTCGGCCCGCACTCCCGGCCCTCCCCGGCCCGCCGACTTACGTGACGGCCGAAGGGAACGGCTCCTCCGACGAGGGGCCGATCAGCCAAGATTGGAAAAGTGTCAGAGTCAAGGCCAGCAGGCAGCCAGCAGCCATCTTCGAGATCGAAGATCAATCCCGCCTCCCTCCCCAGCCGGGGGGAAGGAACGGTGCTGGAAACCGCGGGAGGAGAAGGCGCCCGCTCTGCCCGGACCGCGGACGTCTGGAGAGCTGGCGCGCCCGGGGCCGGGGCGCGGACTGGCTCGGGGGGCGGCAGGGGCGAAACCCGGCGCGAGGGAAGGGGCGGCGGCGGGCGGACCCACTAGCGCGCGTCGGCTGCTCCGCGCCGCGGCTGCCGCGCCTCCGCCGCCATCAAGGGCGACTTTGGAAACAGACCTGGGCGAGTCCGCCGGCGCTCGCGCGCTCTCGCTATCTCAGTGCCTCCCGATTTCCTCCCTGATTTATTCCCCCGATTGCCGGGGGAGCGGGAGGAGGCGGAGGCGGGGGCGGAGGAGGGGTGACGGCGCTGGGGAGGGGGTGGGGGTGGATGCGGGAATGGGGGAATGGCAGGCGGAGAGACTTGTGGCAGGGAGAGGCTCCGTCTGGCTTCTCCGGGCAAGTCAGAGGGAGGTGGCTGGGGGTGGGCAGCAGGAGGGCTGGGCGTCAGAGCAGTCGGGCGGAGACGGGCCCGGAGCAGCCCTCCATACAAGGCAGAAAGGAACTCCCAAAGTCGGCGTCGGCTTGCTCCCGCCGCCCGGCGTGAGGCGGGGGAGCGGACCCAGCCCTGCGGGGCTCCCGGGGGACAGCCAGCCGCCCAGCGGGCATCCACAGGCTGGAGAGCTCCAGCCGAGTACTTGGCTTGCGTCTTCGGGGGTTATTTTTGCACAGGCAGGAACGTTCCCCCAGCCCTTCTCCAAGGCGCAGAATCCACTGCCTGCCTAGGAATCGTGGAGAAGTGATTTGACAACAAATGCAGGAGGGGGTTGTATTTGCATTTTAAAGCACCGCTTTCGACTCTACCAGGTGGCACTATTTATTTGCCCCGGAGTGCCAGAGGCTAGAGCCTCTGGCATGGCAGAATGAGAGTCGTGCCAGCGGCCCCACGCCCAAGTAGGGCTCACCTGGCGAGGACCAAGCCTCAGGGCCCGGGCTGAGGACTGTCAGAGGAGGACCTGACGCTGTAAAAGCTTTCCAGACCTGCCGTTCGGTAGGACGGAGTGGGGAAGGAACGAATTCTCCTTCCCGGGAGGACAGTGCTGCCAAGGGCTTTTTAACATCCTAGTGAGACTACCTCCAAAAGGTTCAAAACGCCCTGCTTTGGCCCCTGGGCTGCCTTGCCTTGACAGGGCTGCTGCAGGAGTGAGTTCCCTTGGTCAGTGTGAAAGAAGAAAAGGGTAGGCAGCAGGAACAGGTGGCAGTTTGCGAAATGGCCTTGAAAGGCAGAGGAGGGATGAAAGGTGGGGGTGGGTGGGGGGTGGATGAGCTAAGGAGCAGCCATATCAGACCAGTTTCACCTCCACCCCTAGGAAAAGCAATGGTGAGGCGAGCTCAGCCCTTCTAAAAAGAGCAGAAGGGTCTTGAATTAGGCCTCTCCCTAGGGCACAGGCCTTCTTCCAGAAGGAAATGGTGTGCCAGTGGTGGAAAGGTTTCCTTGAAAATCTTAAATTCTTAAACTCCCTATGGTAATGTATTGGAGCACTTTTGGCAGGAAGTGAAAAGAATACCATTCCTGATGGGAAAAAATGACCATCCTGCATATGGGTAAAACCTGTAATTATGGGATGGCAGTAAGATTTTTTAATTAGCTCCTTTTTTAGTTTCACCAGGACCTTGTGAAAAGAAAAAGACCCTTATTAATTCAGAATTGATTTTCCAGCTTTCTGAGGGCAGCCTCCCCCAAACAGAGAAGACTCATAGTACTTACTAGCAAAAATGTTAAAGTGTATGTGATTTCATGATTCTTGACCCGGTGATGTTTTCTTCTCCCTTCCTCCTGCTTTTTTGTGCCTTATTTGTTTTCTTTATATGCTCTACATCTCTAGCTTGCACTCTGTTTCTTTCTTCCTATTCTGAGTGGCCTCACAAAAGGCCCCCCACAGAGACTTAACTTGGTTTGTTTTTTGCTAAGCATAAAGAGTGTGGCCACAGGAGCTGGCAAATGAGAAATGAAGTGGATGTAATGGGATTGAGAACTAGAGCTTGGGAAGGATATTTTATGTAACTGAAGATGGCCTTCCAGTCCAAATTTAGATAACCAAATAGTCAAGCCCATCATTTTTTGCTTCAATTTTTAATGATTCAAAAGCAGATTTTCTTTCGCAGCATGGGGATTACGAATAGCAGAATTAGATGCCCATTACTGTCTATGTGATATGTTGGTATCATAATAGCCTCCCTACATAAAAATATTGTATTATATTCTGTCAATTATTTCAGTAATGACTTCAGACTTCCTACTAAGAAAGTACACCATTTCCAATTTATATCTCTAAGAGGAAGAGCTTAAAGAGCAAAAGGAATGTAATAAACTTCGAGAAGGTAAGTCAGCCTTCATTACTTGTTGGCCTTTGAGCCAAATCTCAGTTTCTTTGGGTTCCTCTGATGAAGCACTGTGTTCTCTAATACCCGAAGTTGATGAAGAAAAATACTGCTTCTACAGGTCTTTCTGAAAGTGCTGGTTACCAACTGTAAGCCTAAATCATTGCTTAGTATTCTGTTGCGAGGTTTGCTATTAAATGCTTTATTATCCTAAACCTTTCTAATGAGGATATTCCAAGTGTGGCTTGTATTTCTTATGTATGGTAACTAAAACGGGATCATTTTCATAACATAGCATTACGTGTCTATTGGGTTAGCCATAGCCTTGTACAATGCATTGTTTCAGCTCCGTTAAGTTATTTTGAAAAACTCCATTAAAACCAGATCATATCCCATTAATTGGGATAAAATTTTGCTTATTCACCAAAATTGACTGTTCCAGATAAAATGTTTATGAAACATAAGGATTGATAATAAAACTTGTATTATGGGCCTCCATAAGCAAGAAGTCAGAAATCAATATCTACTATTCATTTAAGAGAAAATAATCTAATAAGGAAGATTAATGAGGATCAGCTGTCTGCATTAATCATTTTTAGAAGAAAGTTTAATCCAAAATATTTAGTTCTAACTTTTACTCACGACGAATTTATGATGTCTTCTAGCTCTCAAGTGTTACTATATGTAAATGTTTAATTTGTTCCTTTATTAGAAATGGACAAAGAACAATATGAACTTAATGCCCATGAAATGTTCCCTCTTACTCCTTTTTGGTTTTAGGTTATACTATGCATATTGGTAGCATAAAATTTAAGTTTTGTTGCATTTTTCTGTGAGCATATTTTTGTATGTATATATAAGCATTTTGTGAAAAAAAATTTTCAGTAAATCAAATCTAATTTCTTCATCATTTTTGCCTTATGAGTAAGAAAATATAACTAAAATGTTTTGTTTTTCTCTTATATACAAACACACACAGAGAGACTCTAGAAAGAAAAAATGGTTCTCCTTGGCAAAAAAAAAAAAGAAAAAAGAAAAAAGTTAAAGGCAATGACTAATTTTCTGGGTTTTGTTTTTTTTGTTGTTGTTGTTTTTTTTTTTTTTTGGTATCCATTAAGAAACTAAAAAAACAATGACAACAGGCCTTATTTATTTACATGCCAGAAGAAAGATAGGACCTATCTCTGAGATGTATAGTGTGAGTCAGAATCAGAAATACTTGTGATCTGAGGCAGTACACTTCTAAGCACACACAGATGTGTGCCAGAGAGAGTCAAAGTTAAAAACAAATGGACAGAAAGCTTCAACTGTCTCTGTCCTTGGGGAATATTTTCAGGAGATGGGAATAAGAAAGAGAAAGCAATTCCCAGGAGAATGGTTAAGGGCACATGTGAAGATTTTTACGTCAGTGTTCACATTCAGTATTTTAATGCAGCACAGAGAGGCCATTATAGAAAGAACCATAGAAAAGACACTACCTTGAGATGAAGAAAGATAGTCAAATATTCCTAAAAACAAGACAAATATTTAGAGGACTCTGTGGTCCATGTAATACAGTTATTGACAAGGCATTAAACTTTTAAGGGAAGAATGGATGCAAAGTAACATTAAACAAATGCTAATGGATAGTAATAAATGAGTACAAAGTAACACTGAACAGGTACCAATTGGAAGCTTATTGTTTGCGCATCAGAATCCTATACTGACAAACTTCTGCTAATTTAAGTGTTAGAAAATATTACCAGTTATATTAAATGCTATCAAATCCTAAACCAAGCAATGCCTTTTATGCTACTGTGTTGTTAAATTTCTGCCAATGGTAGATTTCTTCACTTCTGTCTTTCAACCTTCTCCACTAAGTACAAGCACATCTCAGAAAAAATCAGTACTTACACTATGACTTCCCATTAAAAAGCAACAAAAAACCAACAACTATTGAACTTGAAAATCTAGATTTCATTGTAAGATCCTCCTTCACTCTATAGACTTGGAGTTTTTGTTGTTGTTGTTGTTTTCTTTTTTTTTAACCATAAGTTATAGCTTATAACCATAAGTATAGGGAATCCATTTACTTAGGCCTACACAAAGGGAAGAATTCAGTTATTTATCCAAGCATTCAATAGCAGCAAAAAGACAATGGACGATGGTTCCTAAGAGATAGAGGGTAACACAGGAATGACCAAAACCAACAACCTTTGGCACGCCTTCCAGTTGTTTTGTTTGTTTGTTTGTTTTAATTTTACGGATGCAGCCTCTGATGATAAAGAAAAAGAAATATGGATGATTGGTATTACTCTGATACTAGGTTTCTAATATACTTGAGCACAGTAAACCACCATTGTAACCTAGCATATTTCTATAAGATTGTAGGTATGTTATAGATCAAATTCACTGCCCATACAGATAATACAGAATTCACCTATTCATTGAGTGTTCATAGAAGCACCACAAATGGTGTTGCCCAAATTTCACCCCCCTGCAGTAATGGATAATGGAGAGAAAATAAGAGCGCAGTCATCTTATTTTTATGAGCACAGATTTTAGGTTTATATGATTAAAGTTCCTGCTCTTATTGCAAAGAAGACATACCAGTAAACATAGAGTTACAAACCTACATTAGATAGAGAGATGACAAGTGATCTCTGTTTTACTCACCTATTACAGATGGGAGAAGCAAACTTATAAGTTTGAGATTTGGAAACATTTGAAAATCAAGACAGTACAAATATTTGTATACAGTAATAACATATTCTTCATAAAAAGGCGGGAGGGAGATTCTAAAGGTTTCTAACAATTTGGGGAAGAAAGATAATGTGATGCCTAATCACCTAAAGAATATTGTTGTGTGCTATCTAATGCCCTATTTTTAATGTAATTAATAATAATTTCATATTTTTAAAACTAAGAATAAGTATCTACACAATTCTAAAAATAGCTTGCCTCATCTACAACTGGAAATTTAAACACATTTTCTTTTCCTTATTCACAGTTCCTTCAATTTTACTCTAAGGTGACCCATTCTGTAAGAATATGATCCTGTCAGAATGTCCACAGCCAGCTAAAAGAAGAGTTGATTTCATCAGTTTGCCAAACTGGGTGAAGATAGCCCAAAGTAAAACAGCAAATTGAGTCTTGAGTTTCAACTGAAACAATTATTATCTGGATGTTACTGCAAGTTGTTCTGTTACCCGCAGATCAATCTATTTTTGCCAAGATACCATTCATTTTTGTGGATAGAATTTATAGTGACAGGACACTTGCAGAGTAAATGTCAGTAAATTAAACAAATGCATATAACTCTAAAATATCATCTGGATAACTTCAAAATGTAAATTTTGATTTTTGTAATATCCTAATAACATTTACAAATCCAGCTTCCATTAGTAGGAATTTAACTTCAATCATGTCACTCACAGTGTTCGTAGTCATTATTTATAATAAGAACATGCATGAAAATATTTTGGTTGGGAGAGCTGTGTAGACTTAATCATCGTTGTCTCTTTACTAATACCTGAAATTCCTTATACTCAAGACCTGCTATTTTCAACAGTAGAGTGTTATGAGATTTTCTATGTATTGGATTGATTATGCAATTGTTTTAAACTTCAAATTTGTTCTATTCCTCAAATTATATACAACTTCTCCCTGTGAACAATGACACAGTGCTTATCACAGATGAACTGTCATCATAAACTTACTTACAACACAGAGACAAAACTTCAATTCAAGCCTTAACAAATATCCATGATTCATCAGTGTTCAGGGACAGAACCCAGTTCTGCTGTTTTTTTCCCCTTTTCTTCCCGAAGTTAACTAGCCAACCCCACTCCGCCCCTTCTCCACCCCTTCTTTTGATTTTTTTCTTCCCGGACATACAATAGTTGAGTGACTTTAACACATGACCAAAAAAGGTATTCTTTTTTAGTAAGGAGAAAAGGAAGTAGGAAAATTTTGAAATGCAAAGAGAAATTAGCCAAAAAAAAAAAAAAAAGAAAGAAAGAAAGAAAGAAAAGAAAAAAGAAAAATGTAAATATGAAGGAGGAACAATGTGCAGGAGAAAATGAGTTTTTTCATACAACACAGCTAAACGCAATGCAGAGATACAACAGAAACAGCAAGAAATGTGAAGGCCAAAACCACCTACACAAGAAACCAGTACCATAAATGAGGCAAAAGAGTAGGACAAGTTTACTGCAGTATTCAATCAACCAAAAGGTTTATCACTCAATAAAATATATAATGTTCAATAGCTCCCTACTTACAGAAAATATTGATAACCTTCTAAGGTTCTCTGAAAGTGGGAGAGGTTATATAACGTGAATATTTAACCACTTTTTTAATTTAAAAAAGTGATATGAAAGTGTTATATAAGATACATCTACTATAACATAAGTTTGCAAATTCCCTTTGCATTTGATATCACCACAGGCAGCAATCTGATCAATTTATAATGCTGGATTTTTATAGCACTCTAGGGGAAAACATCATAAGCCTCATCATATAAAATATCAATTTGTATGTAACAAACATTTTTATAGTAAATCACATAAAATTTAATGAACCTACTTTCTTTCCATGTACAACCTTCAGAACCACTTATTTCTTCTAATACCTTTTCCTCAGGAAATAATTCATCAACAATCAGAAGGTGCAAATGGGATTAGGAGGGAAGGGCAAAAGTGACTTAGCTGCTTCAATGACTTGGTTCTCACCTGAAAATGTGTTCACATCCAGAAAATGTTCCAGAACCCTGAAGTGAATGAAGTGTCATATGTCCCAGACTATGTCCATGTCTTACACTAATTTAATTGTTCTTAATGAGAAAACTTGAACTCATTCATCTCTAAGACCTCCATCAAATACTCAAATTCTTGACTTCAGACAGTCTGTTGAGTCGTGAAATCCTTAGAAGCTTTCAGCTTCAGAGAAGTAAGCGCTCATGCAGTGGGGTGGTAGAAATGACACAGACCTACCGAACTACAAAGCCTAGCTCTGTCATTTAGGAGTTCGGAGATGTAGGCCAAATGACATGGTCTTTCTGAGACTCGGTTTTTAAATTTTTAAGTTGAGAATAATCCCGTGAGGATTAAATGACACAGCGTTTTGTTCATTCATTCCATTTTCTCATTAATCTGTAACCACCCCTCTCCCCCTGTCCTCTTCCACCCCCCCACAGTGAGTGATGCTTCCAGACAGCAGATAAAGCATTTAGCCATGCAACCTCAAAAATGTCTCCCTCTGTGCTGACTTAACATTTGATCAGTCTATTGATAACAAATTTTTTTCTATTTTTTTAATTTTTTTTTAAGATTTTTTTAAATTTATTTATTTGACAGACAGAGATCACAAGTAGGCAGAGAGGCAGGGAGAGAAGAAGGGAAGCAGGGTCCCTGCCAAGCAGAGAGCCCAATGCAGGGCTTGATCCCAGGACCCTGGGATCATGACCTGAGCCTAAAGCAGAGGCTTAATCCACTGAGCCACCCAGGTGACCTGATAACAAATTATTTTTAAGAACACTAAACAATAACCTGTAAGGACAATTAACTGGCATGCAGTATACATTTAATGAACCTTATGGTACACACAGCTCTAAGGAAGTACCATCATTTTTCTCACTGTTTTGTCATCTATGTGCACGCTTTGAAATGTACATATTATGTCAGTACACTAATGATGAATAAAGGTAGATTCTATTTGATCTCGTGTATAATAACAAAAAATGAGAATAAATAAGCCCTTTCCAAGGCTCAATTTATGGAGGCAAATTTAACTGGAAAAAATAGTTATTAGAAATATAAGGTGTTTTCTCTAATTTGTTATTTTTTAACAGTTTTATTGATGTAGAAATCACATACCATTCAGTTCACCCATTTAAATTGTATGTTCTAATGGTTTTTAGTATTATAGAAAGATTTTTAGTATTGTTTTTATTTAAGAAGATCAATTATTACATATTTAAACAGGGGCACTGTTTGATGAGGCCTGCAAGTATTAGCTATGTAGACATGTAGACATATAATAAATATTAATTGAATTTAACATTGTTAGACAAATGTTGATGACTTTGATACCTAAATTATACAAATTTCTGATGACTAGGATTTTTTTCAAATATACAACTGTAGCCTATATTCTATACCTAGTTTACTTCAAGCAATTGATCATCATAAAAAGTTATTTCAACTTATATAAAAATTAATAATCATTTGGGCACACTATTATCATATAGATCATATATGATGTACATATATATGTATGTATATAAATGTAGGTGTACATATATGTATATAAATAAAATTATAATTCAAATTGGCCTATGTACCTACTTTATTTGTATCACTTAGGCATATGGTATGGAGTTTATTTTGTGTTGTCATCTTGTACTTATACAATGAGAAGTGTATTTATGATATTGAAGTATGTGAGACTATAAATGACATTTGCATTTATTGGATACATCCACTCTGCTTCTACATTTAATCACTGGCTAGAGCTATTTACTACTTCATGTACTGTTCTTCCATAAACAGCAATACCTCAGTAGGACACCTTCAGAGTACTGATTTTTTTCTCTTTCAGTGGTGATGAGGAAGAAACGTTTTATAGAAATAAAACATCCTCACCTTGCTCAAGTGAATGAGAAGTTTTAAAAAGTGAATATGAAACCAGAAAAATTAGATCAATAAAATCTATAAATGCATTTCATTTTGATAACTTCTATTAGATCTGCAAATAAAGCATCTGTCATTTTAATTCTCAATGAACTCTTAAGACAACTGAATGAATTTATTGCTTTCTCATTGCAGTATTTTTTGAAATTTAAGTAAAAATATCTCTTAAACGCTATAACAGTAATGGTAATCCAAAAATATAGGCAACCTTGAACCTACAAACATGTTCCAAACAATGATTTTTTTATCACTGCTTTGAAACACAGGCTTGCATTTTCTCATGGAAAGAACATGTCGATTTTAGTCAGCGACCTGAACGTGCATTCGAATTTCTGCTTAGCTTCAATTGCTAGGTCTATAATCACCATTTCTACTCATAAAGTCTAACAGATTTCAAATAACTTTTAAATTAATAACCTTGGAATTATCAACTGATTAATGTAGGTTGATGGTTATCACTTATTCTCACTAACAGCATTAAGAGTAATTTATTATATTTCACTAAGAAAAAAAAAGTTTTGCCTTTCACACATGAAGCATCTATGTGTGTGAGTGCACAATGGAAATCTAAAGAACTTACCATATGTTTTGATGCAAACTAGAAATGTAGAGGTATCTTTATTCATTCATTTATATAATTACTATTTCAGTCAGTCATCTGTTCACTTGTTATTAAGAAACTCCCAAGAGCTTAACATTCTGATAAGAATTTTGCTTCATGAATTTATATGTTTCTATTTGCCACCCCAAAAGTGGATGAAAGGTGTGTTTGTCTGTTACATATACATTTTTATATGAGACATCTACTTCTTTTCTCTGATCTTAAGATGTAAGATGCCCTTTGGTATTAAAAAAAAAGTTTTTTTTAATTGTATTTATTTATTTGTGAAAGAGACAGAGAGAGAGAGGAAGAGAGCTCACAAGAGAATGGCAGAGGGAGAAGCAGGCTCCCCAGTGAGCAAGGAACACAATGTGGGGGACTCCACCCCAGGACCCTGGGATCATGACCTGAGCCAAAAGCAGACACTTAACCGACTAAGCCACCCAAGAGTTCCTCCCCACCTCCCCCCACCAAAAAATAGTTTTAAAACTTGGAACTTGTGTGCCAGGTCAAAAACTTTTAGAAACTACACTGCAGGTGGGAACTGTAAAAAGGGACAACTGCTTTGGAAAAGGCTAAACACACAATTACCATATGGCCCGGCAATTCCACTCCTCGGTATTTACCTAAGACAGATGAAGACTTAGCTACACAAAAACTTGTACATTAAATTTCCATAGAAGCAATCTTTGTAATAGCCAAAAAATAAAAAGCCAAATGTCCCAACTAATATATAAATACAATGTGGTATAACCATTCAATGAAGTATTATTTGGCAATAAAATTTAATGAAGTATTGGGGCACCTGGGTGGCTCAGTGGGTTAAAGCGTCTGCCTTTGGCTCAGGTCATGATCTCAGTGTCCTGGGATCAAGCCCCGCATCCGGCTCTCTGCTCATCAGGGAGGCTGCTTCCTTTCCTCTCTCTCTGCCTGCCTCTCTGCCTACTTGTGATCTCTGTCTGTCAAATTAATAATAAATAAAATCTTAAAAAAAAAGAAAATTTAATAAAGTGCTGACCCATGTTACAACATGGGTGAACCTTGAAAACATGCTGGGTGAAAGGAGCCAGTCAGAAAAGACCACCTGGTATATAATTTATTTATATGGTATGTCCAGAGGAAGCAAATCCATAGAGAGAGAAAGTATCTTAGTGATTGTGTAGGACTAGCCTGGATTATTGGGGGTGGGGAGGAGTGGGGAGTGACTGCTCATGAGTAGGGGGTTTCATTTTGGGGTCACGAAATGCCTTAAGTTGTGACAGTTCCACAACTTTGTAAATATGCTAAGAACCTTTTGAATCATACACTTTACATGACCCCATCAACTATATCGAAATTACATCTCTGCCACAGTACTGTCCAGTGCAATTTACTCGACTGCAAATTTTATATATAATACTGTTTTGAATCAAGAACCTGGGCCAGTAGTAGGCATTCTATAAATATATGATGAAAGAAACAAGGCAGGTAGGTAAACAAGCCAAAAGCATTAAATGCAGAAAAATTAATTGAAATTTAGAATTGTGTTTCTTTCAAGTAAACCCAGCCTAACTGAAATCTGTCCTAATTATCTTCCTAAGAGCCAAGAGAAATTCAAGGGAGGGTTGAATCTGTAGACATGAATGTCTGTCCTCCCCACTAAGCAGTTTCAAAGGACATATTCAGCACCAGGGAACTGAGACAGAGGCTGGATCAAGGCCCTGCTGGTAGAAAACCTTAATGATAGGAAAAACCACAGCTCTAACTTTAAGCTACAGTATCATCCATACACATGAGTGGTTCTCAAATTTTGAGCTTGCATCATAAGCACCTGGAAGGCCTGCTAGAACCCAGATGACTGGTCCCAGCCCTGAGTATCTGATTCAGTAGATCCAGGTGGGCTCCAAGAATTTGCATGTCTAACAAGTTTGCAAATGAGATGGATTCTGCTGGCCAGAGGAGTTCTGCTGGTTCTTTCTAAAGTGAATATTCATATGTTGGAGATGATGGGAGGTGGCCTAAGGAAAAGAAGAAGAAGACCTAAAAAGCAATGACACACTGAATACAAATTTTAGAAATCAATAGTTTAGAACAAAGCTTCCAACGCTAGTGGACCATCTTGGTACATGATGAGAATGATGATTCGGTGAGGTGAGTTTTATTATTAGGTGTTATTGTTAACACCAATTCCTGAGTTAAATTCCCAGTCAGATCTCCTGCTGCCTTTCATGTATCCAATTCACTGATACCTGCACTCCCGAAAACAGCTCTAATGACGTGTGAGACCAAGCTGGAGCCAGTACGTCAGTATGAGAGACAGGATGTGTCAAAGACCACATTCTCCCCAAAGCGAGTATCCCACAAGGCCATCTGCCTCCCCCACTTGGTTTCAAACTCCATGATCGAACTTACCATGTTAGGTTAGTTAAGGAATATATTCAGAAGCATAAGCCATCACTGTGAAAGAACCTCTTCCTCAGACACATAAATATGCATCTGTCATGATAAAAAATCAGTTTAGCAAATGAACTAGCTACACCTTGAAAGGAGATTTCCAGACACGATGAGAAGCTATTTTGGTTTTGGTAAAAAACAAAAAACAAAAAAACAACAACAAAAAAAAAACCCAAAACAACAACAACAACAAAACCCACCACCAATAATCAACACAAAGGGATTATTAACAAAGAGTACTTCAAGCACAGTCTTAGGTGTTTCTCAAATATACTTTGTGTGACACTGAAGGATACTTTTATGTATTTTTACTCTCTAATACTAAAGGCTCATATCGGTCACAGATTCCTTTCAGAGAACATAAGCAAAAAAATAAAACTCTTTATAGGTTAAAAAAAAAATGGAAGCTGGTCTCACTGCCTTGGGCAGAAAAGTAATCTAGGTACTATAGTGAAAGTATGGTTATGGAAATAAAAATAATTCAATAGAGAAGGTAGAGAATTGTAATCGGCCTTCATCTTCTTTCAATTACCTGAGTTTTCCAAAGAAATTTGTGTCATCTGGAGACAGATATTTTGTCCTTTCTTTCTTTTTTCGTTTTTAGAGATTTTATTTATTTATTTGACAGACAGAGATCACAAGTAGGCAGAGAGGCAGGCAGAGAGAGAGAGAGGAGGAAGCAGGTTCCCTGCTGAGCAGAGAGCCCAATGCAGGGCTTGATCCCAGGACGCTGGAATCATGACCAGAGCAGGAGGCAGAGGCTTTAATGCACTGAGCCAACCAGCCGCCCCTGTTCTTTATTTCTATTATGTAAGTATGAATAAATAGCATTAGTACAGAGATTAGCATTGGTAAGCACATGGACTGGGTTACAATAGGTTTAGGAGTTTCAATTAGAATTTTGTAAGCATAGTGACTTTTGAAAACCATTTCCAAAGCCATGTGAGTCAAAGTCCTGAAATATTATGGCTAACATAGCAAAAATTTACAAAACTAAATAGGTTAATTCTTGTCATGATACACTCAACATTTGCAGGTATTATTATATATTAAATTTGATTCTATTTATACTCCTTTTACAGAAAACAATAATGGTAGTTAATAGTCACATATTTTTTTCTCTTTACTGCAAAAATTGTTCCAAACTTAAAGTTGAACTGACAAGATTATATTCATATAAACATAATATAATCAGGACCCTTAAAAATAAAAATCGAGGGGGTCACCTGGGTGGCTCAGTGGGTTAAAGCCTCTGTCTTCAGCTCAGGTCATGATCCCAGAGTCCTGGGATCGAGCCCCGCATTAGTCTCTCTGCTCAGTGGGAAGCCTGCTTCTCTTCTTCTCTCTCTGCCTGCCTCTCTGTCTACTTGTGATCTCTGTCAAATAAATAAATAAAATCTTTAAAAAAAAAAATCTTTAAAAAAAATAAAAATCAAGGATTGTGCTAAATTATATCTAACAATGTATTTTATCTTCTTACTTTAAAAGAATATTCAATAGAACATTTTTTGTTATTTTAAGCACTTTTGTTCCTAAATAGTCACAAATTTTAACACTGATCAAAATAGTCACAGAACTAATTATTTATGCACTCATGTTGTGATTTTCATAAATTCTGGGGTTTTGATAGGGGAAAGATGTATCTACTTTAAAGTTAATTTTTTGTTTTATATGATTAAGCCTTTCCTCCCGTCTATATAGGTAATTCTGTATTAGGAAAATTGTGATTTATGTGACAAATAATACCTTACATTTTAAGGACTTAACATGGAAGAAATGTATTTTTTGCTTATTTAGTAATCTAGTGCAGGCTAGATTGCACCAAGCAGATTTCTCTGAGTGGTAACTGAAGGAGAACATTTCTTTCCTTCTCGTGGCTCCTCTGTCTCCTGGAATCTTGAACTCAAAAAAAAGGAAAAAGGGACACTGAATAAGAATATGCACTTTTTGTTTATTTCTTAAGATTTTATCTTTTTATTTTCAAGAAAGCATAAGCAGGGGAAGGTACAGAGGGAGAAGAAGCAGCAGGTTCCCCATTGAGCAGGGAGCACAATTCAGGACTCAATCCCAGGACCCTGAGATCATGACCTGAGCTGAAGGCCTAGGCTTAACCAATGGAGCCACCCAGGTGTCCCAGAAATCTCCACTTTTCGATGGCTGGAAACATATCACTTCTACCCTCATTCTCTTGTGGTAAACTAGCCAAATAGCCCCACCTAGATGCAACCAGAGATTGACAAATTAGGTCCTTGTCTGGACAGCAACTTTCCATAAATACTACAGAAGCTAGAATACAGATTTTGGTAGCAAGTTAATGGTCCCTGGCACGGGCTATCCTCTGACCATCAAGTGTCTGTGCTTCCTTCTTACCACATGTAGAACCTTCTTTCTTCTCAGCTAAATTCCTGTGCCTTCCCTCAATCCAGCCGCATGTCAAGGAATTCTACACAATGCACAATTCTAATTCATTCACATATGGCCCCCTATGACACAGCAACCTCTGAAAAACAATTTTCTGGATCCTCCCTGACCACAAGCGAACAATAAAGAGGTTGGTCAATGCAAAGATTACTATTACAAAAAAAATTCAATTTGCAAAATGAAGAGTGGTATATACACAACAGTTACTGCTCCTCAGCAATGACAAAATCCTGCTGAGTAGACATGGTAAAGAACACATACCCTTCAAGAAGTTCCATGATAAGGCCCTGATTTCTGACCCTAAGATGTTCTTCCTTATCTATTATGTTCAATGGCTGCTGCTTCCAATCTTGTCAATTATGCTCCATGACTATTTCTGAAATGAAAAGTAGGGAGTATACCCAATATGACAGGAAGAACCATATCCCCCCAAAACAGTTTACACTTTCACCCTTAGAACCTGTGAATATGTTATATTATATGGCAGGGGAGAATTAAGCTTGCAGATATAATTAAGGTTGCTGCCTAACCTTAAGACAGAGAGATTAACCTGGATCATCTGGGTGGGTCCAATACAATCAGAAGATTCTTCCTACATCAAGAATGGAGGCAGGAGAGAATGTCAGAACAGCAAGACACACAAAAATTCACCAGTCAGTCTTGGCTTTTAAGATAGAGGAGAATATGAGCTAAGGAATGCTGTGGTCTCTAGATGGTGGAAAAGGGGAAAAAAAATTCTCATGGAAGAAAAAACACAGCCCCAGTTGACATTTTTATTTAAGTCCAGTGCACACTTTGATACTCTGACCTCCAGAACCCTAAGAACATAAGTCTGTGCTGTTTAAAGCCACTGCATTTGTGGTGACTTGTGACACCAGCAGATTTTGAATCACAAGTCCTCTTATAACTTTGAAGGGACAGAGGTCATTTTTTTTTTTGAAGAGTTGTAGCTTTTTCTTTTAGGCCAGGGTCATATTTTGGTTTGGTTGGTTTGGTTTTAACAATAGAATTCTCTAAAAAGGTAGAGGTTCCTGGTCTAATCACTTCCATCAGTACCAAGTGATAATAACCACACTCAAAAGTTCTTTCCTAGACTGAATAAGCAAATCTTGCTTTAGTTCTTGTTTTCCTCTCCTTCCCTCTCTCGGTCTGTTTCTGTCTCTCTAACATCAGTTTCCTTAGTGTTATATGAAATCATAAACATCTTTGGAATAAGAGACTCTTTAACCAACCTCTGCCATAGTGCTGAACTTTCCATCCTGTTCTTACATGAGTCCTTCTCTCTCTTGTAGAATTCCATGAAGTCATCCAAGAAACATCCAACATGCACTACCTCCATTATGGCCAGCCAGTCACCTTCCATTCATCCATCCATCCTTCCTTCCTCCCTCCATTCTCTCCTTCTTTCCTTCCTTCCTTTCCAGAGTTATAGTTCGGTTGGTATGTAGTGTCTTTATAAAGTCCTAATGGTCCAATTTGATGAAATGTTTTGACACTGCAGAATATGAGTCTCCATTTTTCTAGCCTGTAAGATCAACTCCTTTGCTCATCACCTCCTGAGCATTGAACCAAAGCCACATTATAAGGTTTTGTTCTGGTATCACCCAGTTTAAGGAATCAATTTCAGTACCAGTTTAGGAATGTTAACTCTTGTTACAAACAAACCCATATGTTTCAGTAGCTCAACAAAATGGGTATTTCCTTCTTATTCTATAAACAGTAAAATATGGGGATTCACCCAGATATTAGCCAAAAAGTTTCCCTTAGTCTTGTGACACCCCAGTTCCCTAAAACTCACTGTCACCTGCAAAAGGAGACAGGAGAATGAAGGCTTTCTCTTTTTTTAAAGATCTGCTATAAAAGCATCTCACAGAACTCCTGCTCACATTTCAGTGGGGAGAACTAATTACATGGTCCTGTCTAGGAGCAAAGGGGTTGGGAAACAGTCTTTCTTCCAAGCCTGCGCCTGCCAAAGTCAGAGTTATACTATGGGAGGAGGGCTACACATTTGTTAGACAGTCAGCTGTCCGTGCTACTAATACATATTCATCATACTCAAAACAGTATTTTAAAATTTTTCTTATAAAGGTTTTGCTAATAGGACTATGTCCTCAGCCAGGATGGAAAACCACTGCTTTAGCAGTATGATGCCACATCCCAGGAGAAGGAAAAGCAACCCAAACTGGTTATTTGAACCAGGGGAGTGAATAGCTCACCGAGCTACAGGTCAGGAATGCCCCCAAACTTTAAAAGACTCTGAGAAAGAGGAGAGGGAGAGAGATGGAGAAGAAGGGGGGTGGGGAGAAGCAGAGACGGAGTAGGGAGAGAAGAGGGGAGGAGCAGGAGGAAGCAGAGAGTGAAGAAAGGAGAAGAGTGCACAATGGGTCCGATACTTGTGGACCTTAATTTTTTTTTCATAAGCAAATAACATTTCATCACAAAAGGTGAAAAGTGCAATAAATGGAAAATAAAAGATACTCTAAGAAAGTTCAACAGCAAAACTTAATAACAGTTGATGAGTCAGGAAATAGTTTCTCAGAGAAAGACATATAACAAAAGAATGATAGGTAAAAATTGGGTGAAAAACATCCAAAAGAGAGGAAAATCATGTGAAAAAGTTGAGGCATATTTCTTGTTCTGATAGAATGGAGTAGCTGGTAGCAGACCAGACTCTCTCTCTCTCTCTCTCTTTTTAAAGATTTTATTTATTTATTTGACAGACAGATCACAAGGAGGCAGAGAGGCAGGCAGAGAGAGAGGAGGAAGCAAGCTCCCTGTTGAGCAGAGAGCCCTATGTGGGGCTCGATCCCAGGACCCTGGGATCATGACCTGAGCCGAAGGCAGAGGCTTAACCCACTGAGCCACCCAGGTGCCCCCCAGACTTTTTTTGAGAAAAATTGGAAAAGTCACACAAAATGTGAAAAAGCATCAAGGACCTCCTTAATCAATCAAAGTAAAGGAGCCAGAATTCTGGAGAAAGAGAGACTGTAGAAAAGTGAGTGAATGTTCCTTGACAAATGCCTGAGACATGGGACTCTGACTGATATCCCATGGAGGAAAATCAGAAGAGATCAGCAGTCTCATAAGGCTGAAAAAAGAGAGAGAGAGAGAAAGGAGGCCTGGGGGCCAAGATCCTGATGAGAAGAGAGGTTTGGAGAATTACTCCTCTCACATGGTCAGTTTAATAAGCCAAGAAGTAAGCTCTTGAAAAGCATAGCAGAGTTTTCAGTAGTTGCACTGTGCTGGGAAATGGGGACTTGGGGGAGGGAAGAATTAGAGCTCTGGAATTCCAGAAGAAGAGCTCAGATGTTTCTTTAAAATCCGTGGAGGTGGGGTGCCTGGGTCGCTCAGTGGGTTAAGCCTCTGCCTTCGGCTGCTTCCCCCTCTCTCTCTGCCTCTCTGCCTCTCTGCCTATTTGTGATCTCTGTCAAATAAATAAATAAAATCTTTAAAATAAAAAAATAAAATAAAATAAAATCCCTGGAGGGAAGACCCTAAGAAGCAGGACAAATCAAGAAGCAGACAAAACGCTACTAAAACCTCAACTCAGAAAATACTGAATATATTAAGGAGATCAGTCTCAATATATTTTCCTACAAGAAGAAAGAAAAGGGATGCCTGGGTAACTCAGTCAGTTAAGCGTCTGCCTTCAGCTCAGGTCATGATCCCAGGGTCCTGAGATGAGTCCCACATCAGACTCCCTGCTCAGTGGGAGCCAGCTTCTCCCTCTGCCTGCTGCTCCTCATGCCTGTGCTCTCCCTCTTTCTCTCTGACAAATAAATAAACAAAATCTTAAAAAAAAAAAAAAAAGACAAAAGACGAAAGGGAAAGATAACATAATTTGGAATCTCCATGTTTTATTTCATTTTGTTATTATGCCTAATGTCCAGAATTTAATCAGATATTCTAGAGATGCCAAAAGACTGAACCACAGGATCAAACATCTAGAAAACTTTAGAAAATAAAAATAGACTTACAGGGATCCAAAGAATGGAGACAGCAGACAAGGACATTCAAACAACTACAATTAAAGTGTTCAAGGAAAGTGAGCAAAATATGGAGAAATAAATGAAATGAGGGAAAATTTTGTCAGTGAATTGAAAACTATATTAATAAAAGAATATAATGGAAATTTTAGAACTGAAAAATAGCTCTGTTGAATAGCACACTGGACATGCAGAAGCCAGTATGGGGGAATTAGAATACAGATTTATGCGAACTATCCAGACTAAAGAGATAAAGAGGAAAAAAACAGAAAAATACAGAAAATTATATAAAGATTAATGTGGGACAGAGGGTAAAAATCTTATATACAAGTAACTGGAGTCTCTCAAGGAACGGAGGGGGAATAGGGCAGAAGCAGAGAGAATGGTTGAGTATTTCTAAAGCTGATAACAAATGTCAGCTTGGAAATTTAGGAAGCACTGTGAAACTCAAACAGTAATACAAAAAGGACGTCACATGTAAGCATACAATAGTCAAACCACTAAAAATCAGAAGCAATGAGGACATTTTGAAAGCAGTCTGATGGAACAATAGGGCCAGAGGCAGGAGTCTGTCACATTCAAGAAAGAAATTTTAGAAGCCGATGTAGTTGGACTTGAGTTGAACAAACAGACAAAAACATACAAGGAGGAGTGATTCCATAGGAGCCTACAAAGGAAAGAGAGAGTCAAAATTATACGGAATTTTCAAGACCATGTTAACACGTTTAGATTTTAGCCTAGGATTATGAAAAGTCACTGAAGGATATAATTGGGGATGACACGGTTAGGTACGCACAATCAAAAGTTTATCTTTCCATGGGGCACCTGGGAGGCTCAGTGGGTGAAGCCTCTGCCTTCGGCTCAGGTCATGATCCCAGGGTCCTGGGATCGAGCCCTGCATTGGGCTCTCTGCTCAGCAGGGAGCCTGCTCCCCACCCCTCAACGCCCGCCTCTGTGACTACTTGTGATCTCTGTCTGTCAAATAAATAAATAAAATCTTTAAAGAAAAAAAAAAAGTTTATCTTTCCAAATCTGAGGAGACCGGATGGAGGGAGGGGATGATAAATAGGGGAGATCAAGAATCTGATTACCAAAACTAGGAACAAAAGGTATTAAAAGAAGACGAGGCATATTTGGAACAACTGAGGCATACGTTAAGAGAACTACTACCAGCGAGGATTACTTGATCTTGGGTCTCTAAGCACTGAGTGAGATCTTCTACAAATGCCTCCAACCAGGGATACTGGCAAGGCTGAAAGTACTGGACAGAGTCCAATGGTCAACAATCAAATCTCGGGCTTCTTGAAGGCAGCCAGATGATGTCCTGAGGACTGCGATTTGGCTCATTGGCCCTGAAAAGGTATTTTATCCATTATTTTGGTTTAACCCATATGATTTTTAGAGCTGTTGAGCCTACGTATAGTCATAATGGGTATAAAAATTTACTTGGGTTAGTGGAAGTTCAGGAAACTAAAAACTGCTAAGCACTTACTAGCATCGGACACTATGTTTTACATATATCAGCTCACTGAATTTTCACAACTACCGTGTGAAGGAGGTCTAACTCCCCTGATACAATCTGAAGCTAAATTTAAAGGATTTGTTGAGAGTGAAAACAAGATTATGAAACTTTTTTAGGAAGGCACACTGCCAGGCTTCACTGACTCTGAAGACTGTGCTGTTCCTGCTGTATCTTGATCTGGAAAACTCTTTGGATTTCCTCACATTCTCCTCACACTTACAGTAAGGACTGAGGTGGAGGGTGGATTTAGGTTCCAGAGAAAGTTGGGCTGGGAAGGATGTAATCACTGCTGTCTCAGGTTGTGGAACCACAGGGTTGGGGAATAAAGGGAAGGTGATTCACTTCTGATGATTATTCTGAGCCTTTTTCCCCCAGCTTGATGAGTCATATGTAATTTTGCTTTATGACGACTCTTCTACTAACTACAATGATAAAATATTAATAAGCATATATCATTTCACAGCGTAAGGTCATCACAATGATGTCAGAAATTAAGGGATGGTTATAACATACACTAACATTTTGGGAAAATATATAGAATCTTACCATTTTCCCTTGTTTGTAACAATTTATGATGGTTTCTGGGTATAAAACTCCACACTGGCACTGCCCTCAGTGGGTTTTCATTTAAGACTAGGCTGAAAATATGGAATATACTTTCCAATTTTATTCTTTAAGATTATGTACTAGATGAAAAATCCTATGCATTATATAAGACTTACTGTTTCTCTAAGAAGAGGATGAAGGATTGAAAGATACACTAATGCCTGAAAATGCATTTAATAAAAGTGACCTAATGCCCCTGCTACAGATTCCAAACTCAGTATCTCATGCAGGATGACCAGTCTGGAGAAGAGGAAGGCAACTGCAGAATTTCTTAAAAGGTAAAGGTAGAAACTCAGATTTTAATTCTGTAGCTCCTGAAAACAGTTTGCCTGATTTTCGTGAGACGAAGCACAATTCCGACAAATGACCTGGTTGTATTCTAGAAAAGACTGAGGGAAGTTCATGGAGGCTTCGCCAGAGAGGCTGACGTACTCCTTATCTGGATGCCATGATTCTTGAGCCACAAGAAACCAGCCTGACGGTAAGGGATTCATATCCTTGTTCCACCACTTACCAAATATGTGGTTTTTCAAGTTTACTGGGATTTATTATTTCCTTTGGTTTAATAATGTGAAAAATGAAAACAGCCATAGAACGTCTTCCATGAAGTTATTGTAATTGTCAGATACGTGACTATATAAACCAAGAATACTGCTGGAAAATACTACATAAACATTAGATACTACATCATCATTATGATTATTTCAATCCTATTGTTAATGTATCATCATAACCAACATTTCTCTGTTCTTTGCAACTTTCCCTTTGGGGTTTCCATTTTGCTCAGAGAGACTGGTCCACTATTTTATCCTCTTTCTTCGTCATTACATTTCCCCCTTTATTTTTCATGTTTTTCTTTCTCCCTCCCTCCTGTCTTTTCCTTTGTAATTCCATGTTTTAAATTTTTTTACGTTTACTATTGATATACACAAAATATTCATAACAAATTATAAGTTTTAGTGGAACAATAACTTCACTTTATATAAAATATAATTAATGCATTAAACGCTCCTATACTGACCACTCAGGTTAGAAAATAGAGCATTTCCAGGATACCTTGAAGTCCTTGCTTGCTCTGCCCTGCTTCCATCACTCCCCACCTTTTGTTCACCAGGAATTCACTAGAATCTTGAACTTTGTTTGTCACGACTTTATGTATAAACATTTTTATCTCCTATGTCCGTATTTCTCATCAATGTGTTGCTTGATGTTGCATATATCATGATTTTAAATAAGTGGGATTTTACTCATGTATTCCTTCATGTCGTGTTTTTCTTCTCAACCTCAAGACTCTAAAGTATGCTAATATTCATTTTAAGTACAGATCATTCATTTTTCTTGCTGCCTAACATTCCATTGTATAAATTTGCAACAATTATTTGAGCCATTTTATTATTGATAGACCTTTGTGTACTTCCTAATTCTCTGCTACCACCAATAGAGTTCCTGTGAACACTTTTGTACCTACTTCTTGGTTTGCATGTTTGAGAATTTCTTTAGGACAAGACTCTAAGACTGAGTTCTTGGGTAGTGGGTATGCACCATTTTACTACATAAAGCTAAATTGTTTTTCACAGTAACTACCATCAATGTATAAGAATATAGGTTAATCCAGAGCCTCATTTAACACCTGACAATATCTCTTTTTTTTCCTCCCTGCTACAGCAAAAATTTAAAAGGAGATTGAATTCAGAATATAAGAGTTTCTAGCATTTTGTGGGGCCAAAAGACCTGCTTCATTTTATCATAGTTAATGAACAATTTCACCTTTGAAACTTCCAATATTTTTCCAAATTTGGCAGATGAGAATATTGGTAAGAGTAATTTATAGAAAGTTAAATTTTTCAGTAACATAATTGGCCCTCCCATGTTCAAGCACATTTAAAAAAAAGAATATAACTCAGTTGGCTGTAATGGCTGACAGTTTAAAACATATCATTGCTATATGAACATGTTGACAAGCTGGAGGAGATTCTCTACAGAAAGGTTAGAGATCAAGGATACAGAGATTAAATTCCTCTACCTTGTGCTTTTGGAAATGGCATTGAGTCATGCCAGCCAAGCTCAGTGTGGAGGCTGACTTATCTTAAGAAATATGCATTCTCTGGCTCTGCAATTCCAATGACAATAGCTAAAAAAAAAAAAAAAAAAAAATCAGATGAAATAATTTGCTATTATTAAATATTTAAACTATACAGTATGCATGTTTCTAATAATTAAATGCATAATGAAAAACAAATATATTTATCTATATTTAATATCCCTTTTAATAGAAATTCCTGTGGTTTCCAATATTAGAAGTATAAAGTTGGGTCCCACAAGCACAATTTTGAGAAGGGCTCTTTTGGTCTTTGAGAATTGCAATATAAAAGATTTCCAATGGAGAGAGTTAAGGTAAGTGTATGTGCACGTGTATAAATACATGGTGGGGGGCTTAGGGGGTTGACAAAGACTGCTTGGGAAGCAAGAAGTCTTGCAAAAATTATCAGGCCTATAAAAATTCCATTCTGGCTGCCAAATTTGCATTAGTCCCGCCCACAGTTTGAAATGTCACCCCACCCTCTCTTTGCCATCTGCACCACCACCTACTGATTCCTATGTCTCTAGTCTTAGGGAACAGAAGCATCTGCCTATGACAGGCACATTCAGAATTGCCCCCCAAACACAGATTCAAATGAAAAATTGAAAGTATATATTAAAGTCAGGATGTACATTTTAGAGTCAGAACTTTACCATCATAAGGTTCTCAAGCTGGTTTCTTTCTCCCCGATTTTTCCTATGTTATAAGACAATGAAGAGAGCATTTTTACAGTGTTTTTAAGATCACTTGGATTAGTAACATACAACCTGTATAAACTTCTTTGCTTGCTGCTACTTAAGTGATACTGCTATTTTTTCCACTGATTATTTGCCACTTATTAATTTATTCATTCAAGATACAGTTCTGAGTCATACAAGGATCTAAGGAAATATCAACAAAATATATTTCTCTACGTTTGAAGACTATGATCTAGGGTAGTGTTATCTAGTAGAAATCTAATGTATGGCACATATGAAAAGTTTTAATTTTCTAGTGGTCAGGTTAGAAGAATTAACAAAAAAGGGAATTTTAATAATTTTTAGCTCGGTATGTCCAAGATGCTATCATTTCAATATGTAATCCATATACAAAATTTTATTGTAATACTTTATATTATGTTTTTTTGGGTTCATTTTCAAAATCTGGTGCAGACTTCATATTGACAGCACAACTCAATGGGGACTAGCCCCATCTCAAGTGTTCATGAATCCCCTGTGGTTAGTGGCTCCGGTACTGGATAGCAGAGTTCTAGCAGAGAAAAGGCATTCACTTATCATTCCAGACTGCGGAAAACAGCAAATAAATAAATACAATGCAATCAAGGGGTAATGAGGGTAAGATGGGGGTATTTAGGGAAACCAGCAAATCTTAAGAAACTGGGATAGTTTTCCAGAAGAATTTCAGGCCAAGGACTGATGATGAACAGGAATTATACTTGCAAAACAGAGAAGCACAAGGAGAGAGGGAGACAGTTTTCCAGGCCAAGTGAATACCATGTGACAAGTTGAGACTCTGAAATAAGTCCACTAAAGGGAAGCATATGCAAAAGATAACGGTAGCTGAGTTTATATAATGGATGAACGTTCAAGTTGCAATGGGAGTATGTAGAACAGAATAATTCTGGGTTCAGGAAAGAAGGCAAGAGTGTAGCCAGGACTTGAAGAATGGATAGTTGTTTTAAAAATGGAGGAGGAGGAGAAGGATTGGGAAGGAGAGACAGCTTCCGAGGCAGAGTGTAAAGCTTAAAGCTATGAAAACAGTATGAGCACACGTGAGCTTTGGCATAGTTCCTTTAGGCCAGAAATTAGGGTGTTAGTGTTAGTGGCAGGAAACGAATCAAAAGTGCAGCAATGGGCCCAGGTCATGAAGGGTCTTGTTGGCATTATAGGTAAGAGCTTTATGCCAGAGATGATGAGGTATGACTGAAGTGCAAGCCAATGCCTTGCTCAGGATCAGGCTGGCACGGTAGAGCCGTCCCCCTGCCATGGAAAGGCACTATCAGAGGGCAGGAAGACTGCAGACGGAAGTGCTGTGGAGGCGGGCCTGGGGGGGTCGACAACATCTCCAACTGCCTTATTTCTATTATCCTGGAAATTTCTTTATGTAGTTACACTGAAATTCTTATTTGACTCTTGCCTGGTCATTTTGCCAAGTGGTAATCACGAAATTATAGAGTTGTTTTTGTGTGTTAGTCTGTTTAGGCTGCCATAACAAAATACCACAGACCATAAGAAAATACCATAGGGGCTTAAGCAAAATATCATAGCCTGGGGGGCTTAAGCAACAGAAATTTACTTTATTATAATTCCTGAGGCTGAAAAATCTAGGAATAGGGAGCCAGCGTGTTAGCCTTCTGGTAAGACCTCTCCTCCCAGCTAATAGATGGCCACCTTCTCCCTGTGTCCCCACATGGAGGACAGAGAGAGCTGGCACCTGCCTCTTCATATCAAGACACCAGTCCTATCAGATTAGGGCTCTACTGTCATAAATTCATTTAACCTTAATCACCTCCTTAAAGATTCTATTTCCAGTTGAGCCACACGGAGGGTTAAGTCTTCAACAATGAATTTGGGTCGACAGAAGTCAGTCCATAGCACAGCCTAATCAAATCAAGACACTTAGCCCCCGGGGCGCCTGGGTGGCTCAGTGGGTTAAGCCTCGGCCTTCCGCTCAGGTCATGATCTCAGGGTCCTGGGATCGAGTTCCGCATCTCGCTCTCTGCTCGGCAGTGAGCCTGCTTCCCCCTCTCTCTGCCTGCCTCTCTGCCTACTTGTGATCTCTCTCTCTCTCTCTGTCAAATAAATTAAAAGAAAAAAAAAAAAAAAGACACTTAACCCCAATCTCTAGGTCTAGACCACTTTGGTTCCTGGAAACCATCTTGCTCCCTGGCAGAGGTAATATTGGAAAAGACTAAAAACTGAGCACAGCAGCTTAAAACCAGCCTCAAATCTGTTCTTTTTCCGCACAAACCCATAAACTCAGCTATCATATTCTAATCACCAGAGTCCTACAGACCAAGAAAAGGCTTGCTTCTGGATACCGTATTTTTGCCTTGGCAACTTAGAACTTCTAGAACTTCTGCTTTCTCACTTTGCCTTTCTTCATTTTACAATTGTAGTATAAGCCTGCCTTTTGATAATGGACTCCAGTATCCTACAAGCTGGATATATGGCAACTTCTCATCATATCTGCAATCCATTTCTTGTATCTAATTGACATGTGGGTTCTGATTGGGTCCTAAGAAATCATATGTATTCTTCAAGGTCTACCTTAAATACCACCTACTTAATAAAGATTTTTAAAATTTCATCCATTGGAAATGACTCCTCTTTCATTTGAACTCTGTTTTGATTTACTAGTATATTTTATTTTTTTAGAAGATTGTGTGTGTGTATATATATATACACACACATATATATATACATATATATATGTGTATGTATTTGACAGACAGAGAAAGTACAAGCAGAGGGAGCAGCAGACAAAGGGAGAGGGGGAAGCAGGCTCCCCACTGTGCAGGGAGCCCAACGTGGACCTTAATCCTAGGACTCTGGGATCATGACCTGAGCTGAAGGCAGATGCTTAACTGACTGAGCCACCCAGGTACCCCTATTTACTGGTGTATTTTAAATAATATACTTAAAGAAAGAAAACTTATATTTTCTTTAACAGGATTTACAACTTAGAATCAACATACTACAGTGTGATTAGAAGTGGAAAGAACAGTGAAGAAAATGTTGTGGCATTAGAACAGTAAAGGTCTATGTTTACCCTCCTTCGATAGTGGTCATAAAGTTTGCTGATGTATGAACATTTGATCAGAGACCTGAATGAAGAAAAGGAGCAAATTGTCGGACCACTGAGGGGGAATGATTCCACAGGACATGTGCAAGGGCTGCTTGTCTTGGCAGAGGGCTAATCAGGAGGCCAGGAAGGCTGCAGAAGACCAGCAGGAATGAGTGAATGCATCACAAACATAGCTAGGGGCCAGATGAAGCAGAACCCCCCAGGCCACAGTCAGAGATGCGGATACTATTGTTAGTGCTGTGTAAAACCATTTGTAGGATTGAAGCAGCAGAGAGATGTACTCTGACTTTTATCTTAAAAGGATTGTACTAACAGGTGTGCATGTGCAAAAGAGACTTACTGTTGGCAAAATTACAAGGGTGAGCAGTACAGAAACTATCACAAATGTCCATGCAAGAAGTGACAGTGGCTCAGATCAAAGAGACAGTAGCAGAGAGGGATGGAAAGTCACCAGAGTTTGATTGTGTTGTCAACTCAGATGTGGTCAAAGCTACAGAAGGATTTGCAATTGAGTATTAGTTTCAGAGTGAGGTCAAGACTGAGGTTCAAGATTTTAAACTCAACAATTGGGTAATCTCTTATCGAGATTGAAAAGGCAGGAGGAGCAGATTTGGGGTAAGAAACATAAGATTTCTGTTTTAAGTATGCTAATTTTGAGGGAGTATGCTAATTTTAAGATTGTAATTTCTCATGCAAGTGGAACTGCTGAGCAGGCAAATGGGTACGTTCATCAGAATTCAAAGGTGAAATGTGCCTGGGTGGTCCTGACTCTTGGTTTCAGCTTGGGTTAGGATTTCGGGGTCCTGAGATGGAGCCCCACCTTGGCTCTGTGCTCAGCGGGCAGTCTGCTTGGATTCTCTCCTTCTCCTTCTGCCCCCCCATAGGTAAATAAATAAATCTTAAAAAGAAAAACAACGAATTCAAAGGTGAGGTTTGGACTAGAGATGTACATTTGTGACAGACTTATACACTGCCCCTCGGTCCTTACTGGCTTCCCAGGTTTTGTGGTTGCTCATGTCATTTCCCTATTGAACTGGGCTCTGACCCTTTGAGATCCTACTGACACTCCCTGAAGCTCTTCATTCCAGGCATTTGTACTTTCGGGTGAAAGACTTCTGAGTCTCTATTGTCCCACCAGTCTTCATTGCCCCGGTGCTCCCCCATCTAGACATCTCTTGCCTTCGGGGCTAGGGATGGATCACAAAGAATTTTCCATGTTTCAACCTTTTTCATGATCTCTCCAGGAAAGTGAGCTACTAACTTCAAATATTTTTAGTTTCCTCGGATACAGACTTAATACTACAGTGTTCTTCAAACTCACACATCTCACGGGGAAGGGAAAGATATTTTCCCCTTTCCTTACACTTTCTCCCTTCTCTCTACTCTAGAAATGTCTCTAACCACCTCTTTCCCCAAGTACCAAGACTCATTTGATGTCTTTCTACCCTACTGCAGATGTACCTGAGCACTCCAGTTAGGAGGGCTGACATAGTAAGATGCTGATACAAGTCTAAAGAATTAAGAAAATCCTTTTTTTTTTTTTCAAAATCACCTGGAGTTTAGAAAACTGTTTTGCAAGACACTCCCCAAAATCCAACTTTTATTCTCCAAAGCTAAAGAGCTATTTCTTTTTCTTTGACAGCTTTAATTCTGCCCCATTATATATGTGCACAGTAGCTGATTGGTGGACGATTACATAGTATAGACACATGAGAGAGAAGAGCACGTTGACATATTTCAAAGGATTATTATACCTATTACATGGGTGAAGGTGTGTGACCATTTCTTTATTCCTTTCAATATATTATGAGCTCCACCGGACATTGGTTTTGTTTCACTAATTTATTCACTAATTTAAAAGTATCTGCTGAATACCTATTATGGTCAAGGCAGTATCCCGGTGCTAAATAAATAGGGATGGCCTCATTGTGGAAAGTGCTAGGAAAACAAAAACAAAAAAACAGGATAATTGCATATCAAATGTAGCAGTGCAGATGCTTCCTATCTGAAGTGACAGGAAAAAATAATTGGGGAAGGGCAAGGATTTTCTCACATAACATGAAGGCGGAGCTAGAAAAGTTCCTGGATGATTGATTAAAGAGCTCAGCTATCTCACCATTTAAAGAAATTCTCCCCTCTTTGATATTTTTCTAATCTTGGCCAGTCCTTTTTGCCTGGATATCCTCAGGAACTCCAAATTAGCTGACAGTCTCAGATGTCAGATATCCTGGGGTAGTAAAAGGAGCATTCTTTTTAAGAGATACATTTTTCTAGAACTGCCATGCTTGCTGCCTACCCAAAGCATCCTCTGAATGGTATGACAGGTTTATGCCTAAATTGATCAACTAGGAATCACCTGAGATGACCATTCTTGCCTTAAAATAACCAAAAGTCAGGCCTCAGGGCTGAGAGAGGTCTGGTCTCCCTTGAAACCTCTGCGCTTCTAGGAGATGTGAATAAAATCAAAGCTCTGTTATCCAAAAAAAAGAAAAAGGCTGTAGAATAAGCAGCTCGAAGTGTCTGCTGCAGTGAGTGACTGGTTTAGAAGGAGTGGGAGCTCTGAGAAATCTCTTCGAGATAAAATTGAACTCAGATGTGACTGTGACAAAGACACAACCATGCAGAAATCTGGGGGCAGAGCATTCCAGGCAAATTGAAGAGCAAGTGAAAGACACCCAGGATGGGGGGAGGTTTGACATGTCTGAGGCACATGAAACAGGCAGCAGGAGTGAGGTTCAGAGAACACCTGGGAGAGGGGCATGAGGCAGGGCCAGCAAGGGAAGCTGCGGGGTCTTGGAGGCCCCTGTAAGGTGGTTTCGTTTCTACTCCGAAGTGAAAGTTTTTGTAAGAGTTTAAGCCTGGGAGCATTTTAAGTCATCTTACTATGGTCATTCTGGCTACCATATAAGAAGGATCTACACTGAGGAGTGAAAGCCTTTAAGCAGCTAATGTAATCCAAGAAATGGTAAGAGCTAGGACAATCATCGTGTGCTAGGATAGAGAGAACGAGTCAGATGTCAGGTTTATGCAGGAAAGATGCTGACATGACCCATGAATGGACTGCTTGTCAAGAATATGGAAAAGAGAGAAATCAAGCACAGCTTTGGAGCTTGAGGCCTGAGCAAATGAGTTGATATGGGAGGAGGGGGCGCGGCTCTCAAGGAAAAACCGACCTTGTTGGGCTATGGGAAATCCAGAGTTGTTCTTTGTACGTGTTGAGTTGAATAGGCCAATTCCATGTTGAGAGAAATAGCAATTGAGAGTCATATATATGAGCCTGGATATCTGGATGGAGTTTCCAGCTGGAGACATAATTTGGGTAATTAGAATATGGATTTGATTTTAATTTTGGGCTCTGGAGATCATCTAGGAAAAAGTTTGACGGAGAAGAGGTATGAAAGTTTATCCAAGGGCCACTAAAATGTACAGTTTTGTGTTATGAGCAAAGGTTAGCAAAGTAGCCTGGAGAGGAGCTATATGAATATGGGAAGTGTGGCATCTCAAAAATCACTGAAGGAAGTCCTTCAGGACTGAGAAGCAGTCAACTTTGTCAGTGCTGCAGAGTGGTGGAGAGAAGGCCGCAGGACTGACCAATAACTTCAGCAAAATGGAGACTGCTGATCACCTTGATAATAGCCTTTAACATAGTCAGTTCTAAATAAAGAACCAATGGGTAGGATACTAAATCAGTGTATAGAAGTTTGTTGCATTTCTATAGACTAATAATGAAGCAGCAGAAAGTGAAATTAAAAGAACAGTCATTTACAATTGCACCAGAACAAATAAAATATCTGGGAATAAACTTAACCAAAGAAATGAAGGACTTGTACTCTGAAAACTATAAAACATGGTTGAAAGAAATTCAAGACAATGCAAAGAAGAGGAAAGACATTCTATGTTCACAGGTTGGAAGAACAAATATTATTAACATGTCTATACTCCTCAAAGCAACCTACAGATTTAATGCAATTCTTACCAAATTACCAACAGGATTTTTCACAGAACTAAAACAAACAATCCCCAAATTACCAAAGCAATCTTGAAAAAGAAAAACAAAACTGGGGGCACCCAGGTGGCTCAGTTGGTTAAGCAGCTGCGTTCAGCTCGGGTCATGATTCCAGGGTCCTGGGATCGAGCCCCACATCAGGCTCCCTACTCAGCAGAGAGCCTACTTCTCTCTCTCCCCCTCTCCCTGTCGCTCTGCTTACTTGTGCTCTCTAACTCTCTGTCAAATAAATAAAATATTAAAAAAAAAAAAAAAGAAAAGAAAAACAAAACTGAAGTATCACAATTCCAGATTTCAACTTACATTACAAAGCGGAAGTAATTAAAACAGTATGGTATTGGCATAAATCAGGACACATAGATCAATGGAACAGAACAGAAAACCCAGAAATAAACCCACAATTATATGGCCAATTAATCTTCCACAAAGGAGAAATGAATATGAAATAGGAAAATAACAGTGCCTTTAACAATTGGTGTTGGTAATATTGGACAGCCATGGGCAAAAGAATGAAGCTGGACCAATTTTTACACCATACACAAATAAACTCAAAATGGACTGAAGACCTAAATGTGAGACTTGAAACCATACAAATGCTTGGAGAGAGCACAGGCAGTAACTTCTCTGACATTGGCAGCAACAACATTTTTAGATAGGTCTCCTGGGGCAAAGGAAATCAAAGCAAAACTAAACTACTGCGACTACACCAAAATAAAAAGCTTCTGCTCAGCAAAGAATACAAAGCAACAAAACTAAAAGGCAACCTACTGAATAGGAGAAGATTTTTGCAAATGACATAGCTAAGAAAGGGTTAGTATAAATAAATAAATAAATAAATAAATAAATAAATAAATAAATAAATAAATATAAAATAAATAAAGAACTGATATACCTTAACACCACAAAAATAAATAATCCAATGAAAAAATGGGCAGATGGGGCACCTGGGTGGCTCAGTGGGTTAAGCCTCTACCTTCAGCTCAGGTCATGATCCCGGGGTCCTGGGATAGAGCCCCGCATCAGGCTCTCTGCTCAGCAGGGAGCCTGCTTCCCTTCCTCTCTCTGCCTTCCTCTCTCTCTGCCTGTCTCTCGGCCTACTTGTGATCTTCCCTGTCAAATAAATAAATAAAATTAAAAAAAAAAAAAGAAAAAAATAAGCAGAAGACATGAATAGACATTTTCCCAAAGATATCCAGATGGCCAACAGATATGTGAAAATATAATCAACATCACTCCTCATCAGGGAAATGCAAATCAAAACCACAATGAAATATCACCTCACACCTGTCAGAATGGCTAAAACCCCAAACACAAGACACAAGTGTTAGTGAGGATGTGGAGAATAAGGAACCTTTGTGCGCTGTTAGTGGGAATTCAAAGTGTTGTAGCCACTCTGGAAAACAGTATGGAGAGTCCTCAAAAAAAAAAAAAAAAAAAAACCCACCAAAAAAAAAGAGCTATTATATGATTCAGTAATCACACTACTAGGTTTTTACTCCCAAAATACAAAAACACTAATTCAAAGGGATATATGCACCCTTCTGTTTATTGCAGCATTATTTACAATGGCCAAGACTTGTAATAGCCAGTGTCCATCAAAAGATGAATAAAGAAGAAGTGGTATGTATAAACAATGGAATATTATTCAGCCATAAAAAAGAATGAAATCTTGCCATTTGGAATCACATAGAGAGAGGTAGAGCATAATGCTGAGCAAATTAAGTCCATCAGGGAAACACAAAAACCATACGATCTCACTCATATGTGGAATTTAAGAAGGGAAACAAATGAACAAAGGCAGAAGAAAAGAGAGAGAGAGACAAACCAAGAAACATACTGCTTAAGTATAAA
Source organism: Mustela erminea (assembly GCF_009829155.1). NCBI lineage: Eukaryota > Metazoa > Chordata > Mammalia > Carnivora > Mustelidae > Mustela > Mustela erminea. The sequence goes on along the minus strand of NC_045624.1, from coordinate 80,159,305 downwards.
GAACAAACCGATGGTGACCAGGAGAGGTGGGTGGAGGATGGGGAAAAAAGTGATGGAGACCAAAGAGTATGCTTATTATGATGAAAAAAAAAATGATATTCTGGTTTGCCTTATCTTCTATCTCACTGTCATCCCAAACCGCAACTGTGATTGATCTCTAAAGTGTAAACAGTTTTATTACAATAAATAGCTTTTTAACCCAATCTCACTGATTAGGCATTCTTAAACAACTTGATTTAACGTATCATTGGGAGTAATTCTCCATAGGTCTCTTAGATTTCTGTTCAATTTGCTAGTAGAGAAACTCAACAACTTTGCTCCAGACTATTTGCCTGAGGTCATTTGTATAAAGAACAGGTTTTTTTTTTTAATGATGACAATAGTGTCTCCCTCTGGAGCAAAAAGTTGGCTTACTGTTGTGCATAAATAAATATAATGTCTTCTTCTGGGGCAAAGGTCAATCAAACTTACTGCCCATTATAAAGGATTTATTTTCCAAACCCAGGATTCCTCTCCAATAACGTAACTCACTCGAGCTATGGATAACATTTATTTCTCTTCAGATCCTTCTGTGTAGTTTGGAGTGCAAGCTTAAATGTTAATACTTTGTTATCAGCTGATAACAATGAGAAATAAGGTATTTTTCTTTGATCCAGAAGGCTCTTTTGTCAGCAACTATGAAACTTTGGCAAGCCAAATTGTTCATTTGCAAGTATGTTAAAATTTCGAACCTTTGCAGGGCTTGATATGAACCTCAGGGATCTTAAACAACAATTTCTTTCAGAACTTAATATTTAGTAAATCTCCAGGTACATCATGTTTTTGCTCTATGACAACTTGTAAAAACTATGCACATTGGGGTGCCTGGGTGGCTCAGTGGGTTAAGCCTCTGCCTTTGGATCAGATAATGATCCCAGGATTCTGGGATCGAGCCCCACATCAGGTTGTCTGCTCTGCAGGGAACCTGCTTCCTCCTCTCTCTCTCTCTGCCTGCCTCTCTGCCTACTTGTGACCTCTGTCTGTCAAATAAATAAATAAAATCTTTAAAAAAACTAAAAAACAACAACAACAAAAATCTATGAACATAAAGCCTTAACAGAATCTCTTTGACCACTATTTCTACTAGAAAAAGAGGCGTTACTTGCAAACATTTAGTTCAACGAAGTATCTTAAACAGAGAGTGTATATCAGAACAGGATTTCTAAAGCTCTCTGCAGATGCCACCAGACTTTGGAGTTTCCATTTGACTTTCCCCTCCAAACCGGAAATAGAAAATTATGCTGTTTTGAAAAGGACACATCAGTTTCTGCGAAGAAAAACAAAAACACTATTATTCTGTGGTAACAAATATTACTTTGGTAATACAGGATGATTTATCTCAGCCTTTCTCACACGCTCAGAATAGGAAACGGCAGAGCTAGGAGAGCATGATTTCTAGCTCCTACTTTTGCAGGTGAAGAAACAAAGTCAGGCTAAGGAAGTTGCTTTTGTGAATTGTAACAGCAGGATTGGATTTAGACCCCTGCTTGTCAGGCAATTTTTTCTTCCACCATGCTTTATATGTTTGTTGCCTTTCTCCTCTGTTCCCTGTGAACTTCTTAGTGCTGACAAGGAGAAATGTTTTGAAAAACAATGTAGACTGAGGAGGGGGGATAACAAGTCCAGCAAAGGGAAAGAGTGTAGGTGGAATGTATAGCTGAGGCTCCCCAGGGTCCTAGAGCTGCCTAGTCCCCACAGATTCTACTGAGAAACAAAGGACCCAAACTGGAATTGCATAATTTTGCTCACTTAAAAAAAAAAAAAAATCCTATCGGCTAGGAATTCAGAGGAATTCAAGTCATCAACAAATAGATTACCACCATCCCCGCTTCCACTTATTCCTCTCCTTAGTTTCCTGGAACTCAAATGATTGAATAAACCAAATTTGTGACTATTTCCCATAAAAGCTTGGAGCTTGATATAAATACAAACTCACCCCCAATTTTTTCTTATGCCGCTGGTGTCTAGTCACATAGAGACATGACGTGAGAATTCTTCTGCAACTGGCGGCTCCCTGAGACTTTTTACTAGGCTAGGACTCCATTCAGATTGGCTCGGTGGTCTCTATTTAATTGTTCCCGCAGAGAAGATAATGCATTTCAATTTTCTATTTATCCTTAAGCACAATAACAATCTTCAGTTTATTTGAAGGTCTAGAGTTGATCGTAATCTTTTGAATCCATGAGAAAGTGCACAGAGAACCCGCCATCCCGTTTTTTTTCCCCCTGTAATGTGTACTCTTCTTGATGAGGGCAGAGTCAGCTTGACTTTAAGAAGGATTGATTTCTTTCGAACCAATCATGAGAATTTTGTTCTAAATCAGCTCTACTGAGCTTCTGGATTTACTCTTACTTCAGAGCTAGAAAACTGTTCTATCTTATTAGCAACAAATAATATTATCTATCAAGTTCTTGATGTTTGGTTAGAAACTGGGAAGTTTATCCGTGGCCCCTAGTTGCGGAGAACTATTTTTACTGACATCAGTCATTTCTGCGTTTAAATGAGAAGCAGCAGTGTGGAGAGTCTGAGCACAGCAGTCAACAGCTGTTAGGACAGAGCCATTTGTTTCCTTTAAATTAGCATCCGCATTATATCCCATTGCTCATTAAGACCACTTCTGGTGTTTCCGAGGTTTGTTAAGACTTTGAAATGTACTTCTGTGTTATGGTTAAGGAACCAGTGGTACACAGAAAAATTTCTTATTTAAGCCAACAGATACTTGAACTCATTCCGATCCGTCTTAACAGCTCATCTTAAAAAAAAAATATGCAGAATTGTCATGTTTCTTCTGACAGAGAGTGAGTATATTAACATGCTTATCCCTCAGTTTGCCAAGAGATGCCACTTATTGTTTAATAAGTGGGATTCAATTTCACAGCACAGCTAAATTTAAATGCAGTTTCATTACTCATGAAGAGACAAACAAACCCAAATGATTTTCTCGCGAAGGGTTAGCTACGTTCAAGTGAGTCTCTGTATGATCACCATACATTATCCTTGCAACTGAAAAGCTGTGACGAAAAGCGCAGTGTTCTGCCTTGTAATCATTCTGTACTTAATTCAAAGACTTGCTCGTTCTGTCTGGTTGATCTGGTGATACCTCTTGCTTCCTTGATTGCATTTGGTTGTCTCACTCTGGTCAGCCTATCATTTCTTCATTACTAAATGGAAGTGCTCTTCTGACCTTTTCCAGGAAAATTGTAGCCCACTTGCTTCTGTTTTTAGACCCTCTCTCCACACAGCTGCTGTGATCCACTCATTGGTTTTATGTCACTATTGCACCAACAAACAAAATTGTCTATAGCATGACCACTAAGGTATACTATGGGCCTGAAGTCAAAAAGAGTTTATCTCTATTGCATTGTTAAATTATGATTAATTAAATTTCTAAACTATTGATAAGTGGATAATACATTGCACTTAGTCAAAACATTATTATTCACTTATGGAAATTTATGTAAGTGCTTTTTTTCCCACATTAAATGATCAAGGGAATTCACTAAAATGGGAGTTAGGAAATTATCTCAGCAAACCTATTTACAATTTAGTAGGATCTTTTAATAGAGCATTTAACTGCTCTAGACAGCTAGCTTTTAAAATTAGCTTAAATTATTTGCAATAAAGTAAAACACATACACACTCAAATTTCCCTCTTTTATTTATGTTTGCCTACCACCATTAATTTTTTTTTCAAGTTTGAAGCAAATTATTAAAAGTCGTGGTGTATTCTTAATCTATTACCTACTCTGTTATAATTGACTTTCTTCTCAATTCTTACTAACAGGGTGTCCCAAATACTGCTGTAAAAGTAATGTCCTTAAATTACAGGTCTTGTATCATTATTCTGTTGGAAAACATTCAGTGAGTCCAATTTGCTCTTAGACCAAGGCCAAATGTTCTGGATATTAAAACCATCCACAATTTGAATTTTTTTTTTTTTTTTCCAAATCTTATCCCTTTTCACATTATTTCACAGAATCTAAGAGTTTATAGAACTCAACTGTGAACTATTTATTGGGTTGTTTGTTTGTTTTATCAAAACTACTTTCAATCATCTTAATTAGAATTTACCTGGCTTAAACAGTACTTTTAAATTCTTTGACTGAACTATACACTTTATTTTAAAAGTAGGCTTCATGCCAAGCATGGGGCCTGATATGTGGGGCCTGATATGGGGTCTCCAATGGGAAACCCAAGTGGGGCAAGCCCACAAACCTGAGATCAAGACCTGAGCTGAGATCAAAAGTTGGACGTTTGACCAAATGTGCTACCCAGGCATGCCAATGCTACACACTTCTTATAAGCTGTTACATGTTCCTTCTTCATCTCTTGATACTTTTTTTTTTTACATCTTTTTTTTTTTAAGATTTTATTTATTTATTTGACAGAGAGAAATCACAAGTAGATGGAGAGGCAGGCAGAGAGAGAGAGAGAGGGAAGCAGGCTCCCTGCCGAGCAGAGAGCCTGATGCGGGACTCGATCCCAGGACCCTGAGATCATGACCTGAGCTGAAGGCAGCGGCTCAACCCACTGAGCCACCCAGGCGCCCCTCTTGATACTTTTTTGATCTCAGACTAAAGTAACACTAACCACAGCACTGATAACAAACACACCACTGCGTGGTTTCCAACTTACAGGACGTCATCCAACACATTTTTTATTTTCTGAAAACTGTGTGGGGCTGCGTCACTTGGAATTATCTTCAGTTTTCAAGTGAAGAAAGTGAAGCTCAGAAAGTTGTCCTTTGCTTGATATAACTTAAGTGACAGTGTCAGAAACAGAATTTCCGTCTTTGATGTTAGTCAAATGGGTTTGGCTTTTTTTCCATAGTGGTGAACTGCCTCTGTAATGTGTTAGCATACGAACATTGTTTGGTATCACCAACATTATTATTACAGAAAAAGGAAGACAGGCAAGGCATCCAAAGAAAATGGTAGTGATTAAATAAATACTAGACATTACTAAATCAATATGATTAATAATTATATAATTGTTTATGCTTATATAGTTTTTACAAAATAGGAAAAGCAAATATGAAAACTGAGAGTCAAAAATGTCTGGTGGATCTTTTGATGCCTGCGGCAACATTTTGTATACCATTTCAACATGACTTGAAACTAAAAAGAGATTATGATTGAATCATTCTGAAAATGGGATTTTTAGGGATGTCATATCATCACCAAAATTTAAGATTATATGAATTTAAGATCTAGAAATGAGTAATAACCAAAAATGGGTGTAAACTTCAAGATTGCATGGAAATAGATGAGAACTTGAGGACTTTTAACAATCTCTTGTACTTCGAAACAAGTGAAGTTGAAAACCTAACAGCGTATTAGGGGCTAAATTGCCTGAGTTGGAATCCTGGCCCCACTCCTTACTGGCATGAGACATGAAGCAAGTTGTTAATTCTCTGTTGCTCAGTTTCCTTATCTACAGAATCAAGACAATGAATGCGCTTTCCTCCCACGCTTGTTTTGAAGACTGGATGAGTTATTTTGTTTTACACCCTCAAAATCATTTTTGGCTCATTAGACAAGATCCTTGTGGTCTCTGAGTAGTGCCTGGTTCAGTAACCTCAGCCTTCAATGTCGTCATCATGCTTATAATTGAAAACAGTATTAAGGAGCCTATGAAATTGATACAAGTAAAATTTGAAAAAGAAACTTGTACCCAAAGATGATACATTTTCCAACAGGAGTTTTGGGTTAAAAAAATTAAAAGAACTAAATGATGTCTAGCTGGAAATGATTAATGAAGTTGATTTTTTTTTTTTAAAGATTTTATTTATTTATTTGACAGAGAGAGATCACAAGTAGGCAGAGAGGCAGGTGGGGGTGGGGGGGGTGAGAGGCAGGCTCCCTGCTGAGCAGAGAGGCCGATGTGGGGGACCCTGAGATCATGACCGGAGCCGAAGGCAGAGGCCTCAACCCACTGAGCCACCCAGGCGCCCCAATGAAGTTGATTTAAATAAATCTAACATATGATTAAAATGGAGACACTCTGAAGAGGCTAGTGATGCTCAGAAAGTGATTTTAGGATTTATCAGGAATTGTAATCATTCTAAACATTATCCCTAAGTATACTCCTAAATAGATTTCTCCCTAAGTATACTCCTAAATAGATTTCTGTTCTATCACAGAGTGTGTGATTATGCTTGAATAGCAAACTTCACATGTTTAACATAGGTATTGGTTTATTTTCATAAGTTAAATCGGTCAAATTTATCTAAATGATAAAAAATCCTAACTAAGGGGTGCCTGGGAGGCCTGGGAGGCTCAGATGGTTAAGCAACTTCCTTCAGCTCAGGTCACCATACCAGGGTCCCAGGATCGATCCCAGAGCCGCCTTCTCCCTCTGCCTCTCCCGCTGCTTGTGCTCTCTGTCTCTCTCAAATGAATAAATAAAATCTTAAAAAAAAAAACTGAACTAAAGCATAAAGCTAATGAGTCTTAGCTTTTAGTTTATAAATCGCTTTAAAAATAAGTCACAAAATGTCACAGGAAAGACATAGGAGGGCTCCATTTCTAGTTAGCTGGCTCAAATCAAGTCATCAAATCACTGTGTTTATAAATTATCTCAAAGTATGAGTATGACTTCCTATAATGAAATTCTATGAAGACAAATAGTACTTGTAAATGTAAATTGTTATATATTGATCCAATGAAGTGTTGTTCTGCAGAAATACATTCATGCTGGGAAATGTGGCTGTGTTTTTCAGCTCACCCTCTAGTGGCCTTAACCCAGTACTGCATTATCCCTTTTAGTTGGGGCACCAGAGCCTCTCCTCTCTCTGGTTAAGGACTGTTTCACAGAACAAGGTTGAATGATTTAGTTGCATCTCCAAACTCATGTAGAACAGTTTTTCAGTCATAGAAAGAAAATGGATTTACTTTATTGTCTTAATGATGTTAACAGATTAGGGACTCAAGTCATGAGTTGTGACACCCACTTCTTTTCTTAAAAATTTTTATTTATTTATTTGAGAGAGAGCGCCTGAGAGAGGGGAAAGTCAGAGGGAGAAGCAGACTCCCCATGGAGCTGGAGCCTGATGCGGGCCTGGATTCCAGGACTCTGGGATCATGACCTGAGTCAAAGGCCGTGGCTTAACCAACTGAGCCACCCAAGTGCCCACCCACTTCTTCTCTAATTAAACATTTTTATTGAGGGTTTTATACCTCCAAAATATATTCTCAAGATCCTTGTGGAAGGAAGAAGTAATTTACATTCTTCTGAGTGTTTACCTTTATTTTTATTATTTTTTAAAAGATCGTATGTTTAAATAATCTCTACACTCAAAGTAAGGCTTGAACTCACAACCCCAAGATCAAGATCTGCAGCTCTACCAACCGAGCCATCCACATACCCCTGAATGTTCACCTTTAAATCAATTTTAAAATCATAACAAAGTGAAAAAATATTATAAACTTGACACAAGACGGATCAATGTACACACATTTTACTAACCTTATTTGAAAGTTTGAAATATATTTCAGTTTTCCGTGAAATGCCTAATGAATGAAAAAAATCAATTTTTGTTTTTAAGTTCAATCATTTATGTTAATTGATACGGATTTCGATTTTGTTTTTGCCATAATGTGAAGTAAGCAACTGTAAAATAATCTTACTAGAATGACAAGAATTCCCAACAATGGCACTGAGGACACATCTGATGTCATAGTTTGTCAACAACCACCCAAATAACTTTTCATTAAAACCAATTAAGGAGAAAATCAGCCTGCAAAGATTTTTTATTTTTCAAATAACTCTTTTTCTCCAATAATTTTATGAGGGAATTCAGAATTACACTATTTATTATTTAACAGAATCACTGATGACATTTTCAGATGAGCTGAAATGCAAACCAGAAGTTTGTTATCTGAAGTTTTTTACACAAGATACGCTGTCACGAAGGGTAAGGCTTATGCTCCGGTTTGGCTTTACATCTGTTGTAACAGATTAATTTTTAATGTTGCTCATTTTAACTCTCAAAAGTGCCCCAGTTTAAGATAATGAATAATACTGTCACTTTATGAGACAGTAGAATGTCCAAAATAGAACCTATCAACAACAGCGTGACAGACTAAAACCTTCCAGCCATTACTAGAAGCTGCCCAGGACTCATCAGTATCATCAACTGTAAGCCATAAAAACTCTCTCTGGAAAACTTAAGGGAAAAAATAAAAAGGAACTTCTTGGCGGATGTGAAGAGAAAACTAGAGAGCCTGTGTCCCAGTGCACAGGACAGAGAAGATCTCCTGGAGGCTAAGGCACGGAAGCCAATAAACCTTCTTGCTAGAATGCAACACATCAGGATGTTTTGCCTGTTTTATGGTTTGTGGCATTCTGCTAAGATTTTGTTTTCAAGACCAGGGGATGTGATTCCTCTTCATTCAAGTGTCCCTCCCGAGGCTAGAGAAGGCCTGGGCCTTTTCACTAGCTGTTCTGCCAAATCAGTTACAATGGGGTAGCAACACTGGAGCGAATAAAAGGAAGGAATGTCGGGCAGGCAAACCACAAATGTCCACCATGTACTGTTGTGGGGTGGTATGAAGAAATTAGCTCAGAGGATGTTTCAACAGTGATAAATCCTCTTTTGTTTATCTATTTAATTTTATTATTTTTTATAGAGAAATCTTCTTTTAGAACTTGAATTCATACTTAAGACTGATAAAGATATTTATTTATATCATCCTTTTTCCCCCCTTAAACCAATGTTTGTTTGTTTTTTTAAAGATTTTTTTAAAAAATTTATTTATTTGACAGACAGAGATCACAAGTAGGCAGAGAGGCAGGCAGAGAGAGAGGAGGAAGCAGGCTCCCCACTGAGCAGAGAGCCTGATGCGGGGCTTGACCGCAAGATCCTGAGACCACGACCTGAGCCGAAGGCAGAAGCTTTAACCCATTGAGCCTCCCAAGGTCCCCAAACCAATGGTTTTAAATGTCGACATCAAGTTTGCTTTTGCAGAATCTCTCAGGTCAAAGAAAAGAGATCTGTAATGACCAACTGCTGTTTTCAGGTAAACAAATTCATCACTTTTCAATTGATCCAGATCTTAAGTTCACATTTTGATTTACAGATGGAGTAACTCAGGAACCAAATGAAAATATTAATACAATGTTTTGGATACAATCCTCCGTAGGTGAAGCCCAATCTCATTTCCACTGCTCTATCACGCACATTCTATATCCTGGGAAATAAATCTCTTCATCACTTCCAAACACACATAGCATTTGCTTGATACTTTGCCTTGCTGGATCCCCTTAGCATAGCCAGCTGTGATGTGTCCTTCAAGGGCCAGCTCACCTTCTCCTCACTGGAAACAGCTCTATCTTACTATCTCAGGTCAGAGAGAGTGATAGCTCTGCCAGGCAACTGCAGTGTCTTGCACAAATTATTTTTCATGCGAACATGCCCTATACTTTTCACAACAGCACACATTTCTTAAGGGTCAGAAATGATTTCTCATCATTTTAAAAAAAGATTTTAATTATGTGTTTGTCAGAGGGAAAGAGTGAGCAAGCATGAGCCAGACAGAGGGGCAGAGGGAGAGGGAGAGGGAGAAGTTAGCTCCCCCCGCTGATGTGGGGCTTGATCCCAGAACCTGGGATCATGACCTGAGCCAAAGGCAGATGCTTAACCTACCGAGCCACCCAGACGCCCCTCATCATTTTTTATATCCATAACAGTGTGCCTTGACATTTGTTGACTGAATTCCAAACTAGGTTTCAAGTAGAAATAATCAACATCTGCAGATAAACCAAAATAACTGCTATACTCCTTGCTTTTTAAATATCTAGATTCAAAATTACTTTCCCACTATCTTCAATAAGTTTATCTGAGCAAGTTTCCGTATCTTTTTAAATACCATTGGGACCAAAGCCAGTTAGGACAATGAGCTCATATCTGTTTACAGACTCAGAATGAGGGCACGCCTCCTGCATGACTCCAGCTGATGTAATTCAACATCCTTTTATGACCTGAAACCAGAGTGATAATTTTAAAAATGGCGAGTCCTGTAATTCCAAGCATTTGAATCACCCAATTAATTTCAATGTTTGCATTAAACATAACGCGAAAGAACATTTTCCTTTCGTTCCTTTCTATTAGATAAACTCTGTATATTGCTCCTAAATTTTCTGCAATATAGAGTTGCTGACAAATCATCAAACATTTGGCTGGTTTTATATAAATCTTTGAAAGAGCTTGGAAAAAATCCAAGAGCAACATACAATTCTCTTATTGAAAACATCTATTGCTGCCTAAAGTTTACTCACATAACTATAGTCTTGGTATCTTCAAATGCTAGAATTTTTTACTAAAAAGATGGAACTCTAATTGATAATTACAGATTCCTTTCTATCACCTGTAATGGAGTCGTCTAGTGCCCTAAAAACTATTTTATTCTACATATACCCACATAGCTCAAAGATTTAATTTATCTGGCATTTAAAATAGACAGATGATAGAGAGAGAGGTCACAAATTCCCCTTTGCTCGTAATTGGTTGTTCTCAATTTTTACAGTAGTAACTTTAAAGTGACACTGAAAATCTGTAATATTTTTATCACTAGCTACTTGTGTTTGTTTATCCAGTGCTGTTCTCCTACCTGCAAGAATTTCTCAGTTGAAGTTTTGAAGTCTATCATTTTTCGGTCCAAATTAAGATCTACAGATTCTTTGAAGCCGTATGTGCTTATTTGAACACGCAGTCTAACCAATCACTTCATATGACTATGGTTCTTTGTGATTTGACACATACACTTGAAACTGTTTAAAGCCGTGGCATTGTCAGGTCAAAAGTGCATCCAATTCTCTAAATTTAAGTCACAATGTAGTTACTGGAAAACATAGTGTTCATTTAATCTTCTATAAAAGCGAACTTATATACTATAAAAGTCCAAGGCACCATCATATGCAGAAATGTGGCCAGGATCACACCATAATTAGCCCAGGATTTATTAAATGCAAATATCGATACACCATATTGTGGGACATTCCCACATCCACATTAGTGTTAAAAACTCTGTTTATTTTATATTCAGGGTCAACAACTTGTCAAATATAATTATATGCCTCTAAGGGAAAATGCATAATATCAAAAATAAATATGATTCTCCAAACATGGCAGCATCCTTACTAATGCACCCAAAGGGTACCCTAGTGGCATTTGGTCTCCTTCCATAAAATCTCTATAAACACAGCTCCGTATTTGAGCTTTGGTATCCAGCTCCTTTATTGGGGTTTCACTGTAGGCATGACTGACTAAATCATTGCACACATGAACGAACTCAGTCTTCAGAGCCCTCTCTTCCCTAGAGGTCAGGTTGATTGGTATGTAGCTCAAAGTCCCAGTCTTCTAGCCATACAGTGGGTCTCTCTGGCCTGAATAGCCACCATTCTGAGTCATCTTCTCACCACAAACTAAGCAGGGGTCTCTCGTGAGTCACCTTGTTAGTATCAATTATCAGAGTCCACCATGAAAACAAAACATTTCTATCACCCAGGAAAGTCCAAGGATTAGAGGCTACCTCCCAGGAACCAGGGACTAAGGTCCATCAAATTCTTACTCTACACCACCCTAGCCCAAATCAATATTCTCTCTTGCCTGGACTATTGCAAGAGTCCCCTAACTGGTATTCCTCTGATCTTCTTACTTTCTTACAGCCAGTTCACCACACATCAGCTAAAGTGTTTCTTTCAAAACCTTGGTGGAGTCCTGTAATTCCTCTCTCTGCCCAACACCTCCCAGCAGTGGCTGTTCCATTCACTCAGAGTACATCATAAGGTGTTACCGTGGCAGATGAGGTCCTATGGGACCTAGTCCACAGTCACCTATCTGAACTCAACTCCCATCAATCTCCTCCTCCTTTATTCTTGGTAGCCCTGAGGACCCAGGGATAGCTAGTTTCCTAGCTATTCCTCAAATTTACTGAACAAGGAAAAGAATTTCACTGTTATGCTCATATCTTTCTCCCTGACTTCACCTTTGGCCTCTCTCTCACCTGGGGCGTAATTGTACTTATTTGCATGTTGTTCAGGAACATTCTACCAGGTAATCCAGAGTCTGAATCTTGCAATCTTCAATGAAGATTACAAAGTATAAGAAATTAAAACAAGTTCACAATTGTAGACTCAACATATTTTAACAGGAAGTTTTAACTTTAAAGCTGAGAAATCTATTCTTTTTTTAGTTGACAATATTGTATGTATCAGATTAAGGAAAAGCAATCTAAAAATATTTTTCATCAATTAATAAATGTTAAAATGTGGGGCGCCTGGGTGGCTCAGTGGGTTAAGCCGCTGCCTTCGGCTCAGGTCATGATCTCAGGGTCCTGGAATTGAGTCCCGCATCGGGCTCTCTGCTCAGCAGGGAGCCTGCTTCCCTCTCTCTCTCTCTGCCTGCCTCTCTGTCTACTGTGATCTCTCTCTGTCAAATAAATAAATAAAATCTTAAAAAAAAATAAATGTTAAAATGACTAAGCACTCATTTATTGACCAAAATAATCAATTACTGAATATAGTTACTAACGCATCTTTGAACTAAGGATAGTCCACTCTTTCTCATGTCAGTTTCTGGGCTAGATTAATATCCTAGTGTCCTAAGAAGGTAAAGTAGAACACTGTAAACAGGAATTGACAAGTTTTCCTTCAAAGGCATAGATAGTAATTATTTTCAGTGTTGTGTACCATAAAGTTTCTGTCACAACTACTCAGCTCTCCCATTGTACTGCAAAGTAGCTATACATAATATGTTAAACAGTGATTGTGACTATGATCCTGGCCAACCTTCCTTACCAAAACAGGCAGTGGGTGATTGTAGCCTGCGAGTCATAGGTGAAATAAAAGAGATATCAGGGTAACTGATTATTTGTGTCAAGCAGAATTTTCTCAATTTGAAGCTAAAAAAAAAAAGAAAAGAAAAGAAAAAAGAAAAAGAAAAAGAAAAATTAAAAAACTACCCAAATCAACTGGATATTGAAGATCACATGAGACTTCCATCAAATAGTCTTGCTGTTCTCCTGATAAAATCTGTGATAAATAAAAGCTATCAATTTGAAAATACAAATTTATTTTTGGATTTCCACTTCCAGGAATATGGAATAGACACTTTTTTTTTTTTCCAGAGCCCTCCTACTAATTACAACTAAAAATCCTAGACATTACATATAAAACAAAAATAACAAAACTCAAAGGCAGAGAGGAGAAGGCAGGCCAGCTTGAGATCCTGGGACCAGAATATAAAGCATGATGTCAAAGAGTGGGTTTTCTTTTTGCCTCATATATCTCAGACTGGAGGCTGGAAAAGTGGCAACCTGGAAATACAAATGGGGCAGACAAAAATAACTCCAACAAAAGCCTGCTCTCTTTAGCCAAATGACTAGGAAATGGGCAGCTCAGGCAGAGAGAAACATGTTAAGCAATAAATAACTGCTCTACTCCAGCCAAACACCAGAGGAAAAACTAGGGCTCCAGCTTTGCCTCCCTAATCAGCAAAGGCTGAGGAAAAATTATCTCCAGGTAGTAACAAGGTTCCCCAACCTACTGTCTTGGTGGGAAGGCCAGGGAAGCCCAGGCTGGGAGCTAGGCCTTCATGCCCATTGTGGGGTAAGGAGTGCCCTCTTTCCACAATGTCAGTGGAGACTGTGTGGGGAGCATGGTCTTCCATGACCAGCTACAGTGAGTGAACCCCCTTCCCCTCCCCACCCGGGTGATGTGGACAAGGACTAGTGATAAGTAGGTCACTTTCTGTCCTGATGTTCCTGGGGGCCAGTACTCCTACTTCCACTCAGTTGAAAGGAAGCACACCTAACTTTCCAAGTCAGGGTAGTATCCGCAGAAGCCTAGTGTGGTCCGGAACTCTACCTTGACCAGCAAAAAAAGACCCTCCCCAGTCTCAATGGAGGCCAGATGGGAAGTTGGACTTCTAACCCTAGCTGGTGGTAATAAAGTGCCCCTCACTTTCAGGATGCCTGGGCGGCTTAGTTGGTTGAGCATCTGCCTTTGGCTAGGGTCTTGATCTCAGGGTCCTGGGATTGAGTCCCACATCAGGGTCCCTGCTCAGCAGGGATCCTGCTTCTCCCTTTCCCACTCCCCTTACTTGTGCTCCATTTCTCTCAATCAAATAAATAAAGAAATAAGTAAATTCTTTAAAAAAAAAAAAAAAGTGCTCCTCCACCTGGGTGGCTCAGTAGGTTAAAGTTTCTGCCTTCAGTTCTGGTCATGATCTCAGGGTCCTGGGATCAAGCCCAGCATTGGGCTCTCTGCTCATCAGGGAGACTGCCTCTCTCTCTCTCTCTCAATCTTTCTGTCTCTCTCTGCCTGCCTCTCTGCCTACTTGTGATCTCTGTCTGTCAATAAATAAATAAAACCTTAAAAAAAAAAAAGAAACATTAAAAAAAAAAATTGCCCCTCGCTTTTTTCCCCAGCTGCAGCAGTGTCAGAGAAAGCCAACTCAAAAAGGTGTCTATGAAATCCAGTCTCATAATTTAATACCTGAAATATTACACTATATAGAGAACTACGAAGACCATAGTTTGAATTTAAAAAGACAATAAATATAAGCACTGAGATGACACAGAAATATCTGACGAAGATTTTAAAGCAGGGATTTTAAAAATGACTCAGCATACATTAAAACATGCTTGAAATAGGGGGTGCCTGGGTGGCTCAGTGGATTAAAGCCTCTGCCTTTGGATTAGGTCGTGATCTCAGGGTCCTGGGATGGAGCCTCACATCGGGCTCTCTGCTCGATGGGGAGCCTGCTTCCCTCTCTCTTTCTGTCTGCCTCTCTGCCTACTTGTGATCTCTGTCTGTCAATAAATAAATAAAATCTTTAAAAAAAAATGCTTGAAATAGAAAAAAAAAAAGAAAGTTTCAGAAAGGAACTACTCTCAGGAAAGAAGGAAATAGAATCAAACAGAAACTGTAGAAGCGAAGTATGCAATAACCACAGTTAAAAATTCAGGGGATGGACTCAACAGCCGAGTGAAGAAGGTGGAGGAAGGAATCAGTGAAGTGTAAAATACAACAACAGAAATCACCCAATGGAACAACAGAGGGAAAATAGACAATAAATAAATAAACAAGCAGACAAATAAATAACAGGGGTGCCTGGGTGGCTCAGTGAGTTAAGTGCCCTTTGACTTTGACTCAGGTCAGAATCTTAGGGTCGTGAGATCTAGCTTCACACTGGCTCTGTGCTGGGGTTGGAGCCTGCTTAAGATTCTTTCTCGGGGCACCTGAGTGGCTCAGTGGGTTAAAGCCTCTGCCTCTGCTCAGGTCGTGATCCCAGGGTCCTGGGATGAAGTCCCGTGTTGGACATTCTGCTCAGCAGGGAGCCTGTTCCCCCCGCCCTTATGATCTCTGTCTGTCAAATAAATAAATAAAATCTTAAAAAAAAAAAAAAAGATTCTTTCCCTCCCTCTGACACACCCCCACCCCGGCCCTGCCCCCTGCACCAGGGGAAAAAAAACAAGACCAAACAGAGTCTCAGGGCCTTGTGGGACTTGTGGGATAGTAACACAAGATCCACCCCTACTGCTGTTCCAGAAGTCCTGAAAGAAAAGTGGACAGAGGGGTGCCTGGGTGGCTCAGTGGGTTAAAGCCTCTGCCTTTGGCTCAGGTCATGATCCCAGAGTCCTGGGATGGAGCCCCGCATCGGGCTCTCTGCTCAGCGGAGAGCCTGTTTCCTCCTCTCTCTCTCTTCCTGCCTCTCTGTGATCTGTCTGTCAAATAAATAAATAAATAAATCTTAAAAAAAAAAAAAGAAAAGTGGACAGAGGGCAAGACTGAAGAAGTATTAAAGCCTAATGACTCAAAAGTAGAGTCTAAAACAATGAGGAGTTCTCAACTCTCAATAGTAAGTAACTAAATAATCAGAAAATGAACAAAACGCATGAAAGCTACATTAAGGTGAAACTCAGAAAGTTTAACATTCTGATCCTGCTGGAAGTCCGAGTGACCATTAGCCAAAAAGAGGAACTTTTTCATTCTTTCTGGGTAACCTGGGAATGTTTTAAAACTTATACAGATGTACTCAGTCAAATGTACCTCCCAGGAGCGACTAATAAGGAAAAGCCTACGTGTGACTTAGAGGGTCTTTTTTCAGCAGATCGGTTACTTTTGTTAATACCACATTTAAATGGTATTTTTCCCCGGAGAATAGTTTCCTTTCAGAGGATTGCTTTTATGGAATATAAAAGGCTAATGACGCTAGCAGTAGTAACAGTGATTTCCCACCATCACATTTTGCTATGACTTAATGGAAAAAAACTCACCAGGAAGTATTTATTTTACACATGAATGTCCAAGACTGCATATGGCACAATTCTGGTTTCATATCATTCATGTATCAGTGTGAATGGAGAGCAGGTATTACTATATGGCTGGGTAATCCTTATGGGGAGCTGCTGTTGGTAATATATTATTTAACACCGATTTCTTTGGTTAAGTTCAGCCACTAATTTATTTCTACTGAAACTCAGTGTATAACAGCCTTGACACGAGTCTGTGGGAGAGAATATATGAATTTCCACAATATGTATGTACCAAGCTATATAATTCTATAAGGCTTCCTTGATCTATTCTTAACATTAAGTTACTATATATGAGTAATTATAATTTGGCTTTAAACAAAGAGCAGGTGACAGTTTTTCCTTATTTATAATAAACAGCCTAAGTTGGAAATACCTATCACATGTATCATCAAAGGGTAGGGTTTTTGTTTGTTTTTGAAGAAAACTACTGTCTCCTACTCATCTTTATTTTCCTCTCAGGGTTACTCAGAGTACTCTCAGCCTACTAGACTTTCAAAATATTTGTCGAAGGAAGGCATGAGTGTGAATATTTATTCTCCTTGAAATGTTTGTCCTAGGTTATTTATCATTTTTAAGGACAACATTCTGCAAATTTATCACTGGAGTTAAAATGAACTCACTTGTGGCTATGTTTTGAGCATTCATTTAACAGAAAACAAAACATCACAAAAACTTTGCAGGCCAGAAGGGAGTGGCAGGATATATTCAAATACTAAAAGAAAAAAAATCTGCAACCAAGAATACTCTATCTAGCGAGGTTCTCATTCAGAACAGAAGATAGAATTGCCCAGACAATCAAAAGTTAAAGGAGTTCATCATCACTAAACTGGCCTTATAATACATGTTAAAGGAAATTCCTTGAGTGGAAAGAAAGGCAATAATCAGGAGTAAGGAAATTACGAAAGGAAATATAGAAGTGATATGGATGTTAACGCACAGAAGCAGTAAGATCAATTATATCTATAGAAAGTATTCGAGGGATTCGCAAAACAAAAGGATGCCAATACGACCTCATACACTTAAGCGTGGTTGCGGGGGGTAGTTCAAATTTAGAGCTTTTAAAATGGGTTCAGACTTAAGCTACCATCAACTTTGTGCAGGCTACTGTAGGCATAAATGTTATATATGAACTTAATGGTAACAGATAAAAAATCTATAAAAGATCCATAAAAAATAAAGGGAAAGGAATTCAAGCCCAACACTAAAGAAAACCAGCAAACCACAAGGGAAGAAGAAAGGAACCAGGAGGAAGGAAGGAAGGAAGGAGCAGCCCTTGACTTTCAAAACTTGTCTGACCTTTACAGCTAGGACTCAGTGTTGTCAGAAGCTGGCCTGTCACTCAAAGCTAAGGCATGTCGTTGTTCCATTGAAAAACATTTTCAGAGGACATCAATGTCAGGCAAGTACACTCTGAGACAAAACAAATCCATTTTATAATTCTATTTAAATGGCCAAACCCAAGGTCATCATGTCTCCTACAAACCACTAAATACTTTTCCAGGAAATATGAGTGACTGCTTTTTTTAAAAAAATGAATTACAACTTTATCTTCATTCTAGTTGTCTCTCTCTGTATTTACTTTTACACGCATTTATTGAGATACCCGGTCTTAACATTGTCACCATTTTTTCTTTCTTGAAATCATTCTAAAATCAGATATGTCCTGTGTTATCTGGGGACTGAAGAAGCTCAAAAGCACTTTTCTTTTGAAAAGTTTTAAACCTACAGATGAGTAGAAAGAACAGGACAAAAACAACCATAAAGATCCCATCTAGATTCAACTGTTCTTAACATCTTGCTACATTTAGTTACCCACACATATACACACACACATATAAGTTGCAGACCTTTTCGCTAAATAGCTAAACATGTTTCTCCTAAGAATAAAAATAATTTCCGGGGTGCCTGGGTGGCTCAGTGGGCTAAAGCCTCCGCCTTTGGCTCAGGTCATGATCTCAGAGTCCTGGGATCAAGCCCCACATCAGGCTCTCTGCTTGGTGGGGAGCCTGCTTCCCTTCCTCTCTCTCTGCCGGCCTCTCTGCCTACTTGTGATCTCTGTCTGTCAAATAAATAAATAAAATCTTAAAAAAAATAATTTCCTAAGTGACCATAATACCTGAGTTGGGTGGGGTGATACTCTACTTTCTGCCACCCTTCCCACCTTAAAAAAAAAAAAAAAAAATTAAAATTAAAAAAAAAAAATCCACCCCCAGTATGGAGAACCTGGGAATAGTTACCTTTGCTGATGTGATTAAATTAAGGGCCTTGAGATGAGAAAATTATCCTGGGGATGCGAGTGGGACCGATCTAATCACATGGATCCTTAAAAGTAGGAAATCTTCCCCTGCTGTGGTTAGAGGGAGATGTGAGAGGGAAGACAGGTTAGAGAGACGGAATACTGTTAACTTAAAAGATGGAGAAAGAGAGCCTCAGAGCTACCATTGTTCATGGCCTCTGAAGGCTGAGAGAGGCAAGGAAATAAATTCTCCCCTAGGGCCACCAGGAATGCAGCTCTGCCAATACTTTGATTTTAGCTGCATTAGACCAGTATGGGACTTCTTTAATACATTTGTTGTTTTAAACCAAGTTTTGGGCGATCTGTTACAACAGGTATTAAAAAAAAGGAATGTAACTATTTTCATCTATAAGAGAATGGACTATGATTTCATATCAATATACAGTCCACATTAAATTTTTTGTCTCCAAAATAACTGTTATCATTTTTTTTCAGATACAAGATCCAGTGAATGTTTATATATTAACATTGGTTATTTTGTCTCTTCAGTCTCTTTTAATCTAGAACAGTGCCCTTGCCCTTGTTTTTCATGACACTGACTGATTTATTGACGAGTCCAGGCCAGTCATCTTGTAGAATGTCCCTTATTCTGAATTTGTCTGAGTGATTTCCACATAATTAGATTCAAGTCAGATAAATTCTTGGCAAAGATACTTCATAGGCAATGACGTATACTGTTTTTATTGCCTGAAAACTTCAGGAACATAATGTTATATTGTCCAATTTGTGGTGACACTAAATTTGATCACCTGGTTGAGATGGGGACCGCTTAATTTCTTCATTGTAGAAAGCTGTGCATTTGTAATAGATAAGTCATCCATAGACTAGCATTTTGCGAGTTCCAAATGTCCTGTTCCCCAACTACTTTTCACCCAATGGTTTCACCACTGATATGATCAACTGATGCAAGATGGTTATTTTTCTCATGTAATGAGTCCTTATACGTTTATTAAAAGAGACATTTTCCTATAAATTCAAGCTTTCCCATTTTCCCCATCCATCCTCTCCCTCCCTCTTTCTCATTTCCTCCTTCCTTCTCTCTCTATAATAAGGTTACTTAGGGAATTCCTAATTCAATGTACAAAAATTCACAAGTCTCCTCAAATCAAATACTCTGTGTCTTTGAATCCCACTCATCTCAGATAATTTCCTTACTTTCAGGCGTAATAGGATATCCCAGGTTTACCTAGTACTCTTTCTGCTCCTAAACTATAATCAAGCACTTCCATATGGACAGGAATCTCTGGCTTCTTTTAGTGTATATGCTGCTGAAGTGAGCACTCTGGTCTCTTTTAAAGAGGAAGAAAATATAGAAACCAAGCCCTGAGTGCTGTATGCACTCATTGCTTCCCAAGATGGATGCTAGCTTATTGATTTTTTAGGAATTTTTCTTCTTTATACATTTCTAAATGTGGCTTTAGCAGCATTCCATATGTTTTGATATGAAATATGCTGTGGTCATTTCATTTAAAAATCTTTAGATTTCCTAAATATTGTGATTAAGTCATTCAGAAGATTATTATTTAACCGTCAGACCTATGAGGATTTTGGTAAGGTGGGGGTATTGCTTTTTGTTTTTGTTTTTGTTTTTTTTTGCTTTTAATTTCTAGCTCCATTGGTCTGTGATTGGAGAAAACACTGTGTTATTTTCGTACTCTGAAGAATGTTGAGATTTGCTTGGACCAGTAAATAATCATTTTGTTAAATGCTCTGTGTGAACTTGAACATTAATTGCATTTTGTGTAGATATAATGTTTATTAATATGTTAATTAGGTCAATTTTGATTGTCCTGTTGTTCAAAGCTTCCATATCCTTATTGAGTTTTATCTGTTCTATTAGTTTCAAAGGGATTTGTGTTAAAATCTCCAACTCTGAATGTGGATTTATTAGTTTCTATGGTTTTGTTTCATACATCTTGATGCAGTATTATTAGGTACGTAAAAATCTAGGATTGTTGTATCTTCCTAATGAATTGAAACTTTACTTATGAAATATGTCTTTATTGATGGCAATGCTTCTTGCTATATATAAGTAGAGTTATATCAGCTTTTAAAAAGTTTTTTCACGTTTTAAAAAATTCTTTTACTACAGGTCTTTATATCAAGAATATCTTTTTTTGTAAGCAGCATAGTTTTTTTTAAAAAACTTTTTAGGAAGTTCAGTTTGACAATACTTGTTTGTTAATTGGAGTGTTTAATCTATTAAAATGTACTCTACCTCTGTATTTGAATTCAAATCTACCCTCTTGCTCTCTACATTCTGTACATCTCTTTTGTGTGCTTTTCCCCCTTATTCCCTGACTTATTTTCTTATTACTATATTGTCTGCTTTGTTAGACTTACAATTACATACGCTTTTAGTGGTTACCCTAGTGATTACGCCGTTGACTTATTAAAGTCTAAGATAAACTAATAATCTTTTCCTAGACAATGCCAAAATATTGGAACATATTAACTGGATTTATGTCACTCCTGCTTTATGTATTATTATTAAAAGTGTTTTAAACTCCATAAGACACTGTTGTTACTACTTTATCAAGTTTATGTTTATTCAGATTCACCGGCGTTATTTAGACATCTCATTGTTCTTCATTCCTCCTGTATCGCCATGCCGCCTTAGTGGATCACTTTTGTACAGGTGACCCTTAGAGCATATCTCTGATAATGACTGAGACAATATTACATGTAAAAAAAATGATCACAAGATACAGTAGATACAGTAGGGATACAGAAAACAAGTTGGGAAGAGTTAAGTTTGAAGAACTGGTAAGTTAGCCACAGAAAGGTCTATTTTTAAGAGGGTTTCTGATTCTTTGAGGAGGATTGCAAGCTTGTAGGTTTAAGACTTAAATCATCTAAGAATAGGAGTTAACTTTAAAATTTATATGAAACCCTAAATTGAAATCAAACTGACTTTGAACCATGAGAGAACTTGGTCCAAAGACAATATTTTGGACATGGTGTGAGTAGAATTATTTTGTGTAAATTGCCTTCTACTCTCTAGAATTTATATATGAGCCCAAAGAAGGAAAGGGCTAGGAAAGAAAAAAAGGTAGTATATTTATTTTAGTTCCATTTAGAACATGGTTTCTGAGATGGTCCTTAAATTTGACACTGGCTTTTTTTTTTTTTAAGATTTTATTTTTACTTATTTGACAGAGAGAAAGAGATCACAAGTAGGCAGAGAGGCAGACAGAGAGAGCAGGGGAAACAGGCTCTCCACTGAGCAAAGAGCCCAATGTGGGGCTTCATCCCAGGACCCTGGGATCATGACCTGAGCCAAAGGCAGAGGCTTACCCCACTGATCCACCCAGGTGCCTTGATGTCAGCTTTTAGACTTTCCAGCTCTTTGATATTCACCAATTCTCTTTTCTATTTTTTCATTATCTTAGCCAGATAATGAAGTAATGAAATTGATTACCTGGGTTCTGAGGAATAAATGAATTTATCCTTGTAAAGTGATAATAAATATCTTGTGCTTAATAAGTGCTCAATAATGTTAGCCACCTATGTCCATACATACATAAATGGATATGTGTTTATGTGTATACTGAATATTGCAGAAGTCTTTTTTTTTTCTTTCTTTTTTTTTTTTTACTCATGACTGGTTCAGAGGAGTAGAGGGCAATATGAATGAGAAGATCCTATTCACGAAGAAGTTGTCAAGTATGTAAAAGATGGCATTGATATCTTTCTCAGGTCTCCTGTACTGGCCAGTGCCCCCCATTCTCCAGGTGCTTTGTGGGTTAGCTGATAGCAACTCACAGCTGCCCTGTGCACAGAAAATTGCTGAACTGCTGTTATCTCACCTCAAAAGATGTCCCTCACCCAGACCTGGGCACACTGGCCTGGGAACATACATGGGAACAGGCTGCTCCCCTTGCTCCACGTGGAAATAACTGTTGGTCTAACCTTTGCTCAGAGCTTCCTCGGGGTCTCAAACTGAAATTAGTCTATCACTGCGACCATATTCCTGCTTTCTCCTGCTCCCATCACTTCCCTCTTCCTGGGATATCACTTGAACAAAAATCCTAATCTCAGTATCGACTTCCAGAAAACCCGACTTAACACAAAAGGAGATATGAAAACAACTCTCAGTAGCCTTGAGGACAAGTGAATATCATTGAAGAATTTTTTTTTCCAGACTCCAGGTTAAGTGTTTTATGGCATTAAGCAACTGGGATCATACTAAGGGATATTTAATGAACATTATTTCTACTCTTCAATGAACCATACTCTTGCCTGTTACTAAAAAAATGTCTTTTTCTTTTTAAGAAAATTATTTATTTTAGAAAGAGGGGGGAATGGCAGTGGTGGTGCTGAGAACAGGGGGAGGGGCAGAAGGAGAGAGAGAGAAAGAATCCCAAGCGGGCTCCATGCCCAGATCAGAGGCCAGGGTGGAGGTTAACCTCATGACCCTTGAGATCATAACCTGAGCTGAAATCAACACTCAGAAGCATAATTGAGGGAGTCACCCCAGTGCCCCATCTTATGCTTTTTCTTATTGAAATTATTATTCTTATTAAATTACACTTTAACTCACTCCAAGGTCATACTGTGCCCTCTCCCTTTGGAAGCAACAGCTTCAGTGTCTCTACAGGCTGGTCTAATGATTATAACAGGAATAACAAATGCTGCAATTTCTTGAATACTTCTACCTTTCCAATAGCTGTTGCAAATTCTTTCATGAATTAATTCTCTGTAATCCTTCTAAATGCCTCACGTGTTACAGACCATCATGATCCCAGTTTCAAAGAAAAGGAAATTAAGGCACAGAATTATTATAGGCAACTTCTCAAGGTCAGAGTTAATAGAGATGCTAGCATTCAAACTCAGGCTTTCGGAGTCAGAGCTCCTATGTTTAACCATTGCTCTCTCCTAGCCCATATACTCTATGTCAGCGGGGACGATTCAGTGGCTCTTCTGGGTGCTGGGAAAGGCAAGACAACGGATTCCCTCTAGAGCTTATAAAACAGGAACACAGCTGTGCCCACACCCTAATTTTAGTCACGGATACCCCATTAGACTTCTAAGCTCCAGAACTGTCAATAAGAAATTTGGGCTATTTTAAACGGGCAAATTTGTGGTCATTTGCTACAGTAAGAATAAGAAGCTAATATGGGGGTTCAGTGAGATGATATGTGTAAGGTACTGATCCAGGTACAGAGCTGGAACCCAGCCCTAATCTCCCAGTACTAAATATCATTATTATTGCTGGTACGATCTGTTACTATTTATTATTAATGATATTCTGAATGTCTGAGAAGGCTTCAAAGACTAGTTGTAGCATGGATCTGTCTTGAAATATTGATAAGCAGTAAACAAGGGGAGGTGCCAGGTAGAAGGAAAAATGTTGGCAAAAATATAAGAATGGAGTAACACAAGACTGACCGAGTACCAGGTTTTGGAGACCTTTCAATGACAACCTTCATTCTGTTGCAAACTTTAATTGTTGGTGATATGTTGGAAACTGTTTTCAAGAGCTTACTCTGGCACATAATTAGTTGACAGCAGGAAAAGTTCAGGAAAAGGAGCCTAACTCCAGTACTGAGATAAAAGCATGAATTAAGAAAGCACAGGGAAGGAGAAAAAATGGATAGGATAGGAGTTTCCTGAGGACTGGCATTGTGTTTACCTTTCTTACACACACCTGAGAGAATGTGTTTCAGTACTGGTCACTGAATACATACTAGCTTATTAAGGAAAGAAGCCATACATTAAAAAGACTCAATCAGACATGGCTTATAACTCTAATTTTAATTGTAAGTCCTTGAAGTGCTAGCTTAGCTTCTAACATACTTCTTTTATTCTCAGTATTTGGGTGTTTCCACTTACAGTAAAAAATAATTATTTTTCAGGATTTCACAATATCATTCCAGCTCAATAATGAACTAGAGCTCTGTGGAGAAGCCAGAATAGGAGAAATTTGAATACCTTTAAAAGGTGATGATTCGGGGTGCCTGGGTGGCTCAGTGGGTTAAAGCCTCTGCCTTTGGCTCAGGTCATGATCCCAGTGTCCTGGGATCGAGCCCCGCATCAGGCTCTCTGCTCGGTGGGGAGCCTGCTTCCTCCTCTCTCTCTGCCTGTCTCTCTGCCTACTTGTGATCTCTGTCTGTCAAATAAATAAATAAAATATTAAAAAAAAAGTTGATGGGTCAACTAAATCTTAGACTATAGTCTACACAATGAAAAGCTATGAATGATTGATCCAGTGACTACTACAGCTTCCCAGAATCTGAATCTCCATCTTCTCATTTCTTCACAGTGCCTTTAGAAATATTACACCAATTATTATTATTTTTTATTTTTATTTTTTAAAAGATTTTATTTATTTATTTGACAGACAGAGAACACAAGTAGGCAGAGAGGCAGGCAGAGAGAGAGGAGGAAGCAGGCTCCCCGCCAAGCAGAGAGCCCGATACGGGACTCGATCCCAGGACCCTGAGATCATGACCTGAGGCAAAGGCGGAGGCTTTAACCCACTGAGCCATCCAGGCATCCCTATTATTATTTTTAAAAGATTTTATTTATTTATTTGAGAGGGAGTGAGGGAGAGTACAAGCAGGCAGAAGGGCAGAGGGAGAGGGGGAGGGAGAGAGAAGCAGACTTCATGCTGAGCAGGGAGCTTGTCGCAGGCCTTGATCCCAGGACCCTGAGATCATGACCTGAACCAACGGCAGACACTTAAATGACTAAGCCACCCAGGTACCCCTAAACTAAGAATTATTAATAATCATTTACTAGAAGATAGATCTACCTCCAACTTTGCTGCGATTTTTAGTTACCAAATGTAAATCTTGAAGCAGACACTGAAGGATAGAAAGTATCTGGAATAACGATTTAGAAAACATTAAGATGTTATTGTTGTATTAACAAGGATTCATATGGTTTTATTTGTTCCTAACAAAAGAATCCTGATTTCTTCCTATACATCAAATCATTTGATTATACACTTGGTCTTTTAAGACTTCCTAAATGTCATGCAGTTTTAATATGATCTTTGTTTGTATGCGGGTGTGTATTTTGGGAGAGGTATGTTTGCTAATAAATTTAAGACAGCATGGCTGCCTTTTATATGGTGCATAACCTCAGTTCTGTGAAGCATTGTCATGGTTACCTGCAAAGTAGCAGGATGTATGTGGGTGAAAGACAAGGTTCAAACAGTGTAAGAATAGGCTCTTTAACAGAAACCAAAGATTATGGACAAAGAGAGGAAGGTGGAAGAAGGTAGGAGGAAGTGGGAGCCAACCGATGTTCCGCTGCTTTCAAAGTAAGAAACTGGCTAAAGAATTATTGTCTGTAGTCATGATTTGATAATTAGTAGTTTCAAATGGCTATGTCTCAGAAAGTGCCTTCCTTATGGGACTGGTCTCACAGAAAATTTAAAGAAAGTGAGAATAAAAATATAAGTAATGAAAATAAGAGAACTGATGAAGAAAATATTGTGTTCATGTGTTCATGAGGACATTTGGTGGTGTGCTGACTTCAGGGATTTTAAGATTACTGAAAAACTTAATAATCTAATTGGCAAACAAAACTACATTTACCTAGAATATTTAGCCATTTGGTGTTTAAACTGCTTTGTAAGGATAATTTGTTGTTCATAAGCTTTCGTCTAAAGAATAAACTTTCCTTTTATAGATATTCAAATTTTTAATTATTGCTCAGAGGTGTCAAAATCTAGTGTCACTTGACTTATTTGTAACAACTTTCTCATTATTTCATTCTGTTTCTTACATTTCAGCAGCTTGGTCAAAGAGAAATACTCGCTTTTTATTTTTAGACTCTTCTATAAATTTAAAGGAAAGAAAGAAGGATGAAAGAAAACCAGTTGATTAAAAAATAATCTAAAAAAAAATAATCTAGATAACTCAACAGAAAATTCAACAACTCTCTAGCCCTTAGCAAGTACCAATCTAACTGTTGTAACAACAACAAAAAAAGCCTGATAAAATATGATCTCTTTCACTGGGAATCTTACACGAGTGAGAAAAATGCCACATGCACAAAACAGATAAGCAGACAAATGTAATGAGGCTGGTGTTAGGCTGAAGAAGAAGGAGACTTAGGGAACTGAGAAGAAAGAGCATTCAAAAGAGGCTAAACTTGTCAGCAAATATTATTCAAAATAAAACTAAGACACAGGCTTGTTTATTATACCCAAAATGAATAAGAGAAGATTTAAAACAGTTTTCTCAACATCTCACTTTGGTAATAAAACTAGAAACATTCCCTCACCCAAACACAGCACCAAATCATTCATGAAAAATGGAGGTTTTTTAAATCCTGTGTTTCCAGTTTAACTTGCCCAGTTCTATAAATAATCTCAAATTAATGTTTTATAATTGGAAATCAATTTCTCTTCCAATTGGCTTAAAATTGTCTTTAAAATACACATAATTATAAACATAGGCTGAAATGCTCATACAATGAACATAAAATTTGCCCAAAAATACATAACTTCATGATGTAGGATCAGATTTATGAAGGTATTACTTCCCATAAAGTTTACTTTTTTCCCTAATAAATATTTCAGTACTATCAACTCTGCAGTTTAAATTGATGCTCAAGATGCACAGGAATGAAACTGGTAAGAAAGAAGCTATGGTTTTCCTATTCCCAGGAGAAAATCCTTGAGCTATAGAAGGACAGTTTTTCTCCAGGGTCCAATTATAACACAGCCAATTATGTTTTGTGATGCGTTTACAATTCTCCTGTATGCCCATGGAGTAAAACTTTCCACCTGTATGTGCTGGAATTTGCTAATGCCTATTCCAAACATTGCTTCATTTATCAACAGCACTTGCTCTCCGAAGGGGAGATGGGAGCTAATGCATGCCTCCTGAGCTTTCCAAATGATATCAAATATACAGACATATTTTTCAGAGCAGGCTGCTAGCTCAGAGTAAGCCAGTGTCTTCAAAGTAAGAATCAACAAAGCAACACAGTTTCAATTGATGGTATGATTTAGTTCTTAAAAAATATTACTACTTTTCTGCATTCCTTCTATCTCCTTACTACTAAAAAGAAATCTTTTAAGACTAGGAATCTAAGGGGGCACCTGGGTGGCTCAGTCGGTTAAGGGTCTACCGTAAGCTCAGGTCATGATCCCAGGGTCCTAGGATGGAGCCCCATGTTGGGATCCCTGCTCAGTGGGGAGCCTGTTTCTCCCTCTTCCTCTACCCATCCAACTGCTTGTACTCTCTCTCTTAAATAAATAAATAAAATCTTTTAAAAAAAGAATAGGAATCTAAGATCTCTTTTGCAGCCTACTGACCCCCAATCTTTAATGTTGTGTACATGTTGTGAAGAAAAGCAAGTATATCTCTAATGGTTGTCACAATTAGAAAAAAGATGCAGAGAGCAATAGGAACATTTGCAAAGGACAGAATCTTTTCTTATGAGCTTTTGGTATGACTTCTCTTTAAAGTGACTGAGCTGTCATTCTTTTCTCCTATAAATAAAAACTTACTGTTTTAATGCCAGCTGGTTTTCCCCCATCAGAATTTATAATAAAAAGAGGATTTTTTTTTTAAGATTGAGATTCTTTTTTTACCCTCTTTAATAACACTATGTCTTCTAGTGCTTGTTTTAGCTTTCCAAAATATATAGTCAGAAAGTATACTCTGATTATTAGAAGATTATTTTTAAACTTATTAATAAACATTTTTATAATAGACTTAGAACCATAATTGAAGAAGTGAAATAAGTACAGTGATCTTTCCATCTGAGCTGATCAATTTTATAGGATTGGGCTTGAGGTCCACAGAAGTTCAGTGATCAAGGTCCCCTATGAGAGTTAGGAATGACACTAGGCCTAACATCTTCTGATGGGGTTTTATAATTACTTAGAAGGGGAAAAAATTTGAATGAAATATTTTGTTAAATCAAAAGAAGAAAAGGCAGCAACACTACACTAATGATTCTGGGTCAACAGGGAAGGCTGGAAACTCAAGCTTATGTTCCTCCTTTCCCTAAATCCCAATACTGTGATAATGATAAAGACTTTTAAATTGTATCCTACTACATCAACAGAGAGGACAGAAAGGCAGATTATTGGCAGACAAGAGGTTTATCAAATACCTGGAAAATAGTGGAATGAACAATGCCAGTAGATAGCGCAGGTTGTGGGAACCCATTACACAATTTGGACAGAAGAAATGAAGAGGAGGAAAACCAGATTTGAACATGGAAATATTATGTATTATGAGCACTAGGTACTTGACACCCTATCCCCAAGCCTCCACATTAAGAACAGCCTGCTGCTAGCATGTACTCAGTTAAACCTCCAACAGAGTGTAGTTTTCTCTAAATAACTCAGTGGAATTCTGGTGAGAAGGAAAATAGTGAGAATGGATGTTAGCATCCCAGCATAAATTTTGCAATTTAAAGCAAACTCAGCATAAATTCAGGTCCTTGACTCACCTTTTAGAGGGTTGGTAAACATCCTTTATGCGTAAGATAAATAGCCCTCTTTCCTATTATTCATGAATCAGTAATTGACGTTATTCATGTTATTATTATGAACTGATAATCAAGATATTTGAAAATATAAGAGAAAATAAAAAATAAAGAAACTTTTAAGAGGAAACAAAGGTAATTTAAAGAACAGAAGATAAAATAATTGGTTGCTGTCATAGAACACTTCACTAACATACCATATCCATGGAAAGCAGTTAGAGGTTGAGCAAAAGTAGCAAAGAAAAAAACAAAAACCTCCTGGAAAGAAAATGCACAGATGAAAAACATACAACCATGCTGACTTTAAAATAGAGTCAATAAAATCTCTCAGAATGTAGCCTGAAAGAATGTAGAGCAACAACATGTAGAAAAAAAATCCAAGGGAGAAATGACTCATCTAAAGGTCCCAATATCTGACTGACTGGAGTTTAGATAAAGACTGGAGAAAATGGGAGTCAGAATAGGAGACACTATCAAAGAAATAAAAGCATAAAATAGGGACCAACACATGTTCAGACTAAACACTCCATAGAGGCCTAGGGCAGAGGAATCAACAAAGGCTTAAGGAAAAAGGTAAGATATGGGAAACTGAGAAGGGGAGCTCCCTCTGGAAAGTGAGAGCAAAAGTGAGAGAGATTTGAGGATATACTTTGGCAAAATAATGAACTAAGAATGATTATGACACTGAGTCCAGAAAAAAATAAATGTAACCCATAATAGACACAAAGGCACATCCTGGGCTGACAATCAGATAGCAATCTATCCCAGGTGGAGAAGGATGGAGGATGGCTCGTGGAGGGACCTTCGGGGGATGGAGGGAAGTTCAACAAAGAAAATATACCTGCAAATTTAGAATGAATTAAGGATATAAAAAGGTAATAGCAATAATCTCACAGTAAGGTAAGAAATAACCATGGTAGTGAAAGAGCTGAGAAAATATTGCATTCAGTTTTATATTAAAGGTATTTATTTTGAGAGAAGAATGAGAAAGAATGAGCTGGGTCAAGTTCATGCCCAGAATTTTCATTCTAACAGATCAAGGAAAAAAACCTGGTCCTTCAAAACTTAAGGGTCATTTAAGTATCTGTGCAAGAATATGTGATCTAAATACAGAAACGTAAATCCAAATTAGAGCCAAAAAATTCATGGTCTTCAAGAAAAGCAAATGTTGCCTTCCAAAAAAAAAAAAAAAGAGCAAGAAAATCTAAGAGTTAAAATAATAGAATTGTTCAAAATATTCATGATCCAAATATAAAACTAACCAGATTGTGGCATTAGAGTCATTCATTTATTCATTCTTTTATTCATTCATTTTATTTAACAATGATCTGTTACATAGCAGGTACTATCAGATACACAGAAGAAACAGCAGTGAACAAAACAGATATATCTTTTCTAAGGCTTCGTTAAGTGGAAGATCAGATAACAGTCAAGAGAGACTATAATTTAGTTAAAGTTACCTTGCAGGCAACTAAAGCAAAGTCAGAAAACAGGGAGTAATGAATATACTTAAAAAATCATGGCCAAGTAAGGTTTTCTTGAGGAAGTGACATTTAAGAAGAGATAGGAGTTAAGCAAGGAGAGAATCACCTAGAATCTATAGGGAAGAAGTTATTCTAGAAAGTACAAAGGTCAAGCAAGGAGAAAGTTACGCTGAATTTATAGGGAAGTTTTCTAGAAAGTACAAAGGTCATGATGCAGGACCATGCATTGGTATCAAGGACACAAGTGTGGCTCAAGTCCAGTGACTAAGAGGAGCGACGGAAAGACCAAAGGTTGTGTAGAAAAAGCTAGATGCCAGATCAGGTAAAGAGTTTGTATTCTCTTCTAAGTGGGATGAGAAGTTCATGGAGAGTTCTAGACAGGGGATCTTATTTACATTTTAAAAGCAGTGGTCTGGTTATTACAGGAGAGGCAAGAATGAGAATAGAGATAATTTAGGAGGTGAAGGCAGTAGTCCAGGAGAGAGATCAGTGCGGTAGGCATGGTGCTGAGAAAACACTCGCTTGGGGTTCTGTTTTGAAGGTAAGGCTCATGGGATTTGTTTGAATATTGGCTGTTCAATGTGAAAGGCAAAATGGGGTCAAGTATAGCTCTAAGATTTTCATTTAAAAAATTTAGTAAATGGGTTTGGGCATCTGGCTGGCTCGGTCAGAGAAAGGAATGACTCTTGATCTCAAGTTGAGGTCAAGCCCCACACTGGGTATAGAGATTACGTAAAAATAAATAAACATAGGGGTGTGTGAGTGGCTCAGTTGGTTGGCTCTCAGACTCTTAGTTTCAGCTCAGGTCATGGTCTTGGTGTTGTGAGATTGAGCGCGCCAGGACTCTTTGCTCAGTGCAAGGTCTGCTTGAGATTCTCCTTCTCCCTCTTCCCCTCCCACTCATGCACATGTGCATGCGCTCTCTAAATAAAACCTTAAAAAAATAAACAAAAATTAAGTTAAAAAATTAAAAATTTAGTTAAGCGTTGTTGGAATTTACTGAGACAAGGAGGAATGAGATATGGCTACAACAAGTGAACACCATTGATATCAAGATGATTTCCTCTAGTATGGATTTCAAGGGCTATTTGGAAAAGCACAAAAAAGATTTTGATTCCTAAGTCTGAGATATGGCCATCTTTTTCTCCAAGGAAATGTGCATAGGAACCTACTGCGGCTACTTCCGAATTGAGAGAAGAAATAGAAATAGACATACTTTGAGCAAAGTAACCTCTGTTGCTACTTCCATGGGAAATCAATAGAATATGTATGTATAAATACAGAGATATGTGTGCATAAATATAGATCTTAAATACACACTCCTGTTAAAACATCTGTGAGACACTTTTTAAAATTAATTTATTTAATTATGTTCAGTTAGCCAACATATAGTACATTAGTTTTTGATGTAGTGCTCAATGATTCATTAGTTGTGTGTAATACCCAGTGCTCATCACAACATGTGCCCTCCTTAATACTCATCACCCTGTTAGCCCTTTCCCCTCCCGCTCTGTAACCCTCAGTTTGGTTCCTGGAGTCCAGATTCTCTCATGGTTTGTCTCCCTCTCTGATTTCTTCCCATTCAGTTTTCCCTCACTTCCCCTCTGGTCCTCCACACTATCTGTGAGACACTTTTAAAAACTAATCATAAAAAGGTATCCTAAAACCTGTCACAGAAATGTGAATGCCTGTAACTTACTGAGGGAGTGCTTTTCTTCAGGGGAAGAACATGACAAGGAAGGGAGTGAGAGGTGAGAGGAGTGGGATAGGAATGGGGATGCTGCTGAGCAAGCAGGTGGTCTCGGTAAATTCTAGACTTTAACATGATGGAGGAACGGACCTCTGGAGCTAACTGCATGTGTAATTTCTTTCACTCTGAGATAAGTGGGCTGGACTTCTGTACCTCTCTATCAATCACTGAGTGATTATGGGCTGTCCTGGAGGGGAGACACCTAACTCTTGGATGAGGTGGCCCCTGTTGGCTAAGGGCAATTCTCTTAAGAAAAGAACAACTGTGAGCTCTTAATTGCTAAAAATCATAGCAGTTAGGAAATGGGCCCACTGGTCCGGTAGAGGTAACCCAGATGCAGCTCAAGTGGGAACAAATAAAATTCAGAACAAATTAACAAACAACATATGAGATTGTAGGTTAAGATTATCTACACCCAAAGCAATATAATCATTATTACTAAAAGGTTTACCTTCTAAATTATAAAATGACTTTCTCAAGTAGCTATTAGGTCAAGGCAAAATTCAAAACTAAAATTACAGAAGAAGTGATCACAGCTATACTTAGAAGCAAATCCATTTTATGAAGAGTTATCATTACTAATTAAGTGAGAATAAGATGTGTATTAAGCATTCAACTCAAGAAGTTTGAAATAAAGACAAAAATAAGGAAAAAGAAAACCAGAAAATCAGTTAGAATACAGAATTTTATAAATAAAGCCACTATCTCTAGTGTGTTTTCTTCCACTTTGACAGGTTTATTAAGGTATAATTTACATACAATAAAACGTACATATTTAAATGTACAAATTGATGTTTCAACATATGTAGACACTCAAGAAACCATTGCCATAATCTAGATGATAAACGTTTGCCATCCTGAAGTTCTGTTCATGTTATTTTGTAATTTATCTCTGATCCTCAACCCAAGCAAGTACAGATCTGTCTTCTGCTACTGTAGATTTCCAATTTTTAGAATGTTATACAACACGAGATTTTTTATGTCTGACTTCTTTCACTCAGCATAATTATTTCAATTTTTTCTTGTCTCTATAATCTGTTCTTTTTTATTGTTGGGTGCTATTCTATTTTATGTGTATATTATAATTTGCTCATCTATCTGTAGATGAGTATTTCAGTTGTTTCCAATTTTGAATTACTACAAATAAAATCGCTATGATCAGGAACAAGGCAGAGATGTTTGCACTTGCCAGTTCTAACCAACATTGGACAGAATGTTGCTCAACGGAGGGAGATAACCAAACTTTGTCTCAGTCACCCTCCCCTGTGCTGCACCCTGGCCACTCTCTTCAGACAGTATCCTGGGGCAATTAGACTCACTCTGTTTGTCTTCCATCTTGAGAGGAAATTTTCATGGCATTTCTACATGTTTTGTGACAGCTTTAGTCCTGGAATAGTTTTTCCAAGATATTTGTACAGCAAACAGCCTTAGAAAACCGACAGTTCTCCCTCTAGAGCAGAGGAGAGAGTTCTGACCTGGATAATAAATATAAATTCTTCCTCCAGGCTTTCTACTAGTCCCCTAATAAGACTGAGGGGTCTTGAGGCACCTGGGTGGCCCAGTTGCTTGAACATCTGACTCCTGATTTTGGCTCAGGTCGTGATCTTGGGGTCATGAGATTGAGCCCCAGGTCAGGCTCCACACTCAACAGAGAGTCTGCTTCCTCCTTCTCCCTCTCCTTCTCCTTCTCCCCTCCCCCTCCAACTCTAAAACAAATAAATAAATCTTAAAAAAAAAGATTGAGGGGTCTTCTAAGTTCAGGGTACTTCTCCTGTAACGTACTCCCAGTGTGTGTACAAGTAACACTCAGTCCTCATAATGGGAACTGAGATTGGGAAAATCCACTCCAAGTTGTTACTACTACTATAAGTATTCAACTGTCCAAATCCAGTCAGGCAAGTTGTTACTACTACTATAAGTATTCAACTGTCCAAATCCAGTCAGGCAGTCCCTTTGCTGGTCCAATCTATGGAATCGTGGCAAATCAACCCAGCATCTGCCACCATGCTGCTGCTTAGCAACTACCTGATTACATGCCATCTCCTCTTTCAGGTGTCACCTTCCTGCACTGCCTGATGTCAAAAGTCTGAATCATTAATAATGTATTTTGCATTGATTTTTAATTGTTTCAGGTGAGAGAATAAGTCCAATTCCTGTTTCTTGATCATAGTGAGAAGCAGAAGCTCCCATGTTGATTTATTTTTCCAAACAAAAGCTAAAAATAATAAAAACAGATAGCTACTCAGTAGTTCTAGTCAAGACAAATCAGGGGGAAACAAATTCAAAAAATGAGAAATAACCTTTTAACATAGCCAGAAGAGACTAAGTATTTTAAGATGACACTCATGGCAGATACCATGTATGGCTGATCTAAGATGTATCCTCCAAAGAGAGTGTTGATGAAATAAGTAAATAAGTTATGCATTGTGGGAACAAGCTTCCTCAGTATCATAGAAGGGGACCAGAAATATGGAAAGGGAGAAAACAAAAATGAATCCTGTGGTGCTTAAATGGAACTGATGTATCAGTGTGAACTAAGAGTTTCCGACATATGGATAGATAAGGCCATAAATATAGAGTACTGTGTGTATGTGCGTGTGCTACCCACAAACACTAACTCTGTTCACGATCTGCTGTTAGTGACACCTCAATCACCTAAGCCAACCCAGAGCTCAGATCTTGCCTTCTCAAAACCATTTCTACTAAAAATAACCAGGGTACTTGGAAGAAATGGCAGCATCATGTTTGCAGCAAGATTACAAGATGAACCTGGAATATCTCATACCAGGGAAAAGGCAATGCTCAAAGAATGATGGGACATGTGAAAAGAATCACCTCGAGAGGGCTCCCATTGGTCATATCAGAAACAACATTAACAACCCAATAATGATATTGGTGGGCTATAACCCACTGAATAAAACAAGAAACCATGGATCCATAGCAAAATAAATACATACAATGAATAAATTGAAAATATAATGTGGAAGAATATAATTAAATAGCTTCAAAATATCTCTGCAGAAAGTACATACTAATTTCAAAAAGAAAACAATGACCTTATGGTGGACAATCCCAGAAGATATCATCTTAATCAAGGGGTCAAAGTGAACCACCAAGAACACTGAGGAAAGTTGAAATCATGTGTCACCTGAAAGGCTCCAAAGAGGAGGATGCAGCCATTGCTGTCACATTCCTACCAAAGACATAATCTGAATCTAATCTTGAAGAAACACCTGAAAAATCCAAATGGAGAAGCATTCTACAAAATCATTACAAACAATAGCAGTGCCAAGGTCAAGAGAATCAAGTATGGAGGAACTCTTCCAGACTAAGAAGACCACACAGATATGAAAGCTAAGCACAGCTAGTAATTATCAACTGAATGATTTTGCAGAAAAGACATTTTTTTGAACATATAGTGAAATTTGAATGGGATCTGAGAATTAGATGGGAAAGTTTATCAGTGCAAATTTCCCAATTTTGATAATCATACTTTCTTACCTAGAGGGAAAGTTCCTATTTATAGGAACTTCACAGTAAGTTACTTGAAAGTGATTCGCTATCAGCTTGGGAAACTAAGTTTCAAATAATTCATTAAAAAATTTTACTGTTCTATAAATTTGTGATTATCCCAAAACAAAAAAATAAACAAACCAAAGAATATAGGGACTCAAAAATATTCTCAAAATTATTCTGAAACCAGGTAGTTTGATTCTATACTTTCAAAATGTATTATTTCTTATTTTATGGAAATATATGATCTTCACACTATTAACTGATGCAGAATCTAGACCGAGAGGAATAACATTTCAATTTGGTTTATGAAGCTATCATCATTCTGACACCCAAATGCCAAAATGTAGTATATATGAGAAGGAGCATAATTATTTCTGTGAGTGTAATACAAAATCTTAAATAAAATACATCCATTCTGAATTCCATAGTAAATCATGAGCAATTAGGATTAAGAATAGGAATAGAAGGCCTATATAAAATATAATGATTAAATGCATGGGCACTGAGGTAAAAATAATGTGGCCTTGAGTCTTGAGCTGTCAGTGACTAGCTGGGTGAACCTGGAGAGGTTATCTAACCTCCTTAAACCTCAGTTTTTTCCTTAATAACCTACTTCATATATGTAGGGTATATGTTATAAACACACACTAGCTAATTACTAAAAGTAGAAGATACATCAGTATTTATCTAATCAAAAAAGTGAGTAGCTTCCTTTGATTCTAAAAGCACTTAATAAATTATAATACCTAATGTACCTAATTCAGGACAAGATTCACATGCACACACACACGCACGCACACACACACACATCAGGCAATACAGTGATTTTAGGAAAATAGAGACTGTAAATCTGTATTGGCTCTTTATTGTTGTGTAACAAATTTCCTCAAAATTTAGTGACTCATGCAACCATCAGCGTATCCTTCTCTCAGTGTCTAGGAGTCAGGAATTCAGAAAAGGCGAGGCCGTTCAGTTTCTGAGTCTCTCATGATATTGGTCAAGATGTTGGTTGAAGTTGTAATCATCTGAAGGCTTATCTAGGGTGGAGAGTTTCATTTCCAATGTTGCGAGACCTCATGGCTAACGAGAGGAGTCTGGCTGTTGGAGAAAAGGACCCAGTTTTTCTCCATGTTAGCCTGTCTTCCAGGCTACTTGAACATCCTCATGACATGGTACCTGGCCTCTCTTACAGCGAGCAATCCAAGACAGCAGGGGTGAAGCTCTTATGTCTTTTATCCCATAGCTTTTGATATCTTCCATCACCCCCACAGTACTCACATGGAGCAGACAAGGGTGTCAACAACCAAGGTTGGGGAATCACTAGCAACCGTCTTGGAGCCTGTCACATTATCTTTAAGCCAATAGTTCCTTTATGGTGGAACTTACAGTAGACAACTTGGGATTGACTACATGGCCCTCCCAAAAATCTCCTTTGTTAGTGACATTTACAAACTACAAGCCCAATGGCGCACCGGATACTTCCTGCTTATTGGAACTGACTCAAGGCCATGGTCACATTTATTTGGTCTGTATGACCCAGACCAAGGCAGGCAGTACCCGCTTCTCTTAATAATTTGTCTAAGGACAGGACGCTTCCAATATAAGCCTGGCTATCCTCTTAAAAGGAGGTATTCTATCCTAGGAAAGTGAACGGTCACTTCGCAGTGTAAGAAAAAAAATGAAGCAATGTACAAAGAGAGATTTCTGAGAACTGGAGAGAAAATATATATTGCAGTGGTTACTGGTTTGTTGCCAATGGAGCATTGATTTTTACTTTTTACGTTCTCAGCACATCTATGTTCCCTCTAGGTAGGATCAGATATGCTTATATCATTCCTATCCTGTGGAGCAAACCACATAACCAAGGCAGGGCTGATCATTCCATTTCATCTTCTGGATGTAACAATGGCTTGGGGCCTTGTGAACATAGTGAGCATTTGGTGTCGTGAATCTTAGATTTTTAAAGACACATGCTCTTTCTTGAGGGAATAAGAATGCAGATAGCCTTCGGATGTACTGGATGTCATGTTGGAATCAGGTTTAGGATAAAGCTGGCGCTGAGGAAGACAGAGGGAAGAAAGAGTAAAACAAAACAAAACAAAACAAAACAAAACAAACAGTCCCTGTTAATATATTTGAAAAATTATGCTCAGCTTTCTAAAAAGTCTCATGTACCTCTAGATTTTCAGTTATATGAACCAATAAAGGCACTTTACTTTTTGTTTATTTCCAAGACAGGAATTTTTATTTTGCAATTACCAGCATATAAAAAAATTCTTTTTTTCCCCTTAAAGATGTGCTGGGAGGAAATAATAATTTCCAGATCTCTACAAGTAACCGAACATGCAAGTATTTTTGGATCTGGCACTATTTTCACATTTCTTTTATTTACAGAGCTTCTCTTCTCTCCTCTTATAGTTTAGTGATAAGTTACACCTCTCATTATGCAAGGCAGACCCACAGTGGGGATAATTTTCTCCTCATATAATCATCAACCTAACAAAAAGGCTGAGTTCTTTCTTCTGGCCTTCATAATACAATTTGAATTCATGTCCATATTGCACACAAGATGGTTTTTCTCTATTCTTATGTGTTTTTTTTCTCTTCAAAATCCTAAAGAATTTTAAACTCACAGAAATATTGAAGAATTTGCAAAGAAAAACCATAAATATTTTGTCCAGATCATTGACCATTTGCTAATTTTTTTTTATTTGCTCGTTCTCTCTACTTCCCGTGAACCTCTGTGTGTGTGTGTGTGTGTGTGTGTGTGTGTGTAGATCCACAAAGATCCACAGATCCTGTTTTAGTTACTCATTGCTGGGATTTGTGCACCCTAAAACTTAATGGCTTGAAATACAACTGATTATCTTTCGTGGTTCTGAAGGTTGACTGGGCTCAGCTGGGAAGTGGTTTTACTTGGGATCTTCCATATGATATGTATTACATTTTCTCATTTTCTATCTTTCTGGCTTGTGAGCCCTTGTGGACTAAGGAGTTACTGCCACCCCCAGGGCTAGCCAATTCTTAGAGATAAAAATGACGTAGGGGTGCCTGGGTGGCTTAGTGGGTTAAGCCTCTACCTTAGGCTCAAGTCATGATCTCAGGCTCCTGGAATCAAGCCCTACATTGGGCTCCCTGCTTGGCAGGGAGATTGCTTGCCCCACTCTCCCAGCCTGCCTCTCTGCCTATTTATAGTCTCTCTCTCTCTTTGTCAAATAAATAAATAAAATCTTTTAAAAAAATGACTTATCAGGGTAGATGCTCTTTTGCATGTAAACTAACCAATCAAAAGTTAATACTCTTTACTACCTCCTCTGTCTGGCCTGGGAAGCACTATGCCTCTGGCCTAATCATCACAGCACTAGATACAAGATCAGTAAAGACAGTTCTAGATCTCAGAAGCTGCTGAAATTATTCTAACTAGCCAATCGAAAAACTGCTTACTTGGCCTTGCCTTTCCTATGGACACTGCAATAAAGACTCCTACCCAATATGTTCCCCTCACTCCTCCTACTTCCCGAACCATGTGGGTGATTTTCTATGGTACAGTGTCTCTCTTCTCTTGAGAATAATGAACAACAGACTACCTTTTCAATGGCAGTTGTTTTCTGATCTGTTAGCCTCACCATAGCTGGAAAATAAAATTCAAATTTTAAAACTCCTCTCTATGTGGTTTCGTCTTTGTACAGCGTAATGAGTGTCTATAGGAATGAGACTCTTCCAGGCTCTCAGTGCTTAGATCCAGAAACTAGCACAGTACCATCTCTGCCATTGTCTACTCACCAGAGGAGTAACAAAGCCTGCTCATACTTAAGGGAAGGGTACATGAACCTCCCCCCTTTCACTGAAATGATCAAGAAATTTGTCACCATTCTTAGTCTGACAGAGTCCCTCTTCTATCCACAAATTATTTATATCCTTTTATATACAAAATCTATAGCCTATTCACCCCTCCCAAGAACCCAGTCTCATTATGGTTACAGCATCTTTCTAGGACCTGTCCTCTAATTCAGGTCTAAGTCCAGGTGAAGCTACTGGGGTGATGTTCATTGAGTATGGTGGCTTTCAACCTGAAGGCCTATAGACTAAACAACCAAGTTATCTGAGGTCCGCAGACCCAACATACAACAGTGAAGCCAAGACACAATGATCACAATAGACATTCCCATTGAAAGGGATGTGAGAATGGGAAACTGAATCATAGTAGTAACTGTTCTATACCAATACTGAAATCTAGCTGAGACTTGTCTTAACTGATTAGTGTCTAGTCCTATTCCCTGGAATGATTCTTTGAAATGTCTGGATCTAGGCTCCTGGTTCTACTGAATGAGTTATCCTGCCATTTTGGTAAACAACAACATGTATTTGCAGCTGAAGAGATTTCTGGGCTTTCTATATGCCTTGGAAGACTTAGGAACCAAAGACCTCTTTTCACTTTCTACTCTTTCATTGTTTTTTTTTTTTTTTTACAAATCATTATGGGAATCATTCTATGATCTGTAAGTCATTGACCCCAGATCTTGTCAGACAGACCTTTCTCTATTTGTACCCAGTGTGAAACTTTTGTGGGAGAGGGCCCCTGAAGCTCCTAAGAGTCTTAGAAAGGGACTGCAAGTCAACCTGTTCAGATCCTTAGGTAGTTTTTTGCTTAAATAAAACACTCAATTAGATCATTCTAACTACAGAAACAGAAGGTCCTACAAGGCATCCTGAATTAATCTTTGCTCTGAAGACATTACTTATTCTGTGTGTGTGTGTGTGTGTGTGTGTGTGTGTTTTCAGGGAAGTACTGGTAATAAGAAACAATCTTGTTTTTAAATCCAGAAAGTCCTAGCTCCTTTATATTATCTTATAAATTATCAAAAACCAAACAGGCTCTTTAGTAGTTCACCTCTTTCTTTTTGTATTTTTTCACAATATATTAGTTTCCTAGAACTGCCATAACAAATTGCCACCAACTAGGTAACTTGACACAATAAAAATTTATTGTCTCACATTTCTGGGTGCCACAAGTTCAAAATCTAGTGTTGGTAGGACTGTGCTCTTTTTGAAGATTCTAGGGAATAATCTGTTCCATAGTCCTTTCTCTTTGCTACTGGTGTTGCCAACAATACTTGATGTTCCTTGGCATGTAGACCCATCTCTCCAAACTTCACCTCTATTGCAACATGGAAATTCCCTCTATCTGTGTGTTTATGTCTCTTCTCCTCATAAAAACACCAAACACTAATATTTTCAAAACCTTATTTAAAATCTCCTTGAGGCTCTTCCAACTTCTATTACTCAATACCAAATTCAACGTCACATGTTTGCTATTTTTTAATACTGTCACACACACACACACACACATATTTATATAGTGAAATAAATTTTCAGAAATCATGACACTACAGATCATGTCTTAGTACCCTGGCAAATGTCTTCTAAGAATTGGGTTATTCCCTTTTTTTTAAATTAAAAAAATTTTTTTTAAGATATTTAATTTATTTATTTGACAGACAGAGATCACAAGTAGGCAGAGAGGCAGGCGGGGGTGGGGGGTGGGAAGCAGGCTCCCCGCTGAGCAGAGAGCCCAATGCAGGGCTCAATCCCAGGACCCTGAGATCATGACCTGAGCTGAAGGCAGAGGTTTAATCCACTGAGTCACCCAGATGCCCTGAGGGTTATTCCCTTTTATTACCACAATTATGATTACTTGATTCAAGAAATTTCACTTTGATAGAATTTGTTTACTTACTTATTCTTCAAATTTTTTCAGTTTACTAGTTTTTTTTTTTTTTATGAATCAGAATCCATTTAAAGAGTTCACATTTCAATGAGTTGTTATGTCATTTTAATCAACCATAATTTTCCAACTCTTTTTTTTTTCACGATGTAAACATTTTGGAAGTGTTTGGGTCAGTTGTTTTGCAGAGTATCTCACACATAAAAAAAATAGGTTGAATCTTATAGCTGTTGATATTTGGTCAGCTTTAACCTACAAAATAAAATTTTGTATCACTCAACATAATAAATAGGTGATACTGTCTTTTTTTTTTTTTTTTTTTTTTAAAGATTTTATTTATTTATTTGACAGAGAGAAATCACAAGTAGATGGAGAGGCAGGCAGAGAGAGAGAGAGGGAAGCAGGCTCCCTGCTGAGCAGAGAGCCCGATGCGGGACTCGATCCCAGGACCCTGAGATCATGACCTGAGCCGAAGGCAGCGGCTTAAACCACTGAGCCACCCAGGCGCCCCAGGTGATACTGTCTTTAGACTCATAATGTCAGTTTCATTACTGGTTTTATTAAATTTAGTAATTGATTAAGGTGAATATCTATAAAAGTTTTCCATTGAAAATCTGTCATTTTATTTTGTAATTAATAAATCTCTGAAGTAATACTTGAAATTTTCTGACTACATTATTCAAAAATCTTTCATTCAGTGGTTTAGGAATCCATTGAGAATCTTTTTTTGTTTCAATTATTATAATGGCTCTTGGGAATGGGTGATTTTTAAATTCCTTTAACATTTAATAGTTGACTTTTCCCTCTTCCCTCCAAATCTATCTGTTCATATTATAAAATCATTTGATAATAGGTTTTTTTTATTATGGCAACTAAAAGTATCCAAAAATTATTAAAAAATAATTTGCTTTCTAAATGATAATTTTAAGGAAATTAAATGACCTGGTATACTGGACAGACCTGAGAGTGTCCCTATGATGTTCGCTATTGGAGTTCATACCCTGTGTAATTCTGTCCCCTTGAAAGTGACTGGGACCTGCAATTTGTTATTAACCAGCAGTATATGGTAAATGCAAAGGAATTTTAAAGATATAATTAAGGTTCAAGTCAGTTTATTTGAATTAATCAAGAAGGAGTTTATTCTACATTCTGGAAAACAGTATGGAAATTCCTCAAAAAGTTGAAAATAGAACTACCCTACGACCCAGCAATCACACTACTGGGTATTTACCCTAAAGGTAAAAATGTAGTGATCTGAAGGGGCACATGCACCCACATGTTTATAGCAGCAATGTCCACAATAACCAAATTATGAAAAGAACCTAGATGTCCATCAACAGATGAATGGATAAAGAAGATGTGTTACACACACACACACACACACACACACACACACACACACACACACAGGAATACTATGCAGCCACCATAAATGAACTCTTGCCATTTGCAGAGACATGGAAGGAACTAGAGGGTATTATGCTGAGCGAAATAAGTTACTCAGAGACAGACAATTATTATATGATCTCTCTGATATGGGGAATTTGAGAGGCAGGGTTGGGGGTTATGGGGGGTAGGGAAGGAATAAATGAAATAATTTATTATTTATTATAATATCAGGATCAGGAGGGAGACAAACCATAAGGGACTCTTAATCTCAAGAAACAAACTGAGGGTTGCTGGGAGGTGGGGGGGTAGAGATAGGGTGGCTAGGTGATGGACATTGGGAAGGGTATGTGCTATGGTGAGTGCTCTAAAATACGTAAGACTGATGATTCACAGACCTGTACCCCTGGGGCAAATAATACATTATATGTTAATAATAAATAAATAATGTTTTAAAAACAAGGAAATGCTACCATTTATGACAACATGCATGGATTTTGAAAACATTATGTTAAGTTAAATAAATTAAAGACAAATCCTCTTTTAAAAAAAAAAATAGGAAGCTATTCTAGAGGAGCCAGAATTACTTAGCTGAGAGCCCTGAGAAGAGGGCCTCATGAAACTGAGAGACTCTCCCTCCATGCTAGATGCAGTAAGAGGCCCCAAATCACAGAAAAGTACATACCAGCCTCCCCCCTCAAAAAAGAAAATCACACAGCAAGGAAATGAAGATGGCCTATAGGATGGAAAGGCAGACAGTGAAATAACTTTCAGCTACAAGGAAATGAATCTGTTCAAATTCTGATTGAATTGAGCAAAATATTCTTCCTTTGTCAGGCCTCCAGATAAAAATGCAGCCTAATTCCCTGTAAGACACTGAGCAGAAGACCTATTTACATTGCACTTTGATCCCTGACTCACGGGGACCAGGAGGTAAAGATTTATGTGTTTTACACTCCTAATTTTGTGATAATTCATTACACAACTACTAGAAATTAATATACTAATAAAACACAATTAAAAAGTAAGTATAAAAAATTAGGAAAGAGGGGTGCCTGGGTGGCTCAGTGGGTTAAAGCCTCTGCCTTCAGCTCAGGTTATGATCCCAGGGTCCTAGGATCAAGCCCCTCATCGTATTGGGCTCTCTGCTCAGCAGGGAGCCTGCTTCCCTTCCTTTCTCTCTGCCTGCCTCTCTGCCTACTTGTGATCTCTGCCAAATAAATAAAATCTTAAAACAAAAAAAAAGAAAGAAATTAGGAAAGATGAAGGAATAGGAAGATCCCGAGCTCACCTTGCTTCACAGACACACTGGAGCAACAACTACATCTGTAAGCTGACTGGAAATGACCTGAAGACTGGCAGAACAGACTTTCCACAGCGAGTCATAGAAAGATGGCCACATCAGAAAGGGTAGGAAGGGTGGAGATGTGGTCAGAAACCAAACCCCCAACACGACTAATAACAAACAGGAGGGAGATCACAAAGAGAGAAGGAAGGGGATGAGACAACAGCCCTGGGAACTCACACTGGGAAGACAAAGCACCCTTGCCT
Organism: Mustela erminea; assembly: GCF_009829155.1. Lineage (NCBI taxonomy): Eukaryota > Metazoa > Chordata > Mammalia > Carnivora > Mustelidae > Mustela > Mustela erminea. The sequence continues at coordinate 80,114,778 of NC_045624.1, read as the reverse complement.
GGCTTTGAAAATCAAAAAGGCTAATTTCTGGGACAGCCAGAGGGTGATAGGAAACTAAGTCTCTGCTCTTAAAAGCTAGCAAGCTAAATAACAGTCTGAGACATACACAGAAGCAGCAGTTTGAAAAGCACCAGGGATAAATTGAAGATTTATTGACTAATCTTAGAATGTGTGCTGGAGGGGCAGGGATCTTCAGACTTCTCAGGAAACAAAAGTGCTGGCAAGCACGATTTTTCTAGCCCTCCCCTAGCCTAGGTGGCCGGACTTGGGAGGCAGTGCTAACTTTCTCATTTCCTGCTAGCACTGTGTGCCCCTCCCTAGTATTCTTCTACAGATCCATGCCGTCCAACTTACTTGCCTTGACAGGGAATCATCTAAAGCAACTCCTGCCACTCAAGCTGCCAACTCTAGGTGACCTGCTCCATTCCAAAGTGGTTCCTGCCCTGGGGACTGGGAGAAGATAACCCCACCCACTAGCATGCACAGTTCCTGTAGCCAGGGCCCCTTAGTTGGCTGCATAGGGAGAAAGCCCTGCCCTATCGGGTGCCTTCAGCTGTACCCAAGAGGCTAACTACAGAAAGCTAGACTGAACTGCTGGCCTCATTTCACTGAGTTTGTGATGGCTATAGCAGGGCTTTTCAACAGTATAGGGAGCAAAGCTTGCCTAGTGCACTCACAGCAGTACAAAACAAGTCACTGCAACCAGGGGGGCTAAAGGCAAATGTGGCTCAACTACAAAATGAGGATGTAACCTGGAACACCTGGTTCTGGTGACCAGGGTGGGGTTGCACTACTGAGCATCAAATGACATTATCCTTATAAGGTCACTACTTTCAAGACCAGGAGACATAGATGACCCACCTAATACAGAGAAAGAAACAGAGAAAATTAGACAAAATGAGGAGACAAAGAAATATGTCCCAGATGAAAGAACGGGACAAAATCAAAGAAAAAGAGCTTAATGAAGTGGAGATAAGCAATATGTCTGATAAAGAGTTCAAAGTAATGGTCATAAAGATATTCACTGGACTTGAGAAAAGAGTGAATGAACTTCATTAAACAGAAAGAAAATTAAAAACAAAATAAGACAGACCTGAAGAATACAGTAACTAAAATGAAAAAGAAATTAGAGGAAACCAACAGCAGATTAGGGGAAGCAGAAGAATGGATCAGCCATCTTTAAGAAAGGGTAATGGAAAGTAATCAAGATAAACAATCAAAAGAGAAAAAGAATAAAAAATGAGACTAGATTAGGAAATCCTGCAACAACATCATGTGTAGTAATATTTGAATTATAGTGATTCCTGAAGAAGAAGAGAGAAAGAGGATGGCAGAAAACTTACGTGAAGGAATACTAGCTGAAATCTTCCCTACTCTGGGGAAGGAAACACACATCCAGAGAGTTCCTAACAAGATGAACCCAAGGAGGTCTCCACCAAGACACATAGTAATTAAAATGGCAAAAAGCAGTGATAAAGAGAGAATACTAAAAGAAATAAGAGACAAGTTGTATATATAGGAAACTCCATAAGCCTGTCAGCTTAATTTCTAGCAAAAATTTTTGGTGAAGAGTTTCCCAAGCAAACAAAAAAAATTAAGGAGTTCACTAATACTAAAAGAGTCTCACAAAAAACGTTAATTGCAATTCTTTCAAAGTGGAAAGAAAAGGCCATAACCAGAAGAAAATTATGAAAGGAAAACATTTCAATTTTAGTATATGTGCTGCCGAAGCGAGCACGAAAGGAAAACATTTCAAAGGTAAAAGCAAACATTCAGTAAGAAAGTAGATTAATTACTTAAATAGCCAAGATGAAGATTAAACCATAAAAGAGTAAAATCAATTGTATCTATAAAAATTAGTCAAGAGATACAACAAATTAAAAAAAATAACATTGTATACATAAAATGTGAAGGAGGAAGTAAAAATTTCATGCTTTTAGAATTCATTCAAACTGAAGCAATCATCAACTTAATATAGACTGATATATACACAGTATTTTATATATGAACCTAATAGTGGGGGATGCTTGGGTGGCTCAGTCAGTTAAGTGTCTGCCTTTGACTCAAGGAATGATCTCAGGGTCCTGCGATTGAGCCCTGTGTCAGGCTCCCTGCTCAGTGAAGAGTCTGCTCTTCCCTCTCCTTCTGCCCCACCCCACCCCCACGCAGGTTCTCACTCTCACACTCTCTCTTTCTCTCTAATAACTGAATAAAATCTTGGGGAAAAAGATGTTTATATATGAACCTAATAGTAACCAAATCAAAAACCTGCAAGAGGCACACAAAAAATAAAGAGAAAGGAATTCAAGCATAGCATGAAAGAAAGCCATCACAGCACTAAGCATAGAACAAGAATAAAAGAACAAAGAAGAACTTAAAAAACACTAGAAAGTAAGTAACAAAATGAATAAACATAGGGCTATCAATAATAACTTGGAGTGTAAATGGACTAAATGCTTCAATCTAAAGAATAGGCTGACTAAATGGATTTTAAAAAAAAAAAAAGGACCCATCTATATGGCGTCTATTGAAGACTCAGTTTGAGATAGAAAGGCATATACAGCCTGAAAGTGAAGAGATAGAAAAAGATATTCCATGCAAGTGGAGGCCAAAAGAAAAAAAAAAAAAAGCCGGGGTAACAATACTTGTATCAGAAAAAATAAACCTTAAAACTAAGACTGTAGCAAGAAGCAAAAGAGGACATTAGATAATGATAAAAAGATCATCTGACAAGATGATGTAACAGTTGTAAATATGTATGCACCCAACACAAGAGCATATAAAGCAAATATCAGACATAAAAGGGAGAAATTAACAGTAATACAATAACAGCAGGGGGCTTCAACATTCCACTTACATCAATGGATAGATCATCCAGACAAAAAAATCAGCAAGGAAACAATGGCTGCAAATAACACATTAAACCAGATGGAACTAACAGATATAAATAGAACATTCCATCAAGAAACAGAATACACATTCTTTCAAGGGCACATGGAACATTCTCCAGAATAGGCAAAATGTTTGGCCACAAAACAAGTCTCAGTAAGTTCAAGAAGACTGAAATTATATCATACATCTTTCTGATCACAACAATATGAAACTAGGAAACATTATAAGAAAAAAACCTGGAAAAAACCACAAACACGTGGAGGCTAAATAACATGTTACTAAAAGGTCAAGGGATTAACAAAAAAATCAAAGAGGAAGTAAAAAAATATGCAGAGACAAATAAAAATAAAAACACAATGGTCCAAAATTATTGGGATGCAGCGGAAGCAGTTCCAAGACAGCAGTTTATAGCAATACAAGCCTCCCTCAATAAATAAGAAAATATCAAATAAACAAACTAACTTTATACCTAAAGAAATTAGAAGAACAAACAAAGCCCAAGGTTAGCAGAAGGGAGAACATTAGTAAAGATTAAGGTGGAAAGAGACAAAATAGAAACTAAAAAACAAAACAAAAATAAACAAAAAACAATAGAAAAGGTAAACCAAGAGATGCTTTTTTGAAAAGAGAAACAAAATGGATAGATCTTTGCCAGATACATTGAAACAAAAAAAGGACTCAATAAAATCAGAAATGAAGAAAGAGCAATAACAACTGATACCACAGAAATAGAAAAATTATTAAACAATACTATAAACAATTATATGCCAACAAATTGGACAACCTAGAAGAAATGGATAAATTCCTAGAAACAGTCTTCTGATATTGAATCAGGAAGAAATACAAAATCTGAACAAATTTATTACTATAACAAAACCGAATCAGTAATCAAACAAACCCCGTCCCTCCAAAAAATCTAGGACCAAATGATTTGACAGCTGAATTCTACCAAACATTTAAAGAAAAGTTAATACCTATTCTTCTCAAGCTATTCCAAAAAAGAGAAAAGGAGGGAAACCTCTAAATATGTTCTATGAGGCCAGTGTTCCCTCATATCAAAACTAAACAAAGACACTACAAAAAAAAGAGAACTATAGGCCAATATCTTTGATGCACATAGATGCAAAGTTCCTCAACAAAATGTTAGCAAATCAAATTTAACAATATATTAGAAGGATTATTCACTATGATCAAGTAGAATATATTACAGTGTGGCAAGTACAATTCACTATTTGCAAATCAATTGATGTGATACATGATATTAACAAGAAGGATAAAAATGATATGATTATCTCAATAGATGTAAGAAAGGCATTCAAGAAAATACTACATCCATTCATGGTAAAAACTCTCAATAAAGTGGGTTTACGGGGAACACACTTCTATATAATAAAGGTAATTCTTGAAAACCCCAGAAGAACATAATACTTAAAGGTAGAAAGCTGAAAGCTTTTCCTCTAAGATCGGGAAATAAATGAGGATATCCACTCATACCACTTTTATTCAACACAGTACCAGAAGTCCTAACTACAGAAATCAGACAACAAAAAGAAAGAAAAGCATCCAAACTGGTTAGTAGGAAGAACAACTGTCACTCCTTGCAGATGACACGATACTATGGGGGGGAAAAAAAAAAAGCAAAAACAAAATACTCTAAAAACTCCACCAAAAAAATGACTATAACATACATTCAGTGAAGTTGCAGGATACAATATTTGTATACAGAATTCTGCTTCATTTCTACACATTACTAAGAAAGTAGCAGAAAGGGAAATTAAGAAACAATCCTATTCACAATTGTACCCCAAAGAGTAAAATATCTAAAAATAAATTTAACCAAGGAAGTGTAAGACCTCCACTCTAAAAACAATAAGACACTGATGAAAGGAACTGAAGATGACACAAATAAATGGAAAGATATACCATGCTCATGGATTTGAAGAATTAATATTTTTAAAATATCCGTGGTACCCAAAGCAATCTGCAGTTTCAATGCAATTCCTACCCAAAAACCAATAGCATTTTTTTTTAAAGAACTAAAGCAAATAATTCTAAAATTTTTATGGAAGCATTAGAGACCTTAAATAGCCAAAGAAATCTTGACATAAAACAAAGCTCGAGATATCACAATCCCAGATGTCCAAATATACTACAAAGCTGTAATCATCAAGATATTATGGTACTGGCACAAAAACAGACATGTAGATTGACAAAACAAGATAGAGAGCTCAGAAGTAAACCCATATTATATGATCAACTAATCTATGACAAAGGAGGCAAGAATATAAAATAGACAAAAGACAGTTTCTTCAATAAATGGTGCTGGGAAAACTGAACAGCTACATGAAAAAAAATGGATCACTTTCTATAAATAAAAATAAATTCATAATGGATTGAAGACCTAAATCTGAGAACAGAATCCATAAAACTCCTAAAACGTAACACAGACAATAATCTCTGAGACACTGGCCTCAGCAATATATTTAAGGATATGTTTCCCTTGACAAAGGAAACAAGACAAAAATAAACTATTGGGGTTATACCAATATAAAAAGCTTTTGAGTCAACAAAATGAAAAGAAAACCTACTGAGGGGGAGAAGATATTTGCAAATGATATATCTAATGAGGGGTTAATATCCAAAATACATAAAGAATTAATACAACTCAAAACACACACACACACACACACACAAACTGATTAAAAATGGGCAGAGGACTTGAATTAGTATTTTTCCAAGTAAGATATACAGATTGTCCACGCACACATGAAAAGATGCTCAGCATCACTAATGATCAGAGAAATTCAAATCAAAACCACAATGAGATAGCACTTACAGCTGTGAAAATGGCTAGTATAAAAAGACAGGAATAACAAGTATTGGTAAAGATAGGGAGAAAAGGAAAAGTTTAATGCACTGTTGGAAGAATATGAATTGGTGCAATCACTGTCAAAAATAGTATGAAGTTTCCCCCCAAAATTAAAAAATAGAATACCATATGATACAGTAATTCCAATATTGGGTATTTACTCCCCCAAACCACAAAATTCAAAAAATATATGTACCCATCTACTTCATTATTTACAATAGCCAAGATATGGAAGCAGCACAAGTGTCCACTGACACTGACCAGAAGAATAAGATGTGGCATGTGTGTGCATGCACACACACACACACACACACACACACTGACATATTAAAATAATGAAATAAAATTATAATAAACATATTATATTTTATAATATATAATATAAAATAATATATAAAATATAAAATATATTATAAAAATATAATAAACATATTAAAATAATGAAATATTGCCATTTGTGACAACATGAATGGACCTAGAAGGAATTATACTAAGTGAAATAAATCAGCCAGAGAAATACTAATACCTTATGATTTCACTTATATGTGGAATCTAAAAAAAAAACCCCAACAACTGATAAATAAATCTCTTTTTAAAAAATTTAAATTCAATTAATTAACATATACTGTATTATTCATTTCAGGGGTACAGGTCCATGATTCATCAGTCTTACACAATTCACAGCACTCACTATAGCACACACCCTCCCTCAATGTCCATCACCCAGACACCCCATCCCTCCCACCCCTCACCCCTGCAGCAACCCTCTTTGTTTCCAGAGATTAAGAGTCTCTTATAGTTTGTCTCCTTCTCTGGTTTAGTCTTGTTTCATTTTTTCTTCTCTTCCCCTATTGATCCTCTGCCTTCTTTCTTAAATTCCACATTTATCAGTGAGCTTATGAGAATTGTCCTTCTCTGACTTATTTTGCTTAGCGTAATACCCTCTAGTTCCATCCATGCCACTGCAATATATATATCTAAACAAATAAATGTATCTCTTACATCTTCTCTTTATTCATCAAACAGACTCTTAAATACAGAGAGCTGACGGTTGCCAGAGGGGAGGTAGGTGGGTGGATTGATTGGTGAAACAGGTAAAAGAAATTCAGAGGTACAAACTTCCAGTTATGAAATAAAATAGGTCATAGTGGCAAAAAGAACAGCATGGGAAATACAGTCAGGAATCCTGTAATAACATTGTATGGTGACAGATGGTGACCAAACTTACTGCGCTAAATGTTAAGTAGTGTACACAATCACTGTGTGGTACACTTGAAATACAAATTGTATGTCACTGTACTTTAGTAATAAAAAATAAGCAAAAAAAAAAAAGCAAAAATGAAATCAATAATGCAACTCTATATCTAACACAATCTTATTTAGAAGGTATATATACTTATATAATAAAAAGGTTGGGAAAAAAGTAACAAACCATTAAGACTATCTCTGGAGGCTGGGATTACAGCTGATTTTCCTTTTAATTCTTCCATGGATTTTTACACATTTAGTAGAATAAAAGAAATCATTTAAAAAAATCAGAAGTAGATACTTGATAGAAACACCAAAAGTGGTGACTTTCATTGGAAGAGTGACATGATTGTCATCCCAGACTTCATTCTATCCCTAAAAGGTTACTGAATCTACATTAGCATTTTATTTCTGAGTAGAAACAGTTAATTCCAACCTCCTTTTAACATCTTGTATTTGGTGGTTTTATGGTCCCTTTACCAAGTCAAAATTTTTTTGCCATGTTCATTGGAGTTTAGGGACTCTTGTAATATCTGTAGATCCTGATTCTTTTGAATTAAAAGTAAAATTACATGAAAGGTCACTAGGATCTTCACTCTCCTAATATTAATACATAATATGAATCCTTTACACTACTACTACTACTACAGTTATTACTACAACTATTACCAACTAGTACTATTTCTACTACTAGTAGTACAAAAATTTCTCCCACCTCCAAAAAACTTCAGTACAACCTTAAGTCTTACTTCAACATTGTCCCCATCTTCAGTGTATCATCTAAGAAGAACTGTGTTAAGATACTTTATTTCAGAAACCCTCCACTGAACACGACTCAATACATGCTGACTGGAAAGCTACAGTACCATGTAAGATGATTTGGGAAACCTTTGCCATAAATTACTAACAACGAAGAAAAGGAAGAATTTGTTATCACTCAGAAAAATGCCCTATTTGTAGCTTCCTTGAAAGATAATTAGAGCAAATGAACACTAAATACATGTGGCAATTGTCAGACTAGAAATAGACATGAACTTTTTTCTGAATTTTTGCTCCACATTCATCAGTACTGCTAAATTAAATGTATGGATTTGCATTAATTGTTAGAAGGGCTAAATTACAAAATTGACAGAATTGCTCATATAACTCTATTCCATATTTACTTTATTTTTGTTCATTCACCTCTTACATTCCATTTTACATACCATTAAGGCTGTGATAAAAGTCATCACGTTCTGAAATACTGTTATGTCACCAAATCTTAGGGAAAATAGGTTAACAGTAGCAAAAAGATGAAGAAATTAAGTAGATGGTTAGTAAATTAAGAAATTAAATAGAATGGTTATTTCCAAATTTTGTTAGACTACAAAATTTGTCCCTGTTGGCTCTATATTTTTTATAGGAACAGAGTTCTAAACTGGTTGCTTTTATGGAAGGAGCCAGCCTGTATGAGAATTTCTAAGTAGGAAAAAACGTGCCATAGGAGATCCTGAAATATCTAGATATTTGCATCCCTTTTCAGTATATAGTACAATGATTTTATAAACTAAAATTATGAAAGAAAGAAGAATACTTATATCTGTATACAAATAAGGGCCATGGTATCTCTCAATGCTCTGAATGAACCTGATTTGACTCTAGGGGTTATTTCTTCTATCTTTAGGAGCCTAAGTGATTTCCTATTGTTTATTATATTACTTAATTAAAAATGCTAACTAAGAGGCACCTGGGTGGCTCAGTCAGTTAAGCATCTGACTCTGGATCTCAGCTCAGGTCTTGATCTCAAGGTCATGAATTCAAGCTTCATGCTGGGCGTGGTGTCTACTTTAAAAATAGATAAATAAAAAATTTTTAAAAAATTAATAAATAAAAGTGCTAAATAAAATGACATCTATTACCTTCAATTTGCTTTTAAATATTGATTTGGCATGGGAAGACGCCAATTTTCCACGTAATAATTATGAAATGAGACTATTAACCTATATGCTGGTTTATGCACTGCAGACTGCTCCGGTAAGGGAGATCAGCAGAGGTAATATCTAGTGTCATTGTAGTCTTTTTTCACATTATTTTCTTGTAATGAATGATGAAAATAACACCAAATTATTATGTACATTCTATTTAAGGAGGATGATATGTAGAATTTTATAAAACTTTAGCCATATTTTTTAAAAATTAAAGTTATATCCCATGTTAAGAAAATTTTCTCAAAGAAAACTAAATGTATCCAGATGAAGAAACTAATTGTTGAGGTATCACAAGGATTAATATTCATACTTTATTTCTTGACATTTTATTGAGTTCAAACACACAAAAAAGAGTATCTTCCTAAAACTCATTGTAAAATCAGTAGAGACTCAACTAACTCTTATTTATTTCGAATCAAAAATAGCCATAATAAGCTGCTACTTTTTTGACATGGATACAGTATTTTTCATTCATTTTCTCCTCAAAATTACTTCTTATATCAGAGTTATTATGGAGTACGCATTACAAGGAGAAACAATATCTTATCTATCTATCTATATGCACATCTATCTATCTATCTATAGTTTCTATCTATATGCATAGATAGATAGATAGATAGATTTCTACATATTCTGACCCAAATTTTCATGAGCATTCCAGGCACACTGAATTTATTGGTAATGGCTTCCACACAGGAAAAGCCTTTTAGGTTATGGTATCAAAGCCTACTTTATTTTACAAGGGCCTGAGGTTTCATATTAAACAGCAGAATGGACAAAAGCATCATCTGGGAATATATGACACACAGAAAGTAGATAATTAAAATGGAATTTGTAACATCTACATAGAAATGTATTGTTGCACAATATCTAATCATTAGTCTTCCGGGTCTTAAACGAAGCTGGAATAATACCGAAGGTTATTCATCTTTCAATTTTCACAGCAGTGCATCAGCACGAATTTATTTAGCACATCCACTTGCATTATTTTGACACATTAGAAAAAAATTGTTCCATCTAATTGGCCTTCAAACTCTCACTTCCACCAGGACGCTGTGTTAATCTATTATTATTTCACAGGATCTATGTTATGTGGCACATCGTGAAGGCTGCCTGGTTTCAGATCTGCTGAGAAAGTTTCATTGTGCCAGCCCCGCATCGCCTTTAATCACTTTCCTCCGCTTCTGTTGCCGTGATTACAAAAGCGGGCATCTTCAAAGAAAGTGAAGACAGACATGAAATCTACAGTAGCAGTCTCAGTTAGGCCCGTGTACAAACTCACTGTCTATATGGCTGAGTAGATTCTGAAGGCTGAAAAGTGAGGCAGGCGAGCCCTGTGGCACGAGGGCCCCAAAGACCTTTTTTCCCTCATTTCGTTATCTTCAAGCAGCTTTATCATATTTTACCATGAGAATTGTTCACTACCCCAAATCCATCAGATGTCAAGATAAAGTGATTTCACAGAAAAAGTCATCTGAGAAACAAGGCGCTTTTATGACTACATCACAGCCTTCACTTGTTTATAAACAAATGCTTTGACGGAGATTCGTTAGAAGATAGATCTGCCTGAAAAATTCTTTCTGGGTTTCCAGGTCTCTTTCATATTTCTCTTCTCTTTGCTAACTTCTTTTGGTCCCTCACTGCTTCCTTAATCTCACTTATTATCTTGCCTTATATTAGATTTGTGAAATGAGAAACATTCATTTAGGAACTGTGAATTCTTCCCACCGCGTAAGAACTGTGCATCTGCTCACAGGCACCCTACCTTCTCTATTGGACAAAGGCTCCCTGCTTTTATCAAAGGTGAACTTGAACTTCTCTGCTTCAATTCTGGGTCCCACTTCCTCTCACCTCAGCAACCTTGTGCTTATAATGCCTCTCTTCCTAACATCGTCAATATCTTCCCACCCCTGGATTATTCCTATCAGTGTGTAAACATGCTTTAGCACCACTTAAAACAAACAGAACATGCTGTCCCACATCTTCTCCAACTGTTTTACCATTACTCCTCTTCACAACAAAACTTTTGAAAGAGATGCCTAGAATTATGCTCCACATTATTTATCCACATTTGTTACCTAACTCTTGCCATTCTTGCTTCTTCTAACTCTGCTCTTTTTTTTTTGCTCACATATTTCAAAATAAATCTCAGACATCTTTTTGTTCATAAACACATCAACATATATCTCTCAGATAAAGTCATCTAAAAGTAAGTACAATATTAATGGCATACTTTAAGAAATAACCATAATCCTGAATGATTTAATATCCAGTTAACGGTGTTAACCTCAAAATATTTAAGCATTTGCAATTATATTCCAAAATAGAAATGCTCAAATCCAGTGTGGAAACTCAATTTAAAATATCCAGTTAAGGCTCAATTTTTCTTAATTATATCACAAGTTCAGTGTCCCACTTATCCTTTTAAAATGCTGCCTATTTTTTGAAACAACCAGATCACAGATACAATGAGGTTCCACTGATTATATTATCTTGATGTCATCTGACATGTCTCTCTATCCTCTGTATTTCTTGCAAGTTGATAGATCAAGAGGTGTAATTTGATTAAGGTTTGATTTAGGGGTTTTTGTTCATATTGGCTATGCCAGTTACATGGCCAAGGATTCTCACCTAAAAACGTGAAGTCACATTTCTTCCCTAATTCTCCCCTTTTATAAAGTTAGTTCTTTGGACCGTCTAAAAGTACCAGCTCACCCGATTTCCTAATTCATGTTCAATAGATAAATTCTCTGCTACTTTATTTTTTAATTTATTTTTTGGGGGGTCTCCATTTATTTTTTATTTTTTATTATTTTTTTAATTTTTTATTTTTTATTTTTCATAAACATATATTTTTATCCCCAGGGGTACAGGTCTGTGAATCACCAGGTTTACACACTTCACAGCACTTACCAAAGCACATACCCTCCCCAATGTCCATAATCCCACCCCCTTCTCCCAAACCCCCTCCCCCCAGCAACCCTCAGTTTGTTTTGTGAGATTAAGAGTCACTTATAGTTTGTCTCCCTCCCAATCCCATCTTGTTTCATTTATTCTTCTCCTACCCACTTAAGCCCCCATGTTGCATCACCACTTCCTCATATCAGGGAGATCATATGATAGTTGTCTTTCTCTGCTTGACTTATTTCGCTAAGCATGATACGCTCTAGTTCCATCCATGTTGTCGCAAATGGCAAGATTTCATTTCTTTTGATGGCTGCATAGTATTCCATTGTGTATATATACCACATCTTCTTGATCCATTCATCTGTTGATGGACATCTAGGTTCTTTCCATAGTTTGGCTATTGTGGACATTGCTGCTGTAAACATTCGGGTGCACGTGCCCCTTCGGATCACTATATTTGTATGTTTAGGGTAAATACCCAGTCCTGTGATTGCTGGCTCATAGGGTAGCTCTATTTTCAACATTTTGAGGAACATCCATGCTGTTTTCCAGAGTGGCTGCACCAGCTTGCATTCCCACCAACAGTGTAGGAGGGCTCCCCTTTCTCCGCATCCTCGCCAGCATCTGTCATTTCCTGACTTGTTGATTTTAGCCATTCTGACTGGTGTGAGGTGATATCTCATTGTGGTTTTGATTTGTATTTCCCTGATGCCGAGTGATATGGAGCACTTTTTCATGTGTCTGTTGGCCATCTGGATGTCTTCTTTGCAGAAATGTCTGTTCATGTCCTCTGCCCATTTCTTGACTGGATTATTTGTTCTTTGGGTGTTGAGTTTGCTAAGTTCTTTATAGATTCTGGACACTAGTCCTTTATCTGATATGTCGTTTGCAAATATCTTCTCCCATTCTGTCAGTTGTCTTTTGATTTTGTTAACTGTTTCCTTTGCTGTGCAAAAGCTTTTGATCTTGATGAAATCCCAATAGTTCATTTTTGCCCTTGCTTCCCTTGCCTTTGGCGTTGTTCCTAGGAAGATGTTGCTGTGGCTGAGGTCGAAGAGGTTGCTGCCTGTGTTCTCCTCAAGGATTTTGATGGATTCCTTTCGCACATTGAGGTCCTTCATCCATTTTGAGTCTATTTTTGTGTGTGGTGTAAGGAAATGGTCCAATTTCATTTTTCTGCATGTGGCTGTCCAATTTTCCCAGCACCATTTATTGAAGAGGCTGTCTTTTTTCCATTGGGCATTCTTTCCTGCTTTGTCGAAGATTAGTTGACTGTAGAGTTGAGGGTCTATTTCTGGGCTCTCTATTCTGTTCCATTGATCTATGTGTCTGTTTTTGTGCCAGTACCATGCTGTCTTGATGACGACAGCTTTGTAATAGAGCTTGAAGTCCGGAATTGTGATGCCACCAACGTTGGCTTTCTTTTTCAATATCCCTTTGGCTATTTGAGGTCTTTTCTGGTTCCATATAAATTTTAGAATGATTTGTTCCATTTCTTTGAAAAAGATGGGTGGTACTTTGATAGGGATTGCATTATATGTGTAGATTGCTTTAGGTAGCATAGACATTTTCACAATATTTATTCTTCCAATCCAGGAGCATGGAATATTTTTCCATTTCTTTGTGTCTTCCTCAATTTCTTTCATGAGTACTTTATAGTTTTCTGAGTATAGATTCTGTGCCTCTTTGGTTAGGTTTATTCCTAGGTATCTTATGGTTTTGGGTGCAATTGTAAATGGGATGGACTCCTTAATTTCTCTTTCTTCTGTCTTGCTGTTGGTGTAGAGAAATGCAACTGATTTCTGTGCATTGATTTTATATCCTGACACTTTACTGAATTCCTGTACAAGTTCTAGCAGTTTTGGAGTGGAGTCTTTTGGGTTTCCACATATAGTATCATATCATCTGCGAAGAGTGATAATTTGACTTCTTCTTTGCCGATTTGGATGCCTTTAATTTCCTTTTGTTGTCTGATTGCTGAGGCTAGGACCTCTAGTACTATGTTGAATAGCAGTGGTGATAATGGACATCCCTGCCGTGTTCCTGACCTTAGCGGAAAAGCTTTCAGTTTTTCTCCATTGAGAATGATATTTGCGGTGGGTTTTTCATAGATGGCTTTGATGATATTGAGGTATGTGCCCTCTATCCCTACACTTTGAAGAGTTTTGATCAGGAAGGAATGCTGTACTTTGTCAAATGCTTTTTCAGCATCTATTGAGAGTATCATATGGTTCTTGTTCTTTCTTTTATTGATGTGTTGTATCACATTGACTGATTTGCGGATGTTGAACCAACCTTGCAGCCCTGGAATAAATCCCACTTGGTCGTGGTGAATAATCCTTTTAATGTACTGTTGAATCCTATTGGCTAGTATTTTGTTGAGTATTTTCGCATCTGTGTTCATCAAGGATATTGGTCTATAGCTCTCTTTTTTGATGGGATCCTTGTCTGGTTTTGGGATCAAGGTGATGCTGGCCTCATAAAATGAGTTTGGAAGTTTTCCTTCCATTTATATTTTTTGCAGTTTCAGGAGAATAGGAATTAGTTCTTCTTTAAATGTTTGGTAGAATTCCCCCGGGAAGCTGTCTGGCCCTGGGCTTTTGTTTGTTTGGAGATTTTTAATGACTGTTTCAATCTCCTTACTGGTTATGGGTCTGTTCAGGCTTTCTATTTCTTCCTGGTTCAGTTGTGGTAGTTTATATGTTTCTAGGAATGCATCCATTTCTTCCAGATTGCCAAATTTATTAGCGTAGAGTTGCTCATAGTATGTTCTTATAATAGTTTGTATTTCTTTGGTGTTAGTTGTGATCTCTCCTCTTTCATTCATGATTTTATTTATTTGGGTCCTTTCTCTTTTCTTTTTGATAAGTCGGGCCAGGGATTTATCAATTTTATTAATTCTTTCAAAGAACCAGCTCCTAGTTTCGTTGATTTGTTCTATTGTTTTTTTGGTTTCTATTTCATTGATTTCTGCTCTGATCTTTATGATTTCTCTTCTCCTGCTGGGCTTAGGGTTTCTTTCTTGTTCTTTCTCCAGCTCCTTTAGGTGTAGGGATAGGTTGTGTACCTGAGATCTTTCTTGTTTCTTGAGAAAGGCTTGAACCGCTATATATTTTCCTCTCAGGACTGCCTTTGAGAGATTTTGAACTGCCCAGAGATTTTGAACTGTTGTATTTTCATTATCATTTGTTTCCATGATTTTTTTCAATTCTTCTTTAATTTCCCGGTTGACCCATTCATTCTTTAGAAGGATGCTGTTTAGTCTCCATGTATTTGGGTTCTTTTCAAACTTCCTTTTGTGGTTGAGTTCTAGCTTTAGAGCATTGTGGTCTGAAAATATTCAGGGAATGATCCCAATCTTTTGATACCGGCTGAGTCCTTATTTAGGACCGAGGATGTGATCTATTCTGGAGAATGTTCCATGTGCACTAGAGAAGAATGTGTATTCTGTTGCTTTGGGATGAAATGTTCTGAATATATCTGTGATGTCCATCTGGTCCAGTGTGTCGTTTAAGGCCTTTATTTCCTTGCTGATCTTTTGCTTGGATGATCTGTCCATTTCAGTGAGGGGAGTGTTAAAGTCCCCTACTATTATTGTATTATTGTTGATGTGTTTCTTTGATTTTGTTATTAATTGGTTTATATAGTTGGCTGCTCCCACGTTGGGGGCATAGATATTTAAAATTGTTAAATCTTCTTGTTGGACAGACCCTTTGAGTATGATATAGTGTCCTTCCTCATCTCTTATTATAGTCTTTGGCTTAAAATCTAATTGATCTGATATAAGGATTGCCACTCCTGCTTTCTTCTGATGTCCATTAGCATGGTAAATTCTTTTCCACCCCCTCACTTTAAATCTGGAGGTGTCTTCAGGCTTAAAATGAGTTTCTTGGAGGCAACATATAGATGGGTTTTGCTTTTTTATCTATTCTGATACCCTGTGTCTTTTGACAGGGGCATTTAGCCCATTAACATTCAGGGTAACTATTGAGAGATATGCCATTGTATTGCCTGTAAGGTGACTGTTACTGTATATGGTCTCTGTTCCTTTCTGATCTAGCACTTGTAGGCTCTCTCTTTGCTTAGAGGACCCCTTTCAATATTTCCTGTAGAGCTGGTTTGGTGTTTGCAAATTCTTTCAGTTTTTGTTTGTCCTAGAAGCTTTAATCTCTCCTTCTATTTTCAATGATAGCCTAGCTGGATATAGTATTCTTGGCTGCATGTTTTTCTCGTTTAGTGCTCTGAAAATATCATGCCAGCTCTTTCTGGCCTGCCAGGTCTCTGTGGATAAGTCAGCTGCCAATCTAATATTTTTACCATTGTATGTTACAGACTTCTTTTCCTGGGCTGCTTTCAGGATTTTCTCTTTGTCACTGAGACTTGTAAATTTTACTATTAGGTGATGGGGTGTGGGCCTATTCTTATTGATTTTGAGGGGCGTTCTCTGAACCTCCTGAATTTTGATGCTCGTTCCATTTGCCATATTGGGGAAATTCTCCCCAATAATTCTCTCCAGTATACCTTCTGCTCCCCTCTCTCTTTCTTCTTCTTCTGGAATCCCAATTATTCTAATGTTGTTTCGTCTTATGGTGTCACTTATCTCTCGAATTCTCCCCTCGTGGTCCAGTAGCTGTTTGTCCCTCTTTTGCTCAGCTTCTTTATTCTCTGTCATTTGGTCTTCTATATCACTAATTCTTTCTTCTGCCTCATTTATCCTAGCAGTGAGAGCCTCCATTTTTGATTGCACCTCATTAATAGCTTTTTTGATTTCAACTTGGTTAGATTTTAGTTCTTTTATTTCTCCAGAAAGGGCTTTTATATCTCTCGAGAGGGTTTCTCTAATATCTTCCATGCCTTTTTCGAGCCCGGCTAGAACCTTGAGAATTTTCATTCTGAACTCTAGATCTGACATATTACCAATGTCTGTATTGATTAGGTCCCTAGCCTTCGGTACTGCCTCTTGTTCTTTTTTTTGTGTTGAATTTTTCCTTCTTGTCATTTTGTCTAGATAAGAGTATATGAAGGAGCAAGGAAAATACTAAAAGGGTGGCAACAACCCCAGGAAAATATGCTTTAACCAAATTAGAAGAGATCCCAAATCGTGAGGGGGAAGAAAGGGGATAAAAAGAGGTTCAAAAAGGAAGAAAGAAAAAAAAAAGAAAAAAGAAAAAAAGAAAAAAAAAAGAAAAGAATTAAAAAAAAATAAGAAAAATATAAAAAAGAAAAAAATGTATATTGGATAAACTAGTTAAAAACGTTAAAAAAGAAAAAGGTAAAAGTTAAAAAAAAATTACCAGAAGGTGAGAAAAAAAACAAAAAATGAAAAAGAAAAAAATAAAATTAACTGCAAGACTAAAAAAAACCACAGGGAAAAAGCCATGAGTTCCGTGCTTTGCTTTCTCCTCCTCTGGAATTCTGCTGCTCTCCTTGGTATTGAAACCGCACTCCTTGGTAGGTGAACTTGGTCTCGGCTGAATTTCTTGTTGATCTTCTGGGGGAGGGGCCTGTTGTAGTGATTCTCAAGTGTCTTTGCCCCTGGCGGAATTGCACCGCCCTTAACAGGGGCCGGGGTGAGTAATCCGCTCAGGTTTGCTTTCAGGAGCTTTTGTTCCCTGAGCGCTTTCCGTAGATTTCCGGAGGACGGGAATACAAATGACGGCCTCCTGGTTTCCGGCCAGGAGGAGCCGAGAGCCCAGGGCCCCACTCCTCAGTGCGCCCTCAGAGAACAGCGCCCAGTTACTCCCGTCTGCCTGACCTCCAGCCGCGCTCTGAGCTCACCGAGCCTGCGACCGGTTCAAGGTAACACCGAGCTGTGAGCTTACTGTCGGCTCTGTCTCTGTAGCCGGCTTTCCCGTTCCAATACCCGCAAGCTCTGTGACACTCAGTCACTCCCGATCCTTCTGTGACCCTGCGGGACCTGAGGCCACGCTGACCCCGCGTGGGCTTCGCCCTGGTTTAGCCTCTGGAGCGATGTCCCTCAGCGGAACAGACTTTTAAAAGTCCTGATTTTGTGCACCGTTGCTCCGCCGCTTGCCGGGAGCAGGCCCCTCCCCCCGGGGTCTATCTTCCCGTCGCTTTGGATTCACTTCGCCGCCGGTCCTACCTTTCAGAAAGTGGTTGTTTTTCTGTTTCCAGAATTGCTGTTCTTCTTCTCTTCGATCTGCCGATGGATTTTCAGGTGTTTGCAATCTTTAGATAAGCTATCTAGCTGATCTCCGGCTAGCTGAAGTAGTCTCAGCCTGCTACTTCTCCGCCATCTTGACTCCTCCTAAGCCAATTCTCTGCTACTTTAAAAGGAAAATCCTTGAGAGGAAAATCTCCCAACATCCTGCTACTGAATTAGTAAACGTATCCACATAAACAGTTGAATTTGTTTTCATTAAAAGTGGAAGTGGGGGTGCCTGGGTGGCTCAGTGGGTTAAGCCACTGCCTTCGGCTCAGGTCATGATCTCGGGGTCCTGGGATCGAATCCCGCATCAGGCTCTCTGCTCAGCAGGGAGCCTGCTTCCTGCTCTCTCTCTCTGCCTGCTTCTCTGCCTACTTGTGATCTTCTCTGTCAAATAAATAAATAAAATCTTCAAAAAAAAAAAAAAAGTGGAAATGATGTTTTTCTTAAGACTCACCCAACCCTTAGAGAACATGTTCCATTGACTTCTCTCTTCTAGTTCAATCTGTTTTTTTTTTTTTTTCATTCCATTAGCTTTTGAACATGCTCCCATTTAAAAAATAATCAAAGAACTCTCTTTAAGTCTCTCAACCTTCTCCAGCTAATTTGTTCATCCTGATTCATAACAAAACCCTTTGAAGGAATTCTTTACACTCATCACGAATTCTCTCTTACCTCCCACTCATTTCTCAACCTATTGCAATCTGGCTTCTTCTTCCCAACAGTTCTACTGAAATTGCATTTGCCAAGGAAATTAGCAATTTCTACATCACTAAATCAAATGAGCATCTCTCAGTCTTACCTTGCTTTAGTGTCTAGAACTATTTGTCAGTCTGGATGACAACTCTTTTCTCGAAAACATTCTCTGCTTTGTTAAAACATAAAATGATTTTGGCATACCTCAAAAACCAACCAGCCAACTAACAAAACAAAACCCAGCACTTGGCTACTTAGGAGCCATTCCGAAAAGAATAATTTTTAGCCAAATGCCACTTCAGTTGGAATGACACAATTACCAGAGGAGGATCTCTAAACTGACACCTTTGGAATACAGTATGATGAAAGTTCCAAGATTTGTTCTACCTCTATTTTTTCATAATTTCAATCTTTGCTATAAAGAACCGTCATTAAATTCTAATGTCCATTTCCTTCATTTAAAGAGTTTTAATCAGATAGTTAACTACTTAGGAGAAAAGTCAGTCTTAGAAGTACACTCTTTATTTTATTTTACTACAGGCAAACAAGATTTTCTTTCTTTCAAAATCAGCTAATTAGAATGGGTGACTCGAGTCTGGAAACAGAATTCCTGATCACTGTATCTAAGAAATGTTTATGCTGTTGATAAAGCAGTATTTCTTTTAAATTCTAGAGCCCCAAGGACTTAATTAGAAGTACATTCAAATAATGAATAGAAGGGCGAGACAGTCTTGTTGGATAAGACATTTTTATAATAATCAGTTACATTCTCACAATTCTATAACACATATTAAAGCAGCCTCAGATTAGATGCTCTAATACATACATATATATGATTCTCATTGTTCATTTGTGAATCAAAATTTTCTAGCTGAATAATTTATTAAAATAATCTTATCGAATATATTTTATAAATACATTTTCACAGATTTTTGCAAATATTTTTAAATGATTTTTTAAACAAAGAACTCTACAGAAATAGTAATACTGTTAAGAAGAGACTAACACAGTCATAACTGGATATGTGACCCTGGCTTACTATCCTTGTTAAGTCTGTTCGAGGACCACATTGGTCTCAGTTTTACTTTACTATAGAGAATTTTATTTCTATTATTATAGGAAATATTGTCTAGACTCCTTGTCATGTATTATCTGACATAATATGTGATAATGCATTGACACTGGAAAAAAATCTAATTACTTAGTTAATATTATCTGGTAGTTATCACATAAAACTTGACTAAATGTCAAGGTAAGCATGGTAACATCAATTTTGTCTTATTTGCACATAAATTATTTGATTGTGATCTGGCTGTACTTTCTACTGAATTTTTATAAAATTATTTCAAAGTTAAGATAAATATTTTGGAGTACTTATTTCATAATCAAGTAAAACATTATCATTGCATAGTGAGTTATATAGCTGAATATGTTACTCACTTCTACCCATTGAAACAAATACAGATTTAAGTATACCATTACATAAAACTAAGAAAGATGTAGTGATAATGTATGGCATATATATGACCAGTAAAGTCAGACCAGTGATTCCAGAAGTCAAAGGATCCGAAGCAATCTAAAACGTGAAACTACACTCTATAAAATGCAAAAGGTAAAACTGGTTGTATTGATGTAGAGATTCTAGTTTGATATTTTTAAAAAGATTTTATTTATTTATTTGACAGAGAAAGAGAGAGAGCACACAAGCAGGGGGAGCAGCAGACAGAGGGAGAAACAGGCTGTCCCCTGAGTAAGGAGCCTAATGTAGGCATGATCCCAGGCCCCTGGGATCATGACCTGAGCTGAAGGCAGATGCTTAACCAACTGAGCCACCCAGGCATCCCTCTAATTTGATTCTTTATCTTTATATAAATAATATCCAATTTTCACAAGACTGTCAAGGTGTGAAATAAAAGCACTTTACCTCATATATGTATATACAGTCTATCAATTTATTATTTATCTATGTGCATGAATATGTCAGAAATGTAGGGTTGTGTGTGAATAGATAAAATTTTGTACTCTAAAGCAATACAAATATTAAATTATTTTTTGGGGGGCGCCTGGGTGGCTCAGGGTTAAAGCCTCCGCCTTTGGCTCAGGTCATGATCCCTCAACCCAGGGATTGAGCCCCACATGGGGCTCTCTGCTCTGCAGGGAGCCTGCTTCCTCCTCTCTCTCTGCTGCCTCTCTGCCTACTTGTGATCTCTCTCTGTCAAATAAATAAATAAAGTCTTTTAAAAAAATTACTTCTTTGAATTAAAGTAAGAAAAAAATCTTTTATGCGAAACAATGCACTGACATTCAGGACAGATTCCAAATTACAGAAAACTTTATGAAAATAATCTAAAACTAGCAAAGATTATTCATTCTAATAAATTAAAAACACACATTCTAATACTAATATATTTTTATATTGGAGTTATTTTGCCAATAGTATACCAAGGTTGTTATACAACTGTAGAGTACCTTGGTTTACTCTTTAGTTCATAGCTATCACCTATTGGTAGTAGACAGCCTCATGGTTCACCAGAAGGAAAATTATCCTTTTCATTTATTCCAGATTTTCCCATGAAAAACAATGAACAAGGTTATATATTTATCCAGTGGTAATCCAACTACACTAATAGTTACTTATTCAAAAGCAATTATACTAATAGATATTTATGCAGGAAAAATTAAAGGGAAATGAAGTACCCTAGTAGATGTTTAAATTGAGGAGAAATTTAAGTAGGTATTTGTGTTCATTCAACACTTGTACCTGGGCACCTGCTCAGCTGGGTAAGCGACTGCCTTCGCCTCAGGTCATGATCCTGGGGTCCCAGGATCAAGTCCTGCATCAGGCTCCCAGCTCAGCAGGGAGTCTGCTTCTTCCTCTGGCCTTTTCCCCTCTCATGCTCTCTCTCACTCTCTAATAAATAAATAAAATCTTAAAACAAACAAACAAACAACACTTGTACCTGAATGTACAGTGCACATTTATAAAAGCCCAAACTGAAAAGAATGCAAATATCCATCAAGAATGGATAAACTATGGTGCATCCATAGAATGAAAAGGTACTTAGCCATCAAAAGGCATATCTGCTGCTATCCACAAACTAAATGTAACTGAATACCAATATGCTAATAGAAAAAATAAGACATAAACGATTATATACAGTATGGTTCTATTATATAAATTCTAGGGAAGGCAAAGCCACCCTATGGGTCCAAAGGCATTACATTGCCACTTGGAGCCAAGTATAGAAGGATTAACTCTAAAAGTGTGCAAAAAATACTCTATACAGTTTATCTTTCAAGGTAGATATCACAAGATAGATGAGAGAAAAGTCATTTCTGGTTCATGGGCTTCTGTTGTCCACTTCCTATAACTTTCTTTATCATCCTCTGCTATAATTATCAATTCATTCTTGTATACCTGGTTCTAAGTATACCTTTTTGGGAACAAGCAAATTACTTTGTTTTGCTTTTCATGGAATTCTATCATTCAGCTGCGTCCCAATGGAAACTTCTTCAATGATATAAATAATCTATATGTGCACAGGCCACATAGTAGATACTCATGATACGTAGCTACTGAGCCTCTGAAATGTGGCTTGTACAATGGAGGAAGTTGATTTAAATCAATTTAAATATATTGATATTATTAAAAGATCTTATTTATTTATTTGACAGAGGGAGAGTGAGAGAGATAGAGAGAGCACAGAGGGAGGAGGGTTAGAGGTAGAAGCAGACTCCTTGATAAGCAGGGAGTCTGACATGGGACTGGATCCCAAGACAACAGGATCATGACCTGAGCCAAAGGCAGTCACTTAACTAACTGAGTCATCCAGGTGCCCCATCAATTTAAATTTAAATAGTCTTATGTGATTTCAGGCTATTGCACAGCATTGGCCCAAACAATGGCATCTCATATTGGATTGACCTAAATATGCAAAATAAATAAAATATATTGCTACATAAATAAATTACACATATTATATAGTTTAAAAAAATTGTCTTGCAGAATTGAGAAGACATTTGGCATAAGACTGACTTGTCAGTGATTCTGTACTCTTTTATCATGCAGTCACTTTGTAAAGAGTTGAAATGAATGCCAATTTTTTTTTTTTTTCCTGATGGCGCTTTACTCTCTCTATGGGAGTGGAAAGCCTTTGGCTGCCTCTCTCCCTATAATTCAGTGCCCATGTCTTCTGGACAAGAAATGGTATTTTTCCATTTTTATAATAAAAGTCTTGAGATTTACTCTTATTTGACCATTTAGGTCAGGTTCTACCCTAATTAGTCACAGGGACCACAGGAATATAGTGTTTAGGACAGAGGGCTAGAGTTTACTCCTTTGAGAAACATTTGGACTGAGAGCAGAGAAGCAACGTGTTTTCCAGAAAAAAATAAGAGTATGGGTAGTAAAAATGGGAAACATATAACAGGTGGCTGAAAAATCATTACTCTTCATTCAGAGATGCTCTAAATAATTTGGCCTCTTTGCTTCTTTTGAAAAGAAAGGATTTAGAAACCTTTTACTTTTAGTAAGGAAGAATGTGTTATGCCTTAAAGTGTCATTCAGAGTTAACAAAATGAAACTACCATAATGTATCCCTCAAAGAAATGATTGTCCACTGTTTTGATCATTCCATTAATTCTAAAGTAAGTAAGATTGACCTACTTATTACCTTGTCTTTATTACTGATACTTTCAACAAGAACTGATACTTTCATTGGCTTTTCAATGGTAAGTCATAGTCCTTTTGTTGTTTTTTCAGAGGTTAGTTTATATATTTCACTAGAACAGAGTTGACTTATAAATAAAATCATGGCAGCCCAAAAACCTTAGTTCTGGCATGGACTTAAGAGTAGAAGTATTGAACTGATCTATTTTCTAGATGTAGAAACTGAATTCCATAGTCTGGTTATTCAATGACATTTAATGGGCAAGCTGAGAATAAAACTCATATATGTTCTCTATTTGTATGCCTTCAGATCTCTCAACAGTCAATAATTCTCATGCATATTTCTGGTTAAAAAGAAGATTTCTTTTGTTAAATGCATTTATGATAATTAATAATATTCACACATCTTGAGGTGATGGATGGGAATAGATTTAAGTAAAATTAAACAAAAATAGCAGGAAGTAAAGGGGATGAGAAGCCCTCCCATAAGTTTAACAAAGGTCCAATGTCTGAAATTTTAAAGTGAACTACATTTCACATGAGCACGAGAGTCACATACTCAAATGACAGAGACTAGTGTCCTTCTTCCTCCAATGGTCAAAGAAATGACTCTTAGTAAGTGGAACTCTGGGTCATGTGTTGCTCTGAATTTTAAAGGCAGCTTCAGAAGTATATCCCATGATGGCTGTGAAATTACATGTGTTCCTTTTTATTGATTTTTTTTTAAAGTAAGACACACAATAACATATGGTAAATGGGGTGGGGGTGGTTATATTACCATTTACTTGTTTACTTACCCTGAGGTCTCTTTAAAGTACATATTTTCTTTACAAATACATTTCTCTCAATCATTTGTGTAAATATACTTTACAACATTGTAAAAAGCACATTCTTCTCAGGCTTCTCTTTGAGGCTTGTTTTCTTTGAGGTATTTGTTGCTTTAAAATATCAGGGGAAATACTCAAAATCAATTCTATTCCATTGTAAGACATAAAAGGACAAAAGATATTTTAGTATGATTTGAGAATACAGTGATTTTCTTCAGCATGGCATAAGGCCAATTTTGACCTGGTCATGTATAAATTCAGATCCATATCCATCACTCACTTCTATATGTTCAGTGACCCAAATATAAGAAAGAACTACTAAGTTATTTATTAAGTGGTACTTTGCTAAGCACTGCTAAGTACTATGTTAAACACATTACATACATAATATGAAACTTCACAACTCTGTGACAGAGGTGTTATTATATAATCTTCATTTTACTGCAGAAGAAGCAGAAGCTTAGGTAAGGTTGGTTAAGGCTGCAGGGTCACTGTTGGTAGGAGATGGATAGATTCCAGTCTCCACGGGATCCTTAACCTAGGCTCTACAGTCAGTGCCATATAAACTGCCTCATACTTCTTTCTCATAAAGCATCATGTTATTTAACACCCTCATGTTTTTATATATTCAATTTCTTTCTTTCTTTTTTTTTTTTTTTTACGATTTACTTATTTATTTATTTGACAGACAGAGATCACAAGTAATCAGAGAGGCAGGCAGAGAGAGAGAGGAGGAAGCAGGCTCCCTGCCAAGCAGAGAGCCTGATGCAGGGCTCAATCCCAGAACCCTGGGATCATGACCTGAGCCGAAGGCAGAGGCTTTAACTCACTGAACCACCCAGATGCCCCTCATTTGCTTTTTCTATTCGTTTTCTTTTTTTTAACTTTAGGTGCAAACAATGTAATTCAATCCTTACTGAATCTCCGGGGTGGCAGAGATTTGAGGACAGCTTTCTAAGATATGAAACTGGTCTCTCTTGGGATGAGTGTCTGCAAAGGGCAGAGAGCTCCATGTTCAACTGCTTTCTTCCTTCTCTGCTCTCTAATTCTTTGCCCCATAAATCTCCTAAGACTCTGCTGTCTTCAGCTTGGGTTGGCAGTAAATCATTACTTGTTCTTGTTTTGCTTGGCGCATTGACAGGGGAATGGTGCTCATGGGGCTTAAGGTGGGGTCTGAATGATCAGAAACCTCTCCGATGGTCAGTGCTCCAGAACACACAGCAAAAATAAAGTGTTATGGGGAGCGTTCAGAATAGCAGGATAGGAAGATTCTGAGCTCACGGTCTCACAGGAACACAATAAAATCTATAACTGCATATCTAACAATTCCCTCTGAAGAGGACCCAGACATTGAATAAACAGAGTATCCATAACAAAGGACTAAGATGGGTAGAAGAGACAGAGGTACAATTTTGCTTAGTAAAAACCACACCCCAGGCATGGTGTTCCATTGTCAGAAGGGATCTCAAAGGTATGGAAATTTTCTCTCAGTTAGAAAGAAATCTGAGCACCCCATCAGGCACCCTTAGATCCTACACAGGAGAGAGAAGACTATGACTCTTAGCTTTGAAAACCAGCAGGTAATGCTTTCAGGAAAGCTACAGAACTGTAGGGAAAGGAAAACCTGCTCTTACAGAGCTTGCATGGAGAGTCACTCAGCCTGGAATCCAGTGCAAAATATCAGATCGAAGGCGCACACACCAAATGTAAGGGGGAAATGCTTACTCATCTTATCGAGGAGGCCAGAGAGGCAAACTGCAGCTGGGCCTCCTCCTGCAGACTATGACACTGGTAGCAGCCATTTGTGCTACTCATTCTGATACGCTAATCCGAATGCCACATGGGAATTCTTCCTTAATACTGCTGGGGCGCCTGCGTGGCTCAGTCAGATACACGTCTGACTCTTGATTTTGGCTCAAGGTCATAGATCTGAGGGTCTTAAGATCAAGGCCTGTGTCAGGCTCACATATTGGGCATGGAGCCTGCTTGAGATTCTCTCTCTCCCTTTCCCTCTTCCCTATCTCCTCCATGCTCTCTCTCTTAAAAAAAAAAAAAAATACTGCTAATGCCAGGGGGTGCATCCCACTGACAGCCCCACATAATCTTGCACCTTGGCTGGATCTTACAGCCAACAGAATGATAACCCTGCCCACAGCACACCACCAGGAGTCATGGCTCTGCTAACGCAGGACAACAATGTAGTCCGCATAAGAAATATCACTGGAGAAACTGGCTCAGTGGCCAAGGGGTGACTGTGCTTCTTGAGCTTCCTAAGACAGCTCCCACAAAATCCTAACGTTACCTCATCACATGGATACTACCAGATAACACCCACATCAGTGTAAATAACCTGGCAAAAAACCCGAGGACTGGTAGAACAGATTCTCCACAGCTACGTGCAGAAAAGAGGCCACATAAAGGAGGTAGGAAGGGAGAACACACAACCTAGAAATAAATGGTACCGTCTGTGGGAGGCAGGGATACCACACGCATTAGAAGGGTGAGACATACACCTTCACATCAGGTGCCACAAGCATGGGGAACCCAAATGAGAAAGATGAATCTCCATATTTGGCTTTCAAACCAGAAGTGCATATATATTTTTTTTTATTTAGACATTTTATTTTATTTCTGTTGCAGTTCCTAAGATCAGAAAAATTGAAAGGAGGCATTTTATGTGAAAAGACTTACATCTGATAACTTTGGTTTTCTTTTCCTATGTCTTTTTTTTTATTTTAATTCAATTAATTAACATATAATATACTATTAGTTTCAGTGGTTGAGGTCAGTGATTCATCTATCTTATATAATAGTGAGGGCTCATCATATCATGTCAGAAGTGCAGGCCTCGGGCCCTGGTCTCCCCCTCGCAGCAAACAGCTATAGAGCTACATGCAAAAGAATGAAACTAGATTACTTTCTTATACCAGACACAAAAGTAGAGTCAAAGAGGATTAAGAACCCAAATGTGAGACCTGAAACCATAAAAATTCTAGAAGAGAGCATAGGCAGTAATTTCTTTGACATCAGTCATAGAAACATTTTTCTGGATAGGTGTCCTGAGGCAAGGGAAACAAAAGCAAAAATAAACTATTGGGACTATATCAAAATGAAAAGCTCTGCACAGTGAAGGAAACAATAAACAAAATTAAAAGACAGCCTGCTGAATGGAAGAAGCTATTTGTGATTGATAAATCTGATAAAGGATTAGTATCCAAAATATATAAAGAAGTTATACAACTCAGCACCAAAAAGATGAATAACCCAATTTAAAATGGACAGAACATATGAACACCTATTTTCCAAAGAAGATATACAGATGGCTAACAGATACTGAAAAGATTTTGACATCATCATTCATTAGGGAAATGCATATCAAAACTACAATCACTGTTGTTAGAATGGGATTATAATAAGGATAAAGAAATAAGAAATATTGGGGAGGATGTTGAGAAAAGGGAATGCTCATGGAAGGAATGCAAATTGGTACAGATACTATAGAAAATAGTATGGAGATTCCTCAAAAAATTAAAAATAAAAATGGTATATGATCCAATAATTCCACTACTGGGTATTTACCCAAGAAAACAAGTACACTAACTCATATAGGGTATGTATGTGTGTGTGTCTGTGTATGTGTTGGAATATTATGTAGCCATGAAAAGGAATGAGTTTGTACCATTTAGGAAAACATGGATGGACCCGGAAGATAGTCTGGTATGTGAAATAAGTCACACACAGAAAAATGAATACCATATGATTTCAATCCTATGTGGATTCTAAAAAACAAGAGAATAAACAAACAAAAAGCACAATCAGACCTGTAAATACATCAGTAAACAAACTGATGGCTGCCAGAGGGTAGGGGGGAATGGAGAGATAGGCACGGTGGGTGAAAGGGAGTAGAAGATACAGGATCCCAGTTAGAGAATGAATGAGGCACAGGAATAAAAGGCACAGCACAGGGAACACAGTCAATGATAGTGTAATAATGTTGTATTTTGCCAGATGGTAACTATAATTGTACTGAGAATAGCACAATGTATAGAGAAGTTGAATCACTGAAATATACCTGCTGAATGGATATACCTGAAATTAACATAACATTGCATGTCAGCTATATTCAAAAATTTTTAAAAGAATCATATACCATGATCAAGTGGAATTTATTTTAAAGATGCAAGGATGATGGTTTAATATCCACAGAGCAATCAACAGGACATGTTAACAAAGTGAAAAATAAAAATTATATACGATCATCTCAAAAGATGCAGAAAAATCACTAGACAAAATTCAACATCCGTTTTTGATAAAACAGGTAGAGAAGGAATATATCTCAACATAACAGAGGCAATGTGTGACAAACCCAGCTAACATCATGCCTAATGGTGAATAGCTGAAAGCTGTCTTTCCAAGAAGAACAAGACAAGGATGGCCATCTACTTTTATTTGCTTAATATTGGAATTCCTAGTGAGAGTCAAGAAAATTAGTCAAGAAAAAGAAATAAAAGACATCCAAATCAGAAAGGAATAAATAAAGCTGTCACTATTTGTGGATGACAAAATACGTAGAAAATTCTTAAAGCTTCTGATAAATTGACATGACCGCAACCATTTTAAAGAGAGCTGGAGCAACCACTGCTGAGATACTGTCTTCGCCATCGCTAAGCTGGGCCAAAACATGTGGACTGGGCAAAATTGCAATTGTTTAAACAATTGCTTGAGAAGTTTAGTGGGAGAATGGATACTCTGATCATAAGACTGTTGGCTGTGGACTCTCTGAACAGTAGTTTAGCTTGTTAACACCAAAAGAAAACTTTTTCTTCAGCTCATGTAATTGTCCCCACTTCCTTTTCCTCATAAAAACCTACTACTTTCTCCTTACAAGTGGAACAGTATTTAGGTTTCTACTGAATCCAGGCTTCCTGAGTTGCAACTGTTTTCTCCCAAATAAATATGTGTTTTTCTTTCATAGTGACTCTTCAGTTCCAGGTGAACCTATCTGGTTTTGGGAGTGATCTCTCCTTCATGAACTGGAGTCTTCTAGAAATGGGCATGGTACCTACAGCGAGCCCCTTGTGCTCAGCTGCTTCAACAGATGACCGACTCCTCCTACTGTAAATTTCCTCAGGCTTCTGACCTTCTTCCTTTTGGTAGAAGTTACTGCCTTTTTTTTTTTTTTAATTCTAGAGACAATACCCCAATGTGGGTATGATCACCCAAGGAGACAAGAGGTTTCTGCTGATTCATCACCAGCTGTCTGGAGGTGTTTCCCTATATGGTAAAAATCCAGGTTAATTGGTTCAGATTCCCCTATTTATTACCCACTTTTCTTTAAGATGAAACTTAAAGTTTCTAAAAATCCCTGAGGAATTCCTCCTTTGTAACCTCTAGCTGAGTTTATGTTCAGAAATTATGGCTCTTTTTCCTGTAAATTTTTATCTGAAAGGAGTGAAATTAGTAATGATGTTTTAAAACAACCACAGCCACTTTGGGACTCCTTTGAACCTCCATAACTTGTCTTTTTGTGCACTTGAGGTGAAAGATTGCAGATTTCAAATAAGATTTTTAATTCTATGAAGTTAAGAGTGCCGTTTTCTAACACACTTGCCTAGAGAACTACAACCTCTGAAAGCTGCAATTATCTATAAAATGATAGTCTCATCATTTCATTTTGTGTCCTGAGAATTTGACTTAGTAACTTGAGACCCTATGATTGAACAGAAATGTGGGTTAATACCTCTTTGTGGCTAGATACAGCTAAACAAAACTGTGGGTGAAATTTAATTTTTAGCCTGGGTCCTACCAAATTGTTGTCAGCCCTCAGGAAAAATACAACCTAGAATAACTATGACCATTATGAAGAACATAATGGATTTAGGAAAAATCAAATGAGAAGTACACTTAAAAACACAGTCATCAAAATTCTAAAATTGCTTTATTAAAAGTTTTATTACAAAATGCTAATGAGAAATTAAATATATAAGAGGTGTTATAAGATGGCACCTGGAAACAAAGATGGCCAAATTAATGACCTTATAGGTCTCTCAAAGGAGAGCCTCCACATGGACCCCACCTAGAGCTGAGGAGATTCTGAATGGTTTTCTCATAAACGCCTCTTCCTTAAAATAAGCCAAAGGCAAATTAAAATTAAAAATGAATGGCAGGAGCACCTGGGTGGCTCAGACTTACAAGCTTCTGCCTTCAGCTCAGGTAATGATCCAGGGAGTTTGGGGATT
Organism: Mustela erminea; assembly: GCF_009829155.1. Classification (NCBI taxonomy): domain Eukaryota; kingdom Metazoa; phylum Chordata; class Mammalia; order Carnivora; family Mustelidae; genus Mustela; species Mustela erminea. The sequence continues at coordinate 80,084,298 of NC_045624.1, read as the reverse complement.
GTGCATTGGATTCCCGGATCAGTGGGGAGTCGCCTCTCCCTCTGCCCCCTCACCGCACTCTCCTGGTCTCTCTCGCTTGCTCTCAAATAAATAAGTAAAATCTTTTAAAAAATTAATGGGATTATTCAATATTGTCAGAAATATTTGTTGTTTGTCCTGGCTAAAACCTGACAAGATACTTGGAAAATTTAATAATTGTAATAAAAAATTTGGCCAAAATGAAAGCTGACTTTCAGAGCCTCCTCTAAGCATATACCAGAGGCTTGTCCCTGTAATTTTAAGACAAAAATGTTAACTAGTGTGCAAATAATTTCTTGAAAGTACAATCTTCAGGGAAATAATTCTTATCAAATGAAGAACAAAAGGGAGAAAAGGACATTTGAAATTTTAGAGGGGGAAATCCTCTCAAGTGTCTTCTAAATTTTTGTCCAGTTTGCATGACTGTGTGTATCCTAGAGGCACAAATATTAAAATATAATTGATTAAAGGCAAAGATTTGTAGGGATTCAGCATACTAAGTTTTCAGGGGAAAAAACAAACAAACAAATTAGCCCAAAGTGTTCTTCAAGTTCAGGTGATCTGGAAAAATATTCAGTATTAAAGCTAATTTAAGTATGTCAGTTTAATTTGAAATAGACTTATCTTTAGAAGTATCAGCATTAAATATAAAACTTCTACCTAGATTTACTAAAAATAAACTTGTGTTACCTCTTACAAAATTTGTCAGCAATAACTTGGTTTGATGAAAGTTTTACTTAAAAATAGCTACCAAAATCTTTCTGGTAACTTAAAACTTTGGAGATTTGTGTAGTTAAATAATAGCAATTTAAATGTTTAGATCATTTCCAAATAAGATAAAATATTAACTATTACCATACATTTGCCTATTTTTGGCTTTTATTACAGGAAAACTAAGAAAAATTTAGGTGGGTAAAACATGTTTTATATGGGGTGCCTGGGTAGCTCAGTCATTAAGCATCTGCCTTTGGCTCAGGACATGATCCTAGGGTCCTAGGATTGAGCCCCACATTGGGCTCCCTGCTCCACAGGAAGCCTGCTTCTCCCTCTTCTACTCTCCTTGCTTGTGTTCTCTCTCTCTTGCTGTGTCTCTCTCCGTCAAATACATTAAGAAAATCTTAAAAAAAAACAAAACAAACATGTTTTGTACTTTACTGAAAGACTACACTATGATAAAGATCATGTATCTAGGAATTATGAAGTATATTCATAAATTTGCCAATCTAAAGAATGGTGGTCTAACACACAATTCATAATTCCTTACTTCTCAGTTTTTGCTAGAAATTAGGTCTAAAAGTGAAGAATTCTAATAAATGTAATTAAAACTACTAGAAATCTTAAGGGAAACACTTACATATATAGAAAAAATAAGATGTGTGCTTTTGGTAAAAGATATGAAAAATGGACATTTATTTTTTGAAGGAAAGGAAGGTAATTTTGTCCTAAAGTAAGGTTGGTTATGTAAAGAGAGAAAACTTAGGAAATAATGTGAACATAAAAAAAGTTTCAAGTCTGTAGAAAAAGAATCTTTAAAAAGGAATTTTAAGTTTGCTCAAATTGGCTAGGATTAATGATTATTTAAAATGAGTTTTAATATCACAAGTACACTGGTGTGAAACGATAATTTGGTTGGCTCTCTCTAAAAAGGACAGTTTCTTGTGCCCTTGGTCTGCTCTTGATAGAGGACTGTAAAAGATTTTTCCTTAAAAATGGCTTTATAGTTCTTTGGATTACTCTAAACCCAGTCTTTCCTACTGGAAGAGCTAAGGTTCCTGTAACTTGTTACACTTCAGTATTTGAATGCAGTCTTTATCACCATGGCTGAAGGAGTAACTGAGTATTATTTCACAGTGGCTTATCGTCCTATTTGACCAAGAGTTTTCAAACATTTTAATATTTTAACAAGCTTCCTAAAAGTGAACCCGTCACTTGTAATGCCAGTTATACTAAAAAACTGTGTCGCAAAAATAACCAAATTATTTTCATTTCCATTTCAATGAATTCTCATTACATCTTTAACAACGGACAGTAAAATCTATAAACATTGTGGCACATGTGGGCAAAATCCATTCTACTTCTCCAAAAAAAAAAAAAAAAAAAAAAGCCCCCTCCTTATCAGACTTTTGCTACCCTGATGTCTGTATACCATGTTGACAGTCTGCTTTAGAAATTAAGATGGGTAAAAATGGTTATAAATTAAATGAACATTGGAGCTGGAGGAAACTCAAGACAGACACTTGGTTCTTTCTGGCTCCCTGGCACATCACAGTTTTAGTTTTTGCATTCCTTCCACCATTTTAGAGTATTTAGGAGAACTATTTTTGTCCCCAGAGATCTCAGAACTCCTCCCACCAGACGACTGTGTGAACATCTTCACCTGGACTTCTTTCAATGGCCAGGAACTATGGGTTACTGTAAAATCTGTTTCCCAGGGGCACCTGGGTGGCTCAGTGGGTTAAAGCCTCTGCTTTCGGCTCAGGTCATGATTCCAGGATCCTGGGATTGAGCCCTGCATTGGGCTCTCTGCTCAGTGGGGAGCCTGCTTCCTCCTCTTTCTGCCTGCCTCTCTGCCTGCTTGTGATCTCTCTCTGTCAAATAAATAAAAAAAATCTTAAAAAAAAAAAAATCTGTTTCCCACTTGGGGCATACCTTTCACAATCCTGAATAATCATGGCATCTACCTCTCTGGACAAATTATACAGGCCATAATGAAAACCTTACAAACTTCTTTTTTTTTTTTTTAATTTTATTTATTTATTTGACAGACAGATCACAAGTAGGCAGGGAGGCAGGCAGAGAGAGAGGAAGGGAAGCAGGCTCCCCGCTGAGCAGAAAGCCAGATGTGGGGCTCGATCCCAGGACCCTGGGATCATGACCCGAGCCGAAGGCAGAGGCTTTAACCCACTGAGCCACCCAGGCACCCCTACAAACTTCTTAAAACTATCACTGTCAATGATCATGCAAGATCTGCAAAAATAATGACAAAACTAGCCCCAAGCAGAGTAAATATTAATTACCTTGGACTGAATGAATTAATGTGGCCATTTTTTAAAATGAATTTTTGTCGGAAGTATCACTGAATTTGATTCTTTTATCTTTCCAGATTTTTAGAAAATCTCTTCTTTTTAAGTTGTCAACAATTTGGCAAAAAAAAAAAAAGTCAACAATTTGGCAAAATATAATTCTGTAAGTAAAAATGAAGTGTTCATCATTTTTCTTCCTACTTGATCCCTTCAGAATCCAGACAATAGTATTAGTTATTTACATAAATTCAATAAGAATCCATTCTCATCATTACAAGACAAAATTTTTAAAAATTGGCTACCTTGTCAAGACTTGGACAGAAAGGTTGTGTTTGTTTGATGAATATATTCAGAGACTCAGATATGACAGACATTTTTAAGAAACTGCTTGGAAAAATCAGCCTAATACCTTGCTTATAAAGTATGCATTTCTGTTTATTCTTAAAATTTTTGTTCCAGTATAAATAATATGAAGTGTAGGTGTACGACATAGTGATTCAACAATTCTATACGTTATTCAGTGCTCATGACGGTAAGTGTACTCTTGGTCTCTATCACCTATTTTAGCCATCCCCTAACCACCTCACCTCTGGTAACCATCAGTTTGTTCTCTATGGTTAAGAATCGGCTTCTTGGTTTGTCTCCTTTTTTGTTTCTTTCTTTGTTTTGTTTCTTAAATTCTACATATGAGTGAAACCATACAGAATTTGTCTTCCTCTGACTGATTGATCTTGCTTAGCATTTCACTCTCAAGATCCATCCATGTTGTTGTAAATGCTAGGATTTCATTCTTTTTTAATGGCTGAACAATATTCCATTGTATGTATGTGTGTGTTTATAAATATCACTTCTTCTTTACCCATTCATCTATTGATGGACACTTGGGCTGTTTCTGTAACTTGGCTATTCTAAATAATGCTGCAATAAACACATTGGTGTGCATATATCTTTTTGAATTAGTGTTTTTATATTCCCTGGGTAAACATTCAGTAGCGTGATTACTGAATCTTATGGTAATTCTAAGTTTTTTGGAGGAACCTCTCTATATTGTTTTCTGTAGTAGCTAAACCAGTTTGCATTCGCATCAATAGGGCTCAAGAGTTCCCTTTTTTCCAAACAAGTGTTGGAGGCCCAACACTTGTTTCTTTGTTTTTTGATAATAGCTATTCTGTCAGTTGTATGGTGGTATCACATTATTATTTTTTTTAAAGATTATTTATTTATTTATTTGACAGATGGAGATCACAAGTAGGCAGAGAGGCAGGCAGAGAGAGAGAGGAAGAAGGAGGCTCCCCACTGAGCAGAGAGCCTGATGCGGGGCTTGATCCCAGGGCCCTGGGATCATGACCTGAGCTGAAGGCAGAGGATTTAACCCACTGAGCCACCCAGGTGCCCCAAGTATCTCATTATTTTGATCTTCATTTCCCTGGTAAGTCGTGATGTTGACCATATTTTCATGCATCTGTTGGCTATCTGTATGTCTCATCTGGAAAAAATTCATGTCTTCTGTCCATTTTTTTTTTTTTACTGCTTTTTTGTTTTTGTTTTTGTTTTATTTTGTTTTTTTAATTTTTTTTTAAACATATATTTTTATCCCCAAGGGTACAGGTCTGTGAATCACCAGGTTTACACTGTCTTCTGTCCATTTTTAAAATTGGATTATTTATCTTTCTGATGTTGAGTTATAGAAGCTCTTTATATATTTTGGATACTAATCCTTCATCACATATGTCATTTGCAAATATCTTTTGCCATTCAGCAGGTAGTCTTTAATTTTGTTGATTGTTTCCTCTACTGAGCAGAGCTTTTTATTTTGATGTAGTCCTAATAGTTTTTTTCTGCTTTTATTTTCCTAGCCTCAGGAGACAAATCCAGAAAAATGTTGCTACGCCAATGTTAGAGAAATTATTGCCTGTAACTTTTCTTCTAGAAATTTTTGTGGTTTCAGGTCTCATGTGTAGGTCCCTAATCCATTTTGAGTTTATTTGTGTGTATGATATAAGTAAACTTTTTACTTTCATTCTTCTTTATGCTGTTCTCCACTTTTCCCAATACCATTTGTTGAAGAGACTGTTGCATACTCTTGCTTTTTTTGTGAAAGATTAATTGACTATATAATCATGGGTTTATTTCTGAGCTCTCTATTCTGTTCTATTGATTTGTGTTTCTATTTTTTTGTGCTAATATTATACTGATTTGATTATTACAACTTTATAATATATCTTGAAATCTGGGATTGTGATGCCTTTAGTTTTGTTCTTTTTCCAGATTACTTTGAGCCTTTGGCAATTCAGGGTCTTTTGAAGTTTCATACAAATTTTAGGATTATTCTAATTGTTACAAATGCTTTTGGTATTTTGATAGGGATTGTATTAAATCTGTCAATTGTTTTTGGTAGTATGGACATTTAAAAAATATTTGTTCTCCCATTTAATGAGCATGGAATATTTTTCCATTAGTTTGTACTATCTTCAATTTATTTTGTTAATTATTTATGGTTTTTAGAGGATAGACCTTTCATTTCCTTGGTTAAGTTCCTTCTTAGGTATTTTTATTATTTTTGGTGCAGTTGTAATGGGATTGTTTTCTAATTTCTCTTTCTGCTTCTTCATTATTGGTGTAAAGAAATGCAGCAGATTTCTTTATATTGATTTGTATTCAAATACATTTCTTTGTATTGATTTTGTTCTGCAACTTTACAGAATTAATTTTTCAGTTCTAGTAGTTTTTTGGTGAATTCTTTAGGGTTTTCTAGGTACAGTATCATGTCATCTGCAAACAGAAAAGTTTTACTTCTCCCTTACCAATTTGGGTGTCTTTTATCTCTTTTTCTGATCTGATTGCTTTGGCTTAGAAATTCCTGTATTATACTAAATAAAAGTGGTGAGAGTGGACATCATTGTCTTGTCGTGACTTGAGAGGGAAAGCTCTCACTTTTTTTTTTTTAACCATTAAGTACAATATTAACTGGGGTTTTTATACATGACATTTATTATGTTGAGGTATATTTCCTCTAAACCTACTTTGTTGAAGGTTTCTCTCATAATTGTTGTCAAATACTTTTCTGCATCTAATGAAATGATCATACGGTATTTATGCTTTTTCTTGTGGATGTGGTGTATCCTGTTGATTGATTTGCCAAAATTGAAACATTATTATATCTCCCCCCCCAAAAACACCCATTTTATCATGATGAATGATTTTCTTAACATATTGTTGGATTCAGGTTTGCTAATAGTACATGAGGATTTTTGTATCTATATTCGCCAGAGATATTGACTTGTAGTTCTCTTTTTTGATAGTGTCTTTTTCTGGTTTGGGTATCAAGGTAATGCTGGCCTCATAAAATGAATCTGGAAGCATTCCTTCCTCTTCTATTTTTTGGAATAGCTTGAGAACAGGTATTAACTCTTCTTTAAGTATTTGGTAGAGTTCCCTTATGAAGCCATATGATCTTGGACTTTTGTTCTTTGGGAGTTTTTGATTATTGATTGAATTTCATTGTTGGCAGTCTGTTCAACTTTTTCTGTTTTGGGAGGTTATATGTTTCTAGAAATTAGTTTATCCATTTCTTCTAGGTTGCGCAGTTTGTTGGCATATGACTTTTCATTATATTGTTTTACAATCATTTATATTTCTATGGTGCTAGCTCTTATTTCTCTTTTTTTATTTCTCTATGGGCCTGGCTAAAGATTTATAAATTCTATTGATATTTTCCAAAAACTAGTTTCTTGTTTCATTGATCTGTTCTATTGCTTTTTTAGTTTATATTTTATTCAATTCTGCTCTAATCTTTGTTATTACTTTCCTTCTACTGGTTTTGGGTTTTGTTTATTCTTTTTCTAGCTCCATTTTGTGATATTTTTCTGGCTTCTTCAGGGATGCCTGTATTGCCATAAACTTCCCTCTTAGACCATGTTTGCTGCATCCTAAAGATTTTGGACTGTTGTATTTTCATTTGTGTCCAAGAATTTGTTTTCTTTTTGATTACTTGACAAATTCATTGTTTAGCAGCATGTGATTTAATTACCATGTATTTGCATTCTTTCAACATTTTTTTCTTGTAGTTGATTTCTAGTTTCATGGTGTTGTAGTTGGAAAAATTGATGGTATGACTTCAATCTTTTTGAATTGTTTTCAAAAAGAGTCGTTTTGTGGCCTAATATTCTGAATAATGTTCCATGTGCACTTGAAAATAATGTGTATTCTGATGTTTTTGGGTGGAATTTCTTTTTTTAAAGATTTATTTATTTATTTGACAGACAGAGATCACAAGTAGGCAGACAGGCAGAGAGAGAGAGGAGGAAGTAGCTCCCCGTTGAGGGGAGAGCCTGATGCAGGGCTTGACCCAGGATCCTGGGATCATGACTTGAGCCGAAGGCAGAGGCTTTAACCCAATGATCCACCTAGGCACCCCTAGGATGGAATGTTTTGAATATTTTTGTTAAATCCATCTGGTCTAATGTGTCATTCAAACCCACTCCTTCATTGTTAATTGTCTGTTTGAATGATCTAGCCTTTGATGTAAGTGGGGTGTTAAAGTCCCCTACTATTATTGTATTCCTATCAATTACTTCCTTTATGCTATTAACTGTTTTATATATTTGGGTGCTTGCAGGTTGGGTGCAAAAATATTTGATTATTGTATCTTTGTGTTGGATTTTTCCTTTTATGATTATATAGTGTCTTTCTTTGTTTCTTGGTGCAGTCTTTGTTTAAAGTCTATTTTGCCAATATAAGTATTACTACACTGGCTTTCTTTTCACTCCCATTTGCATGGTAAATGGTTTTCTATCCTTTCACTGTCAATCTGCATTTGTCTTTAGGTCTGAAATAAATCTCTTTTAGGCCACATATAGATGGGTTTGCTTTTTTAACCATTCTGTCACTCTTTGTCTTTTGATTGGAGTGCTTAGTCCATTAACATCCAAATTACTGGTAGGTATATCCTTATTGGCGGGTATACCCTTATTGGTAGGTATATCCTTTTGTTACTTGTTTATGATAATTTCTGTAGTTCTTCTCTGTTCCTTTCTTCTCTTGCTCTCTTCTCTCATGGTTTTCTGGCTTATCTCCATTTTTTTTAGGTCTCTTGCTGTGATTCTCTCATTCCTTCATTTGGGACATATTCCTCTGTCTCCTTACTTTGTCCAACTCTCTCTGTTTCTATGTGTTAGAAAAGTCAGCTGCCTCTGCTGCTCTTGAAAGTAATGGCCTTATGAAGAAGAGATTCTGTAGTGCCCTGCAGTAGAATGTCCCCTCTTCATCAGAATCTGGCACTTCAGGGACATCTCCTATGTGTGTTGTGTACACTCTGCTATCATGGCTGAATGCTTTCTCCTTCAGTCCCATCATCATCAATGGCTCCCTATGACTGTTCCAGGTAGGGTTTTGTTCCTTTGTTGTTAGTGGGCCATTGTGGGGCCACCTAGGGCTTGAGTTGAGTCAGATTAGGTGTTTTCCAGATGTGTAGTAGCACTGAACTTTTGGGTGCTTTCCTTGTGTTCTCCCCTGAAAGCTATTTGCTGGTTGGTAGGGCTTGCAGTCAGACCAGCTAGCTGTCTTCCTCTAGCCCACTGATGGGGCCAGAGCTTGGCCAGTGTATGTGGTTATCTTTCCCTTTCCTTGGGGCAGAAGTCATTTTGGAGTGGTATTGGTCTCCGTTGGGATTTCTTGCACACTTCCAGGCTTGTAGTACCACTTTGGAAGGGCTCTGTCCTTCCAGGGTCTGCAAAACATGAGGTGAAGTCCATGGTGCCAGTGAGGTCTGCAACTGTCCACTGCAGGACAGGACATACAACTGCTGGGGCCTGAAGTAGGCTGGGTTCAAGGGAAGTGCTCTGCAGATGAATGCCAGGTCAGGGTGTGCTTATGTGCAACACAGGGAGCAAGTATTTGTGCTGCAGTGATTACCACAAGTGTCTTTATGTCTAGGTTGGAGGTTGGAGAAGGAAATGACACCTGCCAGCTCCTTTGTTCCTGGAGAAATATCCCAATGATCCTGCCCCTCTTGTACACATTCTGAGGTTAGTAGAAAACTTCCCAACCCTATATCCAGGCATTTTTTCAAAATGCTCCTTTTATATTATATCTCTGTGGGGGGTGAGGGGGTGCTGTTTCTTGTGCTGTCTCTTTAAGGATGGGGACTCAGTTTCATACTGCCCTAGGTTTTAAGCCCTGCTGATTTTTACCCCCCTCTGGTTTCCAGAGCCAAAAGTTACCAGTATTCACCCTTCCCATGCAGATTCCTTGTGCCTGGGTTGCTGGCTATGAGAGTTTGCTTTCTTCCCCTCTCTGAGTCTGCAGAGTCACTTTCTCCTGCAGACAGTCCCATGGGTCCATTTAGTTCATTTAGCTCCAACCATATCTCCATTCTTCCTATCCTCTTCAATGTGGCCTTATCTCTTCATTTAGCCATAGGGAGTCTATTTTGCCCATCTTTGGGTTATTTACATTGCTTTAGGTGTTGTCTAGTTGGATCCATGGGACAAGGTAAGCGTAGGGTCTTCATCCTCTGCTATCTTTCTGAGAAATCAACAAAGTAATCTTAAAAGAGTTTACATAGTTTGTCCCTATTCTTCCTGTTTTTACATAATCAGGTCACTCTTAAATTATTTTTGTTATCTTTTATTTTAAATGAGGTAATTATAGAAAAATTGTATTTACCCTTTTGCCTATATTAGATTGTAGTCCTACAGATATTCATTGAGATTTTATTATATTCCTATAAGCTGGACTGGATCTTAAATTTTTTTAGTTTACTCAAATATTGGGCTATGACTTTCCAAAATAATGCTTCCAATTTTCTTTAAACTTTTTGATTTGAAATCAGTAAAAGCAAAGATTTCCCTTAAATCTCCCTGAGGAGACTACACCAGGTCTTCCTCACTATCCAGATGGCAGCCAAACATCAGGGAGTTGTGCCTTAATTATACGTCTCACTGTTAAAGAAGTGCCTACCTGACATGGGGTCCTGTACAAACACTGGGGTATCTTCAAATCAACCTAAGAAAATGAAACAGATGACATCTGATATGGACAGCTAACCCAAGACTCTGAATCAGGGCTGTACGCTCATATATGTTGTTCTGACTCTGCTCTTATTGCTCTTCATATTAGATCTACTTTACAACACAGATGAACTTCTTAAAATGGTAACAGTACATTTCTCCAGCTTACCCCAGTATATTGTTTTGAAAGATTTATTTATTTATATTTTGGGGCAGGGAGGGGGAGAGGGAGAAAGAGAAACCCTAGCATATTTTACACTGAGCATGGAGCCTGATCTGGGGCTCAATCTTTTGACCCTTAAATCACTACCTGAGCTAAAACCAAGAGTTGGATGTTTAATTCATTGTGCCACCTGGGTGCCCCTGGCTTGTCCCAGAATATTGACCCTCTCCTGAGCAATAAAAGGAAATCGTATGTTGGCTATAATAATTTGTTTCACTTTTACCTTTTTATCTTTGCCTGGAGAGATGATTCCACTGTTTGCAGATCACAATCGCTTGCATATGGAGGAAATTTAGATTGTTGGATTTGTTACTGGAGGCCTTACTCTGTGCATGAATCAGGAGATCCTTTAGTAAATCTAATTATTAATCTTTGTGCCACTCCTCTCATAACTTCCTGTGTTAATTGTACTGTTGAGACTTCATATAGAGTGTGGCTCACTTGGACTCTTCCTAAATTCCTTATACCTGACACTCAAACCAAAGACTGGAAGGATTTTATCTGTAAACAGAAAAATATAAAGGCTACCATTTCTACCAGTTTAATCATTCTCTACAGATAACATTCTCAATTCTTCATGCTCTTCAAGCCCTTGATTTGATCCTTTTCATTCTAATGACCCCATAATTTGTGCCATGATTTGTTTTCACTTGTATTTGGTAAAAAGACCTGTGGTAAAAAGACCTGTCTAAATCCCTATCAAAATGAAAGTCACCTTACACTCATATTAATCATGTTGATTGGTTATATCCATTTCATTGTATATAATCAACCAGAAATTCAGCATTAGGTATCACCTTTAAATTTACTTCACACACTAAATTGTTAACACTGGCTGCATGAGGACGGTTCAATGCTTGACTTTATCAACCCCAGTGAAGGTGCCAGTTTTGGAAGATTACTTTTTCCCTGGGGAGGCACTGCCATAAACAAATAAATGATCAGAAATTTATCTAAAAGCCTGGGAGATACTGCTAACTCTTGCTGAAGCAATACCTGCCCAGGAAAGGTTCCTGGATTTCCTTGTTAGAGTAGTATTAGATAACAGAATTGTTTTTCATTACCTATTAGCTGAAGAGGGTGGGGTTTGATCTGCGATAAACACTTCTTACTGTATGTGGGTAAACACCTCTGGCAAAGTAGAAACCAAAACCCAAGCACAAAACTGATGTTCAAATTCAGTGCCCACTGACACTCTATGGTTCTTTGATCATTTTTTTAGCTGGCTACCCTCAGGAATTGTTCCTGGTGCAAGTCTGTCTTCCAATTTGGACTCAGCATTTTGTTTATTATTCAAATTTTAGTCATTGCCAAACTTGTTCTCCTTTGTATAGCTGAATGTTATAAAGAAATCACCCAGATAAGGGCCACTCAGCATTTTGAAATTATTTCTAAGGCTTATGGGACATCACAGCAGGAAGCTCCAGAAATTAAAGAAGACATTTGGCCTTCAAGGAACTTGACAGCAAGTTCTGCTCTGGCACTCTTGTTGCTCATATGTGGCCTATGGCTCCAAAAGAAATCATTTTCCTTCCTTCATGACATACCAGGAATGTGCCTTCCTGGCAATGAGGGATCAGTAATGTTTGATTGCTGACTGGCATGGCTTTCTAATAGTCTAAGAGTAATGCTTTCTAACGACTACTCAATTGTACCTGCTAATGGCTGCTCAGTGATACTTTTAGAGACCGAGATCATATGAGGGAAATATGAAGAACTGACACAACTGGAGCCATTTTAAAAGAGCCAGACTTACCATTCATTCTTTGAACAGTGCCCAAACCTTTACACAGGGCACAATGGCAACTGTTCCACATAATTGCTTGAGAAGGTGGTAGAACAGATGTCCTGATTACAAGACTAATGGTTGCGGACTTCTGAAGAAAGAATCAGAAGCCAATCAATATATAACTCAGAAGAGTATAGCTTGTTAACACCCACAGAAAACCTTTATTTCCCCTTTCTTTTCTTCAACTCATGGAATTGCTCATGTTTCTTTTCCACCTAAAAATCCCTTGCTTTCATCATAGAAGCAGGACACTATTTGGGTTTCTACTTGAATCTGTACTTTCCAAAGGGCAATTCACCAATTCCAAATAAATATCTGGTTGCCTCTCATGGATACTTTTTAGTTTTCAGGTTAACAGTCTCCACCAAAATCTCTTAAAACTAACAAATGAACTCAGTAAAGTTGCATAATACAAAATCAATATACAGAATTCTCTTGGGTTTTTTTTATACTAATAATGAACTATCAAAAAAAGAACTTAAGAAAATAATCTTATTTATAATTATATCCAAAGACCAAAATATCTAGGAATAAATTTAACCAAGATGGTCAAAGACCTGTATTCTGAAAACTATTAAGACAGTGATAAAGAAATCAAAGATCGTGGTATCTGGGTGGCTCCGTGTGTTAAGCCTCTGCCTTTGGCTCAGATCATGATCTCAGGGTCCTGGGATTGAACCCTGCATCAGGCTCTTTGCTCATCAGGGAGCCTGCTTTCCCTTCTCTCTCTCTGCCTGCCTCTCTTCCTACTTGTGATATCTCTCTCTCTGTGTCAAATAAATAAATAAAATCTTAAAAAAAAAGAAATTGAAGATGACACAAATAAATGGAAGGATGTCTATGCTCATGGATTAGAAGAATATTGTTGTTTTTATTTTATTTAAAATTTTTTTTATTTGACAGACAGAGATCACAAGTAGGCAGAGAGGCAGGCAGAGAGAGAGAGAGAAAGGAGGAAGCAGGCTTCCTGCTGAGCAGAAAGCCCAATGTGGGGCTTGATACCAGGACCTTGGGATCATGACCTGGGCCTAAGGCAGAGGCTTTAACCCATTGAGCCACCCAGGTGCCCCTAGAAGAATATTGTTTAACTGTCTGCACTATCTAAAGCAACCTACAGATTCAGTGCAATCACTATCAAAATACCAATGACATTTTTCACAGAACTATAACAAATATTCCTAAAATTTATATGGAATCACAAGAGATCCTGAGTAGCCAAAGCAATCTTGAGAAAAAACAAAGCTGGACGTATCAAAATCCTAAATTTCAAACTATACTACAAAGCTGTAGCAACCCAAACAGTATGCTACCAGCACAAAAGCAGACACATGGATCAACAGAATAAAGAACCCAGAAAGAAATCCATGCTTATATGGTCAATTAATCTATGACAAATGAGACAAGAATATACAATGGGAAAAAGACAGTTTCTTTAATAAACTGTACTGGGAAAACTGGACAGCTACTTGGATTAGTGAAGCTAGACTACTTTCTAACACCATATACAAAAATAAACTCAAAATGGGCTAAAGACTCAAATCTAAGACCTGAAACCATAAAATTCCTATTGCATAAGCAATAAGCCCTCTGACATAACTCTTAGTAATTTTTTTGGATTTATCCTCTCAGAGAAGTACAACAAAAGCAAAACTAAACTACTGGGATTACATCAAAATGAAAAGCTTTTACATAGCAAAGGAAATCATCAACAAGATAAAAAAGTAATGTATTGAGTGGGAGAAGATATTTACAAATAATATATCCAATGAGGGGTTAGCATCTAAAATATAGAAAGAATTCATAAAACTAAACAGAAAAATACTCTGATTAAAAATGGGCAAAGGACCTGAATAGATTTTCTTCCAAAGATGATATACAGATGACCAACAAGCACTTGAAAGCAGCTCAACATCAATAAACATCAGAGAATTTAAAAAAAACCCACGATATCACCTTACACCTGCGAGAATAGCTATTATCAAAAAGACAAATAATAAGAGTGTTGGGAAGGATGTGAAGAAAAAGGAACACTTACTGCTGGTGGGATTGTAAATTGGTGCAAGCCTGTGGAAAACAGTACAGAGAGTCCTCAAAAAATGGAAAATGGATCTAGCATATGATCCAGCAATTGTGTGTCGAGGTATTTACCAAGAAAAATGAAAATGTGAATTTAAAAAGACATATGCACCTCTGCTGATCACAGTATTTTTTTTTACAACAGCCAAGATATGGAAGCAATCTAAATGCTCATCAACAGATGAACGGATAAAAAAAAAATGTGATAACACACACGCGTGCAAACACACACACACACACAGGAATATTACTCAGCCATAAGAAAAGGATGAAATCTTGCCTTTTCAACAACATGAATGGACCTAGAGGCTATTATACTAAGGAAGTCAGCCAGAGAAAGACAAATATGATTTCACTTATATGTGGAATTTAAAAAACAAATGAACAATACAAATAGACTCATAGATACAGAAAACAAACAGATGGTGGCCAGAGGGTAGGGGTGGTGATGGGATGGTCAAAGTGGGTGAGGAAGAGTGTGATGTTATATTAGTTATAAAACAAATAAGACATTGGATACAATATACAGCATAGGGAATATCAATAATTCTAACAACTTTGCATAGTGACCGAGGGTACTAGGCTTATTGTAGTGATCATTTTGCAACGTATATAAATATAAAATCCCTATGTTTTCACCTGAAACTAAGAAAATCTTGTACATCAATTATTCTTCAGTAAAAAAATAAAATTATACTCTTCACACTGGAAAGACTACTCCCTGTTAATGTAGGTTTTTATAAATTCTGTTACAGGAGTGTCCATATCTAGCTCAAGTTTACACAGCCCGCCTTTTTATTCACATATGTGTATGTCAGGCTCCAGAACATGGAAATAGGAGATTAGAAGGTAAATCTCTGCACCCTTATAAACCATTAATCCTTCTTCTATAATGGTCTTTTCCTTCAAAGACATCCAAATCTGGCTGATTGTTATAACACCAGGGAAGCGTCCTTAATTCTAACTGAGCAGGTATATATTGGAGCGAAGGAACCTTTATTTTAAAAATAGCTTTGCAGGACACCCAGGTGGCTCAGTATGTTAAGCATCTGACTTCAGCTCAGGTCATGATCTCAGGGTCCTGAGACTGAGGGCCAATTGGGACTGTTCGGCTGGGAGTCTGCTTGTCCCTCTGTCCCTACCCACACTTGCGTTCCCTCTCTTTCTCTCTCAAATGAATAAATAAAATCTTTGAAAAAATAGCTTTCCAATATTCTGGTAATTTTACAAGTCTGGGAGGTATTGTCTTATACCTTGAGAGTCATCAAAACATTCTTATCAAAGACCACTGTTTACTACTTCTACCTCTTCTATATTAAAACATAATTATTCCATCATTTTATTACAAGACTTCATGTCTCTTGAACTACTTTAGTTATGAGCATGCAGTCTGAGGTGAAATGCTTGAAAAGACAAAAACTGAGGAGAATGAAGCCGCCACAGTGTTGGATGGGGGAACAACTTTCCATGCAGTTGACAAGTATTTAGAGAGTGCCCTTGAAACCAAAAAATGGTGGGAGGTCCTGGGACAGGAGTATAAATGAGGTCTAAGGGACACACAAAGGAGGGAATGCTAAATTATGTCACAAGAAATGGAGATAAACTTTACAGAAGTCATTCTGAGTTGGACACTTAAAATAAAGACCAGTTCTAGAAAGTTCATGTGTGTTATGGTAAGGACTCTAGACTTGCTATGTAGTTAATAAGAAACCAGTGGACGTTTATATAGGCAAGTAACTTCACCAGATACGTGATTCAGAAAGATCTGCCTAGCAACAATGCAGAGTCCATGATCAGAGTTGAGGCTGGAAACGGGAGACTATTAGATTATTGTAATTATCTGGTAGTGATTAACTTGGACAGCAGATTTAATAAGGGGTTGTACCTTTTTTTTTTTTTTCCTCAAGAGATATTATCTGTGGGTTAAAAGCGGTAAGAAAGGTTTCCAGATTTTCTAGAATCAGCACCTAAGTTTATAAAAGTGATATGTTCCCTGAGCAGATTTAGTGTTCAGATTTGTGGATTTTGAGTTTGATGCACTTTTTTTTTTAATCATCCAGAAGGAATTGTTTCATAGAAATAGCAGTTTTTGGAAATACCATCATTAGCACAGTACAACTTCCAGACACCAAAATATTATTTCCTCACAGTTTTTCTTGTGATCTCTATTCTATGTTCCTCCAATTAGTAAATAACTGCTGTTATAGTCTTGAAATCTTTGATGTTACAAAGAAATTTATCTTCTTATTTTCAGCACAATCCTTGGCTTACAAGTGGTTGAATGGATGAATGTACACTATAATTTCCAATCAATAGTTTAAGGACTCAAGACATATAGACATTAATGTCAAATATCAGATAGAGCGAAAATATTACAACATACTTGAAAAAACATGGTATTTAATCAGGCTTTGAAGATAAAACAACTAACATTTGGGAGTGTTTTATGAGAAAACATTTTTACATATATTTATTGTCTTAAACTCAGTTATCGTCCTTTAATAGTCTGTTCAGGCTTAAAAAAGAAAAAAAGTCTAATTAAATACTGATTCTTTGTACTGTTCAGAGTCACCAACCTGTACTAAAAGAAATTTTAACAGTTCTAGATTTAAAACGACTTTTGGACCTTTAAATTACACCTAAGGGAAGATTCAGTATAGGTATTATTTCATGAGAAGGAAAAGAAAAGAGAATGAAAGCACAAATTACTTTAAGTAGGCAAAGTAGGGAAAATTGTATGTGAGTAGTTGTTGCTAGCATCCTCAAAAGTAGGCATGTGGTGGGTGCAACTGTATAGAAATAAAATGAAGATTAAACCAGGGAAGTTTATAGAATAATCCTTTGACCTTTTCTTTGGAAGTAGGGATTGTGACATATCGGGGTTTTATGGATATGAGATACTTAGTAAGGTTAAGCATTGCCTGTACAATCAATTAATATAACCTCTACATCAACAATGAAGATATAAATATAAATGTAGTATGGGCAAGCAGCAGATGGTGACAATGGAAGTCTGTGAGTTATATTTATCTAAACAGAGTTATAAAATGCAGCAAACCAGGAGAACACTAATATGACATCAGAAATTTTTATCCTCTTATCCCAATTTCAACTTTAAAAAATTCACAGTTTAAACAAACATATAATATTTTAAAAGGTCCCACTTTCTTATATTTTTTAAATATCACTCCCATTAATATGGAAGTATTATTATTTGTATTTTATTCAGAAACTTTTCTAAGAACAAGCTTCCTTTATGCAGGTAATTTATACAACAGTCAAAGAGAATTCTAGACTCTTTAATAATCATTTCTGCTGCTCTTGGTGATATAACAAACATTGAATTCTTAATAAAGACCTTTCTTGACTTTAATAGATGCCATCAAAATCAGAATTACTTCAGTTATTGGAGTCCCACTTTAAAGTCTTCACATCACCAATATTAAAAAAAAAAATTGTCCTGCTATCAAAATCAAGAGCTTTAATTTTTTTCCCCCTTGCAATCCTTATAAGATCTAGTTGTTCATAAGAGGGCCCAGGAGCTGGAATGAGCTGCTAAGAACAGAGTGAGGTTGATATGTATATAAGCATTGCTGAGACTCCCCTTGGTTCTTAAAAGCCATTCCAGTGGCTGGTATTAATTCTTGACAGTTTTATTTCTAATATCATGTGGTTGACATAAAAGAGCCTCTGTCAGTTTTGAAAATGAGGAGAGTGGGAATAGAAAGCCAGCCGGAGAGTGGGCTCTAATGCACCTGAAGTGGCATTTTCTTTTTTAATCAAAAGGAGAAAGGAAAGCAGCCAGGCCTAGAAAAATATTGACTTTGGAAATTCACAATTAATAGTAAATACCTCCTTTAAATCCTTTTTGTCCTGCTGCACACAAACAGGCAGTATTGTCTTGTTAGCAGCCTTCCTGTCTGTGAAACATTTTATTTTTGGCACATTTTATTACATGCAGCGATGTGCCTGACAAATTGGTTTCCGTTTCTCTATCATGCAGATGGAAGCTGTCTATACTTTTCTCTTACACACTTTTTGCAAAGTCATTAAGAGTAAGTGGGGGTGGCCAGAGACACTTTTGGTTTGCACGGAAGAAGTCAATGAAACAATATGGGTAGGTCATTTAATATAGTTGTAATCGATTGCTGCTGTTGCCTTTCCGGCCAAGCTGGTGTGCAGGAACAGATTTTTAATTAAATAAATAGCTGGGTCGACCGGCAGGTGCGCCTGGGCGAGCAACCTGCCCCGGGATTTGGCTTGCAGCGGTTGCTTGGCAACGCAACACAGCCGGTCTCTGAACAACAGCTGCACCCTCTGTTAGCAGCTAGCAGATGCTCACACCTCAGAGAATGGCATCAGAAATAATGATTTGTGAAGAATAGTTTGCGGAGCTAATAAACAAGGGGGGAAAAAATAGCTCGAATGATAAAGGGCAAAGATATTCCAGACCTTGTTAATGAAATGTGAGTTTAGAGCCAGTGAAATTATTAGCAGACAGTGAAGATCAACTATTATTGGGTCTACTGTTGTTGAAAAAGAAGAGAAACTTCCAGCATGTACAAAGCTGAGTGGGAGATGTTTTCATATACATCTAGTTTAATTTCCTCATAAACTTCTAAGGTGGTATTACTATATTTCAGCAGATGAGGGAGAATTTAAATCACCTATGAAGTTTTCACGATTATTTTAGGGTGCTAATTTAAAATTGTGTGGAAAGTAGAAACCAAAGAGGCAACATTTAACGCACTATAAGAGGAAATACATAAGTGTGTCCTGTAATAACCTTCACTGCTAGCTACGTCAATTTATAACTACATCCTCGTGTTGTGTCTATAGTATCCTGTGGCAATTTAAAATAAATATTTAAATCAATCTGATTTGCAGTCAATTAAAAATATTATAAAATGTGGAAAGGAAATTCTTAATCTCGGAACTCCTAAGAACCTGTAATTAAGTTCTCACGAACCAGAACCTCCTACTACTTTATTCTTATCTGATTATCCCATGCCGTGAACATATGGCCCCAATTTTAATGTTCCTCTTGGTACAAATTCAGTTGAATGAGAAAGAGTATGGTCTATTTGCATATTGGTAAAATCTAAAAAACTGCTTTCAAATTTATTTAAAATATTTTAACATTCGTATTTTACAAGAGGCTTAACACCGTCTTCAGGCAGCGTGTGAACCAGTTTCTCTTTTTTTGTTCCAGTCCCTCATGCTAAGCATGTGGAACCATAGTACCACACAGACTACATGACCACACAGAAAAATCTGTCCCCTCTCAAACCTCACACATGTGGACAACATGCCCTTTTAATTTACAGTACATGGAGACTGAGTAATACTGAGGCAGCTCTGTCGTCAAATTATATGCAAGAGAATTTTTCATTGTATTTTTTTTAGTGAACAAAGCATATTCCCTTACAGAGCCATGCTTAGATGAAAAAACACAGCTTCACCAATTCTGTTGGTTCACTGTAATGGTTTTCTATGAATCTTTGGATGAAAGATGTTTACTCATTTTCTTCTTTAAAACATCACAAACAGGAACTACTTCAACAGCATTTGTAAGTTCACACATACTGTGAATGAATAGCTACAGCTCTTTTAGAAGGAAAAGAAAAAACCTTGCCCCAGCAACTGAATATATAATTTTGTGGTTTAGCACTGAGAGTAATTTATTGTGTGGTAGCGATACTAAATCCTTCCCGGGTCAACAAATAGGAAGTTGCAGATAATATGTGACCTTCCTAATCCTTCTCAAGATATAAACAAATCCAATGAATCAGGCATTATATACATAAAGAATTGGATACCTAAAAAGTAATCCTTAAGGCAAGAATAGTACTACTTTTCTTTTCTTTTTTTTTTTGGAGGAGGGCAATGTTTACTGCTTAGGTATATTACTGAGTTCTAGGAAAAAAACCTTCACTTTTGTTTACCCTAGGCAGACCTAAATGTTCAATACGTTTTCTACTAATACTTAAAAAACACTTCAATGACTCATCAATGTCACGTAGGTATTGAGGGCTAGGCGTAGGAAGGACCTTAATGCAGGTAAATTTAATTGTAAATGAATTAACTGTCCTCATAGTCAAACTCCTCCTAGGGTGGCAGTATGAATCCTTGATTTACAAAAGTGAGAGAAAGAAGTACTATATATATATATATATATATTTTAAAGATTTTATTTATCCATTTGACAGACAGAGACCACAAGTAGGCAGAGAGGCTGGCAGAGAGAGAGAGAGGAGGAAGCAGGCTCTCTGCAGAGCAGAAAGCCTGATGCGGGCCTCGATCCCAGGGCCCCTGGGACCACGACCTGAGCTGAAGGCAGAGGCTTTAACCCACTGAGCCACCCAGGCGCCCCAAGAAGTACAATATTAAAAAGGACTTTATTACAGAAGGTTTAAATATCTAATATGTAGGTAGGACTATCACTGCAAAATAGAAGAGTGAAGATTTGCCTTTGTAGTATCATTTAAGGAGTCCTGTAATTATTGCCTAAGATGAAGCAATGAGCTTTCTATATTGCTTCTGTGATATTATGGCTAAAAATACATGACCCAATGTAATCATGATAAAAAAGTCATATACCGAAACAGGCATATTCTATGACATAATTCTGCCAATATTCTTCAAAAGTGTGAAGGACCTTGAAACACCTTTCTTGTAAGTCAGGAAAGCCTTAACAGCTATTCTAGAATTAAGGGAGACCATGGAGAAATTGTAACTAAAGGCAATGTGGGGCTTTTATTGGATCCTGGACCAATAGAAGAGAACATCAGTGGAGAAGTTGGCAAAATTTGAATAAGGTCTATAATTAGAAAAGTGTATTGTGTCAATACTAATTTCCTGTTTTCTATCGTTTTGCTGCAGTTCTATGAAATGTTACCCTTGGGGGATCTAGCTGAACCACAAACACAAATATGTTAGACTAATTTTTGCAAAATTTTTTGTAGGTATGAATAATTTTGAAATAAAAACCAAATGTTTAAAAACTCATGAAGCCATTGGTGGATACAAGTCAGTATCTCTTAAGAAAGAGTCCTGTATTAAGTCTTTTTAACATCAACATTATTTTCTTTGTGATGGTGACTGACATCATGAAAGATAAAACATGGATACAGATCAAACCAGATTCCTGGAGAGTAAAATGGGCAGTTATAAATACTGTTACAAAAGAAGTAAAAAGGGACAGCTCGGAGCAAACCAGAGTATATAGCCATTTAGAGACTCTGCTTAGAGAAAAACTCTAGGTTTATAGAGTAATGTAATGACAATGACTCACCCATCTTTGCCTGTTAACCACTTAGTGCAGTGCCTTACACAGTAAAAACTCAATACATGTTTATTGAACCACACAGGAGCTCTGCAAAAAGGTTCCTTCTTTTAATGAGATAATGGCATATTTCATCTGTCTTACAGTTTAATCTGGGACTGGCTAGCCCACTCAATAAAGAATGTTTGGGAAGATGCATTTCCCACCTTGTTCTGTTTTCAGGATTATTAACATTCTTTGTATTTATTACTACACAGAGGATACAAATCCAAGGCCCAATTGGCCTTGTAAACTCAGGAAAGGGAGTCTCAGAAAGAAATGAATAGGCTTCTAGGATGGTCAATAGAAATACTAAGAATTTCTGAGATTAAAAAAAAAATGAGTAATTTTTACCTCTTTACAGGAAGCACAGGAAATGAGTCATTATGGAATAGACAAACAACTTGGCAGAGGGCAATCTAATTGTTGAATGTGCCCCCCGGTGGTGTAAATCAGAAAATCATTGAACACCACTAGCTCTCAAATCTCTCTCATCACACATAAACAAGAGCCTTGACAATCAATGGAGCGATTCATTCAGAACCTGGTGCTGTGTCAAAGACATTGCCAAATGCTACATGTTATACTGCAATATCCTTCAGTAAATAAGAACATAGTTTTTCAGTTTCCTTTTAATAAAAGTATATTTTAATATATACTTGCAGTCTTCTATAAGTCAAAAATATCCATAAAGCCTTGAACTGCTTTAGACCACCTGAAGAACATCTCAGTGCATTCCCCATCATGAGTTACAAGTCTCAAGTAGTAATTCTGTATTTACATATTGCTAATTTAAAGGAGTGAATGTCACTTTACCCTCCCTAATGAATTTTCTCTAATTAGGGAATAACTAATAAAGCTTATAGATTTTTGCTGTCAACAATGAGAACATGGAAATATTTTTTTCTATGTTCACCAATTTAATCAATAACTCAATGTTTTTCCATGTGTAGAAATGTATTTATGTAAAAGGCAAAATGATTGGGCGCCTGGGTGGCTCAGTTGGTTAAGCATCTGCCTTCGGCTTAAGTCATGATCTTGGGCTCCTGGGATGGAGCCCCGCCTTGGGCTCCTTGCTAGTGGGGAGTCTGCTTCTCCATCTACCTTTGTCCCTCCCCATACCCATGTTCTCTCTCTCTCTCAAATAAATAAAATCTTAAAAAAAAAAAAAGCAAAGTGATTTATGAAAATTGTGAGGATGGATAAGGATAGCAGGGCATATTAAAGGGTATATTTATAAGAATTTGTTGGTTCTATTTAGGAAAAAAAAAAACTCATTAAAGGGCATCTGGATGGCTCAGTAGGATTAAGCATCTGCTCAGGTGGGATCAAGTCCTGCATCAGGCTCCCAGCTCAGTGGGGGAATCTGGCTTCCCCTCTCTCCTCCCCACTGCTCCTGCCCTTGTGCATGTACGTGCTTTCTCTTTCAAAAACAAACAAATAAATAAATCTTAAAAAAAAAAAACTCATTTAAAGACACAAATAAAAAACAATAAAAGGAACCAAAACATTTAGATACTAGGTTATTTATCTGAAATAGGCATATAGTTGCCTATCTTACATTAATCCTTATTATTTAACGAGTCTTGAGTGATACTTCTCTATGTCAGGAAGACCGCTTCTCATTTCCCCCAAAGAAAGAGGAATTAGAAATCAAGCAGTTCTATGTCCTTATGATCTACCTTGTACATGGAGATCTCTGACATTACACTGAACTGGAAGGGTGAGTGGAGGCAGCACTAGAAAGTATTAAACATGTTACACAAATAGTCCAAGCTATGAAGGACATTGATTCATTAGAAGTAATGCATCTGGAGAGTTTTAAATTTTTTTAAAAAAGATTTTATTTATTTATTTGGCAGACAGAGATCACAAGTAGGCAGACAGGCAGGCAGAGAGAGAGGAGGAAGCAGGCTCCCCATTGAGTAGAGAGCCTGAAGCAGGACTCAATCCCAGGACCCTGAGATCATGACCTGAGCTGAAGGCAGAGACTTTCACCCACTGAGCCACCCAGGCGCCACAACACCTGGAGATATTTAAAAGCAAAATGTTTTCTCCATTTTTTGAGAAGTCTTTGCCACTTTATTCCTAACTTTTACCCATATTTATCTCTGAAAACTTAATGGATCTGTGACTTCTTAAAAGTAGACAAATGTTCAGAGGCCGAGGATGGTAATGAGGGAGTAAGAAGTGGAAAATAAAGAAGTGGAAAATAAAGTGGAAAATATTTCTTTCCTTATTTTAGAGTAGAGATACAAAGAACAGGACCAAGTCTGAAATAGTCTATATCCCTCGGATACAAAAAATATGCAAATGAACAGCATTTTATTTCTACTAAATTTATACGGGCCAGGTACAAATCATGCATGAAAAAGTTCCCATTTTACTCTCAGTTTAGCATGAATAAGAAGCTAAAATTGAGTCATTTGTAATTATTTAAATCTTAATACCTATGCTTTGCTGCTATCCATATCATGCATTCATTGTTTCATGAACCCGAGTCCCATCTCCAATCTTAGCAAATATCATCTATAACTTACACATACTATATATCACCGTGGATTGTCTTAATACATCTTTAAAAGTATTGTTTTGTAGTGAGAATGTAGAAGTCCATGAGGTTTTGGAGTGAGCTGCTTTTTGGAAGCTCAAAGCCTGGGACCAGGTAATTGTTGATTTTTTGTAAATAAGTGGTTTGGTAAGAGTTGCACGGTAGAACCACCTATAAAGTTTCCCCCCCTCCCCCCGAGAGGAGAGAGAGAGAGAGCAAGAGTGAGAGCACAGGGGGAACAGCAGAGAGGGAGGGAGAAGCAAGCTCCCTCTGCATGGAGCTCCATCCCAGGACCCGGGGATCTGACCCAAGCTGAAGGCAGATACTCAACCGACTGAGCCACCCAGGCATCCCCCCTCTAAAGCTTTTAAAGAGACTGATGTCCGGGTCCCAATCCAAACCAATTAAACCAGAATCTCAGGACTGAGCAGTGGGAAATGTTATTTAATTTTTTTTACAACTCCCTAGAGGCTTATGTGGGGGTAGGGTTGAATAACATTTGTCTAAGGGCTTTAAAAGGGATTAGGTCCTCTCACTGGTCAAATCCTTGCTCCCAACATGCCCCCGACTCCCGGCTTTGTGATCTTGGGCAAATGTCTTCATCTACAAAAATAGGCAGAAAATAGAAAGTACCTGAGCCACAGATGAGATTGTTAAACAAATTAAGGGTTAATATTTATAAAGTAATTGGGATAATATTAATGACTGTGTAAATGTCTGTTAAACATTAAAAATAAATCAGGCTTTGGAGGTCAGAGGGAAGAAGTTTTAGGACAGCCAGGGAGTCAGGGCACAGTCTGGCCTCCTTCGAGCTGGCGTCCTCACTGTGGGCGGAACATGATTCAGGGCTTCATCGAGATGCACAGTCAGAGTGCCTGGGTGGCTCAGTCAGGTAAATGTCTGTCTTCAGCTCAGGTCATGATCCCAGGGTTCTGGGATTGAGCCCTGAGCTGGGCTTCCTGGTTGGAGGAGAGCCTGCTTCTCCCTCTCCACTCCCAACCCTCTGCTCATGCTCTCTCTCACTCTCTCAAGTAAATAAATAAAATCTAAAAAAAAAAAAAAAAAAAAAAAAGGTTCAACCAACAGACAGAAATTGGAATACCTTGATGCTTGATGTAGTTGTAAATAACAGCTAAAGCTGACTAAGAAGTACTCATGCATGTTAACTGAAAAGACCAGAGGCTCAAATGAGATGATGAGGACTTACAAACACTTTCTCCTGTTTTTTGTCTCTGCTTTCCTATCCCGGCTTTATCTTGGGAGAGTCTGCTCATCTTTATGGCAAGTAATTCTTTCTGCCGTGTGGTTCAGTCAGCAACTCAGGGAAATAGAGACCTTCCTTCCCTCTCCAATCCCAGGCAAAGTCCCAAAGCCCCGAGTTTTGTGGTCTCTGTCTTGCCCTGCTCTGGAAAATGTCCATGTGCCTCGGTGTTCCTGACTCTCCCTAGTTGTCCAATGATGAATTAATCACGGAGTCCAGGGAAATTTGATGCTCAAGTTTGTTAAGCTCGAATCATAGGCTCGTTTTGGAAGCCAGGGTTGGAGTTAACCCTAGACAAACCACACAGACAGAGGGAGGGATTAACAATCCTTTAAAGAAAAAAATCGTGTATTGTTACAGAGAAAAGGAAAATGGATTTGGGGCAAGTTATCAATAACAGGTATCACAGTTGTTAAAGAACAATAATCCCATGTTTCTTCCAGACTTTTTTAACTGGAAGGTTCCTAAATTCAACTAGATTTGGAATCTGTGGGGTGCCCACTTTTGGAGACCATGGGAAGAACCTTCTCTCACCAGACAAAGTTTTCCTACTTGCTAATTCCTGAAATTCTCTTAAGAGCATTTATGTTCAGACTCAAAATGCAAAGTAACCCTGGGCTAAAGAACACACTTATCTGAAATCAAATTAAAATATAATTGGCTGACATGAGGTCCTCTCTGGGGAAGAAAAAAAAGGTCTTGACAGGAGGAGAGGAGACAGACGCCAAGGAAGAAATAAATGGGCAGAGAAGGGTGAGGCCTTGGGCACTCTGGGCAAGCAGCCGACGCCACGTGGTTGCCAAGGCTGGTGCTGTCCCTTGTAAAAGCTCTAAAAACTAGATCCTTGCACATTCCATTCTGGCAGCTTTCAACGCTAAATGTAGCTCACCATTCACGATCTGCCTGAAATACCTTTGATTCAAAATCGATTCTTGGGGTGGCTCTAGATGGGATGAATTGTGGATGCCAAAACATCCCCTCAATTCAGTGAAGGACTTGATTGCTTGACATCGTGTGGATTAAGTACTGTGGTTATTGACTAATTTCTTTCACATTTTAAGATCTTGTTGGGACCTCAGGCAGACAAGCCAGTTTTAGCTCAAGCAAGTGCCAGGAGTGACGCTGTAACCTTAACACTTAAAAACTTTTACCTTGAAATCTGACCACGAGAAGGCTGAAAAGCTCTGTTCTCTTTCTCTGTCCTCTCAGTAGAGTGTTGTGTCTGTTTGCCTTCTTGTTTGGCTGGTCCTCGTTGCCCTCAACCTTCATTTCCTTCTGGTGAACAAGTGTCTTCTAAGGGATTCCTTGGTAGATGACTTCTCACACAGTGCTTCATGCAGGGTAATCAAGGTTTTAAAAAATCAACTTCTTTGTGACCTCACAGGTCAATGTGCTCAATCTCTAACTTTCAATTTGGTTTTCATTTTTTCTATGACGCTGGGATGTTGATTTTACCTTCCTATTTCTTTTTCTTTTTTTTAAGATTTTATTTATTTATTGATAGAGAAAGATAGAGAGTATGAGCTGGGGGAAAAATAGAGGAAGAGAGAGAATCCTCAAGCAGCCTCTGTGATGAGTATGGAGCCCGATGTGGGACTCAATCTCATGACCTCGAGATCATAACTCAAGCCGAAATCACGAGTTTGATGCCCAACCAAATGAGCTACCCAGGTGCCCCCATTTCTCTAACTTCTGCTTCAGTTTCTTCACTTTGTTGTTCAGAAATAGAACCATGGGTCTTTACGTCCATGTGGCGTTAGGGTTTCCCTAACTTCTTTCTGTTGGCTCCTCCATGATCTGCCTCACCCCCTACCTGTAAGTGTTCTTTTCACCAAATTCCCTTACTTTCCAAGCTGTGTTAACTGTCCCTCCTAAGTGTTCCCATAATGCCCTATTAAGTAAAGTAATCAGGAGCACCTGCGTGGCTCAGTCAGTTAAGCATCTGCCTTCTGTTCAGGTCATGATCTCAGGCTCCCTGCTCAGTGGGGAGCCTGCTTCTCCCTCTGCCTCCCTCTGGCTGCCCCTCCCCTTGCTTGTGCTCTTGCTCTCCGAAATAAAAATCTTAAAAACAATTTAAACAATAAAGAAGTAATCACACTGCACTGTAATGAGTTGTTTGAACGCTGATACCCCTACATGAACTTAAACCCTAGGGAAAAAAATTGGTATCAATCACTGTTTTAACTCTACTACCCAGCCCAGTGCCTACAACTGCAAATAGACTCTTTGCCCCTCATAAAATACATCCGAGACACTTGGCCTGAAGGAATTGCGTAAACAGAGAGGATCAGGCCACTCCAGGTGCAAGTTATAGTGGGATTAGAGATAATGCTTTATGGCAGCTGCTCCCAAAAACTAGAAGATTACAGCCCTCTTCTGCTCTAGCTCTATGCCAGCAAAATCTCAGTCAGTCACCAGACCGTTGTGATAATTTGCAAACTAGTGTCCTCTACTTGCCGTTATGTATATATACTTAGACCTAACTCAGAAATAGGACAGTACCTTTCGCCATGTTTAAAAGCATGTTAAACCTCAACACTGATGGATTCTGAGACTAAAAGAATAACTGAAGATCTGTGATTTTATGAATGTACACAACAGTGATTATCATTGAACCATTTCATTAAAAAAGTACACGTTGACCTGACCAATTAACTTATCTCGAGACATTTGTATGCTGATGAGAATACTAAAATATGAAGAAAACAATAATGCTGGAAGCAAGTATTGCTGATGTGTTGTTCTTGGGTTGTCAGGAGGGGATGGGCTCTTGATCAAGTAGACAGGTTGGCCACCATTAAGACCACAGAGAATCCCTCCATGTAACAGGAAAGAGGGTACCCTCTGGGCCAAGACATATATGCGATTGCCTAAATCCTCTTCTGTCTGCTTCTGTTTTCACATCGAAATAAGTAGCAGGTCATTAGCTAAGAATGAGGAGGTACTTGTAAAAGGAATTTCTAACAGAATGGAATGGCAGTGAATGACTTGCACCTTGCTGAATCCATTGGTTCATTCTCGGTTGGACAATTTGAACGACAGGCAGCATTGAACATGCTTTGTCAGGGGCGCCTGGGTGGCTCAGTGGGTTAAAGCCTCTGCCTTCGGCTCAGGTCATGATCTCAGGGTCCTGGGATCGAGCCCCGCATCAGGTTCTCCGCTCAGCGAGGAGCCTGCTTCCTCCTCTCTCTGCCTGCCTCTCTGCCTACCTGTGATCTGTGTCTGTCAAATAAATAAATAAAATCTTAAAAAAAAAATTTCCATCACATGCTTTCTCAATTTTCTCCAGCTTCCGACCCTTCCCTCTCAGCCTCCTTGGCTCACTGTACAGTCTATTTCCAAATTCTCAGAGTTTCAAGAGCCCCACACCTTGGACCATGAAACTCTTTTTCTGTCTACACTCTCTCAGTGATTTTTTCCATTCCGATAACTTAAAAACCATCTATGTGTTGATGGCTCCCAAATTTCTATCTCAAGCCTTAATGTCTCCCTTGAATTCTAGGTTAACACATGTACACTCCGTGTCTCCGATTGGAATGGTACTATACATCTTAAGCTTAACAGGTTCAGAATGGCACCCCTGATCCTACCCAAATCCTGACCAAACCCACTTCCCCTGTATTATTTCCAAACTGAGCAGCTGCCAGCCCTAGTCCTCTGATGACCCACACACAAACCTGGGAGTCACACTTGGCTACTCTCTTTCAGGATGCCTCATTTAAAAAAAAAATATTTATTTATTTGACAGAGATCAAAGGTAGGCAGAGAGGCAGGCAGAGAGAGAGGAGGACGCAGGCTCCCTGTGGAGCAGAGAGCCCTATGCTAGGCTTGATCCTAGGACCCTGGGATCATGACCTGAGCTGAAGGCAGAAGCTTTAAACCCACTGAGCCACCCAGGCGCCCCCAGGATGCCTCATTTTGAATTCACCCATAAATCTTTTTGTCTGCCACTTCAAAACATATCAAGCTACCCCTCCCCAAATATATCACACTTTTCCCAATTCCACCGCCCGCCCCCACTCTGAGGTAAGCTACTGTCACCTTCAGCTGACTAGTGAGGTACCTTTTTTTGGTTTGCACTTTCTATTCATGTGTCCACTCCCGCTCCATTCCAAACCTCACTGTTCCTAAAACATGCCAGGCATGTTCCGAATTTAGGGCTTTTGCACTTACTGTTTTCTCTGCCTTAAACACTGCTCTCTTTGTTAGCCATATGGCCTCCTCCTAATTCTCCTCAAATCATTATGGATGTATAGAAAAACGTATGAAAGGATGTATATCAAAATGTTATCTTTAAAGTTTACAGAACATATACACACACACATGCACTTAACTGGGTCTCTCCAGATGGTGGAATTTAAGGTAACTTCAAAGTTTCTATTTGAATATGTAAATATTTTCTTAGTGTATTCCAATGAAAATATAATAATGAAATTTAAACACTTCGAAACTGTTTTTTAATGGAGTAAAACAGTCTCGTGCATTATAAACCATTAGTGTAAACTAAATTTACTGAGTCCCAATTCACCACTAATACAGTAATACACTCTTTCCTCACTGACACGGCTCTTTGTAGTAAATGTTTTTTGCTGTCTCCAGCAGTCCAATCTCCTCTCATCCATTACTCAGTTTCATTGTGTATACATCTGTGAGGATATAGAGATCCAACACTTGAGGTTTATAACGCCATTTTATTTTATTTTTTTAAGATTTATTTATTGGGGGGAGGGGCAGAGAGAGAGGCAGAGAGACAGGAGCAGACTCCCCGCTGAGCATGGAGCCAGCTGGCCCATCTCAATCCCAGCACCTGAGATCATGACCCGAGCCACGACTGAGATGCTCAACCGACTGAGCCACCCAGGCACCCCTACAATTACATTTTAAAATTCTGTATTCACCTTGTACAGATTAGACAATGTAGTATAAACAGATGAGCCCTGCAGCAATCACTGGCATCTCAGCGATGGGAATAATAGTAACTAATACTGTTGAGAAGACCTTATGCCTCATCCTACATTATAAACACAATTGGGGGCACATGGGTGGGTCAGCCGGTTAAGCGTCTGCTTTCGGCTCAGGTCATAGTCTGGGATTCCCAGGGTGGAGCCTGGCATCATGCTCCCTGCTCAGTGGGGAGCCTGCTTCTCCCTCTGCTTGCCACTCTGCCTACTCTGCTGCTCTGCTCTATCTCTCTGTCAAATAAATAAACTCTTAAAAAAAAAAGCAAAAAAACACTATCGGATTCAACCTCGAACTAGCTCCATGAAAAGAGAGGCTGCAGCTATCCCCTTCTGAAGATAAGCAAACTGACAGAGAGATTAAGTAAGAGTTTAATTTTAATTTGTCCAAGATATAATAAAACGAGGAGCCTAAATTCACAATGAAGTTTGACTTCAGTGGCTTTGGTCTTGACCAATATACTCTGATATAACAAAAAGGTCACCTCTCTGATAATAAACACCAAAAGATGGGAATCAGATTAATCTGTATTAGAAACAATCAATGGAGAAAACTACCAGAAGGATTTTTTTCGTCTGGCACCAGATACATAGTGAATCTCCCTAAAGTCTCCTGATAAAATGAGCTGTGAAATTATTGGTTAAGACAAAGGGTGTAAGGAGATATGAAGAAACATTATCTTCTAGTCCTCTCTCCTTTACAAATTGAGTATAATTTTCCACAAGTTCTATCTATATCACAATTGGCTTATTTATAAAATCAGTGTTCTAGATTCATTTTTTTCCTCTAACAACACTTTAAATCTCAGCATTAACTTTTGGATAAATATTTGCCTCAAAGGTAGAAATAGACCCATGATAATTCACTATGACTATTGGAATCTCAAAGCCCAACTTTACAATAAATTATTGAAAACAGAAGTTTTGATGAATAAATTGTGCATTCCTATCATGTTCAAGGGTGCTGGTAAAGATCATCACAGAACATGAAGTCGTAAGGTATGACCTTACATATTTTCAACAAATGCTGCTTCAACAGCAGCAGGCCACCAGAATTTTGATAGCTCCTGCTCTTTCCCTGGACAGGAGGATAGAAAAAACAGGTTTGTGCCTTTGTAAATGTCTATCTAATGTAAACAAAATCTCAGGAAGCAGATTCCTCATAGTGAGAAAGTAAAGGTTGAATGTTCAAAGCTTCTTGTAATGCTTATTCATGGCTAGCGTCCTTTGAAGAACTTTAAACATAACAAACGCTGGGGAGATGAACCCTGGGGGCTTGGCTAATCAACATGAAGTTGAATGTAGATGGAGACTGACAGTGTTCCAGGAATAGACTCTGAGCTGACTGACAAAAGTTTGACTCTGGGAATAAATCAAAATTGTCCTTGAAGCCTATTATTATTAAAAAAACTAAGAAAGAAAAGGGAATGGAAAATAAACTTTATCCAGTCTTGGGGTCAGTAAAGGTATCTGAGGGCACCTGGGTGGCTCAGTGGGTTAAGCTGCTGCCTTCAGCTCAGGTCATGATCACAGGATCCTGGGATCGAGCCCTACGTCGGGCGCTCTGTTCAGCAAGGAGCCTGCTTCCCCCTCTCTCTGCCTGCCTCTCTGCCTACTTGGGATCTCTCTCTCTCTGTGTCAAATAAATAAATAAAATCTTAAAAAAAAAATAAAGGAATCTGAACATGCAGGTGAAAAAAGACTTGGAATCTGGAAGCCTTAGGTGAATGAATAGTCAGGCAATGTCATCAGACCTTTCCATTTAAAGGTGCCCAATTTGTAACAAGGAAGTAAAATATTTAAAAGCAGTGAAGAAGGAGGATTCGTTCTAACTAAAGTAAATTCTGCCATCACCCAAGAAGTTTGCCTTCAAAATACAGGTTTGCATAAAATAAAGGTTTGCTTTCTAGCAAGGTTAGTAAGTGCCCTATGACCTGCTGCAGCCTCCCCTGTTCCAGCGGTTTGGTGGCTGGAGTTAAATCCATCCCTGCTGTGGTTTGGCGCCATCTGGTGGAAGTTAGAATCTGGCTTTAGAAGCATGCGGCTGGATGCAGAGGATTTGTAGAGGGTGATTTCTGGAACCTCTCAGTTAGCTGATACCCATTTTTTTCCTCGTCAAGAGCAGCATGAAGAGAATCTGACCCATGAGAATATTGAAAATGAGGCAATCCACTCTCTCTCTTGATCCAGATATGAAGGTTGGGAGGGATATAGCCACCAATCCCCAATCACACTATATCCAAATTGGTGTTAACTATACCATTTTACTGACCTTATGCTGTACATTAACTCCTGGTTCAGCCTTAACTCTGGAGGCTAATGCTGAAATCACTCACTCCTGTAAAAGCGGCCGTATTTTTATTTCTTTTCTAAGCTGACCCTCCCTCCAGTTTCCAAGGTCCCTAACATGGGGTTATTTGAAGGTTCTCCCTTTAGAGAATTTCGGAATCTCTTTACCATTCTTTGCTGTTGGTGGGAATGATAGCTTGGATTTAGCCTTTTTTTTTCTTTTTCTTTTAAGATCTTTATTTGAGAATGAGTGAGCACAAGCAGGGGAGAAGGGGGAGAGGGAGAAGCTGACTCCCTGCTGAGCAGGGAGCCCAGACATGAGTCTCAATCCCAGGACTCTGAGATCATGACCTGAGCCACAAAATTCCCCCGCTTTGTTTTTTTATTCTATTTTATAGTCTTCCAATAATAACTAAATCTTTTAGGTATGTATTTCTTTGACCTTTCATAGAGGTTTAGAGAAGGAGGAGTAAATGTATTTGCTACGTAGTCACCTTGATAGGGAGTTTGTGTTCTTTGTTAATAGGTGAATTTATTAATCTCCATTATGTTTCAAGAGCCACTCACTATTTCCTGCTCTGTTTGGATTGTAACTGTGTTGCTTCAAAATTCTTATGTTAAAGTTCTAACCACCAATATGATATTATTTGGAAATAGGGCCTTTGAGATATAATTAGATTAAGTGAGGTCATGAGGGTAGGGGCTTTATCATAGGATTAGTGCCCTTAAAAGAAGAGACACTACAGTACCCCCCTCCACCCCGACATGGAAGACACAGCATGAAGGCAGCTGTCCAAAGCCATGAAGAAGGCTATTACTAGAACAATCTCCAGCCATGCTGGTACCTTGATCTTATCCTTCCCATCTGCCAGGACTGTGAGAAATATCTGCCTATAGTTTAAGCCTTTCATTCTATAGTATTCTGTTACAACAACCCAAGCTGACTAATACACACTTCATGCATTCCCTTTTTTTTTTTTTTAAAGATTTTATTGATTTATTTGACAGGAATTGAGAAAGAGAACACAAGCAAGGGGAGCAGCAGCGAAAGGGAGAAGCAGACTCCCTCCCCGCTGAGCAGGAGGCTTGATGTGGGGCTGGATCCCAGGACCCTGGGATCAGGAGCTGAGCCGAAGTTAGAATGTTTAATTGACTGTTAGCACTTCCTTGTTTACAAAATGCTTCCCTAAGCTATCAGTTAAGTCCCCAATAGCCTTGAAACCCTGATATTTTAATTTACCATTTTACAAAGAAGAGAAATCAGGTTTTAAATAATTTATCCAAATGAGAAAAATAGGTAGGTAATGGAGTCAAGATTCAAGCCGGAATCTGATTCTAAATATCACTGTGCCGCCCTATTTCCTCATTGGGGAGATCAGTGATGTACTGTGTTGTTTCCCCCTCCCCCTTACGCTCTCATTGAATGGCTTCTTGAATATCAGGTTAGACTCCTTCTAGGGTGACACAAAATCTACCATACACATGTTTCTCTCAAACCATTTACAAAAAGCCAGTTCTACTTTCAAAAAGACTCTCCCTAAACAAGCAAGAAACCCCAGACTGCTCTGCTTCCCACTGTCCCTCTTCTTTCAAAGCAGGAAGTCTCTGAGTTATGGAAAAGGTGCCAAAATCACTACTGGGGAGAGAGGACGGCAGGTATCCTAAGAAAGTGAAGCCAGGTTAGTACAACAGTCTCATTGCTAGATTAGCTTTTTAACTCCAGAAAGGCCCAAACAACTCTAGAGATTGAGGACAGAGACCAAGGAACGCAGTCTGGGGACGAAAAGGGGTGCAGGCTTTGATGAATGGGGTTCATGTCTTGCCCTCCTCTGATGAACTGAGTAACCTGGCTCAATTCTGCTGTTGGATTAGAGTCTAGGTTTTATCTGCAAAATAACCTGTTGCATGTGGCACGGGGTGGACGGGGAGGGGCCTACAATGCTACAAAATATAAAAAGCACTCAATTCAGTGTCCAGAGCATCGATGGTATTCTATAATATTATGTCCAATTATATACAAGACAATTCATCTGAAACTAATTAAATCTCTGCACCCATTTATAATTCTGTCATCTAAAATTATTCTGGACTATGGTTTTTTAAAAGGTGTTTTAGGGGTGCCTGGCTGGCTCAGGCGGTCGAGCACGAAACCTGATCTCTGGGTTATGGGTTCAAGTCCCACATGTGGCAGAGAGTTCACCTAAAAATAAAAAATATCTTAAAAAGTTATATTTTAATGTTACTGGCACAGTGATGTAAATAATGTCGAACTATGTGCTTTGACTTGAGAAACCCATGCCTGCCCTGAACAAATTAATCCACTGAGTAACTATTTACAGAGCATTTATTTCTGCTCAGGGCTGGGGAAAAACACAAGTATCTTTTTGGTCCTCATAGAGTTTATATTTTATTTACACTTCCACTTAATGGTCCACATAAAACGCGGATGCACTTTTTAGAAAATCTGGCCATTTGTAAGTCAGAATTTACTTTTAACTTTGGTATAAGCTTGCCTTGACAACTCTCACTCCCACGAGTAAAACAAGGCAAGAGATATGTTTGGCAGAGCAACTATTTATGTCCTGTCTTCTGTGTTGCCAGGGTGATGGTAGCAATATTGAAAACACTGGAGGTGGTTGTTTCATTGGCAAGGATCCTGACTTTCACTTCCAAATCGAAGGACTGTAAAAAGCAAAATGTAGGCTGGGGTGTAGGCAGTAGACCGGCCATGCCTGGACATAACTAGATGAATGGATTATTGGTGATTAACCAAATGTGGGTGCCGTGTAACACTCATAGACAGTATTTTTGTAATAATATTTTAAATCATGAGTATTTGTGATCACCTCAAATATTTGGGTTTTGGTTTTGTTTTGTTTTGTTTTTTGAAAAGCTAAAACCATATCTTTGTATGCTTTCCAATGTTAGTTATGTTTTTTGCCCACATTTCTCTACCTCTCCCTTCTTTCAGTGGGAAACAACTCAAAAGGTATGCTGTGCTTTTGATCTCTCTTTTAACTAAGAATTGAAGTGTTTCCACAGTCCAAGTTCAGCTTCTAAAGAATTTTTTAAACATACTGATTATGTACTTTAAAGGGAATAAATTTATGTGGTAATACAGAAAAGAGAAAGTTATCTATTAGGTGAGCTGGATTTTGTGTCTTACTTGAAAGCATCCTATTTATGCAGATTCGTGGACTGGGGGTCAACTGGTGACTTTTCCCTCCCTTACCAGCTTCACAAAATCCGTCTCTTAACTTCAGGTCAGCTAGGACATTGACACTGAATGAAACACAACAACAACAAAACTTCCTTGTGAGGAGTTGTGAGCTGACCCTAGCAAACTTCATGTCTTCCTCCCCATCGTTGGGGGAGACATAGACAGTGTGTGGACACAGAGATGGAGACAAACCAAGGCTACATTTCTTCGATTTCTGTGGTGCTAGTTGTTGTTGTTGTTTTTTGTTTTTGTGTTTTTTTTGTTTTGTTTTTTAAGTTTCAAGTGTACTTTACTTCTTCATTTGTGCTACCATGAGTAGTAAGAGTAGCTTAGATGACAAGCTGGTTTTGATACAATTCTGTGTTATGGCACATACAATGGTTACTGATGTTTTCACTACTTTGTGGTGACTCCACCAACAGGGGACAGGTTCCATTCTATTCCAATCTGTGTGATATTAAATATCCACACAACAACACAATTAGTTGTTCTGCTGGCTGGTGCGGCATTAGCATATTTGCTGAGAAAATCCAGTGAGTACTTTCTGTGGCTCTGTCTTGCCATAATTTGCTCAATGTTTCTATTCTTGAGATCCTTAGTGTATTTCTGGCCAAGGGAAACATCATGAAGGTGTGATAGGATTGCATTTGATTGCAGCTGCTAGTGTATTGCATTGCAAGAAGCCCTGGTAGGAACTCAAATACTCTTCTCAGAAACTTCTAGATTCAGCTTGTATAATCAGTTTATTGTAAAGGATACATTTCAGGAAAAGCCAAATGGAAGAGATGCACAGAATAAAGAATGGGGGTATGGGGAGCTTCCACACCCTCTCTGGGGGGCACCTCATCCTCCTAGCACATCAACGTGTTCACTAACTTGGAAGCTCCACTGCTGGGTTTCTTGCTACTTACTAGGTTTTGTCAATTATATGCCATGATGTGATATTTGAAAAGTAGGAATAATAAAGAGATATTTTATATGTTGGACCTGTTTGGTTTCTGTTGGTAATCAGTCATACTGACGTGGATTTCTTTTCTGCACCAGTTTTAAAACGTGTCTGCAGAGTTTTAGTGTCTATTTTCTAGCTTCGTGGGTTTCAAGAAACATTTTAGAGCCAGCTCTAGAGGCCCAATATGGAGTTCACTTCTCCAACTCTTCCAGCAATGTTAAAATTACCTAATTCTCTGTTAAGTTACTTTCTGCTCAAAACACTGAAACTAGTTTTGGTTTTCTATACTCACGTGGTCTGATATATGTCTCATATCCTTCTCTTCTTAAAACTTCAATAACTAACCACTCTTTATGGGAAATTATCCAAATAATTAGCATCACACTGAAGGGGATGTATTATGATGAATTCCTCACAATTTAGATGTATCTTTTATTTTTCTATATCTGCTCTCTTCTTTTCTAAATTCACTTATTCACAATCCAGGGTAGTTAGCACACATAAGTTTCTTTTTATTTCTCTCCCCTTCAATTTGTTTATTGCCCTCTACCTTTCTTCAAATTCTCATTCCAATCCTACACTTACATGATAAACCTCCTCTGATCATTTAACCAGAATTAATCTTTTTCTTTCATAGCTAAACTAATCTAGCACTGTATTTCTTTTAGAGCATGGGAACCTTTCCAAGACTTGAACACTGATTATTCTATTCTACCTTGCATCATCTGTTTACCCAAAATTTATCAAAGACTTAACTAATGAGCAAAATCATTGAGGTAGGCACTGGAAATATGAAAATACAGTCTTTGTCTTAATGAACTTTACATCTATGTTAGATGATCATTAAACAAATAGACCCAAAATAAATATATAAGTGTCAACTCTGGTAAGTTCTATAAAGAAGAGCATTGTGTGCCTACTCAAGAGAGCTTATGTGGTTTGAGAGTGCGGGAAAGCAGAGCATCACTGGCTGTGATATGTAAAGGATGCTCCGACGCCCAATGGAGTGAGGAAGAACATCGGCAACATCACGCGTCAGCAAGGCTTTTGCTAACCTAACACTCAATAAGGAAATGGAGTCCCTGCCTCATCTAGGGAGACTTCATCTCTGAGTGATTTTAATGGAGCCTCTCTCTCGCTTTGTTTTGCAGGTGGAGGAATGACTTTTTTCTGTATCAAATTACTCTCTGCAAAGAACACCCTTTCCTTTCCACCGGGCGGGCTCAGCACACCATGCCATCAACTCTGTCTCTTTTACTTCTCAGTTTTTTACACATTCTCTCCCTTTCTCTCTCTCTCTCTCTCTCTCTCTCTCACACACACACACACACACACACACACACACACACAGTGGGAGAGGGGATGGTTGTATGAACTACGGACAAAATAATGCATTTATTGCCAATATATTTATCAGGGACCAGGTACTTTTA
Organism: Mustela erminea; assembly: GCF_009829155.1. Classification (NCBI taxonomy): domain Eukaryota; kingdom Metazoa; phylum Chordata; class Mammalia; order Carnivora; family Mustelidae; genus Mustela; species Mustela erminea. Next base: position 80,046,174 of record NC_045624.1, on the reverse strand, counting down.
TATTCGTTTACATCTATGTTGACCCTTAATCTTCACAATAGCTGAATGAAATAGGTATTTAAAAAGAAAGACCTTGAAGCACAGAAAATAGTGCGTACTTACTAAATACTAGATGTAAGTACCCTTGAGCATTGACTATGTGCTAAGTAGAACTGTTTAAGGACTACTCTCAGAGTTGCTATGGTTCCCATTTTCCTGAGGGTCAGAGGAGTGGGGAGACCAGCTTCCACCTGGTTCCCCAGTTGTGTGACTAGGTTTGGATCCGAAGCAAGCTGAGTCAATGCTGTGTTGTGCTACTCACTAGCCTGCAGCCTTACAGGGCTAGTTCTGATCCCTTGGTGAATTCTGCAGAGAATTCTGACATCCATTTGGGGGTTATCTCTTTAGAAAGTGGGAGCTTAGTACTTCTTTGTTCTCAGCTTTGGGATCTAGTCACCAATCATGGGACGGCCAGAAAATTCCCATTCGCCATCCTGTCATACATGCAAAATGCCTTCCATCTTTCAGCACACTTCTTCTGTCTCTTCTAGGGTAATATGTGCTGAGAAATGCATATAATTTAATATTAACAGTAACAGATATAATTAGGGTTTACATTGCTTCAAATGTCATGTAACCTTAGCCTATAGGGCCTTGTGAATAATGCATTATTTTGGCTGATGCACAGTATCATTTATTTCTGCTGCTTTGGATCAGTCAGAACTAAACTACACTAAAAAGATGTAGTTAATATATATTCACCAAGAATGAAAAAGAAAATAGCACCCAGATCATTTTCCTAGTGGGGAGACCAGCACAATGAACAAATCAGAGACGTGACATGTAGAGAACTGGTCTTGCTCCTCTCAGATTCTTCATCATTACATGAAAATGTAGAAGCAGATTTATCAACAGGTCCCAGCTTGAACTCTAAGGGTGCCTCTGAAAGAATATTGGGGTGTCAGTAAACACCTCAAAATTCTATGCAAAATTTCTATTTGTGTACATGTACTTTTTCTTAGGGAAAGAGTCCATAGCTTTTACCAAATTTCCAGAATAGTTTCGCAAAAAGGTGAAGAAACACTGATGCAGGGGCACCTGCGTGGCCCAGTCGGTAGAGTGTGCAACTCTTGAACTTGGGGTTGTGAGTTCCAGCTCCATGCTGGGTGTAACGACTACTTAAAAATAAAATCTTATGGAGCGCCTGAGTGGCTCAGTGGGTTAAAGCCTCTGCCTTCAGCTCAGGTCATGATCCCAGGGTCCTGGAATCAAGCCCCGCACTGGGTTTTCTGCTTGGCAGGGAGCCTGCTTCCTCCTCTCTCTCTGCCTGCCTCTCTGCCTACTTGTGATCTCTGTCAAACAAATAAATAAAATCTTTAAAAAAAAAATCTTAAGAAAGAAAAAAAAGGAAAAAAAAACAAACCACCGATGCAGGCATAGTGATGAAATTATCAATGCTAAGTAGATCTAAGAGAATATGCTGTATTTATAATTATAAAAAAGAACACTCATCATTCCCTATTAAATAAAAAAAGACCCATGATTTTAAAGACAGACTAAACAAACCGCTAAACTAAGCATTGATTAATATACCTCTGCCCTGGATGAAATAAAAATGGGCCTCAGGCAGATCAATCCCCTGGAACTGATTTCCTGGCAACAAACCATCTCTTGTATCATCAGCTCATTTTACCCTTTTTCTTACATCTTCATTTTTATTTGAGGTCATTACAAGTGAGATAAAGTTCAGGTACCCAATATTTTTTCAAGCTTAAATGTTCTGATAACTAAAAAGTCATAAAGACTAATTCCCCCTTCCGCCCTCTAACTTCCAGAAGACACAATTATTTGGGTCTCTCTGGTCACAACAGAGATATTACAGTAGAATAATCTGACGGACAGCCATCTTTACCAGGCAAAGTTGCTACTTCTGCCTTGGGTAATGTTAGAAGGTCACTTGATAATCATACTGGGTTTAAGAGTTTATTTTGTTATCTACTAATTTGTATAAATCTAGAAGAGCAGTTCTGTGTGATTTAGAAACAAAAGCAAAAAAGGTAAAAGTAATGTGTGTGCGTGCATGTGTGTGTGTGTGTGTATAAATACCCGAGATAAGAGAGAATTTTTTCAACAATTTTATACAAAGTTAACTTCCAATTTGGCAGATGGTACACTTATTTCAAGAATTATTTTACTTAATAAAATTTCAGATGAATAGACTCACTTAGACAATACACTGGATCATATATACTAACATTTGCCTTACCTCGGAATAATCTCCCAGCATTTGCTTGTATTATATGACACTAAAAATGTTTTCCAAGCAAAACCCAGCCTTATAGATACAAAGAACAGATTGGTGGTTGCCAGAAAGAGGGAGGTCAGGGCAAGATGGGTAGGAGATTCAGAAGTACCAACTCTGAGTTATGAAATAGGTTATGGGGATGCAATGTACAAGATAGGGAATATAGGCAATAATATTGTAGGATCTTTGTAGATTCTTACAATTTGCTTACCAGATTTATTGTACTGACCATTGTGCATACTTATGTCAAACCACTGTGTTGTACATCTAAAAGTAATACTGTATCCCAATTAACCTCAATAATAAAAATGTCTTCAAATTGTATAATTACTGACCCTTTTAGTACAACTTCCTCCAAAAATCCTAAAATTAAAAGATTTTCCACAAGAGAGACTACCCAGAAGGGACAGATCTGCAAGAAAAATGGACTTTAAAAACAAAATAAAGTAAACATTACACCAAAGAGGATTGGGAAGCAGAAATGTGGGAAAAGTAGGATAATGGTTGTTGGTGGTAGAGTCCACTTGCTGTCTTCTGACCCTGTTCTTTCATCATCTTGATAGAGGCCTGGGCTGCATTTGTCCTGGTCTCTTGTATTTGGATGTCATCCTATGATTGATTTATCTCAAGTGGATGGACTGAAAGTACTATGTGTCCACTTTCAGGTCTACCTAAGTTTGCAGACCTCCACACTTTTTCCTCCTTCTATTTAAAGTGATCCTGAATGAAGATGACATAAATGCCCTACAGACACAGCTTTTAACCCTTAATCCAAGGATTACCACTAGATGGAATGCAGCCTACCTATGAAATTTGGATGGTGAAAAATTGATCTTCATTTTTTATTAATTTAGGGTTTTCTTCTGCTGAAATTTAGACCATAAACCATAGAATTAGTAGTCCTTGTGGTTTTGGCAAAATACAGAAATCAGATATTCTCAAATCATATTAGAGCCATTGCAAATATCTTAAAATACAGTTGTGTTCCCAATTGCTTCAAAATTATGGCATTTATAGCTATAATGTAGGCTTTTAAAGTCCCAAAGAAGCATACATTTATATATTTTGATTATGGTATTTCAACATTATTTGATTCCTTTTTAACCTGAAGCATTTTATTCATTCAGTCAACTTTACACATAAACATTATCCATAAACATACTGAGTTATTGAATTACTATGCTTTGCACCTGAAACTAATGTAACATTGCATGCCAGCTATATTTCAATTAAAAATTAAAAGAAAAAAATTATTTTAAAGACTTAAAATAAGAATTTTTATACAGAAATAGAGTACCAATGCTTTGATCAATATAATGCCTATATAAGCTTTAAACTGTTAGCTGTAAAAGCTAAACAAAATAATAATAACTTTTGAGTATATTATGCTCAGAAATACATGAAACAATGAAGAACACTGAACCTAATGATTGAAAAGCCCAAACAAGGCAACAGTCAACAAAAATGTATTATCTCTTACAACTTATCAGCCTGAGTCACTGTGAACCCTGATGAGTTGAAGCGTCTGTTCTGGGCAAAGAATCCTTCAAACCCATATATACAATCTGTTAATCCTATAAAAATTTTACTTCTTCCTGTTTCTCTTATGCACTCACTTCCCTGATCAGTTTACAGTCCACAGCCAAACTTTAATCGTCCTCTTTCTTTTTTTTTTTTTTTTTTTTTTTTTTTTTAAATTTTCTTTAGATTTTATTTATTTATTTCAGAGAGAGGGAGTGAGAGAGAGCATGAGAGGGGAGAAGGTCAGAGGGAGAACCAGACTCCCCATGGAGCTGGGAGACTGATGCGGGACTCGATCCTGGGACTCGTGGATCATGACCTGAGCTAAAGGTAGTCACTCAACCAACTGAGCCACCCAGGCACCCTAATCGTCCTCTTTCATATACCACAAATCTCTTCCATTTCTTATTGTATTCTCTAACTCTACCTGTGTCAGTTTGAGTAGAAGGAAAACATGTTACCCTACTCATCACTCTCATTTAAACTTCATGACTACTAACTCCAAGTGCTAACTTGAAGTACTAACTTCAAGGGCTCTTGAAGCAACATGAGCAATATTACTATCGCACATTCTGAATCTATTGGTCTTCTATTCTCAGTATCTGTGATTCTTGGTCATGGAATTTTGAAGAGACACCATCTTTTCCCAGTCTCACCCAATCTATATGTGTACCATCATCAACACCCTATTCTCAACCTTCACTTTTTTGATTCTGCATGGTCTGTGCTCTTTTAGAAAGCCACATTCTCCACTTGTACTTCAGATTCCACTTCCTCTCCCCGCTCAGGGACATGGTTCATTTAATCATTCTCTGTATTGTTCATTCTCATGGCCATAGGTAATATGCTATGATTTATCCCATTGTTAAAAAAATATCTCAACCCCACATTTCTCTGTAACAGCTGTCCTATTTCTTTTTGTTTTTATAGAACTCTTGGTGGTTGTCTATCTTTTCTGTTTTCAATTCCTTTCTCTTTTTCCTCTTGGATCCAATCAAAATAGCTTTTGCGCAAAACCGCCTTCCATCAAGAGACTTATCAAGGTCACTGGTGACTTACTTCCATATTGGTAAATACAACAATCAGTTCTTGATCCCCATCTTACTCTGCCTATGAGCAGCATCTGCCATAAATGGTGACTCTTTTCTTGTGTGAAACATTTCCAGCATTTCCAGGACAAAACTCACTCCTGGTCCTTTTCCAATCCCCATCACCAACCAAACTCTCTTACTCTTTTGTTTTTTTTTTTCTTTTCTCCAGACATAATATTGGAAAACTCCAGGTCTCAGGCACTGTCCCCTTATGTTTTTTATCTGCTCACGCTCCCTTAAAAAGTCCGAGCACCATATATTTAACTGACATTTATATCTTTAGCCCACACTTGTCTCTGAACCCCAGGCTCATACATAAATCTCAAACTGAATAAAGTGAACTCATGATCTTTCTTTCTCAACATGCTACACCTGCAGTTTTCCTCATGTGAGAGTAGAGGAATGGCAACTCGATTTTTTAGTTTTTCAGAACAAAAGCACCTTGATTCTTTTTCTGGAACATTTTCATCTGAATGCTGTAAGCCGTGTCTGTCTTAGCTTCAAAATACAAAAATCTCACCACCTTTCTGCTAAAACATGGTCCTGGGCACCATCATCACTTACCTGGATTATTCTGAGTCTTCTGACTAGTCGCCCTGCTTGTCTGCCTTGCCCAACTTCAGTTAATTCTCCTTACTTTCTTTTTGAGCCTGTTGTAATATATGTCTGTAAAATATAATTAGAGTACAATTTGTAGGTTTCATTTACAGTAAAATCAAGATCTCTTATCATCATCTGTAAGTCTCATATGATCCACAGCCTCTCTGACTTTGTTTCCTACACTGACCCTCATGACCCATCTCCATCCACTTACGGTGCCCTCGCCATTTCTCTTCCTTACCTCAGAGCCTGTGACTGTTTCCTTTTCCTGGATGCTCTTCCCCCAGGATTCCATTTAACATTCCTGGTCACCAGCTCTAGGGTCACCTTTTCAGGGAAGCCTTTCCTAATCATTCTGTTTAAAATTCACCCTCCCCTTACCTCTGCACTTCTTTGCCCTCCTGGATTTCAACTTTCTCCTTAACTTTTCTTGCCTTCAACATATGATGTAATATCCTTTTATTTAATGGTTTCCTCCTCCCGTGACAATGTGAGCTTCATGAGGGTAGAGATTTTTGTCTGCTAAGCTCTCTCACTTAAAGGTACAAACACATAGTAGGTATTCAACAAGCTTTAACTCCTATTGTAATTTTTGTTATGACTGACTTAATTACTTGTTAATGCAATCTGGCCTTGGCTATGTAGAGAAGAGAGAAATCAGTTTTATAGTTTATACGAATTGGAAAGGGAATGGGAACATTTGATTGCGTTAATAGGACTTATTTTCTAAAGCATCCTTTATTTCTCCAGCGAAGGTTAAATTGGCTCCATTAAAATTTTTTTTTTCAATTTTAGTTCAAAAACAGTAAGAATTTCACCTTTGCAAACCAAATATTAAATGAGGTTTCATATATCTATAAAATGGAATGTGTACGATGACCATAGGGTATAAATTGGATGGCGAACATGTATTCAATACTTGTTTTAAAAATTTTAAAATATATATATACAAAAGAATATATATAATGTTCATCATAGTTAAAAAAAAAAAGAGAAATGCCCTACCTATGATGAATCTTAAGAAATAGACTATTTCAATGTTTGAAGTCGCTATGTGCCTTTCCCCAGCAACTCTCCTTCCCTGCCTCTAAGAAGTAAACACAAGAAGTTGTGTTCATCATTCTTTGCTATACAGGTTTGCCATATATGTTTATTTCCATAAATATGCTTTCTTTTCCTTGATTTTAAAATCTATTTCAATGTAATAAATACTTTGGCTTTCATCTGTAATTTTCTTTGCATGCCCAATGTCATGCTCCTGAGGTGCACCAATGTGAATTTGCTTCACTCTAACTCATTTAAAATCCTGATCCTAGGAACATTCTTGATATGCCTTGATAACCATATATTCACACATTTTATTAGGCATCATAGTTTTCTTTTCCAAGAAGTTATAGATCACTCTCAACTCCTGTGCAACCATTGTTCCACATCCTTGCTATTATTAGAAATTACCAGTTTCTACTTTGCTTAGTGAATGTGGAATGATGTTACGCATTTAACTCACTTATTCTTTTCTTTAAAAATGTTATTTATTTATTTGACAGAGAGAGATCACAAGTAGGCAGAGAGGCAGGCAGAGCAAGAAAGAGGGAAGCAGGCTCCCTGCTGCGCAGAGAGCCCGATGTGGGACTCGATCCCAGGACCCCGACATCACAACCTGAGCCAAAGGCAGTGGCTTAACCCACTGAGCCACCCAGGCGCCCCAACTCACTTATTCTTGATTATAAAGAAAGTAGACACTTATAGGGAAATTAAAAAGTTGTTAAATATAGCTGCATTTTTTAAGCCCTCCTTAAGAAATTATTGTAGTTTGAGTATTAACTTGTTGGAACGGTTTCATAGATGTGTCCCTATATTGCCTCTTCAAATAATTTGTGTTTTATATTTAACCCCTTGATCCATTTGAAATTATTCTGTATATGAGAAGCTGAGTTCTATCGTGGGCCATTAACCAAGTTATCAATTCTTACTTTACTTACATGCTTTCTATATATCTTCAGGTATATCTATGGGCTCTTTTTTTTTTTTTTTTAAAGATTTTATTTATTTATTTGACAGACAGAGATCACAAGTAGGCAGAGAGGCAGGCAGAGAGGAGGAAGCAGGCTCCCCGCAGAGCAGAGAGCCCGATGTGGGGCTTGATCCCAGGACCCTGAGACCATGACCTGAGCCGAAGGCAGCGGCTTAACCCACTGAGCCACCCAGGCGCCCCTATCTATGGGCTCTTTATTCTGTTCCTTTGTGTACCAGTCACCAATACAATACTTCCTTATTAGTGTGACTTTAAAAGGGTCATAATGTCTGATAGAGCTCATCTTTCCAGTTTCTATACCTCTTTCAGTAATGAATTAGTTATTTTGATCCACTTCGTTTTCCACATATATTTCAGAGCAGATTAGTGGATTTTAAAGGAAATTCCATTTTAAAACTGCAACCTGTCACAATTCCATCCCCACTATTTTTGCTCATTGAGCTGCCTCTACTTTTTGTTTATAGTCAAGTATCACCTTCTATCATACTATGAAGTTTATGTATTCATATGTCTATTGTTATTTTACTTCCCTATCACCTACCCATCTCCTACCCAGATAGATTATAAACTCAAAACTGACAAAGGTATTTTTGGATTTGTTCCATTTGTACATCTCAAGCAACTAAAACAGTAGACGCTTAGGTAAAGATAGGTACTCAGTACATATTTGCTGAGTGAACAAATTTAACTTGAATTTATGACTCAACCAGGAAAGCTGACATTTTTTTTTTTTTTTTTTGGTCAGGTTTTATTTATCTATTTTAGAGAAAGTATGAGTGAGAGAGCAGAAGCAGGGGAAGCAGCAGTGGGAGGGAAAGCAGACTTCCCGCTAAGCAGGGAGCCTAATCTGGGGCTTGATTCCAGAACTCTGGGATTAGGACCTTAGCCAAAGGTAGACACTTAACCGACTGAGGCACCCAGGCACCTAGATAGCTTTCGAACAGTAATTTTTTTTAAAAAATGTATGGAGGGGCATCTGAGTGGCTCAGTGGGTTAAGCCTCTGCCTTCGGCTCAGGTCATGATCCCAGGGTCCTGGGATCGAGCCCCACTTTGGGCTCTCTGCTCAGCAGGGAGCCTGCTTCCCTTCCCCTCTCTCTACCTGCCTCTCTGCCTACTTGTGATCTCTGTCTGTCAAATAAATAAATAAAATCTTAAAAAAAAAAAGTATGGATATGGTGTCTTTCCATCTATCTAGATCATCCCTAAACGATTTCAATAAAGTTGCAAATTTCCTGCATGAAATTTTTACACAACTTTGTTACATTTATTTTTGTGTAACTTACACATTTGTCATTGACACTTGCTTTGGATTTAATAGTATTGTCTATTTTCTCCAGTAAAATGTAAGTATAATTCTATTTTATACAAATATGTATATTTTTAGTATAAAGTTGAATATAACATCTGTGTAAAATATTTTCTCTCATTTCTTGAAGTGTAATTTTCACACGGTAACACTTACCCCCTTTAAGTGCTTCGTCTAGTGGATTGTGATAAACATATAGTAGCTATTACCAAAATCAAGATATTGACAATTTCCCGTTACTCCAAAAAGTCCATTTGAGCCTCACTGCAATCAATTCTACTCCCCTAAACCCAGCCTCTGGTAAACGCTGATCCATTTTCTGTCATTAATGTTTGGTCTTTTCTAGAATGTCATCTAAGTAGAATCATACAGTATATGTGGTCTTTTTTGTCTGGCTTGGCTCTTCAGTGTAATGCATTTGCAACTCATTCATATTTTTGCATATGTTAGGAGGTCTTTCCTTTGTTTATTTACTTATTTATTTAATTTTTCGGGAGGTCTGTCCTTTTAGTTATGGATAGCATCACATTGTAGGGATGTAATGTAATTTGTTAACCTACTCACCTTTTGATGGACATTTGAATTATTTTCTGAACTGTAGCTACTATGAATAAAGCTGCTGTGGACATTCATTGAATGGATTTTGTGTAGACAAAAATTGTCATTCGTCTCAGGTAAATTTCTAGTAGAACTGATGGAAAAGTAAGAAATTTTCTAATTTTATAAAACATTCCAAACTTTTCCAAAGTGTGCCATTTTTTTCATTCCCACCATCAGATTAACATAATTCTGGTTGCACTACATTTTCATCAGCTCTTGGCATTAAGAGTCTTACTTTTCTCCATTCTGGAGGGTAGGTAGTATTATCTCGTTATGATTTTAATTTACATTTCCCTAATGGTTAATCATGTTGACCATCTTTCCATGTTTTAATTTGTCATTTATAACTACTCTCAAAATGTCTTTTTAAATCTTTTGCCAATTTTTAAATCAAGTTTCTGGTTTATTATTGAACTGTGAAGATTAGTTATATATTTTGGATACAAGTGCTATTCTCCCCAGCCTTGAAAATCTTCAGCATCACAACCACAGGAGTTATGATAAAACAACAACCTTACATACACTAGCGGGGGTAGGATGATTTTTGTGGCTTCTCAGAAAGCCCATCCTCAGAGAATTATCATTATGTAAGTGGTCTTGCATTCCCTTGGAAAAGACCTGTTTACAGAGTACTGTCACTATTTGACCCAACACAGAGCTCGCTTGCAGGATACATCTGATAGAGAACTTGTATCCAGAATGCATAAAAAATTTATACCTCAACAAGAAGGCGAAGAATCATCAAATGAAATTTGGAAAAAGTATCTGAATAGATCTCTGCTCAAAGATGACACACAAGTAGCCAGTAAGCATGTGAAAAGATGCTCGGCATTAGTCATTAGGGAAATACAAATGAAAACCACAGTGAAATAGTCAAAGCATCTATCACCAGTAACATATATGGTAAGTATTGACAAGATTGTGGAGAAATGGAATACTCATATATTGCTGGTAGGAATGTAAAAAGGTGCAGCTACTTTGGAAAACAGCTTGATAATACCTCAAAATGTTAAACAAATACGGTGTCACCATATAACCCAGCAATTCCATTCTCAGGTATATACGTAAGTTAAATAAAAACATGTATCCACATCAAATCTTGTATGTAAATGTTCACAGCAGTGTTATCCCTTCATAGCCAAAATGTGGAAACAACTCAAATGTCCATTAACTTCAGAATGGATAACCAGAATGTGGTAGATCCATACAATGAAATATTATTCAGTAACAGAAAGAAATGAAATACTGATTCATGTGAACACTGAATCCTCCCAGAAAAACATTATGCTAAGCAAAGTAGCAATCATAAAAGACCACATATTACGTGGTCACATTTATACGAAAATACTCTGAGTAGGCAAATCTGTACTGGCAAAATACATCAGTGGTTGCATGGGGGTTGCATGGGGGTAGTGGTGATGGGTGGGAATGTAGAGTAACTCCTAACAGGTTCTTTCTGGGGTGATAAAAATTTTCCTAAATTAGGTTGTGTTGATGGTTACATAACTCTGTGAATATACTAAAAATAACAAAATTGTATCCTTCAACACATACACATAGGATGATAAACCATTTTGACAGATTAGTAAAATTAGAAAGTGTGATAAATGCTGCCAAGTTTGGGGGATCACAGAGCAACGGGAACTCTCATTCACCCCTGGTAGAAGGACACATTCGGGTCGTCAGTTTGAAAAACATTCTGTGTTTACCCAGCAGTTGCAGAGCAGAGAAACTATTGTGCACACATACCAGAAGCCATGCCGTCCTTAAGAGCCCTGTTCTGAAAGGTAAACATGGAAAACAGAGTGACTAAATACAGTATAACATCTTCCCACAAATACCATTCCTCTGTGTAAACAACCTCACATGTGAATACAGCTGATTATTTACTATATAATTAAATAAGAAATTAAATAACAAGGACTGATTGGATAGTTCTAGAAAGCTCAATAGCAAAAAGAACATTCTTGTGGAGAAATACGTGCTAAAAATATAAAGAAAAACAAATGAAAGACGAATATAAAATTCTGGTTAGTGTTTTTCTCTCTGGGCAGGAAGAAGGACATGGGACACTTCCAAGGTTGTGATAATGTGGTACATGTCATCCTTAATTAAATCCCCTGCGACAAGCCTCATTGTTTATTAAATACCTGGCCAAGAAGTGGGAGCAAAGAGGCAATATGGGAACAAAGAATCTTTGAAAAATGACAAATTCTTAAAAACTGCCTCCAAAAAGCCTATTTCCCAAATGCTAAGCTTGTCTCTCTAAATGTATATGTTTAATGTATATATATGTTAAATATAAAATTATGTATATAGTTTTGTTATATAATTTTATTACTATATATCATTTTATATCATATACCTATCTGAATACATAAAGTATATATACATATATGAATGTGTATATAACACACATATATTTGAAAAGAAATGAAATCTCGGTTGTATTTTTTAAGCAAAACTTATTTATGTTAAGAGCATTTTCTTTTTCGTTGTTAAGGGCATTTGAATTAGCATCATTTAACTATTTTATTGAAAAAAACAAAAATGTTTCAAACTTAAATGCTGAAAACAATGAGACGACTTATGCAATTTTCTATTAGACCTTCAAAGTATTTTTATTCCCTCTCTCGTCTTTTAGTAGCTAAATATTTTCTTGATCATTAGTGATTTTTGTCTCTTATCTGGTGGTAGGGAATTTTTATCGTTACATATGGACTTTCGTGTTTTCACATTAAAAATCACACTTGGTGAGATTTTATTTCTCTCAAGTAAAGCACAAAAGGGGAAAGATCAGTCTCTAACAGAACAATGCAGTGAAACCGGAGCTGAAAAATATCTGGCAGAAGCAGAAGCTCACCTCCGAGAGCTAAAGGTTACCTCTTCTCACAAGCTGTCTATTCTCCACCACTATCGTGACTGAAAAATAACTTTTTAAAAAGTACTTTCTATCTTTCTCATATCAAATTGTTTATACACCAACAGACACATTTAATACACATGTAAATTATTATTATTCAATAATTCTTTACTCTTGGTATATTGACTTAATGCTGACTCAGTTAAAGGTCTATGGCCAGATCTTAAATAGCTTTGTCTGCCAGTGCACAGACCTGTCCGCTTACTGTGTCATTAGAATATTTTAACTTCCGTTCAGCCATCCATCCATTTAAAAATTACTATTTTTAGTATTACTCACTTCTTCCTTCCTTCCTTCATTTAACAAATATTTACTGCGTATCTCCTGCCAGGTACTACACATATTTCTAGAGTTAAAGTAAGGGTAAACCCACAAAGGATCCTTATCTTCATGGAACTCAGAATCTGTGTGTGGCGACAGATAACTATGATCGATCGCCTTTTAAAAATCGTAAGCAGGGCTGTATGGGGATTCGTGGAACAAACAGAGGTGTTCGGTGGTTGGGGTGGGGCACCTGAGGCAGAACTGACATGAGGAGGGGTTCATAAAGGAAGGAGAAGAAAAGCGCATAAACAACCCTATGGTGGAAGGACTGAGGGTCCTGAGGACAGAGAGACTGGCCCAGAGAGATCAAGGAGTGTGAGATACAGTGATGATATAAAGGTTAAGAGATTTCAAGTCAGGCAGGACTTGATCAGCTGTCTATTTTTGTTTGTTTTGTTTCTGAGTGTTTTTTCCTGCTTTGTTATCTTTCAAAAACAATGGAAAGACAGTGAAGCCACAAGCAAGGTAGAGGCATGGCTTCACCTGCATTTTGAGACCCCCGGCTGCATTGCTCAGCAAGCGCTTCTGTCACTCAGTGTCCATCACTTCCCACCCGCTCTGTGGCTGAGCTGCCACTTAACCATCCTAACCAAGAGCTGGTGCAGCAGTTGTCCAAAAATCCAACTTCTTGAGCAGCCTGCCCTGGTGCATGAATTTGAGTTTGTGAACTCTGCAGAGAGTTTACATTCCTCTAAGATTCGTTAGATTTTAAATTCTTCTCAAATCTAATGGGTTGTCAACACCTCTAAAGATACACTTACCCTATGCTGTGATAGGAAGAAGAGACATACACACAAGGGTGGGGCGCCTGACTGGCCCCGTTGGTTAAGCCTCTGCCTTCAGCTCAGGTCATGATCCCGGGGTCCTGGGATGGAGCCTCACAGTTTGTCTCCCTGTTTCTCCCTCTCTTTCTGCCTGCCACTTACCCTGTGCTCTCTCCCTCTCTCAAATAAATGAATAAAATCTTTTAAAAAAGAATAAATAAAATCTGTAAAGGGTAGTCGTGGGGCGGGGAGCCAATTATTATGTCTGGAAAACAGGGAAAACATGTGAACAGGTACAATTTAGCGGGTCCTGAAAGGTGTCAAAAAGGTCTTGTTTTTAAGAGAAAAATGGGAACAACTTTCAGAGAAAAGGGAATTTTATGGGATCACTGACGTTTCCTGGGAGACAATTAGAAATCTGATGTATGTGAAGGGACAGAGTGAATTTGGGAAAGAAGCTCAAGATGAATATGGAGAGAAATTTTAGGACAGGATAAAACTGAGATTCCAGCCCTTAGCACCAGAGAGCCACAGAAGCGTAAAAAAAAAAAAAATTAATTAATTAAAAAAAAATGAAGCTAGGGAATGATTCTCTGATGGTACTCTCAGCACTGTTTTGTCTGCTTACAAGGTTAGAATTCATCTCCCTGAATGTCCAATGACCTGATGTGGCTGCCCAGCCTCACTTTGTGTTGTGTGTGAAGACCAACTTGCTAATATGCTTTGGTTCAGATTCCAAAGATCTTGCTCTCTCTGTATTTCACCTGGGAAGCAGACTAGGCACATGGAACAGAATTTACCTTGACCCAAAGGCCATGTAGTCATCCAAACTAACAGGCTTTCTTCTTTAGTTTGACTTCCAAGACAAAAAAATTGGGGGCCTTCCCAAGAAGCCAACACCTTCACTTCCTCAACACCTTCCCCAAAGAATTCAAATATATATTTATTTCTGTGAGATAATAAATATTCATTCCCTAATTAATGGATTAAAGTTTTAGTTTTAAAATATTTTGGCTCCTAAACACATATTGTCTATTTTATCAAGACAAGCTGATTATAGCTTGTAAAAATAAGATGTAGACATTGATAGAATGGGAGCATCAATGTTTAAGCACAAGGGCAAACGCCAGTTTTTGAATTATATATAGTGATGATTCATGGGCATAGCCATAAATCTTAAACAACAGAGCACATTGATCTTGGGGGACTGTCAGGAGCATATGGAACCTTCAGGTGCTCTAGTGACTAATGACTATTTGTAGACGAGAGTGAAAGTCTAACTTAATGTCTGTGACGATGTAAGTACATGATAAAAACTATATTGTTATTGGGGCATTTTTTTCCACTTGTCTGTTGTGGATTCCAGAAGAGAAAATTACTAAGTAAATAAAATATTGAATGATTTTTTTTTCCAAAAAATAGAATGATCATACTCAAAATTACAGGCTGTTTGTATACAGGTAGATACTTTTTAAAGGTATATCTTATTTATTTGACAGAGAGAGACACAGTGAAAGAGGGAACACAAGAAGAGGGAGTGGGAGAAGGAGAAGGAGGTTCCTCGCTGAGCAGGGAGCCCGACACGGGGCTCGATCCCAGGGTGCTGGGATCATGACCTGAGCTGAGGCAGATGCTTAACCTACTGAGCCACCCAGGCGCCCTGGTAGATGTGTTTACATGTACAGTCTCTAAACAGGGACGTCTTTCATGCCTTCGTGGATATTTGAAACAATCTTTTTTGTGGTGAATTTATACACAGGCACACGTACAGTTTTTGTTTTTGTTAAAGGAATACTTAGCACACAAGAGGCTGCTGGATAAAGAAAAGAGAAGGAGTTCCGATGTGGGAAGACGGCATCCAGCGTAACACCTGCATTTTTGACCTGGATGACTAACCATGGGTTACTTTAGGTATTAAAAATAAAAGTTTAATTTATCAGGAGATGCTGCGAACGAATTGGGAGGAGAAGAACTAACTTAAATCTGTCTGTTCCTCCAGCGATCTTTATGGCTAGGACAGAAAGTCCATATTTAAAAGCTGGTGTGGTATTTTTAGAGGGTGGGGAGGGAGGGGACAGTAGTGCTCAATAACACTAAAAAACAGTGCTCAAACCTGAGTGAAAGGAAAAATCCCCCCTCAGCGTTTAGAGATAACTGACAATGCCTGATGATCCCTGCTAGGTTTCTCTGTTCTCTAGAAAACTGAACTTAGAGTAAGCTGCCTGGTTTCTGTTTCATTTACTCCAGTGGATCCCACTTGCACAAAGCTTTCACTATCTAGACAGACATGAGGGACTCCATTTTCCAACAGTTCCTTCAGGACTGTTCTTCCAGGTAAACCGGCAGACTGTTTCTAGGTCTTGAGATCCAAAGTACCAGGTGAGGAGCAAAAACAGACTACAGGGTCAGACTTCGGGGAATTTTCAAATTCAGCCACTAAAAGCTAGATCAGCAGAATCAATGATGCACACCCCTCCCGCCCCCCAGTCTCCCTCCCTTCCTTCCTTCTTTCCTCCCTCACTCCCATTTCTGTATTTTATTTACTTACTTGAGAGAAAAAGAGAGAGTGTGCACACAGGCACATGCTCACGAGGTCAGGGGGCGGGGCGGGGGTGTGCAGGGAGAGGGAGAAGCAGACTCCCTGCTGAGCAGGAACCTGGACTTGGGGCTTGATCCCAGGATCCTGAGATCACAACCTGAGCCAAGGGCAGCCGCTTAACCGAATGAGACACCCAGTTACCCCTTCCACTTCCTAAATTTAATTTCACTTATATTCTACTTTAAATAAATTTGCTTAAAAATACAATAAACCTTTCAGAGCAGCTCTGTATGCAGAAAAAGAAAGCAGAGAAATACAGAAAACAATTGACTGAAAAAAACTTTTTTTCAAGCTGTCAGGGTAGGTTTTAAACCTCCTATCTATCAGGTTTCTTTCTATCTTCTAGGAAGGAGTCAGACAATTTTGACAGAACAAACATAGATTATCTTTGGCCTTAGACCATTTCCTTCAATGTGTCTGCAAATTGATTTTTGTTGATTTCTCTCTGGGATTTTTCCTGATGAATAATTAATTATAGTCCATGTCAATTTTCCATAGGCATTGAATTCTGTAGAAATCTTTCTATAGTAAAACTTTTGATTTGTAAAAGTGATTTGGTACAGAGTCTCCTTTCCTTGCAATTTTAAGGTTGATTATGTCCATGAGATTTGTCATTAAAAACTCAGTTAGCTTTCAAAGTATAATCCCTGACAGACTTTCCTTGTTATGCTCTCCCCTTTATCACATCAACAATACCCCAGGAAACTTTTATTATAGCTTCAATAGTTTGTTTTATTGATTTGAGTATGATTCAGCAACCACTTAGCATCCATGATATATTAGATTATAAAAATATGTAGCTGTTTTGTACTCTTATGGAATTCTTAATCTGTATTTGATGAGAACATTTTAAGACTTTCTATACCAGAAAACAGCATGCAAATAAATGAATACACAAGTAATGGACTCAAAGAGTGAGAATCATTGAGATAAGAAACCACGAAATCCATTTGCGGTTAATTTTTGCTCCAGAATATGGATGATTCTACAGCTTTCCTCAGTAATCTTATGTATCTATTTGTACATTAAGAGTTTTATTCACAATGAATTCTGGAACACTGAAAAAAATAAAATAAAATGGAAAAAAAAGAGTTTTATTCACAACTAACATCTTTCATCTTTCACGTGTTAAAAAATACATTCTCCTTCTCTAGACGTCTTTAAAATATTTCCATTTCAGCCTCACTTTCTTAAAATTTTCTCTAATTTTGACCTTTGTAAATCATTTAAGGCTTCAAATTCTTCCTCAGATAAATGAAATTAAGTCCAGTGTGGCTTCAACAGATTGTGAGTCAAAAACAATCTATAATTCAGGCGCCTGGGTGGCTCAGTTATTAAGCATCTGCCTTAAGCATCTGGGATCAGGTCATGATCCCAGGGTCCCGGAATCGAGCCCCGCATCAGGCTCCCTCCTCGGCAGGAGGCTTGCTTCTCCCTCTCCCACTCCCCGTGTTTGTGTTCCCTCTCTTGCTGTATCTCTCTCTGTCAAAGAAATAAATACCATCTTCAAAAAAACTTTAAAAAATTAAAAAAATACAATAAAATTTTCTATAATTGATTTCATTCATATGTCACAAACTCTTGCACACAGTTTAATTCCCTTATTGCCTTAAAAAATAATAAATATAACATTGCTGACTTGGATTCAGTTAAGTTCATTAAAATAAGTGGAAACTCACATTATTTAGCATTTTGTTCCTTTTCCTGATTTTTCAGATTTTTTAAAAAAGATTTTAGGGGTGCCTGGGTGGCTCAGTGGGTTAAAGCCTCTGCCTTTGGCTCAGGTCATGATCCCAGGGTCCTGGGAATCGGGCTCTCTGCTCAGCAGGGAGCCTGCTTCCTCCTCTCTCTGACTGCCTCTCTGCCTGCTTGTGATTTCTGTCTGTCAAATAAATGGGTAGAATCTTAAAAAAAAAAAAAAAGATTTTACTTATTTATTTGACAGATCACAAGTAGGCAGAGAGGCAGGCAGAGAGAGAGGGGGTAGCAGGCTCCCTGCTGAGCAGAGAGCTGGATGCGGGGCTTGATCCCAGGACCCTGGGATCATAGGCTTTAACCCACTGAGCCACCCAGGTGCCCAGATTTTTCAGATTTATTAATATTGATATTGGATAAAATGTAATATTTACTTGAGGTTCATGGTTCTTCACCCTCTACTCTTTTTTTTTCAGTTTTCTTAATGTGTCATTGCTCGTTTTCCCTACACTCACATCAAGACAAATTCACTCTCCCTGTGATCCGGATTTTATATATTTGCTCTTTCTCCTTCAAACCGATACCTCCTATTCTTTTTCTTTTCATTTATTTATATAAGATACTCCTGCTTTGCCTAATTCCCTCCATCAAGTTTCTCTTTCATCAAGCAGACCCAAGTAAGCACTTGCATCTCTGAAATGTCATAACAATGATTTGGTTTGCAAATTAATTTGGCCACACTTCCGTTCAACAATATTATTTCTCAAGCAAAGCCAAATGAAAACAGAAACAAATCAACGTCTTAAGGAAGCTTACACTCCAGTGGCTGAGGTCAGACCATAAAGAAAACAAATACATGATTCTATAGGATATTAAATGGTGAAAAGAGAAATCAAGCAAGAGAAGGGGACAGGGAGCAGGCTTATGGGGGAAGGGGTTCTGCTTCTATTTTGCTTTTTTTTTTTTTTTTTTCTCTTGGGTTTCTGTCAAGTTCTACTTTCAAATGCATGATTTTGGATTGAATGTCAGAATGCATATGAAAAACCAGAGGAAGATTCTGAGGCTCTAATTTTAATCCCTGTGAAGGCTGCATGGTTTTCATGCTACTCTTATTGAAGTACTAGGTGGCCTTTTAGGTTGTGAACAAAAGCCTTGGCAAGGCTTCGACTACAGTTTTAACTCCTCTGCCCCTTGAGTCAGCCAGTTCTGTTCAACCTCTCAGCTGAGTTGTCTTGGGGAGTTGTCTTGCACAGTGCACTACTGGTGGAAACAGAATAGCCTGTGAAGGGGGGTGGTGATCTTAAATCATCAGACCAGGCATCTGCACGGAACATGCTGTAATAATAGAGCTTGTTAGTTTTTGAGCAAGGACAATGATCTGTGGGATCCTAATGAAGAGCTGGGGCTTCCTTGAAGGTCTGATGCTTCTTTAGCCAGGTGTTGATCTTTGAGGGAATGAACATCTCACATCTGCAGCAGGGTCTCTGCTATCTGTTCAGGTCTTGTGGAGAGAGGTCATGTGCAGAAACGTCCCAATCAGGAATTCAGGAAGGGGTAACTTCATCTAAGTCACCTAAAAAGGCCATTTCTCATAACCTTTCTCTGTTCCATAGCACCTCTAGGGAAATTATTACCTACAACTATTTTCTTCTAGAAATCTAAGAAGGTAATAAAATCCCTTGGTCTGCATGTTTCTCTCACCATATCTAGTGGCCTACCACCAGCTGGAGTCTAGGTAAGAGGAGATTAAAACATATCTACCATTTCCTCCTTTACTCTGGTCATCTTTTTTCCTTCCTTCTCTCACAACTTTCCAGGACCAAAAAAGACAGACTTCCTCCTTCCTTGTAAGTATGTGCTTCTGTCACCAGCTAGACTCCAAAACCTGACCTTTATGCCCTCCCTGCTTGTACTCATCAATTTTTGTCCCACATTTTTGCTTAAACACTTGTTTCCAGTTTAACTCTTAACTCAGGCAAAAAAACCAACGGGAATAACATCCTATGATGGAAACCCAAACTACGTACACCTCAAGCAATAGTCACTACCCTAAAGAAGAAATCTGACCCACTCAGACTGGTCTGAACTCAACCCTCAACTCACACCTATGTACGTGGACCATACAGTGACCCATGGAGGGACTGACCATTACCTTTACCTCATTATAACACTGAAATCTTCTCCCAAGGAGGAGCACAAGTCTCATTTACATAACATGCAATGCAGGAATAGGCATGTTTCCTTAAGGGGCATGTGTGACTTTATGCCTGGCTCTACATATGACAAGCCTCCTCCATCTCAATATTCATCCCAACCTAAATGAAAAGAAACCAACTTGCCCTTGTTTGGGAAATCAGTTTTGTAGGTTTTCCCTCATGACCTCCTTATTTCTGGAAATAAAATTTCCTTTGTGCAGCTCTACCTGGTGTAGTTTCTATCTGTGACTTACCAAAGAGAAAACTTGTGTTATTTGGTTACACTTTCACTGCAGGTTTTGTGTCTAAGGTGTTGGGTAAACACTGTGTAAGAATCCTCTGTGCTGTGTCTTCATATTTATTTAGCAAATTACCTTACATGAAACCAAGCCTTGAAACTGCTACCTTGGAAAAAAGGACACAGTTTTACCCCTCCCCCCCCACCTCCTCACTCTGAGGTGATAATCCTCGAGATGTGGCTT
This sequence comes from Mustela erminea, assembly GCF_009829155.1. NCBI lineage: Eukaryota > Metazoa > Chordata > Mammalia > Carnivora > Mustelidae > Mustela > Mustela erminea. The sequence goes on along the minus strand of NC_045624.1, from coordinate 80,025,754 downwards.
TACAGATGAAGAGCACAAAAGGATCCTTATTTAATGAATGAAATTCAAATACATCAGTTTAATCTTTCTAAAACATTAGCCCTGATAAACTCTGTTAACTCTTACTACACAATGCCCTCATAACTATGGCTTCTTAGATTTGATCAGATCGTGCCATGTCTACTCAAAAGTTTGTTTTAGCAATTAAATCCCAATAATTTATGTGAGACTCTAGCATTAATGGACAAATTTATCACCAAAATCAGTTAGAAAACAGTAGTTGAAAATAAGACATCACATACTAACTACTGGAAAGAGAAATGCTTATCTAAACATTCAGTTTTTTCCCCATACAATTTAAAAAAGATTTCATCAAACCCCAATGAGTATAGCTTAGTTCAAAGAAAACAGGTATTTTTTTTTACTGATTGGTTATGTTTCCCAGATTTGCCTACAACCCCTAGTACCACGAGCTTAGTCACTGGCAGAGTGTTGGTGTTCAAAGTAGATGGCTGACCTTAAAACATAAAACTATCACTTATTTTACCCATAAAACATGGATTTGGAAACAAGAGAGTACTGCAGTACGTGATAAGGAAACTATAGCAACACCACAGGTAAGTTCACTAAACAAAGGAGAGAAACCATTTCTTTCAAAGAGGAAAGCAGGTATTTGGGGGGAAGGTTATTACAAACAAAAAATCCGAAGGAGCGAATTGGCAGTTTTAAGTATAGTGGCCTTTCATTGGCTGAACTATGACTGTCTCTCATTGGCTGGGCTGTTGCTGGGGGAGAAGGAAAACCTCCTTCCCAATGCTGGTGTGGTAATTAGTATCCTTTGGCAAGGCTGATAGCTTCCTGTTGGGTTTGCAGTTGATTGTGGGTGGTAGGGCGTGACAGCTGCCCTGGCAAACCATTTTAGTAACGTTTCCCTTTATTAATTTTCCCAAGATTCACTACATATTTTCTATAGATTTTAGTTATAATGTTTTTCACTCTTGTGCAATATTAAAACCCTATCTTCATCATTAAAAAGTTACCAAGTTTAAACTAATGATATCTCTGCACGTAAGGAGAAACTAAAGCACATACAGGTTTCCGCATGGAACAGATTATAAACCAAGAGGCATTTGGGAACTGGGCAATGAGGCTTGGGGGCTCTGAACTGAAGAGAAGAATCAGGAGTTAATGACTTCTGGGAATAGGCACTCTTATCACCCATTTCACAGGATTTGAAGGGTGTAAGTCCTGGGGGTAGACTGCCTGGGTTCAAAAGTTATCTCTACTATTTAGGATTTATGTGGGGCAAGTCACAAAACAGTCACTGTTGTACTAGAGACAAGTCTTAGTGGATAATGTGCTTGTAAGTGGAGGAGACTCCTGCACCAATTAAGTTCCAGTAACTTCTGTGAGAATCTAGCTTCAGCGCATGCTTTTATTTATTTATTTTTTTACCTCTGTACACCAGTTTTCACTTGTAACATAGAGATAATGACAGTGCCCGCCTTATCTGGTTAGAAAGATGAAACGAGTCATTGTTCATAAGGCACTTAGAACAGCCTGGTCCAGAATACGCACTAAATACCTGAAAAATCAACAGATGCCCAGTGGCTATCTTCCTATTAAAAACTCAGTATTCTATGAAATTACTTTCTAACTCCACACTGGACAAGACAGAAGAGTTTGCAGAACTGAAAATTACATAAAGAATATATACCATTTCCTTGATAATAAACAACGGCAGAAAGCCTTTCTCAATGTCCATTTTGAAGGAATTGAACTTTCTTATAACCAAGAAATGCTTAGACCTCTGCACAACTGAACATAAAACAAATTCTGTAAACAAAATCTACACTGTAAACAACTGTTACTGATAGTAAACATCATGACAACAAGAAATAACTATTTTATACCTATATATGCATATATCCGTGTATATATATATAGAGAGAGAACTATTTAAATAACTAAGTGGTTTTCAGTTCACAAATCCCTTCAGTCACTTTCAGTAAATACCCTTGAATAACCAACATTTCAGAGAAATTTCTTATAAATAATTGGACAGATGGGGATCTAAATGAGGAGAACTCTAGAAACAGGTAGTTCAGATAGACTTCTTAATAAGACGCCATACCGGTAAGAAAACAACGTGTAATCACAAGATTACAATAATTTATAGGAACTTTAATGTATGGGGAGAACACAGGATTGTGAAGAGGAACACATAGGATTATTAGTACATTTTTTTCTTTTTTAAAAATTTAAACCTCAGGGGCACCTGGGTGGCTCAGTCTGCCTTTGGCTCAGGTCATGATCTCAGGGTCCTGGGATGGAGCCCCACATTGGGCTGTCTGCTTAGCAGGGAGCCTACTTTCCCCCCTCTCTCTCTGCCTGCCTCTCTGCCTACTTGTGATCGCTGTCAAATAAACAAATAAAATCTTTAAAACAATTGTAAAAATTTTAACTCCAATATAGTTAATGCATAGTGCCACATTAGTTTTAGATGTATGATACAGTGACCCAATACTTCCATACATTACCCAGTGCTCATCAAGACAAGTATACTCCTTAGTCCCCATCTCTTATTTTACCCATCCACCATCCCTCCTCCCCTCTCTGGTAACCCTCTGTTCCTTCTCTACAGTGAAGAATCTGTTTCCTGGTTTGGAAAGACACTTTTTTTTTTTTTCTTTTTTAAGAGAATCAAGAATAAATATAGAAGTTCAAAGTCTGGATTAGTATCTAGAAATAGAATGTACAATGGCTTGAAAAAAATATGGATACTACTTATATAAACTACTGTATAATATAAATAAAAGTATACTTGTAGATTTTAAATGCTCAATTACTCTGAAATAAAGTAAACTGATTAAAAAAACATTTTTTCTTGGGCATCTAAACATTACATATATGATTAAAATCCTGGGGCACCTGAGTGCCTCAATCAGTTAAGCATCCAACTCTTGATTTGGGCTCAGGTCACGATCTCAGGCTGGTAAGATCCAGCCCTATGTCAGGGTCTGCACTCAGCATGGAGCCTGCTTAAGATTCTCTCTCTCTCTTCCCCTCTCCCTCACTCCCTCCCCTCCCCCTACTCTCTCTCTAAAATAAATAAATCTTTTTTAAAAAATGTGATTTTATTCCTTTAACAATATATGTTGATACAGTTCACTTTCAACCCCTTAAAAAGCAGACATACAAAAATTACCATGGAAACTTCTTTTTAAGTTTATGTGTACACCCTTTCTTTAAAATTCAGCACCATAGACTTAATACAATTTTTTATTTTCCTAGATCGGTTTAATGTATTTCTAATATCATTGTCATTCTTATTTGCATAACCTCTAGGGATTCAGTGATGATGTTTTGATTCCTTCTGAGGGTTTCAGCAATGGTTGCAGACCTCCTCTCCCCAAATATCTTCTCAAGCCCACTGAGGTTAGAGATACTGGATAGAAGATTCATCAATTCTAATTGCAAAGTGTTTTTTGTTGTCATTGGTGGTGGTGATGGGGTGTGTGTGTGTGTGTGTGTGGTAAAAATGGGCTGTGATGATGTTACACAACTCTGAATATAGTAAAACTCCTGAATCATATGCTTAAAGTGGGTGAATGTTATATATGTGAATTATTCCTCAACAAGAAAAAAAAGTATCAAATGATTCTTGCTTGCTTTTCTCAAGGAGGTTCAAGATCAAAGCATTGGTCAGGCTAAACTTCCTTTCAACAGTTAACTTTGTTTCATCAATGTGGTTTTTAAGCACACACCTTTCATGTTTTATGATGGCCTGTTTTATGAGGCCTGATGTCCTCATCACAAATATGTCTTTTTAAAAGTCTTACTTGGCCACTGTGTGAAATATAATTTTAATATCTTAAAATTACCTTAATTCATAGGAGCATCTATGAGCTTCCCTTCTGAAACATCAAGAGTGAGTCTGAATATTTCAACTCAAAGGGTCCCTGGGACATGTTTGATTGTGGAGAGGTTAAGCACACTGGTCCTGGAGTCTAAATACCTAGAGTTAAATCACATCTCTGAATTGTTAATAGTTAACAATTAACCTTGTTAATTGTGTGATCACCAGCATATTACAGAATCTCTGGGTCTGATTCTATCTGTAAAATAGGAATAATAATATCTAACTCATAGAGCTATTAGAAGGATTGCAAGAGTTAGTACATATAATGTACTACAACATAGTGAAAGCTATTATTACTATAAACTATTATTAGTAATAAACAATTCATTTCTTTCTTTTTTAAGATTTTACTTATTTATTTGACAGAAAGAGAGAGGACCCAAGCAGGGAGCCCAATGCAGGACTTGATCCCAGGACCCTGGTATTATGATCCGAGCTGAAGGCAGACGCTTGACTGAGCCTCCCAGGTACCCCCAAATCTTTAAAAAAAAAATAGAGAGAGAGAGAGAGAGAACACGCATATATGTGTATGTGCAGGGGGAGGGGCAGAAGAAGAGAGAAAACCAAGTAGACTCTCCATGGAACCCAGGGCCTGAGGCAGGGCTCAGTCTCACAACACTGAGATCAGATTGGAGCTGAAACCAAGAGTTGGAGGCTTAGCCAACTGTACCACCCAGGCACCTCTAAATAATCCCTTTTTATCTATCATTGCTTTGTTCACTCTATGGACATGTGGTTACTTTTTCTGACCACTAATGTTCATTAGTCCCTCCTGTTCTCAATGTAGCATCTACTTTCCCTGAACTACGTGGTTTACTCATTCTTCTTCTTCCATTAAACAGAAATTTTTATTTATATTTCTGCAACTGACATATAAAGATCATATATATATATACATATATATATATATATATATATATATATATATAAAAATGAACACACCTTACTACATTTTAAAGTGAACAGGACTAGTCATATCCTACTAGTCACCTTAATTTTGCTTGATCTTTATCTTTCCATACACTTTAACTTTTCTTTTATATATTTATGTCTGTTCTTGTATAGATTATGTTCCAGTTGTCATCTTTACCACCATGATAATCAACATTTTTAGTTTTATTTTATGCTCAGATTATCAAATTTGACATGAAGAGCTAGATTAAGTTGAACATTCTTTCTAGCATTGCCCCTAAAAGTTGCTGACGGGTCTTTAAGAGGATGATCGGCATTATCCTGCTTACTTCTGCCCTGGCCATCAAATCAGTCATTCTTAAGAAGTTCTGATTCTTTATAGGGAAGAGAATAGGACAGAGTTCCAAATGGACCCAGCAAGTGCACTGGAGGATTTGGGTCAGAAGGAGGATCTCTAGGAGACAGACCTAGTTCTTGGGCTACTTCTAGCTAGAAGACAATTGGGATATAAGCTCCATAAGGCCGTAATTAAGCTCAATGGTAATGAGTTCATATTCCTCATTCTATTTTTCTCCAATTTAATATGTTGCATTGCTATTCCATACTTTTAGTATCTAATTGCTTCTGCCACTTAAACTTACTTTAACTCTGATAACAAAGTAATAATAAAATTTTTTTCTAAAAATCCAGGCCTTTAGGATATTTGCTGCCTAATAAGCACAAGTTTCATGTTTGGCCAACAGCTTACTACTGATAAGAATTTTTCTTTGATCTGTTTCAGCTCTGGTAGTTAAAGAAGCATACAGCAGAGATAATTTCCTTCCTAACTAAAGAATGTCTTATAAATGAAGAAAAATTACTAATTTATGTCATATTATATTAAACCCTTCTCTTCCTTTTTCACAAGCTGAATGTCTTCCATGTTCTCATTACATATACCTATTTTGTCTTAGAGCAATCATTGAATAGATAAAATCTTGTGTACTGGTGTGTACATATGCTAATACATCCAGTCTGTCTTCTATTATAAAACAATCCAGTGATGTGACAAGCCCTTGGAAAAGAGAATTCCAATTTGAAACTCCTTTTCAATCCTTCGTGAGCTTCTCACCCTTACAGGTCCCTAGAAACAAACCAGCATAAGAAATTGACAGATTTTGATTACCTGTAAGTTGAGAAATGATAGCTATAGGTCAGATTCTATGACAAGTACTCCACATCAACGCTGCACCTAACCATTTTCATTTTAAATCAATCACGTGAATTGCAAGTAAATCTAATGTTTAGGTTTGGTGTAAAAAGACACCATGTTGTGTTTCCTCTGCAAAAATGTACTTTTGTACCATCTCCAAAGAAAAATTCATTTGGTAAGATCATTACTACAATAAAGACATTAGAAAAATTCTTTCAGGACACTAATTTGGCAACAATTAAAGTGCTAATAACATATCAGAAGAACTTTGAAAAAAAAACAGACTTTAATCAAAGTCCTGGTTGTAGCACCTACTAGCTATAAGACCCAGGGCACGTGTACTTAATTGCCATAAGCTTTTGTTTCTTCACATTTTAAGTAAGAATAGTATCTGCCTCTTAAAGGAGTTAAGAGAATTAAACCAGATGAGATTTGGGACAGTGAACATTACTAGCAAACTGCTGAAGTTATTATTAAATGGGTTTTCTTTATGGAATATAGGATTCTATAAGGCCCTTCTCCCCTACTCGTACATAGCTTTTTCCTGAAACACAGTCAACCGTGATGATCCTCAAGACCTAGCATTTCTGGAATGCATTGAGTAAGGACTCCAGGTGGTAGTGAAACAGAGAAGAGCTCTGCAGAGAGCTCAGGCTACAGCCTTTCTAAAAAATCCCTTGATGTTAATTTGAACCTGACCTTTCAAGCATAGAAATATTAAGCAGAGTAGAAAAGACACACGGGACTATTTGATCTATTACATACTCCCTTCAACTCAACTAAGATTGAACATTGAACACTTCATTAATCTCATTTAGGCTTTTCAAAATTTAGACTAAGAATTTGTTTGAGATTTAATAAGATATTGTTATGTAAGTTAATTTATGTAAAGCTCTCGGCTGATAGTAATTTTAATAACACTAATAAGATTTCTTTGGTGTGGTTGAGTTGGAGCTTCAAGGACTGCCATGAATCTCAGGGAGAGATACTTATGAAATAATAATGGCCATTTAGTGTCACAGTGAAAAGGGCTCATACTGGGAAATGACCCGGATACATGAGGTTTAGTAATGAAGTTCTTCAATATCTGGAAACGTAGTGTTATAAACACAGTCCTGGCGCCCCCTAGAGTACAAATGGATTGTTACCGTTACAATAATACTTGTCTTTGTCATTGGTACTCTGAATAGGAATAAAACTCCAAAGATCTGTGAGAAAACATGCTAATAACGGCACTTGTCTGGCTGAGTCAGTAGAGCATAAGACTCTGGAACCCATGATTTTAAGTTCAAGCCCCATGTTAACTACGGATATTATTTTTTAAAAACTGAACACACAAAAAAGATGCTAATACATGGATCCCAAAAACATGGTATTTATAATCTCTGTATTACCCACCCTCTTTGTGCTATACTCAAAAATCCTTTGTTATTTCTACATTGTCAAATATCTGCTGTGCTGTTCAGTGACCCCGATACTGAATTTAGAGATTCTTGACACCCTATTCTGGGCTTGTAATTGTGTCACATAGGTAAACTAGGATAAAATAGATTTCCTCAGCATTCATATTTAGCCTAGAATGTGCATCATACATAAGTAAGGCCATTATTTTAAGGCATGTTTCTTTATTCAAAATATGTTGTCCTAGGCACACCTGGGTAGCTCAGTCAGTTAAGTGTCTGCCTTCAGGTCAGGTCATTATCCCAGGGTCCTGGGATCAAGCCCCACTTCAGGCTCCCTACTCAACAGGGAGTCTGCTTCTCCCTCTGCCTCTCCCCACCCCCCACACTGTGCTCACTCTCACTGTCTCTAAAATAAATCTTAAAAAAAAAAAGTTTTCCTAATGTAGGTTGTAAATATTCTATTATGATTTTTTTAAATAAAAAACAATTGGTTCTTTATTCCACTATAATCCATAAGGAGTAAACTAGATTTAGATTATGTAAAAGTTTGTCATTTATGTTTGAATATTTTTCCATTAATAACTTTTTTGAAGTTGATTTAGCCAAGAAAATTTTTTCAACAGTGTTTATTCACCTCAAATTCAAAACTAACATTTTGTTACTCTAATTTTTTTAATGTTTTCTTTATATCACTCCTTGTTTTTATTAAAGCTGTTCACCAAGTATTTCTAGTTCTCCTCTGAGCACATAGAAGGAGACATCGCTGATCCCATGAATTAGGCAGTGGTCATGTAGCTTGCTTTGGTTAATTACATGTGAGTGGGAATACATGTTTTACTTTAGGAGGTAAAATTTACAGGTCAACTAGTTGCCTCTTTTAAAAATTTATTTGAGAGAGAGAGAGAGAGAGAGAGAGGCATACGGAGAGGAAGAGAGAGTTTTATGCAGAATCCCAGGTGAGCATAGAGCCCGAAGCAGGGTTCGATCTCATACCCCATCATAAGCTGAGCTGGAATCAAAACTCAGTCACTCAGGGGACTGCACCACCCAGGGGCCCTGCCTTTTTCTTTATCCCTTTCCCTCCATCCCCAGCCTTGCCTTCATGAACCCAGTACTCCAGATGGAGACTGTTTAGTGTCCCAGAAGGTAATAATGTTGTGTAGAGATTCCAGAGGAATTTCCAATGGCAATGGAACATGAATGAGAATTAAAACCTTTGGTGTTTCAGACCAGAGATGTGGAGGTTGTTCCTGACTTTGGCATGATGTAGCCTATCAAGACAGATACACTGTTCTTTTTACATGTACCTTTTTACTTCCTCCTTTGTTAAAATTACTATGAATTACTGATAGCCTCTGAATTTTTAAAAATACAATCAAAAGGAGAGAGAAAATAGCATAGAAAAAAATTTTAAATGACCAAAATCTCTACCTTTTGTGAGGGATACCATTTGCAGAACGAACAAATACCAAGCTTCAACCATCGTTTGCAGGCAAAAGATAGATGGTCCAATTTGGAAGTTTTGGGAAGCAAGAGCTAATGAAGAAAAAGATGCAAAATATATAGGTGATTTAAACAAAACTTGGTTGCATGCAATGACAAAATAGTGCCCTCATGTATTAGAACAGTATAAAACTGAATTATAGGATGACAGTAAATCTGGGAGTAGATGTGGTTCTAGCACTGCATGGGAAGGGGGATAGGTAAGTGATTATCCTCAAATGTGAAGTTTCATATGTAGGTAGATACTGAAATTCTAGATATGTGGTATATAACATTCATACCAGGAGAAGGAATAAATGGGCTCATAGCAAATAATCAACCCAGAATTCTATAACCAGAAAACTTACCATGTAAGTGTAAAGTTTAAATACAGATATTTTCAGTGAGGACAAATTCACCCCAAATTGTCTCCTATTCACTCTTTTTTCAAAAACCATCTGGAGAATATAATCTGACTAAATAATAGTAGGGTGGAGAGTCCTAGGGGCTGAAAGGTCAAGGTACAGAGCCAGCTTCCTGTAAGGCCTCTTTCCTTGGACGGAGACAGCCTTTTGCACAGTTGTTCCTCTGTGCATGCGTGCTCCCGCTGTGCCTCTGTCTTAATGTTTTCTTGTGACAACACAACTCAGATTGGATCAGGGAACACATTAGCAACCTCATTTTAGTTTCATCACCTCTTTAAAAGCCCTATCTCTAAATACAGTCACATCTTAAGATACTGGACATTAGGGTTTCAATCTATCAGTTTGGGGGAAACAATTCAATCCATAACAGGGGTCTATGAAGTAAGGGTAGTAGAAAAGCATTATTCTCAGGCATCTGGCCAAAGAGCAACTGTTCTGGGCTAAAATCAGTAGAGGACTCTTACAGTGATGTCAAGAATAAATTCATAGACTGACCTGAAGTGTTTAAAAACATTAAAAGAATAATTATACTTCTGGCAGTTATCTGAGAATGAAACGGTGACAGACGCGTAGGTAACGAAACTAATCAAGATGGTAGCAATTAACTCCATGGAGGGGGGAAAAATGCTATCCAGGAGAGGAAACAAGCATAGCACATGACAAGACTTATCTATAAATAGTATTTTCATAATTATAGCAACAAAAACAATGGTAAATTTTTGTCACGCGCTGAAATAAAGTTCTCAGACAATGATCTGAGCAAACATGCAGGACTGCCTCTGTGACAGAAAGCAGCAGCAGCCGGATTCTGCATATAGCTTCTGTTTGTTTTATTTTTATTTTTTAATTTTTTAAAAAAGATTTTATTTATTTTACAGACAGAGATCACAAGTAGGCAGAGAGACAGGCAGAGAGAGGGGAGGAAGCAGGCTTCCTGCGGAGCAGAGAGCCGGATGCGGGGTTCGATCCCAGGACCCTGGGACCATGACCTGAGCCGAAGGCAGAGGCTTTAACCCACTGAGCCACCCAGGCACCCCATGTTTTGTTTTGTTTTAATCAGAAAAGCAAGGACAGATGTGTCAAAGCATGGGGAAGGAGTAAAAAGACATAAAGCTGTCCTGCATGTCCCCCACATGTAAGCACGCAGGAAGGCAGTTATGGGATAAAGGTGGAGCAGGATGACTGCACTAGCCATCACCCAAGGCAGGAAGGTGGACTGGGGGTTACATTCGTCCCCACCTCTTAACTGATGCCCAGCCCCAGGGGATCATGGGACCCTGTTCTTTGCGTTCAATAGCTCAAGACTAGGAAGGTTGCTGGCATTTCAGCTGCTTCCATAGTACCTACTGCCTTAGGGCTTACAACTTATTTTCTAAGAATAACTTCATAGGTCCCGCTTTTTGTTTATTGGGATTTGTAGGTGGACTATCGAAGGGGCTGGTGAGGATCTGTGTGGTCGCTGCAAGTGTGTTTTGGGTCCTCCAGGTGGAACAGCAGGAGGGGCCTGCCCTGATGATGATAATGACAAAGAAGATCATTAAAAGCAGTATAGCCTTGAAAACCAAGAGCGCTGACTGAGCCCAGAGAACCAGCTTTTAGATAGAACCAGGTAGAGATATCATTGAGAGTATTAATGGTAGCTTGTTGACTTTCTTGTTGGAGTTCCTGTATTTGTACTTATAACCTAAGTTTTAGATTTTCAATGGAGAGATTCAAGGAGGAGGAAAAGGCTTAATTAGGATGAATTTTCCTTTGCCCCCAAGTCTTGTTATAGGGAGTCAAAGTAATGCAGTAGGAGGTAAACTCCTAGTCACAAGTTAATGAGGATCTGGTCCAGAGTGCTATTGATGTTCTCCTAGCTAGACAAGAGGCTTCCAGAGCTTGCAGCCTAGCTAAAATTTGTTGATTAATCTTGACCTGTTCTTCTCCATCAGTTGTAATGTTTTGCATATATGAAAGCACTTGCTGTGCCCTTTGGAGGGAGACAGCCAAGGATGCGGGAGTGGTTGCCACGGTAGCAGCTACATCGATGACAGCTCTAATAATTGCCAGTAGGACACCGAAGAACTGGTTTGTTCTTTTTCTCTCTTCTGAAATGTAAATCAATTGTAGGGGGGAATCTCCCTTGCCAGGGCCTGGACAGTTGGACTGGGAGCCAAGCCGGGGCATGCTGCTTAGCAACATATGCAGAGGTAAGGTTCATTCGTGAAGTGTTAAAGGTTGAAAAGCTGGGAGTCATTATTGTAGAGTCGCCCGCAGACTGGGTGTGGATTATGTTAAATATAGAGGCTCCAGCAGCTAATAAAAAGATGCAAAGATGGTCATACAGATTCAAGTATCACTGCATTCGTCTTTATAAAACCAATTAAATTCTCCTTTGGAGAAGGTAGCAGGGCCATGCCTACATTTTCATTGAACAAAGGGGCGGCTCATTCTCCAGGAAGATGTTTTTATGGAAGAATAAGATTTGTTAAGATACTTAGTTCTGAGAATTGGTCCTTCAAAGCCAGGACTCCACATTGGGTCACATGCACTACCATAGGGGAGTGACCAGTTCTAGACTTTTCCTTCCTGTGTTCTATACCTTTCCATTACAGTCAACCCTTGAGGTTACCAGTTTTCTAATTAGATACTGTTATATGGGTTTAGCCAAGTAAAGTCCCATGAGGGGCCTAGATTCCCAAGAAAAACCATCATATGAGCCCATTTCTAACCACAGTCTAGGGCATACAGAAATAAGGGGCTTCTGTACACATTTTCCATCACATAATTTGCCACCCACACCTATTGTGAGAATAAGATTCTAATATTTAATAGTACTTGTATGACTTCTGGGGTTTCTCAGAATGCTATTCTTATATCATTCTTTATGGATGGGAATGCAAGAACTGAGGTTAGTATTGTGGGTCCCCAGGTTAGAGTAAAAACATAAAAAATTTCTCAAATGGGTAAAAGTCTAATTTGTATTGAGTTTACAAAATGGGTAAACAAAGGGGTCCTCATCGTTTATAGGGATGCAATGACACCTGTGAAGGAGTCATTAGAAGAAATAGAAATTTCTGGATCTTCCCAAAAAAACAAATTAAAGATAGGCAGGCTGAATATGTGGGCTCACTAGGTGTGATCTTCAAGTATCAGCAATCATGGGGAAACATGAAAGAGTAAGCAGTATCATCACTACCTTAGAGTTAGCAGATATACAAGAAATGACTGAAAGGAACATGTTTTCAGGTGTTATGGATGTGCCAGTATTGATCAAAACCTCCTCAACACAGGTCAACTGTATATTGACCTATGAGATGTCTTTGATAGGCATAGCTTCATTCTTCCCTTTTTTGGCTGATGGCATCTGGGGTGGTGGAGTTACCGACATCAGGTTGAATCGTGGAAGTGGGTGTTTGAGTCCCTCGTGCTAGCTCATGGTGAGGCTTAATTAACTGAGTGGGTAGCCACATAAAACCTTGTGGAGAAAATACACCAGCATAATTGCTCCCCCATGTCAGGAAAGGTACTGGGCCATTCTACTGTGCCCCCCTTGGGCAGCCTATACCACACTTGTGGTTTGAGAAGGGGTTCCTCAGGCTGCAAATACTCTGAATGAGCCAAATGGTACCTTCATTAGTCTTACTCTGTGGGCCTCAATTCCCCCTTTTTATTTATGGAAAAGTAGTTTCAAGATACTGGCATGTTCAGCAATGGTTTGACCTTGATTGTGGGGCATGTCACTAAATTTCCTAATGAAAACGGATACAGCTATTTAAAAAACAGCCAGGGAAAATATAAAGGAGGAAAACCCTCACCTTATATAACTGGAAGTCAAGATATATCACCTAAAACTTGAGGGGGAGAAATGATGATAGGGCGTGTCATTTAGAAATACTAGAAGAAAGAAGAGCTGTGGTTGGGGAAGTTTGTGCCTAAAAGTGAAATCAACGAGACAGGTAGGACGGAGGCAGGATGCTACTGTTTGCATTAAACCCTTACAAAAAATGACTTTTAAAACTATGAATCTACTAAACCATTCCAAAGTTGAGTTTTCACTTAAGATCTATGTGCTATTAATTGCCCAACTGAAATTCCAGTAGGTTATCAATCTGGACACCTCTGTCTTGGCTTTCTCGATGACCCCACTGTGTATTTCATAGGTAGTTCTAACTGAGCCCCCAGTTCCCCAGGCTTGCTGCTGTTCTTCTCCACTCTTCGCTGACTATCCACCCTCCCCAGGCAGAGAACAGCACCATTTTGCAGCCAATCACCCAAGTTAGAAAACTAAACATCACACTTTCTCTGATTTACTCCCAACACAGCATCCTTGAAAACGAACCATTCTACATCTTTCAAATATCTGGAAAAGAGGTGCCTGGGTGGCTCAGAGGGTTAAGCCTCTGCCTTCAGCTCAGGTCATGATCTCAGACTCTCTCGGGACCAAGCCCTGCATTGGGCTCTCTGCTGAGCAGGGAGCCTGCTTCCTGCACCCTCCCCCATCCCCGTCTCTCTGCCTATTCGTAATCTCTCTCTCTGTCAAATACATAAATAAATTCTTTAAAAAATAATAAAAAAAAAATATCTGGAATAGGTCTTCTTTTCTCCATTCCTGCTCTTTCTCACTTAGCTTTGGTCTTACCCAACTTATTCATCAATGTGTCACATACGCTCTTGCCTTTAGTTCTAATCATACACTGGTCCTTCTGCTTGGACCACTTTTCTTTCTCTCTTAGGGATCAACACAAGTACTGGTTCTTCCCAAAAGTTCTCCCTAACAAAATCATCCCATTAGAGGTTTAAGCCTAGATACTACATGTGTGCCTATCCTGACCGATACCCAGAAGACAATTGTTTCAAAAAAGAAGGAAGGAAAGGATCAAATGAGTTAGAATTTGCAGGTTTCAAGGGAATGGGACTTACTCTTTCATCAGGGACTCGAATCAATTTTAGGTTACCGTGGTAGAAGTAAAAACCATTGCAGGTCTATTCTACCTAAGTTCTCTACAGCGCAAAAAATGAAGTATTTTAATGAGAAGTCCAAATGTTCTATCATCTGCAAATTCAAACATCATGGCTTTTACACACAACACAGGAAATTGTGTATCAGTGTAGGTATTTTCTTTGAAATACAGACAGTGCAGAAAGAAAGTCTTTCTACCTAAGGAGGGGTCTTCTGCTTGGGAGGTTAAACTCAATGTTAGAGCACTGTCTGTTTCAAAGACATCCATCTGAGAATTAGCTGTGCCTTTTCCCCCTTTCATCTTGTAGTTGAACAACTGTCAGTTTGGCAAGAGAGACCTCAACCCTTCCTCTACTAGATTGTCAGAGAGATGCATATTCATCTAGGCCTGCCAGGGACAGGGTGAACTTGGGTGGCTGCATTTATTTTTAGTGGAAATTTATTTTAAAATAAAAAAACTTCTTCCTCACATTAGGATATAATTTTGACAGCTCAGGGGGTAAATAGTCACAAGAGGTTGCCAAGTGGAAAAATTCCAGTAGCACGAACTTCAGGAAGAATTTAAAATCAAAGGGCTGTTGTATATGCAACATAATTACTTTTGTCATCTCCTTCAACTTTTCAATATTGGAACTTTCCAGTAGCTAAACACACAACTAGAATAAATCTATTTTCTTATTTCCTCGTACATATTTTTAAGTAGGAGGTGGCAAATAAAAATATGCTTCTATGTACTTACCCTACATTGATACTCTGTGAATGTGGTTTGGTAGAGAAAACTGCCCTGGGGAACAGAAATCATGTGTTCTATTTGGGTTCATTCCTTTGTGCCTTGAACAAATTATTTTCTACCAAATGGGGATATTAGGTCTTGCCAAATGCAAGGTTTAAAAAATATTTATATAGAAGGATATTATAACTGTTAAGGTGCTCTATAAATGCAAATATTATTCTTGTCTATGATTATTTTGACATTTTAATAAATACTATAATAGTATATTACAATAATAGTTATAATTTATATAATTCTATATGTAAATATTTATAACTTATATACATTAGTTCTATAAGTATACATTAAAATTATATGATTATTAAAGTCTTCAAGTAAAATTATAAACTAGATATGTAGATCACACTCAATAGAGATTTGTTTAGATGGTTTGTCCATAGGGTAAATTTTGTGAATGCTTTGTAAAAGCAGGAACAGTTCTCTAGAGTAGGTAAGGGTTGAGCTGTGAAGGGACTTGATGCTATGATTAGATGTTCAGAGAAGATTTGTTGTCAACATGGAATAGGATAGTTGTCATTCATAACTACTAGTTCTCTAATATAATCGAGCTACTGCTAGGTGTTAAAAACAGAAAGATGACTCTCACTCTGTCAGTTATCTGTGCTTAGTCTAGGAGGGATACAGAAAGATGAAATTTGTGAAATATTCTACACATGCTACTGAGTGCTGTGAAATCACAAAGGAAGACCATTAACTTTGAATGAAAGAAGAATGGGTCAGAAATATTCCACAGAGAAGAGTCTGGAAGGAGGATGAGTAAGGGGAGAAGTTGAGATAGGAGAAATTTTAAGTGGGCAAGGAAAGAAGCATAAAGTAATATAATGAGTTCGGGAATGCAGGGCAAGCTGGTGCTTTAAGATTAGGGCACATGGCCAGGAAAAATGGAGGATTAGAGAAGAAAGGGAGGCAGGGGATAAAAAGCATTTTATCATGCTAAGAAACTGGAACTTTATTCTACAGATACTGGGTTACCTTCAAAAGTTTTAAGCAGGAGGTGTCCTCGCCCAGTTGTGATTGTGTCTGCGTGTGTTTATTCTTCAAGGAGGGGGAAGAATTTACTCCAGTATAAAGAGGCCAGAGTACATGAGATTATTTTAACAGAGACTTTAAAATGTGAAACTGTGAAATGAAGTGATCTTCATGGAGATAAAGACTTGGGGGCAAGTATATTTGTATATATTGTATATCATATATATTATACAATTATATTATACAATTTATATTATACAATTTGTATATATTGTATATTGTATATATTATACAATTATATTATACAATTTGTATATATTATATACAATAATATATTGTATATTTTAGAAGCATACTCACAGAATAATGATGAAATGGGGTGGCATCAACCAAGGTAGGGAGGTGGTATGGATAAGAGCAGTGGAGAGAATTAAGTTGAGATACAAGTATAGTTAAGTTGTTGAATTATATAGACCATTCAAAAGGAAGTCTTTCCTAAGAAGACATATACACAAATCTGTGTCTCTGTAGAGAATTGATACATAGGAGAAATTTTATCTATAGAGTTCCATCTTAATAAGTTTACTCATGTGGAATGGTCATGCAGTCACTTTTTTAAAAAAAGAAAGCCAGGGCACAGTCCTATCATTTGATTTATGATTTTAAACAATCTAGCTCAGGGGGTGTCTGAGTGGCTCAGTCAGTTTAGCATCTGCCTTCAGCTCAAGTCATGATCCCGGGACCCTGGAATCGAGCCCTCCTTTGGGCTCCCTGCTCAGTGGGGAGTCTGCTTATCCCTCTGCCTCTGCCCTTCGCTTGCTGGTTCACTCTCTCTTTCTCTTTCAAATACGTTAAAGAAAACCTAAAAAAAATGAAAAAATAAAAAAATAAAAATTCTAGTTCAGGGACACAAGGATGGCACAGTCAGCTAAGTGTGTGACTCTTGGTTTCAACTCAGGTTATGATCTCACTGTTGTGAGACTGAGACCCTTGCTGGCTCCACACTCAGCATGGAGTCTGCTTGAGATTCTCTCTCCCTCTCCCACTCATGCTCTCTCTCTAAAATTAAAAAAACAAAACAAAAACAAAACTCTAGCTTAAAGACAGATTTGTGGTTTTAACTTAGTTTTGCTTTCTAAAGAAAAGTGAGTAGAGTTTATATACATTCTAACTGCAAATGATATTTAGTCAATGGATTTTCAAGAATAGGGCTATAAGTATGTCACTAAATACTTCGTGTCACCAGATTTTTAGAAGCGAAATATACACTATAATTTGTCTAAGAACAGAAGACAAGAAGCGCTAGTTTTTCTCTTAATTACCTGGCAAGTTACCTCCTTTAGTAATTTTCATCCATTGTTCATTCTCTAACATTCTCCATGACTCTTTGGTTACCAATACCTCTCTCCACGTGCCTACTTCTGAGTCCTGAAAAAACTGAAGAATCGTGTATCCTGTCTTGACAAAAGCTTTGTCCTTTCTCTAGAACTTAATGTTCTTACTTCTTTGTATTTTTGAAAATATTCAGGTTTTTCTTTTTAAATATTTACTTCCATTATATTAACATAAAACATTTGATCTCATACTTCATAATTCATAAGCATTAAAATTCTATTTAATAATTTTGTATTATTTGAAATATCTACAGATATATTTAATACTATATTCACAACTTTGATATATGTCAATTTTCAACTTTGAGACATTCTTTTTTCTTAATTAATTTATTTATGAGAGAGAGAGACAGTGAGAGACTGAGCGCAAGCAGGGAGTAGCTGCAGAGGGAAAGGGAGAAGCAGGCTCTCGCTAGAGCAGGGAGCCCAAAGTGGGGCTCAATCCCAAGGCCCTGAGATCATAGCCTGAGCAGACACTTAACCACCTGATCCACATGGGTGACTCAAGACACAATTCTGTTATCAAGGTGGTAGCCCTTCCAATAATTTATTCAGCAGGACAGACTCCACCAAATTCAAATATACTAAAGATTTTCTTGTTCACATATGGAAATAATTGCTAACCATATTTTCCATAGATACCACATAGTATCTTAAAGATTTTAAATAAATGTATAATTCCAGAAGGTAACATTGCTTTCATGATTATTAACAAGGGTCAGCAAATTTTTCTGTAATCCTACATAATAAGTAACAATCTATATATTGTGTCTTTTTGTAAATTTCATGTTTGATTATCTTCATCACAAGTCAGAGTGATTGTTGGCAAATGACAGAGGGCTCTGTGCAGAAGAATTGCTGTGCTGTGAACATTACATAGTTTTTACCCTCCAGTGGGGCTGTGCTAGGCTTCCTTTTGAGGACTTACAAACAGTTTTGTGTTAGTATCTCACAGACAGAAACACTGTACATAAACATCTCACCAAGTTTTCCACAGCAGTAAGAACATGACTACAAAGAGGCTCCCCACAAGAAGGGTTGGAGTCCCCCATTCCATCCATCTAGGTAGTAAGCTTCAAGAAGCCCTCACCTCCCAACTCTCATCTGCACAGCTGGGGGGCACGACCAGCGTCCAGATACAGCTCTAGCCTCAGTGATGAGAACTGAGTGCTTCATTCTCAGTAACTTTAAGCCTGCTACTTACTTAGAAATTTGGACCACTCAGGGTTAAGCGTCCCTTTTGTTCCTGCTCTTATACCGCTACTATTAGCTGGGCTAGGTAGTTCTTATGGACTTGATCCTTGCCGTAGAGACCTGGTCTCAACATGTTGGCTTTCAAATCTGAATCTGACCTCAGTACGGGGCTAGCTTGTATCTTCTCCAACGCCAGGGTGCTTCCCTCAGAATTGCTGTAAACCCCAGCCTTGTAACCAAGGCACTGCTCCCTACTTTGGACATCTGGACACTGCGTTCTCATCTGTCTTTTGGCTTCTCTCCAGAGTCTGGCCAATACCAGCAGCTTTATTGCATTTGGGAATGATATTTCCCAAATGCCTGCCCATCATCTGGGGCCATTAAATGATCATGTTTCCTGTATTGAAAAGAAAAATTAAGAAAACTAAAGTAAAAATAATTGCTTAATGTATTTTGATTTTTAGTTATATCTTTCCCAATCTTAAAGTTGAATGCCCTTCAACCTATGGATTAATACTGACTGCAAGTGTTAGGTATCTGTCTTCAATTAAAAAACTAATAACACTCATGTGTTTGCTTGAAGTTTTGGCATTTTGCTAGATCACAAGATCTCTAAGTGTGGATGGAGGAGAGTTGCAGTTTACCCCTCTGTCACTTTCCCAGACACCAATGGTCTGTCCACGATCTCCCATTGCCAGTTAATCTGCTAATGGGCAAGATTTCACTTGGTCCCATGGCCTGAAGAGCTGTCCCCAAGGATGACTGTTTGGCAAGGATTTACATATTTTATCCAACTACACAGCAATGACTACAGGGCTTAAATGATAGCACTCTATGGTCAATCAATGCCAAAGTGGGGGCTAAAGTGAATGCTAGCAATTCGCCAAGTGACTACAAATCAGAGTGACCGAATCTATTCATCACATCCAATTCTGTTCCAGGAAACAGGCTTGATGAAACACAGTAACTTAATCCACACAGAAACTGGCCCTATCCATCATGCAAGCGAGACAACACCTTTATATTTTTCCTGCCCAACAACTCAAGTTTCTCATGGAAACCTGCTAGATCTGTTGGAACATCTCTTTGTGCTTTACCTTCCTGTAAACCTACAGTCGCCCTCATTGAGTCACTTAACACAGAATTAGGACTGCCTTTGCCAAGCATTAACAAGGTGTGTATGTGAACAGACACTTGTATGTATTTTTCTACTGTGCTCATTTTTATTAATTATTAGCACGTGAAATTTAATACTAAACCTTGCAAAGAGTTTTTTTTTTTTTTCTCCGTTATGTAGGCAACTGAGAACAATTTTAACCGGCTGTATTTTGGAACAATCCTTCTGCTACATTTTCCCACTTATGCAAATGCATTATGTAACCAGCGTCATCTTAGATGTACATTATGCAATCGGGTCACTACTCAAGAACTGAAAATACCACAGAGATGGAAATAAATTTTGGAGTAAAAAATGTTTTAAGACATGCCAACACATCCAATTCCCCAAGAGCCCCCGCTTAATCATGATCAGCTCTGTAGTGGGAGACCGAAGGACAATCGCAGAGTGTTGTTTATCTACTTGGAGAAAATTCATTACCTCCAACATTATTTGACACGAAAACAGATGTACCTCTGTCACTGCTTTGACCTCTCTAATAAGATGAACAACCCGGCTGAAACATTTATTGATCAGAGTGAAACCCATTCCACCAGAAATAGACAAGAGATGTACACCAGTATAAATGAGGATTTAACATCTGTTCCTAGTAGATTGGCTATTAATCTGGAACCTAAAATGACACAACTGGCTGTTTGGCAGTACTACCTTTTATTGGAGGTACACAGAAAAAAGACTTCTTGTATTACTCAGTAGGCAATATTTCATGAATATGGGTAATCGCATATGAAACTTGTAAATCAAGTAAGCCAAACTCTGCCTGCATTCTAAGTGTGTTGAATATTGAAAGCGTTCATCATTTTGCAATTAACTTGCCTTGCTCTCCTTTCTAAAGGTAACAGGAAGAATTTGTGAATCTTAGTGTTTATTGAATAATTAATTGATTCAGGTGCTCTTTCACTGTTACTGGTATTTTCACTATTTATCTAACTATCTTACAAAAAATGATATGCTAACAATATGTTAAAATAAACCTTACATGTGATAAGGTACAGAGCATTTTGAATGAGTGTTTTAAACACCTAAATTTGTTTATGTTAGCAGGGAGCTATTCTGTACGCTTTACCAGTATCAATTTCTTGTCAAGTCCTTATATGCTTTCTAAAGACTTAAAAAAAATTGAGAGGTGCAATGAATATTTAATGCAAGTTTTACATATAGGATTAGGTAGACAAGGATTCACCCAGTGGTTTTTTTGATTCAACTGTGTTAAGCTTTATATGTGTCTTGGGAAAGGGATAGTTGGGAAAGCAGGATAGAAATGATGGAATCTGGATATTTCCATGTATTTCTATTTCTCTTCAAATACCCTTTCCTGCCATAAAGTAAAATACAACTTTATTTAATCTTCATGTTGGATGAATATATATTTATCTGATTAGACTTTCTGCCTATTTAGTCAAACTTATAAAGAAGAATAATGTGTGTTTACTGGGGCAAATAATTTGTAGCACAGAAACATGAATCATTCAATATATTTTTATATGATCTCAATAGAACTTTTGTGCCAACTCATATGCTATAAATAATAGATATGCCATACTGAAATTGCTTTTCTCCTCACAGAGATTGACTTACAAACTCTAACCCCTCAACATTCTAAATATGGACTTGATGCAATGATAAATGTCATTAACCATTCCTGTGTCACTTGGTTGTTTTCTGCTGTTTTTGTTTTTTTCGTCTCTGCAACTATGCTCTTTTCCTAGGTCTCATGAAGAGTTTTCAAGTTGTCTCTGTTTTAGAGCTCAATTCTCTTTCATGCAATAGAATTGAAAGTTGCTTAGCTTAATTAAAACTCTTGTTCAACGAAACTGATTATAAATTTGGGAATGAAAAAAATTATAAAGACAATGTTCTCAGAATCAAAAGTCCATTTCTGAAATCTGGACATGGTTTTAAAATTAATAATTTGTGGTAGTTCTCCATCAGTACCCAGTTATAGTGCCTTCTTTTAATAGTTAATTTGAAAGTATAAAATCGATTACATAATCAGAACAATTATAAAAATGGCACTACCTGGAGATTTCATTCCCATGTAAGTCAAACTTGCTTATAGGTCAACCAATTTACTCATGCTGATGTTCTTAACTATTCAAGTTCTTACTACCATTGATTTCCTACCATATTTACTAGGAATTTTAGTTATAGTACAAGTAAACGAGTAGACATAATGATAAAATACTTGTGATCCTTTCTTTGAGACAAAATATATTGGTCCTAAAATATGGTATCTTGAGGTTATCAGAATTACTCCTACTTTTTTTTTTAAATATTTTATTTATTTATTTAACAGACAGAGATCACAAGTAGGCAGAGAGGCAGGCAGAGAGAGAGAGGGAGAGAGAGAGAGAGAGAGAGGAGGAAGCAGGGACCCTGTGGAGCAGAAAGCCCAAGGTGGGCTCAATCCGAAGATTCTGAGATCATGATCTGAGCCGAAGGCAGAGACTTTAACCCACTGAACCACCCAGGCGCCCCCTTTTATTATTTTATATCCAACACTTCCATAGAGAAGAATGCCCTGATCTACATTTCTCATTTGATCTCTAAGTTGATTTTAATAAACTGATAGCATAGGTAGGTAGGTAAATAGAGATATTTCTCATCATTGATTCTGAGACTTGTCGAGTGTTTTATTTTCGAGTGTTTTATTTTGAGCAGCCATAGAGCAGCGACTCAGCTAGTAGCCTTTTGATTCCAACTCTAGCATCTCTATTATATCAAGCTGCTGATACAGTTGACCTCAACTGCTTTATGGTTTGAAGGACACTGAAGCACTTGCTCTTGCTTCTGCCAGACCTTCATTGCAGTAACACTGTACCCACTTTTAAATTAAAAAACAAACAAACATGTGAGATAATCCGTAATACTTTTCATTGTACTTAGTAGAGAAAGGTAACATCCAGAGAAAAATTATAAGCTTGCATACAGTATTACAAGTCCTGCTTGTGTGCCAAGAGATTACTACAAAATTGAAGTACTTGAAATTCATAATTTTATGGAAACCTCTAAATGGCTGTTTTCAAAATTTCTCTTCTTACCCCTTCCCCATCACTATTTGGAAAAGACATCTGTTTATGAAATCTCCTTGACTTTTCTTTTACCTCCATACATAAAAAAACTGTAATGCTCTTACCTCATTCTCTTCCTCACAGCAGTCATTTTAGTGACCAAATACCTTTTGGGGAAGGCTAGCAGGGTTGCAAATAATAGGCTAAAATTCAGGGAAATCTCCCCCTAGAGATGGCATCTTATTGAATGCTACAGTCATCAACATAGTCAATTTTATGTTCTCAGTGTCCAGCAGTTAGTAAATACCCAGCATTATTTCACTATTAATGAGTGAATTCATGGTAAGAGACATGGAAGGGAAACTGCCAAGAGTCAGCAATGCAACCACCTCAGACAATTAGAAGATTTTAAGGAGAAATTACTATAATAATATTGTAAGCTAAGTTTGGATTCAGATTACTTTCTTTCATTTTCTTCTTATGTGTTATGTACATATGCTTTAGTAGAACCTTTGTACAGATTTTAATACCAATAATTCTGCTTGACACTTTAAGAAGTCATTTACACAATTAAAATATTCCTACACATATTTTTAAATGCCTAATAGTTGCCTAAAAGGGTTTAGGAATTTGCTTCAACATTTCTCCCTTAGATGCCTTTTATTTGTTTAGATTATTTAGGATTTTTTTTTTTTAAGATTTTATTTATTTATTTATTTGATAGAGAGGCCTTACAAGTAGGCAGGGGCAGTCAGAGAGAAAGGAAGGGAAGCAGGCTCCCTGCTGAGACAGAGAGCCCAATGCGGGCTCTATCCCAGGATCCTGCGATCATGACCTGAGCCAAAGGCAGAGGCTTAACTCACTGAGCCACCCAGGTACCCCAGATTATTTAGGATTTTTAAAAATGAGTATCTGTTTATATCTATAGCTGTTTAACAGATTTGGATTATTTCCTTAGAATAAGTTCCCAATAGAAGAAGTTAGAGTAGAACAATACAGTTTTTAAGGATGAAAGGTTTTCTCAATGTCTGGCTCAATTTAGTTTTCATAAGCAGTTTGAATGCACCAATTTCTCTGTGACTTTGTTATATCTTCATTACATTAATGTGGTGAAATAATACGTAAACTCATTCAGTTACCTCACCTTTCTTTTATACTCGAGTTAAAACTTTTCTTTACTGAAGACCAGTATCTTCTCACTTGTAACATATTTTCTCTCATGAATTTATTCCTTTGCTCAACAGTATTTAGTGAATTCTTATTCTTTGTCAAACACTTAACACTAAGATTTTAAAGTTGAGAATAAAGTCCTTGCCTTAAAAAAAAAAGATTATCCATCTATTTATTTGAGAGAGAGAGAGAGAGAGCCATAGCAAGGGGCAGAGGGAGAGGGAGAGGGAGAAGACAACTCCCCGCTGAGCAGGGAGCCCGACATGGGGCTACATCCCAGGACCCTAGGATCATGACTTGACCCAAAAGCAGATACTTGACTGACTGAGCCACTCAGGCATCCCAAGTCCTTATTTTTTAATTTTTATTATTTTTTTTTAGAGATCACAAGTAGGCAGAGAGGCAGGCAGAGGGAGAGAGAGGAGGAAGCAGGCTCCCCACTGAGCAGAGAGCCCGATGTGGGGCTCGATCCCAGGACCCTGAGACCATGACCTGAGCCGAAGGCAGAGGCTTTAACCCACTGAGCCACCCAGGTGTCCCCCAAGTCCTTATTTTCAAATAGTTTATAGTTTATTATGTACATAAAAGCCAGAGGGCAAAAATAATTTGCTGGTGTTCATCTTTTTTCCCTTTATAAATTGTTATTAAGTAGTTTGCATTATATAACAAAATATAATCCAAGAACTTAATTCTTGAGGCAGGGGGCATGGAGAGGGTGGTTGGGTTATGGACATTGGGGAGGGTATGTGTTATGGTGAGTGCTGTGAAGTGTGTAAGCCTGATGATTCATAGACCTGTACCCCTGGGGCATATAATACATTATATGTTAATAAAAATAATAAAAAATAAGTAGATAAAGCATATATTGCTAATATGAGCTGAAATGATAAAATGAGCACAAAGGTGCAAGATACAAAGCATAGAAATTTACTGGAAAATGTCAAATGAGCCTTTTAGTAAAATAAAAAAATACAAACTGCCTGTATAAAATGTAAAAATGCAAATGATTAGGACACCTGGGTGGTTTAGTGGGTTAAGCCTCTGCCTTCTGCTCAGGTCACAATCCCAGTGTCCTGGGATTGAGTCCTACGTCAGGTTCCCTGCTTATCAGGAAGTCTGCTTTTCCCTGTTTGTTGCTTCTTCTGCTGGTGCTCTCTGATCACAAAATCTTAAAAAAAGGAAAAATGCAAATGATTAATAATCTCTTCCCTTTTATAAAACTGTCAAACTGTGACATTAGATTAAAATGTCTCCATCCTCAAATTCTTCCTAAAATGCTTCACTACTATCCCATCTATTTACAAGAACTACCATCAGCTTTCTATTCATTTTATTCAATAATCACATTTAGGACATTGTAATTTGGAAAGCTAGGATAATTACATAACATAGTCAAGACTACGGATCTATCTTGGAACTATTGGGGCTACCACTTAACATTTGTATCATTGTTTGTAATTTACAAAACACACTCAGTGTAATAATGTCTTGGAATCTGCTGCAAGGCATGCGAGGGAGAGATGATGAGTCAGTCCTCTTTCAGGAATGTGGCATGGAAGGAGCCAGAAATGTCTAGCAAGACACCCAATTCTCCAACAACACTTATTGTAAACCTTCTTTCCATCTATATTCAGCCTTTTCTCCTTAAATATCTTAGGGCTTCAGAAATGCTGTTTCTTCAACTTTTTTTTTTTTTCAACTGACGAATTTGAAAATTTCTACCAATCTCAAGATCCATATATAATTTCCCTTTTCTCTGTCTTCCTTCATGTGCTGGGCAAATTCAGTTTCTATTTCTGTTTGTTCTTCTAGCATTTTGTAACTTCAAGTAAGCCATCCACATATGGTAATACTACTGTTTTCTGTTTGATTTCCTCCCTCTACAAGAAATCAGCACCTAGGACAACTCCTGACTTGGTGACTGCTTTGGGGCAGGGGGAGACAAGTTAAAGGAATTGACTTCTTTGTACACCTGGAGTATTGAAAGTAAGGGTAGAGGGGCACCTGGGTGGCTCAGTCAGTTAAGCGTCCACCTTCGGCTCAAGTCATGATCCCAGAGTTCAGGGACCAGACCCCGCATTATCTCCCTGACCAGTGGGGAACCTCTTTCTCTCTCTCCTCTCCACTCATGCTCTCTGTCACTATCTCTCTTTCTCTCTCTCTCTCAAGTAAATAAATCTTAAAAAAAAAATAAGAGTAGAGGTGCAGTACATTTGGACTAATCTGTAATACTCAGTGTAGAGATTCTGGAGAAGGCAAGGAAATAGAATATAATCAACAAGCCTATTTAAGATTCCACCTATGAGAGTTTGTAGTAATAAAATCTTTAATTAATACTTTTCCAATAATAAAGATTTTATTTTACCTGAATTATATTCACCTGAGCTCCAAGATATTTTAACAATTTCTCATTGAACCATTTTGTGTTGGAACATTTTAATCCCCTATACAAGAGAATTTAGCTTTTATATTAATTTTAATTTTTCCTTAAGAAATAATTGTTCTCACTTTAGGTACTTTTTATAACAGAACAATTAAAAAGAAGTGGATGAAGAAAGTATTTTATAAAACTCTGGTAAATATATCTTACCTTAGACTACACTTGCTAATACCAAGAGTAACAAACTGAATCTATCATATGTATTTGTTCTTTTTTTTTTTTTGAAAGATTTATTTATTTGAGCAAGAGTGAGAGCCATGAGCAGTGTGAAAGACAGAGGGAGAAGCAGACTCCCTGCTGAGCAGAAAGGTGGATGTGGGGCTGGAGCCAGGAACTCTGGGATCATGACCTGAGTTGAAGGCAGACGCTTAACTGACTGAGCCCCCCAGTGCTCTGTATCATATATATATGTTCTATCAAGAAAAATTCTAGGGACACCTGGGTGGCTCAGTTGGTCAAGAAAAATTCTAACAGAAAGACAGGTCTACAATCCCTTATCAGTAGTTTTGGGGGCCAGATGTATTTTGGAACTCAGTACGACTTGGATTTCTGAAAGGCAGAATGATGATACTATTAGCTAACTCCCCAGAGGGGTCCAGAAAAGCACTTCAATTATCTACCGTATGTTACTATTTCTACAATAAATCATATGAGTAGTTTTTATTTGCACTACTGGCTTTGAGTAAACAACTCTTCACTTTTTTTCTGGTCAATTTTTGCAGCTTGATGAATTAAGAACAATTTTTCATTTTTTCAGAACTTGAACTTCATCATCATGGATAGGGGATAGTATCTGTTATGAGCTTATAATATATGCTGTGTACATCAGACTATAAACAGTGGGCCATAATTCCTGAATTCATATATATACCAAACTTAGTATTAAAAAATTTCTAACTAGGTATTACATTGATCATCTTCTTAGTTCCTTAATACTTTAACTTGAATGAGTAAATTTTGCTTGCATAAATAGTTCCTCTTTGCAAGTGCTCATACAACACGCACATATGTCCATCCTATAATGGCCATAATGACTGGTACTACAAGATGTAGAAGTTATAGGGCAAACACTTTCTGATCACATTTTATGATAAACTAGATATTACATAAAGAACCCCCCCAAAACCATAAAATTCCTACCCTCTTAAGATTAAAATTATTTTTTAAAAAACTCCATAAAAATTCAAAGAGGAAGTAACCCTAAAATAAAAACTTTCTTTGACAAAGCAATATTAAAGTCTATATATGAAACTGCTGGACTTAGTGAGAACAGTAAAATCAGAGCTTGGAGGAAGAGACAGAGACTAAAAGTTACCTAGTTTATGAAGAAAGTATTAGATAAATGAATTAAATCTTCACATCAAGAAATAAAAAAAATGAAGGTAAAGCTTCAAATAAGCAAAGGATGGAATCAGGAAAAGATAAATTAGGTAATCAAACCAACCAGTAAATAGTCAAAAAAATATGTTCTTTTTTAGTAAATAGCTAAACAAATTGATTACAAACCATTTTAAGACTAGGAGGATGGGGCGCCTGGGTAGCTCAGTGGGTTAAGCCTCTGCCTTCAGCTCAGGTCATGATCTCAGGGTCCTGTGATTGAGCCCCACATAGGGCTCTTTGCTCAGCAGGGAGCCTTCTTTTCCCTCTATCTGCCTGCCTCTCTGTCTGCTTATTCTCCCTCTCTCTCTGTCAAATAAACAAATGAAAAAAAAATCTTAAAAAAAAATAGGAGGATAGAGGTGAGCCTGGTGGTGGGTATTAACAAGGGCACATATTGCATGGAGCACTGGGTGTGGTGCATAAACAATGAATCTTGGAACACTGAAAAAATAAAATAAAATAAATCGGATGATATAAGATAAACAACAAAATGGGAGGTAAAATGTACATTGGGTATTAAACTATGATCACTTTTCCAAATTTTAAAAAAATTTATTGGAAAAGAATGATTCCTAACAAAATATTAATAAATAATATTGACTATAGGAGAGAGAAAAATTCAGACCAATTTTTAGGCAAGGAACTGAGGACATGAACAACTGTGGTTTCTCTTCAAGTGCCAGACATGGTGAATTCTACAAAATACTTAAGGAAAAACCTTTCTAGATTGTTTAAACCATTCTAAAGCATTATAAAGGAAAACTTGAATTCTTCTACTGAAACAGATGTATCTTTAACATAAAAACATTACATAAATAAAACTACAGAATTCTCCTTATGTCTATTAATTTAAAAAATCTTAATACTAGGGAAAAATCATGCAACATAACCAAGTGAGTTTCAATTTAGAAATGCCAATGTGTTGCAGTGTCAATAATTCAATTTATAAATAGACCAAAAGAGAAAAGTCACAGAATCTTCTTCACTGTTACGAAAACACACTTGCTAATATTCAACCTATCAATATTTAATACACATTCTTAACATATAAATCCACCAGCAATTTCTTAATATAGCATGATCAATGTTTAATAATGGGAAAATTCCCTTAAAGCTGGCAACAAGAAAGTCTAATATCACTTACTAATTTGAGGGCTCTATTTGCAGGCTCACAGAAAAGATGAAACAAAATTAGAGAAGACTGCCGCTTCCAACCAAGAACAAGTAGTAAAGACAAAATGGCTGCACAGTGTTGGGTAAGACATCCCTTCAGGTACTCCCAGTGAGTGATATCCTCAGATGTTTCCCTCTCTTGAAGTTCAGGCTGGAACTGGCATCTGCTTCTAGCCCACAGAATATCGACAAAGTAAAAGAATTTCACACACATCACTCCCAGATCAAGTGATTCTGAGTTAACCAAAAAGCAGATTGTTCTGACTAGACTTGGCTTCTAACACCAGGCCTAGACATAGTTAGCTACCATGGTGCAAGAGGGCAAGAAGCTCCACGTGGCCTCTAGAAGCTTCAGTCAGCCCTGTGTGAAGGTGGGCAAGAACACAGATCCTGACACCTACAACTGCAGGGAGCTGACAGGTGGCCATTCTGCCAATCACCAAGTGAGCCTTGGCAAGAATTCCAAAGTTCAAAACAGCAGTACTGCAAACACCTTGACTCCTGGCTTGTGAGACCCTGACCAGACCAGAGGACCCAATTATGTCCTGGCTGGGTCTCTTGAACCATGGAAACTCATATACAATACATGTGTTGTTTTAAGCTCCTTGGTTTGTGGTGATCTGTTATGCAGGTATAGAAATCTATACTTCAAATAACTAGAAAAATTAGTGTACTAAATCGTTTTTAGACACCTAATAAGTGGTATGGAGGAATATGATAACCACAAGAAGGGAATTAACGTGAGTTGTATGGTCTGACCAGCTTTCTGCTTGGAGTCAAGGCCAGGCTGAAGTGCTGGGAGGGGGAAAAGAATATGCCTGTGGTCTTGTTGGGTTAAGGTGGCCGAGGTCTGAGTCTAGAGAGGCCCAAACAGCTACACTTCATGGGGTACAGTCAGTCCTAGGGAAAAAAAAATACTACATGGAAAAGGAGAGGGGCCTAGACATTTGCAGAAGAGTCTTTTAAGCCTTTTTAAAGTCTGTTAAACCTTCTTAAACTTTTTAAACCTAGAAGAGCTAGGTGTCATTTGAGCTCCACAGTGCAGCTCATGGCCGTCAGGCAGAATCCTTAGCAGGGTTTCACCCTAGTAGCAGTGGGGCCAAATTAGCCCTAGCATAATGGCCACTCCGGACCTGTCCTAACAAAGCCTTGCAGCAGGCCTCAATAGACTTGTGGTGGTCGTTGCTAATGGCTTACCAAAAACAAAACCTAAAACGTTTAAGAACTGCAACAAAGCCAGCAATCACCCAAGTACACAAGACATCATCTGGCATCCATTAAACAGTTCACAGGTAGGCCAAGAAGCATGACAATACATTCCTTAATTTGGAGAAAATGTAATAGGAACCAACCATGCAGTAAGAGAGAGGTTAGCTCTGGCGCAGATGCACGACCGACCTCAAACCGTCACTGCACGTATATTGTCTGGATGCTCCAGAAAGCAGAGGGAGACAGGAACAGGATGAAGCATGGGAGATGTTTTAAAAGACACAAAAGAAAAAAATAAAAGACACAAAAGAACTTTCTAGAGATCAAAACCAGTATCTTCAGTGAAAAATACACTGAAGACCATGCAGGAAATAACAAATGCGTAAACTAAATAAAAACCATCCAAAAAGAAGTACAGGAGGAGTCCAGCTCCTGGTTAAAAACCTGTACAAATATTTTTTAAGCATGACAACCATAAGCCTTTAGACACTCTGACAGCCCCTCCTTGGGCCCCGCAGGAAGGTGCCTTCCCTATAGAGCACTTGGTTCACAGCCAGATCTTTCCAGTCTCTGAAGAGAGTGATGGTCAAGCACTTGGGCTCAGCTGGCTGGACATGCCATTCTCATATTTGCAATCTTAACCCAGGCAGCTTCATTCTTATTTCTTTATTGGTCTTCAATTATCTCTCTTGAGGTCTCCTTTTGGGTGGACATGGGTTGGCAGAGGTGGGGGGCAGGGAGGATGGGCCTTGAGGGCAGAAGGAAACATAATACACCTGTTCCTACTCTGATTCAGTACCCAGTACTGTTCCCCACTTAGCCTCCCCCACCACCATCGTCTCTCTGATCTCAGTGCCCACAAAGCTGTCCAAGCCTTTTGTTGTGTGTACGTGTGTGTGCCTGTGTGCGTGTGGTGTGCCTGTGTGTGTGTGTGTGTGTGTGTGTGTGTGTGTGTGGTGGGGGGCGATCAACAGTGAGCAGACTCCCCATGTCTGTACTGAGCCACTTTACCTCTTCTAGATGTGTTCCATGAGGGAGAATGGAACAGGAAAAGTGGGCACATTCTCCTGTTTTAGCTTTTTCTTTCACCACCACAGAAAGTGATAAAAAGCTTAATTTTTACTTTGGGCTGTTACTTTTATCAGTTACTCTAAAATCTGGTAGCTCAGCTTTCTCTCCCCCAGCTCAATGAACTGACAACTCAAAGCAAAAAAGAAAAATAATCAACAGCCATGATGTAACAAAAAAAATATCAAGTAGTTCAACATTATGCCATTGGAGACAGGAGAAGCAGGAGAGGGTGTCATGCCAAACAGAAATAGAAAGCTCAAATTGTCTAACTTTGAAAATTATAAATCCACAAATCTGAAAATTTTCATGGTTCCTAAGAATAAGATTTTTCCTTTATCAGATAAAAACTGTCATTCTTAAGTAGTAGGATTATATAAACTTTTCATGGAAAAGCATTTTAGCAGCAAAATAAATAACATGGAAAGTTGCACAATTATCAAAATAACCATGTAGGAGAAAACATTTAGAAGAAAAATATTTACAGTAGTAAAAAAAAAAAAAAGCAGAATTAAGTTTCTAGGAATAAAATTTGTAAGATCTGTGCAAAAAAAAATCTAATTTTCGAAAATGAAGAGGAATATTTATTTCCTTTTGTGTGATGGTCTTGAAGAGACTACCTCAATTATTAAAATGATACCAAGTTATCCTAATACTTATTTTCTTTAATCCTGATAAAATATGCTGTAACTTCAATTGCCTAGCAAAGATTAAATTTCATATAAAAATATAAAAATGGTGTGCTATGGGGAAAAGGTAGTATAAGGAAAGACTAGAAAGACTAGCTTTATTATTGGATAAAGCCGCAAGAACTAACAATTCGGTACTGAGAACGACAGGGAAGATTTCAAAAATCGACAAAGATGTAAATTAGTATATGACAAGCACCCATTTCTGATCAGTGGAGAAATGGATTAATCAATAAATGAGCTAACAGTCGTGCAATAACTCTTAGGAGCTCAGAAGAATGATTGGAAAACAAACTGAATCTCTCCTATATTCATGCATCTATGAAAATTCCAGAAGAGTTAAAGATAAATATATAAAAAATACTTTAAAAGTATAAAAGATGAAATAAAAATATAAAGAAAACAAACCTTGAAGTATTTTTTAAAAGATTAATTTTTTAAAAAGGATTTTTATTTATTTGAGAGAGAGAGCAAGCACTTGAGCAGGGAGGAGAGAGAGAAAAACAGGCCTCCTGCTGAGCAAGGAGCCCCAGGGGATACTCCATCCCAGGACCCTGGGATCATGACCAGAAGCGAAGGCAGATGAGCCACCCGGGTGGCCCAAATATTAATTTTTCTTGAAAGATTTTGATTTGAGAGAGAGAGAGCGAGAGCGAGCGTGCACAAGTAGGAGGAGTGGGAGAAGGAGAGGAAGAAGCAGAGTCCCCGCTGAGTAGGGAATCCAAGGCTCCATGGACGTGCCCTTAAAAGATTAATCACCAAGGTCTGAGTGCTGCACCAAAACTTGAAACTACCTATCTGTCCATGAACGTGATCACCTAAAATTTTTAATGTCAGTATAACAAGTGTATTATGAACAAGGAACAAGTAAGTCTCTCTTATGCTTTGTAAAAAGCATGTATTTCACAAAAAGCACAGTAGAGTTGTATATTAAAAAGCTCATAAGGGGGGGCACCTGGGTGGCTCAGTGGGTTAAAGCCTCTGCTTTCAGCTCAGGTCTGATCTCAAGGTCCTGGGATCCAGCCCGCACCGGGCTCTCTGCTCAGCAGGGAGCCTGCTTCCTCCTCTCTCTCTGCCTGCCTCTCTGCCTACTCGTGATCTCTGCCTGTCAAATTAAAAGATAAAATCTTAAAAAAAATAAAAAATTGAGCAATTGTCATTTTAAAGGAGCTCTCTGGAGGCCATTGCATATGTAATTACAGTCTCACTCATAGTTTTACTTTCAGTCAATTAACTTGCTACACTGAGTCATTTACCATTTTTAAACTTTGATGTGTTGGTCTCTAATTTACTAGTAAATCCTAATAATGTGATAAAAACTATCATATAAAATCGAATAAAGATTATATGAAGGGTAGTATGTGTGTTGACTATTGTCAGTGATAGAAACAAACAAAAAGTCTAAGAAGCTGAAAGTAGGCAATTTGATTTGTAAAAATCAAGGGGAAGAGTTTTCTTTGATTTATTCCCTTGCTTCCTAAACCTACACTGGGAAACAAAGAGAGCCTATGTGGAAAGGCAAAACTACCTGTTCACTTTGCCCTGAGTGGATAGGAAAACTTGGCTAAGAACTTATTCTACTCCTCATGCTTTTTATGCTGTCTGTTCCTGAATTTGGAAGATTTACGAAGTTTCCTAATATATCCTCCAAATTTTTAATTTTTTTCTTTGTCCTTCCTGCATTGGGCACTGTTTTTATTTCCTAGATCACTAAAGTGCTTTTTGTATTAATATTTTATGTATTTACTTAGAGAAAGAGAGCGAGCATGAGCGGTGGGGGAGGAGGGCAGAAGGAGAAGGACAAGCAGACTTCCTGCTGAGTGGGAAGCCTGATTCAGGGCTTAATCCCAGGACCCTGAGATCGTGACCTGAACCGTCAGATGTCAACCAACTGAGCCACCGAGGCACCCTTATTTCACTAGTTATTGAAACAAAACCTGTCAGTGCCTTTGACTGACTGCCTATAGGGTCAGTGCATGTGAAGGAAGCATCACACTCTTAATTATAGTTTGGGGATTATCTGAAATCTGGAAGCTAATAGAGTATCTTCCCAAAATAAGTGGTCTACAAGTTCAGATGTCTGATGTTAGGACACTTTACAGAAGATCATTAAACACCACTGGAGGAATTAAAGACTTGCTATCTTAAGACATTTGTCTTAAGATACCAACTTTGCAAGAACAAATTCTAAATGATCATATCCCAAAGTGACCACAATTTCATACAGCGAGTAGGGTATGTAGCCAATTTTGCAAGAACTTTGCAAGAACAAATTCTAAATGATCATTTTCCAAAGTGACCACAATTTCATACAGCGAGTAGGGTATGTAGCCAACATTGTTAGAGCACTAGGAGGACTTCAGCCTTTCTAACTCGTAGCCGTGCAGAAGAAAATTTTTTCCTCTATGCAAACAGCATTACTGATAATTCATGCACTGAGTAAAAATAAAAATACAATTCATTTATACGAATAAAGATGTCCACTGCATCATTAC
Source organism: Mustela erminea (assembly GCF_009829155.1). Taxonomy (NCBI): domain Eukaryota; kingdom Metazoa; phylum Chordata; class Mammalia; order Carnivora; family Mustelidae; genus Mustela; species Mustela erminea. Next base: position 79,991,332 of record NC_045624.1, on the reverse strand, counting down.
TATACTAGGTTTTTGTAAAAAGTTGGAAATAATCTAAAAATGATTCCATAATCACCTTACCTCAATACAATGCAACATTACGCAAACACCTCAACATGGAAATATTATGAAATACTGAAGCAAGAACACATACAATGGTATTGATCGTAACTCATTAAAATATTAGACATCTCTGGGGCTTAAACTTGTGCCTTGCTGTATTTTCGGCTATCACCTCCTTCAGTTTGCATGGCTTCTCAAAGAACTGGTGTAGTCATCAAAACTTAGTAGGGAGAAAAATGTCTTATGAAATGGTCACGGATTACACAACGTATTTAGTCTTCTGTGTGCTTCTATAAGTTAATGCTTGGAAGAGGCACTGCTGAAGGCCTGTCCTGGGAGGGAAATGCACCCCATTTATTTTCTGAATGTAAATAGCTATAAGACCACACAGCTGTGCAGACTGGTGATGGCATAAGAATATTATCCTCAGCCTCAGACCAGCTTCAATGAGCCCAATGGCAAGGAGAGTCCACGGGTATCTCTTAAATCTTATTACTGAATGGGAAAATCTAAACTTATATCCAGGTAAATTTGAAGTATCGGGTTTAACAAGAGACTTTTTTTTTTTTAAAGATTTTATTTATTTATTTGATAGACAGAGATTGCAAGTAGTCAGAGAGGCAGGCAGAGAGAGGAAGGGGGAAGCAGGCTCCCTACCCAGCAGAGAGCCTGATGCGGGGCTCAATCCCAGGACCCTGAGACCATGACCTGAACCAAAGGCAGAGGCTTTAACCCACTGAGCCACCCAGACACCCCCCAAGAGACATTTTTTTAAATAGTTTATTTGACAGAGAGAGAGAGAGAGAGAGAGAACAAGCAGGGGAGAAGGAGGGAGATGCAGGCTCCTGGCTAAGCAGTGAGCCTGGCGTGGGGCTCAGTCCCAGGACCGTGGGACGTGACCTGACCTGAAGGCAGACGCTTAACCCGCTGAGCCACCCAGATGCCCCAACAAAGTATTTTTTACAGGCCATCTCCATAGAGACTCCTTGAAAAGCAAACTCTACTGTATTTACTATTAGCTCACTGGGAAATTTTAGTTGAAATAATGTCTTAATCTGACTCTTTGTTGCATAGATCGAGATATATTTGTGCTGGGAAGTAAATTTTGAATTAATCTAATTCATTCAATTGGTCATTTTTCTGTTCAAGCTCCACAAGTTTAGTAATATTTTCTCCATGATATTCTGTCTGTTCTTTGCAACAAATGACAAGAATTTTTAAAAATTTTTTCTTTATGGATTTGAGAGAGATAGAGATGGTGCAGTTGAGTGCAGCGTGGGTGGAGAAGCAGAAAGAGTGAGATGCTCTCAGGTGTGCTCCCCACAGAGCACAGAGTTAGATGGGGGGGCTTGATCCATGGACCACGAGATCATGACCTGAGCTGAAAACAAGAGTCCGACGCTGAAACGACTGAGTCACCCGGGTGCCCCTAGACTTCTGTTATTCTTCAACATATATTCTCACTGCTGAACTCATGATTTCCATTTCAGTTTTTACTTTCAGAATTCTCTGAAGTATTACTTGCTCCGAGAAGAAAGATTCATCTTGTTCCTGGCGGGCCAGTGGCTCATACAACCCTCTATTAGGGGAAATGCATGCCCAACCCAATGGTCTGGCCTTAGATGCCCTTCCACAATCTAGATCAACTTACATCAGCTTCTCTCTTCCCCTTCCCCAGAGCAGTGCTGTAAGGCCGGCCATAGACTCCCATGAATGAGACAGCAGAAGAATCCAGATCGGACTTTTCAGCTGAAAAATATGTGACTTAGCCTCTTAGCTGCTTATTACAGAGGCACAGATGCCTCCCTGAAAGCTTAACAGAAGGTGGGAAATTTTATTTTAAAGCTTCATCTGTGCAGAAAAAAAAAAAACAAAAACCACATATCCCTTCAGTTTATTAAATTTGTTTATTCAACTAAGCAGAGTGGCTAAAGATTGAGTTAAAAAATCTTCATAGAAGCTTGCGTTTTACTTCATTTACCTATTAATTATAAGAACATTAAATGAAAGGATCATAAATTTAGGAGAGATGGTCTCCCTTGAACTTATTAGGTCTATTTTTATTATTTATCTTCTAACTGAATAAACTGAGTTTTCCTGGTCATTTCACTATACCTACACAATATAAACCATCATTCACCTATAATCAGAAGGCACGTATGTTTAAACACATTTTCTTAATGCTCATTGAAAAACTATTAAATGTCTCCTAAAAAAACACACACACAATAAACACTTGTTTTTGATGGAAAATGGTACATAGTTTATATCCAATGAAAGACTGTGAGTTTTTAGCATAAACATTTCTAACACTCTGTCCATATCAACTTTGCCATTAGGTTTGAAGTATAAAGAATGGTATATATAAAATAAGTGACTAGGGTAGAAGGAGGACATCTGTCAAGCCAGATGGAACAGGTAAATTAATTCCAGCTGTAGATAAATTAAAAAGATGTCATAAGTAGATCATCTCACCTTTTAACCAGATGTGAGATCTCTAGACTCACAGCCTACAGCCTGGCATACTTATTCCATCTATCTTATTGAACACCTATGGCAGGCACAGAGTCAGATATCAAGATTCAAACTGCTATTGGGAGTTAAAAACATCACACTTCTTTCCCTATGAAGCTTCAAGTCTAGAGGGTCTAGGAAGGCCTGCCAATTAACCATGACAATACAGTTGCAATGCAGCGTAAGTAGGTACAGTGTGTCATAGGACTTAAGTGAATACTCACTGATTGCTTTAGGTAGGTTAGGAGATAGCCCGCCACCTCCATCCCTCATCACATTTGTTTTTGGATAATGAAGAGACATGTTTTCGTGTGAGCTGAGGAGAGAGCATTTCACAAAGAGGACACAGTTTATGGCAAAGCACCAAGACCGGAAGGTCTGCAGGTGCTATGGGGCCCGACCACTCGTAGTGACCAAGTGTGGATTCCCCTTGCAAGTGTGGCAAAGGTTAGTGCTTACATGATCTTATAAACTATGCAAAGGCAGTTCAGTTCACCCTGTAGAACTGTCAAGTTTGGAGAATGACATGATCAGCTCTTCCTTTGGAAAGATCGGGAAGAGAGGTTTTTGCATGAGCAGAAGACAGGGAGCGTAGTGTCGGGCAGTCCCCAAGGATAGTGCATGAGCCAGGTACTAAGAGTCAAAGGAGGAGGGGAATGAAAGGTGCTAAGAACTTGGACCAACACAGTCAGGAAAATTAAGTGGCTTTAGAAGGAGCAGTAACCTCTTGTCACAAGGCAGCCATCCTGGAAGACCTGACATGGAAGAAACTGCGGGATTAAATGCCTGAGGCTTTCTTCTCATTGTCATCTCCTGCTGAGGCTTTCCACTGGCCAAACCCGACCTGAAGCCGGAGAGCTCAGAGCCAGGTGGAGGTGAATCTTGGAGGGCAAGCCAAAAGCATCTAGTATTGTGGTGGTTCTAATTTAATAATGTAAAAGTTGGGGTTAGAGCGGGTGGCATTTAAAAAATACATAAGAAGTGGAACCATTAGGATGTGGCATAACTATCAAATGCGTTGTCAATCATCATCACATACGACTCCAAGATTTCCAGCTTGGGTAACTGAGAGGCGATCAGGTGGCTGATATAGGACTGACATCTTGCTCCTTCTGCAGATCTGAACAATTTCACTCCTAGTTCTAGGTCATCACCCTCCCATCCTCATGTGTAGGCTCGTCCTCTTTCGAAGTTTATATTAGTAACTACATCACACTGCTTCTTACCTGGTCATCTAGTAGGCTCATGACCCCATCACTTCTGTGCGTCTGCGAGCAGAGTCCTAGCTTGTACTTCTCGTCTTTGCCCACTCCTAGGTGATTGCAAGATCCATATACATTAGACTCATCAAACACTACATGTAGTTTCAGCTATTCCATCCCTGGAGGACATCTGGATCTTGCCATCACCCAGCACATCTATACTTAAAAACAATTTTCTTTCTTCATTACACATCCTCAATTCTATCTCAGAAATATTGCCTGGCAGTTCTCACTCTCATAAGCTTTTGTTCCTCCAGCCATCTCCTTTTGTATGTCTTGCATATACTGTCTAAATACATTAATTAAATGCCATACAAGATACACGGGTATCTCAGAGGAAAGGGCATTTATTCTGCCTATCAAAGTCAGACTTCACAAAGAATGTAAATGTAATCCTTAACTTGAATACTGGAAGATTACAAGTTTCTTAGTTCCACAAAAGGCAGAAGGGAATTCTATAAAGAGAAGATTATGCTCAACCATATGAAGGTATAAAATACTACGCATGTTAGAAATTGCGGGTAGTTCCTTGCTAAATAGAATGATTGAGTAAGCGATGGCAGAATCCCAAGGTAGAAATAGTGAGAGAAATTTATAGGAGGTAATTATTATTTCTTTTTGTTTTTTTTTTTAATTTTTTTTTTAATTTATTTGACAGAGAGGGACACAACTAGAGAAGGAACACAGCAGAGGTAGTGGGAGAGGGAGAAGCAGGCCCCCTGCAGAGCAGGGAGCCTGACACAGGACTCAATCCCAAGACCCTGGGACCATGACCAGAGCTGAAGGCAGACGAAGGCCCAATGACTGAGCCACCGAGGTGCCCCTATTTCTTTTAGTTTCGAGGGCTACCAGAATTAGGAAAAATATGATCACTATCAATGCATCAATTCATAATAGATAGCTAATAAATAAATATCCACTCATTAATATGGAGACTGGCATATAAAACAGGCATATACATGAACGTAACCTTGTCTATTATATGAGTCAGCTTGACCTGCCATAAAAAAACATCATAGGCTGCATGGTTAAAAAAAAAAGAAATTTATCATGTTAACAGTCTGAAGCTGAAGAGTACAGGGGTTCACACACGGACACAGGCCAGCTCTCTTGTATTTCCCCTTATATGGACACTCACAGGATCACAGCCTCACCCTGTGACCCTATTTGCCCTTAATTATGCTCTACTCTAAGCCACAGTGGAGGTTAGGATTTCCACATACAAATTTTGGAGGGACACAAACATTCATTCCATGGCATTCTACCCTGGCCCCGAAATGCATATCCATCCCTCCTATACAATACCGTCATTCTATCCCAATAGCCTCAGAAGTCTTAATTCTGTCTTCCATCAACTGTCAAGGCGAAGGGCCCAAGACTCACGTATTTATCACTAAATCCACAAATCATGGAGTGAGACTCCATGAAGGATTCAGCTCGAGGCACAAATTCCTCTCCAGCTATGAACCTGCGGAACCATAGAAGTCACGTGCTTCCAAAATATATGGGTGTGGTGGGCATAGGATAGATATGCACAAAGGGAAAACGTGGAAAGACAAAGGAGGCGATGAATGCCAAAGCAAGCTGAAACCTAGCAAGGTAAATTCCATTAGCTCTTAAGTTTGAAAATAACCCTCCAAGTTGATGTTCTGTCCTCCAGGCCCCCTGAGCTGGCCATATTACCCCTTTGGCTCCATAAGGCAGTTTGTCCACTGCCTGGACAACATGGGCCAAAGCCTTGCCCCTGAGGCACTGGGGAGTGGCATTATGGGCCTCCAAATCCCAGAGGCCCCACTTCTTGAAATCAAGGGGGAAACAGGCTTGCCCCCTGGACCTGTAGTCCAGGTCTCTGAACCACCTTTTGGGGTCATTCTTCCTTTTTCTTGAAGGATAAAACACGTTTGAATCTGAAGAGCTCTATGGTTCCCTACTAAAGAACACAAAACCCCAGATAGCCTTGCTTCATCTCCTCTGAACCCTTCAGTTCAAAACTGGCTGTGTTTCTCCAGATACACTTCCACCTCTATTCCTGCCTTCTGTTGAGAAAAGTGATCCAATCAGTGATTTGCATCCATACCAGTCTTCTCACCAAGTGTTTGCTCAGCCACACCCTTAGCGTTCTTTTTAGAAGAAGTTTTTCAGTTTTTCTAATATGGTTAGGCTATGAATTTTCCAAATCCTCAAGTTGTGGTTCCTTTGCTTAAAAATTCCTTCCAATTAATTCTCTCCTCTTGCATTTTACTCTAAGAGGTAAGGGGAAAAAAACCAAACCCCTCTTACATTAATTTGCTTAGAAACTTCCTCAGCAAAATATCCCACCTTATTGCTTGCCAAGTTCCAGTTTCCGGAAAATGCTAAAACACAATTCTAAGTTGTAGGCTCCTCTACACCAAGGGCTATACTTCCTCCAATTTCCAGTAAGTTCCTCGTTTCCATCTGTGGCCTCAATATAAGGACCTTTCGTATCCTTATGGCTACTAACATCCTGTGCATATTGGCACGTATTTTCTAGGACTAAAGCTTTCTCTCCAGCTCTCTTTTCTTTCTGCACCGTAACCAGAATCATCCCTCCTGTCCATTTTTCTATCAACAGTTGCTCCCCAACAATCTAGGTTTTCCTAACACGTACCTCTGAAATCAACCAGGCTCTTCTCATTACAGTTCCAAAGCTGTTTGCACATGCTTAGGTATTTAATAACAGCAGTACTCCACTTCTCAGTACCAAGATCCACATTACGCAGTCTTGGCTGCCTTAACAGAAACCATAGGTTGAGCGGTTGAAGAGCAGACATTTATTTTCTTGTAGTTCCGGAGGCTGGAAAGTCTCAGATCTAGCTTCTGGCAGGATTTGGCTCATGGTGAAAATCCTTTTCCTGGCTCACAGATACGTACTTTGTCCCCACATGGTGTTCCTCTGAGGGTCTATCAGAGTCCAGAGTGCTAACCATTACACTATGGAACCCCGCCCTTGAGGGTCTATTAAATGCCTGGTGTCTCTTAAATGAACACTTATCCTATGGGGTCAGGGCTCCAGCCTATTGAGTCCATTTATCTTTCCTTTCTTATTCTAAGAAAGGAGGTTAGGGCTTCAACTGGAGTTTTAGTCCCTAACAGTCCCTTAGCTACAGCTAAGCTGTTCAAATAGTGAGGTCAATTATTCTATGCAAATGATTGGCCATTTTATGGACACATTGGCCAATTCTGTCAAATGTTAAGCCTTACTCTTTTTAGGTTCCAAATGAAATACAAGGTCTACATTTTCTTGTTTATGGTCAAAATACAGAGAGTTGATTTTCAAAATTTCTCACATCCCTCATCCCACAGTTGAGTTTTGAATGCTTTTATGGTTTTTTTTTTTTTTTTTTTTTAGTTAAAAATTTCCCTTAGCAGATGTCTGTGACAGATTGTGTAAAATGAGACCATTGATAGGTGGACGTTATTGAGCAGAGGGCTGCTGCCGCTCTTCCTCAAGAATTTGCCAGACCAGACCAGCAGCTGAACAAGTCCATTAACAAGTTGGAACCTCTGAAGTGCTATACAAACCGAAGAGCCTTAGAATGTGTAACACATGGCCTCACAAAATCCCATCAAAATGCCTCAAGAGTTTCCATTCTGACTCTGTACCAGAATCTTCGTATAAGACCAAATCAGACTAACAGCAGCACCACTGCACTCTTCCCTTCATCTCATGAATTTAACTGAGGCATGCTGAGTGCCATTCAGCTCATGTTTGTTTTTCATTATAAAGTCACAAAATTCACTCGAAATGAATGGAAGATTCTGCGTTGTCTAGTCTGGTCCTTCTGACTTGCCAGCCAAGCATAGCATTTTAATGTCAAACGCAGAGCTCTGATTGGAGTGTAGTGTGTCTTCAGTCAGCTCTGTAGTTTATCCAGATGGAGCTGGTTTCACCCAATGTGTCATTTTTATATTAAATGAACAGTTTCACCATTAAGCGCTAAGGGAAAAATGAACTTGTTTTTATTACTTTGTGAATGAACTCAGGCTCTCTTTGAAGCACTGAAAAAGTCTGGAGAAACACTTTGGGGGTTTTAGGATCAAGATACCCACATTTGGAGAATATCTCTTCTAATAAATTAATCAAAGCATCTTTAATTTTTCTGACTTTTTCCTTTTTTGTTTAACTCAAACAGGAACTTCCCTGAAATTGACTATCAACATGTTTCCATAAATCTAATTAGAGTAACCGAGGAGAATCTCTCCCTCCTCTAGGAGACACATCTCAGATGTTAACTTGTTCTTTCTCCCCTGGTGCTCCCTGGCAAAGGGAGGATACAGATCCTGGAGTTCAGAAGTGTGGGTTGATGATTAATGATCATAGAGCAAGTATTTCTAATTGCTCCTAATGAGCCCTTCATGCCTCCTTCTGAGCACCTTAATCCAGACACTGTCATTTCCTCTTTACACTTGTCTTCACTATTAAATGAAGCTCCTCAGGGGAAGGACAGGTCTTAAATAGCTTTACATTCCTGGGACCTAAGACATTGATGAGCACATAGTGACTAGCAAAAATACTTAATTTCAGGTAGTATTTGGGAGCACCAAAGAGCATGTCTTCCAAGTCAAACAGATGGAGATCTTTAATAGGAGGTATGGCTCTACCACTGGAAAACTAGATGACCTCAGGCGCATGCAGTCAACACCTGCTGTTCTCATTCCTACCATGACCCCCCTACCCTTCTTTCTGTTGAGGAACCCTCAGGTTTTTTCACCTCCTTCTGAGGAAAGAGGATGTGGATTGGGTGGCCGGTCTGACTTGATGTGCAGTTGGTATGATGGTCATGTGATCCAGGCCAAATAATCTATTTTTGGCTCAAAGACAGGTACATCATCCAAGTCTGGCTTTTGTGTGTAAGCCCAGGGTCTAAAGTTCCTCAAAAAATTAAAAATAGCTATATCATATAATCCAGTAACTCAACTGCTGGGTCTTTGCCCAAAGAAAACAAAAATACAAATTTAAAAAGATCTCTGTACCACCCCTACATTTATTGCAGCACTAATAGCCAAGATATGGATGCAACTCAAGTGTACACTGTTAGATGAATGAAGCAGACTCATGTGTGTGTGTGTGTGTGTGTGTGTGTGTGTGTGAGAAATGAAACATTGTTCAAACAGCCATAAAAAAAGAATGAAATTTTGCCATTCATAACAATATGGATGGACTTAGAAAGTATTACACTAAGTGAAGTCAGAGAAAGACAAATATTACATGATTTCACTTATGTGCAGAACCTAAAAGACGAAATAAATGAATCAACAAAACGGACTCCAGAGAACTCTTGGTTGCCAGAGGGGAGGTGGGTGGAGAGGATGGGCAAAATAGGTGAAGGGGATTAAGAGATATAAACTTCCAATTACAAAATAACTAAGACACCAGGATGAAAAGAGCAACATAAGGAACACAAGTCAATAACATCATAGTAACTTGTATGGTGACAGTTGTTTACTATTTACTACACTTCTGTGGTGAGTACTGGGTAATATATAGAATTCTTACATCACACATTGGACACCTGAAACTAGTGTAACTGTGTGTCAATTAGACTTCAATTAAAAAAAAATGGGGAAGAGAAGCTCCTGTCAAATGACAAAACCAAAATAATTTAGTTACAAGTTTTATGTCCTTATTCCAGGGACACAATCCAGGGACGGGTTAGGCAAGGTTGGGGGATTACAGGGCCTCCCAGCTGGTATTAGAAGAGGCTCCGCAGAAACAGGGCTGTGCTTGGCTAGGAGGTCCAGGGGTCTCCTCATAAGCCTAGCAAGTTCTCTTCTCCAAGGTTAGGCAAGCTAGCCACAGGTGAGTTAGAGGATTGTGATTGGTGTATGTTAGGATTCCTTGACAGGTATTTCTGGTAAGGGCAGGCCGACTTAGGTTTTGATCTGTGATGAGGGTTGCTGGGACGGCCTCCATTTTGGGGGTCCCCATAGAGGAATAAAGTCTATCACTCTCTTTACTAGGAGTTAGCAGAAAGGATGAGGTGGAAATAGGGTATGTGGTTGTTCTCTCAGAAGAAATAAATGAAAATAACACAGGTCCTGATACAATCCTTTGAACATAAAGAATGCAGACATTGTCTGGATTCTCTGGAATGTTTAGCAACAGACACTAATAAATTCCCTTTAAATATTCAAAACCTTTTCATTATATTTTTGATATTAGTCATTGAAAGGATCCTGACTAAGCCATTAAGTTACTTAAACTCTTTTAGATGCAGTGTCTACATATATAAAGAAAATAGAGAACTTACAATTGGATTAAAGGGTTTCAATATAAAATTATACATTATATACTGAGACAAACTCAAATGCCAGATACTCCTAGAGCTGTATGTTCCAGGCACTATTTTAAATGCTTTACACGTATTAACTCCTTAATCTCTGTAACAAAGCTTTGAGTTAGTTATTCTGCAGATGAAGAAATTGTTTACAGCCATGGAGCTCTTAAATGGTAAAGGTAAGAACTGAAACCTGGAGAATCTGGCTCCAGGTTATGCTCTCCATCACTCTGCCATACTGTCTCTCCGCAAAGCTTACGAAGAGCCCCTCCCCCACCCCACGTTCTCTAGAGACTCAGTGCTTGTCACAAAGTAGGGATTTTGCAGGATTATCTTTGCTCCTATTATTTTTAGGTGTTCATTTTATGTGAATTGTTTATCAACTGTTCCCCCTTTCTACAGTTGATGTTATATATATATTTTTAAGTGCATATATATATATATACACTTATATACTTATATAAATATATACTTATAAAAATATATTCTATATATAATATATATATTTATATATATTAAGTGAGCTCCATACCAAGCATGGAGCCCAACATGGGACTCAAAGTCATGACCCTGAGATCGAAAACTGAGTTGAGATCATTGAGATCAAGAGTCAGACTGAGCCACTCAGGCACCACAGCTGAGGCTATTTTAAAGCAATTGTTCTCACATTGGCGTCTGCATCCAAATCAACTGCAGAGTGTTTAAGCTGGGACTACTAGACTCGCCCCAAGAGCCCACATCTGTCATTGGACTGGATGTGGGCCAGTCATTAGCATTTCCAAAGAGTTTAAGATGATGCTGATGTAACTGACCCCGGTTCTGACCCCTTTGAAAACCTGGCACCAAGTGTGTCCATACTTTTTCATTGATCCACCTCCTAAGTTAGCAAATAAAGAGACTCAAAAACAGTAAAAATTTCCAATAATGTAAATTCATCCCATTCTGTAATGCAGTTTCTTGGGAGTTCCCCATCAGCTCTTACCTCCCTGTAACCTCTTGGGATTTAAAGCTTTGAAATGGTTTCTTATACTGATACGATTGATTCCTACTTCTTAGGAAGGTACCATCCTGCCCTGCTAAGAGTTGCTGGGGTGTGGAAAAGAATGCTATTTTGTTTTTCCAATTGTGTGTACAGCATGATTTTAAATTATTAGGAGAAGGTGGGGAAGAGACTAATATCGCCTCCCTCACTGACCCCTGACACTCAAACTCCTTCAGTGGGAACTTAGACTTTGATTTCTAAATTATGGGTGTTACTAATGGCACAATAGTTTAAATTCATAGAAAGATATAAATGACTCAACTTTTAAGTCCAGACTTTACAATGCTCTGACTGAAAAAACCTACTCAATAACCCCAAATTCCTGTATTCACTCTCACCTGTGGGTTAGGACCACCCATTCTCCTTGGAAAGTTCTGCAAAGCTTTGTGGGACTTCCCAGAATGGAAAGCATTGTGCATGCTGAGACAGTGCCCCTTCTGAGAAAGTTCATGTTTCTTACCCTGCTCTGCCACTATTCTCCCCCAAATTCCACTTCATCGGGTCTCAGAACATGGGGGAAATGAAGGGTATCCAAGTAGAAAAAGGTACATTTACCTTTCATTAAACACTACGTCTGTCTCTCTCTCATTATTTAATATTGTATTCATTTATTTGTGAGAGAGAGAGAGAGAAAGAGAGTACAAGCAGAGGGAGCAGCAGGCTCTCCACTAAGCAAGGAGCCCTGTGTGGGACTTGATCCCAGGCTCCTGGGATCATGACCTCAGAAGAAGGCAGATGCTTAAACCACTGAACCATCCACGTGTCCCATAGGAGTTCAATTCCCATCACCTGAGCAAGTGTGGGCGTGCGCGCTCATACATACATATATATATATATATATATATATATATATATATATTCATATACATACATACACACACACACACTCCCAAAAGAAAACAGAACCAAAACCAAACCAAACCAAAATAAACCCTGTGCCCAAAAGCTCATGACAATAATTTCTTTATCTTCTGACTTAACAGCTCTTTATCTGTTACACAGGGATTCTCAACGCAAGTAGAGGAAAAAAGATTCATCAGTCCTAGAAGCTTTCTTAAAGCTTTGCAAGCTGTCCTCACTTCTCTCCTTACATAGTGAAATCCTGACTGAGAGAGGTTTGTGTGGGGAGCGATACAGCTATCAGGACTGTGTGGGTGGAAAAGCAAACAAACATATATTGAGACTCCTTCCTAGGACAGTAGGACAAGCAAACATATATTGAGATTCTTCTAGCCAGCAAAGCCAGCTACAGAGTAGACTCACCTGAAAAGCTTTCAGAAAAACACCCATGCCCTGAGAAAAAAACAAAACCAACACAAAGATCTGAAAGTGGGAATAGGTAGGAGATTTTGTCGTTTGGATTTTTAAATATATTTTAGCTTCTATATTATTCACTCTGGCTGCTATAACAAAATACAATAACCTAGACTGCTTAAACAAATAAAAAAATGTGTTTCTTACCGTTGTGAGAGTTGTGAAGTCCGAGATAAAGAGGCAGGCAAGGAGGCACTTCTTTCCAGGCCTCTGCTCTTGACTTCTAAGTGGTTGCCGTCTGGCTTTGTACTCATGTGACTTAGTCACGTGGGCAGGCTCTGGGGAGGGGGAAAAAGAAAAAGCTCTTGTCTCTTCATTTAAGGGTACCAGTTACATTTTGAGGCTCCTGCCATCATGACCTTGCATAATCCTAATCACCTCCCAAAAGCCCCGGCTCCAAATTCTGTCACATTGAGAACTGTTCAGCAAACAAGTTTTGGAGGAAACACTGAGTTGCTTCCCAGGTGGTTTCAGTATATTGTCAGAAAGAAATGATCTCCTATCAACTGCAAACCAACCGATGACTTGTTTTGTGTTTTTAACTTTTCCATGGCCCCTCAAACTAGACAATACAAAGAATCATTGAGGAAGGCGTTCCGTAAATATGTGTTGGATAAATAAGTTGTGCCATATAAGGCAGAGTGCTTTCAATAATATTCTTGGCATGCCATTATAACATAATGGGAATCACTGGTTTAGAATTCTGAATCCTACTCTGGGTTGCTAGAGAACATTTCTCCCTACTTTCACTGCCTAATTTTCAACAATTTTTAAATCTTTAATCTTTAATCTCCAATTTTTATTTTTATTTTATTTTTTTAATCTCCAATTTTAATCTTACATTATGACCATAACCAGAAATATCAAACAAAATCAACCTTGCAAAAAAAAGTCATCATAACAATTACCTACATATCAACAGTTATGTGATTTATAGATTAAGACAAATTTTTTTTTTACTTTTTTTTTTAAGGGTTTTATTTATTAATTTGACAGACAGCGATCACAAGTAGACTGAGAGGCAGGCAGAGAGAGAGGAGGAAGCAGGCTCCCCGATGAGCAGAGAGCCCGACTCGGGGCTCGATCACAGCACCCTGGATCATGGCCTGAGCCAAAGGCAGAGGCTTTAACCCAATGAGCCACCCAGGTGCCCCAGATTAAGACAAATTTCAAAATCATGCTCTCCTTTTTGAGTGGTCCAAGAAATACCAAAAAATAACATATGGACCACAATTGTTACATCAAGAGAGCAGAAAAAACAGTACCCATTCAATTGTTTTTCAAATGAGGATTCTTTTTTCAACATATAGAAATTAGGAGTTTTTTCTATGTGTAGATTCGGCTTTTAGTATATCAGAGACTTTCTTAAACTCTCTCTCAATACCACATATTGAGTACACTAGATTTTAAATCATGTCCACTGATTAACTAGGGATAGGTTAATGTGTCCTTTACTCATATATGGAAGTTCAAAGGTGCCTGTTATTCTTTCCTGATTGTAGTAATATTGTTAGGGAGAAGAGAGAGCAAGATTTTATGGACCCAATCTTTTAGTTCCTGGATTCAAACATTTTCTGCTACAAAATATTACCTTCTTCCAGTTGAAAAAAGTCAGTAGGATATTCTTAAAAACAGCAGATATGAACTTAAGTATTATTTTTAGCTTCCTGAAAATTAATATATTGTTTTAATAAACTCTTCCTACTACTGAATGTCACTATAAAGAATCATCTGCCAGTGTTCACATGTTCAAGAGAATGTATTAACATTTATTACAGCAAATGTCCTCATTAATATTTTATAGAATGGCTGGCACAGAAAGTGGCATTAAATCTCTGAGAGCTGCTGTCTTGTTTATTTTTTGCTTTTCCTTGAATTCTGTAATGGCAGTAGAGGACCAAAGTGTGTAGGTGATCCCACTGAATTTTAGACAAATTTAGAGTACAGTCACTACATTTAACTTATTCATTATTTGCTGCCTTTCCTATTCTAAATACAGAATGTTAGCCAGTAAGGAGATAAAATATTTGGGTTACAACAAGAATAGGTAAATAACTATTAACCTTTTAAAGGAACCCTTGAACTTGGATCTTCTTATGTTAGATACTGAGAGGTATGATGTAAGTTTAATGGAACTTTATCCCTCTTGCATGTCTTTACGATAGAGCAGCACTTTTTAACAGAATATTCTGCACTGATGGAAATGTTCATTCTGATAGAAATGTTCCCTATCTGCTGCATGTTATACTATGATAGGCATCTGGCACATGTAGCTTTGAACACTTGAAATGTGCCTACTAAGTAAGACCCGGGAACTAAGCTTTAAATTTTATTTAAACTTAATTGATTTAAATTTAAATTTTGTGACTCGGGGCCACAAAACTGGACAGAGTAGCCATAGAGGGTATAGTGGTTATAAAGCTTAAAAGTAATTTTCTCTGTATCTCTTTGCAGTTGAATGCGGCCATGTATCATGGTTATGATTGATGAGACTGTATCTCAGAGTCTAGTCATGAGAGAAAAACCACCTGATATATAATAATAACAACAATAATAATATTATGAAGATGATGGCTACATAATTGTTGGAAAGGCTGAGCGTTCTAATTTATCAGTTAGGAATGTGTTCTCTAGCAAGAAACAGCTTTCAGGAAATTTATAAAGGATGGCATTATCATCAACGGAATAGTTCTACCTAGAATCGCTGAAAAAATGGTATTTCCTTATGAATCCCAAATAGAACTCAAATAAAGAAGAAATTAGTCTGACTTTTTCAGGATCTTTCCAATGACGTTTCCATTTCTATTTTGGACTTGCTCACTATTGTGCTTTTGTTATTATTATTATTATTTTTCCCTGTCATCTTTCTCCCTGAAACACGGCCTTAGTACACTGTCACTGGCAATATTTCAATGAGAAGGAAAAGCTAATGCTATTCAGTAAGGAATAATTCCCTAGGTTAGTCTACTTTTAGGATCACACCTCTCAAAGTAATAAATTCAATATTAGAAAAGTTGAACATTAACTTATCGGAAAAATGTGCATGCTTTGAGTTTGTTCTGAGAAATAAGACATTAAAACAAAGATTTGTATGGTCAAATAATGTTACAAGGCCATTAAAATCTTCCAAATAGGCAATAAGTATGGACAATGATAGAGTGAATAAAAGAAGACATTATTATTCTACTGATTAGAAATGTTTGATGGTTTCCTTTTATCTAAAAAGATAAATCCTAAATTTCAAAACATAATCATCACTATTTCTGTAAACTATCTATGGCATCTCCCTCTCCTTAATTAATTAATTAAGAGATTAATTAAGAGATTAATTAATTAATTACACAGAGAGAGAGAGTGAGCATTGTGGGGAGGGGCAGAGGGAGAGGGAGACAAACTCATGCAGACTCTGTGCTGAGCACAGAGCCTGGATGCAGGGTTTGCTCTCACAACCCTGAGATCAGGACCTGAGTCAAAACAAGAGGCTGACACTTAACCTACTGCACCACCCAGTTGCCCCTTCCTCCTGTCTTCACACGCCGCATGTTCTGTTTCCTCCTAACTCTTCATCATTAAAGGGAAATGCTTCTTGTTTGCCTACTTCCCTGCCTTGTACTTCCTTTAGCCTAATTCTTCTTCGGCTCTCTGTAACTAGCAAACTAGTTGACTTTGAGTTTGAACTTGAACAGGCACTTCCCTTTCCGTAACAAAGACAGCCTCCATCACCTTCAGATCAGTTATTTTCATTATGTTCAGTGATTTTTTCCTTCTCTATCAGTAGAATCTATATTCTAAAAAAAAATATGGAAGTGTTTGCTAATTTCTTTATCCAAAATACCATGTCTAGTATGTAACAAGCTTCAAGAAATGAATTAGTTTATCAATTAGCTCGGGCCAAGAAATAAATTAGTTTATCAATTAGCTCGGGCCAAGTTAGGCTGACTAAAAAAAAAAGACCATCAAAAGAAATGAAATCTTGCCATTTGCGACGACGTGGATGGAACTAGAGCGTATCATGCTTAGTGAAATAAACCAATCAGAGAAAGACAACTATCACATGATCTCCCTGATATGAGGAAGTGGAGATGTAACATGGGGGGTTTGGGGGGTAAGGAGAAGAATCAATGAAACAAGATGGGATTGGGAGGGAGACAAACCATAAGTGACTCTTAATCTCACAAAACAAACTGAGGGTTGCTGGGGGGAGGGGGGGAGAGAGAGGGGGGTGGGGTTATGGACATTGGGGAGAGTATGTGCTATGGTGAGTGCTGTGAAATGTGTAAACCTGGCGATTCACAGACCTGTACCCCTGGGGATAAAAATACATTATATGTTTATAAAAAAATAATAAATTTTAAAAAAAAAGAACACACACACATAACTTAGTATGTCTTCATTCTTGACAACCAAAGTTAATTTTGAGGTCAAGTTTTATGTCTGACACAGGTTGGTTGTGGTTCTGCTCCATGTTGTCTTCATTCCAGGCCTCAGGCTAAAGGAACAGCCCCTGAGACATTGCTGGTCTCAAGAGAGAGCCAGGAGAGAGGTGGTAGAAACATGCATTGGTTCTTAAATCTTCTTCTTGGGAGTGGCCACTTACAGTCATAATGTATTGGCTAAAGTAAATCATACAAGACATCCATGGAATGAAATATAAAATCTTTCCATGGAAGGAAAAAAATAATCATAAGGCAATTTAAAATAATCATCATAAAAATCCAAAACTTATTAATGACATGTTAGATATCAGGCACAGTACTAAGTACTTTACATAAATTATTCCCAATACAAGGAACCTGAGGTTCCTAGACGTTAAGTCATTTATCAAGTCATACAACTAGTACATGACAGCCAAGTGATGAAGATAGTTTAATTTGAAGACTAAGCATACGAGTCTTCATATTTCTTTCCCACAAAAGATCAATAAATACATACAATTCTTAAGAAAATGAGCAGATCTAAAAGCAGCAGGCTGCCTGTCAAAACCATGGCTTTACTTATTAACTAGATGATGAGGTACACATGCTCTCACACAGCCTGTCACACATCTTTGTCCTGGGTAGTGGTTCTTAACCAGGGCCAACTTTGCCCTGCCAGGGACTTTTGACAATGTCTGGAAACATTTTTTTATGTCAGTGCTGGGAAGGGGGATGGAGTGGTCACTACTGCCATCCAAATGGCAGAGCTGGAAAACATCCCACAATGTACAGGTCAGCCCCGCAACCAAGAAGTGTTTGTCTCCAATACCAACAGTGCCAGGGTTAAGTCTAGAGCATGGATAAAATATCCAATTCTCCTTTAAATAGGAAAGGCTTTATTCTTAAAGTAGATAATTATAGGAAGTCATTTTCTATCTTGATTAGAAGCATATCATTAATCTTTGCTCCATATCAATTTAAAACAACACCTACATTGTTGTGTTCACATTTTCTACAAATTATCCACAGTAGAAAAAATTCAAACTCTACACGTTTGGAAGGAAGATGTCATTATGTCATTCAGCAGGAAAAAGACATTTGGAGGAGAGGCTCTGAGCACCCCAGGACGTGGTCCCCAGTTAAGGAGCTGAAGAGGCGGAAACTGTGGAGAGCTCAGTCAGCTCTTGGAACCACATCACTTTCGATGCACTCCAGCGACATTTTTCCTCTCCTACATCTCACAAATGCACTTTACGCTTATTAGCTAATGACTCAAGTGTTTTAATAATAAAAATTCAAATAAATAATCAGTACCATTGAAGTCCATTTGGTCTCCTCTCGTTGAACAAGAGTAACATAATTTACATAGTAGAGGCAATATTATTTCTTTATATTAGATGCTCGGTTTTTTGTTCCTGATCTAGTCCTTGGATTATTTCAAAATTTTTTTCATATTAGTGCAAAGTTTTAAAGAGATGTTTTCAGGGTATTTCATGACACATCCAGGCCTTATAAACAACTTCACTAATCAATTTGTGTTTCGACATCTTTTTTTATTTCCTTCTCCAAATACATCAAATGACTTAAGCTGTGTCATTACATAAAAACTTAATTAAATAAAGAGCAGCTTTAGGATAAATATGTATCAAGCATTTTTAGATGGTGACAGGAGTTGGAGAATCAAATAATCAATGTGGAATCCATGTTAAAAATCCTTTCCTGACATTTTATTCATATAAACAAAATTGATCTCTTTATTCAGGTCAGCTCTAGTGACATTTTGAGAAAATACCCTAGTATGAGGGTTATCAAGCTATTTCTACAGAGGACAGAGTTTTCGGTTTTTTAGGTTCTATGCAACTATTCAACTCTGCATTGTACCACAAAAGCAGCCACAGACAATATGTCAACCAACGGGGGTGGTTATGTTTTCCTAAAAGTTATTTACAACAACAACAAAATTGGACGGGTCAAAATTACCCTGCAGAAGACACTTTGCTGACTCTTGTGCTAGTCAAATTAAGAGAGTGCTCACAACTACAAAGAAGGAAACATTTTCTTTCTAATGAGACCATAAATACAACACAATCTCTCTAGCCAGATAATCAAAGCTCTCTACCACCTGACTCAAACTCCATTTTGAGGTTTTTTTGTTTTTTGTTTTTCCTTCTCCTTAAGTTCCTTTACATACCCTATACACCAACCCAAATATTTCTCTAGGAGATTTAGGAATTCCATGCTGGTTACTCCTACCTCCTTTCTAATATTTAGCATTCTATCTCAAATTCCAACTTTCTATGTGATGTTTAATGCTAGAGGATGACCTTGTCCTGTGTCCTTGACCCTGTATCTCACACAAGATACTGAAACCCTAGGGTTGTGGGAAAGCATAGGCATTAGGGGCAGAAGCATATACATCTGAATCTCAGCCTTGCCACTCCATAGTTATGTGACTTTGCACAGATACTTGACCTCTTTGAAGCTAATTTTTTTCATCTATGATATTCGATAATTAATACCTGCATAGAAGTACTAAGGTTAGAAATCAATCAAACAACTCAGCGAGGTGACATAAACAGGTGCCCAGGGAAAGTCAAGTATTTTTCACCTCTGCTCACCCCTAGGGAATCATAATCAAAAAAAGCAATTGAATAAATAAAATATTTCAAAGCAAAGTCACCAGGTGAAACTTTTGTATTTTTTTTAAAGATTATTTATTTATTTATTTGACAGAGATCACAAGTAGGCAGAGAGTCAGGCAGAGAGGGAGAGAGGAGGAAGCAGGCTCGCTGCCGAGCAGAGAGCCTGATGCGGGGCTCGATCCCAGGACCCTGAGATCATGACCTGAGCCGAAGGCAGAGGCTTTAACATACCAAGCCAACCAGGCACTCCAAAACTTTTGTATTTTTACTGAAAATACCTAAGGCAGTATAATCCAGGGGGGAAAAAAAGAGTCAAGGAAATGAAACAGAGACTTTCTCTTTTTTTAATACATAGATCCAAGCACCTAGGGGCATTGGGTTGATGATAATTGTGGCATATCATATTTTAAAATTGTTAGTGTTATGGAGAATACTGCTAAATGAAACAAACAACTAAAAAAGATATGTTCCCAATGCTCAAAGGATTAAAATATTTAAAAAAAACCCTAAGGTGATTAATAAAACCGAAGAAAGTATGAACGCATCTATTCATAGAATTGGAATAGCCATTAATTAAAAGATTGAAAAGTTTGACCTTACAGAATTAACAACAACAACAAAAAATGTCTGGATGACAATAGATATATTCTGAAGATGAAACTGAAAAATAACAAGCTGAAAAATATTATGCATATAACAAATGTTCTTAATTTACAAAAAGTTTATGCAAGTCAACGAGAAAAGATAGACAAACCAATTTCTTTTTAAAATTATTTTTATTTTATTATTATTTTTATTTTAATTCCATTATAGACAACATAGTGTTATATTAGTTTCGGGTGCATAATATAGTGATTCAACAATTTCATACATCATCCAGTGTTCTCCATAACCAGCGCGTTCCTTGATGCCTATCACCTATTTTGCCTGTCCCTCCAACCTCCCTCAATCTGCCCTCCAGCAACCCTCACTTTGTTATCTATAGTTAAGAGTCATTTCTTGGTACCTTAGTTTGGCAATTATAGACATTGCTGCTGTAAACATTGGAGCCCAGGTATCCATCAACAGAGGAATGGATAAAGAAGAGGTGGTATATATGTACACACAATGGAATATTACTCAGCCATCAAAAAATGAAATCCTATCATTTGCATTGATGTGGATAATATTATGTTAAGGGAAATAAGTTAATCAGAGAAAGACAATTAGCATATGATTTCACTCATATGTAGAATTTAAGAAGCAAAACAGAGGATCATAGGGGAAGGGAGGAAATAGAATAAGATGAAATCAGAGAGGGAGACAAACCCTAAGAGACTCTTAACTATAGAAAATAAACTGAGGATGGCTGGAGGGGAGGACGTCATGGGATGAAGTAGCTGGGTGATGGGCATTAAGCAGGGAACATGATATAATGAGCCCTGGGAGTTATATACAACTGATGAAGCACTCAACTATACCTCTGAAACTAATAACACACTATATGTTAGTTAATGCAACTTAAATAAAATAAAATTTTTTTAAAGAGTCATTTCTTGGTTTGTCATTCTCTCTCTCTCTCCATCCTTTTTTCCTGCTCAAGCAAATCAATTTTTTTTTTTAAAGCAAGGTGTCTTTAAAAAAATACAAATCAGAATAAAATGTATGCAAATAATGTTCAATCTTTTTAAAAAAGATTTTATTTATTTATTTGACAGATAGAGATCACAAGTAGGCAGAGAGGCAGGCAGAGAGAGAGGGGTAAGCAGGCTCCCCGCTGAGCAGAGAGCCTGATTTGGGGCTCAATCCCAGGACCTTGGGATCTTGACTTGAGCTAAAGGCAGAGGCTTTAACCCTCTGAGCCACCCAGGTGCCCCAAACAATGTTCAATCTTGATAACAACGGAAGAACTGCAAATTATGAAAAAGTATATATTTCTCTCCTACTAAACTTACAAGAGTTAAAATACTTGATTTTTTCAGTGCTGGCCAGGTGTGGATAAATAGGCTGTCTCATACAATGCTTTGGAATAAATAAATTGTTCCGGAGGACAACTTCACAATATCTGTCAAAATTTAAAATATTTATACCTTTGGCCCACTGCTAGAAATTTAATCTATTAATTTGTCCCAATTTGTATACAAGGATATTCAGTGCAGAAAGTTTTATAAGAGCAAATGCTAAAAACAACCAAAATGCTGTTCATCAAAAAGGGAAAAATTAACACATTATAATATATAATATAATGGTAGACTCTGCCATAATAACAAATAATGAAATATTGAAATAGGTGCAAGTAGGAAAATATCTCTAGGATCTATTTTAATGGAAGAGAGAAAGATGCAGAATAATATGTTAAGATCCCTTTTGTGAAAGTAAATTTAAAACTGACTGGGAGTAGATGAGTAAATGTAGGTTTTGGTGAGAAGGAATCACAATAAACTGCTAATAGTGGGTGTTGTGAGGAGTGGGACAGGTGGTAAGAATTTTGCAATTTCCTGAAAAATAAAAAATTTCTAACATTTTGTAATACTTTACATTTTTCATCATTACATGTCTTGGCCACAGCAGTCAAGAGGGTGGTAAGGGGGTGGCACCATGTACTTCAAAATTACTTCGAGTAGATCTTTAGCATTCTCACCACACACACACTATGTGAGGTGATGGAAGTGTTAATTATCTTGATGTTGGCAATCGTTCCACAGTGTATATCTATATCAAATCATCAGCTTGCATACTTCAAATATATATAATTTTATTTACCTATTATTCCCAATTATTCCTCAAAAATGGTGTGTATTAAGAATATAGGCTATTTTGGGACGCCTGGGTGGCTCAGTTGGTTAAGCAGCTGCCTTCGGCTCAGGTCATGATCCCAGCGTCCTGGGATCGAGTCCCACATCGGGCTCTCTGCTCAGCAGGGAGCCTGCTTCTCCCTCTGCCTCTGCCTGCCATTCTGTCTGCCTGTGCTCACTCTCTCCCCCTCTCTCCCTCTGATAAATAAATAAAATCTTTAAAAAAAAAAAAGAATATAGGCTATTTTACAGTTTCTTCTGTATTTTGAGAAAAAATGGGTCAATATTTTATTTTATTTTTGTTATTATTTTGCTTGTTTTAGAGGGAGGGAGGGAGGAAGAGGCAGAGAGAGAGGGGAAAGAGAGAATCTTAGGCAGGCTCCATGCACAGAGCCTGATGTGGGGCTTGATCTCATGACCCTGAGACCATGACTTGAGCTGAAATCGAGTGTCTGATGCTTAACCAATTAAGCCACTTGGGGGCCCCAAAATGAATCAATATTTTAAATATAAATACAGAACACACACACATTTATGTTTTTAAAGGTTAAACTATTCTCAAGAAACTGTTTCCAGTGAGAAGATGTGGTTTCTACGAGAGTGTGTTAAACATAAGGTAGATATGGAAAGAATGAGATGCTAAAAACCAAGGAAATGATCATTTAACAGCTTGTGGATAAATATATCTTGGTTTCTGTCAATTTTTCTGCTCTCAACTACTATTTATTAAAATATTTATGATGTTCTAAGCACATGTTGTTGAGGTATTACCAGCTCTACATTCTTTTTTCTTTTATGTTTGATTTCATAGGACTCTTTCTTTTGTTCTTTTCCTTTATTTATACTGATTCCATTTTTGTTTCCAGAGTTGTTAATGGCAAGATTTGAATTCTACATGGTTAACACAATAATTGTAAGAGTACAAATGGCTTCTTTATTGATGTGTATAATATATATTTTAACCAATAAACAGACCGGCTTATTTGAAAAATCAGGTTAGTATTCTGAATAGAGACAGAGTCTCAAAAATAATTTTTCATACTATGTTGAAAACCTCTCCACATTTAATATATGTAATAAACACTGCTTTCAAAATATATTTAAAGGCCAGTTGTATAGTTTGTAGTAATACTGTAAGATGCTAGAGAAAATTATAGAACATATGCACCCCTACTTATAACTTTCCTTACTGCTTGCTGTTCCACAATTACTCTGTCTGTCTTGAATTACCTTCTTTCCCACTCCCCACATCACTTTCCAAAGTGGTCATTACATTTTTTACAACCTGTAATATTAACACTGTTTTCTTTTTTTTTTTTCCAGAAAATACATACATATCCATCAAGGGAACTTAAAATAAGGGTCGGTGGGGATAGGTAAGATGAAGATTATATGAAGTTCCATCTGGGGATCTGACATTGAATATCTCAGATCTGCTTCACCATATCCTCTAATAACATCCCAGATTCCATTATCTCCATAATTTTTATTGTCTTCTTTCCTATTAGATCATAGAGTTGGATTTTTTTTTTTAAACTTCACATATTTGCTATATAGGCTTTATACAAGTTAGCATGATTTATTATTCACCCATGGATATACAACTTCATGAAGTACAATCATGGTTTCTAACAATAGTATTGGTACCAGAATTATTTTTTTAAAGATTTATTTATTTATTTGCCTGTAAGACAGAGAGAGAAAGCACAAGCAGGGGGAGCAGCCAGCAGAGGGAGAGGGAGAAGCAGTCTCCCCACTGAGCAAGGTTCTCATGTGGGACTCAATTCCAGGACCCTGGGATCATGACCTGAGCTGAAGGCAGAAGCTTAACTAACTGAGCCACCCAACCATCCCTAGTACCAGAATTTTGAAGAGGACTAATTTGAATGGGTTTTTCAAAAGCATACCTCAACATAAGAAGGGCTCAAGGAGGAAATTAAAATAATTACACGAGTTCCTGAAATCAAACACAAAGAGCTTACTTCTTTGATGCTCTTGACTGTGGCATGTAAGTCTTACTTTAGATACAGGTTCTTACAGGGAAGAAAAGGCTAATGAAATTGTGAGAGATCTTACAAAATGAAGAGGGACCTAAACCAATTACACTTTTTTGGTGAAAATGTCCTCCTATGTTTGTGGCAGTATGATAAGACACATTCTCCGCGGCAGAGAGTAGATATACATCTCAAGAGAGAGAACAAGATTCTGTAGGTCAGGACAGTCTTTGACATGCCTCCTCAGTGACTGCAAGTCACAGCCACTCAAGGATTGTTAATACCCTACTTCTCAAAGACTTGAGTCTTTCAACTTCGACTTTGTCCTTCTTCCCTACAACAAAATAATGGTATCTGACACTCCTTTCTCTTTTTCCTACAGTCTTATGGGGGGGAAGTTATTTCTTCCAAGGCTCATCACCTCAAACATTGAAGAGGTTGCTTTATCAAGTATTTTCATGTTTTTTTCTCTTTCTTCTACTTTCATCTTTCTCTATGATCTTTCTTGCCTGCATATAAATATGCTCATTTATCTTCTTATTTAATAAATAAAAAGAAGAAGAAGTAAAGTTTTTTTTGTCTGAATCTTTTTTTCTAGCTATTAGGATGTCTTAAGTCTTACCCTAATGGGTAAGCATTTTAGAAGAGTGTATTTTTGCTTCTTGACTCTGATTCATCACCTACCACTCCTCAATCCACTGAAATCTACTTTCTGCCTTTTTTGCTCCCAACATAGCACTCATGTCAAAGCAGTCATGCCTTGCCAATGCTGGAAGCAACTAACAATCTTCATGATTTATTTGACCTCTCTGAAGCATTCAAAGATGTTGCCACTCTCTTGTATTTATTTAAATAAAAGTTTCTATATATCCGGCTATATTCTAGAACTCACTTCTCAACCACCCTTACTGGATTTCTGCCTGGATTCACCCTTACTGGATTCTACTACCTGCTCTGTAAATGTGGCCCATGCTCCCCTCCTTCCTCTTCCTTTAAGCAAAAATAACTAGGTTCATCACTTTTAACTTCAATTTCCAAACTTACATCTTGATCTCTAACTTCCCTCAGGCTTCTATTCAATACTTCCAGGACGTTTCTGTTTGGTGCCTCCCAGACTCCTCAGGCTCCACACAATCAAACTTGAACACTGCCTCTCCTTATCTGCTCCAAAACTGAACATTCTCTCTCCAAATCTGCCTATAACGGAAGACTCCTTTTTAGAATCTATTTCTCCTCCATATTTTGTTCAAATTTTATTTATTTATTTGAGAGAGAGTGAGAGAGAGCATGAGAGGGGAGAAGGTCAGAGGGAGAAGCAGACTTCCTGCAGAGCTGGGAACCTGATGCAGGACTCGATCCCAGGACTCTGGGATCATGACCTGAGCCCACGGCAGTTGCTTAACTAACTGAGCTACCCAGGGGCCCTCCCTTCCATATTCTTGACCTGTTGTATCCAGATGCAGATCAAGTTTGGTCAAGTGTCACTGTTTAAAATATCATTCCATTACCCTTCACCCTGGCTGTACTGGCATGTGAGGCAGTGCCCAACTCAACAGGTGAAGCAGTTTCTTCCTGGGTAGCCTGCTTTTGTGGTGGAACTCTAGGAATTATTTCTGAAAACTCAAGAGAGAACCTGCATCAGCAGCTTTCCCAACTACCTTATTTGTCCATAATAAATCTCTTACTGCTTATTTTAGAGAGCAAATTCTGATCTCTGAAACTGGATCTTAACCAATAGACACTATCAAAGTCATTTTCCTGTAATAACATTTGTTACTCTTGATCACATTTTTTTGTGGATGGGCCCATTTCCTTGACTTGACTACGAACTACTTGAAGACGTTCTTGCTGTAATGGTTACGTAGCAGATATTCAAGATTCATAAATGTAATGAATTCACAAACAAATGGTATTCTTATGCAAAGATAACCTCACAGTAATTGCTCTGTCTACTAGGGACTATTGAATAAAGTAACTTTATATTTAAAATGTTAAGATATGACTTCCACTCAATATGCTAAAAATATCTTTGTGTAATAAAAATTATTTCCTGAGACTTAACAATTTTTCTCTAATAATTATATCTCATTTCCAGGTTTTTCTTTGATCAAGAAAATTCCTTTTGTTGTCCTAGAAGTTTTCATGCATGATTTCATTTTCTTTGTTGCACTTGAAAATAGAAATTGAAGTTATAAAGTTATAACCTTAAGATACATTGATGCTGTCAAACTGAAGGCCATGTAATTTATTCCTTGCATTTCTCCCTGGTTCTTAGCATGTCAAGGATGACTAGTCACTTTCATTAAACACTATGACCCGGGTATGAAAATCCAAAGATATTGCAGGGCTTATCAAAACAGCTTAGCTCTTTTAGAATCTTCTATGCCATTTATTTTAAAGTTTAAGAAGGAGAAAACTGAGAGTGTTATTGAATAATGACATAATCACAACTAATAATTATGAACAATAAGTTAAAAATTCCATTTCATAGTGCTCATATTAAATAAAGTCAGCTTGGAATAAGGGATACAAAGTTAAGTGTCTGCAGGGATAGGGCAGGTTGTAGAACCAAGGGAATTGGGCCGAAGTGAGCTTAATGAGTCAGGAGGACTAAGGGAAATAAGATCGTATTAAGGGTCTTATGGGGTTATCACTGCTCAAGAGGAGAGACTTGCTGTCTTGAAGAAAGGTGGGTTCACTGTTCTGATTTTTAGAAAGAAAGCAAGGACTAGAGTTTTTATGAATTCTCCTGAATTTTAAATGTTGCCAAATATATCAAATTTACATAAAAACAAAACTAAACCAAAACTGTGCAAGTCAGTTTTAGCTCACTGGTTCCTGGGTGCCAAGTTTAGATAAGAATCTATTAAGAGGAGAAGAGTTCATCAGCACATGATCGTTTTTAACCACCTAGGTGACAAAAACAAATGGACTTTGGCCAGTGATTTTGAGGTGTTCTTTTTTTTATTATTGTTTTAGATCACTACTTAGAAACCTAATTAATGCTTTAGTCATACTTATTAAACAAATTTAAAAAATGAGTGACTGAATAATTTACAGAATAAGAAAGTGCATATGGAGGAAGTCCTCATCATTTTTTTATTATTATTATTTTTTTAAACATGGATCTTGATGTCCGGGACTTTACAACATAATCTTTAAAAAAGTGCAAATCTAAACACAAAAGGTAAAATAAGAAAGCAATCAATTACTGAAGACTAGTAAATTGCAATTAAGCATTCATTACACATAGACTAAGCAGGTGTTCATTACTGTATCAGAACAAGTCCATTCTTAAGGGAAATAATGCTAAGGAGAAAATACAAAAGAAGAAATTACTCACAATGTTCACACATATCCATATATAGACATATGGTTGAGGTTTTATATAGATATGCACTATATATATATCCAAGAATGACTTTTATATTTATCACCAACATAACAAAAAAATGATACCAGGTTAATTATTCAAGTTTTGTAGTCACACTTCCTGGCCTCAAATGTCCATTTCTACTGCTTACTACCTGTGTACTCAAGTACATTACTTGGCCCAACCCTCAGTTTCCCCATAGCATGGAGTTGTTAGGAAGATGTAATGAGAAAAGCACATGGGGAAGGAAATGTCACCTCATAAGCAATATTAACTCTTATTTTCTGTTATCAAACGTTTCCCTAAAAGATGTTTAATGGGCTAATTTCCTTTATGTCTAGATTCTCCAAAGTTTTGATCTACTGAACAAATATTGTAAGTACTAAGTATGAGGGCAAGAATAAAAGAAAGATGTAGCTTCTATCCTGGAAGTGTTCAGTCATAGTAGAGGAAACAAAATCACACATGACGAAAGTTGCCAAACAGTGTGACTTACGCTAATAGAGATTTTTATAAAATGTTAAGAATATAGGGACCAGGAAAGGTCACACAGAGTGTACTATAGAAGAGATATTTTAAGCTGAGCAAGTGTTGCAAGATGTGCAAAGGTTTTCCAGATGGAGGAAAGGAAGGAATCTAGAGTGAAGAAGCAAACAGGGTATCGATTATGTGACAGAAACATTGTTATCTCTCAAGAGCATGCTCAGCCTAAGTAGGAAATGGGGAATGGTTTGACTCAGTGAATTTTAAGAAGTTGAGAGATCTGGGTCATCTTGAAAGCCATCATCATAGATCAATTTAATTTGCAGAAAAGAAAGCAAGCAAGAAAACAAGCAAGAAAGAAAAGAAAATCTTCATATAGAGTTTCTCTTCCACTGATCTCTAAGAATTTTACTTACATTAACTTTTGTCAGAACTCTATGAAGTTATTACTATTATCATCATCCCATTTTTACTGATAAGAATGATAAACAGAATTACATCCCACAGACAGTAAATAGCAAGGTTGGATTCTGAGTACAATGATTCTCAGAAAGTCTTTCTTCTCTACAGGTAGTTTTCTCAATGTAAGCTTGATAAACTGGTTAGAAGTGTTTACATGTCTGAAAATAGTCATTTTAAATACAAGGATATAGGAAAAAAAAGTAATGGTTAGTCATTAAAACATTGATTTTATGACATGCATTTTGGCAAAAGTTTATTTTTTAGAACTATTATTTAATAAGATTAATAATATATATCATCGGGGTGCCTGGGTGGCTCAGTGGGTTAAAGCCTCTGCCTTCGGCTCAGGTCATGATCCCAGGGTCCTGGGATCGAGCCACACATCGGGTTCTCTGCTCAGCGGGGAGCCTGCTTCCTCCTCTCTCTCTCTGCCTACTTGTGATCTCTGTCTGTCAAATAAATAAATAAAATCTTTTAAAAAATAATATATAATCATCATGACAGGGGTGTAATAAAGTAGATTTTACAGTGAATGAAAAAACAGCACTAGTGTTACACATAATAAAATATTAGCAAGTGGCACAAATATGTGTCCTTTTCTTAAAGTGAAGGACTTGGAGTGCTGATGTGATCCAGTAAGATAAGCCACCAACTCTTGGTTTCTGTTCAGGTCATGATCTCAAAGTCCTGAGACTGAACCCTGAGCCAGGTTCCACACTCAGAATGGAGTCTGCTTGGATTTCTCTTCCCTCTCCCTTTGCCCCTCCCCATCATGAGCATGCTCTCTCTCTCTCTCTGACACTTTTTTTTTTTTTTAAGTGAAGGACTTCACCACATAAGCAAAAGCAATACAAAAAATATTGAGGTTAATTAAGCTCTACTCTCTAGACTCTACTTTCTCCTCTTCCAGAAAGAATAATATGGTGGATCACATTAGCCCTTTTCTTCTTAATCACTTCAGCTTTTTCTTCCATGGTAAATTCCTAAAAAAATTTGCAGTCTTGGTGATATTTTAATTTCCTTGCTGTTCTTTCTGTATTTCTACTAGAGTTTATAATAGAAAGCATTACAAAACTACAGGTAGTATCCCTACAAACTGTGGACTACAGCCTCTTCTGGAGACTCTATCCAACTCTATGTGGCAACCACAGATTTTTCTTGTTTTTTAAAGCCATTGCTCACCTAGACTATTTCCTTTTTTTATTTCTTCAGGTCCCACCACATGTCTTCTCAGCATCAAAATTCTTTACCAAGAAAGTAAGATCATTAATCAAGAGGTTTCTTAACTCCCAATTACCTACCTACAAATTTTTATGTGTCCACAGCCACACTTGCCTCTGCAGGCAGAGAATTTCTCTTTGCCTCAGATGCCCAAGGTCCACTTTCTCTGATGTGAACATGTCCTCTGCACAATGCTACAATGCTGTGGCCTATCCTCTGCTTCACCTTCAATCTCCACCTTCAATCTCCACAGGTGAGCACATTCCCCTTGACAGTCTGCTGTTTTTCTCTACAAGAATCATCAAATCAGTGAATGTGAGGCGGATATTCATCCTCTTTCCTTCCCTATGCATTTCTTTCTCATTGCCGCACAAAATGGAATATGAGGACAAGCTATTCTTTAAGAAAAGATCAGACTAATGAGAAGAAACTATAACATAAGAGAGGAAATAGTCAAATGTGACTTTCTCTGCCATAATTCAGGGGGGAAAACATTTAAGAAGTAAAAAGTTTTAAAGAAGATCTTAATCAAATGGAAGCAATAAGAGTCTTCCAGAAATTCAGAATTTGGAACTGTGATGTGTTAAAGCTATAGAATTAAGTCACCTGTGAGCTCTGTAAGTAAAAGATCTCTTTGTACACTTATGCTAAAAGATACCGGAGCTGCTGTGGATTCTTCTTTGCCTGAACTCAATTGTACAACTTTTCTTTCGTTTCTTTGGTATTCTTTGAATAAAGCACATTTTTGGTCAAAACAATCCAGTGAGTTTCATCTGCTTTGCATCTGAGGGTGGCTTATCTATTAACACATGATATGCACTTGTAGGAAAAAAAAATAGGGCAAAAGGGGAGGCAAACAGTAAGTACAAGAAAAGAGGCTCAACCTCACTAGTCATCAGGGAAATGTAAACTGAAACTGCAAGGAGATATTCCCACAGATTTGCTAGAATGTCCAAACTTAAACAATGAGATGATACCAAGCGTGGGTGAGGACAGGGACTAACCAGAAATCTCATATATTGCTTAAAAAAAAATCTCACATATTGCTTCTCAATAAATGAGAAATCTCATATATTGCTTGTATCTCATATACAGCCCTAGGGATCCATTGGAGAGATAACATATACTTAACATAGAACCGGGTCATTCAGTTACCATCTATTTATCCAAGAAAGAAATAAAAGCACATGTCTAACTAGTCCATCTTTTGCTCTGCATGTGGAAAGGCTGTTTATGAGGATTCTCTCAATAGAGAGGACATCTTAGACTGCTACAGGAAATACATTTAGCTCTACCTGTTAGGTTTATTTTTTATTAATGGGAATTCTCCTTATCAAACATAAAATAAAGGAGACTATGTTTCTTTATGAACACCCAAATACCATGACCAGAAGATGATGAACTAACAATTCTCTCAAAAGTGGTCTGAATGAGATTAGAATATAATCTTCTTTGATGTGCCTATTTTCCAAAATTTAAAAAGTTCTCTGTGATCTTTATGTATGTTCCTATAGAGATCATTCTTGTTTTTTTCTTGGATAAAAATTACTCTTTCTGAAACAGAGGTTGCTGAGTACAACCCATAATATAAGGCTTTATAAATATTCTATTCAGATTTCTCTAAAGATTTAGTTGAAATTTTACCTATGATGACAGATGGGATAAGGAAGACAGGGCAACATTCTTTACTCTGCCTGTATTTTGCACAGACAGGATTTATGTTCTTGTTTTTTCACAAAGGACAGAAGATGCCGGGCTTCTCTCATAAATCCATAGTTGCTGTGGAATAAATATCACAGC
Source organism: Mustela erminea (assembly GCF_009829155.1). NCBI lineage: Eukaryota > Metazoa > Chordata > Mammalia > Carnivora > Mustelidae > Mustela > Mustela erminea. The sequence continues at coordinate 79,959,695 of NC_045624.1, read as the reverse complement.
CTAATGTTTGAGTGGCTTTACTTGAGGTTTGAAAGAGTCATTCTGTTTCAAAATGGGGGAAACATGAGATGATAGAAGAATGGTATCGGGGTATGCTAGTAAGTGTTTAAAAGCCAGCTCTCTGAAAAAAAAAGAAAAAGAAAAAGAAAGGCTTCATTTGTGGCATTTATTGATTTCCTTGGTGTAAATACTCCCACCATTTTCAATTTCGAGTCACCAGTGTGATGTTAACTGGCTTACAAATTTCTAAAATTTCAATCCTGGTTTTTGCAACAGTATATGTTTATAAAAAATAAAAAAATTTTTAAAAAAAAGCAACAGTCATTATGAGTTGGCTGTAGCATGTCACTGAATGGAACGAGATGTATTTTTAGCAAGCAGTTACCAGCTTATTAATGACAAGACCAAAAGAGGAATTACAGTTCATCTTTTAAATGAAAGTGGAAAATAAACTTTAGCCCTTATTACAACAAACTTGGACATGTCACTGTATTATTGCTTTAATATAGAAGAAAAAATATAAATGATCTTTGAAAAAATGACATGAAAGAGAGATATTTTGTTGATTGTTTTGGGTATGGTTTTTCGCAAGTGCCTATTATCTTCAACATCTACATTTAGAAAAATAAACCATGGAAATTAGGAAGTGAATACAAAGCAGTCTTACTCCATTTAAGGTCATTACACTGGTGTATAACAATTTCTGGGACTGAAATCATGATAGTATGTCAAGTAACTGGAATAATTCTTATCTATAGACAAGGCCAGGAGTAAAATAAAACTAATGTACAAGAATATCTCCTAAAATATATGCAATGCTTATAAAATTTATCTATTTATAATACAACTTAAGATTCTTATAAATTAAAAAGAAAAACAAGGAAAAAAGTCCAGTCACATAAACTAGGAATTCTCATGAAGTAAGCCCTATTAACATTTCACACATAAGGAAATTGAAGTTTAGAGAGGTTAAGTGATCTAAGAGCACAGAACTGGTAAGTGAAAGAACCAGGACTCAATCCAAAATCTATGCTTTTAACCAACCATTAATACCTATTTGATCCTTTGATCTGATAGTTTAGTATCATCTATGTACTGGCTGTTAGCAGGACAGGCTTTCTCAGGTTTCCTGAAGTAATGTGGGAATATTAAGAACAGGAATTATATTTGGTGGCCAAGTTCACTGGGACTGAGAAAAAAAACCACACACACACACATCCAACTTTCGGGGAACAGGCAAGAATTGTTACATCCATACCTCATAGAACAGTGCAACAATATTCTGAATTCAATGCACCTCTAGCTCTTACACGATCTTGTCCTCTCCGCAGTAAGAGTTCATGGATCCCTGCCACTGTGTTCTGGAGTTGATTTGATTCCTCTACTTTTTGTGTTTGTTTGTTTGTTTGTTTGTTTTTAAATATTATATTTATTTATTTGACAGAGAGAGATCATAAGCAGGCAGAGGGGCAGGCAGAGAGGGAGGAGGAAGCAGGCTCCCTGCTGAGCAGAGAGCCCGATGCGGGGCTCGATCCCAGGACCCTGAGATCATGATCTGAGCCGAAGGCAGAGGCTTAACCCACTGAGCCACCCAGGCGCCCCAGCATTTTGTGTTTTTCTAAATTTCTTGCTCAGACTGAAGAAAAAGGAATTATCCAGCCAAGAGGCCCATTCCTACGTAAGCAGAGGGATCTTGATAATGGACACTGGGTTATTAAGGAGAAGAAAGAAAGAGGACAAGTAGGCTTTGACACTGGATGGATGTCAGTGTCCTTCATCACAACAAAAAAGACAAGAGAATGGGGTGGGTCATGATTTCAATGTCGGATGGCTTGAGTTTTAGTACCTGCAAAATCAAGAGTGGGGGTTACTCATTAGCAAGAAAACTTCAGTGACCCATAGGTGAGGAAAGCCCCCCGCACAGTGACCCATCAATGTACTTATCATGGTGAAATTAGAGTGTCATGCAATAACTTCGCTTCATCTTCTTTCTTATCTTCCTTTTAAAGTTGCGTTTCAATTAAATATTTAAATTAAATCCCAGTGCATTTTGGGTGTGAAGTTTTAATTAAAAGTCAGTACACTATGGTTTTCTCATGTAAATTTGTTGCTTGAAGGCTGCCTGGCAAATAAAGAAAGGATAAAACAGAAAATGTCTTTGAGGTAAACTCAGCGAAATCATAGATGCGGTTCCTCTGAGTACTGCTGCATTGAAAATCCCTTCGGAGACAGGGAAAAATATTCCTGTCTGCAGTACTGCACATTCCCCAAACTATAGTCTTTTGAAGCAGTCATTAACATCTGTATCCTCCATGCATACTGTTTTATGGCCTCACTGTAAGTGACAACATTAAACATCATTAAAAAGGGTAATTAGAATAAAAATGTTCCATGTATCTCTTGAAATACATCAGATGCAGTCTGTCCTTGAAACCAAAAAAAGGACACAGTAATAAAGTTATCTTTCCTGTCTTCTAAAATACATAGACAGAATAAGAAGGAAGTCTCCAGATTGCTTAAAAGACAAAATTAATAACTCTAAGACAAAATGTTAAAAACAGTATATTTTACTGCTTTAGAAGACAGTTAAGTGAGTGAAATAATGTTTTTAAGTTAACAACTGGGATGCCTCAGTGGCTCAGTCAGGTAAGCATCTACCTAAGCATCAGCTCAGGTCCTGACCCCAGAGTGCTGGGCTCCTTGCCCAGCGGGGAACCTACTTCTCCCTGGGCTTGCTGCTCACCCTGCTTGTGCACTCACTGTCTCTCTCTCTCTCTCTGACAAATAAGTAAATAAATAAATAAAGTCTTTAAAAAACAATAAGGTAACAACTAACTGAGCAATGGAGTAGAAGAATAAAGAAAAGTAGAATACACATAAATGTCTTCTTGAAGGAACCAGAGTCAAGCAGAAAAAATTTATTGCAACATTAGTGGAAAATTGGAAAAAAAAATCATAAACATCCAACCTAAATATAAAACATCTATGTAATGGTGCACTATATGAACACTATCAGATATGTCTTCAAACTGTAGTAATTTTAAAAAATCCTTACACTGTAACTGTAAGTAAAAGAACTCTATAAAGAGAATAATTTAAAATCATAAAATCAAATATTTACTAACAATTGTCTCACTATGTAGGTATCCTCTGGAATCATTACTTGGAAACAAATAAAACTAATCATTTAAAAAAATATTTAAGAAGATAAGTTAGTTTTTTAGAGGGTCTCTAGTGACTTCTTCTATCAGGTAAATGGAATTTACCAGCCTAAGTGTTCCACAGAAATTCTGGGTGTGGAATGCAAATCTTGGGGAACTGGTTATCACCAGCGACTCAACTGAATATAAAGCAAACCTTCTGCTCCTGCATAGGGAGATGGAGGTTTAATTAAAAAGACTGTTTTTGTTTTGCTTAGAAAAAACGTATGCTTTAGCTTTGGGTTTAGGGAGAGCTGAACCAGTACGTGTATTTTTTGTTTATTATGCTTAGTTCTGTATAGCAACTGCACTCTCTAAACAATCTTCTGAAAATTAGTATACAGTTAAATGAGTATACTATTTCTAAAGAGTGTTTTAATAAAACACATAAATATGTGTCATAAAAAAACAAAACATTAAGTTGAAAACATTAAAAATCCCATGCTAAAATTAAATCTGTGTTTCTGATAAATAGATGGGTCATTGTGAGAATTACTTCCTGAACTGGTTCAAATTTTGACATGCTGTAGATGTTTTATGAATTCACCAAGGCACTGTGAGATTGAAAGCCATGATTTCCATTAGGAATGAATTTACATTCTGCTTCAGGGGAACAAGATGTCTTTCACTTCTTCATCATTCCGTGTTAAATACTTAGTTAGTCACAACTCTAGCTTCAAGCCTATAGGGGGATTAGCAAGTAGGCACCAGAAAAGATTGACAACACTAAATTAAAAGATTGACAAAGTCCTGACTTAATGAACAGGGGCTTTTTTTCCCCCCCTCACCAAGTTTAAAATTGTAAGTAGGATCGTATTTTTACCCGCCAAAAAACAAACAAAAAAACCAAGAACACTTTGAGAGTTAAAGGATACAAAATAAATTTCAATTTTTTCCACATCTGGAAAAAAACTTTCAACATGCCTGTGTGATGCATGTGAGGCTTAGAAATCTTAGTCTCACTGAAGAAACTTATAAAGATCCTTCCTTGTATAAAACCAGATGAAGCCTCAACAGTTGGTTGATGAACAGGGGCTAGAGCTCCTGGTACCATTTCCTGCTACCACTCAGCATCACTGTCTTTATAGGAAGTGTCTTGCAGACATTCCATGCGACCTTTGCTACTCAGAGTGTGGACGAAGGACAGATAGTGTGAGCATCCCTTGAAGCTTATTAGAAATGCAAGATCCCAGGTTTTACTAAAGACACAAGTGCATTTTAACACAAGTGGTTTATATGCACATTATACTTAGAAGCATGGCTTAAATTCTTAAGGTTCTCACAGGTGGGATTATCACCTTCCTCAAGGATACACCTTAAGCTCAGAGGTCTTTTTAAAATCACAACTATTTCCAAAGTACTCTTTCACGCCTCCACTAAAATGACTGAATTTCACATTCCCTCCTGCATTTTAAAGTTCTCCTCCTAAATTGCACTGGGTTAAGTTTCTTCTGCTGAGGAGTGGGAGGTTTGATATTAAAGTATGTTGGAAAGGAAAGCAATGGCCGTGGGTTCCTCAGATTCTCCAGTTACCATTAACTTTTCCCTGGAGTACCTGTAAGAGTAGACAGATCTTAGATTTGAGATTTTGCTGCTGAAACCCTCTGTCGGTTTACATGAGATTTGAGATTCCCATTTTGCTTATAACTTAGATCTTATTTTCCTAACCAAGAATTCCCCACCTGGTCCCACCCAAAAAAGGTGTATGTTTTGGAAGGAGTGGTAACTTACATAATGGGTTTTTCCCAAATGTTTCCTTTTCTTAAAGGAGGTCAAGTTTCTTCCAGTTTCACTGGACTGAAGTTTTGGAAAAGTCCTCTTGAATAAAGTAAGCTGTTTTTATATAAACAAACCAAGTTTTAATGACTCACTGCCCAAGGAAGAACACATCACACTGACAATTCCAAAATGGCAATTCATTAGGGGAAGTAGAAGCAAGTTTTTTTTATTGCTTATGTATTGAGCTCTGGAATTCTTAGGGCAGGATATTAGAAACAGGGCAAGTCTTTGGATTGGCTGACTTCTTAAGTTATGAGAGTCATCAGACATGGTTGGGGGTACAATCACAAAGTTAAATGGCATTCTATTTTTCAGGAAGATGAAAGAGAAAGGCAATTAAATTAGTTTGCATTTCCAAAAATTAAAGTCTCTATTTTGCCATTATTTACTCTGTGAATTATATACTTCAACAAAACTTCAAATGCATAAGATAAAAACCCAAATGGAATGCCATCTTGCCCTCAACAGCTAAAAGCTAGGGTAAATCAATTCTATTCCTATATTATGTGTTTATGTAAATATCTTGTTTTATGAAACTATTTCAGACTAGGAAGATGATTATCTAAATCCTTCATTTAATGGATGTGAACACTGAGATCTAAAGTTTCTACTAACTGTTCTGAACCCATTCGTTCATCTTTTCCTTTGTATGCGAATTAACAACCAAGATGCTTGACTCTGAGATTATGATGTGTGCAGCAAAAATAGACTTGGCCAGTGTTTTCCTGTAACATAATTTAATGGGTGAGATACACATATGTCAGATAGTTATACTAATAAATACATAAAGTATGACAGTACTGAAATTTATTGGAGCCTTGAGATACTGAAAAACAGCCTCAGTTAGAGAAATCTCCTGCCCTTTATGTCTAGGAGATGGCTTACTGCAGATAACTGTGCTTCTCTGTATGATTTAGATAAGACAGAGACCTTCCAAATTCTCATTTTTTGCTCATAAAGGATTAACTGAACTCCTTGGTCCCACTGATGAATGGGAACAAAGTGACTGCTCATTAAACTTTGTGTAAACTTCTCTCCTTCCAGCCTCCTGAATCTTGACACACTCTCAGCCTGAGCTCGCAATACAGCCTCTCTAGAGTATACATTAATCTTAAGGTAAAATTTTCTTTGATCTTTCCAATTGTTAGGTAGAAGGTAGGTACTAGCAGTACAAGGAATGCCTTGAGGCAGAGAGTCTCTAGACCTTGTGGCAAACAGACCATGAGACAGGGATGCAGAGCCTATGCTCTCTTCTTCCACTCTGCCCCACATTATAATACATTAGAATGTATTTGCATTGTGGTTACTGCCCCCCGCCCTGCCCCCAGCCTCCGTGGAGAAAAGCTGCCTTGGAGGTTCCAGGACAAACCTTGTATGGTCAAAAACTCTCCCTCTCAACCTGTAGGAGGAGTTCCCCAAACCGTTGGAGGCAGCCTCCATTAGAGACCACAGGATTGGACATTACAGCTCCTCCCAGCCCAGAAAGACCCAATAATATCCAATCCCAAAACAGCTTGGGGGAGGTTCCACCTCAGGGACACTTCCTGCCCTTCCACCTGCAAAGTGTACTTTCACTTTAATAAACTGCTTTGTTCTTTTGTTCTTGGTACTTTCCTTCTGGCTTTTTTTTTTTTTTAAGAGTTTATTTATTTATTCAGAGAGAGAGACAGAGAGTGTGCCACAAGGGGAGGGACAGAGGGAGAGAGAATCCCAAGTCATCCCACAGCAGGGCCCACAGGGCCCACAGCAGGGCTCCATCTCATTACCCAGAGATCACTCTGAGCAGAAACCGAGAGTCAGGGGCTTAAATGACTGAGCCACACAGACACTCCCCCTCCTAACTATCTTTATTGGAACACTGATCCTCCCCTAAATCTTTTCATAAGGAATCCAAAAACCAACTCCTCCATTCATACAACTCTCCCACCGGTGACACCATTAAGCTACTCTTTAACCCTGCTTCCCCACAACCTTTCTTTCCAGCCTAATTTCTTCTCTGTAAAAGAAAGATCCTTCTTACCTAACCCAAGAGGAGCTTGCAGGTCTTATGGTCAGAGCTCTCCTTAGTGTACTAGTTTCTCCCTACCTCCCTCATCTCTACTCCTCCCCTCCTAATAATCCTTTCAAATAATGTCTCTCTTTGCTTACTTCAATTTGTTTTGTATCTGACAAGGAAGATAAGGAAAGAAAAGCTGCTCTTGAGATCTGCTTGAGGGCCTACAAAAGACTTCCTTGAAGAAGAGACTTTTGAGTTGAAAAAGGAACTGGAGGTGGGGAAACATCACTGAGAGAAACCTGGTGAGTTTCAAATCTACCAGAGAGACTGGGGACTGAGTTCTCTGGGGAGAAACAGACACAGCCTGGGGAGCGAGAAAGGGAGAGGAAATGGAACTGCCACTTGTTAGAGGGGGCAAACATATTTTAAAAACCTACACAACATTGTATTAGAAACATCAAACTGGCTAAGAGACTAGATCTAATTATTCCCATCACAAGAAAGAAATGATAAGTTGTAATGTGATAGAAGTGCTAACTATCCCTACAATGGCATGACATCATATTAAAATATATAAATGTACCAAAGCCACATGCTATATACCTTAAATTTATGTGTTATATGTCAAGTATATGAAAAAAAAAAAGGTAAAGACCTATCTTGGGATTTTGCTTTTATACTACCTCTTCAGTTTTTCATCGTTATCATAATATATTTCATGTAACTATATCAACTTGATACTTTAAAAATATATCATGTTATCACTGAAGACTCACTTGATTTTAGTTAGGTTTTCACATTCATTTTTATATTTCTTGAAAAGAAAAGAGCCGGCAGAAGGAAAGCCACACAGCATTTATATTCTGAGTTTAATTTTACAACTTCAGCTTTCCATATTTATACATTTGCATTCTTTGTCCTCATTTTAACTTCTTTGAATTATTAGATTAAAATTCTCCCTCATCCGTGTTTTTCTAACATGAAAATCTTCAAAAGAAAAATTGAAAGAGGTGTGAATTGAACACCCAAATACTTACAGACTAGATTCTATAATTAATGTTTTATTTTATTTGCTTTTTAGCAAATAAATATGCTTTTTAGCATATACCTATGCATGTAATTAACTAGAATCCAGTTCTTGTTTACCTATAATGAAATATGCACTCTTAAGAGTAATACCACTAAATTCTCTGAAGCTTGTGATGTCCCTTTCCAATCATTACCTATCCCCTTGCTTCCAGAGGTAAGGACATTTTGATTTTTCCGCCACAGGCTGATCCAGAAATTCACATATACAGAGTTATTCATGTGTTCTTTATATAGAATTATGTATGTGCCCTTTGTGTAAGTCTTTTAAAAAAAAATTACTGCGCATAATGCTTTTGAGATTCATTCATATTGTGTATTAGTCATTCATTATTGAGTATTTCATATTCCATACTATGGCTATGGCATATCCATATTATTTTCTTACACGTTTACTCATTTTCCATATCTAGAATGTTAAATATTTTTTACATGCTTGTCTAATTAATGTTGTACTTTTGGCAGATAAGAAGTATACTAAAATGCATTTTCTATAACTTGTCTTATGTCCTGTGAACATACTTGTAATAGCTGATTTTAAAGTCTTGGTCTAAAAGCCCAACATCTGGGCTTCCTCAGGGGCAGTTTCTACTGGCTGCTTTTTTCCTGTGTATAGACCATACTTTCTTGATTCTTTACATGTCTCTTAATTTTTTTTTTTAAACTCGGTATTTAAATAATGTAATGTGCCAACTCTGGAAATTAGATCCCTCCACCCTGGCTCCTGTTATTTCTATTACTTGTTAATTCTTTTTACTTGTTTAAGTAAACAAGTTTACTTGTTTACTTTTTAACTGATTCTTGTTATTTCTATTTACTTAGTGAATTTCCTGAACTAATACTTTAAATTCTGTATTCTTTATTATGTGTGGTCATTAATATCTCTGCTCTGTTACCTTAGTATTCAGGTAAAGACTGAACAGAGGTTGTTTCAAATTCTTTGAGTGAGTCTTCAGCTTTTGCCGAAGAGCTCCTTGTGTGTATAAGTATGTTTCCAGTGCTCCAGCAGACAATTTAGAACTCTCCTTAGCTGTCTCTTCCAGCTTGTGCAGAGCGTTGAGGTCAGCCAGAAATGACAGACAGTAGCATTCTTAGGTATTTTGTGGTCCAAAACACACCCCTAAATATGCATATGGACATTGAAATCCCCAGGAATATATCAGAGTTTTTCACAGCCCGCTATGGACCTCAAGTTCTGTTTTTCTTTTTAAGTTTTCTGGTCAGCATGTTATTAGGCCCAACTGGCAATGCTATTTCAGGCAGTTCCAATGTTAAGCAATTGCCATTGGTTGTTTTCTACTAATGTCCTGGGGTTAGTGCTGTTCAGCAAAAGGATTTCTGAGTTGAATCGAATAAAAACTAGCTCTGACGCTATTTAGCAAGCTGCCAGGTAGGTCAAATAGTGGCAGTTCCTTGGGGATGGGGCTTTTAGAATGTGCCCAATCAGTCTGATTTTTAAGAACCTGCCAGGCTGCTGTTTTTCATAGTTACTGTAGTTGTGAACCTTTGGTTTTTCAAGGTTACTGCAGAGCAGGGAAGAAAGGAGGGGAATAGGGCACAATAAATGCTCTGTTCATACAAAGATCCAACCCTTTTTCTTGAATAAATGTTCCTCAGTTTGTTGTGTAACTTTAGTTAACTTTGAGCATCCCAAAAATGTTTATTTTTCATGTTCTCGTTGTTTCTATGGAAGATTAGGTTTTTGGAGTCTTTTCTTTGCCATTCCACAAGTTAGCCTTTTAACTTACAAATCTTACTATTACAAGTGGAAAAGTACTACCATCTCCTGACACTAGCAAATCAATTTATATTTTTCTAACTGCTCTTCTAGCCCTCATTCTTATTAATACATTTATCTAAATATAATACCAAGATTTGCAGTCTGATTTCTTTTTTCTTTTTTTTTTTAAGATTTTATTTATTTATTTGACAGACAGAGATCACAAGTAGGCAGAGAGGCAGGCAGAGAGAGAGAGGAGGATGTTGGCTCCCTGCCAAGCAGAGAGTCCGATGCAGGACTCGATCCCAGGACCCTGAGATCATGACCTGAGCTGAAGGCAGAGGCTTAACTCACTGAGCCACCCAGGCACCCCTGATTTCTTTTTTCTTGATATCACTCATAAACATTTTCTGCTTTTCTACCTCTAATTTTATATTCTGTACTATCAATATCTTGTAATTTAATGCTTCCTTCCTTCTCAGATTATTGGTTTTCAATTGATATCTTCAAAGAAAAATCTGTGATGTCTATTTTCATACATATGACATGTTTCTTTCTTTGGATCTTTTTATTATGAAAAATCCCTAGGGAGGGGAACCTGAGTGGCTCAGTTTGGTTAAGCATATACCTTCGGCTCAGGTCATGATCCCGGGTCCTGGGATCGAGTCCCCCTTTAAACTCTCTGCTCAGCTTTCTCCCTCTCCCTCTGCCTGCCATTCCCCCTGCTTGTTCTCTCCCTCTCTCTCTGTTAAATAAATAAATAAATAAATAAAATCTTCAAAAAAGAAGAAGAAGAAGAAAGAAAGAAAGACCCCCAGGGAGAACAATGAGCAGATCAACAGATTCTAGCTTAACTTTTTTAAAGTATGACATACCACTGAAGGCAGGACTGTGCTAAGAGTTGTTTATTATTTATTTCCTCTCTTTGCTTTTGTCCAGGTGTCTGTCTTGTAAGCATCTCCCAATCTTTTTATTTTATGCACTTACAAGACATGACAATTACAATTTCTTTTGTATACATTTCAAAAGCAGTTAAACACCTTATCTGTTTGTAATTTTTCAAACATATCTTAAAATAATTAGGATTAAGCTAAGTGAAGTGTTTTGGCTATTTAAACTAAAATAATCTTTATTACCATTTTTGGTAAAAGCTTCACAAGGCAATTTTGAATTTCCTTAAACCTCTGCTTCTAAAACTTTATTTTGGCTATTATTCAACTGGACATTCTTGTTCAAGTGCAGATTATATATTTGCAGGTCTAGAATGGAGCCCAAGACACTGTAGAAATGCAGTGTGATAGAACTTAGAAATAAGATTTATCAGCTATGTACCACACTTCAAATAACAAGACCTTAGGACACTCTTGTGCTCTTGTATTACAGATCAGATCTGTAAGAGGATGAATATTTTATTTTACTTTATTTTATTTTATTTTATTTTACTTTAAGATCTGTAAGAGGATGAATATTTTATTTTACTTTATTTTATTTTATTTTACTTTATTTTTGGGAGAGAGAGAGAGAGCACGTGTGAGGTGGGGAGGGACAGAGGGAGAGAATCTTAAGCAGGCTTCATGCCCAGTGCAGAGCCTGATGTGGGACTCAATCTCATAGCCCTGAGGTCATAGTCTGAGGTGAAATTGAGAGTCAGATGTTTAATTGACCGAGCTACCCAGGGGCCCCATAAGAGGACGAATTTAGTCAAGTTACTTAGTCCTGGTTAGATCTTATCTTGAAATCTTCATCTTCTTCAGTATATATTTTTTTTTAATTTACTTCTATGCCCAATATGGGACTCAAACTCATGACTCCAAGATCAAGAGTTGCATGCTCTACTGACTGAGCCAGCCAGGCACCCCCAAATCTTCACCTTCTTTGTAGAAATATGAGATCAGGTTCTAAATGGAGGCAGATGTAACAGTGATTCCTGGTACATCATCATGGGTCAGTATTCTCCTCCTTATTAGCCTCTCATTCTTCTAAAGACAGCATGTTTTCTTTTCTACCATCTATCTCCTCTCTAGGATCCTATTTTAGAAACCAACCCTTAAAGTTGTAGTCTAGATAAAACACCTTGTTGCTGTTTACTGTTTGTTAAATTGTATCTAGGATATAGATTGTTTCAAAGAAAAATATATGTTAGTATTACTACTTACTACTTACAGCATACTCCCAGGAGGCATATGCCTCAGAACAGTAGGCAATGTTTCCAGTTCCAAAGACTTTTTGCTATGCCTGGAATCTTCTATTTTTTTTTTTAATAAAAATACAGACAGATGGCTATTTAGATTTAGTAATAGATTAAAAACATAAAGGAGATTTAAAGGATGTATGTTCCCAGTAGGATTTAGGATAAGAGTTCATTATTTGATTTTTAAGTATTACTTTAGAATTCTCAAATGGAATGGAGTATTACTTATTAAATGGAAATAATTTTATGTTTAAAAATTAGCTACTTTGTATGGCTTAGTAATACAAAGTAAGCATCTTAATACTAGGTAGGTCACTTATATCCATATTTAAGCAAACCAGAAGGACCTTGAGACAACCATATTAGATTTTGGAGGTCTCAGAAGAGAATGTCTTAGAAATATCATACCCTAAAGAAAGTGAACCAGGTGTGGAACAGATAACACAAAATTGCAGTTAAAGTCTTCTGGGATGTCCAGAAAATTTTTGGAGTTTATCTTAGTGTAAGGTAGTAAGCTATTCATACCTCATATACAAAGCAGAAGCAAATAAGGGGAGTATCTTATTTACTGTATTAAAAGCTTCACATTATTTCTTTAAATGATTAAAAACAATAACAAACAAATCCAAAGATAACTAGGCACAAAATGTAAATAGATTTCAGGAGAAAGAACAAAAACAGTAATAACAGCAGTAGCAGAAACTGCTCTTTAAAGCCTTAACATACCGGAATGTTCACATTCAAACTATAAAACTATTATGCCAAATATATTTAAAGAAGCATCAAACAGGTTCAAAAATATTGCTGAAAACAGGAAAGTGGTATAAGTGATGAAATTATTAAAAACAAAAAATTATAGGTATAGAAATAAATGATAATAATAGAAAATTAAAAAATCAAGACATCAGTTTAATTGTAGATTAGACATAGTTAAAGAGAAAGTTAATCAACTAGAATTTATGTCAAAAGAAAATATTCACAGTGTAGTTATGGAGACAAAAAACAAAAAACAAAAAAAAAAAAAGAAAGAAGGAAAATACAAAAGAGCTGAGAAGTGACATAGAGATCAGAAGGAGAGAAGAGAGAATGGAATGGGATGATATTTAAATGATAATATTTTAGAGTTTTCTAAATCTGATTAGACTCTAAATAAATTCAAGCAGGCAGGGGCGCCTAGGTGGCTCAGTGGGTTAAGCCTCTGCCTTCGGCTCAGGTCATGGTCCCGGGGTCCTTGGATCGAGCCCTGCATCGGGCTCTCTGCTCAGCAGAGAGCCTGCTTTCCCCTCTCTCTCTGCCTACTTGTAATTTCTGTCTGTCAAATAAATAAATGAAATCTTTAAAAAAATAAAAAATAAAAAATAATTCAAGCAGGCAAAAAATGTGAATCTGAATAAATAAAAAGAATTCTGTACCTAGGTACACCACAAAGAAATGAAAAAAATGGAAAATACTTAGAGCAGTCAGATTGAAAGTGACAGATTAAGGGGTGTTAGACAGACTAAGAAGAAAAGGAAAATTATTTCCATGTGAAAAGAAGTGAGATCCTGAACATACATAGGCCAATTGGTCTTCAAATGGAGGAACATGTACTCTCTAGTAACAAGAGGGGAAAAACTTGTTTCTGGTTGAAGACATTGTCTGTAGACTCATGGGTGAGATGAGAGAGTTCCCATCAAGAAAGCATGAGCCAGAGAGTAGAAGACAGGAAAAATACTGGGATTTCAAGCATTAGTGAGTGATATTAAACAAGAATTACAGAAATGTGATACATAAGACACTAGCTCTAGCTTGAGCAAAGCAGATCCCTGGATTACAGAATATCTGAGAGATTCTTGCAGCCTAGTGGGTCAAATGACTGGAGGCAGGAGGCTGCCCAAGACTGGTTGAATCTGAGCTCTATACTTTGCACGTACAAGAGCTATCTGTGTAAGAATACAGGTTGTATTTTGTGCCACACTCACTCATCGATCTCACAGTCATATGTGGACAGAGAGTTGTTCTAGCACATTGCTTTGCCTGTGTGTGCAGGGAGGCAGAATATCCTATCCTAGTCCTTTTCAGGTTCATCTTGAATATAAAGTAGAAGAGAAGCTCAAAGTCTATGCAAAAGCTCAAAGATCATTCCTTGGGCATTATTTTATCACCTCTCATTTGTGAAATGGCAACAGTCAAGCACATTGAAATATGTGAATTAGTCTACTCTTATAATCATTAGTTTAGTTGGAGAAAGAGAGTAGGTAATTTGTGAGTTCATGTTCCAGTTACAGTTTATAATGTATTTGAACAGCTGGGCAAACATTTCTTAAATGAAGAAAGAGGAGGTAAGGGCAACTAATCACTGGAATGATGGTATACAAATGGCTCCAACAAAAGCAATAGTGGGGACCATTACATCCTAAGGGAACTCCCAAGTACTTACTGCACTTAACTACCCTGAGTTGCTAAGGAAGAACGGTTATGTTGTATGAGGCAGCTCTAATCAGGGACTAAATTGAGTGCTTACAAATTCAACATCCCTCTAGGCAAAAAAATGATTTAAAGGATTAGTAAATAATTTTTTTCAACAGTAACAGATTAAAAAGCAATTTTCATGATACTTAGATTTCTGCTGACCATTCAACCTTAACACACCTTTCGAGTTGTCCTAAATTCCCTGGTGTCTTCCTACAGGTTGTAAAATGGAAGTTTGCTATTCTGCACAGAGTAGCACCTCAATAACTGAATGCCAATTTCAGGGCTGAGTGGAGTTATTATTTTAGTGTTTGGTTTACCATTGTATTTCTATCACTTAGGTCAGTGCCAATCTACTGTTATTATAAATGTTGCTTGAATTAAATTATTATACTTAATTGTAATAGTCATAGTCATATTAAAATGCTCAAAGTCAAAGTTTGGAATACAAAGTAAGTTTTTGCAAAGATCTTTCCCTAAAATTGGAGTAAAGATGAATGCTGTACCTTGCATTATTATGCTTGTCTATGTTATATTATTCTCTCTGTATACTATGTACATTATTTAATTTAGTATGTTTCTCAGAAAAGCATTGTTTCTTACTAAGTCCAGGCCTGGTCCTTAGTTTGTACAGACTTCTAAAACTTATATTCTGCCAAGTGGTTAGGGTTGGAGGTTAACTCATTGCAACCAAACTCTCACGTGTGTGTGTGTGTGTGTGTGTGTGTGTGTGTGTGTGTGTGTTTTAAGTAGGCTCCACACCAAGTGTGGAGTCCAACTCAGGGCTTGAACTCATAGCCCTTAGATCAAGGCCTGAGCCCAAACCAAGACAGACATTTAACTGACAGAGCCACTCAGGTGCCTCTGTGTGTGTGTGTGTGTGTGTGTGTGTGTGTGTGTGTGTGTGTAATGTATTATTTACAATGAGAAGTATAACTTCTAAGTGGAACCTTGTAATCTTTGAATGGGGAATAAAATTATTTTTATGTTGATGTTGGCAAGTACCGGATCTAAACTAGGGCTTTGTTTTGATATTTTCATGGATAATTTATGCAACCCGAGTTTCTTGCTTCTTCATTTCCCCTTAAAGGCTTTATCAACCATAGGGGTTGGTAAAGACAAAATTTATACTTTGGGACTCCTGGAACAGTCAGGAAGAATGCTGTATGTGTTGTCTTTTTTTAATTTAATGTAATTTAAAATTTTTTTAATGCAGACCATTCATCTCTTCTCTTGACCTGGTTTTTTTTTTTTTTTTTAAAGATTTTATTTATTCATTTGACACAGAGAGATCACAAGTAGGCAGAGAGGCAGGCAGAGAGAGAGAGAGGAGGAAGCAGGCTCCCCGCAGAGCAGAGAACCCGATGCGGGACTCGATCCCAGGACCCTGAGATCATGACCTGAGCCGAAGGCAGTGGCTTAACCCACTGAGCCACCTAGGCGCCCTCTTGACCTGGTTTATTAACAAATTAATTTCATTGTTCAACTTTAGATGAACTACAGGCCTAGAACAAAGTTACATTCAGATTTCTTGTTTGAAATGTTAGTGCTCCCAGAAATTCTTTTTTTTTTTTTTAAGATTTTATTTATTTGATAGAGATCACAAGTAGGTGGAGAGGCAGGCAGAGAAGGGACGGGGTGGGGGAAGAGCAGGCTCCCTGCTGAGCAGAGAGCCCCATGATCCTAAGACCCTGAGATCATGACCTGAGCTGAAGGCAGAGGCTTAACCCACTGAGCTACCCAGGAGCCCCTGCCTTTAGGTACTTCTGACAAAATAAGGCATAATTTTCCAAGCAATAGAGGCAAAATTTAACTGTGGAATAATCACTTAATATCTTTTGCTTCTAAATCAAGTTGCTCAATAAATAGAATGGATAGAGAACTTGGTGAAATCAGGCCAGTAATAATACCTTGTATACGCATGACATGCTGTCTTTTATAAAGCATGCTTATAAACATTACCTCAATTTAGTTATCGTTCCAAATTTTCTTGACCGGGATTAGCCTGGTTTTGTAAGTGTGTCAACCTCAGAGAGGTTGGGTTCTAGCTAGCAAAATAGAATATGAAAATAGAAAAATAGAAAATGTGGAGAAACCCAAGGGTTTTTCTGCCCTTTATGATGAATGCTAGTGGATAGTAATCAAGTTGAAAGATAATGTCTGTCACATGTAAATAGAATGCACCAATAAGTAGGTGCTTAGAGGATTGCCAGAAGTTAGCGGCTCAGACAGTAAGTGAAAATGATAAAAAATAATATTGTGATAGGAATGTAATAGAGATAGAAACTGACTGAGTCATTTTTGTAAAGATAGCTATTTTTGAAGTCAAACAAAATGAAATTTAAAGTATTAAAATAAGCTTAACCATAATAGTTCTTAAAATCCATGCATATATATTTGTTCTTTGACCCTTGGAATGTTCTTGTTTATTCCACTGAACTTAAATCTTCTGATACAGTAGCTGAATTAATGAGTGTTCAAATTTTGCCACTCTGTCTGTAATTTTTCTTTCCCATATTCTAAACATAATTTTCTTTTGACCTTTTGGTTATGAACTGAGTATCTAGCCTGAACTTTGGAATATGAGTTTGAATTCACTACATATTCATCAAATATACATTTATTGGGACTATTATTTTTGTTTTGTTTTTCTCACACAGCAAACATCATAGAACTTGTGAGCAAACATTATCATAGAATATTATTCAGGACATTGACAGAAAGATAAAAATACTATAAGAATATTCAAGAGGTGCCCGGGTGGGCTCCGTGGGTTAAAGCCTCTGCCTTTGGCTTGCGTCATGATCCCAGGCTCCTGGGATCGAGCCCCTTCTCAGCAGGGAGCCTGCTTCCTCCTCTCTCTCTGCCTGCCTCTCTGCCTACTTGTGACTTCTCTCTCTCTCTCTGTCAAATAAATAAATAAAATCTTAAAAAAAAAGAATATTCAAGAACATCTAAATATCATTATTATAATTCAAGTCTAAATTGTCTCAAATTCTCTATGAAAGAATAATCATTGCCTAATGTTTTAAATGTAATAATAATCTCCCAAATTAGACATTAATATGTATGGTAATTTCATAAATCCTTCATGATGCAAATTTTCCCTCTCAAAAAATAATTCCTGAACACTTATCCAATTTTAGTAAAAGTTTCATGTTTCTGTGAAATGTCTTAGGTAGAAATCCAATAAAAGGAAATGTATGCATCAGAGAGTTGTCTATTTCCTTTGATTCCAACTTTTACTCCTAGCATAAGTACTATGAATAACTCAAAGGTTTAGAGTTTTTAAGAGCATTTTTATAGCTCAGAATATAATTGATCTAATACTAGTAATTTTTTGGTTACCAGAGTCTGATTCAAATGCAGTATTATTTTATTTTAATTTCTTTTTTTAAAAAGACTGTATTTATTTATTTGACAGAGAGAGAGATCACAAGTAGGCAGAGCAGCAGGCAGAAAGAGAAGGGGAAACAGGCTCCCCACTGAGCAGAGAGCCCGATGTGGGGTTCGATCCCAGGACCCCGAGACCATGACCCGAGCTGAAGGCAGAGGTTCAACCCACTGAACCACCCAGGGGTCTCTTATTTTAACTTCTTATGATAACTGACTTAAGAATAGCCATTATCAAGTTAATTTTAACAGAGATGAGTTAGGCAAGGACTCCTGTGGTTTAAATGCTGGTCCTACCACATCATTACTTATTACTGAATATAACTCTGGAAAAAATGCAACTTCCCCAACAACTATGTGTATATATACATATATATTTATATTTATAGATACAGATTCAGTTGTAAGATATAGAGAGATATGAATATATAAATACATATTTGTAGACATTTTGTGTATATATTTATAGTATACAAAACACTTATGTATCATAAGTTGCTTGTAAAGAGTGAATAAGGTAATATATCTAATGCACCCAAAAAATTCTAAGCAATTAATAAATATTTGTTTTAAAATAGCAATGATACTAGCAAAACTTTATCGAGTGTTTAATATGTGCCAGACCCTAGAGATAGAGTAATGAATAAAACTGTCAAAATGATCAACTCAAGGAGTTTATAACTAGTAGGAAGTGAAGAGACAATAACCAGGTAAAACCATAAGTAAAGATAATTTGAATAAATTGTCCAAGGATGCTGTGGAAGATATCTGGTAGAAGAGCTCTAGAGGGTAAGAACAGAAAATATTTTTATAGAGAAGATTGTTTGATCCAAGGCCAAATGAATGAAAAGTCAACTACATAAAGAGTTTGAGTGAAGACCAAAATGTACTTACCTAGTCTTGAGGAAGGAAAAGCAGGCCAGTTTAACTAAGTATTGTAAGGAGGGGTTGTTTATAGGATAAGATCTGAGGGGAAGGCAAGAGCCAACTCACACACATGCTGTAAATCATAATAAGGAAATTGGGTTTTATTCTAGGGTGTTCAAAAGCCACTGAAGGTATAGGAGGAGAGGTGTCATGGTCAGAATTTACAAGTTTATTCTAGGTGCTATGTGGATAATGAACTATAAAGAAGTACAAGTAGAGGGCGCCTGGGTAGCTCAGTGGGTTAAAGCCTCTGCCTTCGGCTCAGGTCATGATCCCAGGGTCCTGAAATCGAGTCCCACAAGGGGCTCTCTGCTCAGCAGGGAGCCTGCTTCCTCCTCTCTCTGCCTGCTTCTCCGCCTACTTGTGATCTCTGTCTGTCAAATAAATAAATAAAATATTAAAAAAAAAAAAAAGAAGTACAAGTAGAAGCAAGAGATCAGCATGGAATCATTGTAAATTTGTGTGGTAAACATTACAACTGGTTGTTTAGATTGCGACAGTGCCAGTCAAGATGGAATCCACAAAGTGGATTCCAGATATATTTTGGCTGTAGAGTCAACATAAATTGGTGGTGAATTAGCTATAGGAGAAGGAGCTTGAGAAAAAGACAGAAAATAAGAATGGCTTCCATATTTCCAGCTTGAACCAATGGGTGACTGATAGCTTTATTTCTTAAGATGATAGAAAATAAGTAAAAGAGATTTTTAAAAATTCAAGAAGTTTTTTAGCTCCTACTGGACTTGGATGTCAATTCAGTATCCTGAAATGTCAAGTAAGATGGAGTAGAGGAAATGAGTCTAAGCTAAATATTTGTGATTGTTAATGTATAGATGATATTTAAAGCCACAGGACTAGATGGAGATTTATCTAGATCTCTTTAAAGAGAGAGAGAGAAAATAGATTTTCATTAATGATACAAATTACTGTGTTGTGATCGCATATAATATTTTACTAATATAATCTCAACTGCTTCTAGAATTTTGCTGGGAGGATCAGACATGTTAGGGGAAAAAAGAATGCATGAAATTAAGAGATAGTGTAGTTGCTGGTTGAACTAACAGAAATCACTGGTTTTTCAACTAAGACTCACTAAAATTATAGATCTAACTATTAAGCTTCATGTAAATAATCAAGAAGCATGAGAAAAGATCCAGAGTATGGCTCCTCACCATCTTCCTTCATGCATGGCGGACCTGCCTTCTGGCCCAGAGTCTAAGATAAACTCCCCTGAGCGAGCTATGCTGGTTACCTAACACAAAGGAGAGCACTTCATGTTATGAAATACATCCATTTTGTAATTGCAGAGTTACATAGCTCATACGACATTCTCCAGGAAGCATTCCTGGATAAACTCACAGATTTTGGCTGGTCCTGATGAAAGCCTTCCAAGAGACAAGGGTTTTCCTCCTAGAATGTGCCAGTAATTTGATCATTCGGGAATCAATTAATAGCATATTTACAGTGAGATTAGACACAATCATCTGGGGTCATTCTTTTCTGATAATGTTTCCTCTGTACTTCCAGTAAAGGGAATGAAACGTTCAAGAGGCTAGCTGCTTATCTTCTTTTCCTGCTGGTATCATCAAGGAAAAAGCATGACCACGGGAATGGAGCAAACAGGTCTGTGGCACAGCTGAATAATCTTGAAACTAAGGAGATCTTGGTCTTGTGTCAGAGTTGCTGGTGGACCTGCCCCTCCTACTGTCTACAAAGAAACATTATCTTTAATACCCTGAAATGCCTCTGGGAAGGAAGACTTCAGATTTATCACCCTGTGACGTAAACCAATCTGATCCCTGTTTTGGAGCAGTTTTGAAAACATCCTTAAAGAAAACTGTCAATGCCTTTTGCTCAGAAATGCTGTAGAAATGCCAGCATTAGTTCCCAGCATGTGCACAATGAAAACTGTAAAGGAAGTTGTGGCTGAAACTTAACACAGTCTAGTGTAGAGTATCTCAAATTATTCCAATTTTAAAACATGAAAAACTGTTCATCATCACTAGCCATCAGGGAGATTCAAATTAAAACCACATTGAGATATCACATTACACCAGTTAGAATGACCAAAATTAACAAGACAGGAAACAACATGTGTTGGAGGGGATGTGGAGAAAGGGGAACCCTCTTACACTGTTGGTGGGAGTGCAGGTTGGTGCAGCCTCTTTGGAGAACAGTGTGGAGATTCCTCAAGAAATTAAAAATAGAACTTCCCTATGACCCTGCCATTGCACTCCTGGGTATTTACCCCAAATATACAGATGTAGGGAAAAGAAGGGCCATCTGTACCTCAATGTTTATAGCAGCAATGGCCACGGTCGCCAAACTGTGGAAAGAACCAAGATGCCCTTCAGTGGATGAATGGATAAGGAAGATGTGGTCTCAATACACTATGGAGTATTATGCCTCCATCAGAAAGGACGAATACCCAACTTTTGTAGCAACATGGATGGGACTGGAGGAGATTATGCTGAGTGAAATAAATCAAGCAGAGAGAGTCAATTATCATATGGTTTCACTTATTTGTGGAGCATAACAAAAATCATGGAGGACATGGGGAGATAGAGAGGAGAAGGGAGTTGGGGGAAATTGGAAGGGGAGGTGACCCATGAGAGACTATGGACTCTAAAAAACAATCTGAGGGGTTTGAAGGAGGTTGGGGTACCAGGTGGTGGGTATTATAGAGGGCACGGATCGCATGGAGCACTGGGCGTGGTGCAAAAATAATGAATACTGTAATGCTGAAAATAAATAAAAAATAAATTTAAAAAAAAAAAAAAGCTCTTTCATGTCTCTTGCTTTTTTCAGACTGTTTTCCAGTCCCAAGTGAAACCACCAACAAATTAAAAAATTTGTCAAATGGAAACACCATAATTAATAAGAAGAATGCTATTGTTTTATACGATGGCTGGGTATACAATAATTTTATTTTTCTAACATGGTCAGGAAATGACCCGCTTAAGTGAGTCTTCCAAATAATTAAAAATCAATACTTTTTCAAGAATAAAGTATTTCTAAACATTTCTTAAAATTTGGGTTATTTGAGTTTCCTGGTCCCTTACATTTAGTGAAATTGAGACTTGAAGTTCTCCCACAGTTTTAGGCCAGTTTACAGGCCCATAAACTTCTAAGTATATGAAAGTAAATGACAGAATATTCTAGTTTTAAGGGTAAGCCCTTTATACCTTTTATTTGTTTATTTATTTTAAAAGATTGTGCTCGCTTCGGCAGCACATATACTAAAATTATTAATTTTAAAAGATTAATTAATCAATTAATTTGGAGCATGAGCACAGGGAGCGGCAGAGGCAAAGGGGGAGAGAATCTCAAGCCCACTCCATGCTGCTCAGGGAGCCCAAAGAGAGGCTTAATCCCATGATCCTGAGATCATAACTTGAGCTGAAATCAAGAGTCAGACACTTAACCAGCTGAGGCCCCAGGGTCCCTACTAGTGATTTTCAGAAGGTTGAGTAGCCAATTCTGTTGCTACTGAATAGTTTTTGACAGAAGTCATATTCCCTCCTCATTGTGACATTAAGACTCATTAAGACTCCACCTAATAGCACAAGAAACCAAATCTGTGACTCCTACTGATTGTCTAGCAGTCACACAGAATGCAGACAGTGAACATTTGGGAGCGCAGAGATTATCATAGAATTGCTAACTTAGGAAAGTGAAGTCCCCTGCAGGCCAATCTAAGCACTGCCACAATCGCAAGGAAGTATTTTCATCTAGCTCTTATTATCATACACAATAGAAAATGGTGCTCCACACACCTGTGACCACTTTTTAAAATAGCCTTTATCATTTTTTTCTTCATTAAAGATATGTTGCAACTGATTTGACCATGGAAAGTGTAAGCGAGGAAATGAAAATCATCTTATAATATTATTACCCCCAGAGGACCACTGTTCTCATTTGGGCTTCTTTTCTCTGATGGCATTGCCTCTTTCCTCTGTAAATGTGTGTGGGTCTACTAATGTTGACATGAAGATCGTTGTTTTGCATTCTCTCTGTCTCTTTCTCTTTTCATTTATGATATCATGACCATTTTCTCATGTGAACATTTTTTGGTCATTTTCAATTCCTGAACTTACCCTCCATTTCTATGCCGTTAAGTCCCTCCTTTTTTCCTGGTTATCCCTGTAACTCGTGTTGAATTGACCACTCCCTTCTATTCCCAGGGATGCTTGCAAACAGCTCCAACAGAGCTCTCAGTGTATTTCCCTTTGCTAGTTTTTGTCTCTGTCTTTAGAATGTTCACTTCTTGAAGTCAAGAGCAATGTCCTTCACCTTCCCAGCATTACATTTTACTCAGAAGGAGAAGAAATTCATTCAAAGTGTGTCGAAGGAATGAATAAACAGTTTCAGGCGTCAGTTTACACTTGATCTTAGCCAAAAGGCCGAGAAGTGATTCAGGGGTCAGTTTAACTACTGTCTTTTTCATGATAATTACCTCCATGGGAAAGTGCCATATCTCTTTTGGAAGGAGTTTTTATCACTTTGTTTTTCATGGTTATTTTTTTTCTACATATTTTGTCATGAAAATGAAATCTTCTTGAGGGCAGAGGCAATGCTCTGTTTAGTCTCAAATTCCTCCCAGGGCCCTATAAAGAACTTACAAGAAAAATGGTCAAATATCAGAAAAATATCTGATTATTTGTATTATTGATTATATTTAATTTTAAATTTCCTTATGAAAGATTTTTATGATGATTACTTATAGGACATTTATATATATTTAGAGAAAGCATTGTTCCCTTGTATCTCATTTTGTTATAGACAAGCATGTCTATAAAAAATTTTTATTGTGATGACATATATATTTATTTAAGAAGTCCTAAATGATTTAAATCAAAAGTCAATTTCGCAAGACACTTTCATGAATAACTGTGTGGTTTCTGTCTCTGTCTCTGTTTCTGCCTCTCTGATTTTACGTAAAAATGAGGGCATTATTTGGCCAGATTTCTAGAATTAATCTTCTGAAAGACAGTGTAAGTTTATGCCAGATTGTGTGATGTTCTCTCTTGTTCGACAAATGCACATTTTTGAAACTGCAATATAAATATTATGATTCATAAAAATTGAAAAAATATGGCACTATTATGACCTGCTGTGCTCTTTTTCCTAAAAATAATTCATATTTATTACATTTTCTTATTGAAATGTTAATATCTGGGTAGTATAGTAATAAAACTGTTCCCTAAGTATGTAATGGGTGATATTATTTTGTTAACTATCTACTTTACATTACCGTTATACATAATTTTGACATTCATAAAGGTGATTGAATATTATAATAAAGTTTAAAGCAGTTACGCCATTTTTCAGTTTTATTTCAGGTAACAGAATATTTTGTTCCAAGCATGTGGTAACCATAGTATTTGAATATCTAGTCCTATATATGGTATTCAAGCTGTCATGTTCCATTAGAAATATCCTTGGACTAAAAATTTAAAAACCGAGTTTTTTCAATCCAATTTCACTACTACACCAGAAATCATTTGAATTTAAAGAAGTTCTCATCCTAAGTCCAGTTTCTTTTTCAGCAATATTCACCTCAAACCCTCCATAAACATTTCCTGAGCACCTGCTATGTTCCAAACACTTAGTGCAGGGTTGAAAGGCAGAGATTTTAAGAGATGAGTGGTGTCAGAGTAGAATTTTCAAAAAGTTGAATATCTAACTTATCCACGAACATAAATTGAATCGATGTCAAATCTTTAATTCACTCATTAATGATGGAACCAGCAAGGTTGATTCAAAGAGAATTGGAAGAGAATGAATACTGGAACAAGATTACTAATTTAGTTATAAGCCTAGTTAATGTCATACGGGCAATAAGACTGCATTGCTATAGGACAAGCATCATTTCAGTCTACCAGTTAATGACTACCCTAAAAGAGTTATATAGCCTCTAAATCAATAATACAATAGCAAGCTAAACAAAAATACAAACTCCTAGGAATCAGATAATCACTAGCTGCGCCTAACAATGTTCCACCAAAATATAGAAAGAAAACAGAGTAATCCCTTTATTTATAACTTTGAAATACTTTTCTTAGGGGAGGGAAAGAGAGATCAGGTACTCAATAATGAAAGCATAAGTACTTTGATGTGGGCAGGAGCAAGTTACTATCAAATTAGAGCAGAACAGTCCCTCCTGGGGACTGTGGGATAGGAGCAGAGGAGTTTTCAGTGAAGATGCTAGAATGCTAAGACTATTTTCCTTGAGACTTGAAAAACAACAAAAAAAAACCAGGCAGTGAAGATTCTTTTAGGAAAATGAACAAGAAACAGAATGTAAATGAGAACTGTGCCTTTGACACTTGAATGACTGTTGTGTGTAGCACATGAGACAAAAAAGAGTAGAAAAGAATTAATCTGATTAATGAGCATATGCAGGGTGGGAAGCAGATTTTTTTTTTTTTAGATTAATCTGACTCAGACACCCTAAAGCAAATTAAATAGTCAAGAAACAAAAGACACAGCCTTGGTCTATTCAGAAATGCTTCAAATACATTGGGAAAGACAATTGGGAACAAATTTTGGTATCTTGACCATGGATTACCCATAACTTTCATAAACTAACAGTACCTACTAATAGTTTAGTAGTACTAAACTACTAATACATACAAGAATATGTATTCTTATATTCTCTTGTCATAGTTTTCTGACAGAAAAGACTAGTTTGATGTCATGACTGTAGATTCCACAAGGAAACTTTTTCAAGTATATAATTGTTCTGAGTGACAGACCAACAAAATTTTATCATCTGACTTTCCTGTACATGGAAGGGAGATGCTTAATCTCCCCATTCTGCACTATCTTCTTCAACGATAAACCTTGGAAACACCATTGCAATCACTAAATTTTTATTTGATTCTATTTAAACCGTCACACTTACTATTATTTTCAAATTCTTAACTTTTTCCAAGTTCTTTTGTTAAGATAGAAAAATAAAAACCTTGTTGAAATTCCTGCTATGTCAATTTTGAGCAAAAGAAACCTGAAAGTTGACAATGTAAAGTTCTTTTGTTTCATGTATCTCTCATTATCTTCTAACCTAGGTCTTTAGGAAACCAAACAAAAATAATTTTAAGAAGTATATATTCATAGTACTGAATGAAACTATGTTTGTAATGGTAGCTTATATAAAATTGTACAGGATAAATCTGTGCATTTTATATCCTGAGAGATCATTTTCAAATCCATTTTTTAGGGGTGCCTGGATGGCTCGGTGGGTTGAGCTCTTGCCTTCAACTTGTGTCATGATCTCAGGGTCCTGGGATCTAGCCCCACATCGGCCTCTCTGCTCAGCGGGGAGCCCGTTTCCCTCTATCTCTCTGCCTGCCTCTATGTCTACGTGTGATCTCTGTCAAATAAATAAATAAAATCTTTAAAAAATAAATTTTAAAAAATCCACTTTTAAAGGTTTTATTTATTTATTTGACAGAGAGAGAGAGTGCGTGCACAAGCAGGAGGAGCAGCAGGCAGAGGGAGAGGGAGAAGCAGGCCCCCCTGGCAGAGGAGGAAACCCAGATACAGGGCTCAATCCCAGAACCCCAGGATCCTGACCTAAGCTGAAGCGAGGTGCTTAACTGACTGAGCTGCCAGGCACCCTTCAAATCCATTTGACTGAAGATGTGACTTGAATAATTAGTTTTTCTTATCTAGAAAATTATCTATGATTTTATTTGTATATATTTTTTCCTTCCCTGCTTTCTAAGATTTGCTATTCCTCTATTATATAACCTAATTTATTTCTGCGAGCAAGACAAAAGCAGCCTTTAGTAGCTAGGACCTGCTCTTGAACCATCAGTTAAGCCCTGGTCTTGTTAGCTGCTGATCTTGTGTCTTGGCATTCTTCTGTTGAACATAAATAATTTTGTAGGACATCAGCATCAGACAATACCACAGATGCCACCAACATCTGTGACTATGAATGGACGCAGACCAAAGAAAGACCACTCCATATTAATGCATAAACAGATAAAAATGAAAACATTATCAAAAGTATAAAAATGACCAAATAGCCTCCTATCCTGGTTAAAATGAGTAAGCACTCCTTCTTTACTAATCGTAGGATTTAGCCATGCTCTATTCTTCCCTTGTCCTAGAGAAGATTCCTTAAGATGCTTGATGTAACTTAAGGATGGGATAATGATCCCATTATCCCTTCTACTAGCTGTCACATCTATGTGTAATCCCTGTCCCTTGAATGTAGACAGGGTCCCTGACTTGCTTTGAACCAGTGGACTATGGCAAAGATGATGACATTTTACATCCACGATTACATTACATAAGATTTAAATTCTCATTTTGCCAGCAGACTCTATTGATGAACTGTCTCTTGCTCACTTTAATGAAGTAAGTTGCCATACAGAGAAATCCATGTGACAATGAACTGAAGGTGGCCTCCAGCCAGTGAGGAACTAAGGTCCTCAGTATCACAACTCATCGAAGAACTGAATTCTGCCAACAAGCACAGGAAAACGGAAATGAGTCCTTCCCCTAGTGAACCTTAAAATGAGATTACAGCCCCAAGTGACACCTTGATTACAGCCCTGTGAGAAGATCCAAAGCAGAGGATTCATCTTAGTTATGTCTAGAGCCCTGACTCCGAGAATGGTGAGGTAAATGTGTACTGTTTTAAGCTGCTAAGTTTGTAGGAGTTTGTTATGCAGCAATAGAGAGCTAAAAAAGTAGCCAACCCTAGGATTGCCTCCAATTCCTGACAACATCCAATCCACAAACAACATTCAACATGCAATCCAAAGCTTCCTTCAAGCTGTCCCCAAATCACCTAATAAAAGCCTCAATTTTATTTAAGAGTTTATTTATTTGAGAGAGGAAGAGAGAGAGAGAGAGAGAGAGCACATGGGAGGTGGAGGAGAAGGAAGCAGGCTCCCCGCTGAGCAGGGAGCCCAGTGAAAAACTTGATCCCAGGACACTGAGATCATGATTTGAGCCGAAGGCAAACACTTAACTGACTGAGACACCCAGGTGACTCAAAGATCCAATTTTCTAATGCATTTCTAACACCCTGTCAGAGTCAGACCAACGAATCCCCATAGTGTGCATGTTGTTGTTGTTGTAATGATTACTGCCCCCATACCCCAATTTTGTTCAACTTTAATATATCTGGAGTGGTCTTAGTCTACTGGACAGACACTTGTTCCTTTTGTTTCAACACTGAATTCGTTACAGCTGTTGAACATTGTCCTCCCCAAAGACCAACAGAGGCATCTACTGATCAAGCTAAACTGTTTATTGGACCTACTGTAGGACTCTATCTTGACAGTCTTAGTACCATCTTAAAATGAAGAACTTAAGAGAGTTTTAGGGCCTTGGCTGGATGATTTTAAGAGGGTCCTGAAAGGCAGAGAACTGGTTGGGCCTGAGTTGAGTTTATGGTATAATTATTATGGATTATTGAATACAACACGGTGATGATCTCGAAAGGAGCCTTGATGAACATCACTTTCATTTAGATGAATAAGCTATTTTAATTTATTCTTTGTAATTTTTTAGAAGCAAATATTTCCCGGATCAAATAGTTAATTTATTTTTACTTTTGTTTATTGTTTAACATAGGATGTAACTATATGTGTTTGTCTCATATTGTTTAGCACAGGGACAGGGAATTAGATAGGTTTCAATTTTCATATCATTGTATTGTACTCCTTCTTGCTACTTTTAGGTAATGAACTGCTTAGTAGCATAGTTCAAATTTTACTTTAAATGCAGATTCTAGGGGCGCCTGGGTGGCTCAGTGAGTTAGGCCACTGCCTTCGGTTCAGGTCATGATCTCAGGGTGCTGGGATCGAGCCCCGCATCGGGCTCCCTGCTCAGCAGGGAACCTGTTTCCCCCTCTCTCTCTACCTGCCTCTCTGCCTACTTGTGATCTCTCTCTCTGTCCAATAAATAAATAAAATCTTTAAAAAAAAATCAGATTCTAACTCTTCTGTTGTTAAGGAGGATTGGACTAAAACTAGTTACCCCAAATTCAGTTCTACTTACATCTCTTTACAGCTTCTCTCATTCTCTATTGTCATCATAAGGTTCTATAAAAATGTAACAGGAGGATAAACAAAGAAAAAGTTCTTAACCTGCTCCTTTTTGGCAGGATCTTAGTCTCAGACCCGAGTTATGAGTATACCTGGGGATAGTATGCATGTTCTAGCTTTTTTTGAGTAATACTATTAATAATCTTTCCTGGGGCCAGCATGTTCAAATTTTACTATTTAATAGACTCTTATACTGTATCCTATGATGATATTTAAAAATTTCCAATATTAAAATTACAGCTTACTGGATAATGTGGGACCTTTTACACAATCCTAAATAAGACTAAAAATCTTTTAAAATGCATTGCCTTGTGGTAAAATATCAGATTTGGACCTTCTTAATAGTAATCAGCATGGGCTTAATTCAAGCCATGGACTCCTCTTTCTGTTCTCACAGCTTTCAGTTTCACCAGGTCCCCAACTGCATCCCCTTTGGATTTTTTCTTTTCCATTTTCTGGCTAAATCTAGAAAGGCAGTTTTTACCCTCAGTCTTATCAGGAAAGTTAGTGCAATTATATCAAGTGTGAATCACATATGTACATTATGGATACCATACAAACTATGATAATAATTGGAGATGTGTAATGGCCAATGATTTAAGGCACATCAAATGCCATGAACAGATATATATAACACAAGTCATGAATTTGAAGTAATTAATTCTTTAATTGACTGGAAAAAAATAACTTCCCCTTTTTCCCTTCTGTACAAGAGCTAGGTACATCACAACAGGCCACAATAGTGGTTGATTTTATTTCAAGCCAAAGAAATTCTGATGTAGTGAAAAGAAGGGTCATCTGTACCCCAATGTTCATAGCAGCAATGGCCACAGTCACCAAACTGTGGAAAGAGCCAGATGCCCTTCAACGGATGAATGGATGAAGAAGATATGGCCCATATAGACAATGGAGTATTATGCCTCCATCAGAAAGGATGTATACCCAACTTTTGTATCAACAAGGATGGAACTGAAAGACATTATACTGAGTGAAATAAGTCAAGCAGAGAAAGTCAATTATCATATGGTTTCACTTACTTGTGAAGCATAAGGAATAACATGGAGGACACTGGGAGATGGAGAGGAGAAGTGAGTTGGGGAAAATTGGAGGGGAAGACAAACCATGATAGACTATAGACTCTGAGAAACAAACTGAGTGTTGTGGAGGGGAGAGGGATGAGGGGTTGGATGAGCCTGGTGGAGGGTATTATGGAGAGCACGTATTGCATAGAGTACTGGCTGTGGTGCATAAACAATGAATGCTGGAACACTGAAAAGAAAGAAAATAAAATAAAATGGAAAAAAAAGACAAAAAAAAAAGAAATTCAACAGATATGAGAGAGTTCCTTTTACATGCCAATCACTTTTCTAAGTGCTTCTGAGAAAAAAAAGATCCCTACCTTGTGACGCTTACACTCTAATAGGTGCAGCCAGACAATAAATAATATATACAGTGATTAAACTCTGTGACTTGGTAGAAGCTGAAAAGTAGTACTGTTGTCAAAGAAAACCAGAGCCAAAGAGCAGTAAATTGGTAAAGAAAGAAAGAGAAGAAAAGAAAACAAACTATTCAGGGCCCAGGTTGAAAAAGAGCTCAGGGGAGCCTGTCTAGAGTTTGGTCAAGAGGGAATCATTATCAGTATGTGAAAAGGAAAAAGTAGAGAAAAGGAGAGAAATTAGGGAATGGTGGCAAATGTATTGCTATATTGGGACAGTCAGGCTTCTGTGAGGAGGGAGAATTTCCCAAACCATATCTCAAAGGAGAATTTTCAGAAATAGCCAGAACAATGGTTCTGGGAGAGGGTCCCCAGCAAGTTAGAAAATGAGAAAACCAGTATGGTCGGAGCAGAGTGTGCAACAAAGAGCAGAAGGAATCAGAAAAGGGATTTCTTCACTTCTTTCATCCCAGAGTTAACCAAGACTTACTTGATCAAATTTATCTTTTTCAAAAATCACTTCCATGAATAGCACAGTAGCCAAATGAATATAGGAAATATTTTGGTATTTATTACTCCCCGTAATAATGTTAATGGTAAGTGTAATTTATTATTTAAGTATATTATTTCATGATAATGGGTCTCATTTCTAGTTATAGAAGATAAAAGGACAAGACCCAAACATATGCAGTTTACAAGAGACTTGCCTCAGCTTTAAGGACACATGCAGACAGAGTGAAGGATTGAAAGGATATTCCATACAAATGGAAACCGGAAGAAAGTTGAGGTAGTATACTTATGTAAGGCAAAATAGATTAAGACAAAGACTCTAGTAAGAGACAAATAAGGTCATTACATAATGATAAATAGAAAGAATGCAACAAGAAGACATAGCATTTATAAGCATTTGTGCACCCAACATAGGAGCACCTAACTATACAAAGCAAATATCAATAGGATGAAAAGAGGAAAGAGACAGCAAAACAGTGTTAGTTAAGGACCCCACATTCATCAGTAGATGGACCAACCAACAGAAAATGAATAAGGGAGTTTTGGACTTAAATGAAATGTTGACCAGATGGACTAAATATATATTTACAGAACATTCTATCTAAAAGCAACCAAATATACATACTTCTTTTGTACACATGGAATATTCTCCAGGAGAAATCATATGTTAGACTACAAAGAAAAGCCTTAATAAATTTAAAAAGATTGAAAACATATGAAGCATCTTTTCCAAACACAATGGTATAAAACTAGAAGTCAATTACAGGAAACAGTGAAAGATACACAAATATGTGGAAATTAAACAACATGTTTCTGAACAACCAATGGATCAAGGAATAAATCAAAAGAGAAATCTCAAAAAACCTCAACAGAAATGAAAATAGAAATACAACACCTCAAAACATATTGGATGGAACAAAAGCAATTTTACGGGGGAGGTTCATAGTACTCTATGTCTGTGTTAAGAAAAAAATTTCAGGGGCGCCTGGGTGGCTCAGTGGGTTAAGCCGCTGCCTTCGGCTCAGGTCATGATCTCAGGGTCCTGGGATCGAGTCCCATATAGGGCTCCTTGCTCGGCAGGGAACCTGCTTCTCTCTCTCTCTCTGTCTGCCTCTCCATCTACTTGTGATTTCTCTCTGTTAAATAAATAAAATCTTTTAAAAAAAATTTCAAATGAACAACCTAACATCACACCTCAAGAAACTTAAAAAAGAAGCCCATGTGACGGAAAACTAGAACAAGTAATCCTAAAATATGTATGGAAGCACAAAAGATCCTAAATATCAAAAGCAACCTTGAGAAACAAGAACAAAGCTGGAAGTATCACAATCCTGCATTTCAAGACATGTACTACAAAGCTGACAAATCAAAACAGTATGGTACCATCACAAAGATAGACTCAGAGATCACTAGAACACAAGAAAGCGCCCAGAGATAAATCCATGACTATATGGTCAATTAATGCTACCACAAAGGAGGCTAGACTATACAATGGGAAAAGACACGTCTCCTCAATAAATGGTGCCAGGATCTCAGGGTCATGTAAAAGAATGAAACTGGACCACTTTCTAACATCATACACAAAAATAAACTCGGTATGAATTAAAAACATAAATGTGAGGCCTGAAACCATAAAAATACTATAAAGGAATATAGGCAGTAGTTTCTCTGATAATGCTTGTAGCAGCATTTTTCTAGTTATGTCTCTTCAGGAAAGAGAAAGAAAAGCAAAAACGAACAATTGCGACTACACCAAAATAAAAGCTTTTGAACAATGAAGGAAACCATCAACAAAACAAAAAGGAAACCTAGAGAATGGGAGAAAATATTTGCAAATGAGCTATTTGAAAAGGGGTTAATATCTGTAATACGTAAAGATCTTATACAACTCAACACCAAAAAAAAAAAAAAAAAGAAAAAAAAGAAAAAAATCACAGGCCAACATCCCAGATGAACACGGATGCAAAAATTCTCAACAAACTACTAGAAAACTTAATTTGACAATACATTAAAAGGATCATACACCACAATCAAGAGGGAACTATTTCAGGGATGTAAGAATGGTTCAATGCTTACAAATCAGTCCATGTGATCTATCACATCAATAAAATGAAATGATGATATGGTTTTTACCCTTCAATAGATGCAGAAAGCACATTTGACAAAATTTAATACCCTTTCATAAAAACTCTCAACAAAATGGGTATAAAGGCAACATACCTCAATATAATAAAGGGCATTTATGACAACCCCACAGCTAAGATCACACTCAACAGTGCAACTTTAAAGCTTTTCCTTTAAGATCAGAAACAAGACAAGAGTGCCTACTCTTGCCACTTTTACTCAATATAGTATGGGAAGTCTTAACCAGAAAAATGAGACAAAATCATAAAAGAAGAAGTAAAACTGTCTCTCTTTGAGGATGACATGACATTATGAATAGGAAACCTTAGAGTCCATAAAAAATTATTAGAATTTATTTAATTCAATAAAGTTGTAGGATACAAATCAATATACAAAAATCAATTGCATTTCCATACACTAATAAAAAACTATCAAAAAAAGAAATTAAGAAAATCCCATTTACAATTGCATCAAAAAGAATAAAATACAAAGGAATAAATTTAACTAATGAGGTGAAAGATCTGAACACTGAAAGCTGCAAAACACTGATAAAAAGAAATTGAAGATGACAAAAAGGGAAAACATATCCTATACTCCTGGCTTGGAACACTTAATGTTGTTAAAATGGCCAGAGTACAGAAGCCAATCCAAGGGTTCAACGTAATGCCTTTTGAAATTCCAATGGCATTTTTCATAGTAGACCAATCTTAAAACTTGCACGAAATCACGGAAGATTCCAAATAGCCTTTAGAACAGACACTTCCAAATGTCTCCACCTGGTGGAGGCACCATGCTTCCTGATTTCAAATTATAATACAAAGTTCTTATAATCCTAATAGTACAGTACTGGCATCAAAACAGGCACATAGATTAATGGAACAGAAATGAGACTCCAGGGGTGCCTGGGTGGCTCAGTGGGTTAAGCCTCTGCCTTCGGCTCAGGTCATGATCCCAGGGTCCTGGGATCGAGCCCCGCATCAGGCTCTCTGCTCAGCAGGGAGCCTGCTTCCTCCTCTCTCTGCCTGCTTCTCTGCCTACTTGTGATCTCCGTCTGTCAAATAAATAAATAAAATCTTTAAAAAAAAAAAAAGAAATGAGACTCCAGGGGAAAAAACACGCATTATATGGATAATTAATCTAAAACAAAGGAGGCAACAATATACAATGGGAAAAAGTCTCTTCAGTAAGTGTTGTTGGGAAAACTGGACAGCCATATGCAAGAGGAAAAAACTGGGCCATAGTCTTATACCATATACAAAAATAAACTCCAATGGACTGGAGATGTGAATGTAAGACCCGAAGTCATCAAAATCCTGGAAGAAAACATGGGGTAAACTTGACATGGGTCTTGGCAATGCTTTTTTGGAGCAAAGGCAACAAAATAAAAAATAAACAAGTGAGCCTACATCAATCAAGAAGGCTGTACAGCAAAGGAAACCATCAATACAATAAAATAGCAGTCTACGGAATGAGTGAAAATATTTGCAAAGCATATATCTGATAAGTGGTTAAATATATTAAACACTCATTCAACTCAGTAGAAAAAAATCTCATTTCAAAATGGACAGAGAATCTCAAAGACATTTTTTCAAATAAGATGTAAAGATGGCCAACAGGAACATTAAAAAAGCTCAACATCATTCATCATCAGGGAACTACAAATCAAAACCACAATGAGATATCACATCACACTTTTTAGGAAAGCTATTGCCAAAATGATAAAAGAGAGATTAAGAGTGTTGGTGAGGATATGGGGTTGGGGAGCTCTCTTATGCACCAGTGGTTAAGAATGCAAGCTGGGGGACCCCTGGGTGGCTCAGTTGGTTGGACGACTGCCTTCAGCTCAGGTCATGAAACCGGAGTCCCGGGATCGGGTCCCGCATCGGGCTCCCAGCTCCCCGGGGAGTCTGCTTCTCCCTCTGACTTTCTCCTTGCTCATGCTCTCTCTCACTGTCTCTCTCTCAAATAAATAAATAAAATCTTTAAAAAAAAAAAAAGAATGCAAGCTGGTGGGGAACTAGAAAAAAGAGTACAGACGTTCCCCAGAAACTGAAAAATAGAACTATTACGGATCCAGTAATTTCATTTCTGCATATTTATGCAAAAGAAACAAAATCACTGTCTCAAATAGTTATCTGCTCCCCCACGTTCACTACAGCATTAGTTACGATTGCCAAGACATGGAAACAGCCCAAGCGTCCATCAATAGAAGATAAAGAAAATGTAGATATATATGGAGTGGAACAATACTTGTTCATAAAAAAGAAAGAAATCCTGCCATTGGCAGGATATGGATGGATCTGGAGGGCATGATGCTAAGTAAGTCAGAGCGAAATAAATACTACATGATATCACTTCTATGTGGATGCTTTAAAAAATCAGATACTGAGCACACATTGGTGGTTGGTAATGGCACAGATGCGGTATGGGCAAGATATACAAAAATGGTCAAAAGTTACAAACTTCCAGTTATAAAATAACAGTCCCAGGGACATAATATACAACATGGTAATTACAGTTAATGATACTACACTGTGCATTTAAAAGTTGCTAGGAGAGTAGATCTTAAAAGATGTCACCAGAAAAAAAAGTATCACTACGTATTGTCATGTATGTTAACTAATCTTATTATGCCATTCACTATGTAAAATATGTATATATTTATACCTATATAAGATCATTATGTTGCACGCTTAAAACTAATGCAATGTTGTGTTTCAATTACATCTCAAAAAAAAAAAAAAATTAACGTTCTATATAGAGCCCAAAGAACCAGGTCTTACATTCCCACCTTGCTCAGTCAATAGAAGTGAGCTACACTCAAAAGGGCATAATCTCCACACAGGAGATTCTCTGCTGCTGAGGCAGAAGGAGCTAATAGCTAGAGGCTGTCTGTGGTTCAGATCTGGAATGTGCACTCAAATGTCTACCACAGTAACGAATATAAGTATTTCAGGGTAGGGCAATTACGAATAAAGCTACTATCAGTATATTGGGAAAAAATGGAAAAAATAATTTTTTAAAAAATAGAGTTTAGGAATACCAATAGACAAATTAGAAAGTTCTAAAAGTAAAGTTCAAGGCAACAAAAATACATAATCAGAGACCCAATTCTACTATATTGCTCAGATTACAGAATCTCTTAGTTCTTTGTCTCCTTCCAGATTTAGGTAAAATTTTCTATTGGTTAGTGGGGCGCCTGGGTGGCTCAGTGGGTTAAGCCGCTGCCTTCGGCTCAGGTCATGATCTCAGGGTCCTGGGATCGAGTCCCGCATCGGGCTCTCTGCTCAGCGGGGAGCCTGCTTCCTCCTCTCTCTCTCTCTGCCTGCCTCTCTGCCTACTTGTGATCTCTTTCTGTCAAATATAAAAAAAAAAAAAAAAAAAAATCTTAAAAAAAAAAATTTTTTTTCTATTGGTTAGTGACATCTAGTGGCACTTTTTGGCATAGCAAGCAAGAGTTTTAAAACGTTTCCATTTTATCCTTTATAAGAAATACCAGTTGTTAAATTTGTATGAAATGAACAGAAATTGCAGGTGCATGGAAACACTGCAATACTAATTAAACCACTGAAAATCTGTTAAAATACTGACATAGGAAACAACAAATATAATCAGTGAGAGACTAACAGTCTATAGTCATAGTTCAGTTGGTCCCAACTAGTTACTGGATAGCAGATTTTCAGAATTAAGTCCTTCATTTTTTATCTGAGATTATGAGAGTCAAGAATTGAAGACACTTCTCTGGCCGCAAAGAAATTACAAGTGGCAATCATTATAGTATGAAACTAGATGATATTACTGCTTACTTGAAGTAGGACTGAGAGAGTTTTAAGAACATTTAATCCAATCACCTTAAAAATCAAAGTCATTCATAGCCTTCTTTAAATCTTCTAAGCTCTAAATCTTGGTTGTTCCTTCACTCACTGACCCCTCAAATTAGGTGACAGAGTTTTTGGTGTCATTTTTCTATTGAAAGTTCACTTTTGATTGATTTCTTTTCAGATGTATTTATGTGTTCATTGATTGATTGATTCAATAATTTATGCTTTATAAACAGTCAGCTCTGCCAACCCTTTGGATAAGTTAAGAGTATTCCCAAAGGAACCCTCCTACATTGTTGGTGGGAATGCAAGCTGGTACAACCACTCTGGAAAACAGCATGGAGTTTCCTCAAAAAGTTGAAAATAGAGCTAACCTATGACACAGCAATCACACTACTGGGTATTGACCCTAAAGATATAAATGTAGTGATCTGAAGGGGCAAGTGCATCTGAATGTTTATAGCAGCAGTGTCCACAATAGCCAAACTACGGAAAGAACCTAGATGTACATCAAGCCATCAAAAGAAATGAAATATTGCCATTTGCAATGATGTCGATGGAACTAGAGGGTATTATACTAAGCAAAATAAGTCAATCAGAGAAAGACAATTATCATATGATCTCCCTGATAGGAGGAAGTTGAGAGGCTATGTGGTGGGGGTTGTGGGGTAGGAAAGGAATAAATGAAACAAGATGGGATTGGGAGGGAGACAAACCATAAGGGACTCTTAATCTCAGAAAACAAACTGAGGGTTGCCAGGGGGAGTGAGGCAGGGAGAGGGTGGTGGGGTTATGGACATTGGGGAGGTATGTGCTATGGCGAGTGCTGTGAAGTGTTGTAAACCTGGTGATTCACAGACCTGTACCCCTGGGGCTAATAATACATTATACATTAATTAAAAAAAAAAAAAAGTATTCCCAGAGAAGCACTGATCTGGGGACTATGAGTCCTGCTCTGTCACGGTACCCATGAACACAGGTCACATTTAGATGCAGGTTTCAATCATCTGGTCTTAAAATTGAGGCAAGAAATATATTCTCCTTATAATTACATTCTTACTGTACTACAGCTTTATAATGAGTACATTATTATTACAAAACTATATCATATTATTAATATCATTTCCTACTCAATCACATACTTGAATCTTGGAAATGACAAAGGTAATGGAATATTTTTCTCTGGGAACCCTTAATTCAGTTAGAAAATTTGAGGTTCATCATAGGGACAGGAAATCTAAGAAAAGAATTTTTAATTATTCTGAAAATAGCAAAAAATGGAAATACTAATACATCTTATGGAAGAGTAATCTAAATACATACATGCTTAAACATCTTAGACCTAAAGGAAAATATTCTGCTAGCTGTTGTCCCAGGATTTTTAGTACATTGTTATCTCTGCAGTTTTTAATTTCAGGAGCGTAAAATTAGGGAGGCAAAATATTACATGCTTTTTAAAGAGGTGGGATCAGTTACTTTATAAGAAATTTTACTAACTCACCATTGCCAAACGAGGCTTAAATTACTAATAGTTTACCTGCATCAAATAAAATATGAATTAGATATTTTAAGTGACTTTAAATTGGTAAAGCACTTTGTGTTTATTTTTACTATATTGTGTAGCACAGATTTCGCTGGGATATTTTTATGAGAGCACAAAATAACTTTTATACATTATCACTTTCTATGGTAAAATAAAACACAGAAGCATTAAAGTTTTCTTCAACACATTACTCACTTAAATCCTCAAAATTTGGGGATAAAAGTATTACTGAAGAGCCTGAATAAATATTATTTTGATTTTATGATCTTGATTTTAACGTCTTGAAATAAACGATACAGTTCTGGGAATAGGTGATTTTAAACATCACTGCAAGGAGAGCAGTTAAAGACATCAATCAATAGTTTTAGAACTTGTTTGTTGATAAGAATCATAAGGGACATTTGTTTAAAATACAGTTTGGGGGCACCTGGGTAGTTCAGTCAGTTAAGCATGAGCCTTCCGCTCAGGTCATGGTCCCAGGGTGCTGGTATCAAGTCCCTCAATGGGCTCCTTACTCAGCAGGGAGTCGGCTTCTCCCTCTGCCCCTCCCCCTTCTTGTGCTCATTCTCTCACAAAAAAATAAATAAAATCTTAAATAAAATAAAATACAGCTTAGAGGTCTCCTTCCATGACCTGTTGAATTGAAATCTCCAGGGATGATTGTACGTCAATGATAAGGCAGTGAGCGCCCAATCACTTGAGGTAAAACAGCTGGCATCGTGTTGGCATAAATTAAGACTTTAAATAACATTAGCTGTGATGATCGCTCATCATTATCATTATTACAATGATTTCCATTCTTATAATGTACTTAATTGTGTCAGAAAGATGTATTCACAACAGAAAATTTGTATAGTTTTTAAAACCACAGAAAAATTCAACTGTTGGGGCGCCAAAGTGGTGCAGTCCGTGAAGCTGCCGGCTCTTGGTTTTGGCTCGGGTTGATTTCAGGGTGATGAGCTCTGGCCCTGGGACAGGCTCCACTTGAGATTCTCTTCTCCCTCTCACTTTGCCCTTCTGCGCATGCTCTCTCTCTCAAAAAAAAAATAAATCTTATTTAAGAAAAAGAAAAACTCAACTGTGAAGCAAAAAGAAACTGTACTCATTTGTTTCATTTGTTTTTATAAACCTTGAAATAAACAGGTTTGGAAGTTTTTTTGTTTGTTTTTTAAACTTCAAAGGTTATACCGCCACCTTGTGGCTAAATGACTGTAGAGCAACGACAACAATTCAGTTTAGGGATCGTGGAATATAAAAAGTGATTTGTACAAGAGCAAACAAATGAAGCTCTACAAATAGAGGTCAAAAAGTGTAAATGAATGGAGAAAAAAATAAACAATAAAATCCCTAACCCAAGAATTAAAAATTATTTTATAAGTGTTTTTAAAACCCCCTTAGAAAAATACTTAAGGTGAGTGTTACATCAAATCCCAGTTTTCTGCTTCCCCTTCCAGACATCTTGATTTTCAAAATGATGGAGATAATGGATTTAGAATGTCAGCACACCTTTCATGAAAATTTTATATTATTCCAATTTCGTTTTCAGAATGAATAGTCAAAGATGGAACATTGATCTAATCTACCATTTATGTAAAATACATTGTTATTTCTTATTCTTTTGATAACCTTCATCAGCAAATAGACTTTATTACTTTCATCAGCTCAAATATAGATTTTTACTTCTTTTCGACTTTTGTCTTTTAAAAGAAAGATTTATTTATTTATTTATTTGAAAGAGAGCGAGTGAGCAGTGGGGAGTGCAGAGGGGGAGGAAGGATCTTCAAGCAAACTTGGCTCTGAGCACAGAGCCAATGTGGGGCACGATCTCTCAACCCTGAGATCATGACCTCAGCTGAAAACAAGCCTCTCATGCTCAACCCACAGAGATCACAACCTGAGCCGAAACCAAGTCTGTGATGCTCAACCCCGTGTGCCACCCAAGCACCCACCTTACTGACATTTTTCTGACCAGATGAAATTAACTTTTAAAACCCATTTGGCATAAAATAATTAATTGCTTGTAAGCTCTTTAGCATGTTCCTATTTTTCTTTTAATGAAACTTCTCTGAACCCACCTTGGTATTTCCTATTTAATTCTCACTCATCGGTATCCAATTATCACTCTATTAACATATACCCCAACAGTGGCTTCCTTGGTTTACTTTACCATGCCAACAATTAGCAGGAGATTACTCAAGAGTGTGGGGATGGGGAGGGGACTACTTCCTAATAGAGAGTTCTCTGAATTTAGAGAACGTGAAACTCCATAAAATAACATAACTTGAAAAAAATGTTCCTGTTCTTTTTTTTAAAAAAAAAGATATCCTTAAAAATGGACTAGAGAAATATGAAAGCTAAAAGAACATGAAAGACTCCTCTCTGTTGTGTGTGGTCATGTGATGATACAAGACTTCAACAGAGCTTATTTATTCCTCAGTGATTAGGAAAAACTTTGTAGCTACAGTGTGCCAAACCATCCGCATATACTGATTAAGCTGTTCCTTAGAAATGTGGTTGTTCAATGAGCTTGGATAAGGACAAGACAAAAATACTATGGGAACAATGTATAGTAGCAACTGCTAGGAGACTTCAAAGATGGGAGAGTTTACTTCGGAGAGGGTACCATTCCCAGCTCCCCACACTTTCTCCCCTTGACCATTACTATTTAAGATAATATGGCTATTCCCACCTTCTAGAAACTTGCACTCTCTTGGCTATTGCTGACAAATGGTTACAGATGCAAGAAAACTAGCTTTTTCTTTTACCCTCTAAGTTCTCAAACAAGGCCCCTGCAACAAAAGACTGATGGGCCAGAGAAAAGCCCACATGTTTTCATAGGTTTCACGTGACAAAGGAACCTCATAAGGAGTGAAGACCGAGAGAAATGGTTAAACCTGAGTGTTTTTATGTTAGGTTTGATGAAGAGTGGAAAGTTATAGTAAAACGTGATCGGACACAAAAGGGTATGAGCTTAGAGTGGTCCACTGGGGGGAAAAGCAAGGCTTGTTCATCCTGATTCCTCTTGGTGTCCCAGAGATAGGGATGAAACTTTTTTCCAGATATGGAGAAAGCGCCCAACCCATGATGGTTTTATGGCCTGAGTCCGGGGAAAGTCAGACAGTCCTTTCTGCATGGGCTGTTTCTCACATTTCTTCAGCTTAAAATATTCAGTATGCCCCAGTGTCATATTTTGGAGTAGTGTATCCAGAACCTCATCAATATTTAAGACCACTAGCCTATATTTTAGGGGACCAAAATTAGATTTATCATAAAATGGTATTTATTTGGTGGCTTCAGTTTCCAAAAGTAAACTGTTCTGCAGACTTTTTCAAAGACACTAAAAGTGTGATATTTGAAATGAGATCAAAAGTGTGATTATTAGCAAAAAGAAACTCCTGGGAAAATGCCGTGGGACAACACGGAAGTAAGGGGTTTGGACAAACTGCCAAGTCAGATGGCTACAAAAGAGAAAGAGGAGAGTAAAAAAGAGGCTGAGCAGGGACCCACACATGTCAGCCTTTGTCAGTTCTGTCTTAACTGCAATGGAAAATGAATAATGAATGATGAGGTTTCTCCTCCAGGTGTAATTTCCTTCAGACAGTTCCTTACTGACTTGACACTCAACTCCAGGAATCTTGCTTCCAGAGCTTACTGATTAGGTGCGGGCATGTGACTAGTAGGGCAGCAGACACACAACTGGAAGGTGACTAATGAACTTGGGGGCCAGTCTCCATAAGATTAGTGAGGCCAAACCCATCTACTTTCTCAGGAATTTCAACTAATACATAAAGATAAAATTCCAGTTATTGGAAGCTGTCTTAGTAGCTGAGGATCTGCCTAGAGAAGTCAGGATTAGTTGGATTAAAGACCTAAATGTGTGACCTAAAATCATAAAACTCCCCCAAAGAAAAGAGGTAGTTCTTTTTTTTTTTTTTTTGAAACCATAAAAACATTCTGTACATTCCTTTCCTTAGGCAAAGGAAACAGAAGCAAAAATAAACTATTTGGACTAAATAAAACAAAAAGCTTTTGCATGGTTAAGGAAACCATCAACAAAATGAAAAGGCAACCAGGGCATGTGGGTCACTCAATCAATTTGATTTTCACTCAGGTCATGACCTCAGGGTTATGAGATGGAGCCCCAGGCTGGGCCCCATACTCAGCATGGGGTTGGTTTGGGATTTTCTCTCTCTCCTCTCACTCTACCC
The DNA here is from genome assembly GCF_009829155.1 of Mustela erminea. Taxonomy (NCBI): domain Eukaryota; kingdom Metazoa; phylum Chordata; class Mammalia; order Carnivora; family Mustelidae; genus Mustela; species Mustela erminea. The sequence goes on along the minus strand of NC_045624.1, from coordinate 79,917,244 downwards.
TTCCCCCTTCTTGCTTACTCTCTAAATAAATAAATAAATAAATAAATAAATAAAATCTTAAAAAAAAAAAAGAAAAGGCAGCCTACTGAATGGGAGATGATATCTGCAAATGATATATCTGATAAAGGATTGATATCTAAGATATATAAAGAGGGTGTCTGGGTGGCTCAGTGGGTTAAGCTGCTGCCTTCAGCTCAGGACATGATCCCAGGGTTCTGGGATTGAGTCCCATCAGGCTCTCTGCTGTGGGGAGCCTGCTTCTCCCTCCCTCTCTTGCTGCCTGCCTCTCTGCCTACTTGTGATCTCTTAAATAAAATAAATAAATAAAATTTAAAAATAAATAAAATCTTTTAAAAAACCCAAAATATATAAAGAATTTCTTTATATATTAAATAAATAAAAATTTAAAAAATAAGTAAATAATAAATAATAAATAAATAATATAAATAAATAATAATACATAATCTTAAAAAAATAAATACAATATTTAAAAATACCCAAAATATATAAAGAATTTCTATAACTTAACACAAAATAAAAAAATACCCAAATAATCCCATTAAAAAATGGGTTGAGGACCTGAATAGACATTTTACCAAAGAAGACCTACAGATGGCCAACGGAATATGAGAAGGTACTCAACATCACTCATCATCACGAAAATCCAAATCAAAACCACAGTGGGCTATCACCTCATACCTGTCAGACTGGCTAAAATAAACATAAGAAACAACAAGGGTTGGAAAGTATGTGGAGAGAAAGGAACCCTTGTGCACTGTTGGTGGGAATGCAAACTGGTGCAGCCACTGTGGAAAACAGTATGGAGGCTCCTGAAAAAATTAAAAATAGAACTACCATATGATCTAGTAATTCCACTACTGGATATTTACCCAAAGAAGATGAGAACACCAATTCAAAAAGATACACATGGGGGGATGTGGTAACTGGGTGATGGACATTAAGGAGGGCACGTGATGTAATGAGCACTGGGTGTTATAGAAGACTGATGAATCACTGACCTCAACCTCTGAAACCTATAATCATTATATGTTAATTAATGAATTTTAATTTAAAAATATTTTAAAAAGATAAAATGCAAAAAAAGAGAGATATATATGTACCGCTGTTTATTGCAACATTATTTACAATAGCCAAGATATGAAAGTAATCTAATTGTCCATCGATAGATAGATGGATAAAGAAGTAGTGATTATATTTATACACACACACACACATACACACACACACACACATATAATCAGCCATAAAAATAATGAGATCTTGTAACAACATGGATGGATCTAGAGGTTGTAATGCTAAGTGAAATAAGTCAATCGGGGAAAAACAAATATGATATAATTTCACCCATATGTGGAATTTAAGAAACAAAACACATGAACAAAGAAAAGAGACAAAAGTATAAGCAAAAAACCCAAACTATTAAATATAAAGAACTAAGTGATGGTTGCCAGAGGGGAGGTCAGTGTGGGATGGGTGAAATAGTTAAAGGGGGTTAATAGTACACTTATCTTGGTGAGCAATGAGCAAAGTATTGTTGAATAATTATATTGTACAACTGAAACCAAAGTAACATGATATGTTACTTATACTTCAATTAAAAACATTAGTATTCTGATATGGGGAAATTTTTCACATTATCTAACTTTACTTTTTTTAAGTATACTAAGTATCGGAAAGCTCCAGTCTTACTATTTTAACATAGACATAGACTTGGAAATATAATTAGATAGATTTCAATATGAGCCCTATCACTCAAAAGATGTGTAACTTTCATCACATTATGCCTTCTTTCTGAGTTACAATTTTCTCATTTTAAAAATGGGAATTATAATATATACATTATAAATGTAAAGATTATAATTTATATAACATAGTAGGTACTCAAAAAATGATTATTATTGCTATTAATTTTGGTTAGCTGGGAAAGGAAAAGAAATGTGTCTTCATTACATTCAAATTTTCTAAAATATAAAGTCTCTAAAATTGATAGAGCTTATGATTTTCTTTGACATAAAATACAGTGGAATTGTATCGGGGTATTCTTAAACGGCAGTCTTTTTTCTGTTTTCTACAGGAATTCCTTTGGGGTCCTTTTAGGACAACCTGAGAAGGATATCGACAGCACTGATGGATGTAAAGATTGATTTGGGCTTATATTAAATGCAATTTTCTTTAAACAGCAGACTTCTCTCATGCCCTCTAGCTACACTCTTTGCAGAAAGAGATCTTTTGTGGAAGACAAAGATATGCACAAAGTATTGGCAGGGGCAAGTAGGGATGTGTATACATTTGTAGGGATCTGTAAAAACCCAAAACACTTTAAATATAGATTTTCCTATTATAGGCAGGAAATGATGAAAGCAGAATGCTGGGGATCCAAAGCTGTCAGAAAAACCTGACAAGCCTCGTTAGTCATTTAAGAAATAAATCACAAAAAGATCACAGTAGAAAGGCTTTGGTCTCTGAGGGACGACTGAGCATTTTGTGTATCTTTCTGTTAGTGGGATCATCACTGATCAAAGTGTTCATGTTACTGCCCTGGGTATAAATAATCACGTGGTTTATTTTCTACAACCTTAAACTGAACTCATGGGGCTCCACTAGAGGGCAGTATTCACAAATGCTGCAGTGTATATACACACACACAGTCAAAACAGGTGGTGGGTATTATAGAGGGCACGGATTGCATGGAGCACTGGGTGTGGTGAAAAAATAATGAATACTGCTTTTTTGAAAATAAATAAACTGAAAAAATTTTTAAAAAACTAAATTTAAGTAATATACACATACGCACATATGTGTATAGATAAATACTTTTACATTAAAATTATTCTTTAAATTACAATGAGAAGTAAAGTTCCCTAAAATTAAAAAAAAACATACTTTATATACTGTAAAAATATATATGGTAAACAATTTACTGTAAAATATATACTATAAATATACATATACATATATACAGTATAGACATATTATAATATCTATAGTGTTTTACAGTATATGTGTATACATATACTATAAAAATATATATACTATAAATATATATCCACGTATCAGAGCGAGAGAGAGAGAAAGAGATGGATCTGGAATTTCCAGCCTGTTTCAATCTCAGATCCCTTTCTGTTTGCGTGGGCTAGATTCAGGTAGTTAATATAACAAGCTAATACAACATAATTCATGCTTCTTACCCTAAAAAGAAGGCAATAAGAAACAGGATGCTGGGGCAGAGGAGTAAGAACCTAAATGACACCAGGTCCCAGGAGTTCAGCTAGATAGTTATCAAACCATTCTGAACACGTACAAACTCAGCAGGAGATTGAAGAGAAGAGCAGCAATTCTAGGAACAGAAAATCAACCACCTTTTGGAAGGTAGGACGTGGGGAGAAGTGAATTTGAGGCGATATATGGGAAGATAGACTGTGGGGGGAAGGGGCCGGCAGAGCACAAAATCAGAACATTTAGAAGTCTGCTCCACTGAGGAACATTGCTCCAGAGGCTAAGCGAGGGGTGGAGCCCTTGTGGGGACAGTGTGGTCTCAGAACCTGGGGGGTCAGAAAAAGACCAGGGGCACCAGAGTGTGGCTGAGTTCCCAGGTATCAGAGCAGGGAAGCAGATTACAGAGATGGAGCCGAGGAGGGGGCTCTCAGCTCGGGGTTACCTTAAACTGTGCTCTGAGGTACAGTTGGACCACTGCTCTTTGAGCAGGGACCCCACAAGTGGCAGATCAGGAGAAACTCCCTGCTTTCTCCCTGGGGGAGAGTGGTGCAGGAGCGTGCTGCAGGAATCTGCTGGGTTTGGAGATTCCAAACGTGGCCATGCACCAGAGACAGAAATGCTCAGTTACAGGCTGGGTGAGCTCGAAGCCCGGCCAGAGACCAGGGACACGGGAGTGATTGAGCGCTTTTCTCTGAGGGCACACTGAGGAGTGTGGCCCAAGCTCTTCACTCCCAAGAGTGAACTCGAGCCAATTACTTCACCCAGACTCCGGCAAGGGCAGTGCAAAGACATTTGAGAATCACTGCAGTGGGCCCCTCCCACAGAAGATCAGCAAAAACATCCAGACAAGACCAAGTTCACTGATCAATGAGAAGGGCTAAACTTCAGAAATATGAGAATACAGCATATGGAATTCATGGCTTTTTCCCCATGAATCTTTAGTCTTTCAAAGTTAAATTTTTTTAGTTTTATTTTTAAAACTTCTCCTCTTTTAACATTTTTAAACTATTTTATCAATAATTAAATTTTTTTAAAAATTTTCATTGTTATATTCTATCCCTTCATTGTATTTAACCTTATTTTTTATATACATATAGGTTTTTCTTTCTTTAAAATTTTGGGATATAATTTCTTATAATAGATAAAATATACCCTAAATCTAGCACATGGCTTTGTTCTAGTCTCCAGCCTGATCACATTCTTTCCTCTTTTTTTTCAACCAACTTTTTATCTTATCAGTTCCTTCTTTAGGATCTTTATAAATTTTCATCTTTATAGTCATATTCCATCCCTTCGTCGTGTTTACCCTTATTTTTGTATATATATAAGTTTTTCTTTCTTTAAAATTTTGGGAGGTAGTTTCTTCTAACAGACCAAAACACACACACACACACACACACACAGGAATACTATGCAGCCATCAAAACCCCCAAATCTTGCCATTTGCAACAACGTGCATGGAACTACAGAGTATTATGCTAAGCAAAATAAGTCAGAGAAAGACAATTATTATATGATCTCTGTGATATGAGGAATTTGAGAGGCAGGGTGGGGGGTTATGGGGGGGTAGGGAGGGGAATAAAATGAAACAAGATGGGATCAGGAGGGGGACAAACCATAAGACACTCTTAATCTCAGGAAACAGAGTGAGGGTTGCTGGGGGTGGGGGGGTGGGGACAGGGTGGCTGGGTGATGGACACCGGGGAGGGTATGTGCTATGGTGAGTGCTGTGAAATGTATGGGACTGATGATTCACAGACCCATACCCCTGAAGCAAATAATATATAATATACTAATTTAAAAATTGTTTTTAAAATAAATAATAAATAATAGTAATAATAATTTAAATAACCAGGGCACTGATTTTCTAGAGAAAGATTAATTATTGACTAACATATTTTAAAATATTTATTACAAAAAGATTTTTTTATAATTGTAATTTAAAAAATGTTTGGATATGTGTCTTTCATTATGAGCTGCATTATTTGGTCTAGAATTTGGGCGAAAGAAAAAACTCCACATTTTTTTTTTTAAAGATTTACTTATTTGACAGAGAGAGATCACAAGCAGGCAGAGAGGCAGGCAGCGAGAGAGAGGAGGAAGCAGGCTCCCCGCTGAGCAGAGAGCCCGATGCGGGACTCGATGCCAGGACCCTGAGATCATGACCTGAGCCGAAGGCAGCGGCTTAACCCACTGAGCCACCCAGGCGCCCCGAACTCCACATTTTTTAATGCCAAGTTAACAGCATCTCTCAGGAAAGAGAAATGATCATGTTGAGAAATCACTCACAGCTTGGTAAGGGCTCTTAATAATGAATTCCAAACAGCATTAGAACAAAACACTGAATAATAATTAACTTTGCTTCTTCGGGCAGTATCTTAAAATGTTTATGTTGTACTTAAAAAAATATTCCTGGTGTCAAAATTCTTTAGGGAATACAGGGAAGCTCTTAGAGGAGCCCTACTTCTTCGACAGGATTGTTGGTCTCCCCGGGATCTCCTGATCTCAGAGCACCCGGGGAGGGTGTGTGCTATGGTGAGTGCTGTGAAATGTATGGGAACAAAATATTGTACAGGGGGGCAGGAAGGGAGGGTGGAGGAAGAGGGGTCAGGGCTCTCCATGTCCAAGGCAGGCTCAATTTCATGAGAGCTGGGAGAAACACTTCCATGAGCTCTCTCTCACCTTCTGACTCAAGCTTCCAGCAGTTACTCTTAATGCTTCTGAGAGCTGTGGGTTTGAGTTTATCACATGTACGTGGCCCTCAGCCCCGAATCTGGCCTGTTGCACATGGGGGAGCACAAATGTTAGCTCAGATTGTCTAAAAATGCACACGCAGAGGACAAAGTGATACTTTCCACAGTGACTTCTGATGACGTTGTTAGGGATAGTGAGAATGATGAAGAAGAACATCATGTAACTAGGAAAAAAAGAATGAGAGAAAATAGAAAACAAATATTAATATGGAGGGTAATAAGCTACATGAGTTGCAGCGAAGGTCCCAGACCTCAACGAAAAAAAAATAATTTCTGTTGCAACTACATGTCTGACTGTATCTAGGTCCTCGGTTGGGTTTTTTTTTTGTTTTTTTTTTTTTTTTTTCCTTCCTTGGGAGCAGACACTTCCTGTTCTGCTTACAAGAGTACCGCACAACTGTGGGGACAGAGCTTCGAGCGTTCCTTTGAAGTATGTCAAAGGAGGCGCTTCCAGCCCTGCTGAAAGTGTGCTGCACCCTCAGTAAAGGCAATTAAAATGCAGGAGCCAAAAGCATGTTTACGCCAGGCTACAATTTTTTTTTTTTTCTCACACATCCAAAGACCATCAAGCTCCCTAAAATGATTTCGTTAAAAAGTCCGTTCTTGTTTACTCACCCCTCAAGTAAGTCAGGGGACCAACACTATTCTTTTCATCTTAGCATTTTTTAGTGTTTCTTAGCACATGTTTTTTTGAAGGGAATGCTTTACTTATACGATATCCTATTTGGTGTAGGAAATGAACTGTTTCACGGAACCATGTTCATTTGGATTAAACAGCTCAAGTATGCTTAAAACGAGCAGTCACCAACATAGAATGGAGGGGCCCTTGGGGGGCTCAGTCAGTTAAACCTCCCACTCTTGGTTTCTGCTCAGGTCATGATCTCAGGGTCTTGAGATCAAGTCCCACGAGGGCTGCGATCTCTGCAAGAAAGCTGCTCAAGTTTCTCTCTCCCTCGCCCTCTGTCCCTCCCTGTGTTCTCTTTCTAAAATAAATAAATCTTCTAAAAAAATAGAATGGAATATGAGGCACACGAATTTCTAATTCTAAACCTCACCCCATTTGTCTATGGTCTAAGGTTTTAATTGCCATTGACCTTCCCTAGCTTTCCTCTGGGGATTCTGCATTTTCTAGTGGATTCTTGCAGATGACTGTGGTCTCGGTGGCAATGCCCACTCCGTGAAACTGGCTGAGGGGAACACAGTAGACCAACACCTTTAGTTGCTACCCTCATGCGCACCAAGGCCACACATCCCAAAGCTGTTCCCAGCCAGTGGCTGAGCAGGACAGGGGGACTGAAGTCAGTGCGGGGTGCTGAAGTGACACTCCTGTGGCAAACACATTTTCCCTACCTGAGTCTCTCCTCAGCTTGTCCAAGATTTTCTTAGAACCCTTCTATTGGGGGCGCCTGGGTGGCTCAATGGGTTAAGCCTCTGCCTTCGGCTCAGGTCATGATCTCAGGGTCCTGGGATCGAGTCCTGCATCGGGCTCTCTGCTCAGCGGGGAGCTATCTTCCCCCTCTCTCTCTGCCTGCCTCTCTGCCTACTTGTGATCTCTCTCTCTCTGTGTCAAATAAATTAGTAAAAATAAAAAAAATAAAAAATAATAATAATAAAAAAGAACCCTTCTATTGGTCGAGGCGCCCTCTTCCCCAGTCCTTATCTTGCCACTCTTCACAATTCTCATCCTCCTGTCTCTGTCTGAAGGCTCTGTCCGTCTGCGTCTCCTCTCCACTGCTCATCCTTCGCAGGCACTACCCCCCAATCCCTTGCACATCCCGTCCTGCCCAGGCATTTCCTTCGTGGAGGATTCAAACTGACACGAATGGGGAAATATGAGGGCTACATAGTAACCCCATAAAAATGGCGGCCCATCCGCTGATGATCTCCTGAATGGTGACCTGGGGAAAAGGTCCCCAAGAAGAGGAATATTCTTGACAGCGTGATGACTAGGGTATTTGAAAATAGAGAGTGAATAATGCCTATAAGGACAGGAGACTTAACTGTTTACCATTAAATGGAAATGATGCCTTAGAGGCCTGAGGATAAATTGGGGGCAGTTAACAGACAGCTAAGATTTAAGTGTGACAGCCGGAGGGCCTCTAGGGTAGTTGGTGCAGAAGGCCTGGTTTCCTGCAAGGCAAGAGCAGATGCAGTAGGGGAACCAAATTTCACGTTAGAATTGCAGAGCTCCAGAGACACAGAAATGTTCAGCAAAGACAATACTGGTGCCCTGAGGTCAGGACAGTAGCTGGAAAAATCTGGAACTCTGACAGAATTGGAACACCTGAGTGAGTGCTGACCCAGACAGCCTTAATGTTCTCTTCAACGTGACTGAACTTTAGAGAGACTACTTCGTACCTCTAAGCTCCTGACCTCTCTTTCCTTAGAGCAGTTACTTTGGAAAGTGTGTAACTATAATTTTTTTCTTTGTCTCCTTGAGATATAAATCTTTTAAAAAGCCTCTTGACTGTTTTTCAACTCAGAGAAATCTTTCTTTAGGACAAGAGAGCCATCTTTTCCCAAATCTAATCATGTTAAGATAGTACACCATCTTCCAGTCTCTGTGAGGGGAGGAGCTTAATTTTCATGGACACCAATTAATAAATACAAATGGCCTGATAACAAAGAAAAACATTTAGAAACTCAGCGTGCTGGATACATCCCACCCATTGACCCTTTCAAACCCCTCTCCCCCACCCCTCTGCCCATCCACTTTTCCTCTGTTTCATCTCAGAGCCTGAAAACCTTCCTACCTTCTGTTTGCATGGAGTTGGAGTCAGACTCAAAGGTTCTGGCTTCTCTCCTTTATTTCAGTAGCCTTGAAGCACGTCTCCCTAACCTTGTTTAACACTGTCCTGTGCAATTTTGGCTTTAGCAACATAGCTGAGAATTATAGCTCTTCAGACCCTCTGATCCTGAGGATCAGGGAGAAGGTTGTCCCTTCTTAATGAGAGCTAGCATTTCTCACATGCAGAAAGAGGCTCTAAGACAGTAGGTGGTCCTCTCAACAGTTATTCCTGCCCCTGGTCCTGGATACCAGACTGACAAGTAATGATTAAATACTAGCATAATCTAACCAGAGACACGATGGCCCTGATAAGGGAGGAATGGCATTCTACACTGAAGAAATTGCAAGAACGAACTACCTACCACCTACAAACCATTGCCAAGAGAATATTCTTGTACTGGGTGTTGAGGGTTCTTCATCAAGAGGAATAGAATTAAAAACTGAATATGAACATTTTATGGACTGGCAAAATTTTCTTGGAATACTTGATTTTATACCCCGGTAAAGACCCCCCCAAAATGGATGGAACTCACCGCCAGGGGTGGCTCTTACAGACCAGGCATAAGTGATAGCCTATGCTAAGCAAGGTGCAAATGCCTGGGTGGCAAGTCTGATTTTAGAGGAAGGGAAAGAAAATTCGGGAATTTGGGCCTGAGGAATGGATATCTCATGAGGTGAGATTACGAATCCTGGGAGGTCCTGTGGAATCCAGCATCCAGCAAGGCCATCAGGAATTCATTGGTAGTATTCATTGTCACCGGCATTCTTAAAAGCACCTTCATGGTGGCTCATCTATAAGTGACAGGGAAGTCTGGAGGAGATGTGCTCACAGAGCCTGTCTCACGGTCAATATTCACGAGGCTGATTTAGCCTTGACCTGAGTGAAGTCAGATGCAGTGCTAAGTGTTCCATGCAAGGGACCCACAAGAATAAAGTAGTAGCTGGGTGGGGGGGGGGTTGACCTTCAGACAGGTACAGATATTGTTATTAGAAAATGACATCACTAGGTACAAAATGACAATGAGTGTGTATCTAACATCTACACTCACTAGCAGGCTAAAATGGAGGACAGGAAGTGGAGGGCTCCTGCCTCAATAAGAAGTTGCAATCTTTTGCCATATTATTAAACTCAAATCAATCTTGAGATGCATCATGCACTCACTGAAGAGATGACCTTGTGCTCGAGAGGTGCTCGAGAGAACAAGTCTGCAACACCACAACAAGTACACACTGTAACAATTCTCCAAATCCTTCCCCAAGTGGACCTGCAGCCATTTTCTCATGTGACCATATGTTAGGGAGAGGGAAATATCCAGACAGAGTCTGGATATTGGATACAGAGTCTGAGTTGACATTGATACGTAGAGACTCAGCACATCATCATAGCCCCATAGTTAGAGTGGAGATTACAGAAACCATGTAATAAATGGAATCTTGTTAATGTCAGACTTAGAGTGGATTCACTGTGTCCACAGACACATCTGGTGGTCATCTCCTTGTCTCCAAGTAAGTGACTTGTCATTTGTCAGTTGGGGCATTCTCCATGATGGGTCCTTATACTTACAGGAAAGGCTAAGGGAAAGGACTCCAAAATTACTGTCTCCTACTCACTCCCAAGCAAGATGATCAATCAGAACACCTCTGGAGATGGGAAGGAAGGGTGGGAACCAGCATCACCATTAGAGACCTCGAGCATGCAGGGACACGGTTGTAACATATTCCTTATTCATCGCTCTGGCTGCTGAAGCAACTGAAAGTATCTTGGAAAATGCAGACCACTGGCAGCTCAACTAAGTAATAACTCTGGCCACAGCTGCTATGCTATGTGTGGTATCATTGTAAGAGTTGACCAAGAAGGCTGCCGGTACTTGATATATGGACACAGGTTTTGCAAATGCATACTTTTAAAAATTATGATCAGAAAAGATCAAGGAAAAGTTACATTTTATGTAATGGGCAACAATATTCACTTCTAGTTTTTCCTCAGGACTATATTAATTCTTCCACCCCTTTGTCATAATTTATTCAAAAGAAATCTGGACCATCTGAACCCTTGATGACATCATGCTGATTTGGGTAGGACAACAACAAAAAATAGGTGGCCAGTATATGAGAGGCCTTGCTGAGACATTATATCAGGGAACTGCTTCTTTAGTCAAGTTTTTAGGAGTCTAGTGGTCAGGGGCACTTGAGATATCCCTGACAAGGTAAAAGACAAATTGATGGATCCTCCAATCCCTAGCATATAAAAAGAAGCACAAAACCTGACAGAAATTTCAGAGTTCTGGCTGGAATACATTATGCACACAAAAATGCTGTTGTAACTCTTAAGTCCAATAATATGAGAGATTTGAATGAACCTCAGAGCAGAAAGGGTCTTACAACTGGTGGTATATGCAGTCCAACCACTCAGGCCATACAATCTGGCAGGATCTATATTGCTAGCAATGCCAATGGTGAGAAAAGATGGTATGTAAGTTTATGGTGAACCACAGTGGGAGATTCATAATGCCTGCTCTTGGGACTCTGGAAAAAGGCCATGCCATCTGCAGTAGAGAATTATATACTCCATTTGAGAATCACCTGCTAGCATGATGCTTGGCCCTGATACAGAAACTTGACCATGGGGTGTCAAGGGACCATGTGTCTGGAACTGCCCATAATGAGCTGAGTTCTCTTAGACCCACCATGTCATAAAGTCAGAAGGTTCAACCACAGTCCATCGTGAGCTAGAAATGGAACATCTGAGATCAAGTCTAAATGACAGCAGAGGACACAGGCCAGCTGTATAAGCAGATGGCCCAAACCCCAAGTCACTTGCAATGGCTGTACTGGATGCTCTTTCATCCAGTACAACCCCAGCTTGATTGATGGTTGGGCAGTTTGAGACACATGGTCTGCACATTGAGGCTCGGTAACAGTATACTGTGTTGCTTGATAACAGTGGAGAGAAAAAGCTCCCAGTGCATAAAGGTGCAAAATGGAGAACCTGATCATTCATTCTTTGTGAAAGGAGAAGTGACCTGAGGGGAGAATACATACAGATTTCTGGACATTTGCTAATGGCTGGTCAGCAGCATGGAAAGAAAAGACTGCAAGGTCAGAAGAAAGAGACCGGGGAGAGCATGTGGATGGACACTCGGGAGTTGGCAGTGAGTACAGTTTTTGTTTTTGTTTTTTAAGATATTACTTATTTATTTGACAAAGAGAGAGAGAGATCACAAGTAGGCAGAGAGGCAGGCAGAGAGGGAGGGGGAAACAGGCTCCCCACTGAGCAGAGAGCCCAATGTGGGGCTCGATCCCAGGACCCAGCGATCATGACCTGAGCCGAAGGCAGAGGCTTTAATCCACTGAGCCACCCGGGTGCCCCTGAGTACAGCTTTTGAATCACAGGTTAATATCTAGTAGAAAGCATCTACCAAAGGAAAGGCACTGAACAATGAATTAGACACACAATCTGACCAGTTGAGATTAACCACTTTTGTCATTGGCCATTTTGGAACTGGCATTTTACGTATATGAATGGAATGGCCATAGCCCTAACACTGGTGTTTCTTGATCATAAGCAAAAGTTAAATAATGCTGATGCTTACTGGCTTGTCTTTTGACTTTTCCTCATAGTTTTCTATTGTGCTTAAAATCTAGAAGCCATGAACTATAGCAACTATAGAAGTAAGACATGAAGTTCAGAAGAAGGTTATCAACGCCAGAATATGGTAGCAAGAGAGAGTTCTACCAGAAGCACAGTAAATTCCACAGAAAGTGAGCCTTATTTTGTTGATTGCATACTTTTAGATTCAGATATTGACTCAGGGTAAATTTTTAAAAACCTTATTTTAAAACTTGGCTAATTATAGTGACTTGCAGGGGAGGGGCCGGAAATTATATTAAATGGGCAGCAAATCAGTCAACAGAAAGGTGTTTTGTCATTTGTTTTCATTTAAGCAGGTTCCACTCCTAGCATGGGGCCCACCCAACACGGAGCTTGAATTTAGGACCCTGAGAACAAGACCCGAGCTGAGATGAAGACTGGATGCTTAACTGACTGAGCCACTCAGGCACCCCTCATGTTTTTTTGTTTTTAATATCTTATTTATTTATTTGACACACACACACAGAGTGAAAGCATAAGCAGGGGGAGCAGCAGACAGAGGGAGAGAGAAAAGCAGTCTCCCTGCTGAGTAAGGAGCCTGATGGGGAACTCGATCCCAGGACCCTGGGATCATGACCTAAGCTGAAAGCAGACACTTATCCACTGAGCTACCCAAGCACTCCAGAAGAAAACTTCTATTAAAGAATACAGTGCTGTTCCCAGTTTTTTTAGACCTATAGGAAACTCTGTGGATTATGTATTCCAACCCTTTAATTTGGGAAAACTAAGTCCTTGAGGAGGGAGAGTGTGTTGTAGCATAGATTGCGGTGTAAGTATGGTTAGAACCCATTTTTTCTGATGGTCAAATGCTTTTCTACTAAGTCATATAGTCTCTTGAATACAGAATAATGTCATTTGAAATTACTGTGGTTTGCCATATGAAATTCATTTTCTTTGAATGAATTACAAAGAAGTGACTTCTTAATTTTTCATAATGATGACCCTCAATAACTCAAAGAAGCCATTCTTAATATAATTCAAGAAAGTGGTGGTATAATGTTGAAAAAATGTGAAAAGTGATGAGAGCATGTTGAAGACTCCAAATTACTAAATTGTCTCAGTCATGTGCTCACATTTTTTAGAGTGAATATCTTTTGGATAATGTTAATTAACCTAATTCATGGCTGGTGCTCCTTCTTTGATTACCATGTACCTTCCTAAAATGAGGTTGCAGGTTTCCAATCCTTAATTCTAAGATCTCATTTAAAATTTTTATATGGTTTTGGTCAGTTTAATAACAACATCTCACTTTCAGGGTTATTTCTATTTCAGATTCTAAATGTCAGACTAGTTCTGGGACACTAGCTAATCGGTATTCCATGCAGGTTTTCTTTAAACTTTTTCCCTTTCTTTTTCAGATTCTTCATCAATACAAGTATTTTTATCACTTGGATGATAATACTAAGATCATAAAGTGATGAAGGCTTATCTGAGAATAATTTTCTCCTCTCTGTATTTCACAAGTTCAGTACATTTATGGTAAAATATTTTTATTGTGTAACATGTATTTCGGGTAATAGTGATCACTTAATGTTCAATTCATTGACCAATCGTACTTACTGACAAGAACTATTTTGCCAAATTTTGTAAGAAAAGAAAACATACTCTTGTCTGAGCTTGGACAGTGCTAGAGTCAGGAAGAGAATTTCACATAAGGCCAAGAAAGGTTAAGTGATTTTTCACCCCACCTATTCTCAAAAATATCAGAACTGATGAAAGTCTTTTGCTATGATGCCCACGCCTTTCTGGTCTCTCAGTCCTTTAACCTTTTTTCTTTCCACACTACATAACCTGACAGGCTATCCCCCTGGCTCCCAACCTTCCTCTTTCGAAAATTCTAAAAGGGAACTGGTTCTCTGATCTATTAGTATGTCTCCTGACTTTGAAGCCACCTACTTTTTGTCTTTTTTTTTTTCCCCAGAAAAAAGGAAAATGTGTGGATGTGTGTGTGTGCATGCGTGTGCATACATGTGAGCAAGGGGGGGAGTGTAAGTGGAGATGGGGGGGTAAGAAGTAAGCAGGGGAGGAATGTGAGAGGCAGGGCAGGGCAGGGCGGGGGTCGTGGGGGGAAGGGAAAGGAAAAATGAAACAAGATGGGACCAGGAAGGGAGACAAACCATAAAAGACTCTTAATTTCAGGAAACTAACTGAGGGTTACTGGAGGGCGGGGGGTTAGAGATAGGGTGGCTGGGTGATGGACATTGGGGAGGGTACATGCTATGGTGAGTGCTGTGAATTGTGTAAGCCTGATAATTCACAGACCTGCACCCCTGAAACAAATAATACATTATATGTTAATTTAAAAAATAATAAATAATGTATATATTTTTAAAGATGGCTTTAACATTTCACCCAGCTTAACCAAAAGGTAGACAGGTTTCTTCTGCCTCTAGGTCCCTATATCCCTTTCCTTAGTGCTTGCTTAAGTTTCAATTTTTATTTTAGCAACTCCATTGAGGTATAATTGAGATTCAAAAAGCTACGTATTTCACGGATACATTTGATGAATTGGATGCACATAAACACCTGTGAAAGTGTCACCACAAGCAAGGGAACGCACATCTTCATCGCCTCCGAAAGTTTCTTCATGTCCCGTTTTTCATAGTGCTAAGAATACTTCACACGAAACTTACTACTTCAACTTTGCAAGTGCACACTGCAGTATTGTTACCTACTGGCATTCTACTATACAGCGGTCTCTAGAATTGGCTCATCTTGTGTAAGTGAAACTTTCCATGAATGCAACGGTAACTCCCCAGGGCAAGTGGTGTCACTCAACAGAGAGCATTTGCAATAACCCAACTGTGAGAATTAAAGAAAGTGAAAGCTGAGTTGTTCTGATGGCTTGAGGTTGAGGGGGAGAATGAAAGAGAAGATGGTGTAAAGTAAGGATATTGTCCAGGGTTTTGCCATAGTTCTGGTGATAGGAACCACTGTGAAGTTTTAGTGAGGACATCGTGTGGCCAGATCCATAGGTCAACGAGGTCATAGGTGGCAGGTGGAGGACACATTTGGAAAAGATGAGGCAGCAAGGCCACGAAGAGGCTGGTAGGCAAATATGAGTCAGAGTTGCAAATGCCTGAGGGAGGCATAACTGAATTCGATATTTTAGGCCGCTGTAACTCACTCATTTTGTCTGTAAGTCCTAACTACTAATAAAAGGAAGTGATTCATTAGTATATGACTTTCTTTTAAATGGCTACAGCAATAAATTTGGATAGCCCTTTTTAAGGCAAGAGTTGAACCATTCTAAAACTTGAATCAATAGACAGTAACAGTTCCTTGAATTTCACGGGTAGAACAGAAAATTAAATTCTCCAGATCAACAGAAGAAAGGTGACCCCAAAGCAGAACCTTTTCTTCCCTGAAAGTAGAAATGTCAAGTGAACATCTTGAGGTCGGTAGGAGGTTGGTAAGGCATTATTACACAGGGAATGAAAGAAAATTGGTCAATTTTGCTAATAATCAGTATTGTCTCTGGTTCAGCTATCTTGCTTCAAACTTTTAGGCACAATTCTGGTGGAGCGAAGGAAATGGTAATCCCTTATTTTTTGGAAACATGCTCTGAAGTACAGAGATTTACATATGCCTAGAAATATTTTCCTTGCAAATTTTCCCATTCGTAAATAAAATATAGAATCAGATATTGCCTTTTCTGAATCATAACACTTATTTCATAGCAATATCATTATTCCCCCAAATCAAAATTGATGGCACTTGATACAATCTGATTCTGGATAACTTACAAACCTCTCTCTTCAGCTCTTCTCTATCATGCAAACTTTACTTGGGAAATACAGTTGCCCAGCGCCCAGCATTTCTGACATAAGCAATGCCTTTCAAAACACTTCATTTGTTGACAGTGTTCTCTTATCCTTAACTCCTATTCTCTTGGTTCAACTTGTAAATTCTAGTCTCCTTGTAAGATTTTACTTATAGTTTTCTCTCCCTGCAATCTGCCCGATTTGCCCTGAAAAAATTTGTTATTTGATCTTTAGATTTGATTTTTTCCCTCTTTGATGATTGCACATTCTACAGTCCAACAGGTCCAACAACTTAAGTCATACCCTGCATATCTTTTGGTCTAATCCATCTGTTAAGATTTATTCTCTTTAAAATTTACCATGATTATCATATGATCTCTCTGATATGAGGAATTTGAGAGGCCGGGCAAGGGGTCCTGGAGGGTAGGGAGGGGAAAAAATGGAACAAGTGGGACAGAGGAGGGAGACAAACCGTAAAAGACTCTTAATCTCAGGAAACAAACTGAGGGTTACTGGGGGGTGGGGAGGTAGGGATAGGGTGGCTGGGTGATGGACACTGAGGAGGGCATGTGCTATGGTGAGGGCTATGAATTGTGTATGACTGATGAATCACAGACCTGTACCCCTGAAGCAAATAAGACATCATATGTTAATAAAAAAAAAATTACCATGTGTGTTCTCTGCCCCTGCATAGAAACTCCTAGCCAAGGCTGGGGAAAGTCAGGTCGCAAGTCAGACTGGTGTCACTGTGTGTTGTCTCTAAACTCAAGAGGGCCTTCAATATATATAGCATCTTCTCTTTGACTTGCTTTCCTACCCTTCTCCAGGACTCTTTTAAACCTCTTTTACTCTCTTCAAAGATCTAATCCATATTCCCTTCCTCTTCTCTGTAGGTAGATGACCTCATACCTTACCTCAGTAAGAAACTCGGAGCCATCAGAAGGAAACGGTCGTAACCTCCTCCTATCAAACCTACGGTCTGTCTACATTCGTACCAATTATCTCCTTTCTGGTTGTTTCATTAGGGAAGCAATTTTATACCCTGACTGCACACTGACAACAGCTAGGGGGCTTTGAAAAGACACTTAACACTTGGCCCGGAAAACAGAGATGATGATTTGAACGGTCTGGTTTGGCATCTGGGAATCCATGTTTTTTAAAGCTCTTGAGGTGATTCTCAAGTGCAGTCAAGGCTGGGAGCCGACCGACCCTGAAAGAAATTTTGCTTTCTCCTCTTGAAGGGGGCTTGTTGAATAAGTACTTAGATTACGTCTTCTCCTGCTGCATGTTAAGATTCACTCACTGCCTCTTCTCCATGTGTAGACAGAATGTAGAATCATTCCCTCACAAATATGTCCTTGCCTTTGACTTTGCATTTTATTCAGTCCTCTCTCATCTTTTTTTTTTTTTTTTTAAGATTTTATTTATTTATTTGACAGACAGAGATCACAAGTAGGCAGAGAGGCAGGCAGAGGGGGCTGGGGAGGGCAGAAGCAGGCTCCCTGCTGAGCAGGACCCTGAGATCATGACCTGAGCTGAAGGCAGAGGTTTAACCCACCGAACCACTCAGGTGCCCCAATCCTCTCTCATCTTAAAAATCAAGTCAAACCATATCAACTGGCCCACCAATCAATCAAACAACAAGAAAACTTTAGATTTCGTCTTCATACCTGTGACGGTCTGGGTTATGTGCAGACTTGCTTAGCTGTAGCAGGAAGTTACCGAATAGGACTTGAGGCTTGTTGTGATAGGACTGTGTAGAGGCGACCGGCGGTTCTAGTCGGCTGACTACGTGAGGGGCTTGTTGTCAGCGTTTGCAGGCCGGCGCGCCTAATCTCTCCAGCTGAAAGGCCTTAAAATCTTTCAAGAGTTTAGGTTCCAAAATGAAGAAGAAACACCCCCTGTGGACTGGGGTGTCTGCTTTCTGCCCAAGTTTCCAGTCTGCTCTGATACAATCCAAGTGTCTAAAAAGATTTAAATACTTGTTGAATCCATTCTTTAAAATTGGTTCCTGTCCCCCTCATTCCCCGGAAACAGCCTGCAGGAGTTATAATTAACCTTGTTTTGCCAAACACGTTTTTTTCCTTCTTTCTGGAGAGGCTTCATTTTTAACCATTACTTATTCTTGCTCTTTTGAAACTGCTTTAAATTGTGAAAAACACGATACACAAAAGAATGTGCGGTTTAAATAATAATTGCTATGCAAATTTACATATAATCACCACACAGATTAAGAAATAGGACGTTGCTAATGTCTTAGAAATCCTGTAAGCACTCTTCCCTAATGACATCTGCTTTATCCCTCTAGGAGGCAAGCTATTCTTCCTTTTGTGTTATTCAATCCTTTAATTTCCTTTTCATGCTTCTTAGAATCACAATTTTTTTTGGTAGTATATTACTTTTTCTTCGTGTATTTGTGAAAATCATTCATACTGATAAGTAGAGTTCTCGTTTATTCATTTTTACCGTCTTGCATTATTCTGTTGCATCATTGCACCACAAAATATCCATGTCATTGTTGGTGGATTGGGGGGCTGTTTTGAGTTGGGGGCTATAATGAATGATACTGCTGTAAGTACACTTAAAAGGAAGATACTCAAAATGCGTAGTGGTATATACGGCAACGTCGCACACCAATCACAAGTTGTCAACCCAGCTGAAGGGAAGCTGCACCGACCAGAAACAAATCTCTCTGGGATGCTGTACCAGTGTGTAGAGGCTAAATAACCACTCACACTTGGAAATGTCTCCTGACCTAGAAATTCAAGAATTTTTCTGATATGTGGATCTAAGAGTGCAATTATTGACCAGTAAGGTATGGAAATCTTCAACACACAAGGTAATTTCTGTTGTTGTTGTTCTTTTAATTTTATTTATTTATTTAACAGAGAGAGACACAGCAAGAGAGAGAGAACACAGGCAGGGGGAGTGGGAGAGAAGCAGGCTTCCCGCTGAGCAGGGAGCCCTAGTAGGGCTCGATCCTCCTGGGATCATGACCTGAGCCCAAGGCAGATGCTTAACAACTGAGCCACCCAGGCGCCCCAGTTTCTAGCCATTTTTAAAATGGTTGTGACATTTTGTACTTA
The DNA here is from genome assembly GCF_009829155.1 of Mustela erminea. Taxonomy (NCBI): domain Eukaryota; kingdom Metazoa; phylum Chordata; class Mammalia; order Carnivora; family Mustelidae; genus Mustela; species Mustela erminea. The sequence goes on along the minus strand of NC_045624.1, from coordinate 79,897,964 downwards.
CACCATTTTATACTTAACAAGAATTCCATTTCCAACATTTGGCTTCTTTAGACTAGATTTTTCCTTCTGTATGTGCATAATATACCACTGTAATTTAAATGGAATTATCTTGGAAACGAATGAGGTTGGGCATCTCTGTTTGTTTTGTAACCATTTGGATTTCTTCTCATCTAAAGTACCTGTTGATGTGTTTTTCCTGTATTTCTATTATGCTGCCTTTCTTTTACCTTGGATTTGTGTTATGTATTTTTGACACTAGTCTTTTTGTTTTTTTATTATATCAAATATCTTTTCTCACTTTTTGATTTTTCTTGTCACTTTTTTTACAGTGTCTGAGGAACAGAAATCTTTATTTTTATGTAGTAGTATCTACCTAGTTTTCCTTCCGGATAACGTGTCTTTTTTACAAAATCTTTTCCTCTCCCAAGTTAATGAAGTTATTGTTCCATATTACCCTCTATAGGCTTTATAAATTTGTCTTTCATATTTAAGTCTTTAAATTATATGGATTTTTATCTTACTGAATTGTGACAGGGTCCAGTATCATTTTTTTTTTTTTTCGAGTGGCAACTGAATTAACTCAGGCTATTTAATTGCAAGTTCATGGTTTTTTGCAGACCTACTTTACCTCCTCTGTTGTATATATGTCCATTTAAGGCCCATTTTGTTCCATTGTTCCATTTATTCTGCATCAGCACTATATTAATAATTTCTGTATCTTTATAGTACATCTTAGTACCTGCTAGAAAGTATTATTGTATCTTGTTCTTGCTTCTCAGTGTGCTCTTCCTTGGCCTTTGTGTGCTTCAATGTAAATTTTATAATTGGCCCTTCGATTCCTCTCGCATTTAAAAAATTTAATTGCATTGCGGGGCACCTGGGTGGCTCAGTGGGTTAGGGCCTCTGCCTTCAGCTTGGGTCATGATCCTAGGGTCCTGGGATCGAGCCCCGCATTGGGCTCTCTGCTCGGCAGGGAGCCTCTGTCTCTCTGCCTGCCTCTGCCTGCTTGTGATCTCTGTCTGTCAAATAAATAAATAAAAATCTTTAAAAAAAATTTAATTGCATTAAATCAATGGATTTATGATTTGGGAAGAATTGCATGTCACTAGTATTTTCAGTTTTTCAATCAGTGAAGGTTGTATTCAGTTCTTATTTAATATCTTAATAAAATTTTATTATTTTTTTTGTAGAGGTCTTCAACATCCTTAATTTATTGTTAGGTGTTTGATACTTTTGATGCCAGTAAAAATCATTCCTTGAAATTTTCATTTTCTGATGATTTCTTGTTCACAGTCAGAGAAGAAATTTATAATAAGTAGTTTTTATAATTAATAAACTTGACGAATTCTCTTACATACTTTAAAAACAAATTGTTGATTATTTTGGATTTTCTACACACAAAGATGTATAATCTACAAATAATTATAGTTCTTTTCTACCTTCCCACTTCTTACACCTTTACTTGTCTTTTTCTTCTTTCCCTTTGACACAATAGCTAGAAACTCTAGTAAAAGTATTGAAGAAAATGGTGACAATAGGCATATTTGCTTGTTTCCGGTCTCCAAGGAAGAGTCTTCTATCCTTTCACCAGCAGAGTTTTTCTTGTTTTTTTGTTTGTTTGTTTTGGTAGATAACATTCAGCAGATTTAAAAAGTACTCCTCCATTCCAAGAATGCTATAAACTTTTTATTATGAGCAGATTTTGAATTTTATCAATATTACCCAGTACCTTATGATTTTTGTACTTTAGTATATTAATGTACTAGATTTCATTAATTCATCTTCTAACATTGAAACAATCTTGTGTACCTGGGATAATTCAACTTGGTCATGATTCTTATCACTTTAATACATTTCCAGATCTTTGGATCTTGGCATATACATTACTTTTTTCCTACCTGAGAATGGTAACTTGGCCTTCTTTCTCCTTTGTCACAGATTTATTAATTTTATTGCACTTTTCTTCAAAGAATCAAATTGCTGGAAGGTCATTTTTTAGTGAGTAACCCATGGAAATAATTCTTAATTCTTACAAATAATAAAATAAAAATATGATATAAAGTAAAATTAAAAAATGAAACTTTAAAAATAAAATTTTAATTTATTTGGAATTGTCATTTAAACAGAGGTAAAAGATTTCAACATTTTTGCCATCATAATTTTATTACTATGTTTTGACAGAAAACTATTTTGGTTCAATATCCTATCAAGGCTTTAAACTATAGATGTGGGGACTTTTCAGCTCTTAAAGCCTAGATAATCAATAGTCAAATAATTAATCACTACTTAATTACAACCTTTTAGATCCGACATTTTCTTCAAAAAATGTTCCAAGATATGTTTTACCTAAGAATGCTATTAAAAGTTTGTCACATTAGATAATATACTTGATGCTACACTTGATCTTAGCCAAAAGGCGAAGAAGCAATACTATATCAGATAAAAGTTGATCAAGTAGTATCAATGCATTCTTAAATTTAGTTATTTTTAAGGAGATAAATAGAAAAATATAAATTCGAGTTAAATAAATCTTCTATATTATTTTAAGGTTGAGGAAATGATATATAACTTTCTTGCCAAAGAGAAGTTATCAAAGAATATAGGAAACATATAAGTTCACTCAAAGATGTCCCAAACTCATTAAGAAAGGTAAATTTGAGCACTAATAGGAATAATGACTTCAATGAATTAAATCATAAAATTTTGAATCACTAAATTCTTCTCCTGAAACCAATATTACACGTGTTAAATAAAAACTTGAAATAAAAAAAAAGAAAAAAAAAAACCCAAAACAAAAAACAAACCAACGCCAAAGCACAAACAAAACATTTCAAATTTGTTTTCATCCTTGAGTTAGCATGATAATAAAAAAGATTATTGGCCATTTTTGGAAGAGGATAGGGAACCATTTCTTATTTTGGAAAATGGTAAGGAAGGAAAACTGTCCAACCTTTTCTGCCTTTATCCTAACTTTCCTACACAAACCACACTGCCAGGTAATCAAATATTGGTTGAGGAGAAGTTTATCTTTTTAAAAGTATTCCAAGAAGAAATGATGACTGAATTAGAGTATAACCATTCTGTAACATTTAGTTAATTAATGGATCTATACTTGCCATTGCGCACCAGTAGCTGTAAACAGGACAAAATGAAAGACAGCCAGACATTATATACCTCCCTTGAACACGAATCAGGTCAGATCTGTAGGGCAAAAGACCAAGTTACAGGTAATAAAAAGACAGAGGAATTTGTTAATTGCACTGTGAGTATGCAATCAGCAAAAACCCATTTTGGTAAAAGGACCAGGTTTCTTCAAAAAGTAAGATTCACTGAAAAAGAAAGTGGGGAGGAGACGATGTAGATTAAAAGAAGCTTAGAAAACATTTTAAAAAGAGAACAGGAAAACCACGCAAGTATTCTTGCAGATGTCAGTGATAATCCAGGAAGTAATTATCATAAATATCAGGAAGGTGGTTGCATTTAGGGTTGGGAGGGTGTTGGGAAAGAGAGGGGTAAAATGGAGGTCTTATGAGATGACTGGCAAAGTTTAATTTCTTGACCTGGGTGGTGGTGATAAGAGTGTCTGACATATAATAGTTTATTAAGCTATACATTTATTAATTCTGGTTTCTGTGCTGTGTTTAAAATTTATTTTTTAAACTGGGTGAATAAATGTATTTGTGATACAATTTTCAGAGAAGATGTTATGAAAAGTTCAATTTCTGTAATAAATATCAATTTATCAAGTGGGTAAACACAAGAAGTCAAAGTTGACATTTTCAATATTTATTAGGAAGGCTGAGGCAACAGCCTTTTTATACAGCACAGTCTGCATAAGCTATCAAGATACATCTTGTATACAATCACAAAACCAAGACATATTTTTACATAGAGTAAAACTCAAGACAGATTTACAAGCATTTTTAATACAATTCTCATGTATTTCAATTCAATTTCTACAACCTTTAGCCCAAGACTTTGTATTTGTTTGTTAGCTTTTCCAGAGAGATTTGGGTAGAACAGAAAAGAACACATTAGCAAATCACCAACACGGCATGCAACATGTAGTTAGAAACAAGACATATTTCCAAGTACTTTATTTTTTATTTTGAAATCAATTTTATTAGATTTTTATTTTTTCAGACAGGGTTTTTTTTTTTTTTCCCATTAATATCAGATGTGTTTTTGTTAGGATATTAGCACACACATTAATCAGTAGTGGGAGCACCTGAGCACATCACCAACAAATATACAGACACAATCAAACGATAATCATATTCACATGCTGAATGCCAAATGAAATTAAAATTTCAACTTTGTCTATTTTACCAAATGTATAGTTATGTACAGGGTAACCACTTAAGAAAATGCTCTCGATCTACAGATCAGATAAGGAATCATTTGATTAAATGATTTTGACTTAATGGGTACCTTTAATCATGACAACAACATGGCACATACAGAAAACATCAATGTGTCATATTCAATGAGAATATCTGTTTCACTCATTCATTTTTGTATCACATCGAAGGCAAGTAGTTATTAAAGAGACAGCTCATAATGATTCGTCGAGCTTTCTTTCACTTCCATGTCAAGCTCAAAAAGACGGAAACTCACTCTGTCACGTGGAGAGTTATAAACATATATATATAGCTGTAGTTGGCTGCTTTTGGAATATTAGACATTATAGCAATGAAAATAAGCTTTTAAAAATATCATTAGTTATGATTTAAATAATAAAGTAAAAAAATACTATAAACATCTTTATGATATCTTAATGAAATGAAACATCAATCAAATAATTTCTAATAAATTGGGCACAATATAGTTTAGAATTTTATTTTACTTCACATGACCACCGACCTATTGTCACTACCACTATCAACACTACCGTCACAACCATTCCTAGTAAGTATCAATATCAGCTGGTTACCAGCTATAATAGTCCCACAATATGACTATTTTAATGTGTGTGATCCACAAAACTAATTCCACTGATATGCTGAAAATATGTATTTATTTGTATGATTAGTTACAATAGGGGCACATTAAGGAACAAAGACAATCACTGCTCCTTAGTCTTGGATACTGTTCTTTTCAACAGAAATGGTAAAGAAAGAGTTCAGAGTCACCAAAAATCTTCTTACCCTTAAGTAAAAACAGAGGGAAACACCACCTTCTCATTTATACCATTACCTATGTCTGTGATGACCATTCTACAAATCCCTGTCTTTTGTAAAAATTCACTCTGTGCTTTTGCTTCTACAGCCAGAAGTTTCTTTAGGACCACATTTTGAACCAAGAAGCAACTCCAGTTTCTGATGACTCAGTGAAGTCGTGGGGAGAAATTAAGATGCTTTTTGAGATACAGGTGTTGGAATTGGTCTGATCACATATTATTTAGAGATTACAAACTTTGTCACTGGTAGGATTAAGAAAAAAAACTGATTCCAAAAAAAATAAAAGAAATGAAAAAGTGGAAAATTATGTGCTGTGATATATACAAAAAAGTAAAAAACACCAAGAGCCCTATTCGCAATTAAAAAAGAAACAGCTTTGTTGTAAGAAGGGTCATCAACATCATCCAGAAGAAATGCATTTGTTCGAGGATCAGTGTTGCATAGAATAATTCCCGTACAACTTAGGATTTTGGTCAGCTGCAAACTTGGCACACTGTGGCAGGATCTTATGCTCTCTGAAAGGGGATGCTGGTGCACAAAAATGAAGCCCTGTCATTAGCTCTCGTGATTGACCTGGCCCCATCACTGGTTCCTCGGAACAAAGGGGCACCTAGAATGAAGAGACTCCTACCCTTTCAGGTCAAATAGCTACCAAGGGATGATCTGTGTTTTGGTGGCACCTCATTTGTGTTACTGTAAAAGAAACTGCAACTAGAATGAAGTCAAACCTACTGTTCATACCTCTCATGCATGCCTCTGGATGTGCATGACTGCAGAAGAGGGTCTGTGGTGAGCCAGGGTTTCCTTTGAAGGGTGAATAGCAGAACTTTTTATGTCATAAAGAGATCTTCCTGAATCCTTCCCTTCCCCAATGATGAGTGATATTACAAGCTCCCTAAAGTGCTCACTTCTGCTGGAAATATCCATAGCAACCATCAGCAGATCTAGTTGTCTCTAAAAATAAAATCCTAGCAGAATCAAGTCTTCAGCGATCCCTTCCCTACATGCTTGTTGTAGAGCTGGATCAGTGGTAAATGACACTGCATTATCAGGGAGGACAGGTTAAAAAAAAAAAAAAAGAGAGAGAGAGGAAAAGGGACTGTTTTCTTCCTTGGATTGGGGAAGAGTGAATTTGTATGTTTTTAGGAATGTAATAAAGATATATAGCCTGGAACTTATTAGAAATTGTTTTATTTTCAGTGTTTTACATTTAATCGATTCCTTTCAAATTTAAAGCATGTTTTTCTTTAAAAGTGAGAAAATTCCATATCCAACGTATTTGGAGATGATTTCTCGAAATCCACTAAAACCTCACCTTTGAATGAAGAAGCAGCTTTCAAACTCAGAATGCTCTGAGAAGCAATTTCTTTTAAGGTAGGATATGGGAAGAGTATAAGATTGGTATGATTCATTTCATTGATAATAACCCAATTTGCAAATTATTTTGATTTAATTTTTCACCTTTTCTCAGGTTCAAATTTATATTTTAAAGAAAAACCAATAGTTTTGGACTGAATACACTTCTTTTATCCAAGTCAATGCTTACCATCGGTGTGGAGGATGCTTTTGCATATGAAATTTGAAGAAATAAAGAGCTGCATAATAATTATTCCTCACTTTCTGTATAAAACTATATCAAAAATGTGCTTTCTTTTTTTCCTTACAGTTCACTTGGTTTGATCATCCCAACATCCCATTAGGAAGGCCAGGAATAGGTAATTATTTTTATCCTACAAATAAGAAACTGGGAAAAAGTGACTTTAAGTGACATGTGCAAGGGGATACAGTCAGTGGCAGGACCAAGGCAGAAGCCAGGCTTTTCATCCCAGCCGAGTGCATTTCCTACAACTCCAATCTACTTCCTTTGTCTATACTATCGGTTGATGTAGAAGAGGATGCTGTATTTTAATGACCTGGACATTGGTCCCTTTATTCCATACTAATAAAATAGCTCAAGTTATATTTTAATCTCAATATAAATGTTGACTTTCACTTATTTTCCCAATATTGATGAACTTGATCACCACGATACAGTCACTAATGGAGAAAAATGGAGCACTGGGAGGAACTTGAGTTTGGTTGTCAGGGTTTTCATCATACAATCAGTGTGCTAAGGACAAAAAAAGCATCATGGAAGAGCAGGAAATGACACCAAGTTAATTAATCCATGTCACAGATTAATATGATTTGTTTGCCAGAGGAAGAATTTTCTCTTTCAATTTCAAAGGAAATATGTGGAATAACATTTATTTGCAATTCCACAAAGAAAAACTGTTCAGGCTTCCTGGAACATACCATTTTAATCTATGTTCTTTGGTATGTACATTGAAAATGTATTGGCTTAATGGTCAGTTAAGGAGATTTTGATGTCTTCAACCAAGGTTCCAATATTTCTGTGGGGCAACATTCAGTGTGAGCCAATCATGGCCTTATTTCTAGATAAATGTAATTCCATTTCCACTTAGTATTATCTTCCCTCTACATCATTTTGAATAATACAAATGTGCTTTTACGACATGAATTCCAAGGTTGGTATTGTTCCCGCTTGTAACATTTAGACAGAGAGAAAATCTAAAAGCCATAATTTCTCCATCTCCAGTACCCTTTTCCCTCTGAACACAACCAACTCTCTTCTAGTCTTGAATGCATACTGTAGTTGTATCCTATGTCAGAATCTAAAAACAGTAAGTCATCTGAGAAAATAAGATGAAACAAGATCTTTAGACTTCTGAAAACTGATATTTGTTACATCAGTTCTTTCCCTTCCAAGTTTCTTTTGCATAAATGATGAACTTTGTCTTGCATCAGGAACCATGTTAATATTCGAGCAGCTGCCCGTAGCTATAGTTCAACTCTGCTCAAAGATTTGTGCCTTAAGTAATCAAAATAGCTCTCACTCTTTTCTCTTTTTCTTGAAGCAATCCAAGGACTCAAAGCTCTTTTTGGGGGGTCTCCAATATGTGAACTTTTTGAGTTTTCTTTCTGTGTTCCACAACAAAATATTCACAAAGCTTTAAGTATGTGTTTGCCTGTGGCTCCTCCTCTCACGTTTAGCCCTAAAAACACTGTAGAATCGTATCCAACTCTAGTCTTGATTTGAAATTATTTAGAGCAGTTTCTATACCCTGAGCAGACACATTTCTTCAATGGGTTTGAGTAGGACTGACCAAAAGTTTGTGCCAGTTGACTATTCTTTTTCTGAGATCCACTTTGTCAAGCCAGATACAGGCTTCGCCAATCAAGGTCTTTTTCATAAACTTCCCTCCATTAGAGAAAAGTAAAATCTAGAAAAAATAGCCAAAATTATATATACTTGCATATATTTTTCAGTCTTTTTAAAGGACATTTGATCGTCAAAGATACAACACAAACAAGAAAGGGTGAGGGGAAGTAGCAGCTATATGTGTAAGAGAACTAATCCTCATGATGTCCTCAAAAGATGTGCAGAATATTAATTAATTCACACCAGCCTTTCCCAAAGGAAAAGACACAACCTGGAGGAGATGAGAATTTTAGATGACATGCATTAACAGCTAAGTCTGACTACATTTATGCTTACATGAATTTGGAAATTAGGAAAGTTTCTCAAAACAATTTTGCTAGGAACATTTTCTGCTAGTTTATGAAATATTAACTCAAATACAAAAAAATTATTTGAGTACAGAATAAATAAGAGCTCACGAGGCAGATAAAATGCAACATTAATTTTATTTAACATTCATTTACTGGTGATTTTACTATGGTATGCTCTTCCAAGATGATTTGTCGTATGTAGAACTTAACGTTAGCTGAACTGCCATAGGATTTCAGATTCAAGACATTTTTTTTTTACTCTTAAAGAGGAGTTGAAAGGAAGATGGAGAGCATTAGTGGTGCTAACCATAAATCCTTCACAATTCTCTCTTGTTCTCTCTGTTTTCATAATCTCCTTTAAAGAATTCAGCTTCCTTCTTGGTTAAAACCTTACTTTTATGCTTCTGACTTCAAAATCTGCATTTCTAGTTATGACTATCTTTTCTGGCCTCTGGTTTTGGGATTTCAGATGACAAGGTAGGTTTTCACTTGGATCCTGCTTTCTCATCAAATGTATCACCTTTCAAACAAATGTGTGATCATTCTCCCTCGAGGTCCCCTCTCCAACTACTTAATCTCTGTGGATGACACAGTTGTTCATACAGACTCCAAGATATCCTTTACTTTTATTATTATTATCATTATTATTATTATTATTATTATTATTATTTCTTTCTACTCTAATGTCTGTCAATGCTCTCAACACAGTTTTAGCTTGGTAATATTTCTTATATTTGTCTTTAGTGTCGGCCCTTAAGTGCCAATATCATAGTCTTCTTCTCCCTTTATTTTTTCATCTTTCCTCCTGCCTCCTTTTCCCGCTTTCATTCCTTGTCCCTACATCTACTGAGGACACAACTCTGCACCAGCCTTGTATGGGGCTGTAGAACAAAGAGCAACAGAAGCCAGGCCTTGCCCTAGAGAAGAGGAAGGTATGGAAGCAGTGACAGGTAAGTATATAAATGATTGTGCAGCACGGATCAGGCTTGACAGCCCAATAGGTTAAGCAAAATGTCATGTGAATAAGGTGTGATGAATTGGACCTGGGGTCCTCAGTAAAGGGCTGAGTTTACACTGAAAGATTGTGGACAGAGGGATGAGTGGGGAGAGATGGAGAATAGTGAAGGGGAAGAAAAATAGGAGCAAAACACTGGAGGCTTAACCTGATTTGCAAAGATTGTGGTGTGGCTGGAACATAGAATGTGTTGGGAAGTATACAAGGAGATGAGATTAAATCAGTACAATTAGGGCTCACCTTAGAGGAGTATGAATGAGGCAAGGTATTGGTGAGTCACTGAAGGGTTTTAATGGAACATACTAGTCAGTGTTGTTATCTATCTACCTATCTGCCTACTGACTTTTAATTCAAGTATACTTCACATGCAGTGTTATATTAGTTTCAGGGGTACAACATCATGATTCGGCAGTTCTATACATTGCTCAGTGCCCTTCACAATCAGTATACCGCCACCCCCTTCACCTATTTCATCCATCCCCCCCACCTTCCTAGCCAGTGTTTTCAGAAGATACCTCCTCCAGCAGTGTGATGGAATGAATTAAGAGGGTAAGACACGGATGGCAAGGAGGGTGGGTATACTGCTAAAATGATCTGAATAACAGAGATGAGGACTCGAAGAAGATTAATGGCAGTGAGCATGGAAACAAATCTATATAAAATAAACTGCGTGGTCAGAATAGAGAAGACTTGGTAGCTAACTGGATGGGGGAGTGAGCTGTGGGATTCTCAAGGGCCCCCGGAAAGACACCTCTAAGAAGTCATTAACTTGTAAAATATCACAGACTGTAGGATCGGTAAACACATGTTAAATAACTGAATGGAAAACAAATCCTGTATGAACAAACGTTTTAAAATAGTAGCAGTATAATATAGAGTTACCTGAAGAGAATGTCCAGCAGGACTGAGGCTGAATCTAAAAGTTTCATTGAATGAAGGCTCTCTATCATGTCGGCATACTCTCGTTTTTTTCTTGATCACTTTTTTCTGGGTAGAGATGTTCATCACATATATTTTTACATATAAATCTGAAAATAAGAATTCAGCTTGTGAAGTGTCCATGACTCATACAATTTTCTATTGAAAGAATTACAATTGTACACTGGGAGCTCTCCTATATTTTACACAAAGCCAGCAGATTGTGCTTGATTTGTTTCAGACAACATAAAGAGATTAAAAGATACACCAATTTTCTTAGCAATTCATTTTTCCTGTTGCATGGTAAATATATTACTTTAAGTTTATGTGTTGAGAAATTCAGCCAAAAAAGTAGTAAAATATCAACTTGTTCTGTAGAAGAGAAATTCTTTTTTTTAAAGATTTTCTTTATTTATTTGCGAGACAGAAGGAATGAGCAGTGGGGAAGCACAGAAAGAGAGGGAGAGCGAGAGGGAGAGAGAGAGAAAGCAGACCCGCTACTGAGCAGGGAGCCCGACAGAGGGCTCGATCCCAGGACCTGGAGCTCCTGAGCCGAAGGTTTAACCAACTGAGCCATCCAGGTGCCCCAGAAATGAATTATTATTTTCCATTTTTCAGATATATCTGGTGTACAGCCCAAATTTTACTCTACATTTTCCAGATTATTTAGGAAATATTCCTACAGACTTCCTAGATATATGACACAGCTCATTATCATGAAATTAGATACCTGGTAAGTGATCGGGAGATTTAAATTTATAGGTGATATTTCTGCACTGGAGAATCTCAACTATTAGTTGTTCACCATCCGTCTTCATTTCCTTCTTCAATGCAATCTTGATTTCTCCCATTACCTGAGTTTTGACTGAAAGAATTTAATAAAAGTGTTAAGGAATATGAAATAGCTATTAAATGTTTAATTCAATAATCCATTCATACATTCATTTATTGTTTATCAAGTGCTGAACACCTTACTGTATCCTGTGGATACACAAATGAATAAAATACAGTGAGCCCATAAGAGGTGTAAGATCTCTTGGGGAGACTGATGAATTACACACTTTCAGCAAAGTGTCTTAATATAATGACAGGCTAGTAAACTGGGAGGTATGGAAGAAATTTGAGTCAACAAATAATATTTAACTGTAGATTATTAGGTAAAAAGAGGAGACTACAAGAAGATAGATATCCATAAAAATAATATAATTTTAATATAATCTATAGAAAATCAGTCATGTGAAATACAGGAGTTATTTGCTAACAATTTTTCATTACCAGGTTTGCACAGGAACATTTGCTATCACAACTAAATGTCATTATATGTTCTTTCTACTTCCTTTCTTTTCCTTTATAAAAGAAATAGCCAACAAGAATATAGTAATGAAATTACGCAAGGGAAAATACCATGCGTGACTAAAATGAATCCAATGTATTTCTTTCAAGAGTTTATCTTGGCTCTTTGTATCACAGAAGAAGATATTCATGCCCGGTCATGTTCTTTAATGTTTCCCCCCTTCCTCTGTCAATTCATATATGCCCCACTTCCCCAGTCGCCAACAGGTATTTTATTTCCTATCCTATCCAGATAAGCACTCTGTTAGGAAAAATGATTGTAACGGTGAGCCAAGACACACATGCCTATCAGTTTTACAGCGTGTCCACCTAGCTGTGGGAAGAAAGACTTAACGATCATTTTCAGCAATAAATGTAAAATTAGAAAAAGCAGAAAGGTAATGAAATACAAGAGCATGGTTCCAAGAGAGCCTGCAGAAGTACTGCTTGAGCTGAAACCAGAAAGATGAGGAAGAGTTAACTAGTTGAAATAGATTAGGAACATGCTGCAAAGAGGGAACGTGTGCTCACAGGAGGGAACATTATGGGACTGAGGAACTAAGTGTATGTTCATGTGTTTATAACATATTATTAATTGGTACCATTGGTACCATGTTAAGAATTTGGTTCCTATATTAGGACAGGAGGAACCTATCAAAGGTTTTTAAGTTTGGATATAGATCACTTGTTCTCAGACATCTTGGTTTCAGACTTCTTTTACACTCTTAAAAAAGTGCAGGGTCCTCAAAGAACGATTGTGTGCATTATAGCTATCAACATTAGAAATTTAATATTTCTTTTTCAAAAAAATATATATATTTATTTATTTATTTGACAGTTGTATTCTGACAGTTTTAAGAATAAAACTCAAAATAGGTGGCTGCAGAGGGAGAGAAAGGGGAAAGTAGAGTGAGATTTTTATATAGGTAACAGGTATATAACAAAGGATGCAAGTTAAAATTGGCAAACCAGATAGTAAATGGTGAAGTAAGAACAAGAATTATAAGTGGTATATATAAATATATAGGTAAAAGGGAAATAATTCAAGCAAAGATACACATCTTAATTATGGAATTCTTTTTCAAATTAAAGACACCAAATTGAAAAAGAAATATAATAAATACACACAATAATTATAAAACAAAACACAGAGTTGCTATCAAACGTATCGATCATATCCATAAACATGATTAGGTTTGGCTAGCCTATTTTTAAAAAGGCTTTCAGACTGGCTCATAAAGCAACTTAACTCTATGATAAAATTTAGTTTTGGTTCAAATAGTGAAAAATACATCAACCAAAAGCATACCAGGTATATGGAAATGATAAGAGAGTAAGGGTTGAACTGTTATTATCAGACAATTTAATTTAGGGCACAATTCAGTAAATAAGACAAAAAGGGGCATTTGATCAAGCTAAGGATAAATAATTCCTAATGAGGTTACAACAATTATGAGATGTATGTACCACTTAAATAAGACTGAAACTACAACATGACGTATGAAAGTTGTAAGGAGATGAATGAGAATAATAGTAAAAGACTTCTATACAACACTTACAATACAAGACAGGCCACGTAGACAAAAAGAAGCAAAGACATAGAATATTGAGACATTATAGTCAGTAAAGCACATCTCATGTCCATTTATTGAATACCGCACCCTGATAATAGAGAATATATATTTTTTCTCAATTATATATGGAACATTCCCAACATTGATCACATACCGAGTTACAAAGGAGATATCAGTAAGTTCTATAAAAGGAAGGTGTTATAAACATTGATCACATACAAAAAGCCTTCCATTGAATAATTCTTGGGTGAATGGCAAAAATACAATGAGAAAGGACAAGAGTTCTGAAAAATAATGATAATGAAAATAACTCCGTGTCAGAGTCTATGAGGGTTAAAGTAATGTTGAGAGGAAAATGTCAACTTTAAGATTGGCAACCCTGGCTCATCACTCAGAAGATCTGAGAGTTTTGGTAGAATCAGGAAAAACGTCCTAGGCTCCCCATTTCCTGGAGCTCTAAGGTGAAGTAAGTCAAATACCCAAAGCAGTGACTATCTTCTCCTGGGAATAAGACATATCTTGGCTTGGTGGAGTGAATGCCAGCATTAAAAACCACATTTAATCAAATGCAAAAGGTAGGGCAAAATCTCATCAACCAGGCTAGCAAATTTGTAGGTGAATCAGCACCCTGCCTTTCCTCCAAAGCCATACAGAAGTGGAAAGAACACCATCTCTCAAACCCACACCTGAGATGGAGGGGAAAAAGAGGATTCTCACTATACAGGTAAGGAAGGAGCCATGGAAAATTCACTCCCACTATTCAATGAAGTTGTGGACAGAACTGAAGACATTAATGAGCGTGCAGGAATAAAAACAGCAGGACGGATCTTTATTTCTGGGAGAAATTCACTTTTATAGGTCAGATTCCTCTTTTCCAGCCCTTAAAATCCCACACGCTAAGCATGTGGTATTTGTTGCTGTTTTCCACCGTCTCCTATGGGACAAAAGGTAGAATTAAGCTTGCTAATTACAGTGCTCAAATCATCACATTGCCTGCTTCTTTCTTGGAAGGTTAAATTCACGCTCTTCACAGTATGGTACTGTGAAGTTCTTGGTAATTTTCTCCTGTTGGAAGACTGTTCCAGCTTGCTCTTTCATGTTTCTATTAAAGGAAGAAATGGACATGCCCGCTGAGACCACGTTAACTGTGAGTCATCGCTGTCTATCACGTCTGCCCTTTCACTCGTTCAAAATGCCTTTGTCACCTGGAGCGGCAGCAGGATGGCGGCAGGAACCTCCCCTGCACTGTCGCCACAAGGGGGCAGCAGCTCCAGGTCAATAATCAATCTTACTCTGGAGAAGACGTTTGTCCTACAACACGATGCATAACCGCGATTTGAGACTAGAAAGGGGGAAAATAGAAGAGGAAGGGATGAAAGGATGTTGGGAGCATAGTTCAAAAACGAGATGACAAAAAGTAGGGTTACAGTGCTGAAATACAAATATTTGTATTTGTATTTGTATTTTAAGACTTTCAGTCAATTAGGAACATCACGGAAAAAAGTTGAATAAGATAGAAATCAATACTATTCACAGAGAGTGCAGAAAGACCGAGGATACTATACAAAAGAAAACAGAGAAAAGAAGGTAGAAATCAGTGATAGATCCGTGGAACTGAGAAATATGAGGCAATATAATTGATGACGCAGAAAAAGGAAATTCAAGAGACTTAGAAAATCACATTTACTTAAAATATAAAGGTATTTATCTGAAGTAACAGAAGAGTAAACCTATGGATCAAAAGAGTATCCTGTATTCCTGGAAATATTGATTAGGTGATACACTGATATATCCCCATTTAGGCGACTTCAAAAATATAGAAAACATTTTTAAAGGGACCGGGGGAAGAATTCCCCTGAATGAATACATTGATAGACAAGAAAAAGTAGCTTTTCAACAATATTTAAAAGCCGGGGGCAGAGGAAATCGAGGTTATACTAATAAGAGAAAGAAAGGAAGGGAGAGAAAGAGGTTAGATAGAGGGAGAAGGGAAGGAAAGAGGAGAGAGGAGAGAAGGAAAATAACTTAATGAAATCAAAGAGGAATGTGGAAGAAAGTGGAAGTGTGCTGATTTCCTTTAAGCAGAGAGTTAATGAAATTTAAAATTGGAATATGGTACTGAAAATCATAATTGCTCAATTTCCTAATATTTTCCATTCTGCTTCTAGACTTTGGGAGATCGTTTATAAATGAAGAGGGTAAAATATTTATTGAAATTAAACTATTTCTTTGTTTTCACCATGACCTATCTCCTTCATTAAATTAAGAAAAAAACAGTACAATCATTTTTTGACAAAGACCATGAATAATTGAATTCTATTAAAATGGTTTGTGTCCTTCTATCTCTTTAGCTGAAGTGCTCCAACAAAATATAACTGTCAAACTGACTTATTTTTATCTTGCACAGCTTTCTTCTTTCACACTCTCTGTGCTTTATTCTCCATTAAGATATGCAGTGCTCTTCTCACTTTTTTCCTCAGAAAAAAAAAGTGTGTGTATGTATCACACACACATACACACAGATTATCTTGAAAAACGTGTAAGTCATTTATACACATGCTCTATCTATACCTCTATCTGATTTATATTTTTAGAGAAGAGCATTTTAAGAAAACATGACCATTAACAGAACACAATAATTCTTTCACAACAAGAAATTAGGTCACTATAACCCCCATTTTATAGGTATGAACACAGTGGCTTCGTTGTTTTAAGTAACTCGCCAAATGGCTAAGGGTTTCAGGCAGGACTTTAATCTACATCTTCTGATTTTAAGTCCAGCGCTCTATGCTCTTAAGAAAATGTTTTATTTTCTTACACAGTTTTTATACTTAACTGTGATGAGCACTGAGAAATGTGTAGAATTGTTGAATCATTGCAGTGTACAACCAAAACTAACATAACATTATGTTAACTATACTTCTAAATAAATATATAAATAAACAAACACATGTATGAATAAAAAAATGTTTTGGTTTTTGGAGAACAGAAATGCTCCACGTCCAACATGGGGCTTGAACTCAGGACTCTGAGATCAAGAGTCACATGCTCTACCAACTGAACCAGCCAGGTACCCTTTACTCTGGGTTATTAAAACCATAACTAGGGGGCGCCTGGGTGGCTCAGTGGGTTAAAGCCTCTGCCTTTGGCTCAGGTCATGATCCCAGGGTCTTGGGATCAAGCCCCTCATCAGGCTCTCTGCTCAGCGGGGAGCCTCCTTCCCCCTCTCTCTCTGCCTGCCTCTCTGCCTACTTGTGATCTCACTCTCTGTAAATAAATAAATAAGATCTTTAAAAAAAATAAAACCATAGCTAGAAGTTATTGTCCACGTGTATACATTACATCAATTACATGGGTTGTTTACATTAAACAAGAAAATGGCAACAACTAATTCCTGAAATATTCATAATTGTATGAAATCCTATGGAAACCATTTGAACATACAAAATTATTTTAAAAAGTGACCATGAATTGACAAAATCTTTTTTTAAACATTATCATACCTGAACTACTAAAGGGCACAATAGTATAAATCGAGGTTTACTCTTTCTCAGAATTCTAAGAAATCTATTGCAACCTGAGCAGCTTTTGTCAATGCAAGACCATTTTAGGCAAAAAGTTTCTTTAGAGGCATTTTTTAATTAACTGAAAGTGAATAAAATGTAAAAAAGAAAAGAAGGGAAAAGGGCACTTTGTAAAAGGAAAGTTTGTGTAAGGGAAAAAAAGCATAGAATGAATAAAATTCTCATCAACACTTCGGTTTCCTTGCAAATTTCCATTAATAAACACTATGTATCAATGCCTCAGGTCACGGGTACTGGCTAGTGAAGTCTGAATTAGTGTTAGGTAGGATACATATTTAGCTCTGAGAGTCTATCACCTCGGAATTTGTTACTTAGCTCCTATCACCCCATTCCAAATCTAAGCAAAGTCCAAAGTGGAATTAATGTAGAATTCAAAACCAGGAAATCTGGATGACATACTGGTCATTAAATAACTCTGTCTTGTACTTCCTCATATTGTAAAGTGATGGCATATAATAAGATCATTTATGAACTATTTATAATATCTCAGCTTTATAGGATAATAAATTTGTGAACATTTTCTGATAATATCTAAATATGATTTAGTCCTAGCCCTTTATTAAACATCTTTTATTCTAAATAATATTTTCTGTTTACATTACAGAAAGTCTTGTTAATGTCCTAACACCTGTTAACAGCCAAAATGGTGATGTATTTTCCCTCATGTATAATTGTACTTTCCTTCCTTTCAATTGTTTCTATTCTCAGTTTCAAATCTAAACAATGAATTTTTTAAATGCCAGCTTAATAAATGCATTGTTATATATGTATAATCCCAATATCTATCTATATCTATATATTTGTTAGCACAGGGCCTGAAATGCTAACTACTCAATGAGCATTTATTCTTCTTCTGTCACAACAATGATACAATGAAGGATCAGTTCTAGAAGAAACAGTTTACACTTCACAAGCAAATCTATACCCTTTGGTCAATTGCTCAATTTACTGAGAGTAAAGTAACAAAACAGAACATCTCAAGATATTCATATGAGTCAATACTTTTAAAATAGAAATTTCTAAAAAAGAGAGTCCTTTTTTTTTCCACTTTGCTGAGCTTGTTAGAGAGAGGAAGCAAGCTCACTATAATCTGTTCTATTCACCACCCTTTCTCTGTCATTTCCAACCAGGTATATTAACCCCACCTTACAGTCCATAATAATTTACCTTCCATATTGAAATTATATCTCTCTCTTCCAAAAATTCGAGGTGGTACTTGATAATTTGTGACTTAGTACTCAATAATTATCTGTAACTGGAACTTCTCTTTTCTTTACCCCACGTCTTGAAGTAGCAGGGAAAGCTACTAGATCTTTCGCTACCTCTGGTAACCTTATTTGCACTGAATGTTCCTTCCTGGCAAATCGTTGTTTCTCAAGCCATTGATAGGTTTTAAACTGAATTCTCAGAAACATGTCTTCTGAGCAAAGGTTCTTACCTCTTACCTCATTATATGTAGGATTAAATAGAAGGGGTGAAAAACCACAGGTTTTGAAGATTTATCCTGGTAATTTAATGTTTGAAAAAGGGAAGCAAAAATGGGACTAATTTGTTTAATTTTATAGTGTATTAAACTCAGTTCCCATTACCTTCACTGTAAGATCTCATGAAGTTGACTCAACTCATCATATTGCTCAGACAATGAAAATGACACTGTGCCTTATTTACATCCTTGTCTTATTAGCCCACAGGCTCTGTTGGTTGCCTGACAATTTTCCACCTCTGTCTCACAGATGACTATAAACGCTTAGATCTAGAACTTTTTACTCACACATACTATACTAAGGAATTAGAGAATTTCTAAGACAGGATTTGTAAAACACATTGTGATCAGATGTAAATATGTAAAATTTTTTACAATAAAATTCAATGGACTTGGTTTTCAAGAAAAGATGGTTCTTCAAACCAAACATATCTCCAGAAATACCATTTTCTACTCACAGTTTAAGTATACACTAATCCGTAATCAAGAGAACACTCTGAATGATGAATACCAATGATAAAATACAAACTTTGTCATAATATCTCATTTTTTCTCAAGCATGTGAAATACAAATATTTTTAACTTCACTTTCAAGAAAGGAGACTGTAAATTTTAGGTAGACTAATTTGTCAAAAGTCACATAGCTAGACTAGATGTTTGCAGCAAGACAGTCCAAGATTATTGCCAAAATGGTCATAATCCATTAAGTGATAGTGATTGTGTGCCAAAATTTTGTGCATGCTTGTGAGCATACATGGGGAGGGGGGAAGGGACCTGGGGATTGAGGGGACTCAAGATATATGGGTTCTGTACGAGTTCTGTAAGCTTTCATTAAGCTTTCTTGGAAAGACAAGGAACAGTCAAGAAAGGGAATAAATGCTTACTAATTTCCTATCCAAAGCCTTAATTTATGAACTAAACTTCTTTTTTTTATTAAAAAAAATTTTTATAAACATACAATGTATTTTTATCCCCAGGGGTACAGGTCTGTGAATTGCCAGGTTTACACACTTCACAGCACTCTCCATAGCAGATACCCTCCCCAGTGTCCATAACCCCATCCCCCTCTCCTGACGCCCCTCCCGCCAGCAACCCTCAATTTGTTTTGTGAGATTAAGAGTCACTTATGGTTTGTCTCCCTCCCGATCCCATCTTGTTTCATTTATTCTTCTCCTACCCCCCTAACCCCCCATGTTGCATCACCACTTCCTCATATCAGGGAGATCATATGGTATTTGTCTTTCTCTGATTGACTTATTTCGCTAAGCATGATACCCTCTAGTTCCATCCACATCATCACAAATGGCAGGATTTCATTTCTTTTGATGGCTGCATAGTATTCCATTGTGTATATATACCACATCTTCTTTATCCATTCATCTGTTGATGGACATCTAGGTTCTTTCCATAGTTTGGCTATTATAGACATTGCTGCTATAAACGTTCGGGTGCACGTGCCCCTTCGGATCACTACGTTTTTATCTTTAGGGCAAATACCCAGTAGTGCAATTGCTGGGTCATAGGGTAGTTCTATTTTCAACTTTTTGAAGAACCTCCATGCTTATGAACTAAACTTCTTATTACACGTAGGGAGTTAAAATTAATTTGAATGGCAGCAACAACGTATTTGATTTATTGAACAACTCTTGTGTTATTTTATGTAACACTCTACAGTCTTTAATTGCAAGGACTGTGCCTTATTTACATCCTTGTCTTATTAGCCCACAGAAAAGGCCTCTAGTCCCTATTAGACGCTTAATGAATGAATTTATAAAATATCTCGCATCTTTACAGCAAACCTACAAGGTAAATATCATTTCCACATACATCTGAAGAAAGAGATTTCTTCGGTCTGACTCGATCTTCCCTCTAAAGTAGGCTGAGGCCACCAAATTGAGATATTTTCGGATTTTTTTCTCCTATAGTTTCACCCAAAATAAATGCTTTTATGTCAGTGTATGAATTTCATTCTCTGTTTACATATATATCCAAGCCTCTATTATTCAAAGCTAAGCGGTGATATCCTAATACATTTTCATGTCTCAGGGCTTAGTGGGGACTGAGGGAGGAGGCATTTTGTTATGTTTTCATTAATTTTTTTTTTCCATGGGAGACGAGTTCTGTAAGCTTTCATTAAGTCCTTTATTTGAAATAACCCAGATTCAAAGAGATATTTTATACAATAAGGCAAGCTTTCTGGCCTAATATGATTTAAGAGTTCTATGAAAGTAGGACAAGCCTGCACATTCTCTCTGTGTTCTGTTACATAAAGAAATTCTTTCTTTCTGAGACAAAGCCAGAAAGAACATAATTTTAGGAGGAAAAAATAGATTTTTTTTCTGATTGATCTTCAATGTTTTTGGCATTTTTTTTTGTCCTTTTGGTACATGTTTCTTAGTATTCATTTCACTGTGACTGAAAATAACCAGAGCTCTTTTTAAAAATTTTTAATTGAAATCTTCCTATTATCTTGTATGAGACCAAAAAAAAAAAAAAAAAAAGAAAGAAATTTTGCTATTAGAAAAGAAAACCTGAAACTTAAATGGACATCACATTTAAAATGTTTGCAGTTTTAAAATTTCTCTCCAAAGTCTCATGAAAACAAATCCCAGGAGGAGTGAAATAGGAGAGCTTGTCAATGGAGTAAGGTTGGTGAAGTTATTTTTCAGAGGAGAGTCAAGTTCAAGAACACCAGCCTGACTTCCTGAGTCCACAAGACCTTGGCTAGACTCTCATCTACCTTGTAGATCAAAAAGATGAAGTTACCTTGACCTTTGATCTAAAAGTAGGCATATAAACCCCAGGAACAATGGTGGACCTATGTATATTCTCCCAATACAGAGAAACATTAGCATCAAAGAGTAATGAATTTAGAAAATAAAACCAGATAATTGAATAATGGTAGGGAAGCCAGGAGCTCCTGTGAGGAAAAAGTTTGTCTGTGTAAGAGTGTGAAACTACCAATTAACCACAGAACAACTTCTGACTTCTCACAGGAGTGGAAGGTGACCAGGAGGCCAAGTAACCTCTGAATAAACCTGTGACTAGCACCGGAAGTGTTAAAGGAGGGTCAATTAATTACGGCAATAAAATGTTTAGGTTGGCCCACCAAGTTATTTATGTCATCTCTGTCTTCTGTTCTTTAGTCAGTCCTAACACCCTTAACATGGAGTCATTTGATTCTCCTTTTGGTTTTCACTGGCTCTTCAGTTTTTCACTTTTTTTTTTTCCCTACTACTGGAACATATAGGAAGATCCTACAAAAGTCTTCCTTGATCCTATTTTTTTCCCAGCTATCACTTTATCTCCTTTGTGGTTAACTGTGACGCAAGCGAAAAGAACAAACTAGAATTCCACCTCAACTATTTATTCTCAACCCACTTTTGCTAGATTTTCTTTTATGTCTCTCCCCTCTTCATTAGTCTTACCCTGCTTTGCCCTGCAAAGAACCCTTGACCTCTATCACCTGGATTTCCTTATCCTACGCTTCCTCTGAGGTTTTAGCAGTGAGGAGTCAGCAGGCAGTGTGAGGGTAGGATAGAAGCTGAGTTGTTGATTGCTTTTGACCCATCCTCATTTTCTGGCTTGATTTGCAGAGACTGGTGCCTTGCTACAAAAGCTAGAGCTCCTGCCCAGAATCTCTTGTATCATGGCGGTCATTCTTGCTGGGTTCTGGTGACAGACTCCCTCCTCGCACCTCGTTCAGCTCAGGGGTAGAAGTGGCTCTTTCCTGTGGCCAGTCCTTCACTCTTTCACCGTACCTTGGTGGGGTCCCTTAACCTCCCCCACTGTGCACACAGTCTTTTCATTAAACTCTTTTAACTACGCCATTTGAATGTGTCAACTGCTTCCCTCTAGGGCCTCATGGCATGTCAGTTACTGCAGATTAAGTTAGACCATAATCCAGGGTTTTGTTGGGTTTTTGTTTTTAAGGAGAAATTGTCTCTCCATGGAATAGACCCATTGATTTGTTCACATATATTCCTGGGCTTCTGTCTATGTGTTGTATTCTCTGCCGCTGTTCCCTTCATCTCGCACAAATACCAAACTCTTTCTATCCTCATGTCCGAATACCTAGCTGGGTAACTTCATGCTTGCGTCAGTCAGGATAGATTAGGTTCTGTTAAGTAAAAAACAGAAACTGAAAGTTTGTTGAAACTGAAAGTTACAATGTCCTAGGCTGATGGGACAGTCACCAGTCTCCCTCTCTGCTGACTGTCATTCCTGGAAGAGAAGAGAAGCCCTCAAGTCTCATACCAGCAATTTAACGCTCAGTCTGGGAATGGCGTACATCGCATCCAATTACTACTCATGGGCTAGAACAAGTCAAAGAACTTCTTGTACCACAAGGGAGCCAAACGGTCAGGGAGTCAGAGAAATGGAGGTTATCAGTGAGTAACTCTAATGAATGCCAAAGCCTTTTTTGCCCCTCTTATTCAAAGTTGACTTGGATATTGGAGGTTCTCTGTTATTTTACACCAATGTTAAAATAAGTATACCAAGTTCCTCAAAAATACTCAGCTGGTAACTTAACTGAAACTCTATTAGATTTCTATTTTGTTGTTTAACTAAGAAACATAGAATGACCCTATGTTTAGTCAGAATTTTTTTTTTACGCCCTTTAATAGAGTCTTCAAGTTGATTTTATTTTTCTCAGATATCTTAGTTATTTTTTAGTTAACGCCAAGATAAGAAATTACGGTATTATGAATGATGTTGTTGTATATTTATGTTTACTTACTGGGGATCTATAATAATTATCAGTTATAACATTTATCTGTTGGTTCTGTCAGATTTTCTACATACATATGCATTCAAATTGAAATCAAATAATTTTTTTTTCCCTTTCAATTGTTGTACCTCTTATTTTATTTTCTTCCATTATGCAGGAGTCAAGACCAATGCTATGTCAAATTTAGTAATGGTGCTGGACATCCTTGAGTTTGATCTTCAAAATCATGTACCAAGGGGCACCTGGGTGGCTCAGTCAGTTAAGTGTCTGAAGTTTGATTTTGGCTCAGGTCATGCACTTAGGGTCATGAAATTAAGCCCTGTGCTCAGCAGGGAGTCTGCTTGAGTTCTCTCTCTCCCTCTGCCCCTCACCCCTTCTGGTGTGTGCTCATTCTCTCTCTCTCTCAAATAAAAAAGCCCCCAAATTACTCCTATTTGTAAATTGATTTAAAAGAATGCATATATATAATCTTCACAAAATTCAGGTTGTGCCCTACCTTTCCTAATTTGCTAGGAATTATCAAAAATAGGTGTATTTAGTAACTCAAGTTAATGAAACATTAACATTAAACATTAATGAATATATAAAACTTATCTATCATTTTGTCATGAATATAGTTTTCCAATTCTATGTTATTATAAAAAAAGCTGAAATGAACATTTATATGAAACCCTTTACACATGGATAAAAGAGTTTGGTTAGGATATAGTACAATATTTAAGATATGTTGGAATCATAGGTTTCAATAGTATACAAATTTAGTTGTTATTGTCAAATTGGCCTCTACTTTTTTTTTTTTTTAAGATTTTATTATGTATTTTATAGAGAGACACAGCGAGAGAGGGAACAGAAGCATTGGGAGTGGGAGAGGGAGAAGCAGGCTTCCTGCAGAGCAGGGAGCCCTACACAGGGCTCAATCCCAGGACTCCAGGATCATGACCTGAGCTGAAGGTAGAGGCTTAATCCACTGAGCCATCCAGGCACCCCTCTAAAATGTTTACACTAAATTTTATGTACTACTCTTTTATCAGCAGTATATATTTCATTTTGTCACATTTCTGCAAATTCTGGGTTTTCTCAATGGGTTTTAGAAAAACAATAAATGTGTGGGTACACACATGCATACTGGATCCTGATCTCCTTGCTTTATACGCACAGCCAATACCTGTTGTCCTATTGTTTTGTTGTGTTTATTGTGACATTTTCTTGAATCAAAGTTTATTTTAATTAAAATATAGTCAAGTTCATTAGCTTCTTACACTATCATTTTGGTTTTGTGTTTTTACAGTTCTTTTGTATTTTGCCATTAATTAGGAAGATAGTCACTATTTACATCTGAAAGTTTGAAAGTATTACTTTTCATTTTAGACACTTAAACCATCCCGAGTTACCTATTTTTTATCTATTTATTGCTTTTTATAGTATAGGTAGGAGTCATCTTTTTTCATGCTGGCAGCCAATTTTCTCTGAATTATTTATATGCAGTACAATTTTTCTGTAAATAAGTTTTCATATACACAAGGACATTTTCTGGGCTATCTGTTTGGTTTTATTGGTCTACTAGATTATATTTCTATATTACCATATTTTATGTACTATAACTTTGTGAGTAATCTTCCTACTTTAGCGTTTTTATTCAAAATCGTTTTGGCGCTTACCTTTTTTATATGGATTTTAGGATCAGCTCTCAAAATTCCATAATAAGCTTTTGTTATTTAATTGAACTTTCCTGGTATTCACATATTAACTTGGGAACAAATGCAATATTTATGGTATTAATTTTTACATCATGCTCTCTTTTCATTTGTGTCTTCTTTTATGAACTTTAACAGTATTTTGCATTTTTCTTATAAAGTGCTGAGTATTTTGTTAGATACTGGTTATTTCCTGGAATCTTAGATTTTATGCTGCTACTAGGAAAAGGCTCTCTCTTTTTATCCTGTTTCTGAAGTGGTCATTACAGGTGACATAGGAAGGCTATTGTTTTCTTCCTCGATTTTTCTATCAATCTTGCCCGACTCTGTCACCATTTTGCCAACTTTATTTTGAGTAATAATGGCAAATTTTCTATGAGATTTTACTTTAATTATATTTTCTCTATATGTAGCATGTAGCTAGAGATGTTGAATCTACTTGAATTAAATTCTTCTTTTATGAGGTAATTTAAATATAGCAACAAGAATTAAAGGTGATTTGGAATTAGTTCTACTTTCTACTTAATTTCTTTCTTTTTTTCCCCCCTTTCCATTCTTTCCCTCTGCATCCTTAGAATTGTTTTTAGCTATAAGAAATAGGAAAACTTAGAATGATTAAACAAGAGAGATTTAGCTTTATAATATAACAAGAAATCCAGAGATAGACATAGGCTTGCCATTATAGTACTGAGTTTAGGAACTTGGGTTCTTTCCACTTCTTATTATGTTATTTTTAGTATTCATTTACATTCTTTTTGTTTAATAATTGCAAGATGCATGCTACATACCCAGACATCACATCCACCTTTCTGATACCATAATAAAGGTGATTGAGAAAGCAGTTTAATATCACAAGTTTCTTGCAAAGATTAAATGAGCCTAGCATATTTAAGTTCTCAGTAGGTTAATTTATTAACAGTTCTAATGTACCATAATGGAATTGTTCCTTAACATCTAATTTTTGTAAGCCTTGTGTCATTCTGGACCCTAAGTCCAGACAGTGTAATATACCACATTTCTCTGGCAGGAAAGTCACATTAATAACTCCAGAGGGTGTTGTTTACAACTGAGTTATGTTAACAGTGCCTCCTGGAATTGGGCTGTGCACATCCTGCCTGTCTGTACATGGATGGCACTGACCTGAGGCTTCGCTAGTAAATGAAATACTCAAGATTATTCATATTTTTGATAAATATAAAACACAATTACTGTTAAAGTTAAAATTATTAAGAAGATAATTTAGTGACCTGTCTTAAAGGAACATGAAATGGAATATTCTATGGACTAATTATTGTGTCTTGTGGACTAATTATTGTATTAAAACCCAGCTAGAGTTACATAGTTGCTGGGGGTCCATAGAAAGGCTTTCTGCTAGAGTGACCAGGTCACACTAAACAGTGGCTGTCAAAGATGATCCTGAAGATGATGGTACCGTTGGTTCGGAGAGCACTTGGACTGGGAGGTTCTCAGTGGGGGATGGGATGAAAACCTACAACTGGGTAGTTGTTGAGATGGAAAAGAGGAACTAAAATAGAGGAGGTATAAAATATGGGAGGACGATTTTCCCAGGTGAAGAGCAATGTTCTTTCCTTCTATCTTTTTACAAAACTCAGCTAAACTAAAAAATCAGACATACTTTTCCCCACCAATAAATTTAAACTTAAAGTTTCGAATTTTCTTAAAACTTTGCTGTTGAAATTAGTGAAGCAGTATTCTTAATAAATTAAAAATTGTATTTTGTAAGTAACATCATATTGCATATTTCCATAACATACCTCCATGTTATCATGTCTGCCATGATAATAATTCAATTCAGATTAATCTTAGATAATATTTTGGCAGGGAAGGTAATTAGTCACTCCTTAATTGATAAAGATATGATTTTTAAAAAGCCTTTTTTTCAATAACATGATCATTCCATTCTCTTAATTTATAATATAATTAGTTTCAGGAACATTTCAGTAGAATATCTTATTTTGAATATTTTATCAAAGAAAAAATCTAGGAAGAAGAAGTTTATTAGTTAATGAAACTTAGTTAAATGAGAGCTTCATATATCAAATCAAATGCTATAAAGATCTCAATCTGAGATTGCTAATTCCCATTTCCAAACTCACAAGAAGAACACATTCTGAAAACAGATCCTATTTCGGCTCTAAAACATCCAAAAACTGACGAGCAACGGTTCATATTAAATTTGCCCAGATAGCCTCACTGCTGACTATAAAAAAGCAAATTGTAATTGGCTGAGAAATATCACAGCAGTGTCAAAATCAAACTAACCTGCACGACTTGACCTACATTTTGACCCAGCCAATACATCATTAACTAAAAGTAAATGAACTCAAACTATCAGACTATCAAAAGTAACAAACACTTGAAGAAAAAGCTATCTGTCTTGAAAATAAATTTTTGGCAAATGGTTCTGACTTCCCTGGCCTCTTGCAGTAACTGAAATCATTTTAAAAGTACTTTTCGTACCAATTAAAATGGAAGCCGAACAGACGCCCCTGCTTACTCGACACAAAGACACAGAATATGAAATGGACCCAAACACCTCGGGATTGAAGACCGAGGACTGATTCAGGCCCTTCAACCAATATCCCTGTTTCTCTGGTTTAATGAAATATTAGTGACTGAGAAAAAAAGTTTCAAAAGGTAAACACAACATCCTGGTTAATTTTAGAAGAGGGAGTATTTTGATAAATTCCATTTCTTCTACTTAAAAAAAACAAAAAACCTTCGTGTTCCCAGAGAACTTTCTAAAATGCATTTATCGATATTTATGCACTTTCAAATATAGAATTGTAATTTCTTTTGGTTAAACCTGCTTTCAATACCTTATCGGAGCATTCTGAATTTTTTATTTTCTTGTATAACATCAGAGACATATAAAATAAAAAGTACTGAACCAATCCCCTCACTGTTTTTAGGATACAGCCTGGAATTTCTTAATTAAAAAACCAAATCAGTCATCCGAACTTGTTTGCCAGTGATTTTCACCCTTCACTTAGGCTGCCCTGCACACATGCTAACACAGTTGTCAACGTGTCAAGGGAGCTGAACCCTCAAGTTTTCCGAACGACAAAATCGTAACTCTGGATGTGTACAAAGTTAAGAGAGCAAAATTTCAGTGTTCAACCTCATTCAAACTCCATTTTCCTCTTTTAATTCATCTTAAAAATGTTCTCTGAAGTGCATACCATATGGCCTTTTAAGACACAATTTCTTTCTCTAAAATTCTGTGAAGCACAGGTACACATTTTATCGTTTTCCCCACACTTTTATGTTATCACTTTTTGCCTGACCTCTGTTAACACGTTCAGTTTCTCCTTCTGAAATCATAGTTTCTTCTTCTGAAATCTTCTACTGAAATCACTATGAGTTCAGTAAGTACTCAACAACTGATCGTAGACAGTGACCACAGTCACATCATTTCATCTCTACTGTGCTAAAGCTGCTCTACTTGCATTTTGATTCTGAATCATTTTGAGAACGAACGCATTCCCATTTGTCTTCCTAGAGATCTCCCAGAGCTGTCTATCCCCCTTTCCTCCTACTGTTGTCCCTGCCTGTATCCAGTCCTTCTCACTTCTTACTTGGACTTTTGAATTGCCTCCTAACGGGTCCCCGACTGCAGATGTGATCACTTATAACCCATCCTTCCTGGCACCAGACCCGATCGAGTCATTTTCCTCTTAAAAATCCATCTACATCTTCCAATTGCCTATCTATGGCGTAGAGTTTAAATTCCTCCTGACAGTGTCTGATGTTTCATAAATTACCTGAGCCGTGATTACCTTTCAAGCCTTGTCTCCCTCCAGCCTAAACCTGCTGCCATCACACAGAAGCGCCCACAGGTTCACCAATAATACACATTCTTTCACCATCTGAAGGCTTTGAACATGAAACTTCCTCTTACTGGAAACCACACCAGCCCTCCTCCAGTTACACTTCTTACTACATTTATTTCAAGAACCATCTACAAAAGCATTCCCTGCCAGGAAGGTTTTCTTTAGCCAATCTAAAGCAAAGTGCCTTAATATTCAATGTACGTTCCCTTCTATTATAACTCTTCTCCTAACTGTTCATAACATATCTGTCTTCCCCAGGGCACGGGTTCTTTCTGGGAGAGATTCATAATTAATCATCTTCTGCAGATCTGCCAGGGCTTTGTGAAAAACTCAACACAACCAATGCAGAATTACCATACTTTTAAGCAGACTCTGTAGTTTTTTTAATGTCTTTTTAAAATTATTTTTATTAACAGATAATGTATTATTTGCCCTAGGGGTACAGGTTTATGAATCATCAGGCTTATACATTTCACAGCACTCACCACAGCACATACCCTCCCCAGTGTCCACACAGACTATGTAGTTTTTAATGGAAGCAATGCCATCACTCTGAGTTCAGTTTTAGGCTGGTAAACTCCATACAAAGCTGTACACCAACATATATGATTAATGTCCCTTTTAGAGATGTTTTCATACAGCAGGCATGTTCAAAGAAACCTAAGTTTTAAGACTATCACAATATTTTTGCATAAATATTAACTGAACGTGAGAACTATATTTCTAGGCTTGCTTTATACTTCAGACTCTCTGAATCTTGAGCTCTTGGTTCAAAAAATACTTAACGAGTGGGTATTTTGTGCAAATCTCTGTGCTAGACACTGGAAATCATAAATATTATATCTAATTGAGTGAGTTATAAGAATTGAGGCCACCAGTTTTTTAAAGATACCAGCAGAGGGCTTAGCAAGCAAATGGCAGTGTGTGATGTTGTGGTTCTTCTGGTTGAAGAGGTTGTGTTGATTTTTTTAAAAAGATCAGGTAGAAAACACACACACACACACACACACACAGAGAATACAGAGATATAGAATATATATATCTATATAGAACATAACAGATACAGAATATATATATATATATCTAGATAGAGATATATGGAGATATATCTCTATCTAGATATATATATATATATGTAGATATATATATATATATAGATATATCAGCAATCATGTCACAACCACATATGTAAGACAAAGCTCTGCTACAGCTTCTCAGTATTCCATAATACCAACGACAGTTTCTGGACTTCAGAGGGCAATGTAAATTACAGAATTCACAATGGTGTGCTATTTTGAGGGCAAGTAAGCATCTGCTTTCAAGAATAGTCTAAAATTGCATCGGCTTGGTGCAGGAAAATACTGAAGTGCAAAAGATGACTTAATAGACAGCAATTCTTTTTCAAAATAAAAGAATTAAACAGGTGAATGCTTCTTTTCCTGTAATTTTTATCACTGCAAAGCAAATAGCATATATTGATATTTTAGACATTTAGAAAAGACATTTAGACATTTAGAAAGAAGCAGTTTGTACTTTCCTCAGAGTATGTTATCTCAGGTGTTACTTCCTTATCTGTAAAATTGGTACCTTCAGGGAAAGTGTTATTTGGTTGAGCAAGGACTTCTCTGAAATGTGCTGGTCTTTTTTCGGTGGGGGGACAGAAGTTAGTTCTCCTTTTTATTTAAATGTAAGAGGTTTTATTTTTTTTTCCTATAGAGTATTATGTGAATTTTCAAATGATTTTCTGGATAAAACAAATAAGAATGTTTCAATCAGAGGAAATAGCTAACAATCCAAATGGTAGAAAAAAACAAATTATTTTCAATGAATTCTAACATTTTCCAAAATTCTGAAATTTTTGTTGCTGAGCATTTATAAAATCCGTTTTAACTTTTGACCGATGTGGAAAAAAATGTTAAAACATCTTGATTGCATAGCCTTTTCTCTCCCAGAGATTTTGTATTTTAGTTATCAAAGTCAGTTTCTGGGTGTTATACACAAACAGTGCGTCATGGAACACTACATGAAAACTAATGATGTGATGTATGGTGACTAACAACATAATAAAAAAAATGACAAAGTGAAAAAGCTTTGTCTGTGTAACAGTAATGCCATCAGAATAACTTTGACAAATGAGTATATTAAAGAAAGCACTTAATTGCAATAACTATTACTAAAGAATTTTAAAAGAATGAATATTCATAATCATTACAGTAATAGTAGGAAGATATTTACCGCAAATAATGGCACTTTTTTCTTGTACTCATTCATACTATTTGATCGCTAGCTCTAATTTTTTATTCTCTCATATATCAAAAACTTGAATCATTATACATTTTATGCCTTCTTTTTCCAAAAATCAATTCTCCCATGTCCCAATCCTTCATTTTTACCTAACCCTTGAAAAAATTGTCAAGAAAAACCTACTATCAACTATTTTTCTGTTTTCTTTCTATTACTTTCTTAAAATAATATTCTATTGCCATTATAATTTATTGATGTTTTATTTTGGTGGATGAAGATTTAGTTTTTTTTCTTGCAACTTAGTTATGTTGCAATCTTGATTATACTAATATTTGGTATTTACATTGACATGACCAACATTGTTCACATCTGAGACCATTTAGGTACTACATGGAGTTCTTTACCTAAACTCTTTTTTGTTTTTCCTCAAATTATTAATAATTTTTATTTTACAGTTTGCTTAGCTTTCTGTATACCTACCCCTAATTGTTCGCAAAATATCCAAGAGTACTAAAACCCCAGTAAAAACCATTTTTCAATTGGCCAGACACATCGTGACTTCTGTCAATTTCTCTTTTCCTGTCCTGCATGAACACCCCACTCATCCAGATAGAGCATAAGAAGTAAAATTTTTGAGACCTAGACTTCCCCAAAATGATTTTACCTAACGCTTACAGTTGATGGATGGTTTGTGGATAGAATTTATTTCTTTTTAAGACTTTATTTATTTGTTTCACAGAGAGAGGTCACAAGTAGGCAGAGAGGCAGGCAGAGAGAGAAGGGGGCAGGGGGAAGCAGGTTCTCTGCTGCTCAAGGAGCCCAATGCTGGGCTCCATCCCACTACTCTGGGATCATGACCTGACCTGCTGAAGGCAGAGGCTTAACCCATTGAGGCACCTAGGTGCCCTTTGGTAGAATTTTAGTTACAATGCCTTCCACTTTGAATGTCATAGGCATTATCCATTTTTCTCTATTCTTTTAAATGTCTGCTTTGCTATTGGGAGATTTTATGGATTCTTGTCCTTCTTCTGTTGCATATAATGTATTTTAATTAATTAATTGTCTCTAGATGTATTTGGAATCTTTTTTATATCTCTGAACTATTATGATGTTGTTCCAGTTATAAGTCTTTTTTCATTCCTTGTCTTTCTAATATGGAGATTTACTTTCTTTGATTTGGGGGAGCAATGTGCTATTTTTTGAATAATATTTCTCTCTATTCTTACTATTTTCCATGGAATTATTATTAGTTAAAATTTGAACCTACTGGCTTTATCATTTAATTTTCTTGTTCTAACAACTATAAGTTAATTGATAATTTCCCTCCAGTGAAATGCTTGTTTCATTGAAATGTTATTTCATAACTTCTGATCATTTTTTCTCTTTAATTGAGAAAAATATGAGGGATCCTTAAGGAGATGTTTATTTAGGATAATGATCATTTGGTGATCACATATACATTTTTTTAACCTAATCACCAATTGTTTGTTGCTTTTGCTTTTGTCTCTTTTACCATTTAAGTTTTATTATTTTTTTCTGTCGGCAAAAACATTATTATTTCTTTCATGGTTTATGGATTTCTTTTAATGCTTAGAAAGCTACCCTGCAAATGCCACCAAGGTTATACAAATAGTCTCCTAAATTTCTTCAAATATTTTTATTATTTTTAACTTTATCTCCTTTATCCAACTTTAAATTACTACTATATGGTACAACCCAGTAGACTAATGTTCTTTTCTTACAGAAGAAAATTATGACACAGGTACTGGAAAAAAATTTTTTCTACTAAGTAAAAATGTCCAGTTAGTTTAAAATTTGTAGTCATATTGTCATATATACACTATGTTATTTCATTTGTGTACACATCTATTTTGCTAATACAATACTGTTTTGAGTACAGTGATTTAATGGAAATTTAAATGTCTGGTAATTAATTAAAAAATTGTTGATAAGCTACATAGTGCCTATAATGTAATTGATGTTGATATTAGTTAATTGGTGATAAGCATTAACATAGACGAATGCTTTCTTTTCTAATTATTGCAAACCATCTTATAAATTTAAAATAGTTTTTCACGAAGTAGCTTTGTAACTATAAATATTAAGATAAAAATGTTAGAAAGTATATAGGGCTAGAGTCAGATGACAGTAGATTACGTATCTGTAAATTTTAACCCAGACTATTTAATTAGTTGCTATGCGACTCTGAGTGAATGGTTTTATTGCTCTGAGCCTCTGTTTCCATAACTATAAAGTTGAAATCATTACTTCCTATCTATATCCCCGACTGTTTTGTGACAAACCAGATAATGTAAATGCATTTAGAACAAAATAAATGCTAGATATCCATAATATATATACATCTGTGTTATTGATTCTACAGCTATGGTAAGAGAATTCTCTTGGCTTATATTCATTCAGTACCTTCTGCTACACTGCAATGTCCTTATCTTGATTTAAGAGCTGCTCTCTCATAAATAAATCAGAGCACTAACTCCCAATACAAGTATTTTAGGGACTTCTAGGCAACAAAGACACTTTGCTAAAATATTAAAAATTTCCATTAGAGATATTAATTTCTGAAAGTATGAAATATTCTGGGCTTTAAGTTTGTCAATTGTTAGTTCTTTGATGTATACTAAGGCTAAGAATAGCCAAGGTATCTTCCAGAAATTTATCAAACTTTAGTGGTCCATCAACAACCTCCAGAGATGAATCTGGCTCAGAGTAAGACCTAGAATATTTTTTTACACTTCAATATCTGACTACTTTTTAGCAGACACCTTCAATTTTACATTCCCAGTGAGTACTACGGGTCCAGAGATCAGCTGAACTGATTTTAAACACAGGCAGTTTCAGGAAATATGATAAGTTCTAGGGAAATAACCCTAGAGAGAAGGAGGGTATTCCCAAACAAGAGAGTACATGAGAATTATTTGGGGGAAGAAGAATAGCTTGAAATACTGTAATAACAGTATTGGAAACAAATGGGAAAATGTAGGACCCTAAAAATATCTTTTTCACTGGAAGGATCCAGGTTGGGAAAAAAAAAAAAAGATCATTTTCGAGAACATGGGTTTAAAAGGCTTGGGAAGAATTAGGCCAGCAGTAATCACTTACATGATACAGGTTATGATGGAAACAATGATAACCAGCATTGACTATGAGGCAGCTACAGTGCCAGGCACATTATACTCCTTTCCATCACTACCTGCAGCACACTGGTCAGGTAGGTACTACTGTTATTCTTATATTTGTAGATTAGGTACCAAAGACTTCAAGAATTTCAATAACTTGCCTAATACCATGCATATAAAAATTAGCATGTCCAAATTGACATATAAAAATATATCATGTCAATGGATAAGAAAATAGTATACATATTGATGTCAATTAGCTCAAAATTATATTAGAGTTTTCATTTAATTTCAATAAATATTTATTGAATAAATAAATATTTATTGAATTTCCTTTGCTTCTCAACAAAGAGAGATTTAGTTCTTTTTTTAAAAATATTTTATTTATTTATTTGACACAGAGAGAGAGAGATCACAAGTAGGCAGAGAGGCAGGCAGAGAGAGAGGGGGAAGCAGGTTCCCTACTGAGCAGAGAGGCCGATGTTGGGCTACATCCCAGGACCCTGAGATCATGACCTGAGCCTAAGGCAGAGGCTTAACCCACTGAGCCACCCCTCTCTCTCTGTCAAAAAAAAAAAAAATAAATAAAAATAAAAAATCTTAAAAAATTAAAAAAAGCAAGTAAAAACATTCCAATTTTAAAAACTGAAAATAGAATTAGGATAATTGAATAGGTGTGGCAGATACAAACAGACAGATATGTCAATAAAATTTCCAGAAAGCC
Organism: Mustela erminea; assembly: GCF_009829155.1. Lineage (NCBI taxonomy): Eukaryota > Metazoa > Chordata > Mammalia > Carnivora > Mustelidae > Mustela > Mustela erminea. Next base: position 79,862,920 of record NC_045624.1, on the reverse strand, counting down.
CATTACCAGACATAAATACACTTGAAAATTTTGAATATGAGTGATGTGGAATTTCATATCAGTGAGGAAAAGAAAGCTTATTCAACAAATGTTTCCAGGAAAATTGATTTGCTGTTATCTCATGGCATGGAATAAAAGAAATTGACTTAGATAATTAGATATTACATTTCACACCACAAAAGAACTAGATAAAAATAGAAATCATTATGTACCTAGTATCCTCAATTGGGTAGAGAATACTTAAGCAAATAATTAAAGATGAAATGATATACAGAATTAATTATAAATCTGACCCTGTGAATATTTGTATTTAAATTCATGAGCAAAAGCCAGGGATTGAAATTGCCATTTTTAGGGGCATCTGGGTGGTGTAGTCGGTTAAGCGTCTGACTCTTGGTTTCAGCTAAGGTCACGAGCTCAGGGTCATGTCTTGACTTTTCCCCCAAACGCACTAAATCCTTTGGCTTTTAATTTCTCTGCACATGGCTTGCAAGGGTGGTGGTGGGGAGGAGCCTAGCATAAACTGTTACTGAGATTTTTCTTTTTCTGGTGGATGGAGCTTAAGAGAGACAATGTTAGATGTTCCCTAAAGGTTACTACCTTATGACAGAATCTAGATCCAAAGTGAGACCTGAATCCTGAACTCTAGAATCACAGTCCAACTTCACAGTATGTATTGTTCTACCTGGATTTCATGTTTATACCGTTACCCTTGAACAACATGGGTTTGAATTGCACAGGTCTGCTTACATGCAGATTTCTTTTATAAATACAGTACAGTATCATAAATTATTTTCCTAATGATTTTCTTTTCTTCAACTTACTTCATTTTAAGACTATGGTATATAATATACATAACATATAAAATACATGTTAATTGACTTTTTATGTTGTCAGTAAGGCTTCCAGTCAATAGTAGGCTATGAGTTGTTAAGTTTGGGGGGAATAAAAGTTACACACGGATTTTCAACAGTGCAGGGAATCCACAAGCCTAACCCCTGCATTGCTTAAGGATCAACCATACTTCGATCCCAGAAAAGTCCTAAAAGATGATTTGAATGTAAAAGGAGATCTACCTTATTCTTCCACAGAAAGAGTCAATATTATCAGTTTGATACAGTCTAAATTCCTCACTAACGTTTAATATTTCCCATTATTCACAGAAGCGTGAACTTCCCTATCCAACCTAACTTTGTACCAATTTCAAGTTTCTCTGCTCTCCTTCGGCACCCTTTATCCAGTTTCACCGAATTGCTTCCCCCTCCACACATCATACCCTTTCTTTCCTTTGCATCTTTCCTCACCATGTTCCCTCAGCCTGGAATTTGCCTCTCTCATTGCTGTCTATTTGGATCTGGTCCCTCTTTCAAAACAGTCACCACCTATAACCTCTTGCACAGAATTGTGCCCCTCAACGCCCACAGCCTTAGCAATGCTTTCCAATGTCTAAATCCTAAAGCACATAATCTGCTCTTGAATTTATGACCCATTATCATAATTCTTCTTTGCATTATACTTACTAAAGGTAATAAAATATTTAACACCAGGAATGGCACAAGTCTCTAGCCACTGTGAATGTTTTGGGTCTACCCAATGAATGAGTATGCTTGCTTGCTCACTGCTTAATTATGAGATAGAACATCCTAGATCATAAGCCCTCTCACATCAGCATTGTATTGAATTGATTGCTGTAGCATCCAGATTTTTAATACAACGTCTTGCACATAATAGAGATATTTAGTACTGATGAATTATAGATATACAAAAACAAAGTACATGTATTAGTAAAATTAGGGCAAGAAGCTCAGAAACAAGCAAACATATTCAATCCACTGAAAATAATTTCATAACATAATGTACATATGTTGTCATTTTTTTTAAAGATTTCAATTATTTATTTGATAGACAGAGATCACAAGTCAGCAGAGAGGCAGGCAGAGAGAGAGGGGAAAGCAGTCTCCCTGCTGAGCAGAGAGCCCCATGCAGGGCTCGATCTGGTTGTCAATTATTAAACACAATTTGTGTACGATAAGTAATCAAATGATACAGAATAACCCACTAATCACATTTTCCTTGACCACATTCTGACCTCAAAATTGAGATAAAAATCAAATAACATATTTTCTTAATGATTTTAACAAAACATCCACAATAAATATACTGTAAATAAATTTTGTCTGTCATCACCTTCAATAAAACTGAATTTAAATAAAGATAATTTTTTATTTAAAAATTAAGTCCTTGAGTAAGAGATGCAAACTTCTAGTTATAAAATAAATAAGTCACAGGAACAAAAAGTACGGCATAAGGAATATAGTCACTAATAGTGTAATAACATTATTTGTTGACAGGTGGTGACTACACACCATGGTGAGCTCGGAGTAATGTACAGAATTGTCAAATCATGATGATGTACACTTGAAACTGATACAACATGGAAGGTAACTATACTTCAATAATAAGATTAATTAATGAACTCCTTGAAAGACCCATTCTTGACATCATTAAAATGAACAGAATCAGAAAATTCCAGAATAATAAAAGGAGAAGGGATATACAAAAGACAAAAAAAAAAAAAAGACATTTCACATTTAATTTGAAATTTCCTCAGTCTAATTAGAAAGAGAGGAAATAAGTGTCTAGAGGATGAAATGAATTTTTCTTCAGGATCAAGATTATAGCTATTATCTGAATTGGGGGAATTCTACATGGAGCTCAGAAGGACAAGGACTAAGTCACATTCCACACTGCAGCCCAGGGCTTAACCCAGTGCTGGTCACAACAGGTGCTCAATAAGTATTTGCTGAGCAACCTGTGGGATGCCCTCTGAACAGCGATTATTATGTTCTAACTAGGGCCTCTTAGAGTGGTGTTTTATTTTCCTCTTTGCCGGCTAATATTTAAACAATCCAGTTGGTCATGGAAAGAGGAAAAATTAAATGAATATATATACATATATAAAAGGAAATAGAAAATTTTTTTAAAAGCTATTAAAAAAAAATGTTTCTCAAAGCCAGATAACAAGATAGAGACTCTAGGCCTGAGGCCTAGATTTTTATTGGTTTAATGTAGGAAGTCATTTCTGTTCTGCACTTGTCCCATGGACTTTGTAAAATGTGTTCATTCACCTTGAAAGCACTCATACTAATCACCACTGGAGCTATGTAAAAAATATATATGTGTGAACAAATGACTTGAGATGCCAGTTAAAATGAGATTGTTGTGGTCATTATCGACTTTCATTAATTTCTACATAAACTGTTAAGCTTTTTCAACAACAGCAAAAAAACGCCCACTTCCAGTAAGATGTAGAATCGAATCTTGTTTTCTGTCCTATCCCCTGACTCCAGCCTCCTTGGGTTAGCATTATTGGTGATTGGCTTTCACCGACTCAATTATCTGAAAGCATTTGTGGGTTGAGTTGAGCATATTTCTATAATGGCAGAGGTTTATTTGTTCTGCCCCATTGAAAATGGAAATTGAGTGATTAAATTAAGACTTCTAAAGATACTTAGGAAAATAAATGATGTATTAGGGTGATTTGTTTTTGAAATACATGCAGCTGGAAAATTAAACCTCATGCAAAGTGTGATTCTTAATGCCTGCTGCTAAAGCTTGTGAACCCCTGGTTTAGGAGAATAAACGGGTTAAGCCAGACACTATATGTAATGTCCACGGATGCCCACCAACAAACAGTAACACTATTAAATACAACGAATGAAAACAAGGTAGGAAAGGGCTCATCATCTATTAAGAGTGTCAGAGGGTTTTAGTGTAAATGGGGAAAACACTTGTCATTACAACTGGGAAGGCTAATTGGTTTGATCTAAATTTGTAAGAGGAGTGGTCTTACGTAGAACTCTTCCGAAGAGTGCGTGATCTTTTGTCAGTCTTGACTAGTGTCACTCTTGGATAGAATCCAAATGGCTCTCTTTTATATTCACTTGTATTTATGTTATTTGTTTGTTTATTTTTAAAAGGTTTGTATTTATTTATTTATTTGAGAGAGCTAGAAAGAGCAGGAGCTGGAGGTGGGGTCAGGTGGGGTGGGGTGGACATCTGGGGAAGGACAAGCAGACTCCCTGCTGAGCAGGGAGCCCCAAAGTGGGGCTCGATTCTGGGGCTCTGGGATCATAACCTGGGCTGAAGGCAGATGCTGAGCCAACTGAGCCACCCAGGTGCCCCTGTGTTCACTTTTAATTTAATAATAGCTACAATGTAAGGGATGGTAATCATGTGCCAAACACAGTGTTTATTTGCACTTTACATTGTGCGCTTATTTAAATTATGACAGTTCAACCAGTTCTTAGCAGAGGCAGTCCACAGGAGTGCTACCATTTTTTTACTACAATTTGGGTTGGAACTCCAGAAACTCTGATTGATCTCATATTCTGACACACAGAGCATGAGATTAATCAGCATGAGATTAAAATTTATGAGTCAGTGAGAAAGGGAAGATGCAACATTATTGGAGAAAATGACTAAGTGGAAAATGATTTTTTTAAAAAATCAGAATGCGGAATAAATAGATTTACTCAATAAATAGAACAAGGACACGACTATTAAAAAAATTTCTATAACATGTTCCACATAAAATTTGAACCCCATAAAACATTACTTTTTGTATTCTGTATAGTTTAATTCTAAAACAAAAATAAAAATGTTATAAAAAAAAATAAAAATGTCATAAAAATAAACTGTACAAGGGTGATTACTTAAAATCTATGATATACTCTTGATTTAAAGTACGCATATCTTTGTAGATCAGTTTTCCTTAGAGTGGACCAAGGTGTGCATAAAACAAAGTACTTAAATGCGTAACACGAAAGACTCAAGGGGAAGTGGCACATTCAAAAAAACCTTAGTAGTTACTAAGACACAACTTTTCTGGTACCCTGATGAAGAATTTAAAGGAGGAAAAAATCCAGTCATGAAACTGAACATTATGAGTAAAACCAAACTGACTGAATTCTGTTTTGTTTGTTTGGCTATGTATTGGCTAAATATGTTGCCTGACAACAAAAGGAAAGGAAAGCAATCCTCTGAATTGGTCAGAACAAAATGTATATCGTAAATATACCTGGATTACAGCACAAGAGCTGATTCTATATTTCTATGGAAACAAAGCAAAATCTTGTATATTAAATTGATCTTTTCTTTTTATTTGCTCAGAGTAATTAAAATCCTATATGATTTAATAATTTTCTCTCCACTCTCTGTTCTTTTTTTTTTTTTTTTTAGGAGTTATTTATTTTGAGAGAGAGAGAGCGCACATGTACACATGGGGGGACAGAGGGAGAGAGAGAATCTCAAGCAGACTCCCCACTGAATGCAGAACCTGACATAGGGCTCGATTTCACAACCCTGAGATCATGACCTGCGTAGAAATCAAGAGTCAGATGCTTAACCGACTAAGCCACCCAGGTGCCCTCTACATATTCTTTTAAATTTAAAATTATTTGTAAAGCTTAAATACTTACTGAAGATTTCTTCTTCATATTATTAGCACTCTCTCTCTCTCTCTCTCTTTTAAAATATTTTATTTATTTGGCAGAGAGAGAGAGACAGTGAGAGAGGAACACAAGTAGGGAGAGAGAGAGGGAGAAGCAAGCTTCCTGCTGAGCAGGGAGCCCAATGTGGGGCTCAATCCCAGGATCCTGGGATCATGACCTGAGCTGAAGGCAGGCACTTAACGACAGACCCACCCAGGTGCCCCTATTAGCAATCTTTTTTATATCTCTTGCAGTTGGATATTTTCATTCCCAACTTCATATAGATAGTAAATTATAAATTTGCTTATTGTCCAAACTTCAGAAGTCACTCAGTCAAAAATAATCTGTTGAAAATATTGTTACTGAAAGGGCACATAACTATAAATGATTCACATTACATTATGTATTCTATCTTATCCTCATCCTCAACCTCCAGCCCTCTGCTCAATAACTAAATCTGAGATTAAATATTGATAAGAGTCAGTTCACTAAAATATAAACATATGGACTCACAAGTTTAAATAAAATATAAAATAGCGTATGACTGGCTCATACTTGTAGGAGTGATGGGAAAGAAGAAAGAAGTATTAGGCTGAACAATTCTTATTCATTGACAGTTATTAACATTTATAGTAAGATAATTTCATCAATAAACTTTTTTCCTTATTAATTTCTTTTTTTTATTTAATTTTATTTTTTTCAGTGTTCCAAGATATCAGTGAACATTAAAATTAAAATTAAGTAATTTGACTTTGAAAAAAAGTGCACATGAATTGTTTCTCTAATTACCTGAATTCTAGTCATATAAAAATCAATGGGCATTATTTTCATATATTATTATATCATTTATTCATTCACTCAACAAACATTCTTCTTTTTTTAAACCAAGACATGAAAAGCTTTATGTAGTCAAAGGAAATGATTTAAAAACCATGAGGGAAATGAAAAGAGAAAAGAATCAATGGAACATTGTACTGTGCTCTTGCTGCTTGAAAAGATCCAAGATGCACAGTTGATTCAATATTAACCAAAGTCCCTGAAGAATGGCATATAGGAGTTCAACAAACATTCTAGAAGCAACGCTATGGGTAAAGCTTTCTGCCAAGTGCTGGGCAACCAGGATGACTAAACCATAGCTCTAGGCTAAATGTTCAACTTTATGGAGGAGACGGCATAAAAACATACATTCAAATCAAAGAACAAAATGTGCAAATTATGGTTTAAACAGGCACAGATTTGGTTAGTGGTAGAAGAGCACAGGATGAGAAGGACACAAAATCTGGAGGAGAGTGAACTAAGTCAGGACGGATGTAATCTGATTCTTCCATGGGATCTTCAGGCAAGATACTGCACTGGCCCTGCACCTCTGGCCCTTGGGTGCATTCTCCGGCTTGCCCCCGCTCTCCTATTAGGGTAGCTGTCTCCTTGGCTGTTTCCCTGGCTCGCCTGGCAGTTGGCTTCCAGTGGGAATTGATCAGGCAGCACTGGCAGAGATTGGAGAATGGGAAGAAGGAAGTAACCAGGATATTTCTCCCCTTCCTCACCTATCTCCGAATGTATTTCTGGCATTTGCTGTTTCTCTTCCTTGTCCCCTGCTCCCTGCAATTCAGGCTTGCCCTGGTTTCAGCTCTCAGGATAGTCGCTTCCTTCTGCCACCTCAGTAGGTCTGTTATTATACCGCCCAGTTTCTCAGGAGACTATGAGTGGGTAACCATTGCCAGCCATCAACTTCCCCTATTTTAAGTATTCAGAGTGGTTTCCATTTTGTTGGTTGGATGCAAGTGTCTGGAAGACATGAACTATGGGAGGCTGAATTCCAGGGAGTCTGGAGGGTAAATTTGGACCTAATCAACATATAGATGAGAATTGCTGAGTTTACGTACTGAGTGTATAAAATGATGGGTAGATTAACGGTGGAACCCTGGGGAAAACAGCAGCAGATAATACAGTCTTTGAATGAATCTAAAGAAAAAGTTTTAGTAGAATCAGAAAAATGTGGTATCTACTAATCCACAAGGAACCTAGCTGTCACTGGCATCCAATATTTGCCAGATGAGGTTTCTGAAGACGGATCAGGTCACCAGTTAGATAGCAGGACCAGATTTGAAATCCAAATCTGGGTTTCCTATTTCTTCATCTTGTGTTTTTGTGATACCATGCCATTAATCATTCCTTTTAATAGCAAGTGATTTGGCATAATTTGCTTGGGTTCAGGTTACTTGCTCTTATCTTCTGTGGTATTTCCACCTCCGTTTCTTCTTATGTAAAAACCAGTATATGGTATTATTTACCTTCATGGGTAATTTTAAGAATTAAATGAGATAATATATGAAAGTACTTAGAATAGTATAAAGTAATTAAGAGAGTTGAAATTACTGAGAGGTTATGCAATCTAAGAAGGTTAATAGTGTTGTCAGATCTTATCACAATATTATGAAAGATAAGCTAGTCATTGTGTACCTTACAGGTTCTGAATATCTCCCCAAAGTTCAAGATTTTCTTGCATTTTGTAATCAAATTGGGTTTTTACTTTAGAAGTTAGTCATTTTTTTCCTGTAAATTGATTTTTATGCCATTAGTTTCTATTGAGCTCCATACATTTAAGAATTTCCATTTTAAGTGAAGTTTCATGATTTATTTTCTATTTGTATGGTATTTTAACAAAAAAAATTTTTAAAATCTCAATGAGATTTCCCTGAGAGTCTTCTGAGTCTCCCCCCGTCATCCTTCTCACTTTTCTTTCTCTTTTAAATTTTTAGTACCCCAAAGTATTTAAATGTTAAATGTAAATCAAGAAATTGGGAAATTTTTAAATAAAATTACAAGATAATTCTAATCTACTAGATAACATAGAGAACGGGGTCATTTTCCTAGTGTTGTTGCCATTAGCACTTAGAAATTCACATTTGTATTCAAAGAGAAACACATCAAACACTCAGAGTGTAACATGTAGAGTTAACAAAAATCCATGTATAAAATAATTATACATGTATACATGTATACAATGTATAAAATAATTATACATTTTAACTTACCCTCCGTGTCTGCTAGTCCCACTCCTACTCCTGGCTGCTTTACAGGCTCTTGCCCATTCTGCCCCATCTTTCCTCTGTTTAAAAGAAAATAAAAGTTTACACATTTAGTTATGCTCTCTTAAATGCAAATGAGAAGACCAAATTCCCAAAAAATAGAGTAACATTATATATTCAGACCTGCAATAAATTACTTGAATGGCCATAAATTGCTTTGTATCATGTTAATTTAAAAATAGGGGCTTGTTTCTTTTTCATACTTGGTCTGAATAAAATACCTCAAAATTCAGTGTCTTGTTTGTTGACTCATTCATCAAAGATCAGACTATCATGAAATTTTCAAATTTTGTCTGAGAATTACGGTGTTGGGGCACCTGGGTGGCTCAGTGGGTTAAGCTTCTGCCTTTGGCCCAGGTCATGGTCTCAGGGTCCTGGGATCGAGCCCCTCCTCAGGCTCTGTGCTCAGCAGGGAGCCTTCTTCCCCCTCTCTCTCTCTGCCTGCCTCTCTGCCTACTTGTGATCTCTCTCTCTCTGTCAAATAAATAAATGAAGTCTAAAAAAAAAGAGAGAGAATTACGGTATTGCTGTTTTTTTCATTTTTAACTTAAGAACTGAGGAGAGTTTTTATGTCTTTATGTTATGATGACTTTTATAGACCCTTTGGGAGAAGGGAAATGTTGAATTAAATAACTTAAAAGAATAATATTGTAATAACACAGATTTTTATTTCACTTAGTGAATTTCAGATCCCGTCTGGTTTCAACTGTGTGTAGCATATTGGCTTTTGAAGTCAGACTTCCTGGTCTCTGCCTCTGGCTTCGCTATTTCATGTTATGTGTCATCTAAGGCAAATCTACTCAATCTGGTGAATCTATTTCTCCTTTTGTAATATAAAGATAGAAACACTAGCTAGCTTTTGGGTAGGAGAAAATCACATGGAAAATTTATATACAGTACTTAACAAAGTGCCTAAAACAACATAAAATTCAATAAATAGAAAATATTAATAGGTAGGTATGAACATAATGGCTTTAGAATTCAACCAGAGTCTACTACTCCTTTAGTTTCGGCCTCGAACTTTCAAGAAGGGCAAATCAATGAAGAATTCATGATACTCTGAGCACTGTGTGTTCAGAATATTGATAATGTAACAGCCCAAACGCTTCTTATTTTTTCAATAAGAGAAAAGGCTACAGGCATAGAAAAGATTTTGGAGTTGCCTTTATACATACTTATATAAGATGTTTTAAAACGATGAAATAAAAACACCTAAGTTTTAAAAAGGGTGTTTGAACAAAAGAATGCCTTGATATTATACTTTCTTTTTTTTTTTTGATACTTCACTTTCTAGATAATAATTCTAACATAGAAAGATTTGCTAACAATTAATTCTTACTTTCACAAAAATATTTGCTTTGCTGAATTTGCTGAGAATGTAATCGTATTTCTTTCTTAAGAATCCAATCACATCTCACTTGAAAATGGCTCTAAAGATTCTCTTACCATTCTATAGAGATGGTTCTGCACATAATGAAAGAGGAGTAGATATAAACTTAGAAATTATTTTATCTTGAAAGCCATTCCATTTTTCCATTATGACAATTCTAGGTCAAAGGTTTAAACACAAATTCTTATCAAGTGTGAAAGACACTCAAAAATGTTAGAAATCATGGATATACTTATATACATATAGACATGGTCTGCCTCTGAATATATGCCAAAAAAGTCTTGATTAAGCAATAAAAGAAACTTAAATCTGTGTAATTGTTTCAATGAGATTCAATACAAGTGGATGGTAAATTTAAAATAGAGCTCGCTCTGCTCTGTTCCGATCAGAGAGAAAAGCTTAACAACACAGTAGCAGTCTTACAGTGAGCAAGACACTATGACTAGCAGAGGGAACCAAACGTCCTGTTACTGAGTCAAACTCAAATGGAAAGAAGAAGCATTTTAGGAGTGTTCATCTAACACATGAGAGTACTAAAAAATTACTCTTCTATGTATGTCCAATTTTGACAAAATAATTAAAATTTTTAGTAATAGTAAAATTTGGGTAATTTTTTATTTGACCTTGAGTCCTAGCTTTTGAATATTAATGGTATCTGGTATTCAGCTGCAGTCATTTTTCCCAATGAAAACTGATTCTAACGTTAGATGCACAGATAAATGTGTACAAGAGGCATTTCTAAGATCTTACAGGTACTTCTGCAGCATCGTGAAGCTAAATGAAGTACAAAGGAAACATGACTGTGGGTTATATGAAGGGTGTAATTTTTCTGAATTCCCAGGAAATAATCTTCAGCTCAGAACATGCGGACTACACATTTTATAACTTCTATTTGTTAATCAATCACCAATAGTTATTGAACTCTTATGTTAACTTAAGCAGTAATTGTGTTAGACACAAAAGGGTATATAAAAGAAATACCAAATATTGCTTTGGAAACAAGAATTTTCTTTGTGCTTATACAGCAAAACAATGGTGTGCCTGAGGCAGTTTTGAAAGGCTTTGAAGAAAATGGGAAACACAAAATTGGAATGTGGTATGTATGTAAAAAAATAAATAATCTAATTCCACTTCAGATATTCAGATACTGAGGAAATAACACACTTTTTCTCTGGAAGTTATAACTTTATCATGAGTGTTTAATTATTTGAAATGTATGGATAAATTGGAGGGATATTAAGCGATGTGTGGTTAAAAAAATTACAAACTCATATGATATTCACAGCCTAGCGAGAGATGTGTAATGAATTTGCTGAAATTCTCTTCAAACAGGATCATCAGAGAAAGAGGACTAATGAGATCAGACTTCTTTTAGAAGTAATGTCCAATGAAAAAGAACTGATTAAATATAAATAATATTGAATCCAAAGCCCAAGTCTTACAAAAAAAAAAAAAAAAAAAAGATGGGCAGGTGATCCAATAACGTAACAGTTGAAGTAGGAAAACTATAACTTAAAAATCATAAAATAAACACATTTTTCAGTGTACAAATCCCTTTCCCCCATTATTTTGCTTTTATAGACTGAGCCATTATCTAAGTATTGGGGCTACTCTGGACTATAGAAGGAAAGATTTATAAGAACCTTGACATTAAAACAAAGAGAACTAGAATTCCACTCCCGGAAATGGCTTCACTCAACATTGGAGAAAACGAAGATCCTTTAACAAGTGCCGGGATCAGGGGTCTGCAAACTCCATAGGGAGCCAGATAGGAGATAGGAGATAGGAGATGGTTTGAAGGGGCCTGAGCTCACGTCTGCCTCTAGAGGGCAGAAGCGACATCAGGCAACACATCAGTGAATGGGTGTGCTTTTCAATAGAACTTTACTTATGGACGCTGAAATAACAATTTCCTAAATTTTATGTGTCATAAAATGCGATTTTTCCGTTTCCCCACTGCCCCAAAACATTTAAAAAGGTGAAGGCCATTTTTAGCTCACAGAACTTGCAAAGCTAGATTTGCCCTGACCAAGATGGTGGAGATGGGTGGCCCAACGACGCTTTTCAAAACCTGGAAAACTTGTTCCCTGGGAGGAGAAGGAAAGGTTGGAAAGTCTAGATTTTGATACTGGAGCAGACATAACCTACATATGTCTCTTGGATGCCGCTAACTTTTGCCACCAACATGACTAAGCTCACTCTGACACATCCTAAACACAATCTGCTTCCGTTTTGCATTTGATCTGCAGTATCAATATCCTGAGGATTAACAGATTACAAATGATTTTTATTCCAAGACTATCTACTGGGGGCCCCTATATTACTGGATATTCTTTCTAGAAAATATGGAAATGCTTCAAAATATTCCATTTTGATTGTGGAAAGATTACTGAAGAGTCTATATGAGGAGCCCAATGTGTTATCTATTTCAAAAATGATATATTTAAAATTTAAAGAGACACTAGGGAGTGTCTTTAAATTTTAAGTCTCTCCCGATTCAAAGTAAATGAATCTAAGTTTATCTCAGACACCAATAATATGTGTGTTTGATCATTATGTAATTACTGCATCAACGGACTACTGCTGCTGAACTTAATGATTATTGTAGCAGTTTTCCTATTAAATGCAGATTGCACTGATGAAATAGTCCTGGAAGTGACCAGTGTCCATCCTTAGAATTGACTAAATTAATCCAGTCTTTCCTGAGCCGTCTATTTTCTATGTAGGCATAAACAGTCGAAGTGCATTGGGGACAGTGAGTCAGAACTGGATAATTATCTCGTTATTTCCTGTTAAGTGTTAAGAAAAGCTTACTCATGATGCTGTTAGCTTTGTAGTGGGGAAAAAAAAAAAGAAAAAAACCCACACTTACATCCTTGGAATAGGAAATAGATTAGTCTCCCCTGCGGTGCTGCTGCTTCCTTCACTGTCCACGCTATACCCACTGCCAAAGCTGCTGCCCGAGGAGCCGGTGGACACGGAGCTTTCTGCGGGCCGGTGATTGGTAGGCTTTGCTGCATGGTGTGGGAAGAGTCAACACCACAGTCAATCAATGAAACTCTCCTCGATCTCCAAAGGCATCATTATACGTTTCTTCATTGACATGGATAATGAAACAGCTCTAGCAAGAATTCCACATTTCTTAATCTGCCTTTCATTTTCTTTTCCTTAACCAGTAAGGTGCTGTGGTAACACTAAGTACTTGATTATTATTATTATTACTATTATTTTTGGACACAGAGGTAGAAAAACAACAACAACAAAAAACCAAACAATTGTTTGAGTTAAGTAGTATGTAACCAGTCTATTACTATTGTCATTATTATTGGTTCTTTTTGTGGTTCCTTTGTACAGTCTCACAGTAAGGACAAGCAGATATGAATTTTGGCTGTTTCATGGAGAAAGGAGTTTAGAAAGACTTGGGTAGAGAGAAATAGTGGCATAAGGGAAAATTCCTTAATTATTTTCCATATTAACCAATAATGTGTTTTTCTCCTGAGAAGTGAAGATGCATGTTAGAACAGATAGTTTCAAGAAGTGCTTGAAGAATTCTGTGCTTGTTTGTATGTATTTCTAGCAATTCTTCCCAGCAGGTTTTTAAATTTGAAGACCTTTGTTTCCCCTTTGGCATTTCTTCATTTCTTATTGGGACTTGTTTCAATAATTCCTTACGTTTGATTTTTTTTTTTGGATAAAACAATCCATATTCCCATAGAAACATTATAATTCTGTGTTTTCTAATACAGTGGGAGAACAGTACAATATTGTTAGTGGTGTTACAGATCGGAGGAGATTGGGGGGTCTTTCGATGCAGAAGATGGAAGAGAAAGCAAATATTTCCTCTTCTTTTTGTGGAGAGAAGCTTCTCTAGGTAAATTTTAAAAATTACTATTATGGGGGCGCCTGGGTGGCTCAGTGGGTTAGGCCACTGCCTTCGGCTCAGGTCATGATCCCAGGGTCCTGGGATCGAGTCCCGCATCGGGCTCTCTGCTCAGCAGGGAGCCTGCTTCCTCCTCTCTCTCTCTGCCTGCCTCTCTGCCTACTTGTGATCTCTCTCTGTCAAATAAATAAATAAATTCTTAAAAAAAAAAATTACTATTATGTCTTCTGCCACATGGTCAGAATTTAAGAGCATGAGCTTCGTTCATACTGACAGGATTTGGAATCCTAGCTCGTTCTGGAGTAGATCTAAACAATCTCAGCTTCTGTATTTGCAAATAATGGGTTCCGTTATGGAGACTCCACTCATAATCGTGACCATGAGGAGTGAGATAAAGCAGGAGTTCAGTTACTTTCTCTTCCTCATCTTGTGATTTTATTTGTCATACCCGCAACATTTTCTGCAGGGTTTTCCTGACAATTGCCGCTCCCTAGTGTCTTTGAGCATGCCTAGCCCCCGATAATGAATTTTCCTTGATTTTCTTTCCAATTCTAGATATGTTCTAGGAATCAAAAACACTTTGAGTCTCTCTCTACTATAAAATCACCTGTGTTCAATCAGGAGTTTCTTAAGCATTTGGAGAGATTCACACTGTGGGTGAATCATTGATAGGCATTTAATGATTCTAAGATATCTATACTTTCCCTCAAGAGATGTACACAAACAAAATGACTCTTAATCTTGTGGCATTTTAATAAAATCAATACATCCAATTGAAGGGGAAAATACAAACATTGTGAGGGAAACCATTGAGGACAGGAAATCCACCATCAGGGTAATCAGGATCAAGTCTTGCCAAGGTTTTGGCTTTTCCCCAGTTTCTACTTCTTTTAGGGATGACAGAGTCTCTAAAGCCAACAGGAATTGTTACAATATCTTTTGCAGTATTAGCAAGATTGCTTTCTCAGAACAGAGAAATAAGGAAGAAATGTCGGTCAATAACTTAACAGGTATTGGGATTGTTAAATTGGGACTAGCTATATAGAAAAAGGCTTGAATATTGTTAAATAATGAGTCACGGATGAATTACCAGTAACCCATAGTAGATTTGAGGAGACAGAATGATAGTTATAATGTTTGATATTTTCTATGTAAAAGAAACCCAGCTCATGTATATAGTGTTAACTTAAGAACTTTTTAAAAGAATAACTTAAAAACTATAAAGGAGATAGGATTATGATATAAATTATGAACATTAATAAAGCAAATTAAACTGTATGATCATAATGAGTCAGATTAGTCAACTAGTTGTAAACAAAGGAAAGCTGCCACACTTTTTGATTAGCATTTTTGATAGTCACTTAATGATTCTAAGATATCTATACTTTTCTAAGATATCTGCCACACTTTTTGATTGTAATCCAATCAACACTATCGCTAATATTTTTCAAGATAATATTGAATGAAACACTTTAATACCATCAACTGGAAAATCTCAATATACTATTTTCAAAAACAAGCTTTATTTAATATACACTAATTTTAAATCAATTTACTTTTACTAGATTAAAACAATTTTCAGCCAAAAGCAATGTCACAATGCATCAAAATAGCTATTATAGCAGAACCATCCTATTTAAATTTCAAAATACTCAATCTTTTTGTTGTGAACTTTGATTTTACCTGATGCAATTTCTAGTTCTATTCCTCTCTTGGGAAATTTGAGATGTGTACAGAATATAAAATGATATAACAAGAGGAAAGGAACAGGGCTAGAAATAAATTTAAGGAGAGTTTTTCATCTTGAGTAGGTGAATAGATATCTCATTTGGAAAGCCTGTACAAGTGCTGTAGATTTAAGTGCAAACAAATAATAATTTATAAGAAATAGGAAAAGAAAGAAAACCAAATCTAGAGACCATACACATATACTGGATTAAGTCTAAGTCTACCTAACATATTTAGAAAACAAAATTATGTGTAAGTCTGAGTCTAAAGAAACTCGGGCAGTTAGAAGTTAGGTGAACAATTCACATTAATCAAGATGTTGAACATCATCTTCCCAAAACATCTGGTAGTTGACTGATTTCCCCCTTACTAATCTAGTGTGGAAGTGTAGCGTACAGAGAGCCTGATGTCTGGTAGTTTCTAAAAGTGAATTCAATTAAAAATGTAGAAGAGAGGGGGCGCCTGTGTGGCTCAGTGGGTTAAAGCCTCTGCCTTCGGCTCAGGTCATGATCTTAGGGTCCTGGGATCCAGCCCTGCATTGGGCTCTCTGCTCAGCGGGGAGCCTGCTTCCCCTCTTCTCTCTGTCTGCCTCTCTGCCTACTTGTGATCTCTATCAAATAAACAAAATCTTTAAAAAATGTAGAGGAGAAATTTGTTTTTTACTGGGCTATCTACATAGCATAAAATGCAATTAAACATACAGAAATGCAGAGGTTTTGAGAAACTGGAACTAAAAACCCAAGTATTTTAATAGTTCTTTATCAGACAGTTGAAACCATGCACATATTTACTAATTTCTTTCTCTTGAAACAGTCTCCAAATGAGAACATATCAATTCTCTCACATTGAGCTAAACCTCCGTTATCTTCAACACGTTAATGAATAAAGTGCTTTTACAACTGGACATCAGAGCCTGGGTCTCAGTGAAATTTTGAGACATCTCACGGTTTTGGTCACATTCTTTAGTTTGCCTAAGTCCTTAACCATCTGCTTCTTTCCAAATGTATTTCCGGTCATTCTCCTTTGTACCCTTTGCATGGAAGCTCACTTAGACCCCTCATGCTGGCTCCCTTTGGCTTGGCTCCCCCCACCCCGCCCCCCGTCCTGAGCTGTAACTGGGCCCGTTCTGATTTTGTTAGCCTTTCTCTGCCCCTGTCATTTTCTCATATCGGAACTCTACTTTTCTGCAAAGGCCCAGCTCGGACTGCACCTGCTTTGTGTATTTTCCTCCTCTTGCCCCTCAGAAGCGAACTCTTCTATATCCGTACTCTCCTAGCACAAGATCACAGGCCTGTTCCTGCAATGACCACTTTCTATTCTTGGCTCTGGTTGTCACATTCATGCTGCTGTTGGAAGCCGAGCCTGTGTTTTCTCCATGGTAGCTTTCTCAAAAGCGTACCCTGGAACTATGCTGAAGCAATATTTCATGAAATAATAATAAAATTAATAAGTCTTTCCTTTAACCACACAACTCAGACATCCAAATAATTTAGTAGATATTTTACTTTTTATCCGGCTGTGTGTATTATGCAAATCAGAAATCTCTCATTAACATCACCTGATGTGGGAGGGGTTTTTTTACTCCACGTTTTGTCAAGGAAACTTGGGGGCAATTTTTTTTTGATAGCTTTAAAAACAATGTGCAACTTTAATCTGTCATACTGTAGAGAAAAATGTGATCATTCAACTAGATGTTTTCTTTTCCCAATCCCTCCAAAACCAGTTTAATTGAAAGGAATATTTAATGGTAACACACTCAACATGGGAGTACATAGTTTTGTGAATTAAAAAATCATAACAGACCATGGATATTTTATATATACACTTAAATTGGAATGACAGTGAGATATAATATGTATAGTCACACTCTAAGGTAGAAGAAGATGGTGTTCTTACAGACATCGGTATTTGTGGGGGTTCCAAATCTGGATATACAGGCAACTGGTGAACTCTGATTTATATTTAAATATAAATAATATTTAAAAACAATATATTTTAAAATAGTATTTTAAAACATTAATACTAAATACGATTTTCCATAGTCTTATGAGTCCAGATTAATAATATAAAACTGTTCTATCTTTATTTTCTTTTAATCAGTTTCGGAGATCATGGACCTATTATGCTTGAATATATCATGTGCCTGTGTACTGCACATGAGAAATGTTTCTTTTTTGAGGAATTGAGGTTTAATAAAATGCATTTTGGAAGCCTACATTTTTGTGTCTACTTTCTTTTTAAATTCCTATTTGTACTAGCAAGTACCAACTAGGAGAAAGAATGTATCTCATTAATATATGATGGAAGAAGCCCACTCCTGTAGAGAGGTTTCCTTTACCCTAGAGGAATAAATCCTGGAGTGTTAAATCATTTCCGTCCTCAATTATTGAGGGGGCATTCCAAGTAAACACATTTTACCTTCTGTGAGGCAATTCAATCTGTTTTAAATTATTTTTTGACCTCTTTATTTTCGTTAGATACAAGATGGTTAGACATCATTTTGTTTTATTACTCCACTGTGGCTAACCTTAATTAAACCTGGTAGTGTCTTTTTGACTGCACATCTGTTTTCAATTTGTTGGCTCTGTTGGTCCCCGCCCCACCCAACCATACTTAAAAATGCAGAACTATCACTGTACCTACCACACGATGGCAGCACTGGGCACACAGTCCGTGGAACAAAACAGTAGACTTGACTTTCTATTAATTGAGGAACCATGGAAATAAAAAGCTGATAAGGACTCTAGTGATAGCCTGCTCCAGAACCATCATTTCATCTATAGAAAAACTAAGCCCTGGAAAGATTAATGATTTGTTCTGAGTCACACACTAATTAAGGGGAGAAAGAAAAGAACAACTAAAAAGTGCTAAATCACTTTTCTATCGCATTCAGTTGTTTCAAAGTAAGATTGTGAGGTCTCTGCCTACCTCAGAATTCCAGGCTTGGGATGCAGGACACAGCCTTGCTGCCCGTGATGTTCTGTCACGGGTTTAAATCCTTGGAGCAGCTCAAAGATACAGCCAAATATTTTAGGAATAATTTATAATGTTGATAGTGCACCCAAATTACTTGGTTGATATAGTATTATTATCTTCATAGATCAAAATTAAATTAGTCAATAATTATTTTATTTCAATAGCTTAATAATGGAACTGAAGGAACTATTTTCAATATTATGTATTTATAGCGTGTGTGTATGTATGTGTGTGTGTGTGTGTATGTATACACACACACACATTTTTTTCTTTTGCTAGCTTTAACTTAGCTGGACATTACTTTGGTGACCTTTTCTACTTTCTCCCCATTGCCTATCTTTTGCTCTATCTATTCTTATTGCTGTTGTTTCTCTGGTTGTTATCTTTACAAATGAGATTTTGCAGTTTTAGCTCATTTGTTAATGGCTTTGAATGTGAACCTGAAAAGGTCACATTCTAAGGTCCATTGTTACCAGCATTATTTGGTAGGTTTTCCCTTGAATTAGGTCCAAAGGTCCAATCACATTTTTTTTTTTTATGCTCCCTGTGACAGTTTAGTGGTATTAAAATGAAAAAGGACTTTAGAAATTTAACATTTTTAAAATATTACTTCAGAATATTCATTGTCTGATTTGGAAAAATTCTAAAGAAACCAGCCCAAAACAAAATGGCATGGGTAGTTTCAATACAGCTACTTGGAGGAGTTTCCACATACTTCTAAATTACAAGTTTTTACAAATGAAAGTATTGAAAACAGCTCAGACTTCTATGTCATTTCTTTAAAATGGCACATTACTGGTGAATATATATATATATATAATCTTGCAAAGTTATAACAAACCTTGAGAAATGGAACGTGACAGTGTATTTTTTTCCTTACAAAAATCAAAATATGTCCCATAAGATATTTCCTATTCACACAGTGGCTTCTCTCAGAGAGGAGGAGGTATGACGCCTCTTATTTGCTACAACCCAGGAAAGATAGTAAAGCTTAGTCATGCGCAGACTCTTCCTTCTCCATCCACATACGCCCTAGGACTGAATCTCCAAGAGATTTTCAATACTCAATTCAATCTGTTTTTATCTAATGCTGTCAGTAATTTGAAGTATTTCCCATACTCACTAATCATACATTTTCCAGTTTGTAGATAGTGGGACTAATGATCACTTCCAGGAACAGAAATAATAATAGATAACTTTAGGATAAAATGTGTTTGGAAGTGAGAGTAAAATTAAATAATAAGTGGACAGGATTTTTTTCTTACATAAATGTATGTGATAACTCAGTATGCTACGGTTCTTATATTTTTGCTAGAATGCTGCCTTTAAAGTGCATCTCCCTTTTTAAAAGTTTTTGGTTCAGAACTAGTTTTCAAAGAAGTAAATAAAATATTTAAATATTTAATATTTAATTTAAGTATACTAAATAAACTCAAAGCAATGTTTTAATACTTAAAATATCTAAAATGAAATACAATTTAACTGGAAACCAAAATTTTCTAGTAACTAATGGAAAAAAGCTCAATTAAGATATCATAAAGGAAAATTTTTAAAAATCATTTTATCTTTAATAGATTTAGAGTATAATTCTCACTGTGTTCAAAGACATAGAGTTAACAAGGAATTTATTCAGTACCAAGTTTCGGTTTTGTGCTAAAATACGCTAACATAATTGTTACAACACAATAAAGATTTATCTTTAAAAGATTAATAGGGAGAATCATATTTGTAAAAAAATGCAAGATTTGAATTAAGTTCTCAAGAGCAAGTCCTACTTTTTCAATATTCATTTAATTCTACTTTGAACAACAAGTAATCTCTCACAGTTTGCTTGTAAAACATGCAAGACTGAGTGGAAAGTAATTTAAAAATAATCAGTTTTTTAAAGTGTTCTTACATAATCCTGAAATTGCTAACTTAGATCAAGGACATGTAGCTAACAAGGATGTTCTCCTTAAATGGAATCCAAATAGTTTGATTTATATAAACATTTTGCCCAAAGCAGACTGACTTATATGGGTAACATTATAACAAACACTATTATTGTTCATATCATTCAAATGTAGTTAGTGGCCACAGAATAAAGAAGAGTTTGGATAATTATTTGCTCAATGTATGTTCCATCCCATGGTACCTTACCTCTCTAGTTAATCTCATGAATCTCTAATTTCTCTGAATAGATCATTTTCAAATACTTTCTCTCCTCCTGTAGGTGGTTATATCTCAGAGGACTGTTAAAGTTATTAGTGAGAACCAGAGCTAGGACAAATAAAAATATATTTAATTATATTTCCAGATATTTTTCAACACGAGGATATTTGCATACAAATTTAAGACGATGACTATGTGTTTTTTCTTTTTCAGTCTCAGTGGAGCAAAACTTACACTTTTCCCATTCTTCCTAATTCTTCCCAGGTATCTGATTGGTTATTCAATAAATATTACTAGATGGGAGATTTTCGGGGGTGGTTATTCTCATCTGTTTTGTTCACTGCAGGGTCACTAACTCTTTTAAGAGGTTCTGGAACATAATATTCATTCAAAAAATGCATATATGAATATTAATAACTGATAAGCAACTAATCTGTAAAATTCAGATAGTATTGTCCACAAATTTTCAGAATTCCCTTTTAGCTTTAATTACTTAAAAGCACATTAAATTGTTACTTGAAAATTAAAAATCAAGAATTAGGTAAGAGGTCGAAAAATTGAATTTTTTCTCAATTTTGAATCAGAGTGATGGTCTTAAGTTTCTCTTACACCAACAAAATTAATTTGAAATATATGAGACCGGTAATATAGATACTACAATAGAAGATAAAAGGAAACTATTTATAACTAGTTTCTTCAACAAGCCTTATCTTTAAGAAAAGGATGCAAATAAAATTTATTCTAGCTTTATAATACTCCCTCTCTGCTTTAGGTTGGAAGCAGCTTGATGAAAGCTGATTAAGCAATTTTCCAGTCAAATTTTGAAAATAGTAAGTAATAGATATGGGGATACAGTCATCATTTGACCTAAATCAAGCCTAATAAAATAGTTTAAATATTAAATGAAAAATTGTCATTTGTCAA
Source organism: Mustela erminea (assembly GCF_009829155.1). Classification (NCBI taxonomy): domain Eukaryota; kingdom Metazoa; phylum Chordata; class Mammalia; order Carnivora; family Mustelidae; genus Mustela; species Mustela erminea. Next base: position 79,841,290 of record NC_045624.1, on the reverse strand, counting down.
TCTTTGTAATTATAAATTATCATTAGATGAGAAAGGAAATAAGGGATTCTGGAATACAATATAAGAGAAAAAAAGCATAGAAAATTTAGAGACAAATATGACAATTAGATCCTGCAAAATACCTCCAGTTACCCACTGTCTTTGGCTACTGGAAAGATTATGACTGTGCATTTATATAGATCAATGACTCTTAAATATTTTGATCGCAAGACTGCTTTTACATTCTTAAAAAACATTGAATTCCCCAGAGAATTATATTTTCTGTGAGTTCTATCAATATTTATCTGACTCAAAAGAAGAAAAATTTAGAATAAGCGACCAATAAGCACGTATTCCATTAGCCTTCAAAGCAATGATGTCATAACATCTCATGTAAATGCAGGAAACCCTACTGTACATGAGAAAGAATGAGAGAGGAAAAAGCAAATAACACTTAATATTCTTGTATTTGACCTTGTCAACTCTGAAAGGGACCTTGGGACACACTTTGAGAATTACTGCTCTAGATCTACTTTAATAGAAATGAAGAATTAACTATGAAAATAGAAGAGCTCAAATAACCTCAGCTATTTTGAACAGCCATCTTAAACCACTATAAATGATGATTATTCTATTGTGCCTTTCACTTTTTATTTTATGCTTGTCATGAAAAATATTCATCTGTTAGAATTTCTCAAAAAGATTTATTATTATTAATATTATTCTTATTAACCTCTCTAGTTTTGGAACTTGTTCCATCCAGAACTTCACAACTCTACAAAACAAAAGGTCTGATATAAAAATGATATGTCCCAAAAAATTATGCTTGTCTATTCTACTCTTGCTTTAGAAAATTACTTTATTGTTTGCAGAAACCCATGACAAATAATGAGATTTGGCAGGCATAAAATAACACACGTTCTTCCAAAAAGGGGTTTTCCCTACATGAAGTTGTTAATTTGTTGGTACCTCAATTGTTGGATGAAGCCAAAATAGTGATTCAATAGTTATTTACATTATGAAATGTCATCAGCAATGAGAATGCTCTTTAACAAAATAAAGCATGTAATAAATCCATATGGAAAGAAGTTTCAATTATGTAGTGTAAAAAAGTCTATTTTTTATGTCTTTTTATATAGATTCCAAATTCATTTTATATAATCAAGTAAAATTATAATGTGACCTACAGAACTTCAAATAATGTAGTTTTCAATCTGAAATATGTTTAGGGAGAAAAGTGGATTTTGTTCTTGTACTCTTTTGAGAACAAATACAGCAGAAATTTTAATCCACTGTTTTGCTTATAAGTTTAAAAAAAGGATCCCATTTCCTGACTTTTATGAAGATTTTTTTTAAAAAAGATTTTATTTATTTAGTTATTTGACAGAAAGAGAGAGATCACAAGTAGGCAGAGAGGCAGGCAGAGAGAGAGGGGAGAGCAGAGAGCCCGATGCGGGCTCGATCCCAGGACCCTGAGATCATGACCTGAGCTGAAGGCAGAGGCTTAACCCACTGAGCCTCTCAGGGGCCCCTCAAGCTTTTCTTCTTAAAAATTTATGTTTTTGTTTGATTTATAATATCAATATTTTGATTAGATACTGTTTAAACTATTAATCAATTGATTTTTAGTCTTTAGTATCTCATGGAAATCTTTAGTTATCTTACAGCATCTTAAAATACATTGAGTTATAAAGCTATGATTGTCCATATTATTCCTATTCATATATCTTAAAAAAAAACCCAAGACCCCAATCAAAATTCTGCATTTCTGATATAATATGTTCCCATTTTTTTTTTTATTTTTAAATGTTCCCATTTAAATCAGCAAGTTTTTTTTTTTTTGGCTCCTCAACAATTAATTACATATTTATACATTCAACACAGTAATAAAATAAAAAGAAAAAAGAACATTTTCAGAGTCTGGCTCAGTACACATGAAGATTCCTTTCATCCTAACCCACTAAGCCCCCTTTCTCCCTGACTCCCCTCCCCCGCCCCAACTATCTCGCATAAGGCAGAATGGGTGAAGTACTACATAATGTAGTACATGCAGATGGGAAGTGGGAAAAAAAAAATCAAGTAATTCACGGACAGTTAGATATCTGGACTTAGGCAAATCTGTTAAGTAGCCCAATGGTGCCTTGCCATTCCTTTGCCTTTCCTTCAGTAGTGTTCCCCCCAGTTCCATGATCCTTCCTACCCAGGTGAACGCATTCCCAGCCCCGTGCTCATATTGTGCGCTCTGTCCAGGGTCCCAAACTGTGTCCCCATCAGCCTTCTCACGCTCCAAGCTTCTCATTTATTTCCTCCACCAGCATTTACTTGCCTATCTCATTTCCCCAGGGTCCTACTCCCTAGTGGTTATTTGATAAAGTAACTTTTTTTGAAAATAATTTAAGCCCAAATAATTTGCATTTTAAAAATTAAGTTGAACGTGGTGAAAGTTATGTCATAAACAGCATTGAAGGGACTTTGGCATGTTAAAATTAGCTCATATCTTCACAGTCACATCCAATTATACAGGCCCATAGCTAGATCGTTTGACCAAGGTACGGCCCTACTGAGGTACGCCCATTGGTCTTGTTGGTCATGTCACATGAAATGAACATATAAATCCCCAGTGTGAAGCAGACATGTGAATGGCTTGGTGCAGACCCACAGCTATTACTGGAAAAGAACAAAGTTCCCAAAGGTCGGTGGATTCACCTTTGCGGATAAACGTCCATAAACGAGACACAGTGTCACATGGTCAGAGCTATCCATTTACTCTCTGTGACTTTGCATGGATGGCGGAGATATTCCTGGCAATTAATGACTGAAGAAAGATTTGAAAATGCATCATAATTCTAAGAGAGTATGGAAACTCTTAAAAAAAACTTCAGAAGAGCATCTTGATCTTCACAGAAAACAAAGAAAACCCTCACCCCCAGGTAAAACAAGCAGAGAACTATGAAAGCTGAAACTATCCCATTGGAGTCTCTCAGATTTTGCTGGATGTTTGCTCTTTTCAGATCATTACAGGTTAAATTTTGTTTTCATTTTCAACTACCCAAACTTTTATTTAAGTTTGTGTTTTTTACATGAACACGCTGAAATGAGGAACACAAATCTGTTTTTATTAACCTCTTACATACGTGATGGAAGACTTCACCTCCAAATGAACTCACTTTGACTTGTCTTCTGATTTCTCCTTTTGAACCCTGTCCTTCCCAGAAACAGAGAATGCTAAATTCTTTCTGACCAAAAGCGACCATCTACTTCTGGTCAGAAGAGAATGGGACACAGATTAGCTATCGTCCTTCGTCATCGGCAGTACCCTCTACTCCCGAAGCGCACCCCACTTCCCAGCCCGGCCACCCCCTACCACTCGCCCAAGAGAGCAGCTCCCACAGCGTGATGGCTTAGTAAGAGTTCACCACGACAACTGCAGATATGAAACGCTTCTGTGACAGGGGCTGAAAATGAGCCTTATTGAAAGCAGAGTTTCCAGCAGTGGTCTGTGGAAATAGCTTCAGACTTTTCTCCTACAACTCGGCCCCTCCAAGGAATGCTTAATCATAATTTCCTCACACAACTTACTCCATGGTTCACCTGCTCGCCTATCCTCTCCAACCCGTTCCAATGGCTCTTATCTCATTTCCCAGAGTGGAGGGACATTTCTCCTCAACCTCTATTACTGTTCCTTATTTTAAAATTCACATAAAGTCTTAGTATCAAACAAGAATAAGTCAGGAATTTCAAAAGCACTTAAAATGTAAAATAGTGGTTGTCAACTAAGTTAATTTTTAAGGTTTAAAATATGCTTCAATTTGTTTCAGTTTGAATATGGTAAAAACAAAACAAAACAAAACTATTTTTTAAACTCTCCTTTCTGGTTGCTGTCACTTTCTGAAATGGCAGAGCCTCTGTTCAGCCAAAACAACTGGCTTGGAAAAAAAAAAAACCATTTCTAGGGATTTCTAAATACAAAAGAGTTGTTTAGGCATTAGGATTATCTGGCACAATCTGTCTAATCTTTCTCTTCGGGGTTCCTAGAGTATAACTAAGCCCCAGAGAGGAGAGAAAGTTCTTTCTGGCTCACTCCATAATTCTTGCTTAACCCATATTTTATGCCACTTCAGGCAGAAATCTGCTGAGAAGTTCACACACACAAAAAAATTCGAAAGGCTCTTTAGGGACAATTTTGTCACCCTTGATAGAAATGACTACAGATGTACACACAGTCTCTACGGACTCTGCTTACTGCCACACTGGGCTCATGCATGAGAGGGCTTTATTTCCTCGCTTCGTGGCAGCTTAATTTTCAGCCTTCAGAAAAAAGGATCATGTAGGGAGAGCAAGTCTAAATTGTATTCTGCCATCATTTCTAGCAACCTCTAATCATTTGTAAGAACTTAAGTGATAAATAACAAGTATGTAAATGACAACTGTTTTTACTGGAATCAGAAGAGTTTGATTTCAGAGGAGCCAATGTTATTTAAGAAACAAAGGTGTAGGCCTAGGAACAAGGGTCGTGTTGCTGATTCTAGAAATTTCTGTGTATTCTCTCCGTCATCCCAGCCCACTCTCTGATCACTCAGAAAACAACTATAAGAATATCTGCCATGAATACCTCCTCTACCATGTGTGGTAAAATGAGAAGATGGGTGACAGAACACTCAGTACAACGTGAAGGACCGTTCAAATGGAGGGCAATATCATCGGAGTGCAAACGGGACTGTGTGAACTCCATCGTGAGGCTTGAAATGGAAGGCTTTGATCTAAACACTTAAAATTAATAAGAACACTTACTTATGCAGTTAGTGAACGGGACCTTGTTGACGCTTCGTATGTTCAATCTCATACCAATTTTTCTACTACAACTGAATTCTACATCATTTTATATAAATTCAATCCTATAGCATGTTTACCCTTCATTGGTAAAATGCATGGTTGAATTACATTCTTGGTATATTTACGGCAGCAGGGAAATAAATATGTTTTAGAAAATGGCATTTTATCATCACTACCAAATTAAACAAGAAAGCAGGCTATGTTATCTTGATTATTTTGATAAAGAATGGCTTCAGGATTCAGTCACAGCACCTTAAATGGATGAGATTATTCATTACAGCGTTATGCAAGGAAAAGGAATTAAACATATTGTGCTACAAATTTTAAGAACTGCATCTAGTAAAAACATTAGACAAAAGATTATATAGTAATTCCGAAGTCATGATAATTTAAAATAGAGTGAGATAGGGAAGCATTTCACTACTGTGACATCATTACAGAATACTTAAAGTAAGAAAATGAGTGGCTGTAAGAAACCAACTGAACTTGATGGAAGAAAAGGTAAGAGGTGAGATTTTAAGTACTTTTGGAAAGTACCAGTAAGCTAATTAGAAAAGGCAATCTGTGCATAGGGGATAATTACCCAGCTAATTCAGAAAACATCACTGTGCTTTAGGCCACATACATCTTTCACTTCTCCTAAATATCTGATTCGTTGGGACAAGAACATATTAAAAATGGTAAATTTTGGAGAATAAAAAAAAAAGACAATAGAAAAGTATATGGCTTGACTTTAATTGGCAGACAAGTAGAGAATCACAAAATCAGGTATTTTAGGGCTGGGGGGGACTTCAGAGGGGCACTGCTATCCTATTTTTTTAAACACTTTATTTTATAAATGTTTTTGAATTAAGTTTGAAGATAATTTTATAATCACCTTCATTTGATTCCTGTTACTGGCGGTGATACTCTTTCTTGGGGGAAAATCCTGGGAGTGTTGGGGTCTAGTTAGGGATGGATACAAACTTGCTCTCCTTTCTGAACACAGCTACGGAATCTAGTTTAGCTAGATCTCCAAAGCCAGGGCTCAGGGAATTTGTCCTCCTCTATCCAGGAACCTGAGACGACTGTGGCTGTGGAGTAGATCAGATGTGGGGGCCAGAAACAGCGGGAGTATTGCCTAGAAGAGCCCAACCCCATTACTTACTCACGTGTTTATGGACGCTTGGTGCTTTCATATGGTAATGATTTTTCCATCTAGCTAATGATGTTTCAACATAAAACTTTGTTCCACTCCCCAAATGTTCTATCATTGGAGGTCTCACTAGCAACAGAACAGTAACTAGCAATACTCTATTGCAAGGAATCAAATGAGAAAGCAAAAACTGACACACTCATTTTAAGCTACATTATATAACAATGGCTCAGAACCCATAGTTTATGAATGAAATAAAGATACTTTATTTATTACACAGGCACTTGGATATTCACATGCCCAACACATCTGATACACTTAACAACTATGGAAACATGAGTGGAAAATGTCTGTTTGTAGGATCAAGAGAGAACTTTTCACCATGTAAAGGTGAATTAGTGCATTAACAATTTTCCCCTTACTTTTCTCTAAGAATTTCCAAAATCCACTGAAGTTTCAAAAAGTTACACTTGAAATAATATGCGACAAAAACTGATCTACATTCCAACTGGTATGCTAATTTGAATTTTGAGCAGTTTAAACTTTTATCACAATGCAACATATTTATAGTCATGCTTGAACAGATTAGGTTAGTAGCATGCATTCCATTCTGCAATATGAATATTGTTAATCTATTTCCCAACAGAAGTCAAAAGATGCCCAGTGCATAGAAAAATACAAATCACTGTAGTCAATATATTATGGGACTGTTCTGGGGACTTACACGGTGATGATGAAAGTCCTGAAATGCCATGCCCACAAAAGCACATTAAAAAGGAGATAAACATATTTTATCAGACAATCTCTAAAAAATTAAAAGATGAGGGCTTTAAATGTGGGGGATGTTCTTGGCTGTGTGCTTTGCATAGCGCCTTTCTGCTCACCTCCTTCTGGCTTGATTGGTCCATCAGACACCACCTTCCTGAGGGCTAGCTGGCTTTGGTCTTGGTTGCCATTGGCTGGTGGAGGCAGATTATCAGACTGAGTTCTTTGAATGGGGAGGACGCCTGCTATGCTGTGTCTGTGCTGCTTCCTGGCATGATTAGTCTGACCGCTTTTATGTGCTGCTGTGGCAGTGTGGGTGAAATGGAAACCCAGAGTATGTATCCTCAGATGGAACCAGCTTCAATGTTACTCATGCAAACAGAAGTGATCTTTTGCTCGATCCCAGGAAGTTGTGTTCTCAAAGGCCAAAATGACACCACATGCACAGCACTAGAGGGGTTAAAACTGGCTGTTTCTCAGGAAATGAAGACTTGGGGAGATGGGGCTAACATCAATCTCTCTCCGTGATCTGGCTGACGCTGCTTGGAAGTGAAACGGCAGCTCCGTTTGTCAGATCTCTGCACTTGTTCGGTTTTTGCATATCGGCTGACTAAGTTTTTGCAAACTCAACGAAAAAACAGCAGTTAAGTTGGGTGAGCGGTTACTTTTTGATCAGCATCTTGACTGTGTAAGGATTTCCAATGGTTAGAAAAGGAAATAACCTAGAAATTCTCTGATATGGTATACAAAGTGTGATCCAAGAGAATGGACCCGACTGTGTTCCTGAATGAGGTGACACTGCCTCATCACATATGTCTATACATCTATTAATATTATGTACTTTTTGGAAAATATAAGACTTGATTTTCTTCACAGATGTGTTTCCCAAAAGACTAGAAAGTTTCCCACATGGAAAGCTACAACATTTCACATGCATAATTCATTGAGGTTTTTAAGCTGGAAATGGCTTTCCCCCTCCCGCTCGGCTCGAGAACTCGACTGTTGGTCGCATTACTCTTCTGCCCAACAATTTCTGAGTGTTTTCGGATGCGAGAATCTCATCTCTAATCAGCTCTAAATGCTTGTGTGTGTGCTTTTTTTTTTTTTTTTCTTTTTTTCTTTTGGTGTAATGCCTGGAAAACTGGCAGCCACTTGTGCTTATAATTCCTGGATTCTCAAGGATATTTCAGTGCACACGAAAAGGACACACAACACTGCTTTGCCTGCAAACATCACAGACACAGCTACCGAATACTGTGAGCCAGGTTGGATGGATGGTGGAGACAGAGGGGAAACAGCCAGTTTTACTGCAGTCCACGTACATAAAGAAATGAAAAAAAAAAAAAAAGAAATCTAAATAAGAAAGAGCGGATTGATGTCTTGGTACTGTTCTCACATGGACAGAGGGACAGAGGACAGAGGGTGCAGGGTCTGCCAAAACACAGAAAGCGAACAGGGAAGGACAGCAGGAGAGAGAGAGGCAACAGATGAACAGGAAGCTGCCATGCTGAGGAATTTATTTGCGTCTTTTACTTGGTTGCAGGCGGAGCTGCTGCACCGCGGCTTCGGCAGCGGCTATGGCAGCCCCAGCATCTTCCAGGTGGCTCTGGGTGACGCTGGTTTTGCTCTGACTGCGCGACGGTCCGTGAGAGCGCAGGTGGCCTTCGGAGGAGGATTTCGAGCTACCGGGACTACTGTGGGATTTCTCAATGGTGGGAACCTGCATGTCTGGTTACAAGAGGGTGAGACGTGAGTTAACAGTGCTCCAGCGCTCCTCCTGTCAAGCTTGGTCTCACACAATTTGAAACTGTCTAAGATTTATGTTAATTCGGTTTCCTTTCGGGCTCATTTATGCAACTGCTCGCCACTCCGTAATGTGATTAAACATTCGGGAAACAGTTTTTGGGAGGAAAGTCAAAAGGATAATCATGGTGAGAAGAGATAAGTCTGAGAAGAGGACAGACATCTCACCAGCCTCATGGAAATGCGTATGTTAGCTTTCAGTTTCTCCAAGCCACCGCTAATTCTAGGAGGGACCAGGCAAGAGACAAGAAGCTCACATGCCCACGGAGGAGTTTTCAGTGAAAATGCAGGGAATTCCCGGATGAAGGGGCCTGAGTCACCAGGACACATAAACAGTGGAGACTGGAGAATCATGTCTCAGAGGATTTCAGAGAACGTCTATAGAGATCCCACATTTACTATGGCCGTCAGAGAGAGAGATCTTTATGCTAATGATCTTCCAGAAAGTTAATCAGGGTAGAGTTGATCTGGCTAAGTGGAATCCATAAATGACCTATAAAGCTCATTCATAAGTCATCTGTAGCCCTCATGGTCAGTCCGTGGTTTGTCATATCAACTCAGTGGCCTACTGGACTTGGCCTCGTGGTTTTCCATCTCCGAGAACACTTGCACTTGTGACCCATTCCTTTCTAATGTACAAAGAACCACTTTTCAATTTGATGTACTTTCTGAGAAGAGGAGAGAAGGGAGGAATGCTCAGGTCCGGTATAAAAATTTATAGTTGACACTTAAAAATAGTTCAGTATGTCTAGGTAAGATACTACATGGTTATCTCATCTAGGCAGTCACTTGGTTGATGATGAAGGTTAAGCTTGTGTTGTAGGATCATTGGCAACGAACCTCTCGAAGGAAAAGCTCATTCACATGGGAATGCTGTGCAAACTGCCAAACCCAAGGGATAACATTACCATTTCAAAAATAATAATAGTAGTTCAAAAAAATCATAGAATTAGCTCGAGGCCAACATTTAGGAAAGATATAATCAAATTTTGACATACCCATTGTTTCAGTGACATGGGAAAAATGATCTTGATATGGTAAGTAAAAACCAGGATGCAAAATTATATATGTTGTTATATTACACATATATGAGTAAGAATATACCTTTGAAGAAAATAGGGGTTTAAACAACGAGAAAATATATGCATAAATGGTAATGATGAGTATGTCTAGTCAATGAAATGTTGAGGATTTTTATTTTTCTTTATGAAATACCCCCAACATATTTTATAAAATCATATTATCATTCATTTTGACAGCTGGAAATAATCCAACAGCTCCTATAGCCCAACCCCCTCTGTTGTACCGGTTGAAAACGAGAGTCAGAGAGGTAAAGATCACAGAGTCATACACCTAATTATGTGCTGATCTGAGACCAAAGCCCATTTTTCCTGATTCCATATCCATTACTGTTTGTAGGATATTATATTACATACTTTCCAATAGAATCCAACACTGTAAAATATATTAAGTATACAAGCATTCATATTCAAAAAGTTACTGAGTGAACAAATAGAAAAAAGCTTTTTCTACTTGAAATAACTCCTACCCTTGGATGGGTCAGGGAAGATACCATGGCTTCTGCTTTTGATGACAGATGGCTTTGGAGACTGCTGGCTGCTCTGACTGGAATGAGACTTGCCATGATCAATGCTTTCAGTCTGTTCTTTGAGAGAATACCATCTAGGAGTGTTATCGAGATGAGATGTGCTAGATAAATCAATCAATACCTGAAAAAAGGCAATAGGTCAATGAAATTGATATGATTCATTCATTACTTGTTTCTGTGATCTGAAATTTACTCAAGGATATAAGCCAAAAGACATAGTATGACTTTGAAGATGACAGGGCTGTCTTCCTCATTTTTCTTTACCCATGACATTGGGAGCAAAGTCTTGTGCATATTAGATGCTTAAAAAATATTTGATTAGAGGCACCTGGGTGGTGCAGTCAGTTGGGCATCAGACTCTTGATTTCGGCTCAGGTCATGATCTCAGGGTTGTGAGATTGGGCCCTGCACTGGGCTCTGCTCTGCTCTGCTCTCCTGCTGCCCCCCCCACTGTGAACTCTCTCTCTCTCTCTAAAATAAATATATTTTTTTAAATAAACTTTTGATTAAACTGAACTGTATAAAATCTTTGTTAGTTACATTATTTGGAGATGATGTAAAAAGGTGGAGTCTCAACTCAATCTTTGTGAATGAAAGTCCTTTTTTGTTAAATGAACACATTTAGTAATAAACTCGGATATCTTTTTTTTTTTAAACTAGGATATCATTTTTAAAAATTTGCTTTTAGTTACGAGAGGGACAAAAGAAAAAAATGGATTATTTGCAATTAATAATTATTCCTTGTATTTTAAAACATACTTTAACTCATATTTGAAATAGAGATAAGACTAACAATTTATGGTGAGAAAGTACTGTGTCATGGTTTGACTGGCAGCATTTTTTAAATTCTTAGTAGTTCATGAGTAATAACCCATTTCACAATTGCTGGCATTTTAGATTTGATATAAAAAAACGAGAATGAACACAATGGATATATGCTCTAGGTTCATGTCAACAATAAATTATAAGGACTACATAAATCAGTTTTCTGAAATGGAACATTAAGTCAGATAGCATATTGCATCCTAGAACTGTCCAAAGACTAGTACCAGGGGCCGTACCAGCAAGGGAGCCTACAAGAAAAGGTCAAATGGCCAAGTTTTGATAGGAAAGAAAAGTATGGAGTCTTGGAACCAAATAAGGTCTCATGGCACATAGACTAAACAACTGTTTTCCATTGTTTCTGGGAAGGGATATCATATTGTATAGGTGTTATTTTATTTTTGAAGATGAGTTATTTTTTAACATTAATTCATAACTTCTGCTTTAAGTAAAGATTATTAAATATAGTATATTTTTTGAAATATGATAGATTAAAAAAAAGGCACAGGATCTGACCACTGCACCAGATTTCATGATTAGGTTAGATTCCATGTGAACTTACATAAAATTGTTTTGCATTGTTTTCTCCTACTTCTAGTTCTGTCTCATAAAATATTTTGAGAGATTTTTCTTGGGATGCTTAAAGGAAATAAGAATGCAGAAAGTCACATCAAACCATTGACAGCTGCAGTGAGGAAGAACAATTAAGTACCTGAAAATCTATTTTAAAAATCTAGCTCATTTTATAGTAATCTGCCTCAAATTTGGATTCACAGCATGATTGCATATCTCCTACCAAAGCAATTAATAATCCACCTGCAAATTAATTATAAATAATTCAATAAAATTAACAGTAAATTTAATTAATAAATTAATAAATATTAATTAATAATCAATAAATTTAATTGATAGTAAAATTAATAAAATTTAATAAATAGTAAAATTAATAAAATTTAATAAAATTAATAAATTAATAAAAGTACATCAAATGGCAGAATGAAAACCATTACTCAAATTACTATTCATCCAGTCAAAGAATAAATCAGGAAATATATCCTACCTACAAAAGGGCTTTCACCAAAATGATAATCTAATAAACTTAAGAAATATGCTTGTATCAGTAAACTTTAATTGGTGGCTTATAGTGAAAGCAAATAAAGAAAAGGAAACCAGATGCTCACCTCACCAAGAAAGTCATTGGAAGAAAATCTATCATAATCCCAGACTGTCACCTCCAAGGTTTTCTTCTTGAGCTACAGTTTAAATCAAAATGTTATTAACCCCACAAATTTTCATCACACTCTATTATAGATTCATCTATTTTTCACTTCCTTAAACTGTTTCCATTTGTGTAAAAAGACTTCAAACTTTATCTAAAATGTAGGTTTATATTAAATATTATGTAAAATGTCAGTGATTTTAGAGTCCAACCTAGTATTTGTTCATAAGAGACCTCAAACTTTTCCTAATTCCCTCTTTTCTAAGCCTCCCTATTGATTTTTAAAAAGAAAAAGAGCAGAATCTATAAATGCTCTTTAAATACATGGAATTTATAGGATGCAAAACTGCCTAGTTGATTTAGATAACATATTTAGATTGGAGTTTTTTTATTTTAGTAAAATGCCAAAAAATAAAGTAGCATTGTCTTATTTCTGTGGGTAAATTTAAATTATTTTAAATTCAAGAATCCAGACAGATTACAATTTGTACCTAGCCTCAACTTCATAATCAAATTAGAAATCTTCCCAGAGGACAAATCCTAAATCTCCTTGAAAATCCTTTCAGCTTGTCTTCTGTATGTCTTCGTCTGTAAAGTTTAGCCCCACAATGCCTGATTCATAAGAGGCCTTGATTTAGAGAAAAGATGAATTCTTAAACTGCTGTCTGGTGCAACAACACATTCATATACACTGAATATTTTCTTTGTATTATTTGTAAAAGTCAAAATATAGCCAGCTATTATTTTTGTAATATATACACATTACGGATACCATAAACTTATACAATGTATTATGTCAATTATCTCAGTAAAACTGGAAAGAAGTGAAAGTGATTGACCAAATTTTACCAAAAAAATATATAGCTAGTTGGAAAATATTTTCCCCTAAAATTTGATAAATGTGTCCCAGTCTGAATATTTAAATTTTACAATAATTGATGGAAGATGTTTCTTTATTTCTTTATTTTTTGGCTCTTTCTTGTAAGGCACACATTTACACTCATGGTAACTTTGCCCCGTACCTATTTCTTTTCACTTGGCTATGTTTATTATCTGTATTTTACACATTTCTTTTTGTTTGCATGGCAAAATTGATAGATTACAATTCTGTAATAATTTTGTCATCGGTTTTCTTATACTAGCCTAAATATGTTATATAGACAATAATCATTGCATACCTGTTCCATGGAGATACTTTTATAAATTACTGTTTGATTCCATTCAGGATTAAGACTTTTTTGAACATATTTAGTCCTCCTCTTGTACTCAGCACTGAATTGGAAGAAAAAAAAAGAGTTATCTTGATTATTCACCTTAACTGATGCCTTCACAGCCAGCTGGAAGAGCATGCAGACATTTTAAAATGAAATTTTGTTTTAAACATTATGCAATCATCCCATCACCTTCCTGTCTAAAACCTTTTTTTAAGTTGAATACAAAATGACAATTTAAAAATATGTTGGACGCCTTTAGTTTCATTTGTCCTAAAGTAGTTTTTAAAGAAAAGCTTTTAGGTGTTCTAACTCTACCATAATTTTAGAACCTTTCTCTTTCCTGAATCCAGGAGACTGTTGCATGAACTATATGGTAACATCAATATCTTCTTCCCCATAAAATATAATTTGGTATCTCACTTTCTAATACTTTTACTTCTAATCATGTTCGCAAAGCCAAATGGTCTTTTTTTTTTTTTTTTTTTTGTCTGTATAAAATTGTAATGATTGTTTTGACTGAGGAAAGGATGAGAAATGTTTGTTGCTACAGCTGAGATTCTATGAACATTTGTTACCTTGTACTTAAAGTATAATTTGACACTCTTAGTAAAGCAGGATATTTAGTTATAAAGGAATTACATAAAAATTCTGGGTTTATGTCAATAACCTGGATAAATCATTACAAACCAGATCAAAATAGTTCCTCATTCCTTACAACCTGGGGCATGTGAATTTTTCCTTGACTTTTCCATTCCATCTGAGCAGCAGTTAGAAGTTTGTATCCCAAACTTATTCTAGTTAAGACAAACAGAACATCTATAGCTGACATCTACCAGATCATGGGGTTGGAATTACTGTTGTTTGCTATTAGCCAACGTTACCCACACAGATGAGGCCTTTATCCAATCCTCACTGCCTTTTCCCCAAATTTTCTGCATAGCCTTATAGCTTAGGTCCTAGATAATACTTCAGCTCCCATGGCAGCAGAGTCCTAAAAACAAACCTAGTCATCTGGAGTCCTTTCACGTGCTTTGATTTTACAAATTGTTTTTTCCAAAGGGACCAGATCCTGACCCTTGATTTGTTGTTCCTAACAAGGGGCCCACTAACTCTTGCTAGACCCTGGTCTCAAGCACAGCCACATCCTGGAATACCTCCTCCTATTGCTTCCCAGGCACTAATTTACCCTACCATTCTAGACAGAGCAACTGACAATCAAGCTCTAGTTCCCACTCACTTTTATCATGTCTCTCTTCTCTCTTCAGCTTTATTCTCTTTCTTATCAGCCACACGCCAGGGCAGGAATTCCCAATATGAACTGCATGTTGGCATCACCCAGGAATCTGAGTTCCGAGGCTGCCAAGTAGGGCCCAGCACTGCACCCACATTTCCCTGCCCTGTACCTCCAAGGAGAACCTGATTTCATACGTCTGGGATGAGGCTTGAGTAGTAGAATTTTAAAAAATATCCCGGTAAATCTAATGTGCAGATGGAGAACCAATGAACTTAAAACAGTTCCCAAGACCTCCTGTGTCAGCCACTGAGAAGTGAATTCAATTTAAGAAAAAAAGCATCATTCTCATCACTTCTAACTAACTCATTTGTGTGAAAATGAGAGCAGGATTTGACCATCTTTTCATTCAAGACAAATTGCAAACAATTTTAGGGAAATGTATATGCAAGGATTTAAAGAAACGGGAGTTCTCATAGACTGTAGACAGTATAAATTTGTACACAGTTTTTAGATGAATTTTAGATGAAACTGGTGAAGATTATGGACCCAAATACCTAGAAAATTCTACTTTGACTTCTGCCACTTGCACTTTACAGAAGTTTTCCCACCTTTGCACAAAGAATGTTTTTAAGAACATTCACCATAACGTTGTTTCTAATAGCATATTAATAAGATAATATGTATTATGATACATTCTTTCAATGAAATAGTAAGCATCAGTTAAAGTGAATAATTATATACCTTCATAAATTAAGATGGATAAATCTTGAAAAAAAGTTGAGCAAAAAATGTGCAGAAAGATAACTATAGTGAGTTATCATGATTTAAAATCAAAATCATGGGAAATAATACAGTAAACTATGAATACATGTATATAAAATAAATGCATATAAACATCATAAGACAGTTTGGCAATTGTAGGTAATAAATTCTATTTAGTGGTTATCTCAAGTGGACAGGGGAATGGTTTCAGAGGGCCTCAGGGTACCATAAAATATTTTTAATAAAAAAATGAAGACTATATAGCAAAATACTGAAATTTGATGGAACTAAATGGCAAGAACACAGGTATTTGTTAGTTATTTTCTATAATTTTCATTGATTTTTGAAATATTTCACAATATAAATTCAAAATAACTTTGGTAAGCTCTGTTACTTTGTATCTTATGTTTTAGATTTTTTTTTTTTTTAATAATGACATGGGAAGAATGGATGTGATCACTTTCAAGATAATAGCAAGCCTTGGTTACTACTTTAGAATTCATGGCTATTTCTCTAGGTAGACATACCTAGAAGAAAAACACATGACAATATAAGTTTTAAGGCTTCTATTTGTTTTGGGCTTTGTAAGTAAGGTAATGAGATCATGGGGAAACTTACGGATAAGGTTCATAATACAGGGGAATAGTAGTAAATTATTTTTTTCCAATGCTGAAAAATTAAATGCTTAACTTTTCAAAAAGATAGGATTAACGTCAAATGCAAACTCAAGTATTTTCACTAAAATCCTAGATATGTCAGTATTTGTGAAAATAGTCTGTATTATTTAAATGTCTTTTCTGAATCTATGAATAATTGTTATTATAATTTTTCACCTGCATATTTTAGTCATTTTTTTCACTTACACATTTAACAAAAGTTCTTAATTCATATGAAAAGCAATTTATAAAGTAAGCACATTAAAATAAAAACAGCTCACATTCATTAAAAGCTTAGTTTTTCCCAAGCAGAGTTCTAAATGCTTCTTATGTATTAACTCATTTAATCCTCATGGAAATTTTATGAGACAGGATTAAAAAAATGAAACTCAGTGAATTAAGGTATGTTGGAAAGGCTGCATAGTTATTAACTGGTAGGGCCATGATTCAAGCATAGGGCAACACTGATTGGTTGTTCTTAAACGTATGCTATTATGAACTCAATTGATTAGGCTCACAAAATGTGAATAATCCACCAATTTCTTAACTTCAGGTTTAAGAGCTGAAGTACCTAGTTTGTCTTCTTTACCATATAACCTAATGTTCTTCACTTCAGTTTAAATATATATACTTCCTATATATGTAATATAAAGTATATACAATATGTGTGTATATATATATACACATATCATAAAAATTAGGCCAGTGTTAGAGTTGTTCAGGCAAATTCTGAATAGGATATCCTAAGAAAGTGTTGTGAAATGAAGTATAATTACTATAAATATTTATTCTTGTCCAGATCCACTCAGAAACAGCCACAATTGGGGGAGAATTTAATGTTATTAGTGAGTTTGCCATTCTTCAATTCTCTTTGGACTCAAGGCGTCTATTGCTTTTAGAATTAATGCAGGAACACACAATTTGCCCCCACTATTTCTGGTGGTGCTGTGTCAATGATAACGTAATCCTTTGCAGGGTTTTTTTTTGGTCTTGAATGTACAGAGATGGTCACACAAAGCCAGTCCTTTTAACCCCTGTTTTAGAACTGCCACGAACTGACTATCTTGAGCACTGATCTCAATGGGCTGTGTTTCCACTTTACACAATTGAAAACTGCTGGCACTTCTCATAGCCACATCAAAATCTGGACTGACAACTTGAAGGTGACCAGGTAAGCAGTGGGATTCTTAAATGTGAGCCTGAATTAGGTCGAGAAAAAAGTAGAGCCTTCCTTTCCCTTCTTTGTCTGGAAAACACATTATATTCCCTCATTGGAAGATTGCAATAATGATATTATATTAGAACAGTTAGGCTGTATCTAATAATCAAAGAAGTTTTTTAATAAGGGAAAATAAAAAGTTAATTAATCAAGATGGGTCATGGTGCTAATAAAAAAATTAACCTTCATCTTCTTGAAGTTTTGACTAATTAACTTCTTTTCTCTTTCATTTTTTAAATTATTTACTAGTTACCTCCTCAGGAGTAGACATGCTTTTACGACAGGCAGAAAAAGATACATGAAATTCAATTATTCTCCCCTATACTAGCAGAAAAAAAATTCTCTGAGTTTCTCTTTCTAATTTCAAAAAAAGTAAGAAAGGTGAATGGAATATGATGGCTTCTTTGTATTTCTCTTTCATAGAATTATCTGAAATACTGAAGGTTTTCATTTCTTTTATTTGGTTTTCCTTTATTGGAAATCATACACACATGCACGTGCACACACACACACACACACACACACACAATTTATTTTTAATTACTCCTCTAAGGATTTTCCTTTAATTTAGAAAGAAGCTCCAATCATATCCCATCTTATGAGCTGTACTGTTCTGAGCAGCAGTATGTTTTTGGCACATCACTTGACAGTCTGTGCTCCCTGAAGTCAGAGCCTATGTGGCCATTTGTCAGTTCTATCTACCCTCAGCATTTCGCACAGTGTCTAGAACATTCTGTGCTAAAGAAATGTTTATTGGACGAATCCTTAAAATATACTTCTATTTTTTTCCCTTAAAATCAATTGAAATGAAAAAAGCTTTGGCCTTTGAATTGTAAATGCATGCAACACCTGTCCCTGCTTTATAGAGGTCCTGGAGGAAACAGTCTGATATGTTAACAAGGACGTTTAGAGAAAGTCCGGTCCGGAACTGAACTTCCAGCTATCGTGATAATGAAAATCAGCTTCAATCAGAGCAAAATCTCATTCATGGCAAAAGGCCTGTACTTTGTCAAACAGTATAATGAGAGAAAACGAGAGTGAGATCCTTCAGATTTGCTCTTTTCCACTTCTTAGTTAGCCAGGGCCAAGGACTGAGTTCATGCACTCTGGAGGCTCTTTCCTTGTTTCCCCTCCTCTCGGGGCTGACAACTGGGTTTTCAGAGCTTCTGAGTATAGTGCTCCAAGGGTGGGAAGAGGGAATGACAGGAGATGAGAAAATTGGACCAGTGAAATTCTTATTAGCGAACAGGAATTTTTTTTTTTTAATTTTAAGAATGACAAATGTATTATATTTTATGATTGAAGAAAACAAAGTTGTTTGGTTTCCTAGCAGTATTGTTAAATTATTTTGCATAATTCTATAGCCCAACCATTCCACATCTTTTTTTTGTGGGTATAACTGATCATGGGCGACTTGATGTAGCCAATCATAAAATAAGAATAATCCATCAACTTTCTTATTTGCAACTTTCTTTTTTTTTATTTATTTATTTATTTATTTATTTGACAGAGAGAGAGAGATCACAAATAGGCAGAGAGGCAGGCAGAGAGAGAGAGAGGAGGAAGCAGGCTCCCTGCTGAGCAGAGAGCCCGATGTGGGACTTGATCCCAGGACCCTGAGATCATGACCTGAGCCGAAGTCAGCGGCTTAACCCACTGAGCCACCCAGGCGCCCTATTTGCAACTTTCTTAAGCTGAAGTATCTAGGTAGCCTTTCCTATAATCTACCCTACAATCTAAAGGTCTTCACCTGAATTTAAATATATATGTGTGTGTGTGTGTGTGTGTGTGTATGTATACATATATACACATATGTATATTTCCTGAATATAAATTATATGCATTTGTATGTATACACATATCATAACAATTTTAGGCCAGTTTCAGAGTTGCTTCCAGAAATTCTAGGGGTATAACTTACCTTAAGTTATTATGTAACTGTACATAATACCGAGGATACTATCGAGTGCCATTTATTGAGAGCCTATTACGTATCAGACATTATGCTTATTACTTCTGGTTTATTACTGAGTCTATTTTATTAAAAAAACCTAAAGGGATGTTATTATTATTCTTATTTAGCAGAAGAGGAGATCGTTTTAGAGAAACCTCACAACTTCCAAGAGGCAGGGCTGAAATTCAAACCCAAGTTCTTTAGGACTTAATTCAGTGGCCTCCTGAGCCAAAATTTCAGTGTCAGTACCTTGTTATTATTAGTTCTTCTTGCACTGACAGTTCTCAAAGAAATGGTGGAAGTGACTTCTAGATGAAACACACGGTGAGAAAGTGCCTTCTAGATCTTTGAAATTGTAACCAGAACATCCCGGACTGTTTCAGCCATTATCTACATTTACAAAACACGCTCTTTCCTAAATTAAAGACAGACAATCATTGTCATTCTGACAATTTCCCCCCAGTTTGTCTAGATAGGAAGGTTCTGAATAAAGTGACTGATAATGTCTGTTCTAAAATGACACTATCTTTTTCAACCAAACTAATTTTGCACATCAGTCTGAGACCTATCTGGATGAGTGATCTGGGTGCTGTCCTGAGATGAGGGAACTAGTCATAATAAGCAATCTATCACAGGATCCAATTTACCATGATTCTGTGTGCAAGGAAACACGAAGTCTCTGGCCACTAGAAAGAGTGTGGTGACAAATCCTACTCTTTACAATATTTAAATATCTATACCTTTCAAAATCAGAAAAAACTTCTTTTGGGCAACAGCTCATCAGGATTAGTAAAGATGTCAGATTTTAATATTGCAGATGAAACCAAATCCTGTACCATTAATATTCTGGGTGGGATTAAAACTCTCATCAGCCCATTGCTACAGATGGTGCTAGATTCACCTCCCCAACTAAATAATACATTTAATATATAATGTAATGAGATGTGCAGAAGAATGTGTTCAGTTATGTATCTGAAAGCTACCCTTAGCTGACCATGTAATGATGTACCACGTTGTGAGCTCTATTAGAAGACAGTTTCCTACTACTGGCAAAGAAAGGAGGAAGCTCTCATGTTGTTGCCACTGTGGGAGAGCAAGCCAATAATGGTGTCCTACTGCATGGCGCTGTCTTTGCGGTGCAGAAAGTATAATGGCATGGAAATGTTTTGATATGGGGTCTAAGTAAGAGAAAAAGACTAGAGAACTATGGTATTTAGGTTGACATTCATGCCCAGTACTGGACATCTGGAAGGTCAGCTAGTTTCTTGTGAAAAATGACTAGATTTTACTTTTATTTGTAATAGAAGACCCAGAAGGACTTAAGCCATGGTTATCACAGAGAAGTGAAAAGAATCTTAGTGGACAAATTATATAGAAAAAACCAGTTACACCTAATTTCAGGGTGGTATTTCCTTATTCATATCTTTTTCCTGTTTTTAATATTTTCTATTTTTCAGTGTTCTATGCCACACATCTGCCAAACCTGTTCAGTAATGTTGTAATCCAAACAGTTTGCTGGTGGCCTAATTCAATAGACACCAACATGTAAAAAGATGCAAATTACAGCCCAAGCCAAATGAGAAATAGGCAAAAAATAGGCAAAAAAATAAAAATAAAAATAGACATTACAGCATAGCTTGATACTGAAAGAGAACCAACTCTACCTTGCATTCTGGACAACCATGACTTGACTGCATTGATTCCGAGAGCGAGAGTGAAGGATACAACAGGCAAGTTGGAAAGACAGGAAGAAAAAAGTTAGAAACAGAAATAAGGGAGAAAATACGAGAATAATAACTGGAGGAGCTACACCTTAACATATAAACAACATGAGGCAGAAAAGAGTCTTGGAGCTACGGTGAAAATAACAGCTCTAAGCCAAATAACAGCCAAATGCCTTGGCCACTGTAATCTGTAGGAGTAATCTAAGGAAAGGTTTACAGACTGAATAAAGGTAGTTGATTAGCTCCCTGTGGGGCAAATCCCACCCAGCAGGCATGTTTTGTCTGACAAAATATGGGCAATGGCTTTAGGTGGGAAAAATCACTCTTTATTTCACTCTAGTTCCCTCCTTCCCTGTTACTCATTCCAGAATAACTGACATAGTCCTGTTATCTGCCTGCCCTTTCAGGTTATTCAAGGATGTAATAGTCTAATTGAAAAAAAAAATAGTCTAAGTAAATCTGTAATAAATAAAAGATAGGGACTCTCATAGAGGATAAAAGGTGATAGTCTCCAGGATATTATTAGAGGAGACAGAAAGTAAAAGACACTGCTTTATTTTCATTCATTCATTAGCAGATGATAATTAGGGATATACCATTGGCAGTGATTTCTTCTTGTCCCATAATATTGTCATTAAATAACAGGGAAGATCTAATGACCCAATCAAAAGCAGAATGAAATTATCAGTTTGTTGTCATTATACTCAAATTAAAAAAAGATAGCCAAATTGCAGTTGTAACTACTAAGGATTTAAATGAACATAAAATGAAAACTCCCCTTTCCTGTGCTCTGTTGGTGACCCCTATATATTAAATTTAATAAATTAAAACTAGAATCCCAAAACCAGCAATTCTAAATTTCTACATAAAAATTATTAGGATGAAATTAAAGGCTGTATCCTTAATTTGATATAACACCTGGAAATTTTCAAATTATTTCTGGGTATATTTGATATCCCGACAGACAAAACTATTGGCTCTGCTTCCTTGGCTCTGTCAATATTGACAAGAAAAATTAGAAATGATGATCTGCTGGTGGTGATGTAATTAGTCAACAAACAGCAGATTCAAAGGTAACAAATAACTTAGTTTTGACCCTGTTCAAACAAACCAGCTATAGTCCAAGAACATGCTTTGTATGATTTCAGTGCTTTTACATTTTTTGAGGTTTGTTTTATGGCCCACAATATAGTTTTTCTTGGTGAATGTTTTTGGTGTGCTTGAAAAGAAAACATTATTCTGCTATTAATGAGAAAGTGTTCTATAAATATTAATTAGGTCTTCAAACCAAACAGGAAATTATTATGAGGCATCTGGGGAAACTAAGGAGTTATTTAAACATTTAAAAATTATAATGATTATATGTGGTATTTGTTTTAAATGAGTTATCTTTTAGAAATACATAGCAAAATATTTACAGAAAAAAGTTATGAGTTGAGATATATTTTTTTAATTTAGATTCAACTAGCCAACCTATAGTGCATCATTAGTTTTTGATCTTTTTAAAATAATCTGTATAGAGGGAGTATATGAGGGTAAAAATGAGACATGATGGGCTGGCAGTAACAGCTGTTGAAGGTGAGTAATGAGTACGTGGTAGGTCACAACATTATTCTTTCTATTCACATGCAACAATTCAAAATTTCGAAGTAAAAAGTAATATTTAACTGTCAATCCTCAAGTTAAATGAAAAATGAATAAAAATAAAACCAGAGCCTTCAAATTACCAGTCCCAAATTCTTTCTATTATACCCCCAATTGTTGATTATTTATGGTTCCATCATGCTAATTTGGCTACGACAAATTGCTCAGATAAGGTATAATGATCTGTTGGGTCCAAATCACTGTTTTGAAGCCATCCTTGAGTACTGATTTATATACCAGAACATAGCAATTTGCATTTATCATGTGAAAATTAAACATTACCAATGAGCGCTTGCTTTATATGAACAGTTTGTTTATCACATGAGATTCAGAGATATTTTTCATCTATTTACCAAATATTTACCAAATTTTGTAAACATTTTTAAATATTCAACATTTCTAATATTACTCTTATTTTATAACTTCTAAAACAATGATTTGAAAATACACATATAAATAAGGAGACATCAATAGGTCAATTAATGAACGTGTAATGGACTAGATAATGATAATCTATAAGATAAAACAGTAACTTATGAATTGCTGAACAGTAGTTTTGCAAATGAATTTGGGCAGGTAAAGCTAAATTCTCTAAATCCGCCACAAATAATACCTTAAATGATTTCAGAGTCCATCTGATTGGTTATAGTGGTTTCTAGATTCAAAAGACGGACATGTGTCATCAAGACAGGATTTAGTATGATCAAGGCTCTCCTGGAATACTTCAGGGCTTAACTGCAAATTCTTATTTCCACCTTATCTAATAATTGGAAATAAATGAATATGACATGTGAATAAAACTGAGGGAAAGATATTCAACTCTTTAAAACTGGAGACTAGAAACACCAACATTGGTTTTTAATCCATGCGATGAGATCCTTAGAAGACACTGTCTTTACTCACCCTCTCCCAGGAAGAAGGTACACTTTCACGAAGGGGTCCGAGTAACCATTGTTGTCTCGAGGGACAAGGTTTCTTGCTTGGAGAATATGGATTATGAGATTTCCAAGATCATAGTTGATTTGAAGCTTAAAAGGATATCAAAATATTCCATGAATATTTTTTGTTTTAAGAAATCTAGAATATGTTATTATTCAATAATTTATCAGTACTTTTTTTTTAGTCTCATAAAGAGCCTCAACCTTCGTTTCCATTTTACTTGAAACTGAACAGACTAGTGTATGTCTAATTTAATTGAGAGCTCCCAGGCACATGCTAATTACTAGTAAATGTGAGGTTCATTCTTTCCATGGTTAAAGTTCTGGCCTGTCTAAAATTCATTTAGAAGAAAAATCATGCAGTGAATGGCTAGTTACATTTGTAAACTAAATTTATACTCTTAGAAAAATGGTAAATGTTGTTAGCGTTCATGAATACAATTACCGGGATTTTGAAAATAAATCAATTGATGAATTTATTAGAAAATGTCTCTTGCATTTTACCAAATAATTAGCAGTAGGTGGAATCATTATTTAAAGATAGAGTTGTTAGTCTGAAATGTAAGAATATTTAAGAACTGGTGGATTTTATTTCTTTGTATATTATGTTATATTACCAACAATTTTTTCTGTGCCTGCTTTTCTAATAGAGCAGAGTTTAAGACAATAAGATCTTGTTCTTTAATTTTAGATGCTTAAAAGGGAAGAAGAAGCCTCGTCTCCTAGATGTTTAATGGTGTTGCACAACTGTCACAGAATAGGAAAAGATTAACAATTCAAAGAAATATTTGCAAAACCTGCATAATTCAAGATAATGAAGTTAACTAATTTTTCTCCAAAATTTAAATATTCTTATGGCATCATTTTGAATAAGCCTTAATTTTGCCTGATGCTGCTTTTGTTTATCAAATAACAGAAAGGAATAGATCTATATTACCAGAAGAAAAAAATCCATAAATAAAAATACTAACCTATTTTTTTATAACCACAGGAAACAGGTATGTTGTGCTCATGTTGAGAATGGGTTTATGTAGAAAAGCCAAACTTTATTTAAAATCTGATGATTAAAATAATTCCTAATTTTACCACAACTTTTTTCTGGCTACATTTTTCTGGCAGAAAAGCAATCTTCTGTTGTTTTTCTCAACACAGAAAAGCTCTCTTCGATGATCATGAAAGTAACAGGACATAGAGAACAAAGTGCCACGAAGGAAGACATTTTAAAAATGGGAATTTTCGAACTGCAGTAACTGTATCCTCTAATGGGGTATCAAAAAATGGAATTACTCTGCAATTAATTTCCCTGAGGTTTAGACCAGCTTCCAATTGTTAAGGAGATGTTCTTCCCCATGTAGTCTTGGTTAGCCTTAATGTTCACTTTCATCTGGTGAGGCATCAAAGCCATTTCTTATTTAAATGAAAACTTGCAGGCTACCTAAGAAAGTGCTTTCCAGCACTGATCCTGTAGTGTCTTAGAAAATACTTAGCGTTGCTCAGTGTTACTTCTGAGACAGAATGAAACCGCCCCCCCCCCCCCATCACCTTCCACCCTGAGCTACCCCAGAGCTGGCAGATTCATTTATTTGAGTGTCCATATAAGATGGATTTGCAAAAAGGTTTTGCTACAAGGAAATAAATAAATAAGCTCGAAATTGAATTCATGAGAAAATACTAAAAAATAAAAGAAAATGGCCTAAGAGTTAAGAAAGATTATTAGAGTAAATTTCCGCTATAGAATTAAATACTACGGCTCAAGGGAAAGGAAAATGAAAGATGAAAAAACCAACCCCAAGCCAAAAAGAAACAAAGCAAACACTGGTCTGTTAGCAAGAAGTTCAAAAAAAAAAAAAGAGATTAAAAAAAAAAAATCTAGGGATCAGCAAATCAGCGTATTTAGTATTTTTCTTGGCTTCTGGTGAAATCAAGAAAGCTTGGGTCTGGGTTTATTGAAAGGGGGAAGAGGCAGCAAGGCTGTAAGGTGTGCAACGTGGAAGGTTCCAGATCTGGGCTGCTGGATCCTCCTGGGCAAGCTGCCTGCATTCTGTGCTTCTGCCCATTCCACACTCATACTCCACTTCTGTTGATTAAAGCTTCCTTTCCATTTGTGTTCTCTCCTTTATAATATTTCCTGGATGCCACTGCTGTATGAAATCTTTTTTTCTTTCTTTTTTTTTTGCTGTATGAAATCTTAATATAGATTCCCTTCAATTAGTCTCTCCTTTATTCCACAGTATTTACTAGTGTCAGTCACCCTAGTGTCGTGGCTAACACCCCTCAGCTGTGTTCAAGCTTCTTTTTCATTGAGGTTCAATTTAATCTGCACAGGGACATTTCACGGCCTCAAAGCTGATCCCTGCCTTTTGTTACTCTCCTGGAACTTTCCTTGAAGCATTTCTTCCCCCAGGAACACAGTCCCCCTTTCTCGGGGCTTATCCTCAAAGTAGTTCAAGTCTGTTGTCCTTTGTGAAATCGTGCAAGAAAACTTCTTCGAGACTGTGTTGGAGACACGGCTCTAAGGCTTATTGTTCTTCCCCCCTTATCTGAAAGTTGCTATCTCCAAGTTGATATTATTTTGCATTGTGCTACTTATTCCTACATGATTTTCTTATCTATCCTGAATTACGGTTTGGTACCACCTAAAGCACAGTTTTTTAAAACATTTCTGACTACAACCCATGGTGAGAAATTGTTATAATATAATACACACACAGAAATACACATTGATAGATGTAAAAAAGAGTGATTTCTACTATTTTTTTTTCTATTTTCCTGATCAAAACCCCCAAGTAGATTTTATGACAAACTGGTTATGATCCCTGGTATGAAATCTCTAATCTAGAAGAAATATTCAGCGATTATATAACAATTGTTGGTAGAAGGAAGAAAAGAGGATAGCACTGGACTCATGAAACTCAAAGAGGAACCCTCACATTTCCAGAAGAAACTGTCATGTTTGAAACACATTCAACAAGTAGAAACTGAGACATGAAAATACTGATACTGTTAAAGCATCAGATACATATCAAATTATACAATTCCATACCTATAATTACATTATAATTATGAACTATATATTTGTACTAAAATGCTATCCTATAAAATAGCATTTTTCCTTCATAGGTCTGTACTCAGGTGTGTATGTGTGATATATCTGTCATACATCTAAAACAGGAAAGGTCCTAACAGTGTTTACAATTTCAGCAGACCAGGGTAGGCGGAAAAAACAACCAATGAAGATGGCACAATGATGATTTTTAAAACACTTCCTTACCTGAATTTCCCCTGTAATCGGATGAGAGACCACCTTCGTTGCATCAGTAGGCTGCAATGTTAAAAACATGTATTGTATTAACAGATACACCTTTCACAAAATTTACCATTTCAACTTCCTTCTGGAATTAATTTCTATTTGGTCAGATCATCCCGCCTGCAAAATGCATTTCACCTGTTTGGCTGCTTAGATCATGGGGTCTACTTCTCCCTTTCAATATGTATTTAATATTATAGATACAGGAATCTCTTTTTTCACTTTGCTTAGTCTGTTTTGAAGTTATAATTTTATACCTGTGGGACTACATTTTCAATTACTTAATGAAATGAGTACTTTGGTTTAAAGTATTCAATTTAAGCATTTACAGGATTTAAAGATCTATAGAGAAATGAAAAAAGACTGTTTTTAAGGGCCCTGGGTCATTAAGCGTCTGCCTTCAGCTTAGGTCATGATCCCGGGGTCCTGGGATGAGGCTCCCAGTTCAGCAGGGAGTCTGCTTCTCCTCCCCCACGACTCCCCCTGCTTGTGTTGCCTCTCTCTGTCAAATAAATACATAAAATCTTAAAAGAAAAAAAAAAAAGACCTTGTTTTTAGAGGACGAGTGCCTGGGAGCACAGAGGGTAGAGAAGTCCATCCCTGTGCTCCTTCAGGGGTGCTCAACCCCTGCTCGCTCCCTTCTAGACTGAAGCGCCCAGACAACGGCTTCTCCGTATTTCACATTCCTTAATTAAAGTTCTATCCTCTTCTATATAAGTTCTCACTTCCTTAGAAAGTTCCTTGTGTCAGTAGAGCTTTAAGAACAGTTAGGAATGTGATCTGGCAAGCTGGTTCCTAATGCTGAAGAAAATGACTGATGGCTGACTGCTGACTTGTTACATTTCAATGTAGTATTTGAACAAACAGAGAGCTGATGTCCCCGACTCAGAGACAAACAGCTTCAGGTGGTAAAATCAAAATTTTGAAGATAAAAATTCACGCTAAATGAGTTTAAGCAAAGTAATCATTTAAAACAGTCATATACATAGCTTACATAATTTAAACATGTACTTAAATAATTTTGATTCATATTTTACTTATGTCGAGGGAGAAGAAATCACTTGGGTATTAACAGATTAATAATTACTTAGGAATAATTGTTTAGAATGTTTACTAGATGGTATTCTAAGTATCCAAATGTATAATTATTCTAACTATATTCAAATATTTTAGTTTTAATGCATTCCATTTCAATATTTTATAATTTAATACCTAGTCTCATACCTTAATGAAAACACAAAGGAGTTAAAGCCACAATTCTATAAATTATCTGAAGAACATATGATATATGTGGACATATTATCTGACTGAGGGATATGTCAGTTTCAGACCATCACTCAATATTTCCATGATTTCTCAGTATAAATTCTTTAACATTGTAGGTTTAGAGAACAAATGAAAAAATGCATTGCCTTTTATGAATACTACATGTTGATGGGTCAAGAAATATCACTAAATTTATCTATTCATTCATTCATAAAAAATATTTCAAGAAACTACGCCAGCTAAATGTTGGAGATAAATGCCCCTAGAAATGAATAGGTAACAGACTCTTTCTTCAGGTGTTACCATCTAGCGAGTATATATTTCAAATAAAAATGTACATTTAATATTATATACATATATATCCCAAATGTGATTAGATTTGATTATTGTTATTATTACTGGTAAGAGTTAAGTAATCTCTATATCATCACTTAAGAGTAGAAATGAGACTTACTTAGTAATTTTAAATATTCCAGTAGTTACATTAAAAATGTAAGAATTAGCCAGTGAAATCAATTTTTAATAATGTATTTTATTTAACTCAATTTACTCAAAGTATTATAATTACACCATGAAATCTATATCAAAATTGTAATGAGATGACTTATATTCTTTTTTTCATAGTAAGTCTTGATAATTTGGCATTAATTCACATTTACAGTATATCTTGGTTCAGACTAGCCATATTTCAAGGGCTGGCTTATTACATGTGACTATCATTATGAACAATACAGTTCTACAAATTTTTATTCCAGCAAAAATACAGTAAAACCACACAGGCCATGTTCTTGATATGGAAAAGAATTACTGCATATCATAAAACATGTCAATATCATTTCCTTGATGTTCGTCCTATTATACTTGTTTTCATCTTCTATTCACCGCCAAAACAGTTAACCTATCACAAAATATCAAATTTTGCACCTCCGTAATAGTATAGAGACTCATAAGTGCCAAGATGCTTTAATTCACAACATTTATTTATTTTGTTCTTATACTGCGTAAGTCCCTCTTCCATGTGATTAAATAGCACAGAGAAAGTAAGAAAGGGGTTTTGGTTCTTAAAGAGCTTGCGGCCTACCTAAGGAAGACTAGTAGCTACAATCAAGGTCCAAATTGTTGGGGTGCCTGGGTGGCTCAGTTGGTTCAGCGCCTGCCTTCAGCTCAGGTCATGATGCTGGGGTCCTGGGATCCAGCATTGGGCTCCCTGCTCAGTAGGGAGCCTGCTCTTCCCTCTCCCCTCTGCTTGTGCTCTCTCTCTCACTGTCTGTCTCTCCCTCAAATAAAATAAAATAAAAAAAGATACAAATTGTTTTAAGAGATGCATAAAGCATGGGGCACTTCAGAGGGAGGAGAAAAGGAAAAAGACTACCTTCTGATTTTAAGACAGGACTGGACTGTGGAGTGATTTCACGTACAAAGGCTTCCTGTTATTCTTACTTCATTTTTGCTCACGGCTTATCACTGACTCTTCATTTCCTGCAGACTGCAGTGTAAAAGCCAGGCAGGGCACATAATATCCTCCAATTTACAACCATCTAGGCTTCTCCTTTATTTCTTATCCCTGTATTTTTTTTTTTTTTGTACAGCAGGCAATTTCTGTTTCTGAGATTTTTTTTTTTTACATGTTGCTCTCTCTGCTGGGAATGTTGGTCCCCGTATCCCCATTACTGAATCAGTTCATTAGCTAAACACCAGCTTTCTTCACCTCACTCTTCAAGCCCTCACTGCATTTTTTAATGACATCCAACATTATATACCTTTGTTGTCTGTTTCTGAATAAAAGGGATTTGGGGGGGACACCTGTTGTGTTTTTATACTTTGCAAAATAAACTTTGTTTTCTGAAGTCCAGCAGTCGGTTTACCCAAGCGTAGCCTGTCCCTCTCATATATCTTACCATGTAAAGAGAAATCTTTATTCATGCTTAAACAAGAGAATACTTTTTCCAATATATTTATTGACCACAATGAGAATTTCCCTAGTAAGTATCAAATCTACGAAGAAAAAGCTACAAACTGTCTACATTTCATCTGCTTTTATAAGGTTAAAAAACTAATTCTATGTTTTCTTTTAATAGCTCAGTAGCTTGGAAATAATCGTGTCATAAACATTTATTTCAAATGAAGACTTGCAACAAGGGAAAATTTATTCATATAGAATTAGGGATAAAACTCAAAATGGCAATTTTATATTACTGGTTTTCCTTTTTTCTTTTTTAAAGATTTTACTTATTTATTTGAAACAGAGAGAGAGAGCAACAGAAGGAATATAAGCAGGGGGAGTGGGAGAGGGAAAAGAAGGCTTCCTGCTGAGCAGGGAGCCCAATGTGGGCTGGATCCTAGAACCCTGGGACCCTGACCTGAGCCACCCAGGTGCCCCTCTTTTTCTTTTTTATAAAAGATTTATCCATTTATCTGAGAGAGAGAGAGAGAGAGAGAGAGTGAGTGCGCATGTGTGTGCATGGGAGGAAGGGGCAGCAAGAGAGTCTCAGGTAGACTCCCATGGAGCACAGAGACCAAGGCAGGGCTTGATCTCATGACCCTGAGTCCAGCACCTGAGCTGAAATCAAGAGCTGGACATTAACAGACTAAGCCACCCAGGCTCCCCAACTGGTATGGCATTAGGTATAAAATTCAAAGCGGCAATTTTATATTACAGGTTTTCCTCATTTCTCATTGTCCTACATTCTTTATCTCTGTGTCCTTTATATTTTTTATTTAAATTACCAAATCCAGCATAATATGTATCCTGTGTTCCCAAAAAGATGCAAAGCTAATGTTCCATATACAAAGAAGCTCAGATTTATGCAACAACTACAACTAAAAAGAAGCAGGAATTATGAAGCATTAGACACACTGTGCATATGCCTCATAATAATAACTGCTAAAATATTTAAAGAGATGTAGAAATACATCATTGTCATAACACTTTGATCAGTTATATACTAAGAAGTGGAAATTTTCTTGTTTCACTCCAATGAGAAACCACAGGAAAAACACCTTAGAAAATGATACTGGATTTCCTCTGTCCTCGTCTGAATAAAGAGCAAGAAAATAAGTAACTCAGAGTCACTTCTCACCTTGCTGCTGCTGTGTTTCTTTTTGCTCACGGAGGGGGACCCAGGTTGCCCGGGGCTGGGAACGGAACTGGATCCCGCTGATGTAGGGCCTGAATGAACGTGAGCTCCTTTCTCCACGACGGACGACAGAACCAGCGGTGACTGTTGCAGGGAGACCTTCTGGAGTTCTGCTGCCAACTGCTTAGGATCAACCCCTGGGGATTTCGCTTTATCTACTACAACAAAACGGAGTGGCTATGTATCTCAGTTTCATCGGTGCTCAATACCATGGAGCTTATGCGAGTTCTAGATGACAAGGTAATTGGCAAGCACAGATGGATGAAAAGTTCTACAGGCCTGGGTCTGTTCTTTAGTGCAGACACTCAGACTCTGAGAATGCTGGCTGTAGCAGAGGAAATGGTCAGTAAATACTGGTTAAATAAAGAAAGAAGTGATATTTTTTCATGGAATAATGGATCTACGTTTAGAAGACTCTAGTTGTCAGCTCAGAAAGAGTTAAATCTCATCATGTCCTTATGAAATTACATGTTGATTTTGTTTTCCTTTACAATGGAAAGGCAATCAAAGTGTTCAAGAATGAGTGTTCCATAGTCCAGTTATGCTAAAAAGAATCAAGTATTATCTAAAAATTCTATAAGATCCCAAATAAATGGCTCCATGGATTGCTCTGGTGGGATGAGTTTATTTTTTAAGAGTTAAAAATGTAAACTCACACAGCAAGAATTCTGTATGAATTTCTTTCATGGGTCAAACATACAAGTATGTGTTCCCCTAGAATGCTAAAAAACGTTTCTGTAGTGCTTTTGATTCTGCTTATGATTACGTAGATAAATAGACATTGGTCTATAAATACATTTTGCCCATACACTATCTATGCTTGTGTTTATATTTTCATCTATGGCTTCACCTGCTTCTACAACTATCATTACACTTACATCTTTCCCTTTACCCCCGGATGAAAGCAGATGACTTTCACCTACCAGCTTTTGGTGGCTCATGAAGTTCCAGGTGCTGGGGATTTTCAGAGTCTGAAAGCATATTGAGGTCCCTAAAAATTTAAAACAAAGAAATTAAGAAAGAAATTGAGGAAACCGGAGACAAAAGGCCTTTTTTTTCCAACTACCCTGATTTTTTTTTTCAGTAGGTAAATGAGAAGTGGTCAATGATATAAAGCAATTTCCAAGCATGCTCACCCTTCTAGCCAAATATATATTTGCAATGCTGTTAAAAGTCAGCTGATAAAAATGATTATTTAAGGTGAAATCTTTATGGATTAAGTGTAAGTTCTTTTTGAAATACTATACACAGACATAAAATCTAAATGGGTTCAGGCTTTCGTTTAAATGAAGCATGTTTCAATAAAAGCATGAAAGGGGAGAACTACTGACATAATCAGACACAAAATTAGCTGAATTCTTTCTATGCTTTAGACTTTGATTCTGAACACAAGAAATCTATAAAACTTGTATTCACTTTATTTTCTAATTACTGTAAATCTTGCTGACTGGCAAAGGTTCCACCTTAACAATTTTAAATTAAAAGAGCCATGAATAGCCAAAAAATGGAAACAAAAAGATGGGGAAAAACTCACAGTCTTACACATATTTCTGCTTCCCCACTTTGCTGACTAATGATACTCTGCACTTCTTCATACGTTTTAGAAGTTAAAGGAATTCCATTCCACTCCAATACTTGCATCCCTAAAAAGACAAATACAATTATAAAATAAAACATGTGTTGTACTTCTAGTTGGGGTCTGTAGGGCATAGAAGACATTTAAAAACCAACTCAGCACACCATTTCAGAGAACACAGTTCAAAGTTCTCTGGAACATTAATACCACAACCGTATGTAGTTTGCTTTCATCACTCACCTGAACTCATCACATGTGTCTATTACAACATGCAAAATGTTGCTTTTGAAAGCCTATTAAATATTACCAAACACATGCATTTTGTTTACACTGCTTTAATAAAAAAAATTATTGAACTTATATTATTTAGGCCAATTTTGTGTCAGAAAAAAAATACCATTACAAGCATCAGTATAATTTTCCTATGGGGAACAAGCATCTAGAAGAGTATACACTTCCATATTCCATCAAGGAATGGGAAAGGGGGAAGAAAGTCATTAATAGCTTGTTGTGAAGGTCCCCTTGAGAAACTGTTAATTGCTTCAGCTTTGCTCAGGTAAGACAGATTTCCATGGGGAATTTTTTCCTTTTTCTTCACTGCATGCAAGGCATGCCTGAGTAGAATTAGTAGGCATGTTACAGAGAGGACAGCTTCATGGCAGGGGGAGGAAGGGCGGCGGTGGCTGGGGTGTGGCCTTTGTGGCAGGACAAGGCCCTGGGCTCAGAAAGGGCCATGCTTGGTTTAATGGTTCACTGTAACCATTTTGAAATTCCTAATAATGTTTCAACAAAGAACACTAAGTCTTTTTTTTTGTGCTGGATAGCGTCAATTATGCTGCATTAATTAGGGGCATTTCATGTTTCCTCTCTGTCTAGAAAGAGAATTTTCACTAAAAAAGTAATAACAATTTTTCAACATTTTAAATTTTGTTTCTTTACTCCATTTCACATGAGCTGTCCAAATAATCTAGGAGTACATATTTGGCATGAATCATCTGGTCCTAATATGTATCTATGTGAAATGGATAGAAATTAGATGAAACTATTCAAGTTACAGTGCCCAAATATTTGTGAGTGCTACCAGCTTTACCTAAGAAAATAAATGTATGCTCTAACTGAGCTATAATTGAAACAAAAAGAAACACTTGAACAACTGGTTTTTAATGAGCTTCACAGATGCCTATGTGACATTCCCTACCGCTCACCATTGGCTTCAGTGGAAAACTCTAAACATGGCATAACTGAAACTTTGAAAGTTTTTTAATGATTTTGATATACACTGGAAAGCATATTACTGGTTGCAAACAAGTATGGTAAATTCTTTTACTACAGTGAAATGGCAAAAGAAGTCCATAAAAATTCCACAATAACACAAACAAAAATGGCTTTTCTAGAACTTACTCCAACAAAACTTTATCTTCAGATGGGCCTTAGGTTTAATTCAACAATCCCAGGCTGTTGTACATATAAAATGAGAAAATTACATAAGAGACAACGATGATATCACTAAAGAAAAATACAGCAGTACAAAAGGAAGAGCACACTGAAAAACACACTTTTTAAAGAAAAAGTCAGCATAAAGAGTATATTTATATACAGATGATTTTGAATTGAAACAAATTATAGTGTTATAATTGCATTGTCACTTTTTGGCAAGAGCGTATTCTATGAAAAGAAACAGCTGCATAATCTTCATGCTTCTTTTCTTGGATTAACTTGTTTATTTTTCACCTCTCAAAATAAAGGGGCAAATTTACAAAACATAATTATTTAATGAAATTAAAAAATGCTTCCAGTATTAAAAAGGGAAAACTATTTAAAATCTTTAATAAAATTGCTGAAAAAGAAAACCCACAACAAATAACTAGAATCTTGTGTAGAAATACACCTGAGGTCATAAACTATACCACCTGTTCTGTTCCATGATACACAGACCAAGTTTCTTTTCTCTTCATTCAGTTTTCCACCAGAGTTTGTGCAGGACTGTGGTTCAAAAGATTTTGCCAGTACTTGGTTCCAATGGTGAGTATCAGATACTACAGAGAATGTGGTGACTTGCGACTAGTCCTTTAGTAACACCTTTCCTATCCACCACCTCTCCAAATCCCTAACGAATCCTACAAGAACCATACTAAAGAAACCAAGTGAATATAACCCATCACTCCTTATTAATTCATAAGAAGGTTCTAATAATTGTAAGGATTAAGTATGATATGATCTCAAATATAACATTCTTGAAAAATGTTAATTGCAAAATCCTATAAACTATTTTAAAATGCACATAAACATTTGTTGAACATGATCATGCTATATTGAGGTTCACTAAAGTAATATTTTATCATTTAATTGATTAAATGGAAGCAGAGTCAATCTGAAGATAACTGTACTCTGACTTTGTTTTAGAAATAATTCCTGGAATACAGCATATACATGCATGTCTATATCTATTATTCAGCATTTACATTTTCTTTATATTTAAATTCAATCAACATGTATGTTAATGAATTGTTCAACTTTGATAGTGGACAGAATGATGTTTCAATTATATCCCTATTAAAAGCCATTAGTATAGGCAACTGAATTTTTATTCAATGTGCAACAACTAATGACAGGATATGTTGCTTACAATCTTATACTTAACATATTATCAAACACCAAAAAAGACAATAGTCAGGTAATGTTTGAATTAAAAAAATATCACTCAACATAAAACATTCTCAACTATGGGTTTTTATAATTTCTGGATTCCTTAACTTTATATCTCCTAAAACTGGTAAATGCTATTCTTTATAATGCACAAGTTCATGTGTGTTATTTCTTTGTCTATATTTATTATTTACCCTTATATCACAAACATCTTATGGATTAAAGTTAATGAGCTAACAGTTGAAATCATAGGTATATCCAAACATATATAAAACCCATTACTTTTTTTATTGCACAACTATTTTTTCTGGATCTAGTAAGTGGCACTTACTAGTCACTTACGTGGTGATCACCATCTTGTGTCTAATATTGTATGCTGTCAAAAAAATTAATAAAAAAATGATACTCTACTAGAAAAAAGCAGAAACATCCTGGAAGTTAGTAAAACTAAGATGATCCAGAGAGAAAGAATTTTAAAAGTGTTAAAGGTATATATAAAAAGACCCAGACTCAATAATGATTAGAAAGTACAAGTTAAAGCAATAATGACATACTCCTTAGCTCTCCTCATATTGCAAAAAGTTTAAAAACCAGAAAATACTATGTGTTGACTGGGATGTAGGATCAGGGGACCCTGACTTCAAAGGTATATCCAAAGGAGATTAAACTTACTGGATGATGTTCAGACATACCCCACTTTGTGAGAATACTATGTGATGTGAGAATACTATGACTATGTCACAGGAAAATAAAACAACCGCTTGTCTACAATTTATAAAGATGCAATTATTTTAATGGGAATGCAGATAAGTGCACCTCTCTGGAGGGCAATGTAGCAGAACATCATGAAATTAAACCCATGTATACCATATTGACTCAGACAATCTTGCTGAGTGTCTATTTGTGGGTGGAGGCAGTATCAGGAGAAGTGGGACAATGAGAGTATAGTGTAAGTGCTCCAGATGGAAATACCTGGCGAGGGTGCAGAAAAAGACCATACGGTGTTAACCAAAAGGTGGATTCACCTTAAAACTATTTTCCAACTAAAACCAAGTGAGAAATAGGATCTGTCTACAGGACAAGGACATTTCATGTACATTAAAATGCTACTTGTACCCAGGTACATTATTTATTTTCCAAAAAAATAACAGAAATTACATAAATTATAAATAGTTGCTCATGAACAGAGGAAGGAAGTGGGAAAAGAAAATGAGTTGAAAGAAAATAAATGAGTTAATAAATGAACAAAAAAACAAACACAAAAACCAAACACACCTATAGACACACACACACACACACACACACACACACACACACACGAGGGAAACTACATGAACCAGTGAGGCTGGCATGCTATGGAATGAGAATCTAATGCCTTTGGGGTAATAGAACAGAACAAAACAAAACCCAAACTTAATTTAAAAAATAAATGTATATCATAAATTAATAATACTTTATGTTGTACTTTTCTCCATTGATATTATTAACCATGACTATAGATTAATTTCCTAAATCTGGACATTAGCTCTCAAAAGTCATTTATAAATCAGCAGCAGCAGCAAAAACTCAGAATCTGAAATGGTCATTTGCCTTGGGTTTCTAAATTGTGAACAAACCTTGCAAGTGAGTTTCAGGGGTCCAATATATTGTCCACATCAGTTATACTAATTACTCATTCATTTTCAAGTGATGGAATGTTAATATAAGAGAAATACATAGATAGATATATTTTATTCTACTATACAGGTTTTTTTAAAGTATTTTAGAACTTTAACCAATTTATACATTAACATAAAGGAAGGAAAGAAAAAAAATGGCAGAAGAATGGAATATCAGGGAGGGAAAAAAGAGTGGAGGAAGGGGAAGTGGAAGGGGAAAAAATAATATTTGAATAGTGTCCTGTCTATTTACAGGACAAAGGAGACTCCCTCAGTCATGACAAGACATTAAAAACTCAGATGTATTTTCCCAAGAAAACTCATCTAGAAGCATAAAATCTTAAGGTTGTAAAGTATCTTCTTGAAGAGCTAATCTCATAATAATGTTGCCATTTTTGTCACTGTCATTATGATCGACTCTTATTTTTGCTCTTGGAATACATAGTTCGATCAAAACTTAAAACAGAGCCTTGGTACATAACATACTTAAACCTGGAGTGACTTTCACAGAAGCAGTCTCTCACTGCCTGCTTTTTCCCTCCTCACTCTCCACACTCTAGAGGTATCCAACCTTAGGCATTTGCAGGAGCCCCATTTCCCTGGTTCACCTGAATGAGTTGAATTTAAAATGATCTCACAGGGCACTTGAAGTAATAAGCACTGGTGTTATATACAATTGATGAATCACAGAACTCTACTCCAGAAACTAATAGTATACTATATGTTAATTAATTGAATTTAAATACAATTAAATTTTAAAAAATGATTTTACAACTTGAAGAGGCCATCAGAACAACTTCCATTAACAAGGACAATGACTCCAGAGATACACTGAAAGGAAGATAATCTGAATTTCCTTTTATTGAGAATGTAGTCTGAATTGCTTCAAAAGGGCTACAATAAAATGTTACATTTTAGTTTTTTAACCAATAGTCTAATAATACTTTCAAATGCAATGATGTGAATGTATCTGATATTTAACATTAAAAAATTAAAATCTACCCTTCTTTTAATAAGGAATATATATGCTATTTTCAGAAAGACAAATACTTTTTCAGAAATGTGTTTTAAGAACCAAGGTACTGCTGACTGCTGATACTTTCCCTTCTCAATAATCATATTGTGTTCACATTTAGCTTGGCTATTTACTAGACGTTGTGACCTTCAGCAAACTGGCTAATTTGCCTTCCTTGGCTTCCTCAAGGGGGAGGATATTGCTAGATCACTTTTTCAGTTTATTTCGACTCTACGAGCGGGAGAAGTCTATGACTACGGCACAATGAAAAAACAACTGGTTGTTTATAATTTATGAAAATGCAATTTTTGAGAGGGAGCTTTATATGAAGATGTGAAAAAATAGTTTGGATTCTGAAATTTACACACTGTTTTTCATTATTTTTCCTTATCCACAAATTTACCTTACATATATAGTAAGATGTTCAAGCATAGGGATCATGTCATCTAATTTTCCTCTTCTGCATTCACCACCTTCCCTCTCACTGCTGTCTGTGGTCATTGTTCAGGCTCTCAGGGCTGGTGTTGACGGGACCCCAGGGAATACCCTATCTAGTTTATCTTTTCTGGCCATTGCCACATTTACTTCTGGATTGGATAACTCAGGGGCTGGAATATTCAATTTTGTAGTCTGAATCAAAATTTGGTTTAAACTTAGAATCTGGGCATGCCTGAGTGGTCCAGTTGGTTAAGTGACGAACTCTTGGTTTCAGTTCAGGTCATGTTCTCAGGGTTGTGAGATTGAGCCCTGCATCAGGCTCCACACTCAGCGTGGAGTCTACTTGAAATTCTCTCCCTCTCTTTCTGCCTACCCCCATTCCCTCTTTCTAAAGTAATTAAAAAAAAAAATCAGTGCTAGTGCCATTCAAACCAAAAGCTGTTTTTAACCTGAAATACTAAAATTTTAACTCTATTAAGTTATACATTTTAAAAAATGTGATCTATCACAATATCCTGTCTTTACAGTATATTGATAATAGAATTAAACTCCTTAGAATATTTAATGTAAATTTTATAAATATACATTCTTCCAAATTTCAGTAGTATTAAACATATATATTTGTGTGTGTGTGTATGTGTGTGTGTGTGTATGTATGTATATATATATATATATATCTATATATATATATGAGAAGTGGAGTAACTTTCTACTTCTTTGCTTAAAACTATTGCATATTTTTATACTGAGTAAACAAGCCCAATGTAAATGAAACAGATTGTTAAGGAAAAGTATATGCTATGATAATACCACTATAAGAGTTCTTTGAGTAATGTTATACAGCTTATATAGATATATAACGTGGGACCTGAACTCAGGACCCTGAGATCAAGACCTGAGCTGAGATCAGGAGTCAAACACTCAACTGAATGAGCCACCCAGGCACCCAATTTTTCGATAGCTCATAATTAAAGAAGTTGAATTCTGTATTTAAAACTGTCATTAATTTGGGATGGGGTCTGGAGTGATTCACTTCCCATATTTCTTCTTTCATTCACACTTTTTATAAAAACAAGCAAAGTAAGCAAAGTGTGGCATGCATATATAAATTATATATAAATATAAATAATTACAAAATAAAAAAAATTCTCACAACATTGCAAATAGGAAAAAAAAAATCCAAGAATTATCAAAGACAGTAGTTGAATAATCTGGGCAGGCCCACTATTTTTTTTCTAGGTTGAATACACTGAAATATTTAGAGTCAATGACTTCTATAATCACAGATCTAAAATAGGTTTAGTTCTAATCACAAAAAACAAAATTACAAAGAACATAGATTAGCACATGTTTTGCAGTATTAATGGTCAACAATAAAAAAGGCACTGAAAAAGAATCATATAAATAAAATGTGTTGTAAAAGTAGGTCACAACTATTTTACAGACTCACGTTACAAAGCAAGCAAGATCCGTGCAGATACTCTAGTTTTCATTTCTTATAGAATACATTAGAAAAGTGAAACATGAGGTGACAAGATGTCCCAACAGCACACAGTTAGTTAATGGTAGTGCAGAAGTATGAACTTCACCTATCTCTCAGGCTATTGCTAGTTTCAGCACATAGAAAATCTCATTCAGTTTATGCTAACTAAACCTACCTCATAGTGCATCTACGTAGAAATGGTGCTCAAATAGGTAAAATCTAGCACAAAAAACACATACATTTTTTATAAATCCATCTTAATTATAATGAAAAGATAGTTTAAAAAATATATTTCTTATCTATATGACTATTTTTTCTTAAGATTTTATTTATTTGTCAGAGAGAGCGAGAGAGCACATGCATGCATACAAGCAGGAGAAGCAGGAGGGAGACGGAGAAGCAGGCTCCCTGGCTTAGCAAGGACTCTGGTGGGGGACTTGATCCCAGAACCTGCTATCATGATCTGAACTGAAGGCAGATGCTTAAATGACTTAAACACCCAGGTAAATCTCTATACGACAATTTTATTTGAAGACTTGGACATGTAAAAAATGAAAGGATAGTTGAACAAACAGATAGTTTTTGTGGGATGCACCATTTTTGGTGGATAAACAATGTCAATTAGGAATGAAAAAAGGCTAATTAACTTTCTTATCTCTTGTTCCCATTCCACTCCCAGAAAATAAGAGAATAGCACACTTGCACATGCACACTGATGGGAAATTACGCTGAACGCTGTTATAAGGGAAAATAATGTAGGATGGATTACCCAATGTCACAAATTATCAAGGAAATTCAAATAAAAATCACACCTGTTAGAATGGCCATTATAAAAAAAAAAAAAGACAGTAAGTGTTGGTAAAGAGAAGAAAAATCAGAATCTTGTACTTGGTTGGAATACAAAATGGTGCAGCCCTTTTGAAAAACAGTATGATGTTTTCTAAACATTAAAAACACATTTACCCCATGATCTAGCAATCCCATTTCTGGGTATTTATCCAAAATAATTGAAATCAGGATCTCAAAGAGATAGTAGCAGGACCATGCTCATTACAGTTACATACACAATAGTCAAAACATTGAAATAACCTAAATATCCATTACAGATAAATGATAAATGAAACATGCTTTATATACAGTAGAATACTGTTCAGCCTTTAAAAAGGAAAGAAAATCCTATATGAGACAAGGTGGGCTATTGCAAATTCATGCTTTTTAAATAGAGTCAAGGTAAAAAGGGGTATATAATTAGCTGTGATTTGTGGTTCAACTTGAAGAAGATTATCATGATAGGATTGTGTTTGTAATGTTTCTAATCACTATAAACTCTATAATAATCTAATACTATATATAGATAATAAACTTTATAATAATCTAATTACTATAAACTCTATAATAATCTAATACTACAGTCTAATATTTCCTGGAAAGATTAGTATAGATGCTAACGTCACTCTATGGCCACAGTTTATGGTTTTTAGAATTAGATATATTATTTAAAACAGATTAAAATAGGATGTAGCTTAATA
Source organism: Mustela erminea (assembly GCF_009829155.1). Lineage (NCBI taxonomy): Eukaryota > Metazoa > Chordata > Mammalia > Carnivora > Mustelidae > Mustela > Mustela erminea. The sequence continues at coordinate 79,799,725 of NC_045624.1, read as the reverse complement.
AGACAAGAAAAAGGATATGAGTAGATTAGTAAAATGTTAATAATTCCAGGAAAATCATATAATCATATAAATAAATCATATAATCATATAAATCATAAAAATTATATAATTTATGGGGCTATCCAATGATAGGTATGTGATGTTAACATCTCATCTGAAGTAGACTGAAGTTCATAAATTTATAAACTCTTAATTTCCCAATTCATTTTGTTAGAACAAAGTGGATCTTTTCAAGTAACTTCGTAATTCAATGTATTACCAGATCAATACCATTAAATAGAGTGTAATCCACTAATCCTAAAGGCACTCATGAATATATAGATTCATAATTAATTGAATGGACATAGGAAGCGAGGCTACAGGATGCAACTGTCCAAGAGAAATGCTTGCCTTAACTGTGACCTCCTCTGCTTTAAGTATCCCTACTGAACCACTAAGGATTTTAACTTTAATTATGTCCTTAACCTTTTTAATATTCATATATTCTGTTCTGCTCTTTTTAAAATGTTATTTAAATGTATCCCACTACTCAGACAACAGATTTCAACCCAACATATTGTCACTTTATTCTAGGAAAAGGAGTTTTCTAATAAATACAGGAGTTATTTGGATCAGTGGCAATATCAACACCATCATCATCCTTTCTACTGAGAATTAACATACATACAGACAATATAAGTTCCAGTTCAAACATTAGTTGACAGATAGAATGCACAAAACTTTGATTACTGAACTGTAACTTTAAATCACGTGTCAAATCCGATAAAAAGAAAATTGTATTTCAGAAAAGGAAAATTCTAAAAAGAAATCTCCCAAACAAAATTTAAAAGCAAAAGGTAAATGCAAATATACTTAGTCTATATAAGAAAACAGAATTTTTCTTTTGACAGAGAAGTAGGAGATTTTATCCTGACCTAAGTACTCATCACTAGAAATACTACAACACATTACAATATTACAACAATATTTTGCTTATTTTTGAGTCAAGGATACTATATCATTATTATGAATGGTATAATCGAAAGTAAAATGGTGAACTTTTAATGTATAAATTCTTTCACCGTTTGAGGCACTAAAGGATATAAATAGAATAAGGAAGCCATTTCAAACAATAAAAAAATCAATAAACATTTTATCATCCTGAGAGAATCTTAAAGAAATAAAGTGAATCATTACTTTATAAGAATTGTCAATATTTAATTTCTCACATATCAAAGAAGAATTAGCAAATAATTTACATTGGCCTGAGAGATGTTCAATAAATAACAAATACCATGTGATGGCAGAATTTCATTCCAAAAGTTCTAAATCACTTTTAATATGTAAAATGATATTTCTATCTATATAATAATATGAAACACATTACAATAACTGATTTTTTCCATCAAAAAAACAAAATTGCCTAAGAAGACAACATTTGAAAAAAAGATTTTATTGATCTGAGAGAGAGAGTGGGCGCTAGCATGAGCATTTGCGGGGGCGGGCGGAGGCGGAGGATGGTGGAGGTGGAGGGGGAGGGAGAAGTAGGGGGAGAGGAGGAGAGAGAATCCTGAGCTTATTCCCAAATGAGCTCAGAGCACAGAGCCCAGCAGGGCTGGATCCTGCCCGGATCATGACCCAGCTGAAAACAAAAGTCCGAGGCTTAATGGACTGAGCCACCCAGGCGCTGCAGAAGACAACAGTTTAACGTCAATATCTACCCACTGATGTAAAATAAAACTCCACTATTTTCCCTCCGGCTCTCAAAAATTCATGAAGAGAAATTATTTCTCCTAATTCATAAGCATACATGATCACAACTATAAAAACTAACAGCAATATGTACTATGAATTATGAAGGATGTTCGTACATATACTGGCTAATTTTAAGAAGTCCTTTTGATTAAAAGAAGCAAAATCAGACCCATTTCACTTATGTTAATAGAAACAATATGGGACTTTATTTTTTTACAAAATCATTTTCCCTACTTTTTCTCATTTTATCTTCATAGCATTCTAGTAAAATCGGTAAGATAAGTGTAACTTACCCTACTTTTACAGATGTGAAACCTTAGCTTTAGAAATTACATTTAGTGGTAGTTCCAAAAGCCAGCCCTCCCGATTCCTCATCTAAATTCAGGAAAACTGGCATTCTAAGGGCTTTTTTTCTGTTTAAGATACACAGAACCCAATTCTAAAATCTTGACTATTTTTATAGCTAATATTTTAGAATTAAGTGCAAAAACAAAATAAGTGAATTCATTTGATTATGATAAAACTTACCACATTGAGTAGACTTAATGGGTGTCAGAGATTTAATGGGTGTCAGAGAGAGGACTAGATTCTGGGTCACTAAAGTCAATCAGTTTATGACTCCCGAAATGCTTTCTCCCAGGGAAGCGTAGGAGCATCATGGAAGGTAAACAAAACTCTGGCTCCAGGATTTGAGAACTCTGGGGGGCTGGTGGGTAGGAAGCTGAGAAATGGGAATGAGTATGGACCACCTCCTCTGCTTTAAGTATAAAATGAAAATTCAAGCCCTAGCATTAAGAAGGTGAGATGATTACATGGGCTGAAGAGAGAAATGAGACCAGAAAGGTTGGTGTATGTCCACCACAGGCCTAGTAGATCACCATGCACTCGGACTCAACTCATTTGATAACATAAGACATAAGAGGCAAGGTTTACAATCATCAGATTATCACTTTAATAACATTTGCAGTTTGGAGAGGGCCTACACCTTTCTTGCCCTGTGGCCCTCCCACTTCTGGCAGTTTTGGGTCAGTCTCTTCCATGTTTCACTCTGTAGGACTGTTATAGTATATAGGGATTTAGGATTTCAAAATATGGGGGAGGGGCTTTTGGCTTGCTAATTCTGAATACTATGTCTAGGAACAAATGAGTGAAAACGCTGAGGTCATTTTCACTCAGCCAAAATTTAACACACACGTTGTATTGGCTGTGTGTGTACACAAATATATACACAATGTAATATAACACTTTATCATTATGTCCCTATTCCCACCTTGGTCTGAAGAGCCACCTCTCACACCTGGGTTATTTCCTTAGTTTCCTAACTGCTGTCTTGCTACCCTTCACTCCTTCAAACTATCCTAGTTATAGCACTCAGACTGTTCCTATTTAAGTTTTTTTTTTTTTAAAGGATTTTTTATTTCTTTATTTGACAGACAAAGATCACAAGTAGGCAGAGAGGCAGGCAGAGAGAGAGGAGGAAGCAGGCTCCCTGCCGAGCAGAGAGCCCGATGTGGGGCTCGATCCCAGGACCCTGGGATCATGACCTGAGCCGAAGGCAGAGGTTTTAACCCACTGAGCCACCCAGGCACCCACCATTTAAGTTTTTTAAAAAAGATTTATTTCTTTGGAGAGAAAGAGAGAGAGTGTGCATGCACAAGTAGAGGGAGGGGCAGGGGAAGGGGGAAAGAAAGACTCTCCACAGACTCCTTGCTGAGACTTGAGCCCAACGAGGGGCTCCATCTCACAACCTTGATATCATGACCCAAGCTGAAACCAAGAGTCAGACGCTCAACCTGTGCTCAGGTAAACCCCCAGGTACCCCATCCCCCCTTAAAAAAAAAAAGATTTATTTATTTACTTGAAGAGAGAAAGAGAGATGTATTCCTATGTGTCAGCCCAGGGGCTTCTCATCGCACATGAGCAGAAGCTGAAGTCCTGACAATGGCCCACAAGATTCCATCTCTGTGACTGCTTGGACCGGAACCTCCGCTGCCGTCTCTCACATGCTCGCTAGCTCCCACCACGCTGGGCTCCTTGCTGTCTCCGCTTTCCTCCCACACACCAGGCATGATCTTGCTCTGGGCCTCAGCCCTTTTCATTTGTTTGCTGGAATACTGATACCTTCTGGCTCCGTCTTTCCTGTCCCTGGGCACTTTACTCTGTTCCAGCCTTCTGGGTGAGGCCCTCCACGAACACCCTCTAAAGTTGCAAGCCCAACCCCCTACAGGCGTATCTCTGCTCCTGCTGGATTCCTCTCCGTAGCACACACCCCCATTAAATATAGGCTTCTTATAAATAGTTTTTCTATTTTCTGTCTCGCCTGCTAAAAGGTACAGTCCATGCTTTCTTCATTTATGTCCCCACAGGGTCAAGAGAGATCACTCTATCCAGCAAGTACTAAAAGAAATGATAGAAGTAAATGGATCAGTCATAGACCTCAGCAGACTCAAGCACCATGAAGGACGATGAGGAGGATCTAGGAAAGACTAAAGAGTAAAATAAAACAAAAGGAGCTTAAGAAAGAAATCTTATTTTCTTCCAATACTCAGTGTTATTTACTATACATATGAAAAGTCTTTAATCTGAAATCATTGAGTGCTGGCATGAAAACCTAAAAACCTGCATTTCTGCAGAACATTCTTTCTGTTTCAACACTCATCGCTCTAGCTGGAGCAGAGCAGAATGTCGTAACTATAAAAGTTAACAATGAAATGAATGAAAGCTGGGAAAGATCTGTTTCAGTTCCTGGACAGCTCCTTGCCCTGAGTTTATAATCTGCTGTTAGAAATTACCGGAAGGTTACCTGGGATTCTTTGGGATGGGAGGGGGCATATCTGTAATCTCCACTTAGTTATTGTACTGGTTTCTAAGGCATGCGGAATACACCAGGGCGTTCTGAATTTCTATAGTCCTCTTACCACAACCAAAAAAAACATAAAGTGCTCATAAAAAGTCACTAAAAAACTATTTTTTTTTCCTTAAAGGTAACTTTCTTCTAGCTCCTCAGATTTATTTTATATTTTTATTCACTTAGACCCTCATCAAACCTTACCTCCACAGTGAGTACTTTTTAACCGCTGCCTTTCTAGACTATAGGCAGGATAGCATCATATAGTTCTAGGATAGACCTGTGCAGAGTAGTTACTGAACACATGTTGTAACCCATATATACTCTTCATTATTTCTGGTATTCCTAATAAAAGCACCACCACTCCTTGACAACAACCTTCTCGCCAAACTCCCTGTTGTGTTTCATTTTGTTTTGTTTTACCTCCATCTAACCTCAGTATATTACCATGGCACCCCAATACATTCTTATAATTCTACAGTACACACTTCAGTGTCCTTCCCATTAAGAAACAGCTCATGCAGGGATGAATTCAAGTTTTGCAGGGCCTGAGGCTTACGCGGTTTTAAGGAAAAAATATAAAGTTATGAATACGAAATGGGATACAAGTGAATATCTGTTAAAAGGACAAAAAAAGCCACAACAAATGACAAATGGTGAAAAAGCAACAGATGCCACAAACACGACCAGTTCCTCGGAACTTTCCGGAGCTGTGTCGGGGGCTTATTGCATGAAGAAGGAGCCCTGACACTTGAATTTCATCAGTGTCATAATTTCTCCATTCTGGTCTCATTTATCTCTTCAGCTCCCACCTTCTTAATGCGAGGGATTGAATTTTTGTTTTGTCCAACACACTCAGCTCATCAGGGCTCATATGCTACCATTTCACCTTCTTGTTGGAAACCTTTGACCATGGACCATTTCTATTCTCAAGGCTCACTCTCTCCCTGGCATCACTTCAACAGGTAAACGTTCTCCCAAGCATGCATGAGAGAAGGGTCTAGAGGAGGATTCTGTACATTTAATGCCCAAGACCCAGTGGGCTTCTGTGATTCATCAAAAGTCCCATACAAAAGGAGTTGATGAGAAAAATGAGTCCAGACACTGAGGGTCAGACATCAGACACCTACACCACAGCTCTGCTCACTAACAAAATGTGTTTTCAGTGACTAACAGACCGTGAAAGTTACATGAACAGATACTCATGGCACCTAATCCAGAGATTTTAATCAGACATGAGGTTTACTGATTAACAGACTGGTGATAAGAAGAGAAACTTAGAAGCCTTTTCAAAGATTAGCCAAAACATTGGTTTTACAGTTAAAATGAGAAATGGCTTAATCACTTCAGGCATTCCGTGTTTTTTTGTTCTTAACTTATTCAGGACTGATAACAGAAATAATATTTCACTATAGCAGACAGCTCTAACAGTTCAGTGTTCCCCCCATGGGAAGCCTGAACTTTTTAAGATTTATTGTCATCCACGCAAATAATTTTATCTGTCCTTAAAAAAGTAACTTCTGTAGCTAGTCTAGTGCCTTAGAGTTAGCAAAGCACATAAAATATACCAGCTCCTTTCATTCCATTAACCCTGTGAGATAGGTCTTAAAACCTCTCAGTTGTACAGATGAGATAAAAGGAGACTGAGAGAACATCAGTAATTTGACTAAAGTCTTGAAGATGGCTTTATCTCCATGTTTTTGACCCAAGTTCGGTGCTTTGTTAATGAGAAATATTCTGTGTCCCTGTAGTTCAGAGATCAGAACTGATTATGGTCAGTTATCTAAGCATGTGCAGGTATAAGGGCCAAAGAATTCAATCTTAACGTAGCAAATATTTTTTTTACCATCAAAGATCTCCAAAGTGAAAGTAAACATGCTCTCTTTGCCATCTATGTAAAACACAATGCCAAACACTGTATTTAATATTTCCGGTACATTATTTCTAAATCTGATTATTATTATCTCAATTTCCTTACTGAGAACACCAAGGTACTAAAAGTTGAACAACATATCCAGGCAGTTAAGTACACAGCTGAATTTAAATTCTGACCTGTCTGACTTAAAACACATTCTCTCAATATGTGGGACATGTGAAAACATTAGCTGATGAAGATCTATTATGAATATTGAAGATAGTTCAGCATTCTTGCTTCCAAAACAACCACTCCAATTCTCTCTCTCTCTCTCTCTCACACACACACACACACTAAAATGTAGCCTGTTATGGCATACTGACTAGACAAATCCAGAAATTTAAGAATCAGTATCACTTGAACATACATAAACATTTCAAGGTATGCTACCCTTGTTAATAAAGGCAAGCAAATTATGGTAGGGATTATTACACTTACCAAAAAATGTACAAAACAGGGTAATTCTTTAGTTTTCTTGATATCACTACCAGAAATATTATAAATTGAACATACATTTCCTCTGATTAATTTCAAAGTAAGTGGATAAAAAATGATAAATATATTTCTTTGTCCTGGCAACACACTAGTCATCAATATCCTGACAAAGTAAGGAAGCTGTCACTGCCTCCTAAAAATAATACATCATAACCTACCAGTCCAGTTGCCTCAAGTTTGTTTTTTCTTCTTTCCATAAGATAGATTCCTAAATATTTATTAGGAAATCTTTGTATTAACATGAAATGTGATCTTTTGTCATGTGTACCTGACACACTAGCTTGTAGGAATTTTGAGAAATCTCATACTAATGACCAATCCGTACCTGGTAATCCCCCAGGACCAAGAACAAGGAAGCTCACTCATCTGTGTGGTGTGTTTCTTGATCTCCAACCTTGATCACTGCCATGCCATCTGTAACATATGCCAAAAAAGCATAAGCAGAAATAGAGACTTTCTTGCCTAGGAACATTCTCCCTTAAGTTACATAGGAGTGTGTCTTCTAACAGTACTACTGGAGTTAACTCTCCAACCAGAGACTTCTTCATAACAAGGATTTCCAGAGGCCAACTTTTCACATCAAAACCGCCATTCCAAAAACAGCTAGCCTCAGCCTCACACCAACCACTGATTGTCAACCATAGAGCCAACAGCATTTTCTTGCCAGAAACCCTGTCAAATCATCTCTACAAAAAGCCAGCTAGTTGGATCAATATCACCCACACTGAAACAAGAGAAACTAAGAATTTAACAATATCCATGAATTAGAATTTATGTCACAGGCATATTTCCTCACAGAATGACATATGGATGAACAAAAGATGAGATCATTCTTCACAGGTATGATGACATGGGAGACTCTAATTTTCCCTATATCCCTGGCTAAATCAAAAGCAAGCAGTGGACATCAATGGTTGTAAACTTTTGCTCTCCTATTCTATGTACCTATTGGTTCATTAAAAGGGTCTTGAAGCTACATTTATATCTTAACGCTATATTCTTATCTTGGCTCTAAATGGCTTTCTAATCTTCCAATTTGATTTAATCATTAATAATAGTAATAATACAGATACAAGTTACCTTCAAAATCAAATGTTTTTGGTTCACTGACTATAAGATGTTTAGTTCTCATGGATTTACTGTTCTTTTATGGAAACTGTTTAAATTCTAAAAGTATCATGTCAGTAATGTATTTCACAATTAGGATACACAACACTAAAAAAAATTAGGAGAATGAGTTCAAGAACTTCAGTGGTTAAATGAAACTTAGAACCAATGATATGCACATGAAGGATTACATTTGGCCCATTATATTTCCTTAACAAAATTTTATTTTATTTATATTTTCTACTCTGCCTTTTCTAGGGATATAGTATTGTTAAAAGTCGATATAAAATGATACAAAATTGTTTATAAGTTTAACAATTGCTATGTGTTAATTTTTTTTTTTTTTACTGTCCTAACTTATTTTATTGTAGTGATTCAAAATACAATGATTAAATCTCTAGGTAGGACAAGGGTCCAGTATTGTGAACGCACTTAAGACTCAAATAGACATGACTCAGTATAAAAAGATCTATTTTTTCTCAAGTTAATCTATTCCTTCAATACAATCACCATCAAATTTCCCACACAGATTTTCCTGAAATTGATAAGAAGATTCTGAAATATGGATGAAAAGCTCATAGGTTAAAAATTGTCCCAAGATGGTTCTGAAGAACAGCAATATGGTACCTACCATATGTCAGGACTTATTATAAAGGTATCATAATTAAAACTGTGACAATGATGTTGGGATAGAAAACAGACAAGTAGATTAGAACAAAGAGTCATAAAAGACCCACACATGTATAAAAAAATTCAATATCTGACAGATGGAGCATTGTGGATCAGTGGGAGTAATGACACACTATTCAATAAGTGGTACACACACAACTGATTATCTTTATTGAGGAGGGGGAAACCTAGAGTTTCTACTCAGACCACAGATAGAATAAAACAGCTTAATTCTCTATCAGGACACTATGTGAAAAGTGAGAAAAATTTTATGACTTTTAGAAAAAAATATAGAGCAATATTTTTAAGGCTTTTGGGTAAGAACAATTTCCTAAACAATACAGAACATTTATGAAACTTAACAGAAACAAAAATGCTAAATTTGACCATATTAAAATTTCAATTTGTATTAAAAAAAAACAAAAAGACAAACAAAAAATACCAGCCACATACTAGGAGAAGACATCTACAGTAGCCCACTTATTTGACAAAGGATTACCAGAATATATAAAGATTCCCTCAAGTTCTATTTGAAACACATAAACTAATCCAATTAAAGAATAAGCAAAAGAGCAGGCAAAATGCAGATGAGAAAAACCCAAGAGTTAACAAAATTAATGAAATATTATCCTATTCAACATTATCAAAGGGAAGGTAAACAAAAACAACAGACACCATTGCGTATTACATTTGAAAATGAAAATTCAGAGAAAGAGGACCACAGATGTAGAGAAAGAAGAAGACTCATTTATTACTCACAAATGTAAAAACAGTTTAACACTGTGGACTGCAACTCAGAAAAAACAACTACTGTTGAAAAAACCATACAACATTCTCCTATATTATTTAACAACATAGTCATTATAACCAGAAATTTAACTTGTAGAAGAAATTCCTCCACACGTGCATTAGGAGACTACTTCAAAAAATCAATTCTAGCATTGCTTGAAATAGTTTAAAAACCTCATAAATAACTTAAATAACCAGAGAATGTTTAAACTATAGTAGAGATGTACAATAATAGAATTCTGGCCCATAGTGAAAATAAATGAACTAGATCCACATGTATCACTATGAATAAGTCGTATAAACTTCATATGACTAAGGGAAGTTGCAAAAATACATTAAGATATCATTTATATAAAGTTTTAGAAACAAGCAAGATATGAAACATTTATGAATACATACATAAAACTGTGAATAAAAGCAAGTGAAAGAGTAACCTCAAATTAGGTCTAATAATCTGGGACAGGAGGAGAAGTCTGGGACAAGAGAGGTGACTACAGGAGGCTTTAATTGACTTATGTATATCCCTTTCCCCTAAAAATATGAAATAAATATGGCAAGACATTGATATAATAAATATGGCAGGTACATGGCTATCTGCTGTATTATTCTCTACAGCTCTTTTTAGACTCAGACATTTGTAATCAAAATTACAAGTCAGCACCCATAAGTGCTAAGTTGCATACATGAAACCATGAAATGCTGAGAAGCTCCCCCAGCCCCACTCCCATCAGGGAAGGTGGAACAGAAAGGGTGGGATGTTAGAGAGGAGAAGGGAGTTGGGGGATATTGGAAGGGGAGGTGAACCATGAGAGACTATGGACTCTGAAAAACAATCTGAGGGTTGTGAAGGGGTGGGGGGTGGGAGGTCGGGGTACCAGGTGGTGGGTATTATAGAGGGCACGGATTGCATGGAGCACTGGGTGTGGTACAAAAATAATGAATGCTGTTATGCTGAAAATAAATAAAAAATAAATTTAAAAAAAAAAAAAAAGAAAGGCTGGGATGTTGAGCTGGGCATTTCAAAAGACAAGAGGTGAAAACTGTGAATAAGCTGTGTGAGTCTCATAAGGTAAGTTTCCTGACTGGAGAGGGGGCTCAGACTAAGAAAGAACATGTCCTCCTTAATGAATCAGTGAACATCTCACCCTGACTTCTTGTGGTTACTGTGTAATTGGAGACATTTAACCACTGAGTCGTTCTGGTAAAATTCACAAGACTGAGAACAAAACACACTCACCATTTAAGTGCAAATAAATCAGAAACATGGGTCAGGTAGCAAACATCTCCACATTGCGCTTGCTATTTCAATTTGAGATTTTAACCTCTAATTTAAAACTCCTCTGTTTTGTGCCCATCACCCTCTGACAAAACTTTTGGGCAAGAAAAGAACTGCCAGGGGAAAATCCTCTCCTCACGCTCTGTCACTGCGCGGAACGGTGTGCTGCATTTTCCAGGTATCATTATTATTTTTGTTTATTTTATTTTATTTTTTTCTGTATCAGTAACAATTTAATACTGTCCCCTCCTCTCCCTTGGATCTTAATTAAAATTCTAAGCAAAGAAAAACTAAAAAAGAAAAACCAAAAAACAAAAACCCTAGAGTACATTTATGAGCAGTTAAGCTCAAAGTTATAAGAACGTATACCCAGAGGTAATGGTTTCTATTTTGTGCATTTTTTTTTCCTGAAAAGGTAATCAAAATGGTAATTAACCAACTGTAGAAGCTGTCTTAAATGTACATGGTTCTTTACAAATAGTAGCATGTGACCACCAGTATTATTATTTGCTTCACAAAATCCTGTGAGGAGTAACATCTTAATACGTACACAACGTTTGTAATTAAAAATTAATTCTTCAACACTCATTTCTACATATAGCATTTGAAATCTCATTTTATTTGATACTTTTGGGCCCTGGGTATGCAGGAAACAAACCTCAGTGTTCAGGGACAAGAAAGATCCACGAACAAGTGACATAGGCGCAAATGGATGGAACGTAGAGAACGGACTCTGGTCTTTACCAGATTAAACAAAACAAAACAAAGTCTTTGCTTGTCATGAGGTATGGATAATTGTACTATGGGCTCCCCAAATCTGGACATGGTTGGTACTTTGATCTGAGAACAACATAAAGAGTTATTTTTAAGGAAAGCTTTTTTTTTTTTTTTTAAAGCATGTCATGAATTCAAAAATCGTAATCATATCGAATAGGTTTCACTACATAAAACAGAGAAAAGAGAGTTTATTACAGAGGAAGCATCTAATGTTTTGAGGCCATTGGTTAAGGAGCTGATTATATTGAACCTGGTATTGATTTTGTACTGTGAATAAGGTTGATAATCATTTCTCTAAACATAGAAATTTTAAATGGAAGTGTTAAGTTTTAAATATACATTCAAAGTCCATATATTCAAGTGTACTTTTAGATACTCAAATAGTTCGAAGAGAAGTAACAATATCAAAGGAGAAAATGAGATAATATCATATACCACTTAAAGCCCCAATATTGATGAGCAGTATACAGCCCCAATACTGTTGACCTGAAATTATTTAAAATTTTCATCTTAAAGCAAATAGCAAGAAATAGCACTTTAGAAACTTAGATTTGTAGTTTAGTTCCCGAGATGTTTTGTCTTCTTTTTTTCACCCCCAACAGAAAAAACGACCTTATGCATTAAAAGAAAGAAGGGCAGGTTGCAAAAAATCATTCTTGGAAAAAAAAAAATCATTCTTGGTCTGGTATTTGCTTAAGAATGTTTAGGAAGGCTACAGAGAAATAAGTTTTAAGATTTTGGAAGATTCGTTTCCCTCAAGTGTCTGACTGTGTAAGTTCTTTCAGAAAATCATTACAGAATTTTACAAAACTAAAAGATTGGCTCAGGATATTTTGGTTCACACAATGTTCCCTAACTGCTTTTTTAATTTCAGGGGATGGCACAAGCCTCTATTATGAGTGTTTAAACACAAATTTCTTGAGAATAGCCTAACGATTCTGCAATAATAATTTTTGCTAATTATCAGCATTCAGAAACACATCATTTTCGTACATTATTTAACAAGATAGACAACCTTGTTCAGAAAGATTTCTCAAAAAACAATGAATAAAAATCTCCAGGAACTATAGCGGGGCTTTTCCCCCTTCATTGCATAAGTCAGTACTTTCAGAATTTTGGCTTATGAGCACTAGAGAACCTACATGACTGGTCAGTATGTTTTAAATGCACAAATCCAGAGAATAAAAAGCTAGAGGAAACCTGGAAATAACTTTGCTTTTCCAAACATCAACACAGTTTGAATCCATGGTATTGAGCACAATGAGAGTGTAAGCATGTGAGACACTGAATCTGAAAAGCCTACTGTAGGAGAAAAAACCAACTTAGAAAAAAAACAGTAAAGATGACCAGTTTTTTGGGAAGAGCTTCATTGTATGGAGTGGGGAAAAAAAAATATAGTCTAAGAATTCTATGGTCAACCAAATGTTACGCATGTTTTCAATAGAGTAGAAGATAATTTTTTTTAAGATTTTATTTATTTATTTGACAGAGAGATCACAAGTAGGCAGAGAGGCAGGCAGAGAGAGAGGGGGAAGCAGGCTCCCCACGGAGCAGAGAGCCCGACGTGGGGCTCCATTCCAGGACCCTGAGATCATGACCCGAGCCGAAGGCAGAGGTTTAACCCACTGAGCCACCCAGGCGCCCCAAGTAGAAGATAATTTTAAACCATAAAGGCTCAGTGTACATACTTTTGTATTTAGAAATGCAGAAAGATACACTTGGAAGACATCAAATCAATTCCCAAGTCTACCCGGAACTCATTCTGCAGATGGAGATAAACAGTTACATACCCACAAACACATAGTTTATCTATTTATTCATATACGTATGTTTTTTCCTTAGAAAAGAATTAGTTTCAAACTATGACAAATTAACCATCTTTAATGCCTTCAATAAACAAAATTTTATGATGGTCATGAAAAATTTTAAATATTAAAAAAAAAATCCGCAAGTCTCCAGTGATATACACTGGGTATTGTTAGAGTGACACCTCACCTCAGACATAAAAATCAGAGTTGTGTTTTAACCAATCTAGAGCTCTGAAATTTTTTGATGATCTATCAAAGATTAAAGATGAGGGGTCTAAGGATAGCATGTATGAATAAAGCACATATTTAAAGACAAAACAAAAACTATGTAAATATAAATACACATACATAAACATATATATCCTGAAAATATACTGGTCAAACAAGGTGAGTCCCTGTGGATTCCCATTTGGACTGATGGCCTCCTACTCAGCTCATCTTTGCATATAAAGGGAATGAATTTTATCATTTTAGCCTGGTGGCCCAGAACAGAGGTATTGCCTTGTGGATGGTTTGTATGTTAAAGTAACTCCTTAAAATATTTACTGTTTCAAAAACAGGACCTCAATATTGAACCAAGAAAGCATCGTGAATCCAATAGAAAGAAATACTACCTAGGGTTTTATTAAAGACCTATGTCGTAAGAGTAAACAAAACAAAGCTAGAAATCATAAATCACAATGGGTGTTCATTTTACAACAACTGGACTCCAACCAGAGGATCTGTGCTCACCGAAAGGCCTTGTTTGGCACTTTGGCAAATCTTTGGGGAGAATTATTAAATAAATAATTAAAACAAAATCTTAAATAATATGCATGTAGCTTTTAATGATTTCCCATTCAAACCAAATAGGCAGACCGTAAGACTACTACTTCCAAAAAGGATGAGAAATTTTGTGACAGTCTGAGCATGTAACATTCTAGGTTCATTTCAATTTTCTCTCTTGAATTAATTTGTTTTATATCTATTTTTTAAATTTAAATTTATGAACTTAAAAGTGGCTACATAGGCTACCAAGTACAAAGAGTATCATTTCATAACAGTATGCTTCTTTCAAATTGTTTTTCAAATCATCCTGATTTGTAGTATTTCCCAATTTCGATGATGTAAATTTGGAGAAGGGTTTCTTCATTCAAGTTATCTTTGCAAAACCTTAACACAAACAGTTGCAATTTTTTATTTTAAAATAAAAATAGTATATACACTTCCTTCTGGAGTATGCTGTATGAAAATGATCACGTCACTCCCATTCTTAAAAATGGTCTCAACTTAAAAAAAAAATGGTCTCAATTCCTATAGCTTAAGTAGAGGGCAACACCTAAGGATTAGCATTAGGAGTGATAGGATTATAGTCACAGAAACTTCATACAGACTCCGTGTTCTGTTCATAACTGTTATATGTTGATTCATTGTCTTTACCTTCTTTTAGCTGTCTGGCTAACTTTCCTACCTTTTCCTGTTTTATGCATGATATTAGAATATTTTTAATGATATGATTTCATGGGCGCCTGTGTGGCTCAGATGATTAAACACTGGCCTATGGCTCAGGTCATGATCTCTGGTTCCTAGGATGGAGCCCCAGATCTGGCTCCCAGCTCAGCAGGAAGCCTGCTTCTCCCTTTCCTTCTGTCTCTCCCCCTGCTTGTGCTCTCTCTGTCTCTCTCAAATGGATAAATAGAATCTTAAAAAGAATAATAACATGCTTTCAGTTACATATTAGGTAACGTCCTGGTAAAGTGGCATTCTGAGAGTCAACAAGCAAATAAACAAACAAAACAGGCCTAATTTCCACTTTGTAAATACTCCCACCATGACCAATTCAAGCCATCAATGTGACATCATTGAAAGTGAAGTTGGGAAGAGGATATCTTAGTGAGTTGGTTGGCTCCAGTAGAGCATTGTGATGAATCGATAATGCCTCAAGTTTCAGAAAAGGACTGTGAATCATTTTAGCATGATTAAATGTTAAGCAATGGGCTGCATTTTATAAAACTATGAAATGACAGAAAAGCACTTTCCAAATAAGTATTTTGAGTAGAATAAAATATAGGTTGAGGTTATTTTATGATTAAAAAATATTCATCATAAGCAATATCATTGAAAGCTTGTAAACTATATGTTAGAGTTTGGAAAATGTGAATGACATTTAATTAACAAGAGAAAATAATCATCATGCATTTTAAAACATTTGAAAGAAAGTGATTGTATATATAAATATTTTAATGGCCCTTTAGATATATCTGTAAAGTTCATTATTTTAAAATGCTTTTGATGTAATAAGGTGTATAGTATCTAGAAGCAGACCAAGAAGCCTAGCCCAGGAGTTGGCAAATTTTTCCTGTAAAGAGCCAGACAGTATGTATTTTAGTCTTTACATACAATTTAGTCTCTGTCATGAATACAGTTCTTTTATTATAGTGTGAAATACCCACGTTCAACGTGTAAATTGATGATCCTGCCTGTGTTCCAATAAAACACTATTTACAGAAATAAGCAGCAGATAGATTTGGCCTGTGGGCTGTTCATAGTTTGCTGACCTGACTTGAGTGTGTACTGAATCACCTGATATTTTATAGTTCTTATCTCAATATAATTTTTTTAGTGTTTATAAGAAATTAACCCAATGATGAAAGTTTTTTAAAAATAATATTGCCCAAGTCAACAATATTGACTCATTAGTATTTGTTAAACAAGGTAATCCCATAGCAAACCAACAGCCAAAAGGACAATGCAATTGAAAATAAGATGAATATAATTGTGAACACATTTTCTTTTATATTATTATACCAAAATTTCATAATTCATCATAAGGAGAGCACTCTACCTAGACAGTAAAGAGGAAAATTTCACATGAAATTAAAATATATTTAATATGAGTACATTCATTTTAATTGACTATGAAATCCTTATCCTTACCTTCTATAAGTTTCCCTGTCTGTTCTGCACTTCCTCCAGGAAGAATTTTGGCAATATAGGCTCCAATTTCACCATTATGTCCAGGGATTTCTTTACCACCCACAATTCTAATTCCTAATCCATTACCTGTATTGAAAAATTAGCAAATTATTAGTCATGATTTAAAGGGACAGCAGTTTTCAAAAGTTATAAGGTGCACATAAAGTGGGCTCTGGTACCCAGAAGCTATCTACAAATGAATATTGGGACTGGACACTAATAACAGAAAGGTATTATTCTGAATTCAGTAATAGTTGATATGAATAGGACATTCTGAGATTTTGGTAGCATCTATGATGAATCACCTGATACTAAAAAATAATTCTTTGAATTCAGCTATACCACCAAGATAAGAAACAAATATCTTTGTCCATTTTTGACCAGATACTTTATAAAAACATTGTATGAAGATGTTCCCACTATAAGAAACTCCAGAGCATATAGTTCACTTATGAAATTGAGGAGCATTTCACTTAAAAAGACAGTAGTGGCTGTATACATTGAGAAGACACAATCCAAGCATATGACTGCAAATGATAAAATGAAAACACGATCATAACTTGTGAATTACTATTGACTTTTTAAACTTAACTCATCAACTAACATTGTCTGTGCCTTAGCATGGCACTTACTGCAAGGCACAATAAAATTATTCTTGACTGATGAACAACTTAGTAAACTTTTTTATTTCCTAGAACAGATTTTTCTGTAAATAGCCACATGGAAAAAAAGGTGGACAATGATTATTATGTGAAAACTAACTGAGACAGAATTAAGTTTATATTTTCTTTTTAACCAGCTAAAAATTAACAAGTGTATATATGTAAAACACCAGATATACTTTTTTTTTTTTTTACCATTATGAAGGATATTTAAAAATAAAAGTACTAAAAGAAAGCAGAGTTATTCTTCTTAAATGAAGGTACAATTCTTTCTTTAAATTACAATTCTTTTTTTTTTTTAATAAAGATTTTATTTATTTATTTGACAGACAGAGATCACAAGTAGGCAGAGAGGCAGGCAGAGAGAGAGGTAGGGAAGCAGGCTCCTGCTGAGCAGAGAGCCCAATGTGGGACTCGATCCCAGGACCCCAGGATCATGACCTGAGCCAAAGGCAGAGGCTTAACCCACTGAGCCACCCAGGCGTCCCTTTAAATTACAATTCTTGCCATTCACTGATTGAAGTACCATTTTCAACTCTTTCAAAATCTCTAAATTTTAAAAGTCATCTCCCTTATAGTTTTTGTTTCCTTCCCACTTTACTCTTCAAAAGCAACCCCTGTAGTCAGCATCAACACAGTACAAACATCCAAAAATCAGTAACACTGGATTATGGAATCCTTCTGTCATCCACCTAGCTAGTTTGGTAAAACATCATTCTCAGGTTATAAGAGGGTTCCGAAGGAATTTCCTCTCCCATTTTCCTTCTCCTTTCCTTCTTTGTATTTACCCTCTTTCTTCTCTGTCCTTCCCTACTATTTACCTCCCTCTTTCTACCTTTTTTTTTTTTTAGATTATATTTATTTATTTGACAGAGAGAGAGAGATCACAAGTAGGCAGAGAGGCAGGCAGAGAAAGAGAGGAAAGCAGGCTCCCTGCTGAGCAGAGAGCCCGATGAAGGGCTTGATCCCAGGACACTGGGACCACGATCTGAGCTGAAGCCAAAGGCAGAGGCTTAACACAGTGAACCACCCAGGCGCCCCCCATCCCCACCTTTATTTTTTAACCAGGGTTAGTGTTCTGAAGATTTAGCCTCAAAATAAAAATTAAAAACAAACAAATAACTGTATGTTTCTAAGTTTCCTGCTGTTCTCAAGGGGTCAGAGCTTTCTCTGGGCCTACATGTGGAGCTTTTCTGTTGCCAGTTTCTTGGTCCATTGCTACTGCTAGGAGAGATTAATTTGTGATTACTCATTGAATATAACTGGGTGAATACAGAATGTCATCTAGTACATGACCTGGTTTCAACTAAGTCTGCATAGAAACAGTTGATTTGTTAGACAGTAGGCTATAAGGATTCACCAGGACTGATCCTACAGTAAGACATTAGATACAAATAAAGGGTAGAAGATGAAGAAACGTTCCTAGCCACTCTTCATTCAATTAGTCTAGTCTATTTTTTATTGTGTGAAGGACATTTGGAAATTACATATTGAAGATTTTAAAATAGCTGGCCATAATTAAAGGGTTATTTCATGGAATTTATCTATAAAAAGTAAGAATAGTTTCTTAAAGATTTGATTTCACTCTACATGACTGAATCACTCAGAGCTGTAATTTACCACTTGTTAAACTTCTCAAAAAACACACACAGACACTGAATTTCTAACGTGGTCAGTGTATACATATCATTTTAAGATGTAGTCAATTTCAGATCCTAAAAATCCGCAGATCCACATTTCTTGCGTGTATAGGCATATGTTCAAGATCATGGCTTACATCAAAATTTATCATAATGCTAGAGTATAGGAGGGACAGCAGGGTACAGCAAAGTGCTAAGGGAATTTGGTTTGAAATATTTCTTTTTAAGCTTAAAAGTGAGAGTGTAAACATAGCCCATGAAAAGCATAAGCTAGATGTTTAGGATCAGTTGTTACACCTTGTAAAGGTATAGCTAAAAGAGTATTTGTGGAACTCCAAATTCTCTTAATTGGTATACATGATTATTTTTAAAGGTTCACTTATAGTTCCACTCTTTTTAAAAATTTTTATTTATTTAATTAATTTATTTTTATTATGTTCAGTCAGCTACTATATAGCACATAATTAGCCTCTGATGCAGTGTTTAATGACTCATTAGTTAAGTACAGTTTCATTCTGTAGTCTTCAGAGTTAGATAGTTGGATCCTTAGTATCATTTGATTTTTGGTGACTGAGGATGCTCTAAAACCCTGTAATAAAGGATCAGTGGAAGTAAATTATAATTATATCCATCTTAATAAAGTAGCACAACACAATCCTATTTAATTTATAAAATACAGCCTCAGACCACTGAATTCTAATACTCAAAGCACTTTCTAAATACATGTTATAAGCCTCAGTATCTTTGGTAAAATGAAAGTAATGTACAGTGATGACAATAGTGTGAGAAATGAAATTCACAGGTAAAGAAACCACTTCAAGAACACAGTAAATTTTTAAGAATCACTGTTGCTCTGGTTGATGCTAAGTTTTTCGTGTATACAACAAAGTAGCATAGAAATATTAAAATTTGTGATAAAAAAGAATGATAGAAAATAAAAAGACTCAGAAAGTATAACAGTTTTTTGCTTACTTTACAGGAATTACATGTATCCTAATTTGGACATAATGCATATAAAGCTAATTTACATGATTTCTAATTATTTAAACCTGGACATTTTGATATCATATTTTTATAGTTGCACTTTGATATTTTATGTTATAAATGCAGAAAAAATAAAAATACTTTTAATACTTCTATAAAAATATAACACCCCAACTCAAATCTAAATTGTAGTACTCAAGAAAAGATCTGGTAAATTCAAGAAGAAACATTAATTTTTAACTGAAATGCTTATACCTGAATGGTCCTTGATAATTGATGTTTATATCATCACTGTTTTTCGACTTTTGACCAATTTTTATCAACATAAATTCCTTTTGCCTCTCTGCTTGTATTCTATCTAAAAACATTAATAAAATACTTCCTTAGATGCTTTGAAAATACAGTAGTTTTGTTCAAGTGAACAGTGCAGCAGGTTAGAAAGACCAGTAGTTACCAAAGAGAACACAGAAGCTTTACTAAAAGATTGTCAAAGTTAAAATAATCTCACAGCATATAAGCAGTGATGTTGTTGAAATCTTACTGAAAAGTCTAACTTTCAGAAATCCTTTAAAGTATGTAGAGAATATTTTTAAGAAAAGAGAAGTTCAGTGATGGATGTAGCAAAATCATTAAGAAAAGTATTACCTTAATGACCTTGGGATTATAATTTAAATGTACAAGTCTTTTTAAGTCCTTCTTATAATTATGTGGTAAATACACTATTATGTAGTCACTTTTAATATTCCAGGCCAAGTGGCAACACAGGAGGCTCCTGAACTCACCTCGTCCCATGGACACACCGAATCTACAGCTACACGTGGAGCAATTCCCTCTGAAAAAAATCCAGAAACTAGCTGAGTGATTCCTACATACTGGGTCAATGAGAAAAACAAAAAACCACATAAAAACAGGTTCTGGCACACCTTCAACTACTGGGAGCCATTAAGAACAAAGAAGGCAGCTTGGACAATCACTAAGGTTTGAGAGAGAACCAAAAGCTCAGGCCAGACTGAATCGTAATGTTTATCTCCTACATGAAACCACTGCATCAAGTCTAGGAGAGGTGACTGTTTTATCTAATGCTTAGAAACCAACACAGAGAGTCAGAACAATGGAAGTAACAGGGGAATATATTTCAAACAAGAGAACAAGATAAAACTCCAGAAAAGGACCTTAATGAAGGGGAGAGAAGTTATTTGATAAAAAGTTCAAAATAATAGTTATAATGATGCTCACTGAGGTTAGCAGAACAATGCATGAACAAAGTGAAAATTTCAACAAACAGAATATATTAGAAAGTACCAAATGGAAATCACAGAACAGAAGAATAAAATAAATTAACTTCAAAATTCATAGAGGGGTTCAATATCAGGCCAGAGAACTGGAAGAAACGGCGAGTTAACTTGAAAACAGAGCAGTGGAAGTCATTTAAGAAGAGGAGCAAAGAGGAAAAAGAATGAAAAGTGAAAATAGATTAAGAGATTCATGAGATACCATCAGAATGAAAGGCATCCTATAGAATGGAAAAAATTACAAATCATACTTCTAATAAGGCTTCAATATAAAAATATAAACTCATATATATAGAACTCATACAACTCAACAGCAAAAATCTGATTTAAAAATATGCAGAGAAACTAAATAGACATTTTTCCAAAAAGACCTACTAATAGCCAAAAGGTACATGAAAATGTGCTCAGCATCAGTAATTACCAGGGAAATGCAAACCAAAACCGAAATGAGATATTACCACACATTTGTTAGAATGGTTATTATAAAAAATGTAAGAGATAACAAGTGTTGACAAAGATGTGGAGGAAAGGGAACCCTGGTGTGCTGCTGATAGGAATGTAAATTGGTTACAGCCACCATGGAAAACTGTGGAGCTTCTTCAAAAAGTTAAAAATAGAACTACTCTATGATCCAGCAATCCCAGTTCTGGTTATCTATCCAAAGGAAAAGAAATAGGAATTCAAAGAGATATCTGCACTACCATGTTCAGTACAGCCTTATTCACAATAGCCAAGATACGGAAATAACTCAAGAGTCCAGTGATGGGTGACTGGATAAAGAAGGTGTATATATGTACATAAACACATAATGGAATATTACTGAACCATGAAAATGAAGGAAATCCTGCCATTTGGGACAACGTGAATAGTCCTTGGGGGCATTATGCTCAATGAAATCAATTAGACAGAGAAAGACAAATACTGCATGGTATTACATATATGTGCGGGGAAAAAGTCAAACGCATAGAAACAGAGTAGAAAAGTGTGTGCCAGGGACTGTGAGTCAGGGAACTAAGGAGAGGCTGGTAAGAGGGTACATACTTTTAGCTATAAAATTAAAAACATTTAATGATCTAATATAAAACATTGTGACTATGGTTGTAACACTGTACTATATAAGTGAAATTTGTTGAGTAGAAGTTGAGTGTTCTTACACAAACACACACACAAAAGATAAATACATGAGGTGATAGATGTTTTAATTAACTAGATTGGGGGATCCTTTCACAATATATATGTAAATCAAATCACCATGGTGTGCACACTAAATATTTTACAAATTTATAACTCTATTATATTTCAATAAAGCTGAAATAAAAAAAACAAATAAAATAAGCTGTGTATAAAATAAACATGAGCATATTAAGGAAACAATCTTTATATTTGCATTTAAATTTAAAGTTTAAATCTACTTTAATTTTATATGTTTATTAATATGTTACAGAAAGTATTACAAAAATGTTTTTATTTTCATCTTAATATATGAAATATTTCTGATGTAACAAATAACCACTAAGTTTAGAAAAAGTGAAAATAGTTGGTTCATTTTGACACTATCACATGCTACATCTAAGCATCAGGAAATGCAAATTTTTATCAGTGCATACACTATCTTATGAACAGTAGTCCTTAAATCAATGGAGTTTATTATTCACAATAAAGTTATCACAGGATAATGATATATTACAATTTAGTCATGTCATTAGTTGAACTGAAGAAGAAAGATTATATAAATATTAATGCTAATGAAGTACTAAAGATAATGGAAAATTCCCCAAAGGATAGTTCAATTAAATCTATTTTTATAGTTTACACATTAATTATACTCACGAGTGAAACAGTGAAAGCTTATTTTTATATTCTTTCACCTACTAATTTCTAGGTTATAAATTATTTATATAAATATTTAGGAAAATATACCAACTTATATTAAAAAAAACATAGTAATTTCTCCTTTGTGTTCTTCTTAAATGCTACATTAATTCATCAATACTTGAACATAAAGACCCAAAGAATATTCCTTTTCTTCACTATTTTTATTTTACTAATTTTTGCTTTTTATGAGAAAAACATTCCTACAAATATAATAACACATATCAATTACCTTATAGCAATCCCTACTTGACTGTTTCCAGCAGCATCAAAATGGAAATGGAAACACTACCTTAATACCAAATCTAATCTATTTCTAAACCTCAGCATAGAAATTACATACTCAACCATTCCCATTAGCTTTTTCTGATCCAGTGTAATTGTTCTGTAGCATTCTTTTAAATATGTATTTAATTTTAAATACATATGCTTTACATATATGAAGGATTCAAAGAGAACATTTTTTGTCACATTTCCAAGAACCAAAGTGTAAATTCTTCTTTTCTAATGTAATGTGACTATGAAAAAAATGCTACACAAAGCATGTATAAAAGGCTATTCTCACTCACACCATACCAGAAGAGATGCGCCCAAGTTGGACTGCCATATGACTGAAATGGCCATTGGTATGGGAAATAAGGAAGATACACATATATACATACACACACACACATTCCTTCCCTATATACATACATATACATATGTATATAAAACTGTATGTATATATATATACACACACACACACACACACACACACATATCTGTCATTGTGCACCGAAATAATGCTCTGAGTCATCAATCTGAGAGGTTGTGCAGGGCTGCCTCTACAAGGAAGAGTAGCAACAGCTGAATTCTGCACATAGCTTTTATTTTGTTTTTCATCAGCAAAGCAAGGACAGATATATCAAAGCATGAGGAGGGAATATAAAGAGAAGGCAATTATCTTGAAGCCAGAAAGCAGGCCTGTACCACTCCCTATGCACAGGCACGCAAGGAGGGAGTTATGGAATAAGGGAGGAACAGGATATCGGCGCTAGCAATCACCTGAGGCAGGAAGGGGAGTTGAAGGTTACTTTCTTTCATAGCTCCTTATCTACACCCTTCCCGAGGAGATGATGTGATCCTGTTCCTACCAGGCCATTGCACTCAAGAGCCGGAGAACAGGAACGCTGCGTATGTTTCACTTGTTCCCACAATCACTCCTTGGGGCTTACAATACACTTTCTAGGAATAATGCCATACATATCTTCACTTCACATATGTATATGGGTATGTATAAATATACCCATATACATATATATTTAAACATTATATATAGATAGATGTAACAAAGTCACAAGTAAATATCAAAAGACACTGGCATTCTGGCTTTGTTGAATAGCACCTTTCAAATAAAAGATATTTCGTATATTGGTAAAATAATTTCATTAGAGGTGCACAGGATTTCTTCCTCCTGAGATACTTCAGAAATAATTCCCACCAAGAAAATTTCTTAGACTGCCATATTAAAAAAATCGTGCTTCATTCATTCAATAACATATGGATTTATTTCTTTATTTTAGGTTATTTAAGGTAAATGCAAAACTATAATCAGAAAGACCAAATCTGGGGTGATTGCATGATATGCCTATAAAAGGAAATTAAAGACAAACTTAATTCATTTAGCAGTACTTAGGGTCCAAGATGAAATAATTTTTGATATGAAATTGATATTACAAAATTAGAAGGTAGGGTCAATTTATAGACGTGACTTCTTTTTTTCAGATTTTTATTTATTTGAGAAAGAGAGAGAGTGGGAGAGGTCATGAGCAGGGGGCAGTGAGAGGGAGAACCAGGCTTCTTCCTGAGCAGGTAGCCTGACACAGGGCTCGATCCCAGGATCCCTGGGCATGACCTGAGCTGAAGGCAGAAGTTTAACCAACTGAGCCATGCAGGCACGCCTCTGGATAGAACCTTACTACTTACTTGTTTAGATATTGATCACATGGTGACAACCCAGGTCTGGGAGTGGGGTCATTTATTATGTATATAAAAGAAAATTATATTGCAAGACACTCACGTAACCCTATATTGTCAGTGGAAAAAGAACAGTTTCAACTTATATTACTGTAATGTTATGATAAGCTTTCCAAAATAAGTGCCAGCCTTTTTAATAAAAGATAAGTAGGAAGAAAAATACTACTGTAACTCAAAACTTGGCAATAAGCATTCCTTTTGGACTTCTGGAGCTAAAAGAAGATTGTTGCAGACAATCTATCGTGACTCCTGATGAATCACATCCGGAAAAATCCCCTCCCTTTGAGGGCAGGAGGATCCTATGACTTAGTTCTAACCAATAGGATGTGACAAAGGTAATGTGATAGTCACAACTATGAATATATTATCTTAGCCAACTAAGATGAGAGTTTTCTGCTGGCCCTGAAGAAGTACCCTGCCACGTGTGAGAGGTTAGGAGAAAGAACCACAGGGTAAGATGCAGAGAAGTACTCAGATGCTGAGAGTCGCCGGGCTGACAGCCAGAGATAAAACAGGGAAGCCTTAGTTCCATAATGGCAGGAAATGAGTTTTGCCAATAAACATGGGAGCTTGGAAGGATATTCCCAAACTCCAGAACAGAACACAGCTCAGCCAACATGTAGCCCACAGCACTGTGAGATCATGACATTGTGATCCCAGAGAAGCTGTGCCTGGATTCTTGACCCAAGAAAACTGTGAGATATTAAATGAGTGCTGTTTTAAGCCATTACATTTGTGGTAATTTGTTACAATTCAGTAGAAAATTAATACAAAGACACAAGTTGTATCCTGAGTGTTCTGGGCACACAATATGTATGGACATTACCTTGGTAGTAGAACTTGTGGAACATTTGTGTTCATAGTAATTACCACAGTGACTGAGCAGTGACAGAGGACAGGAATGAAAAGAAAGATAGGCCATGGAAAAAAATCACCTTTTGTCCAGCAAAAACAGAGGAAGAGCTCTGTGTATCAGTTCTGCGATGCTGGGATTCTGGTATCACAGATGTAGCAAGCATATGGCATCTAGGCAACACTCAATACATAACTGGATGAATACTGAATGGATAAATAATAAAATACCAATTTCTTCCCATGGGGCTAATGCATCAATGATATGAGTGGTAAAATAATCTAATTGTATTGCATTGTATTCTATTCTTAGAAAATGCCTTAAAATTACATTATCTCTTTGGATGTTAAAAGAAGAAAAAACCAAAACACACCCTCCCCACCCCGGGTTTATACATGAGACAAATGAGGCTTTAAGAAGTTAAGGGCTCAAGGCAACACCTAATAATATGGCAAAGGTAGAGAGAAGCCCACACTCTTGCTCCAAATAAGTGACGAGCAAGGCATCTCCTCTCTGGTTAGCACCAGTGTGTCTGGTTTGGAATCAGAGGGGATGGGTTTGAGGGCAGCACATCCAGCCCTTCCTGACCCTGTTCACTGGCAGAGAGGAGAGTGATGGGAGGTACTGCAATTAGGCCACTAAAGGAAGAAACCATCAAGACAGAAGCAATGTGTTGGGAACTAGCAATTCTTGGTCAAGACAGAGGAGAGGAAATGTTTCTGGCTTGGCCAGCCACAAATCATACCGTACCACCTAGTCAGTAGCTGGGATTGATTACATTGATCACTTGATATGAGTTTTGTCTAATATAATTTCTATTTCTCTACTGATGCGTAAATGTTTATGCCATCTTATATCTTTAACCATCATGTCAAAGAAGAAATTGTTACTTTTTTAGTATTATGGTTTTAATCATTTTTGTGTTTTTGCATTTGAATTACAAATATGAACTGCATCTGTATCTGTTAAATGAATACGTAACTGGATTAACACTTCTAGCTTCGCAGGCAAATCTATAGAGAAAAAGGACGCACAAGCCTGGTAGCATAATAATGGTCATAATTACAAGTTTTGGGAAGAGTTGAGAAACTGATTAGTTCAGAGAATTACTGAATTTGCTCAGTCACTTTAGACATAAAAATAAAATCCAGGTGTCCAGATTATTTTTGCACTACAGTCTAAACTTGTTCTCATCAAGAATCAATTTGCTATTGGTGAAGAAAGTATTCAACAAAGTTCAACAGCTTCTATCATCTAATATATATCAGGAGATACTTTGCACTAAAGAGTTATCTAATATAGTTATCATGGTTATTTTCATTACTCTGTTTAAAAGATTCTAACTACTACCTGAAAAGACAAGAAGTGCTAGAGGTTGCTAGGTGACCAGCTATGAATATTAAAAAACATTCCACTGAGATTGTGTTATAAGCAGAAAGAGAGGTGCTTTTCTTTATTTTCATCCAATTTTCTATTACATAAGATTTGTTGAACTTTTAACTGTCAAATGTCTTAAAAAACATGACTTTGAACTGATGAATTCTGTTTGATTTTTGTACCTTGTGCCACTTTTTTATATTTAATATATTATTTGATTTTTCTCAAACTCTTCAGGGATGGAGGCAAATAGTAAGTTACAGTGCAAGAGTTTTTTCTATGTGTATTCACTTCTTTCATATTAAAAAATTATTTCTACAACTTCTTATGTTAGATGTTCCCTATATCATCTGTGACAAAGAAGCTGAGACTAAGAAAATTTAGAAACTTGCCCATGTTGTCCAGGATGTAAAGAAGTTAAGATTCAAGCTTTTTTTTTTTTCATGACTCCTACATCCTTGTTCTTTCTATATACTTTTGCTCATTACTCTAATTGTTAAGAAAATATTCTAGGAGAGCAATATAAATCCTTACTCCTTTAATTCAATCTCATTTCTTATTTGCCCTTTTATCTGTGATCAATTCACATACATTTTTGATTTTTACCCTTAAATTTCACATTAACATTACCATTTGACCTCTTTTCTCTAGGCTAAGTATCTTGAATGTCTTCATCTTTTTCTCATGGAATAAAACATTAAAATTCCTTTAATTTCATGAAGAGTGCATAGAATAACGTGCTGACCTCCAGTTAGAAGTAAAGCACTTCCTTAGCAGGAACAGAAATGTGCAAGCAAGGGCGCTTGGGGGCTCAGTGGGTTAAAGCCTCTGCTTTCAGCCCAGGTCGTGATCCCAGGGTCCTGGGATCGAGCCCCACATAGGACTCTCTGCTCAGCAGGGAGTCTGCTTCCCCATCTCTCTCTGCTTGCCTCACTGCCTACTTGTGATCTCTCTCTGTCAAATAAATAAATAAAATTAAAAAAAGAAAGAAAGAAATGTGCAAGCAAATGTATCCTGACAGATGTCAGGAGAATTGATGATGTTGATGTGGACTGGCCTGGATAATAAACACTTCCTTTGTTACTGAGGAAATGAATGCAAGCTTTCATTAAAATTTACAGGGCAGAAACTGTGAGTTTTAGAAGAGAGTCAACCTGACCTGCATTTTATGTCTAAAGTTTTTTTTTTTTTTTAAGATTTATTTATTTGAGAGAGTGAGAGAAGGAGAGAGAGAAAATACATGTGGAGGAGAGGAAAGGTAGAGGGAGAGGGAGAGAGAGAATGTTCAAGCAGACTCCCCGCTGAGCACAGAGCCCAACACGGGACTTGATGCCAGTACCCTGAGATCATTACCTGATCAAGAGTGGCCATTTAACCAACTGAGCCTCCCAGGGACCCCTATGTCTATAGATTTATACTTAATTTATCCTTAAAAATAATTTGAGAAGCTTACAATGAGAAATTGTATCATATATAATGGCACACTAACAATGAGAAATTACATTGTATATAACACTGATAAAATGAATTTCATTAAAATGTAAAACTTTTCCTTTAAAATAAACTTAAGAAAATAAAAACACAAGACACAGACTAGAAGAAAATATATTTGGGTCATATACCTTATAAAGGAATTATATCCAAAATATATGAAGAATTCTTACAACTCAGTAAGAAGACAAACAACCCAAACAATGGCCAAAGTATTTGAACAGACATTTCACCATAGAAGACATATGTATTGCATATAGCCACCTGAAAATGTGCTCATTACCATAAGTCATTAGGAAAATACAAGTTAAAACAATTGAGTTTTCATCCACAACCACTCCAAAAGATAGCCATTACCATGTGTGGCTATGACATGGAGAAAGTGGAACTCTCAGACATTGCCGGTAAGAATGTAATATGGTACACTCATTTTGGAAAACTATTTGTCAGTTTCCTAAATAGTTAAAAAGAAAATTACCATAGAACCCTAAAATTCCACTTCTAGGAAACTACTAAAAAAAATCATACATCCAAATTCAAACTTGTCTGTAGATATTTAAAAAATGGGGGGTGCCTGGGTGGCTCCGTCAGTTAAGCTGCTGCCTTCAGCTCAGGTCACCATCCCAGGATCCTGGGATAGAGTCCCGCATCGGGCTCCTTGCTCGGTGGGGAGCCTGCTTCTCTCTCTGTCTCTGCCTGCCTCTCTGCCTGCTTGTGCTCTCTGTCTCTCTCTCTTTCTGTCAAATAAATAAATAAATAAATAAAATCTTTAAAAAATATATTTAAAAACTGAGAAAATTCAATGATAAAAAAAATGTAGACTACTTAGCAATAAAAAGAGCAATCTACTGGTACATAGAAGAGAAAACTTCAAAAATATTGGTAAGTGAAGGAGCTAGACAACAAAACTTCATACTGAATTATTCAATTTATGAAATGCTCAGAAAAAGCAAACTTAAGAGACTGAAAGTAAATCTCTCACCTGTGGTTGGGAGAGGAGCGTTGAAGGTGGGTATTGCTAGCAGACTTAAGGGAACCTGTTGTAATGACTGAAATGTTCTAACAGAAGATTATGGTGATGGTCACACAACTCCACATATTTACTAGAAGTAATTTATTTGTACACACTTGCAATGTGTACATTTATGATGTGTAAATTATACCTTATTAAAGTGGTTTAAATAATAAACAAAGAGCTATCCATATATGGTATTGCTACCAACTCAGAGCCAATGAGATCTGTTACATTTGTCTCCTATTTCTAAAAGCTCATAAAGATGGTAGACTAATGAAGAATGAAAATGAGCCAGTACTTCCACTGAAGACTCTGCTGTCTTTTGAACCTAAACATATTTAGTGTTCTTCCCTATTACACTTGCTAATTAGTCTTTCTAGCCTTGCAGATGTAGCCAGCCTGTTATGGAACTATACATAAGCAAGTATCTTTTTTGAAATCAGAAGAATTTCTTTGGCTTGTTTGAAACAGCTGTGTTTCTGGAGCCATAAGATGGTTTGAAATAAAAAAGAAACAGACTCATTTCTTGAACATTACATTTTGCTCTTTTTTTTTTCCTGTTAATTTCTCTCCAAGAAAAGAGGAAATAACATTCGTTGAGGGTATAGTAAGTATAAGCTTTTGTGCTAAGTTCATTTGCAATTATGTGAGATACATAGAGCCAGTCTTATTGTACAGATAAGCAAATTTATTCTCAAAATTTAAATATGTAATAGAGTTGAACTCCAACTCAGGTCTTTCTGCTAAAATTCACAACTATTCTCTCCACTTTGCCACCTTGTGATTGGTTGAATAAAGGCGTTCAAAATCATTATACAGTTGTTGATCAGCACCTATAAGTCTATCTTTGAAGTTTTCAGTTAATAGTCAAAAGATCTATTTTCTAAAAATCATAGATCATTTAAAAGAAGAGTGTATTCATGTATTTCTCTCTGTGAACATCACAAAAATAGAAATAGTAGTGCATAAATAAATGTGGGTACACAATTATTCATATACATGTATAGGTATGAACAATAATGTTTGGCTTTATCTTAATTATTCCTAAAATTCTATTGTAATAATTATTCACATTTCAGATTTTACTACTGAATTACGAGCAAGCTGTAGGCAAGGGTACGTGTGTGCTCATCCTATTATCCTAGCAATCAACACAATGTAAATCGCATCAGGGTGTTCAATAAATAAATATTAACAAATAAAAATTAAAAATTTATCCAATATGAGTTATAAAAACAGCTTCAAAATACATTTTATGCTGTAAAGCTTTTTGTAGGAAGAAAAAAGTTTATATTTTCTTAACATTGTCTACACATATCCTTAGAGTAATAGTTCTTAAACATTTTGGTTTTAATGAGCCATTTATACTCTTTAATATTTCCAAGGACCTCAAATAGCTTTTGTTCATATGGATTACAAGCCTATTTATTTTCTGTATCATAAATTAAAACTGAGAATTTAAAGCATTTACTCATGAATTTAAAATAAAATCATTCTATAATAATTATATTTTTAATAAAATGACTATATTTTAAAAATAAAATACTTTAAAAATGGGTGGTGTTGTTTTACATTATTGCAACTCCACTTAATATTGAGCTAAATGGGATATAGCTAAATGCTCATATCTGAGGGATTTGGAAGGGAGGGGGTTGGGAGGATGGGTGAGCCTGGTGGTGGGTATTAAGGAGGGCACAGATTGCATGGAGCACTGGTGTGGCGCATAAACAATGAATCTTGGAACACTGAAAAAATAAAATTAAATTAAAAAAAAATACTGAGCTAAATGGAATACAGCTAAATGCTCATATCTGAGGATTTGGAGGGGAAAGGGGTTGGGGGAATGGGTGAGCCTGGTGGTGGGTATTAATGAGGGCACGTATTGCATGGCGCACTGGGTGTGGTACATAAACAATGAATTTTGGAACACTGAAAAAATAAAATAATAAATAAATAAACAAAAATAAATGGCCATATCTGTTCTGTGTACCACGTGTTGTGATGGCACACATCATGCAACCTCCAAAGAACTCTCCTGGGCATATTCACAAGAAAATGAGGTTGCAAAAGGCAAATGCTATCTTACCATTTTACTATGAAAATATTTTTGACTTTGTGGACCCCCTGAAAGAATTTTGGAAACCGTGAGGATCTCCTGCCCAAACTCTGGGAAACGCACAGGAGAAACAATTTAAAAAACCGCACACATTTCTATTCCAGTCTTCTATTTTGAAATTTTTTCTGATTCCAAAGAATAAAAATATTTTTTCTTTTTTTGTGAGGTATACCTGTTTCACATAATTCTTATAAAATATTTTAATGCTATATCCTGTTAGGATGGTTTATTTTAATTTTTTAGAAGAGATTTTTTTAAATTTATTTGAGAGCAAGAGAGAGAACACGAGTGGGGTAAGGGCAGAGAGGGAGAAGCAGACTCCCCACTGAATAGGGAGTCTAAGATACCAATGCCCAATGCCAATGCAGAGCCTGATGCAGGACCCTCGGATCATGACCTGAATGGAAGGCAGACACTTAACCAACTGAGACACCCAGGTACCCCCGGAATGGCTTATTAAACTATCATAAAAGATAAACAGCTTTTCTATTTCCAGTGGGTTTATATAACCAAAATGAAAATGCACTAATGACCATCTAGACCTTCTCTTAGTGAGGGCAGATATGCTACATTTTATTCTTCACTCTTTCCTTGCTTACATCCCCATCCTGTTTATAAAGGCATTTAAATTTTTGGTTAGATAACTTTTTCACTACTGATGAAGCTACAGTCCACTGCTCATTTTCTCTAAATATGAAAAACAAACAACTTAATTTTTTTTATTATGGAAAGTGTCATACATATTAAAAAGTAATGCAAGTCTATAATAAAACCCAGTGTGGTCAACCATCCAACTCCATCCATTACCAAATCATATTCAGTTTTTTTCATCTATTCCTTCACCATTCTCCATACAACTAATTTTGAAAGTAATTGCAGATAAGATATTGTTTCATCTGTAAATATTTTAGTATGTATCTCTAAAAAAATCCTTAATTTTTATTAAAACATTAACATCAAACTGGTAATCATAGCCAAAAAACAATTGTAAATCTCTAATGTCACCAAATGTTCAGTTAGAGAAATAAAGCTTTTGGTTAAGCAGCAAACAACAGAGTGATCAGTCAGGAACACAAAGGCTCTGTGCCAGGCTTTGTCTGCCATTAGCTTAGACCTTCGAGTCACTGCCAAAGAAGTCATTTCTCGCTCTAGCTTTGCATATACATGTATTTAAATCCCTTTGAGGTACTGAAGACTTATTTGAAAACAGCATGAATTGTTTCAAAACATTTAATTTACTATGCGATCATGCTACCCAAGGACACATGGAAAATATATTCAGTATTAAATGATGCAGGGGAATATAATGAGGGAAAATATTTTTATTTTTGTATTAGGTAAATATCAAAAGAAAAAGGGGCATGCTGGTAAACATATTGCTCAAAACAATGAGGGGCGCCTGGGTGGCTCAGTGGGTTAAAGCCTCTGCCTTCGGCTCAGGTCATGATCCCAGGGTCCTGGGATCGAGCCCCGCATGGGGCTCTCTGCTCTGTGGGGAGCCTGCTAACTCCTCTCTCTCTCCCTCTGCCTGCCTCTCTGCCTACTTGTGATCTCTGTCTGTAAAATAAATAAATAAAATCTTTAAAAAAAAAAAAAAAAAAAAAAAAAAAAACAATGATTCTTTTTTTTTTTTTTTTTTAATTTTTAACATACCTCATTTTATCTCTTAACATCTACTTAGACCCTCATTGTAGATGCAAAACTAAATGTCCCCTACAGACATTTTGCTTGTCTTCTATTTCTTTTTTTTTTTTTTTTTTTTTTTTATTTCCAGCATAACAGTATTCATTATTTTTGCACCACACCCCGTGCTCCATGCAATCCGTGCCCTCTATAATACCCACCACCTGGTACCCCAACCTCCCACCCCCCGTCCCTTTAAAATCTATATACAGAGGAAAATGAATTTAGTTTTCAGGCTAAAATATTTATAATGAGATATCAAAAGCTCTTATTTCTGTCTTTCTTATATTTTAAAACTTTTTTCCTAATAAAAGAAAACAAGTTAAAATAATGAGTTGCAAAAGAAAAGTAAGAAGGGGAGGACTAACACAGTATAAAAGCAATAATACAGTTAAAAGATAGATACATTGATAAAGAGTTCTGATGATTTAGTAAGATTTCTGTTGTTTGTCCTAAAAAAAATGGCATTGCTGGAAAGTACTACGTTGTTTTGCTTTATGAGCTGGAGGGAACTGAAACAGTTTGCAGAAGTAATTATTCCATAGAGTTATTCCATTGTACTTATTCCAACTCATGGAGCCCATGGATTTTAAGATTCACCCCTGGAATTTTCATCAGTGCTTAAAATACAGTGTGCATGCAATAAAGCTATGGAAGTTTAAATTATCTGTCTTTGGTAGGAGAAAAATTACCCAATCTTAAAAGGAAAACAACATTAGACTCCTAATCGATTCATTCTCTATGAAAATAAAGACAGGAAAATTGCTCAAAGCAAAACCTGTTCCACATCTTCATGCTCCATGGTCTAAAATATGCAAAGAACAAGAACAAGTAAACTGAAAACATATCTATTTTTGTCCTTTGTTATATCAGTCCTTGAAGGAAAAAAACCCCTCCAGCATAATATATACCATGTTAGATAACTCACCTACATATGTTCATATATATGTATATATATACACATGTATATACACACATATATGACATGTATATTTATGAATATTTTCTGTTGGTGTACACTGTCTATAAACACAAGGAATATACTTGAATAAGAATACAGGTACTACTCATATTTCAAAAAGTCATTAGCGTTGACAGAATTTATATTGTGTCTCAAAGTTCTAAACAAAAAATTTAAATTTATAATATAAACATTCCATTATCTTTCAAAAGCATCAAGATCATGAAACACAAAGATTGTGAAACTATCACACCAGACACAAGGAGGGTTGACAACTAAATGCAATATGAGATCTGGATTGGATCCTGGACCAGGAAAAAAGAAAAGAATTTCGTGGGTAATTGGGGAAACTAAAACTCTAGATAAGGCTTGTAGATGTGCATGTGTGTGTTTTAAAGGTTTTACTTTTAAGTAATCTCTACACCCAACCTGGGGCTTGAACCTACAACCCTGAGGTCAGGAGTTGCATGCTCTACTGATTGAGAGGCACCCCAAGGCTTACAGATGTTTTAATAGTACCATATTCATTAACGTTCACTTCCCAGTTTTGATCATCTTATTGTTATTAGATAGATGTTAACACTAGGGAAACTGAGTCAAGGATGGGCGGAAGAACCGACTGTACTACTTTCTGGGGAATCCAGAATTTTCTGGGTATCTAACATTTTTTCAAAATAAAAAGCTTTAGAAACCTGTCAGATGCTTTGGTTCACATAAGAACACAAACAAGTAAACAGACAAAAACTCAGCATAATTGATAATATTCAAATTGACAAGGTATAGGGCGGTTTATTCCTTAGAAGAATCAGAGATCTCTACTTCCTGTGTGAGGAGGTTTTATAGTTCTAAAACCGGCGGCTATATTGTTCAGAACAATAATTATGGAGTATTATAATGCCATGTATGTATTAAAAGTGCAATTAAAGAAAAAATGACCTAAATGTGTACCACTTAGTAATCTGTCATATTAATGACTATGCCCTTAAAGTCTTTTATTTTCAAAAGTATAGTCTAATTATTTTTTGAAATTCTCCAAAACACAATTTTTGATATAGAAGTAGTATTTTCTAAAATTTGATAAGTCATCTAAAGTGAAATTCAATATATATCCCAATCTGACAATAAAATAAAAAGTAGATTATTTGACTTCCTTTACCTGAAACTGTGTGATCCTTCGAGTCTCTTGTTATTTTTATCCTTGCATGAGGAAAGATATAGTGCACAGTCTTCCCGTTCATCTGCATAATCTAAGATACACATATCATAAGGTGAACAATCAATGTTCAAAGACACTTTAAATGCAACATACAGATTTACATTTGCTTTTTTAAAGTGTATTGATTCAATCAATAAACAAAAAATATTACCAGCTTCTCAAATCATCACAATTTAAGCATTTTACACTATATAATATTATTGATTTCTGAGGCCCTCGTGATCTTCACATTTATAAATAATTACTCTTGCAAACTGATTTTCTGTGTTTGGGAAATTGATAGGCACACTTTAACAGGTTCTAAAGAATGTCTGTACCTATAGTAGTACATAGACGACAGTGGTAGACAATGTATGTGAAAATGTGTGTGTCTCTGTTCTTGCTCTGGGCAGCCTAGAAATGGAACGCCATTTCTAATTTTTGGCAATTAAGTGATGCTAGAGGAGAAAAGGCAGGAAAAAAAATCCTCATACTATACATCTTTATCACTCTAATAGGACTGCTTTATATTTGTGTTGCTTTGATTTTATTGCGGAGCTGTGCTTTTGCTATGCGTATCTACCAGAAGTGTCAATGTACATTGGATGCTGAGACTAGTTCTACATAAAGAAAGCCTTTGCTCATTCTAATTCTTTCTGAGGCCTTCCTTTTATTCAAAGCTGTGTTACTGGCTGGAGTTATTTCTCATTTACTGTTGACATTCCTTCGGGTAGAAGAACCAACCCTGAAAGCTATTGTAAGCCTGTGATCCAAATTCTCATTATTGAGACTTGAATATGAGACTACTAGAGATTGCATTATCTCTGTTTCCCCCTGGCAAAATGAGATTTCTGAAACAAAAATAAATCAGTGAATGCAAACTTGTGTTTTGTATTTTATGATACTTTGCTTTTACATGAGATCTGTGAAATAATAGGAGATAAAAATAGTGAAATATTTAGTCATATCTACATTAAGAGAATTTTATTAGTATGAAGCGTCCCATCACCTTAGAAAAACTTGACTCAATATTACCTATTTCAGAATGTGTTTAAGAAGTGTATGAGAGTGCTAAACCAAAATATTAAATAGAAGTTAGAACCCAAGAGATGTTGATTTGTGATTTCTTGAATACTCGTGTGGTTTTAATGTGTAAATCCACCCATAAGACTGTTAGAATTCTACATATTTAAAGTAAAATATGTATTGAGAAATGCAAGCTCAAATTATAGCCTGTAGCTTTTCTTCTCTTCAGGAAAGAATAAGCGTAATGAGGTTTCTGATGAACAGAAAACACTCCCCAAACAACAGCAGAATCCTGTTGAGTCCAGGGATATTATCTGAACTCTTCAAAGTAGAACTAAAATGTTATTTGCAAGATTGTGAGTAAATTATAGGCGGTCTAATCAGTTCATCTAGATAATTTGTACCACTACAACTATGTAAGCCACCAAAAACCTTACTTATTTATATTCATGGCAAGAGGAGTGTATACATTTTTCCTTGATTCTCCCTGTCTTGTTTCCTCTGTGTCGGTATCTGTCTACCTCTGTCTTTCTTCTTCCCTCTCACTTTCTCTCCTCTTACTTTCCCTCCCTTCATCTTTTCTCCATTTCCCTTCTTCCACTTTTATTCCTCCCTCCTCTCATCTGCATTTAAAGATCTCAATTTTTTTTTAACTGAAATTTAAACCATGTTCAGTGAAAATACTACAACTATTAGGTATAACTGAACTTTCCTTTGGTACTGTAGATAACTAATCAAAATTGGTATTATTTCATTTTGAGTATCTTTAATTTCATGTTTTATTTGACAACAATCTTTAAAAGTCACTTTTTTCCCACTTGGTCAACAATAAAGTAAGAAAATGCATTTTCATTATTGCTATTCTTTCCAATTCTCTAGACTAGGCAGAAGGTGATGTAAGCTCAAGTGTATCTGTTGCCCAGTCTAGGATAGCCATAAGATTTTCCAAGTTTTGCAGCAGAGTTTTATCAGCTACCCATTATCACCTTCTAATTTGTACGTATGATGTTAGCAGAAGGGATGTTAGCATCTTTATTTCCATACAATGTTGCTTTCAGAACATCTCACAGCACCTCCTGTAATGTCTATAGCTAGCATCATGAGCTCACTTAATAAATCAAAAACATTAAGCTGCCACAATTATGATCAAAGTGACCAAAAATCTGTAGAAAGCAGTGGTATCTGTCTTCCATGTATGAACTGGTTGGATCTTAGCTTTTTTCTAAGCTTTGCAGGTGAGTGTTCAAAGAGTTCTCCAGCAGATGGAGTTTCAGGGTCAGTGTTGCTTCTGCCAAGTAAGAGGAGGAAGGATGGCAGGACTGATGTCAAGTAGTGCCCACACCTATTTCTCCACCGTGTGGTCTCTGATATTACTGCCTTTTGGTGATTCTGCACCAAAGAGCTATCAACTTTATGTCTGCCACCAAAAGGAGTCTTCTTCTCTACAAATATTTTCACGAATAATTGAGCCATCATACTTATGAAATAATAACACTTGTGTTAACATACCTTCGATTCAAACGGACATTCAACCTTTTTCCTCTCCTAAACACCATGCATGCTAGAGGCAGAGGAGGGAGTGTCCTTC
The DNA here is from genome assembly GCF_009829155.1 of Mustela erminea. NCBI lineage: Eukaryota > Metazoa > Chordata > Mammalia > Carnivora > Mustelidae > Mustela > Mustela erminea. Next base: position 79,761,581 of record NC_045624.1, on the reverse strand, counting down.
CTATGTCCCAAATATTGTTCTAAGCACTGTATAGGACTACGGTGGATGGAGTAGGGAGCCCCTGCTCTCTCGTTGCTCATAGCCTTTGACATAATGCATGCAATATTATTGGAGCACAAAGGAAGAACACTTGCCCCGTTGTGTGGGAGGTGGTGGTGATAGGATGAGAGACTTTCTTGTAAGATGAGGGACGCAGATGGAGTCTTAAATGATGAGTAGAGTAGCCGAGATGAGAGCAGAAAGAGTGCTCAGGGAAAGGGAACAAGACATCGAAAGGTTCAGAACACAGAGGAAGAATGGCTCTCTCAATGGAGCTCAATTACATCAATATTACAGTTGCATGAAGATTGCAATAGGCAAGGGCTCTAGTTCAGGATGTGGAGGCATTTGGTACTAGTCAAGAAGTGCTCACCTTTATAATTACCCTGTAAAGGCTATTAGCCCTATTTATAAATGAAGTGAAAAAAGCAAATCTGTTTCCTTTCAAATAGATTCATAATATATTCAAATGATAATATGATTTTGAGTCTAATAAAAATTCAGAAAACATTTTCTGTTTCTCATATATTTTTACATGTTATTTTTTAAGCAGATAAGTTCATGTTTGCATTAATCAATTTGGTTTTATTACTTTCCCCTCCAGGGCACTTTATGAGTATAAATTCTTGTTATGTGTAAGCTTCCAAATAAAAGAATCTGGGTTTATTAGAACCAAGGGCTTGATATTACCTTTTTATGACTGGACATGAAACAAGTGAATAAAATGAGAACGCCATTTTGCTATTCTCTCTAGACCAAAACACAGTTATGATGAACTAATGACTAAAACAGTACCTGAAGATAAATATTAATGCAAAACCCCATGAATTTTGAGTTTTATGTAATCAAAATGTATGTCATCTTCTATGTAGCTTGTTTAGAAAAAACTATAGGTAGAAAAACAAAGAAATTATTGTCACAAATTTAGCATATTTGTTACTTTTCTTTTTTTAAAGATTTTATTTATTTACTTGATAGACAGAGATTACAAGCAGTCAGAGAGGCAGGCAGGGAGAGAGTAGGAAGCAGGCTCCCCACTGAGCAGAGAGCCTGATGCGGGGCTTGTTTCCAGGACCCTGAGACCATGACCTGAGCTGAAAGCAGAGGCTTTAACTCACTGAGCCACCCAGGCTATATTTGTTAGTTTTTTAAAGGAGGTTGAGGATTACCATCTGGAAGGGGCACACAGTGGTATCTGAGGCAAGCATATTCCCTTTCTTGGTCTGTGTGTTGGTTATATGGTCGTTCACTTTATAACTAGCTTATAATTCTGCCTACTTGTTGTTTTGGTAACTGCATGAATAGGTTTTTTTTTTTTTTCTCTATGTTAGTTATCAAAGTAAAAAAATGTAAAAACCTTATAAATGTAAAAAATAACTTTTAATAAGTCACACATTACTTTATCACATTTATTTATAAATAATTCTACCAAGGATCCTCAGATTTTCTACTTTATTAAAAATAGCAGGAAATTCATGGAATGATTCTTAAATATATTCTACTTAATTTTGGCATTATATTGGTCTATATTTTGTTTAAATACAATGATTATATGCTCAGCAGATTAAAATCATAAAGCTGCAGATGTTAATAACAGAAAACTAGAATCAAAAAGTGCCATTAAGGTCGTTAATGTTTCATCTACATACAGAAGAATTCCAGAAAACATTTTTTGAAGTAGACACAGATTATGTTAAAATGTATCCTTCAAGAATACTGGTTGAATAAATTAGTTGAGCAAGACTATTCTAAATATCCATGGAAATAGTAATGTCATAAAGTAATTGAACAGGAGCGATTTTCTAGCTTTCCATTTATATATTTCATCTTATTAAGATTTCTTTAAAGGATTTGTGCTTTCATTGACTTAATATGGGTTTGTGGGGAAAAAATAAACTTCAAAGAAACAAATGAGACAGGTAAGATATAAAAAGCAAGTCAATAAAGATGGATTCTTACAGTAAAATATATTCAAGGAAGCTATTTTCAACTGACAGATTATTCCAGTAATTATAGATAAAAAGAGGTAAATTTACATTTTATAAACATGTTCAGGATGATTTTATTAATTTTTTGTGCTCATCAGGCTGATCTAATTGATGAGACTGAACTACAGATATAAATACAATTTTAATAATAAGGTAGTCTAAGAAAGGTCTAATTCAATTGTCTGATACATTTAAATGAAGAACAAAGAAATGAAAAAATATGGACATGTATATAGAGGTAAACCCAGCCCTAAACAAAATTTTTTTTCAAAAAATATTTCATTATTTATGTATTTTCATCATAAGTGCATTCCTTAATCTCCATCACCTATTTGACCCATCCGCCCCATGTTTACCAGAGGGGAGATGGGTGGCAGATGGGTCTAAACTATAATCTTATTAAAAGATATCAAAAACTGAAAAGAATATTTATAACATATAGAAAATAATTCTAGTATTTCTAGAAAATATGATAGCATGTATAAAACTACTACAGAACAAAATTTTGAGATAAAGAAATTCTTTTTTTTTTAAAGATTTATTTATTAATTAAAGAGAGAAAGAGACAGAGCAGGGGAGGGGCAGAGGGAGAGGAAGAATCCCAAGGCAGACTCCTCACTGAGACTGGAATCTGGCATGGGGGTCCATCCCAGGTCCCTGAGGTCATGACCTGAGCCAAAGTCAAGAGCTGGTCTCTTGGCTGACTGAGCCACCCAGGTGCTCCCAAGATACTCTATTTAAAATCTTGAAATTTGTTCATGAAAACTGAAATTCCTTTGGAAAGAAATCAAATTTGAGTATAGATACTGTCTTTTCAATGGCACTTACATGTGATGAAAGTCCTCTCTTTTACACTTGAATGTGACAAACACGGAAGTAAATCACAGTAAGTTCATATGGTTTACTTTTGATTTTCAAAAGCGAGTTGTCTTATATATCAGAGAATCAGTAATAAGGCAGGATTATTTAGGAATTAATGTATAAGAAATAACTCTCTCTTCTATGGGTATTTTAAAGTTTATGGATACACAGCCTATAAATATCTGATGTCTTAGGGCAACTGATTTAGGCCACTGGGCTTACCAGAGGAATCTTCCTCAATTTATCTAACTTTGATCTCCTATGTGTCTTTCAAAATTCACTCAAACACCACTTCATTTGCTCTAAAGTGAATATGACCATGAATTTTGACATCACATTTATGTGAAATTTATCTCTAAGTTTTAGTTTCACCTATGAATAGATATTAATTAGGGCACCCTGGGTGGCTCAGTCAGTTGAGCATCTGACTTGATTTCAGCTCAGGTCATGATCTCAGGGTTGTGAGATTGAGCCTTGCATGAGGCTCTGTGGATCAGCTGGAAGTCTGCTTGAGATTATCTCTCTCCCTCTTCCCCTCCTTCACCCTCCCCAACCCCTCCAGGCTCACACACACACACACACACACACACACACACACACAAACACACACATATACTCTCTCTCTCTCTCTCAAATAAGTAAATCTTTAAAAAAAAATAGATATTAATTAATAGTACCTAGTTTGAGGTTTTTTTTTTTTAAAGATTTTATTTATTTATTTGACAGAAATCACAAGTAGGCAGAGAGGCAGGCAGAGAGAGAGCCTCGTTTGAGTTTTTATGATGATAAAAATCTAAAGATATATATGTAAAATATAATAAAATATAAGTTCCCCTCTTTCCCAAAGTGAAGCCTTCCCTGTCCCCAGCTGACTTGGTTTGGTCACCCCTTACTTGCTATTTCTTAACACCCAAACATACTGTTATTGGAAAGCACTAAAACTGCCCTTATCTATTTCATCCAACATTCTGTAAGGTCTTTAGGAGGTACATGAATCAATTGGGATAAATTGGAGGGTGAGACGAATCATGAGAGACTGCGGACTCTGAGAAACAAACTGGGGGTTTTGGAGGGGAGGGGGATGGGAGAGTGGGGTGAGCCTGATGTGGGTATTAAGGAGGGCATGTATTGCATGGAGCTGGGTGTGGTGCATAAACAAAGAATCTTGGAACACTGAAATAAAATTTAAAAAAAGGGGATCTACATGTATTGTCCCTGCATAATAGTGTTTGGTATGTTGTACAAACTTAACTATCTTTTATGGAAGAAAGAATCACTTAAATTGCCCAGTAGAAGCACCACAGCTATACTGCAATGTTGATATCCAGGGATGATTAAGTAAGATACTTAGTATTTTAAGTTACTGAAAAATAATTTTTTTAATGAACATGAATGATAAAAGTCCCATGCATTTTAGGATTACTGAGACCAATCTAGGATGACTGTTTGATTGACCAATTGACTGATTAATGAATTGACTGGATGATAAATGGATTTTTTTGTGGCAGTAGGGGGTAAACCTAAAAGAGATTTCTCAATATAGCACTTACTTGCTCTTGATGTTGACTAACTGGTCTAGAGTGGACCAATCTTTCTGGCAGTTTGCGATCCAGACCATGTCCATTTTCCAAACGAGACTCCCTGGGTTTGTCAAACCAATCTGTTTCTTCACGACGCAGATGATAGGCTTTGGAGACCAAGGAAATATCAAACATTGCAACCAAAACTAATACAGATGACAGAGGACAGCAGATGTTCTGAAGTACCAACATGCTCCAGGCTTGTTAACCATTCATGCATTTCAAATATAACTCCCAAGATGATGGAAAAAAATCATTTCCAATACTATGATGAAAATGTTGTATCATGGAATAACTTAGAAAAAAATAATGTACACACCTGTTCAACTTCTCAGAGAAAAATAAAACAAAATTAAATTTTAAATGAGAAGAGATTTAGATAGTGACTGAATAGAAGAACGTCAATATTCCTCAGAAGTCATTCAACTCAACCTCAACCCTTCAGTTCCTACCTCCTCCTCTCTCCCCACTACTTACAACTTACCACTTTGGTATGGAACATTCTGTCACTTTCCCGCTGAACTATAAATCACTACTAAAATGCAGCTGCTGGCTTTAAACATCAAGTGAGTATTTTTGAAAACATGACATTTCTATGACATTTGATAAATAAATGAAAACACTTATTTCTAAGAGGATCCCAGGTATTATTGTAAGGAACATATGAGCCATACTATCTGGAAGCCTACAATTAAATGATATTTAGAGTATTTTATTAAAAATTAAGCAATTATTTTCCATGTGGCCATGGATTCAGGAATTAGGTTGAAGAGTTGACTGACTGCTTTTTATATTTATAAGATGACAAAACTTGGTATCTTAAAATATTTTTGAAAATGTAACCATATTTAAGTACATAATTATTTTAAGTGATTCATTCCATTCAGTTCTTTATTTCCAACATTTTTTAAAGCTATTAAGTGACCCCAAAATCCCACTTTACTTGATATATAGAATTTGGCTTCGTATACAGCTTTATTCTTTGAAAAACAATACCTGATTTGTAAAAAGCATCTCTGAAATACACTGCTGCTTTCCAAATGGCAGCTGGAGCAGTCCTCAAGTTCCTATCCCGAAGATTTGTTGATGGTGCTATCAACTTAGGTCTCCTTGAAATTCTAGCATCTACAACACCATACCTTTGAGTTCTCCTAACTCATCATAGTTTTCTTTTTCTGTCTATACCCTTGTCTTTTCTTCCAAAACTTCCTAACATATTTTTCCCCAGGCAAGTTCCATTATATCTTTGCTGGTAGGACTAGCAAACCCATAGCATATATACCACTACTCACCTCCATAACTCCTGCGATCTTGGTCCTTCGGTCATTTCCTGTGACTAACCACAGCATTTCTCCCCAGTAAATATGATGATAGATGATATGTCATAATTTAGTCATTCTTTGATTTGAGGAAATGCAATGTTTCATACCTGTTTTGTGGTCATATGTGCTCTTATCTGATCTCTAATAGGAGATTATAAGCTGCTTGAGAATAAGGCTCAGATCTTCTTCCCCCCCCCCCAACACTAAAAACAATGTCTTGCAATGCCATAAGATTCAATAAATGTTTGGGAGATGAATGAAACAGAAAAATTAATCGTCAACTAGAGAAAGAAGTTAAACACCCTAACTAAGATACATGTATTAAAAAATAAATATTAATCTATCCCTTGAACTTTAGTATTTATATAATCTTGACTCACAATCTCCTTGACAATATATTACGGTTTTTCATAGTTTGAATTTGACATTAAAAACTAAACTTATATGAGAAAATATTTAATGTAATAGATACCTGGTAAGTAAATTCCAAATAAATCTATAATGTAAACATTGATCTCTTAAAAACTTACTAGACTATTCCCAAACATAGTAATACTATCTTATTTTACTTCTTACACATTCTTATTATTTGTTTCTCATGAAAAAATAATCTGTACTGATTTTAATAAATGCCTACCTTAGATTACATAGTATGTGTTTTCACTTGAATATAAAACTTTGCAAATTGCATTTGAAACACAAGCCTTCACACTATGTTTTCTTGGGTATGTCCATACTAATAAAGCAGAATCTGAATCTGGCCCAAATTTCTTCAATTTGTTCCTGATTATGTACTTTGATTGCCTATTATTTCTTACAAAAACTCAATATGTAACTAAGTTAGGATGTCTGTCATGTTTTGCATAAAAGTTTATAGATCAGTCAAGTGCAACCAGAGTGAATGAATCTACTTTTACATTGTATTCTGTCTTCATAACTTACAGTAAGTTGGACATAAATACTAGTTGTTTATAACTGCAACTCTCTGATCTGCCATGGTAGATCTGTACTTTAAAAATTAAATTTTAGTATATGTGCTGCCAAAGCGAGCACTAAAAATTAAATTTTATAAAAATTTCCAAAGTAACTTAAATAATTGCCTGAGGAGTAACACCTCCTTGTTTTAAACTGATGATATTTTCTTGAAATCTTAAATGTAAAATAAAAAGTAAGCTATTTTCAGGTGTCGCATTATCTAAATTTATAGGAATAGTACAATTCTATTCACTATCAAGTATTCGTTGAAAACTTTTTTCAAAGAGATATATTGATTTTTTTTTTTTTTGGCTTAGAGTATACTTCGAAAGAATGTTTTCAACAAAATATTTGTGTTTGTATAAGTAAATATAACTTGACTGTTTTTAGCTTAGCTTTCCTCCAAATCTGCTCCAAAAAAGGGTTTCCTACTCTGTACTTAACCAATCATACATGCACATCAAATTGTGGACTTCAAGCTGATGGCCATAAATACTAAGCAATGTAAATTGTGCTTATTTAGACTTTACCTCAAGTAAGCTATTTCAAAATTAACTAAAGTCATATAGAAGATATCTGAAAGATATTCTAAGCATCTATTAAATTAGAGTTTAATTGAATTTGGAGAAAGCACACAACAATTTGAATGCAGTTAAATTTGCTTTTGTCTACTCAATACTAAATGGCCTATTGGTATGTTACACTTCTCAGAGTGATCTTCCTATCAGTGAATTACAGATATAGCATATATTTGGTAAAAATTTATTTAAAAATTTCTTTGTATTTCATGAGTTTACAAATTAGTTATGTAATTAGGAAAAGTGTTTTCTACTTTTTCCCTTAATTACCCAAGGAATCCCAAGATTTCATAAGAAAAGTAGGTCTCTGCTTTACCAGAAGCAAGGAATATGTTCCAGTGATTTAAAGGCAAAAAAAAAAAGTAACATTTTAAATCATACAACTTCTAAGAATAATCACTACAATTCACACACATAATATTACATATGTAATTCAATTTGTTATAAAAGTTGTCCTTTATCTAATTCTTATCCGCATGTTTTTTATGACTAAATTTCTTGTCTGGTTAATTTTTAAATATGTTTTAGTTTAATTGTGTAATTTCATCTAAATTTCACTTTAATTATTTATTTCTTTGGTATCATCTTTACATGTTTCATAATTTTGTATGCTGCATGACATCTCATCATCTACTTTATGAAAACATTACTTTTCATACAGTCTTTGACGATTAGGAATATACATCATCCAAACATATCATTGAGAAATAAGACATCTGGTTATTTTTATATGGTTGTATGTAAATAAATACATTTTGCAATATCTAGAAAAATCTAAATGTCTGGTACCATGTTGATAAATATCCATGAAGAATAAGTAAATTTGTCAAATTTTCTCAAATATATACTCTATGCACACACATAGCCTTAGGTGTTCAGTTATACCATAAACCTGTTCAAGTTTTGTTTTATCTTATTTTACCAATATGATTATCGAAGAATCTTCTGATTCCTCTGTAGCAATCGTTTTATATGTATAAAATGTGTGTAAAATGTGGATTGTAAAAAAAGTAAAGAAAGAAACTGTTTCCACATAATATCATAATCCTTGTTTAACCAGAAAGATTCAAATAATTGACTAAGAAAAAAATATACAAATAGAGTGTTTTGTTAATTGAATAATTATCAATAAAAATGGTCAATCCAATAGCCTGTAGAGAAGAAAATAAATCAGACAGGAAATAATCTGTTGGGATTTCTCTAAGGAAGGAAATCTGTCCACTTTCAGATTCAGTGACTTATTTTAATCCTACACAAATCTAGATCTGAACTTCTAAATTCGTATTAGTGTCTACATATAGAAGTAGAAGAAAAGTACTTTTCATGAACACATATTTTCCTGTGAGTCCTCAGGGAAAATGTCACATTTAAAAGGGAGGGTGGTCATGTTAGTTTAGTTCTCTGCAGTCTTCCAAGGAATGAAATAATATTTTAATTCAATAAGAAATATTTTATTTCCAAGACTCAAACCACATCTATGTTCAAATATAAAACATCAGGGGAGGGAAAAAAAGAGGACCAAAAGCCATGAGTCCTCCATGCCAGGCATGGAGGACTCATACCTTACTGCTCCCCCTTGTCTTCACAATTATATTTAAAGTAGATAATTTTCTAAAATCCTATTGTTCTATATGACAACAAATTGTCATAAGCCAGTTTTTGGTTAAGGGATATACTTGCCTTAAATCATTTATTCAAAGAAAAACTAGCAAAACAATTTAGAGTAAAAAAAATGGGATGATGCCAAAAGCAAAGCCAAGGAAAAGCCTAAATGGATACACTAACCAGGAGGGCTTCAGTTTGCTAAACTCACAAAAGTAGTAGGCAAATTTTTTATTCAAATCTGAAGAATGTTTCCCATATACTGATATGATTATTTTTTCCTCAATAGCATATTTAGCGCTAAGCTTTCTCATACATAATGCAAAATGCACAAACTTGTCAATTACGGTATTCATAATGAGAGAAATAAAAATATTAATGCTTTATTTAAGGAGACTTATAAAATTCTACATTACACTAATATCAGGGATTTAGTCAAAGATTCTCAAAAAAAGAACATTCTCTGAATTAATGAACAATGATATCACAAAAATAACATAAATAGTTTTCTATTACAAAGTCTAGTGGAATAGTACTTAATGGCTCTAAATATAAATAATTTCACAAACTGAAAGAAACTGACCAATATATTTAGAAATGCATTTTTTTAAAAAATAAAAGAAACATACAATGAAAAACTTTCCAACTATGAATTTAAAGGATGACCATATTTTATTGACACAATTACTAGATAATGGTTTTAGAAAAGTGGACACCAAACAAATCAAGCAAACAATCAAGAAACAACAATAAAAGAATAAACTAAAAAGAAATAAAGAAAAGCATGCTAGGAGATCTATACACAATATCAAATTTCCATTTACAAGAAATAAAATTGAAGTAAACATGCAAAAGACGCACTAAGAAAAGTAGAATACATCCTTGAAGAAGGAAAATTAAACATGCAGAAAAATAGGAGTTTGAGTTTTGAGAGTAACAAGGTAGTTTGAGGCCCAATTTACCTTCGCTGTCTGACATGGCATGTTGGAAGTCATCCATGATGAACGCTATGTCACGGTCATAGCCTCGAGTTCGTGATTCTTCTCTCATATGTTGCTGAACTTCAGGCAATGAGTGACTTGATCCAAACTGATCCCTGGTATCCGCAGATATTGGTGGAAGGGGTCCAGCTGCAGCCCTGGCCATTCCCATTGGCTGGCCAACAGGACTGAGTGGACTTTCTTCTTCAGAATTTTGGGCCACAATTGGTATTCTTCCTCTGCTCTGGCTAATTGGTAAACTGGTCGGCTTAGTTCTGCCAGAAGGTGATGCATGACCGAAGGAAACATCTAGAGCTTCAGCCTCTTGAGCTTTCAGTCTTAGGGAAGAGCTGGAAGAATCTCTTTTAATTGATAAGTCAAGGCCATAGACAGAAGAAGGTCTGGAAGAAGGTCTGGATCTGCTGCCACTACTGTATGGCTTATCCGCTTCATCCTGCAAAGCCGACCTTAGGGTATTTCCTAACGTGCCCAGCCCTGTGCCAAGAGATGACCCCATAAATTTCTGTTGGTCTGTAATATTTTTTCTGAGGCCAAAAGTGATGTCATCTTGAAGAAGCCTTGCTCGGGAAGAAATGCCACCAATAGATGAAGTGCTAGAAGTCATATAGCTTGAATAATCAGGCTCAAGATCTCTACTTTCTTGAATGGGTGAAAATTTTGACATTTTAGGATCAATTAGTGATTTCTTATGCTTTGATTGTTTCTGATATAGTATGGCAGCTGGTAGTTGTTTTGCTGCTTGTTTCTCAAGTGTGAGTCTGCTAATGCTGTACTTTTCAGATTTGGGAAAATGTCTATAACCCGTATCAGCATGGTAATAATGGGAAAGACCAGCAAGGTGATCTAAGCTCTCTGCTCCTCTACGGAATTCTTGTTTAATCTGATGTTTCAGAAGCTTTAACTCATAGGGATCTTCCATGGGATCGTCCTCTGCTTTCACATAACTATGCAATCTCGAGGAAGTCTGTAAAGGTGCTAGGAAATCTGTCACTTCTTGAGACCTACGTGTTTCAGTGGATCGAAGGAGACGATCTGTTTTTGACAGATCCTTTTCATGAAGGCTAAACGCAGTGCTTAATGCTGCTGTTCCTTTGGTAATCTCTCCAATGTCATCAATTAGGACATAATTTCGTGGAGTATGATGGTCAATATCTGCATAGAAAGAATCTGCAGATATGCTTGATATTGGACTGCTTGCCATGCTACTTCTTTCCTCCAATCCTATTCTCAAGTCTAAGCTATTATACTTACTCCCAAGATGAGAAACAGCATAAGTATTATCAGTAGAAACAGGTGCTATCATCAGGGGTTGGTTGCGAATCACTTCATAGTTTGAAGTTATCTTGGGCTCCAAATACAATGTAGTTTGCCGTGGCTTTTGTTGTATCACCATCATCTGTGACGGTAACTGGTAAGAAGGTTGTGGGGCTGGTGTAGGTTGAGCTTGAGGTGTGAAGGACATTGTTGCCACAGCCTGAAATGTTGGTTGAGTCTGATAAGGTGAAACCTGCTGATGGTACAAAGTCTGTTGCTGAAAATGGGACTGTTGGGTGTATGGGGTAGGTGCTTGGGTAGGAAGAGCAGGGGATGAATATTGATATTGTGTATAAGGACTTGTAGGAGGAACTAGTTGAGATTCTGTTTGGGTTTGTGGTGGTATAAACTGGCTGAATTCAGTTTGGGGAGCAGTTCTTGGTCGTTCTATGCCATGCTGACTTTCTATTCGGGTTGGTCGGGTGCTGCTCACCTCACTGTCAGACATGTAATCCCGATCCTCAGCTACTCCCTGGAGGTAGGCTCGCTCTCTCTTTTCTCTCTCCTTTAATAATGCCTCCTTCCTCCTGTTAATTCCCATTTCCAGGTACCGTAACTTGGCATCAATCTCCTTTTCTTCCTCATCAAGTTCTGCTTGTTTCTTTCTCAGCTTTGCAGATTCCCTTTCTACAAGATCAAGCTCTCTGTCTATATCCTGGAGAATCTTGGCTCGTGCCATTGTGTTGGTTCTGCAGATCCTCCTCCTGGAAACTGTGCCCATTGTGCTGTATGTGGACTGAGTGCCTGTGGAGGTCTCCTCGGGGGGTGGGTTTGGCAGAGTTCTTTTAACTTTTTTCTGGGTGCCAGAGGGTGTCATGGTTTGAGAACCTTTTGTCTATAATTAAATACACAAAAAATAAAACTTTATTAAGAAGGAAAAAAAAGATTCAAAAACTCTGTAACTTACATTTTACATTAAAATGATTTCATGTATGTTTTAGCCATGACAACATAATAAAACAAAATTTTATATATTATTTCAAGTATTAGCCACAAATACCATTAACTGAAAAATAATTTTCCCTTTCTTGGTTAAGTTGGTTATTTATTATTATAACTTCTGTAATATTAGAAGTGAATTTTGAAATCAAGCACAGAACTCATTGCTACACAGGCTTATATTTTAGTTAGACTCTTAAGAGAATGCTAGAAACTCATATTTAATCCTGTTTAGTACACATAAAACTAATATATTCCCAGAGTATTTGTGTTAGCTGTCTATAATTTAAGTTCTATTTGTTGAAGATGCACATTTACCATTGTTAAATTCAATTGTTTCCTTCTACCTTCTTATTCCCAATTCTCCCCCCAATCCCACCCAACAGTGGCTGTCATTCCTATTACAATCATGAAATATTTTGAAAGAAAACCTTTAAATACCTAATGTCTTTTTTTTCAAAAAAAGAAGAGCGAGAGAGAGAAATCCAACTAACTTTCTATTTAATATTTCATTATTTCCATGACCATTTGGGTCTTATACTTCTTTTCAATTTTATTATTCTTTAGTAATTTTAGTTGTTCTTAATGTTTTAGCAACTTAAACAAGAAGCAGAGGGAACTGACTATAATAAAAACCCACTGAAATATATATTTTTTTAAATCCGGTAAGGGATATCATTGATGAACTATCAGATATGTTAGGTTTCATTTGATTAGTCATAAACTTGCATTATAAGAATCACTGATTCTGACATTCAATTTTAGAATATCAAAAGATATGACTGATCATTTTCAATAACCTGATGTAAACAGACAGGCTTTCCTAACACACAGAAGACAGAGACCTAGACAAAATGCCAAGATGGAGGAATTCATCCCAAAAGAAAGAACAAGAAAGGGGATCACAGCCAGGGATCTAATTAAAATTAAAACAGACACAAGTAATATGCCTGATCTAGAATTTAAAATAACAATCATAAAAATACTAGCTGGACTTGTGAAAAGCACAGAAGATACCAGGGAGTCCCTTACCAGAGAGATAAAAGACCTAAAAAACAGACCAAAGTAGAAAACGCAATAGCTGAGATTCAAAACAGACTGGATTTGTAATGACCACAAAAATAGGAGAAGCAGAGGAATGAGTAAGTGATATAAAAGGTAAAGTTATGAAAAACAGTGAAGCTGAAAAAAGAGGGAAAGAAAAATATTAGACATATATATAAAATATATATATTTTGTATATATAAATATAAATAAATAGATATATAAATATATACATATATGTATAAATAGTATATATTATATATATAATATATATAAAAATATTAGAAAAATATAGACATAGGGAACTCAGTGACTTCATAAAGCATAACATTCTTATCATAGGAGGCCCAGAAGAAGAGAGGGAAAAGGGGACAGAAAGTTTTTTGAGAAAACTGCAGCTGAAAACTTCCCTAATCTGAGAAAGGAAACAGATATCCAAATTCAGGAGGCACAGAGAACTCCCATTAAAATTTTAAAAAGCAGGCCAACACCAAGACATCTAGTAGTCAAATTTGCAAAATACAGAGATACAGAAAAAAATCCTAAAAGCAGCAAGACAAAAGAAGTCCCTTACTTACAAGGGAAGACAAATAAAGTTAGCAGCAGATCTCACCACAGAAATTTGGCAGTCCAGAAGAAAGTGGCATGATATATTCAATGGGCTGAATGGGAAAAATATGCAGCCAAGAATACTTTATCCAACAAGGCATTTAGAACAGAAAGAGAAAAAGACAGTTTCCCAGATGAACAAAAACTAAAGGAGTTTATGACCACTAAACCTGTCCTGTAAGAAATATTAAAGGGGATTCTCTGAGTGGAAAGAAAGATCAAATGACAAAGACTAGAAAGGAACAGAGAAAATCTCCAGAATAAAGAAAAACAATAAAATGGCACTAAATTCTTAACTATGAATACTCTGAGTGTAAATGGATTAAATGTTCTAATCAAAAGACACAGGGTGTCAGAATGGACAAAAAAACAAGACCCTTCTATATTCTGCCTACAAGACTCCTTTTCATCTTAAAGATACCTATAGATTGTATGTGAGAGGATGAAGAAACACTTATACTAGTGGATGCCAAAAGAAAGCCAGAGTATTAATACTTATATCAGACAATCTAGATTTTAAATTAAAGACTGTAGGGGTACTGGGGTGGCTCAGTCAGTTAAGCATGTGACTCTTGGTTACATGAGGGGTCCAGCCCCACACCTGGCTCTGCACTCTGCATGGAGTCTGCTTGTCCCTCTCCCTCCCTCTCTGCACCTCTCCCTGCCCTCTTTCTCTCCCCCTTTCAAATAAATAAATAAAATCTTAAAAAATATATATCTATATTTCTAAATATATAACAAAGAATGTAACAAGAGAGGAAGAAGGACACTATATCACAACAAAGGAGTCTATCTAACAAGAAGATTTAACAATTATAAATGTTTATGCCCCTAACTTGGGACCACTCAAATACATAAAACAATAACAAACATAAAGGAACTCATTGATAATAATACAATAATAGTAGAAGACTTTAACACCCCACTTACACCAGTGGATAGATCATCTAAGCAGGAAATCAACATGGAAACAGTGGCTTTGAATGACACACTGGACCAGATGACCTTAACAGATATATTCAGGACATTTCATCCTAAAGCAGCAGAATATACATTCTTTTTGAATGCACATAGAACATTCTCCAGAATAGATTACAATAGGGTCACAAATCAGGCCTCAACAAGTATAAAAAGAATGAGATCATACCATGCATATTTTCTAACCACAGTGCTATGAAACTTGGAGTCAAGCACAAGAAAATATTTGGAAATACTACAAATACATGGAGGTTAAAAAACATCCTACTAAAGAATGAATGGACCAACCAGGAAATTAAAAAGAAGTTAAAAAATAAATGGAAACAAATGATAATGACAACATGAGAGTCTAAAACCTTTGGGATGCAGTAAAAGCAGTCCTAAGAGGGAAACATATAAGAATACAAACCTACCTCAAGAAGCAAGAAAAATACTCTATGTAGAAAATCTGAAAGACTCCACCAAAAAATTGCTAGAACTGATACACAGATTCAGTAAAGCTGCAGGATAAAAATAAATGTACAGAAATCTGTTGAATTTCTATACACCAATAATGAAGCAGGAGAAAAAGAAAAGGAATCAATCCCATTTATAATTGCACTAAAAACATTAGATACCTAGGAACAAACTAAGGGTTATTGGAGGGAGGTGAGTGGGGGGGTAGGCAAAAGGGGTGATGGGTATTAAGGAGGGTGCTTGTTGTGAGGAGCACCATGTATTATATGTAAGTGATGAATCACTAAATTCTACACCTGAAACCAATTTTACCATATACATTAACTTGCTAGAATTTAAACAAAAACATGGAAAAAAAGAGATATCTAGGAAAAAAACCCAACCAAAGAGGTAAAAGATCTATACTCTGAAAACTATAGAACACTTGTGAAAGAAAGTGGAGAGGACTCAAAGAAACAGAAACACACTTCATGCTCATGGATTGGAAGAACAAATATTGTTAAAATGTCTTCAGTACCCATGGCAATGTACACATTTTATGCAATCCCTATTAAAGTATCACCAGCATTTTTCACAGAGCTAGAACAAACAATCCTAAAATTTGTATGTAACCATAAAAGATCCTGAAGAGCCAAGTAATCTTGAAAAAGAAAAGCAAAGTTGTAGGCATCATAATTCTGGACTTCAAGGTATATTACAAAGCTGTAGTGACCAAAACAGTATGGTACTGACACAAAAACAGACATATAGATCAGTGAAACAGAGTACAGAACCCAGAAATGTATGCACAACTACCTGGTCAATTAATCTTCAACAAAGCAGTAAAGAATATCTAATGGAATTAGATATTATAATATTATAGATATTATTATATTAATATTATTAGATATTATAATATCTTCAACAAATGGTCTTGGGAAAACCAGACAGCAACATGCAAAAGAATGAAACTGGACCACTTTCTTACATCATATACAAAAATAAATTCAAAACGGATGAAAGACTTAAATGTGAGACAGGAAACCATCAAAATCCTAGAGGAGAACCTGGGAAAGTGACGTCTTTGACATCAGCCATAGCAACTTCTTACTAGACACATCTCCTGAGATAAGGGAAACAAAAGTAAAAATAAACTACTGGGACTTCATCAAGATAAACTTCTGCGCAGCAAAGGAAACAATCAGTAAAACCTTTTAAAAGGCAACCATTGAAATGGGAGAAGATATTTGCAAATGACTTATCTGATTAAGGGCATCCAAAATCTATAAATAACTTATCAAACTCAACACCCTAGAAACAAATAATCCAGTTAAGAAGTGGGCAAAAGACATGAATAGAAATTTTTTCAAAGAAGACATCCAAATGGCTAACAGGCACATGAAAAGATGCTCAACATTACTCACCATCAGGGCAATACAAATCAAAACTATGATGAGATATCACCTCACATCTGTCAGAATGGTTAAAATTAACAACACAGGAAACAACAGATTCTGGTGAGGACACGGGGAAAGGAGAACCCTCTCCCATTGTTGGTGGGAATGCAAACTGGTGTAGCTACTCTACCAAACAGTATGGAGGTTCCCTAAAAGTGAAAAATAGTATTACCTTATGACCCAGCAATTGCACTATCAGGAATTTAACCAAAGGATACAAAAATACTAATTCAAAGGGGCACATGTACCACAATGTTTATAGCAGCATGATCAACAACAGCCAAATTATGGAAACAGCCCAAATATCCATTGACTGATGAATGGAAAAACAAGTAAACAAGTTGTGGTATATATAATGGAATATTACTCAGCCATCAAAAAGGACGAAACCTTGCCATTTGCAAAGACATAAATGGAACTTGAGTGAAGTAAGTTAGTCAAAGAAAGAAAAATAACACATGATTTCACTCACATGTGTAATTTAAGAAACAAAACAGAAGAACATAAGGGAAAAAAAGAGAGAGGCAAACCAGGAAAAAGACTCTTAGCTACAGAGAACCAATTAGGAGTTGTTGGAGGGGAAGTGGGTAGGGGACGGGCTAAATGGGTGATGGTTATTAAGGACGGCACTTGTGATGAGCACTGGGTGTTGTCTGTAAGTGATGAATTACTGAATTCTGCTCCTGAAACTAATATTACCCTAATGTTAAGTGGCATTAAAAAAAAAAAAAGTTGAAAAAAATAAAAATAAACTGATGTAAACAAAATTACCCAAACATTTAATAGCATATTCACAACTAGCTTCCAGGTCTTCTGCATATTCTTTACAAAAAGTCTTTTTCTCTTCTTCTTAATAATAAATCAAAGACCTTTCCTCCCCTTTTCCCAGTTACTAAATATTAAGAGCAGAAAAATAATAGAAAGTATGTGAGACTTATTTCTAATTAGATTATATTGCCTATGATCCTTTGTTTTCAGTTTTAATTCCTTCAAAATTCATTTCCTTAGTGTCTTTCTCTGTTTTGTGTTAGAATTTTTCTACTACCTTTATTTAAATGAACAGATGTACACAATACATAACAAATAGAACACAGTTGTTCATCTGATCTTCATAAAAACCCTATGACTTAATTGTTAGTATTAAATAAATAAAAAGAATTGAAAGTGAGAGAGAATAAGTAACATGCTTAACAGTTGCTTTTGGAGTTCCAATTCCCCATATTCCTTGAGATTTTCCTGTGAGGAAGGACAAGCCAAAATTTCAGAATCACTCTCCCGTATTTCCCTGACTATAAGATTTATTCATTGTGAATTTGCAGTCAACTATTTTAAATTTCAGAAATGAACATAAACCTTGTTTATCAGGATATGGCTTCTGATTATGAAATGGGTGGACATATTTGTTAAGGAATGAATGAAGGAATAAATGGATAACATAAGAACTTTAAATTATTTTTAGTTTTAGAATCAAGAACTGAAGTCTTCAGAATTCATTGAGTGGAATGAGAGTATTTATGTAATCTTATGTTGGAGGCTACGGCATGGTTGGAGTCGAGGACCAAACCAGGCCCTGACCTGTGTCTCCTTCAAAGTCCGGACACCTTGACAAGGTTAAGGACGGGGAAAGCTGAGTGCACTGAGAAAGGGTCTGTTCTATGTGTCGTGCGCTCGCCTACGTGACTTCCCACACACTCTCCCTACAGTAGGGAACAATGTGGTCAGGGTCATGAATTCTTAGTTAGTTCTTGTTGTTCTGCACCTGCCATAACCCACTCCCTGCTTGATTGTCTTGCTAATGGCTTTAGCGGAAACTACCTGGCCACACAAGGTTTGCTTATAGTAAGTGTAAACTTGTTACAGAAACTTGTGGTCATCTGACTATGTACTGATGCAATGCTCCTCCTATTCTGGTCTGTCTGATAAACGATTGTAAGATGTGGAATAAAATTGGCACTGTTGGACATCATCCCCAGTGTCCTTCCTGCCCCCATCTCTTTGTCTCATAATTTCTTTTCACCATCCTCTTAGCCCTCATGGTTTCCCTGGTCGATTCGTTGCGCTGGCTGCAACAATCTTATAAAAAATAAAACTATGAGGAACTGTATTAGTTCTTATTATTCACTGCTCATACACATTTTTTTTTCCTAATTTACCTTTCACAGTTTATAATTTTTACTTGAGAGAATAGGCTTAGTCTAACTCAACTTTTTTTTTTCTTCCTTCTTTCCTTTTCTTTTCTTCCTCTTCCCTTCCCTTCCCTTTTCTTTCTTTTCCTCCCTCCTTCCCTTCCTTTCTTCCTTTTTATAAAGTCTTGGGCTAAAGAAGTATACTAGATATTGGGGACTTCTAATTACCATGCAGGGCAAATATTTAACCATCCATGACTTGTGTTTATTAATATTTTGTGTATCATAGATATAAGTCACGGAAGCAAGAGGCAAAACTGGTTGGAAGCTGGTAGATACTAAGTTAACCTAGGTCACCACTCAGTCTCCACAAACCTAAATAGCTTTGCTGTTCTCTGATTGGTAACAAAATAGCTTTAACTCTGACTATAGAAAGAGTCAAAAAGTTGGAGACTTGTCAAGGTTTCAGCCATATTCCTCCTGACTGAGAGAAAGTGTGGCACAGTGATTGAAAGCTTAAATCTCTCAGGGCAGAAACTCAAGTTTCAATCCCAGCTCTTCTGTTTTACTAGCTGTGAGACTAGTAGCTTCAACTCCCTGAGGCTGTTTTCTTACATGAAAAAGGTGGTTAGTATTTTTTTCCAATATTATTGGTTTGTCTAAGGAATAAATCAGTTAAAACAAGTAAAAAATCTAGATTAGTTATTATCCCCGAGGGCAGAAAGAAATATATTACAGAATTTAAAATGATGTCTGGCCAACTTATAATTTAAAAAGAGCTGATTTTCAAGACCATACATAACTTCTAACCTAGTTATTTAATTCTAATCCAATCAATACATTGTACAACAAGAGTAAAGAATCCCCACAGAATCAAAACAATATAATTGCTTAGAAAAAAAAATGCTTAGAAGAAGAAATGTATAAAAGAAAGCTTATTCTGATTAACTATGATGTAAGTTGCAGGCCATGATTAGAGATGATGATGAAAATCTAGAAAAGTCTAGGCATTTATTAAGATTTTCCTTGATGGCTAGCTTGGCAAAAGTTGTTTTTAGACAGATCTGGTGCCCTTAATCTGAAAAAAAAAAAAAATTGTACTGCATATATAAATTTAAAATATTTTAAAATAGATGTGCAAAGAGTGAAGCAAGGGAAAGGAACAGGAAGTCCTAACAATAGAATGGAGGTTAAAGAGGGACTGGAAGAATAGCTAATTTCCATTGCAGTACCTAGGAAGTAATTGTGATCAGAGGCAAATAAACTCCAGGATAAGTTTTCTTGTCCAAAGTTATTTTAAACAACATTTTTCTAAGGAGAGTCAACTTATAACATGCATTAAAATCTCTACTCATCTATTTTTTTCTTTCTTTTTCCTTCTTTCTCTTTTTCTCTCCTTCCTTCCTTCCTTCCTGATGGAAAAGGCAATCCTGGTAATTACATACTGGCCAAATTAACTCCAATTATCATACATCCCAGGACAAACCATGAAACTGTAAATGAGCCAGCATTAGCAATGACTTGTAATGTAGTGTACTGGGTAGCAATCGGTGTGGCTTTGTCAAAGACAAAACTGTGACAATCCAATGTAATTTCCTTCAATGATAATGTCACAGAGAATATAGATAACACAGAAATGACAGATACAATCAGAGCTTCAGCAAAGCATTTCATGTTGCTCCATGACCAATGTAGTTTTGGTCACAAGTACAGAAAGTAGGCAAATAATTTGTCAGATCTGCATGTAGACCATGGTCCGGCATCAATGTGAGTAATCAATCAAGGTTTCTTAACCTTGGCACTAATTATATTTTTGACCACAGGACTTTATGGTGGGGTGGGCTGTTTTGTGCCATGCAGGGTTTACTTAGCAACTCTGGCCTCTACCCACTAGAAACCATCAGCGTGTCCTCCCCTAGCCATGTCAATCAAAAATGTCACTCAGCACTGTCAAATGTGTCAGACGGAGAGAGAAGAAAACAGTTACACATTGAAAAAAACACTGGTGGAGCAGGATATACAAGATGTCTCAGAAAGAGATGACTGATCTCTTGTTACTCAATATACCAGTTGAAGAGAACGTTAGTATTTCTATATCACAATGCCTCAGTCTGATAGAAAATGCAAGCTTCTTGAAGGAACAAGTATTTGAATGGTGCCTCGAGTAAGAGAACTCTTGGGATAAAGAACAAAAGAAAGAGACATTCTAAGCTGTGGTAGCAATCTGAGTCAATCAGTAAGCATAGAAATGTATTAGATTATTTTGTTTTTTTAGACATTTTATGATCCTAAAATTAATCCCTTTATTAGAGAAAATAATTCTTACTTTCTGGATTAATATGAACTAATATTAAAAAGATAATAAACCAGGTTTTAAAATAATAGTTCTATTAAAGAACAGGGAGGAAAAAAAACAGGTGCCTGCAACTATGAGAATTAGTCAACTCAGGGCAGAAAATTAATCTTTTTTTTTTTTTAAGATTTTATTTATTTATTTGACAGAGAGAGATCACAGGTAGGCAGAGAAGCAGGCAGGAGCGGGGGGTGGGGGAAGGAGGCTCCCTGCTGAGCAGAGAGCCCAATGTGGGCCTTGATCCCAAGTCCCTGGGTTCATGACCTGAGCTGAAGGCAGAGGCTTTAATCCACTGAGCTACCCAGGCATCCCTAATCTTTCTAACCCATAAGAAATTTGTGAAAATTTCCATGGCTTCAGTAACTAGGGAAAAGTCAGAGGTATGGAACTGCTAATCTAAATAAAAAATCATGTAATGTAGTCCTTTTTAAAATGTTGCCTAATGGGCACCTTGGTGGCTCAATCAGTTAAGTGTCTGCCTTTGGCTCAGGTCATGATTCTGGGGTCCTGGGATCAAGTTCCATGTTGGGCTCCCTGCTCAGTGGGGAGTCTGTTTCTCCCTTTACCCCTCCCCTCTGCTCATGCTTTCTCTCTCTCATACTCTTAAATAAATCAACAAAATCTGAAAAAAAAAAGTTAAAAATAAAAAGTTCCCTGTTCTTCTAAGTTCAAAAGAACCAAGGATATAATTTAAAAAGAGAAATTAATAAATAATTAATAATTAATTACAATTAATTAACTAACTATATAGTGTAAGAAATTAAATACCAGAATCACTATGAGAGAGAACCTGGATAGCTAAGTTCAGTTTCAAAATCAGGAAATTCTTGCCATCTTAGAGAATAGTTTAAGAGAAACAACAGCAACAACAAAAGACAAAAAATAAAAAACCTTTATAACAGCTTGGTGTAAATTACAAAAAAATGTTGAGCACATGTTTTGGAAAGAGGGATAATCCCATAATGTGCACTTTACTAAATACTGGGGTTGTAATGATGAGTCTGAGGTGGTACCCGCCCTTTAACTGTGTAGTATAATCTGCAGAAATGGAGATTACAAACTGCTCTCAGGGTCATTTTCCCCACCCTAACTGAACTCTCTTTATCCGGGCTTGGATATAATATGAATGTGAGGGTAAGTCTTACCTTGAAAAGAATAATACTCATTCAGACTACTCTGCCTTCTGACTTTATTTTCTTCTGCCTGTTCCTGCCCATTCGTTCTTCCGAGGGTATAAATACCACCCTTAAAGAGCTATGCTTTTTAAGCATGAGGATGGCACATGAAATGTCCAGATTCCCCACCCCCTCCCCCGTAAATAAGATGTCTTTTTAAAATACATGAGGATAAGTTAGCATATGCTTTTAGCTTTGGGAAGTTGGGGTAGAGGATGAGGATGAGGCTCTAAGGCAAACAGAAGGCTACAAGGTAGGAAACAGGAGTTTACACGTCCTTCCTTACCAATGGACTGGAAGCAGAGTTTCACTCTGAAATGTCAAGGAAAACATGAATTCCTTCAACGGGTCTCCCCCGGCCCCCAATATCAACAGTTTCCAGTTATGAGACACAATAGTTGAATACAAAAATACTCAACCTTCTGTCCTAAGCATTATCTCATTATAAAGCATCCCCCAACAGGCCCATTATTTACCATGGTCCCTCTATCCCAACCCATACATAGATACATTTTGCATGTACGTAAAACATACCAAATGTTTAGGGCAATGGCTCAAGAATTTCAACTTCTTGAAGATGTACAAGAAAGATAAAAGTTAACAGAGGAGTAACTTGTGAAAAAATTATAAATAATACCACTCACGGGAAAATAATTTAAAAACTGATAAAATATTTAAAACCCATTAGGCACTGCCACAGGGCACAAAGCCTGGCACGTACAAAATAAAGCTATCACATTTCTTCAACTGGAGTGCTGTGGAATAGTTAAACTATTAATAGTTTACTTATTAACCTATTAACTAATAGTTAATACTACTAGTAAACTAATGCTAAATACTAACAGTACATGCTAATAGTGAAAAAATTAATAGTAAACTATTAACTTATAGTTTACTACTTCAATGAATCAAAATTCTAAATAGGCAGTAGCACTACTGCTATGAGACTATCAATGAATTATAGAAAACTTACAGACCTCCTTATCAATAAATAGTTGCATCTCCACTGCCACAGGGGATAATTTACCATTTGTAGATGTAAATGAAACTGTCTTTAAAAAGTAGTTTTCTCCTAATTGTTGTAATATTCTAATGACAAGGAAAAATAGGGAGAACCTCAACTACAGGACTGTATCAACAGGAGAATAAAAACAAAGTAACAGAACATAATCACAGTCATATGCCTACAAGTTGTTTCTCAGTCTAGTCTAGTTCTCCCTAGGAAAAATAGGGAGAACCTCAACTACAGGACTGTATCAACAGGAGAATAAAAACAAAGTAACAGAACATAATCACAGTCATATGCCTACAAGTTGTTTCTCAGTCTAGTAGGGGCAAAAATGTCCTCTGCTTCTACTGTGAAAACGGCCCTCCATATTTCATCAGCCATCTTTAAGCTTCTCCTTAATGCGCCTCTTGTCCCACTTTGTTTTGCTTTCTTGCTGAAAGTCACTGCTCTCGGGCTGAGCGGCCATGCAGAAAACCAGTTTCTACCTCACTGGACAGAAGCATTAGAGATGTCAGTCTGTGTAACACTTACTGCCTTATATTTTCTGCAATGTCCCAGGGAGATTAATTTTTCTTTCCTAAGATCTGTCTAGAGTATTTTTCAAAGCCCTCTTAAAAGTTTTTTAGGGTATGCATGTTTGTGTGCATAGGTACTTGTCCTCTCTCCTCTCCCTTCCTTCCTCCATCTTTACCTTCCTCCTTTCTTTTTTTCCAACATTAAATCAGATGTATTCCAATGAACAGAACCAAAGTCTATTTTGTTCATATAGTCCTTTGATATAGTTCAGTATAGTGGTCACTATACCTAGAGTTTGAGAAGGAAACTCATATTGTCACAAATCTCCTCAGAAGAGTGTTTTAGTGTAAGTTTTATCTGAAACTTACTAGAGTCAAATGACAGATTTAGGATCACAAGAGTTAGGACAGATTATATACTGCCTTTGGGGTATTCATCTTTCATTCTTAATATTTATATCATAAAGCCCTCTCTTCTACACAGTAACTAGTATTCTCTTTAGCAACCTGTTTACTATTATTCTGTCACTAAGAGGTGCTCGTTGTTTTCTAGAATCATCTGCATATATACTCAGGTTTTACATTTACAGACTTCATCCACCTAGAGTTTTACTGTTCCATAAAGGGGCAATGAAAACCGTTTTCTAAGGAGTTTATTGACTCCAAGCTACCTCTGAGAGACCATATTAGCATGTGAATCCTTTTTCTCTCCTGCCAAGTCCTCTAATGAAATTATATGCCAACCAAATCATCTTGCCTGGATTTTAAAGATCTAGTGAAGACTTACCTTCCCATCTTGTTATTCTTTCTTCTCATTATCGTCTCCCAAAGTGCACAGTAGCGAGACTGCTTGAGGCTTCGCTACTTTTCCCCACAATGCATCTTTATACATGCCAATTCATATTTCTCTTACACTAACATATTCTTTCAATATGTTAAATCACAAGTATATATTTATCAAATTTCTGACATATCTTCCTTAGGAACTATTATTAATTCCAGGTTTCAAATACTTTCAACTAGAGACAGTATATTATTTGGCCAAACTTGCATCACTAGTAAGGGGCATAGCTGGGACTTAACACCATGTTTGCCTCATGCCAATACTCAAGATTAAGTAGAAGTAATCTATCAAAATCTATCAAATCTATCAAAAAAAGTATCAAAATACTTTATCTATTTTTAAAGATTTTTAAAAATTTATTTGAGGGAGAAAGAGAGAGCAGGAGCAGGGTGAGGGGGAAGGGTAAAGGGAGAGGAAAGATAAGGAGACTCCCACTGAGCAGGGAGCCCAACACAGGGCCTGATCCCAGGACTCCAGGATCATGACCTGGGTCAAAGGCAGATGCTTGACCGACTAAGCCACTCAGATGCCCCCAAATCCAAAATATTTAAAGAATTAATCTACAATGCAGATTTCTACCTTAGCAAATATAATAAATAATGAACATGTCTTAACAAAGTACGCTCATATCTGATACACCAAAACAATAATACATTTAAAGGTTTGGAGGAAGCAAACATTATTAAAATGAGAAGAGAGTAAACAAAATTAGCTACCAATCTGAAATTTACTTTCAGTTTTCTTGAAACTTGATACTCATCTGATATTTTTCAAACTATCATTTGTTACTCTCTAAACAGTGTATTTCCTAAATTTTTAGAAAATGTGTTCAAGTAATTATTATTTTGTGAAATGAACAGGAGCTTTTTTGGAGAAGACTAACATGAAGTATATACTTTGATTATTTGGGATTGCTGAATTCTGGTTTTTGGTTCTCTCCCATCTATTCAACAAACATTTACTAATTCTGTATTAGGTGTCTTATTCTGTGCCAGGCCATGGTAACCTAAGAATGAATGATGCTGGTATCATTTTAACCTTGAAGCAGCTTTCAGAACTTAGAGAAATAATAGAGACATTTCACCAAGCACTGTGATTTGATATGATTAATTTTATAATAAAAGCTTACATGTGGTTCTTAGAAAGTATAGAGAAAGCAGCTTGTATCTCATACAACTCGTTCTCTCTGTACATAGAGCCTCTGAGGAGACACCTTGTATTAGTGTTTCTAGATGCTAAGAAGGAGGGGCACCTGGCTGGCTCAGTTGGTAGAGCATGCCACTCCTGATCTCGGGGTCAGGAGTTCAAGCCCCACATTGGGTGTGGAGCTGAATAAAAAAGAAATTAAATAAAAAATAAAAATGCTAGGAAGGAAACTGCCTATAGAGGAATAAACTATTGTCAGCAGGACCCATGTGAAGAGCATAAAAACATGGTTGCACCTACAAAGCCTAGCGTATAGTGCTAAAGCATATATACATACATATATATGGAAGGAATAAATATACACATATATACAGATACATAATATCTGGAGGGGAAGCTACAGAATGATGTATCAGACCATGAAGAGCCTTGAATGTCATGTTTGGAATTCATTATGTAGGCAAGGAGAGCCTAAGTACGGATATGACACCATAATACGTATTTATTAGGAGACAGTTTTGGGCAGAAGTTTACTATTACCAATAATATAAAAGAGCTTAAAGTCAAATTCTGGTGGACAAGGTCTTCCCTCCAAAACCACTACCTTGGTCTCTGACTTCCGGTCTAGTTTGTTTTCCAAATATACTAGGATAATACCTTTGTGAAGCTACTGTTACTAGGTTTTGGGCTCTTTATGTCATAATGCTTCAAGTCTAAGGATGATCTATCAAGTCTTTGGCTCCTTTTATAATCCCATTACGGAGTTTTAATGTAAAGGTGTTCATAATATATTTAATTATGCAATGATTTTGATGTGTTCTCATGAGAAAGACACTCTCCTAGGTTCTTAGGGTGGAGGGGAGGATGGTAAAAATCAAAACCATATGGAATATTTAGAGTTAGAGAGAAGAAAAACAGAAGGTATGATTACAGAGAAAGGGATGGATATAGAAAAATTCAATGTCTGGAAGGGGAGAAAGAATAGTTTGGAACATTACAGAGAAGTTACTAAAAAGAAGGTCATGACAAGAGCACTGGATATGGCAACTGAAACATTACTGGTTTTTATCCATGAAATGCTATTTTCAAAAAATTCTCTGCTTTTTATATTCATTGTATTTGTGTGTACACATATATTTGTATATATTTATGTGACAAAATATAGCTACCCATATTCTGTTAAACAAAAACATTTGTTTTGAAAAAATTTGTTTTTCCACAGACAACATATACTTTACAACGTAAGATTTGTGTTTTAAAGAACAATATATGTTAAAATTATTAGTATGTACCTCCTGTAGAACTTAAAGGCATTTTAAGGCTTTGTCAGTTCCATATTATTTCTAAACTTACCTGTACCTTTCCTTACATTTTTACTTCTGAAGCCGTGTCTTTTGTATTAGTTCGGGACACCATTCATTCTGTTAATATCTGCAGAGCAGCTACAACTGTATTATTCAATATTTGACCTTGGAAAATAGCAGTGAATATGAGCCATATGGCCTCTCTCTTATGAGAGAGAAATACAGGCATTATGTGCAAAATATTAATTATAAATGTGCTATATCTTATGAAATGTGAGCTGTCAAGAGAGGACACTGCACATATACAAGTCTAGAGTCAAGGGAGAATGGGGGATATTCCTTAAACTAAAGTGGTCTGGTGCACAGACAGCAAGAGAGAGGATGGCATTAGATGGGTCTAGAAAGGTGGGCAAGTCCCTGAGAGCCACACTGATGATATCTGAATGCAACATAATTTCAATGAAAATCTATTGCATGAATGAGTGGACCAACAAAACATACACATAAAAAGCTCTACCTGACTTCAGTGCAGAATGAGTAAGATGGGAATGAAGAGAAAGATAGGAAAACAAGTTATGAGTTGTTTTAATGGTCCAGAAAAAGAAAAAAAAAAAAAAAGATGAACATGTGTGAAACCCACCAGGGTCATTACGGGATACTAAGGGATACTAATACCATACAAAATACTAAGAATTTCAGGCTTTGTTCTTAGGGTTTCACTTTTATTAACTCACTTCAATTTAAAGTGATTTGAGAAGTTAGATGCTGTGCTCGCTTCGGCAGCACATATACTAAAATTGAGAAGTTAGATGCTATTATCAACATCTTATAAATGAGGAAACTTAGACACTGCAAGGTTAATCAACTTCCTCAAGTTCACACTGCTGGAAGACAGAATGTGAACGGAGGAAATGAGGAGTTTTGAACTGAAGCAGTCTGGTTCCAGAAATGTGCTCTAAACAAAGCATTTTAGATGGTAGACTAGTGACCTCTTTCCACCTAACAAATCCCCTTCAAAATTCAGTGGCTTCAAAGCCACATTTGTTATGAAGCATATTCCATGCGTCAGCAGTCCAGGCATGGCTTTGCAGTGTCCTCCGCTCAGGATTTCTCACAGGGCTGCTGTCAAGTTGCCAGCTAAGGCTGTGGTATAAGTGGAGTGCCTAGCTAGAGAAAAATCTACTTCCCACATCCAGGGGATGCTGGCAGGACTCATTAACCGGAGGGCTGCTGGACTGGGGGTCTCAGTCCCTTCCCAGACTCCTCTGCTCCTTTCCATGGTGGCTTTCGTACAGCAGCTTACAACTTGGCAGCTGGCTTCAACAAAGCAAGCAAGTAACATGTGCCAGAGAGGGTACAAGCAAGATGGGAATAATAGTCTTTTGTAATCTAAGCTTGGAAGTGACATTTCCTCCCCACCCCCCTCTTTTTTGCATATTCTATTCATTAGAAGCAAGTTGTTAAGTGTAGCCCATATTCATGGAGAGGGGATTCCACAAGGTCATAAATACCAGAATGTAGCAATGATTGTAGAAGCTGTCTAAAACAAAATAAACTGAACTTAATAATTGATTGCACATGAAAGATCTGGAAGAGGGCGGAGCCAAGGATACCTTGAAAAGACGTAACATGATCATGTATTTGGTGGCTGATG
The DNA here is from genome assembly GCF_009829155.1 of Mustela erminea. Classification (NCBI taxonomy): domain Eukaryota; kingdom Metazoa; phylum Chordata; class Mammalia; order Carnivora; family Mustelidae; genus Mustela; species Mustela erminea. Next base: position 79,732,733 of record NC_045624.1, on the reverse strand, counting down.
GTTGCACAAGCTTGTGCCTTCCCTGTGAGGGAGGGAGCAGAGTGCCAAGTGAGAAAGGAAGCTGAGTAGTTAAATCTTAAAGGAGTTTTTGACAGTGAAAGGGTCTGATTGAGGTAGTGGGCCCTGATTTTTATCTCCATATTCCTGTTTATGTGTCTACCTCTGCAAATGCTCAATAGAACAGAAGCAGAAAAGGGGGAGGCATATATTTGGATTCATGTGGTGCAAATCCCTTGCCAAGGCTAGGCAAGAGGGCTGCTGATGTGATGAGGCTTGGACTGAGAGGGGTGGAGACAGGAGGGGTGATAATCAGACAAAGGAGAAATTCTAGTAGAGTAGAATGAGGGCAAACTCATGTGAGTAAGTATTGAGATAAAGAGTTGATATGATAGTCATAGGTGTGATTTCTGAGTTAGATAATTTTCAGTTAACTTTAGGGCAGAGAACAAATATAGGAATGGATAGACAATAGGCAAGAGAATTAATAAGCACTGGAAATGAGCTTTTAGAAGGTAAAGAAATAGAGAACCAGGTATTAGATCATCCTCCTCAATTTCTCAGGTATGGAAATTACTCAGGACCTATCAGGACTTTGACAATGAGATATCAGTTTATTACATACAAATGGAATCACATGGTCATCATATTTATAGATAGAGCATGCTGGACTATACCACCAATGCAAATATATTCTTGGAAAGAAGCGCAAACAGGTTCATTTTGCCTTCTTCTCTATTTATACTGTTTTAAAATAAATTTGGAGTAACTTCTTAGACAGCAATAAATAATTAATAATGTTTACTGACTTTTCCACATTGCTGAGCATCTAAATATATGCCCATTTCCCTTTCTGATGATTCAGTCTCATTCTTTAGACTTCTACTCTGACAAGGTTTCCCTGGAGAGGAGGTGTTACATGTACAGACTCTTTGCTGTCTGGTTTCACCTTGACTTTTTGGGTTGGGAAGCCCTGATTTATAAGCCAGGATGACTCACTATAGAGTTGGCAAGACCCTCTCTGGGTTACTCCTTTAGGCTTTTTTTCTGGATGACATTTCCTACCAGGTAAGACTGGATTAGTCTTTAAGGGGCTTCCAAGAAATAATGGCAATTTATAGGTGGTTAATTAAGCACCAAGGGAAGAGGAGAAATTTTAGTTGTTTTGCCTTTTGAAATGTATCCTGGGGTTTTTAACTTTCTAGGACATTAAATTTTTGGTGAAGATTATTTTAAGTGTTCCTCACACTTGTTGTTAGGGAAACAAGCATTTGAGAAGGTAGCTCGCTCTTGGCAAAAACAGGCTTTTTAGGCCTTCCTATCACCTGAATAGCTTCCAGCCCTCACAGCCTTGCCTTATATGCGTGGTTAAATCAACAAATACCAAGCTTAGTGATACTCAGGGGAGGCCCAGATTATTTCCATTTTTTTATACTCTGGATACATAAGAAACAATGAAATATTCCCAATAAGGTTACAAATCTATATCTTAAATGTTGACACTGAAGAATAACGCTTCTAAATATACATAAGAATACACAATAATTTGTACTTGAAGATCACATCAGAAGTCTACATTTTGAGGTCTTTTTTTCTCAAAATAAGGCCAAGGCCAAATCTTCCCTTGAGCTCTTTGTGATTCTTCCTACACAAGTGAAATTTTTTCTCAGAAAAGTTGAAAACTGGATCCATCTTCGGCATTCATAAACTTTAATAGGTTGCTGGGTGGGCTCTTTATTACTGAGGGAAATCAATCTAATGATGGAATGTCATGTGTTGGGATTAATTTGGGGGGCTTGTCCTGTACTCCTCTGTGATCATTTCACATGTTCGCCTCACTGACCAATTAAGAGCACTGCATTTTTTAGAAGCTAGCTACTACTATGAATTGTGTTTGCATATGAAATCTTAAAATACACTTTTATAAACAATTCTCATTAGTTAAATTCATGAGAAAAATTATTAGAGTATTCTTACATAGAGATGACCAGATTTTATGGTGGTCATTAAAAGGTAATGAGAAGCCCCTTGTGACTTTCATGGGCAGCTAATGACTTTTATTCAGAAACTGAATGACCAAAATTTCTTTAGTTGGGTTTGTTTTTCTTGAAAGTCTAAAAAAAAAAAAAAAACTTAGGCAAATAATGTACATTTAGCAAGAGAAATATTCTAAACAAAACTCATTTTAATATAATAATTAAATTAAGCTATACATGAATCCATTCATATATTATCCATTTTTATTTCAAGTAATCTAATTATTTATCTATGTACATTAGCAACCAAAATGCTATGATAAATTTAACACATATTTAATTTAATGGCAGTATAGAGATTCAGTCCCAAAATGTTTATATTCACTTAGTATAAAATAAAAAGGATACAGTGATTGCTTTCTTAAACTTATGAACTACTTGACAAGTATGTGTTCTAAAATTATAATCTTTCAAAATTTCAGCTAGGTCGTCTATTCTACAGTATGACAGAGTCAAATCTAAAAATTACAGAATATGTCTGGGAAATAAATTTTATGAGAGGTTGCCTACAAACTCCTCATCTCTAGATTTACATCTACCTCTGTCTACCTGCTCTCTTCCTGTGGCGGGGGAAGGGAATAATTATTATTTCAATGTATAAAATAGTATGGTTTTAATAGCACATACTTACATATTATATTTACACAGTAATATATATTAGATTGTAATAGCTCTTCCATATGATACTACTCTCATAGCAGCAAGCACGTAATAAATGGTAGATATTACTACAAATGTTTAATTATTATAATATGCATTTCTTAAACAACAGGAATAATTATTTGGTATCAGAAGTTCAGAAATTCATAAACTGAATGCTCTTCCTAAAAAAAGACCTTCTAAAGGTCTTTGCATTTCACTATCTAGTCTAATAACAATTCACTGGGGAAAAAAATGTAGGTAAGGCCACATGTATAGAATGACCAGGAAGAGGCCTGGTATACAGAAACTCAATTAATCATGACTCAGCACCTTACTTTTTCAGCATGACCTTAAACAACTTAATCATTTTTTTCTTAGTTTTTGACTCTGTCAAGGGAAGATCAAATACCTTTAACTCACCGGTTTGCTTTAAGATAAAATGAGCTTAGCTGTTTTAAGTACTTAGTTGCTTGACTTTGAAATTCTCAATGATAGCACTAATACTAGAATTCCTATTATTGTAAAGATCAAATGTGGCTGTATAAATACATATGGCCTTCCAGAAAAAAAAAAAAAAAGAAAGAAAAAGAAAAGCAAGGAAATACTCCACAACACATATGCCACACTTTTTTTGAATGTTAAAGAAAGATCCATGTCTGCAAAAAGATAAGTTCAATAGAATTTACTTCCTCACATGGAGCCAAAAATGAAATGGGTAAATTCTTAATTATTTTTATTACCCTTATACTAAAAGTGAAACTTCATTTTAACTGAGATGAGGCAAATTATAAACTAATATCCTATGCTAGGATTGGAGTGACATGATAACATCAACCATTAAGCTGGCAAAAACTGACAGAATCAACTTTTTTTGGAACTCTGGCATCTAGTAAAAATTTTACTACAAATAGGGGAATGCTTAAAGAAGAAAGAGGTTATTAACATTTAGTAAGAAAGCACTACGGTACTTTTGCTTATTGTGACTCAGTCCAAACTGCAGCTCAGATATAACATATGGACCAAAGATTATCTAGGAAATAAGGGACTTGAAAAATCATATATGTATTAGATCTACCTAACAGATATACATGGAACATTCTACCCAACAATAGCAAAATACATATTTTCTCAAGTGTACCTGAAATATTCTCCAGATGGACCATCTCTTAGACTACAAGTCTCAACAAAGTTAAAAATATTGAATTTATACAACGTATTTTTTTCTGACCAGGGTGAAATAAAGTTAGAAATCAATAATAAAGAAAACTTGAAAAAATTCACAAATATGTGAAAATTAAACATATATTTTTGAACAGATGGATTGAAAAAGGAATCATGAGAGGAAATTTGATGATACTTTAAGATGAATGAAAATGAAAACAAGATACCAAAGTGTGAGATGCAGTGAAAGCAATTCTCAAAGAAAAAATTATAGCTGTAAAGCATACATTAAAAAAAGAAAGATCTCAAATTGATAACGTAACTTAATATCCAAGGAACACAAAAAAGAACAAACTAAACCGACAGCTGGAAGAAGAAAAACAAAATAAAGATTAGAGTGGAGATAGAGAATAGACAGGAAAATAGAATCAACATAAAAAATTACAACATCCTTTGTAAAGATCAGGACAGTAGGCAAAATTTTAGCTGGACTGACTAAGAAAAAAGAGAGGAGACATAAAATCAGAAATAACAGTAGGGATTTACTAGCAAGTTTACAGAAATAAAAATGATTTTAAGAGAATATATGAACAACTGCATGCCAACAAATTAAGTAACCTAGGCAAAAATCAAAATGGAGAAATTTTTAGAAGTATGGAAATTATTAAAACTGAATCAAGAAAAGAATGAAAACATCTGAACAGATCTATAATAAGAAAAAAAAAGAGATTGAACCTGTAAACAAAAACCTCCCAGCAACAAAAAAGAGAGCTCAGGATCAGATGGCTTTAGTGACTTCTATCACTTAAAGAAAAGAGAATACCAGTCTTCCTGAAATGTCTCCAAAAATAGAAGAGTAAGTACTTCCTAATTTATTTATAAGAAACCAAAAAGGACACTATAGATTAACATTATGTATGAAGACAGATGCAAAATTCCTCAATAGAGTACTAATAAACTAAATTCGACAACATATTAATAGAATAACCTAGTGAGATTTACCCCAGGAATGCAATGTGAGTTAACACACTAAAATACTAACATAAGTCCATGTAATAAAGCACAAAAAGAGAACAAAGGAAAGAAATAATACAATCATCTCAACTGATACTGAAAAAAGCATTTGATAAAATCCAGCACCCTTTCATGGTAAAAACACTCAGAAAATTAGGACTAGAAAGGAAAGAGCATTTATAAGAAAAACCACAGCTAACATCATATTTAATAATGAAAGACTTTATGATGAAAGACTGGAAGCTTTTAACCCAAGTTCAGTAGCATGATAAGGAAGCCCATTTTAATACCGCTGTTCTATTTTATATTGGAAGTTCTAGCCAGAGAAGTTAGTCAAGAAAAATAAATAAATATAAAAATAAATAATAAATTAGAAAGGAAGAAGTGAAACAATTCCATATGCAGATGGCATGGTTTTATACACAGAAACACCAAACAATGCACAAAGAAACTAAGAACTAATAAGCAAATACAGCAAATTTGCAGGGTACAAGATAAATGCAAAAACGTCAGTGGTGTTTCTATACACCAGCAAAGACCAATATGAAAAGTAAATCAAGAAAACTATTACACTTATACCAGCATTCAAAGAATAAAATACCTAGGAATAATTTCACCAAAAAGATGAAAGACTTAGTATGCTTTTTAGTATACTAAAAATTATAAAACATTGCTGAAAAAAAGATAGCTATATAAATGGAACGATAGCCTATGTTCATGGATTAGAAGAATTAACATAAGGTTAAGAAGGAAATACTACCCAAAGTGATCAACGGATTTAAGGCAAGTTCTATTAAGATTCCAGGAGAGGGAATTAAGATGGCAGAGTAGTAAGAGAACGCTGAGCTTGCCTCAGCCTTTGAACACAGCTAGATCAACATCAAATCATTTTTAACAACTAGAAACTGACCTAAAGATTAGGAAAAAAAATCGCACAACTGGAGGGAGAGAATGTGGCAGATGTGAGGTTCAGAGCCATGAATTTGGGGAGAGAGATGCCATGGTGCTGCAGAGGAGAGGGAGTCCTTTTTGTGGACAAAAGTCGGGGAGAGAGGAAGCAAGCAGGAGAGAGGGGAGCATATAGGATTCGTGAAGGATGCAGTGGTGTGGGGATTGCCTGGGTCACACTGGAAGAGAAGATGCTCCTTCTTGAAGTACATTTGGAATAGGGTATATTGCCACTCCAAGGACAAAAGGCCTGCCGAGTGCCACTGAGTGGTCTCTCAACATCACAGGACAGAGGTGTGTGCAGAGGGCAGATAACCTGGTCAGAGCTTTTTGCTGGGCTTCACCATAGACTCCAGGCACCTGCACAGCCCAATGACTGCTTTTCTGGGAAAGAACAGTGAAGGATGCTGGCTGTGAGGTTCTCCTCTGGGGAATGGGAGTGGGTCCATCCCTTGCCGGCTCTTTTAAGATTTGGAGTTTTGAATCCCATCCCCAGGCCTGACATAAAACAGAGGAGAACTGTGGCACTGGGTGTGCCAATGACTCAGGCACAGACTGGTTGAGGGCAGGGATCTGACAAAAGCCTGGGACAAGGAGGGGGGAGAGTTCATTTTTCTGTGAGGGCTTCCTGAACAGCAGTGGCTGCGAGTTCCCCTCCCCAGGGTGACATCATATTCCAATATCTCCAACCCCGCTCACTAGCACAGTTGGACTTCATAGAGAAACACAGCACCTGCAGTGGAGTGTGGAGTCACTTAAACCAAACCCCACAGTCCTGTGCCCAGCAGGGGAATCCTGACTAGGGTACATAGGACTGTGAGCCAGAACTGCCAGCCTAAGAAGACCAACACAGGCCTCCTGGCATCTACCAAGTCTATTGATCATAGAGGGCTCCATAGCATCAGCTTCACTTCTGGTGGAAATAGGACCAGGCTTTCTTTTTTCTTTTTAAAAAAAAAAATTTAAAGTTTTTAATTTTCATCTTATTTTTTCTTTTCTTTTCTTTTTTCCTTTGGAATCAGGCTTATAGTTTTTTGTTGTCTGTCCCTTTCCCTTTTTTATTGAATCAGGCTTTTTAATGATTTTTATTTATTTATTTGACACAGAGAGAGGGATCACAAGTAGGCAGAGAGGCAGGCAGAGAGAGGGGGAAGCAGGCTCCCTGCTGAGCAGAGAGCCAGATGCGGGGCTCAATCCTAGGACTTTGAGATCATGACCTGAACTGAAGGCAGAGGCTTAACCCACTGCACCACCCAGGTACCCTGGATCAGGCTTTAGAAATTTTTAAATTTTTACTCAACCTTCTCTGAATGAACAAATCAAAGTATACCTACTTAAAGGTCCAGCTGTCCCCCACTGCAAGCAAGGAGTAAGTCTGCAGGTAGTAACTTGTGGGAAAGAGCAGCCAAAACACAAAAGCAGATTGCACACACCATACACCATAACACTTCCTGAAGCAGGCCCTGGACAGCGTATGACCCCTTCTTAATATTGTATTACTCTCAGGAACCAGAAACATAACATGGTTTCATAAGATGCAAAAGGCAGAAGTGGAGACATAGGGGCAAGACAGAGGAGTTCTCCCCAAAAGAAAGATCAAGAAGAAATTACAGCCCGGGATTTTCTCAAAATAGATATAAGCAATATATCTAAACAAGAATTTAGAACAACAGTCATAAGAATACTAGGTGGGCTTGAAAGAAGCATAGAAGACACCAGAGAAACCCTGGCTACAGATATAAAAGACCTAAAAACTAGTCAGGTCAAAATAAAAAATGCTGTAACTGTGATACAAAACTGACTGAATGTAATCACAATGAGGATGGAAGAAGGAGAGGATCAAATAGGTGACACAGAAGATACAATTATGGAAAATAATGAAGCTGAAAAGAAGAGAGAAAGAAAACTATTAGGTTTGAGTATAGACTTAGGAAACTCAGCAAATTCAAAATGCAATAAGATCCATATCATAGGAGTCTCAGAGGAAGAAGAGTGGGGAAAAGGTGCAGGATTATTTGAACAAATTACAGCTAAGAACTCCCCTCATCTGGGAAAGGAAAAAGGCATTCAAGTCTAAGAGGCACAGAGAACTCTCCTCAAAATAAACAAAAACAGGTCAACACCAAGACATATCATAGTGAAACTTGCAAAACACAAATATAAACAGAGAATTCTGAAAACGGATAGAAAAAAAAGGTCCTTAACCTAAATGGGCAGACACAGCAGATTCCATAGAAATCTGGCAGGCCAGAAGAGAGGAGCGGTATATATTCAAACTGCTGAATGGGAAAAATATACAGTCAAGAATACTGCATCCAGCAAGCCTGTCACTCAAAACAGAAAGAGAGATCAAGTGTTTCCAAGACAAACAAAAACTAACGGAGTTCATGAACATTAAACCAACATTAAACCAACAGTGCAAGAAATACTGAAGAGAAGCCTTTGAAGGGGAAATAGATCAAAAGCAACCAAGAAAGGAACAGAGACAAGCTATAGGAATAGCACTTTACAGTTAACACAATGGCACTTAATATAGACTTAGGAAACTCAGCAATTCAAAATGCAATAAGATCCATTAATATCTATCAGTAGTTACTCTAAATGTAAATGGACTGTCAATCAAAAGACAAAAGGAATCAGAATGGATTAAAAACAAAAACAAATACCATCAGTATGAAACTCATTTTAGACCCAAAGACACCTGCAAATTGAGAGTGAGGAGGTCAGAACCATCTATCATGTTAATGGACAGCTACTTATATTAGAGAAACTAGACTATAAATAAAAAGAATGTAGTAAGAGTTGAAGGGCACTACATCATAACAAAGGGGTTCTAACCAATTGGAAGATTTAATAACTGTAAATATTTATGCCCCCTAAATTAGAAGCACCCAAATATATATAACAATTAATAACAAGGTTAAAGAAACTCATTGATAATAATACTACAATAGTACAAGACTTATACCCCACTCACAGCAATGCACAGATCATCTAAGCAGAAGATCAATAAGGAAATAATGGCTTTGAATGACACACTGAACCAAATGGACTAAACAGACATATTCAAAGTATTTCATCCTAAAGCAGTAGAACACACATTCTTTTAGAGTGCACATGGAACATTCTCTAGAACAGATCACAGACTGAGTCACAAATCAGGCTTTAACAAGTAAAAAAAGATTCAGATCATACCATGTATATCTTCAGACAACAATGCTATGAAACTTGAAGTCAAGTACCAGAGAAAATTTGGAAAGACTATAAATATATGGAGGTTAAAGAACATCCTATTAAAGAATAAATGAGTTAACCAGGAAATTAAAAAAAAAAATTAAAAAATAGATGGAAACAAATGATAATGAAAACATGACAGTCCAAAACCTTTGGGATGCAGCAAAGGTGGTCCTAAGAGGGAAGCATATAGCAGTAACGGCCTTCCTTAAGAAACAAGAAAAGTCTTGGGCACCTGGGTGGCTCAGTGGGTTAAAGCCTCTGCCTTTGGCTCAGGTCATGGTCTCAGGGTCCTGGGATCGACCCCAAGTCAGGCTCTCTCTCTGCTCGGTATGGAGCTTGCTTCCTCCTCTCTCTCTCTCTCTCTCTCTCTCTCTCTCTGCCTACTTGTGATCTCTGTCTGTCAAATAAATAAAATCTTAAAAAAAAAAAAACAAGAAAAGTCTCAAATATACAAACTAACCTTACACACAAAAGAGCTCGAAAAAGAACAGCAAAAAGCCTAAAGCCAGAAGAAGAAGGGAAATAATCAAGGTCAGAGCAGAAATAAATGATACAGAAATTAAAACAAAACAAAACAAGAAACAGTAGAACAGATCAATGAAAGCAAGAATTATTTCTCTGAGTTAATAAAATTGATAAACTCCCAGCCAGACTTAATCAAAAAGTAAAGAGAAAGGACCCAAATAAAATCCTGAGAGAGGAGAGATCACAACCAATACTACAGAAATAAAAACAATTATAAGAGAATATTATGAACAATTATATGCCAACAAATTGGGCCATCTGGAAGAAATGGATAAATTCCTAGAAACATATAAACTACCAAAACTGAAACAGGAAGAAATAGAAAATTTGAACAGACCCATAACAAGTGAAGAAATTGAATCAATAGTAAAAAGTCTCCCAACAAATAAGAATCCAGAGCCAGATGGCTTCGCAGGGAATTCTTCCAAACATTTAAAGAAGAATTAATACATACTCTTCTGGAGCTGTTCCAAAAAACAGAAATGGAAGGAAAACTTCCAAACTCATTCTGTGAGGCCAGCCTTTCCTCAATTCCAAACCAGAAAATAACCCCACTAAAAAGGAGAATTACAGACCAATATCCTGATGAATATGGATGTAAAAATTCTGGACAAGATAGTAGCTAATTGAATCTGAAAGTACCATGAAAAGAATCATTAACCATGATCAAGTGGGATTTATTCCTGGGCTGCAAGGGTGGCTCAATATTCACAAATCAAGAAAGTGGGGATGGAAGAAATAAACTTCAATGTATCATAAAGGTCATACATGAAAGATCCACAGCTAATATCATTCTCACTGAGGAAAAACTGAGAGGTTTTCCCCTAATGTCATGACCATGGCAGGGATTCCATTCTCACTACTGCTGTTCAAAGTAGTACTGGAAGTCTTAGCCTCTGCAATCAGACAACAAAAAGAAATAAAAGGTAACCAATTGGCAAGGAAGAAATAAAACTTTCACTCTCTGTAGATGACATGATACTTTATGTAGAAAACCTGAAAGACTCCACCAAAAAATTGCTAGAACTGACACATGAATTCAGCAAAGTCATAGAATATAAAATCAACATTCAGAAATTTCTTGATTTTTATACACCAATAATGAAGGAGGAGAAAGAAAAATCAAGGGATCAATCCCATTTACAACTGCACCTAAAACCATAAGATACCTAAGAAATAAACCTAACCAAAGAGGTAAAAGACCTATACTCTAAAAACTAAAGAACACTTAATGAAAGAAACTGAAGAAGACACAAAGAAATGGAAAACATTCCCTGCTCATGAATTGGAAGAACTAACAATAATTGTTAAAATGTCTATACTACCCAAAGCAATCTACACATTCGATGCAATCCTGACCAAAATAACACCAACATTTTTCATAGAACTAGAACATACAATCCTGAAATGTATATGGAACTAGGAAAAAAACCCAAACAGCCAAAGTAATGTTGAAAAAGAAAATCAAAGTGGGAGGTATATCACAATGCCTGACTTTAAGATGTATTACAAAGCTGTATTCATCAAGACAGTATGGTACTGGTCCCAAAACAGACACATAGATCAATGGAATAGAAAAGAAAACCCAGAAAAAGCAGGAAAGAATATCCAATGGAAAATAGGCAGCAATAGTCTCTTCAAAAATGATGTTGGGAAAATTGGACAGCAATATGCAGAAGAATGAAACCTGGACCACTTTCTTACACCATACACAAAAATAGACTCCAAATGGATGGAAGACCTAAATGTGAGACAAGAATCTGTCAAATTCCTAGAGGAGGACACAGAGGACACAGAAACCTCTTTGACTTTGTCCATAGCAACTTTTCTTAGTAGACAGGTCTCTGGACTCAAGGGAAACAAAAGCAAAAATGAACTATTAGTACCTCATCAAGATAAAAAGCTTCTGTGCATTGAAGGAAACAATCAACAAAACTTAAAGGTAACCTACAGAATAGGAGAAGATATCCAAAAATCTATGAAGAACTCATCAAAACCAACACCCCAAAAATAAACAGTCCAGTTAGGAAATGAGCAGAAGACATGAACAGACGTTTCTCTAAAGAAGGCATACAAATGGCTAAACAGATACATGAAAAAAATGCTCAGCAGCATTCATCATCAGGGAAATATAAATCAAAACCACAATGAGATAGTACCTCATACTTGTCAGAACTGCTAAAATTAAGAACTTAGGAAACAACAGCTGTTGGTAATGATGTGAAGAAAGGGGAACACTTTTGCACTGTTCATGGGAATGCGAACTGGTGCAGTTACTCCAGAAAATATTATCGAGGTTCCTCAAGAAGATAAAAATACTACTACCAGATAATACAAAAATACTGATTCAAAGGGGTACATGAAGCCCAATGTTTATAATGCACAAAGCATATATATACAATGGCATATATATACAATGGAATATTATTCAGCCATCAAGCCATCAGAAGAATGAAATCATAATGAAATCTTGCCATTTGCAACAATGCGGATAGAAATAGAGTGTATTATGGTAAGTGAAATAAGTCAGAGAAAGACAAATATATGATTTCACTCATGTGGATTTAAGAAATGAAACAGATGACCATAGTAGAAGGGAACAAAAAATAAGATAAAAAGAAAGACAGAGGCAAACCATAAGAGACTCTTAACTACAGAGAACAAACAGGGTTGCCGGAGAGGAGGTGGGTGGGGGAATGCGCTACATGGATGATGGGCATTAAGGAGGATACTTGTGATGAACATGGTGTTAAATGTAAGTGATGAATCACTAAATTCTAATCCTAAAACCAATACTACACTATATGTTACTAACTTGAACTTAAATAAAAATAAATTCTAATGGCCTTCTTTTTTAGAAATAGAAAAGTCTATCAAATTCATATGGAATTTCAAAGAGACCCCATCAGCCAAAATAGTATTTAAAAGGAAAAAACAGTTGGAGGACCCATACTTTCTTATGAGAGCAACTTTAAAGCAATAGTAATCAAAAGAGTGCAGTACTGGTATAAGAACCTAAAAGCAAGAATACTGTTATGCTGGAAATAAAAAAAAAATAATAAATAAATTAAATATTTAAAAAAAAAAAAAAAAAAGAACCTAAAAGCAACAGAACAGACTGAGAGTGCAGAAATCAACTGTTACATATACGGCTAATTGATTTTGCACAAGGGTGCCAAAGCCATTCAATAGGGAAAGAACAATCTCTTCAACAAATGATGGTGTATATCCATATGCAAAAGAATGAATGAAGCTGGACACCTACCTCATTCCCTATACAAAATTAACTCAAAAATGATGGCCTACCTAAATGGAAGAGCCCAAACTGTAAAACTCTTAAGGGAAAAAAAAAATTGAAGTAAATTTTTATAACCTTGGATTTTAGAGAGGACATCAAAAGTATGAGTTACAAAAGAAAAGCAGACAAGTGAAGCTTCATTGAAAATTTCAAACTGTTGTCCATCAAAGGTCATTATCAAGAAAATGGAAAAAAAAAAAAAAGGCAACCACAAAGTTGTAAGATTGAACCCTGCGTTAGGCTTGGCAGTCAGTACAGAATCAGTTTGAGAATTTCTCTCCCTCTCTCTCTGCCCAGCACCGCCCTCTAAAATAAATAAATCAATATTTAAGAAATACTAAAATCTAAGATACAACTTTTTGCATTTGAAAAAAATACTATGCCTCATTTTATAATAAACTCTACTAGTCATAATATTTTTTAGTCTTCATTATTATTTCTATCATAGAAAGTAAAATTTTTCAACTTTCTAAACTGTATCAACTCTCTGAACCGCTCAAAAGCTTTTGTATAGTAAACTAGAATATGATAAAATGTTGTTCTCATATGAGTAATTATGATCTAATATGCTTTTATAGACTTTGTCTAATTTTGGCAATAGTATTCTGTTGCATATTTGAAATGCTCAATGCTAGGTGAATGTGATGATAGTTTTTCCCTTTTCATAATTTTTACAAATTTAGTAAACAAGCTACACTATTACATAGGGACAAATAGACTCGATTGTTTGCAATTAACCAATGCCACCCAACCTCACTTTCGGGTTTCACTAAAACAGTATTATATACACTGAAGAATAATCATGGTGTGGCCACATGATTTCCTAAAAATTTCAACTGTGTTTTGTTCTTCTTGCTATAAGAGATTAGAATAATGAGAGGTGTTCTCCCTTCTTAATGACATGAACATAGGTCTGTGTCATAGTAAAAATACGAGAGCTTCACCTAAGGGACCATTTGAGTTCCAGAGCCCACCCAAACAAAGCTAACCCCTTTTTTCTGTACAGACACACTTAAAATTTAGTTGGCTGGTGGTGCCAGTGATAGGACTTTTAAGAATCATGGCCTTGGAAATCACATAAGGCATCAATTTACCAAGCTTAACATAGAAGCATAAGAGTTGTTGCCTTTAAAGGTCTACGGAGGCCTAGACCACGACAAAACCTTCAATGAACAATATATAAATGATTAATTTGCTTTAAAGGATTAAAGAAATACATTTTGATACTTCAGTGCTGTAAGATCAAATATTTAATAACTCTGAGGGTATAAAAATTAAAGTGAGGCTAATGATAATGGTTTCAGAAGTAAGACACATTATATTTCTAAATTCTTCATTTCATTACAAAGACACATTGATGTGTGAGTATACAGATATATTTCTTGATTAGTTTATGCCTTCATCTATCATTACGTTTTCTTGATTATTTTCCCAGGAGAAAAGAAAATATTTTAAGCTACCGATGACCTCCTTTTTCTCTTCCTTTTAATCTCCCAACATCATTATTATTACTAAATTTAAAACCACTCTTTCTATAGTTACTACTTCAAAAATTTACTGGGGCAGCAAAATAGAAGGTTTGATGACCAGTGAGCATAAAGAGAAACAAAGAAGTCATTTAAAAGCATTCACATAACCTAAAGGCAGTGAAAACTTGATAGCATGAGAATTAAAATAACAGAATACTGGAAAATGAACATAGATAGTGCCTATTTTCTCATTTAACTTTTACATGGTGTTTTTGGACTAGCACCCTGGATTCTAGTAACCATGATCTAAGGCTGATTCCTTCTTCAAGGGCAAAGCATCATTCACAGCTCTACTAGGCCACTCTGAGACAATGACTATATGTCCTTCTCAGAAAATGTGTTAAATGCCTTATGTGGCGAATCTGAAGTAGAATAATAAAATTAATAAAAGTTTCCAAGAATTAACATGAAAACTTATCTGAACACAGAAACATAAATAAAAAAAGTAAAGAACTCACTGGATATTTGGAACTAACCTGGGGCCCTGGCTTCCTCCAGGGTGGGGATAGGTCGTTGTACCTTAGGTTTTGCCCAGATTCATGGATGCATTACTAAAACAATCACTACTCCAGCTAATCTTCCCAAAATAAAGCAAAGATGGACATGATCTGTTTTTAAATGGTATGATCACTTAACATCTATTTTTCTCCATCTGTAGGACTAGAGAATGCCATTTAGCATGTAGAAGCCCTTAATAAATACACCATGAGGGCACTCAATGATTCACCAAATAGCATCTCCTTACTTAATATTGAAGTCACACAGATGTGCAAAGCAATCCTACAAAACAGGGTGGCCTTAGCTGTCCTAACAGCAGCACAAGGTGGCACATGTGCAATTATCAAAACAGAATGTTGTGTGTACATCCCAGATTATCACAAAAATGTCACAAGACTAATAATAAAAAAAAAAAACAACTCCCGCTTACCGAATTTGGTAGTACTGCCTGCCTGAGAATTATTCCATATTAATAACAATTACTGATCCCAAAAGCGAGATGGTAGTGACCTGCAATGTTTCTATAAAATATTTCCTTATTGACAATCTTTCACAACAAAATTAACTCAATTTCAAATGCTGTGAAGTGTACATCTCTAATTATGCTATGATTCTGTACATGGTATACTGGAATTATGATATACTTATGTGATATGTCTTCTACAGCACTAGATCACTAGCAATTTGAGGAATGATTCAATAACTATCTATCAAAAGTCATGAAAAACATAATGACCATTTTAATAGTGGTGTCAAGTATCTACTAAATTATCTTCGGATAAGAAAGGTATTTTATGTTTAGATTCTTAAAAAGCCTAACCACAAAATCACAGAAATCTCTACTGCTTTTTGTTTCTGTCTCATTGATTATCCATCCTTGGGCCTAGACTACAACTTTGGAACACGACAATAAAATAGTTCAGAGTTGCTTTTCATCTACATACGTTTGCAATGAATTAAATATTTATTTTTCATAAGTCCAAATCAGGTGAAATAGCTCCCCACAAATTAAAGAGCAAATTTTCCTTGTACAGTACTTGACCATGGTCCTTATTCCGTATCAACTGCTGAACCATTTGATTCTTTGGGAAGACAATATTGTAAACAAGTGAGAAAAGGAGGCGGTCAAGTTAAAAAATTGGCAAGGAATATTTTACTTAGTCTTCTAGAAGATAAAATTCATGGGCTTATATAAATATGACAATATATTTACTAAATATTTACTAGACATTTTAAGAGGTTAACTTCTCTTTCCAATTCTCAATTCTACGCATTCAACGACATGAGAATAGTGGTATACTTGGATGGGTGATTAGGTACTTCTCCAAATGGGTAATTAATGGAACCTGAGCTTATTGAGTGCTCTGCATTTAAGTGAGCATTTATAGGCATCACCTGCTACCATAAAGGGAAAAACAGCAAAACCACCAGGAAAGAAGCTCTTCCTAAATATAGCATTGTTTTTTCTGTTACAAACACTTCTCTTGTTTTAATACTTATGACATTCTGAAGAAATTCATGCACATTTATTCACTTCAAAAGCAAAATTAATATTGTGATATCAAGTCTTTCACGAAGTATTATAAAATTCTCTACAATTAGCAGTAATTAGTACTTGCGGCAGAGATTTCACAACAAGGTTCAAAGAAGTAAATGACTAAGCCATCTAAGTACTTTCTAGGCCTGGAGATTCAGCTCTATGATTAGGGCTGAGCTTTATCGAAAAACAAACAATGGGGACTTGCCTAGCTCCTGTCATGCTAAAATATACTACTTAATAGATCAGAAATTAAAACATGGTTCAACTTACTATGAGCAATTTATTCATGTAGCTAGAATAGCTTAATAAACAGCCCAAACAATGTTTATATATATATAATTTTTCATAAACATATATAATCAGCCACTAGAGGAGAAGGGAGAGACAAGCATAATCACCTTCTGTTACAAATTTTCTATTTCTACTGAATTTTTATTTCCTCAAGAGGAAAAAAACCTCAGTTTTATTTGCCATTTCATAAAATTATTTTGACCAAAAAAATTCTGCAAAAGCTGTTCTGTAAAATCTATCTTAATGGTTTCTTATACTGTTTTCAAGCATTAAGGTTGAATTTTTTGACTGTTTTAATTTGAATCCCTTGCACCTTCTTCTTGAGGTTAAAATAAAACAGATTTTTTAAAAAACTCCTGTTGTTGTTCATAGTTTCAGCCTAAATAAACTGAGGCAGTTTAAACTAGCCAGTTCACTGAACTCTCTTTACCTCATCACACTTGTTCTAGTGCTCTCCTAATTCAAATTCTACACATAATTCACGAAACAGAACAGTACCAAAAAGAAAATGCTATTAAATCCAGGGCTTCATTTGATGCAATTGGAATTAATCTAGGGCTGGGGATGGAACTTCAGGTTCCTCATCTTTAGCCTGTGACATAAAATAAACATAAAGCCTACAGAAAATAAGTGGTTTGGATCTCAACCAAGCAACTGCATGTGAAAATAATGTATTAGTTATATGAGGCCACAAAAGCATGAAGTTTTTATGTATGTATATTGTATATATGGACATATATACATACACACCTATTAGAAACATAGGCAGTAGTCCTTCCTTTTCTATGGGAGACATGTTCCAAGACCCTCAGTGGACACCTGAAACCATGGAGAGTACCAAACATTATAAACTTTTCTTTCCTCTAGCTACATATCTGTGACAAAATTTAATTCGTAATGTAGTGATCCGAAGGGGCACGTGTACCCGAATGTTTACAGCAGCAATGTCTACAATAGCCAAACTATGGAAAGAACCTAGATGTCCATCAACAGATGAATAGATAAAGAAGATGTGGTATATATACACAATGGAATACTACGCAGCCATCAAAAGAAATGAAATCTTGCCATTTGCGACAATATGGATGGAACTAGAGGGTATCATGCTTAGTGAAATAAGTCAATCAGAGAAAGACAACTATCATATGATCTCCCTGATATGAGGAAGTGGTAATGCAAGATGGGGGGTTTAGAAGGGTAGGAGAAGAATAATGAAACAAGATAGGATTGGGAGGGAGACAAACCATAAGTGACTCTAAATCTCACAAAACAAACTGAGGGCTGCTGCGGGGAGGGGGATGGTGTTATGGACACTGGGGAGGGTATGTGCTATGGTGAGTGCTGTGAAGTGTGTAAACCTGGTGATTCACAGACCTGTACCCCTGGGGATAAAAATACATTATATGGTTATTAAAAAAAATTAAAATGTGCAAAAAAAATTAATTTCTAAGTTAAAGTAAGAGATTAATGACAGTAATAAAAGAGAGAAATTACAACAATATACTATAATAAAAGTTATGTGAGGGGCGCCTGGGTGGCTTAAGGTGGGTAAGCCTCCGCCTTTGGCTCAGGTCATGATCTCAGGGTCCTGGGATATAGCCCTGCATCGGGCTCTCTGCTCAGTGGGGAGCTTGCTTCCCCTTTCTCTCTGCCTGCCTCTCTGCCTACTTGTGATCTCTGTCTGTCAAATAAATAAAATCTAAAAAAAAAAAAAGTTATGTGAATGTGGTCTCTTTTTCCCTCTCTCTCAAAATATCTTACTGTACTCTACTCATCCTTCTTGTGATGATGCTAGATGACAAAATGCCTGTATGATGGGATAAAGTGAGGGATGACAGAGCATTAACCTGCTACTGACCTTCTGATAATACTTCAGAAGGAGGATCATCTGCTTCCAGACTGTGGTTGACTATTGAAACTGAAGCCACTGAAAGCAAAACCATGGATAAGGAGGGATTTCGGTGTTCTGATGTTGAATATGATGATGACAAATGTCACACAACTACTAGGATACATTGTGATGCCTCTATATACCTTATACCTCAAAGTATAAAATCAAATTTCCAAATTTTTGTATTATAGCTATTTTAGTTGTTTCCCAATTTTTTCCAAAGTTAATGCAGATTAGACAATTGTAAATAATCAGTAATTTTTAGAAATTCCTACAAATATGCAAAAGTGCTTGTGTGCATGTATTTGGCAGAATATGTATGCAGCTGCACTACGGAGTCAGTTACAAATTGCACAACTGTCCAAAAGAGAGTGTAGTGAATTGATCAGAAACTAATACTACAGTAATATACTTAAGAAGCTAATTAATGTTAAATAATGCTCTATGCTTTTAAACTGGGTCAACAATAATCAATGCTCTATTAATACATAACTCCCCTGTGTTAAACTGGCATGTCCAGATATTTAAGTGGCACATTTTAAGTGTTTCTTGTAATTACGCTCATTTGCTTATTTTGAAATGTAGACATCTGTTTAAGGATACTATAAATGATCTGATTGTTTTTTCTCCTTCAGTCTAAACAGCTTTGTTTTCAAATCAATCTTTACATATGGAGTACAGCAATTTTAACTACTTAACACTAAATTGATGAGATTAACTTAAAAACTTTCTGGTTTTCACTCACTGACATTTATGTGTATGCATGTATATATATATATATATATAAAATATAGAAATAAAATGTAATCTGTGATATATAATGTGTATATGTAATATGTATATGTATACACATTAGTTTTATTTTTATATCCTAACAATTAACTCCCATAAATTATTTTATTGTCATTTATTTTAGAAAACACCTTAAAATAGTATTTCCTATTTCAATTTTAAAACAGCTAGTATTTCCTATTTCAATTTTAAAACAGCTACATTTTCAAGTGCAAGATTTTAATCAAAAAGAAGTATCATGAGAAAAATACATTAGTAATGAAAAAAGAGCTATAGAAAGAATAATTGTGATTTATAAAGCCAATCTTTAATACCTGACTAATCTTACTGACACACATAAATACCACAATTATAAAACAGGTAATTTCATCAAAGTCAGTTTTAACAGACTGATTTACCTTGTTTTTCAAAAAGAGTAATAAAAAGCAACCCCTATTAATTATTAATTTTTAAATCATACTTGGCCATCACAGTCACTATTTAATTCTGTATATTCTGACAGAAATAAAATTGACAGAAATAAAAATTTTTACTTTAGGTTATGGAAATTACTTTCAGCAATACATATTAAAGGGTTCCAAAAATCTTAAAAATAGCTATCAAAACAGCAATCAGTGAAGCAAAACATATTCTTGTAAAAATCAGCTCATGAATTACCATCTGTTTTGCAATAGGATCCTGGCTTAAAGTCTAGAATAAAAAGATTTTAGTAGGGAGTTTTCCTTATTATTCAAAAAGCTCTACCCTTGTTCAATAAGTCTAAGGGTAAGAAAAAACAGCTTTAACACTCAGCCTGGGATTTTTAAGGCACACAGAGGTGATATCATTTGAAATGTAGCTTATTTTAGTGCAGAGAGTGGCATGCATCATCACTGGCAAACTGTGCTATTTCTGAAATACATGTCTTTTTTTAAAGAAATCAGTCAAAAATGCTATTTTTTAAGATCAAGAAATCTGAGTGAATTAGACCCCTTCTAGCACCAAACAGATTCTTTGAATTTACAATGTATTTCTCCCAGTGGATGATGTCACCTTCTCCCCTGATTCTCCCCTATGCTATATTAACTTTCCTTGCTGAAGTTATTCATCATGTGAAGCAATGATGTAAATCAATCTCACTGTATAGAAGAAAGATAAAGGGCACGCAGAGCACATTTTGGTGCTCTGGTTTATTTACGCAGAGAAGTAAATTTAAAATGGTCATATAGAGAACAGGACTCTGATATTTCTAGAGAAGAGACATTGTATATTCCACAGAATACGAAAGCTATGCAGTTACTAGGAGATTTGAGAATTATTCGCACCAAATCATAAAGTAAAGCTCTTCACTGACAGTTGGCAAATCCATGCTGAGGACATACAGATGTTGTCAAATGTCAACCTAGGGAGACGGCATCAATGTGACTAGGATGTACAGTTGCCAGACTTAGTGATGGGAAGGTGGTAAAGGTTATCTCATTTACTCAAATTACATATGTCATTTTACTGACAGTTATTGGATCATCCTCTACCACTTTCTACCTATTTTTAACTATTTGGCTTCCATTAAGCATTCTAGTTGAAGAAGTGTTTCACTAATGAAAGTGAGAAAATCATTGTGTACATACTACCTTTCATTAGACAGCATACTTCTTCCTGTGCTCTTTCTCAACCGTGATGAAAATACATCATTATCAAGTCACATCTGGGTAGTGAGCTTTAACTTCATGGGAAGGAATACATGTTGCCTTTGTTTCTGTTCTATCTCTTGAGAATTTTCCTGGGGCGCAGACTGAAGGATGTAAGGAAAAAGGCAGGAATTTTCTTCCATCTTAGAGTTAAAAATTTGTATCTGTCAAAGGAAGTAGGCTACAAGACAAAACTGTTTGGTTACATAATCTTTTTTTAAAGATTTGATTTATTTACTTGAAACAGAGAGAGAGTGTGTGTTGGAGAGAGAGCAAGCACAAGTGAGGTGAGGAGCAGGAGGAGAAGCAGGCTCCCTGCTGAGCAAGGAGCCCAATGTGGGGTTTGATCCCAGGACTCCGGGATCATGACCTGAGCTGAAGGCAAATGCTTAGCCAACCGGTGCCCTGGTTACATAAATGTTATCAGAAAATAGATTTTGGCTTTGAGGCTATGACTTTGATGCCAGAATGACGGGGTCCACAAAAGGGACAGAGTTCACTCTTACAGACACTAGGGAACATTACATAACTGCATAAAATTATCTAAGATAATTCCCTGCTTCACTTATGTACATTGTGCACATTATTTTGTGATTCTTATGTTAATATGTGCTAAGTTTAATTAATTCAGTAGATAAGACATCTTAGGGCTTAGCAGGAATTCAAAGTGCCAGTGAAGCACTAACTAGACCCTAACCATGCTTCTGCCTTAGAATTCCTGTGTCAAAGATGTGACCCAAGTTCCACGATGGAAAAACTGTAAGTGAATTAAAGGATCTCATGCCACCTAGTTGAATTCCTATGGGGTAGCAATAGAATAAAATTTAAATCTCCAATGTTCTAGATTGCAACATTAAGATAAATGTTCTGAAACTCCAGGATGGAAGATTTGACCCGTAAGGAAGAATTCTGTAATAATTAAAGTGCTCCAAGAAGTTTCTGAGATAGTGAGACAAAATAGTGAATATGGAAAGAGGACCAAAATCAAACCAACCAACCAAAAAACAGTCCACATTTGCCTGTAAAGAAACAAAAAGTACAACACACTGCTTTACTATTATTATTGTTATTATTATTATTAAATTATTTTTAGAGAGAGAGCACGTGCAGGGTAGGGAGGCGGAGGGAAAGAGAGAGAGAGAGAATCCCAAGCAGGCTCCACACTCAGCATGAAGCCTGATGCGGGGCTCGATCTCAGGACTCTGAGATCATGACTGAGCCGATATCAAGAATCCTGCATTTAACCGACTGACCCGTTCAGGTGTTCCAGGAAGATTTATTTAGAGAATGAGGTAAGGGAAGCCTCTCTGTGGTAGTAAAACTTAAGAAGAAACGTGTACATGGGAATGAGCCAGGCAAAGATTTGAGAAGAGAGAGAGAGAGATCCCAACACAGGGCTGGGATGGGGATGAGGCTGGCACATCCAGCAAATGGCAAGGTCAGTGGTTGGAGCAGAGTGAGAGGAGGGGTTAAACGTGGGGAGTGAACAGTGAAGTTATGAGGCAGGTAGAGAAGAGATCGCATGGGTCCCTGTTAAGAAATTTCTGAGATATTCCAAATTTGATGAGGACTGCTGGAGAGTTTAAGCTGTGGGGTGTGTGATATAATCTGGCATACATTTCAGAAAATCACCTTAGGTTTAGTTTAGAGAAATGACATTCAGAAAGCACAAGTTGGGGGGAGTCCAGGGGCTAGCGGACAGCGTAAAGGAAAAAAAAAAAAAGACGGTGCCTTTGATGGCCATGGGAAGGAAATCCAAACTGTAACTCAGCAAAGAGATGCCCTGTGACATGTTCTTTACTACTTATCTAGTTTCATTTACGGTAAACTTCTTTCTCCCATCTGTTCGTTAGTCTGAACCTTTGTATATTGTTTCCTCTATTTAGGGGGACCTCCTTTTTTGTCTTCATGGTCCCACAGAGATGTCACCCTCCTGTTTCAGAACCTCCTCTTCAAAAAACTTCCTGACACTTCCAAAAAAAGGAGATGTCACCACAGAATCCCATATAGGATAGAACTTCTCTTTTATGCTATTTTACAATATGCTAGTTTATGTCTATGGCTAGTTGTCTCAATGGCTACTGAATGGTGTGATTCTTTTCAACTGCAGTAGTCTGAGAAAATTAACAGTATATAAACTACTGAGATAAACTTCTTAAACCCGTATCAGTATGAATATCACTTAGAAGATTATTCTTTTCAATACAACTAGCCCATGCTTATAGTAAAGGTATTTAGTTTTTAAAACAGACTCAAAGCATGTCTAGAAATGGGTAAAGGAACCAATTATAAAATTTATATATTAGAATCAAAGTATTTAAAGTGCCAAAAACATTGCCTGCATACAAAAATAGTCTACTTTGTGCATGAAATAAAACAGTATCTCTGAGTTGGTATATAATTCTTCCATATTAAAGCACTGAGGTGGACCAATTTAAAAAAGGAGCTACTAAATTGTGCTTTAAGGCTCAATCCACCTAGGATTTTTCAGAATCAGAAATTATTTAGTAATTCTGCCCAACTTCTTTTGTGATTAGATGGTTAATCAGTATCATTACCTGTAATAGAACCCACATAAGTCATTGTATCTTTCATTTCACACTTCCAAATCTGAAGTGAATAGTGTGAAAAAAATAGTGACAACTTCAACCTCTTCTTTAACCTAGTTCATATGGATTAAGGTACATATATTAAGTAAATGATCAATACTTAATTGGATGATAATTGATAATACACCAATTGGAAACACCTGTTCTTTCTAAGGACACAAACCATAAACATTACTTTAAAGTCCTATTAAAAACCACATTTTCCAAGTTTTCCAAGCAACTCTTCAGGTGTTATACTGCTATAAAAATAAATACCTATACATAGATCTGAGTTGCTTCTCACAATAGATTTAATTCTAGAAACAAAGCCATAGAAAAAATAATGCTCTGTAAATTGAATGAAATCTCAATGCAACAGTGGTTTCCTGACTTAACAGTTATGACCTCTGTCCACCACATGAAGACAATTTTACTTTTAGGACATGGTGTTTGAGAAAATACGTAATAACAAAATGTCATCATGAAACTAGAAAACAGACATGAATTTGTAATTTTTAAAATATGCCCATCAAGTTGTCTATATACCTATAAATAGGCCTGTAGTCATATTTAATGGCATACTTTTCAGCCCACAGCCAATGTTTAATACACACAGGACAGTGTAAATATAGCAAATATCTCAGAAAAACCTATTTAAAAGCTTCAGGATTTGAAGACCTAGAATTCACAAACCAGTAAATTAAAGAGAACTTTTAATTTGAACATCTTATATTAAATTGAACCATCATATTTATCAATAGCCTACTGTTACATATTAGATTTTTAAAGTAGGATACATGTATTTCTATACCTGATTATTAACATTTCGGATTAGCTCAGCTAGAGAGATCTTCACAAATGTCTGAAATATCTATATATGTTCTTTCTCCTTTTAAACATGCCTATGCATTTTTTAAATAATTAATCATTATTATTTAAAGAAACATAAGAACTCTTTTTTCTTTTGCAAGCGCTGAGACTAAGGCTTACCCGAGGTTAGATTAAGAAAGTTGGCAGAAACTAAACGAGCATGGATGAACTATGTAATTAAATTACATTTTCATTTGCCAGCCCTAGAAATGCTCCCTTTTGAGAAATAAATGTTCTAAGCCCTTTTATGAAAATATTCTGGCCTGAGGAAGACGAAACTGCTTGGATGATCTCCAAGGAACCCCCCACTAACAATTTCCAGTACCCATGGGTCTAAATTTAGGGCCATCCTTTGCCTTCTCTGTTTATGTTCAGTATTTATTCCATCATACCTGAATATGAATATTAATTATACTTGCTGAAAGCATAGTCTACAACCGACACTTGGGAGATTTCAAGATTAGAAGCAAACTTTCAATCTCATTAAATCATAAAGGAATACACTTCTTTCTCATTTTGCCTCACCTAAGATGTTGTTTGCTTGCTTGCTTTTTTCTTTCTTTTTTTTTCTTTTTTTGGTACTTCTAACTGGATGCATACGTTTTCTATTTGTTCCCATATTTCTAATGCAACAGAAGTTGCAGTACTAGGTTTTGGAGATACCGGGAGCCTCATTGCCTTCTCAAGTCTGCAAACACATGCTTAGCATCAACTCATCTATTGTCTTCTAACTGAAAAGAATCACTCTTACCGTGTAGCCCTCGGTATACTGAAAAGGAGCCCTGGAACTTTCATCTGCTGTTGGACTCAGAGGCTTGGGGTCAGACATGGACCGCTGCATCATCTTGGCTGTCTTAGGACTTGCGGGGGGCACTTTAGCCATATCTGGATGCAGTACTTTCTGTGGACTTATATCATCAGGGAGGGGTTTTTCATAAGGTACAAAGGCTGATTCTAAGGCTTTGCCTGGTGAAAGTGGTGAGATGGGTGAATAAAGGACTTTTGGAGATTTGGGTGGGGAAGGAGCCAGCTGTAATGTGGAATCTGCCCGAAGGTGAGATGAGTAACCAATCTCTAAAGGTGTTGGGCGTTTCTTGTCTTTGGGTGGAGATGTGGCACTCAGATATGGAGGACTCTGTGTGTCTGATTCTGCTTCTGTTTGACATCCTAAACTGCCCCCTTTGTAAGTCTTTTCAGGTGCTGAAATGTGTTTAATTATTTCTACCTTGGCATCCACGCGCGCCCGTATGGACGGTGTTCTTATGGTTCCAACGGGTTCAGTCTGCACAGATATCTCTGCTACTGTTTGGACTGCTATACTGGAGACTTTGGAGACCAGGGGTTTGGTCTTGTCGGCCTCCGCGGTGCTGTCACCGTACTTGCCGGCGCGAGCTTTCCTCCTTGCTCTGGTAGGCACATCCCACTCGTCCTGATCTTCATCGTCGGTCTGGACGCTGGTATCCACACTCTTCTTGGTTCTCCTCCTCCTACTCACATAACTCCGATCCGCGGCGTCCTCGTCGTCGGTCTGCACGCCGCTGTCCACGATCTTTTTAAAGCAGCGGGGATCATCAGAGTCCCCCACTTCGTCATACTGGCCACGGACTTTGGCTGCAGAGCTTCTCTTTTTGGGCGGTTTCTCATCTTTTACCACCACGTCCGTCAGAGGGATCTCTGAAACAGTACTCAGGATGCCAGGTGGGGCAATGTACTGAGTAACACCGTCAGACTGAACCGTGTACCACCCTTGGCTCTGCGGGATTTCAATGGCCACAACGGCGGACGCGGTGGTGGTTGCATCCTCAGTGGCCCAAAATGGACTGCCTTCTGGGGCGGCATACTGACCTTCCAAAACTGCCTGCTCCGTCGTGGTCTGTGGAGAAGCAGTTCCAGAAGGGTCGTAGTTATACTGGTAGATCTGGCGAATCTTCTGCTCTTCCAGCTGCTGGTGAAGCTGTTGCTGCAGCTGCTGGATCTGCTCCAGCTGCAACTGCTGCTGAGCTAGCGTCTCCTGCCTCATCATGAACTGGGCTTGCCGCTCTTCTTCCTGCTGGTAGAGAAGGTGCTGCTTCATAGACTGCAGCTCCTCCAGCTTTTTTTGAACCATGATCTTTTCTTGTTCCCGGAACCTCTGAATTTCCTGACGTTCCCACTCCAGTTCCTCAGCAAAACGCTGCTGCTTAATTTTCTCCAGTTCCAAGAGCTCACGCTCCAAGTCGAGCTGCTGCTGTTGTTTATCTTCTTCAGGGACGATTAAAATAGCGCTTTCATCTCCCACCACTTCAGAAAACACTTCCGAGGCTGTGGTTAAAGTGGGCACTGCATCTATTGTCTCAGCAGCAAGCGTTTCCATTGTAAGAGTTTGCAAACTGGCATTGATATCAATACCGGTTGCCGCAATGTCTGTTTCAGATGCACCTGTTGTTAGGAAATATGATCTAGGCATTGGCTGGCTCTGGTGCAGGGCGGATAATGGCGTCACTGTGTCAGCTGTGTGCACACCAGACAAATCCCTCACCGTGGTGCTGAAAATGGAGCCAGGTTGTGTGGTGATAGCAAATGTGGAGGGAATTGGAGTGGCTACCGAAGAATAGACAACACCATTAGATGACCTCAAAACGCTCCCCACACCATACTGGGATCCTGGAGGTGGAGTCATTCTGGCTGTGGAATACTGTGGGGTACTAATCCCAACTTCTGAAATGACTTGCCGTGTTTCGGGATATGGACCTGTGGTCTTGCTTGAGTAATCCATTACCTCACCTGAAATACAGGGTAGAGTTATAGTCCAGTTCTCAGAATGAGTGATGCTTTTTGGGGTTGAAGGCCCTCTCAATCTTGACGAACATAATGAATGGGGCTGCATGCAAATCCACAGGTTAACCTAATTAGATGTGGAATCAAAGCGATGCTGAACATGCAGGCACATGCGGGTGACTTTGGGCAGAACAAATTAAAAAAAAAATGAAGGAACAAAAGCGCACGTGTACTCTGAAATGTGTTGCCAAAACATCCAAAGAAAGGGAAAAAGTAACAAAATCAGAAAAGGGACTGCATTTTTCATCCTGAAATGAGATGAGGGACACCATAATGACACTTCAAGGAAAGGTCTGCTGCCACATCATACTGACCTGTAGTAATTCTCCCTGAAGTTAGATCTACTGCTGCATCAGTTCCTCCAGAATAATCAAAAGCATTTTTACTTTTATAGAAAAAATGTCCGGCTTCTGCTAAATTCGTGTCAGACATGGAAGGTTTCATTCCCCCAATCCCCCTATATCCATATGGCCCTGATCGATCATATTGATAGTGGTCATCCCTATAACCAAAACGATCCTCAGGAAGAGTAGTTGGAGGCTGCTGCGCTGTGCAGCTCCTTCCAAAGGGTAACTTATAAACCATGTCGCAGCATACGGCTCTTCTCCCTGCAGTCAGGTCAACAGGCTTTTCGTCGTCTTCTATTATTTTGGTCACTGCACCGGAGGTGGATTCATCCATTGTTACAACAGTTCTGTGAGACTTTGTTGTACTGAGGTCTACTACTTCCCCATCAGTGACCCCCTGGGATGTGATGCCATCAGTCCATCCATTTGTGACACCAACAGGAGGCACAGTCACAGGTTTTGTAATAGCTGATGTCACCGGGTGTGCTGAGGTACCCAAGGATAAGTTTATGGGTGCGTCCTCCCTAACTGCAGGGAAAACCTGGCCACTTGGTATCCTGTAGGGGGGCTCAGCGTGCTTTGATGTAGTAAGCTGGAGTGGTGCTGTTGTTGCATGTGCTGTGCCCATTAGGCTTTCTGCGCCAGTGGTGTAACTTGAACTAGCGGCGCATGTGGCAACAGTCACTGTCTCAGTGACCACGGCCATCGGCCTTACTACCGATGGAGTAGCGCTGAGATTTATAATAGAGGGTTGGACAGCACTCATCTGTCTGCCATAAACGTCACTGGCAGTGATCTGCCTTTTCATATCCATAGTGGAAGCAGAAAGATCCATACACTTTTCAGTCGCTTTCACTTCCACTTTTGGTACCGTACGCAAATCGATGGCATCCCCAACAAGCTGCACCTTTCCATTTTCCTTATGCTGACGCTTCTCTAAATGTAGGTTATCTAGAGCAAGAGGCTCTGGAGGAACGGAGATAGTGACACTGCTGAGACCAACACTAGGGACTGCACTTCTGGCTGCTGAAACCTCAGCCTTAGAAACTTCAGTTGTGAAAAACTGTGTTCCTGAAGTTGGGGCTGCTTGAAATGAAGAGAGCGCTGTGACAGGGAGGGCAGAAAATGTCTCCAGAGTTCCAGAGAGGTATAAGCTCTGTTCTGAAGTACTTGGCATTCCTGCAGTTGTTAAAGGAGGAACTACAGAAAACACTGGTTCGATGGAAATCAGGTCTTTGGGGGGTGATCCCAGGGGCCAACTGGTAATCGCTTGACTAGCTGAAGAATCTGTTGGAGTCCCAGGTTCAGATGGCAATGTGATAACCACGTAGGTTTCCATGAGGGATTTGGAATATCTTGGGGAGGACTTGTTAGAGTGAGGAGAAAGTGGGGAAGTAGGGGAAGGTAATTTATAATCTGCTGAAGTCACCAAATTTAGTGTCATATTTGAGGTTAAAGATAGACCTGTTGGTTTGGGGTGTGTATCTGCTGATTTTTGCGTAGTTACTGGAGGCTGAGGAACTGCTGGTTTCGGGGCAATTGGAGGTTTACTTGGCTCAGGTCTGTGTGTAAATACAAGTCCAGATGGGATGGAAGATGGTTTAGGAGGAACAGGAGGAGGCGCAGTGGTACATATTTTTGTTACAGGTAAGCCACTACTTCTTGGAAGAGCTGTGGCCTCTACTGTAGTAACAGCATCAACTAGAGGTGTAGCCGTAGGAGTTAGAGTCACTGGAGCTGTAACTGTTAGCTTTTTTTTAGGATGAACAGGTGGTTTAGGTGAGGTTGGTGGAGGAAGAGGTGGAGGAGGAGGGGGAGGAGGAGGAGGTGGTGGCGGAGGGGGAGGGGGAGGTGGGGGAGGAGGTTGGGCTGATGCATCCAAAGAAGAACTTCTAAAGAATGGATGAGTTTTCGTTGGAAGAGACGTAACAGAAGGACTGCCAGATGGTAATGGAGATGCAGGTTTTGCTTGATCAAAGACCTGTCCAGACAGAAAGCATGTTGCTAGAACTTGCTCCTCCACGGCACCAGCAGAAGAAGGAGGGTGATCAAACACAGTTTCAGATAAGCCCATTTTTGTTAGTTCAACCTCAGACTTTTCTCTTTTATCTCTGTAAGCTTCTAAAACCTCGAGAATAATTCCATTCCCAGTGTCCCTCTTGTCTTTCTTCCCTGGGTCTTTTTCAGATGTAGATGAGTCAGTGGAAACAGTGTCAGCAATGAGCCCCTCAGGTACAGTTCCTACAGATTCTATGATAGGAGGTTCCATATCAGTTAAGGAAATCACAACATGATCGGCACTAGTTCTTCCATCTGGTACGGCAGTCCGATCTAAAGATACACTTATTTCTTCTGGATAGTCTATGATGCTGCCTGGAAAATACGTTGATGAAGAAATCTCAGAATCTTCCAGTTTAGTTACTATGTCCACGGGCTCTGTATAAACTGTGGTTATGCTATCCAGTGTAGTAATGGGTGAGGAGCTATCTGTGGTACAAACTGAAGAAACAGATGACGTGAGAGAGGGTGTGTCAGAGGGTGGGACAGATG
Source organism: Mustela erminea (assembly GCF_009829155.1). Lineage (NCBI taxonomy): Eukaryota > Metazoa > Chordata > Mammalia > Carnivora > Mustelidae > Mustela > Mustela erminea. The sequence goes on along the minus strand of NC_045624.1, from coordinate 79,702,495 downwards.
TAGCACTTTCTGAAGGCTCAGAGTAGGTCAAAATCAGTGATTCGTGGGCAATTATCTCTTGAATTTCCCTTGTATAATCAGTTACATATTCATCCTCAATTTCTTCTGTTGAGAAATGTTGGGTTATTTTGACATCTGGGATAGAAAGCGTTGCACTGCTGGTGGAATCTGTAAGAGATGCCCCCGAGAGAACACTTGATGTCAAAGATGCATCGGGCACCCTGTCAAAGTCCATGGTAGACTCGGTCATATCGTCCGTGATGGGGGGCTGGGTTGGACTGGATCCAGGTGTTAACTGCATCTGTTGCCTCTTCATGAGTTCTTCATAGGCAGCATCAGCATCTAGTAATTTTTTTTCTTCACTGGTAGAAGTTACCATACTACCCAGATCCACTATCTCATGGCTTTCCGGGATGATAAAAGAGCTTGAAACGATGTCTTCTTGAGGCACAACAGAATGTAAGCTTTCTAACTGATAAAACTCTTTCTGGAGGTCTGTTATTTTTTGCATAGGATCTTCATAAATCTGTTCTGGAATTCTTGTTTTTTGATCTTTCCCTCTCTGCTGCATAAATCCATTTTCATCTTCTTGCCTTGTTAGCAGACTTCCATCTACTGAACCATTGTATGTGTCCTCTACCAGAGATTCATAAATATAATCCTCTATTAACATCCCGCCATACAAAGGCTCTTTTTCAAATATTTCATCTCGATCAGTTGCACCTGGAAAAGCTTTATATTTGTGGGTTTTATGCATCATTTCTTCATACATCTCCTCGGCACTTTTTAATGCCTTTTGGCCACCTTCTTTCTGCATAATAGATTGCTCATCTGTTGGAGAGAACAAAGACACAGCTGTGGGCAATTTATAAACTTTTTGCACTTCTATTATTTTTTCTGGGCTTATTTCAAAACCTTCCGGGTCTGACTCTATGCTAGGTGAGTATTCAGAACAAGAAGATCGATGGAGTTCCTCCATTTCTGCAGCCTGACGTAACTCCTCCGTTGGAGATGCATCTTCAATGGGAGAGAGATTACTGGGTGGTGTCTTTGGTCTTTCCCTCCTTCTCTGTGCTCGAAGTTCATCTTTATCTTTCTTTGATTTCTTACTAGAAGTCTTTCTTTGCTGCTGCTCCAATTCCCGCTGCTTTTCTTGCTCCTTTAATAATTCTTCTTCCTCTCTCAATTCTTCTTCCTCTGAAGAATCTTCAATAGTAGGTAAAAGAGGACCATGTGACCTGTGCCGAGCTTTACGTTGTTGTTTGCTCTCTCCCTTTTTGTGACTTGGGCTACTGTCACTGTCCTCATCCAGTGACGACACTGACGTAGGGGATGTGCCAGGGGTGAAGCTGGAAGCATGAAGACTAGAAGATCCTTCCCCCCTTGACCTATCTTCTGGAGAGTCCGTCAGGCTTTCCATTTCTAATTCTGGCTCCTCGTCAAAATACAAAGTTGTTTTTTTCTGTGAGGACTCTGCAGAGTATTTATCTGCTATTGTGCTGTTAAGTTCAATTGTTTTGAATCGCCGTAGCCCTCCTCCTCCAGCAATTACAAGCTCTTCACTCTCCTGACTTTTAGTCTCTCTGTACTTAAGCTCAGGACTTTCATCAAAAGTCTCATCATCTTCATCATGCCATGAATGGCGTCTCCCTGCATCATCATCAAAGCTTGTACTGCTTTTCCGAGTTAGCCGCCTATGTTTCCCTGGTGTTGCCTTCCCTTTCCCTTTTGTTTCTTCCTTCTTCTGGCTCTCAAGGCTGCTACTTATCTCTTTGAGTTGGCTCCTAATGAACTCATCATCTTCAGAACCTGAAGCATCTTCATCGGCACTCATTTCTATGATCTGCTTTCGAATAAAGTCCTCCTCTTCACCAGATCCTTGGCTATCTTCCTGTTTATACTCATCACTGCTCGATGAACCAACACTAGTTCTCCGTTTTCTTTGTGGAAGAGGTGAGTTCTCACTTTCGCTACTGTCTTCAACTGAATCATAAGACTGTCTTCTAGTAGCTGTGTCATCAACAAACTCGGACTTCTCTTCACGGTCCTTTCTGGAAGGACCATCTTGTTGGCTATCTTTTTTTAACATGTCTTTTTCTTCTTGACTCTTTGTGAGCTCCTCTTCTGCAACTGTGGTTTCTAGGGTTTCAGATAAACTCTGAGTTTTTGGTTGGTCCTTGGGTGGCTCACAAGTAACCTCAGGAGGTTGGGTTTTCTTTTCTGTTTTTTCTTCAACAAGTGTACTTGCCTGAGCTTCCAAAATGGATAGGACCGTACTTTCTAACTTAGCCAAATCTGAGGGGCTGGAAGGGCTGCTTTCTTGTGAAAAAGAGTCCTTTTTGAGTCCCTTGAGCAAATCTTTTTCATCACTTGGAATAAGACTTGGAATTTCACCAAGTGAACTTGATATCCCATCAGAAGAATATCCTGTGTCACTCAGACCTTGTGGGCTTTTTGGTTGCTGAGAACTTGAGGTGTCTGATTTGTCATCTTCCTTTTCCTAGCAGGGAGGAAAAGATATAGGAAAACTTAACATGATTAAACTGGTAACATGGCCTCTCTATTACTCCCAAATAACTACTATGAACTGAGGAATAATTATAGGATTTTTTTTTAACTATATGCCAGTATTTTTTTTTTTTTTTAATCTTTGGATACAAGAAAGTGAAAGGAGTTGATACATATTGACTATGGTTAGTTTTCATTTAACCTAAGTTTAATTAAATGTCAATTCTCAATGACCTTATTTTTTCCATTAATACTCTCTATGTTTTTACATTTCAATTCCATTTTCTTTCAAACACATCATTATCTTTCTCAGTTCATTTACTTTGGGAAAAAGGTACAAAGTGTCAAATAAAAAGATTAATCTTTTCATTAATATAATCAATACTTTTGAATCATGAAGACAAGAAAAGAAAGAAAAAAAATCAGAGGATGGGCTTTGTACCTCGCTACAAGTTGTAAGAGATGTTGGAAAATTTACTTAACAAAAACATGCAGGTAATATGACCATAATGATATCTGTCTGAGTAACATAAGAGATATTTTTTTTAGAGAGAGATTCAAATAAGACACTACTAAGTGTCTTTTAAGACACTTTAAAAGACATTAAGACACTACATTTCCTTGGAATTGTTGTTAATATTATTATTCTATATCATTTGAAGTGAAGGTTTAGAGACTTTGAAAAAGTTTACAATAATTATTATTAGTAATTATCACTAATATTTAATAATACTGAAATACTGAAAAAGTTATGCAGTAATTAGTCTGACTCATGGCTTTTGCTAAAGAGAAATATCTATTATTTTTGTAGCAGTGTTAATCTTATTTATCTTCATCATATTTCAAAGATAGTTAATAAATGTCATTTATAAATGTCTTCTGATTTTGAAAATACTTGGACTTTTACCTTTACACTATGTCAAAGTCAGTTCCTTTTAACTAGTACAATAACAAACTTTTGTAAATAGGACCATGGGCTTTCCAGGGAGCTGAGACACTAAGTAGACAAATCACAGCCTTAATCTGCTGCATTCCTTTGGCTGTGATGAGCCATGTCAGCAATTCGGTTCAAGAATCAGAGAAGCCTTAAATGAAAATGATAAACATAGAGACTTTTTGCATAAGTCCAAATTAAAAATATCTATGAGCAAAATGAAACTCAACTAATCCAGTTGGTTTCCATGCTTAAAGTAGAGTGTTAAAATAACCCCACAGCCCTGTGGAATGAAGAGATCAGAAAACGAGCCCCAGGAGGACATGTTCTGTCTGACCCTGGACTAAGAGGCCACCTCAATTCCACTAAGTCTGTATACTGAACTAACCATCTCAATATTTTCAGTGGGTTTGTATGCATGGGCTCCTCCAACCCATTTGTAGCCAAATGATCAGATAGAGGTCAGGTTGAACAACAAAACAACAAACATGCAAAAACCTTCCTTCCTTCTCTCCTCTTTCCTCTCCCTCTCCTCCTCCTTTTCCTTTCCCTTCTTCCTCTAGCTATAGAGTTCTCAAATACAGACGCTGTCAGTTTGACATTCATTTTACATTCATGTTCTCACTACCTGTTGTTACTAGGTATGGTTAGAGATGTATCTTGAATGCATTATATGGTAAAATGTTTTGGCCAAATTTACAACATGACACAACTCAAATTTTTAAAAAGTGGTGATATATTATTCATGACTTTAGGGAAAAAAATAAAAACCCATATGTACTCTTTCGTTTACCATGAATTAACTTCCCTGGGTCATTTCAGATGTCTCCCCAGGAAAAACTTACTTTTCAGCAGCGGTAAGACTTTTAGTAGTAGGGCCGATGAGCACCTGACTAATTTTGGTTCCTTTGTCTTAAGAGATGCACATTAAAGAGGTAAGCACAGAAGAAGCACATTTCTAACAAAATCTTTCTAGATGGTCCAAGTGGACGGATGTTTCTCTCTCCTCACATCCCACACAATGATGAGCACAATTTTTTTGAGTTCAATATGCTTTCTATGTCTTTCCTTATCTTCCTTCCCAACCTTCACTAAATCACAGTAAATACTGTAACCAGAGTGATGGGGCACCTAAGCTCCTTGTGAGGAAAAAAAAATAAAATAAAAAGAAATCAAATTTGTGAAGGTGTCATTTATATTCTTTATTTTGTGTCTGCATAAATTATAAAACAGAACAAGGTAATAAATTATCCATATATATGGAGGAAATGTAACCATTGTTATATATAACAATTGAGTATAATAATAAAAGAAAAGTTATAGTTTCATACAATGAATTCTACAAGGTCTACATTTTACAAAAATAAGAATAGGACCAGACATGCAAAGTAAAAAGGAAATCAAGATACATTAGATAGAAGACTAACACACATAAATATCAAAATACCTACAATCCCCTTCTGTGGTCTTTCTCCATAGGATCATGTTTTCTTTCCTTCCTTAGTACCATGTTCTACCCACTTCCCCCTCCTACCCCTCTCCTGGTCTCTTTCCTCCACATTCCACAGAGGATTCAATCATTATTTATGCATGATGATGCTGTGATGATTTTTCCCTCTAAATGACTCTTCCTTTCCATATTATGAAGTGGCTAACGGCTGCAAACATTTTCTCTACAGGCTTATGGGTCTAAGATAAAATGTTTGGGGTGGTTAATAAGAAAATCAAGTTAGGTGACCAAAGGGCATTTGTCTAAACTATTTAGAAGAAACAGTTGGTCATGGATTTATTGTGACACAGTAAATTGAAAAAAAGAAAATTCATAATATCAACTCTTCTCACACTAACTAGCATAGGAGTAAAGTCTCCTGAGAGAGGAGAGTGACCTTCTGCTTTTTCATTACACTGTTAGTTATTAACTACGAGATCATATGCTGACCAAGCTCTTTGCCTCTTTAAGGATCCTACATGTTCATTTCTTTACCCTCTGCTGCTAAAATCAAAAAAAGAAAAATGTTGCTCTTCATATGCAGAGATAGATATACTAAGACACTCATCTGCCCAAGTATTTATCCCCAGACAAGTTAACTGGGCTATATAGATTTAACACTGCAAACTCGTGATTCATGGATATAGATAGATATAGAGATATATATTAACAAGGGAATAATTTGATCAAAGTAGATGGAACTGAGAAGATCATAAAACACAGTGTGTAAGTTGGATTTGGTTTTCTCTAATTATTTAATCTTCCAATGGCTGTCTGGAGTACTGTAACTCTAGAGGAATATGAACAAAGGATTTACAAGAGGGAGGTGTAATTTGACTTATTTTCTTCTAAATTTCTAAGTCCCTAGGACTAAAAGATTGAGAGTTTTCTCCTAGTTGCTCCAAAAAAAATATATGGTTATTAAAAAAAAAGTATGGCTGTATACTTATTTTTGAGAAGAATGTTAAACTATTTATGATAATATATTAAGATTTACTGAAATGAACAGATTCAAATAGTTCTTTATAAATTACATATATATTATATATAACACATATATGTATATGTATAAATATCACTGAATTTTCTTATGCATGCATTATTTTCATTTGAATGGGTAACCAGAAAATGAAATTAATTATCTATTTCATTTTTTACATGTAATACCATCTAGAATGACCTCTGAAATGATTATTTAAGAGGAAAATTCCATGCATCTACTTTTTACACAAGAATTTTTGTTTGTCACTTGGAGGCAGTGAGTGGGAACAAACATAATTTAAGCATACCTGCATACCTTTTTATTTTTTTAATAGCAATGTCATTTCTCAATTCCCCTGAGGAACACATTTTCTGTGCATTTTTCTGAGTACATTTAGCATTAGAGCCTACTGCACTTACTTTTACTGTTACTGTTATTGCACTTTTCCCATGTATAGAATTATAGTACTTGAGCCTTTCTAGCTGTGTATATGAAACAATTATGCAAAATTTCCAGAGGATAAGATTCATGTATATTTATATATATATATATTTTTACTTACTAACTAAAAGTAGAGAGTGGAGAATTCCTTTTCCTTCTAATATTCCCCTGCCATTTACTGACCTGGAGACCAGTCAGAGAGGCAGTGATGAACTTGACCCATTTGAAACTCTTCGATGGTGGCATGTCCTGAAGCCTTCTCTAGTGATGTAGAAAGTGCCAAGACACACCTGTACTGGCAAACTCAGTTCAGCCCCTTTCATAAATGCAGAGATGTTTAGCTTTTCATACGAAAGGCAAATGGAAGTTTACTGAATACTGCCATGTTGTTGGTAAATTTAATACTTACAAAGAAAGGATGCGATATAGCTTAATTTTCCCAAGCCATTTATTTCAATGGGCCAAAGTAAAACAACAAATGAATGATCTTTAATCATTTATACAATGGAAGGGTCAAAATGGATTACTAGCCTGATTGTTCTGAACACTCTAAAAATAAAGTCCATAATGTTCAGTGGGACTGGAGAGAAAAACTGAAAATTCTCACCTACATGGGAATCTTTTTCACAACAGAAAAACTCACTATTTTTCATTCCGATTATGCTGTCATTATATACAATGACTTCTACGTAACTTGATTATTAACGTCTTGGTCATTTTAGGCAGAAATAAAAGTTTATGCTAACGGATGTTCAAATTTTGGTGTTTATCAGGAGAGCTACAGTGTTTCAATGTAATACATCACATGCAGACAAGCAGTATTCTGTGTAAGTATATAGATAACAAGAGAACTCTGTAGCAACATGAAATTTTAAAATAGTAAACAAAAAAGTAAAGAAGACTATCTTTCAAATTACTTATTATATTTGAGGATGCATTTTAATTTCATTTGACAAACACATTTTGGCTGAGAAGAATAAATGGCCAGACAAAAAGATATGGTGACAAAGAAATGTAAACAATATACTATGAAAATACGAAGGACACAAATGACATGGGATTATAGCAGTAGTTGCTAAGAGAAGAATAGTTATCATAATTATTGGCAGTATGGTACAAGTGTTACAAGACTGATGTGTAGTGTTGAAAAGCCACTCTTTTATAATCAGAACTGGACTATAATCTTGGCTTTGCCAAATTCTTAGCCATATGATCCTGGGTACAGAAATTCAGTTTTCTTCAATTTAAAGAAGATACAATATTTACCTCATCCACTGTTGTGCGGATGAAACGATCGAGAAAATACTTAACATAGTGCCGAGAATATTCTAAGAGATAAATTAAGAATATTATCTCGATTTCAAACAAAAAACAAACTTAGCACCAGTCAACACAGGGAGTTTAACAGCAGAAGTGACAGCCACCGAGGAGAAAAGTGGTCATTTCAGGCTGACGGAAGTGAGCAGCAACAATGTACAGGGACCTGAGTGCAAGTTATACTGGAGCCATATTCCACAGGGCTGAGAAAGCCAAACTAAGTTATCTGGACAGGAGTCTTGGCCATGGGATGCAAAAGCCTAGGTGAGTTTGGAAAATGATCTAATGGGCCAGGAGAAGTAGATGTAAAGATTTTTACTATTTTTTAATTCAAAATTACATGCTTCTAATATTTAATAAATGGACTGACACTAATATTCCTTTACTTCTTATATGAGTTGGTTCCTGTTCTATAAGGAATCCTGAGGAAAAACTGGGAGTTACACTAAGGAGAAGTTATAGTGAGGTAGTCACTTTATTCATCCATCTTTACACTGAAGTTTCCTATTCAGTTGGGCAGCTCTCTGGCTTTTATTACTTATTGGCAATTATACTGGCTTTCCTGTTACAGGTAAGTGGTAGACAAAAGATTCTTGCAAAACAAAAATCACGTCATAAAGATAATAACATAAGAAATACACAAACACACGACAAACACATTACTAAAGAAGCTGACACTCCTCATATCATTACAAGCTTTTCATCAGCCACATTGCAACATAAAGGCAATGATGACCAAGTTAAACCAGATCTGACAGTTTGCCAAAAACACCTGCCATTATCAGGAAACCTATTGGACATCTGTATTGATGTCCATTATTGCCAATAGCAAACCTTGCCTAAACACAACATGCTTTAGCACCATAGCAAGCGATATGACACCATCACAAACTTCTAAAATTTACTGCAAATTCCAGAACTTCCCCAACTTTCAATAAAATGAAAAATAAACACTTACAATCTTCTTTTGATTTTTCTTATTTGATAATAAAAGACAAAAAAAAAAGTCACACGTCATTTGGAGAAACTTTCCATATCCAGCATGGAAAAATGGATGAAGTAATATGTACGAAATGATATGGTGACAAATCAAACTGTATTTCTTTGTCAGAAAATATTGCTGGAAAGAATAAATAAATAACTAGAAGGTCTGGGAGAAATTATAACAAAGTAAGTAGCAAAAGTTTTGATAATAACAGAATCAAAGTGTAGATATTTTTAATATTTTCAGTTTAAATACTATTTCTGCTTGAGTAATACTTAAAGTGCTACTCTAAGCCACCAAGTATATTACCTACTGAAGAGTTGGCTTTTTTTGACAGAATTATTATTTTTAAAAGGGTAAGATTACAGAGATAGCAGTATCTGTGAAGTTCATTTACTATATCTGGTGACAAGTAGGTCAGAATAGGAAAGAATGACTCAGGATTTTGTGGATGTGGTGTATGTTGTATAGCGATGAACCTTTATATCTTGAAGACCATCTTTAATGACAGGGATAGTGGGGGGCGGGGAGAAAGGTAGATGGGAGAAAATAAACCCTAGTTATCATCAATATGCTACTTAGTAAGTATTTAGTAAAAAATAAACATAAAAATATAGAAATAAAAAAACTCAAACATAAAAATAAAAGAAAAATAAATTCTCTTTAAGAGAATTATCATGTGAAAACAGCCCTCTGAAACAGAAATTTGGAAATATGTGATTGTGCTATATAAAATGGCATATGTCGTTTTTAAAAACTGTCATATCTGCTCCCTTAACAAATTTTAAAAAGAGTATTTTAATCTGCTTCTAAGCCTTCCAGATGCGGAACTCCAGTGGGCTTTAAAGGAATTTGTGTGTATGTGTATATGTATATATATATATACATATACACACACACACATATACACACATACACACACACACATATCTATGTAAATACGTATATATTAAATTCCTCATTTTCTGACAGCAAGAACAAATTATTGGTATCAGGGAAGATTAACATTTGTTTGTGGACTTTTCATAATTAAAAAAATTATTTTCAGGGGCACCTGGGTGGCTCAGTGGGTTAAAGCCTCTGCCTTCAGCTCAGGTTATGATCTCAGGGTCCTGGGATCGAGTCCCGCATCGGGCTCTCTGCTCAGCAGGGAGCCTGCTTCCTTCTCTCTCTCTCTCTCTGCCTGCCTCTCTACCTACTTGTGATCTCTGTCTATCAAATAAATAAATAAAATCTTTAAAAAAAATTTATTTTCAGTTTCAAACTAAAACACGTAGCAAGATTTGGCAAACTCTGATCCAGTCCTTCTAATTCTGATATATCCTTATGGGTTATCATTCTTGTTATGGATGGTCATTAAAACTAAACATCAAAATACCAAAATTAGCTTAACTTAAAAGATGAAATTCAAATAGCTCTATCATAAAACTTTAGACCAAGATTTTTAAAAATGCTAAAGTACAATCAATGCTTTCTCTAAAATGCTATTATTAATCATATTTTAATGTGATTAAGGTGATCAAGTGTATCTATATTAGATAAACTAACAATAATTTTAGCTTATTTCACTGATTTATATGTTTTTGTGAATGTTTTCTATTGTTAATAATATATTAGTAAATCAGTGTATACATTTGATTCAGAAATAAGTACACACATACCAAGGTAGTAAAATAAAAGAAAAAGTAGTGATAAAAGGATGTGATAAAAAGATAGTGATGAAGGTGTAAAATAAAATTAAAAGTACATTAACAAAAAATTTGGCTATTTCTTATTTAGATTCTTTAACAAGCAATGGGAAATCATTAGCAATATCTGAGTGACAGAGTTAAATTATGTGAAATTTGGAAAATAATTCTCTTAACTCTAGAAGACAAACTGAGGGTCATTGGAGGGTAAGTGGGTAGGGGATGGGGTAACTAGGTGATGACTATTAAGGAGGGCATGTGATGGGAGGAGCACTGGGTGCTATACAAAACTAATGAATTATTGAACACTACACTAAAACTAATGATGTACTGTATGTTGACTAATTGAATTTAAATAAATGAATAAATAATAAATATTCATAAATATTCTTTTGTAATAAAAATGTTATTTTTATTAAAAATGAAAAAGTAAAATGAACATTTGTCATCTTCTGTTGAGGTCACTGTAACAAAATAAAACTGCCACGCATAAGTAAACAAAAAAAAAAATGGTCTGACAACCATATATATGGAAGTAGGGAGAAAGAGCAGGGAGCAGGCACGGTGACATAATTAGATTCCTCGAATCATTAGTGACAGGTCATGAAGGCCATCATTAGGAGCATCTTCAGGAATAGGCATCAACAGACAGGAATGTGATAAATTGGATGCAGAGAGCAAAGAGTGGGCAGGTAAGAAGAAATCTGAGAGTACTCAAAAGGGTAGTGACTGGGAGGTTAGAGACTAATGAATGATATTGTCATTACCAGAAACAGAAAGTCAGAAGAAATAGCATGGAGGACATGGGGACTTAGAGTGGAGAAGGGAGTTGAGGGAAATTGGAAGCGGAGGTGAACCATGAGAGCTATGGACTCTGAAAAACAATCTGAGGGTTTTGAAGGGACGGGGGGTGGGAGGTTGGGGTACCAGGTGGTGGGTATTATAGAGGGCACGGATTGCATGGAGCACGGGGTGTGGTGAAAAAATAATGAATACTGTTATGCTGGAAATTTAAAAAAATAAAAAAATAAATAAATAATAATTAAAAAAAATTACGGAAAAAAAAAAAAAAAAAAAACCTGCTTCTATAGAGAGTGGGTGAGATTCAAACAAATGATTTCCGGTTTACAGTAAGGCTTTGAAGCAGAACTCATACTGGGTATTTGAAAACACGAATCTGATACTCAAAAGAGGGCCAGGAGGGTTGCAGGTAGACTTAAGAATTGCTTATGTGGCTCCCCTAAGAACAAAGAAGACAAAACTCAAACCAAAGCAAAACACAAAGAAAACCTAATCACGTAGAGATTAGGAAAGAAAGCGATACACAAAGTCAAAGTACAACTCATAAAGCATGAGCAGAAAGACAAAAAGAGAACAAAAAGGGAAGGGTCACAAAAGCCAGGGGCACTTCACAAACAGAGAAACAGCCAAAGGCACCAGGTTTTGCCAAGCGGTTAGCTAGAAGAAGCAATGGGTGGTGGTCATGTTACTAGATCCAGCCATTGGAATAAAGAATATACAGGCACCAGCTCTGACTCTGATACACTCATACAAGTAATGAAGGTAGACCAGGATTTACTTAACGAGTGATACAACATGTATCAAAGATGGGTTAGTAACCATGTGTGAAAACTGAAAACACCAAAAAAATGTACTATAGATTCTTATTTAAGTTCTAATATTAACTTTTAATATTGATAAGTCATTTTTTTCCCTTCAAGTCACTGCTGTTATTTGTGAGGTAAAATCATTCAACCAGATATGATGTAAGATCTCATGTAGTTCTAAAACAGAGTTCTTCTAAAAATGACATTATTGCTTGTACAGATAGAGGTTAAAATGGATACTCTGAAAAGCTGCCACTAAAGAAAGAGAACATACATTATTTCAGATGATGCCTGAATTATAAATAATCCTTCAATAATAAACACATTAAACAAACTCCAAATAGAGTGTATTATATTAAAATCATGTTAAATACTAAAATTTACTTTTGTCCTGAATTTTAGCCATACTTTTTTTTTTTGGGCAATTGCAGTTTAATCATTTTATGGCTGGTGGCTCCTTAAAAGGCTTTCAAGCAAAAAGAAACATGTTGACTTGCTTAATGCAGTGACTAAGTGAATAGAAACTTATATAAAGTCACATTTATTTTTATAGAATTTTTTTTTTAAGATTTTTAATTTATTTATTTGACAGAGAGAGATCACAAGTAGTCAGAGAGGCAGGCAGAGAGGGAGGGGGAAGCAGGCTCCCTGGTGAGCAGAGAGCCCGATGCAGGGCTTGATCTCAGGTCCCTGGAATCATGATCTGAGCTAAAAGCAAGGCAGATGCTTAACCCACTGAGCCACAGAGGTGCCCCAAGACACATATTATTTTATATTAAAGGTGGATACTGATTTTATGTTCATAGAGGAGAGGAGAAGAAGAAACTTATTTAAGAAACTCTTCTTATCACTCTCCAGAATTCCAGTAAATTACCAGATATGCATAAAAGCAGGGAAAAATAAATTTGATACCTATGCTTTATTTACGTTAGATCAAGCTGTCAGAAAGCCCAAGTTGTTCATTTCAGCAACTGTTACACATTTCCAAAAGTGCCTTCAATCCAAGGCTTGCACTTACATAATTACCATTAAGCACGCTCTGTACTTAGGTAAAAATTCACAAATTTCATATACATAAGACGGTGCAAAGACAGGAAAATGTAACTTACTGTTTTTTCTTTCCCAGGTTCCACCCGATCAGGCTTTGCTGTGCCTGCTGCCTGTGGTTGTTCTTTCATTGTTTGAGTTGCCTCATCGTCTTCCTTGGGCAAACTTGGAGGCGGGCCACAGGGTTTATCTTCCATTTTGGTCTGTGGTGGCGTCTCCTGTACTACCTGTGGAGTCACTATGCCTTCTGGCTTTTCTTCAGTGGTTGGTACTTGAGTTTTAAATAAGTCTTGTTTCTGTTCCTCCTCTAGAGCTGATGGTTTTGTTACTGGAGGTAACTTTTTGTCTTCAGGTGCTGGCTTTTTTTCTTCAGAGCTTGGTTTCTTTTCTTCAGGAGGTGGCTTTTTTTCTTCTGGGAGTGACTTTTTGTCCTCAGAGGGTGGCTTTTCTTCTTGAGGGGCTGAAGTTTTATCTTTCTCTAGTTGACTCTCTTGTTTGTGATCTGTGGTCACCTTTGGGAGAATCTTTTCAACTGATGGTATTTCTTTCACTTTTTCTGGAAGTATTTGCTCAGCTTCTGTTTTTATTTCTTGTTCCTTCTTTTTCATTTTTGCTTGGGGAGGCATTGTTGTTTTCTGAGATGGTTGTTCTGGAGGGACGGGCATAGGAGAGGCTTTTGGTCCTGAAGGTGTAGATGGCATTTTGCCCATATCTCCGAGCTGTCCTGATATTGCTCTCTGGGTTTGGCAATTTAAACAAAGCCATTCTTGAATCTGCAAAGAAAACAGCAATGAACAGATTAACTATATTATAATGGATCTGTTTTGATGCCTATATTAACAGCTGGTGATTTCTAGTTGCTCTTTTGTATAGGGAGAAGGTAGGTCCTTTTTTTCCATATCAGTTAAATAGTGACTTCTAAGGAAGACTGCAAAAAGACTATTTATAATCTAAAAATATGAGGAATCCCTAGAGATTGGCAATTCACTCTCCTCACCATAAGGAAGAAAAAAAAATATAGCATTAAAGATGGAGCTGGGGTTGGGGGGAGGGTATGTGGAGTCAGGGGAATATTCACTTTTTTTGGTGAAGAATCTGCATTTGTTCCAAACAGAATATTTTGGAGCGTGGGGGTTTCAAAATTGGTATTTCATATATTTACACAAAAGTATTAAATTTTGTCGTCATTTTCTAGTAACTACAATTAAGCAAAAGTTCTTTTAGGATTTAGCGTATAATCTCCTATCTCTTGATGTGGGTCAAATGTAATTCGATCTACCAGAGTAGAACTTCACAAAGTACATAAAATGTTTTTAAGAATAATTTGTGCATAATTCTCTATCTGCTTGAGGACTAAAAAAATAATTTCATTCTTAATAATGTTCACATTTCTCATGCAACTGAGCAAGACACAATCATTGGCTCAAATTGTTTAGTATCTTTCCCCCAGAGTTTTTTGAATCTCTGACTAAAATAGTTCCTTGCATTTCTGCTACTCAGTATAATCCATGGGCCATTTGCACCAACAGCCTGAGGTGGTCATAAGACATGCAAATTCCCGGGAATTCCTAAAACTGTTTTAGCAGGATCCTGGGGGTTGGAGAAGGAGTAAATAAACTGGTTAATTCTTGGTGGATTCTTTTGTAAGTTAAATTCTGAACACAAATCTTTCATAACACATACAAATGATGGCATGGGAGACTGATTATGTTAGACTAATAATATTGCAGAATTCTTCCCTTATTGATGTATGCTATGTTTTTCCTACCTTATAAATATTATAATGGAAGAGCTAAAGGCTATAAATGTAGCTTCTAATTGTTACATTTAACAAATACCTATTCTGTAAAGTCCAAGGTTGGAAGGGCATAGAAATAATATTATATTCATATGTTGCACTGTTTTCTGAGTTCAGTTTCACAAGCTGCTTTCCATACTGGATCACTCTTTCTAGTTACAGGACTTAAAACCATTCATTGTTCTAGAATATTATTAGGGATCTAAGTTTTATTTCTTATTTCAGCTTCTAATTTCATTAGAGATATTTAAAAAATGTTGCTTAATAATAATGACTTAGGAGCACCTGGGTGGCTCAGTCAATTAAGCATCTGCCTTCAGCTCAGGTCATGATCCCAGGTCCTGGGATGAGCAGGGAGTCTGCTCATTGCTATCCATCTGCACCTTCCCCCCAACCTCCACTCGTGTTCTTTCTCTCCCTCTCACTCAAATAAATATTATCTTTAAAAAAATAATAATGATGACTGTTTTATAACCTGTAAGCCATTACAATTCTTATTTACTTATCTAAAAAGTTAGGACAGAAGTCCATTATTTAATTTTTGTAAAATGTGGTCTATAGAAGTATGCATTACAGGTTCATTTGCTCTTCTGTGTACAATAATCCAATACCAATTCTCTTTGTAATTTCAGGTCTCAGCAACTCTCAAGTGAATGGTGGCTTCTTTCTATCAGAACTTTATAGAAAAGTCTTAGGAAAGAAACTGGTTTGATTCCTTGTGTCAAATAGGAAAAAGTTCTCTCCAGCTCTTCTGCTCAATAGTCCCCAGAGGGGGCACTTCCAGAGTCCTACAGAAAATCAACCTTTACCTGTGTTGTGGTTTTAAAAACCATGACTCAGTTGAGCCACATCGGAGGATATTTTCATCCAGAACCTGCCATCTTTTAAAAACAAAAGCAGATGCAAAAGCAGCATCATTGCTGTTTTGTCACACAAATTCTAAAAACCAAAAGCAGGTGTGTGTTAAGCATTCCTGGCAAGCCAGGTCCTAAAGTAAAGAAGTTAGGGAGTGTTTTATATACCAGGAACACTGGTATCATTACACTGCAAATTTTTATCAAAATAATAGTGTGATCTTTTTATCTGAGTCTTCGGAACAAAGTTATCATCTCATTATCTTACAAGTAATAGCATATGATACCACAGTGGTACACAGCTCTTGTTAAAATGAAAACGTGTTGAGAAAATAAACAAAGTGACTATTTCAAAGTAAAATACTCATTATTTTCATATATTTAAAACTTAGGTAAGAGGATACAAGGTATCCTCTATGTAACCTACAGTGTCAAAAAATACTTCATTTTTCCTAATTTAAAGTAATGTTTGATAAAACTACAAGCAGTGATAACCACACTAGTATGGTCTGCAAGGCAAAAGGAAGACAATGTCAATCTAGAAGAAAAAGGATCTTATCCTGAGAGCATCACTGGCTAGATCAAACTTGTGTTTTCCTTAAATTTCCATCCCTATACAGTTAAACTTGATATTTTTATACTTGGTCTCTCAGTTGCATGACTGATTTGCATTTGAAATAAGATTATTAAGATAAGTCTAATTCTTTTGACTTTACACTTTGATTAACTGTCACCAAAATTCATTTGGGGGCACCTGGGTGGCTCAGTGGTTTAAGCCTCTGCCTTCGACTCAGGTCATAAAAAGTCTTTTAAAAAAATAAATTAAAATAAAAAAAATTAAAATGTAAAATAATTTAAAAATTTAATTTAAATAATTATAAAATAAAATAAAATTTAAAAAATAAAATAAAAGTTTAAAAAATTCATTTGGAAACAGAATTTGCTAAATTTACATGTCAAATAATAATAACATAATTCACTTATGTATCTACTCTGTATATATTTATTTTAGTTATATCTATGGAGTACATATACCATTGAGCAAGGATATGTGTAAGGTTTATTTCATGATGGAACTTGCATGAAAGTAGGAGGACTAAGATACGGGTTAAAATAAATATATAGTAAAAATATATTTACATATAAGGGAAATGGAAAGGATATAATAGTTTCAATGGGCTTGTCTGATGAATTTGTTTAGAACATATGGAATTTGATAATTCATGAATCCCAAAGGAGAATTTTTTCAGCAGACAATTAGAAATGCTGAATTGGAAGACTCATATGTGTGTCTCTTCTTTCTGCAGCTCTAGAACCAAAATTAGAATGCCAACAAATTCAGCAAGCAGAGGAAGTTATAATATCAATAAGGAATTAAAAAGGGGAGGAAAGTACAGTAATACCAAAATTTGCACATTTCTTTAAATATGAAAAATTAAATTTTATTCAGAAAGGGCATATGAAATGGCAGAGGCTAGGGTAAAATCAAAAGTAGAAATGAGAAAGGCCAAAGTGATCAAATTTTAATAATGAGTAAAGTGGGTGAAAATTAATTTTCAAGGAAGTTCATTTTGGGCATATGGGTTATAGCCATTGTCATCTAAATACAGACACAATTAGTAGAAAAGTTGGCTTCACAAGTGACAATTTAGGAAATACTCTACAACCACATAAGATGTAATAATCTGTAGTTCACAATTTTTTTTTTGCATTCTTTACCAAAAGTAATCCCAAAGATTTTTGTATCTCTGTATTCAGGGATTTAATTAAGAAGTATTACATTTCTAGGTCCAAAAAAACATTATCTGCCCTCTTAGTTTGTCAACAGCCACACTACTAAACACGCATCATGTTTCTAGACCAGTAACAATCTGGGGATAAAATAAGCAAGATGCCTAAATTATACAGAAATTCAAAGTGTAAATGATCACTGTCTATATCCGGTGTTTACCACCTGAAAAGATTTTACCACACGTGGCATTAACTCTTTCTGCAAATTGCAAAACACTTGACTATTCATAGTTTGCCGTAAGGCTAAACATCAACAGAGTTATAGCGTTATCTTTGAAAATAAAGACAGTAAGACAGGGGTGCCTGGGTGGCTCAATCGGTTGAGTGTCTGACTCCGTTTCAGCTCAGGTCTTGATGTCATGGTTTGTGAGATGGAGCCCATCAGCCCTGCTCTACACCCAGCAGGGAGTCTGCTTAAAGATTATCTCCCTCTGTCCCTCCCCCTATTCGTTCTCTATTTCTCTCCCTGTAAATAAGTAAATAAATCTAAAAAAAAAAACCCAGCAAGACAATCAGAAAATATATATCATGTAATATATATTTATATAAATAAAGCCATTGCTGTTATATTATTGGGTTTACTACATAGAAAATACATAGGAAATAATACAGTGCTTATGAAGGCTTTTTTTTTTTTTTTTTTTTTACTTACAAGTCATCGTTATGGATGCTTCCAGACTATTTCCATTTCATTGGTTTCACTAGGTTCTTAAATTATGTTTTATTTTCAGTATCCTATAAATATCTCCTAATAGTATAAAACATAAAAGATTTTATCTATATTATTATTAATGTATCAAATACATTCAGAAGACTCTGTGAGACCAATCACCTTTTAATCTAGGGCTTCAACATTAATAACCTGGACACCAAATTCATTTCCAAGTAGGGGAAATTCTGATAAATAGTGTATAAAAAATAACTCCATGTTGATCACAACATACTAAAATGTATCCAATTGTCAGCTGGTGCATGTTAATAGAATGCATTTATCTTAACATCCAATCATTAGAGCATGTTCAAAGCAATGCTCCACAAATCCATTAATCTTATGAGCAAAGTAGGAAATGAAGGCAATAAAAACCCAGAAGAGGGACACTGCTGTGCTACTCAGCATTTTTCCATCAATAAGCAATTTGCTTTATATAACATTTCAGCTGTAACTATAGCAACAATACCATTAAGGAAAATCTCCAAACTTCAGGCCTGCCTATTTATTCCTTTTAAGTATCATTTCGGAAGCACGATAATAAGACCTGCAGCAGGTTGAAAGTTGGCCGTTAGACTTGAAATGGTAGAAAACGGATGGCTGCAAAGCCTGTAGGAGACTTCACAGTCATATCTGAGACATCTTCACCACATTTTAGCATGAATTTTCATTAAAAGACCAACCAGGCGAATTTGGAAGCTCAGAGAGTTTCCACCAACAAGAGTATGTAAGGAGAGATTACATACCCCCTACTCAAAATTCTGTAAAGAAAAATCAAGCCATCGAGGGAACTTATACTCAAATACCTTGTAGTTTCCAGCCTACTATTGTCTTTGAGTCAACAATAAACATTTTACACAGGTTTCTGTTTGCCTGTTTATCTGCTTTTCACTCAGAGTGTTATTTTTTTCAGCTAAAAAAATAATTACACTGATGATCTGTTTAGAAATCACTATTTATTTACTCACTAACAAGCCCCCAAACTGGGAAGAAATGTTACCTGCAACTGGTCACTGGTATTCGTCTCATCTGTAGTCTTGGATGAAGGTGTTCTATTTATCGAAGGCATATATATATATATATATATATATATATATATATACACACACACACACATATATATATATGTATTCTTTTTTTAAATTTTATTTCATTTTTTTCAGAGTTCCAAGGTTTATTGTTTATGCACCATGCGCTGTGCTCCATATAGTATATGCCCTCCTTAATACCGACCACCAGGCTCATCCCTCCCCACACCCCCTCCCTTCCAAAACACTCAGTTTGTTTCTCAGATTCCACAGTCTCTCATGTTTCATCTCCCCCTCTGATTCACCCCATTTCACTTTTCCTTTCTTTCTCCTAATGTCATCTGTGTTATTCCTATGCTCCACATGTAAGTGATAACACATGATAATTGACTTTGAATACCCAGCTTTTGTATCAACATGGTCGGGACTGGAAGAGATGATGGTGAGTAAAATAAGTCAAGCAGTGAAAGTCAATTATATATTCTTTTTTTAAAGATGGTGCTTTTGAGGAAGAAGCAGGCTCCCTGCTGAGCCAAAAGCCTGACACGGGGCTCAATCCCAGGACCCTGGGGATCATGACTTAAGCCAAAGGCAGGTGTTCAACTGACTGAGCCACCCAGGTGCCCTGGG
The DNA here is from genome assembly GCF_009829155.1 of Mustela erminea. NCBI lineage: Eukaryota > Metazoa > Chordata > Mammalia > Carnivora > Mustelidae > Mustela > Mustela erminea. Next base: position 79,682,687 of record NC_045624.1, on the reverse strand, counting down.
CCCATACACTCATACAATTCAAGTGGACATTCTGAAAATCAGATTTTTTTGGTTTAAATTTCTAAATATATTTCCTTTTGTTACTTGTAAAAGGGAAAAGCACTGAATTCACAGTTGGTGCACTCTTTATTTCAGATTACACAATCGGTTCCTAGACTATACAATCAGGATATTAGAAATCTGTAATCATTCATGAGATTGCACTTTACAAGTATATGCAATGACGTATTTGTGGTATTTCTATTCTTATTCTGTTGCTCCTAAAAATGAATGAGATGTATGTCAGCTCCTCTTCTTATACTGTTGTTAACTAGAATGTATAGCTTCCTTAGTATTTTTGTTCTCTTTACAATCAATGGAACCTATCTCCAAAATACGTAAGTGAATGATTGGGGTTATTCCTCACTTATTTTCTGTGAAGATATAAGAATTATATCAGAATGTATTAGAATATAAATAGTCATATGAAAACAAACAAACAAAAAAAAACCAAATGGGCTATTTAAACATTAACTTCCAAAGGAATCGCTGAACGTTAAGGGTAGGAATCAATAATGAATCAAACAGAATATTGGATATTGTTACGAATTTGTACTGGGGTTGTTCTGCCTGGGCTGAAACTGATCTGTGGTCATGCCCTTCTGCATCTCTTCTTTTATGTGGATGCTTATTTCTGTAAGACCACATACCCCCATATACCCGCACAAAGTATTTCACCGATTTGAGGCTCTTAGTGTAAGTTTCTACATAATGTAAACTATATTATCAGATATTTCCATAAATAGCAACATGCCAACTAAAATCATGTATACTACTTCAGGGATTAAAACTATATTTAGATTAGAATTGCAAAATCTCAGTTGACAAGTTTTTTGTGTCCATTTTTCTTTGACTAAACCAGGATCATTTTTCTAGTCATTTCCTCATCACAATTTTTCTAAAATATGTATTTTTCTAAACTAAGAAAGTAATCTCTGAGTGTTTCATATTTTAAATGCCATTAAATAAATAACATATACACACATGCATTAATTAAAATACCTCTCAATTACATTAACACAATTTTCACAAGACTTGAAAAAAATCAGGGGCTTCCTTTTAGAAAGACACATATATTTATGTGTATACATATATATACACATACATATATATACACATATAAAAATATACATATATAAATATGTATATTTATATTTATTTGCATGGATAAGACCTACATAGGGCTCGTTTCCTTATGTCTTCCTTCTTTCTTTCCTTCCTTCCTTTCCCTCCCACCCTTTTCTCCTTCTTTCTTTATATCTGTATAGAGGGAGCAAGAAGAGTGAGCTCACTGAGACTACTCTTTGATTAAAAAAATCTATCTGATTTGGTTCAATCACAGGGATCAGGGTAAGTGATCTCCCACCAGTGTGTATAAAGGACAACTCCAAAGACACAGCTGTTTTCTCACTGGTAACCAATGATGCAAACTTACGGGTAATCATACATAATTATTTTGTTACCTTTAGCTAACTCAGCTCTAGCAAAAACAGAAGGCTTAAAGAGAAGGCTCATCTTTGGACTCAAGGCATTACTATTTGTGATTAATGGTTCTAGTGTACTACATTCTAGGCTGACAGTTATTTATGTAAGTCTGGTATACAAATAACCAACAGTTTAAAAAATGTCATTTATGTTATATGGATAGCAAGCTCATTTTTAAAATAATCAGTTCTCATCCCTCTGTTTATAAGCTTGTATTATATCCCTATTACAAGAAGTGTGTATTTATTTTGCATATGTTAATTAATACATCAAAGCAAAAATTACCTTTTAAGTCTAATGTAGTCAGTAGTCAGCACTACAGGCAATGAGTAATTGAATTTTATAACAAATTTTGAAGATGCTAATACACTTCATCACAAAGGAATTTTGTTAAGATTACAAAGCTATATGCATTTGGAAGATAGATTATTTAAAGCACAATGACTAAAATCTGTAGAACATTTTATAGGATAAACAAAAACCAGTCCCAGTTTTTAATTTAAGCATCACTGTGGATATAATGATCAAAGACAGAATAATCTCACATATGAGGGAGACTGAAATGTACAGGAAGAGGGTAGGCACGAGACCGACCGTACGATGGAGATGCATGCAAAGTGGGTGGAGCGATGGGGCGGTGGTGAGCCCTTCTACAGGACACAGTGTGGCCCTGGAAGCCCTTTTTGCAGGGGAGAATCAGTGTGTTGATTTTGCAAGGCATAAACTTGTCTAGGGTGAACTCTGTTTCCAAAAATTCCCTTCCCTAAATGTTTCCCATTATAACGTGACGCCAGAGACATCTGGTGTGAGATACGGAGGGCAGAAGCCAACAAGCAGCCACGGTGCTTTCCGCATGCTCAGACAGCTAGAACAGGGTCACACGTACTGTTGGCAGCTCACACATGTCACTTACTGCTTAGGACAGTAGGCAGGCATACAGCTGCTCTGTTTTCCTCTGGATTCTTCTTCAGCTTCTTCTTTAGCTTTTAGGATGGAGACAATGGGAACAGACCGGGTTCTGGGCTGTTCTCATGGGTTCTACCTGGTCCCTGCTCTCCCCTCTTTTAAATTCATCTTTCTTTCCTCTGCCTGACCTCCATCCTTCAATCTTCAGTAGGCTTTCAGCAATCACTTACTTAAGATCATATCCTTACAACAAAATCCTTATATAGATTCTATACTTCCTAATGGTCTGTTTCTCTAATTAAAGTCCAAGTGATAGAATCACAGTGAGTCATCTGTTATTCAAGGAATGATGATGTATTACACGTTTATACAGTTATGTCAGTATATGTGCAAAGTAATTCCAATAGTGTATTTCAGATCTTAAGTTGCATGGCAAAGAAAGTACACTTAACTGGAATTCAAGAGAAATAGGGACTATCTTTGGTTCTGTCAGTGTGACATGCATAAATAGATTATCTAGAAGTTTTTATTTTTTATTTTTTGGGGGGGTTAAAATTATGATAAAAAATTTTAAAAAGCCTCCAAAAATAATTTGTGACATATATACATACGTGTATATATATACAATGAAAAATTTTAAAGGGTGAACACCCAAGCATCCACTGATCCCTTAAATGGAACACAGACAATATTATTAGAGACTTTTGCTATCATATCCTATTCTGTACTCTCAAAGAACCACTATTTTAATTTTTGTGTTGTTTTACATTTTATGGTTTTAATATGTGTATAATATTTATATATGTTTTACTCTTATATATTTCTGAACTATATATAGTTTTGTGCATTTTCCCCTTTTATTCTTTTTCAGTAAACTCTGCCTCGATACAAAAATGATCAACAAAATATGTGTGGGGCATAAAGAAAAAGTTTATTATCAACACCTGGGAACAAATGATTCAATTAACAAATGGAATACTATCATATTTGAAGCTTCTTTCAAACTCACCTCTTTATATCTTCCTTCAAGTTAACTATCATCCTATCTTATCTGTCTATAATTACAACATTTTGGGCACAGTTTTACCCTATATGTTTAAGTCCCTAAACAATATATTGCTTGCTATTGAATACTCTGAGAAATGGTACCTAAACTTCCTTTCCGTTTTTGAGTCTCATTTTAGTGTTAGAGTTTTAAAGTGTTATTTTAGATGGACAGGTAGGTAGGTATGTAGATAGATATGGATAACCTTCCAAATCAAAGTATTTCCTCAAAACTAAACTATGGTGCTATTAGCTAGTACTGATGATGATGATAGGTAAGTATTACGTGTAAGACCATAGCTAGGTGTAGCCACCGTGAGAAACTAGAAAATGCGTGACTCACATGAACTCATTCAATTTCATTTTTTAAATTTTTTTAAGATTTTATTTACTTATTTGACAGACGGAGATCACAAGTAGGCAGAGAGGCAGGCGGGGGGGGGGGGGGGGAGGAGGCTCCCCGCAAGGCAGAGAGCCCGATGTGGGGCTTAATCCCAGAACCTGGGGATCATGACCCAAGCTGAAGGCAGAGGCTTTAACCCACTGAGCCACCCAGGCACCCCTCAACTTCATTTTTAAAAATATTAGAGACCCAACAAAACACATCTGTGCCAAACTCAGGTTAGGAACCAGCAGTGTACATTCTCTTCACTGGACCAGCTTTTAATTAAAAACTTAGTAAAAACCCTATAATCTGAGTGATCAAAGATTACTGAATTACTATGAGGCTAATTTTTAAAAAAGTAGAATATGATTGTTCAGATATCCAAAAATAGAGTTCATAAAGATTTGAGCATTCTATTTTTAGATAGCTTTTGGCTTCACGTTTAGTAACTAATGAATATTGAGGGATCTCAAAAAGACTTCAAAGTAGTGTTATTCAGTTCATTCACAGAATATTTACTGCTTATTTGCAATGATTTTCATGCTATTTTAAGTGCTAAATATATATTCGCTGTTAGAAGGACCAACATAATTATATAAGAACCAACAAAAATACATTAAATGTATATTCATATATGATTCATGTATGATTTATAGATGGAAAATAATGATCTATTATAGAGTCTAGGCTGAAACTAGTAGAGATAGGAAAAAAAATCAAATTTAAGTAAACAGTCAAGAAGGACTTATTTTCTCAGTTATGGCATGACTATAGGCATCTTTTAAAGCTAGTCATTTCTTCAAGCTGTTCTTTTTCTGGCAGCCAATCATAGACTTGAGGATCTAAGTCTCATATATTAAACCTGAACTCCATCTGTATTTTAAAAATATATAAATGGATAACATAAATACACACATATATTTTTATTAGACTACCTGTTCATGAAAAATATTTGAACAATTGGAAACTATCATCAAACATTACCTTGACTAGTCTGATATCCTGAAAGACTTTTTAAGGATGTAATTTCTGATGATGATGCAATAGCCAGTTGCGTGACTATATTTTATTTAATGATGCCACTATTAGAAAACTACTCTAAATACAACAATGCAAACATAAGTCAGAAGGTAGATGCAAGGGAAGAGAGAGTACTGAAGAATTTAAAGTAGTTTATATAATTCCATAAATAATATTGATGGATGGATGCTAGTAAAAAGATCCCAAAAGCTTTATAAATACCATTAACCAGAAAAACCACTGGACAAAATCCCAGAACTTAGTCTAGTCTGCATATTTTCATCACCTAAGGGAGCCCAAGACACCCCATTCAATCCTTGTTATCCCTCTCTCCACCCACTCAGATCTGCTCATTGTTTTCTAGACAGTGAGAATGTGACACCAGGGATGAGTCAGGAGCAAAGGGAGAGGAAAAGAAGAGGGTCTTGCCAGAGCTACATAGAATGCTTAGTTTTCACACCTGCCCCTACTGGATCTCTGGATCAATGTGGGAGTGGTATTTCCAGGGATCTGTGGTATCCTGAGGCCCTCAGAACACAGGAGAGGCAGAAGTGCTCCATGGGGAAGCTAGCTGGATCTGTACTGCCTGCATTGCTCAGCCAAGTCAAGTGATTATTGAGTCAGTAATTGGTATGATTCTTTTCCATCTCAAAAACAATCTGACCAAGAAATGTACCCCCCCCCCCCCAAATCAACACCACTTTCTGAGCCTTTAAGAGTGTACAGTGTGCTTGGCTGAAAAATAGGACTATAAAACAGAATTCCCATTTTTAACAGATAACTGATTTCCATTTAGCATATAACTTCCTCCTGAGGCTGCTTGTATTTGAAGAGGACAAGCTCACCCTGAAGGAATGACAGTGCACTGCAGAGGTTACAAGCTTGCACAGATGACCAGGGTGGCAAGAGAAGAAATGGAATGAAGGAACTGACACTGCCCAGAAAAACTGTCCTGATTTACACGGAACCTAAACATTTAAACATGGAGGAGGAACAGGTTCTGGAAGCCAGTGAATATATTTATCTCATTGACTCCTGATGACCATCAGAGGAGAGAACTTCTACAATCACATTCACTATACAGATAAAGAAACGGAAGCATAGAAACTCAAGAGTCACTTCACGATCAGTATCTAAAGCTAGTAAGTGGCAGATCTCAGAGAAGAGGTCACAGCTCGTACATCTGGATTTTAAAGAATATAAAGGATACTTAGAGCTGAAGGTGGAGATTTCCTAGAAATGCCATTCAAAAGAAGATAACAAAAACCAGATTCGTGGAAAATAGCTCCACTTACACAAGAAGAGAAACCAGCAAAGCCAAGTAAACAGGGTCATTCAAGAAAGGTGGGGGGGAGGGAATTGGCAATTTTTATTAAACTCCAGTGAAAAAGATGAGAATTTCAAAGTAAAAGGCAACACTGCCAAATACTGAGGTTAAATGATACATATTTCAAAAAGAGTGGCAGACCAATCTCTTTTCACAACTGAACCAAGTACTCTCTTTATATATTTCCTCCTTAATTGATTGCTTTGTCCCTATCATCTTTGCAATAACTGTTTTGATGTTTCTCAAGTGGCCTACATAACTGACTATAAACAACTGTTTTACCTGTGATTAAATATATAATTATATCTAAAATAATAAGTTATGTTTATTACATTGCTTCATCTTTATGTGATGAGTATAAGCATTTAAAAACACAAATGAAGTAAAACCTTAGAATTCAATTCAAGTGCCATGGGAGAATATTGCTTTGAATGAGATCAGATTTTAAAGTAGAAATTTATTTGTGAGATATAATTTTTTTCCATATAGAGTATTAAATGATTAGACTTTATGTAAACTGTATGTTACTGTAGAATGAGGCTCAATACTTTTTCCTTTCTTTTTTCCTAGTTTTTAAAATGTACAAACTGGTTAGGATGTAAATAAACAATGAGAATATTCTATGTGCTTTGTATACTGATGCATACATGGGAAGCACCATAATTTTTTTTTTTAATTCCTGGAGAAGTTACTGAGATACCATACTTCACTCAATTAATTTATCATTCCACATGTTCTCACCAGATATTGTATTGGGTGCCCTATATTAATATAGAGATTAAATATAGAGTTGTTTATTACAGACAGTCCAAGGTCTAGAAGAAAGAAAGAAAACACTGTCTCATTATTCTTTTTTTTTAAATTTTTAAGTTTTTATAAACATATAATGTATTATTATCCCCAGGGTACAGATCTGTGAATGGCCCTGTTTACACACTTCACGGCACTCACCACAGCACATACCTTCCCCAATGTCCATAACCCTACCACCCTCTCCTTACCCACTCCCCCTGGTAACCTTCAGTTTGTTTTATGAGATTAAGAGTCTCTTATGGTTTGTCTCCCTCCCAATCCCATCTTGTTTCATTTTTTCCTTCCCTACCTCCCAAAACCCTCACATTGCCTCTAAAATTCCTCATATCAGGGAGATCATATGATAATTGTCTTTCTCTGATTGACTTATTTCACTCAGCCTAATACCCTCTAGTTCCATCCATGTCATTGCAAAAGGCAAGATTTCATTTCTTTTGATGGCTGCATAGTATTCCATTGTGTATATATACCACATCTTCTTGATCCATTCATCTGTTGATGGACATCTAGGTTCTTTCCATAGTTTGGCTATTGTGGACATTGCTGCTATAAACACTGGGGTGCACGTGCCCCTTTGGATCACTACATTTGTATCTTTAGGGTAAATACCCTGTAGTGTGATTGCTGGATCATAGGACAGCTCTATTTTAAACTTTTTGAGGAAACTCCATGCTGTTTTCCAGTGTCTGGAAATAGAGCTGTCCTATAACACAGTGCTCCGGAAACACAACGAAGATGGGATCTATGCAGAGTAGGGGATAGTGAGAGTCAAGTAAGGCTGTTCAGAGGAAATGACAACAGGTCTAAACTATGAAGTAGTGTTAGCCAGACAAAAAGTATGCTCAGCTGAGGGGCAAGTTTAACAGTGAATTTATTATGACCAGAAAGGAAATGTGTATAGAAAGGGAGTAATGACTGTAACATAGCAGATGCTCAAGAAAAGGAACTTTGCTGTCTCACATTGCCATAAATTATCTTATACCCATATTATATGTATCCCAGACTACTACCTTTACTTTGTGGACCAGGCTAAAAAATATTCCAAACCTAAGATATTAAAACTTTCTTGTTTTTTTAAATGAAAGCAAAAATATAAATTTGATAGTTCAGCTATTACACTTAGTATACATTCAGGGCAGCTGAATCCTCATATTTTATTTTGTTATACTTTATTTTATTTATTTCTTTAAAAAAGACTTTATTGAGCGCCTGGGTGGCTCAGTGGGTTGAGCCGCTGCCTTAGGCTCAGGTCATGATCTCAGGGTCCTGGGATGGAGTTCCGCATCCGGCTCTCTGCTCAGCGGGGAGCCTGCTTCCCTCTCTCTCTCTCTGCCTGCCTCTCCGTCTACTTGTGATTTCTCTCTGTCAAATAAATAAATAAAATCTTTTTAAAAAATAAATAAAATAAAAAAGACTTTATTTATTCATTTGAGAGACAGAGAGGGCCTAAGAGAGAGCAGGAACAGAGTAGGAGGGAGAAGCAGCCTCTCTGTTTAGCAGCGAACCCAGCACACCTTGAGAGTAAGCTGATTTCATTTAGTATTCTGTCATGATTTAGGTATATGAAAAAAATGTTTTTGTTTTAATAATCTCTCAACATCTATAATTGTAATATATAATCAGCTATAACAAATATAAAAAAATTTAGTTTTGTGAAGAAATTAATCAAAAGGCTAACATTACATCAAGCCCCATGAAAGGCGATTTTCTAATGTGAAAATTTTCTTTCTTTTTCTGAGGATTACTTAATTTTATGGTGCCCTTTTTAAATATTAAGATACCAAGGAACTCTATTTATTTTAGGCATTTAATCATTATCTCTTATTAACAAGTATTATCTTGAATTATTACAAGATAGACTTTAATTCTCTTATGGAGATGTCAATTTCAAATATGGGGTGTATGCTACAGAAGACATGAGATAGGTGTGCATTAAAAAAGAAATGAAAATAAAATCAGCATTGTGGCCAAGGACCTAGGCACAGAGCTCTTGAGTGTTAACTCCACAAACACTGTTGTTCATTATTGTTAACAACCTTGAAAACAAAAGCACATAATTCATTATGTGACTAAGCCCCATCCTCTTACCTTAATATTATCTTAAACATGCTGGCTTGGTTGTTCTTGTTTGGGGTTGGGTTTGGTTTTCACAGCTAACAACCTTACCTCAGTGAGGCTCCTGCTCACTTAGCTCCATTTAGCTCTGTTTTATTTTCTTATTTAGGCTAGACACCTTAGGCCCTTCATCCCTGAGAAAACTTGCAGTAAGATCTGTGCCTGCTTCCTGATACTTTTAAGGCCAGTCAGGGATCCTAATTATTGAAATAGGTGTTCTCATATTTTCAAATATTAAGATTTCAAGGAACTCTATTTTAGGCGTTTAATCATTATCTCTTATTAACAAGTATTATCCTGAATTATTTCAAAATAGAGTTTAATTCTGGAAATGCCAATTTCAAATATGGGGTGTATGCTACGGAAGACATGAGATAGGTATGCATTAAAAAAGAAATGAAAATAAAATCAGCATAAATGTATTATTTTTTAACTTGAAAAATATCCTTGAGTAGAAGTAATCTTAAAATATTGTATAAAATCAAGTATGAAGCTGAGAATACTTTCTACTGATAAAGTTGAAGGAATATTACAATAACTTATTAATTCCACCTAATCATTCTTAAAATTGGAGTTTTCCCCTATAACAACTGACTAAAACTATTTAGTCAAACTGTTAGTATGAGCCTAGAAATGGATCCTCACAGCGAGGAGCAACTGACCCAATATATAATCATATCTCCTCAAATGTCCTCAATAAAAGCTGGTGGGAGAGTGCCAAAGTTCAACTCATGAAAAGCAATTATAATGACATGGTGGTAGGGCAGACAAGATAATAGTGTTCAGGCAGATGGCTTCCGGACACTCCGTTTCAGTCCTAGATACATTTAAGAAGATCAAGAAGAATGAAAAGAGGGGCGCCCGGGTGGCTCAGTGGGTTAAAGCCTCTGCCTTCAGCTCAGGTCATGATCTCAGGGTCCTGGGATTGAGCCCCGCATCAGGATTAGGTTCCCCCCCCAACCCGCTCCCTGTCCCACCTTCCCACCCCACTCCACCTCTGCCTGCCTCTCTGTCTGCTTGTGATCTCTTTCTCTTTGTCAAATAAATAAACAAAATCTTTAAAAAAGAAGAAGAACTAGAAGAAGAAGAAGGAGGAGGAGGAGGAGGAGAAGAAGAATGAAGAGAATTGACATTCTTCAGGCAAACCTCCAGGACATTTATTTTGGCCCTCCTTTTTAGAAAAGCTTTATCTGACCTGAGGCTGATTCAGGATCAAACTAATGACAAGTATCTGGAGTGCAGTCATACCACGCAGCCCATCTTAGTTGGGGAGCTCTGTATTTCAAAACTTTTTAGCCAAACTAGGGTTTTGACTGATACTTAGCTATCATCTCATGAATGTCGACTGGCTGAACAAAGGGCATGGGTTGAACAGGGAGGTCTTTCTGGGTTTGCTTTTTGCACGTCTATTACAAACTCATAAAATAAGTTAATATTTTGTTAAAATCATCAATGCCTGTGGCAATAAACCAACTTGAATCCAAAGTTGCACATATTGCTAAGAGCTAAAAATATTCTGTATACAGAATAGGAAAAAAAAAATTAAAATGGCCTTCATTTTAAGAATAACAGAACAAAGCTAGTACTTTTTAGTCATCAAAAATATATTGTGTTATATCCAGTATGGTTACTTATAAATCAGTCTGTATTTCAACCATGTGCTTAAAAAGTAGAGACAAGGGGCACCTGGGTGGCTCAGTGGGTTAAGCCTCTGCCTTCGGCTCAGGTCATGATCCCAGGGTCCTTGGATCGAGCCCCACATTGGGCTCTCTGCTCGGCAGGGAGCCTGCTTCCCTTCCTCTCTCCCTTCCTCTATGTCTGCCTGCCTCTCGGCCTACTTGTGACCTCTCTCTGATAAATAAATTAAAAAAAAAACCTTAAAAAAAAAAAGTAGAGACAATAATACTGTTGTCTATTCTCATGTATACTTTTTACATCTTTTTATGTCTGAATAAAGACTATCAAAGTTAGAAAAGAGTTCTAGGATAAGCTTAAGAGAGAAGTGGTTAAAACAAATGCTTACTCAGTGCCTTATTTCTCACATACATGTTTATGTCATGATTACTAATATATTTTTATTCAGAGTAAGTCATTTTAAGATTAGCTTTTTCTCATAATTAATAAAGTCATAAATGAGGTTACGACTATTAGAAAGCTAGAGGAGAAAAAATATAAGAACTTCACAATAATTTTGAGAGGATCACTAGAATCAGAAAAAAAGAGTATGGGTTGTTTTTGTTTTTAAACCTGTCATCAAATCTCATCATAACGTACCAAGATTATTATATGCATCCTCGGCAGATGGCCTCATTCATATGTGATTTGTAACAGCTTTCTTCTCAAACAGATTTTTAAATATGCACCAAAATAAATGAGGAACATGCTCTCATATAATAAACAAGATAGAGAATTTTTCTAAGTCCAAATATGCTCGCTCTAAAATAACAAGCCAATTTTTTCCCCCTTAAAGACTGCACTATATTTGAGTGAAGAAAGCTTCAATGACACACGAGAGAATGATTCTATTAACTCTTTCATATTTTAGTTATTCACTTAAGAAAATTCCTATTTTAATTCACCCAATTTTCACTCCCTAGCATTAATATTAAAAGGCAGATTTATGGGTGCCTGGGTGGCTCAGTCAGTTAAGTACTCGACTCTCAGTTTCAGCTCAGGTCATGATCTCAGGGGTTGTATGATCGACCCCCTCATTGGGCTCTGTGCTCAGCACATAGTGCCTGCTTGAGATTTTTTCCCATCCCTCACCCTCCATCTTCGTTCCTCCTCACCGCACACGTGCGCTCTCTCTCTCTCTCTCTAATTAAAAAAATAAATAAATAAAGCAGATCTAAGCCAGGTATTCCTCTTTCAACAAAGGAAACACAAGATGCTGAATTATATATAATGGCATGGTGGGAGGGCAGGCAAGGTAACAGTCTCCAGGTAGATGGCTTCCTGATGCTTTATTTCAGTCCTGGAGCATTTAAGGGGATAATGAAGAATGAATAGAATGGACATTCTTCAATCAAAGCTCCATGACATTTATTTTCACCATCTGCCCATGACATTATTTTTGACTATGACATTTCCTTTAGAAAACTCTGACCTGAAGCTAATTCAGGAATATACTATGAGAAGCACCTGGGGTGTAGTTAGTCTGTGCAGCCCATATTAGCTGGGGATCCCTTATTAATACTATCATGTGAATTCATCAAAATGAATTAAAGCTACATATTTCAAAAACATAATATGAAGTGAACTGAAAGTTCAGTTCTCTTGTATGTAACATGGGGATGGGTTGTTGAAGGGCTATGTGCTGCTTTTCAAATTTTAAAACTTGAATAAATATCTACAAAAACATAATTTAAGGAGATTAATGTGAGACATTTTCTATCAAACTCCTGCAATATCACTTTTGATCACCTGGGAATTTCCTTATTTATATGTATATATCTAGAAAGGAGAATTCCATTTTACTTAAATGTATTTTACAACTCATTGTAGGAAGTAATCACATTCAATATATGTAATTTGTGGCCCAGTTTAAACTATCAATCATCTTCAACAGAAGAAAATCTGAAGATACTAATATCTTAATAGGGTTTTACCAAGACAATTATAAAAAAGTGGCTAATACACCGAGATAGATAAGACAAAGCAAAATCCTCATTTTTCTACATACTATTTATTTGACTTTTCAAAAAATAGTCAATTTTTCATCTTCATCTCTGAAGTACATGTAACAGCAACTAAGTGTATGGAGATTATATCTCTATAGATATACATAAAACACCATTTATATACTTTTTTCAAAAATTTATGTAACATTTAGGTTATGCAGGTCTCTTATCTTACTGCTCCTTGCTTCTCAGAAGTTTGAAGACTGTTCTCAATTATTAACAATTCTGACAGAAGATGATTAAAGAAAAAGCATAGATGTTGGCTGATATTTTAAAAGTAGGACACAAGAATCATTGAATACATGGAAAATGAAAGAAAGATGAAAAAACAATGACATAAACCTGTGATCTGTTATCTTTTATTCTAATCTGTTTACCTATTTTTTATTCTAATCTATTTCTTATTCCAATTTCCTCTTCAATTTTAATAGAGTTAACATCACACAATACTCATTTACTCTATCATCTTTGTGGCAAAAGTTACATACTCGTTTGGTATATATTCAGTTTTTCCTACTACTTCCATTTAACCTTAAAATATGACCACACTCATTGCTATTTATTAATATATTTGCTTATATGACTGAAAACAGCAATACAGTATTCCACTGTGTAAATGTAACAAAAATTATTTAGCCATAAGGGAGCTTTTAAATTGTGGCTGTAGGGTCATCACAAATCCATCTGTAACACTGAGTTGGATGAGTCAGGGTTTTCTTGTTACTGCACTTTTTCAAGGGCCTGAATTTCTAAATTACACATAGATCCTTCTAAATGAAAAAATAAAAACTAGGATTACTGCTAGCTCCTATCTGGTGAAGCGCCTGTTTCTTTCTTCTTTTTAGGGCAAAATGCAATCCAATGAGGTATAGAAACTAAAAAAGAAAGCCCTTGACTTTCTTCATCGATTATCTCTAGTCAAGAAAGGTTCTACCATTTTCTCAACACTGTAAAGACAGAAAAATATGCTAAAATCAAATCTATTTCAAAAATACCTTGAAGAACTTAAAATTATTATAATCCAGTCATTTCCGTCTGTGATTCTAGCTACCTAAAATATATCATTTATTGGAAGGATTATACAGCATTCTCAATAAAAGAAGAAAAAGCCAATAATTTTTAACTGTGGTACTTATGTTTCACATACGATTGTGAATAAAGAGAATTTAAATATGTTCAGTATTTAATCTGATCTTAAATCCACTAATACCACACATTGTTTAAGGTAAAACACTGATAAAGTTACCAGATATATATTCTCTGTATATAGAACAATATTATTTATGAAATGTCTGTTATTTGTCTCCCCTGCCCCTTTTCTTTTATTTCCATTGGACGGTCTATGCAGTATTGAGTGCCACGGGAAAGACTGATGACATGGTAAAAGAATTAGTTACCTGGTAGTCTCCTGATTTGTGTTTTCCCAAACCTGAGCCCATTAAGGAGACTATTGGCAGCATCTTATAGAGGGAACTCTCAGGTAACAGCACATTAAAACTTAAGAGCAAAAAAATTTTTCTTTGTGATTATAAAGATTTCCTTAGGCTCAGATGATGAAAGAAACTCAAGGAATTTTACAGAGAACAGTGAGAAGAGATGGGGGAAGGAGGGTCTTAAGTTATACTTTCTGTGCAAACCTAACTAGGGAGGCAGCTTCCCCAGAGAAGCTGCGGGAGCTGAGGACAAGACCCAGAGTCAGTGGAGTCATTGTATAGGTATACAGGATTGTGGAGTGTCTGGCAGAGTTTTATATGCCCCAGAATTAAACCTAAGGGGCAGAAACATTTCTCTGATTTTTTTATGGCTTCCTAACACTAACAGAACCATGGAAATAGGAAAAAAAAACAAAACTGGCTCACTAAAATGTGTGGACTAAGACCAAGGTTAAGGTGGATTTTTCGATATTTACCTTATGGACATATGACTTGATTAACCTTATAGGTAATAATTATCACAGCCTTGCCATGACCCTTTATAAACCCATCTCATTTTGTACACAGTAGGAGCTAATGAGTGGTATTCCAAATTGACTTATTAAATTGTAACCAACTTAACAGATGGGGCTCGTAATAGAACTTGATTTTGGTTACAAATAAATAATTGACTGGAACTTGTTATTTGCACACCTGAGATTGTTGATTGTAATTCATAACTACTACAAATGAAAAAGGCTTTGCCCTCTATCATGTCTTTAAGAAAGACTTTATTTTGCATAATAATGTATGATCTGTTTGCATGATTGGTGTTATTATTGATTAAATATGTTATCTCTCCAGATGGTATCTAAATGTGATTATGCTTCCTGAGAAACATCATTAAACATTGATACAACTAATTATATCACATCAACGGGGAAAAAGTTATTAGGAAAGCATACCATGGTATAATAGGCAAATAAAATCACCACCAAATTCACACATATCCATAACAATAAAGCAAACGATCAGAGGAAGCATGAGTTATTTCTAAGTTTTTCAAAATTGATAATCATTTATTTCTTGCTTACTAATTTTAGAATTAGCTAGTCCTTGCTAGTAGGCCAGAAGTATGGGTAATTTGGGTAAATTCTGCAAAAAGTAGTCAATTATGTATATTTCATTTAATTATTCAATAAACATTTATGAACAATATCACTCATAAAAAAATAATTATGAACAATAATGGTCTAAGAATTCTTACTACCCAATGGGGATAAAATGTGAATTAGATGTGCATTTTTCACTCAGATAATTGTGTATCTATCTTTATATGTATATCTATCTATATTTCAATCCATCTATGATCTACATGTATTGTTACCATACCACTGGAATATTATGCCTTTATGTATTAATATATATACTTTTATAATACAAGATTTTTATCTTTAGTCTTATGATATAATTTTAAAATGTGTCATAAAACACTGAAGTTAACAGCAACAATTTAAAATTGAATATCATGAATTGGCTAGAGTGGATCATACATACCTTATTAACTCAAACTTTTTTATAATGTATATTATTATAGCCTTATTATCCCTTTCTAGTCTTATCCTCACATTTCTGATAAACATAGTAAAACATGTAAAACAAATAACATTTGTTATTTTGGAAATGTATTATCTATGACAATTATTTTCTTTTAAGAACTTAGCTTGATGGTATCATGGTCAAGTTAATTTCATTTTGATAAACTATTGACTAGCAATTTATTCAGATGTTTGGAGGCCACCATTCCTTCTTACTGGCTGTCAACAACCACACAAATTAAAGTCTTTGCTCCTGGCTACCAGACTGTTGTTATAATATTTTTAGATACAATTTTTATTGGCAAATTTTAAAGTGACTTTTCAAAGATAAATACTAGGATAAGAGATACCTGCAAATTCTAAACACCATAGGATCATATGGTGATTTTAGAATCTTTCTTTGTAGTATATTTTAGCCTTATTCAGAGAAATCACTATTCACTGTCAAAACAAAGTATCAATCAACTTCATTGTACCATGACTGGCTGCCCTGTAACATCCCCTCATCTTCCTTCCCAGGGGGAGCAATTCATAAAGAAAATGGAAAAATGTTCTCCCAACCAGCACTTGCTTAAGTTGGTTTCACAGAGCAATCCCTTCAGCCCTCTGCCCTATATATATACTTATTGATATGTTAAACTGCTTTCTGGCATTATTCTGTACAGTTCTGCAAACTTCATTTTCCATGACAGCCTATGATAGTCCAGTAAGAGACAGGACTGTCGAACCAGGAACTCCGGCGTCTCCCGCCCACATCAGAAAACACTCTGCATCTTCATCTCAACAAAATCACTGCATAGTCACTTTTTTCCACCCATAAACATAATGGCAATTACTACCGAAAAGAGAGATCTTCCTGTTTCTATCTGCCTGAATGCTTAACACTGCTAAACTGATTAATCACCTAGGTTGGCTGTGTGTCTTAATATCTGTGACCTTCTTTCCATAAACAGCTACAAAGAAAAACATAGGCTCTTCCTCCTTGTGTCTCTCTACGATCACAAAGCCTCAGCCTGGAGGGGGAGGAAGATAAATGGCCACTATCCATGTGTCTGCCACTCTCCACAAATAATATCAAATAAAACAGTAGTTAGCGGGCACTTGGGTGGCTCAGTGGGTTAAGCCGCTGCCTTCGGCTCAGGTCATGATCTCAGAGTCCTGGGATCGAGTCCCGCATCGGGCTCTCTGCTCAGCAGGGAGCCTGCTTCCCTTCCTCTCTCTCTCTGCCTGCCTCTCTGCCTACTTGTGATCTCTCTCTGTCAAATAAATAAATAGAATCTTTAAAAAAAGCAAACAAACAAACAAAAAAAACCCCAGTAGTTAGCTGAGATAAGAAAGCAGCTAAAAGTCTACACAGAGTCTACTATAGTGCTCAGAAATAAAAGAACATATCTACAAAGTATTTTAAAGTCATCATAGTAGGCATCATACCTGAATGCCTTATAATACTTCCCATAAAGATCAATGCCTTTCATTCTGTGATTCAGAAATGACATGGACATCTATATGATTGTCACTCTTTTACAGCAGATTCACAAAGGAACTGCTTTAGAAATGATTTGAAAATTTCAAAAATTTCCTGACGTGGGGCAGGAATTCTCAGTAATCATTACATCTATACCAAATGTGTTGTATGGGTGGGGGGACTCATATGATTAAATAATTAAATATACCTAACCTTAATGATATATCTGGTAATCGGGAAATGTGCTTAGTATTGGTTCTATAATACACGGTCATACATTTAAATTTACTGAAGTTTGTATCTGATATTACCATACAAGATGAAATACCATCTTCCTATTATTTAAAATATGTAAATTTCCCCTTCCACTAGACTGTAACTTCAGATAATCAAGTATGTTCCATGTGACTAAATCTCAAGAGGGAATTGTTGACATTTGGTTAAATTTATTCACATATCATACTCAAAAACACAATTTACATAAAGAGATATAGTAAATGCAATTTATTTCTGCAAAATCTAAAAAAAGAAAAGTGACAGATCTACCCTTGTCTACCAACAAGGTATTCTTAATTATAGAATATTTTACCGCTCTTAGTCTACTACACAGTTATCAAGCAATTCTATTAAATGAATTGCTAGGTTTCATAAACACGAGTAGATCGAGAATGAGGAATGACTATGCAGTCTTTTGTAAAGCCCTGAATTTGAATTCCAGTTTTGGTACCTATTAGTGGTCTTGCTTGGAGTAATTATTTTACCAGTCTAACCATCTCTTTCTTTCACAGAAAAGAAATCGTGAAAATAATTCACTTAGAAGTAAAATGAAATTTAGCTATAATTTGCATCACTAACTTGGGAAGTGAGGTTGAAGTGAGGTCATTCAAATTATAGAAAAAGATTAATTTCTAAATGAGAGGAAACTGTCTTACTGTATGACATAATTTAAACAATCATCTCAGATTTGATGTAAAACATAATACTCAAAGTCTCAAAGTACAGCAAACTATTTTTTAAGTATCACTCATCATTCAATAACTCTGTATTAACTAACAGGCACTAGGTAGTAAGACAGTGAGTGAACAGCTTCTACCTTCAGGAGACTTAGAATGCAGTAAGGGAGACAGATCCTAAAGAGACATTGACAACTTTAATAATTAATTAAAATTGCAAATAGTGTTAGCAAGAAGTCTCAGTGTTTTGAAAAGAGATATGCAATTTAAGAGTAAGATGTCTTCCCTAAGGAAGTTTCAATATGAGTTAAAAATTAGGTAGTGAACAGAGTAAGGTGATTATACTGGGAAATCAGCATTTGTGGAAGGAAGTGATTATGTGTGAGGGGCTGAGGCCCCAGGGCACAGGGCCTCATAAATTGTATCAAGGACTTTAAACAGTGTCAAGAGCAGGTAAGAGGCCATCAAAGAGGGCTGAGCCAGCAGATGACTTGATCCGATATCTGCTTCCAAAATATCACCTTGTGCAGGACACAGATTAGAGAAAGGACACGGATGGACTGGACTGCAATAGTCCAGACAAGAAATGAAGCCTTAGGTTTTAGGAGAGGAAAAAGAGGTGGAAGAGTAATTTAAGAAAAGTCAGAAAGCTCAACTGATGTAACTTAAAATTTGAGTGAATGTGGGTAGCAAGGAAGGAAGTGTAAAGATTACTCCCTTCTACTGGCTCAAATTTCTGAGTGGATTGCTGTGTCATCTACTAAGACAGCAAAAACAGGGAGAAGGGTACTTGGGTATCCTGTATTTTAAAGGCAGCCTTTAAGATGTCGAGTGATGATGCTGAGGTAACTGGAGATACGGGGTCTGAAGCTGAGAAAATACATGGTAACAGAGACAGATATAGGAGTTACGGTGAATAGATGATATTTTAAGCTTATGGAAATTTGTGGGCTCCAAGGGAAAGGATGGAGGGTGAGAAGGCATGGGGAGGTATGGCCAAGCCCTGAAGCTGTGTAACATCTGGAAGTTAGACTGAAGATAATTGTCTAACATGGAAGACTCAGAAGGAGTGAGCAAAAGCACAGATGGAACAGAGAAAGAATGTGTGGTACCCCAGAAAACCCACAAAAGAGAGTGAAGAGGGAGCAGTCCTTTGCCCTCGATGTGTTGATAGTACAAATAAGTTGGGTGCCCAGATACAGACTGCAATCATTAGAGATATTAGCAAGAACTAATAGTATGGGTAAATTCGTATAAGCCAGTTCTAGATTGGAGTGTGTGTCAGAGAGTGGCTGGGATAGAAGGAAACACAACCATAAAATATAAAGAACTCTTCAGAGTAGTCTGGCTGTGAAGGAGTAGCTGGTAATGAATCAATTGCATGAAATGACTACAATGTTAAGGGAGAAGCAGTATAACACACTCTTCAAGGCCATAAAGTGTGGCAACAGATGGCCAGGGTTTGGACACTGGCTGTCCTACTTCCTGGTTCTGTGGTCTTAGATAAATTATTTAATCTTTCCATCTTTCAACTCCTTCAACTCAAAATTGGTGACAATAATTACTTCTTTACATGTATAGTACTTAGAACCAGGCCTGTCACACCATAAACGTTGTATTTGCTATATGTTCAACATATAAAAGTCTTCAGTATGTTCAAATGTCAGTTGGAAGAATCTCAAAATAGAGGGGAAAAAAGTGAAACATATTTATCTCAGGGGGAGAGATTATGAATCATTCTAATCATTCTATTTTCGCTTAAGAGTAGTTCCTATTTTTTATAAGCATTTTATCACTTTTATAGTAAATACTAAATATTACTTTAGAAGAAGATGCACAATGTCATGAAAATTATGCCTACTATGTTGGGAAAAGAATAACAATAGTAATGAAAGCTAGTATTATTATGACCTGATTTTGTTGAAAATCATTTATATACTAAATCATACATACATAGCTACATGTGCTAAATCATATATTTACACCAAAAAATATTTATTAAAATATTGATTGCTAATTGTAAGTGGTAGGGTTTAGAATATTTCAAATTTTATTTTCTGTGCTCTAGTGCATTGTCTAAATTTTCTGCAATTAACACTAATATTATTTTTAGAAGTGAAAAATGCTGTTTAAAAAATTAAAGACATTTTTCTTTGGAGCCTGAAAGTCTATAAATTAGAGCTTGATCAGAACCCAAAGCTACTTAGTAGATGCTGAAGTACTGAACCCATCAATCTTGGCCACTGTGTCAGCATTAGCCTCTTCTAGCCCAATCCCTGAAGCTGAAGGAAAAATTTTATTAGCTACATACTGCTGCCCAAGCAATCTTCCCAAAATCCAAATCTGGGTATGGCAAACTCCTAGAGAGACTCTCCTTCCTTATGAATAAAAGAGCCCATTTGTGAGCCCTGCCAAACACATTCGGAAGTAGAAGATACACTGAATGCACTTTCTCAACCATGGCTTAATGTTTTTCACATGGTTTACAGGTCCAGAGGCCCTTCCTTTCCTTTTTCACAGAGCCAAGTGTGGCTTCTCCTTCAAAACACTGTTTTGTTGGCCAGTGCTCCCAAAGTACACTCCAGTGTCGCCATTCTATAATGATTTTCTCTGTGTGGAGATCGTCTCTAGACTTCCAGCCACTTGGATACAAGGACAAGTGTACATGCTTACATGTACACGCACCCACACACAATTCCTTTGTCTGAACACGTAGCTCAACACGTTTTGCTGAGCTGAGTAAATGTGAACCGATGGGTGTGGGTGAGGAACGGACCTAAAGATGCTAAACTTGTGAAACTTGTGAAAATTTTGTTAAGTTTTAAGCTTTCCAAAGAAGCGTTAAAAAGAACAGTCCAATTTTTTTTTTTTTTAATGTCCAAGAAAGAAACTAGAATGAGTTTTAAATAAAAGGACTTGGGCAGGAAAGATCGGATTTGAGAAGCTGGAATCACATAGACCAAAAACATCTGGGTCATCACTGCCCTTCAGTGGAGAATTACACATGAGTCTCCAATGAAAAGAGTTGTCTCACTGGTAACACTTGAGACTAAATCGGGAACTAAGAGTAGACCAGCTGATCTGGCCACAGTGCAGTAAAATAGGAGAGCAACCATCACTCAGGAAAAGCCATTACAGGCTATCTCTAAAGAGTACAAGGTCAAAGTCTGCTGGATCGACTCCAGACTGAATATAAAAGCACTCGGTGGCTTACCTGCTTGTATCAGATCATTTTCTCACTAATGAAAAGATAATTACAACCATCATACTCTTTCATGTTCAGGAAAAAAAAAAAAAACATGAAAAAAAAATCCTATTGTCTTTATTTGTATGACTGACATTCTTCTTATCTTGAATAATTCTTTTAACAAGCCTGAGTGTAACCCATACTAACCAAACATTAACTACAATTGTTAAGTATGAAAAGAAATTCCTCCTCCCCACTCCCTAAGAAGTCTATGCATTACTATACATAGAGCTGTGAAAATAAAAATTTTCATGGAACAAACATATAAACCACAGAGAAGTTTATAAAGATCACACTTGTAAATCAGCCAGATGCCTTGCCCTCCTATCACTCCCTTGCATGAGATTTCTCTCTGTTTCTGGTGAAACTGGTCAAGAGACTTTGCTGGTTAGCAAAACCAGTTTAAACTCCTTCTAGTCTGTCACTTTGACTGTAAATACATGTAGAGGCTTGCATTTATGTATGTACTTGTACATCTGTTATATCCAAAAGGAAAGCAATATACGTAAATCACAATGTGATAAAAAACGAACAATAAGCACAGGACAAAACCCAGAAATGAAAAAGTGAGTGGGGAAGGGGAAGGAATGGAAAACAACAAATCCAAGCTGAACAGAGTCACTGGAGTTAAGCATAAAACATTTGCTTGATTTTTCTAGAAGCCAAGCCAAAGAGAACGGATGGGCTTGTTAAAGCAGCAGGGGGGAAATAACAATAAAAAGTAACTGACATGCACTGCATATCTACTATGATTATGTTTAGCATAAATACTTCACATGCTTCACTTCCTGTTATTCAATAATCACAAAAAGGGATAGTTCCCGACTTAAAATGGTATGATTTATGATTTTTTGACTACGATGGTGCAAAAGTGGTACATATTCAGTAGACACTCTACTCTGAATTTTGGTCTTTTCTGAGGCTAGTGATAGGTGGTCCACTTCTCCCATGACGCCAGGCACTGGCAGTGAGAGGCAACTCCCAGTCAGCCACGTGATCACGAGGTCAACAACCGAGGCGTTTCCTACCATTCTGTACAATCATTCTGTTTTCCACTTTAAGTACACTGTTCAATAAATTACATGGGTTATTCAACACTTTACTATAAAGTGGGCTTTGTGTTAGACAATATGCCCAACTGCAGACTCCTGCGTTTTGAGCACATTTATGGTAGGTTGTCTAAGTTATGATGTTCGGGTAAGTTACATGTATTAAACACATTTTTAATTTATGCTATCTTCAACTTACATTGGGTCTCTAAGGACATAATCCCATATTATGGGATTATGTCAAAGCAGATCTGTAATTCCTTTTTACAAATGAGATAATTAATTTCAGTGAACTGTAACAGGTGGGCAAACACACAATTTCCCTGACTTTCTGTTATGGTTATAGAAGGAAAACAAATCGAATGATACTTTTAATAAATCAGAGAAAAATAAGGACAAAAACAAAAGGAAACAAAAGGATCAAACAAACAAAACAGAGTCTCAAAGGGTGATCCACTAGTCCATGAATGGTATCCACCCCCTTTCTTCCCCTGGGCCTCTAGCATAATGAAAACAAAATGTAAAAGTTAGTGTCTCATAAAGTCAGACATTTTTAATTAAAGAATACTACTTTATTTTGAGGTTATGTCCTTCCTGCATTTTCCCCTACATTTTTGATGTTAACAATATCCACACCTTCTTAAAATAGTGATAATAGTAGTATGCTTTTTTCCTTTGTCTTTTTTTTTTTTCCGATGATGGTAGGTGACAAAAATAAAAATCTGACAAACCTCAGACAACCTATTTTTCCTTTAATTTTACTTATTTTTTTAAAGATTTTATTTATTTATTTGACAGACAGAGATCAAAAGCAGGCAGAGAGGCAGGCAGAGAGAGAGGAAGGGAAGCAGGCTCCCTGCTGAGCAGAGAGCCCGATGTGGGACTCGAGATCCCAGGACCCTGAGCTGAAGGCAGAGGCCTAACCCACTGAGCCACCCAGGTGTCCCTTCCTTTAATTTTAATATTGTGTTAATTTTTAAAGTCTAAAAACGATGGCCCTAAGGTGTGTCAGAAGAGTTTTAGGTAAGATGATTCTGAGATATGTGACTACATAAAGAGAAATAATCAGAACCCAAGATACTCCTGTCATGGAAAAGAAGTAATGCCAATTATCCAAAGGAATATCTATGTATGCCAGTGTGATAAAATAATCTCTAGCATATATGGAAAACCTTCCTGTCTAATTCACACTCTGTGTTATATAAACTGAATGCATTAGCAGGTGTGTCTTAAAAAAAAAAAAATCAAGCATGTACTGAGGAACCTCCTTCACTCTCAAATTAAAAAACAAAGTTGGGGACTGAATCAGACATCTATTACTGAGTTTCAAGCCTCCCCAAACTTAGCAGCTCAGAAAACAACCATCTGTATTTCTCACGATCCAGTGTGCTGGCAGGGGCCCTTACGTGGTTTCTGCTCAGTCTGGGGAGTCGACTGGGAGGGGCAGAACCAGACCTCACACACATGCCAGCCAGGAGGTGCAGGCCTATGGCTGGGTCCTTCTCTCCTCATTAACTCTCATTCCAGCCTCTGCTGGAAGCCTCAGAGCAGCATTCCAGGGAACACAAGCCCCAGGTAAATCATCATCACCAGGCTTGCTGATGTGCAATTCACCACAGTAACTGCAGCTCTAAAGTCAGTCAACTAGGTCGAGAGACTACAAAGAGGCTAGGATTCTGAGTGATGTGACTCTTAGGGGCATATTCCTGTCAAATTCTCCCATGGAGACCCTATGTCCAGGTCCCCTGTGTTACCCAGAGTTTTCAGTACAAGTGTCTTTGAAAACAGTATGAACATACACATTTCTAAAGCTCTTTAGGCTTGGCAAAATAAGTCAGACAGAGAGACAAGTATCTTGTCATTTCACTTGTATGTATGTGGAATCTAAAAAATAAAACAAATGAATAAATAAATATAATATTTGATATTAACTCAAGGAAATGAAGATGATGAGGGCAGATGCCAACATCAACCAGGAATTTTGGATGGAAAAGAGCTGCAGCTTTATAAATAGTGTTGTCTATTCAATTAGAAATGGGATCAGATTTACAGTGGAATGCAAAGCTTAAGAGGTATTTCGGAGTTAATAGCATGGATAGAAATTAAAAAACCTTAAATCTATAGAATGTATTACTTAACAAAATTAGAATTATGTATTTTAAATATAATAACAGAACTAAAGGAAGCAATTAAAATGGCAATTGAAGATGTATCACATAACGTGGTAAAGTTAAGAGACATTTTAAGGCTTACTTTCCAAATTTTTTTGAAAAAAGATTGATTTTTATGAATTTGAGATTTAAAGATGCATTAGATGAAAAAGTAGTATAGTAACAAGTTAAAATATTTACAGTTCTGATGAGGGAACAGAAGGCTGGCTAAGGACAAAGCAAAAGCTGACATCCTCCAACCTTCCCTCACCCCCACTCCTGGGTGGGACATACGTGACATTATGCTTAACTACAAAATCAAACAGATTGTTGGATATGTGGAATTTTGCCAATGTTAAGTATGTCTGGGTTACCATGGAAGTGGGAGGTAAGCTTATCAATTTTCTTATTGATACAGGAGCTACTTACTCTGTCCTTATTCAGCACTCCAGGCCTACTTGTCTTTCTAATCTTAAAATTGTTGGCATAGAAAGGGAAACTAAAACATGCCATCAGACAATGCCTTTAACCTGCAAATATAAGTCAATTGGTAACGCATGTATTTCTAGTCCTTCCGTCTTATCCCACTCCATTACTCGGAGTGTCTAACTCACTGAAATGTTCAATAAACATCAGCTGCTTTTATTACTGTTATTGATACAAACACACAGATAGATAGATAGATATAGCTAGATATACACTCAAAATAACTCAAAATAAAATGGCATAAAGGTAAAAGGATAAAAAAACTTATATACCAAGCAAAGATCAAGCAAATGTCAGTGAAGCTACAGCAGTATAGACTTTAAAAACAAATTCACTGTGGATAAAGTCAGACATTATACATACTAACATAAGAAAAAGCTTGCTTTGAAGAAATGACAATTTAAATTTACATGCAGCTAATAAGAAAGACTCAAAATGTATACAGAGAAACTTCAAAACACTGAGATGAAAAAATCCACAATCATGGGGAAGGAATTAGAGCTAATTTCTCAGACACTGACTGCTCATGCTGACCAAAGAATTAGTAAAACTGAACAAGTGCGATCTGATGGTCAAATACATGAAACTGTACTCAATAACCAGAAAATTAACATTCTTTAAAAGCAGAATGAGTCATTTATAACCTGTCAAGATATAAGGCAAATATCAATAAATAACAATAAACTAGCATCATGCAGTGACAGTATCTGACCATAATACAATAAAATTCAAAATTAAGAAAACACATTATATGGGTCTATATATTAAAAAATTAGCACACACATCATGCACAAACACACATACACACAAAAGATGTTTCATCAAAAACACCAAGATACAGGTAACATTTAAAAAAAAAAAACTTTATTGAAAGAGTCGGGGAGCCTGGGTGGCTCAGTGGGTTAAGCCTCTGCCTTCGGCTCCGGTCATGATCCCGGGGTCCTGGGATGGAGCCCCGCATCGGGCTCTCTGCTGGGCGGGGAGCCTGCTTCCCCATCTCTCTCTGCCTGCCTCTCTGCCTACTTGTGATCTCTCTCTCTGTGTCAAATAAATAAATAAAATCTTTATAAAAAAAAAATAAAGACTTTATTGAAAGAGAATGAGCATGCACATGTCATGAGGGGGTAGGGCAGCGGGAAAAGGAGAGGGAGACTCCCAAGCAGACTCCCCACTGAGCGCACAACCCCAATGTAAGGCTGAGATCATGACCTGACCAAATCAAGAGTCCAGTGTTCAACTGACTGAGCCACCCAAGCGCCTCATATATGTGACATATTTGTGTGTGTGTGTGTGTGTGTATAAAATTAACGTAAATACAGAATGCTGCCTTAAAAAGTGAATTGTCACTGGAAGTATTCAATCACAACCTAAATGGCTGCTGATCTCTTATCTTAAACAGGTTCCTATATTTACTAAGGAAATGGATTAGCTAGTACTTTAAATCTTTTCTTTTTAAGATTTTTATATTTCAAAAATCTAATTTGCAGGGCGAGGGCAGGCTACAGTATCTTAAGAGATTTATGTAAAGACTAAAAAAAAAAAAAAGTTTGTCTCTGTTAGTCTCTGTAGTCTCTGTTACCCATTTCTATATCCAGAAATACTCCATAGAGAAAAATCACCTTTATCCTAATTCATTTCATCTTATTCTAAAATAGCCTTTTTAGTGGGTACTACAGAAGATATTTTAAAAGTTCTAAATATAAGAGGTTCACTTATTCCTTCCTGCACTCATGCTTAGCTCCCTGACTAGTAAGTAACTGCTCAACCACAGACCTAGAATAGAGATAACTAATTCTACTAGCGCTAAATAAACTCATAGATACAATGTTTAATATAAAGATAGAAAATAATTATTTGAACAAATCATCTAGGTACTGTGAAATTAACATTTGAGAATAGTGACAGCCTGAAGTCAGTGTGTTTTCTCTGTAATCTGTGAGCGGGTTATTTAGCCCATCTGTGCCAAAGATTTCCAATTTCTATTTAATTGTGAATTCTATAAACTTTAGATAAATGGTTTAAGTGTAATGAAAAAGAGATAATAGCTTGCTTTTTCAAAGGGTATTTTTCATTCCATGACCTGAAAGCATGGAATAAAATCCTTTTCCAATTTTTATACTATGCTGAGAGATTAATTAGTACAATAGTCAATAATATACAAAGAACAGAAGGCTTTTATCAAATTGAATGTCTTCTCAATAGAAGCAACTACATGGCACTGAAATAAAATAAATTCAAAATAAATACTTATTTCTTAGGTAAAAATTTAATTGCATTAGAAGAACTTTTTAAAAATTTCTTAATTCTAAAAAAAGAAAAATACAGTTGGGTTCTATGTGGTTTACCTAAACATGATGTTTAAAAGCATTTCTGTAAGTCAATCAGAGAAAGAAAATGATCATGTGGTTTCTTCACTCATATGTGGCATGTAAGAAATAGCATAGAGGATCATAGGGGAAGGGAGGGAAAATGGAATGGGAAGAAATCAGAGAGGAAGGCAAAGTATGAGAGACTCTTGACTCTGGGAAGCAAACCGAGGGTTACAGAAAGGGAAGTGGATAGGGGCATGGGGTAACTGGGTGATGGGTATTAAGGAGGGCACAGAATGTGATGAGCATTGGGTGTTATACGCAACTGATGAAGCACTGAATATTATATCAAAAACTAATGATGTATTATATGTTGGCTAATTGAATTTAAATAAAAAGAAAAAATATATATATTCAATTAAAAATAATAAAAGTATTTCTAAATGCTAGAATTGCAAAGTCTTTGGGTTAGAATGTAATGTAATAATCATGTATTATTGGTAGGATAAGAATAAATGAAACAAGATGGGATTGGGAGGGAGACAAACCATAAGAGACTCTTAATCTCGCAGAACAAACTGAGGGTTGCTGGGGGAGGGGGGTCAGGAGAGGGTGGTGGGGTTATGGACATTGGTGGGGTGTGGGTTGTGGTGAGTGCTGTGAAGTGTGTAAACCTGGTGATTCACAGACCTGTACCCCTGGGGCTAAAAATACACTATATGTTTATAAGAAAATTAAAAATTTTTTAAAAAAACACGTACTATTATCTAAGTACACAATTAAAATATATCTTTAAAATTATGTCAATTTGTAATATGACAAGTCCTGATAACCATTATGTTTTGTTGTTGTTGTTTGGACACAGCTGGATTCTGGATTCATTCTCTCTGCTGAGTAAGTTAATTGGCCTCTTTGCACCCCAGCTAGCTCCACATTACACTATGGTATTAACTCTGCACCTGCCCACCAGGTTCTTACAGGGCACAAGTAGTGACCATCACATAATGTTTGCTTTTTTATTGTATGTGTTCTTTCCTGAAACCTTTAAATACCGGTGTTTCCTAGAATTCCATCCCTGAGCCATCTGAAGAGGCACATCTTTCCGTTCTATTAACTAACAGCTTGAATTTCAAATCCACTTACAACTTCCTAACTGACATCCCTAGCTGAATATTTTTTAGGCGTCTCAACTCATCATGCCCCCAGATAAATTATCTTAAACCACATTCCCACAACAAGAGCCTTCGCCCAGCCATGTATCTCCAAATTCAAACACAGTGAATAGCATGAAAATCCACCCCCACTGGTTGACAATGAAGTTCTGGGAAAATGGAAAATACCTCCATTTGCCAACAATATTATTTTGGCCGCCAACATAATTCTGCCCTCTCGATGTTGATTTACTTGTACCCCCATTACCATTCTTCTTTACTTCTCACTACTGAGATTATCTCTTGTCACCCCACTTCAGGTTTATCACCCATCTGCATTTCAGACCACGTATCCCCCACATACCACAGCAGGAGTATTTCCAAAATGCCAATATTCTCACGCCATTCCCTCTGATATATGAATGTCCCTCCTCTATGTGAAGAATAAGTCTCAAGATATTTGGCCCAAGATTCTTTCAAGAATTTGCACTACATCTGGTCTAGCCTCATCTCTCACCACTCGCTCAGTTCACACTGCGCGTTAGATCAAATGAACACTTGGCATACCCCTAAACATAGCAGATTCTCTTTTTCCATCTTCAGTCCTATATGCTCTTCCCTCTGGGTTAATTCCCACAACCTGTGTACTAAAATGTCTGAGTACACACATGATCCTCTGTGAAACTATTTCTGATCCTACCCTTAGTTCCATAGAGTGAACAGTGATCCCTTTTGATCTTTGTTAATATTTTCCAGTACTTATGGGCACTACCTAGCACATTCTGGCTACTCAGAAAATGTTAGACAAATTAAAAAAAAAAAAGAGATTGTTGCGTACGTATATTTAAATACTTAAAGAATAAATCATATTTTAGCTTTAAACCTACAACAAAATTTAAATCTTTAAATGATTCCAGATTTAAATGATTCTATTTTTTGACTACATTGTTATGTTTCTATTTTTAATTTTTAGATATTAGTAACTTCCTCCTAGTAGCCTAATTTGCTTTATCACTTTTATGTCTATAATTTTATTTACCTTGTCTTCCCAAAATAACCAGCTTAAATTTTAAAATTGGTAATTTATCTAATTTAAAAATATCTTTTATTTATAAAAATTGACTTGATACATGTTTTATACCCAATTTTATACTACCTCTATTTTACATATTTCCCCAAAAGCTACAGATAGCATGCTATCTATATATCTATATATCTAAAGTTTTAAATCATCTTACATGATTATTTTTCTATTTAAAATGTCATTTGTTGTTTGTTTCTTTAATCTGGCAATTGTTAGATACTTGTTAATTACTTGGATGAACTCTCTAGTGAGGAATTTACACATTCTTCTAAGGACAAAAACACCAAAATTGGAGAGGATTTCAATTACCTGCCAATCTTAGTATGTGATTTTATTTTGAGGAATTTACTAACATAAAGTCAAGACAAATAAATTCACAAAACAGTGTAAAGGTATGAACCTCCTATATTAAAGCTGAAAAAGCAAAGTTCAAGACCATTTAAGAACTATCTAGCAAATTTACCTTCAAACTATTGACCCGTCTCTCTTAAACTTGATTTTCTAAAACCCAACCATGACTAAATCTCATTGCACTTTAAGCCTGATGAACACCCAAATAACCAACAAATCAAGAGTGGTTGATCTAAACTTTAAAGATCCCTGGTTAACTTCTCTATCCCTAGATTAGAGATAAGATTGAAATAAATGTACAATGAAAATTCATCAGTGCATTCATTCAACAACATTGAGCATCTCCTGACTGAGAGACCCCGCCTGGCACTGAGAATCAAAGGTGAGTATATCATAGTCAATACCTTCAAAATTTCACACTTGACAAACCATGGTTCACTCAAAGGAGTATAGGGGCCAGGCAGAAAACACAAACAAGTACAGCCAATCAGATAAGAAAAAAACCACCACATCAACGTAATGATAAATGTTATGAGCATTTTTAGGACATAATAGGAAGTGATATGGGCTCTTGAAAACTGAAGGGTATTAGCTCTTTATAAAGACAGAAATTAACCACTGACAGCCTACCAATTGTTGCCTTAAGGAAACAGGAGCCCAGAGCAGCCTGATAAGCCAATTTTGAAAGAAAGGCCTAAAGTCCAGATTTTCATACAAAATCCTCTAGGGTTCAATTCTTTAGGGTTCAAATACTTGTCATCATTTATACCTACTCTAAAAACAAAACAAAGCACTGTGGGGACCACTATTGTACAGCTCAAGAAAATACCTCCCATTGACTGTGGGCCACCAGATGAAAACTTCTAGGTTAAACTCTAGTCTTAGATAATAACATATATCTATTTAGTTATAGATATGTTCTTTTGGTGCCCCACCAAAATGAGTTTTATAACTTAGTAGAGCCTACTTGAGCTAAAGCAAAGAAGAAGGGAGCCTGGGTGGCTCAGTTGGTTAAGCAACTGCCTTTGGCTCAGGTCACGATCCTGGAGTCCCAGGATCAAGTCCCACATCGGGTTCCTTGCTTGGCAGGGAGTCTGCTTCTAGGGACACCTGGGTGGCTCAGTTGGTTGAGCTAAAGCAAAGAAGGAAGGTCAACTTGCTCACATGGCCCCATCAGAGAAAGTATGATAGGTTTTAAATTAGCATGAGTTCAATGCTCGTTCCTTATCCCTCCCTCTTCTTACTAAGATTTAACTTGATAGTCAGACTGTGTATTTCTCCAGTATATTGTATATTTTTTCCAGATAGTAAATGTGAATAAACATGAATATGCTGTTTATAATGAGAATAAAAATTAGTCACCTGTGAAACAGTCCATGATGATAACAGAGTGCATTTTCTGAAGGAGTCTGATATAAGCTGAGAACTCAACATAAATAATATTTAACCTCACAATCTGGCACAATGTATATAAATAAAGTATTCCTCAGTTAAACAGTGAATTCTCCATGGTATGTCTCCATGTATTATCACATGAAGTCTCATAAAATCAATATGTCTCTGACAGATTCTGAGCTGGAGGCAAATTTTAGGACTGTTCCTTTTTCTCCTTAATAATGTTCACTTAGTGCTTTGCCTCTTTATATTAAATCAATATGAAAAAAAGTGTGTCTTCTATTAAAACATGCCTGTGATGGACATAAGGAATTTTGGTAACATTTAAGTCTTGGTTGCTTGCATAATCATTTATATCCCTGGACCTTTCTTTTGCTTAATAGCCTGTTAGTAGCTGTAGATCACCAAAAGAACTGAAATTCAGTCTAACATTGGGCAAGATAACTGGATTGACACATACGTCTCATCTTAGATTTCTAAGATTAATGGAGTGTTAGGTCACTGGACACATAAAGGTGAGCGAGAAGCAGAAAGGAAAGCAGCAGATAATTTTCAGGGGCCCCTGGGTGGCTCAGTCAGTTGGGCGTCTGCCTTTGGCTCAGGTCATGATCCTAGGGTCCTGGGATCGAGCCCCATATTGGCCTCCCTGCTCAGCAGCAGGGAGCCTGCTTCTCCCTCTCCCTCTGCCTGCTGCTTCCCCTGCTTGTGTGCTCGCTCTTTGTCTCTGTCAAATAAATAAATAAAAATCTTTTAAAAGTTTTTTTTTAAATAAAAAGATAATTTTCAAAATAAAAGGCACAAATATGATTATCACAAAGACATAAAATCAACAGGTATCAAGGATTTTAATTAGCTTGTTAATTAATGAAGGGATTAACAGATGTTACAACTGGTTCCAAAGAGAACTCAGAGTACCAAACCATATATTTATAGTCAGACGATGATACCGAAATGAATTTACAAATTGACGTGTAATAGCTGATCATTACCTACAGTGAGAAAGTGAACTGCAGTCCATAGGAAATAATGTTTCTTTTTTTTTTTAAAGATTTTTTATTTTATTTTATTTTGTCAGAGAGAGAGAGAGAGCGAGAGCGCGCGTAAGTGCACAGGCAGAGTGGCAGACAGAGGCAGAGGGAAAAGGAGGCTTCCCGCCAAGCAAGGAGCTTGATGTGGGACTCGATCCCAGGACGGTGAGATCATGACCTGAGCCAAAGGCAGCCACTCAACCAACTGAGCCACCCAAGCATCCCAGAAATAATGTTTCTATGGAAAGGAATTTTTTACATTACTAACAGGTTTCAACAACTTCACTTCTACTCTGTAATATTGTAAAGCAGCCCAATTAAAGGCAAACAAATGGGGAGGTTAACTCAGAAAGATCAGCTGGCCTGAAATCCATTAAAATTCAAAGTCTTTTATGATTTTTCCTTATGGTAATAAAGATTTACTCATTTCAGAATTAGGCCAAACATTAATCCTAAACATTCAAAGGCTGATATTACCTTAAACACATCCTGATCTCAGTAAAGAGATCAGCTCTAGAAATTTTATTTATGTAACTTCAAATTCTTTATTTGACTTGGTGACAGCTTGTCATCTAAGAATATAAAAGAGGGCACCTGGGTGGCTCAGTGGGTTAAGCCTCTGTCTTTGGCTCAGATCATGGTCTCAGGATCCTGAGATGGAGCCCTGCATCAGGTTCTCTGCTCAGTGGGAAGCCTGTTTCTCACTCTTTCTCTGCCTGCCTCTCTGCTTACTTGTGATCTCTCTCTTTCAAATAAATAAATAAAATCTTAAAAAAAAAAAGAATATAAACGAAATTCTAACCAGAAGAGACAAAATCAATCTTCACTAATTAATGAAGCTATTTTATGCTTTCCAATAGATTTGGTAGAAGTAAGTAAGCCAGGTATCTGAAATTTTCATTCCAGCAGACAACAAAATTGGCAAAGATAAACTTAACCTGCTGGAGTTTAAAAACAACAAGAAAACTCAGAATATTTGTTCTGGAAAGTATTCTCTCTGTGATCATGGTCAGCTTAATTTTTAACATCTATATGCCTGAGATTCTTCGTGCAAAGTAGTGATATGATGGCTATCTCATCATTTTCAGGATGAAATTACTAGTACACACACTAAAGGCTTGCATGGTACATCTACAAATGGTGCGTCTGTTTATCATTAGGTAAAAGGCCTTTTTTCGACGCTTCCCAGAGCCAACGCTGAAAAGTTGATGCCAAAGATGTCAATCTAAAAAAGGCATATCCAAGCCCCAGAAAATTTCACAATACTGGGACTCTGATATTTTGTCTGAGTTCTAATCAATCCCAATTTAAAAAAAAAAATTTTTTTTCAAACTATCTACACTAAGAAGGCAATGGAAACGAATGAAATTTCTGAGAATGCATGCCTTGAGTCTTATAATGGGCTTAAAATGGAGGGGCACCTGGGTGGCTCAGTCTGTTAAGCGTCTGCCTTCGGCTCTGGTCATGATCCCAGGATCCTGGGATCGAGCCCCACATGGGGCTCTCTGCTCAGCAGGGAGCCTGCTTCTCTCTGCCTCTCTGCAACTTGTGATCTCTGTCTCTCTCTGTCAAATAAATGAATAAAATCTTAAAAAAAAAAAAAAAAGGAACACTTGTGTGAGTGAACAAACCTGCAAGGCATTTCATGTTTTTGGAAACAGCAGGATAATAATTACTATAAAATTATTAAAAAATGATATTAGATATTCATATTATGGTGTCAAACACACGAACTCTAGTTTTTGAGTTTTGTTGTTGTTATTCCTGTATCCACTTAGTATAACAATTCTTATGAAAGTCTGTGTGTACCATCTCATACCAACCCATGGTTTCATGGAGAACAACTAAGTACTTATTGAACATCGATTCTGATCCAGCTTTATGTCTGGCACAATGAGCAAAGGTAAGAGACACACATGAGACAGAAAACAAATCAAGTCAACAAGTGAACAAATGCCAAAATGAATAGTATAAATAGATCAAGCCACACCCAAGAAAGGTCTTCATTTAAATATCTGGCCTAAGAAACTGCCAAATCCAGCAGAAATACTTGCCAGTTGCCAGGAATTTATAAGAATGAGTAACTATGCATTTGTATATATGCATTAAATAAAGGACATGGAAGGATAAAAATAAGTTCCCCTCAACCACGTGGAAATAAGTAAGTCTGCCTGCTGAGGTTTAACTATAAAATCAGTATAAAATCATACAATGAATCTATTTCTGTGAAGCTCTCAGAGCAAAAATGCCTGAAAGTAATACACAAAGAGAATGTGTGAGTCGCGAAGGAGTGGAGAGGATTGACTATTCAACACTGGAAGACAGAAAAGAGGAAACAGCAAAGGCAGAAACTTAGCAGAGATCATCTAAGCACCAAGTGGGGAGACTCTTGGTGCACAGATGGACTAGTGGGTCTCCTGAGATAAGATTGGACCATTTGTGAAGGTGGATGCACCAGGCTACCTCTTCCTAAATGCACAGACAATCAAATTCTGTAACTAACAACTTTGTCCTAATTTCCTGCCTAGAAGAACAAACTTAGCATTGCCATAGAGCTTCCTTGATAGCTTCCCAATAGTGAGAGAAAAATGCCAGAATAAAGGATACAAGAGACCTGCCCTTTCTAGCTTCCTTTCTCACAGGAAGTATAATTATAATAGGGAACATTTTTTGAGTCATAACTATGTTCCAGGCACTGTTCTAAATGCTTTGCCTGAATTAACTCTAAAGCATTACAACAACCCTATAAGCTATGCCCAGTTATTACCCTCATTCTGCAGCTGAGGAAGCTGAGGCAGAGCAGGGTGACATAATTACTAGAAATCACAATTAAGGAAGCTGCTAAGAGAGGATTCAGGTCCAGGCAATCTGACACCTAAGTCTTCAATCTTTCTTAAATACTACACTATACTGCTTCTCACAGCCACTTATTAACTGACATTATATATTGTCATTTATTAACTGACACTGCAATTTATACAAAATATGTCTGTGAGCCAGGTGGGCATAAATGACTGTCCATAAATCCCCACCAGCTCTAGACCCTTTAAAGATTAATATTGGGGCTTTCAATGCTAGTTCTAGATAAACAAAAAGCAAGAACAAAAATACCCCATATTTTCAGGTGGGAAAATTTCTCCTCCTCCATATGGAAACTGATCTTGACATGAGTTTTCTTTTTACTTGCCTATACACATACACTCTCCAAAGTTCCACACATTCTCATCTATTTCTATAAAATAGGCATAAAACATAACAATTTGTATCTCTGAGGTAAGACAATAAATTTTCAAATAGAGTTAGTATTAAAAATATCAATGAGTTTTAGAAATAAAATACTGCTTCCTGATATAACAGATACTACAGGCAATAACTATGACAAATTATCAGAAAGTTTTTATTGTACACAACTAATGAATCGTTGAACACTACATCAAAAACTAATGATGTACTATATGTTGGCTAATTGAACATAATAAATAAAAAATAAAAAAATAATAAAAATTACCACCGGCACACACAAAAGAAAATTTTTATTGTGAAAATCAGGCCAATAAAAAATAATGTTACTCATTAATGTACCATTTTGAAGCAGTTAAAGGATGCATAGTTTCTATCTTTCCATTTCCTTAGCAGTGAAATAAATGGCAGTCTGCTACCACATTATGAATTAGTCCTTTTTGTTTCTGTCCCACAATAATACTGGGTTTTAGAAGAGATCCCAGATGACGCCTCTTTTATTTTATTCTAAAGAACATATGATTTTTGGCATGGCCAAGGCCAAGGTTAAAACACCTTTCCTTTACACAATTGTTCTTCACAGGCTCTTTTCTTATTTTTGAAATGTCACACATCCTCATATTTATTTCCCTAAAAAAAAAAATGCAGAAACTTGGCAACATCCAAGCACCAGCTCCCAATTTGTTTTCATGAAAGTGCACAGCCTGGGTAGAAAAATCAAACATCGGGAGGCAGGTGATATTCTTCCCACTAGCTCACTGAGTTCCCCATGTAAAAAGGACATGGCACAAGGTTGGACACCCACCACCAGAGGCCCAACAACAGATGGACTGACTAAGAATGAGCACTGCTGCCAAGATCTGGAAATGTCAAAATAGAATAAAACACGTAAGTTGAGGAAATGGGACAAAAAATATGTGTGAAAATGGGAACCTGAAATTGGAACCAACGTTGAAGGAAGTGAGATTAAAAGTGTGTGTTCAGTTGCTGTTAAGAACTCAGTTCACATGAATGTTTTAACAGAAAGAATAAACAGGACTGCTTATTTTTTGATGGTCAGGTTTAAGCGCCAGTCTCTTCTGTTTATTTAGGAAGTCTATGCTAAGAAGCAAATGGGCCATTAAAGAATGTGTCTTCTGATTTTGGCTTCAGAGTAGGGTTATTGATTGGACAAGTGGTAGAGTTGGGGCAGAGCAGACATGTAGAATCAAAATGATGTCTGAGAACTAGGTCTATCATGGAGGGCCTTTTCTGCCAGGTTCACACATGTTGAAGTCGTGGTTAACCAACAGAGAAATCACTGCAGTATCCTGAGTAGAAAATTGTCATGTGTGACACAAAGAAAGTAAATATCAAGAAAAGCACTGAGTGTTACACAGGGTAGATTGACACGACAAGTACCTAGGCCAGGGCTTCCTCAGCGAAGTCTGCTAGATACTGTGAAACTGGCCAACGCTACACGTGGACTTTGATTTGACTGTGGGAAGGATTCAACCAGCGCTCCCACAGAGAGTAGAGCTGGAGAGTAGAGCCCACAGCCATCCGGGTGCCTTATTTTATTGGTTTGAACCATAAAAGGAATGAGCAGTCCTCATTTAAAATAAGATGGCTACAAGTGGGTCAAGGGGGATAGGGACTCTGTTTCTTTGTGTGTAAACTTTGGTCTGACGAAAGTCTGAAGGAGAACAAGAGAGGTTAAAATCCCCATGAAGCCTAGGAAGAAAAATATGACTCTCAAAATGATTTATTAAAAAAATCAGAAAAAAATAATTAGCAAAGGATTTGGCAATTTTGGGACATTGTTATGAAATGTTCATATGGAGGGAGGATGTGGAAATGAAACTACACGTTCTACAAGGTAGTAAGAGATAGGGGAGGAAAGGAAGAGAGAAATTTGTAATGCAGTCATACAGTTAAATTCTATTTCAATGTCAGAAAAGAGCGGCATAAACATCAAAGGATTTCGGAACTTTACAAGAATGGGGCTGAACAGATTGAAAAAAGAAAAATGAAGATGAGCGATGGAAAAGCATGAAATGAAAGAACTCTAAGGAGTCTAAGGAATGAATCCAGAATAAATGGAATGAGAGTAATCATCACAGACACATTTGTCAATACTTTTCCAAGCCAAAACAGGACCAAATTATGCAGATGGGTTCACTGAACTCTAAGAAAAATCAATGCAAAGAGGTACACCAGATTTCTTATTTTTACATTATTATTATTATAGCATCCTGATTTTGAGAAGATATTAAGATACATATTACATTTGCGGCCACAAAACCAGATTACCCTTCTGTATCATTAAATTCTATACTTTTTAAATGTATTTTCAGAGAAAACAGACATTAAAAAACAAACTACAAATAACTGAATTATAATTCCTACATGACAGTGCAATGTATAAACCTATGATATAATATTGACTATATCAGATTTTCATGGAGAAAATTACTTGACAACATACTTCAAGTGAGTAAGAAAATAAATCCAAATAAAGAACTCTGGAATGGAGAAATTGTACTATAAAGAATTGAATTTACTGTCTCTTTTTAAGAACCTTCCTAATGAAACACTCCAAAAAGCATGAAAGTGTTTAAAGCAGTATTATTCACTAAAAAAGCTAAATAGGAAGCAAGCTAAGGACTCCACAATAAACTGTCCTACACTCACATAAAAAGTGTATATCAAAGTTTACAAAATGTTTTTAATGCCACAGGAAATGTTTACCACACAGTTCCGTTAGGTGAAAAAGACCAGGGGCACCTGGGTGGCTCAGTGGGTTAGGCCTCTGCCTTCGGCTCAGTTCATGGTCTCAGGGTCCTGGAATCAATCCCCACATCAGGCTCTTTGCTCAGCGGGGAGTCTGCTTCCTCCACTCTCTGCCTGCCTCTCTGCCTACTTGTGATCTCTGTCTGTCAAATAAATAAATAAAATCTTAAAAAAAAAAAAAAGAAAGAAAAGAAAAAGACCAATATACAGTTGCAAAAGTGTAGAAAGTAACAGAATGTCAGAATAAATGTGAGGAATTGAAAAAAAATGCAATATTAAGAGTAATTTCATTCTCAGGGGAAACAGTTATGATACACTGTCCAATTTTGTTTTGTGAAATAATTTTTTTAAAGATTTTATTTATTTATTTGACAGAGAGAAAGAGCAAGGGGAGCAACAGACAGAGGGAAAGGAAAAAGCAGGCTCCCCACTGAGCAAGGAGCCAACTGTGGAACTCGATCCCAGGACCCTGGGATCATGACCTGAGCCAAAGGCAGACACTTAACCAACTGAGCTACCCAGGCATCCATAAACGTGATTTTCTTTAGGATTTGTTTAAGGATACATATTAGAGGGAAACACCTTCTTTAGAATTTGAGTTAGGCAGAAAGAACATGTTTGGAAGGTGAAAGAAGGGAGGTGAGAAGGAAAGGAGTGTGCTGAGACGTCAGCAGGTAGAATAGAGCTTCTGACCTGCTCACATTTTACACCATGTGCTATGAAATAGTTTCCATCAAGGTGCCTGAAGTCAATGTATTTATATATGAATGAATGAATGAATGAATGAATGGGTGAATGAGTAAACGAGTAAGAGTGTAAATGTAAATTTTGTGAACTGTTAAAAAAAAAATCTTGGAGCATTTTTAGTTCCCTCAACATATGTGTTTTGCTTTGCTTGTAAACAGAGCAGTTATTTTAGCTTATGTAGACCAAATGAATTTTAAATCTTTCATGGGTGGAGTAAGGCAGGAAAAGGACCAAAATAAAGAATTAAGTTCTTTGTTTCAATGTTATAGTGGTTTAAACAAAACTGTGTAAAACCTGTATCTCATAATCTAATAGACTATATTTAATATGTTGTATTCAGTGGTCTCCTTGTCATATACTGTTTAACACGAAAATGAGATCATGAGTGTCCAAGGGGCTCAACTGGTTGGGTGTCTGGCTCTTGCTTTTGGCTCAGGTCATGATCTCAGAGTCCTGGGATCGAGTCCCACATCAGGCTCACTGCTCGGTGGGGAGTCTTGAGATTCTCTCTCTCACTTTCCCTCTGATTCCCCCTCTGCCATGTGTGTGTGTGTGCTCTCTCTCTCTCTCAATCTTTTTAAAATCTTTTTAAAAATATGAGATTGTAAGGGAAACAGAAAATAATTTAAAGTTATATGTGGAATGTTTTAGGTTGGTACCTTCTTAATAGTCAGATTTGTTTTGACAGAAGAGCTCATGCAAGAGGCAAGCAAACATTCCAGTTTAGTCTTTGAGGTCAACAGAGAGAATATTCAACCAAACAAAACCTTTATCAATTATAGGAAGACACAAAGATATCATGTATGAGAATTAGCATCTGATTTTTATTATATAACTTATCACTTCAATGCACTAGGCAGTAAATGGCCTTTATTATTGTTTATCTCTGTGAAGCAATGTGCTGCTCTCTCACATAGATCCCAAATTATTATTTATATAGAATATATTATGGCTAGAAAGCCATTTGTTTCTGGGGCAAAAACAGAAGCATCTTTTTTATTTTTTCCTTGTTATTTTAAATTTTCTTTTTAGTATTTCAGAATTCATTGTTTATGCACCACCCCCAGTGCTCCATGCAATAGGTGCCCTCCATAATAACCACCACCAGGCTACTGAAGCATCTTTAAAGAGACTCATATACCAGAAACATGCAATATCTTAATTCAAAAGAGAGAAAAAGGGAGCACTTGAGAATGACTCTTATTTGAGTATTTCAAA
Source organism: Mustela erminea (assembly GCF_009829155.1). Lineage (NCBI taxonomy): Eukaryota > Metazoa > Chordata > Mammalia > Carnivora > Mustelidae > Mustela > Mustela erminea. The sequence goes on along the minus strand of NC_045624.1, from coordinate 79,642,218 downwards.
GACACAATCAATTAAAAATGTTTAGATGCATGGCTCTCAGAAGTAAAAGAGAAAGAATCTGGAAGAGGAAGGAGAGGACAAGAGTCTTGGTTTCAAGTCTTCTTTTTAGTTAGATTAAGGAGAACTTTTAAACTAGATGGCTTAAACTAACCTAGATAATGTATCCTGTTTAATTATTCACTCACTGAAAAGCATTAGCATAGCCTCGTACACAAAATATTATTAAATAAATGGCACACGTCCAAAAAAAACCTTTAATTACTCAGACCCCGTTTGATCTCTAACTGCTTATGAGATTGATTTCTTTGAAAAAAGCATTAAAAAAAAATCTGTGTTTTGAATGCTGTTGTGTTTGATTACATTCCATACTTCATGGAGGTGCAGAATTTGCTGACAGTGGATAACAATGAGTGGCGTGTCCTAACTATTACCATGTTGGCCATTACGTCAAAAAGAGCTAACAGCCTGAAACCACTGGGTAGAGAGTCCTGTATCTAAATTGATTTATCCACTTACTGGCAATGTGATCTTGGACAAGTTACTTAAAGTGTATGGCCCTCAGTTTCTTCATCTATAAAATGAAGATGAAAATAGTTATTTTGTAAATCTATAATGTGCAAGAAATAAGCAAACATACTGAAAGAACCAAGTATGCTGTTATAATAAAATATGAATTCAATAGACTTCCTCCTTTCCTTTCTTTTCCTGCTTTGTTTTTCTCTCTTTTCTTTTCCTCCATTCTTCCACATGAATTTCCTGATATAATTATCAGACTATAGAAATAAAAATACAGTTTAGTATATTTGCAATAAAATTAGCATGCTTTAGAAGATGGTAATATGTTATTGTTGTTAAGAATAAGGGTAAGGTGTCTAATTTTTAGGGTGCTTCATTTTAAGTGTTTTCACATACATAATTTATATAACTTCCTATACAAAGTTAATATACAAAAGGCAACATTGTAATCTTTTTTTTTTTTTTTTTTAAAGATTTTATTTATTTATTTGACAGAGAGAGAGAGATCACAAATAGGCAGAGAGACAGACAGAGAGAGAGATGAGGAGAAGCAGGCTCCCTGCTGAGCAGAGAGCCCAATGCGGGACTCGATCCCAGGCCCCTCGGATCATGACCTGAGCCGAAGGCAGAGGCTTAACCCACTGAGCCACCCAGGTGCCCCAACATTGTAATCTTTATCAGAAGGTAAGAAAAAAATACATTTAAGGATCTCTTAAAAACTAGAAAAATTGTAATGCATATTGTATAAAGTTGTTTAGCTTAACCTGCAAACATTCTAGCAAGATAAAATTATGTAAACTAAAATTTTAAATTTTGTATAAAAATAACTTGTCAATTATATATGCAAATATTTGCTCAAAAAGCAAAGTGACTTCTATGAAGGTAGCTGGAACATCATGGCAACATAAAAGATGAAAAAAAAAAATACCAGGATCTTATTCTTCAGGAGCTAAGAGATTTCACTGGAAATAGGATTGTTTTAAGAATCACCACCAATATTTTTGAAAAATTCTCTCTTCTATAAATATGAAGAAGACAGAGTAGGCACAGAATATCTGGTGAAAGAATGAAACCAATCTTTCATCCTTCATATATTTGTTATCAGAAAATTTCATATTTTCTTTCAAAACAGACATGCTCATCTTTTAGACTTAGAGAGTAAAAACTACCAAGTCTTTGTTAAGACTATACTAAACAAATTCCTTAACTTAGAAAAGATTATAGCACATTTCTTTGCCTTATGTAAGAAACATTCAGTAGCTCCTATGTACCTCTGCCAGGAAGGAACCAACACAAAGCCTGAGTATATGGGATGAAGATAAATTGTATTTGTTCCCTAAGGCATTTATGGACAGTAGCAGGAAAACAGAAAGTTTACTTTAGACCTTACTGTACACTTAGACACATCCTGTTTTTAGCTATCTGGTGTGAAATAAATATCACATGTAAAATGCATATATCAAATCTAAGAATCACACTTTTCAAAAACTGCTACCACTAACTATTTGACTTAACAAAATTTACTGTCACAAAGCATGTCACATTTTAAGCAAAAATAAGCGATGGTGGGGGGGTGCCTGGTGACTCAGTCAGGTATGCATCTGACTCTCAATTTCAGCTCAGGTCATGATCTCAGGATTGTGAGATCGAGCCCCACGTAGAGCTCTTCACTGGGTGTGGACACTGTTTAAGATTTTCTCTCACCTTCTCCCTTTACCCTCTCTACTATTCCTCTCTCTCTCTTAAAAAAAAAAAAAAAAAGAAAAAAAAAGAATCGAAACAATCAATGGTATATAAAAAGCTGAAATTAATATATAACAAAATGAGTTTAGAATTTTCATGTCTATTCATTGATTTTGTAGATTATAATGTAAAAATGAATGAGCACAATACAAAAAGTTACTATTCTTAAAATCAGTTCACTCCATTGATCCACACACCCTTTCACCTGAAACCCTATATGCACACAGCCAAGTATATTATACTTGATTGGGAATTAGAGAACCCCAGAATAGGGCATATTCTCGAATGTGAAAGTGATAACTATGTAAAATCACTCTTAGTCCCTCAGGGCTTTAAGCACAAAAGATTATGCCCCTGAGCAGTAAGACAAATGATTACATTTTGAGCAAGTGTCTTCATTTGGGAAAAAAACAAAACAAACAAACAAAAACCAGGATTGAACAGATCCTATGTGGGGCCATAATTAAGGAAAGCTTCATACTGTTTGGGACCAACCTTCAGTTCAGTCAAAAACTAAGTAAACACACCCTGCACACAGGTGGGTAACTACACTAAAACCTCTCTAACTCATTAATGCTGTTGAGAGTGGAGACAAGGATGTCTAGGAAATTTTATGGTGTCTCAGTCTTGAAATTTCAGTAACCATTTCCAGAAACTTCTTCTCTGGAATCCATATCAAACTAAGGAGAGAGTGAGGCTGCCTGCTGAGTAATTTCTGAGAGTTGACTCAGCTTCACCATTTTGCCACTCAACCATTTACTGCCCACTGGCATCAGGCCAGGCACCATGTTAGGTGTTAATGCTACACACTCTGGTAAGAAAAGGACTGGGTCAGCTTTAAGGGCCTCACAACTGATGAAGTGGGACAGACATTTAAAACTGGAATATAATTTGGTAAGTCTAAGAGTTGGGGTCTACATGGGGATCTGGGTACACAGCAGAGAGCCATGCATAATTAATTTTGTCTGAATATGAAAATAGCCTCAAATGGCTGCAGAAGATCTGAACTACAGTAATCCATCCATTCCTACCTCTGCTATCAACTTGCTGTAGGATCTTGGAGGTGTCACTTACCTCCTCTGAGCTGCAGCTGAAAGTTGAGTACATTTATGTACCGATAAATTACAAATAGCAGCAACTCCTCTAACAACAGAGCTATTGTGAGGAAAATACTATGAAAAGGCTTTGTAAATTTAATTTATAGCTCATACTATATCAATTTAACAATCTCTGATCAACTGAAGTTCAGAGACATGTCCTATGCATGTTCCAAACATCTATTTCATACCATACTATTAGAAACAGGCCACTGTAATCTTCCCTTAGTAGCCTAAGGCCCCGGACATTAAAATGCATGTCTTACTAGCAGACTGGAAGGATTTAAAGGTCCTTCCCTTAAGAGTCCCTAGGCGGTTACATCAAAGAGCTTGGAACTTTTTAAATTCAGGGTAAAAGCTACCAATTTAAATTATGTTCCAGGTATTCTCCCTCATTAGCTCTAATATCCTGGGTAACATGTGGGCACAACTTCATATCCTCATTGATAAAACACTGTATTACAAGTAGAAAGTAAATAGTAAAATTAAAATAGAGTCTATGAACAAATGCAAAGGCATTCTGAGTCATTTCCAGAATCAGATGTTAAATGCACATATAATGTCTTATCTTTTTTAAGAATCACAATTACGGGGGGCCAGCGCAGCTCAGTAGGTTGAGTGTACATCTGACTTTGGTTCAGGTCATGTCTAAAGGTCGTGGGTGGGATCGAGCCTTGCGTTGCATGGGGCTTGCTACTCAGTGGGGAGTCTGCTTCTCCCTCTCCCTCTGTCATGCCCCCTACTTGTGCTCTCAATCTCTCTCCCTCTGTCAAATAGATAAATGAAATCTTAAAACAAAACAAAACAAAAACAAAAACAAAAGCCCTCACAATTACATAAGGAACAAAACCTACATCCAGAAATGAGACATAACCAATGTCTCCCTTTCCCCCTGTCTATCCCTCCCGCTACCATCACTCACTCATTAGTTCAAATGCTGACCCTTATTTCAGACCCACTAGTAAAAAGTAAGTGCCCTCATACAAACAAATAAGTGCCCTTAACCAACATGAAACAGGATTAAGATCACATCTGGCCTAATCTTTTCAATAATCCCCCTCACATTATCCACACTCTTTTCAGGGCTACCCTTGGTATGTAAGTCTTCTTTGCTATACTCCCAGGCTTCTTCTTCTTATATTTGATCAGCTACTTTCTCTAACTAAGCTACAAGCTTTATAATGTGGATCTTTGAACTCCATGGAGTTTTCACAATGATTTTCCTTATCTATTAAAATTGTGGTCGTAATTCTAAAACGTAATAAAACTCAAAGCTTTAACTTCTTCGCCCATGCCCCTTGCATCTGGGGGTCTAACCAACCATTCACTCCTATTCTTCATTCAATCTGGCTTCTATTTTCACCATAAAACAGCTCTTAATGTCTTTTTAAAATATTTTATTTATTTGAGAGCGAGAGAGAGAATGAGAGAGAGAGAGCATGAGAGGAGAGAGGTCAGCGGGAGAAGCAGACTCCCTGCTGAGCAGGGAGCCTGGTGTGGGTCTCCATCCCGGAACTCCAGGACCATGATCTAAGCCAAAGGCAGTTGCTTAACCAACTGAGCCACCCAGGCTCCCAAAAGCTCTTAATCTTAAGAGTGTCTCTGAGTACCCTAACTGAAAAATTCATCACCCTTTGAGTATTGGGCATTCCACCATTACTCTTTCCTGAAGTTCTTTTTTCCTCCTCCTTCTAATATAAATACACATGTCTCCCTTGGCTCTCTTTTCATCTTAGCTACTCTTTTACTCTGTACTGGCTCCTCTGCTTTCTACTTTTAGCAGTAGTGTTCTCAAAGATTTAGCTCTCTTGTTATCCTTTTCCTCTTGAACTTGAGCTTAGACCTTTCCTGAACTCAAGTTATGATTTCCCGTTTGATCTGATATAATTCCTTGCAGGTCTACTAGCAAATTTGACTGGCGAGTCCAAATGAAAACTCTTTTCATTGATCATGCTACCGTTTTTTCAAATGACCCAGAACGAAACACTGGCATCTATTTGACTATTCTTTTTCCTTTAGGTCCCAAATCCAATAATCTAGAGTCAAACCACGAAGTTTTAACACGTGTAACTCCGAATGCCTGAGATGTAGCTGAGAGAGAATGAAGCACAGTGGTAAAGTCACTGAGATGTGATTAAGAATACCAGTCCAACTCCTTACTAGCTCTTTGACTTTACACACATTACTTACTTATCCAGAGATGATAGTTACAGCATTATCTAATAGGTTCCTGGAAATATTAAACAAAATAAGAAGACATTCGAAAAACTGGATACAATACAACACCACTAAATAAACAGTATCACTATTCTTGTGCCATTTCTCAGTGTGTAACCTATTCCTATCTATGGACATAGGTACCAGTTGTTTCTTCCACCTAGAAGGTCCTACGACACATACCACTTAAATCCCACCATCATTCAATGTTCATCTTACATATTCCTTCCTTGAAGGAAGGCTTTGCTGTTAAAACTCCCTTTCCATACTAGTTTAATCCTCCTTCCTCTGAACACATAAAATATTTTCTACTTCTCTTTAGCCCCTTTCTGTCCTTCATCTTTCAATTTTTGTTTCTTCTGTTAACGAGACATATCTCTTCCCGCCATATTTTTAGATCCCTCAAAATATTCCTGCTATAATGCCATTGCTCACCTAAATCATTGCTCAGCTGCTACATCCCTTCAACCTTTTTGGGAGCCATATTTAGTTCATTCCCAGATAAAATGGTCAATTCTTTGGAGGAAGAGTATCACATATAGCTGTTTCCTGTCTTCACTGCATATTCACAGCCTTACATTGCTCGATAAACTTTTGTTAAATATGTTTAGTTTGGATACCTATAAATTGAGAATGAGTCCAATCTAGTAATGAAAAAAATCAAAAGTATACTTACTCTGACCTGCTGTTCCATTCCAGGATAGAGGATCAGAAAAAAATCAGAAAAGGAAACACTTTAACAAAATAAAAGGAACTAAATTTCTCTTATATTTTTTCCCTACGAACCAAGCCATTTTCTATAAAGTACTTTTTTTTTTTTTTTTTTTTTAAGTCAGAAAACACATGCAAGGGAGTGGTGGAGGGGCAGAGGGAGAGAACGGGAAAGGAAGAGAGAGAGAGAATTTATCTTATACAGGCTCCTCCCTGAGTGCAGAACCCAATGTGGACTTGATCTCACGACCCTGAGATCATGACCTGAGCCAAAATCAAGAGTGGGACACATAACCGACTGAGCCACCCAAGCGTCCCTCCACAAAATAGTTTTGAAGGGGGAAAAAAAAATCAGCTATAACTTTCCCAAAATGATGCAGGATTTTTTTTTTATCCTTGTTGCTTCTTAGCCAAGGCTCTGACATATGAGATTGATCAGTCTAATCCTTATGTCTATGCTGTATTGAAATCATTGTTCGACACAGACCATTTCAGTGACTTAATGATATAAATTTGCTACTCTGCTTAGGCAGCATACCTACTTTATTTTCTAGTTATTTTATGATAAGAATTTAAAGCCTCTTGCTGAGGCTTTTGCCTCAAACTTGCTAATTTCATTTGCATTAAATAAAAATGCACTGAATGTTATACCACAAGGAACACAATCAAATCCTTGCCTTCTTTTATTCTCGGTTACAGTTTTAATTCGAGTAAACAAATGTTTCATACATCCAAGGATAATGTTCCAAAAGGTCTCTGTTGACCAGTTCCAATGAAAATATGTTTCAAATGAAGGGAGTATTTCTCTTTTTTCCTAGTGTGTACATTTCTGGGTGCTGTAACATTCATTCAGTTGCACTGGCAACAGGTCTCTTTAATGTTCACAGTTTTTTTTGGGGGGGGGTGGCTTGGTTTTGTTTTGCAACTATATGCAGGCCTGAGATGTTCCAGGGCTCAGAAGTACTAGCCATATAACCTTAGCTTCAGGCCCTGCTTTGTTCCTCTAAATCAATTCCAATAACCCAGCTATTGCACTATTTCTTGTGAAACATCCATCAAGAAAAATTATTCCAGAATTGGAAATAGGTAAAATTAATTACAGCATGTTCTTGTAGAGCAGTACTGGTGTGCATCCTTGCTTAACTTTATATTGACTAGGCTCTTTTATAACCAGGTAGGGCTAGAGGTTATCTTGCAGAAAATTGGTATCAATTTAAATGATTCTTACCTGAGAGAAATGTAAATAATTTATGTCTATAATAAAGTAAATAAATGTTGTCCAGGAGTGATGCAATTGGTTTTAGTCTAATAAGAAAAGGTAACTCCAATTCTTACAATGTATTGCTCTGTAGGATACTATCCCATCTTCCATCTATTAGAAAGAGTTCAGCATTCTTAACAGATTATATAAAGTCTGCCCTTTGGACCCAGTTTTGACATTTTGCTGGTTGCTTTGTTAATTAATGAATTAAAAAATATTTGATACATGTTTATTTTATATTACATGAGAGCCATCTTGTTAACCTTTTGGAAATTATAATTAGGGAATCCAAACCTTAATATCACAGTTTTAATATGAGAAAAATCATAATGGGAGTTAACATCTGTTCTACCCTTACTATGTGACAGGCTTCTCTGTGTGTTGTTCCTAATTCATTCAATTTTCTTAGTAATTCTATAAAGCTGTCACCATTATTATTACCCTGATTTAGAAGAGATGAGAAAATTGAGACAAAATGACTCTAGCTTGTTGAAGTTTATGTATCTCTATCTGAAGCCAGAATAGTTTCATTTGACTCTGCACACTGACTACAAATAACCCTATATTTCTGAATTTGTATCTTCCTACAAAATAGGACTTTTGTTGGGGGGGTGGGGGGGTGGATGTTACTGAGGTCTAGTTTTGATTTCTTCCCTTCTAAGATTCAGTGCCAGCTGCTGTTATATCCCACTGCCTCTGAAGCAATACCTAATGTCTAATCTGAGAGGTGATCCTCAAATTTTACAAAACATCTCAGTGCAATGGATCTCAAACTTTACTATGTATCAAAACTGCTGGGAAGGCTTGACAAAATACAGATTATGTCCGACCCCCATATGTTTCTACTTCAGGAGGTCTGGGTGAATAAAAAAGAATCTGCAACTTTTTAAAAAAGTTCCCAACGGCTTACCTGGAGAACCCAATTTAAAAACCATTACTCTGGAGGTGCCGGATGGCTCTGTTGTTAAGCAACTGCCTTCGGCTTGGGTCATATGACAATCCCAGGGTCCTGTGTTCAGGACCTGTCAGCAGGGAGCCTGCTTGTCCCTCTTCCACTCCCCCTGCTTGTGCTCTTTGTATCTCTGTCAAATAAATAAAATAAAATCTTTAAAAATGAATAAAAATTAATACTACTATGTTATATAGATCCTCCTTGACTTACAATGGACTTAGCACCTCACAAACCCATTGTATACAGAAAACATCGTTAAGTTAAAAAATGCATTTGATACACCCATGCTACTGAACATCAAGAGCCTACCCACACCTACTTTAAAGATGCTTAGAACACTGATGCATTTAGGTTAGACAATCACCTGTTTCTTGATCATGATACTTTTACTGCTCACCTGCTGTCCCTGCATGAGCCTAACCTCTCCTCTGCCTCCTTTCGTTCCCATAGAAACACAGGTCTTCACAAGCATTTCTAAAACTATAGATGGAGATATTCTGAAATGCTCGGGGCGGGGTGGGGGGGGTGCAGGGGAGATGGATGACGTCAGCACAAGGACTGATTCTCCTAAAGGCTCCAGTACACAGGCTTATTTGTCACACCAGGCTTAATCCGAATATAGGACATTAACATTTGGGGGGAGCAGAGGGAGTGGGGAGTTCTTTGAGATATCAACTCTCCATTGTCATAGTGTCTGCAGATTATTACCCTTGACCCAGCTGCTAATTACTGTGCTCCTACTGCCACTACTGCTGTGATTGCTTCCATTCCACCCCCTGCTGCTTCCTAGCTCCAAGGCTGCTTCTTCATGGCCAAGTAACTTTATGGGCATTGTGTCCTTTTTCAGTTACTTCCTGGTCTGGCAATGATGATTTATGAGGTCAATGGAATACTGGCTAAATAATGATAAGAAAATGAAAGTAAACAGATCTGGCACTCAACAGTCTGATACCGTTCCACTAGTGTTAAGAAAAGGTAGACAGAAAAATACTTATTTTGAAAAAAAACAAAAATATTAAAGTGATAGAATGCTGTTTAGTATTGATGGACCAACGCTGTTAAAAAGTTTATTCAAAAAAAGTATTTAGACAGTTCAGCAAAACTGTGTGTTCGAACTATAGCAGGCTGCTTGGGCACATTAAGCTTAATGTACCATTATTGACAGAGGCCTGGCTGGCAAATGTGCTTTCAAAACAGCTTTCTTCCGTATCATTTTCCTATTAGGAGATTTTCCAACAACTACCCAGCCTATCAATACATCATAGGCCAAAATATATGATGCTATAAGTGTTAACATAGTTAGATAGAAGCTAGTTTGAAAGTTGTTTTTCTTTTTTTTGTTTGTTTGTTTGTTTTTACTAAGATTTTCTACTACAGCTTGTGAGCTAGACAACTGGATTTAATGGACATCAGAAAGTACACTCTACTTGTTTCTGATGGCCAACAAGAAGGAATTAACAGTGGGATTGGTCAGGAATACACCAAAGGGAAAGAAGCATTTACTTTTTAAATCCTTTCTCCACTCATACCTTTTGTAAATAGGATATCATTTCTGCTTTGTTTTATAGTAAAGAAAGATGAAAACACATATCCTGGAGCCCCAATTTCCTTTGACTTTTATTATGATACCTCAAAAAGATCATCCAGAAGAATCAAAAGTGGCAACAATTGAAATGATGTCTCACTTACTTCCACTTAAAAACTACCTAACTTGGGACACCTGGGTGCTCACTCGGCTAAGCATCTGCCTTCAGCTCAGGTCATGATCCCCGGGTCCTGGGATCAAGCCCCACATCAGGCTTCCTGCTAAGTGGAGAGTCTGCTTCTACCTCTCCCTCTGCCTGCTATTCCCCCTGCTTGTGCACTCTTGCTCTCTCTCTCTCTCTGGCAAATAAAGAAAAAAATCTCTTAAATTTAAAAATAAAATAAAATAAAAACTATCTAATTTGTAATCCACCAATTATAAGTCTTTTTTTAATCTACGAATGATCTTATAGACATGAGTGCTTTATTGGGACCCTTGAGGGATAAAGTGCATATTAATCACTATTGTATAATGCCGGTTCTCAACATTCTGGTAGAATGTGGCTTAAATATCAAGTAAACATACTTTTCAGCTGAAGTGCCCAGATGTCAGAGGGGACTTTTTTAAAAATAACAGCTTCACTGATATAATTCATATACTATAAATTCACCCATTTAAAGTATACAATTTGGGGTGCCTTGGTGGCTCAGTGGGTTATAAAACCTCTGCCTTCGGCTCAGGTCATGATCCCTAGGTCCTGGGATCGAGGCCCGCATCAGGCTCTCTGCTCAGCGGGGAGCCTGCTTCCTCTCTCTCTGCCTGCCTCTCTGCCTGCTTGTGATCTCCATCTGTCAAATAAATAAATAAATAATCTTTAAAAAAATATATACAACTTAACAGTTTTCAGTATATGTACAGGTATGTACCAAGATCACCACTACCAATTTTAGAACAGTTTCCTTTCTTCAAAAAGAAACTCCATACCCTTTAGTTATCATCTCCCTGTTTTGCCTACTCCCCCACCCTACTCAGGCCCTAAGTAATCACTACTCTTCTTTCTGTCTATAGATTTGACGTTAGTGGGATTTCACATAAATGTAATCATGTAATATGTGGTATTTTGTTACTGGCTTCATGCACTTAGGCTATCGTTTTCAAGGTTCACCCAGGTTTTAGTATATATAAGTGCTTTCTTCATTTTAATGGCTGAGTAGTATTTCATTGTACAGAGGCACACATTTTGCCTCTCTACTCATTCAGTGATAGACATTGGGGCTCTTTCCACCTTTGGGCTATTATCAATAGTGCCACTGTCACCATTCATGTACAAGTATTTGTATGGCCATGTGTTTTCAGTTCTCTTATATACGTAGGAGAGGAAGTGCTGGGTCATATGATAACTCTATGTTTAACCAACTGAAAAAGCGCCACACTGTTTTCCAAATTGGCTACACCACTGTATATTTGCACTAGGAGTGTATCAGGAACAGGTCCAACTTCGCCACATCCTCAATAATGCTTGCTATTTCTGACTGATTCTGGCCACCCCAGGAGTGTCTTACTGTAGTTCTGATTCGCATTTCTCTGATAATTGAAGATGTCAAACCTATGTTTATTGGCCATTTATAGATTGTCTTTGGAGAAATGTCTATTTAGATCTCTTGCCCATTTTTTTAAGTGGATTGTCTTATTTCTGAACTTTAAGTTTTTTGTATATTCTTGATATAAGTCTGTCATTAGATATGCTTTGCAAATATTTTTTCCCATTCTGTGAATTGTCTTTTCATTTTCTTGACAATGTGATTTGAAGCATAGCTTTTAAATGTTTGTAATTACAGTTTTTTTTCTTTTGTTCCTTGTGCTTTTGGGGCCCCATCTATGAATCCATTGTCAAATCTGACTTCATGCAGATTTACCCCTATACTTTCTCCCAAGATTTTTAGTTTTTTGCTCCTACATTACATTTAGATCTCTGACTCATTTTAAGCTAATTTTTGTACACAGCTGTGAAGTGAGGGAACAGGTCCCTCACGCACAGGTCCATTTCATTCCTTTGCATGTAAGTATCCAGGTGTCCCAGTACCATTTGCTGAAAAGATTATTCTTTTTCTACTGAATTGCCTTGGCACTCCTGTCAAATATCAGTTGACTGGAGACACATGGATTTATTTCTAGACTCTTAATTAAATACCACTGATCTATATATGTATCCTACGAAGTACAACACTGTCTTGATTATTGTCACTTTGCATGAAGCTTTGAAATCAGGAAGTGTGAATCTTCCAAATTTGTTCTTCTTTTTCCAGACTTATTTTGTCTATTCTGAGTCGCTTGCGATTCCATATGAATTTTAGGATCCTCTTCTCCACTTCCACAAAAAAGCCAATAGGAATTCCAACAGGGAGTGCACTGAATCAGTAGTTCTTTTGGAGAATCCTGCCAGGGAAACCAAAGGGACCCCAGGAAACACTGTGTTGCTTCCTCTATTCTCAGTAGGACTCATGTGTGCCTTTTAGTACAATGTAAAACCTTCTTAAGAATGTCAAGGAGTTCATTTCTTTGGAGTCTTCCAGCATAACAGATACCATCTAAAGACTGACCAGGTGGGATCATCATAAATGTTTTCCTTTTTGAACACCAATGACTCAACAGTACCCCTGGCCCCAAGACCTAAGAGACTTCTGGATGACACCTAAACACTCCTGTTTATTTCTGGATGCCTAAGAAGACACACGAACCAGACCACAATCTTCAGTAAAAACCCCAGATCCCAAGACAAGACAAGACCCGCTTTCCTTGTCTTTTCCAAGTCTCCCAGATGCTCCGTCTGAATCTGCTTTGTGTCTTCAATAAACTCTGCTCTTCCTTCCTCTCAGGTATCATTTGATTTCCACTCTGCAGGTAGCCAAGGGTCTTCTTGGCTGGTCCTGCACGACCCCTTTTGGGTCCGCAGACCTGGTTTGTCTGTATCACCATCTTAACAAAATTAAATATTAAGTATAATTAAATTTAATTCCATACCATTAAATGAAATGTTCCATTTGTCTAGATGGCCTTTCATTCATGCCTTTCAACATTGTGTTTTAGTTTTTAGAGTGTAAGTTTGGCATTTCTATTGTTAAATTTGTTCCTAAGTATTTTACTCCATTCCATGTTACTATAAATAGAATTGCCTTGATTTCTTTTTCACATTGTTTATTGTAAGTGTACAGAAATACAATTGATTTTTATATATTGATCTTACAACCCTATTAGCTCTAAGTTTTCAATCTCCCTTGGGATTTTTTTAATATACAAGTTCATGTTGTCTGAGATGATATGTCATACTTTGCTGTTTCTTTGCATGTATCAGAATCTTCTGTTAGAAACTGGATCTTTCAGATAATATATTTTAGCAAATCAGAGTAATGGTCACCCCCTGTGATCTACTATTATCTACTTGGCTAGATTATTCTAATGAAATCTATTCTCCCATTCTTCCCTGCCTGGATCTTGAAGCTCTGATATTGCTCCTCGGGGATCACTACCTTGAGACTGCTGACAGTCACCCTGGGATTACTGGTTCTGGCAGGCTGTCTTCGACTGCCTCTTCTCCTAGAACACACCCAGCTGTTAAACTCCATCAACCACCAGCTAATTCTTCTCTTATTTTCAACGGGGGCATCAAGTTATTTTACAGACTTAGCTAACCAACTTCAGGTTTCTTTCAAGGAACAACAGTTCTCAAGGTCAATGTCTGAAACGTGTTTTGACTTTGGCAAGTGTCCTCCCAGCTGTCTTTCTCCATTTCCCTCCAGCAAGCTCCTCAGTCTTCTGTGCCGCCCTCTCCCTGTGTCACCATTTGGAGTGAGGTGAGGGGGGCCCCAGGATTTTCAGTGGTAGCCATGTCCCAGCGGGGTCAGGGAGGGAGGAGGGCTGGTCCTAAAAAGGGAGCCACCTCCTCCCAGACACAGTGGAAGGAACTTAATTTCAATAAAAGACAGCTGGGGGCAAGATGAGAAACACCCTTACAGAAAGACAGCCCTCTAACTAGAAGCCCCTAGCAGAATGAACCCTGTGTTTTAGCGGGCACGGTCACCAGCCAGACCCCAAGACCTGACCTTTACTGCCAATCTGCATGCACCCACTGAGCTTTCTCCCGCATTTTCCTTTAATTCTTCTTCCCAGCTTATCTTGAATTCAGAGCATCTACGATGGAAACCAAAACCACGCCTCAAGTCATAACGATTGCCCAGATGATGAGTTCTTGAGTTCCAGACCACCCAGACCAGTTTGAGCTTAAGCTCACACCTGCACAGATGGACCCCACTGACTGACCAACAGTGACCTCACCTCATTATAATGCTAAACTCTCTGCTCAAGGAGGAGGACAGCCTCATTAACACAGCATATTATGTATGTACAGGCATGTTTCCTTAAGATGCACGTGAGACCTTACATCCGCCTCTACATAAGATGACAAGGCTCCCCTATCGAAATATTCATCCTAACCCCAGATAAAAGGAATCCACTCACCCTGGCTCAGGAGTCCACAACTTTGGAAGATTCCCAGTGATCTCCTTATTTGCTGAATAAATCTTCCTTTGCCTGACGATCCCCCCGGTGTAGCTTCTATTTGTGACTTATGATGGAGCAAACTCATATTAGTTCAGCTACAGTGCCAGTACCCACTAGTGTTTCCATCTCTCACAGTATGGAGACAGGAGGATGGTGGAAGGTCTTGGTTCAAATACCACAGACTCTTTCAGTTCTTAAGGAGATTTAGATTTCTTATATAACACTTCATTGGCTGTATGTCTGTAAGGTCATTTCCAGAGACTTTAAATGGTTGTTCTGCATAATTTTCACCTGTTCCACTGAGTTGAAGATCCTCAGAACTCCACTTGCTGGAAGTGGAACTCCAGGGCTTTATTTTTAATAAGCCTGAATTCCACAATTTTCACCAACTGGAAGATTCTTCTTTTTTTTTTAAACTAAGTACCAGAATTGCAAGCAGTTACATTATAGGGGAGAAAATTCTATGCATACTGAGAGAGAAGTTACTTTCACCTTTGGCCATCAGGAAAAAGGTTAGAAAAGCCCAAAACACAGAGGAATCATTTAAGTGTGTAAGAGTGTGTGTGTGTGTGTGTGTGTGTGTTGGACTGAAGGGCAGTGTTGGAAATGAGCCCCTGTTAGCAAACAAAAGATTTGGAATATACCAAAACTAAGGTAATTACACAATGAATTATAACATGACTATTTTCTTGTCAATAATATCCTTTTTTTCCCTAAGATGTTTATTTATTTATTTGACAGAGACACAGTGAGAGCAGGGGGAGAAGGAGAGGGAGAAGCAGGCTTCCCAATAAGCAGGGAGCCTGATGCTGGGCTTGATCCCAGGATGCCAGGGTCATGATCTGAGCCAAAGGCAGACACTTAATAACTGAGCTACCCAGGCACCCCAATAATATACTTTTCAACTTTTTTTTTTTTAACTCTCCACAACACTAACAGCCTTCTTTGTCTTTAACAGATACATCTAACATAACCGGTTCTGTGGTTTTCTCCACATTCTATTAACTTACAGGAAGAATGGGCAGAAACACATACATCTTCAACATAAGTAAACTACTAGCCAGTTCATAAATTTATTGACTCAGTAAATTATTAATCCAAAATTTTATTCTTTCAGAGGTACTCATTAACCTTATCCTCAAAATATAAACTGTATCACTAATTTCCATGAAGACAATAATTCATCATAAGCTATATTTTGCTTCCTTCTATGTTTCTAGTAAGTATACAGACACCAAATTCTGCAATGTTACACTAGTCACATAATAAACAGAGAAACATATTTATTTACCATGAATTCTCATTTCTCCTGCATACTTACAACCCTTAATAAAATTTATTTTAAAGGGCAATTGTGAGTGGTTTTTTTAGACTTCCTTTTAATCAGGAAATTTAACTTCTCTGAAACATCATAGCTTTTAATGACAAATAGTATGACGATGATTATATTTTCCTTTAAAAATTCTAAGTTCTAATTTTATCACTGCTTTTAGAAATATATCAAAACTACAAATATCATGATGTTCAGTGTACCTTGAAGCATAAAAGAAAAAAATATAAAGTGTGTCTTTCAAAAACATGAAATGACCCAGGTGGGTATGAGGTCAATATAAATTTTATGTCAAAAAAGAAATGGAGATTCAGAAATATCAAATAATAAGGGTACATGTGAAGTAAGCCTACAGTTTCTTGCTTCAAAGTAACTAAAAAAGACCTGCTGTTCCATCTCTTGCCAATACCCCACAGGCTGTTCAAGGCTACACCTCAAAA
The DNA here is from genome assembly GCF_009829155.1 of Mustela erminea. Taxonomy (NCBI): domain Eukaryota; kingdom Metazoa; phylum Chordata; class Mammalia; order Carnivora; family Mustelidae; genus Mustela; species Mustela erminea. The sequence goes on along the minus strand of NC_045624.1, from coordinate 79,625,869 downwards.
TGGCTTCTATTTTCACAGCAGCAGAGCCCATATTTTAGTACAGTGCCTTCAACTCTTCCATATGAATGCGTCAGTTTCACTTTTGGTTATTTGCTTTAATAGGAAAAGAACACATGGCTAATAAAATCCCAACATCACAACCAAATGGCCAACTTCCACATTCAAATCTTTAAAAAAAAAAAATCTAGGAACAGTATTGTTTTATTTTTAATATCTTTTCCCTAGAAAAATCTTAACTTATAATAGTCATTCTAGAAGTGTCAAACATAAAAATGGGACAGCCAAAGGCATAAAGTTCCATTTAGTATTTAATCAAGTGTCTATCCTATCAGTCAAGAATGTTATGACAATATTAAATTCTACTTTTTGCCAACAGTTTAAACTTTAATTCTCACAAGTGCATATTTTAACGATTCAAAAATACTATGGGTTTTGGTCAACGTTTATCATTACATTCTGCAGAGTTGAATAAGGAAGTGTTTCTGGATAATAGCATTATAGGAGCACCTACAAGGGCTTCCAAAAATGTGTCTGTTTAACAGGGGCAGAAAAGACTAAAAGTAATAAAAATCTTCTGCTGGAACTCAGTTTTTTAATTTTTAAAGTCAAACTCATTTTACAGCATGAATACAGATACATTCTGTGGTGCTACAGATGAACTTAAATTGAAATGAAAGTTTTATTAAAATACCTTTTGGTTCTTTTAGATGCACTATCTGTCTTTTAAGAGGAATTAGACAAGGTTAGTGATATTATTTTAAAAATTAATAGACTGTATTACTACATTTATTTCACATATAAAGTATGAATTCTAGCTCCTGTATTTTCAAGCTTCTTTTAATGCTTACATGCTGGCTAATAAAAAATTGCATGTGAATTACATTTTTCACTATTTACTGTTGACAAATCTAAAAATGTGTATATTTAAAATGTACAATGTGATGTTTTGATATATGTATATATTATAACATGATTAACACAAACTAACATAGCCATCATAAGAAATAACTATTTTTTCTCTTGATGAGAACATGACATATACTCTCAGGAAATTTCAAGTATACATTAACTATAGTCACCATGCTGTAGGGCTCCAGAACTCACTCATCTTATTACTGAAAATCTGTAGCCTTTGATCAATGTATCCTATTTTCTCCCATCCCCTACCTACCTCTGATGACTACTACTCTACTCTCTATTACTATGAATTAACCGTTTTTGTTTTGTTTTGTTTTGTTTTTAAAGATCCCACATACAATCAAGACCATTCAATATTTGCCTTTCTGTATCTGGCTTATTTTTCTTAGCACAATGTCCTCCAATTCATCCATGTTGTTCCAAATGGCAAGATTTTCTTCTTTTTTAAGGTTGAACCCATTCTGTTTATGTATACACCAAGTTTTCTTTATCTGTTCATTTTACATATGGACAATTAGGTTGTTCTCTTATCTTGGCGGCTATGAATAATGCTGCAATGAACACGGGAGTGCTAGCTATCTCTTGGAGAAGCTAATTCCATTTTCTTTAGATATGCATTTGGAAGTGGGACTGCTGGATCAAATCGCAGTCTATTTTCTTTTGATTTTTTGTGAAACCTCCATACAGTTTTCCAAAGTGACTGCACGAAGTTACATTTCTATCAATAGCCCATACAGATTCCCCTTTTCCACCAACGCTTGTTATCTTTTGATTTTTGATATTAGCATTCTAACGGAATGAGGTATCTACTTGTGGTTTTGATTTGCATTTCCCTGGTCATTCGTGACATTAAGCATCTTTTCATACATAGGCTAGCCATTGTATGTCTTCTTTGAGAAAATGTCTATTCAGATCGTTTGCCCATTTTTTAAATTGGTGTTTTGTGTGTGTGTAGTGTGTCGTGTGTTTGCGTCTGTGTGTGTGTTTGCTATTGAGTTATATGGGCTCATAAAATGTTCTGGATATTAATTCCTTATCAGATATATGATTCACAAATATTTCCTCCTACCTTATAGCCTAGCCTGCCTTTTCATTTTGTTGATGGCTTCCTTTGTTATGCAAAAATATTTTAGGGTGATGAACTTCCACTGTTTATTTTGCATTTGTCTACTACGAGATTTATGGTTTCAGGTCTTACACTTAAGTCTTCAACCCATTTTGAGTTGTTTTTATGTATGGTGTTATATAAGGGTCCGCAAACATTTTCTGCATGTGGCAACCTAGTTTTCCCAACACCATTTATTGAGGAAACTATCCTGCCACTGTATATTCTTGGTGTTTCTGTCAAAAATCAGTTGAACACACATACCTTGATTTATTTCTAGGCTCTTGAATCTGTTCCATGGTTTTATGTGTGTTTTTATACCAGTACTAATGTTTTTATTTCTACAGCTTTGTAATACAGTTTGAAGTCAGGAACCATGATAACTCCCTGTGCATCTTGCTAGAGTTTGCTATTTGGGGTCTTTTGCTGTTCCACACAAATTATAGAATTTTTAAATTTCTATGAAAAATACCACTGGGATTTTGATAGAGATGGTACTGTATCTGTAAGTTGCTTTGGGTAGAATGGATATGTTAAAAATATTAATTCTTCTAATCCATGAACACAGGATACCTTTCCATTTGTGTCTTTGACTTCATTCATCAGTGTTTTGTAGTCTTTAAGCATGGAGATTTTTCATATCCTTTGTTTAATTTATTCCTAAGTATTTTCTTCTTTTTGTTGCTATGTTAAGTGAAACTTATTTTTTTTAATATTTTATTTATTTGAGAAAAAGTGAGATTGAGAGAGCACAAACAGGGGGAGCAGCAGAGGGAGCTACAGAGGGAGAGGGAGAAGCAGGCTCTCCACTGAGCAAGAGGCACTATGCAGGGCTTGATCCCAGGACCTGAGATCATGAAATGAGACGATGGCAAACGCTTAACTGACTGAGCCACACAGGCGCCCCGAGACTGCTTTCCTAATATCTTTTTCAGAGAGTTCATAGCTGGTACATAGAAATGTGACTGAACAGAGTCATATTTGTATCTCTGCTTTGATAAATATATATACTGGGTGTTTCTCCAAAACTATAAACTAATAAGAACTTAACTTGAGTAAACTTAATTAAGTGACCTCTTAAAAAAATATCTCATGTCTTCTGTTCTCAAAAAGTAAGAGAAGTATAATTAATTTTGCAAGATTTATAAATGTAAGGCTCTTGGTAGATGATCTAATCCAAATATCCACTTTATAAACAAGCAAACTAGACCAGGGTGAGGAAATGACTTGTTTCAGATGACAGAGCACCCAAAACAGAAAAGAAGAACAGAACTGAGAGTAACTGTGTCCCTTTGTCATGCTCTCTCCTCTTAAGTTACTTCTTTTTCTTTTTAACATTTTTTTTATTTATTTACTTGAGGGAGAGAGAAAGGGATAGAGCACAAGCAGGAGGAGGAACAGAGGGAGAAGCAGACTCCCCACTGAGCAAGGAACCCAATGCTGGGCTTGATCCTAGGACCCTGGAATCACGAACTGAGCCCAAGGCAGATGATTAACCGACTGAGGCACCCAGGCACCCCTACTTCTTTCTTTAAAGTAGGAAAACAGGATACTATTGGATCTTTGGTCCGGGTGACTTGTACAGGGGCTACACTGTAGAATGTACAGCAGTATCCCTGATCTCAACCCACCAAATGCCAGTAGCATCATTTCCCCAGTAGTAACAATCCAAAACATCTGCAGACACTGTCAAATAACCTCTGGGGGACAAAAATCTCCCCCAAAGGACAACCACAGCTTTAAAATTCATGATGCTGGAAAAAAGCTAAAATAAAAGAAAATAAGTGACGATGAAGTTCTAAAGAAAGCCTCAGACAGTAATTGTAGTCAAGAAAATAAAGAATATATGTGAATGTGATTGCTTGTCCTCCTCATTTCCTTTGACCTTCAGCATATATAAATTGCTTGAATACAGAACTGAATCTGACTGAATTTTGTTTCTTCAATGTCAGAGCACATTGAAACACACGGTAAAAAAGCTCATTTGAAATGACGGTATTTCAAAACTGTTGGAGAGAAAAAAGTGTTGGATATTTGATTATGCATACCCTCCTGCATTCAAAAAAAGCATAAAAAATTGCCAAGAGATTACATTTAAAAGTCATATGGCAATTTCTCACGTTAGTGTGAAAGTGGCAAATTAACAGAGAACTAAAGTGGTGTTTGTGTCTCTTTCATGCATCATTTGAATTGCCCTCAATTTATATTTGCATCCCCCACACAGGGCTTCCAGAATCTTTGGAGCCCCCAAAACTTCTAACAGTAACTAAAAGATTCAGGGTGTGACTTGGGTGGACCGAAGCCTGTCACAGCAAACAGCTGCAAATGTTCAATGCACACAAATCCATTTTTAGTTAATGGTTTTATTTTTAATTCCAGAAATGAAGTTGGAACCTTGCTTTTTTCACATGAAGCACAAAAGATAGGCTTAAATCAACTCTCTTGTGTTGTTGGTTTTTTGTTTTTTTTTTTTTTACCTTTTATCTTTATATCCTAAATATCCTTAAAGCATGTAAATATACGAATTTTGAGTAAAATAACAAATTATTTCAACTTGATGAGATTTTGGTAACTATAAAGCTAGAGATCTGAGTGGCTGAATAACTATTACCTTCCATATAGCAGATGACCAGTAAAATATTAACTCATCCTCTGGTTTAAATTCAATAAACTTATTAAGAAAAACTAAATTAAAGAACTGGAGAATCAACAACAAATCAAACCAACTCCACACATAAAAAGGGAAATCATCAAGATTAGAGCTGAGATCAATGAGGTAGAAACCAGAGATACAGTAGAACGTATCAATGAAACTAGAAGCTGGTTTTTTTTTTTTTTTTAAAGAATCAATAAGATCAATAAACCACTGGCCACACTAATCCAAAAGAAAAGAGAGAAAGCCCAAATTCATAAAATTATGAATGAAAAGGGAGAGATCACAACTAACACCAAGGAAGTATAAACAATCATCAGAAGTTATTATCAACAGTTATATGCCAATAAGCTTAGCAACCTAGATGAAATGGATGCATTCCTGGAAAACTATAAACTACCAAAATTGAACCAGGAAGAAACTGACAACCTGAATAGACTGATATCTAGTAACGAGATTGAAGCAGTGATCAAAAACCTCCCAAAAAACAAGATCCCAGGACCTGACGGATTCCCTGGAAATTCTACCAAACTTTCAAAGAAGAAATAATACCTATTCTCCTGAAGCTGTTTCAAAAAATTGAAGCAGAAGGAAAACTTCCTGACTCTTTCTATGAAGCCAGCATTACCATGATCCCCAAACCAGGCAAAGACCCTACCAAAAAGGAGAATTTCAGACCAATATCACTGATGAATATGGATGCTAAGACTCTCAACAAGATCCTAGCCAACAGGATCCAACAGCACATTAAAAATCCACCATGATCAGGTGGGATTCATCCCTGGGCTACAAGGATGGTTCAACATTCGCAAATCAATCAATGTGATACAACAAATTAATATGAGAAGAGAGAAGAACCACATGGTCCTCTCAATTGATGCAGAAAAAGCATTTGACAAAATTCAGCATCCGTTCCTGATTAAAATGCTTCAAAGTATACGGATAGAGGGAACATTCCTGAACCTCATCAAATCTATCTATGAAAGACCCACAGCAAATATCATCCTCAATGGAAAAAAGCTTGCAGCCTTCCTGTTGAGATCAGAACAAGACAAGGATGCCCACTTTCTCCACTCTTGTTCAACATAGTATTAGAAGTCCTAGCAACAGCAATCATACAACAAAGAGAAATAAAAGGTATCCAAATTGGCAATGAAGAAGTCAAACTCTCTCTATTCGCAGATGACATGATTCTTTATATGGAAAACCCAAAAGACTCCACCCCCAAACTACTAGAACTCATACAGCAATTCAGCAACGTGGCAGGATACAAAGTCAATGTGCAGAAATCAGTGGCTTTCTTATACACTAACAATGAAAATACAGAAAGGGAAATTAGAGAATCAATTCCATTTACTATAGCACCAAGAATCATAAGATAACAAAAGAGGTAAAGGATCTGTACTTGAGGAACTACAGAATACTCATGAAAGAAATTGAAGAAGACACAAAAAGATGGAAGACCATCCCATGCTCTTGGATCGGAAGAATAAACATTGTTAAAATGTCTATACTGCCTAGAACAATCTATACCTTTAATGCCATTCCAATCAAAATTCCACCAGTATTCTTCAAAGAGCTGGAGCAAATAATCCAAAAATTTGTATGGAATCAGAAGAGACTGCGAATCGCTAAGGAAATGTTGAAAAACAAAAAATAAAACTGGGGGCATCACGTTACCTGATTTCAAGCTTTATTACAAAGCTGTGATCACCAAGACAGCATGGTACTGGCATAAAAACAGACACATAGACCAGTGGAACAGAGTAGAGAGCCCAGATATGGACCCTCAACTCTATGGTCAATTAATCTTCGACAAAACAGGAAAAACTGTACAGTGGAAAAAAGACAGTCTCTTCAATAAATGGTGCTGGGAAAACTGGATAGCTATATGTAGAAGAATGAAACTTGACCATTCTCTTACACTGTACACAAAGATAAACTCAAAATGGATAAAAGACCTCAACGTGTGACAGGAATCCATCAGACTCCTAGAGGAGAACATAGGCAGTAATCTCTTCGATATCAGCCACAGCAACTTCTTTCAAGATATGTCTCCAAAGGCAAAGGAAACAAAAGCGAAAATAAACTTTTGGGACTTCATCAAAATCAAAAGCTTCTGGACAGCAAAGGAAACAGTCAAAAAAACAAAGAGGCAACCCACGGAATGGGAGAAGATATTTGCAAATGATAGTACAGACAAAAGGTTGATATCCAGGATCTATAATGAACTCCTCAAACTCAACACACATGAACAGGCAAACATATCAAAAAATGGGCAGAAGATATGAACAGACACTTCTCTAATCAAGACATACAAATGGCTATCAGACACATGAAAAAATGTTCATCATCACTAGCCCTCAGGGAGATTCAAATTAAAACCACATTGAGATATCACCTTACACCAGTTAGAATGGCCAAAATTAACAAAACAGGAAACATGTGTTGGAGAGGATGTGGAGAAAGGGGAACCCTCTTACACTGTTGGTGGGAATGCAAGTTGGTGCAGCCTCTTTGGAGAACAGTGTGGAGATTCCTCAAGAAATTAAAAATAAAACTTCCCTATGACCCTGCAATTGCACTCCTGGGTATTTACCCCAAAGATACAGTTGTGAAAAGAAGGGCCATCTGTACCCCAATGTTTATAGCAGCAATGGCCATGGTCGCCAAACTATGGAAAGAACCAAGATGCCCTTCAATGGACGAATGGATAAGGAAGATGTGGTCCATATACACTATGGAGTATTATGCCTCCATCAGAAAAGATGAATACCCAACTTTTGTAGCAACATGGACGGGACTGGAAGAGATTATGCTGAGTGAAATAAGTCAAGCAGAGAGAGTCAATTATCATATGGTTTCACTTATTTGTGGAGCATAGCAAATAGCATGGAGGACATGGGGTGTTAGAGAGGAGAAGGGAGTTGGGGTAAATTGGAAGGGGAGGTGAATCATGAGAGACTATGGACTCTGAAAAACAATCTGAGGGGTTTGAAGTGGTGGGGGTGTGGGAGGTTGGGGTACCAGGTGGTGGGTATTCTAAAGGGCATGGATTGCATAGAGCACTGGGTGTGGTGAAAAAATAATGAATACTGTTTTTCTGAAAATAAATAAATCAATTTAATTAAAAAAAAAGAAAAACTAAATTACAAATGTGTGTTTTACCATCAAAATCATAAAAATCTCCACCTCTTTATCTCCCTACACAGACACATAAGCCTGCTCTGCATAACAAACTTTGTTTTTCTTGTTGTTGTTGGTTTGTTTTCATTTTTTATTTTTTTAAGAGTGGAAGCTGGGAGGGGCAGAGGCAGATAATCTTAAGCAGGCTCCATTCCCTGTGTGAGCCCTATGTGGGGCTTAACCTAACAACCCGGAGATCATGATCACAGCTAAAATCAAGAGATGGATGCATAATTGACTGAGCTACTCAGGCACCCCCAGAACAAACTTTGTTAAAGATTATATACTGGAAACACACACACACACACACACACACACACACACACACACACACAAGTAAAGATTAGTCCCTATAAAACAAGAAAAGAAAATAACTATTTTACCTATTGATAATTTGGAACACTAAATTGTGCATAATACATGTACAAAAAAAACAAAAAATGGTCACATGTATATATTAATTCAGAGTCTAACAATCTTCACAATATTGTGTGAACTTTAACTTCTTGCCTACAAATGGTGGGGGTATATTTGGTGGAAAGAACATTATTTGGCTGGTTGGAGGTCAAAGTTTTGAAAGATATTTGTCATTTAACATGACTTGCACTAAAAACAACAATGATGGAACAAAAGCAATCTTCCTAAACACGATATATAGCAAAAATATTTGTAAAACTGCTATAATATTCTTATTATTCAATGTGTCTTATACATGGATGGCAGTTTTAAAAATCTAACAGCAAAGTAGTCATTTAATATGTTTAGGACATGATTATTCTGAAGCAGAGGCATGCCTGGCATTATTTAGTTCCCTGCTGAGCTAATAGTAAAATAGCTTTTAGATGCCAAGCTATCAGTGTCTACTTTCTTCCCAAATTCAGCCTATATCCTTTCCTAGAGAAAAGATAACTACTTGGGAGAAGGGTAAGAACAGATACAAGGTTATGTTGCTATATTAGGGATGGAGCGAAAAGTGAGATTGTTTTTTTCATGAAAGTACTTTTGCTTATGCATTGCTAATGCATCAAATGTAATTTGCTCTTGAAAATTCTCTGTCAAAAATTCTGCACATTCTTTATGACCCAGCTAAAATGCCCACTGCTCCAAGGAGACTTCCTTATCTGTCCTATGGAACACAGAATATTTATGATTAAGTCCGTTTCTCCTCAGAACCTTCTCTGCTTGCATGGACATTTCATGGCACTGAGCATATTTTGGCTTCTATTTATATTTATATATTCCATTTATATTTAGAGCTCTATCACCACTACTGGTTAGTGAGCTGTTTAGTATATCAATAACCTAATCTTTACATCCTCCAGATTGTCTAACATAGAAATAGTCAAACAATTATTATTATTCATTTATTTTTTTTCTTCTGCCTAGTCTACAGACAATGACTTTTATAGATTTCTGGAAAGATGATAATCTATGAAAGACACATTCTTTGACTGATTTATGGAAACAATGGTCTATTACAATTGTCCAATATTCCAAGAGAGGTAGATCTTTTTCAGGAGGAATACCACCAAGTGGGAATTCTACAAACCAAAATAACAATATTATGACACCTAAATACTGGTCATAGTTTTCCAAGGATGCCATAACAACATAATATACACTAGTGGTTTAAACAACAGAAATATATTTTACCACCGTTATTGATGCTAGTATTTCAAGATGAGGTTGATGGCTGGTTTGGTTTTTTCCCAAGGCTTCTCTCCTTCACTTACAGGGGGTTACCTTTTACCCTCAGTCTGTGTTGTTTCTGTTCTAATCTCTTTTCATAAAAATATCAGTTATTTAACAAACACATCTTAAACTCCTTAAGGCTTTTATCTCCTAATACAGTCACACTCTGGTGTACTGGGGGTTTTGATTTCAACCTATGAATCTGAGAAGGAGCACAATTCAGCCTGTAACATTGCCTATTTTAATTTCTAAGTCTCTAACTACTACCTTCTTAATATTTTCTCGCTTTAAAACCTGAGAATCAATACAGATGTTGAATCTTAAGTTGTTCTCTATTGTATATACTTGCCATGTTGCTTTATATTTTATAAATAGGTTCAAGAAATGCTCATTTTTAACTTTTTTTATTTTTTTTTTTTTGAGAGAGAGAGAGAGGGAGAGAGGAGGGAAGAGGCAGAGGGAAAGAAAGAGAGAGAATTTTAAATAGGCTCCACGCTCAGCAGGGCAGAGTCCAAAGAGGGGTTTGATCTCATGACCCTGAGATTATGACTTGAGCCGAAATCAAGATTTGGATGCTTATCCGACTGGGTCACCCAAGCACTCCAAGACATGCTAATTTTTAAATAAGAAACTATTTTCCTAGGAATGATAATTATTCTAGCTCTCTAAAACCTTTTTTCGAGAAGCAGAATCAGAAAGCATTTCATAAACATCATTCACCTAAATGACTTTTTAAAATTCTTGAGTTAGATTTTTTCTATGTTTTTAGATCTTACTATTAAAATTATCTAGACTTGAAATACAAATTACAGAATATGAATACACATACACATGGTTCTGAATTCTCATTTTATTATTGTTAATTCTAGCTAAAAAAAAATTCCTTTTCTCAAAGGAATAAAACTTTGCTTATATCCAAGGCCCCAAAGATAAATGTATGCATATAATTCCATGGCTGAGAAATGAATTTTTTAACATGAGAGCTGTGGCTACCTTTGGCATTTCTTAGACTCTGTGCTTTAATATGTTTACAAATATGGAACAGAAAGAGGATAGTTGTTTTTAGCTCACAATCAATTATTTTAAAAATAAGGAAAAAAAATCAATATGAGACAACAAAGCTGTCCAAGTATCATTAAAGAAACAGAAATAGCTAGTTATTTTAAAATGTGCAGCTAGGTATGGGATCTTAATCTGTACTTTCTTATTGTGGGAGCTACTAAAACTTCACTATGAATATAAAGCAAAAGAAAAAATGGGAAATGGCTCACACTCTAGGTAAAAAATACAGAAAAGCATGACAGGGATTATTTTCTATTACATAAATCACATTTGTTTACTTTCTTGCCTGGTAACACTGCCACCTCTTTGAAAGGAATGACAATAATTTGCCTTAATCTGATCATATTTTGAACATCAAAGAGGTGGCAAAAGAATTGCTTATTATCTACCTACAAATAAATTTATCTTTATATGTACAGGTATAACCTTTTTTAATATCAGAAAACATATATGATTTTATGTTCAAAGGAGCATATGAACAGTTCATATATGAAGCCAAATATATGATTAGAAATTAAGATATTAAAAATTAGTTCCTTCATATCTTATATATTATCCAGTGAATATTTGCTGATTTTTGAAGATGCCAGAAATATTTTACATTACCATAGTCAATTTTACTTGCATATTGAATTCAAAATCCATTTCCCCTGGTTGCCATATTAATGACAGCAGATACCTATACGAGTAATTTATGATATATAAACAGTTGCAGTCCTGTACTTTTTTAGCACAAGTACTAGCAATTTCCATTTAATGATGGCTTACTATTTTCTAGGTACTTTGTTAAATGCTTAACATGATCATATCTAATCCACAAAAATCTTTGAAGAAATATTTCACTCTTTACAAACAGGTGGAAAATGAGAATTAGAAAACTTAATTTTCTCAAGTCCTGCATAACTGGCAACTCCATGATATATGTACCCATGTTTCTCTAGCTTCCATCTGCCACCCCAAAAGACACACAGACACATGCCCTAGCAAACTCAACACCCAAAGAACAAATAATCCAATCAAGAAATGGGCAGAGGACATGAACAGACATTTCTGCAAAGAAGACATCCAGATGGCCAACAGACACATGAAAAAGTGCTCCATATCACTCGGCATCAGGGAAATACAAATCAAAACCACAATGAGATATCACCTCACACCAGTCAGAATGGCTAAAATCAACAAGTCAGGAAATGACAGATGCTGGCGAGGATGTGGAGAAAGGGGAACTCTCCTACACTGTTGGTGGGAATGCAAGCTGGTGCAGCCACTCTGGAAAACAGCATGGAGGTTCCTCAAAATGTTGAAAATAGAACTGCCCTATGACCCAGCAATTGCACTATTGGGTATTTACCCTAAAGATACAAACGTAGTGATCCAAAGGGGCACGTGCACCCGAATGTTTATAGCAGCAATGTCCACAATAGCCAAACTACGGAAAGAACCTAGATGTCCATCAACAGATGAATGGATCAAGAAGATGTGGTATATATACACAATGGAATACTATGCAGCCATCAAAAGAAATGAAATCTTGCCATTTGCGACAACATGGATGGAACTAGAGCGTATCATGCTTAGCGAAATAAGTCAAGCAGAGAAAGACAACTATCATATGATCTCCCTGATATGAGGAAGTGGTGATGCAACATGGGGGCTTAAGTGGGTAGGAGAAGAATAAATGAAACAAGATGGGATTGGGAGGGAGACAAACCATAAGTGACTCTTAATCTCACAAAACAAACTGAGGGTTGCTGGGGGGAGGGGGTTTGGGAGAAGGGGGTGGGATTATGGACACTGGGGAGGGTATGTGCTTTGGTGAGTGCTGTGAAGTGTGTAAACCTGGTGATTCACAGACCTGTACCCCTGGGGATAAAAACATATGTTTATAAAAATTAAAAAAAAAATTACTACTTACTCCTGAAAACAAACAAACAAACAAACAAACAAAAAAAAAACACACCCACAGAAGGAATGTTGAAAGAAGTAAATTAAACAGTCTTAGGTAATCACAGGAATATAAGCAAGAGATATTTATGGGAGGACCAGCCCCAAAGTTCCAGAGGGTTCCCCCCATCATTACTCCAACATGCACTGATGTCTTCCTCCTCCAAACTTTGAATAATCGAAGCCACATAGATCAGCACTGAATTGGCATCACTGCCTTACTACTTTGATGTCTTAAATGCATCTGTCTTGCTTCCTCACCTTTATATAGAATCTCAGTCCGAGATTGTTAACAGGATTGTAGCATTGTGCTATCTAGCCTTGTTCTAGCATTCTCTTTGTTACATGTCCATAGCTCCCATGAAAGGGCATGCGGTATAGCTTGCTTTTTAATAAAGATGTTGCTGGCTTGTTTGAGTTGCTGTTCTATATAGTGCAGAGAGTACCTAGAATGCCAGATCAATTCAGATGCCCTAGACTGAATTATCTTGCTACCCAGAAAAAGAAGAGGAAATCACTCTTGAATCAGTTCACTTTTAAAGGATCTCCACTGAAGCAAAACTGACTACTTCCTAGGTTAGCTGGGGTTTTGAACCAGAAACCAAACTGTCCCTAGACATATCAGGCGGTTAAAATATTTTCTTCTTTTTTGCCCCCTCCATTTCCCACTAATACTGAAGGCAATCTGGAAAATCTATCTGACATCCTTTAAAAACAAAGTAGTATTTCCCAAAGAAGATACCTAAGTAACAGAGTGGCAGAATATCCTTAGAGGTCTAACTATGAGCTTGTGAAATATTCTGAAATTGTTACTGTCTCCGTTATTTATGATAGTTTTTACATTCTCCAGCCCCTTTATTCTCACCCTACTCACAATTTAAAAGAGTAGAGTGTTGTCAAATATCATATTCCTTATTGCTGTTTTAAATGGCAGCTGAGAAAACCATTGTGAGGACTGTAATTCACTTATTTGACTATTTAACATGGGCTTTACCTATTTTTTTAAAATATAACACATTTCTTACCTCTTATTTTTACAAATCTGGGGGAGTTAACTATTCTGCATATGGAAACTTTTAGAACAGGTGGCTAAGTCATGGCTGACTGTCCTCCCAAATGACAATCACGCACCCTTTTGATTTTGATGAAGCTGACTTAGCCACCTGCTGTTGATTTCTCACTATTCTTAATTCCTCTTGGAGCCATCAAGTTCACTTTTTAAGGAAAAAGAAGAAAATGAGAACCTTCCAGCTTGCTCTGTCACTAATACTTTGATGAAATCTGGCAGTGATGACATAAACAAAGCAAGCTTTTATGTATAAAAGATAAATCCAATGACCTCACAGAATATGATACAAAGGCAGGATGAGATGAGGCCAGAAATATTACATCTTAGTAATATAATAAAGTTACTTGAGGGTCCTCAAATTAATGCTAATAGATGATACAAAAATTCTAGTCCCCTTTCTCTCCTACCTTTTCTCCAATTCTAAGGTTATTTGTTTTATATCATCTTCCCCTTGGTAACCCACATAAAAAGCTCTTTCCCAAAACCCAGGCCTCAGTCTTCCATTGTTCTCAGTCTATCACACACAATTACGATCATTAGTATGATGTGGTAATTGATGGCTTGAGTTCTGGAAGGAGACAATCATTGTCTCAGACCCAGTTCCCAGGAGTATTATTTAACTTGCCAGTACTTAAACTTAACTCAACTGTAAATGAGGATAAACATAAGAGAAAACTATCAGTTCATTTCTAAAAACTAAATCTTTTTATTAATATATAATGTATTATTTGTTTCAGAGGTACAGGTCTGTGATTCCTCAGTCTTACACAATTCATAGCACTCACCTCAGCACATACCTTCCCAATGTCCATCACGAAGCCACCCCATCTCTCCCACCTCCTTCCCTCCAGCAAACCCAGTTTGTTTCCTGAGATTAAGAGTCTCTTATGGTTTGTCTCCCTCTCTGGTTTCATCTTGTTTCATTTTTTCCTCCCTTCCCTTATGATCCCCTGAAAACTAAATCTTTTTAAACCACTCACAAAAGTGCTTGGCATTAAAAAAAAAAAAGAGAGAGAGAGAGAAGAAAAGAAAACAAAGAAAAAAAACCTCAAAATTTAAATCATTACTAGTATTACTATTATTAATGATACTACTGACCTGTTTATTACTATCATTTCTTTGCTTCATATACCACAGTTTACTTTCATCACTTGAACTTAACTCAACTTATACACTGTTGACTCCGAAATTAAAACTTCTCTTCTAGGTTAATACAAGGCAGTGATTCAAACATACTCTCAACAAGATATTAGCAAATAAAGTCCAAGAAAGTATTAAAAAGGATTATACACCATAACCAACTAGGATTTACTCCAGGTATGCAAGGCTGGTTCAAAATTTAAAATCAGTGAATGTAATCCATCACATCAACAAGCAAAATAAAAAACAAACAAACATATGATCCTATGAATAGATACCGAAAAATTGTATTACAAAATCCAAGACCCATTTCTTTTCTTTTTTTTTTTTTAAAGATTTTATTTATTTATCGGGGGGGGGGGGGGCACAGGCACACAGAATGGCAGGCAGAGGCAGAGGGAGAAGCAGGCTCCCTGCTGAGCAAGGAGCCCGATGTGGGACTGAATCCCAGGACGCTGGGATCATGACCTAAGCCGAAGGCAGCTACTTAACCAACTGAGCCACCCAGGCATCCCCCAAGACCCATTTCTGATAAAAACTCTCAACAAACTAGAAATAGAGGGAAACTTCCTGAACTTAATAAAGACATTTGCCCAAAACTTACAAGTAAGTTTCCATTGGTGGAAAACAATATGCTTTCCCCCAAAGATTAGGAATAAGGCAAGTATGTCGCCACTCACCACTTCTATATAACACTGTACTGGACATCTTACCTAACATAGTAAGAGAAGAAAATGAAATAAAAGGTATACTAATTGGAGATGAAGAAATAAAACTTTTTTTTTTAAATAGACGACAAGATTATCTATGTAGTAAAGTTCCTAAGAATCAATTAAAAAAAAAAAAAACAACTTCTGGAACTAAGTGATTTTAGCAAAATTAAAGGATATGGGCTAACATACAAAAGTCAATTGTAAAAAAATGGATTTTGGAACACTCCATCAAAAACTAATGATGTATTTTATAGTGACTACTAAAATAAAACAATAAAAAAGAAGTCAATTGCTTCCATATATACTAGCAATGAACACTTAGAGCTAAAATTTAAAACACAATACCATTAGCATTCCAACAATTTAAACACTTAGGCAAAAATTAACAAATACAGCCAAGATCTATATGAGAAAAACTATAAAAATATGATGAAAGAAACTTAAAAATCTAAATAAATTTAGAGCTAGTTCAAGTTCATGGACACGAAGACTTATCAACTTTTTCTAATTTGATCTATATATTTAACACAATCCCAATCAAAATTCTGGATGTTAATTTTATGGATATCAACAAAATGATTCTAAAGTTTATATGGAAAGGCAAATGACCCAGAATAGCCAAAAGACTACTGAAGGAGAAGAAAAAAGTCAGAGGAATGTCACGACATAACATTAAGCTGTGAGTGCTATGAAATGTGTTAGCCTGATGATTCACATACCTGTACCTCTGGGGCAAATAATACATTATATGTTAAGAAAAATAAAAAAATAAAAATTAAAAAAAGTTTAAAAAAAACAAAAAGACTTATTATGAAGCTAGAGTACTTGAGACAGTATGTTATTAGCAAAAGACTAGACAAAGAACAGAAAAGAGAGCTGAGAAAAAGACCCTCACCAATACTGTCAACTGATTTTTGACACAGCAGCAAACGTAATTCAATGGAGAAAGGACAGTCTTTTCACCCACTAGTGCTACAGCACTTGAACATATGCAAAAATTGAATTTTTTTCATTTTTGAAAATGTGTAGATTCTGACCTTACACCTTTCACAAAAATTAACTCAAAATGGATCAAAGACTTCAATTTAAAATGCAAAATGATAACAGGAGAAAATCTATGTGATCTTGGATTCACAGACGACTTTTTAGATACAACATCCAAAGATGTATGAAAGAAAACAATCAATATTGGTTCATCAATTCTAATAAATGTACCAGACTAATGTAAGATATTCATCATAGGGGAAACGAGGTGCAGGAAAGAGGTGGGAAGAGAGAAGGTGCGACATGATAACTCTCTATACTTTCTGATAGTTTTTTCAATCTAAAATAAAACTGCTCTAAGGCCAGTCTATCATTTTACAAAACAAAGCAACAAAATTGTGTCCATAATAATGACAACACAAAATGCTGGCGAGGGTGTGAACCAAGAACAGCTCTCATTCACTGCTGGTGGGAATGCAAATGGTACACTGACTTTGGAAGATAATTTGGGGCTTTCTTACAAAATCAAGCATACTCTTACTGCACAATCCAGCAATCACCTTCCTTACGATTTACCCGAAGGAGATAAAAACTTGTGCCCGTACAAAAACCTGCACACAGATGTTTATTGCAGCTTTATTCATAATGGCCAAAACCTGAAAGCAACCAAGATATCCTTCAGTAGGTGAATGGATAAACTATGGTACATCCAGACAATGGGATATTATTCAATGCTAAAGGAAAATGAGCTATGAATATGAAGGAAACTTAAGTGCATATTACTAAGTGAAAAAGTCAATCTGAAAGGCTACAACTGTATGATTCCATCTGTATGACATTCTGGAAAAGGCAGAACTATGGAGACAGTCAGAAGATCAGTGGTCCTTGGGACTTGGAGGTGGGGAGGATTAATATGTGGAACACAAGAGGATTTTTAGGGCAGTGAAAATTCTCTGCATGATTTACTCAAACCCACAGACTGTACAGCATCAAGAGTGAACTGTAATGCAAACGATAGACTTTGGGCAATTTGGTGGGTCAATGTAGGTTCCACCGTAACATATGTACCATTGAGAGGATGCTGAAAATGCTGGAGGCTATGTATGTGTGGGGACAGAGGGTATATGGGAAATCTGTACCTTCTCCACAATGCTAGAAACCTTAAACTGCTCTATAAATTGAGCTATGGCTTAGAGTTATTTGAATACATTGAGTAGTCTGGGAATTCATTCTAAATCTACCTAGTCATTTTGAGTTTTCAGTAACTCTGCTCTTTTCAATCTGGGTAAGTATTCCCTAAATCACAGTAATATTGTTAAGATTTCATATCGTTGACTCTAAGCTGGCATTTATTTTTAGATTACAATACTGTATGAATACCAGAAAAATAAAGTGTCAAATCAACTCTAACATATTTTAAGACTCATCTTCACTTCAGAAATTTAAAATGTGAAAAACATATATTGCAGAATCTATAAAACACAAGTAAAGTGAACAGGCTTCTTATGGACCATTCGTCATGTACTCTAAAAGGAAAGAAAAACATTTGCCACTGCATTGTAACAAGGGAGGTCTGCATATATCAGTTTCAGAACCAAATAATTACCTTAATTTTGGCTCTAAAATTTTCAGTAGTGAAGCAATTGAGTGGCTCAGTTGGTTAAATAGCCAATAGTTGTTTTTTTTCATACAAAATAGATTTTGGCTCAGGTTATAATCCCAGAGTCCTGGGATCCAACCTGTGTCTGGATCCGCCCTCAGCGGCGAGTCTGCTTGAGGATTCTCTCTCCCCCTCTTTCCAGCCCCTCCCCCCAACATGCACTCACGCACTCTCTCCCTAAATTAAGTAAATATTTTAAAATATATATATAAAATAAAATTTTCAGTAGTGACTGCCAAGAGAGAAACATGATATTTTACATAATTCAGAGGGTCTATAAAATATTCACAAATCCAGGTAAAACAAATTATTCTAGCTACTAAGACAAGAGAAAAATTTATGATCAATTCTTAAGCGTATCCATGTAAAAAGGAATGCAGCAAGACCAAGTCCTAGGTATGTTCTTATGTAATATTGAGCTAACCTTAATATTATAAATCCGAGAACTTCAGATGATAGCATTTTCCTCTATGCTTTCCTTTTCAAGGACTGGTGTAATATATGCCCAAATATACTTAATCCTTCACAAGTATTTTTCTTCAATATTATAGCATTTTTTGAAATACTTGTTTGGGTAATAAATTTGATGGGCATAATTTTAAAACAAACTAAAATTTAGAAACTTATTAGCTTTATGTAGGAATCAAGTAATCAACTCAAGCATTAAGCCAGACACACAGGAACTAAGTAGCTGAACAAAACTTCTCCTTCGAAGCAATATCAAGGTCATAATTTGCATAGCAGCTCATCAGCATAAAATTAAAGGTCAACTGGCTCAAGACTGAGTATAATTTTAATGCAAATAATTGGCAAGGCAAGTGTGCACTAAGATAAAAGCACTGCCAATGAGGAACAATTTCTCCTCATGCACATAATTTTGTTGAATCAGATGACCAACTTCATACGCAGTACATTAACTTAAACGGAATTTAAATGGTTCAACTATTACACAGTCAAGTAAGAATCAATCTATAAATCTAAGAATTCTTGATTATTTCTATTACCATTTCCATAAGTTTAAGAATGTAATATCCTGCATATTTTTATTTGCTGAAAGGACTAAATCAGAATCATCCTAGTTATAAACTCCATCTCCTCACATCTGAAGAACTGGAAGGTTTATTTTACTACGATCAGAACATCTTAAGTACAGGAGCACCCGGGTGGCTCAGTCAGTTAAGGGTCTGCCTTCTGTTCCGGTCATGATCCCGTGGTTCTGAGATCTGAGACCGACATCTGGCTCCTTACTCAGCAGGTAGTCTGCTTCTCCCACTCCCCCTCCTTCTGCCCGATGCTCCCCCTACTCCCGCTCACTCGCTCTCTCTCTCCTTCTCTCTGTCAAATAAATAAATATAATCTTAAAAAAAAAGAGAGAGAGAGAATGTCTTAACTATAGAAAAGCACATGTTTTTGCTAATAAAATCCTTGACTTTTTTTAAAGCTATTTTCCCCTAATATCACAAATAATCCCCACATCTTTCAAACCCTAAAGAGCTATACAGTCTGTGGAACAAAGGGGACACCTTCCTACCCAGTGGGCAATCAGGGAATGTGGGAAAGAAAGTGCCTAGAGAAGAATTTAAGGAGGAGATCTGTAATGGCCTATGACATTCTGTCACACTTACTTATTGATTTTATTTGAGGAAAATAACCACAGGCTTTACAAAAAATTTAAAAATGATGACCTTTTATTTTGGGAAGAAACTAAGGGATCTCTCTGAAGAATCTATTTTCACCTCAAAACATCAACATAAAATTATTTGGTTGCTTATTATCCACAAGATTGCGTTGTCATTGTGCATGTGGACTTTTTTTATTGCGTTGTCATTGTGCATGTGGACTTTTTATGATTGTCTCCATCAGTTAGACACTGTTTGGGTCTGTTTTTGAAATGCAGGCATTTGCAAGGCTGCCAAAGCCAATTATTTGCAGGAATGAAGGGTAAAAAAAGCTGTCAGTAGGTATAAATGCTTTTACAAATTTGTGACTTTTCTAGAAACAAGAAGAGTATTGTTGAACATTTAAAAGAAATGTGTGGGGGTTAAGGGGCTCTCTAAAATACTTTGTTTTATTCCTAGTTTTGATTCTATACAATAAGGATAAATTATTGGGTAAAGACAGTAAGGTAATTCAAAATAAATAAATTACTTCTTTCACATTTAAATTAAGGCCAATTACACAAATGCTACTATTCCTTTTTTTAAAAAGGTTTTATTTATTTATTTGTTTATTTGACAGAGAGAGAGAGAGAGAGAGAGCGAGCGCACAAGTAGGCAGAGAGACAGGCAGAGAGAGAGAGGTGGAAGCAGGCTCCCTGCTGAGCAGAGAGCCCGATGTGGGGCTCCATCCCAGGACCCCGAGATCATGACCTAAGCCAAAGGCAGCGGCTTAACCCACTAAGCCACCCAGACACCCCCAAATGCTACTATTCTTTGAGAAATCAAGTCACGGAAATGCTTCAAGAGGAGTGAGAAAACACTCCGCTTCATTCTTGGGTAGGTGCTGTGATTTGCATAGGTACAGACATTTTAATGCAATAATTTATAGGCAGTGAATTCTAAACCAGGAGGCAACCTAAATTTGTTTTCTGAATCTAGGCAATTCTGCAGTATCTTTCAAAATATGTTGTGTCCGAATCACCTCAGAAAGAATCCGACAATCACTCTGAAGTGCCAGATAAGAAAACTATATGAATCTTGCATTTCCACAATCTTACTCTGAGATCTTTATGCATCACAAAATCTGAGAGACACCACATTAAAATAAATAGCACATGTGCTCCTAAAAAGACTAACTTCATGTTTTACCATGAAGAAAGGAGTAGTAACCTCTGCATTAAAGGACAGAAAATGAAAATCAGACTTCTCAAATCTTAGGATTTCAATTAAGTTGTAGTCAAATATTTTTAGAAAAAAATGTATTTTTTATACATATATAATTGGCCTCAAATATTAAGTAATTCAAATTAGTCAATAATTGTCTACTGATAATTAGGATGATAAACATGCCTATCCTCATGTGGTTGTTCAGTGCTGAGCGGTGAGAAATAACCACCAACCACTATTAAGACTTAACCAGAAAAGCTTACTCCCCACTCATATCTGTATGTATACTGAGGCTATTCTCAATAATCTAAAAAGGTCAATTTAACCTCCAAAATTCACAACTCCACGCTAACTGGAGGTGTAGACTTCAGAACTTTAGAGCACATGACTGGGAGAAAACTAAGAGGTCAGAAGTGCAGTAACTTCATTTTACAAGAGGTGAAATCATAGACACCAACATAGGATGTGCAAAAGGCCAGAATTCTTGATGTTGAATTGATGACTTTTTACTACTATCTAGATCACACAACCTCCTCACATTGTTATCTTATAAGTTTCTTAAATAATACAATTTCCCTTTCAACAACTTTTAATTGCTTGTTTGGGCTACTAAGAACAATCTTTCTCCTGCCTAATATTTTATATTCACGTAGCTGTCTTCCAAACTGCATATCCCATAAACTGAATGTTCTGCACATCGACCCCTCACCGATGTTTGTATCATTAAGCCATGTAACTACTTTTAAAATGCTCATTCTTGGGGCTCCTGGGTGGCTCAGCTGGTTGGGCATCGGACTATTGATTTTGTCTAGGGTCATAGTCTCAGGGTCCTGGGATCCGGCCCGTCAACGGGCTCTGAGCTCAGCGGGGAGCCTGCTTGGGATTCTCTCGCCCATTCCCTCTGCCTGTCCCCCATGTGCTTGCATGCACACGCTCACTCTCTCTCAAATTAAAATAAAATAAAATAAAATAAAATAAAATAAAATAAAGTAAAATGGTCATTCCTATATCAATTAGATTTTTTAAAATAAACTTTCTTCAGGACCCCACATCTACGTATTTATCAAATATATTCCACCCAAAGACAGAATTAGATTTGGAATTTACTAAGGATAGGAAAGGAAAGGAAATTCGAATTTTACAATTTGCATATTTATGCTTTCACATAATTAAATTCAAAGTATGTTGTATAAATCTTTCAAGCAGTCAAGACTTGGATGTTTTACATCCACTTTTGAAAATTATTTTTATGCTGAAAAGAATACAGATAGCATCACTCCAAATCCTTTGGATAAAATACAACCAGCTAATTTGATCTTCTAAGGGTATGAGGGACCAAAAACAAGGATCCTCCCTTACTGCCATTTCCGAACAGGACAGGACAAAATCAACTAGTATCTTGGGCAGCTTAGAGGCTTCTGAAGCTTAAGAAGAGAATTTTGCTGTGAAGAAGAGACGATGGTTGGCGCCTGGCAACAGCCTTCACATGGATTTAAGGCTCAGGCCTCTAACATGTGGCTACAGAATTGAGAACTCCGGGCACAAGCTGTAAGAAACCAGACTTCAGTTCCTCGTTTGGAAGGATATTCTCACATTCAGAGTTGTTTGAAATCAGAACAGTCTGCCTCATATGTTCTACTGAGGATTTAGGCATCACACAGGGAGCTGTTTGTTTCGGTATCATTTGTTGAAAGTAAAGGAAACCACAGCCTCTGCGCTGCCAACTCAAAGTGCAGCATACTCTGAACCACCGAAATAGTGCTTCAATCTGACAATTTCTCAAAAAGTATTAAAGTCTTTTGGAAGACAAAAAAAAAAAAAATCAAAGAATCTGAGGTGCCTCCCTCCCAGACAATCTGACATCAGCAGAGCATTAAATTAGGGACGAGAGTAAAACTCTGTTATTTCCTGTGCAGTTTATATTCTCGAGGGCGAGTGTAAGATTTGTTAAATGTGTCAACATGGATCAAGAATATTTATATATTTGCTGATATTTATCAAACACTTCATATGTGTCAGGAACTGCTCTCAGAACATCATACGACTTCATTTTTTTAATTTTAAGATTTTATTTATTTATTTGACAGAAAGAGGAACAGCGAGAGAGAGTACATGAGCAGGGGGCAGTGGGAGAGGGAGAAGCAGGATTCTCGTTTAGCAGGGAGCCCGATGCGGGGCTCTATCCCAGGACCCTGGGATCAAGACCTGAACAGAAGGCAGATGGTTAACAACTGAGCCACCCAGGAGTCCCTATAGGACTTCATTTAATTCTCACAAGGACTCTATTATCGTTTCCTGTTTTGTGAAGAAAGGAACTGTCAGAAGGGTGAGGAGGAGTTATGTCAAAGGCCAAAATTCTTACTGTCAGCAAGTGATGGGAATCAAAATTTGAACCTTGGCTATGTGACCCCAGAGCCCGTCCTCTTACCAATTGTGCAGTGTCACATCCATGTTGGCTGCCGGGAGCTTCCCCAGATAGGAGACAAAGTGAATCATGAAATGTCAGCATTTATAGAAGAAGCATTAGCAAACATGAGCAGTGAGATTATTCATTTGAGCAAAATTATTATTGCTTCTTTAAGAAAAGGCAGCCCCCTCCTTGTCTTTAAAAGAAATACAAACTATAAATAACCCCAGATTAGAAAGAACTAAAAGGAATATCGTGGAGGACCACAGGGGAAGGAAGGGAAAACCGAATGGGAAGAAATCAGAGAGGGAGACAAACCATGAGAGACTCTGGACTCAAGGAAACAAACTGAGGGTTAGAGAAGGGAGGGGTGGGGGGACGGGGTAACTGGGTGATGGGTATTAAGGAGGGCACGCGTGGTAGCACAGGGTGTTATATGCAACTAATGAATCGATGAACACGACACCAAAAACTAATGATGTATTCAATGTTGGCTGACTGAACATTAAAAATAAATAAATAAATAAATAAATAAATAGAATTTAAAAAAATTTTTTCAAATAAAAAGAGAACAAAAAATCATTTTGTTTTGATTATAATTGTCAATAGCTTTATAAACAACAATACCTTTAAAATTGAGAAAATGTGTATATATACTCCACAATACATACACAGACAGGACATAAATATAATTTTAAAATAAGAAAGGAATGATAAAGGAATGATAAAATGATAAAGGAATGGTTTGGTTAACATTACTATAGAATTCCTGGCTTTAAAAGGTAGAAATGCATAGATCATCACAATAAAAATCACAGGAAATTTTCATTCTAGCAAAAACAAAAGTAACTATCAATTGATTTTTTTTTTTTAGTAAAAAAATGAAAGGTCTAAAATACAGTCATGACACAAATCTATCTAACCAATATCCTATGCATTATTGATAAGCAATTTCCTAGAAGGGATGGATAAAAGTACTGCATCATGGGTTTCATTCAGCCTGGTGGTTAAAGTGAAGAACTATGCCATCTGAAAGGAATATCAAGATGGAAATCTTGAAGGGAGGTCAGAGAGAAGTCAATGGAAAGGAGAGCAATCAAGTTTCCCCAATTAAATGGAAAATAGAAAAGGCAGCAGAATGGTAAGAGCCACAGAAAGCCATGTAAGAAGATGAAATGTTTAAGTCCTTAAGTCCTTTACAAGTGTGTACTTCTAAATGTACCCTCTGAAGCAGTACACGAGGGGAGGTTAAGAAGAGGACAGGAGCATTATTCTCTGGTCTTGGGATAATCTGAAAAGAAATGAAAGTGACCTAATGGTTTCTGTGGCTTCTAGACCTTGTCATTAACACTCTTTTTCTGTGACTTAAGAAAAGAGCGTACGGCAAGACAATAAAAGAGCCTAAGCAAGAAAAGAGCGCATGGACACAACACACCTCTGAAATATCACCCTGGTAAAGTTATTTTGTAACTAGTACAACCAAGTGTTTCCATATGGGGATGACAGCAGGTAACAAATGTCACCTTAAGAATCTGAACCCAAATAGGATAGTCTGATAGCCTTCACTGGTGAAATGGTTGGACCTCAGCCCTCTTCTAAGCCACACACTTCTCTTGGCTCTATCCGCGAAGCATCCTACAAGCTCCCAGGGATAAAAACAGGATGCTGTTTCTACTGGGCTCTGGCTGCTGCTGAGGCCGCTGTTTGCAGCTGTGCTCCAAGCAAACGCCAGCTGCTCTGCCAAAATGTCACCTGACCTAAAGCTTATTACTATCCCCTCTGTGCTGTAAGGACCACCAGATAAGAGCTGGAAACCTGCTCCAGATGTCTGCTCACTGCGCTCAATCCACTTCGAGCCCCTTCTCAGCCCTTGTTTCAATTTGATGATGTTACCACTCTATCCTCCACCACACAGCCCTCTCTTCTCTATCATCAGCCAGGGAACCCACTTGTTCCTCTAGGTTCAAATTTCTTACAGGACACCCTTGGAGCATAAGATGCAAAAAGAGTGACATGTTTCTTCAAATTCTACTACAGCAACAGTTTCCCCTAGGTGCGTCAAAGTCCCTGATGGCAAGAGGGTGGGCCCAGGGTGGGCGCAGGACAGGCTCAGTAAGAGGGGGCTGAACAAATACCCATTTGCCCCTTTGCCCCTTTAGTCATAGTTGTAGAGTCGAGCTCCACAATGATGACATCATTAAAAAGCTTTTTTTTTTTTTTTTTTCCTTGCAAGTAAAATAGTACGTCCTGATAATCTGCTTTCCTCTATGCTGGTTTACAGTTTATAAGATACAGCATATATGTCTAAAGTTCAACTCTGGAAAGTTTTAATTTATTTCCCAAGAGCTTTCCTGCCTCCAGACAATGTATTGGGTAAAATGAGAATACATATATAGATGGTTGTATTAGTTTCTGTTGATGCATAAAAAAACTACCAGAAATTTTGTGGCTTAATACAATACAAAGTTATCACCACATAGTTTCTGGAGGTCAGAAGTCCCGGAATGGCATAACTGGCTTCTATGCCAACAGTCCTCACGAGGTTGAAATCAAGATGCCCACTGGCTTGCTTTCTCATTTAGAACTTGGGTCCTTTTCCAAGCTCATACAGGTTTTGGCAGGATGCAGGTCTTTGTGGTTGAAAAGACTGAGGTATTAATTACTAGTGGCCCCCAGGAAACTTCTGCCATGTGGCCTTCTCCTGAACATGCGATTTTGCCTCTTTAAGGCCAACTTGTGAAGGTCAACTATTCCTGTTTCTTGTTTCTTTTAAAGCCTTACCCTTTGGGGTCAGGTTCATCTCCACTTTGATTAACTCAAATCAGTCAGCTGACTAAGGAACTTACCACATCTTCATCATATAACATAATAAATAATACAGGGAGTGATAACCTTGTACCCAAGGGAAGAGGATTAAAAAAGGCATGTGCACCAGCAGGCTGAGGTCTTAGTGACCATCTGAAAATTCCTCCTCCTGTAGAAGATTGGGATTCTAATTATACATGCTAACCATACAGGCAACTTACAGTTCCTTTTGCAGAACACGTACATTTATTTCCTTGCTGAAAAGAAGATCTGTTCTGCTTCTGCAGTTAAGCTGTGAACTGTATTACCCCACATGACCCATCAAATAGACAAGTCATAAGCCATTAGCTTTAAAGCTAAAAATAATCCTGAGTCCATCCAAGATTCATTCTCCAATCATTTGGGTTGACTTTAGCATTTAGGGTACTCTGAATACACATAAAATGACCTATATCAATCCCACTCCTGAGAACTTGAGGCTATACTGGCATCAAGGTCATATATTTTAAACATTTTGGCATTTTTAATTTGACAGTGAAGAGAAGGCCTTTTCCATGACCTTACTCAGGTTAACAGAATCTTCCTAACACCTGGTTAACTAAGAGAGAGACACCTGGTGTAAGGCTTAGGATTAACAAAGAAAGGGACACCAAGCTTTAAGAAGTATGTCTTTGGATATGTCAAACACAGATCTGATTTCATGTAGTTCATGACAGGTCCTCTTAGATGACTGTCTTCATGAAACTACTTAAAAAATACCAAAAAAAAAAAAATTCTATCTGCCATTAAATCTGGTTCCCAAGTTCTCACATAACAGATGCAATTACAGAATTATGCAGAATTAATGCTCTTGCTAAAAAGTAGTATTTGAGGAACATGAGTCAGGCTGCTATCTGAATTCCTTGTCTCCTCAATTGTAATTCTAATTGCCCAAACAAATGTCTACTTAAAAATTAATTAAAAGTAAAATATACCACATCATGGGCATAATAAAAATATTATAAAATATAATAGTCAGTGTCTCTCTAGGTAAAAGGCAAATTCTATCTAAGCCCATATCAAAGGAACAGAGAATAGGCATTTGAAACTAAAATACTCTGAGCTGAAGTGAAGAAAATCCGGTATTTTACATTTCCTTCGTTTTCTTTCTTGAGAGGGTTTCTGAGTTGGGTATAAATAGCATGTGAGTGTAAGTGTAATCGTTATTTAAATAAAAGGAAGAGCAGCCTCAATAACATGGTCAAGGGTAGAAGAGCCCACCGGTCCTGCATATCAGGAGCAGACGCCCACTGAATGACCCCTGTGTGTGAGGCATGTGTCCAGTTCAATGATACACCACACGGCATCAATGGTCTTGGCCCCGACTTCCATTTCTCTTCCATTTCTCTTCCATCAAGTTCTCTGTTGTTCAGGCTCAAAACTTTACATTTTCTTTGACATCCCACATCACCCCTGTTCTCCCCTGTTGAGAGTTTTATTGTAATTCCCACCATTTAATTCCCTTAATTTTCAATCTCTTGGCACTGCTGTGAAGACCCCTGTACCAAAACCCTGTATTATTGCATTAGCTTTCTAAAACAACTACATTTTTCTGCCCCCAATTACCACTCTTTTCAAACTTTCGCATATATAACTGCTAGATTAATATTCCCAGATTCCTAATAAAAGGTCATGTTTTCCACTTCGTATTTAAGTGCCATTTGGCAGACTCTCATCTAACTAGGTTACATGTATTGTGTAACTTAAACCTTGCAACAATCTAGCTCAATTTTCATGATCTTCATTTTGCAGAAGAAGAAACGTCGTAAAAGAAATGTGAAAGCTTTCTATGGTAGAGCCAGGTATCCGACTCCAAAGCTACATCTTATAATCATGACCGTACTGTAAATTTCATGTAAATTAACAACATGCATTAATCCCCATTACCCATGAAACTAAACCCAAATGCTTTCAACCTGGAACTCAAATTGGCTGTTTTTAATTCCTGAAAATGAATGGATAACACTCACCACTGTGCTTTTCCTGTCATTTAGAATGACATTTTCTGCCACCTATCCAAGAGTGATTTATCATTCAAGCTGATCTCAGGCTCTGCCCCTTCCATGAAGTGTCCAGACTCCCCAAGTTACTGCAAGATCTCCCTCTTTTAAACTTCTTAAACATCTATTTCATTTTTGTACTTATAAAAATGTCTTCTTATACTCAGGACATCTGACTTATTTCACTGTACTATGTGACATTTTTCTTCTGAGAGAAAATGAATTATTTAGGGATATAGACTTTGACTTCTCCCTTTCGCCTTCACAGCACACAGAATAATACTTTACATTAGGAAAGTGCTTTGTAGATGGTGTGCAAACTTACTAAGGGCTCTCCATCGGCCAGCTCCTACAATGAACGGTAAGGAGGTGAACAGACATGCTCTGTGACACTGCTTCCTTGCTGTGAGACAATTCGCAGTCTAATTATGGGACAAGTAAGTATAATTTGTTGTATTTCTACATAGACAGTCACCATAGTAAGTCGGATACTGACATGCACAAGACACTCGGGAGAGGGGCTGGTTAGTAAAATTATGTTAGTGGAGCTACCACGTCATGGGAAAAAAGGGAGAAATAGGAGTCGGGAAGCACAGGTTACATACTCTGGGAGGAGTAAATAGACAAGCCTGATAAAAACGTTACACAGGAAATGAGACGGTAGAAATTAATAAAACAGTAGAGAAAGCAAAGCAAAAAGCACCCTGAATGGCAGCCTATGGATTTCGGATTCTCTTTGAAATGCAGTGTGGTTCTGAGTATCAACTAATAATGAACACAGCATACCGCCATACAGAGTTGCTGGTAAGATGAAAGAAGAAAGTGTTCGTACAACGCCTAGCATGGGGCCTGGAAAAACACAGATGTTCACCAAAGGATACCTTGTCATTGTTCACTGATGGGAGTTCTGCTTTACACAGATAAATCTGCCACAGGACAGGGACAAAAAGAAAATGGACGCAAGCTTGCAATTAATGTGTCCCTGGAAGGAGACAGAGGCTCCGAGGCCTCTGTAAAATTCAAACACATTTGTGGGGGCAAAAAAGCAAAGCAAAGCCCAAGTTCATCTGTCTTTCCTTGAAGGCCATGGACATGCATGCTCCTCAGAAAGATGTTAAAAGGAAGGGAAAGAGCAAAAACAATTCATTCTAAGTAGTTCTTCCCTTTTAAATCACTTACTGGTTTTCCTAAAATGAACAAGAAACTCCTGCAGGTGGGAAATTCTTTTGGCAATATAGACTACCTCCCCGGGCGCTTTCCAGCATCTCAGACATGCATCTCCTTCATGGGAATCACGGGGGCATAGATTATCTCAGACTAATCGTCTTCACAAATGTGTGGTTTCAAGAAACAAAGTGGAAAATAACCGTTTTGAGCCCATTTTGAGCTTGTTTGGTTTTCCAGGTTTTGGAGGCAGACAACACACTGACTCCGTGAAAAAGTGCTCTCCCCTTCCATCCCAAAAGAGGCTTTCTGGATCCAAAGCCCCCTGACTACCTGCTCTTTTTACTTTTCTGCTTTATTTCTGTAAATTCATTTCTACATAATTCTCTTGCCACATTTATTCTCCTGTTACAATCCTCTTGTTTTTTAACTGAATAACTGAAAAACTTTTTCAAAAAATCTCTAAGAACATTAAATACACAATCATGTGTAGTTATTTTAAATATTATTTCACACAAAAGAGAACAAAGGACTAAGCCTTTTAGGCCTAAATTCTTTTGCTATAAGAAGTTTGTCTTCATTTGGTTCAAAGGCTCTCAAGAGAACATTTTTTGGAAATACTGCTGAAACTAAGCAAAAATGGTAACTATCCCTGACTCTAAACTGTATCTTGAAGAGTCCCAAGAGAGAAAGAAACTTTACTGTCCCATAAAATATCAATTTCTTTTCAAGTAAATTTTATTATTAAAACATATTATTTTAGATAAATTTGAAGATAAAATGAAGAAATAGCCGGAAGTAAGTAACAATTATTTCTATCGGACAACTGAAAGAAATACACAAGTAGGAAAGCTTTCATTATCTTTCCTTTGCCTCAGATAAATGAATATACACATGAAAACGAGAAAAGTGGTTACAACTGAATTTTGTTGAAAACAGGTCAGTCACAGTTACGATAAAATTTTGTTATCAGCACTTATATCTAATGATGGTGAAAAAAATGAATTTAATTATCTTCCTGTGGCTGCTGTCCATCCTATCTTCAGCAGACTATAATGGAGGATTCTGTTTCCTCAAATGTATCCTGCCCGCGATACTCCTGTTTCCAGGACAGAACTAATGAAGGGAATGTTGTTTTAGCACTTAGATTTTCTTCTGAAGATTTCTGGCCCCTTTATAAGTTTAAGTTCTAGTGAATAAATACAATGTTCTAGCTCTTATCGCTCTAGGAAAAGTTGTTGCTAACCTAATGTCTTCCTGGTCTAGAGATCAGAAAATAAATTTTGAAACTTTTAAAACCTCTAAGAGTCACTAATTGCTAGTGTTAACACTATTCTGATTCATTACATTTATATCGATTTTTATATTGTATTGGTTGTATTACATTCTAGTGCTTACTCTTAGCTTTTTATGTGCTGCACCTACCATACCATTTTCTCCATTATAAAGGTCATTTTGTTTCTCCAATTCAGTAATAGACTTTAAATGACTGCTCACTGAAGAATCTATTATACACGCATATGGGCATGTGTAAAATATAAGTTGAAGAAAAGGTCTCAGTACCAAAGACATGAGGCAATTTGGTCATCTGTCTTTTCACAATCCATTTTAATTTACTGTTATTTCCAAAACAGTTAAATTTAGTTTTTTCTATTTTTCTGTGTGAGCATATCAATACCTATGACTTTAAATATGTCAGGTTTCTAGTGGGTGTGTATCATTGAAATGTCTGTTGAACTTATTACGATTGATATATTACCAAACGTAGCTCGCTACATTTTCAGATATACAACATGTGTTCTGTCAAGAAGTCTCAAACTCAACTCTGAGGAACCTTTGATGAGGCCGAAAGAAAAATGGAAATAATCTGGAACTATAGGATGTGAAATGTGGTTTGAATCACTGCTTTGAGATAAATGAGCATTCTGTACCTCAGTTTTCCAATCTGTATAAAAATAACCACTTCACTGAACGGCCCTGAGGATAACAGAGACAACATGGGAAAAGCACCAGTAAACAGACTGGCTTCCCTAGCTCAAGGGCTTTTTTTTTCTTGGTTTCTTACTCTTAATTTTATTTAGATTCAAGAAACTTTATCTGCAGTGTTTATCCATTTATGTCAACTCAGCTGGTTGCTTGAGGTGCTCCTCCAAATAAATTCCAAAGCAGAGAATTTGTCTTTTTCCTTCTTAGCAAGAGTTTTTGTTTTTGTTTTTTCTTGTCTGTGTCTAGAGGCACATCTCTTGGATTTATTGTAAAACAACAACAAAAAAACAAAAAAACAAACAAACAAAAACCCAGAAAAAGAATGGAATAGCAAGAGGGTGTTTCTGTTTGTCTCTTTTTTACTCACCGAACCCCTAGTTTTTGGCTGAAGCCAGAGTGAATGCGCTCACTGTAGGACCTCACTTCATACCAGCTGAATTCTGTCATATCGAGTGGACTGACTCCCTTATCACCACTCTGTTCAGCCACCAACTTGCTCTGTGTTATTAGTTATCAAAACCTGCACCTTTCTTTGTTAGACAAATTTTGTTTTATGTGTTCTTCTCTCAGTAAGATGCACCCCATTTGTCCCTTCCTTCTGCTCTGAAGCAGTGCAGTAGGAGGTTAGTCTATCACATTTAAAGATTCCTACAATGAATCCCTCTTGTGCAAAGAAAGGCCAAAATAACCAATATACAAGATTTACAAGAAACTCTTCTGGGGTAAATCTTACCTACTTCGTGTGCATATCTGAAACCAGGGAGGTACACCCCTTCAATGTTTACATAAACTACTTTTTGTTTACCTTTAGTTAAGTTTTTTGTTTTAAACAGATAATACAATGAGAGATAATATTTTCTTGAGAGCTTTATATAAAAATTGCTGGCAATTCTCCTCATAGCAGCGCTAGGTAATATATAAGTTCAAAATTTCATTTATTTAAGTTTTATTTATTTAAGTAACTTCTAGATTCCATGTGGGACTCAAATTCACAACCCCTAGATCAAAAGTCACATGTTCCTCCATCTGAGCCATGCCTCAAATACAAAATATTAGAATAAAACTAAAATTCAGCCAAATTTCCAAATAATATCCACATTCGAACCAAAGGAAGGATTCCTTTAGGTCCTTTCAGATGGAGAAAATGGCCTGACATCCAAGAATTGTAGATAACAAGTCAAGGAGAAAGAAAATATATTAATGAGAACCTGTTATATGGTAAAATTATCGCAGTTGAGGGGAAGGGGTGGGGGGGTGAAATATTTGATAGGGATTAAGGAGTGCAGTTGTTCTGATGAGCACCAGGTGTTTTGTGGAAGTGCTGAATCACAATACTGTACCCCTGAAACTAACATAATACTGTATGTTAACTGGAATTAAAATAAAAACTTAAAATTATTATAGCTGGATAATGAGGGTTAAAGGCTAAGTGGAGAAGAGCATTATTATTTAATGAAATATGAATTCTTTAAGAATTACTACTTTAAAATTTAATACATATTTTGCTTGTAAAACCAAGTTACCTATACATACATACATATATATATTTTTTTATTTTAATCAGACAACATGAGTTTGGATTCTGAAACTGCCATTTGTAATTTATTCACCTTAAACTACTTAATGTCTAATCTTAGTTTCTTTATCTAAAACAGGAAAACTAATCTCTCCTTTATAGGACTGTTGTGCGAATTAAGATAATGCATGTAATGTACCTAGTTAAGTGACTGACATAGGCTTTTAATGAACATATGAATATATATTCATGACCATCGTCATAACTATAATTCTTTACATTTGCTTTATATTTGCTTAGCTCTTCACTATGTACTCTGAAGACTCTCTTTTTTTTTTTTAAAGATTTTATTTATTTGAATAGAGATCACACATTGGCAGAGAGGCAGGCGGGGGGGGGGGGGAAGCAGGCTCCCTGCTCAGCAGAGAGCCTAATGTGGGGCTTGATCCCAGGACCCTGAGATCATGACCTGAGCCGAAGGCAGAGACTTAACCCACTGAGCCACCCAGGCACCCCATACTCTGAAGACTCTTAAAAACAAAACAAAACTATACAGATTGAAGAAAGGTAACAAGCAAAGAAACAAAAAAATATTCAAGGAGAGGGGTTGGAAAGCACAACCTCAAACTCTGTGGTGGTTTTAAAAACATATTCATCAATTCCTTGACATTCCTCCCCTCAGCAGGTGAAGCTTAATTCCCACCACCTTGAGTGTGGGCTGGATTTAGTGATTTACTTCTACGGAAAAGATAGAACAGAAGTGATGGGATGTTACCTCTAAAATTAGCTTTTAAAAACAGCACGACTTCCACCGTGGGGGCTTTTCCTTCCACTCTCTCGCTCTTTGATCACTCTTTTTGGGGAAAGCCATATTGGAGGAGCTTTATGGAGGAGGACCGCACTGAGTGAAGAATCAAAGTCTCCTGCTAGCAGTAACGTATATGGAACTTCCAATTCCAGTTAATTTGTAAAGACCTCAAGACCAATAGTTTGACTGCACCTCCTTGAGAGATCTTGAGCAAGAATGACCTCACTCCTGCTTTCCTGACCCTCAGAAGTAGTAAATGCTTGTTTTTCTAGGTTGTAAATTTCACAGTAATTTATTATGAAGAAGTAGAGAAGTAATACTCATCCTAAATAGTGCCAAAAGAAACCCATCCAAGAAAATGGTGATACAATCACATCAGAAAACCCAGTATTCAAGAGCTGTCCTAACCTCAGCCATTTCATCATGGAGCACCAGCTTCCTGCTTCTTTACTTACAAATTACTTATCCCCAGCTTCTGTAATACAAGCTGATAATATTTGTCATCATCCTACTTATCTCTGGGATTACTCAACTGGACAAAGGCAAGTAATCACTATTGTCAATATCTGTGTTTTAACTTAATTTTAAATGAAACTTCTTAAACCACTATAAAATATTTCTAAAATGTGACAAAGTATTATTTTCTTTCCATATAATGATAGTTAAATCTAGAGACCTTTTGAACATAACAAAAAAAATGTATTTCTTGCACTTGAAACCATGTATCAGCTTCAGAAAAAGATTTAGGAATTGTTTCTAAATAGATCATTCTTCTACTAATAAAACAATGGCACATATTCCAGCCAAAATCATTTTAATCTCAATCTCTCTTTTCCTTCTCTTACTCCCCTCTGCCTTTCCCTCTTCAGAGAGATAAATGGGACAACAGAGCTTCCTAATTGGAAAATAACAAATGTTATCACTAATTAGTACATCAGGAATCTACTATTGGAAAGAAGCTTTCCATGAGTTTAAATTAACTTCCATAGGAATACATAAAGGATACAATGATCTTTGGTCATGTTATTGAAAAGGACTGAGTAAAGAAAGCACTTTATAAAAATATTCACAATACCTACATAGACCTGAATTTTGAACACAATCTTGGCATTGGTTGCTTTAGACCTATCTGGAATTTAAGAAGGATGCCATTAAAAAATTTCTTACATGAAGAATTATCCACACACGACACAAAATATTTTATTATTTTTATATTTTAAGTTTAATTTTGTTAATTTTTCTTGAAAATGACAGATTAATGCAAGTTAAAAATTTTTCTCAAAAAATCAGTAATTTATCATGGCTCCTTAGATTCTTAAAATAATTAAATCATAATGGCTTTGTTGTGGAGGTTTTGTTGTTATAATTTCTATCAAAAATGCAGAGTAAAAAAATGGATAAGAAATTCAGATTCATGAAGGAATTTCAATTAGAGGAAGCATTTAAATATTTTATGAAGGACATATATTTCACAATAAAAGCTTGATCGCTTAAAGACAACACTTCATAAAACCACCAGAGCCTAAAAAGTTGGAATGAAAAGTATCTCCTTTCTTGATTTTTAACATAATATTATTCAAAATTTCTTATTTCATTCCCTTTTCATCTGAGTCCCTTGCCTCTTCTCTTACTGAAATCCTCACCAAAAAATATTATCCATGTTCGTGTACTTTCAATGATCCATAAGAAATTGAGAAAAAAATGTACTGAGAAAAGAGAGGAGTCTGAGCTTCATTTTGCCAGTATCTCTGGGACCTTAGCCATATTACTTCATTCTCCTGGGACTCACTTTCTTCACTACCAAATTAAGCTTTGCGCCAATTCCTGTTCAGCTACAACATTTTATATCTCTCAAATCTGATATCCAGATCTTACACATCTCCTGAGTTACAAAACGTCTGTACTTTCTCCCTTTCTCTACATCTTTCCCCCACTGCTGTTGTTGCAAAGTCAAATTTATTTAAACCACTGATAAAGCTCTACCTGCACTCCTATCCACAGTTTCCCTGGATAAGGAGGTCATAATTCTCAATAATCCAGACCTGAAAATCCATAATTCATAAGTCTTCCTTTCCTTTTATCTTCAACATCAAATCAGCTGCAAAATTCATTTGAGATTTTTCACCTATCTCGCTGTTGTCTATTGCCTTTGCATTTCCATTTCCACCCTACTACTTCTAACTTTTATTGCTATGCACCTACACAACCTCTACAGTTCCAATTTAGTGGTCCTGCCACAGTGTCTCCATCATGCAGTGACAGACTGGAAATATCACTGGGGGCTGGGACACCATTCTCACCTTTGAGCCCCAGGGTGTGTGGGACAACATTTTAGAACTAAAGATGACAGCAATTAGCCCAATCTTCTGAATAGCTCATAA
The DNA here is from genome assembly GCF_009829155.1 of Mustela erminea. Taxonomy (NCBI): domain Eukaryota; kingdom Metazoa; phylum Chordata; class Mammalia; order Carnivora; family Mustelidae; genus Mustela; species Mustela erminea. The sequence goes on along the minus strand of NC_045624.1, from coordinate 79,589,812 downwards.
ATTCATCAAAATTACATTTATATTGAAATTATAGTTAAACTGAGAGTCATCACAAAATGGCAGAGAGCACATATCTTTCCTCCTTGTGAGTCATGGCTCACTCCTATAAGAATTTACTAACCATATTTTATGTGACAGATACGTGCTGCATGTTAAGGAAAAAGAGATGACCATTTTCTGTCTTCAGGAACTCACCCCTTAAAGGAGAGACAGAAATGTAAACAAAAATGTGTCACAACACACACAGAACAAAATTCTGCATTGGAAAAAAAATAAACTGAATGCCTTGTATTTAGCTTTTCCCCACTCAAATACCAAGGAAGAACATTTTTTTTTAATTTTTTAAGGAAGAACATTTTTAATGCAAGGGTAGCTGCCCTGTATCTTGTTGCTTAGCTGTTGGAATTCAATGAAACACATTAATTCTGAAATACCTAAGAAGCACACAGTAATACTGGAATGCAACTACAGATGCTGGGACAATATAACTTTGAAAGGTGAAATTTTTATTTTTAAATATATTATAGATGAATTCTATACATAAAGAATATGAAATTCTTTAAAAATAATTTCAACAATAAAAATAATTAGTTGAAATAATAATCATACCATCAAGTTATATGTGGAGGTGATAAAATAAAGAAAACTTCATGTGTAATTAAAACAAATCCATTTCAGGTATTTGCTTCTAAACCTTTGACTATTAAATCTCAATACCATCCTGGTGGCATTAGATATAGAAAATTAATTTAGCATATTATTAAATACAAGTAAAACTTATTTTAATTCTGGACAAATGACCCTAGGTTTCTTGAAAATGTCTAAGTAAGCATTTTATAACCATATGAAATGTCAAGGGAATTATTAAAATAATTTTCCTATTATATCCTTTGTAATGGTTGTACTATTTAATATACACAATACATTCATGTGTGACAGAGACAGAGGTCACCAATAGATATCCTAAACTAGAGCTGTCAACATCTTTAGGGTATTTCATAGGTAAAAACTGACCCTCTTTTAGGAGGTACAAAATTTAGTACCTCCTAAAACCTACGTGGAAAGGAATTTTGTTAACCAAGAATGATTAGCTACCTACGAGATAAATTACTATTGAACTTTAATAAGATGGAGCTATCTTCTAAGAAAAGGGCTCAGTTATTCCCGGTTAAGTTTGGTGAACACTTTCACACCTAGAATGATGGCCAAAGAACCTAACAAAACGCCCACTGATTGAGCTACATCAGCAATTAAAATTTTCTAAAAGAGCTTTTTTCACAGGCAAACTTGATGGAGCAATGCATTACCAATTTCTTTTCATTTAAGTGGTTAATGGTATATGCTGATGAGGGGAAATTAGAGAAAGTGTCACTATGTGAAAATCATAAGAACAACTAACAAAGGTGATGGTTCAGAAACAAAAAGAAAACACCTATTTGGGGAAAGAGAATGTTTTTGATCAACCTAAGAAATGTCTAAAATGCACACTTCTCACAATTTGCTATGTGCCATTTCTGCGTTCACAGGAAAGACAGGAGACATGTACGACCAATGAAAGAATAATTCTTTCATATTTTATGGCCTTAACTATAACCAAATGCCCAGTGATTTACTCTAACAAAATGGTAAATCACAGAATACTGCCTAAAGAAATGAAGAGAGACAAAAGAGACAAAAGTCTAAGTGCTCCCTAACGGAAAGATAAAATCAATCCAATAAACAGTTGAATAGATTGCATCTGAAACAGCTCATTGATCATGTCACCAAGTTGGTATTTTTGAGCCCATTAAAGGCCCTTACCAAAAACAGAGGTATTTAATAAAATATACCCACTTGGAAAAGAGATTATTGAAAAAAATCAATATGCCATTCATTTTTCCATTAAAACTAAAAAACTTCTTCAAAAAGACATATAAAAATTGAAAGCTATCACAAGTGGAGTACAAAGTAGTGTCAAAAGCTTTTCTGGAATAAAAGTCAGAGTTTTAATGGCTAAACTTCTTGTGCTGTGCCAGCTGTTAACCTGATAGATTTATCAAACAGCCAATTAGGTTGCAATGCGGCTGGTCCCTTTCTGAGCACCCTGATGATACTAGGTCTCACCTCAATTCCAGCAGGTCCCCACTAGTCGAGCTGGTCTTTTGCTTTACACTTTTACCCAAAGAAGCCTAAGCTCTAAACTAATACATTCTACATATTTTTTTTTAAACATGAAATGATTGCAGAAAAGATAATAAACCGCAAAATGCATACATTCTAAAACATGGCAAATGCTATTTCTGTCAAAAGTAAATTAAAAGACACTGAGGATTGATAGTATCCAAGTAGTGTTTGGCTTTAACAAAATCATTAGGTTTTAATGCATTTTTTTAAATGCAGTACAGCAACAAAGTAAGTTCCCATGATATCTCTGTAATGCCAACTTAAAATCTGACATATCCAAAAGGAGTATTGGGAAATTATTCTGATATATATGTGTGCAGATATATGTGTACATAAACTTTGGATGGAATATAATTAGGAGATTTTTAACAATTATAACTGTTAACACAAAAATATCCTAATTAATGGCCTCTAATTAGACACATGTAGCATATATCCAAGGGATCTTCTCTGATAGGTTTTTTTTTTTTTTAATGGTTTACAGGGACATAAGAGTTAGATATGCAACACTGGTTTAAAAAAATGGTGGTTAAAATTTCTTTTTAATAGAAAAACTTCTTTTTCACTCTCAGATAATTTTGAATGCATCACAACCACAATTTTGCTATAAACATTAAAATGCAGATAGGACCTGAACTGAAAATTGATATCTAGTAATGAATGGTTGGTCTTAAAGACTCTCAAGGACTAGACTACCTCAATGTGCCTCTCCAAGCTATGCCTTAACTAGTTTCTCAGGCTTTTATAAAACTCATAGTTTTTCTAAGTCTCCTCTACAAGTTCATACTGAAACATCTATAGACCATTATATTGTTATAATGTGTCCCTGCCATGCAGTTGATTTATCCAATGAATCCTCCAAAAGGTAAATGGTTGAGAAATTCACTTCTTAAAACCTTCGTATTTGTTTCCTCTTCAATGTCATCTTCCTCTGGCCAAAAATAAGCAAAGTAAGTGAAAAAATTCCTCTCCGATAGGTTTAATCCTCTGATCATCAGTGAATTAGAACTATCTGGGGTACATATGAACTTCTTATGGGTAAGGAGCTATCTGATAAACAGTTCTTGAATCTGTGCCTATTCTAGATCTAATTTATAAATAAAATTAACACAGTTTAAATTTTACATGGTTACTGTCAGGATATTTCTGTGCACGGTTTTGATTTCTAGAACATGATATCCTGTTTTAATAAAAAGGATAATTTTTAAAGAACATCAATATAGGTGCATATGTGTATGTGTGAGTCAAATGCTAAAGATATTCAAAATATTCCTTTTGGATCAGAATATGATTATATTCTGCATCTAGGAGGCCAGTTTACAGAGTCTAGTATATAGAGCACAGCAAAGAAATAGCATTTATTTTTACATTAAGGGCCCTGCTATCGTTTAATAATTGTCGCTTCACCCAGGCTCTGCTACTCTAGTGGTATCATTTCTCTTTTCCAGCTTTTGTGACTGAAAGGGGCAAATGGAAGGAGGAAAGCCTGCCTCTCTTGTCATTAATAAGAAGATTCATTTCATCACCTCACACCTGTCAGAATGGCTAAAATCAACAGCATAAGAAAAAACAGGTGTTGGTGAGGATGTGGAGAAAGGGGAACCGTCTTGGTGTTGTGGGAATGCAAACTAGTGCAGCCATTCTGGAAAACAGTATGGAGGTTCCTCAAAATTTAAAAATAGAACTATCCTGTGATTCAGCAACCGCCCTAGTAGGTATTTACCCAAGGAATACAAAAATACTAATTCAAAGAGACACATGCACTTTGATGTCTATAGGAGCATTATCTACAATAGTCAAATTATGGAAACAACCAAGTGTCCATCAACTCATGAATGAATGAAGAAGGGTATATGTATATACAATAGAATATTACTCACCATAAAAGGAATAAAATCTTGCCATTTGCCACGACAAGGGTGGAACTAGAGAGTTCCACTAAGTTCCACTAAGTAAGTCAGAGAGAAACAAATATCATACGACTTCACTCATATGTAGAACTTAAGAAACAAAACAAATGAACAAAGGTTTAAAAAAAAAAGAGAGAGAGAGAGAGACACAAACCAAAAAAGACTCTTAAACAGAGAACAAACTGATGGTTTACCAGAGGGGAGGTAGGTGGGGGGATGGTTGAAATAGGTGACAGGGATTAAGGAGGGCACTTGTCATGATGAGCACGTGTTGTATGGAAGTACAGAATCAGTATGTTGTCACCTGAAACTACTATTACACAATACGTTAACTAACTGGAATTTCAATAAAAACTTAAAAAAAAAATACCAAAAAACCCCAATAGCATTAATCTCAAAGGGGCTGGCATAAATTTATGAACACTTCCTAACTCTTCCTTATGAATCAGCTACCTCTTTCCCTGGTTTCCTCCTTGATTCCTTGCTTATACTGCTGTTGGGTTTTTAAGTAGTTTCACCAGCAAAAAAAAAAAAAAAAAAAGAAAAAGAAAAAAGAAATAATAATTAATAGTAATATTGTAAAGGAAGAAATAAGCTTCTATCAGACTTCATGTTAAGTTTTATTTTCTAAACATTTTATTTATTTGTGAGACAGAAAAAGAGCACAAGCAGGGAAAGCAGCAGGCAGAGGGAGAAGCAGGATCCCCGATGAGCAAGGAGCCCGATGCGGGACTTGATCCCAGGACTCCGGGACCATGACCTGAGCTAAAGGCAGACACTTAACTGAATGAGCCACCCAGCGTCCCATTCATGCTAAGTTTTAAAAATGAAAACAACTGAAAACTTCAGCTACAGTTAAAAATGCTTAAGGAATAGATGCCTTCTTTGAGCAAAAAGCAACCAGGTCTAGATAAAGTTTCAATCAAATGAAGACAGTCATATGATTGTGCCAGAAGTTCTTCTTGTTGCATTCTGATTAAGTAGATTCCAGTTCCCTCAGAATCTAATCACAGCTGGTTTAATCTGCCCCACAAATACGACCATTTTTCATATGAAGTCAAAAAAAGCTTGGAAAACAGGATGATTTAGCTGAAGGAGAAGATGACAAAATGAAACGCAGGAGATGCATCAGGGGCCAACATCTGAGATAGAAATAACAGCTAAGTCTAAGAATACAGGAGTTTAGAAGACTTCATGGGAGAGATCCAGATTATCCCGATGAACTGATGGGAACTGCAGAGCTAGCAGTCAGAAGTCAAGATTATGCCAGCCAACTGATGAGAAGGGAGGAGAGTGCAGAGCTAGCAGTCAGAGGTCAAGATTGGTGATTACATGTTAAGGCAGTCCAATGAAGAGCCATTTCCAGCACTCAGAGAGGACAGGAAAAATTGCTGCCTTGCCCTCTGAGCTCTTGAGTCTTTCACATGCCTCCTAATAATGGCCACTAAGAGAAATAAATTTTTAATTTCTCAAATATAAACAGATAAATGGAAATTGAACCTATCACTACTATTCTATAATCAGCAAACATACATTATTAAAACATCAAAATGGTGACATTTGGCTGAGAGATTTGTTAGCTATGGAAAGCACTCAAGCCTTATTTTCAAGGAGTTGTTTTCAAATAGAATTTTAGGTTCGTAGCTCTGAGCCAACTCTTATTTATCCCCAAAATAGCCTCAGTCAACCTTTATCAGTCTATTTTTTAACTGAAATGATGAAGATGTACTCCAAAAAGGAAAATTTTACTTTATAAAGTAAAGTAGACTTTTTCTTGCAGTTTATATAAAATCACCTTATCTGGCCAGATAATTATGATTCAAGAGATACTCCAGATATTGCTAGCATTAATTGTTAATGCAAACCTATTTAGTAGAGCCTGGCATTTATAAATCAGGACCAGCAAAGTAAAAGATAAATGCTTCTGGATATAGCTAACTTAAAGCCAATAAATACTATTAATACCCCACACATAGGTAATACTAAAAAAAAACCAATTTACTGAGATTCTCATCAGAATTATCTGAACCTAAGTCAAAAAGCAAAGACAAAGTTAATACACAAACATAAACCAAATTATATGCCAAATATCATTATTTTCACAGCCATTTGATATACTGTTGTTAATGGAGCCACCAATATCGGACAATATTTAGGGGACACAATAAAAAACCTATTTCTGTTCTTCAATTTGATAGCATCAAAACAATACCAATAGAAACCAAAGCTAATAAATAAATAAAAAAAAAACAACTGTTAACCACTCAAGTAGTGCTAGCTTAAAAGCCACAAGGAAACTGTAAAATGGCTTATAAAAATAAGTCAGAAATTATTTTTATTCTTATTTCTAAACCGGGTCAACTGAAATAAAAATAGAAGTGGTGATGAATAATCAGCTCTCATCTTCCCTTCCTGCCATTCAGGGGGCAGAAATAACTCTGACAGAACCATTGATGAAGAAGAAGGGGAAAAAAAAAAAAAAGAAAAAGTCCATTTTCAGCACTTCTCCCCAATTTCCGGTTTTCAAGTTTTTCTAACTGTGGTTTGAGGATAAATAACTAAATGGTCCCTGGAGGCCTTACACTTGGAAGTGAATTCTCAAAAACCTGTTTCTACACATTTTTGGTAGGTGGCTGAAATTGTTTCTCATTGGTTATAGAATGCGTAGTACATTCTCAGGCTAAACAATATTATATGATTAAGAGAGGATTTAATAGCTTTTTTACATTTAATGAATAAAGCAATGCCCAACTTTTCCTCAAAATATACTAATATACGGACGAGCTCAAAACTGTCAATCACAGAGGCTAATTTAAATATCTATTTTCTTGTGTAATTTGAATCATCTCTCTCATGTCATAAACCTTAACTCAATTCATCATTCTTCTTACAGTTACACCAGTAATATTTTTAATAAAGATTAAATATACCTTAGTCAACATACTTTTTCATACTTTAAAAAAATTTTTTTTTAAACATTTTATTTATTTATTTGACAGAGAGAGATCACAAGTAGGCAGAGAAGCAGGCAGAGAGAGAGAGGAGGAAGCAGGCTCCTCACTGAGCAGAGAGCCCTATGTGGGGCTTGATCCCAGAACCCTGGGATCATGACCTGAGCCGAAGGCAGAGGCTTAACCCACTGAGCCACCCAGGGGCCCCTAAATTCTTTTTTTTAAATAAAGTGCTTTTTGCTTTCTTAGAAATATATCGAAATTTCAAATACTGTGTTATTTTCATTATAGTGATTGTGATTTCAAGATTTAAAAGGATAATTTGACAAAAGGGGGGAAAACCAATAAAGTTCCAACATTTAACAAGGCTGTATTCTTTTATCTGAACTAAAACCACACACACACACAAATGAACTTTGGACTGCACACTTAGGACCCACAAGAAATCAATGCTTTCAAAGTACTCTGATGGACAAATATGGATTATATAATTAGTGAGGGGAAAAATTAATGTACATGTGTTTCATACAGGAATTTAACAATTTATTTGGCAAAAAAAAGACGAACCTTATGACTGTATGGGTTTAGACAATATACACAGTGGACTCTAAACAGCCCCAGCAACATATCACCACGCCACATCATATGAATAAAAATAGGGGGGGCTCAGTCGTTAAGGCTCAGGTCATGATCCCAGGGCCCTGGGATGGAACCGCACATCGGGCTCCCCGCTCGGCAGGAAGCCTGCTTCTCCCACTCTCACTCCCCCTGCTTGTGTTCCCTCTTGCTGTCTCTCTTTCTGTCAAATAAATAAATAAAATCTTTAAAAAAAAATGCAAAATGTCCAGACCTATATTAAAACATTTGAAAATTCCTAAATCCAGTGATACCTTGAAATTCACACACTATGCAATTTTTGTTAAATTATACATATACCATATATACTAAACTTTCAAAAACACTTATCTAACTTAGACTCATGATTTTCCTACAGTATTATAACTCTTCTATTTTTCCTTTTTCCCATATTTTTAAAAACCATCAACAATCAAGGATTTTCTATAGAAGAGCAATGATTAACCTATGCAATGGAAAATAACACCACTCTCAACAACAATTACAGATCATTTATTTTTTAACCTCATAATAATATTTATATTTTTATAGATATTTCATATGTATAACATACATGAAAATTTGCTTTGTATTAAAAGAAGAGCTAAACAGATAACCCTTGATGAAAAGTCAAAGTAATACCAAGTATTTCATTTTTCAAAATTTATTTACAGGGTAAGTCAATTATAATTTTAAAAAAATACTTGAAATTTGGGAGAAAAAAAGATATCTGGAATAGTAAGAAGGCAGAGTTCTGAAAACTTGGGAAAGAAAGAATAATATGGAGAGACTGGTTCTTTGAGCTATAGAGTACATAAAACTACAATATTTTAAAAGCATTATGAAGAATAGTAAGGCTTCCCCAAAACAACAAACAGAATATCCAGAAACAATGTCAAAAAGTTTGATGCATTTAATGTATGATAAAGGACCTTCATAAATCACTAGAAAGAAATTATTATTTAAGAACAAATGGTGAGACAATCAACTATTTGAAAAAAATCACTATAAACTTCATTTTTATACCCTACACACAAAACAAATCTCAGATGATTAATGAGGTCAATGTTAAAATGTTAAAAGTAAAAATGTTTATTAAGAAATATGTTTATCTTATGAAAAACAACTTAAATAAAATACTAAATCACTATGATGCTTGTTTGCTTAACATAGAAAATATCTGTATATTTTAAAAGCAATATACAAAATCATATATGACCTCAACTTCATACCATATGTATAAAAAGTGAGAAATGCAATAAAAATCTTAATTATCTGCGATATGGATAATATTATAAAAACAATATTATAAGGTTGTCTACATTGCATAGTATACTCAGAATTAATTGAGAGAATCTGTTTTTCCCGGCTCTTTGTTAACCTTTACCTCTGTGTGTTCCCTGATTTTTCCCAACCTGACAGGGAAACATTCCATATTTTCATGGATAAATTATAATCACCTTTGAAACAGCTGGATCCCACCATTCTAAGCAGATGGAAAATCAGCCCATCTGTTTCCTATTAGTGAATAGGTTAAAGAAAATGGTAGAAAGAAAAAGTCAGTGCTCTAAGCCTACATGTAGAGAAGGCAGACATTCTGTTCTGTCATGATTTCAGAGTGCTAGCGATGATCCTACCCCCAATATTTCCAGCATTTTCTTTAAATTCCACCATTAGTGACATATTGCATTGATATAAATCTTTTTCCTTTAAACAAAAAATATCTTCAGCAGCTAATACATTTAAATTTCATCAGTCGTGTGTAAGAGGTGAATGAATATAATATTCAAAATTCTTCTTGGGAGCAAGTTGTGAAGAGGAATAAGGCAGGATTAGCATGAGAACACCATACGTGTGGGAAGAGAAGTCAGAGCAGCTATTAAGGGGAAAGATGAAGGTTGGAAGAAAACTAAGAATATGAAGAGGATCTCTTCCAAATATTCACCTTTGTGAACCAAAGATCCTGAAAATATAGAATACTGAAACTGTCTTTCATGACAGGAATTCGTCCTGAATTTTTTATTTATTTTATTCATTTTCAACTGATATGAGGATAAATTTTATAAGTTTTGCTTTGGATATGCTTATAATTTGGGGATTTGAACTGGAGGTAGTAAGGAAGCATTCTAGAAGAAGATCAAAAATTGCTATATATTAATATTTTGAAATAGCCTCTTTAAGGCTCCAGGGTAAAGAAGTCTTTGAAGCCTTGTAGCAAAGAACTACTCACATACAAATGAATTCATTAAAATTCACAACTGCCTTACATTACATTTACTTTTATTTGGAACCCCAACTTAAAAGCACCCGTCTCATTCTGCCTATATTGTGGTAATTAATATTAACCAATAATTAAAGGCTAGATGTTGTAGATGTCCAGATTGAAACTGTATTTTCTCAAAACATCAGAGGCTGTTATGTGAACTACATCAACAAATACTTCTGTTAGTTTCAATGTTACCACTGAGTTAGAGTTAACATTTGTTTTCAAAGATACTATCATTCTCACACACACACACACACACACACACACACACTTTTAAAAAAATCGAGAGTTTAAAAGATTCTCAAATGATCAATTTTGCAACATACCCTCACATTTCCAGTTAACACCAGGAAGAAGGTTTTGACTATTTTTTTTTTAAGATTTTATTTATTAACCTGACAGAGAGAGATCACAAGGAGGCAGAGCAGCAGGCAGAGAAAGAGAGGGGGAAGCAGGCTCCCTGCCAAGAGGAGAGCCCGATGCAGGGCTCCATCTCCATCCCAGGACCTCAAGACCATAACCAGAGCCTAAGGAAGAGGCCCAACCCACTAAGCCACCCAGGCGCCCCAGGTTTTCACTAGATTTAAACCTCCAATGACAATTCCACTTGTGTTAATAGCATGCAGAGATTTCTCTATTCCTCTATCAAAACTTAGAGTTGCAAAGAATACTTAAATGGGATTTGAGGGACCAAACCAGACATTCCTTTTTGAATGTGATTCATCATAATTCATTTCTAATATACTTGCAAAATAAAATCATATGGTCCAAGAAGAGGAGAGAAAATCAGTGTGTCTTCCTTGCATATGTAACATAGTTGGTTCAAAGATCATGAAAATATACACTAACAATCAAACATAGTTCACACACACACACACAACCCAGCTCAAATTTACATCAGCCAAGTTGCAATACCATTCTCATTATAGTCCTGCAACAGGTCAAGAAATGCATGCCATTTTAGAAGAGAAGTGACCCATGGAAGGCAACATGTGTTTTATAATTTTAGTTTACTTCTGGTCTAAGTGACTGGTAATTTATCCAATGCTTACTCTTTACCAAACACTGTGCTAAGATACTTTATTGTAATATCTCCCAAATAAGGACCTACTGTCAAGTTAATTTTATAGGTGAGGCCACTGAGGCACTGGGAATTTAAGTGTTGGTCCAAGATTACATAACTAGTAAAAACCCATCAGTTTTCAAAACCAAAAGTCTGCCACCACTGCCTTTAGGCTTATAACATGCCTGAAACTGGACTAAGTGGTATGACATACTCAATTTCCTTTATTTTAATAATTTTGTGTTCAGATTTCACAGTCACAAGTATTTGGTAAATACTTCTTGGCTGAATTCCCATTAAGAGGTCCATTATCATTTTTCAGACTCTACTATTTGAAGAATTTGGTTTCCTTCAAAAAAAGGGAGGGGCACCTGGGAGGCTCAGTCCGTAAGTATCTACCTTTGGCTCAGGTCATGATCCTGGGTCCTGGAATCAAGCCCCGCATCAGCTCCCTGCTGGGTGGGAAGCCTGCTTCTCCCTCTCCCACTCCCCCTGCTTGTGCTCCCTCTCTCATTGTATTTCTCTCTGTCAAATAAATAAAATCTTTTAAAAAAAGAAAAAAAAAAGACTAAAGAAAAGCCTGTCTTCTCAAATGGGGAACTTTTTTGCAAAACGACTAAACTGAACTTTCTTTTCCATTATATGATACAAAAATAATAAGTAAAAGGATAATCCTGTGGTTTTTTTTGGTAGCATTGTGGCCCAGACAAAATTTCAATCAAATGGTATAATACTATAATGAATTTCAACATCAATATATTTGTTGAATGTGACTTGATAGGCAAATCATCTATAAGGTAAAGTAAATATGACCTTAAAAATAATGCTATAATTATTTATATTTAATAAACCTGATGAAATCTGAGAGTTCTTACCTGGACACTTACGATATCACTACATATTAAACACAGGAAAAAAATTCTTATTGATGGCAAATTCAACAGTGCTAAGTGACTTTTGGAAAAAAAGCCATTTCCTAAGACAGAGGCCTACATTAGTACCTGATTGCTTTTGATTTAAATGGCAAATAATTCATTATCTTATGATTATTTAATACAGCATAATCTGGTCAGAATATTTTTTGATCCTGGCACAACTTGGTCAGAAAAGAATTTGAAAATACTCATCAACATATTTTCAAATACTCTGATCCAACTATTTTGCTGCTGGGAAGTTAGCCTTAGGAAATTAACAGGTATTTAACAGCTATATGTTCAAGGATACTTATCAAAATCTTATTTGTAATAGTAATAATATGTCAAAGATGGAAATGCCCAGCATATGTATTTCCAGGTATAGAGAAAAGATAAAGTAAAGTATGTGTACTCACAATATAAACTATGAAATAATGCTCAATATTACATTTCTAATGAATATTTAATAGCCTAGGAAAATGGCATATATATAGCATTTACATATAAATGTTATTTATCTACAGGTTTTAATAGTAGGTGAATCTGGGATGCCTGGGTGGCTCAGTTGGTTGAGTGACTACCTACAGCTGAGGTCATGATCCTGGAGTCCCCGGATCTGATCAAATACCACATCAGTCTCCCTGTTCAGCATGGGGTCTGCTTCCCCCCCTGACCTTCCCACTCTCATGCTTTCTTTCACTCTCTCAAATAAATAAATAAAATCTTAAAAAAAAAAAATGGGAGAGAAGAGAGGCAAGACATCAGAGGAGTAGCGGACTGAAATGACATCAGGTCACAGGAGTTCAGCTAGATAGTTATCAAACCATTCCAAACACCTGCAAACTCAACAGGAGATCAAAGAGAAGAGCAGCAATTCTGGGAACAGAAAATCAACCACTTTCTGAAAGATAGGATGTGCAAAGAAGTGAATCCAAGGTGATGGGAAGATAGACCACAGGGAAGAGGCCGGTGCCCAGCAAGTGGCAGAGCAGTGGAGCACAAAATCAGAACTCTTAGCAGTCTGCTCCATTGAGGGATATCACTCCAGAGGCTAAGCGTAGGGTGGAGCCCTTGAAGGGACAGTGTGGTCTCAGGACCCACAGGTCACTGAAAAATAAGGGGTGTCTGAGTGTGGCAGAGCTCATACGTTTCAGAGCAGGAAAGCATAATACAGAGACAGAGCCGAGGACTGAGGTCACAGCTTGGGGTTACCTCAAACTGTGATCCGCGGCACATTCAGGCCAGTGCTTTTTGAGCAGGGATCCCACAAGTGACAGATTCAGGGAGACTCACCTTCCTCCTCTGGAGGCAGGAATCTTCTGGGTTTGGAGACACCAAACGGGGCTGAGCATCAGAGACAGAAATGCTCGATCACAGGCCAGGTGAGCAGAGAGTGCAGCCGGAGAACAGGGAGATGGGAATGATTGACCACTTTTCTCTGAGAATGCACTGAAGAGTGTGGCCCCGAGCTCTCAGCTCCTCTGGGCTATAGACAGGGAGGCCGCCATTTTCATTCCTGTCCTTCAGAGCTCTACGGAATGCGTTCAGGGAACAAAAGCTCCTGACAGCGAACTCAAGCTGATTTCTTAGCCTGGCCCCTGGCAAGGGTGGTGCAATTCTGCACTGGGCAAAGACATCTGAGAATCACGACAATAGGTCCCTCCCCAAGAAGATCAGTAAGAACATACCGCCAAGACCAAGCTCACTGAACAAGGAGAACAGCAGAACTCTAGAGATAGGGGTAAGCAATGCATGGAATTTGTGGCTTTCTCCCCATGATCCTTTAGACTTGCAAAGTTAAAGTATTTTTATTTTATTTTTTTTCTTATTCTATTTTTTGTAACTTTTCCTCTTCTTTTAACATTTCTTAACTAGTTTACCCTAACAATATCTTTCAAAAAAAAACCTTAAAACCTTCATTATGATACTCATATTTTATCCTTCACTGTATTTAACCTTATTTTTTATAAACATATAGGGTTTATTTCTTCTAAAAAATTTTGGTATACAATTTTTTCTAATATATCAAAATATACCCTAAATCTAGCACAGGGCTTGTTCCAATCTCCAGTCTTTCTTTCTTTCTCCTTTCTTTTTCCAACCAATTTATCTTATCAATTCCTTTTTTAGAATTTTTTTAAAATTTTCATCTTTACAATCATATTCCATCCCTTTATCATGTATATCCTTATTTTTGTGTGTATGTATATGTGTGTGTGTGTATATATATATATATATATATATATATATATATATATATATACATACATATATACATACAAGTTTTTCTTTCTTTCAAATTTTGGGAGGTAGTTTATTCTAAGAGACCAAAATACACCCAAAATCAAGTGCATGGTTCTGTTCTATTCACCAGTCTCATATATATATGTATACACACACACACAAACACACACATATACATACACATACACACACACACACATTTTTTTTTTCTTTTTATCCCCTTTCTTCTCCGCCCTTGTTTGGTGACTCCTCTGATTTGAATGGCATACATTTTCCTGGGGTCTTTGCCACCTTTTAGTATTTTATTCTCTCATTCATATATTCTTATCTGGATAAAATGACAAGGCAGAAAAACTCACCACAAGAATAAGAACAAGAGGCAGCTTCAATGGCTAGAGACCTAATCAACACAGACATGGGTAATATGTCAGATGTAGAATTCAGACTGACGATTCTTAAGGTGCTAGCTGGGCTCGAGAAAGGCATGGAGATATTAAGGAAACACTGTCTGGAGAAATAAAATCCCTTTCTGGAGAAATAAAAGAACTAAAACTAATCAACGTGAAATAAAAAAAAAAAAACTATTAATGAGGTGCAATAAAAAATGGAGGCTCTTAGTGCTGGGATAAATGAGGCAGAAGAGAGAATTAGTGATACAGAAGACTAAATGTCAGGGAATAAAGAAGCTGAGCAAAGAGAGACAAACAAGTACTGGACCATGACCACGAGGAGAGAATTCAAGAGATAAGTGATACCATAAGAGAAAACAATATTAAAATAATTGGGATTCCAGAAGAAGAAGAAAGAGAGAGGGGCAGAAAGTATACTGGAGCAAATTATAGCAGAGAATTTCCCTAACATGGCAAAGGGAACAAGCATCAAAATCCAGGAGGCACAGAGAAGCCCCCTCAATAAAAATAAAAATGGGTCCACAGCCCATCATCTAGTAGTAAAACGTACTAGGGTTAGTGACAAAGAAAAAATCCTGAAAGCAGCTTGGGACAAGAAGTTTGTATCACAGAATGGTAGAAATATTATATTGGCAGCAGACTTATCCACAGAGACCTGGCAGGTCAGAAAGAACTGGCATGATATATTCAGAGCACGAAATGAGAAAAACATGCAGCCAACAATACTATATCCAGCTAGGCTATCATTGAAAATAGAAGGAGAGATAAAAAGCTCCAGGATAAATAAAAATTAAAAGAATTTGCGAACACCAAACCAGCCCTACAGGAAATATTGAAAGCAGTCCTCTAAGCAAAAGAGAGCCTAAAAGTAGTAGACCCGGAAGGAACAGAGACAACATACAGTAACAGTCACCTTACAGGCAATACAATGGCACCAAATTAATATCCTTCAATACTTACCCTCAATATAAATGGGCTAAACGCCCCAATCAAAAGACACAGGGTATCAGAACGGAAAAAAAAAAAATCAATATCCTGTCAGCAAGAAACTCATTTTAGACCTGAAGACACCTTCAAATTTAAAATGAGGGGGTGGAAAGTAATTTACCATGCTAATGGACATCAAAAGAAAGTTGGGGTGGCAATCCTTATATCAGTTAAATTAGATTTTAAGCCAAAGACTAAAAATAAGAGAAGAGGAAGGACACTATATATACTCAAAGGGTCTGTCCAACAGGAGATCCAACAATTTTAAATATCATTGCCCCTAACATGGGAGCAGCCAACTATATAAACCAAATAATAACAAAATCAAAGAAACACATTGACAATTACACAATAATAGTAGGGGACTTTAACACCCCACCCACTGAAATGGACAGACAATCCCAACAAAAGATCAACAAGAAAATAAAGGCGTTAAATGACACACTGGACCGGATGGACATGACAAAAAAATTCAGAATATTCCATTCCACAGCAACAGAATACACATTCTTCTTGAGTGCACAGGGAACATTCTCCAGAATAGATCACATCCTGGGTCACAAATCAGGTCTCAACCGGTACCAAAAGACTGGGATCATTCCTGTATATTTTCAGACCACAATGCCCTGAAGCTAGAACTCAATCACAAGAGGAAAGTTAGAAAAAACTCAAATACATGGAGGCCAAAGAGCATCCTACTGAAGAGTGAATGAAGATTAAAGAAGAACTGAAAAAATCCATGGAAACAAATGAAAATGAAAACACAACTGTTCGAAATCTGTGGGACACAGCAAAGGCAGTCCTGAGAGAAAAGTATATATACTTTATACAAGCCCTTCTCAAGAAACAAGAAAGGGCTCAAATATACAACCTAACCCTCCACCTAAAGCAGCTGGGGAAAGAACAGCAAAGAAAGCCTAACCCCAGCAGGAGAAGAGAAATAATAAAGGTCAGAGCAGGGCGCCTGGGTGGCTCAGTGGGTTAAGCCGCTGCCTTCGGCTCAGGTCATGATCTCAGGGTCCTGGGATCGAGTCCCGCATCGGGCTCTCTGCTCGGCAGGGAGCCTGCTTCCTCCTCTCTCTCTCTGCCTGCCTCTCTGCCTGCTTGTGATCTCTCTCTGTCAAATAAATAAATAAAATCTTTAAAAAAAAAAAAAAAAGGTCAGAGCAGGAATCAATGAAATTGAAACCAAAAGAACAGTAGAACAAATTAATGAAAGTGGGAGCTGGTTCTTGGAAAGAATTAATATATTGATAAACCCCTGGCCAAACTGATAGTAAAGAAAAGAGAAAGGAACCAAATTAATAAAATCATGAATGAAAGAGGAGAGATCAAAACAAACACCAAAGAAATACAATTATAACAACATATTATGAGTGACTACAAGTCAGCAAATTTGACAGTCTGGAAGAAACAGATGCATTCCTAGAGACATAAAAACTACCAAAATGGAACCAGGAAGAAATAGAAAACCTGAACAGATCAATAACCAGTAAGGAGATTGAAGCAGTCATCAAAAATCTCCCAACAAACAAGAGCCCAGGGCCAGACGGCTTCCCAGGGGAATTCAACCAAACATTTAAAGAAGAATTAATTCCTATTCTCCTGAAACTGTTCCAAAAAGTAGAAATGGAAGGAAAACTTCCAAACTTATTTTATGAGGCCAGCATTACCTTGATCCCAAAACCAGACAAAGACCCCACCAAAAGGGAGAATTACAGGCCAGTATCCTCGATGAACACATACGCGAAAATTTTCACCAAAGTACTAGCTAGTAGGGTCCAACAGTACATTAAAAGGATTATTTACCATGACCAAGTGGGATTTATTCCTGGGGCAGCAAGGTTGGTTCAACATCCGCAAATCAATCAATGTGATACAATATATTAAAAAAAGAAAGAGCAAGAACCATATGATACTCTTAATAGATGCTGAAAAGACATTTAACAAAGTACAGCCTCCTTTCTTGATCAAAACTCTTCAAAGTGTAGGTACATTCCTCAATTCCATCAAAGCCGTCTATGAAAAATCCACAGCGAATATCATTCTCAATGGGAAAAACTGAGAGTTTTTCCACCTAGGTCAGGAACAAGGCAGGGATGTCCACTATTCACCACTGCTATTCAACACAGTACTAGAAGTTCTAGCCTCAGCAATCAAACAAAAAGAAATTAAAGGCATCCAAATTGGCAAAGAAGAATTCAAACTATCACTCTTTACAGATGATATGATAATTTATGTGGAAAATCCAAAAGACTCCACTCCAAAACTGCTAGAACTTATACAGGAATCCAGTAAAATGTCAGGATATAAGATCAATGCACAGAAATCATTTGCATTTCTATATACCAACAGCAAGACAGAAGAAAGAAATTAAGAAGTCAATCCCATTTACAATTGTACCCCAAACCATAAGATACCTAGGAATAAACCTAATCAAAGAGGCAAAGAATCTGTACTCAGAAAATTATAAAGTACTCATGAAAGAAATTGAGGATGAAAGAAATTGAGGAAGACACAACAAAATGGAAAAACATTCCATGCTCATGGATTGGAAGAACAAATATTGTGAAAATGTCTATGCTACCTAAAGCAATCTACACATTTAATGCAATCCCTATCAAAATACCATCAGTTTTTTTTCAAAAAAAAAATGGAACAAATAATCCTACAATTTATATGGAACCAGAAAAGACTCCACATAGCCAGAGGAATGTTGAAAAAGAAAGCCAAAGTTGGTGGCATCACAATTCCAGACATCAAGCTTTATTATAAAGCTGTCATCATTAAGACAGTATGGTACAGGCACAAAAACAGACACATAGATCAATGGAACAGGATACAGAGCCCAGATATAGACCTTCAACTCTATGGTCAACTAACCTTTGACAAAGCAGCAAAGAATGTCCAATGGAAAAAAGACAGTCTCTTCAACAAACGGAAGTTTGGGAAAATGGTGTTGGGAAAATTGGACAGCACCACATGCAGAAAAATGAAACTGGACCATTTCCATCCACCACACACAAAAATAGACTTCAAATGGATGAAAGACCTCAATGGGAGACAGGAATCCATCAAAATCCTTGAGGAGAACACAGGCAGCAACCTCTTTGACCTCAGCCCCAGCAACTTCTTCCTAGAAACATCACTAGGGATCACTAGGCAAGGGAAGCAAGGGCAAAAATGAACTCTTGGGACTCATCAAGATCAAAAGCTTTTGCACAGCAAAGCAAACAGTCAACAAAACCAAAAGACAACTGACAGTAGGGGAGAAGATATTTGCAAGTGACATATCAGATAAAGGGCTAGTATCCAACATCTATAAAGAACTTATCAAACTAAACACCCAAAGAACAAATAATCCAATCAAGAAATGGGCAGAGGACAGGAACAGACATTTCTGCAAAGAAGACATCCAGATGGCCAACAGACACGTGAAAAAGTGCTCCACGTCACTCGGCATCAGGGAAATACAAATCAAAACCGCAATGAGATACCACCTCACACCAGTCAGAATGACTAAAATTAACAAGTTTGGAAATGACAGATGTTGGAGAGGATGTGGAGAAAGGAGATCCCTCCTACAGTGTTGGTGGGAATGCAAGCTGGTGCAACCACTCTGGAAAATAAGCATGGAGGTTCCTCAAAGAGTTGAAAATAGAGCTGCCCTCTGACACAGTAATTACTGGGCACTACTGGGTATTTACCCTAAAGATACAAATGTGATATGAAGGGGCATGTGCACCCCAATGTTTATAGCAGCAATGTCCACAATAACCAAACTATGTAAAGAACCTAGATGTCCATCAACAGATTAATGGATAAAGTGATGTGGTATATATATACAATGGAATACTACGTAGCCATCAAAAGAAATGAAATCTTGCCATTTGCAATGATGTGGATGGAACTAGAGGGTATTATGTTGAGCGAAATAAGTCAATCAGAGAAAGACAATTATCATACGATCTCCCTGATATGAGGAATTTCAGAGGCAGAGTTGGGGGGTTGAGGGGTAGGGAAGGAAAAAATGAAACAGGATGGGATCGGAAGGGAGACAGACCATAAGAGACTCTTATTAATCTCATAAAACAGACCAGGGGTTGCTGAGGGGAGGGTGGGTATGGAGAGGGTGGTTGGGTTATGGACATTGGGGAGAGTATGTGAAATGGTGAGTGCTGTGAAGTGTGTAAGCCTGACAATTCACAGACCTGTACCGCTGGGGCAAATAATACATTATCTGTTAATAAATATAATTAATAAATAAATTTTTAAAATGAAAAGAAAAAAAAGGTGATTCTTGTCACTTCTCTTACTAACCTTTACATTTTTTCAAACATTCTACTTTTACTATGAAGTTCTATTTGAATGAGAAATATTAAAACGTTATTAAATTTATGAGATCCAATAAACATGCAAAGAAATGGAATGGGATACATCAAAGATATCTAACAAACTAAGTGTTAATCCTGAATAAAATACTTGGTTAATGTAATTCTAAGGTAATTCATGGTTATAACAGAGTTAAAAATAAAAAATCTACAGTCATCACAACTTCAAAGAAATCTGCATAGGTTCTAGGACATTTTATTTTAATTTCATTTTAAGTTGCTGAATCGATTCAACATTTTATTCCAAATGTCTACTCCCAATATCATACCAAAATATAACTCATAAAATGTTATGGAATCAGTTTACATGAAATAAAATGTAATGCCATGAAATATTTCCTTTTAAATGTAGATAATGAACACCCTCTAAATTTTTCTATCACAGACTGTTCTTCAGGGAATCACTTCCTTCTGTCTCCAATTTTGGTTTTGAAAAATTAGAGTGGTGAAATGACAACTTGTACTGTTTCATGAATCACAGATTATGTCTGGCACTTTCTAGGTACATCCTCAAAACTGCAAGAGTTCAAGAGATGAAATGCTGAGGGAAAACAGGAGGGTGAAGAAAGGCTCTTCCAACACCAGACAGGAAAACAAAACCTTCACAGCCAAGATGACAACTGGTTTCATCTGGACTGGGGAGACTGGGTATACAAAGAAAGAAAACTATACCAACATGTTCCTCTTAAGGTCTTTGAAGCCCTCAATAAAATGCTGGGAGAAAATACCCTCTTCCCTTTTCAACCCACACACTGCCCACGCTTTGAATTCTTGATGTCTCCCGATCTGTGTCAGCAGACAAGTACATTCAAGGGCTAGAGGGTTAATTCCACCAGTAAGTTCCACAAACACTCATGGTATGTCCCCCTCACTGATTCATTATCTTTCTCCCATCTTGAATACAGGCCTCATTATGGCTCCTCCCTCTTTCTTACCCTCAGCTTTCAATGGTCCGCACGTCCTGTCTCAAGAATACCTCAGGTCCTTCTCCTCGTTTCCAACACTGCCTGAGGGGAGCTGCTTTTACTTATCACAGAGAACTTTATGTTGCCTTCTTCAAAGGGGTTATAATATATCTCCAACTCTTCTTGGCTATTGTCCACAATGCTGTCAAGATAGTCTTTTGAAAAAAATCAACAGTGATTATAAAAATCCCTAGTGAAAATCCTTCTATATCACTCTGGTTCTTCAGGATAATATCCAAAATCTTATTATGATTTATAAGCTCCTTCAGTAGAATTGTATTACACACTAGGAGACCAAGTATGTACGAGGAAAAGAGTCAAGTTCAGAGCTGAGTAATTTGTCTAAAATTCTACAACCCAAATCTGTACAGAACCTCATTTCAGTATATACATAAGTTTTACATTTTATTTAAAGACTAGTATAATTTTTACTTTGGATTACATATTTAGGGTAGAGAGATTTGAAAGTGCTGAAGCTTTCTGAATTGTCTGAATTCTACTCTGCCATTTTTGAGGTGACTTTTTCTATCTCCCCAGCTCTCTTTTTCATCTCTCCACCTCCACACCCTGGCAACCCTTCTCCAGTCTTTCTAAAATATTCATGTTCTAGAACATATTGGGCTATCTCGTGCCTCTATAGCTTTGCACTTCTTTTCACCTGAGTGAAAGGGTGGTCTCCCTCTTCTTTTATTAACTCACCACACCCATTTAGGCTGTCACCTCTCCAAATGCCCCCTTGGCTCAGGCCTCAAACCACACACTGGTATAGATAATGATCCAGCTCATCTTCTGCCAACCTTTGCTGACCACAACACCCAGCCCTTTTCAAAGTCTCTCCTCAGTATTTAACATAACTGGTCCACCTCTTGAAAAAAAGATTTGGCATGGTTCACTCCCAAACCCAGTGCGATCACCACTTGCAGGAGCCGCAGGGAAAGCAGACAGGACAAGCAGCTGAAGCACTAATGACCTGAGGCCACAGAGGCCAAACGTGCTGTACCATGGTTTCAGATCATGTCAGTTGTCTTCCCTTGCTTGTCTCAAATCCTTCTTGCCTTCGGAATCACCTACCCAGTGTTTGCAGAATAAGGAGCCCTCACTCTAAATTCCATTATTGTTTCAGTTCCTGAATAATTAGTCATTTGTGTTCATGTAAAATGTGCAGCCAATTTTCCCAAATTAACACAGAAAGTCAGCAATCTGAACTTTTACTCATGAAGTCATAGATATTATCTATAAAAAATAATGTGATCTCTTGCTTGTCATGCGCTAAACACATAAAGATTTCAAAATGCACCGAGTTAGAAATCCAGGAAGCAGATGAGCAAATGGAAGGTGATATATAAATTTAACTTCCCTTAAATTATTCATCAGTTAGGATGCAACCAGCATGACTGCATTCCAGAACGTTTTCAACCAACAATAAACATTCTGTATTCACAGAAAATATCATCCCTTTCAAGCAGAAGTTCTGAATAATCTGTGTAACTGGGCTTGGCAGTTAAACATGGTAGGTCTTAGCTTCCTCAGTATTAACTTATCTTTCATTATGGTGCTTCCCCAGATCTAAAGTTTCATAATTTAGTGACACAAAGCCCTGGGATGAATACAAAGGGAAGACGTGCATTTCTAGAGGAGTCAAGAGAACCTACAAATTTACTATTATTTTCATTTTGAAGACTAAAATATTCTGAAAGCTATTATTAACATATTTCCTGATAAACTTAGACGTGGAACACTTACATTCTCACTGACATTTCTCTCCTCACCCCCACCGACAGATAAATAATAGTTCTTAGCCCTGTGCTAAATGCAAAATATTATGTCCTCCTATCATTGTTGCCTTCTTATGCAAGCATATTAGTGGGGTTACAGACACTTATATTTTAGTTTCTGAGAAATAAACTTATGTACAGAGTTTCTGAACCAATCAGAGAAGTAAATCTATATATATACTGTAAGTCCCTTGCATAAATGATGCTTTGATGAGCAATGAAATATGCAGATCTAAACAACCCATTTTTAGTTTCACAGAAAATAATGATTATTATCTCTTCTTTTAAAATATAGAACCTTGCTTCTCTGAAAAGAATTCAAACATATATGTATATTAATGTAGTTCTCGGGGTGCCTGGGTGGTTCAGTGGGTTAATCCTATGCCTTCGGCTCAGGTCATGATCTCAGGGTCCTGAGATCGAGCCACGCATCGGGCTCTTTGCTCAGCAAGGAGCCTACATCCCCCATGTCCCCCTCTGCCTGCCTCTCTGCCTACTTGTGAGCTTGCTCTCTCTGTCAAATAAATAAATAAAACCTTAAAAAAATAAAATAAATGTAGTTCTCCACACTAAATAATGACTTGTGGAATGAGGGATTTTAAAAAGAGAAAATATTCGTCTCTTTAATGCCAATCCATGTCTGAAAGCTAAAAACTATCCTGCCAACCAAATATTAGGATGGAAAACAACACTTACTTCAAAATATATCAAAGGACTGTTGAGCCAAAAATAGCTATGGAAATAGAATCATACTCTCTCCAGCCAACTAAAGAAAATGGACTTCTCCCCCTAGTACTTTGCCACTTGTATGAGGGATTTGGAGGAATAAAACTCTGATTTTGAGAATTACTGAGTAAGAATGGTGTAATCTCACAAGTAAAGACTGAAGTGATTTGCAAGAGCTAAAACCTCTAATCAGCTGCCAATTTGGATGAGTTTTGCCAAACAGTCTCTGGAAGAAAGTGCTCCCAAATTTCCTCTCTTCATTTTTTTCTCCCACTTAATGATACAGAATTTGTACATTTGGATTTGCTTGTAACAAATATTCAATTGCCTCTGCATTTTGAAAAACAAGGCCAGGGCTTGAAGGAAAAACGTGAGTTTCAATTATATAAGAAGGTCATTCAATTGTACTACCAAATTCCTTAAAAAACATTTTTTACCAGGAAGACTTAAATCATGTGCCATATTAGAACAAATGCCTTTGGTTCAGTGAAGAAAACAATTTTAAAGTATGTTCCTCCCTGATAGAAGTTTCTAGGTACCATAATCAAAAATCACTGGAGTTATCACTTGAATTAAAAAGTAATATGAAAATGTCACTCCAAAGTTCTTTTTTCATTGCCTGTTTGTTAAAAATGTGCCTATTCCTCACAGGAATTTTAGAAGACTACTATTACATTTGGTTGGGGGGGCGGGGAAGCAGTGCATTCATTTTAAAAACTTGAACTTAGACAACCCAGATGCAGTATGTGGAAAGCGCTGTCAGGATTAACTTAGGATGCCCCAGAGTTGGCAGCCGTGCCTATAACATGGTGTGTGAGTCACTGCAAGGCCCCCCTAAACAAAATGTCCCTCTTCACTATCTGCCATTACAAATCCTTAAAAGTTTTTCAGGCTTCGGAGAAATTCTCAGCCAACCATGAACCCACTGGAAGATAAAAACACCCTTAAGCCATTATCTCTAATTCCTATAGGTCTCAGAGATGGTAGTCACTTGAGAGCCCAGACTCATGAGGATAGTGGCAGGGGTAGGGAGTGAATGGAGATGCTGAGAAAGGGACAGGAGGGGTGACATCAAAAACAGAATTATCTGTTTTATCACTTGGTCTGGGATCAGCCAACAAAATTAACTCCCAAATCTAATGATAGAATCCAACTGAACCCAGGTCATATCCTCAGGCTAAGGTTCTGGATACTCTGATACAAATTCAATCAAATGTCGATTTGCTCCCCATCTCTATAATTTGTCATTTTAAGAAGGTTATATGAATGGAACTGTGCAGTATGAAATCTTTGGGGGATTTTTTTTTAACTCGGCATAATTCTCTGGAAATTTTTCTGCTTTTTCTGAGTATTCCAGGATATGGATGTAGCATGGTTTCTTTACCTCTTGAAGGACGTCTGGATTGTTTCCAGGTTGGGGCTATTATAAAAAAGCTGCTAAAAACATTTGTTTACAGATATAAACAAATCGATCAGCTTCCCATCAATATTGCAGATTTTTGTATGAACACAGTCTTCATTTTTCTGGATTAAGAGCCTAGGAGTATAACACTTGGGTTATGTATTAGCTATGTGTTCAGTTTTTAAAGAAACCATCAAACATTTTATAGATGGTATAATTCTCTTTGTATGTTGCTGAATTCTCTTTGCTAATATATTTTTAAAGGACTTTAATGTATATATTGATGGAACAGACTGGTGTGAAAAAAATTTTTTTGTACTGTTTTTCTTTTGGTACCACAATAATGCTAACTTCACAAAACGCATTTGAAAATGTCCCCTCCTCTTCTATTTTCTGGAAAAGACTGTGTAGAATCGGTGTTAATTCTCCCAGATTATCTAGAAAAACCATATGGATTTTGAAATTTCCTTTTGGGAGTTCTAAAGCGACAAATTCAATTTCCTTAATAGTTATAGGGCTACTCAAATTACCTATTTCATGTTGAATGAGTTATGGCAGTTTGCAGCTTTTAAGAAATTATTTTATTCCACTGAAGTTATCAAATTTATGTGTACCGAGGTATCTGTAGCATCCCTTTATTATCTTTTTGATGTCTGTGGGGTCTGTAATGATATCCCCTGTGTCATTACTTATATTGGCAATTTGTGTCTCCTCTCTTTGTCAGTCTTGCTAGAGGTTTGTCAATTTTGTTGAACTTTATAAGAAACCAGCTCTTGGTTTCCTTTTCTCTATTATTTGGTTTTGAATTTCATTGGTATCTGCTCTTTATTATTTCTTTCCTTCTTGTTTGCCTTTATTCTACTCTGTTTTTCTAGGTTCTTGAGATGGGAGCTTAGGTTATTAATCTGAGACTTTCCTCTTTTCTCATCTATGCATTTAGTATTACAAATTTCACTCTGTTGATTTAGGTGAGTCTTACAAATGTTCATATGTTGTATTTCAAACTCACTCAATTAAATGTGTGTTATTTTTTTTTCTTTTTAATTTCCCTTAAGGCTTTCACTTTGACTTATCCATTATTTAGATATGTATTTTGTATCAAAATGTTTGGAAATTTTTAAAAATCTTTTACTCATTCCTACTTCACTTTCACATGGTTAGAGAACACACCCCTATATGATATAAATTCTTTTCAATCTGCTGAGGTTTATTTTGTGACCCATGATATGATACATCTTGAATATGCTTCTTTGCCACTTAGAAAAAAGTCCATTCCTTTGTTTGTTCAATAGGGTGTCTTATAAATGTCTAATAGACCCTGATTATATAGTCCACACATAAAATCTTATCCTCCATAAAGAAGGCATGCCTATTCATTAAGTGAGCTCTCCACCACTTCCAGCAGACACATTTGTTTTTTTTAAAAAAACTATCATATTGAACATATCCTAAATTAAATTTCTTAACTCCATCCTCTTATTCTTTACACATTTCTAGTATGTGAAGAGACTATGATTCACACTTGGTAAGTTCTAGAGCACACTCGTCTATTGTAACTAATGTGATCTTTACATTATGCAACACTTCTGAAAAATTTGTTGGCTAAGAGGAACATCTATGCTTTTTGCTGATGATTAAATAATATAACCAAGGCAAAACCTACATTTTGAGTCCAGGATTGCACTCTGTGCTGCAGAAACTTTGTTGCTGTATGAGTGAACACAGCAGCATGGCTGGACTTGAACCCCGACTCTAACAATTACTAGTTGAATGACCTGTACGAGTTAGTTACCAGCCTCCTAACTCAGTTTCGTCATCTTCCAAATGGGAATCATGATACTATGCACCTCAAACGGTGTGTAAGAAGTAAAAGATTTCATACATGTAAATAGTTTTGAGAGAGCAATGGTTGGCACATGTGGGTCAGCTAGGACTGCATATCACCTCTAATGGAAAAACAGGCAAGACTGTCCATAAAATTCAGCACAACAATAGCCTCTAATTTGACTTATGCTGTCACTATTTTCGCCATAATAAAGTAAATTGGTGAGGGTAATAAAAGTAAATGAACATTAAAAAATAAATGCAAAGGCCCGCTCATTTTTGGCATATGAAACATAATTCTTTTTCATAGGTTAAAGTGCTTCGGCCTCTGGTTCTTCACCATCATGCTTTACAAACTGTGACCCAGAATAATCTTGCGCCAGATCCACAGGTCTAAATAACACATTTCATTTTTTTTTATATATTGAAACTGCCTCAAATTGCTTTAGAAAACAGAGCAGTTTGTCCTTGTTAAGAAAAGGAAAATATGCTTAGACCTCAACGACCAACAAAAATTCTAGAGCATGGTCCATCCTTTGAAAACTGGTCTGGCATAGTAGGAAAAGCTGAACATCTTCACTACACATACTGTATGCCATAAGACATGGGATAGACTCTTCTTTGTTTAACCAATAAAAATTACCTTTACGGCTTTGACTACTCAATATTTTCTGAATATATTTTTCTCCAATCTCACTATTTATAATAAATGACAACTTGGATTAATATCATTTGCTGATAAAATCATAATATGTAAAAGATACGATAAATACGAGAAAGAACTCTTCCAAATTGCCTCATATTTACACACCACTGCTATTACAGAAATGAATGGGAGTATTTGTCTAACGAAATACAAATCAGACAGGTTAGGTTTATTCAGCTAAAGTAAGTGTCTCTCAATGCACCTCATAAAGAAGTCAAAAGCACCATTCAAATTTCGGGGATAGGGGCTCCTGACATCTATGGCCTGGATTACTTAGAGGATCAAAACTTTTCCTGTTTACTAATCTGATGATTAAGATAATCTGAATAAACATATTAATATCCTCCAGAAAATAATTAATTTAATTAATAATTAATAGTAATTAATTGATGTCTAATTTTGGGAAGAAATATCATCCTTTTCAATAAATATCATCCTTTTCACTGCAAAGTGAACATAGAAGGTACCCTCTATCTTTCAGATGTACAACCTACAACCATATCTATCTGTGTGTTGTTACTAATAAAGTAAGTAAAATAAAAATTCAGCAACTGTTACATATAAGGTCCTGTGTTGGACACCAAAGGAAAGCAAAGATCTTGCTTGCAGAGTTAATAGTCTAGTCCAACTTACAACTGTAGGTCCTAACAGTGAACTGTAAACTTTATGTATCTGCAGAACACCTTTGACTTTTAGAATTTGGGATGGCATATATGAAGGAAGTAAATGCATCAAAATAACTCTAGACACACAGGACAAGGCAATAATGAGCTGTACCAGTCACCAACTATTCCAGAAAAGAAGAGGAATTCAAATTGGTCCTTAAGGAATAAACAGAACTCAAAAAAGAGGGCAGAAGAGACACCAAGAGGCATGTGAACAAAGGGGTGGGAAAGCACAAAATATATTTAGAGAACAATGAAATACACCTGGGAAGTTGTATTGGTAAATTTTACACACTGAAGAGCTTACATAAATGCTAAGCCTGTAAATTAAATAAAAATGTAACAGATTTAAAATATTAAGCTATGAAATGTGAAATCTCCTCTATAGATAAAGGAACATCACTGAATGTTTAGTGGCAACACTTTGATGACCAAGGGGTAAGAGGGAGAGTAGAAGTAGCCAGAGAGTGAAGGGAAGGGATGGACACAAGAAAGGAGGCTGGAAGCTGGGAGGTGCCAAACAAGAATTGTGAAAGAAAAAAAAAATACCTGGATAAAGAAACAAAATAAAAGAAGAGGCAAATCATAGAGTGTGGATTATAGTATACACAGTATTTTTTTTATTTTACTTTCTGTTTTCATTTAATTTTCTAGCTTTACTGAGATACAATTAACAAAAAATGTGTATATTTAAGGTGTCCAATGTGATAATTATATACAGAATCTAAAAAAGTCTAACAGAAGCAGAGTAGAATGGTGGTTACTCTCCATTTTGATGTGTAATATACTTGCAAATATGCTAGGATTACATACATTTTAGGAATATACTGATCTAAGTCTAGAATTAGAAATGATACACTCTCCATAAATCACTCCCAACCATCCTTCCTCCTTCTACTGTCACTAAATCTAGTAGTGAAAATACTAGGACTGTCAACATACTAAAGCCTTTTGCAGAGGTTTATCTTATACTATCTTTACACTATCTTTTTCAGGCTATTCATACAACACACTCTACTGTAAACTCTACTATACTCTATTATATTAAATAATATTGTCTGTTTAATTACTTTTTTCTGGCTCTGTGTGTATGTGCATGTTATATGTATCTGCTTATATATATATGTATATAATATGGTGTATGTGTATATATAATATATATATAATATGTATATAACATATATACATATATATAAAAAAACGGAACTGTGCCAACAATGATGCTCAACTAAAAAATAATTAGTTTAAAGGTTATGTTATAAATAAGAAATTCACATATTCCCAATATTGGAATTAGTTTAAAACAACAGAACAATACACACACACACACACACACACAAATACACATAAATTTTACACACCAAATTTTGTACTGGTTTTGAATCTTTTCACCAAAAAATATAAAATGTCTGGATAACTTTTTGAACATAGTAAAATATTCTGCCATTTGTAAGAACACTAACAAACGGCCTTTCAGCATTTTAATATTTATAATTATTTGTTACGGTCTTTCATGAAATAGAGTAATAAAATATTCTTTCCAGTTCCAGGGCACCTGGGTGGCTCAGTTTTTAAGCATCCGCCTTCTGCTCAGGTCATCATCCCAGGGTCCTGAGATAAAGCCCCACATCGTGCTCCGCAATCTGTGGGAAGCCTGCTTCTCCTTTTCCCACTCCCCTGCTTGTGTTCCCTCTTTTACTGTGTCTCTCTCTGTCAAATAAATAAATAAAATCTTAAAAAAAAAAACAACAAGATTTTTCCAGTTCCTACCATTAATTAGTGTAATAGCTCTTTTTATTTCTTGGTTAAATGTAAGCATTATTTCTTTACTGCAAAACTGGGAAACATGACAAACTTTTTCTTTTTTACAGAGCCTACGAAAGAAAATGATATTGGTTAGAACTCATTGAGAATAACTTCACAAAAAATTGTACACTAAAAAAGAAAAATAAAACAGAGAGAGAGTTAACTTGTATTACACTTCTAGCATGCATTTCATTTAGGAATGGATATAAAGCCCATTTTAGATATATCTGCAATCTGTTAAGGGTCAGCAATAGAAAGAACACAGCACCACAGGCCAAGTAAATCTGCATTAGTGATTTACCTAACTAGTAATTCTACTTCCTTTGATATGCACTGTTTAATGAAAAAGAATCTCAAAGGAAAGAACAAAATTGGATTGAATAATATAATTAATAGAAAATATAAACTATTTTCACATAACAGACTGACTTATCTTGACTAAAAATTACTTTTTGGGGTTTCATTCTTTGGTCATAGGTTTAAAATAATTTATTCTCCTATTCGTTTTTATGCCTGAGGGCAGGACTGAGACAAAGACTCTTCAGCTGTTGAGCTTAAGGCTGGAAAATTCTGGCACTTTCTTCCCCAATATAATAGGTGTGTACTGGGGGGAGGGGGTATAAAATGAAAGAACAGTTGTGAAACAATCTGACAAGTGGGCGCTGAAAGGAAAGAAAGCATGTATGGTTACAAGAGTGCCTTCCAAGAGCACAGACATGAATGCTGTAAATTCTTGCTTTTGCACTACAACCCTGCCTACCCTGGGATGCCCTTCACTTGCCCATGCCTTTTTTAACTCTAGCTTTGAACTGCAGCTCATCACTTGCCAGAGCAAACTCCGCTATAAGAATAGAAGGAAGAATTAATTATACAGAAGCTTTACCATAATCACACACACAGAGAAAAGAAATGGTTTCCAGTGTTTTATAGGATTCAAAAGGAATCAGAGAGCAATGTCCTTTCTAATTTAGTTTTCTAAAGAGTAGGGCCACATGTGACCAATATAGCTAACTAAAGGAACACGGGCAGTTCGTTAAATAGGTATCCCAGTTTGAGTTCAATTAAGACAATCTTGAGATAAAGGTAGAGTCACCTTCATTTCCAACCATCTATACTCTTCAGATTCACACTCCAAAGAAACAAGGAGTAGAGTAAAAGAAGGTAAGACTGTATGTTGGACTAGCTGATCTAAATTTCTTCTATGTCTCAATACTATGATTTACCATTATGATTACTCAATAGTAATTGTGTTGAGGTTTCACTGTCCAGCATGGGACAAGTGACTTAATTCTATAGTGTTGATAAGAAATAGTAAGTAGCTGGAAGTTAAGGCTTAAAACGCTGAGACATCTCTTCTTCAACTAAACTAAAATCAACCTAATTATTCTCCTTCCAAAAGGGAGAGAAAGCCTCAGTTTTTATTTTAATTAAATATTTTTTTTACTTGAATATCCAATTTCAATGTCAATTTCAAGCCACCTTTTTTTTTTTTTTTAACTTGAATATCCAATACATCACACACTCACTATTTCCTGTGGCAAGGAGACTGGAGGAGACTGGAAGATATTTGACCAGTGCTTCCCATACTGGGCATCCAAAAAACGTTCCTAAAATTCACCATCACTGAGCCCAGAAGGTAAAGGATGAAAACATAGGGGCTGCAATCTGGCATATTAACAGCACACTGTCCAGGACCCTCCAGCAGTGGTTTAACAAAGCCCCAGCCTAATTCTAGCCCTTGGACAAACACACAGATTTTACTTGTTTATTTCAGCATGAACCATATATCCATTCTTTAGAAAAGAAGTCTACTCTGCTCTGCGCTTGAATAAAAACAAGGAAAGAATATCTGGCTCTTACTGGTACAGAATTTATATCCTGGTGGGAGAGAGGCTACTGTATAGCAGGGTGTAAGGATGTCACCAAAGAAGAATTCATAAGACAAAAATGTCACCCTGGTATGGTTATAGACACAGAGAAGCCATGAGAAAGCTATATTTAGAAAAAGCCAGAGCCAGAAGTTACTCCAGAACTCCTTTTGTACTCCAGGAGAAAGACATGTATACAATGTATTTTCAACATTTATCATTGTTACCATTTATTTTAAGTAACAATCTTTTGTAAAGTATCATGATTTTTCCTTGGTTGGGTGGCCCAAAAAAAGTAAAAAAGTATAAAGAACGTATGTTTTCCCTTTTTTGTATAATTCTTAATGTCTGAGGGAATTAACAACCTCCTGGATATTGCTGAGAAAACTGTAAACTTCAATGAAAGCTTCATTCTTTCCTAAAGTCAGTGATAAGCAAAGTTCCATGTAGCCCCAAACCCCATGTTTTTAATCCATCATTGTTTAAACCGTCATTGTTCTCTTGTTTCTGAACTCAATGACATCTCTGTTTTAGATATGCACAAATATCTGCAATGGAGGGAGTATATTAAGTGTGAGGGTATATCAGAGATTCAGTTTGTGGACTTGGTCCAGGAACAACTGAGCTCCTCAAGGGTATGTGTTATAGAACCAGAGAGAAGAGATAAGTTCCTGCAGGAAATATGAAAGATCCAAAGTGGAAATGGTAACCAAGTCTTTGATGCAGCTCAGATAGCATTATGAGGTTCAGAAGACAGAAAAAGTTGACATCTGTGCTTGGCCCAGGTGTCACTTCCTAAAAGGAACATAGGCATATCACCTATTTCATTGCTAGCATTAATCTCTGGGTATACTTTGTTACTATGCAAGATCTTTAGCATTATGTTTTCTTACTAAAGGATTATAAACTTACCCTCCCATTTACAGCACGATATATACATCAATCCCCTATTTGGGACCCAATGTTCAAGAATCTGCTCTAGGGTTAAGAACAAATTTTCTTAAAAACTGTGTCAGATAAAATATACCAAAGCTACACTATTTGGCTTTGCACTTAAGTAAGACTAGTTGTATACAACAAAATGGAAATATCTATTACCAGTAAGTTAACTTTTACATGGCGTATTCTATCTAAAACCTATATATAAAATTTATTGAGTACTGAAATATAACCTTAGGAATTAAAGTATATTAACAATTTAGACTAAGTGACTCCATTTTTAGGTCTCAGAAAAAAAAAATACTACAATTACTTTGCCAATACTATCTAGTCTGCAAAACTACAAAAAACACTTTCATTCTGAATTCTCTGAACTGTGACATGTGAATAAGATAGTAAAAGTAAATGCATAGGTATGCTAAACCTCAACCAATTTCAGTTGGGACTTTTACTTTAGTTAAAAAAGTTAATTATAATAAATAAATCGATTTACCAGATAATACCTGTTGTGCCATTGGGTAATTAAGTTATTAGGTATGAGGGCTGTAGATTTTAAAATGCCCTTCGGATCAGACTTATATTTACGTATCTTATGGCCATTAACAAATAAGATGCCAATATTTATTTAAATCATTGAAAATATCATAACTTGTACAATCATTTATTAAAATTCCAAACACCATCATCCAACCAATCAATACAAATTATATTAGTGATCTTAGAATCAAGTGCTGCATTTTACTTGAATGGTCATTTTCCTATCTTTTATATAACTACCCCCACCCACTGCCACCCCTCCACCATACACACAAAGCAGTAGGTTAGGTAAATAAAAAAGACAGAGACATTGGAACTGGAAAGATCTGGGTTTGAATTCTATCTCTGCCACTTCATGATATCAAGCAAGTTAATTAAAATCTCTGGCATAAAGCTCTTTCAACTGCAGAATCAAAACAGTAATCTAAAGCGCTTTCTAAAGTAATTGTCTTAAGTACACAGTCAATATGTACTGGATAAATTCCTTACTGACAACTATATAAAGTCATTCCTTATAAAAGTCAAGATTTTTCACCTCTACCTAACATAAGTTTTGCTTTCATAAGGCAAAAAATAAATAGATAGATAAATAAATAAATAACTATAAATCTTAGTTTTCAACTCTCTTTTGTTTAACAGGCTTGGTATCGTGTAAATTAGATATGCTGACACATCTGTCCTCAATTTAATGGTTTATTTACTTGATGGTTACTCTCCTCATTAAGAAGTTCTAGTGATATTAGTTAATACACATAAATGATAAATTGTTCATGAGTGTTATGTAACATTAAGCTGAATAACCTACTTAAATTTCCTTTAGAACTCTCTGAATCACAAGACAGAGAGTATATCTGTATACAAATACAACTTTAAATTGAAAACGTAATTATCAACACAGACAAAGCCTAGTAATTGGCATACTGTTGATAGATGTTAGTTAACTAATGTATGTGGAAGTGAAGGACAATTTGAATGGTATATGTTTTGCTTTTGGCAAAAAGAAACTGTGACATTTTAATGCGGCAATGGCTGAAATCTGTTGCTTCTAAGAATAACTATTCTAAAATTAACTTTGCCAATCACGAAGCAATCCTGCTTCACACTCCAAAAAATTCCAGATTTGTTTATTTGGGGATAATCCTCCCCAGAGGATCCTGAAGTCTAACATTTCTTAGCAGACATCTAAGTGCTTCACTGATAAAAGCCTCAACTGTAATAACCTCACCCCCTTTTTTTTTCTGAGAAGATAATGTCATTAATTTTTGTGACTCCGAGCCAAAAGAACAACGTGATTTAATCAAACGGACATGAAACAATTCAAAGAACTACATTTGGTAATTTAAGAACTGGAGACACAAATTTTATCTGAGTTCAAAAACTGTTAGGTGTCTTGTAAATTTAACCTCAAACACAGTTCATTATGATTTTTCTAATCATGCAGAATGAGTAATTATTTACTTCTGATTATGCACTGTATAGCAGCTTCTATAATTCACCTAAGTGATATGTGGTGTTTCTTTTTTTTTTTTTTTTTTTTTTAAGATTTTATTTATTTATTTGACAGAGAGAAATCACAAGTAGATGGAGAGGCAGGCAGAGAGAGAGAGGGAAGCAGGCTCTCCGCTGAGCAGAGAGCCCGATGCGGGACTCGATCCCAGGACTCTGAGATCATGACCTGAGCCGAAGGCAGCGGCTTAACCCACTGAGCCACCCAGGCGCCCAAGTGGTGTTTCTTGCAGAAGAAAAGATAAGACCTATTATTTGAACAAATCTTAAACATTTATTAATTTGCATATCAAAAAGGCATGTTTTATCTTAGTTACACATGCTAACTGGCTTATAAATATAATCATATGGCATTCATAAATTGAGTGTGTCTGTTAAAATCTACCTAAGAAACCTTTATTATTATAAAAAATTTAAAAGGTGGTGATTAAAAATATTGATTGGCTAAAATAAACAAGTCAGGAAATGACAGATGCTGGCGAGGATGCGGAGAAAGGGGAACCCTCCTACACTGTTGGTGGGAATGCAAGCTGGTGCAGCCACTCTGGAAAACAGCATGGAGGTTCCTCAAAATGTTGAAAATAGAACTGCCCTATGACCCAGCAATTGCACTACTGGGTATTTACCCTAAAGATACAAACGTAGTGATCCAAAGGGGCACGTGCACCTGAATGTTTATAGCAGCAATGTCCACAATAGCCAAACTATGGAAAGAACCTAGATGTCCATCAACAGATGAATGGATCAAGAAGATGTGGTATATATACACAATGGAATACTATGCAGCCATCAAAAGAAATGAAATCTTGCCATTTGCGACAACATGGATGGAACTAGAGCGTATCATGCTTAGCGAAATAAGTCAAGCGGAGAAAGACAACTATCATATGATCTCCCTGATATGAGGAAGTGGTGATGCAACATGGGGGCTTAAGTGGGTAGGAGAAGAATCAATGAAACAAGATGGGATTGGGAGGGAGACAAACCATAAGTGACTCTTAATCTCACAAAACAAACTGAGGGTTGCTGGGGGGAGGGGGTTTGGGAGAAGGGGGTGGGATTATGGACATTGGGGAGGGTATGTGCTTTGGTGAGTGCTGTGAAGTGTGTAAACCTGGTGATTCACAGACCTGTACCCCTGGGGATAAAAATATATGTTTATAAAAAATAAAAATTTAAAAATAAATAAATAAATAAATAAATAAAAATATTGATTGGCTCTCCTAAGAAAAACATACCAACAGGATCTTTTTAAATATATAAACATATGGCTAATTTTTTTACCACTGTTAAAAAAGAAATTATTAATTTTGAGATGGACTAAATGTAATCTATTCCAATCTATTTTGATAATATTAGTCAAATGAATAAAAAATTAAGATACTTTGGTGTTTATCTGTAAGGTAAGATGATCATCCAAAAAAAAAAAAATCTTTTTAATCTTTTTAAATCTTTAAATCTTTAAGTCATTAAATTCAGGGTAGAGGAAAAATGAAGCAAAAGAAAAACTAATAAACAAAAAATAGAAGTCAAGAGTAAATGACACCTGGAAATTAAATGGTCATTACCTAGAGAATGTATAAATTATCTGGCACATTTATGAAACAGCCATACAATAAACCAACCTCTACAACAGTTAAGATGAATGAAGTAGAGATACATGTATCCTCATGGATTCAAGTTCAAAACAATACTTTATATTGCTTATTCATATGTGTTGGGGTAATTAAAATATAAAACCTTACTTAAGATAACAAATACCAAATTCAAAATGGTAGTTTTCTCTGAGAACTTATGGAAGATAATGGAATCAAAGCAGAGTATACTGGATGCTTTGCGTGGACCCTTAGGGATATACAACTAAAAGTAAATAAGACTACATATTAAGATTTGGCAAGATTGGATGATTGTTCCTAGTATTATTCTCTTTGTCCTTGAAATATTACTTAATTTGAAAACCATGATAGAATTAACATAATAAGCAAGCAACAGTGATGTGAAAGAATCATATAAGTCGTACTGAGATGCCCAGGGAGGCCAAAACAAAAAGTTTTAAGAATCACAATACGGCCAAAAAATATGTTTTCAATGTACTTCCACCTGAACACATGCAAACAAATGATACTCACATTCATGTTTTCATGGGCATCCCAGAAACTACTTGTGGTGATATAAAGTATTACAGTCACCTACAAGTGCCATGAGTACAAAAGGAAGAGACATAATCGTTTGTTCACTAAAGATGACAGAAAGCAAATTAACTGCAACTTCTGCAGCTCTCATTAGTGATGCTACCTCTATTTTCACTCACAAAACAAACTTATGAGAGAACAAGTCCATTGAAGTTAGATGGTAATTCTAGAGTAAATATGTTTATGAAGGTTAATTACAAATATTCATCCTCGATGATGCTTTTTTCTAGCTATCTCTACTCAAGATCACAACTCTGCATTCTCTACCATTCAGAACATTTATGTAAGCCATCCTTTCTGCCTCAACTGCCCTTCCTGCCCCCGACCCCATTCACTTGATCTCTCTCACCTTACTGATTTCAGCTAAAATGATCCAACCTCAAAGAGGCCTTTAGGAAACAATCCTAACTATGGTGTTAGTCATATGCATTTACTTACTTATATCCTTAGCTCTCCCAAAGACTGGAACTGGCATAGCAAGAGGGTACTTGCCTATTTTATTAACGAAAGTAGAGTCAGAAGTTGATGCAATGTATGGCCTATCATGGGGGCCCAGTAGAAATGGGTTGATCATACATGAAACTCCTACTTTTAATATACCTCACAATTATGAATCTCTAAGCACTAGGAATTTCTACTGTAAAATATTACCAATTTACTCCTATGATTACATTTTTTTCATTAGTGTTATTACCTTTCTTTCCCCCACCATCTTTTTTAAAAGATTTTATTTATATATTTGACAGAGAGAGAGTGAGAGTGAGAAAGGGAACACAAGCAGGGGGAGTGGTAGAGGGAGAAGCAGACTTCCTGCTGAGCAGGGAGTCTTATATGAGGCTCAATCCCAAGACCCTGGGATCATGACCTGAGTCAAAGGCAGAGGCTTAAGGACTGAGCCACCCATGTGCTTCTCCCCACCATTTAAGTAAGGTTTATGCCCAATGTAGGGCTTGAACTCACACCCTAGAGTTCAACAGTCTCAGGCTCTACCATTTAGCCAATAGGGTGCCCCACTACATTTTTTTTTCTTAAGACTAACAGGACTAGTAACAGGTAGGAGAAGTACTTAAAATGGTGCCCAAAATATAAGACGCATGAGACCTTAAGAGATCATCTACTTACTCCCTTCCTCTAGTAGACATCTATTTTTTAAGGTCAGGGGAGGGGTGGGAACTATTTACACATAAAGCATTATGTATGCCAGTATTCATGAGACATTAAATTATGGGTCTGATAATTCTCTTAAAATATCCATACTTAACACATAAAAGGAAGCCTAGGAGTTTGTTTTGGTTTTTGTTTTTAAATTAGAAACTCAAACAAATGCAAGTTAGTTTCTAACTTTTCAAAGCCATAATAAATACTTCATTTTAATGTTCTTTGCTGTTTATCAAATTGTCATAGAAAAAAATAATTGTCACTGGAATTTTAAAATAATTTTAATTATGCTGTCATACAAAAGTCAAGAAAGACTAAATAATAAAATACTAAACAACACCAAAGGCAAAGAATCCTTCCTTGCTATCAATATTTATTTGAAAGTCCCAGAACAGTTTATTGTATTAAACTAACACTTCATGGATCTTCCCAAAGAAAAATCTCACTTTTTCCAACCAGAATATTTGCCTAGAGTTAGAAACAATAAAATGGCAAATTCAAAAATAACAGTAAAGTGAGAGAGACTGAATTATCAATAATCAAGAATAATCAGTAAGGTGAGAGAAACTGAACACTCACAGACAACAGAGACTCCTCCTAAGGGATTACGCATTTGGAACCAAAATTATTTTTTAAAGTTGTAAATCACTGACTTCATTAAATGGCACACTGAGAGTCTCTGGACTTCAAAGCTTTTTCACTCAAACACAGATTCTAAGGAAACATTGTAACAATACAAGAAATTGAAAAAAGAAACACCATTTTTTCATTTCAGCTTATCTGGGAATATCTTAAATTGGTGTGTGTTTAAGAAGATAAAATGGAGATGTGTAATAATAATAATGACTGGGGGCACCTGGGTGGCTCTGGGGGTTAAGCCTCTGCCTTCGGCTCAGGTCATGATCTCAGGGTCCTGGGATGGAGCACCGCATCGGGCTCTCTGCTCGGTGGGGAGCCTGCTTCCCCCTCCCTCTCTGCCTACTTGTGATCTCTTTCTCTCTGTCAAATAAATATATAAAATCTTAAAAAAATAATAATGACTGGTTGATCAAACTGATATATGTGTGTACATTTGGCACATAAGTAAATTCAGAAGACTCATCTGGTCTTATGCCTTACTGCATTTTAAAAAGAAAATATTATTTTTAGGAGGAATAAGCAAAATAAATTTTTTCATCAATTTCAATAACATAGATGTGCATTTCACTTTTTGTTTTCTTTTACATAATTCCATGAACCATGTTCATCAGTAAGATAAAAACACAAGCTCCATCTAAAATTATACCTAATAATAACTTTCATTTATAGTCATAACACTATTAATGAGCCACCCAAACAAAATCATACCATGGCTTAAAAAACTGTATCACCTGGCTAGAGAGCTCCCTAAAACTCAAAAGTAATATTTTCATAAGCAATCAAAAGAAGCTGATTTTTATTAGCTCAAAAATAAATTTATATTTTTCCCAAATTCAGAATTGGATATTCTAGTCTACAACATATAAGTGGAAATTCTTGTGACTCCTAAACTGATTATCATCTTCTAAATATCTTATTAAACTATGCTTTTTCTCTTATTTTAATATCAAGAAAAGAAGTGACACAACTATGGCATAAGTTAAAACAGACCTGGACAAAGGCCCCTATTGTTGGGCATTGCACTCAACCTTCTCAATGATGTGAAATATTTGGAGAGGTACCCATTTGATATAAGTCCATTAAATGAATGAATAAAGAATCAAGAAACAGAATTTAATACTCATCTTTAGTAACTCCTGAATTATTCCTACCATAGCACAAATCTTATCAGTATAAAACATTACTTTTACCAGTCAGTTTTCAACACAAACAGAAATATAAATTAAGCAAATATATACTCAGTACCAAGTATAGGAGAGTTTCCATGGCATGAGGTATGATACAGACAAAATTCAAACCCTTGTGTTCCAAGGAAGCCATGGTCCAGAACTACTTGAAGGCAAAAAGATCAGTTACAAAAATTGTACTGATCCTAAGAGAATGCATGAACTCCTCATCCTGACAATTCTATCTTGGCATATATATATTTTTTTAATCAGAATACCCTCCATTTTCATAGCCTTAGCCACATAAACACACCCCAGACATAAAATCTAATTGCTATGATCAGGATAGCTTAAAAGAATAAAGATCTGGGCTCAATACCCCATGGAGCTCTTTACATAACTTTAATCAAATCACTTAACTTTCATGAACCTCAGTTTCCCTAACTGCAAATCTCATAGGATTATTTTGAATGTGAAATGAGAACTCCAAATTTAAAGGTGGCAAAATATCATGATCCTTTTAGGCCTGTGTTCCTCCAACAGCATGTTGAAGTGCCCAGGAAAGTTGTGGGGAGCTCATACAGGCACTGTATAACTATAGTTACAGTAGATTTTCATGAAAATCACAGCAACATTCAAAGTATACCACACAGAGTGGTACTATTGTGTTTTTTGGACCTCATTTCTTAGTAAAAAAAACCCTAAGATCCTTTGTTTTGCCTAGGGGTGCTATGAAAAAAGTACTGAGAACCAAGGGCTCCATGAACCGGGAAAGTGTAGAATTCTATTTTGCTCTGAAAAATGATTTTGTGCTGCCTTCCTTCTCTGGTGTGACAAAGCCCTACATACAGTATTTGCTTCTTCATCTCTGCTGAATTTGTACCCCATAATCAAGAAATACCCTTTCTTGCAAAGTCAACTTTTAAGACCAAATTAGCAGGGTCCTTACTTGCTAGTCACAAAAACAATTCTGGCAGTCAGAAAAAGGATTTTGTGAGGGAAGAATATGGTATAGATGTCAAAATCATTAGGAATCTGGAAAATTTTCTGAAAAGAGGAAACAAGGGAGACTGGGCAGTAGGAACCAGCGTTGAAGTCAATACGAAGATGTGCCAGGTGAGAAGGCTGCGCTGGCCTTGCTGCATCCAGAGCTGTGCTCCTGCAAGGGCTGATCTCTGTCGCCAAGTGCTTGTGTGAACCCTACACCACACTGTCTTACCAACCTGCAAGGTACCAACCCATTTAAGGGCATCCCAAAACTCTAAGTGTTAGCTGGCATGGAGTTGGGAGAAGAAACATCCTCTCTTCCCATCCGTCGGAGAGGCAACCCCGTGTCTCCCACTGAAATTACCCAGTGAGCATTATCTTAGAAAAATGCTCAGTGTTCATAGCAGCAATGGCCACAGTCGCCAAACTGTGGAAAGAACCAAGATGCCCTTCAATGGACGAATGGATAAAGAAGATATGGTCCATATATACAATGGAGTATTATGCCTCAATCACAAAGGATGAATACCCCACTTTTGTATCAACATGGATATGGGACTGGAGGAGATTATGCTGAGTGAAATAAGTCAAACAGGGAGAGTCAATTATCATATGGATTCACTTACTTGTGGAGCTTAAGAAATAACATGGGAGATGGAGAGAAGTGAGTTGGGGGAAATTGGAGAGGGAGACAAACCATGACGGACTGTGGACTCTGAGAAACAAACTGAGGGTTTTGGAGGGGAGAAGGGTGGGGAGTTGGGTGAGCTGGTGGTGGATCTTAAGGAGAGCATGTATTGCATGAAGCACTGGGTATTGAGCATAAACAATGAATTCTGGTGGCGTCTGGATGGCTCACTGGTTAAAGCCTCTGCCTTCGGCTTAGGTCGTGATCCCAGGGTCCTGGGATTGAGCACCGTTTCAGCTCTCTGCTTGGCGGGGAGTCTGTTTCCCTTCCTCTCTCTCTGCCTGCCTCTCTGCCTACTTGTAATCTCTGTCACATAAATAAATAAATAAAATCTTAAAGAAAAAAAAAAGAAACAATGAATTCTGGAACACTGAGAAGAATT
The DNA here is from genome assembly GCF_009829155.1 of Mustela erminea. Taxonomy (NCBI): domain Eukaryota; kingdom Metazoa; phylum Chordata; class Mammalia; order Carnivora; family Mustelidae; genus Mustela; species Mustela erminea. Next base: position 79,547,967 of record NC_045624.1, on the reverse strand, counting down.
AAAATAAAATAAAATGAAAAAAAAAAAAAGAAGAAGAAAGAAAGAAGAATGCTCAGTGTGGAAACCCAAATATAGCAAATGTCCATCACAAAAGTCTTACCCACCTTTGAGGACGGCTCACATTCCACTGTGACTCATCATGCCTCTCATTTCCTTATTTTTTTAATAAAACTTTTTTTTTGCACTTCTATTATGGTAATTACTAATGTCTAACTTGTATAAATTATTTCATAGGTTTTCCAATTTTACTGCATTATAATTTTTGTAAGGGCATATGGTATGTCATGCCTTTTTTTCCCAAAAATCTTCCAAAGCACTTAAAATTTTTAACTGAATGTTATATGAAACAGTAAAATACCCAAGGAGAAAAAGAAAATATAGGTATAGGTTTTGTTTGTTTGTTTTTTAAGTTTTTTTTCCTCTAAGATTTTTTTTTCCTTTGACAGAAAGAGAGCGGGAGAGCACGTGCACACGCGTAAGCTGGCAAGACAGGGAGAGGAAAAAGCAGGCTCCCTGCCCTGAGCAAGGGACCTAGGGACCTAAACTAGCTTCTACGACTAGGGACCTACGGTTCCATCCCAGGATCCTGCGATCATGACCTGAGCTGAAGGCCAACACTTAATCAATTGAACCACCCAGGTGCCCCAACAAAGGTGTTTTGTTTCTCATTATTATTCAACTGAAATAGACTATAACAAATTTAACTAGGTCAACCTTTCCAGAAGTACATCTCAATGACACAAACAAATCCCTAGACACATTTACGAAAATAAGTATGAGAAAAGTATAAACATCCTTTTACTAGAGGTTCCTCATGCACATTAATCACATCCAAAATTCTGAAAATTCTCTACAGTAAGAAAAAAAATTTAACTTTATTTAAGCAAGAAGATCTAATATATCAAACATGTGTGCTTATTAATATTATGACATCACTTCTACCCAGTTTTTTAGAATCACTTAAAAATAATGTTAACATGAGGATTTTTACTATCCTCTGTTATGCCTGAAGCACAAACAACTTAGTAAATATATCTCAATTCTTGGAAGGCATGCCTCAAATACAGAGTCACTGCATTTTAAAAGAAAGAAGAGCAATCAATATTTACAGTGATTTAAGTTCTTTTCATCTTTGTCAAAGTGATCTTGTTTTTCTTTCTACTTATCCTCATGTAACTGGGTAGCTATGTGCTGCCTTACTATGGAATTCTCTGCATAACTAAGTGAAGAAAGAAAAGCCTCATAGCAATTTTTTTTTTTTTTTCAAATTCAGTGTTCTCAGTTTTTCTTTCAGGATTTAGATCCTATCCTTGGTGTATATCAACTGCTATAATTATGTTAGACAATAATTGTAACAAAAATTATCGAGGATTATTTTACAGGTCAAATTCTTAGTCTTTATCTAGAAACAAATGTTTCTTTTTTCAAAAAGCTAACTTATTACATGATCGTTAATATTTATTTCATAGCTCTGAAAACAATTAAATGCATTTTTCCCCAAGAGCCATATCCCACTTGCTTTTAAAAAAGGAATAATATGAATGATATTCAAAAGAAAGAAATTTGCTATCTCTTAATTGCAAGGGGATGTGAACATCTCCCAGAATTACTAAGCTGTACTCTCATTAGCCAGGCACTTAGGCACCTCTGATTTACTCCATCAGTGACCAATATAACAGGAAGAGGACACATTTAAACGTCAGCACTTGAGTCACTATTGTCACACCTGGATGAATTTCATTTAGCACCTGCGGGAGTTAAGTATTGTGGAGAACAAAATTTAATATTTAATCAAGACCCACATGAATCCATTTCACCTGAGTCTACCCTTCTGTCATTTGTCAAATACACAAAATTCTCAATAACATTTGTTTTATTTTTGGTATCAGCTAAGATTTAATTATGACAGGTGCCTGGGTGGCTCAGTGGGTTAAAGCCTCTGCCTTTGGCTCAGGTCATGATCTCAGGGTCCTGGGATTGAGGCCAGTATTGGGCTCTCTGCTCAGTGGGGAGGCTGCTTCCTCCACATGCCCCCACATGCCCCTCTCCCTACCTGTGATTCCTCTGTCAAACAAATAAATAAATAAATAAATCCTAAAAAAAAAAAAAAAAGATTTAATTATGACTTACATTATAAGTTAATCATGACCAAAATATCTCCCAGAAAGACAACAGTCACCTTTAAAATTAGTGTGAATGAATTTAAAATGAATTTGAATTTTCATGTGGATTTTTTAAAAAAATATTTTGAAAAGATTTAATTTATAAAGACAGAAGGGGGGTGGGGGGCAGTGGCAGAGGGAGAGGAAGAGAGGGAATCTCAAGTAATCTCCACACTGAGCATGACGCCCAGCACAGGGCTCAATCTCACAACCCTGAGATCATGACCTCAGCTAAAATAAAGGGTCAGACTCTCAACTGACTAAGCTTCCCAGGTGTTCCTCACTTGGATTTTTAGAATGTATAGACATATCCAACTGAGTTCACTAGAAAATTCATTCCTTGAAAGATAGATACTCAACACAAACAAAATTATTCATAAATTATATATTATATACATTATATAATTTTACACACACATATATAAAGAATGAAATCTAAAGTTTCAAATTATAAAAGCTTTCAGATAATCTTTGGCAACAGTAATTGCCATCCACGAATGGTCATAGATAAATTAATACAATTTATACAAAGTAAAATAGTTTCTGTGTATGTGTATGAATGTGTATGTGCATACATGTGAGAGAAAAAAATCATTGACTAAAAAAGAAGCAAAAAATCACAGTAGGGCAAGTGATGAATATTCTTTTTCTTTGCTCTGATTTGTATATTAGAGCCTAAGTACATACTTATTAAGCCATTTTTCACACCATATAACCACTATCCTAGCATACAATAGCTCTATAATCAGGTGTCTCTGTACCTACTTATCTATAATATCATTCATTCTTCCATCATAATTGAGACAATTACCAGACAAACTAAAATACCTTTACATAAAAAGTTTAAACAACCATTTCAAAAGTGTGATTTCTCACTCTGTGTGCTGCCATAAATAAATTTTATACCCAAATTCTGCCTTTGAAAAATAATAGTATCCAAAGTAGATGTAAAATATTTTCTGAAAACCTAATGTAAGTGAAAAATTCTGAAATAGACTGAACTCCATTCTTAGTTTTTAATCATGAAAGGCAGAAAGTTATAAATGTTCAATATTTTTCATAAGTTGTGTTGTTCTTATTTTGCAAAATGTATCATCCCGCACCACTTTTTTTCCTTGGTGAGGATTAATCAATATCTATCACCACTATATTAATCAACCTCCTTCATTAATTCTCACCTGAATCATAGTAAGGTTTGTAAAATCTCTCTTCTATGGTCTTTCCAAATGCCCTTTTTAGGTTTCCCTTCTCTCTAATCACTCAATATGTGATGCTTTGCCCCCCTCCTCTTCCCCCTCAAAATTTGGCCTTTCCTAGATCTCAGTCCTCTTTGTTTGCTTTTCTACATTTTTCCCCTCTATATTATAATGTAATTTTGTACCTTTGACACCACTTCTATTCTGATGACATTCAGAATGTGAAGGCTGTGCCCGATATGCTCTAAGATCTAGAGTTGAGTAATCTAACTTCTCTCGGGACACCAACATTCCAGTAACTGAACATCTCTGATTTTACTTGACTTTACAATCTCTGCCCCAATATCCCAGAATGAAAAGCACACAGTCCTATTTGTCTTTCTACTTCCACATATCCAATCAATTGTTTAGTCCTGTCAAGTCTATCTCCTCCCATAGAGAGAATCCCACACTCTAATTTCCAATACAATCTGGTTCATTTAATAAATGAATGGTAAGATTACAAAAACATAAGGTCAAGCATTTAACTGCAAATTAAACTGCATAAAGACCTCTCATTACTATCCCAATAAGGAGAATAATGCATTAGTATTCTTATGTGGAAGGCCTCAAATGAGAGATGGCACCATAAAGATTAATTCTGGTACTTCTCTAACATACACACTCTTTCCTGCCAAGGGATTTCAGAGAAATTAATTCTACTTTACATCCATGTTTCAGTGAAGTACTTGGGTGCATTTATGAACGTATGCTCTATAAAAAAATCAGTTGAATACATGTGCCCTCCTTCATAAAATTCTTGTTTGAAAAAATGCAGTAACTTAGCAGCAGTGGTAGATAGAATCCTAAAATATATTTCCCACCCCCAAGATTTCTACCCTTTGGCACACACACCTTATTTAATTCCCTCCCCTTCAGTATGGGTGAAAACTGCAGATATGATGAGATATTCTCCATGATCAGGTTACTAATCAGTTGACTTTTGAGTAAATCAAAAAAGATGCTATCCAGTCATGTTCAATCCAATAAAGCAAGGCTTTGGAAGACCCTGGGTCCTTTTTCAGGTCAAAGACTTAAGAGTGTAAGATGAATTTCACATAAGGAAAGTTCTGTTACCGGCCTTGAAGATAGGGGAACCACAAGACAAGGCATACCCATAATTTCCAAGAACTAACAGTAATCCCTGGCTGACAGTCAAGAAAACAGAGACCTCTTGTGTCCTACAACCACAAAGAACTAAATTCTGCCAACAATCTGAATAAATGTGGAAGCAGATTCTTTAGCAGAGCCCCTACACAGGAACACAACCTCAATCACATCTTCATTTCTGTGTCATGATGGCAGAGGAGTAGCAGGCTAAGATGACATCAGGTCACAGGAGTTCAGTTAGATAGTTATCAAACCATTCCAAACACGTACAAACCCAAAAGGAGATTGAAGAGAAGAAGAGCGGCGATTCTAGAAAGAGAAAATTGATCACTAACTGAAAGGTTAGGACATGTGGAGAAGTGAATCGGAAGCGACAGGGGAGACAGAACATTGGGGGAGGGGCTGGCTCCTGCTAAGCAGCAGAGAAATGAAGCACAAAATCAGAACTTTTAAAAGTCTGCTCCACTGAAGGCATCACTCTAGAGGCTAAGTGGGGGTGGAGCCCTCATGCGAATAGAGTGGTCTCAGGTCCCACAGGGTCATAGAAGGATAGGCATGTCTGAGCGTAGCAGAGCTCGCAGGTATTAAAGCAGGGAAGCCAGCTACGGAGATGGAGCCAAGCAGTGAGCTCTCAGCTCAGGGTTACCGTAAGATGTGATACGTAACACAGTCGGGCCATGCTCTTTGAACAGGGACCCCAAAAGTGACAGATCTGGGGAGACTCACCTTTCTTCTCTGGAGGCAAGAATATGCTGGGGTTGGAGACTCCAAACAGGGCTGTGTGCCAGAGACAGAAATGCTCGGTCAAGGCCAGGTGAGCTCAGAGTGCGGCCAGAGACCAGGGAGATGGGAGTGATTGACTGCTTTTCTCCAAGGGCACACTGAGAAGACGACCCTGAGCTCTCAGCTCCTCCAGGCTAGAGATTGGGAGGCCGCCATTTTCACTGCTGTCCTCCAGAGCTCTATGGAAAGTGTTCAGGGAACAAAAGCTCCCAAGGGCAAACCCCAGCAGATTACTTAGCCCAGCCCTGGCAAGGACAGCGAATTCCGCCTTGGGCAAAGACACTTGAGAATCACTGCAACAGGCACCTTCCCCAGAAGATCAGCAAGAACAGCCAGTCAGGCCAAGCTCACCGGTCAAGGAGAAGAGCGGAATTCCAGAGGAGGGAAAAGCAAAGCATGGAATTCATGGCTTTCTCCCATGATTCTTTAGTCTTGCAAAGTTAAATTTTTTTAATTTTATTTTTTTCTTATTCTAATTTTTTTAAATTTTTACTCTTTCCTCTTTTAACTTTTTATTAGTTTATCTTAACAATTACTTTAAAATAAATATTTTTGAACCTTCATTATTATAGTCATATTTTATCCTTCATTGCATCTAACTTTATTTTTTGCATACATATAGGGTTTATTTTCTTCTAAAAAAATTTTGGGATACAACATCGTCTAATAGATCAAAATACACCCTAAATCTAGCACAGAGCTTCGTTCTAGTCTCCAGCCCAAGCAAATTCTCTCCACTTTCTTTTTCCAACCAACTTATCTTATCAATTCCTTTTTTAGAATTTTTAAAAATTTTCATCTTTACATTCATATTTCATCACTTTATCATGTTTAACCATATCTGTGTGTGTATACATATGTATATATATATATATGTGTATCTGTGTGTGTGTGTGTGTGTATATATGTATATATATATCTTTTTCTTTAATATTTGGGAGGTAGTTCTTTCTAAGAGATCAAAATACACCCAAAATCAAGTGAGTAGCTCTGTTCTATTCACCAGTCTAATATATATATATATATATATGTATTTCTTTAATTTTTTTTAAGTTTTGTTTCTTTTTTTGAACTTCTTTTTACCCCCATTCTTCTCCCCATGATTTGGGGTCTCTTCTGATTTGGTTAATGCACATTTTTCTGAGGTCTTTTCCACCCTTTTAGTATTTTATTCTCTTGTTCATATATTCTTATCTGGATAAAATGACAAGGTGGAAAAACTCACCCCCCAAAAAAAGAAAAAAACAAGAGGCAGCACTGAAGGCGAGGGAGCTAATCAATACAGACACTGGTAATATGTCAGGTCTAGAGTTCAGAATGATGATTTTCAAGGCACTAGCTGGGCAAAAAAGACATGGAAGATATTAGAAAAACCCTGTCTTGAGAAACAAAAGCCCTTTCTGGAGAAAAAAAAGAACTAAAACTAATCAAGGTGAAATAAAAAAAAAACTATTAATGAGGTGCAATAAAAAATGGAGGCCCTTACTGCTAGGATAAATGAGACAGAAGAAAGAATCAGTGATACGAAAGACCAAATGATGGAGAATAAGAAGCTGAGCAAAAGAGAGAAACACAACTATTGGACCACGAGGGGAGAATTCAAGAGACAAGTGATACCATAAGAAGAAATAACATTAGAATAACTGGGATTCCAGAAAAAGAAGAAAGAAAGAGGGGAGCAGCAGGTTTATTGGAGAGAATTATTATAGACAATCTCCCTAATATAACAAAGGGAACAAACAGCAAATCGCAGAAGGCACAGAGAAGCCCCTCAAAATCAATAAAAATAGGTCCACACCCCGTCAACTAACAATAAAAAGTACAAGTCTTAGTGACAAAGAGAAAATCTTAAAAGCAGCCCAGGACAAAAATCTGTAGCATTCAATGGTAAAAATATTAGATTGGCAACAGACTTATCCACAGAGACCTGGCAGGCCAGAAAGAAATGGCATGATATATTCAGAGCATGAAATGAGAAAAACATGCAGCCAACAATACTATATCCAGCTAGGCTATCATTGAAAATAAAAGGAGAGATAAAAAGCTCCAGTACAAATAAAAATTAAAAGAATTTGCAAATACCAAACCAGCCCTACAGGAAATATTGAAAGGGTCCCCTAAGCAACGAGAGAGCCTAAAAGTAGTAGACCAGGAAGGAACAGAGACAACATACAGTAGCAGTCACCTTACAGGCAATATAATGGAACTAAATATATATCTTTCAATAGTTACGCTGCATGTAAATAGGCTAACTGCCCGCATCAAAAGACACAGGGTATCAGAATGGATTAAAAAAACAAAACATCAATATGCTGTCGGCAAGAAACTCATTTTAGACCCAAAGACACCTCCAGATTTAAAGTGAGGGGGTGGAAAACAATTCACCATGCTAATGGACATCACAAGTAAGCTGAGGTGGCAATCCTTATATGAGATAAATTAGATTGTAAGCCAAAGACTAAAATAAGAGGTGAGGAAGGACACTATATCATACTCAAAGTGTCTGTCCAACAAGAAGGTCTAACAATTTTAAATATTTATGCCCCTAACATGGGAGCAGCCAACTATGTAAACCAATTAATACCAAAATCAAAGAAACACATTGAAAATAACACAATAATAGTAATGGACTTTAATACCCCACCCACTGAAATGGACAGATCATCCAAGCAAAAGATTAACAAGGAAATAAAGGCTTTAAATGACACACTGGACGAGATGGACATCACAGATATATTCAGAACATTTCATCCCAAAGCAACAGAATACACATTCTTCTCTAGTGCACATGGAACATTCTCCAGAACAGATCACATTCTGGGTCACAAATCAGGTCTCAACCAGGACCAAAAGACTGGGATCATTCCCTGCATATTTTCAGATCACAACGCTCTGAAGCTAGAACTCAATCACAAGAGGAAAGTTGGAAAAAACCCAAATACATGAAGGCTAAAGAGCATCCTACTAAAGAATGAATGGGTCAACCAGGAGATTAAAAAAAAATTGAAAAGTTCATAGAAACAAATGATAATGAAAACACAACTGTTCGAAATCTGTGGGACACAAGCAAAGGCAGTCCTGAGAGGAAAATATATAGCAATACAAGCCTTTCTCAAGAAACAAGGAAAGTCTCAAATACACAACCTAACCCTACACCTAAAGCAACTGGAGAAAGAACAGCAAAGAAAGCCTAACCCCAGCAGGAGAAGAGAAATAATAAAGATCAAAGCAAAATCAATGAAATCGAAACATAAACAAAACAAAACAACAAAAACAACAACAAAAAAACCCACAATAGAACAAATCAATGAAACTAGGAGCTTGTTCTTAGAAAGAATTAATAATATTGATAAACCCCTGGCCAGACTGATCAAAAAGAAAAGAGAAAGGACCCAAATTAATAAAATCATGAATGAAAGGGGAGAGATCACAACCAACAACAAAGAAATACAAACAATTATAACAACATATTATGAGCAATTATACACCAGCAAATTTGGCAATCTGGAATAAATGGATGCATTCCTAGAGACATATAAACTACCAAAACTGAACCAGGAAGAAACAGAAAACCTGAACAGATCTATAACCAGTACGGAGATTGAAGGAGTCATCAAAAATCTCCCAAAAAACAAAAGCCCAGGGCCAGACGGCTTCCCAGGGGAATTCTACCATATATTTAAAGAAGAATTAATTCCTCTTCTCCTGAAACTGTTCCAAAAAATAGAAATGGAAGAAAAACTTCCAAACTCATTTTATGAGGCCAGCATTACCCTGATCCCAAAACCAAAGATTCCATCAAAAAAGAGAATTACAGACCAATATCCTTGATGAACACAGATGCGAAAATTCTCACCAAAGTACTAGCCAATAGGATCCAACAGTACATTAAAAGGATTATTTACCAAAACCAAATGGCCTTTATTCCTGGGCGGCAAGCTTGGTTCAACATCTGCAAATTGATCACTGTGATACAATACATTAATAAAAGAAAGAATAATAACCATATGTTACTCCCAGTAGATGCTGAAAAAGCATTTGACAATGAACAGAATCCTTTCTTGATCAAAACTCTTCAAAGTGTAGGGATACAGAGTACATTCCTCAATACCATCAAAGCCATCTATGAAAAACCCACCGCAAATAACATTCTCAATGGAGAAAACCTGGGAGCTTTTCTGCTAAGGTAAGGAACACGGCAGGCATGTCCACTATCACCACTGCGATTCAACATAGTACTAGAAGTCCTAGCTTCAGCAATCTAACAACAAAAAGAAATTAAAGGCATCCAAATCGGCAAAGAAAAAGTCAAAAACTCTCACTCTTTGCAGATGATATGACACTTTATGTGGAAAACCCAAAAGTCTCCACTCCAAAACTGCTAGAACTCATACAGGAATTCAGTAAAGTGTCAGGATATAAAATCAATGCACAGAAATCATCTGCATTTCTATACACCAATAGCAAGACAGAAAAAAGTGTGTGTTTACAATTGTACCCAAAACCATAAGATCCCTAGGAATAAACCCAATTAAAGAGGCAGAGAGTCTGTACTCAGAAAACTATAAAGTACTCATGAAAGAAACTGAGGAAGACACAACGAAATGGAAAAACATTCCATGCTCATGGATTGGAAGAACAAATATTATTACAGTGTCTATGTTACCTAATGCAATCTACACATTTAATGCAATCCCTATCAAAATACCATCAGTTTTTTTCAAAGAAAAGGAACAAATAATCCTACAATTTATATGGAACCAGAAAAAAACCTGCATAGCCAGAGGAATGCTGAAAAAGCCAAAGTTGAAAGCATCACAATTCCAGAATTCAAGCTCTATTATAAAGTTGTCATCATCAAGACAGTATGGTACTGGCACAAAAACAGACACACAGACCAATGGAACAGGCTAGAGAGCCCAGAAATAGACGCTCAGCTCTATGGTCAACTAAACTTTGACAAAGTAGGAAAGATAGCCAATGGAAATAAGACAGTCTCTTCAACAAACGGTGTTGGGAAAATTGGACAGCCACATGCAGAAAAATGAACCTGGACCATTTCCTTACACCACACACAAAAATAGACTCCAAATGGATGAAAGACCTCAATGTGAGACAGGAATCCATCAAAATCCTTGAGGAGAACACAGGCAGCAACCTCTTCGACCTCAGCTGCAGCAACTTCTTCCTAGGAACATCACCAAAGGCATGGAAAGCAAGGGCAAAAATGAACTCTTGGGACTTCATCAAGATCAAAAGCTTTTGCACAGCAAAAGAAACAGTTAACAAATCCAAAAGACAACTGACAGAATGGGAGAAGATATTTGCAAACGACATATCAGATAAAGGGCTCTTATCCAACATCTATAAAGAACTCTCAAACTAAGCACCCAAAGAACAAATAATCCAATCAAGAAATGGGCACAGGACATGAACAGACATTTCTGCAAAGAAGACATCCAGATGGCCAACAGACACTTGAAAAAGTGCTCCACATCACTTGGCATCAGGGAAATACATTTCAAAACCACAAAGAGATACCACCTCACACCAGTCAGAATGGCTAAAATTAACAAGTTTGAAAATGACAGATGTTGGAGAGGACACGAAGGGGATCACTCCTACAGTGTTGGTGGGAATGCAGGCTGGTGTAGCCACTCTGGAAAACAGCATGGAGGTTCCTCAAAGAGTTGAAAATAGAGCTACCCTCGCATTACGGGGTATTTACCAGAAAGATACAAACGTAGTGATCCGAAGGGGCATGTGCACCCCAATGTTTATAGCAGCATGTCCACAATAACCAAACTCTGGAAAGAACCTAGATGTCCATCAACAGATGAATGGATAAAATGTTGTGGTATATATATATATATACACACACACATACATCTATATACACATACATACAATGGAATACTATGCAGCCATCAAAAGAAATGAAATCTTGCCTTTTGCAATGATGTGGGTGGAACTAGAGGGTATTACGCTGAGCGAAATAAGTGAATCAGAGATAGACAGCTATCATATGCTCTCCCTGATATGAAGAATCTGAGAGGCAACATGGGAATTTGGGGAGTAGGGAAGAATAAAATAAAATAAAATGGGATCAGGAGGGACACAAACCATAAGGGACTCCTAATCTCACAAAACAAACAGGGCTGCTGAGGGAAGTGAGTAGGGAGAGGGTGGTTGGGTTATGGACATTGGCAGGGTATGTACTATGGTGAGTGCTGTGAAGTATGTAAGCTTGACAATTCAAAGACCTGTACCCCTGGGGGTAATAATACATTATATGTTAATAAAAATTTTTTAAAAATTTAAAAATAAGATAAAATAAAAATAAATTAAAACAAAAAAGAATGATCTGAGAACCCAGTCACATCCTACTAGACTTTTGAGCTACAAAACTCTGAGCTAATAAATGCCTATTGTTTTAAGCTACTAAGTGTATGGCAACTTGCTATATAGCAAAAGAAAACTAATACCTATTGCAGGGGGAAAAAAACAGCAGTTTCTACTTCACAACTGAAATTTAGAGTAACATCAGTTTTAAAAGGAACTCTATATTTAGATTTCCCTTAAGTGCTACATAATTTCTTAAAAAGAGAAAAAATCATTTCTAAAACTTATAAATGATTAGAGGGTTTATCTTTGTATAAATTAAATAAATAATATTCCATCAAAAACTATATTTATAATCTCCTTGAGTGTGATACAGTGTTTTAATTACAAAATATATGCTTCTTTTTTAAGAACTTCAGATAAATCATTAAACAATGCTGGTTACTGGGCTTAATTTGGCAAAAAATAACGATGACATAAAACCTTAATTTAACTCCAATTTTTCAGAAATACAAAAATGTGAATAACTTATTTAAATGTCAGAAAAGAAAATAAATCTCAGGCCATGGCTGACATGAATTGAGCCATTCAGCCATAAATTTCAGTGAGCATTTTTGATGTCGACATATTCTTGTTGGTAATTACTTCTCAGCAATTTTCTAAGACTTTCCAAGTATACTCATTTTAAGAAAATCCATGATAAAAATTCTCTCGATAAAAGTCTTTTCAAAGTCTGAGAGATACTTTGCTTCATTTCATATGTAAAGAAAGCATTCATATTAATATGCCACAATCACAGAGAAAAGCTCGTTAAGTAAAAATAGAAGCATGGTTGACATCGCACATAAAAACAGCAATGCATGTGTTTTCATTTTAGTCAGGGCCCATTACTTTTTACCACATTATACAAAGTAATCTGAAATAATCTTTTAAGCTTGGAGTAAAGGCTTGCCATTTAACATCAAAACACATTTCATTAAGCAGCTTAGCTTTCCTTAGAAGTAAAACTTGACTTAGAAAAGAATCATTTTTATCAAGTCTTAGCGAAAGGTGTTATCTTGATACCGTATGCCTTCCAGATCTAGCAACCGCAGCTAGCAAAACTACCAATTACTGAGCTTTATCAGCTGCCAGGAACTGTTCTGGAATCGTAACATGTATTCGATCTTCTAATCCTGACAAGAGCCCCATGAAGTCAGTCCTCTTATTATCATGCCCATTTTACAGGTAAAGAAACCAAGCCACTAGGAGATGGCAGAGGGGCCATCTTGACAGCATACGCTGCCTCTCTCTCTACAGGTCACTAAACCCACTGTCTCTTTTCTTTGAAGCTTAGTTTTATTCATGTATCTCTCAGCTGTAACAGAAGATACATTGTCCCTAATAAGCCCAATTTTATAAGGGCAATTTATTTGGGGGAAAGTTTTTAAAAAGATGTGATATATGAGTTTTCCTTCCACCTTTTGAAATGAGGCCTTGGAAAAGGGGAGGTAGGAAAGACATTAAGAGCATTTGCAGCTAACCAGATGGAAGGTTTATTTATTTATTTTAGAAAGAAAGAGAGAGCACGTGCACAAGTAGGGAGAGGGGCAGAGGGTGAAGGAGAGAAGGATACTCCCCACTGAACACAGAGCCTGTCGTGAGGCTCAATCTCATAACCCAGAGACCTCGACCCAAGCAGAAACCTAGAGTCCAACACCTAACCTACTGAACCACCCTGGCGCCCCGACATTAGCATTCTGACTCAATATTGCAGTTTACCTTATTTGGATACACATCTGTAATAACTATATAGGCTTAATTCATTCACTCTACAAAGATTCTGCATGAGTCTACTGTATGCCAAACACCTGGATTTTGTGAGAGTATACTGTATGTCAAATGCCTGCATGCATAGAGCTTGTATTCTAATAAGGTAGAGAGATAATGTCCAAAAAAATCACAATAAATTAATAAATTAACTACCATGTTACAAGATAATAAATGCTATGAAAAGAGAAAAAAGAAAGCAGGGTGAGAATTTTTTGCCATATGGAAAGCAGGTAGCAAATTATACTATTAAATAATGATATAGATTAGACTCATTAAGGTGATTTTTAAGAAAAATGAAATATAGAAAGTTCCTTTTGTTTCATGTACAAAAAAGCTCATCTTTCTCATTCCTCTGTACTTGAAGAACATGGGTGAAATGATACATGTGAGTATATAAGACTTCTTTGAAAGACTAAAAATCCTTGCAGCAAACATAAGGCTAAATAACTTTCAAGCTATTTCTAACTACAGTTATAATGCTACTAACATGAAGCATGCATTTCCTTCTATACGCCATTTCCCTAAATTCTGTTTTGCCGTCACTGAACAAATATGTATTAACTACCTACCATGAACTGGCATTTTAATGGTACTAGTGGTGCAGCACGGAACACATTCTGGTAAGATTACACAAATAAAGAGAAAATTACAATACTATAGAAGAGGGCTGACTAAAGTATGAGAACATGAGGGGAAATGATATTTGGCATGAATCTCAAAAAATAGAAGACAAAAATGCAAGGAAGTGGAGACCATTGAGGCACAAGAAAAGGTATAGACAATTTAAAGTATATACTTTGATCATGGCACTGAATATAGTCTTCTATGAGACAAGATTAGGAATTCAGTAGAACATGATAAACAAAGACACTGCACAAATAATCACAAACTTTTTGGAGAATGAATTTTGAGAAACCGAGTTTCCCCAAATAAAGTGCTCGGGGCCTTACTACCATAACAGAGATGATAAATAAGGACTTGAACAAGGCTCTAGCAGTGAGGATAAGAAAGATATATGGCAACAAAGATACCTTTAGCAGGTAGAATCAATACCAATTGAAAGTCAGAGTTTCTGGGGAATGAAAGAGAAACAGAAGTCCGGAGTGACTCTCAGGATTTATGATGCCTTTCAGCATGGCAGAGAACACGAGAAAAAACATGGGGCAAAAAACGATGACTTCAATATGGGACATGCTGAATACGAAGTGTGTGTTTGGTACATTTTAATGGAAATTTTCCCTAGACCGTATAATGTATGGCAGCAAAAGAAAATTCTAAGAATAAGATGATGAAGGCATCAATTCAAATGTATTTAATATTTAAAATACTACTTCTTGTGCAATATGTGTCTTCTAGAAGCCATTTATGTCAAATAAATAAAAAGACTGTGTTGTAAAATAAATTTTTTATCTACGAGGTAAAACAAAGTTCTATGTGGAAAGACTTCTCATACTGTTAATATATGCCATTTACATCTCTAAAAGGGATTAAATATAAAGCACTTGATAATCTTTTTGATCAAGGAACATGTTTTTAGTATAGCATCTGGTGAGACTACACTTTAATAAAATACATTAAAGAAAAGGTCCTAGAGTATTCAAACAGGTATCAGATTGTGTTGGGTCCATCAATTAGTATGTATTATCAACTATTATCAATTAGTATGTATTATCAAGTAGTATGTATGTATCCTGCATTACAGTGCCATGAGAAAAGCAACTCTAGGTGATTAAGCATGCAAGGCTTTTAAATAGAGAATAGTCCTTTTTATAAAAGTCACGAAACCTATTCGATCTTTTGTTTGGCATGGCTCAGCTGACACTGTTCACTTCTTTGTCTCTTAAGTCTATTATTAATGGTTTGGTACACTTAAGTAATACTTACATAATTACTTCTATATGAATGTCCTTCTTAAAGTGGAGAGTATTTATTTTTTCAGTAGATACTCAGGTATTACAGTATGTTGATGAGTTAGCCAAGAGTGGAAGAATAAATGCATGACATAGAATAAAAGTCAGACGTCCAGAGAGTCTCAGGAAGGCTGAGTAAATAGCCAAAGAAATTAGTAGGCATTCACACACACAGTTTACGCAATGAAAATTTATAGTTTAACCGAGTGCTTTAATTAGCTTTCCTTTGGAAGTTTGACTCAGGTGGAAAGGTTCTATTTTTAGCAGGTGCAAAAGAAAACTGCTGGAGAGGGTAGTTTAGGATGAGAATAGTGACAATATGTGGTATGCAGAAAAAAATCATTCTACCTACAAAGTTACTCAATGGTGAAAAAACTGAAATGAGGTGAAAAATGTGGAGTGAATGTTACCCTGACATGCATAAAAGAGTAAGTGAATACACAGTTAATTTCAGGATTTAAAAACAAGATGAACTCACCACCATCCTTTATATTTATTAGCTGTTAAAAGAGCCTTATTATAGCATTAACAAAACAAGCAACTGAAAACATTAGAAGAGTATTCCTTCTTTCTGTGCCTTCCCAAATGGGAAAATTAAAATGACATGTCTTTTAACATTTAATTGTCCGTAACGACATGTCTGCTTACATTTAACCATCCATAAACATATTTTCTTATAACATTTTTTTAGAAGACAAAAGAGAAACAGAAAGTAGTTAAGTCCAAGTTTAGGCAGTCCACACAGGTGAGGTTATTTTTATTCCAATGGCTAATTCAATACTAAGACATATTTCGAGTTCTCCTGATGGTATTTTCACTTGAGACTACACATGCTAGAAATTGACAAGGCAGATGTGATTCACAGTTCTATATGTTAATACACAACACCACGTATGTTATCTCCCAAAATTAAACCCTATGGTCTTTTAAGGCCTAACTTCCTTCTAGGGCAATTTCTATTTTTAGATCTAAAAATACACATAAATAAATGTGCATACATACCATACATATATACATATAGAGATATATATAGATACATAGATATAGATATATAATTTCCAATGTGGAAAACTATTAAAGCAAAGCATATTGTTTCAATTACTTCTATGAATATCTATTACCATTTTTCCTCCTACAGTAAGATAGATCTATAAGCTGTATAAAATGACCATGCAGATGACATTATCAGTGTTGTAGACTGTCATCTGTAGAACTAAAACATTATTTTGCTACCTGATTAGAAAGATTTCTATAATTTAATGAATGAGTAATTTCGGAATCATGCACATAAACCCATCTGTATTATGAAAATGCCATCAAATTTATTTTCAAATCACAGTAACATTATATTTATATGTAGGATCATGTAATCTACATAAAAATGGAGCAAGAAAATGTTAATGCATATTAAATTGTGGAGTATGCAGTTTCACCAGGAGCAACTGCTTGTCTGAATATAAGACTGGGTTGTCTGCTTTGCAAATGGTTCTTTTGTTCATGTCGTTCACAAAATTTAAGTAAAGGAAAAGAAATTTTTAAGAGAGCTGCAGAAAACAAACTTAATAAAAAGAGTATTTTATTCAGTACTTAGCAACCACTATCTGGCCCCAATCGCAAGCATATTATTTCAGTTCCCTGAGCCTCATTTTCTTACCTAAGTATGAAGTTTGATAAGTAGTATACTTTCATGGAAGTTTCATGGAGTTGGATGAGAAGCAGACATAAGAATAAGAGAGATTTCCAAATGGGCAGCTTCCAACCCTGTGTCAAGGGGTTGAAGTTGACCTAAACCAGCATAATTTCACTTTTCACTATTTCCCATCCTTGGTCTCTATATTTAACATCATCTTAAGGAGGTATTCACAATATTTTAAGTTTAAATCCATTGGATTATTAATCCCTCTTGTGAAAGACAGTCCACAGGGGGTCACTCCTGCTCCTACATGTCTTACAGGTTATGCCAACAATGCAAGACCCTGGCTGCTCTTCATCTAGGCTATTTTTGAGTTTTGTGCAGGCAGTGGGCAACCACAAAGGATGAGGTAATGTTTTCTCCTAGGGCAAAGAGCAGGCTAGCTTACAGTTTGCATAAAAGGTAGATTCGACAAGCTCTGTGTTCTTCATATGTAAAGAATCCACTACATGTGCAGTATCGATATAGGCCCATATCACATGACTCACATGAGAGTGGAGGGCAAGGTGAACTGATGCAAATACTGTGATGTTCATGCTGCCTGCTGTGCTGTGAGTAACAAAGTTCTTTGTCTCGGACCCATAAGTGTCATGTCAACAATGAGTAACTATGAAATAGTAACAAGTTAATTTATTAGTTTATAAGTAAGGAAAAGTTAAATCCTAGCCAGATATACACTCTAACCAATAGACTTTTTATTAAGGTTTTCATGGATATTTAATATCTTTAAATATTAAAACTAGACTAATAGGGCACCTGGGTGGCTCAGTGAGTTAAGCCGCTGCCTTCGGCTCAGGTCATGATCTCAGGATCTTGGGATCGAGTCCCACATTGGGCTCTCTGCTCAGCGGGGAGCCTGCTTCCTCCTCTCTCTCTCTCTGCCTGCCTCTCTGCCTACTTGTGATCTCTCTCTGTCAAATAAATAAATTAAAAAAAAATCTTATTAAAAAAAAAACTAGACTAATAAAAATAGTAAGGTACTGACCCCACAGACTAGACATAGAACAGTACTAATTAAAGACTCTAGAAGAGTAAACTGGTTTTTAATGGAAATTTATTACATGACAAAGGATATACTAAAAATCAGAGTAAAGAAACATCTCTCAAAATAGTAACAGCCATATATGAAAACATAATTAACTAACATAATTAATAGTAAAAAGTTGAGAGTTTTACCCCTAAGATCAGGAACAAAACAAGAATATTCAATCTCACCACTTTTATTCAATGTTGTCCTACAATTCATAGCCACAACAATCAGACAAAAAGAAATAAAAGCCACCTAAATAGGTAAGGAATAAGTAAAACTTCCACTATTTGCAGATGACATGGCACTATGTATAGTAAATCCTAAAGATTCCACCAAAAAATTATCAGAACTTGTAAATAAATCCAGGAAGGTCATAGGATTCAAAATCAATATATAGAAACATGTTCCATTTTTATTCACTATAATGAAGTAGCAGCAAAAGAAATTAAGAAAAGAGTTCCATTTACAATTGCATCAAAAATAATAAAATACCTAGGAATAAATTTAACCGAGAAGATGAAAGACCTGTTCTTTAAAACTATCAAACATTGATGAAAGTAACAGAAAATGATGCAAATGGAAACACATTCCATGTTCATGGACTTGGGAAAACAAATATTGTTAAAATGTCTATACTACCCAAAGAAATCTACTGGTTTAATGCAAACTCTATCAAAATACCAACAGCATTTTTCACAGAACCAAACAAACAAACAAACAAAAACCCTAATAGCTTTATGAAACCACAAAATACACTGAATAGCCAAAGCAATCTTGAAAAATAACAAAACTGGAGGTATCACAAACTGAGATTTCAAGATACACGTACAAAGCTGTAGTAATCAGATCAGTATGGTACTGGCACAAACAAAGACACATAGATCAATGAAACAGAACTGAAAGCCCTGAAAAACCAATGATTATATAGTCATTTAATCTTCAACAAAAGAGGCAAGAATATGCAATAGGAAAAAGAAAGTATCAACAATGATGTTGGGATAACTGGACAGCTACATGCAAAAGCATGAAAGTAGATCACTTTATTATACAATACACAAAAATAAACTCAAAATGTATTAAGGACCTAAATGTGATACCTAAAACCATAAAAATCAGAAGAGAGCAGAGGCATCAATTTCTCCGACATTAGCCATATCAAAATTTTTCTAGGTATGTTTCCAAAGGCAAGGGGGAAAAAAACCCCACAAAAGTAAACTGGGACTACATCAAAATAAAAAGCTTTTGCACAGATAAGAAAGCAATCAATAAAAATAAAAGAAAGCCTACTGAATAGGAGAAGATATTTGCCAAGGATATATCAAATAAAGGGTCAGTATCCAAAATATATAAAAAACTGATACAACTCAATACCCAAATAACAAATACTCCAATTAAAAAGTGGGCAAAAGATATCAACAGACATTTCTCCAAAGAAGATACAGAAATGGCCAAGAGACGCATGCAAAGATGTTCAACCTCTCTCATCATCCGGGAAGTGCGAATCAAAGCCACAATGAGATATCACCTCAAACCTGTCAAAATGGCTAACGACAAAAACGTAAGAAACAAGTGTTGACAAAGATGTGAAGAAAAAAGAACCCTCATGCATTGCTGATGAGAATGCAAACTGGTGCAGCCACTCTGGAAAACAGTATGGAGGTTCCTCAAAAAATTAAAAATAGAATTACCATATGATCCAGTAATTCCACTACTGCGTATTTAACTTAAGAATACAGAAACACTAATTTGAATATGATTCCGATATATGTGCTGATAAATGTACCCTTGTGTTTGTTGCAGCATTATTTATTATAGTCAAGATAAGTAAGTAACCCAGGGGTCCATCCATAGATGAATGAAAAACAAAGATGTGCTATATACATGCAATGGAATATTTCTCAGTCAAAAAAAAAAAAAAAAAGAATGAAATCTTACCATTCTTAACAACAATAATGAACCTAGAGGGTATGCTAAGTGAAATAAGCTAGAGAAAGACAAATATCACTTGATTTCATTTTATGTGGAATCTAATTAACAAAACAAATGAGCAAATAAGCAACAAAAAGGAATGAGACTCTTAGAGAACTGATGGCTACCCGAGGGGAGGGGTGGGAAAATGGATAAAATGGGCAAAGGGGATTAAGGGGCACAAATTACCAATTATAAAATAAATAAGCCATAGGGATGAAAAGGGCAGCATGGGGAATATGGTCAATAATACTGCAATACACTTATTGTGCTGAGCATTTCATAATGTATGTAATTGTTGAATGACTATGCTGTATACCTGAAACTAATTTGATATTACCTGTCAATGATACATCAATTAAAAATTTTAAAAATGAAAAGCAAAAAAAAGAAAAAGATGGTCTAAATAGATACTGTGTCATTAATATGAAGTACATGGTGGAGAGGAAGCTACTCACTTCTCTTCAGACACTTCAGTATCCTATGGATTGTTATAGGGAATACTACTTCTGTAATTCAGATTATTGGAATAGAGTTTTATTTTTTCCATGTATTTATTTATTTGAGAAAGAGCATCTGTGCACAGAGGGGTGGAGGGGTAAAGAGAGAGAGAGAATCTTTTTTTTTTTTTTTTTTTTTAAAGATTTTATTTATTTATTTGTCATAGAGAGAGAAGCGAGAGCGAGCACAGGCAGACAGAGGCAGAGGGAGAAGCAGGCTCCCTGCCAAGCAAGGAGCCCGATGTGGGACTCGATCCCAGGATGCTGGGATCATGACCTGAGCCGAAGGCAGCCGCTTAATCAACTGAGCCACCCAGGCGTCCCGAGAGAGAGAGAATCTTAAGCAGACTCCATGCTGAGCATGCAGTCCAATGTGGGGCTCAATCCCACGACCCCAAGATCATGACCTGAGCAGAAATCGAGTAGGCAGCTTAATCAACCAAACCATCCAGGCACCCCTCAAATTACTGGAATAGAGGGTTTTTTTTTTTTTTTTAAGATTTTATTTATTTACCTGACAGAGAGAGAGAAAGAGAGATCACAAGTAGGCAGAGCAGGTTTTCCGGGGGGAAGCAGGCTCCCTGCTGAGCAGATAGCCCGAGGCGGGGCTTCATCCCCAGACACCAAGATTACGACCCAAGCAAAGGGCAGAGGCCTAACCCACTGAGCCACCCAGGCACCCCTGGAATAGAGTTTTAGAAGTAAAATACGTGGTCATCAAAAAAAGAAAGGGAGAAAATAGTGGACCAAATGACGTGAATTCTAGTATTTTGTATTGCTGAGTTTCCTAGTAGCAACTGCCCAAATATAGATGATTTTTACCAAAACCACAGGAAGAATATAAATAAACTCTAAAGTTCTAGAAAGACGTGAGAGAGAAAACATCTGGAACCAGAGAGATCAGTAGAGAAGATGTTCTGACCTGAAGACAGGGCCACATTATGCTAGTCAATAGAACAGATATTTCCTTTTTCTTTTTTTTTCCAATAGTACAGATATTTCTTAATGATGGGTAGCAGCACCTGAGAACAGTGATCCTTGAACCAGACCAGACCAGGCATCAGTAGTGTGTCTCTTGATGGTGAGAGCCCTGAGAACTATCTGCTCAGTAGAGCATGCAAAAAGAACCAGCTATCTTGGGTAACCTAAGGAAAATGAACTCTGCCAAAGATAATCAGAGAGCTATAAACCTAATAATATTGGCATTTCTCTTGTATAGAGAGAAAGAAATACATCCTATACCACACTATATCACAATGCATGGGCATAGGCAGCCCCAGAGCTTACATGATGAAAAGGCAGTAGTAATAGCAATATTTACAGATGGAAAGTCTTACACAACGGTAATCAACATAAAATTATCAGGGAGATATTTTATATTCTTCATACTCAGTTTTTGAAATCCAATGTGTCTTTTTTCACTTAAGAGAATCCTAATTTAGTTAGCCACAGGGCTCATTAGCCACATCCATCCAGTGACTATCTTATCAGACAAGGCATCTCTAGAGAAATAGCAGCATGCATAAGTTGGCCAGAATATAAACTGGGACAACCACCCTAGAGAACAAGTTTAAGGTATAGATAACCTATGGTCCAGCAATCCCAGTCCTGGGAAAGTAACGGAAGAGGCTGTACAGAAATGTTGGTAGAAGCAAAGATCAACAACCACCACTACCACCAATGGAACACTTAGATGGTCATCATTTTCATGGAGTAAAGTCTTTGTATTCACTGCCAGAAATACAACACTATTTCCTGCAGCTGGAGCAAGAATGTTTTATGTCCTCACACTCACTATACATGAAAGTAGGGACATCATTTTGTCATTCAGTCATTTCTTCCACCCATAAATGGTGACCAGGGGTGGACTTCTCTGGAAAGAAAAAGGACGCAATGATGCTGACCTCTACGCTTCTGAACATCTCAATGTGCCCATTCTTCTAGGTCCAACTACCTAACACAGCCACAACTATTCCATGGGTCCCGAATGTTTCCTGGCTTTCATGTACATGCTAGCAAATGTGTTGGTATGAAAGTCCTGGTCATTACCAACTGAACCAACTTATAGGTAAGAGAGGACAGAACAAGGGGCAATGGCCATCCAGTTCCCTAGGTTATTCACATATAGAACGGGAGAGAGCCCACTGGCTCAGCCTCTGAATTCCACCTCTACAGTTTGATAGCTGCCCTGCTCTGACATCCATTTGCCTGATATCTAAAATCACTGTAAAACATATCCAACAAGATTACTGTCAGAAAAATGCCGTCAAATACCAGCCTGTTGCAAAAACAAAAACAAAAACAAACAGAAAACCAAACCATCAACAGTGACAGCCGTTTACCTTTTCCCATAATCCCTACACAATGTTTTGCCTGGATCCTCATGAGAATTGTCTATTTACCTGTAATATCCAAATAATCTTTCTGGTAATCAAAGAAGTACAAATCAAAAAAATGATATATAGCAATTTTAGACTTCCAAATTAGCAAATATCAATTTCCGTGGGTTTTTTTTTTTTTTGAGAATGGAAAAGCTGCAGTAAGAAGGGAATCATGACACCTGTGGTGGGGATGTCAAACGTTATCTTATCTCCAAAGATAACCTGATACTTCAGGGTCCTAGTCCCTTGATTCAGTAACATTAGTACTAATAAACTTTCCCTGGGAAACAGTTAAAAATCAAAATATCAGTCCAAAAACATTCATCTTATTTATAATGAAAAAAATGGAACAGTTTAAATCCCCAATGTGAGAAAAATGTGTATGAAAAAACATATACCCATGGATCAAAAAATTAATAATCATTTTAATAATAGGCACAAAGTCTTTAATCATGTGAGGAAATAGTATAATCATACGTTACACTGAATACAGAACTACCAGATAGAATATTAACCACATAAAAATGCATAGAAGACTAATGGAGAAAGTACTTTAAATTTATTTTAACAAAAGTTTATCTTAAATCCAAATTTGTTTGTTCTGACAAAATATTACTTAATAAAAAAGCAACAGGTCAAATTCTCCTAAAAATTAAAAACCAAAAATTTTGTTTCAAGCCACAAACTTGTCAACTCTCTCACATAAGTTATAAAGTACTATCAGTGTCCCTTTCTGTCACGCATGTCAGAAATATTCACACAGAATGCGTATCTCTATTAAGTAACTCTTTTGAAAACAATTATTCATAGAATTATTTTGACTAAATTGATTCATCATTCTTTCAGCTTTTAATTGTGTGTGTGTGTGTGTGCACTTAGGCACTTTTTTAGTATGAGGTATATGATTTTTAATGTACTAAGTAATGATTTTTAAAATGAAAGCAAGATACATGTTTGTCAAACTAAGAAATCAACGCATGCCCATGAGGCTTTCCTTGAGGGTGTGACAGAGAAGACTGAAGCCACCCCAGCAAGAGACCAAAGATCTGAAGGGATCCCAGTTACACCACTGGGTCTTAATTGGCTCAAAAGGCCCATCTGTTGCCTAGTGACAAATAAATGCTAGCTATTCCTGCATCGCTCACACCCTGCATAATTATCTTGCTAACAAAGCAAAACTATAACCCTTAGAACTTCCTGAAACATGAGGAAATGTCGTCTTAAGTTTTATTCCCATAGTAAAAAATTACTTTTGGAAGGTACGGTACAAACAGTAACATCAACACCCACAATGAGTAACTATGAGTCCTTTTTGCATTTGAGCTGAACCAGAATTATTAAAATTCACTAGGTAAACTGATTGTCAGTTTTAGGCTGTTTACTCAGGATGCTTCCAAATTCTTTAAGACCAGCTTTTTCCAAAAGCCTTGCTGCTGCTTTTAAAACTCTAAGATAAATTATTCTCTGAGTTGGCCAAAGTTAAAGCCTAAGAGACTTCTTCCTTGCTATCCGAGGCTACTGGATTATGGTGCCACTTATACAAACTTGGCATCAAAGAGTTAAACCGTGAGGCTCAGGCTGAAGCCTGGCTACACCCCAGGGCCCTGCAGGCAGCCCTTGGCACAACTCAGGTATTGAGGGGGATGCTGTGTATGAGAAACAGGAAGCAACCTAAGAGACAGGTGTGTTTGATAAATAGGCGGGGGAGGGGGAAGTCCTCTCTCCATAGCTCCCGAACTCATGACTAACCATAACCAGCGCTTCTTGCCACCAGAGAAACAGAACAGCAAAAGGGGAAGGCAGAGTCGTACCCGGAGGAAAAGACCTGCCTCGCAGTGATAAGGTAGAGTAGAAGCAGAGGCTTATAATACAGAGTTAAATGTGCCTTGTTAGTAAAAATAAACGGACGAAGTTGATTCCTTTCTTAGAAATACCACTTCTTTGCATTGCAGGTATAAAGTCTGAGTATTTTCTGAATGTGCCCCCTAAAGCTATAAGAAAAAAGCATAAAATAGGAGGTTAACAAAAAATAAAAATCACAAGCAGAATGCAGAAAGCATAGAAATAAAGCAAGGATCAGGGAGAAGGTGCTTCACTAATCGCTCCTAACTGAAGGAAATGAGGAGAGATTAGTAGTAAGAACTCTCAGAGAGCATCATAAACTAAGCCTGTAAATCGTACTTAAAATTTTCTAGAAGTGTATGTGTACGTATGCATACACATATCCAAACACAATGTGCCTCTCTTTTCAACTAACTCCTTGTGCCCACCCTCTCAAGTCCTTTGGGGTATGTGAATACCGAATCACTCAACCAACATCATTCACTCCCTTGATACAGGGCAGCCAATGGACTTTACCTAAAGGCTGGAGGGTACTAAGACCTTCTACTAACTCAAAACTTCACATGGATTAGCACATTCAGTTAAGGTAGGAACACTAGACAACTGTTTTTGTTATATCATTTTTTTTCCTCCTCTGAAACATCTTCCAAATTCAAATAAATTACCACACACCAAAATACTCTGAGTAACAGTGATCCCAGTGGTGATATTTAAAATAGGATTTCACCTAAACCACTTGAATACTTGAGACCACTTATATTTTCAAACTACTGAAATTTCACACAGGGCCTAGGAAATTCTGTGCTTTAAGAAATCTCCTTTTCAAATGAGCACCTCCCCAAATTATAATTTTACCAACACAAAGAAAACCAAAGATTTTCCTAAAAAGTTTATCACCTTTCTACCCAAGGGCTCTCATTTCATACCTCCAGACACTGACTGGATTCTCATAATTACTGTGGTCCAAATATATACATATACAAAAATGCACACACACACATGCACACACACAATCCTCCCTCCACACTACACTTTTCTTTTAGTGTGCCAAAATACATTTCAAATGTAGACATTGTTTTGTTTTTAGTGATGCCATTTGTTTTATAGCTATTAAACTGTACTGTGTTGACACCATCAGCTCCTCATTAAAGGGCAAAATTCTCTAAGTCTATGAAATAAATACAATTGTAATGGTAAAACCAAAATTTTCTGCTTCATGAATACACAACCAAAAACAACTCTCCTAAATATATGGGAGAAATTTAAGGTTTGCTTTTTG
This sequence comes from Mustela erminea, assembly GCF_009829155.1. Taxonomy (NCBI): domain Eukaryota; kingdom Metazoa; phylum Chordata; class Mammalia; order Carnivora; family Mustelidae; genus Mustela; species Mustela erminea. Next base: position 79,521,920 of record NC_045624.1, on the reverse strand, counting down.
TTTTGCTTTTGCAATGAATCCAAACCACTGTAAGTAATAATTATAGTTGTTACCACTCATGAAGTGCTGAGGGAAACCAAATTTTATCTGCCTTTAAAATGGTTCTCCGTTAACTCTATTCTTCACAGATAAAGACGATAAAAATCTGCTTAGGTCTGTAGAAAAAACGCTTTCACTTGATGCTCATTATTTCAAAGCAACCTAACGCCTTTTAAAAGTAAAAAATAAAAAAATGTATAATTTGTTCTCTAAAAAATTTTAACTCAAAAACAACACTAAGAATCTCTAAACCTCCTTCTGTATAGTTGCTAAAATCTATTCAATTTTTCTATTCCAATGAATTGCAAAATCAAAGAGAGTGAAAAAAATAATCCTTAAGTATTTCTGATTTGTGTAAAAACAACAATTATTTAAAACTCAATCCCAAAAAAGTCTATTAAACATCTAAGACAGCAATAATCATTTAACCCCTCAGTTTCCCAAGATGTAAATATTCTAACAGCCGAACACATCCATAATGTTTACAGATTCATTCTTTTATAACTCTAATAGGTAGAAATTTGCCCATCTATGTTTTGGTCATTTACACCATGGAGAAAATGTCTCATCACCCCATTAAGAAAAAAATTAAGAAACACAGTTCCTTGACATCAGTCACTGAAACCCATGTATCTGTTTTTGTTTTGCATTTATTTTTGGGTTTTTTTGCACACTTCTTCTGAAAGTTCTCTATTATATTTATGGCAGATAATAGCTCAAAGAGAATTATAAGAAGTCTAGACCTAATAAGTTCAAACCACTGTTTTCTAGTAGTCAATATTATTAACTTACACTAAGTGCTTAAGAGTGTTTGTAACATAACAAATTCATGTTCTTTATGGATCTGTAAGCAACCAAAACTTTCTCCAAGGTAGTAGAAGCAGGAAGGACCGAAGATCATGGGAACAGTAAATTACAACTACTACTTGGTGTGAATAAGTGAAAACCAGATGGTACTCCAAAGCTACATGTCTTTCATTCACAAAGAATTGGGATGAGGATATAGCTCAGTGGTAGAGCATTTGACTGCACAAAGAATTGGGATAATTGTTATTTTAAATTGTCAGCTTATTTCACCTTCTTAATTCTGGTGCATAATCGAGAAAATATTTAATTACATGAACTTTTAATAAGAAATAAGGCCTGTAATAAGTAATTGAAACTTCAACTGTGCCATCAATATTGATAAACCTTCTTTCTAGAAATGGCTATTTTTGTTTAAGGGGGGCATTTTTTGCTCAGAAATTCAGCTACCAAAATACTTCAAAATAAACATGATATGCTCATCTCCGTAAGTAATATATAAATTGCTTACCTCTGTCAAGTGTGGCGTAGGGTTAAATCCACAGAGATTACACACTTGATTCTTGCATTCCGTGCAAGTATTGAAGTTAGGAGGCTCCTTTGAACCGACATTGAGTTCAGTTTTGCAGAGAGGACAGGTTGATTCTGGTTTGGAAGTCTTCTCCACCTTGGGCGTTAGGACAGGCGTTTGAGGCTCTGCTGCTGAAGGTTTGCTATCCTTAACAAGTGGAGGCTTCTTTTCAGTTTCTGCTCTTTTTACGGTTGGAACTTGTTCAGCTTTGGGCTCTAATTTTTCAGCCACTGGAGCTTTCGTTTCTTTTTTCACAGGGATAACCTTTGCAGGTACTGGTGGCCCCTGACCTGTGGCTTTCGGTGGCCCCTGAGGAGGTGGTTGTGGAGGAGGAGGGCCTTGTTTTGTCGGGGCCCCAGGCCCGCTCTGAGACTGAGACCCAGGCTGGCCTGCAGTGGAGATCAAATTTGATGCCTGGCTGAAGATCGATGCTCCAAACCCAAAGAGTTTTCCAGTCACGGTTTCTTGAGGCGTCGTGGGCTGTGACCTGGGGGCATCAGTAATACTTCCCAGATTCAGACTGAAGCGTCTTGACTGTTCCTGGGGCTTTGGAGGCTGCTGAGATGGGGGGGCAGTTTGGCCAGTGGTAGGTCGTGGGCCTGGGGCTGAAGGCGACCCTTTTGGCATTGGCTTGGCATCTGGCTTTGGACTCATTTTGGTTTGTGCTTTCTTGGGTTCTTCCCTCTTTTGACCTGAATCAACTTGCTTTTGACCTTTAGTCTCTGAACTAGGCCCAGGGTGTGAAAGAATTTTTGAATCTGATGCAGGTCGGGGTATGACTTTAGAATCGATGGGGGTGACTTTTTCTCCCGTTGGTGGAAAACTCTGTGAGGGTTTGGCAGCATCTGTTTTCGGAGGAGGGGCTGTTATCTGTTGATCCTCCAACTGTACTTTAGAGCTTGGAGTATCAGGTTTTGCTGCTGTTGGTGCTGAAGACACGTCTGTGGCTGGTTTCACTGTCTTGGGCTGCTTTGGTTTATCCTCAGCCATGGGGACCTTTGCCTGCTCAGATGGGACCGAAGGCTCCTTGGGAGGGGTCGGCTTGGATGAAGACTCAGCCACAGGAGGCTGCTTGGCTGCAACTGGGGGAGATCCGTGAATGGTTGGTTGTTTCACCAGTGGTGGGGGCTTTTTAGACTCAGGGGCCTTTGAGAGATCCTGTTTGGGTACAGGATCCTTCTTTGGAGAAGTCTGCTGTGGCTGTGGGGACGGTTTGCTCACTGCAGATGGAGGAGTTATGGGGGCAGTCTTCGGTTTAGGCTGAGGGGATAGTGGAACTGGAGCCAGGTCACCTCCTAGAGCTCTTTTCATCTGACAGTTTAAACAGAGCCACTCTTTTATCTAGAAATAATATGAAACAATGGTCAGAGACAGTAACAATGTGAAGACACAAAAATGTAATTTTAAAAATGCATGGTACCGTTGGAAACTATGTCGCTCCTCACTTGAAACATATAGATCCCAAATTATTTTACTTAATTTATATTAAAATATTATAATGTTAATTACACAGAAATATAAGTAGTGAACCTCAGAGAATTAAGCACTCTATATTTTTTGGAAAAATAAAAAGTAAAAATGAACATAAAGTTGTATTTTTTTCTAATGTTAATTTTATTTTGTGGGTTTTTTTTTTAAGATTTTATTTATTTATTTGAAAGAAAGAAAGAGTGCGAGTGAAAGAACACAAGCAAAGGGGAGCAGCAGAGGGAGGGGGTGAAGTAGACTTCCCACTGAGCAGGGAGCCCGATGTGGAGCTCCATATCAGGACACTGGGATCATGAGCTGAGCCGAAGGCAGCTGCTTTCTAAACCAACTGAGCTATCCAGGCACCCCTAATTTTGTTATTCTTTGCCCCTGATTTACTGTAAGTTTGTAATCACAGAAATAGGAAACACTGTATCATAAAAAGATGAATTATAACAAATTAGAGTCCAGAAATTACTTCCATTAGATATTTTTTCTATTGGTGGCTCATATACAGTTTTTAGTTACACAACCCAGTGTAAGCCTGTCAAATTATTAACACGTTGCTAATTTCTTAAATTAGCAGAGCATTACTTTCCCCTCCAAGGCGACATAATCAAATGTGTGAAAACAAAAATTGTTAGCCACACTGGGTTAGAAAGAGAACATTCTCTGTTAAGAAAATAAAGAAAAACCAATGGCATCTCTTCAAATTATCACAAATAATAGCATGATTTAACAGAGGAACTATTGTTTCCTTATAATTTTATGAATATACTAGAAAGAGCAGTTTAAGGAAGCAATATACTTATTCAACCGGTGAGATATATATAGATGTGAGATAAACAACACATATATAAACACAGGTATAGGAGTAAGTACATCTGTTCATTTCATGCTGCACCAATTATAAAAAGATGCTGAATTGGATACTTATTTTAGAACATAATTTAAAAGTATCTGTGGATAGCATAAGTGTATCAGAGAAAGACAATTACCATATGGTTTGACTCATATGTAGAATATAAAGTATAGCGCAGAGGTAAGGGAGGCAAAACTAAATGGGAAAAAAACAGAGAGAGACAAACCATCAGAGACTCCTGACACTGGGAAACAAACTGAGGGTTGTGTAAAGGGAGATGGGTAGGGGAACAGGGTAACTAGGTGATGGGCACTAAGGAGGGCACATGATGGGATGAGCACTTGAACACTAATCAAAAACTAATGAGGTACTACCTGTTAGCTAACTGAATTTAAATTTAAAAAAATAAATAAATAATAAAAAGATAAATAAAAGTACCTATGTTTGGCATTCACCTTCTTTAAATTCCAAGATAATATGTGCATATTATACAAAATTTTAAATATTTCCAAAGTAATTCAGAACATCAAATTCTGTATGATACAATCTTTTCCAACCAAAATAACCAATTTTACCAGTTCAGCGCTGCGATTCTCTGTACAGAAGTCTAATGGTGAACAACTAAATATGTGGAACAGAGTTACCAAAAAAGTTTTCCACAGTATGAAAGTATGAAGTGCTAGGCTGGCAAAAAGCATGTTCCTTATGGGCAAACAACTTCCTTTTGAAAAGAAATTGAAATAGCCTTTCCTAAACTCTTAAAAACTTTTGTCATTTAATAGTTTATACTGTGAAGCTGTTTTAGTAAGAGAACAAAACTTTATTGAATGACTTTCTTAATATAATGGCTTTAAAAGTAAAAAAGCACACTGAATCATTTAAACTCATGCATTTGTATAAAAGGGCTTATTTTGCAATCCCAGGGAAAGCAAACTTTTGTTTAGAGAAGGTTAAAGAGATTGTCAACTCTAACATGTTATATTTCTGTTTTAAAATGTGAAATGAAGTAAAATTAAAACATTTGTTTAAATGGGTAGAAAGTGTTCATTACATTTGCTTTCAGTAAGGGTATTGAGTATCTGTGTACTTGCAATATTTTTTAATATTTACTTTTCTGTATGTTTGAGGCATTTCACAAAATAACTTTTTATTATATAAATATCTGAATTCCAAAACATAAGCAATTTCTACTTATGCCAGTACCCTGATGAAAGGTGAGCTAGAGTGTAAGGAAACTTTCACTCTACTTTACCCCCTTCTTGATGGACATAAACTCCTTCATAAATAAACTTTAACCTACTTGACCATCTCCCCTACTGTCAATGTCACTTCTGCTGTTGTACTGTTCATTTTTGCTCATTTGTATTTTTCCACAACCTTAAATGATACATCACCTCATAATTATGCAGACAAAAGAAAATGTAATTAAAAGCATAATTCTTTACCTATGCTCTGTCACTGATTTTTTTTTCCTGTAAAACATTATGAGATGTGCATCTACGTTAACCACAATAAATTATAAATCCTTGGGGTTACTGACTTGCATTATAGTTAGCTGCTCTTAATCTTTTTGATGAGTGTTATAACCAAAGCAGAAGCAAAATTCATTCACCTATTCCTTTTTAATTATTTTTTCTTTTTTAGTAAGCTCCACATCCAATGTGGGGCTTAAACTCACAACTCGAGATCAAGTCTCATGTTCCACTGACTGAGTCAGCCAGGCACCCCCACCTGTTTTTGTTTGTTTGTTTGTTTTTTAAGGTTTATTTATTTGAGGGAGAGAAAAGATAGAGGGGAGGGGCATAAGGAGAGGGAGATTCTCAAGCAGACTCTCTCCACTGAGCACAGAGCCCAATGCAGCGCTCAATCTCATTACTCTGAGGTCATGACCTGAGCTGAAACCAAGAGTCCGACTCTCAACCGACTGAGCCACCCAGGCACCCAAGCCACCTATTCATTTCTTTTTTCAAGTATTTATTGAGCAACTTCTACTTGGCACAGAACACAGAATAAGAGACAAGTATCTCCATCCTTCTGGAGACTACACTGTAGTAAAAGTCAGATAAGAAACAAGTTAACATATAACTTGAAGATTATAGATATGGACTAAGTATCTGATGATACTGTGATAACTACTTTTTCCTTTCTTCCTGACAGGAAACTTTCTCACACCCTCCCCACTGAATACTTCCTTGGATGTGAACTTCGGAGCTTCACGTGTAGCGAGCCTACCTAGGCTCTCATTCCATTTTCAAACCACTGTAAAATCAGAACACTACCACAGCATACCAAATGCATCATTTACACTAGTAGTGGGAAATACATTTTCTAGTGCCCTTATTCCAAAACCAAATGTCTCCTTGTATTTTATAAATGTATATGACCTTGTTTCTATGTAATGACACAGGGAAGAGTTGGGAAGAGAGGGAGAAAACCCAAATCACTGCCTCTCCACAGAGAAGAATTCTGCTTTTCTCTTAGCATACCCTCTTCTGAACAGACTCCACAGCCCCATCTTTTGTCCCTTTAATGACCACATTTCCTTCATTTTGATAAAAACACGTAACAGCCATTTTGACCCCTCGGTGTTCCTCCTCGCTGCTAGAATATGGCTTAAAATCATTGCAGCAAACACAATATGAAAAGCTTTTTATCCTCTTAGGATTTTTTTTTTTTTTTTTTTTTTTTTTTTTAGAAAGAGCCTCCTTTTATATTTAATTCTACTGCCCAAATCTGTTGCAACTAGAAATGATTTTTATCTCAGCGCTTAACAATCTAGCACTAAAAACAGAAGCATTTGCAATTCCCTGATTCAACTGAAAAACAAAAACAAAAGCAAACTTCCTATAAATTGAGAAAATGAAAAAGTCCACAAGCTGCCCCAGCATCAGAAACCACCTTGCACTTTTCCGGGGGGCCTTGTCTTCCACCATGCCAGCAGGGAGAGAAATGAGTGATAACAGCAACTTTCTCCTCTCAGTCATCAGAATGAGAAATCCTGTGGTATCTTCCCTACATTCTCAATTATTCCTCAAGTATGTCTGCACTGCTTGTGAAAGGTAATTTCCCATATCTCTTTTCACATTTCCAAAGCCAACCCCCCCTCACTTGGCCTTTGTCATTGTCTAGATTCTTTATACCCTCACAAAAAGATCATCTGTGTAAAACCACTAACCACAGAAGGGGCTGGTTGACTATAACTACTTCCCCTTGGAACTGAATGCCTCTCCCAGAACTGTGAAATGAAGTTAATCTTTTGCAAGAACTTCAAAATATATCATTTTGAAATGTAAAATGCTCGTACTTTTATCATCAATCTATTTTCAGGTCTATATCCTCCAAAGACAGTAAGTAACAAACAGTAAGGACTTCCCGGTAGTGGTCTTTCCACGGATGCCCTGGGGTCTAACTAAGCCTTTAAGCACGACAGATGCCCACAGTTTTGAGCTGTTTTGAGTTAAATAAATTAACTGAAAATGTTTGTGCTCTTCAAGCTACAGCTTTCCTGTATTTACTCTGCTAATTCCCACTGTTTACACAGTTTGTAGGACACGCTGCTGCCTTCGTTTTCTGGTTGCACGCCATGAACAACCTATCCCCATTTTGAGTCAAACTCAAAGAGTCCCTCATAATCACCATACCCACTAACCATACATATTTTCCACACCTCAAGGCAATAACTGCCTGTTTCACTTCCAAAATTAACCACCTATTTCTAAGTCTGAGAAGAAATGAACCTTAATTTATTACCATCACTTCCTCAGACACTTGATGCCCATTCCATTTGTTACCCATGTCTATAATATATTGGTTCTCCTACGTCTACATGATTGGGTCTTCATTCCATCATAGCCATGAATGAGGATCTCAGAATATCTTAGTCCTTATTACTTCTTCCCCATGCCACAGGAGTCAAACAATATCCAAGGCCAAGGCTGACTCACAGAAAAAGGCTTCTACCAATATTTCATAATAACTTCCTATAACTAGCACTTATTGGGGCACCTGTTGTAAGCGCAGTTATTGGGGCACCTGACTCAGTAGGTTAAGCATCTGCCTTCGGCTCAGGTCATGATCCCAGAGTCCTGGGATCAATCCCTGGCTCAGGATCCCTGCTCAACGGGGAGTCTGCTTTTCCCTCTCCCTTTGCCTCTCCCCCACCCCGCCTCTCATGTGCTCTCTCACTCTCTTTCTCTCTCATTTGTGCATCCACTCTCTCTCCCAAATAAATAATTACAAATCTTAAAAAAAAAAAAAACTAGCACTTATTCCCTAACATTACACTATAATCATCCACATCCACCTGATAAATGATGGGAAAAATACAAGAAACAATACCAGGGAAGCCCACAGCTATATCAATGTATCCAGAAAGAAGTCTTATCTTCAATATATAAATATTAAAATGAAATAATCCAGCTTTATTTGAAAAATGTTATGCTTCACCAATTCCTAAATTCTAGAGTTGATATAACAACAGGAAAAAATAGTCATCTTTTGCTTTTCCCACCCATAGCCTTACTTATAGAGTACATAAATGGAATTCAAGGTCTGGAGACACAACTTTTAAATGAGCTACCATAATTCAATTAGTTCCGAGGAAAGGAAAAAAGAAACACACAAAGTCGTTCATTCACTCCTCTAATTTAATAATCTGAGTAAATGGGATAAGAGACTGGTTAGCCACGATTTCTGCTCATTCTCAGGTCACTATATACCCTAATGCAGACCTGAAGTACAATTACTAAAACACACCTCCCTGTTGAATCCTACCCTCTGGGTTATTAGAGCTATGACATACAGTAATATAAATTCATTGCCTAAGGACTTTGATGGATAATCATAAATGTATTATTTAGATGTTTCAAGAAGTACCACTTAAGGTAGTGAGCTTCACCTAGAGAGCTTCAATTAATGTTGCCACTATCAAAAAAAGTTACCTAAAGTTTTGATTATTACTGATTACTAAAAAATTATATTCAGAATTTTAAGAGTGTGTCTTCAGTAATAATTGACGATAATTAACTCGATGCATCTAAGCACTGAGGTGAGTTGGCAAATGTTAGGGTTTTGGTTTTTTTTTAAAGATTTTATTTATTTATTTGACAAACAGAGATCACAAGTAGGCAGAGAGGCAGGCAGAGAGAGAGAGGGGGAAGCAGGCTCCCTGCCGAGCACAGAGCCCAATGCAGGGCTCGATCCCAGGACCCTGAGATCAGGACCTGAGCCGAAGGCAGAGGCTTTAACCCACTGAGCCACCCAGGTGCCCCAAATTTTAGGGTTGTAGAGTTAAAGCATATTCTTGTTCACAACTGTTATTCATCTATTTAGCTTCAAAATGGAATGAATATTTCTCTCTCTCTCTCTCTCTCTCTCACACACACACACACATACACACACACACATACACACACACAAAGTCCAGAAGGCCTAATGACTAACATCTACCCTTCAGTGCACTCCAAACTGGAAATCTTAAACATAAAATCTACATAAGATTAATAATGGAATCTCTGCTCAACACAGCATAGTACTTGGAATAAGGGAACATCAAAAGAATAACACAACGTTGGGAATTTTTACTTGCTGTGTTCACACCATTCACATTTGCTGTTGAATAAATTTTCTTCAGTTACGCTTTCATCCTGCCCGTCCCTATACAATAAAGACTGTTGGGTTCTTACTTCTGAAAGCATAACAACTAAACTTTTCAGCAAACCGTGACGTCCGCATGTACCAGTTACTCCATCATGGCAGTATCCTCATTCTCTCACACGTGGGTGGAATGCACGGCCCAATGTGTATTCCTCCTGCGTTCACCAGAATGCTACCCATCTTTTGGGTCCACGCTGAATTTCCTCCTTTATTGCTTAACATTCTCAGGTCTGTCCCTTCTCAACTCTTCCTGGCATAGTTTGAACATTTAGACTCAGACAGTGCTTTCAATTCTTTTCCAATTACTAGTTCTTCCCTCCTCTTTCACATGAACTCAAAAGAAAGCACCGCCTTCTCAACTATTCTGAACTTTTTTCCTATTTTTCATCAAATTATCTTCAAATATTTCCTGAATATGTTATTTATATTTGATAGTTCTAATGCCACAAAAAATATAATTACATAACACACATTACATAATCACATAATGTGGCATATTATAAATAGGAAAGCAAGCTATCGTGTGAAAACAGATTGTTTTCTGCTCTTCGAGGATTGCCTAAGCCACATGACCTCCTCCACAGAGGCAGCGACTCACTGACGGCAGTCTGGCTGCAGATGGCTCACCGTGGTTGACATCTTTAGCTATGCATATTAATGCACAATTTATTTTAGCTAAAAACAGGACATTAGCATTTCTCAGAACTATGATGACATGCTTAGCAAGTGGGTGCAACAGTTTTATTTAAAACAATCCATCCAGAAGTTGGATGGATACATCCCTCTGAAAGTGTGTGGATTATAATTTCTGCTGCATAATTCAGCAGCAGTCACCATACCTTGTGAAACATACACCAAACATTTTCCTTCCTAAAGCATAATAATATTTACCAAATACTGGCAATAACATGTATAAATCCTCAAAAAAGAGGATCAAATGATAAAAGCATAGTTTAATGTTTGTCAAAGCTGTCTAAAACCAGAAAACTGCTTCCAACAAAGCAGAATTTAAAAAATAGTTACTGTATGTATATGCACAAACATGAAAATATCTTTGTACCTCTATTACAGCCACAAAAAGAGAGGAGGTCCCAAATCGGTAAACTGAACTTAGATACACATGCGTTAACACTTCTGAGCTGCTTCTCATATGGCAAATTACAACTCTGATGCCTTGAATGATTAACATGCACCTTGAACTATTCCACAATTTTGTAGCCTGCAATCCAAGAGTTTCACAGTTAGGCTGTGTTTGCCAAGAGCTTATTGAAGTCCTCTTATTTCATTTAAAAATTGAAGAAATAAATTCCATTAATGAAAAGAACCAAGGGTCACCTAAACTTTATGAACTCATTATGTAGGATGAAAACTATGTGTCTTTAATTCAATCAGATGCTAACTGGAATGAAGATAACCACTTGTATGTTGAGTCAGAAAGGAAAAAAAAAATGCTTTTTAAAAATATATATGGCATGCTTAAAGTATATTAAATCTTGTGTAAAAAAAACAACAAAAATGCATGAGGATTTTAGCCTCTTTTAGCTTTCTATGAATGGAAACCACTTAAAATTTATTCAGATTTTATACAATTATATGTATGCCCATTTTCAAGAATGTCTTTAAGGAAAACCTGATTTTAAAATTACATTTAATCACCTTTACATTATTTTCAATTTTTTTATAGATCCTATCCACATTTCCATTTTTTTTATAGATCCTATCCACATATCCTACCCTTTATTTCCTTCTGACCATTCTTCTAATCCCTCCTCCATCAAGTTTAAAAACACATAAAACCACACATTAAAAGTTTTCCCAACTTTTACAAAATTCCCAATCAACATGTTCACATAATAAAGGCTACCCCTGACTTCTTTTGTTTTACATAAGCAGAAATCTGTTCCTAAGAATTATTCCACAAATTCTACTGAAAATTCTGACTTTACTGAACAAATTATAGAAATGTCCTATTTCTATCAAATGTTTTACAAGTGATTTTTAAAATCTTTATTTTTGATTAGAGAAAAAAAAGAGAAAGTGGTTTATTGTTTTATATTCAGGTGAGACTAGGTCTCATCTATATAAACTTTATTCTATTTTACAAACAAGATTCTATCTTCATTTGCTAAATTATTGCCTCTCCTTTTGGACTCTGAGTTCTACTCCGGACAGTGAACAAAGTTATCAACTTCATCATCTGTATTTTCAAAATATAACAGAGTGGCTAACTCAGAGTAGGAGCTCACAGTTTTCCTAAAGAACAAAAAAGAATACAGCCACGTAAAACTCTGGTTTAAGCAACAGTGAGTAGGAAGGTATAAAACCAGTGTTCTTGGACCTCAGTTTTATTTACACTAAATTCCAAAAATAAACTTCCATCAAGAAAGTTAATTTTTTTTAACTTTAAGAATATGTAAAATTTACACACACACACACATACTCTCTCTTTAACCTAGAAATTTAAGAAATGGTCTGTTTAAAGGCAACATGGTCTCCTACCAAAAAAAAAAAAAAAAAGATGCTAAATTTGGGGACAGCAAATCCAGTTTCCTACATGAGATTCATTGCTAAGTAATTTTGTGACCATGCAAATCACCTCAAGTCCCTAAATTCAGTTTTCTCATTGACAACTGTAGTTAATGATGATGGCACTATCCTTATTTGCCTATCATAGTTTTTATAAAGATTAATAATAACATTATCTATTACTTTCAGTTTCAAAGCATTTCCACTTATATTGCCAAATGTGATTTTGACTGTAGGAAGACTTCAACATCATAAATAAGAAAACTAGATATTCAGAAAAAAAGAATGACCTGACCAAATCACAAGTAAGTAGCTGAACTAGGGCTGGCATACATATTTTCCCAATCTAAATTCTCACATTGTTTCCACTTTTCCAAAGGGCTTTCTGATGATAAATTTATAAAGAAACATTGAAGATTTCAAATTGCTTTACAATGCGAATTGTGATTTCTTTACTCTATTACTCATCTTCAAAATGTGGATACCACCTTATTAAAAGAGCATTAAACGACAAAATGCATATAGAGAGCCTAGCGCACAGTCTGAAATGCATAGTGTTCAAACTAAGATCTCTCCTTTCTGTGATGGAAGATCAATCTCCTTTTTCCCAAAGAAAAAGGTAAGAAACACTGTAGAAAAGTTGTTGCTTCCTTATGGAAGGTAACAAGAACTACTTCAAAGTAAATTCATAAGAATATCAGCAAGAATAAACATGTGTGAGGGGTAGAGCTAGGACGACACCCCAGATCTGATGCCTTACTGATGCACTTGATATTGACATTTTTAAGGAAAATAATTAGAAACTAATAGATTAATTACATTTTTCCTTCAATGTATTATCTTTGAACTATTTCTAAGAGCTTACTTTTATCTGAGCTAATTAAGATATGGACTAGACGTGTTAGAGATGTTTTCTCAAGGGATGTGAACAATGAGCACGTTAACCCATCACTGTATTAAGTTTACTGATCCAGCAAATGATTTTGTTTAGGTGCAGGGATCTGCTTTCACAGCAGAACATCTGTTCTTACCAAGCTATATAGATCATCATAACAACTGCAATAATATGTAACAACAGCCTTAGCAGATAATTCTAAAAGCTGGATATGCAGAAAGACACCTGAAATATCTAGTCATTTAAAAGCTGAAAGTTAAAAACAAACAAACAAACAAACAAACAAAACTGGTTCTAATGACTAAACTTATGGGTAGAGCATGAGGTATGTATTTTATACAGGGAACATCCAAATCATGAGAAAAAAAATGTTGCAAACTAGATCCTGCCAAAAAACGAGAGCTAAATACAGTGTTTGTAAACATATTTAAGTAACATATATTTTTTTAAATGATTAATTGGGTATTTCCATTTCTTCAAATTCATTGGAAAACTGTTTTAAATGAAGATAAAATAATTTTGTTATGGTCAGGTTATTCTTGTTTTTTGTTTTTTTGTGTTTTTTTTAGGGTATTCTTGTTTTAAATCCGTATGATACCATATGGATTCTCAGAGAAGAGAAAAAAGTTCCTTTATCTTTAGAATATAAGAACCTCATACTTAGAATCAAGGGAATGTATTTCTCTTCACTGGATTCACATAAAAACAGTGGCAGTTAAAGCACACATGACTGTAATAAAGGATGTATCAAAAACCAACCAAATTTGCCATCATAGGCATAAAGGCATTTCAAATCATTATCATGTTATTTAGAACCAAAAGTTCTCATTACGTGAACAGGGAGAATGCCAAGGCTAAAGGTGAAAAATCAAGAATCTGAATGCTTTATCCATTCTGTCACATCATGTAACTATTCAACCTATCATTTGATGAATGAGCGTTTTTAAAATTATTCAAGGGGCGCCTGGGTGGCTCAGTGGGTTAAGCCGCTGCCTTCGGCTCTGGTCGTGATCTCAGGGTCCTGGGATCGAGTCCCGCATCGGGCTCTCTGCTCAGCAGGGAGCCTGCTTCCCTTCCTCTCTCTCTGCCTCTCTGCCTACTTGTGATCTCTCTCTGTCAAATAAATAAATAAAATCTTTAAAAAAATAAAATAAAATAAAATAAAATTACTCAAGTGTTAATTATAACATGAACTTACAAGTTTAAAAAAATAGTACAAAAGGTACAATAAAAGTAAAGTCTTCTCTACCACCAAGCCTTACTCTCCACCATCAACCAATGTTAAGTTTTGCTTTGAGTTTTTAAAGTGGTTGCCAGTATCAAGTAAGTTTCCATTTATAAATTTCAAATATTATATATTTTCACCTTACTATAAAAGCTACAGTTTTTCAAGACAACCTTACACTACCACTACTTTAGGACTGTCTTAAGCAATAGCCAAGAAATTATATTATATTTATATTATATTAAATTATCTTTGGTGCATATTTATATATTTATATATTAAATTATATTTAATTCATTAATTATACATATTAACATGCAATAAAGCATAACTTTTTCAGCTTGATTTTTGCACTATCTAATATCATCTCACATTCCACCACGGTTATGTAATCACATTTTAGAAAACATTTATGTCTTTCTAGTTTTCTTCATTTCTGGGTAGAGTCAGCTATTCCATCCCATTCTTACTTCCCATATTAATAGGAGAACCTCCTCCAGTGATTGTGATGTACGTACAGATATGTACACATGTACGTATAGCTACAAAGAGGTAATAACTTGTATGCATTCTTTCATGTGTTAGAACATTCTTAGGCTGCCCTCAAAGTCTCTCCTGATATCTTGCCTAGGTACAGAATACATCTTATCATCATATCTGGAAATATAAAGAAATTACTTCCCCTAACTATTGTCTTCGGTGTTGATAATGAGCATGGTAGCTGTTTGATTTCTCATCTTTTCATAGACAATACCATTTTTCTCTATGGAAGTCTTCCAAGGTTTCTCCTCATCTTTGGAAATCTAATATTTCCTCCAGATGCACCTATCAGTCATTTTATTCATCTTGCATGGCCCGTGGTTGGGCTGGAACAATCTGAAGAGCTTACCTCCATTATCCTGATTCTTTCTTTTGAAGTTCCTATCAGAGCTCTTAGGTACACACTTCATGATTTTTAATATATATAGATAACCATTTCCCCAAAATGTCTACAACTCTATGAGCAGGCATCCAGAAAGAGCCCCCATGCAGGAGATAAAATGCCCATTCCTGAGCCTCTATGTCACCATAGGAAGTAGTAAAGAGAAAAATCTCAGAATTCTATGCATTTCTGGGTACATTCCCACCCTCTCCTTCCTTAACTATCTCCACACCCAAGCTTTAGTTAAGACTATCTACACAAGTTAGACCTCTAGTCACCATTAAAAATTCCAGATTCCCAAGTTATCCATCAATTCCCAGACTCCAATTCTTCAATAGGAAGGAACCCCACCATTCAACCCCCTCTACATATGGTCCATGCTCTGACCTTCTGCTACTTCGTTTCTCTCCATAACATTTACCAGCTATCACACTATATGTTGTATTTGTCACTCTTACTAGAATATACTTTCTATGAGAGGAGAATGTGTATCTACTTTGTTCACTATTAATATGCCCAGAGTCTAGAATGGTGCCTGAAACACAGTAAAGGCTCAGGAAGTAGCTGAATAATTTTTAATTGTCTTAATTCAGCTCTACATTCTGGAAAAATCCTGGGTCTTTTCCAGACCATCAAGTGGACCCATTGAAACTTAAATGTAGAAATTATTTATAAAATATCCTCTTAAATATTTCTCAAGAATAAGAAAAATTTTTAAAAATTCTTTATATTTCCTGAATTAACTCCTTCTTATGAGGTCAGGTGTTTTTGTTGTTTTATTTTTCACTAGTTCACCTGGATCCTTCATGTGGTATTATTGCTAAAATGTCAAGTTAGTCTCTTCAAACCAGTCATTTATGGTGAATGTCCCCATTACTTATGAGGTTATCAACAGAGGTTTTTCTGTGTTTGTGGAACATTCTGCTTCCCCATTAGTTCTCTCCTTTGAATGGGAGAACATGGGATGGCAGATGGTCAATATCCAGGTAAGCCAGCTTTACAAGACTGATCTCATGATCAGTGCAGTCGACTCACAGTTGAGTCATGTTTTATTTGTTTGTTTTCTCCTTTAAACCACGCTCTTGTGTGAGAAGGACATTACTTCTAATCTTGTTCCAAAGACCCTAGTCTTCTCATGAGGGGCCATTAAGCAGTTCATCCCTACACTGGCAGAATGCTTTGGCTAAAGGGAAGGAAAAATACAGCCTCTCCCTACTCACTGTCTTCCCACTGGAGATTAGGAAAGAGTCCACCTGTCGTATTTTTCCTACCACAGTTTTTTAATCTGTTGTTTGATCACTACCCACAACCCATGACTGCGCTCTATTTTTGTTCATTCCTAGCTTAGAGCTCACAGAGACTCCCCTGAGGAAGTCACTTGTACAGTGGTTTCCTTGGCTCTTTTCTGCCATCTTCTTGCCATTTTCTATCTTCTAAGAATTCAACATGTCAACTTATAGACTACTGGTGGTCTTCCCCATTTTCTGGAACCACTATACATCCAATCTTTCAAGAAGTAGGACTTTTAGAGAGAGGAGGTGAACTGACTCTGCCCAGTCTTCCTTTTTAAGAGGAATTATGTTGCAGTCTTTGCTTAGAATTAGAGGTGCACGACCCTTGTGCTACATCAGCAAGCTACTAAAAACAGAAAATTCCCTTTTTTAAACACTATTCCAGCTACTCTAACCATCAGGAAGGTCGTAACTGATTTTCTTTATCCACAGTTTCCAGCCTCCTGACACTGGGCACAGCGCCACCCTCTTTCTCACCAGTTCTTCTTAACAGATTCTCTCCACTGGTTTCTCTCACCGGAAATGGAAGACACAGCAGGCCCATCCACATAAAAGAGGTGTCCAGTTAAGTCATTTTGCTGACCTGAAGAATTTCTTTTTGTTTTGTTTTTGTAATAAATGGAGAGAAATTATATGCAAGTCCAGGTGTGTTTGTTTTGGGGGGTTCTTTTTAGTTCCTGAAATATGGCCATATTTTTGTTAAATAAAATATCTGGTATCAGTCAGTCAAGAGACTGATTAACATATGGGCCATCAGGACCAAAAATAAAATGACCATAAAAAACCAAAACAAAAACAAAAAAACCCACAAGACACCTTAAATCCACTTTCTCACTAGCATTTGGTTCATTATCAACATTCTGAAAAATGACAAGTCACTTCATATATTATAAAATTTGATGAAAGCCAGGAGAATTATTAAACATTAGGGCACAAGTAAGTCTTTAAATATGCCCCTAAATCTTGCCCCAGGCTACACATCAAAAGAGATAAAGTAAATTAGCAACAAAAACAATAACAAAAAAAAATTGCATTAGTTGCTATTTAGAAAGCAAATATTCAGTTTCTGTGTCAAAAAGCAACCCCAAAGAGAGAACCTGCATTGTTACGATTTATTCTGTTAATGGACTGGCAAAAAGAGATAGCTATAAACTCCTCTTGGCATCAAAAGTCTAGGCTCAGAGCCAGTAGATTCTTAAGGTTTATTTGGAACAGCACACATCTTGACAGCCAGCAGAGTGGACGGTTTAAATACCATCCTCTTCACAAAGATATTTGAGTTGCGTGAGGGGGTGTGTGTGTGTGTGTGTGTGTGTGTGTGTGTGTGGCAGGCAGGGGTAAGACAAAGCTGACAAATTCAGTTAAGGAAGTAAAAATCCCCTTTCCTAAAGCTTGTGCTGAATGATGAAACCTCTCTAATCATCCCCTAACTGGTGCTCATTTAAGAGCCAGGGTATTTTTAAGCAAATACAGTCATAATTCTGATACGTTGGTAACAAAATATATCAGAGAAATTCTCCTAATCTTTTCCAGGACTGATATAAAAGAGCAGTATTCTACTTAATCCACAGACTAAAAAAGTAATAAATTACACTATTTGCACATAAATATCAAACTTCAAAATAATAAATCCATGTAAGTTAAAATACTAAAGAATGTCCCACTTCTCTCCCTGTCCTGCATAGAAATACTGTTTACTCAATCTGAATATTTGAGGACATTTTGACCCAGAGGGTTACATCCTCTTCAGAAGATGCAAAGAAGTTCACTTCCACGTGGGTATATAGAGTAGTTCAGAGGTAGTGATTATTCCCAAAATTTCACCTGTCTTGTCCCTCGAAAAAGCAGCTCTCCGCCTCTATGCAGAGCTCTAATTTCCCAAATCTGAGTCCCTGATAATTCAAGAGTGAGGAGCTGGACATCTGGCGCCCAGGATTAGGGAAGGTGCCTTCCTAGAGTTCAGAACCAGAGCCCAGATGATATTTTTACTTATGGGAAAAAGATAAAAGTAATGTTACTATTAATGCTATAAATGAAATGGCTCTTGATTGCTACCTCAGAACCCAAAGACTTAGGATAGTGTATCTGTTTAAAGAAACAAGCTGAGAATAAAATTTATAAGTTAAAAAATTATCCACGCTGCATTATATTGCAACTTAAAAAGCACTTAATATATTTAAAAATATCTTCTCATGCAAATGTTCAGAGAATCCTCCTAAGAACCCAAAATGTTTAGCAGAGAATACATCATTACATTCAGATTTCAAATGATGTCCTTGCTACAGAAAGTTTATCTCATCAATAATGGGAATGGTTTCCTTTAATGAGCTAATGAGGTACACCTGTCCCACATTCCCCAGGCCCTTTTGTAAGTGTCCAAATCCCTCTTCAGATTTCCATCCCAAATACTTCCATTTCCATGAAAATAGTTATGATGCCTGTGCACCCCCCACCAGTGATAGTGATGTATTCTTCCTTTAACCTCATCTCAAATGACACTACAAAGGGCTGATATCCAAGATCTATAAAGAACTCCTCAAAATCAACACACAAAAAACAGATCATCACTTCAAAAAATGGGCAGAAGACATGAACAGACACTTCTCCAGAGAAGACATATAAATGGTTAACAGACATGAAAAAGTGTTCATCATCATTAGCCATCAGGGAGATTCAAACCAAAACCACACTGAGATACCACCTTATACCAGTTAGAATGGCCAAAATTAACAAGACAGTAAGCAACAAGTGTTGGAGAGGATGTGGAGAAAGGGGAACCCTCTTACACTATTGGTGGGAATGCAAGTTGGTGCAGCCACTTTGCAAAACAGTGTGGAGATTCCTTAAGAAATTAAAAATAGGGCACCTGGGTGGCTCAGTGGGTTAAAGTCTCTGCCTTCGGCTCAGGTCATGATCCCAGGGTCCTGGGATCGAGCCCCACATCAGGCTCTCTGCTCAGCAGGGAGCCTGCTTCCTCCTCTCTCTCTCTGTCTGCCTCTCCGCCTACTTGTGATCTCTGTCTGTTAAATAAATAAAATCTTTAAAAAAAAAAAAAGAAATTAAAAATAGAACTACCCTATGACCCTGCAATTGTACTACTAGGCATTTACCCCAAGGATACAGATGTAGTGAAAAGAAGGGCCATCTGTACCCCAATTTTTATAGCAGCAATGACCACAGTTGCCAAACTGTGGAAAAAACGAAGATGCCATTCAACAGATGAATGGATAAAGAAGATATGGTCCATATATACAATGGAGTATTACACCTCCATCAAAAAGGATGAACACCCAACTTTTCTATCAGCATGGACGGGACTGGAAGAGACTATATTGAGTGAAATCAGTCAAGCAGAGAGAGTCAATTATCGTATGGTTTCACTTACTTGTGGAGCATAAGGAATAACACAGAGGACATTTGGGAGTTGGAGAGGAAAAGTGAGTTGGGGGAAATCGGAGGGGGAGACAAACCATGAAAGACTGTGGACTCTGAGAAACAGACTGAGTGTTTTGGACGGGAGGGGTTTGGGGGTCTGGGTGAGCCTGGTGGTGGGTATTATGGAGGGCACGTATTGCATGGAGCACTGGGTGTGGTGCATAAACAATGAATTTTGGAACACCGAAAAAGAAAATAAATTTTTTTTTTTAAATTAAAAAAAAAATAATCTCATAGAACTTATCTCTATTCCTACCATGAGTAAATAGATTTGGAATCAGAAGACTGGTTTCATTTCTGCTTGATTATTTACTATCAGGATGATCCTAACAAGTAAAGTAACCATAGTAACTACCAGAACACTAGTTTTCTTGTTGTTACAGTGAACAGAATATATGCCCATGGAATTATTTAGAAATCAAATTTTGGTAAAACAGTAGGAAAGAACTATGCCACCTGTAAAGCCCTGTACGAAGTTACTTCACATATATATACTTTTTTCTTTCTCAAGTACAACTTCTCTTTCTACTACTTTACTTCCTGGAAGTAAGAGCACATTCAATGACTTCTTTTTTTTTTTTTTTTAAGATTTTATTTATTTATTTGACAGAGAGAAATCACAAGTAGACTGAGAGGCAGGCAGAGAGAGAGAGGGAAGCAGGCTCCCCACTGAGCAGAGAGCCCGATGTGGGACTCGATCCCAGGACCCTGAGATCATGACCTGAGCCGAAGGCAGCAGCTTAACCCACTGAGCCACCCAGGCGCCCCTCAATGACTTCTTAATTCTATCATAACAATCATGGATGCTTCACCACAGGCATTTGGTACAAACTAGCAGAATGAATGAATGGTTGGATGTATGATTACATTAATCAAGGAAAGTTTCATAAAGAAGATATTCACCACAACCTGCTAAACATGGAAGGCCAAAATCTGACTTCGACTTTTCTCCAATCTCATTGCCTATTCCCCCACACCCACAACATCACTTCAGCCAACCTAGATTTACTTCTGATTTCTTAAATACACCGTATGTTTTTCAGGCTCTGGTCTTGGGCCAAATCATCACCCCCTTCCTTGCCCTTCATCTGTTGAAACAGTATCCATCCTTAGCTCAAAATTGCTCACATGCCAATTTCTCTATGAAACTTTTCTTAATCTCACCCATTGGAAAGGACACTTCTTATTCTGAAGTCCAGAGTATTTGTCCATCTTTCTCATAACTCTTATCATATGACCACTTATTACACTGCCCTTTGCATGTATACACTTTGATCTTGTTAAGATCTGCACTATGTTTTAGTTATCTTTATATCCTTCCAAACATGTATTAAAATGTCTTCCAAAAAAAAAAAAAGTCTTCCATATAATAGGTATTCTAATTATATACATGGCTTCAAAGTCTGACTACATGCCTCTGCTTTATAAATTGCCCCCTAAAATGACATTTTTATGAAATGATCACCTATTGTTTGAAGTCATTACTACCCTCCATTCCTAACATCATCATATAGTATGAGCAGAAACATATCTTCGCCAAAATTTTAAAAGCTACAACTATATAAACAAACTACTTAGAATCCAATTTCCGCTACAATTCGAATGCAGCTTTTTCTTATTAATTGCAAAATTATACTAAAGATGGCTTATCTGAAAAGCTAAGGTGCTTAATAGGACTTTCGGATAAGAAGAGTAAATGATACTTCGGAAAACAACCAGAAGTTAACACACTTTTAATTGAAATCATTTTAATCTCTCATCACAGTAAGTATCCCAAGTAACATAACAGCTACTAATAATCATCAATGCTGTTATTATCATAGAATAGATTTCATTTATAACAAGGGTACACAAGTCTCCTCTCTCAGGGATCTTTTAATCACATAATTCTTCATTGCCTGCTGTCAGTTCCTTCTTGGGCTGTTCGCAGACAAAATGCACACATGCCCACTAACAGCTGTCCTCCAGACAAAGTGATTTCTGTGCCTTCTCACCGGGTAGGAGCCACCAGATTTCTTTTAAAAATGTATTCTTCTAGCCTCTCTATTCTCACTTATATTATTATCTCATCTTCACTATGTTACTTCTTAACTCCAGAGAATTTCTGAGCTTTTTTTGTTGCTCTGGGCTTTTTGCCCCTTCTCCGTGAATGTTCCCAAATCTCTACCTATTAAATCTTTTATTATCCGGCACCTTTAAGTGCTGGGTTGACCTTAACTGACTTCTTGAGAATTATTTTTCTACCCTCACGGTAAACAACGTTGAGCCCATTTGTGTCACTACTGGCCCCTTTACGATTTGATAGGTCAGGAAGTCTTACCAAAAGACTTGAAGATATAAACTGTGGTCTTCTGAGAAGACACCCATCAATGGTGAACCTGTTCTCATAACGTCTTCACTTAACAAACTGACTTATACTGTTCTAGATGACTCTCAACTAATGAGCAAATCATGCCTTCACAGCTATGACAAAATCACTGGCAGGGAAAGGGGACATACAGTTTGGGAAAGTTTATGCAGTTTTATATTAAAATCGTATTTGTAATGCAAAAATAACATCTGTTTTCATTTCCCAGCACAGATATGACCCCAGTTAAGAGTATCTTAAGTTGGGTAGGCCAGAGTAGGAATTTAAAAGTTAAAGTAATTATCACTGCACACTGAACAATAAATGCCACTGTAAGCTCCACAATCAGTAGCGGGGATCTTACAGGACAGAGCGCAATGAGTCAATGCTCAGCATCTCTGACCTAATTCGTTTTCACTTTATATGCCAAACTTATCAAAAGTTGTGGCAGTATTTTGGAATTATTCTTGGAGAAAATATTTAACTTTTTTAAAACATACAATTGGCAGGGAAGAAAAAGAGGAAGGAAGGAAGGAGGGGAGGCAGGAAAGGATGAGAGGAAAACAATATCATCCTATGATAGCCCGGATAAACTAAGCATTATTTGTGCAAGATGGTCATACGGGTTAAGAGCATGAACACAATGAATAAATGCACTCACCTCGGTTAAATGAGGATTGGGATTAAAGCCACAGAGGCTACATACAGTGGTTTGACACTCAGTGCATGTGTTAAAATTGGCCTTTTCTGGAACATGCAACAGAAGTTCAGTGGTATTGCAAAGAGGACAGATGGTTTTAGAGAGGCCTTGTACTGGAGTCTGTGCCGCAGATGGAGAAGCTGGTGGCTGCAGAGGTTTCCCAGCTCCTGTTTGGCTTACTGGTTTTGGAGACTGCTGAGCTGAAGCCTTTGCTGGGCCAGGCTGTTGGGGAGGTTTTACTGGACCAGGCTGCTGAGGTGAAGGCTTTGCAGGGCCAGGCTGTTGAGGAGGGGGCTTTGCTGGGCCAGGTGGTTGAGGAGGGGGCTTGGCCGGGCCAGGCTGCTGAGGAGGGGGCTTGGCCGGGCCTGGCTGCTGAGGAGGGGGCTTGGCCGGGCCAGGCTGCTGAGGAGGGGGCTTGGCCGGGCCAGGCTGCTGAGGAGGGGGCTTGGCCGGGCCAGGCTGCTGAGGTGGGGGCTTGGCCGGGCCAGGCTGCTGAGGAGGGGGCTTGGCCGGGCCAGGCTGCTGAGGAGGGGGCTTGGCCGGTCCAGGCTGCTGAGGCGGGGGCTTGGCCGGGCCAGGCTGCTGAGGTGGGGGCTTGGCCGGGCCAGGCTGCTGAGGAGGGGGCTTGGCTGGGCTAGGCTGCTGAGCCAGAGACTTTGTTGGCCCAACCGGCTGAGAAGGAGTTTTTGCAGGCCCAGGCAGCTGAGCTGGGGACTTTGGTGTCCCTGGCTGCTGGGCTGGGGGCTTTGCTGGCCCTGGCTGCTGAGATGGAAGTTTCTCTCCCCCAGCCTGTTGTACTTGAGTCTTCACAGGCCCAAGAGGCTGAGCTGAAGACTTTGGCCCAGGCTGCTGAACAGCAGGCTTTGCTGTCCCTGGTTGTTGAGCTGAGGGCTTTGCAGGCCCAGGGTGTGGCGTGGCAACTTTTTCAGGTCCAGGTTGCTGGGCTGGAGGTTTTCCAGGGCTTGCTTGCTGAATAGGTGGTTTGGATGGGCTTTGCAGTGCAGGTTTAACAGATTCTCCCCTTACAGCATCAGACTGTTTAGTCTGAGGCCTGGATGCATCTCTTTGAAGTGGCCACTGTGCCTGGTCTGTCTGAGATGACTGGGTAAGTCCCTGAATTGGCTTGCCAGTCCCTGGAGGTTGTGACTTCATTTTTTCCGGTTGCTGAGAAGATACTGATTTGGGAGAGCCATCCTGCTGTGGTGGGACCCTCACAGGTCCTTGCTGCTTTGGACCTGGCTTAGGTGACGGTTGTGATGGAGGCTTTGTGATTCCTTCCGGTTTTCCTTGTTCTTTCTGAGCTATTTTTTGTTTCTTGGCAGTTTCTTCCTGGGATGCATCAGAGTCTGATATCAAATCAAAAGGATTCAATTTATTTACAACAGAGGAGACAGCACTTAAAGGGTTAACCTCTGAGAGGAAGCCAGGCATCATACTAGTCTTGTGCTCTTCCTTCAAATCAGTTCTGGACTTTGATTCTTTCAAGCTAATAGTGGAAGGACTCCTTCCAGGCGACTTTTGCTCTGACCTCAGAGTGTCTGTAGTTCTACTCTTACTGAGACCAGGCTGAGCCGTACGCCCAGAGTCCGGCGGTTTTCCTGGTTGCTTTGGAGGGTGACTACTATCCAACTCTTGCTTCCTAGAAGAATGAAACAAAAAGAAGTCAAAATAATGGAAAATACCCAACTCAAAATAATCTTAACAAGGCATTACTTTCCTAAAGCCTCAAAATTACATGTGTACAGATGTAACTAGAACACATTTTTGCGGCATCCTGTAAATGATCATAAGATCTTTTAAGTCTTTGTTACTTTCTTTATGTGGATAGAGATTTTCAACAAGGTAAACAAGAGGGAGGAAAAAATCAATACTTGCTACTCTAAGTGATGAAAAATTAAGATATCTAGTTAGACATTACTTATAGTAGTTTACATTTACAATTAATTGAATCTGACCATCCTTAAAAACTCACTAAATGTATTAACTCCATAAACCAATGCAGAGTCATGTTCTTGTACATTCATGTTTGAGGAATGTTATTCTTCCAAATACTAGTAGCACCAAGAATTAAAAATACTCATTTTAAAATGTGGGAGCTTGTTGCAACTTTTTATTTGTGTGCTTTACTGAATTACAAGAAGTTACATTAGTAACATATGGCACACGTGACATCAGAAAATGTTTTAGTAAAGGAGATTATGTGATGCGTTTCCTGGGACTCTGAGAAACTTGATAATCTATTCAATTTTACCGTATTCTGTTGACAAAGATAATATCCCTCAAATAATATCCTTATTAAACTTTATAAAATGAGAAGTCCTCCTTTAACTTGAAATTTTTGAGAAACAATTCCATATTTCTTGTAGGAGAAAAATATTATGTCATTTAATTACTTTTCCGATAGCTCATTTTTAATCTGAGGTCCCTATGCAAGATGATGACAGATGCTTAAAGAATCTTGAGATACAGCCTTGTCCACAGATAGCAATGAGCTGGCTATGACCCCACTTTTTAAAGTACTGTTACTTTTCTCAGAAGAAAAAAATACATAATCGGTTTAATTAATGTTTTCTGTAACATTTACTATTGTCACTGTTAGATTATTAGCAATATTATTTATTACTGACAAAGGTGTAAGAACATAACTAATTTGCAAAATTTAATTCATAGACAAACATAAGTGATGGATTTTTTAAATAGTTTTGGAAACATGATCACTTTGAAATGACTGTGGAAATAGCTAATTTTTTAATATTTTCAACCAAAAATCAAATAGATCCCTTTTTTAAATAAGCCATTCTTTACTGATGCAACTAAGAAGAACAGGCTGTATTAGAATTACATAAAAATAAACTTCCAAGTATTTATTTGATATAGGAAGCTTTTTAATTTTTGAAAAGATTTCTTTTTAATTAAAAGAAAAAAGAGAAAGAAACAGCTATTCAGTAGTACTTAAAATATGAGATGGTCACAATAAAGTTCTACAGGTTTTCATTTGGTTTGTGAAAATTTACCAGCTAATGGGCCAGATTATAAACTTTTAATTTCAAATCATTTAGTACTTAATATGAATTAAGTTTTTAAAATTCCCCAAAATAGTGCAGAAATTTGAGAGCGATCAAGTTATAAAGCATAGTAGAAAGAAATACAGAAGTGTTACCTTTAAATAGCAAAAAATCAGAAGGAAATAATTTATAAAAGCCAATGTATGCAAAAAGCAATTTTCTAATAAAAGTTGAATAAATGGTATTCTTAGTTTTAGCAATTTCCTCCAGGACAAAAGTTACAAAAACTTTAGATAACTTAAACAAGGAACTAAAATTATTACCCTAATTAATTCCGATGGTTCTAAGGTATCTTTTAAAACACTATAGATTTCCATGTGGGGAAAATAATTTTAAATGTTTCTGTACAGGCTGCTCTATATGTTGTTCCCTTCCACAGGAAGATAGAAGAGCTACAGTAAACAACTTAAAATAGATACTTTAAAAAATTTCACTGTTTAGATCTTCACATTATTCTAGAAATGCTCCACATTCAATTAATAAAATCTAACACTTTCATGAATGGCACATGCTTAGGAACTTCTTAACAGAAGTACCTTCTCATAAGGAATTATTTTGGTATTTAATTGAATTGGCTCCCCAGTAGAATCCTAGAGACCTATATTTAAAGATCACAAACACACACACACACACACACATATTCACACACAAATCTATTCTTAATATAACTAAATTGTCCTCTCCTGAAAATACTATTAAACTTAATCATTGCTTTTGTGTTCACATAATCCAACATTGTACAAAACAAATAAAAAATAAACTTTTTGAATACCAAATACTTGTGTATCAATACTAAAATTTAAAGCAAGCTTACAATAGAAATTGCATGTACCTCCTACAAATATAAGTATAATAAAATCCCCAGGAGAAAATACTGATACAGCTATAAAGACTGCCCTACAATTTAAACTACTTTCAGCTACTAGAATTATATAGGTAAACATTAAACATGGAGCTATGGATGTGAGAAACAGACAACTGCTAAAAGAACATATAGCCTTAATACGGAACAAAAATACAAAGATGTCTCAGCTAACTGTGGTCTTTGGGTGAGTTTTTGTTTGGTCTAACAGCTGTTCCATTAAATAGAAAAATGAATAAAATGCAATCTGTGTCTTGTATACTATACTGTGACCTCCTAGAGAAAGTGTTTCACTCATCTTTGCATCACTGGACCCAAACTTGCTAACTAGAGCATTAGTGTCTGATGAATGAATGAACGAATGAATGACAATGAATAAATGAATGAATCAAGTTTTTGTTTTATGCTAGATTAATGTTTCCTGAATTCTTTTCAAATTCTTCACAGTTGTTCTGAGATACAAATGGAAACATTCTACATGCATTTTAGAACCCGGACTTGGCCTGCTACTAGGAAGAAAAATAGTTGTGGAATTGTCTACCAGTAGGAAAGGCCCAAAGGAATACTAAAGAAAATAAGGGATTCAGCCAGAATTCCTACAAAATATTCTACTAGTCAGAAGTGTTTTTAAGTAAAGCCCTTCTCATATCTATAGCTGTACACAGAATGAGGAGACCAAGTGGTAAAATTGCCTTTCCCTGGGTCTTCAATTAATCCAAAGTCCAGAAGCATTTGCAACCTGTAATTTCTAGCTTATAATGACCCATGTTTTACACAACCTCCTTTTTCATTACTACTGTAATCCCCAGATTAGAATTTTTCTTTTATAGAGCAGAAAAAAATATTTCAGCTACAAATGAGGTAAACATGTGTTCACAGATATGAATGTAAAAGCAGTTGGAATGCTAACTTTTTTTTTTTAATGGAGCAAAACAGGCAATGACACTTAACTTGACAGTGCTGAGTCACATAAACTTTTTTGATGTTAGAAATACAAGCAGGGGTGCCTGGGTTGCTCAGTGCGTTAAGCCTCTGACTTCAGCTCAGGTCATGATCTCAGGGTCCTGGGATGGAGCCCCGGTGGGCTATCTGCTCAGCAGGGAGCATGCTTCCCTCTCTGTCTCTGCCTGTCTCTCTGCCTACTTGTGATCTCCCTTTCTCTGTCAAATAAATAAATAAAAAGCTTAAAAAAAAAAAGAACAGAAATATAAGCAACTTTGGGGATAGCTACTCATTTTTATACTGTAGAGAATACTAGGGCTTAAAGAGGCTAAGTGACTAAGCCAAGGTTATAAAATTAGTCAGTCACATATCTGGTATCCGGACTCCTAGTTGGGGGGGGAGGGGAAGTTCCACTACATGGCACTGACTCTCCTACATGTTAAAAAAAAAAAGATACAGATACATCAAAATAACTCACAACAGTGAGAAACTCAACATACAGTGTGTCTAGAGCCATCACTGCCATCGCCATTCACTGCTTATATTGAGATCACTACTTCTGATTATAGAGTCCCTTCAAATTAAAATTCAAACCAAAATATCCCTGTCAATTTGTAACTGATCCTCACAATGACTCTACAAGATAGGTAAGACAAGTGTCACATGCCTTACTTGGAGGCAAGGAAACTGAGGAACTTAGGCTGAGAAGCACACATAATTTATCATGAGTCTGTTAAAATTAGTAGGTAAGAACCTAGGTCTCTGGGTTCTCAACCTTTATTCAAAAATAAACAAAACAAAACCACCA
This sequence comes from Mustela erminea, assembly GCF_009829155.1. Classification (NCBI taxonomy): domain Eukaryota; kingdom Metazoa; phylum Chordata; class Mammalia; order Carnivora; family Mustelidae; genus Mustela; species Mustela erminea. Next base: position 79,493,503 of record NC_045624.1, on the reverse strand, counting down.
TCTCTCATTGACATACTTAACCTCTTCAAACTTTAAATAATTTGGATATACTTTCTAATATAGACTTAAGTTAGTGTGCTTCTAAAAATCTAAATGATAAACCAAGTATTTCTTTGGTCATCACATGCAGGGATGATAACTTTCAAAAAATTATGTACGTTTTATAAAAATCTTTCACTAAAATATAAGCAGCTCTCAAAAATCAGAAATATAGTGCTTATACAATTAGATAAAACTTTTACCATTAACTGTTGAACCCACAGATTGTTAATAAAAATTCTGTAACAAAATTATCAGTGCAGAATCTGATATAAGCACAGCATAAAACCAGTTTAATGGCTGAAATCATTATTTTTCAGTCACCCTCTGAACAGAAGAAAAGTTAAGAATATAAAATAAAAGCTCACACTTTTTCCTTGGTCTGTGTAACCAGCATGATAAACCTGTTGCCTGTACCTCTTAGGAAAAACTGTGAAAGAGCTGGCATACATTCCTAAAAGGCTAATAAAAGTACTGTACCTCCTTATTACCCCATGAAAATCTAATATATGAACGTTCAACATTTTTTTCCAAGTCATCAGGTTTTTGTCAGTAGAGAAAAATGGTACATATCATAAGCTGTAATACTTAAGGTAATGGATAAGAAAGACTTTACACCAAAGAAACAGCACCATATATTACTAGTTGGAAAACACAGAAAAACACATTTAACATAAAGAGGCAAGTTTTTACTAGTAGTGGTGGCTTCGTTTTGAGAACATAGGGCTTTTAGCTGATATATTCTAAGCATTTATGATTTTATGTTAAAAATACTGCAACTATCTGTGACATTTCCCTGTCAAAATAATTAGTTGATAAAATTATACCATATACTTATATGATAGTCCCTAAGTTAAAATACTTTTATGAAGTAGAGGTTACGAATCTACACCTACTAAATGCAGATCTTTCATATTTCCAATATCTCAAACGAAAATTGTAGGTCTCTCTTCAGTTATCATAAAGCAGGAATGGTTTCAGGACAACGGACAGAGAACTGTACTCTAAGGGAGGGCGTAAAGTTAAAGGGTTTGTTTACAATAATAAAGGCAGGGCAGGCACAATGATTATACCCTCTTACTACTGTAATTAGAAAACAACTAATTTATTAGATGAAGGAAAATGGAGAGCGAGAGAGGGAAATTAATACGTTAATATTACAGAATAGCTCTTAATTGCCTAGCAAGTTGTCATTTATTTGCTTTGTCTTAAAATGGATTGGAAACTAACCTTAAGATAACACAAATTCACAGGTTTTTCTATCACCTAAGATACTTTTGCATATAAAAGAACAATAGTTTAAAAAATAGCATATACTAATTCAGAAATGCATGTACAGCACCTGGTCTGGTGCGACCAAACCATCTGTTTAATGCCACACCATATTTTAGGGTCCCTCATTGACTATAAAAGGTGTATTCATTCTATACCTTCTACCTAAACAGTTCCTGTTCTCCCCTGGGGGTGGGGTGGGAAGGAAGGACAAATCACCTCCAGGGGAATTAAAGGTATTGTGACAGAAATATTTCAGACATCATTCACAGAGAAAAAGATGCCGAAATGACTGAGGAGATTTGAATAGAGACAGGTAAACACCCAGTTCTATCCATTTCCCAACACGTCCGTTTTCTATTAATGGAAGACTTCCAGATTAGTGAAACACTGGAGGGCGTCTCTCCACGCCATCCTAGAGGGAAAAGGTTCCAAAAGGCCAAAAAATCACCACCTAAAATCACAGCTCCAAGAATGCAACCTTTGACTATCCCACCAGAAACTCTACAATGCATCATTTTTATTCTGCCCATCATAAGGCTTATGATCTCTTTATCATCACCCCATTAGGGAGAATCAAATGAACGGAAGTAACATATATGTACTGCCGAGCTGGCACATACGGACTGGCACATATGTGCACGGGAAGCTGTACATATATGCCCGGACATATACATCATGCTGTGCGTGCCTGTGCATGGAAGGCGGCTCCGCAGCGGCCGGGGGAACGCTTCCCTTGGGCAGCCCCTGCGCCCTTGACATGACAGCGGCGATCTGTCTCCTCTCCTCTTCGCTCAGCTGGCTCAGATCCGCCTCCATGCCGGCCGGGATCACGGTGTGCAAGGAGCTCCCTGCCCCGCCAGCCCCTCCTCCGGCTGCTGCCGCCGCCGCTGCCGCCGCCAGCCCTTCCGGGAGACCTTCCCCTTCCAAGCTCGCCTCGTTGCCCATGGCTCAGGGGGACTCGGGGCCGCCGCGCTCCCTCCTTGCGCTGCGTCCCCCTCGGGAACCCCGCGGCCCGAGGAGCAACCGGAGCCGGGGTCCGCCGTGGGGCGTGGAGGCGGCGGAGTCCCAGGGCTCGGGACCCCGCACCGCTACCCGGAACGCCAGGCGGGTGTTAGTCCCGCTCACAGGTGACGCCCGCAGCCGGTGCCTCCTCCATGTTGGACAACTCCCCGAAGCCTCCTCAGCGCCCCGAGCCGGGGAGAAGCAGGTCTGAGCAGTGCCAGCCGGGCGCCGTCCGCCCCTCCCACCGCGCCCCGCCTCCTCGCCCGCGCCCTCGCAGTGCGCATGCCCCTCTTGGAACAGGTGATGGCCGCGCCCGCGCCCATCCCGCGCTGCGTCGCTCTGTATCCTTCCTCGCTCTCAGCACCGATTTAAAGGAGCCCGGGGAGAGCTCAGCTGAAAACCGGGACAAAACAGCCGGCATTTCTTTCAGGCATATTTGAGGATGCCTCAACCTGAGTTTTAGCGAACTGCATGCAAGGGGCGGGGAGGGGCTGGAGGGGAAATACCGGTTCCCTTCTTCGGCCTCCTGGGATCTGTAGTTTCAGTCATTATTATTATTTTTTTTTTTTTTAAGAGAGGATTTTTAAAGATTTTAGGAATGAAGTCAGGTAACTGAAGATTAACCTATGATATTTTGGGGACAAATTCTCCCAAAGGAGCTAAAACTGGAGCTTTTTATTTAGGACTTTTCCAGAATAATTACATTAAAATCTTAGATACAACATCAGTAGTCAGGTAAAGTTTTTGAATGCTTGTCACTGTATTGTTCTCTAAAGGGACGACACAGTAGAGGATTATGGGAAATTGTGCATGGGATGCTGTAGTAAGATTCTGATTGTAAAATATTAAAATGTTTAAGTCGTGTGAAATTTTGGTGAAAAGATGAATTCAGGGGCGCCTGGGTGGCTCAGTGGGTTAAGCCGCTGCCTTCGGCTCAGGTCATGATCTCAGGGTCCTGGGATCGAGTCCCGCATCGGGCTCTCTGCTCGGCAGGGAGCCTGCTTCCCTCTCTCTCTCTCTCTCTCTGCCTGCCTCTCCATCTGCTTGTGATTTCTCTCTGTCAAATAAATAAATAAAATCTTTAAAAAAAAAAAAAAAGAAAAGATGAATGCAGTCCCTTTTTTGGTACAAAAAAGAACCCCTAAAGTTAATTTGTACAGAGGCATATAGCTGGTTAGCAGCAGAGGTATCATTAATAACCATTCTTTCAGACCCACTCCCCACCCCTCCCCAAACACACAAACTCTTCTAGGCAATGTTTTAGTTCAACACTGGATATGCAGCCCGAGTTTTACCACCTACCTTGGCTAACAAAATGGACCTAATGTTCAATTGCTCAAGTTAAAAAAAAATCAAAAGCTAACAACTGGGAATGAATAAATACACAGAAATTAATACACTGCTCAGAAAGTTTCCAAGTTTTTACATTAATCATAATAGTTTGATATTTTGCATTCCACTTGTATCAAAACTAAAAAAGGGCACAGTTTAAACGATTTGTAAAATGTACTGCTTTTAAAGATATCTAGTCATCAGATGAAATATCATTACTGGTTGGGTTCCTACAAAAACTTTGCATAAACTTTGATTCTCTCATAATATACTGAGCTGTGACTTACAAAGTCAAAACTGTGGAGAGTCATACATTTAAATAAAGAGCACACAATGATTTTTTACTTTGAGCACACACACACCAATGATTTTTTATTTTGATGGCCACATCTGGAGACAAATACACTATCATCATATCTCCTAGAAATAAGTTTGCTTCAAAAAAGGAGATAATTGGTACATGATCCTGAATCTCTGGCAACATGAGTAACTGCTCCAATGCTTAGACAGCCCTAGGAATCAATAATGCTAAATGGAGGTGGGGAAGGAAAAGAGTCAAGTGTTGATTATTATCTCATAGTATGCTCAAGTGTTGTGAGAATAAAATACACTTGATATGTTTACATCCACAAACCACAAGCTTAAAGAAATGGTAAGATGAACACTCTTTCAAGGTCTAGCCTCAGAATAATGATTAAAGTAGAAAAGAGATTGTTAACTGTATATTCTCTCCCATTATAGATGGAAAGTAGCCTGTAAGGTAATAAGAAAGAAATAAGAAGTGATAATCAATATGCAAAGTAATGTACATAGACTAAACAAAAAGCAGTAATTTGTAAGATGGAGCCCGTTGTGAAAACATGAGCATTCACTTTCTCCTTCTCTTTTGTCCCAGGAGAAAACGTCATCAGAAAACAGAAAAATGAGAAATGTGATAGAAAGAGTAAATGGACTGTGAAAACAAATGAGAAACATTTTGGTTGTTGAGGTTTTTAAAATGACTTTCCTTTTAGGACCTTTATACCTGTGAGTTTTGAAAAAATATTTCTTTTTTTCAGTCTTTCATTTGGGCTTAGCAGTTGGTTGTGCTTGGGGGCTGTTTCTGATCCAAAGAAGAATGCTAGAGCAGGAGCCAGGTGTATTACTTGAGTGTGAATTCTCAGAATTCTGAGTGTATGAGGATGAGAAGTTAAATGTTATAGATAACCTTTTCTATACATTATCTCCTTGCTTACCCAGAGAAATATCACAGTTTCATTCTGCAAATTCACTAATGGTGCTGTATTCAAAAATCTTGCTGCTCCCTATTCATTATAGCTACTGTAATGATCATTTATTTGAATTTAGATTTAATTTAACAAGTTTATAGTTCAGCTCCAAATCACTCAGCCTGATAGGTAGGTCATGAAATTAATTAATTTATGAAAACCTGCACTATTATATACCATGATGTCTTTCTAAGATGACTTCTTAACTCTGGAAAACCAGATCTTTTCCTTTGTTTACTTTTTGTCTCACTGACCCATGTCGTTTCTACTTTAGTAGATTAGAACCAACCAAAATATGATAATTAACAATGAGATATGACTAGATAATGAGTTCTCGGAATGAAATCGCCCTATCTACCCATGTCGTTGTAGATCCCACTCAATCTAGGATAAAACCAAATAGACCATTCTGTGTGTCACATGTTCCATACTTGAATAAATTCAGGCTTTGCAAAAAATTAAAGTTGGAATAATCTTCATCAGTATAGAAGAATGTGTAGTCCCACTAGTTTTTAAAAACCTACAATTAAATAATAGTCATATAATTTAGCCTTTTAATTAATTAATTTAATTAATTTTATTTGATTAATTTGTTTAATTAACTTTAATTAAAATAATAGCACATATTCATCAAACTCTATTTAGTAAGCAATTATCTGAATACTGGCTTATTTATTAAATGACCATTGTATCCATATTAAAACCATTGTAATAGTGCAACTGAGTGTTTTGTAAAATGGGCCATTTCATAAGCTAAATTTGAGAGTGTAAATAGATTCAAGCTTTCTAGAAAATAGCAATACTTACCAAGAGCTTTAAAAAGAGTCATTATCTGTGATACACTTCTAGAAACCAGTCCTAAAGAGATCTTTTGAGTTATATAATGGGATTATAGAAAAAAATGTTCACTAGAGTATTATTTGTAATAGCAATAAGTAAAAAGTCATTACTGCCTCAGTAAACAAGAACAGAGAAGTAAAATCTGCTACAACCAGATGACAGTATTTTATGAGAATACTTAAAATAATGTTTTTAAAGGGTCCATTACAACATAGGAGAAATTTCACAAAGTATACCTGGGACAAATTTTCATAAATTTATGTGATCCCAATGATGCAAAAAAAAAAAAAAATTAAATTACTAAAATGTATACCAAAAAAAAAAAACCCAGGAAATAAATAAGCCAACAAACAAAACCCATATATATTTAATGAGAACACCATAGGTAATCTTGTTTTTTCTAATTTTCTTTATTTTCCAAAATAAGCTTGTAGGGTTTTTTTTTTAATGGTGTAGGAGCACCAGTGATTATGACTAATCATTTTTAAAATGACAAAAATAATGCAACCTGTTAAGCTAGGTAAGCAAAATGTTCTCATCATTCTGTGACAAATGCTTATGAAGAAAATGAAGGGGAAAAAAAAGCCTCGGGATATGCCCTAACATGATTTCATGTGATTAGGTGAGTGATAAAACTTAAACTATCCTTATACATTCTTTATTTAAAAGCCTATGCAGGGGTGCCTGGGTGGCTCAGTGGGTTAAGCCTCTGCCTTTGGCTCAGGTCATGATCTCAGGGTCCTGAGATTGAGCTCCACATTGAGCTCTCTGCTCGTCAGGGAGCCTGCTATCCCCTCTCTCTCTGCTGCCTCTCTGCCTACTTGTGATCTCTCTCTTTGTCAAATAAATAGATAAAATCTTTTTAAAAAATAAATAATTTTTTTAAAAGCCCATGCATTTTAGTGTATGCATGGATGCATATATTCATGTTTATGTAAATATAGGCAATATGATATAATTTTTATATAGGCACATTTTTAATGTAGCTCTAATACATAATAATACATAGTAATTTTTAATATATCTCTAATTCAAGAGAAAAGAGGATTGTGTTAATTTAGTGGAGCAAGAACCTGCAGTGGTTGAAGATCCAACTTCATTTTTTGCTGTGGTTGATCTGCTTCTCAGTTGCAATTCTAAGCCATTTTTGTTAGTTTTGCTTTAAAATGAGATTTGCTGCTATAGCGGAGGAAATTCAAGTGAGATTGCAGTTGATTATGAACTGGCTTCTCAATTTTGAGGGGAAAAATATGAGAAGTATTTTAGAAAAAAGTTTGATAAATTTATTTTTGAATTCTGACATCTGGACTATCAGGCAGTTGTTTTTTCTTTTCCCCCTTATACTTATTCTACAGCAAATCTGTAATTTAAAATAAAAGAAGTTGCTTATATTTAAAGTATATTCCTATAGACATAGGGTATATAAAATCTTAAGAATTAGTTACTATGCCACTTTACACCATTACATTGCAAATTGAAAAATGACTAATAAGTCGTGAGGTTATAACTTAGGTGATTCAGCATTACTTATTCACCTGTTTTATAAATAGGCTTTAGAATTCAGAACCTGCTCTTGGGAAAATGGAGACATGTGTGCATGTCCTATTCTTCATGATTTTTTTGTTGACAGTGTCTGACTTTAAATCCTAGCTCTGACATCTGACATCTATTTGGATTAGTAAGTCACTAACTTATTAGAACATGGGGTTCCTCAACTGTAAAAATGGAGAAAATGATATACTACCTCTTAGGGTCCTTGTGATAATTACACAAGAATAAGATGCGAAGGCACTTTTAAGCTAGGAAACGTATCAGCACAGTTGTGGTTGACTGTTACAATATTGGTATTAGATGAACCAGACCTCTCTCTTTACAGTGGGACTACCACACTTCCCAGCCAGAGTTACTCTTTCCTCACCCTTTGACTGGAACTGAACCCCTCAGCAAGAGAATGTGGTGGGAGAGACATGTAACTTCCTAGGCTAGCCTTCCTATCTGACCCTCTTCATATTCAGAGACCTCCATGTTCTGAAGAACGCCAAGAGGAGAGACCAAGAAAAGATGAACTCAGCTGCCCCAGTCTCCAGTGATCCCAGTTGTGGCCTTGGTGAGTCCCACTGAAGAACCCTGCCTTGGCTGCTGAATGTGCTAGCTGTGGTCACATCTCTGAATCACATGGAACCAGCAGAAGTATCCAGTCAACCTAAAGAATCAGGAAATGGAATAATAGTTATAATAATAATAATAATAATAAACTGTCTTATGTTAAGCCACTCATTTTGGGGGGTTTTGTTAAACTACTTAACTGATATTCCAGTTTTTACACAGCATGATTATGCATAATCTTTCAAAATTCCCTTTCCATTCTTTTGATTCTAGTGACTATTTTCCCATTTACCGTCCAGATGGACTTGAGTTATTTGTTCAAAATTTCCAAATACCATCCTTCTAAACTATAAATGGGAAAGAGCCCAATTGTGCTGAAAACTTATGTACTTGTATCATGAAAGGCTCAAACAAGAAAATATATGGGAAGATCATTTTTCAACTATGTAATGCTATCCAAATATAAAGTTATATAAAAAGATGAAAAATTTATGCATGAGAATTTTTCTGAGAAAGACCAATGTATTTATTTGAGAAACTTCTGGGGGAGGAAGGTGGCATTCTTAAGGTCCTACTCAAGATGGTGGCTAGATTACAGATTTACAGATCTGTATGATACACATACTATACATTGTAGAACAGTGTCTTTAATATCCATCCAGTAAGACCTATTCATGTTCACAATATCTTCTAAAGGAGTCAGGATCACATCAACTAGAGGATGTTCAGTTTTACCTAACCTGATGATGGATTGGAATTCAGACATTTTGAGAAGAGAAATTGGGGTTTATCTTCATTGCTCCTTAGAATAAAGAGAGTGATATGAATTGGTGGAGTAGCATGGATTAGAAAACAAAAATAGAGGAATGTATAAGGGATGAAAGGGATATGACGCCACTTACTTTGTGGGTGTGTGTGGGCGGGGGGGAAATGGAAATAACCTCATTGCTATCCTCTAATGGTGATGTGGCCTAGAAGCCTTTGCAGAACTGACCTCTCAAAGAGGCTTCAAGGTGGTTCCCATGGGCTGTGCAAAGTAAAGTCCAGCTTTGTCTCTCTCCATGCAATTCCAGGAAAATACACATTACTAAGGCAGTTACTCATTATGGATTCTTTGAGAGAGGATGGAAGTGAGGAGTGACACAGAACGAGATGCAGAGCTTTGTATCCAAGTTGATATACATTAAAACATAGGCGATATAAATACTGTGTGCATACACAGGAGCCAAGGACATTTGGCATCTAGGTTTCAGTCATTATTATCATATGTGTTGAAATATATGGTTTATAACGTTTACAGAGAGCCCTATAATTTTCCCATGGGCTAATTCCAACCTAATGGGAGAAATCTTTGGGAAGTTTTGTTCTTGTCTGACTGCAGTCAGAGAAGGAATAGATGCATTTCAATAGGGATATATAAAGTGGAATTGGAATAAAATTGCTAATTGCTCTTTGACAACAATTCAAAACCCTGAGCAAATATTAAGGTTATCTATAGACATGTTGAAAAGATCAATAGCTGGCCCTCATCTCAGACAAATTAAATCAAAATCTTGAGGGAAGGGGGTGGCATTTGTGTTTTTCAAAGCTCCCTATATGATGGTAATATACAGCGTGGGTTGAGAACTACTACTTTGAAAGGACAGAGGATTTTAGTATCAGCATTACAAGACTGAAGACAAGAAAGAGGCACTTGAGAATCTGTGCAGATTTCTCTTCTAAGATGAAGCCAACGGTGTCAGCAGCATCAGTGCTATCTCCAGATATTATTTTTGAACCCAAAGGTAGAAGTCACAGATTTACTCTGTTCAAAAATGATAGCATACCTGCATTTGGACTATGGTGTACAATTCTGGTCATGGCAATTTGCAAAATGTGTAACAGATTGAGAGAAGCAAAGCCAATCAAACAAAAAGAGACATGAAATCACTTTAATCTAGAAGACTGAAGGGGTGAATCGAAAAAGGTAAGAGCCTCCTACTGAAGAAGATGAATTCAGGACATGCTGACCACAATCTGCTCAACTAAAACCAAGGGGATTTTTGGATACATGGAAAAGGCATGCTTAAGAAAAAAATAGTAACAGGACAAAACTACATGTATGGATTGGTATACATCCGTATTAGGATGAATAATACTAATTCTTTACCAATGTCACTGTTCTTCTCTTTGGGACAGGTAGCTACACCACAGTTGCCAACTTCTCTTGAAGTTCTGTGTCTCCTTGTGAACCAGCCCATGAAAATATGCTAGTTCCAGGACCAACCAAAGGAATTCTGGTATGTGCACCTCTGTGGGTGACAAAGATGGAGACTATAGTGCCCTGCAATGGCTATATGGATTGAAGTTGGCAGAGCCATTGGAATGATTCCATTAGGGGAGTTTCCTGCATGACTGTGTATGGAATTCTGTCTTTCCCTACTAAGACCACCTTCCCTGGGACAGATATGTAAACAAGTGGGGTAATTTTTACATATATATATATGAAAACATATATATATTGGGTAATTTATATATGTGGGGTATATATATGTGGGGTAATTTATATATATATTATAAATTTATACACATATATAAATATTATATATATATATAAAATATATATATGTTTGAGTCTTAGTATATTTTTGTTTTTTGGTCTCTTCATTAAAGTAGTTAGCCAGTGTTATCATAGCTAATATGAGTTAGGAAGGGGTACTTCTGTGGAGGAAAAACTAATATCAATAAAATACATCCCCTCCTTATCTTTTACACATCAGTGATCCTGGTTCCATTTTTCTTTTGAAATAGCAAGGTGGGTAAATCTGGGTGCCTCACTAACCCTGTGCTGTGCTCACCTCTTCTTCAGTTTCTATTCTTCAATCTGGCAAGATGGTCCCCTCAACTTTATCCAACCTTGCATTTCCCCAGGCCAAGCTCACCTCTTCTCCAGTTTCTATTCTTCTTCAATCTGGCAAGATGGTCCCCTCAACTTTATCCATCCTTGCATTTCCCCAGGCCAAGCTCAGGACCACTCATCATCATAAGACCTTTTCCTACTTGAAGCCACTACAGTTCTCGATCATTGTTTGAGAACCTTGTTCATTTGACATTTATTTGCATATGGTTTTCCTTTCTTAAGTGAATGGTTTCAGAACTGAGTTTTCCAAATGAGGTAACCATGTTTTTCTCTTGCAGTCCTATCAGTATCTAGTGCACACAACGAGTGCTCAACCAACATTAATGCTAAATGCATTATTTAGGGGCACCTGGGTGGCTCAGTGGGTTAAAGCCTCTGCCTTCCTCTCAGGTCATGATCTCAGGGTCCTGGGATCGAGCCCAGCATCTGGCTCTCTGCTCAGCAGGGAGCCTGCTTCCCTTCCTCTCTCTCTGTCTGCCTCTCTGCCTAATTGTGATCTCTGTCTGTCAAATAAATAAATAAAATCTTTAAAAAATGCATTATTTAGTGAGATGTCCTCAGATTAAAAAGGGGAATAACACAAAACAAACTTTAGGTTATTTTGGGGGGGACTTCTATAAAGGAGAAATAAGGGAAGGCTTTCACTGAGGTTAAGGAATCCCATAATGATGTAATTTTTAACCTATAAATATTGTATTTAATATATTACTAAGGCATTCTGATAAGTATCTTCTATATATTTTTTATCTCTATGGGTCCTTCTGACAGTTTGTCATGTAACTATTGTTTTGTACACTCTATAAATGAAAAAAAAACAGAGATTCTAGAAAGTTATTTCAATTTCTTGATGTCATTTAACCAGCAAATAATAAGAAAGAACTCAAACCTCTCTCAAGCTCTTTTACTTACTGCTTCCCTCACTTGTATTAAAGTATCTCCCATTTCTAATTGTAAAAGACAGTTCCTGCTAAAGAGCACACAGATAGACTCATGGGGTGGTATATGCTGTGGCCACATTCAGAACATGGATAATACATTTAGTATATTGGAAGTATATAATACTTTCTCTAACAAGTTAACCAAAAACTTTAATAAGTGGAAAATGACATGCCGTCCTTTATTGCCTGAGAAATATTCCATGTAGCCAAAGAGAAGAAAATAAATGAGGATGTTGAAAAAAAATAATGAAAACATTTCTCACTATTCTGATTTTATAAGATAATTTAATAATAAATTGCCTTTATCATTATCAACTTATCATGGTTTATTTGCATTTAGGGCTAGATGCCTTGACTTCAAATCACAGGGCAAAAATTTTATTGTTCATCATTTTAGGAGCCATTTGGGGAATGTTTAATTTTATTCCAACCAAGCTCTAGCTTTGCCAGGTTAATTATTGATGAGTAAGCGGAGGATGGAAAGGATTTTATATAATTCTGCCTGAAGCTTCCCATGTCTTCCCCCATTCAACTTAGAGCTCATATAAAAAGATCAGTGTCTGCTCTTGGCAGATGGTCCATAACCTGCCTATAATAATAATACTTCATGTTTTCCCTTTACTGCAAGGACCTCAAACTTTTGAAAACCAACAGCCATACAACACTGCTATACCCATCACAGGTCTGTTTTACAAATGGTTAAACTGCAGAAATGAATCAATGAGCCAGACTCCAGCTTAACTCTTAAGTCATTTATACTTGCTACCAGAGAAGTTTTATTTTTTACACATTTTATTCTCATCATTCATAAGACCAAAGACATACCAATCATGTCATTCAAAATTTGAGCTCTTCAAAGAAAAAAAGAGTAATTTTATCAATCTAATAAAGGATACTCCAAGATAGATAATCATGGTCTTGTATGGATTTCCTTGCCTTTCTTGGCAGGAAATTGTGGTTATTTTTAACCATAGATAGTAAAAGACTAAAACAGAAGCTGTTAGATTTTCCACAGAGGAAAGGCCCCTTCTGAAAAAAAGAATCTTTCTTTCTTTCTTGTCATCTTATAGATTTCATGCCATTCTCAAATTGACCCTGATGAAAGATGAACCTGTGGCACAGAAGGAAGGTCACGCCTTGTAGCTCATGAATTTGCTTTAGGTGGCCTAGAAGACCGTCTTGGAATCATCTCTGTTGCCTGTCTGCATGCCTTACCTGCCAGAGATGGTCTTCAAATTTAGGCTTCCTTCCTTCAACAACCATTTTGAGTACCTACTATATGCCCAGCTAGAAATACAGTGGTATACAAAGGAAACTCAATTCCTGTTCTTAATGAGTATATAGTATAGTGAGGAAGACAGATAGTTTTAAAGGTAATTGTATAGAGAGTCCTCATTTTCAAAAATTGAAAGTCCTGGATAAGTCTTCTTACTGAAAGGAACTAAGAAATTTAAAAAATATTAGGGTGCATTAAAGCTAAAAAATATAGTGAAGTCTTACCGGGCTAAAATGGAGGGAGATGAGAAACTACAAGCTGCTTTTGTGTTGAAAGAATTTGCTAATTCAGAAAAATTACAACTCTCTTCCAACAGCCTTACTGACTGAGGAGGACAGAAATAAAAACCAGGATCCTGGAGATGATTTAGGGTACAACACGAGATTCCCCCCAAACAATAAGCTGGGACAGAAAAAAGCTATGGGGCAAGGGTGAACTGAAAAAAAAAAAAAATCACTTCTTTCTTTAAATTGCCTAAGCTCTGCAAGAAACAGTCTCAAATTTCATGTTTCCAATATTAAAGTGGCCTCTAGGTAAAAGACAAAAGCAAAAGAAAGTCTTATCTGGAGGAAGGTATTTTCACTATAGACCTCAATAAATCTCTACTCTTTCTAGGAAAGAAGAAGTCATATGCTTAGATTTATGATTGTTTCAGAAAAGCTAGTGAAATGTAACTCAAGACATCCCAAAATAGTTCATGAGAAGAATGGGAGAAGAAATCAAAGACAGTGAAACAGAACAACAACAATATTGAGTAGTAAGAAGACTCCAAGTGATCCTTGTGCCAGAGATTCTAACATTGTCCATGATCCTTCTGGGCTAAGTCTGGACCTTCCAGATCAGCACTATCTAAGAATTTGTGGGAAACAGACTCTCAAGCCCAACCCCAGACCTACTGAATAAGAATCTGTATTTTAATAAAATCCCCTGGTATCACCTAGGCACATTAAAGTCTAAAATAATGAATGGGAATAATGAAGCCTGAACTAGATCAGTGAGGATGGGAGAGGCAGAAATGCAGATGCTGTATGTTCAGATGTTAGAGGGTGTGAGTTGGCTAATACCCTCTGGCGTTCCTAACTGAAACACTGGAAATATCATACTTCAACACCTTTCAAACTTCATGTCAGAGACAAAGCCAATAGGAAGGAAAATGATATTACACAACTTATTTTTTTTTCCCACACTTATTGCTTTGGCTTAGAAAATATGGACAATTAGAGCTTATATTTGACTAGAATAAAGATGTCAATGGAATTCAGTATCTTGGGTCTAGAACCAGCAACTGTTCTGCTGAGCATAATATTGGACAGGATATTTTCCAAGTGTGATAAGCAAGACTAAATACAAAAAACAATCAATCTTCCAGGAGACGGTGGATGTCAGCCAGCCTCTGTTCCACTGTAACCCTGTCAGATAAAAAAAGCTATGATCAAAAATGCAGATATGTCAAAGGAGATGGAACAGGACTTGTTAGAGAAATATGGCACAGAGGACCTTGCAACCTAAATGGAAATAGAGTTTGATAAGAAGTACAACCCAACCAGGCAAGGAACCATAAGGAGAAACAGTGATAAAAACTGATACATGAAGCCAAACACTTCAACTACTTCCACCTGGACCGAAGAGTCATTCACCCATCCAAACCTGATAAAAAGCATGGACTGTGCCCTGCTCATTGTGAGCAATATGAAAACAAGGACTGCAATCTAAATACCAAATAACAGAGAATGAAATCATCGGCCTTGCTAAGGGAGCACCTTGATCTCTGAATATTTATTGTGTTGTTTTATATAGGGCATTCCCTATACTAGTTTTTCTTTTTTTTTCTTCCATACTACTTGTTTGTGGTTATAAAACAATACAAAACAAGCAACCAAAATTTCAGCCCCCCCAAAAAACACAAAAAGCACTAATATGAAAAGATGCATGCACTCTTATGTTTATTGCAGCATTATTTGTAATAGCCAAAATATGGCTGTGTGTATGTGTGTGTGTGTATACACTATATATATCTCTCCAAGATATAGGCAAGTGTCCATCAACAGATAAATGGATGAAGAAGATGTAATACACACACACACACACACACACACACACACACAGAGGAACGTTACTCAGCCATATAAAGAATGAGACCTTGCCATTTCTAACAACAGGAATACATTTAGGGGATATTATGCTAAGTGAAATAGAGAAAGACAAATACAGTATGATTTTGCATATTATATGTAGATTCTGAAAAACAAAACAAATGAGCAAAGAAACAAACAAAAAAACTGGACTCTTGGTGGGAGAGAAGCAAGTAGCAGAGGAGTAGCAGACTGATATGACATCAGGTCCAGAGTTCATTGAGATAGTTATCAAACCATCCCAAATACCTGCAAACTCAATAGGAGATAGAAGAGAAAAAGAGCAGCAAATCTAGGAACAGAAAATCTACCACTTTCTGAAAGGTAGGACATGGGGAGAAGTGAATCCGAAGTGACAGGAAGATAGACCGTGGTGGGAGGGGCTGGCTCCTGGCCAGCAGTGGAACAGCAGAACTCAAAATTAGAATTTTTAGAAGTTGGCTCCACTGAGGGACATCACTCCAGAGGCTAAGTGGGAGTGGAACCCACTGGGACAGTGTAGTTTCAGGTCCTGTGGGGTCACAGATGGATTGGGGGTGTCTGATTATGGCAGAGCTCCCACATACTGGAGCAGGGAAGCTGACTACAGAGACAGAGCTGAGGAGTGAACTTTCAGATCAGGGTTACCTTATACTGTGATCCAAGTAATAGTCATAACACTACTGTTTGAGCAGGGACCCCACCAGTTGCAGATCTGGGGAGAGTCACTTTCCTCCTCCAGGAGGAGCAGCACAGCAGGAATCTACTGGGTTTGGAGACTCCAAAGGACCATGCTCCAGAGATAAAAACGCTTGGTCACAGTCGGGGTGAACACTGAGCGTGGCTGGAGACCAGGGAGACAGGAATGATTGCTTTTCTCTGAGGGTGCACTGAGGAATGGGGTCCCAAGATTTCAGCTCCTGCAGGCTGGAGATTGGAAGGCCACCATTTTCTTTCCCATCCTCCAGAGTTATACAGAACACATTCAGAGAACAAAAGCTACCAAGAGTGAACTCGAGCATATTACTTAGCCTGGTCCATGGCAAGAGCAATGCAATTCTGCCTCTGGCAAAGATATTTGAGACTCACTGCAGTGGGCCCCTCCCCAGAAGATCAGCAAGAACATCAAACAGAAAAAACTGTTTCAGCCAAGACCAAGTTAATTTATCAAGGAGAACAGTGGAACTCCAGAGCTAGGGGAAAGCGATGTATAGAATTCATGGCTTTTCCCCCATGATCATTTAGTCTTGCAAAGTAATTTTTTTAAAATTTATTCCTTATTCTATTTTTTTAAGTTTCTCTCTTTCTTCTTTCAATGTTTTTTAACTAATTTATCTTAACAATACCTTTCTAAAAATATATTTTTAAACGTTCATTATTGTCATCATACTTTACCCCTTCACTATATTTAAACTTATTTTTTGTATATGTATTGGGGTTTTTTTTCCTAAAAAATTTTGTGATGCAATTTCTTCTAATAGATCAAAATATACCCTAAATCGAGCAAATGGCTTTGTTCTAATCTCCAGCTGGAGCACATTTTCTCCTTTTTTTTTTCTTTTTCCAACCCACTTATCAATTCCTTAGAATTTTTTTTAAATTTTCATCTTTACAGTCATATTCCATCCCTTCATCATATTTACCCTTATTTTTGTGTATAAATAAGTTTTTCTTTCTTCAAATTTTTGGAGGTTCTTTGTTCTAAGAGACCAAAATACACCCAAAATCAAATGGGTGGCTCTGTTCTATTCACCATTCTAATACATATAATTTTTTTTCTTTTTTCCACCCTTGCTTCGCCCTCCCTCTTTTGGGTCTCTTTTGATTTGGTTAGCGTACATTTTCTGGGGTCTTTGCCACCCTTTTAGTATTTTATTCTCTTGTTCATATATTCTTATCTGGATAAAATGACAAGGCAGAAAAACTCACCACAGCACAAAATAACAAGAGGCAGTACCTACAGCTAGGAACCTAATTAATATGGACATTGGTAATGTATCAGAACTAGAGTTCAGAATGATGATTGTCAAGGTGCTAGCTGGGCTCAAAATAGGCATGGAAGATATTAAAGAAATCCTGTCTTGAGATATAAAAGCCCTTTCTGGAGAAATAAAAGAACTAACCATTTGGAAATCAGAAAAGGTATTAATGAGGTGCAATAAAAAATGGAGGTTCTTACAGCTAGGATAAATAGGGGAGAAGAGAGAATTAATGATATAGAAGACCAAATGACAGAGAATAAAAAAGCTGAGCAAAAGAGAGACAAATAACTATTGGACAATGAGGGGAGAATTCAAGAGATAAGTGATACCATGAGAAGAAACGATATTAGAATAATTGGGATTCCAGAAGAAGAAGAAAGAGAGAGAGTAAGACAGATGGTATAATGGAGAGAATTATTGTAGAGAATTTCCCTAATATGGCATAGAGAACAAACATCAAAATCCAGGAGGTGCAGAGAACCCCCCTCAAAATCAATAAGAATAAATCTATACCCCATCATCTAATAATAAAACTTTTAAGTCTTAGTGACAAAGAGAAAATCCTAAAAGCAGCCTGGGACAAAAAGTCTGTAGCATACAATGGTAAAAATATTAGATTGGCAGCAGACTTATCCACAGAGACCTGCTAGGCCAGAAAGAACTGGCATGATATATATTCAGAGCACTAAATGAGAAAAATGTGCAACCAAGAATACTGTATCCAGCAGCGCCTAGGTGGCTCAGTGGGTTAAGCCTCTGCCTTTGGCTCAGGTCATGATCTCATGGTTCTGGGATCAAGCCCCAAACTGAGGTCTCTCCTCAGCGGAGAGCCTGCTTCCCCCTTTCTCCTCTCTCTGCCTGCCTCTCTGCCTACTTGTGATTTCTCTCTCTGAGTGTCAAATAAATAAAATCTTAAAAAAAAAAAAAAACTATATCCAGCTAGGCTGCCATTGAAAATAAAGAGATAAAAAGCTCCCAGGACAAACAAAAATTAAAAGAATTTTCAAACACCAAACCAGCCCTACAGGAAATATTGAAAGAGATCCTCTAAGCAAAGAGCCTAAAAGTAGTAGACCAGAAAGGAACAAAGACAATATACAGTAACAGTCACCTTACAGGCAATACAATGGCACTAAATTCATATCTCTCGAGAGTTACCCTGAATGTAAATGGGCTAAATGCCCCAATCAAAAGACACAGCATATCAGAATGGATTAAAAAAAATCCATTAATATGCTGTCTACAAGAAACTCACTTTAGACCCAAAGACACCTCCAGATTTAAAGTGAGGGGGTGGAAAACAATTTGCCATGCTAATGGACATCACAAGAAAGCTGGGTGACAATCTTCAGTTAAATTAGATTTTAAGCCAAAGACTAGAATAAGAGATGAGGAAGGACCCTATATCATACCCAAAGGGTCAGCCCAACAAGAAAATCTAACAATTTTAAATATTGATGCCCCTAACATGGGAGCAGCCAACTATATAAAAAAACAAAATCAAAGAAACACATTGACAATAACACAATAATAGTAGGGGACTTTAACACCCCACCCACTGAAATGGACAGATCATCCAAGCAAAAGATTAACAAGGAAATAAAGGCTTTAAATGACACACTGGACCAGATGGACATCACAGATATATTCAGAACATTACATCCCAACGCAACAGAATACACATTCTTCTCTAGTGCACATGGAACATTCTCCAGAATAGATCAAATACTGGGTCACAAATCAGGTCTCAACTGGTACCAAAAGACTGGGATCATTCCCTGCACATTTTCAGACCACAATGTTCTGAAGCTAGAACTCAATCACAAGGAGAAAGTTGGAAAGAACTCAAATACACGGAGGCTAAAGAGCATCCTACTGAAGAATGAATGAGTCAACCAGGAAATTAAGGAAGAATTGAAATAGTTCATGAAAACAAATGAAAATGAAAACAAAACTGTTCAATATTTGTGGGACACAGCAAAGACAGTCCTGAGAGGAAAGTATATATTGATACAAGCCTTTCTCAAGAAACAAGAAAGGTCCCAACTACACAACCTAATCCTCCACTTAAAGGAGCTGGAGAAAGAACAACAAAGAAAGCCTAACCCCAGCAGGAGAAGAGAAATAATAAAGATCAGAGCAGAAATCAGTGAAATAGAAGCAAAAAAAAAAAATAGAACAAATCAACGAAACTAGGAGCTGGTTCTTTGAAAGAATTAATAAGATTGAGAAACCCCTGGCCAGACTTATCAAAAAGGAAAGAGAAAGAACCCAAATTAATAAAATTATATATGCTAGAGGAGAGATCACAACCAACACCAAAGAAATACAAATAATTATAACAACATATTATGAGCAACTATACACTAGCAAATTTGGCAATCTGGAAGAAATGGAGGCATTACTAGAGACATAAAAACTACCAAAACTGAACCAGGAAGAAATAGAAAACCTGAACAGACACATAACCAGTAAGGAGATTGAAGCAGTCTTCAAAAATCTCCCAACAAACAAGAAAGCCCAGGGCCAGACGGGAATTCTACCAAATATTTCAAGAAGAATTAATTCCTATTCTATGGGAAAATATTTCAAGAAGAATTAATTCCTATTCTCTGGAAAAAGGTTCAAAAAATAGAAATGGAAGGAAAACTGCCAAACTCATTTTATGAGGCCAGCATTACCTTGATGCCAAAGACAAAGACCCACCAAAAGGGAAAATTACAGACCAATATCTTTGATGAACACAGAGGCGAAAATTCTCACCAAAATAGGTAGGATCCAACAGTACATTAAAAGTGGGATTTATTTCTAGGATGCAAGGTTGGTTCAACATCTGCAAATCGATTAATGTGATACATTAATAAAAGAAAGAACAAGAACCATATGATACTCTCAATAGATGCTGAAAATACATTTGACAAAGTAGATCATCCTTTCTTGATCAAAACTTTAAAGTGTAGGGATAGATGATACATACCTCAATACCATTAAAGCCATCTATGGAAAACCCACAGCGCATACCATTCTCAATGGGGAAAAACTGAGAGCTTTTCCACTAAGGTCAGGAACATAGTAGGGATGTCCACTATTACCACTGCTATTCAACATAATAGTAGAAATCCTAGCCTCAGCAGTCAGACAACAAAAAGAAATTAAAGGCATCCAAATCAGCAAAGAAGAAGTCAAATGCTCACTATTTGCAGATGATATGATACTTTACGTGGAAAACCCAAAAGACTCCACTCCAAAACTGCCAGAACTCATACAGGAATTCAGTAAAGTGTCAGGATATAAATTCAATGCACAGAAACCAGTTGCATTTCTATACACCAACAGCAAGACAGAACAAAGAGAAATTAAGAAATCAATCCCATTTACAATTGCACCCAAAGCCATAAGATACCTAGGAATAAATCTAACCAAAGAGGCAAAGAATCTGTACTCAGAAAACTATAACGTACTCAAGAAAGAAATTGAGGAAGACACAAAGAAATGGAAAAATGCTCCGTGTATATGGATTGGAAGAACAAATATTGTGGAAATGTCTATGCTACCTAATGCAATCTCCACATTTAATGCAATACCTATCAAAATACCATCAGGCTTTTTCAAAGAAATGGAACAAATAATCCTAAAATTTATATGGAACCAGAAAAGACCCTGAATAGCCAGAGAAATGTTGAAAAAGAAAGCCGAAGTTGATAGCATCACAATTCCGACTTCAAGCTCGATTACAAAGCTGTTATCATCAAGACAGTATGGTACTGGCACAAAAACAGTCACATAGATCAACGGAACAGAATAGAGATCCCAGAAACAGACCCTCAAGTCTATGGTCAACTAATCTTTGACAAAGAAGGAAAGAATGTCCAATAGAAAAAAGACACTCTTTTCAACAAATGGTGTTGGGAAAATTGGACAGCCAAATGCAGAAGAATAAAACTGGACCATTTCCTTACACCACACACAAAAATAGACTCCAAATGGATGAAAGACCTCAATGGGAGACAGGAATCCATCAAAATCCTTGAGGAGAATGTAGGCAGGAACCTCTTCTAACTCAGTCGCAACTTCTTCCTAGAAACATCGCCAAAGACAAGGGAAGCAAGGGCAAAAATGAACTCTTGGGACTTCATCAAGATCAAAAGCTCTTGCACAGCAAAGGAAACAGTCAACAAAATGAAAAGCAACTGACAGAATGGGATAAGGTATTCACAAATGACATATCAGATAAAGGGCTAGTATTCAAAATCTATAAAGAACTTATCAAACTCAACATCCAAAGTACAAAGAATCCAATCAAGAAGTGGGCAGAAGACATGAACAGACATTTCTGCAAAGAAGACATCCAGATGGCCAACAGACACATGAAAAAGTGCTCCACATCACTACGCATCAGGAAAATACTAATCAAAACCACATTGAGATACTACCTCACTCCAGTCAGAATGGCTAAAATTAACAAGTCAGGAAATGACAGATTTGGAGAGGATGTGGAGAAAGGGGAACCCTCTTACACTATTGGTGGGAATGCAAGCTGGTGCAGCCGCAATGGAAAACAGCATGGAGGTTCCTCAGAAAGATGAAAATAGAGCCACCCTATGACACAGCAATCACACTAGTGGGTATTTACCCTAAAGATACAAATATAGTGATCCAAAGGGGTATGTGCACCCCCATGTTTATAGCAGCAATGTCCACAATAGACAAACTATGGAAAGAACCTAGATGTCCATCAACAGATGAATGGAAAAAGAAGATGTGGTATATATATACAATGAAATCCTATGCAGCCATCAAAAAAATGAAATCTTATCATTTGCAATGACATGGATGGAACTAGAAGGTATTACACTAAGTGAAATAAGTCAATCAGAGAAAGACAATATCATATGATCTCCCTGATATGAGGAATTTGAGAAGCAGAGTGGGGGATTTGGGGGGTAGGGAAGGAAAAATGAAACAAGATGGGATCAGGAGGGAGACAAACCTTACGAGACTCAATCTCACAAAACAAACTTAGGGTTGCTGGGGGGAGGGGAGTATGGGGAGGGTGGTTGCCTTATGGACACTGGGGAGGGTATGTGATATAGTGAGTGCTGTGAAGTGTGTAAACCTGATTCGCAGACCTGTACCCCTGGGGCAAATAATACATTATATGTTAATGAAAATTTAAAAAAAAGAAAAACATGAACTCTTAAGTACAGATAACAAACTAATGGGTGCCGGGGGAAGGTGGGTGGGAGGGTAGATGAAACAGGTAAAGGGGATTAACAAGTACAAACTTCCAGTTATAAAATAGCCAAGTCACAACATAGGGTATATAATCAATTTTTATAATTAGCCATGTTTTAAAAATTAGAAATATTTGTACTACCCTGATAAAGTATAATGTTAAACATAAAAATGTGCTATTATAAATGTTCACATTTTTACCATCTATATTATTGTCTAACAATACTGTACTATAATTTGTTCATAAAACATCATCATGTGTAGAGCCAATATGAAAACAAATTAAAATTAAATTGAAAACAAACAAAAAATGGAATGTGAACAAATCCTTGAGTTAAACAAAGGGAGGCAGATTTATCTTGAGAACTATGACTGGGCATGAACCTTTGAGGACGTTCCAGAATCCTTAACCAGGCACAGGTAAGGATAAAATAGTGATCACACATCCATGTCATCTTCTAGCAGTGACTAAGCTGTGACAAGCTCTGACAAGCCAACTGCCAGAGGCTGAATGTGGCCCCCAGATATTTTGTCCCCTTCACACAGTAATCTGTTTGTGCTTTTCTTTTTTAAGTGGGAGATTTTCCATTTAAAAAATTTAGATTTCATGCTTCCTTGGAAAGACTGAAACTGACATCCCTAAGCCCATTCCTGGTTGTCAAAAGTCCACTAGGGTAGCAGCTTTCTCCTTTGGGGGTCTGCTCCCACCTGACTTCTTAGTTTATGTTCTTGCTGGCCTCCTTACACATTTTGTGCTTGATGACCCTACAGTCTCCATTTCTCACCTAGAGAGGACATTCTCTTTCTACCAACTAGAGACGACTAACCAAAGTTTATGAAATTCCTATCAGATTATAGACCTGTCAAGAGAACTACATTTTTAAAAGATGGGGGACAAGATGTGCAGTATATTAAAGACTTCACCCACCTATTCTCCTTTGCATCTCCACTGATTCCCTCTATTGATTTTTTTTTTAACTCATTGGGTTGTATGCCTTAGTAATAAGTAGTGACAGGTTGAAGTTGCTCTCTGTCTGCATGTGTCAAAGTTGGAAATAATCATGTAGACACAATAATAGTGACGGCAATAAAAAAAATAAAAAATAAAATGACTCATCGTGTTATTCATTCTCCTTAGTCTGGAGAAATTTTTGTAACCAATCTCTTCTTTAGCTGGAAAGAAGATATTCCTCCCCAAATAATTTCTAATAAATCTCATACATGAACTCACTTTTTTTTTTTTAAGATTTTATTTATTTATTTGACAGACAGAGATCACAAGTAAGCAGAGAGGCAGGCAGAGAGATAGAGAGAAGGAAGCAGGCTCCCTGCCAAGCAGAGAGCCCGATGCGGGACTCAATCCCAGGACCCTGAGATCATGACCCGAGCTGAAGGCAGCGGCCTAACCCACTGAGCCACCCAGGCGCCCATGAACTCACTTTTTATGGAACTCATTTCTAAAAATCTCTTAAAGGTCAAGAATTGACACCGGTCTTTCCTTTTTTTTTTTTTTTTTTTTTTTAATGATCCCTTGTCTCTGGCATTTATAAGTTCTCTAGGACTTTCTAGAAGTTAGAAGTTTTTGGAAGAAGTTAGCAGTATTTTAAAATCCCTTATAGATAATTGGATAGATTAACATGCCATAGATCTGACTATAAATTCAATAACAAAATAAAATTCTATTTAACCTTTAGGGCCTGCAATCTAGTTTTTAACTTTTCAGAAAAAATCTGGCCCAAGTCAGAAATATAAGTCACTGGAGACACCTTCCTTTCCTGAAGATGTTACATTATATACTGCACAATGTCTAGCACCAATAGCCTTTCTTGACTTACTTTTCCCTTGTTCCTTACATGAACTTTTCCATTCTTAGATGTGTTTTATATCACCTCTTTGTAGATGTTGAGGGCTCCCCAGATCTTGTGTTCTCACCCCAGTCCCAGTCTGTCCACATCCTAGCCAGGCCTCATGGACCTTCAAATGCATATGCTTCATGAAACCATCCCTGCTTATTCTCTTACGTTCCTGAATCAATCATTTGATATATGTCATGTGCCAGACTGAAATAGTATTCCTCTTGTTAAGCAACGGATTTAATCCCTTCAACAATGTGCTCACAAAGGAAATGGACTGTATCTCATGCTTCTTCTTTTTTTTAATCCACTAAATTGCTTTCCATAAGAAAGGTTCTATAAATACCCATTGACAGCCTGGTTCTGAGATCTAATAGCTTAAATCAAAGATGCTACACCATCAAATTTTCTGTCCATGAAGACTCTTTCCTATCAGCACATAAACATACTTCTATTCCTAAATTTTTTTGTAAAGATTTTATTTATTTATTTCACAGAGAGAGCAGGATCGGGGGGAGAGGTGGGTGGAGGAAGAGGGTAAAGCAGGTTCCCTGCCGACCAGAGAGCTGGGACATGGGGCTCCATCCCAGGACCCTGGGAACATGACCTGAGCCAAAGGCAGATGCTTAAGGGACTGAGCCACCCCAGCACCGCTCTAGAATTTTTTTTTTTTTAAATCCTCTCTTGACCTTATTTCTCTCTCTAGCTACAACCCATTTCTGTGCTCCCCTTAGTAGCTGAAGAGCACACTCAGGATTCATGAATTTAAATGTTCAGTCCAGGGGTGCCGGGGTGGCTCAGTGGGTTAAACTTCTGCCTTCGGCCCAGGTCATGATCTCAGGGTCCTGGGATCGAGCCCCACATTGGGCTCTCTGCTCACTGGGGTGCCTGCTTCCCCCTCTTTCTCTGCCTACTTGTGATCTCTCTCTCTGCCAAATAAATAAAATCTTTAAAAAAAAAAAAAAAAAAAAGGACGCACATAACCCTGGGGCACCTGAGTGGCTCAGTGGGTTAAGCATCTGCCTTAAAATGTTCAGTCCTTATAATATCTACTAGTTATATCAAACTTAGCATGTTCATATTCAATACTAATTTCCACCCCAACCCAAAACACTAATCCTGTTACCTACCCCAATTCATTTAAACACAACTTTATCCTTCCAGTTGTTAAATCAGATTCCTTGGGATCATTTTTGACTCTTCTTATTCTCTTACACCTAATATCCAATCAGTGGCAAATTCTATTGCTTTCAACTTCAAAATTTATCTGAAATTCAAACATCTCTCACTTCCCACACTACTAGGATGATTACTCAATCACCTGCTGCTTGGATTATTACAATAGCCTTCTTTTTATCTTTTAATATTTACTTATTTAAGTAATCTCTACACTGAACATGGGGCTTGAACTCACAACCCTGAAATCAAGAGTCACATGCTCTTCCAAATGAGCCAGCCAGGTGCTCCTGCAATATCCGTCTGTGTGCTCTGGCAGCTGCCACCCTTGCTGAGCTTTATTTGCTACACAGGCAGCGGCCAGAATGCTGTTATCAGATCATGTCACTTCTCTGCCCTAGAGTCATCCACTGACTTCCCATCTCAAAGAAAGAAAAGGCCAAGGGGCACCTGGGCTCAAGTCAATTGAGCGACTGACTGGGTTTCAGCCCACGTGGTGATCTCATGGATGTTGGGATCTGCTTGCATGGTCTCCGTGTTCAGCCAGGAATGTGCTGGAAGATTCTTTCCCTCTGCCTCTCACTCATGCACACATGTTCTCCCTCTCTTTCTCTCTCTCTGAAATAAATACATAAATCTTAAAAACTAAAAAATAAAGAAAAAGCCAAAGCTCCACCAGGGCCTGCTAAGTCCTACATGACCTTAAACCAATCCTCCTGATCTGCTTGTACTTTCCCCTTTACTCATACCCTTCTGGCCACACTAGCCAAGTTATTTTTCAAACAGACCAACCATTCTCATACTTCAGGTCCTTTGTACTCACCATTCCCTGCGCCTGGTACATTCTTCCTTCCTCCGTCCACAGAGTTTTAGGCATATGCTCTTTAGTGGTTTGTCCCAAAGTTACCTTTGCCCTGAAACTTACCTAAACAGTCTGTTTAAAATAGCAGTCTCTACCCATGTTAGCCCTCCTTATTATCCTCCATTACTTAACTTTCCCTCACATCACTTATTCACATGATATACTATATATTTTACTTATTTATTTTCTCTTTCCAACCAGAATGTACACTCCATCAGAGCAGAAGTTCTCTATTTCTGTGCTGTTTACTGATTTATTCCTAAGGTCCACAACAGCAAATGGCACATAATAGTTATATAGTAAATATGTTATGATGTAAGAATATTTTAGAGACTGAATAAGAGATTAACATTATCTATTGCAAAAGTACATTATAGTTGAAATACAATTTTTTAAAAGATTTTTATTTATTTATTTGACAGACAGAGATCACAAGCAGGCAGAGAGGCAGGCAGAGAGAGAGGAGGGGAAGCAGGTTCCCTGCTGAGCAGAGAGCCGGATGCCGGGCTCGATTCCAGGACCCTGGGATCATGACCTGGGCAGAAGGCAGAGGCTTTAACCCACTGAGCCACCCAGGTGCCCCTGAAATACAATTTTAATACATTTCTTCTGATAAATTCAGGGAAATTCTCATGTTATCTTTGGATGATATGAATCATGGTTTTGGACTTAGGTACCACATACACACTGTTAACTTTTTATGATATTTTCTTAACTCCTCACTGTTTCCTTGAGCTTAACACTCACTAAAGCATAATGGTGTTTCTCGGGCATTCTACAATGTGCCGCCTCTCTCTCTCTCCCCTCAAATGTACTCATTGTGTCATGCTAACCCTCTCAGTAAATGACCTTGCCCAAACCACATATGTGGCAGTTTTCCTAAAATCCTCCTTCAAGCACATCTCTGCACTCCAGGAAGAAATGCAAGGATATTTGCCCCTTTTCCTTATGTTTTCAAGAAACTATGGTAAGATAACTTCTGAGAAATAAATTTGTGTTTTGTATTGTTTTCTGTTTTCCTCTGCTCGTTTATACCAAGCAGGAGGGTAGACCTGTAGGTATTCACTTGCCGGAGGAATTTTCCCAACATTCACAGTAGAAGATGAGCACGTCCCAGGGGCAGAAGGAGTGAAAGAGTATGGGAAAAAGAAAGAGAGAAAACGAAGACATTAAAACATGCCATTAGTTTTATTGGGTACATGGTGCTCCCAGGGAGGCTCTGTCCTAGGCATAGCAGCATTCAGACCTCCTAAAGAGGCACACTCTTCAGTTAAGACCGGGAAGCTACAAAGTCCCCAGACTTAAAGGAAGGCTATATGGAGACTAGGACAATGGCACTCAGTGACACCAAGAGGATCAAGGACCAGTGATCTCCCTTCTTACAGAACATTATGTTCTTACAGAATGTTAGCAAACATGTGGAGCTCTGAATTCTGGTAATAATGGAGACTGAATGTCCCACCAGTGGAACAGAAATTCTGTCAGCTTTAGATTCATATGAAGAAAGTAAATACCTATGGAGTTTCAACATCTATAGACTAAAATTTATGTTATTTGATCAATTTGTGTCCTTGCTAGTACTTGCTCACTCTCTCACACTCTTTTTCATTCTCTCTCTCTTTTTCCCTTTAATGGCTTTTCTGAGCAACCAAAGAATTAAAAAAAAAAAAAAAAAGTTTAAAGATCCGAGGACTGCAACTTTTACCCTTGGGAGACTAGTCTCTCTTTTCATCTCTCATTTCTCCTTCACCAAGTAACATTCAATAAGTAGAGTTGCTTCCAGACACAAAAGAGAGTTGGCGCAACAGTACCAACCCATTTAGGTCACAATAAGCTCAAGAACCTAAAATCTCAGAACAGCTTGAAGTAGACAGACTAGGAGATGGCCTCGTTGCATAGGTGACTGATAAGGGGAGGAAATGAGGAGCTTGAGCAAATGAGTCTCGGCTTAAATATCTTAATACATGCATTCTAACCAAGAGACATTTTAATGTAGCCTAAAGCAGAAAATTTTAACTACTTTAATTACTCAAAATTATGAAAGGCAAATAGCCTCTACTTTTACCCCTTCCTGCTTCTCAGTACTGTGGCTAAAGTAGAAAGCAGACATCGACCGTGGAGAGCAGACAAGGTGGGGGTTAGGGAATAACCGTCACACAAACTATATTTAACCAAGATTCCTATGGTTATTACACTCACTTATCTCTGAAGGATCATCAGTCTTTCTCAGCAAAGTACACATTGCTTGAAAAGTCCTTTTTACACTAAAGAGTCTATCTCTAAAATTTTCACACTTATTTCTCAAAATTTATTAATAGTATTTAGATTTTTTTTTTGAAGTTAAACTATGAAACGCAAACATATCTTTCTTTTTTAGGCTTCCTGATTCTGCTGACTTTGCATGACCAATATAGGACTCTGGACGGCGTAGGGTGGTAAAAGGAGTTATTTGTGTGTTTTGAAGAGGGCTGGTCCATTGTTTTGCCAACTACCCCTAATTTTAGTTTGACATTTTCTTCTGATTAGATTTTGGCTATACATTTTTTTGGCAAGAACAGATGGAAATGATATTCCTTTCTCAATGCCCTCTTGTGCTGAGATCCAGACTGCATAGAACATTCCCAACAAATGCCCTCTCATTTAGTGGCTCAAAGACTTTTCTTGGTTTTCTTGCCTAACTAGTCTGCGCCTCACTTTCCTCCTCTGTGAAGAAATCCAGATACCAATTATGCCTTCTTCATACAGCTGTTGTAATGATTAGAGAAGGTTATATTTATAAAATATGTAAGACAGTACCTAGGGCATAGTAAGCGCTCCATAAACAGCAGCCATAATTAATATTCACTAATAAAATACAGTTAACATGTATTATGCATTTACTATGCTTTCATTATTTAACCTGCTTAAACCACTGAACGACTCCATCAAGTAGAGAGTCACCACGTGAGTACTACAGCAATCACACAGAACTGCCAATGGATGTGCACATTAGTGGGTGCAAGTTTGAGAAGAAACGGGCTATTTTCCTAGGCTCCATGTGTCTCTGCCAAGATATTTATTCATTACAGAGGGGAAATGGAGAAGCCCAGCAGATACCACTGTAATTAAATGATCAAGGTTTACATCACATATCAATACAATATACTGCCTGATACGATGCAGAGAGAAGAACAATCATCTTGGCACTCCATCCCAAAGAAATAACCTCAGTCTAACTATGAGCTAACAACAGATACACCCAAACTGACTCACATTCAGCAAAATATCTGCAAAGGCTCCCGAAAAGTATCAAGGTCATAAAAGATAAGGAAAGACTGAATAATCATTACGGACCAGGAAAAATGAAGGAAACACAAAAACTAAGCGTAGTGTTGGAACTCAGGTGGGTGATGGACCATAAAATGGACAGTTGTAGAGACAATGGTGAAATTGGTATAAGAACTCTAGTTTAATTAATAGTGTTGTACCAATGTTAAGTTCTTAGTTTTGGTAGGTTCAATGATTATGGAAGATGTAAATGTAAAAATAAGTTGAAAGAAGGGCATGTAAGAATCTTCTATTACCTCTGTCACTTACCTTGAAATTTCAAAGTACTTCAAAATAAAAAAGATTTTTAAAATGCAGTAGGTACTACCACTTACATATAGGGAAATGAAGTAAAGTATGTTAATGTCCCATAGCTAGGAAGTGTAAGAGAGGAAATTTAAATCCAGTCATTTGGGCTACAGAACCTATTCCTTTAAACTACTTTCTTTCACCTCTCAATAAAATAGATACACACAGATAGATTTTTAAACCCACCCAGGGGCTAACCCAATGGTAAAAAAATATTTTTTTATACTTCATTATTTTTTTCTCATTATATTAGTCGTGGAGGCTAGTGTAAGAGGTCTTGATTCAAGGGTCCACTCCTAAGACCTTCACTCTCTACTCCCCTTTTCTTTTTCTTCTTACCCCTCATCTCCAACACACACACATGCACACACTTTTATCAATTTCACTTCTCTCCATCGCTATGACTTAGAATAGTTTCTATGAAGTTCCTAGGAGATAATAAGTGATCAATTTCCTAAATATATAAATGAATGAGTGATGAATCTCCACTTCCATGAAGGTACAAGGATCCCAATTTTATTTTACTTTTTAATTTTTTTCCACATTTCAAGTTTTTATTTAAATTCTAGCTAGTTAGCATATAATCAGGGTTCCAGTCTTAAATGGAATGCCCAGTGACACCTGGGCAGCTCAGTTGGTTAAGCGTCTGCCTTCAGCTCAGATCATGATCTCCAGATCCTGGGATCAAACCCCACATCGGGCTTCCTGCTCAGCGGGGAGTCCACTTCTCCGTCACCCTCTGTCCTCTCTCTCTCTCAAATAAATACATAAAATCTTTAAAAAAATAAACAATAAATAAATGGAATGCCCAGAAGGGTGATATTTATTTCCAAAGGAGGTGAGAAAGCAAGCCATGCATTTAACTTGGGAAAAGTAATCTAGTACAGGGAAAACAAATTTAAAAATTCTGCATCAGCACTCTGCCTTGCTTCTTTCAGGGGAACAGGGAGGCCAGTGTTGTTGGACAAACAGAGCAAGGGGGGGAATGCAGTGAGAAGTGCAGTGAGAACAGCGATGGGGACAAAGATTCTCTTCACTGGTGGATTGTAAGGACTTTCCACTGGTGGGGGGATGGGGATCGAGTGAAGGGTGAAGAGCAAAAGAGTAACATTATTTGGTTTAAATTTGTACGAGATGGCTGCTGTGTATGGATTTTCATGAGCAAAAATGGAAGCAGAGAGAGCAATAAGAAATAACTCCAAAAGTCGAGGCAAAGTGTTAAGATGGCACAGACCAGTCTGGAAGCAGGAGTGGTAGTAAGTTAGGTGCCCGTGGCATCTATATCCAGTTTCCAGTCTATCAGCAGTGTTCAGCAGTCTTGCCTGTGACATTCTCTCATGCCTCAGACAAAAACTTGGACTTTTAAGCAGTTCTAGAACCTCTCCTATCACTGCCTCTTCCTAAAATATGTCTTCTGCTATTCCTTCCAAGAGCAATCCCATCTCATTTCCTAGGACTTCAATTCAAAGAAATCATCTTCTTGGTTTTAATTTCCTTTCCACACCTTCATCTAAATCCCCTGCATCAGTTAAGGACCTAACCAAACCCATGTTTTTCCTAGGAAAATGTGCCTTTCTCCACCTTTAAAACAATCTTATTCTCATTTCCAGAAACCTTAGCCAAATAAACACCCTTTCCTAGGTTATGCTGGTTCAGTGTCTCAACCCTCTGAAAATCCTAATGCTGTCTTTGGAAGGTATACAAGAAGGAGAACCAGACAAGAATGGGCAATTTATTATTATTATTATTTTTTTTTTTAGTATGAAACCTTTTTTCAACGAAATCCTGCAAGTATTCCCTCCACCCACCCCCAACCACATCCCCAGACTGTTCTGTTCTTATTATCCCTGATTGTAGCTCCTACCTTCAAACTGTAGATTATGGGTCCAAATGATTATTTTTACTCTACGGGTGAGTAAACAGAAGTATGCAGTCCCACTGGGGACAAGGGATTTGGATGCAGAGCCAATGCTCATAGAGGAGACTGGCACCAGTGTCTGCCAAGTTATTCATAGAAATGAGCATCTCAGGGATGCCTGGGTGGCTCAGTTGGTTGAGCCTCCAACTCCTGGTTTGGGCTCAAGTCATGATCTCAGGGTTGTGAGATCGAGCCCCATCTTGGGCTCCATGCTCAGCTAGGAGTCCAGGTTTCTCTCTGCCTCTCCCTTTGCCCCTCTCCTGGGTCATGCTTGTTCTCTCTCTCAAAATAAATAAATGAAAAAAAAATGGAAAAAAAAATAAAAAGAAATGGGCATCTCAGTGGTGGAAATATCAGTAGAGAGTGAAAGTTCTTCGCAGTGGTGTTTACATCCTTGAGGTGAGAATTGTTATTCACAAGTAAGTATATAATTAACAAGAAACTTAAAGATCCTGTGAAATGCAAAGGAGTAGACAAACAGGAAAATGAGACAGAGTAACTAGAGGAGCAATACTGGATCTGTAGTGTGGGAAGATGTCCTGAGCAGGTGACATTTGAGCTGAGACCCCAGCGGAGTCTGAATATGTGAGGACTGGAGGGAAAAGTATTTGATGTAGAAGAAATACCTAAATCCAGCGATGGAAAAACTGAGCTTGGTTGGTTGAAGGAACAGAAAAGCTGGCAAGCTGCCTAACTGGAAAGGAGGTCCTGGGGAGGGAGAAGCAGGAAGAAGTGAGATTATGCAGGGTTCTTTAGACCAAGGTAGGGAATTTGGATTTTATTCCAAGAGCAGTAGGAAGCCATAGAGCTTATTGATTATAAAAAGTAACAGTCTGGTTTACATTTTTATTTTTTATTATTATTATTTTTTAAAGATTTTATTTATTTATTTGACAGACAGAGATCACAAGCAGGCAGAGAGGCAGGCAGAGAGAGAGAGAGGAGGAAGCAGACTCCCTGCTGAGCAGAGAGCCTGATGTGGGACTCAATCCCAGGACCCCGAGATCATGACCCAAGCCAAAGGCAGAGGCTCAACCCTCTGAGCCACCCAGGCGCCCCTGGTTTACATTTTTAAAAGATCATCCTGGAAGCTGTGTGGAGAACAATTTCGGAAGTATCAACAGAATTATTTTATTCATCTTTTCATCCTCAATTCCTGATGGTGTATTAGCCAGAGAATGAGTTACAATTACTTTGGGATGAAAAAAAATATCATAAATGGGAGCTTACAGGCAAGAAAGCAAAGGCAGAAGGCTAGAATGAGCCATGTGGTAATATATTAGAGTTGAAGACATCAGTATGAATTTGTTTAGCTTAATATAGGTACAGATATATACAAAGAGAATTATTTATAGATACATATTTACATAGATAGAATACACATATATTTCATTGCTCTGTCAGAAGAGAGCTTAAAAGCAGCAACATTCTAGTGCAATGAGCACATTTAGCTCCCAGTACTTGGTTTCTTATACTATTCTTCAATAAAAAGAACTAGAGATCCTAGGAAAAATGAACAATTTCAGGACTGAGACAGGGAACATACAAGATGACTCTAGAGCATCTTGTAATGTCAGAAAGTAAAAAAGCAATCAAGAAAAAAGAAAGGAAAAGAAAACCTAGAATGAAGGGTATGATGGAAAAGAAACAGGAATCAACTGAAAAAGCTTCCAGTGGTCATGGGTGGAATGATTTGAAGAACAAAATAACTAAAGTAACTTTGGATTATAACCCAAGTATAAAATAAATATCCATGTGTCCATACTGATTATATAATTGAATTAAAAATTCAATAAATAAATGAGAATGATGAGACAAGTCTCCCATGCAGAAGAATTCCAAACAACGAGGACCCTCTGCCTTATGGGAGCAGAGCATTACTCTATTCCTTATGAATAAGCTGCACCGAGTAACTTGGGAGGGAGACAGCATGGAAAGGCTGTTAAAGGAGTAACAGGAGAGACATCTGACAAACAGCACCTCAGCTACATGTCCAAGGTCAACACTAATGATCATAAGCTATGTTGATCACACATACATTTGAGATGATACAGTGAAAATGCACTTTATTTCTGAGCTATTCCTCCTCCAAACTTCAGTCTAATCATGAGAAAAATATTGGGCAAATCCCACTTGAGAAACAGTGCCAACAAAATACCATTACCACTCAAAACTCTCAAAGTCATGAAAAATAAGGAAAATCTGAGAAAATGTCACAGCCAAGAGGAGAATAAATAGGCACATTGAATAAATGTAATTTGCATGGGATCTTGGAACAGAAAGTGGACATCAAGTAAAAACTTTAGAGCATGGACTTTAGTTAATAATAATGTGTCAATACTGATTCTTTAATTTGGATAACTGTACCATACTCATAACATAAAGTTAATAATAAAGGAAATTGGCCATGACGTATATGGGAACTCTCTATCACCTTCACAACTTTTCTACAAATCTAAAACTATTCTAAAATAAGAAGTTTACTTAACAACAACAACAAAAAAAAACTAGCACAGTGTACTATCTACCAGGTGGATGGTTTACCAACTAGACACAACCTGTCTTTAAGGAAGCTGACTGAGATTAGGTCAGCCTTGTAGGCTGGGGCTAATGACGTCACCAGCTCAAGGGCTCTGCTAGAGGAGCTGACTATGGCTTTTACCTTGAAGGCCTGCTCTGTACTCTTCAGATCTGAAAGCAAATGAGAGCATCTCTGGCCTCAGCAAATTTTTGTGCGATTTTGCCATGATTCCAGCACCTTCGATGGTTCCTCACACAGAGTAAACATTCAGTAAGTACATGGTGTATTTACACATAGGAGAATAATAGCCTAATGGCTATGCACATACACTTTGGAATCACAAATCTGAATTGTGTTCCGTATTTTCTACTTAGTAACTGTATCACTGTTTGGCGAGTTTCTAATTCTACTTTGCCCCAAGCAATATAAAGCATCCCTTTGACTCAGTTTTTAAATCTATTAGATACAATATTAACAATTAATCTAGCTATTACTAAAATTAGGCAAAATATTCCATAGGAAACAATCAGTATAGTGTCTGAAGCATACAAGCTCATAAAAAAATATTAGTGGCATAAAAATTCAACCAATAGAGAAAAGAACTTCCTTAAGATTTGTATCCTCTCTCCTGATGCTGTCTCCTAGTATGAAGATGGACACATACTCTGTGTGAAAACAGTGTGACAATCCCAGATTGGTTTCTAGAGTGCCATTTCTCGATGGGAAAGCACTATGAAGAGTTGCTATTCCAAGTCCATGGGATTTCAAAATGGGAGCCCACTGCTCAGAGACAGGGACAATCACCTAGGCTGTGGGGCCTTATGTGTAGAACAGAGAGAATAAGAGAAGGGTGTGGTGAAGGAAGATCTCACTTCCATTATACACTGGGGCTCATCATTTTGAGACCTCAGAGCTGCAGGTCTGTGGGGAAAGGAAGACGGCACAGTAGATCAGAGATGCTGTTTGGGAACGCCCACTTTCTATAGTAGATTTGGCAACAAGAATCTAGACTGTGCAATGGGAATCAGAAATAAAAGATATTTTTCTGGGCCGTGTGTGTCTAATAGTCTTGCTTAAAGACCACTTACAGCACATATCATATGCTCTGACATGCTCAGTTGCCTAGATTTCTGGCTTCCCTAATAAACTACATGGCTCAGATGTCAAAAGACAGTAGAAAGGCAAAGTCCCCTGTAGGGCCATGAAACTAGGAAAGGAATAACAGTACAGGACTTCAGTCATCTTATTACTTAAGATAAATCAACCAGTAAATCAGTGATTTTAATTTTGATAGGAAATGTAGGCTGCCTTTTACCATGTCTATGTGGGAGTAACTGTATCAAGATATTCTGCTTCACCAAGCTTTACCTGGAACAAAATGTTTGCTGAGTTATCTTTCTAGAAAATTGTTGTGTTTTCAACTCATTGTGTGAGGCATAGTTTCAGACTCATGGCTGTGAGAGTTAGACCCTTCAATGAGGAAATAGTCACCATCTTTGGGAAATCATAGTCAAGAGACTAGGGAACACATTTCTAGGTGAGTTAAGAAAGCTCTTCTGTCTAGAAGATTAACTTTCTGAGATATTTAGAATTTCTATAACTTTTTAAAAAAGATTTTATTTATTTGATAGAAAGAGAGTATGAGCAAGGGGAGGGACAGAAGGAGAACCAGACTTCCTAGTGAGCAGGGAGACCAACATGTGGCTCAATCCCAGGATCATGGTATTCGGGTCTGAGCCGAAGGCAGATGTGTAACCCACTGAGCCACCCAGGCACCCTAGAACTTTTGTGATTTCTTTCTTTCTTTTTTTTTTTTAAGAGTGTTTATTTATTTATTTGACAGAGATCACAAGCAGGCAGAGAGACAGGCAGAGAGAGAGAGAAGGAAGCAGGCTCCCTGCCAAGCAGAGAGCCTGACACGGGGCTCAATCCCAGGACCTGGGATCATGACCTGAGTTGAAGGCAGAGGCCCCAACCCACTGAGCCACGCAGGCGCCCCACTTCTGTGATTTCTTAAACTTGAAAATCCCTTCAGACTCTACACGTTAAAGAAAAGCTGACAAAATGTTTTTGCCAAACCTCCCCCCACCCATCTGTTTTGCTTTTCTTTTTTACATCATAAGAAGGCATTTTAGGGGCACCTGGGTGGCTCTGTTGGTTAACCATCTGCCTTCAGCTCAGGTCAGGATTCCAGGGTCCTGGGACCAAGTCCTGCATTGGGCTTCCCACTGGGTGGAAAGCCTGCTTTTCCCTTTCCCCCCTGACTGCCATTCCCCCACTTGTTCTCTCTCTCTGTCAAACAAATAATTATTGTTAAAATAAGGCATTTTAACCCTTTATTAACTCATAGTTAATTCTATAAGATGGAAGGAAAGATGGGTTTGCTTGTATAGATGCAGTTTGAGGGACATTACCCAAAGCATGTCCCCTTGTAGCCAGACTTTATACCTCTCCCTTCACCTTCTGGTATCATTTAACACAACTGTCTTTCTTGTGTGTGAATTGCGCTGATAATATGTCTAAATCCTGATAGCTGGAAAAATGGGCTTAGACCTGAACAGTTATTAATTTATCTATTAATCAACTTATAAGAGTAAAACCAAGGTGCAGGCAAGAAGGCAAGACAGGAGCAGAAGGAAGAAAACGTGAGAGACACCTGGAGAATGAGAAGCGAATGCCTGGGATTTATGAAGACCGCAGGGTACCAGGGAGCAGTACAAATAAACTGGAACCCTAAAGAGAGAAGCCAGTAAAATCAGCATGGTGATTCCAGTAATACTCCAGGATGTATCCCTACCACCTCCTTTAGAGCATGTGAATTGTCACGGTCTTAGAAACAGAATTTTAGGAAATTGGAACTAAATTAACATAACTGCTCATTCTATTTACATGGCCTTGGAAGTGTATTTTACCTCCCTCTGCCCAGCTGCTATGCAACAATCATAAAGCATCCTTGAAAGGACCTTTAGCAGAAAAGATGACATTCTGTGGCTGAATTCTCCTTTTATATTAAAAAATATATATATGACAATGGCTCAGTGGCCCCTATGTTAGAAGAGGTAGCTAAAAATAGGAGACACAGAAAGTGTTATACTTGAAAGTAAAGGATAAAACATAACCACCTTTATTTCTGAGGTATAATACATAAAATATAAAAAATAAATTGTAAGGGAGGTCTGGATGGCTCAGTCCCTTTAGTGTCTGCCTTAAAGTCAGGTAACGGTCCCAGGGTGATGGGATCGAGTCCCACATTGGGCTCCTTGCTTGGCGGGGATCCAGTTTCTCCTTCTGCCTGTTGCTCTCCCTGCTTGTGCTTTTTCTCTCTCTGACAAATCAATACATAAAATCTTAAAAAGAAAATTAATTTAAAGGGTGCCTGTGTGACTCAGTGGGTTAAAGCCTCTGCCTTCAGCTCGGGTCACGATCCCAGAGTCCTGGGATGGAACTCTGCTTATCAGGGACCCTGCTTCCTCCTCTCTCTCTCTTTCTATCTACTTGTGATCTCTGTCTGTCAAATAAATAAATAAAATCTTTAAGAAAAATCAATATATTGTACAACTTCCAAATTTTATGATGAAACCTTTTCTGAGAGACAGGCTAATTGAATTAGTGTTTCAATTAAAATTTTGTAGTTTCTGTGATTTTTAAAAAATATTTTATTTACTTATTTGAGGAAAGAGAGGTCACAAGTAGACAGAGCAGAAGGCAGAGGTGTGGGGGGAGCAGGCTCCCTGCTGAGCAGAGAGCCCTATGAGGGACTTGGTCCCAGGACCCTGAGATCATGACCTGAGCCAAAGGCAGAGAACCCACTGAGCCACCCAGGCACCCCTCGGTGATTTTTTTAAGTGATTTTAGTGATTGAATTTTTTGTTACTGACATAACAAACAATGAAGAAAGCTTCCTAATTATTTGAACATATATTAGGAAAAATTTCACATTAGAAATACATTGTCCTTGGTTCCTAAAAATCATGTGACAATATATGAGAGGCTTTGCTAGAATTTTTGAGAGAGTCTATATGAGTAACTATACTTCCTTCTAATTCCTCCTACATTTAGAGCATGAAAAATTCATTAGCACAACTAAAAAAGCCTTTTGTGATGTCAACAGCATTTTTCTGGACCTGCAATTTAGGTACTAAGTCTCTTAACACTACATGTGTGGGATTACTAATCTTGCTTTTTAAAAGGCTTTCTATTTAGACAGGATATTTTAACAAGCAAAAAGAATGTCATACTATCAATTCCTGTGGTTTCACACATTCAAAACTGTTTTATTTCCCTCAGTGAGACTGTTATTTAAAAGAGGATTGGATGAATAATTATTCTTTTCATGGTATACATTCAGTATAAACAGGTAAAACTGATACATTGGTCTCACCAATCTTTTCGTATTCTTTTTGAAACAAATGAATGCATTAACTTACTCTCAATACTATATATGGATCATAAAATAAGCAATCCTTTCACGTAAGTGTTAACCTTATCCAAATAAATTTTTTACAGTAATTTGAAATTAGAACACATGATTAGTCTTCCAGTTAGTAAGGAAACCTGCTTTATAAATAGATAATCCCATATAATTAATTATAAAGTTCACACATACCACAATGAATGCCAAATAGAGCAAAATTAACTTTTTAAATGCAATTTTTTCTAAAGGCCCTTAAATATGACTATGTAGAAATATTATTGTTCTTTTACTTAGGTACACAATAGAAATATTAAAGAGAGAATGAACACAGATATTATTTTTAAAAGGCCTATTTATTTGTAAGTAGACTGCAAGCAGATATGAGGTATACCTTTTAAAACTATACCTATTTTTATATATTTTTAAGATTTTATTTATTTATTTGACAGAGAGAGACACAGTGAGAAAGGGAACACAAGTAGTGGGAGTGGGAGAAGAAGCAGCAGGTTTCCTGCTGAGCAGGGAGCCTGATGTGGGGGTCGATCCCAGGACACTGGGATCATGACCCAAGCCAAAGGCAGACGCTTAATGACTGAGCCACCCAGGCTCCCCAAAACTATATTTTATAAGAAATACCCCTTTTAGAGGTTTGCTTTCCTAATTGTTCACGGTCAAATTTCACACCAGTTTGAATGCAGGTCCAGATGAAGTGGCTACATTTTATCTTGTTGATTTTGCTAAATGCTAGGTAATTGATATCTCTTTCTCCTTGTCCAAGGCTTAGGGGGATTTTCAATACTTTCAGGTCATACCCATATTTACAAATAGAAAAGGCAGTAATTAAAAGAAACAAAAATAAAAAGAGAAGAGAAAATAGTCCTATGTGGTCATAAGGCCTTAGGTCCTCCTAGTGAAATTGTGATCCATTCTGTACTCAGAAGCACCCTCCTTAAATGTGGCCCACTTGAGCTGAAGGGTGAGGTGGGGGGCTGAAATAGCAACAGAGAAGCAGGATAACCTAGTGCTTTAATGCGAAGTTTGGAAACTACCTCTGCTCTGTGATCTGTGCAATTTGCTGAGTGGTGTTCGCCAACCTACCTATAGGAAGCTTACAACAAGCCATATGCTGTTCTAAGTGCTGTGTCAGTTAAGATTTGCAACAGACTTACTTTATGGATTAGGAAACTGAGGTTACTTTGCTTCTCTGTGTCCACTTTGGTTGTAGAGTTGAGATTTTATCTCAGGTAGTCCATCTCCAGAGCAAACGCTCTGAACCACAAATGTACACCCATTCAAAACTCAGTTTACACCTCTACAAAATGATGGCATGAGTGACTATTATGGTATGCTCTGCCTACTAACACAGTGTAATACATTTCAGTATGGTCAATGGATGTCAAAACCTTTCCCATCATCAGTTGTTGCTAAGTGCTGTAGTTGCTAAGCTGGTGGTTGAATAGCTCTAGTGTCTGGAATGATAAAATGGAGTTTTAGAGATTATCTTGTTTTTATTCAATTTAGATTTCAAACTCAGATAAACCAGACATAATGTTGAAAAGCAAGATATTTCCCAGGAAGATCACTTATGTTAATTAAATAAACCAATTTTGAAATATCAACTCTGTTTTGTAAGTGCACAGAATTTTGATCTCTGAAAAAGATCTAAGGAATATTTAGCATGCAATAAAAGATTTGAAAAATAGTTATCCAAGGGGCACTTGGGTGGCTCAGTGGGTTAAAGTCTCTGCCTTCAGCTCAGGTCATGCCAGGGCCCTGGGATCGAGCCCTGCATCGGGCTCTCTGCTCAGCAGGGAGCCTGCTTCCTCCTCTCTCTGCCTGCCTCTTTGTCTACTTGTGATTTCTGTCTGTCAAATAAATAAATAAAATCTTAAAAATTAATAGTTACCCAAGTTGGCAAATTCAGGAATCTGTTTTAGGTGTTGATTGGCGCTGATAATAATGTTCTAAGCACAAGATTTACATGAGTGATAGACTCTTAGTCCCCCACTGGTGTTGAACCCGTAGCTTCTCAACTCACACATAGTATTTGTTGTTATAGAAATGTCAGGTATCAAAGGCTTCCACACTAGGGGATAGCTTGGTGAAATGCAGAGGGCAGTGGGTGGGGAAGCCATTGGTTTATCCTCTAGACATCCCTTCAGGCAAGTCATTGGCCCTTGCTAAATCTCTGCATTAATATTCTTTAAAGAAAGGGGCTGTTAGACCTTCACATGCCAGCAACTGTGCCAGGCAGCCTTGATTTATGTTCTTGATGTGTGTAGAGGAATTTGTAAGTACTTTTGCAAGTATTCTGGTGGGTGTATATTTTGAGGGGAGGTAGGGGAAGAAACCACAGGCCAATGGACTGGCTAATTGCCTATTGCGATTATATGATTATATGGGACATATTATGTTCTTAGAAAAAGAGATGATGTTCAGTTGCCTGAGGTCCAGAAGTTAGTTCTACCTAAACTACCTAATCTCCTAATCTCTCGAAATAATGGCATCAGTATTTAGTTTGTGCAGTTTAGAGAATTCTCTGGATTTCCTCATTAATTTTACAAAGAATTCTTTCTTGGTAAGGCTACCACTACTCATTTTAGGTTTTCTTTGTGTATGGGTAATCTCCATAGAGAAGAACCATACCTAAACACTGATTAAAAAAAAAAAAGATATTGTTTTAGGCAAAGAGAAAATATAGCTTTTCCGAAGTTTTATTAATTTGCCTGCCTTTCAGGAGCTCCTTTTGAAAATGACATGAGACTGCCATAGCTCAAATTGCTTATAAGACTTAGACATATTACATACAATGTCCTCAAACTTAATTAAAATAATTACACATTAAATTAACAGTACTTCATCCACTGATTTCTACTACTTTGTCACTTTTTACTAAGAATTTAGGAGGTAATTCATGAGAAGGAAAACAAAGAGGCAAAGACTTTGTAATGAAAATCGAAATAATTTGGCAATGTTAAAGAAAACTGTGTACTTAAAAAATATTTTCATGCTTTTAAAAATGTTGCACATACCCCTCCAGATTTGGATGCTTAGGAAAATTGTTCACCTCCTAGAAGTCATTTTCCTTTAGATGGTTTCCATTTTATTGCCCTAATGCCTAACAGCCCCCCCTCATCTGTGTTACAACTTTGCTGAAAGGCGAAAGCCAGATGTCAGTTGAGTTAAGGTAACCTGACAGTCTTTCATAAACAGAAGCACATCCTAGATTCACATAAACATTTGTTTTTCATTTATGGACATATAAGAATTTTAAGTGAAATAAAGAGCTTGATTGTCAACAAACAAAACCAAATAGGTTAAATTTTAAGGACATAATGTCTAACGTAACTGGATTACTGAACTAGTCTCAGGTGCGTTTATCTACTAACATAGAACATTCACATGCCTTGAATAATTTACTATTAAATCTTTCATCTGCTAAGTCAACCATAAAATTACTACTTTCCTTGCTATCAAATGACAACACTGATTTATAGTGACATTTGAGTTCGACTGGGGAGATAAATATTCCTAGGACTAAATATACCTTGGCTGGTATTGGCACAATAAAACTTTGAATTAAAAATGAAACAAAAAATATTTTTACTTTTACCATATGTGCTTTCTACTAAGTACCCTTATTTAGCTAGTTAAAGTGTCCTATACAAAACTGCATTTCAAACTTTCCGAGGAAAATGTTTCCCCGGGGGAAAGGGACGGATAAAGATACACATGCACTCATGAATTTCAGACTTATATTTTTTACTCTTGATTATTTATTAAAAATAGTTTATCCAATTTTGGTAGATATCTCAGAATCAGGGCTATTTCATGAGCACGTGACCTGCATGGTCACTGAGGGCTGTATGTTTAGGGGCGTCTGGGTGGCTCAGTCGGTTAAGTGTCTGCCTTCAGCCCAGGTCATAGTCTAAGGGTCAGGGAATGAGCTCCACATGGGGCTCCCTGCTCAGCAGGGAGTCTGCCTCTCCCTCTGTCTCTGCCCCTTCCCCTGTTCCGGCTCTCTCTTTCAAATAAATAAAATCTTTTTAGAAATTTTATTTAAAAAAGAAAAAAAAGAAGAGATTAGGATCCACACATGCAGAGGGAAGTCCATCTACAAGCCAAGGAGAAAGGCCCTTAGAAGAAACCAACTGTGCCAAC
Organism: Mustela erminea; assembly: GCF_009829155.1. Classification (NCBI taxonomy): domain Eukaryota; kingdom Metazoa; phylum Chordata; class Mammalia; order Carnivora; family Mustelidae; genus Mustela; species Mustela erminea. Next base: position 79,450,680 of record NC_045624.1, on the reverse strand, counting down.
CCCTTCACCTCAGACTTCTTGCTTCTAGAATTATTAGCAAATAAACTTGTGCTGTTTAAGCCACCCAGTCTTTAGTACTTTGTTAAGACAGTTCTAGCAAACTAGTACAAGCCTTACCAGGGCTGTTCAAAAACACAAGGCTTTGAACTTATATTTTGATGCTCACTGTACTCAGAAGCCCAAGAAGATTCTTAAGACAAGACAGAATAAAAGCTAAATTATTAGAATTAATTCAAGTGACTACAATTTTTTTTTGATCATGACAAGCTTTCAGCACAGCCACCCAACCAGGACATCACCTCAATTATGTATTTACGATGACAAATGTTTCCTTCAAAGCGAGATTATGAAGGCCAGCTAGCAAGGTCTCAATACTAAAAATTAAATGTGAAGCCTTAAGTGCTTTCAAGTTAAAAAAGTAGAGTGGGAAATGCTTAGGAAATATTGGCTATTGAATTGAATATGACACATTCGCTGATATTTTGGAATACTGATGAACACACGGACTATGCTGAAATCGTGGTGGAAGGTAACTGGAGAACTCTAAGAATTACCGGCTGTGTCTTTGTTGGCTACTATACTGATGAAGACTTCAGACATAAGGGACTCGATGTGTGAACATTCCTTTCTCAAAAAATTCATACCATTTGTCAAGAAGGAGAGAGAGATATCCTCTGTGCTCGTGTCCTTCTAAATTAGGGATACCACGAGTTTTTGAATCATCTGGCTCAGCAACGATCATATCTCAATTCTCTTCTACCATTATGTCTAACAATTAAAATCCTCCAGAGGCATGCAGATTTTTTGTTTCAGTCCGTTCATGCGTGTTTTTCTCAAATCTTGGAGCTTAGCTCTTAGGCAGCCAAGAAAGTGTTCTTGATTCTTTCTCCATGGTTAAAAATCAAATCACCCTAAGTTATTTAAATAGGTATCTTAACTTTCATAGGCTTCTCTGTTAAGGTCTATCAAGTTTTTTCATTGCCCTTCATTGAGAAACCTCATGTAATAAATCCTTTTATAATGCATTCTTTCTTTTACATAAAACTGAAGCCTCTGTAACAATCTGTAGCTATTCCACCAAATAGACATTCTTTTATGGTTCTTCATAAAGTTTACTTTGTCGGTTATATAGCACATTACAATCTTCTATCAAACACTATCATGTGGTCCCTAAGTTAGAGAATTTGGACATATAAGAGGTAAGATAATTATTTGACTTTATGGCTGAGGTGTTAATAGCATCTCTGTAATTACGTGGGCTAAGGGCACACAACTGCAATCCCCATTTGGTTCCCACAGGTGTATGGCAATAAATTTACATGTTAGGAACAAGCATTTCTATCTAGGTATAGGAAGCAAGGTTTGAAAACTGCTAATCACTTTTTTCTAATGACCTGAAAGTAGCTACCAAATGAGAGAGAAGTCTTAAAGCATCGCGTCCATTGAATTCTTCCTTTTGGCTGGGTGACAGATCATAAAATAAACCAGCAATGGATCAAAAGAGGCAGGATGTAAATATTGAGTCAAATACATAGAAAGAAAGACTGCTGTTACCAGGTAATTTAGTAAAACCCATTACTGTTGGGTAATGACTAGTATGTACACATTTTTTTTTTTAAAGATTTTATTTATTTATTTGACAGAGAGAGAGATCACAAGTAGGCGGAGAGGCAGGCAGAGAGAGAGAGGAAAGCAGGCTCCCTGCTGAGCAGAGAGCCCGATGCGGGACTCGATCCCAGGACCCTGAGATCATGACCTGAGCCGAAGGCAGCGGCTTAACCCACTGAGCCACCCAGGCGCCCCAATAACAAACTTTAAAGGCATCTTTGGAAGATTACACTGATGGCTTTCTTTCTTTTTATTTTTAAATTAATTTATTTATTTTCAGCATAACAGTATTCATTATTTTTTCACCACACCCAGTGCTCCATGCAATCCGTGCCCTCTATAATACCCACCACCTGGTACCCCAACCTCCCACCCCTTTCTTTTTTTTTTTTTTAAGATTTTATTTATTTATCTGACAGAGAGAGAAATCACAAGTAGGCAGAGAGGCAGGCAGAGAGAGAAACAGACTCCCTGCTGAGCTGAGAGCCTGATGCAGGGCTTGATCCCAGGACTCTGAGATCATGACCTGAGCTAAAGGCAGAGGCACGTAGGCGCCCCCATCCACTGATGGCTTTCTACTGGCATAAATTACATGAAAACACAGAGCTTTTCCAGGAAATATGTTATTATCATTGCTCGTACATATTCTTCACATAGGTAAGACCAAATTTTGGATATCTCATGTCAGCTCAAGTGTATTACTAAAACTCTCTGTTCTATTTGAACATCTGCTGCTTTATATTTTAATTAATATTTAAAGACAATGTATATTATTATTAGGATATCTACAGTAAGCTATAGTATTATTTGAATACTGATTTAGAGGTAAAAAAAAAAAAGAGAATTCTACTATCTACCTATCCCACTCTTATCAGTGACTTATGGACTATAGCTAGACCACCACAAAAATAAAAGAAAGAATTACATTTCAGAACAAAAATATGGACTATATAAGGAGAGTACTGATAAGTTTAGTGTAATAATCTTTTCTTCTACCCTGCGCCCCTCCCCAAGATCATGAGTTAAGCTATAAAGATAGTAAGGAGAATACTTGGTAAAACTTTGAGATTGTTTTTATTTTGGTTTTGCTTTGGATTTCTTTTATTTAAAAAGATGTTAAAAATGGCAATAACCAACATTCTATTTGATCACTTTGATTTCAATGCCAAAATTACTATGATTCCTATCAATATTTCCATTCTAATCACCATCTACTCTCCAACAATGACTCAGGCTGCTTTCTCTTTTCTGTATCTATGCTTTGTATATACCTTTACCAAGTTTAAATTAAGTTTACCAAACTTAATTTCCCCATATTTTAATAATAATGGGCCTAGATAATAAATTCTAGATTCTTTTTTCCATTATTTTAGGACTTGGAAAATACACTTCATATTCTTCCTGTGCTCATTATTAGATAAGAAATATCTGAAATCCACCGGTTTTTTAAAATTCCTTTAAAAAAGAAAAGTTATAGGTGATTTTATCTTTGGAGCTGTGGCACATTTCCAAGATCTGTTTAAGTGCTAGTCTTTTCTCAGTTAACGTTGCTCAATCCACAGAGCTCCTTTCAGTATGAAAAGGTATGCTTTCAAGCGAAGGAAAGTTTCTTTTCTTGTTGCTTTGATAGTTCTTTCTCCTACCTTTTAATCTATTTCCATCAGGATCTCTCTTTAGGAAAGGAGAGAAAGGTGTTTATTCTTTTTAGGAAAGTCTGGGGCAATTTTTTGACTCTCACTTTCAGAATCTTCATTTGGTTTTTAGTCTTTTAAAATATTTAATCCTTTTCATATTTTTTTTTCTTTTAACTCTTCAATCTATGTTTAATATCTCCCAGACTTTTTGTTATTCTCTGGCTGTTCTTTTTTTAGAAGCCTGATCTTGTTTTCAGAAGCACATCCTCTATAATCCCTCTGAGGACACTCATCACAATTTTTTTCCTTTGTTCCCAAAATTATCTGTTCTCTTCCGTGTCATTTGTTCTGATTGTCTATATTAGGTCTTCTATTTCATGCTGTGAATTTTCCTAAATTGTGCTGATCCTTGGTTTGCTCTACATACCATTAGACAGCCAGCAAAGGTTTCCTCTACAATTGTGTAGTCTGTCTCTCACAAACCATCCTTCTCAGTGGGAGGACTGATAAGACTCAGATGTGTCACTTCTAGACTTTGCTTTCTCTGCAGCACAAACCTTCCCAAATTTTCTTTGGGCATGTTCTAGGATGGGACTAATCCGTCCCTCAATGGCTGTCTATAAGTACAGTTATAAGTAATCTCCTTTCTACATGTTTTCTTTCTTTCTCAAGCTACATGCCAAAAGCTCTTAACTAATTGATTAAACTCCTACTAGTTCTTTCCTTTCCTCATATTGTAGGCATAGGAATATAAACACTCTACAGTTTTCCTCTCCTTTTCTCTATTTCTCCCCAAGGCCTTGCTGATTGATCTATTCCCACTCTCCTGAATTCATTGCCTTCTTAAATTCCATTTCTGCTAACTGTCCTAATTCCCTCTCTCTTCAAAACATTAGATTGCATCTGGTATTTCTCATCAATTCTGATCACTGAACAAGCTTCATAACTTGTTCTCTTTGCATTTCGAGGCTCACTGTGGGAATGGCTAAAGTACCTGCCAATGGCTGAAGATGAAGGAGACCTGCATGGCTATTTCCTTAACTAGAGAGGAACATGTACACTCATTGACCTTATATCCCTCAGACCACCTTTTCTCCATGTCTTCACCTACGACCTCTCTTTTCTTAGAAGGTTGTGGCCATTACCACCAGCTTCTTTCATGTCTCTGAAGCTTCTCAACCACCAATCTATCCTGTGAGTCAACTACCATTTTCTACTGCTGTGTAAATGGTAGCAGGATTGTGGAGGAGAGGATGAAGAAATTAAGATTAGGTGGGACATCTTTGTGATTCTGGGTTGCAAATATGAATGGTTCGCAAATATGAAAACATTGACTTTGCTTGCCCTTATAACGTTTTCTCTTGTAGCCTTCCAAATGCAAGCTCTAATCAGTTAGTTTGTTATCCAGGAAGGAACAGATACATTTAGCCCAGAATAAGGAGGTCAAAGGTCTGTTTGGGGTCCTGAGGCAGATTCTTCAGATCTTAAGTTTGGCAGTGACAATCAATGCCAAAATACAGAGAAACAAGTTTCATCTCTCCTTTTAAATTATAAGTTTTATTTTCAAGCACAGATAATTCAGATTATGGGTTTTACTCAATACTGCTGAAAGATTACCCTTCCTTACATGGTGGATAATTCAGGAGGTATATTTCTGGGATACTCACAAGTCATAACACAAAGTAAATAAAAAGGTAAAATTTAACTTCTTTCCTCTTAAGGGCTCTCAAAGGAAGAGAGGTATTTAGGAAAAACAAGGAATTAGTGGCTGGATTTCCAATTTAAGACCAAATTTACCAGAAGAAAACCTAGACACAACAGGTTACAAGTGTTTCTTTGGGAGGAAAGTCAAGGGTCTAGAGACCATCCCAACCCCCAGATATGTCCAGCTTCAGTAAAAGTGCCATATGTACCATAGCATGGGAGGAAAAAAAAGAAAAAAAAGAAAGATTAAGAATGGCAAATATGGGGTGCCTGGGCGGCTCAGTGGGTTAGGCTTCTGCCTTCAGCTCAGGTCATGGTCTCAGGGTCCTGGGATCGAGCCCTGCGTCGGGCTCTCCACTCAGCGGGGAGCCTGCTTCCCTCTCTCCCTCTCTCTGCCTGACTCTCTGCCTACTGGTGAACTCTGTATGTCAAATAAATAAATAAAATAAAATAAAAAAAGAATGGCAAATATAATTATGGTGAGGGAATACTCTCACTCTTTTGTAATGTGTACAAGGAAGCTAAAAGTTCCACCATGTCCGTATGAGGAAAGAGGGCAATTCAGTGAGGGCCAATGGATGAGTACAGGATTGCCTGAACAAAGATGGAAATTTATTCAAAGACATTATAGAAGGAGTCAAATAGGTAGGACAATAGCTTCTAACATATGATGTCAACACACTGGCGTTCAAGATCTCTTACTTGAACTGCAGGAAAGACCTCAGGAGACTCTGACATTGATTCAATGACCTCCTTCATCTCCTCTCTGTCACATGGTTACATAAGCTCCTACTGTATACACACTGACACCATCTAGAGAGGCTCCCAAGAAGGCTAAAGCACTGAGCACATTGCTGAGATATCCAAGCAGAGTGTGAATTACCTAGACAGATGACTTCAGTTATTAAATATGTATTTACTTATGTGTACATTTATATAATTTATTTATTGAGAAGCTACTATGTGCTTGGTAAATATATTAGAAATAGGGTGAAAAAAAATTAAAAATCCCCATTCTCACAGAGCTTTTGTTCTATTGAAATTACTGGATCACACTAAGCTCACCAAAATTGGACCAGGCATATTTTCCCTTAAAACTGCAGTGTTTTTCCCCTCAATATAAGTTATTTGTTAGTCTCCTGGCCTTCTCAGCACCTCTGAATATTCTTTGTACAACATAAGGGGAATCTAGGGTCCTATATATATGCGCTAACACAAATATCAGATTGTAAGATCTAACAAACAGAACATTACCCAGATATCTTACTCAGTGTCAAGCCTTATTAGTAATTTCAAGAATACAAATAATCAGGACCAGAGGAAGGAGGGAGAGAGATCTGGATACATCAGTCATGATCTGTGATGCAGAAGAATATATGAGGTCTTTGATAAGATGCATGGGGTTACCCCATAAAATACGGAACATCTCCATCTTATACCCAGATAGTTGCACAGCTCACAGGACATTGCTTCAAGTCCTATTTCACAAAAGCAGATTCTACATTTGTTTGCCATGAGCAGTCCTAAAGCAGGGTCATTCTACTAAGAAAATTCAATAGGTAAAATTCTACTCCTGATTGGCTTCTTTTCTAGGAACTGAGTTATTAGTGTATTTACAGAAGATTAAACCAGGTGCCTGCTTTCTTCCCAGAAGCATTCTCGCCTGCCCTCCTAAAAGACAAAGGAACACTAGGCCAGAACTTTAATTCCATTCTTCCCAATATGCCACATGAGCTTTGAAGAACCAAGACCGCAGCCCCCAGACCCATCTAGTTTACCTACTTTCCTCTGCCATTTTCTTGTCCCGACTGCCAGGGCATTTTGCCATGGCTGAACTGAAGAGTAGATATATCCTAAGGACCTACAGCTTTCTGATACTGTGCTCCATCAGATGCTTGGAAACCTCTACAGCACCCACTTGAGGTGTGGATGAGGTAGGGGGTGGGGCATGAGAACTCTGGGCATCTGACATCCTCATTCTTTCTCACTCTTCCTTTTTATTCGCCATGATCCTCCAGAATTTAAAGGACTGATTCTTCTCTTCCTTTCTTCATCCTTTATGTAAAATTTGATGCTCTGGTATGTTCTTATTACACTGAAATCGAGCTAAAGGGATTTATTAATTTTGTTTAAATTTCATGACAGAGCAACATTTTCTTATCTTCTTAAAAGACTCAAGAAAGTCAGTCCTGTGACTATTAATTTAGGGCCTCTTTGTTCCGTGTGTATCCGGCAGTCTGGGAACCATGGCTGCTGAGGCTGCCTCGGCAGTTCAGCCATATAAGGGCCAGGGTCTCGGGTCTCCCTGTCCTCTTTTCTTTCTCCTCATGGCCAATGGATGGATGCCTCAGCTCCAACAGCACATCTGTGCTCAAGGCAGAATGAAGGCTAGAAAGGGAAGGGCCAGTCCCATCTAACCCATCATTAAAAGAAAAAGAATAAAATAAATGAACAAACACCTTCCCAGGAGAGGCATCAGGATGCTGTTTCTATCTCATAGACCTGAAGTTAGTTCTATGGTAAAGACCAGAACAATGAGCATCTTGGCTGGATAAGAAATAACATTGCTCTGAATAAAATTATATTTTGGTTAGTAAAGAAGAAGGAGGAAATTTATATTTGGTTTAAAATTAACACCATCTGCCGTAGACCTACATGTTTGTTTCTAGTACGTCACACACACACATATGCACACACGTTAACTTAAGATCTCATTGTAAGTGGGTTACAGCCTTTCCATTTAAATATTCAAGTCTTATTTAAATACCATTATATGTTTTATATAAGATAAGGCACATGAGTTATCCCTCTGAATGAATTTTTCTCTCATAAATTGTATATCATCTTATGTCTCATAAATATTTTTTGCAAATTGAGTTCTCCAGGAAGCAGACTCTGAGAAAGGATTGAGCACATAGGCTGTTTAGTTGGGATGTCTGGGATCAACATCTATAGAAAGCGGGAGTGGGAAGCTGCAGCCTCGGCTGACACACAACCCCCCACCCCAGTGGGGGAGATTCAGAGGACAGTTCTACAAAGTTATCTTGAGTTTAAAGGGGATGACTGGTGCTGTGTACCTCCACGTCCACAATTTACTGGATGTATGCCATGCGGCCTTGGGCAAGGAGACTCTCCAGCTAAGACAATCCAGAAGGGCTGGCAGGTGAAGGGTACCTAAGGACACCCACAGTAGCAAGGGAGACAATTCTTTTGTGGCTTCTTTGAAGGAAAATTTGAGTGGTGCATCACCATTTAACAAGAAAATTATTTGCCACAAATAAAGAAATCCAATTGTCATATGCTGGCCATTGTTACTTGACATATATTGTTTTAAAGAATTTATTTATTTATTTGACAGATAGAGACACAGTAAGAGAGGGAACACAAGCAGGGGGACTGCAGAGGGAGAAGCAGCCTTCCATTGAGTAGGAAGCCTGACGTGGGGCTCAATCCCAGGACGGTGGGATCATGGCCTGAATCAAAGGCAGACGCTTAACAGCCGAGCCACCCAGGCATCCCACTTGACATATTTTATTATAAACTTGCTTCTTCATTCAAACCACAGACTGATAGCTTTAAACCGTGCGTGTGTGTGTCTATGTCTGTGTGTGTGTGTGTGTGTCTCTATACACACACACACACACACACACACACACACATAGAAAATTGAGGCTGGAAAAATATGCAATTACATACAATAACAATTAGTTACATGATTAAGAGTTAAATAGCTAATTAGAGTTGAGTTTTATTCCCTCAAAAAACACTATGGAGAGATCTATACACCACTATCTATATACCACTGTGAGACATTTATTATCACTTATTCCATAGATAAACTGAAGTTAGCATACTTTCCCAAATTACCTTTTAATTATGGAAAAGATTCCTCTTTGGGATTAAAATATCTTTCGCAATATGGGACTTAAAAGAGTGGGAATGCTGTAGAATGAAATAATAGATATGAAAAAAGCCTTATTAACTGCCAAATTCTACACAGACACTCATTATTTTTATTATTCCAGGATAGTTAAGTGAACAATTTTGACTATTCAATCTACCACATTATTTTCATACGTGAGGAAACTCATTCAAAAAGGCCTTGAATCCTTGTGATTATTTATAATTTTATGATCCTTGCACTGAAGAACTAACACAAGCTCAACTTGTCAGAACTCATGCTTTTTCCTTTCCCCATTTCTTATAGGAAACCTCCTTAAAATAAGAAGCTGACAGTTTAAAACAGAAAAAGTGAGAAAATACGTCAATGGTATTACTGTTTAAAACAAAAAAAGTGAAAAATTATTTCCATGATGCTATTAAAGTGTCACTGCAGTAGGACAGAGGCTGTATACCTGTTTTTCTTTTTAAATTAAGGGTGAAAAACAGAGCTAAAGAATAAAAATGGGTCCTGGTGCACATATCAGGAGGGAATATTTTTATTCTACTAAAAGAGTCTCAGTTTTTAAGTGGATTCCAGAAATGGAGAAAAAACAGTGCATCAGACTATATTGTTCTGATGACAGCATATGCAACGCTTTGGTTTTAGTCTTTTTTTTTTGTTTAAATCCCATATTCTCTCTTCCCTTAAATTTTAATTGATTATTGATAATATGCCCCAGAGGAAGGGAATGCCCTATGCAGACATGGATCCTTGTACTTGGGCCAGGTATAAAATTGGCAATGATGAGAGAACAGCCTATATAAATCTTTCCATCAAAGGTGATGTTACTGATGAGTCTTCACAGTTTGTCGGACAGATCAGTGTAAGGGAACTGACCTCAAGGGATGAAACGGAGACCTCATCTGTCTAGAGGAAATAGCTGTCCAAACTTACTTTTATATTCCATAAGTTCTGTGACTTTCTTGTGTAAGTTCTCCAGAGATACTGGGCAAATATTTTAACTAAAATAGTATATCCTTTACTAACAAAAGTTAGACATGAAGACATGCAAATTAGATAAAGGTTTGATATGCATTATCAAAATTCTCAGCATTATTAAAAATATTAATCAAGTTTTAATAAAATATACTTTTGAAATGCATCTATTATATTAAAAGTTCACTTGATTTATCCTGTAACTACTAGAGAAGGTTTTTCTCTCTTATAATTAGAACTCCCAAAGCCTAGAAAAGAGATGATAACTTCTAAGAGTCTATTTAACTGCTCCAAGTACACTGCACACATAGCGCAGGGAGGGATTTTAACAGGATGTGCTCTCCCTGATTACAGATACCAAATAAGTAGATCTGTGAATAGATTCTAGTAGTTAAAATATTACTAAACACACACATTTCAAAATGACCCCCCCAAGCAACGGTTGTACTATTGAAATCTGTGAAGAACTTAAACATTCATTAAAGGCAGCTTTATGTGCTTTGAAGTCTGAAGGTATGGCTGTGTCCATACATTCCAAAGTGGAATACTGTGTCATTCAGTAGGTATATCTACTTTCTGTAATAATATGTGTAGTCCTAGGACACCTGGGTGGCTCAGTTGGTTAAGTCTCTGCCTTTGGTTCCGGTCATGATCCCAGGGTCCTGGGATGGAGCCCCACATCAGGCTACCTGCTCAGCAGGGGGTCTTCTCTCCCTCTACCCCACCGCTTTGCTCATGTTCTGTCACTCTCTCTCTCAAATAAATAAAATCTTAAAAAAAAAATACATATAGTCCTAAAATGCTATCAGTAATTCAAAGACTAATTCTGTTGTACTATACTTAATAATGGCCAAGAAATCAGGTCAGACTAAATTATATTTCCTTTTGCAGTATCTTCTAGGTTAAGATTCACTGATACTTTCCAAAAACTGATACATGAAAAGAACTTTTCTTTATGAAGGACATACACTTCTTGGTTGATCCTATTACTGTAATACTTCTATATGGAATCTCAGCCTATGTACTAATATTCTTTAACTGGTTTTAGAAGACTCAATATTAATCTGTATCATTAAATGCTAAATTCTTTTAGATAGCTCTACATAACATGGAAAAGCAAAGTCATGTTTCATTATCTGAGTTGAGAATTAGAGAAACTTTCTTTTTTTCTTAAGTTTTTAAAAGTCTTTTATTGAAGTACAGTTGATAAAACTTCCTTGTTTTTAATGAAATCTTTATTTATTTCATTTGATATTTTGATTATGAACAAAAGTCAAGATGGCCTATATTCTGCTTTGGGAAGGATCAATGAAATAGTGGAAAGAAAAAAGAAACAGCCAAAATTCTCCATTTAATATTTAAAAATTATGGATAAGAACTAAAAAGAATACACAAACATTTGAGTATTCAAGATATATTATTGCCATTAAGAAAAATATAAGAAAAAAATGTAAAATATAAGCTACTGCTTTTAAGATGTAAGCATGGATTGAGGTAGAAGCAGAGCAGAAAATTTCTGAACCCATGTGAGCTGTGATCACTCAGTAGGGGTGACACCAACAGGCCTTCTTCTGCACCACATTCCAACATCCAGAAGGGTGGTAGTGGGAATTGCCAGAGGACCACTCGTAAACTACATCTAAAAAATGGTTAAGGAAAATTCTTTTGATTTCTTTGCAAAGGGCATAATAATAACAACTTCTAAATTAAGAGAAAATTCTAAAAGTTCCTTTTTTTTTTTTTTTAAAGGAAGCTTAAGGTTCACCTGGGTGGCTCAATCAGTTAAGCTGCCTTCAGCTTAGGTCATGATACTGGGATGCTGGGATTGAGCCCCACATTGGGCAATCTGATCAGTGGGGAGCCTGCATCTCCCTTTCCCTCTGCAACTCCTCCTGCTTGTGCTAGCCTCTCTTTCTCCATCAAAAAATAAAATCTTCAAAAAAAAAAAAAGGGAAGCTTAACTAAATTGTGTCTGATTATAAATATTTCTGAAGAAGAAAAGAATTGTGGCATAAATAAATAGTCAGTGAAGATTGCATGACTGGAAAGTTCTGTTTCCATTTCCTCTCAGAAAGAAATGGCTTCCTATTTAAGTCATCACACACCTACTAATTGCACAGTTCTTTCCATCTCTTGATTTAAAGTACTGTTTGGGGGGCGCCTGGGTGGCTCAGTGGGTTAAAGCCTCTGCCTTCGGCTCAGGTCATGATCCCTGGACCCTGGGATCGAGCCCCTCATTGGGCTCTCTGCTCAGCAGGGAGCCTGCTTCCTCCTCTCTCTGCCTGTCTCTCTGCTTACTTGTGATCTCTGTATGTCAAATAAATAAAATCTTAAAAAAAATAAAGTATTGTTTGAGAATGACACTTTAACCTGCAATGACAGTAACTGATCTACTTTGGCTGTTTATAGAGGCTACCTGGTAGATTACATTAAGGAGAGTGAAAGGGAGAAAGGGGTTTAGTCATTTTAGGCCTTGATTTTGATGACTAGATGACACTGATCTAGAATGATCTAGTCATTCTAAGAGGCATAACCTCACACGTCCAAGTGATGGCTATTACTATTACTAAAAATCCTTTAAGTGATTCATTCTAGTATATGTGCTGCCGAAGCGAGCACTAAGTGATTCATTCTAAAGCCATACATTAAGTAGTATGTACTAAAGATACCTATATATATGCACAGGGAAAATACTAAAAACAAAACCCAAACTACCATAAAGTTACACGAATCAGTAACTGGGTTAGTAAAACTGGGCTAGATAAGTCCCAAAGTGGCTGTAGTCTTTACAAAGGTACCAAAGTCAAGGTTATCTGTCAAGACTTTAAACAAAATGCTTTCATTAAAGGAGGTAAAAAATAATATTCTTTAAATATTTTACATGTGTGATTTTAAATATATTTGTAAACATGAAAACACAATATTATCTAGATTAATGAGAATTTAAATCACAACAATTTTTGGAATGTTATAATCAGAAAAAAGTAGAATTAATTTACATTTGGTGTCACCTAATAAGTGAACATATGTAGCATGTAAAATTAAAGATAATCAATAAGCAAGGTGTTTTTAAAGTCTTAACTTTAAATTTCTCTTGATGTACAACAGCACTCTAATGCATAGCCATTTTTCCATGTTAGAAATAGTTATATAGAAATGTTAAATTACTTTTTAAAGGTTATATAATTTAGGCAAATTACTCCATTCTTGAGTGAGAGAATTAAATTTTATAATAATGAGTGCTTCTCTTAACGAGATCTTATTATAAACAATAGCGTTTTTAAAGATAGAGGAAGAGCAATAAAATTTATGGCTATAACTTTTTTTTTTTTTGAGAGAGAGAGAGCATGAGCATGGCAGGAAAGGGGTTGGGGGGTCGTATAGAGAGGGAGAGTTAAGAATCTTAAGCAGTCTCCACATCTAATACAGAGCCTGATGCAGGGATCAATCTCAAGACCCTGACATCATGACTTGAACCCAAATCAAGAATTAGACAGTTAACCCACTGAGCCACCCAGGTGCCCCTAGAACTTCCATCTTTAAGCTAAGGCATTCAAATCCCTGGATATAAAATCTTTTTTGGATACTTTTAAGTCATAGCCTCTTGTGGACTTCTACAAAAGATATGTGCACTGTAAGATACATGTATTTTTTTCAGGTACTAATTATAAAGGAGGTATCATTTAACTCCATTATCATTAATTTTTAAAAATCAGATCATTCAGAACACAGATCACAAACTGCTGAATCATATGTTATCTCTTCTCGACCAGTTCTTAGAAAACAGACTGTCAGCATGGAGCATTTCTGGGAATAAGATCAGAGAGCATTTAGCTGGCAGAAATTCTGAATTTTTTGACAAACAATTTTTGGCCTAAAAATTATTTGTATATTTCACTCTTTAATCGGGGTTTGGGTTCATATGCCTGAAAATATTTCACAGACTATAAGGTATTCTGATTATCATTAAGAAGACAGTGGTTTATATTATCTCAACATAAGATGAAGAGAATCAGAAAGTACTACTCTTCTTCCACCTGTTTTAGATTAGGGGCTTCTCAGAGATGTAGATTCCTGGGCCCTATTTCAGACCATAAAATAAGGACAGTTATGGAATTTTAAGAACTCCTGGGTTTATCATTATGTATTCTGAGGTATGAGTTCCGTTCCATCAATCCAAAGAATGACATAATAAGCTAATATATATAGGTGTCTTTAGTAATAGGTAACCCCATGTTTAAGCCATGGAGTATTAAAATAAGGAGTATAAAATAAGCCATCATAAAGTAAGAAATTTCTGTATATTTGCCATTTGTCTGGGAGGAGTATAAAATAAGCCATCATAAAGTAAGAAATTTCTATAGATTTGCCATTTGTCGATATTTTTGGAATAGTTTGAAAATGAAAGATAAATATGTTCTAGAATCCTGTAAGATAATGGTGGCCACATACATTCCAAATACTACAAAAAAATCTCATACAGATATTATAGATTGAGATAACAACTAAAATCACCCTAGCTTACACCCCTAGCTCAAATAGAAGTCATAAGGGTCTATGCACACTCATCTACGTGTAATTGAGAAAATAAACACAAAACGCCATCAGGAAAGCAGGAGAGATGGCACCAGAATCCATCCATACAAAAGAGAGAGTGGGGAAGTGATTGGGCTCTATTAGTAGTGGTAAACAGATAACATCAGTTAGGGTTCACTGCCTGAAGGAAAAGACCCAACTTGTAGTAAAAACCAGTGAAACCATTTATAAGTCATGGCAGATGAGAGCCTTGGAGAGTGAGGATAAGGGGAAGGTCTTGGAACATATGCAGGATCTGATGTGGCAGTCTCAGGAATGTGTGACTCCTGGGAAAGAGAGTACTGTCTTGGAAAGCACCATATTTCTTGCAAATGTATTGGTGAAGGGACAAAAGGAGATTAAAGATAAAGAAAACTCGTGAACAAAACAACACAAAAAATCAGAAGAGAAAAATATAATAAAATGCACCATCTATTTTAAAAGAAAGCGCTCTATGCTCTAACAACTGAAGAAGGGGAAAAAAATGAAGTGAAGAACTAAGTCTCACAGCTTCTCTCAACCACTGGCTTGTACGCTCAACAGGTGTGTTAGTCCAGGAAAATAGAACATAATTCAAACAAACAGGAACAACTTCAGTGTCATCCACCAACACTTACCAGTGTAAAAATATATATAAATATATTCTCTGTTATATAATTTAATATAAACAATATAAATAATAGATTTATATTCAATCTAATTTCATATAATTACACTTAAACATTTATAGGATTCAAATTTTTCATCAGAGGAAAACACAGATACACACACAGTCTGAGATGATAGTGCATAGGGCCTATAATAAATATTATTTCATCCTGAAAAGAACAAATTTGGAGGAATTATACTGAGACCAAGTTTCATACACAGTGCAATATCTCTGAAGAGAAACAGACAAATGGAACAGAAAAGAGAGCTCAGAAGAGATTTACATACACATTAACTACTGATTTATACTTGCCATTGCAAATAGTTGGGGAAAAGATGGTCTTTTCAAAAAAAAAATAGAACTGGAATAATTGGATATAAGGACAAGAAAAAAAAAAATCTTGATTCTTACCTTACACTATACCAAAAGTTAAATAAACAGTGGATCGTATAGCTTACTTGTGAAGGGTATAGTCTGAAGCATTTAAAAGAAAAAAAAAAAATAGTGAGTATCTGCATGACTGTAGGGAAAAGAAAGCTATCTGTCTCCAAAGGAGACAGAAAGCCCTAACTATAGACGACAAAACTGATAAACTGTACTTCATAGATATTTTGAGAATTCTGCCCTCCAAAAACAGCAGGACAGTGAAGATATTCCAAAAATTTATATGGGCCAAGGTCTCATAACCAGAATATATAAAGAATTCCTACCAATAAATAAGAAAATGACAACTCAATAAAGGATAAAAGGCAGAAGACATGGAAAGTCATTTCACAAAAGAGTACTTAAATGGTCAACAATCACATAGAATACTCATTAGGAAAACCTAAGTTAAAGCTACAGTGGGATAGCGCCAACCAATGAATAGAAACAGAGTGGAAATATTTATGTGAATATTTATGTGAATGTTCACAGAAGTAGTTTATAACTGTAAAAAAAATTTTTTTTAAGTAACTATTCTTCTTTAGGAAGAGAACAGAGGAACTACACTTTATCCATTCAGTAGATTATTAAAATACAACTAGAATCACTGAACTATTGTACATGTATAACAACGTACATAATATTCACTGGTGGGGGTGGGAAACCAAGTGCACAATGATACACACCACCTGAAATCATGTATGTACTTTATGGTTACCCTTAGTAGAGTACAAAAATACATACTATAATTTTAAAAATTGGGAAATGAAGAGAAGGAAATCATTGGGAAAAGGGACTTTATCTGCATCTATCTTATTCCTGTAAAGGAAAAGAAAGAAGTATGGGAAAACAAAACAAAAAAATAGTATCTCCTTCATTTTAGAGGTCAGTGTATATTAATACACTCTTTACATTGTTTTAGATACTTATCTATACATCTGAATTTTTCACAATATTTCATTGTAAAACCAAGAAATAATACTGACAGATAATAAAAGAGACCATCTTCTTTAAGAAATACTTGAAATTTGTCTTTTAGGTAAAAAATGAGATTTTACTGAAATTAAGGCAATTATGGTGAAAAAGGTGGTGAATGATGGTGAAAACACACACACTAAGTGCGTGGCCAGGATAAATGGATGTTTTAAGGAGCCACTGTTCTGGTGAGAAGGACGTATGATTTGGAAGGGAACTGTTAGCACTGGTGGAGACAGGAGGATGCCACCCAGAGACAAACCACACAACAGGACACCAATGTCCACCATAGGAACGCAAAGGTTGAAAATGGTCAGATTCTTGAAGCTATTCCAGAAATGTTCACATTTAAGTCAAAATTTGGTGTAATTATTTTGAGATTTTACTACTTCAGAGTTTAAAAACCGAAAGATATTTAAAAAGAAAATTAAGTTCCTGGTCGCTGGTACTCCTGTCTTACAACTACAATATGCACTATTTCCATTATATTATGTGAAAACAATACATACATTATGTGTACCTGTGGGGGGTCTCAGAGTTCTGCTGTAACCTATTTTCTGAGTTATTCTTCTGGAGATATACTCTCACTTAAATTTAGCTCTGAAAACAGTTGACATCTTTGGTTCTTAACACTGGCAGCACATCTAAATTTCCTGTGGAGTTATTTATTTATATATATTTTTAAAAACCCTCTTTTTAAAATTAAGTTATAAGTGAAATATAGCACCAAGTTTAAGGTGTACAACCTGCTGACCTGATACATTTACATACTGCGATGTGATTACCACAGCTGACAGCTCCATCAAGTGACATAATTATCCCTTTAAGGAGAGAACATTTAGGATCTAGTCTCTTAGCAACTTTGAGGTATGTAATACAGTACTATTATAATCACAGTGTTGTACATCAGGTCCCCGGAATGGATTCATTCTCTAACTGCAAGTCTGTACCTTTTGAGCAATGTTTCTTTAATTCCATCAAGCCCCAGGACCCCAGTAACCACAATTCTGTTTCTAGGAGTATGGCTATTTTAGATCCCATGTAGCAGTGACAGAAGACAGTATTTCATTTACCTCATTTAGAATAATGCTCTCAAGGAACATCCATGTTATCACAAATGATAGGATTTTCTTCTTTCTTATGATTGAATGATAGTCCTTTATTTTATATATATATATATATATATATATAGTACTTATATATATTTATATATATTTTACATATATATATTTATTATATACATTTTTAATTCTCTCATCCACTGATGGACACTTAGGTTGTTTCCAAATCTCAGCTAGTATAAATCATGCTACAATAACATGCATGTATAGATTTTTTTAAAAATATGTTTTCATTTCTTTGGGGTATATACATAAGAGTGGGATTGCTGAGTCATATAGGGTATGTCCAGGCCACATGCCAGACCCCTTCAATCAGAGCCTGTGATTGTGGGTCCCAGATATCAATATTCTCTAGAAATCACTAGATCTGTCCAACATGAGGGGCTGACCTGAGAATGAACTCATAATACTGAGCTTGTGCCTTCAGATCCCAACTTCACTTCATTCTTTTGACTTTCTCTTTCTCATAACTGGGCCAAATACTTAAGAAATAAAAAACATCAAGTAAATAGCTATCTTCTATTTATTTTTTTATATAATGTTATTTCACCCCATCTTTTGGACTTGCTCAAACAGATGCTCTTCAGGGAAGCACTCACAGCTTCCTGAGGTTTGTGAACATGGTCTGGGTGTGCTCGTTTGCCCTTGACTCTCCCCTACGTGTGGCACTCCTTGCAATGTCATTATGTGGCATTTTATATCCTCTACCAGATCAAACAACTTAAAGTTAAAAAAAAAAAAAGTGTCTTCATCATTCTGTCACCTAGCACATGGTAGATATCAGATAAATATTTGATGACAGTGGTATTATTTTATTATTACATTTTTTAAAATCAACATATCCTTCATTGCAGAGATGATGTATATTAATATAGCAATGCTGAATTTTTTTTAACTTAAAAATCATGCAGTTTTCCCCTCTATTATTTCCTGTTTACACTCTCTTTCTGGGGTGAGCACTTGTAACATCTACTAGAGTGGTACTGGTTAAATGTAGCCAAGTGTATTCACATTCTTCTCTTCTCCTTACTGGAGGCACTCAGCGAAATCACGGTTAAGTGATTGCTTTTATTGTGGTAAACAAACAAACACCATAAAACTTACTACTTTGGAGCGCCTGGGTGGCTCACTATCTGCATTCGGCTCATGTCATGATCTCAGGGTCCTGGGATCAGGTCCTGCATTGGGCTCCCTGCTCAGTGGGGTGTCTGCTTCTCCCTCTCTCTCTCTGCCCCTCTCCCCACTCATGCTCTTCCTAATAAATAAATGCAATCTTTAAAAAAAAATAAACAACTTACTATCTTAACTGTTAAGTTTAAAAAGAAGGAAATTTTCAGTTTGGTTTCTTATATTTATCCCTGCACGGTTTTAGGGGTTACTCAATTTTACAAAGGTTCTTATTGAAAAGCAGCTCTTCCTACTCGGCAGTAAGTTATCATCCCAGCAGCAGTCACTTTTAACTATTTGCTGTTTCTTTCTATCTTATCATCCTTATCATTCAATCAGATACTAAGCTTCCTTGTTTTTTCTTTTAATTTTTTCAATTGTAAGCCATATGTATTTACTTTTCACAATGGAAGATGAAAATTTAGATCATCTGCATAACTTCTCCCACATCCACTACACAGTTGTACCCACTACATATACCCAATGTATGCACCCCCACAAATAAGCATCCAGAGCCTCTGTCCTCCCACCATAATTATATTACAATTGTTATTAATCTATTTGTAGTGATAATTTATTATTAACTTATTTTTGTATATTATAATTTAATAGAATTAAATTATAGCATAATTTTTGCCTACACCAGTATCTACCATTTATATTACTATGACAAAAAATGCTTTTCTTGGGGCTCCTGTGTGGCTCAGTGTGTTAAAACCTCTGCCTTTGGCTCAGGTCATGATCCCAGGGTTCTGGGATCAAGCCCTACATTGGGCTCTCTGCTCAGCAGGGAGACTGCTTCCTCCAGTCTCTCTCTGCCTGCCTCTCTGCCTACTTGTGATCTCTGTCAAATAAATAAGTAAAATCTTTAAAAAAATTCTTTTCTTTGAATAAGTTTCCATACCTTTCCAATTATTGTATCTCTTTGTTATTTGTTTTTTAGTTTGGGTCTAAAACATAGTTTAGTTAATTCTCAAAAATGTTTAGTGTCCATTGGTTGCCTGCTCCTAACTGAGTTGGACTTCAGACTGGTGAATAGAAGCTTGGTGTGCATGGACAAATTTGTCAAATATAGCTTCACCATAGAATGATATGACTCAGTTTTTGGTCGGGGTGGGGGGGGCGGATACCACCAGTGTCAGTATCTCTAAATGTTTTCTGCTAGTATCTCTAAATTTTCTGCAGTGTCTCTAAATGTTTCCTGGAGAGTAATTTTCCCATCTCTTGCTTAAATGGTATAAACCTACTTTCCAAGTCTCCAGGATCCAAGATATGAACAGAGTTGGGGGATTAATCACCAGAGAAGAGCTTTTCAACTTCACTGATCATCAGGGAAAAGCAAACTAAAATTCCAATGTGACATGACCATATGCATTAGATAATATCATGTATTGGTGATGACGTGGAGCAAATCAAAGTCTCGGAGAGCGCTGATGGGAGCAGTAATTAGTTCAACCCCAAGAGAGAAGGGTTTAGCTGTATCTACTAAAGTGAAACATACACATACCTCTGATTCAGCAATCTCATTACTTAGGACATACCCAACACAAATGTGTATACATGCTCATACATACGCCAATTAAACTATGTATAACTCTTTAAAATTTAATGCTGAGGAAGAGAACTAGAACAAGAAAAAAGTATATGCTAATTCCATTTATTTAAAGTACCAAATCCATGCTGTTAGAAGTCACAATAGTGGTTTTCCTCAAGAGAGGCATAGGACCCAGAAGAGAGCCCCAGCTGGATCTTCTGGGAACTAGGAATGTTCCAAATTTTTGTTCTGTCTTTGCTTGCTTTTTACTTAGATGTAGTCAATGACAAAAGAAGCCTCACAACACCCACATAAAGATGGATTACTCTATAGCTGTGGTTACTGGTTTTACACTTGTTCTGCTGGTCAGAAACTCCTTTCAGTGAAGGTGCTTCTACAATAAGTGACAGCTTCTTGCTTCTGAAAGTCAGTTCATCAGAAAAGGATTCTCTGAAATAAGGATGCCTCTGACAACTAATCAATAAAAAACAAAGATCTCACCTAGGTTGATACTGCAGATAATGTTAATTCACTTAACGTCTGCCAACTGTCAATATCAGAATTCTTTGCTTCTCCCAAAACTTTATGTAAGATGAGCCCTATCTCTGTTCAGAGACAATGTGTCTGATTGATATAACTCTCTTTCCTAAAATAGGCAATATATTCAACAATCTTTTTGTTTCAGATGTTGAGTGGTGTCTTGTCCTATTTTTATTATAGTTTATGAACATT
Source organism: Mustela erminea (assembly GCF_009829155.1). Classification (NCBI taxonomy): domain Eukaryota; kingdom Metazoa; phylum Chordata; class Mammalia; order Carnivora; family Mustelidae; genus Mustela; species Mustela erminea. The sequence goes on along the minus strand of NC_045624.1, from coordinate 79,429,679 downwards.
TATGAATGCATCCTTAATGACAGATGTGCTTTTCTGTATGTATAGAGATAACAATAAAATATGAATTTTTAAAATTCCATAGGACATCTACTTCTGATCCAGATCTATCACCTTAAAAAACAAACAAAAAAAACAGACAAGACAAGGGAACCATTGGGTTTCAAGACACTGGCCATTAGTCAATGCAGGACAGAGAACCTGAGGAGAGGGAAATAAACTGGTCTGTAGGATTCCCCTGGATGAATGCCCTGACAGAGTTCCCAGGTTGGCAAAGGAAAAACTCAGATGGTGCCTGATGGAACTCCTTGCTTTGAGGAGACAAAGCTAAGAGTATACATTTTTTAAAAGCACCCAGAAATTCTGATGTATAAGAGCTAGGACCCAAGGGGTGCCTTGGTGGCTCAGTGGGTTAAGCCTCTGCCTTTGGCTCAGGTCATGATCCCAGGGTCCTGGGATCGAGCCCCGCATTGGGCTCTCTGCTCGGCAAGAAGTCTGCTTCCCCCTCTCTCTCTGCCTGCCTACTTGTGTTCTCTCTGTCAAATAAATAAATCAAATCTAAAAAAAAAGAAAAAGAGCTAGGAACCAAAGTTCCAACTGTTCCGTAAACGACCATGTTACATCCAAGCTTTTCCAAGTAACTTGTAAACTGCTTATGGTTTGTTATTCTTGGCAAGTCACTTTAATTTCTCTTCTGTAAAAAGAGGAATCCTATATAATAGCAACTGCACCATGAGCTGACTTATGAGTAAATGAATTAATAGATGCAAAACTCATAGAATATAACCCAGCTGATAATATTTTGCTGGTGCAATCTCTTACTATTAGTAATCCGTAACCAGGTGGTAATCAGAGAATGACATAGCTTTCATGTCTGAGTAGAAAGGACAGTTTGTCATGGAGCATCAGACCACTGTCTAGGCCCCTCATGACCTACTGTGAGAGACTTTTTAGATTATCTGATGGACATCAGGTGATATAGATGTATGATTGGAATATTTCCACTTTAGAGGAGATATGACATAGTAACTTGCTACATGTGTTCAGTATAAACTCAGATTTACTCCCAAAAGTCTTCAGTGTAAGCCTTTCCTAGGATGACATCTAAAACAATACTTTTTTTTTTCCTTGAAGTTTAACATACCCTCAATGTTCTAACACTATGTAAAAGACAAATTACTTGCCACTGCAAGAAAAAAAAAAACTTTTTATTTTTTTAAGGTTTTTATTTAAATTCCAGTTAGTTAACATAAAGAAAACCTTTAAAAAAAACCATACACAATAGATCTAGTTCCTTCTCTGCTCTCTTTTAACGTGAGAAAATGTTTGAGCAAAATTATAGGGCAATAACTCAGCTGCTTTATACAAACTTATTGACATATGTTTCTGTCTAGAAACCTTGGAACCTTTTGAACTTCCTTCTGAAAACTCCCTGAACAGAATTAATTAGTTGGCAAAGAAAAGCCAAATGTTACACTAATTTGGGCATCTGAATGAATTACACAGGTTTCACTAGTTACTTTAATACAATTTCAAACTGTGCATGGGTTGACTATTTTAGACACCTGAAATCTTTACTAGGAGGTTTCTCAGGAATCATGGCAGAGTACATATTAATCTAAAGAATAAAACCAAATATGGAGCCAAGAGAACCTCTAATGTTCCTCTCCCCCCAGGGGACAGCCAGATGGCTGTGTAACACTTTCACCTGGCACTGCTTGCCATTTAGATTTCTAGTTTGGGTTGGCTATCAATGCCTGCTTCCAAATATGAAATTCTCTTTATAATTATACTCATAAACAATCCTCAGCTCTACTTATGTCTAAAGGTCACTTAAAGATTCTCTCAAAATTATTTTAGACAAAGTCAAGGAATTTTGAGGAGAATAATAAACACAGGAAAGGTTAATATATATATATATTTCCAGATAAAAATTATATTTTAAACTAATATATTCTAAATGTAAATTTTTGTTTCCTGCCCAGGATTATGACCTATTATAACTGTATTTTGCTAATTTAATAAAAAATTAAGTTAATTTTAAAAACCCTGAAGATTACATACAATCCCAGAAGTATTCGTCCAACAACAAAGTAAATCTGTGAAAAGAAAATGCTGGTGATTTGGTGCAATACAGAAATTTCTCTAAATGCATTTGTATTTGGGGGTCTCAGAAGAAAACTAAGTCAAGTCACTAAGAGCACGAGATGGTTGAGAAGCAAAACCGAAGCTGTCAGAACAGTGAGAAATTATTTTGTTTGTGCCAACTGGATAGTGGTCCCTCTGTATAATGGAGTAACATATTTATTTTCATTTCTTTGCCACTCACCTCCTCTTTTAACCATATTACTTGCATCTGTCTCAACCGCTCTAATGAGCTGTTGTCACGTAGGCACTGGTGGCCTCTCATGCTAAGTTAAATAGCTTCTGTTTATAATTTTTCTCAGCATTCTCTGTGCTATATGCAATCTACTTCTCTGGGAGACACCTCCATTGGAATGCATGACCTCGGACTGTCATTTTATTGTATATTTTATATATATAATAAAATACTATTTTATTATCCCTTCTATTTCCCTGAAAATTCTTTGCCACTTTCTAGATCCTTTTCGCCACCTACACACACCAGACACTACTGCCTTAGAAGTGTCTTATTTCTAAAAGTGCTTAATACAGTGAATTCTCATCTGCCACTCCAATTCTGTTCCCAACATTTCTAACACTATATGTTCAAACCTATTCCTATTTACCATTATTGAAAAAAAATGTTTCCCTTTAATTTTCCTTGATCATCTATCCTTGAAAGTATATACTAATTCTAACTCATTATTCTCATTCCCCTTAATATCTACTCAATCACAAAATTCTGTCAAGTTTGATATAAAATATGCCTCTCAGATCTAGTCCCTCCTCTTCATGCCCACTGGAACAATCTGAATCCGGATAATTTCCTAGAACCTAGGTGTTAAGCATATTTCTAGCTAGATTCCTAATGTTAGTCTTCCTTGCAACCCGTCTTTGTAAGGAAAACAATTCCCTGAGAATATTTCCACGTTTCTTCACAGTCTGGGCTTTCTGAGGAGAGCACTGACAGCATAGGTAAAAGGAGACTGATTGGTAAATAAATCTTGGAAATTAAAGATAACGCACTGCTCTAGAAAGATTGAAAGACATATCTCCCAAAGTTGTGTGCTTACATTCAAAAGGTAATAAAACCCAGAGATGCCTTTTTCCCCACTCTCCTTTAAAGAATTTTGCTTATTTCCAGGGTAGTGTGACCCTGCCCCTCTCTGGAGAGGATTTGTTTACAGTATGGCATTATAGAGTACAAGTCTCCCTCTTCTTCCCTGCTTCCTTCCTTCACTCTATCTCTCTGTCTCTCTTTCAGCTTCTTATAAAAGTCCCGAAGTCTCAGAATTTGGAGATTCCCTCCCTGTGATGCAAACCACACTGTGTGCAGAAAGAACATCAAATCCTCATTGTCCTGTACATGGGAAATTGGAGTGTGGCGCTGATAAAATGCTCTGTGAGTAAATGGTCTGTTTTCTGACCAATAGATCTCACGCTTCCTTTTTTTAACTGATTGAACTTTACATCTTACACAGTACTACAAAATGAATGCTATTTAAATACTAATTTTAGCCAATTATTTCATTGCATAAAATATTGGGAGGATAATCCTGTTTTTTTCCTACTAGCCTTTGAGAATTCTCATTGTTACCCAACATGATCATATCCTAGTGTTAGATTTCTGTTTTACAAATAAATTACATTTATTATTAGAGAATATAGGACTATCTCTTTAATAAGTAGTACCATAATAATAAGATAGCATTATGATTAAAAAAAAAAGAAAAAATTTGATACATAATTCATATGATAAACCAGGATCAATAGGTAGGATAATTAAATGTAAATAATGAAAGCATAAATGTATCCTAAGAAAATATGGGTGACTTTCTATATAATCTTAGAATTGGGAAAACTTGCCCAATGAGGATATAAAATATAGAACCTTAAAATTAAAAAAAAAAATAAAAACATGGAAAAGACACCATAAGCAAAATGAAAGAGAAATGAAAAACTGTATATAAATTTTGATACATCACAAGGTTTAAAATCCCTAATATATAAAGAAATTCTGAAAATGAAAACAAATATACAAACTTATGTGACAAAAATCAAAGAAATGAATTGCAAAAACAGATGAAATACATCCTGACAATATAAAATGATGCTTAATTTCCATTTTTTGATTAAATTCAATTATCTTTCATTTTGTTTCCCTGTATTTAATACCTTTTTTTTCCTTGTGGTTGCATTCTCTTTTTCTTTGCTTTAGTAACTTAGTTACAGTAACTCAGTTTAATGACTCAATCACTGTATACCTACTTGTCATTCTTCTTAATTATTCTCATTGTAGTTTGCTGAGCTTCTCTGATGTACAAGTCAGGTTTTTTAAGAAGTCAAATTTGGGGGGGCACCTGGGTGGCTCAGTGGGTTAAAGCCTCTGCCTTTGGCTCGGGTCATGATCCCAGGGTCCTGGGATCGAGCCCCACATTGGGCTCTCTGCTGGGTGGGGAGCCTGCTTCCCTTCCTCTCTCTCTCTGCTTGCCTCTCTGCCTACCTGTGATCTCTGTCTGTCAAATAAATAAAATCTTAAAAAAAAAAAAAAAAAGAAGTCAAATTTGGAGCGTTTTCAGACTATCTTTTAAATAGTTTTTCTTTTTCTACCTCAATCAGTACTTTTCTCTATGACTCTAATTACAGGTATGTTTCTGATATGGTCCTACAGGACTCGGAAACTCCATTTTTCAATAGGAGCCAGAGAGGACAGCAGGACAGCAGAAGTTTTTTTTTCCTTACCATTAAAGTGCACATCACTGAGTGTTAATACCAGAAGAGACCTTAGAAATCGAATCCACTGCTAAACTTCCACAGGCAAGGAACATATGTCTCTCAGATTTTTACAGTCACACATTAGTAAGTGGCTGAATTGTGATCAGAATGCAGATCCTCTCATTTTTTTTTCTAGTGTTTTATTCTCTATTCTATGATGCTTTCCTAAACGTATGTTAGATTATTTTTCTGATTTTTGTTATAACACTAAATATTGTTGAACTATCGTCGGTCCTCATATTCTTTGGGCTCAGGTAGAGAAAATGAAGTAAAAAAGCAAAGCAAACCAGCAACACTGTCTCTAAGAGGGTAGAATTCATGTCAAGTATTCTTACCACAATAAATTTTAAAAGAAAACAAGATTGTTCTAACTTAGGATTTCTGGAGTAACTGTTCTCCCATTTTGTGTTTAAGACTGGGGCTATTAAAAAAAAAAAAAAGAAGAAGAATGGGTCTTGTGTTTATGTTCAGGCCATTGTTTGGGTAAGGTTTTTTCAATAACAACGTGCCAGGTGACAGGACTCTATGCCCTCAGGTGGTGGTGAGCATGGATCTCCACCTAAGGCTTGTTCACTTACTGACTTAATCATGATTTTTCTATCAATAGGTAGTGGACTTGCTATTGCTAAGAACAACAATTTGACTATTTTTAAAATTTCCATTTGATTTATAGTTTTCATTTCTCTGTTGAAATTTCTTAATTTACTAAAGGTCATGTTTTTCACTAATATTTTCAACATATTTTTCTTTCATTCTTTTTTTTAAAATTTTATTTATTTTTATTTGACAGACTGAGATCACAGAGAGGTAGAGAGGCAGGCAGAGAGAGAGAGAGAGGAGGAAGCAGGCTCCTTGTTGAGCAGAGAGACCGATGCAGGGCTCCATCCTAGACCCTGGGATCATGACCTGAGCCGAAGGCAGAGGCTTTAACCCACTGAGCCATCCAGACACCCTTCTTTCATTCTTTTAATAAATTCTAAGTGACTTTGAAATATGTGTCTGCTAAGTCAAACAATGGTACCATCTTGGATTTGATTTTTATTGGCTGTTTCCCACTTCCTTTATGTGTCTACTGTTGACTGACTGAAAACTTAGAACATTGTGGATAATACATAGTACAGACTCTGATTCAGTGTTAACAGGAATTTCATTTACAGTGGATAACCATGAACTTGAAAAGTCATGGTTGTATTCCTAAAACTGCATTTGTGAAAAGCTGAAGGCACTCCCAAGTCCCTCTGACTTATTGGGTCCATCTTCTAACTCTGTCTCTCTTGTGGATTTTATCAAGGCTTCTTTTTTTTTTTTTTTTTTAAGCTTTTATTGTGGGTCTAATGTTGGCACAGGCCTTTGGTTGCTTCAAGGAACCACTCCATTAAAGTCCAATATCTAGACCTTTAAGAATGAGCACATTCTCTCTAGGTATACACTGTATTCTTTACCTCCTTCTCTAGTTTAGCACTTTTTTGTCATTGTTGGCTTCCTATTATATTTTATATATTTTTTTCCCTCTGATTCAGTCATACTTTCAAAATGATTCTTTTAATACTTTATCCAGTATTTTTCAACGTTCTATACCAGAAGTTTATCTCCAAACTTTTAGTCTATTCTAATTCTAGAAAAGGCCTTGTAATACAAACACTCTGTTTCCTACAAACAATGGTTCTTACCATTGGATAGATAATAACTCTGTGCAGATACAGGTTTTCACAACATACGTGAAATTAGAGTTGAGCATCTTTCAATTAAAGCAGCAGACAGAAATGACACAAAGTAAAACCAACTGTATGAAGGCACTAGAGTCAGGCTGGAACATTTTCTCTAGGTAAGGAGCTACATACAAAAGGACGAGATATTGTAGTAAAAAGACCAAAAGGGAAGGAACCAAGAAGTTGGGAATCATTATGGCCAAGTGTCTAGAAAATTTTATAATATATATTCTTACATAAAACCAAAAGACAGTCTTGACTTTCATTCTTTCAACCTTTTTTTTTTGCCTATTTTCCAGAATTGTTCTTTCAACTGTAATTTTTTTCAAACTTCTTAAATCTATCATTCCATATAGCCCTACAATTTATAAACTTTATTGATCTTCATCTTTCCTGATCTGAAGTAGGTTACATTCTGAACTTCGCTTTATTCTTCTAGGAAAAAGACATAATAATAACTTCCTTAAAAGAATATTATAAGAATAAACAAGAACATTATGTGAAAAATTTACCACAGTCTAGCATTTAAAAAAACACAGTAGCATGTCTGTCTATATGACAAGGGAGAAACAAGACTACTGTTCTTCTCTTCCTATATATGATGGGTCTTTCTCTAAATCCATGCTAGTGAATTAGGATACTTCTGTATGAAGCATTACAATTCTGATCACTAATTTCCATTATGTTAGGGTTTTTCTCCATACCATCAAGCAGTTCTTTGACACAAGCCTGTTCTACAATTCAACTTAATTCTGATACTATCTATATGGAGATCCTACAGCCTACGTGTTCAGTTCCACAAGACTGTCTCCCCTTACCCCCCATCTTCAATCACAAGTTCAGGTTGTCATCTAAGTTTGTGACCTACTGGCTACAGATCAGAGGTTCCAATTACCCCTAACTTGGTTTTGATTAATTTGCTAAAACAGCTCCCTGAAGTCAGAGAAACATTTTATTTACTAGATTACTGGTTTATTATAAAAGGCTCTAACTCAGGAACAGCCAGGTGGAAGAGAAGCATAGGTCAAGGCAAGATGTGGGGATAGGGCATGGGGCTTCCATGCCTTCCCTGAGTGTGGCACTCTCCCCCATCTCCACATGTTCACCAACCTGAAATCTCCAAAGCCTGTGCTTATAGAGTTTTATGGATGCTTTGTTACTTTAATCATAATTACATCATTGGCTACTGGTGATTAAATTCAATCTTCTACCTCTTTCCACTGCTCTGGGGCGGATGGGTAAGTAGATGGAACTGAAAATTCCAACCCTCACTCCCAGAGCTGGTTTCCTGGCAATCCGCCCCCATTAACAGGTAACCTAGGTGCATTTCAAAAATCATCTGATTAACATAACAAAAGATACTTTTATCATTCTCATCACTTAGGAAATTCCAAAGGTTTTAGGAGCTCTATGTTAGAGCCAGCCAAAGACCAAATCCGTATTTTTTTATTGTCAATCACAGTATCACAACCATACTTTAAAAGGGCACAACTAATTGAGGAGTCAGGTAAACCCAAACATTCCCCCTTACTCAGAAGTGTTTAAAGCCAGAGACAAGCCCTTTGTTCTAAATTCTCAGAAGCCATTTTAAAGGGTTCATGAGGGAACTTCTTATAATTTTCTACAAAGTGACTCAATTATCTCATATTACTCCTTATGTTCAGGGCTTTTTTTCCTTCTCTTATCAACTTTCCCTGCTTAACCATTTTAGTTATAATTAGTCTCACATTAGTCCATTTATCAAATGTTACTGTTTCTCAAAATCCTTCAGTTGGAGCTATACTGGCTTGTGTGAAAATTAATAAAAGGAAATCTCATTTAGAATGGAGTAGGAATGCCAGCCCAGAGAGTTTTCATGCCCAGCACCCAACAGGAAGAAAGGGACCTTCCAAGCAGATACTACTCTACTATCCCGGAAAGAGGAAAAAAAGATTTTTTTTCCTTCCCTGGCAATAGCACAGCAATAAGAGACAGTCACAGCTCAGCCAATGAGAAGCCACTATACTCTGAACTCCCAATTTACACCAGTGGACTTTCAGTTTAAAAAGTCTTTCTCAACTGCCCCTTTTTCTCTGTAAAAAAGCATTCCTCTCCTTTCTTCTCCAGACTTACCTATGGTTTTGCCATAGCTTGCTTGCAATGCTCTGCTATTCCGGACAGAGTAGGCAGTTAGCTAGATATAAGCAGGGAATAAGTACCTTCTGACTGATAGGTCTCAAGGTTATCAATAGGTTTTATCGATCTTCAGACTGATAAAAGGGAGGAGGCCAAGTCCCAAACTGCCAGGACAGAGCCAGAGGATATGCATGCATATTTCCCTATCACCCCTGCCCTACAGTAACCTAGAGCTTCACTATAATATGCTGTGGTTTCAATTTCTCCCAGGCAGAAAATGGCCACCATGACAGTTCTGACAAGGACCATAAAAAGCCTCCCAACTGGTAAGAGGAGTCTCTTAGATGACTGGCAATAAGCTTAGTCAGAAATGGCCCTAGCTATGACCCATTACTTATCCAAACATAAAAGCAAAGACAATCCTGACCCTCAGTGCAACTGCCACCTCTGGGCCTGCCTCTGCTCCCATCTTGAGAGTGTACTTTTGCTTCAACTGCTGTTAAATCCTTGCTTGCTTAAGGGTTTGGCTCAAGGGGCACCTGGCTGGCTCACTTGGAAGATCATACATTCTTGATCTCAGGATCCTGGATTTGAACCCCGCTTTGGGTGTCTGAGATCACATACATACCTACATAAACTCAATAAATAAATAAATAAATAAATAAATAAATAAATAAAGAGTTTGGCTCTGAATCCTTGCTTGCTTAAGGGTTTGGCTCAAGGGGCACCTGGCTGTCTCACTTGGAAGATCATACATTCTTGATCTCAGGATCCTGGATTTGAACCCCGTTTTGGGTGTCTGAGATCACACACATACCTACATAAACTCAATAAATAAATAAATAGAGAGTTTGGCTCTGAATTCTTTCTTAGACAAACTCAAGAATCAAAGCCAGGGAACAGGACTCACCACTGATAAACCCATTTATGCTGGTAAAATAACTATCAGTTTGTTTGTTTGTTTTTTTCAAGTTAACATCTAGGGCTAAATTCAACTGAAGGATTCTCTAAACCTACCTCTGCTTTGAATTGGGCTGAAAGAAATAATCATTGAGCTAAAATTTAGGCCAATTTGCTATCAATTTGCAATTCTTCTTAATTTATTTTGATAGCTCCTTATGTTCAGGTTCCACCATTTCCAGATTACACTGGAAAGTTTTATTATGAGTAAACAATTTTAAAACCTTATTAGACAACCATGCAGCATCAGTGGATCATTTTAATCCTCTTTAGAAATAGGTCATTTTTATTTCTAAAAAACTGTTTAGTCATATTTTTTTGTTAATGAGTTAGTGGTCTTTCAGTGAATCCCACTTTTGAAACTAACTGTGCTACTGAGTGTGTTCTCAATTACTAAAGAAGACTTCATGTGACAATGCTTACAAATCTATAACTTATTAGAAGAAAAGGACATAACACAACAGAATCATAAAGGAAGGATACACATCATTGTCAGTGGTTGTCTCCCAGCAATGAATCTAGACAGGCCCAGCTTCAATCTGGAAGTGTTAGATCCAATCACCTTCCTTTGTAAAGATCACTTGGGATGCACTCTCTCTCTTAGATCAGGAATCACTGGTGTGCATAGAGAATACCTCAGAATCAAGAAGCCCATATGGAGCCTACACCAGGGTTTCTTCTATCCTGGCAGTCCTACAGGCATGACTATTATATGACCAGCCTTAATGACAGTGCTTTCAGGATGTCTCAATGGGACCAGTTGCAAGTAACCGTCTCACTCTTATCAATAAATAATGCTATCAAGCTGCTTTAAACTGCTCCAAGACTCCTCAGACCCCTGATCACAAAGCAAAATTATTAATCAGGATGAGTTATGCTTTGACCAAGCATCAGTGCATGGTACGTTCCTATTTCAGTAAAACATCTGAGGCTAATTTCAATCTCGCTAAAACAAACCATCACAGCCCAGTGGTCATTTTAAGGTCTTCTAATATCTCAATATTATGGTCATTATCTCTAATCTATTATATTATCCTACATTCTTGGCATTAGAATTATAGGGAGAAACTCAACTGACAAAAAGCTATAGTCGTCAATAATAATAATCGGTATTGGCACATATAAAATTTTTAAATACACTCTTTGTCCTGAGATGCCCATTTCTTATTGTATGGCTGCTTATCATCTCAGTCACGGTAAAGATAGAGAATCTTTCCATTTGTACTATCATGAAGAGAGTACAGCCCATTATGCTCTCAACTTGCTGGTTGCTCTATTGTTGGGAGTTCCATTTATTCTTTCCTTTGATCCATAGTCACTTGGCATTTGTTGTCTCTCCTCAAGTTCTTTGCCTGAAATATTTTCTATAAAACCCTAATGACACCTTTAAAACTTATAAAATTTGCTAAAAAGCTATCTGTTCCCTTACATGTCTCCATTTCTAATGCTTCTCCACCCCCCCAAAAAGGATTACCATTACTTCCATCCTTCTGTCTTTTGTCAACTAATGTCCGGTCTGTGGGAATGATTTCACATGTGAAGCATGCCTGTTTGTTACTAGGTAGATTTAAAAAGTGTTTTAAACACTTTAGAAAACAAATGATACACATAGTCTTCACATAGTCCATAGTCTCATTAAAAAATTTTTTTAAATAGTCAATTTCAGCTTACTCTTCCATGAATATATGTCTGTTTTGATCTGTATCATTTACCAATCCCTGAACTAGTAATGGTGGCAACCAAAGTCAGGCAATCTAACTGTCCAGGCTTGAGTTACGTGAATGTCCCTATTTCTGCCATACTCACACTAGAGGAGAGGGTTATCCACCATTTGCAAAGGGATATTTTGTTATCAGAAAAAAGGAAAAAAGACCATGCTGGGCAGCAAAACCTACAGTTACCATGGCTCCCTATATATAGTGAAATAGTAGAAAGGATGTAGGAGTAGGAAATGAGACATGTTCACAGCATGAAGCGGCTCAAATAAGTAAGTTTTGGGTTTTTTTTTTTTTTAAATCCCCTAAGTACTAGGCTAAAACAGTAATTTTCTAGATTTGACTTAATCTTCCTCTGAATTCATTTACAAAGGAATAATGTCGTTTAATCTTATTACCCAAGAAATCAAAAATCCTAAAATAACAATTCAACTTTTTTTTGTTAAACTCAAAGAATGGCACTAGTCATGCCCTGAATGATAGACACCATGTCCTGCTCGGCCATCTTCTATTCCTTACTAAGTAACGGCAACAGAGTGGAAACTTAATAGAGAGAGATTCAGGGGTGGGAGTGGGGGGATGGGGGTGGCTCAGGAGGAAAATGGAATGTCTTATTTCATTATCCAAAATGCATTTTCATTTTCTTTTACCAACTTTGCTCATGACTCACTGAAGGATCTGACATGAATTTAAATGTGTTAAATCTATTATAATATGGTCTATAATGAGTCTTACTGTTTAAGAAGAGGAGTACTTGAATACGGTCATTAGGACGTTGAACAAAGAGGAAACAAGAAAAAAAATGTGTTTTATTCTAAAGCACGATTTATAATCTTTTGATAGTTTGTTTACAGATATATCTTTTAAAGTAGCTCTACTAATATTAGAGCTCTACTAAAATTTTTACAATGTTGACTTCACAAATATAAGTCTGATTTACTTCCAAATTAATATTGCCAAATTGTCCCTACTTGTCATTAGACTAAAAGATGCTTGAATCTAACAGCTGTTCAGAAGACTTTGAGAGAAGCTTAATAGGACTTCAGGATATTTGTATTATAATCACAAAAATTATCTACAAAATATCATTAATCAATAGGTTGTTCTTCCATGTTTTTAAAAAGTATTTCTTAAGTTGAAGGAACATGAGAACAGACGGTGGTTTATGCTATTTCCGTTCCTTTGGCCTCTTAAGGAGAACACATATTTTATAATAAACTTTTCTAAATAAATATAATACAAACTATTCAATATTCATTTAATAATTCAAACTACTGAAGTTCAAGTTCACTTTTTTTTTAAAGATTTATTGATTTCAGAGAGAGAGAGAGAGAGTGTCTGTGTGTGCGAGTAGGGGAAGGGACAGGGAGAGAGGGAGAGAAACAAAATCTCAAGCAAACCCCATGCCATGCATGGAGCTCAATGTGGGGCTGGATCCTAGGACCCTGAGCTCATGAGTGGAGTTGAAATCAAGAGTTGGATGCTGAACCCACTAAGCCACCCTGGCACTCTGAAGTTCACATTCACTTAAAATGGTCAACAGACAGGAAACCAAATATGTTAGTCTATGTATACTTTTAAGGTTTGTGTATACTTACACATATGTACATATAAACATGAGATACATATACATAAACATATGACAATGTGCATGTATATTCTCACAAAATTCTTAGGTATGACTGATGACTATTTCTTGCATCATTTTTTCTTGAAATTTTATATTATAAACTTTCCAAAAATATTTAATGTCACATTTTAATGAAAGATGATAACATTATACTCAATATACAGACTCTACTTTTGACAAGAGATTGAATTACAACTAAATATTAAATAATACATTGTATTCTTGCTCATGCTTGCCTGTCATTCATGCTTTCATTATAAACATTCTCTGAAGGAGACTGAGGAAATGAAACTCATTCAAGGTAGAATAAGAAAAGTTACTACATAAAGCCCAATAAATACATTTAAGCATTTTTAAACTTTATCCTATGTTAATCTTTTAAGTATGAATTTACCATTATAAGATACATTGTAATACTTTTAAAATAATTTAAAATTTAATTGAGACAACTCTTCAAGTTCACTCACATTCATATACATCATTATCATGATCAGAAAGTACGAAATTTACAGTTTACAAAAAAAATTAAAAAAAATTTTTTCATATATAAACAGGGAAAAAAAAAACTCTCTCCTTACTGACTTTTCTGCACTTTCCATTCTTGTGCTTTGGGCTTTTACCTGTTTTCCCTTTCAGCCTGGAATACCCCAACCTGCCCATTAGGGCTGAACCGTGTCCTCCCCAAATTCATATGCTGAAATTCCAACTCTAGTACCTCAGAATGTAACCATGTTAGGTGACAAGGTCTTTAAAGGGGTGGTTAAAATGAAGCTGATGTGGTTTTGGAATATGGGTGAAGTTTGGTGGGATGAGGTCTGGAGCTAATGACCAAGAAGGAATTCTTGAGATGTCTTTGTGGCAAAATGGTGGTTTATTAAAGCACAGGGACGGTGGGCAGAAAGAGCTGCTGTACCAGGGTTGTGAGGAGTGGCTGATTATACACTTGGGGGTTGGAGGAGGTCAGGGGAGGCATCTAAAGAACTTTCACATGCTAAAGAGGACCTACAAGATACGGAGGCCTTGCCATTGTCAAGTTAAGGTAGTTTTTGGCTCTAGCAAGGTATTAACATTAAGATAGTTGCAAGATCCCTGGAAGAATGTCACCTACGTCCCACTCAGGAGTGGCGGGGTAGGGGTGGGGGAGGTTGCTGGCTATCAGCTTATGCTTTGTCTTTAGCTAGCCTTCTGCTCTCTCATCAAAGCCATTCCAGTGGAGCCCTAATCAAATATGATTAATGTTCTTAGGAGAAGAAGAGATGGCAGGACGGTGCTCATTCAGAGGACAGCCCGTGTGAAGACAGTGCAAGAACGCCAGCTGCAAGTCAACTGACAGACCCAAAAGAAACCCAAACTGCTGACACATTGATCTTGTACTTCTTGCCTCCAAGACTGCGAGAAAATAAATTCATCATTGAAGTGACCCAGTCTGTACTATTTTGTCATGGGTTCCCTCGCAAACTAATATACTCTCCTGCCCCCACCTAGTATGTCCAAGTTCTATCTGCTAGAGTAGGCAGTTAGACATGAGCAAGAGAGGAAAAAGAAAGGCGGCAGATGGGAAATCTCCAGGGACCATCCATTAGCCACACAGACTTCAGGTCTCCCTAAGACCAACCTCTGTTGGGGTTTTAGCACAAGTGGATTAGCAGAAGTCAGCCGCCACAGGGACTGGCTCAACTCTGGAGCATGAGCATTTAGGGAATACCTTGTTGAGTTGTAACATATAGCCTGCTTATAGTATCATTATAATATCGTTTGCATTGTGATTTTGGCGCTGTGGATTTCGCTTAGGCGTTCATGGGAAGACGGCAGACACAAACTCACAGAGAAGGTTGAAGGAGAGGAAACCAGGGTGGATTCAGAGGTTGGTGGGACATGACATGATGGGAAGGAAGAGACCAAAAAAGACGTCCCATAAAAATAACAACACAAAAATCAGCAGGCTGCTACCCACCCTAGGCCACTCCCACATCCCTGCAGTATTCTTGCAGTAAACCTTGCTGCTTTAACTCTCTATCCAATGTCTCAACTGAATTCTTTCCTTCAAGAAGACAAGAAGTGGGGAATTTCATAATCCACTACCAGGTAACATAACCAGCAAGAGCCTATTGACAGCCTACGTGTTCCTCTTCTTTCTTCCCTTCCTGCCATACTCCCTGGGAGCAGTAATTCCAACTTCTTAATTTGGGTACCTTGCCACTTTCATTTCTACTGATAAACATATCACTTTGAAAGCAGGCCTATCCAGGAATCCATCAAAATGCTTGAAACCTTTTCTTGATCCATCAAACCATGCCAAACGAGCAAATGGAGATATGTGAAGACAGCATGAGTGGACAGTAGGATCAAAGGAAGAGTTTTTGGAGATAAAGGACATGATGATAGAGGTCAGATAGATGGATAAAGCATAGTTCGAGTTGAATGGCTTCGATTTCAGTGGATCACATATGAATATTTGCCGTCAATAGAGCAGGTGAAGGTAAGGATAAGAATGTGAAAGGAGTTTTGGGGCACATGGCTGTTCAAACAGTAGAGCATGTGACTGTTGGTGTAAGGGTCAGGAGTTTGAGACCCACATTGGCATTGAGCTTACTTAAAAAGAAAACGAAATTTAAAAAGGAATTTGAAGGAAGTCTGGAGCCACACTCAAGAGAATGTTCAAGAAAATAGCAGATAATTGAAGGAACTGTTGAGCATCAGTGAAGACAGATCCTGTTGAACCAGACTAATGCCATCTGGAGCAAATCCTCCATGAATTCCATTCTGTGACCCAAAACTTTTTTGAGTGCAGCCCCCCTCCCCCGCTTTCTTTCCCTTCATTTAACCATACTCTGAAGTACACTCTTAGGACTTAACGTCCTTGATCTGCCCCCGAGGAGGTATGACTATGACACACACCTATTTTTAAACACTCTCCTCTTGGGTGTGATGAGGGAGCAAAAGTCTAGCTAAGGACAAACAGAAGCTGGCACCCTACACCCACCCCCCCCTTGTGATGTGCGTGACATTCCTCAGGAACTGCTGGCTGCCCTGCAGGAAGAACAAATGGTTAACTAAAAGATAATAGGGATCAGAGTCCTGCAGGACAGGAGTCTCCCTCTATTTACAGATGTCCTAGTGATTTACAAGAGGCTTTCTTATCAATAGCCTACTTCCAAAGACCCATAACTCAGTTCCTGTAGTCCTAACATTGCCCTCCCCTCCTTAAGATTGAAGGAGGCTGAGGGGATAGGAAATGTAAATCAAGCTGAACTTCTTCTAAACCTAAAGCTCATTGACAAGGATGTGGATAGTAGAAATGTGACATCCCACCAGGAAACTCCCAACTGTCTTCCTGTTGGTCCCTCATTAGAGAGAGAAACAAACAAACCAACCAACGAACCAACCATAGCTTGGCTTGACCGTAACCAGGCCTCTAGTACCCTGAGAGCCTTCTTTACCATATGTCAGCCCTTCTGAACACCCTCTTTGTCCTCACCGCCCCAGCTCCTGAGTATATAATCAGCCAGTCCTCAGGATCACGGGGCAGCAGCTCTTCCTGCCCACGGGTCCTGTGCCCTACGCTTTAATAAAATCACCTTTTTGCGCCAGAGACGTCTTAAGAATTCTTTCTTGGTCATTGGCTCCGGACCTCACTTGTATTCTAAAACTACATCAGGAGGTCTCCTAGCATGTACGCCCAAGCCTGCAGTGCTCTAAAAGCAGGTGTGAAGCTGTCTGTAAGTACCCATAATAAACCAGTTCTGGCCAAGCTGAACCTGTAGTGGTCCAGTTTCTTTGGTCCTACAGGCCTCTTCTGTCCTGGGAGGTCATTTTGCAGCTCCCTCCATTTCACAAAATAGTAACGCTTAAACGTACACGGACTGAGAGGAATAGTCAAATCACATTCCTTAATGAGTTCTTATGAACAAATGTATAAAATTCACGATTTGTTTTCTAGAAAATATTAGTACCTCCCTCCTTAGTGAAAACAGGATTCTATATAGTCAGTTTGAAGGATTATGGCAAGTCAGACATTCAGAAGAAATCCTGGCTTCAAGCAAAGCCGGGCCAGTGTACTTTGCTGCGCCTGTGGGCCTGAGCCGCTTACAGAGGTCTGGGTACTAGTAACCAGAGCAAGGCAAAAGGCACACAGCTCACAGGAGGGATTGGAAGGGGAAAATTTTTTGAAGAGGCATCTCCATTGTAGATTACATTAAAAAAATATGATCTCAACTTGGACTTTTGCTTGATCCCAGCAGCATCTGAATCTGAGGAGTAAATAATTTAAATAACAAGAGAGGCTGAAAGTCAGAAAGGATTTAAACCTCATCAGTATTGAGGCTTAATTCTATAATTATCTCCTGCCCTTTCTGTGGTAGGGAGTGATTGGCTATAGAGAAATAAAGCAAATAGCAGAAGGCAGGCAAGTAAGGCCTGCTGCACTCCACCCACAGAAAGGATTTCTACAGAGCCCTCAGCCCCGCCCCGACCAGTCAAGGTCACTGCAAGCATCATGAAGCTGGACCAGATGACCAGAGGTGCCCTGTGTCAGAAGGTGTGTGTCACAGAATCCTGCAAAATATGCACTTTAAAAAAACCAAAATTTTGATTTTTTAAAACTGCCGTCCTCATTTACTTGTATTTCCACAAGCTTCTTTGAATGGAGAAAAAGAAGGAGAGTCAGATTAGTGGTCCTCGACGCATGGTTTAAAAACCCTCAGAGCTCCCAAGTACTCTCAGGGGTCTGCAAGTTTCTCTCTTTTCTAAGAGAGGTGATGCTGGATTATATATATTATATATATATTATAGTACAGATATACATCATACCCCAACACACTGAATGCAGAAGCAGATATTAGTAGTCAACTACCTCTGATAAAGTTGACCTTAAAGAGGTTTGTACGGAAGTATACAAGAGCATTCTTTTCACATTTTTGTTTTGTTTTGGAAAAGGTATGTCTTTTGCCGAAATATGCCAATTAGGTTGACACATAAGCTGCTTATTGTTGTTAGTGTAAATTAGTAAATAGGTTTTTCAAGAAATCTAGAAATCAAATTTTATTTCCACTATGATAAATATCAAGAGATACAATTTACATTAACAAATACTCTTTGACATCCTTAATAATCTATAAGAGAGTAGAGACCAAAAAGTTTGAGAACTGCTGAGCTATTTCTTTTTTTTTTTTTTTTGAAGATTTTATTTATTTATTTGACAGACAGAGATCACAAATAGGCAGAGAGGCAGGCAGAGAGAGAGAGGGGGAAGGAGGCTCTCCACTGAGCAGAGAGCTCAATGCGGGGCTTGATCCCAGGACCCCAGGATCATGACCTGAGCCGAAGGCAGAGGCTTTTCACCCACTGAGCCACCCAGGTGCCCACTGCCGAGCTATTTCAATGGGAATCACACAGGACCTGCAGTCTGTATCGTCTGTGCAAAAATGTCAATCTGGGTTTGCTCGTGGGAGCACACTGTGCATGTGACCATTGACCGTTACCACCAACACGATGCTTCTCCATCCTGGTGGGTTCTAATGAGGAAAGTACCCAAAGTCTGCAACCCCTGA
The DNA here is from genome assembly GCF_009829155.1 of Mustela erminea. Lineage (NCBI taxonomy): Eukaryota > Metazoa > Chordata > Mammalia > Carnivora > Mustelidae > Mustela > Mustela erminea. The sequence goes on along the minus strand of NC_045624.1, from coordinate 79,411,105 downwards.
AGAAAACAATTTCATTTTAGTTCATAACTCTGTGTTATCTGGGCACGCTTATCATCCAAGAAGCAATGAAAACTCTTCTGGGAGAAGATGTAATGACTTACTTTAATAGCCATATTCCATTCCTTGTCTCTTTTCCTACTGAGAATAATGCTTGGTATAGAACGAATCACTAAGAATTATTTGTTAATTAAAAAAAAATTCAACACCATATTGTGAAAGTACTATAGAAGCTACCTAGAGAATATAAACTTGGTAGCTGGAGAAAAAGAACTAAAACTCAAAAGATTACATAAATATGAAAAACTGATTAAGGAGGCATATACAATATACATACATATATATTTATGTGTATATATGCATGTATATGAGTGTATATGTGTGTGTTTATATATATATGTATGTGTGTGTGTATATATCTCCCATCTTCTCCTATATGTATATATACACGTGCATGTGTGTGTATATGATGAGGAATAATGGTGAGGAAGCACGAGGCTGACTGAGGACAAAGCAAAAGCTGGCACCTTGCACCCCCTCTCCACCCGCTCCCCTTGGTAATATGTGCACATTCCTCAGGCATCCCTGACTGCCATAAAGGAGAAACAAATAGTTAACTTGCAGAGATCACAATCCTTCAAGACAGGAATCTGTCTTGTCCAAATATCTTGATGTTAATGGCTTGCCAAAAGACAGCATTGATCAAGCCTTGAAACCTCCGGTATCCTGGCACCTTGAGGCCCTCTTTAGCATATGAAAGCTCCATTGAAACCTCCCTTCCCCTCACCTTCCTCCAACCACAGGGTATATAACCTGCCATCCCTCACAACCCCGGGGCAGCAGTTCTTTCTGCCCATGGGTCCTGTCCTCGTGCTTTAATAAACCACTATTTTGCACCAAAGATGTCTCAAGAATTCTTTCCTGGTCATCGGCTCTGGATCTCAGCCCACCAAACCTCACCTAGGTTCTAGAACTTCATCACTACTACGTGTGTGTATATATCTTTAGATAGTTAGATATCTCCTAACAGTGAGAAAGACATGAGTCATAGGTAAATTGACAACTGAAAATATTTAACTGCTGATATATAGAAACAATGTGAGCTCACATCTTTGTATTCACCAATGAAAAGCATTACACAACCTTTAGAACATACAGAAATCAACCAAGTAACCACTGATTATATGCAGCATCAGATTAAAAAAAAAAAATTAAGTAGAGAGATACACCAAAGTAATACTTTCCAACATTTTATGGATTTTTTTTTTTTTAAATATCAGCCTGATTTTAAGGTTTTTTTCATCACTATATTATATTTATTCATGTTCACAGGAGAAAAGCAGAGGCCAAAGAACACTGTCAGGGCGCCTGAGTGGCTCAGTAGGTTAAAGCCTCTGCCTTCGGCTCAGGTCATAATCCCAGGGTCCTGGGATCGAGCCCCACATCGGGCTCTGTGCTCTGTAGGGAGCCTGCTTCCTCCTCTCTCTGACTGCCTCTCTGCCTGCTTGTGATCTCTGTCAAATAAATAAATAAAATCTTAAAAAAAAAAAAAAGAACACTGTCAAAAAGTCTAATTCTGTTTTGCTAATGTTTTATATTTTTATCTTGATAGATAGATTTTTTTTTTTGGTCCCAGCAGAACCTAGCAGTTATCTTGACCTCTACTTTCTGATTCATGAACCAACCATTGTTAATCTTCAGACATAAAAGTACAGCCCCACTGCCCTTTTTGGTAAGCTTACAAATGGTTTCCCAAAAGAATTTAGAAAGCTTTCAAAAAATCAAAACAATGAGATTGTAGACATGGAATCATGCTATTAGGAACTCTTCAAAAACAAAGTTCTGGAGGAAAGCAGACCATGAACGTCAAGAAAAAGCACCTGCCTGGAGTGTTTATGAGGCATAGGTTCTGGGAAACTTGTCCACAGCCCTCTTATGAGGGAAATAAACTGACTAGAGAAAAATCCTCTAAGAAGTCATTGTTTCCTATCATCTCTGATTCAAACTGACCCTTTGAAGTAAAAGTCTTAAAAAGATATTTTCTTTATTACTTTTTTTCTCTTACTCTAATGTCTGAAGCTATAATCGTGTGATAATTAGGTGAATTCTTTATGATTAAAAAAGCTACAAGTGGTTCTTACATGCGTGTAAATGTTCCTTCCCAAACAGACGTCTGTCACCTTATAGGCTTTGGCACAAATTTCCTCTTGCCTATAGTAATCAACATGACCATTTATATAACCATATACTTCTCAAGTTAAATATCAGAGCAAACAACATATTATATAGAACTGGCCTGTCTGCATCAATTCTTAAAGTAAGAATCAAAGAAACATTCTTATGTCTGTAAAGCTTTACTGTTAACAATACATGTTTTCAACATTGCTAAGTCAAAAAAATGGTTTCCATTACTTTCTGATTCACAATTCACTGGTAATTAAATGGAATAATTTCAAAGATTGCAATGAAGAAATCTATCCATATGGCAATAAGTGATTTTGTTGTTATGTTTATGTATGTTTTAGGTACTTGCTAAGTGTATCTACAGAGGCAAAATCCTACTTATCCGACATTAGTCTATCTGCTGAAAACAGATTTAAATACTTTCTTTTACTACCAGAGGCTTTATCAGGAGAGGAAGTTTAAGGTACCGTATTGTGATATTAAATTGTATTCCATCTTTGCTGCTTTAAACTATTGAAGAAATGTTGATTATTTGTGTTTCGTTTTATTTTTCTCCCTCCATTCCAAGAAAGTAACTAGACTGTTCGTGGAGTTTAAAATAAAGAAGCTTGTAAAGACAGCCTTCTTATATGAGCTTAAACTCACCATCTGCATAAAAAGCTTCCAGCTGTCAAAAAGGTTTAAAGTCACTAGGAAGTTTAGACAAGGTCACTGGTACTCAAAATGTGTCTGAGAATCCCTGGGGGGGTGGTCCTTGAGACACTTGTAAGGGCCCACAAGGTCATAATAATTGCTTATTGCTAACTACATGACAGGTGATACCATTATGTTGACAGCTAAGAGAATGCGTGCTCACATATTCATATGCTCTAAAATGTTCTCAGTTTTAGTTTCTAATGGGATATAAATACCAATAGGATAGAACTCACACAAACAAAGGTTTTCAGGGATCCTCAATAATTTTTAGGAGAGTTAAGAGAAAAAAAAAATTCACAACTATAATCTAGAAGGGAAGAGATAAAACTAGAGTATCTTTTTGTGACTGAGATGGGTCATGGTTAGAGAGTGGAAGTAAGTTTTCCACGATTGGGAAGCAACAGGGATCAGCCTGACCCAATTCCATAGCAAGGTCTCTGGGGGGTGGCAGGATCTCAAAAGACTGAATACTAAAACCCTAGATATTCTGCCTCTGCTAAGATTTACGCAGATTTATGGGAAGGATCGAGTTGCATTACCTGCCCTCGTGGAAACATGCTCAAGCAACTAGAATATTAAGGACAAAAGTTTGAAAAGATGTACCAAAAGCATAGAAAGTTTTTCACTTTTTTTAGTGAAAGCTTTAGTGCTTGCATAGTCATTTGTTTGACCAGTAACCCCATTTATCTTTTGGGAAAACTTCTTCAGTTTGTGTAGTGTTGGTATGAGGAAGATTCCATGTGCCTGGGAAGTCAAGCCTATAGAAGTCATGTGCCTATAGAAGTCAGATTTCCCCTCTCCTCATACCTTGGTCTCTCCTAGGACTCTAAGTCTCAAATGAGTGACAAGAGGATAGAAAGAATTTGGAGACTCTTCACCATGATGATTCCAGTGGTAACAACAGTCACAATAGATGTCCTGGCTGCTAAGCTTCCTGCTTCTTTCCTTGTAGGACTCCATGTATGTACATCCATCTCGAGTGTGCTGCTCAAGCCCCCTTCCAATACCCTTCCAATAAGTTCCTCTTAGCTTAAGTTAGCCAAACATCTCCCCATGACATTACACACGGAAGGAGATAGAAGACCACCCCCATGAGTACGAACATACAAACACAAACACCCAAACCACAGAGACTGAATATCTCTCCAGTTCATAGACATGAGGATGCAGAACTACACCAAATTTAATTTTTATATAAAGAAGAAAATATCATGATGCATTAAATTAAAAAAAAAAACAGAAAGTGTCCACTAATTTTTAGTAATTTGCTACCTATATAAAGTTATGGATTTTGGCTTAAGTTTCATCTATTCAACAATCCTTATTTGATGTGAATATGAAGATGACAGAATCCTGATTCAATGATATATAACAGGGAGCTTGGAAAAGGGACTTTTTAACAACAACAACAACAACATACCATTTAAAATGTGAAATTTGGCAGCTTCTTCTTTACCCCCTTCAGAGCGGAGAGAGGAAAGTACCTGGAAAGAGATCTTCAGTGGTCCTTATTACATGAATGCACTACCATGAATGCATATCAAGCCAAATGGTTTGGTTTATGTATTGGCAAATCAACATTTTACTCCTTCAATATATTTAGTGGATTTTAGATAGAAAGCAATGGCTGCGTGTGAAGCGGCAACACCATATAGTGATTCAGAGGACAAGCTGTGACAAGAGTCGTACTGTTGGTGAATGCAGAAGCCACCATATCCTTGTTAAACATATATTATGGTGGACAGTTTTCTAAACTCTTCAACAGTCAGTTTTTAAATCTGTAATACAGTATATGATAGTACCTACCTCATAGGGTTATTGTGAAGGTAAAAACAAAATATACATAGCTAAATAAATTGTAGCTGTATTTATTACACGTGAAGAAAGCTTGGGGAGGGACTTTTTTTTTTTTTTAAGATTTTATTTATTTATTTGACAGACAGAGACCACAAGTAGGCAGAGAGGCAGGCAGAGAGAGAGAGAGGAGGAAGCATGCTCCCCATTGAGCAGAGAGCCCGACGTGGGGCTCGATCCCAGGACCCTGAGATCATGACCCGAGCCGAAGACAGAGGCTTTAACCCACTGAGCCACCTGGGCACCCCAGGGAGGGACATTTTTAAGATCCCTAAATATTCTCTTGGCAATGCAACAACTACTGGGGTTTTTGATTACTTTTTAATGAGTCTGCCTGAGGTATACTGATAGGGAAAGGGGACCAAGATCTCCAAACGTAAATGTACAGAAAGTAAAGACAAGTCTATCAGTTGATACAAATGGAGCAATCACGTACACAGTTAAAGGGAAAATTCATGAGTCATTAAATTATAAGACAGATTTTTTTCTTTTATTCCAGATTTGAATTATGTTAGCAGAAAAGGAACTGACTGAATACATATCAGAAAAGACAATTATTCAGTAAGAGAGCTGACTGAGCAGGAAATGGTTTTGCATTGAGGTGGGCAAAATTTTCTTGAAATTTACTAAAGACTAAATAAACATGATTTTTTGTTGGTAAGATTAAGCCATTCTGTTCAAAAACAATTTTCTGTTGTTTTTATGAGAGACTGATTTTGAATGTTTCATGAAGAAGCAATTTAAGAGGAACAAAAGGGAGGGAAAAAATGTCTTTGCTAAGTTGGATAAGTTGTAAATTTTGAAAGTAAAAGCAGGAAAAGATAATGGCCTCTAAAATGAAAACATGTAGATTGGAATGATGGAGTTAGATAATTCTCAAATCTAGTGACTTCTTAAACTATGAGTAGTGTAAAATATAAGTTTTATTATTAAATAATAAAAATAAACTTTAGGGACTTAAAGACTAACAGAAGTTAATGTTAGGTTCATAAACTCTTGTCTTTGAATTGCTTTAATAATTTTCTCTTCAAAAAAGAAAAATGAAAACTCAAGATATGCCACTAGAAAATGATAGTATGCATTCTAGTGACCTTGGATTTCAACAGAATTTGATAAAATGAAGAAGGTATTCTAAGGTTTTCAATATTTTTCAGTTTATTTCCAGGAATGAAATTAATGCAGTAGTAAATGCAGTACTCTAAAGGCAATCTTTGTAGAATTCTGCTTCCAGAGGAGAGGGACATAGTGCAAACAGAACAGTTTTTAGCCAAAACAGTAAAAAATAGTAAATAAAAAATAGTAAATAAAAAACAGATCTTCCTTGACTTATGATGAAAATTGAAAATATAAGTTGAAAGTTCATTTATAATTCCTAACCTACTGAATATCATAACTGAGTCTCACCTATCTTAAACATGCTCAGAACACTTGCATTAGCCTACAGCTGGGCAAAATTATCTAACACACAGCCTGTGTCATAACACACTGTTGAGTATCTCCTGGAACTTACTGAATAATATACTGAAAGTGAAAAACAGAATGGTTGCATGGGTACAAAATGGTTGTAAGTCCATCAGTTGTTTACCCTCAACTTTGGATGACTGACTGGGAGCTGTGACTCGCTGCCACCACCCAGCATCACAAGACAACTGTACCACATATTGCTAGCCTGGGAAAATACCAAAGTTCAAAATTCAAAGTATTATTTCTACTGAATGCATGTCACTTTTGCACCATTGTAAATTTGAAAATATAAGTCAAACCATCCTAAGTTGAGAACCGACTGTAAACACACACACACACACACACACACACACACACACACACACACCCCCCACCACCATCACCACCACCACCACAACAAAAAACATTTATTTATAAAAGGCACCCAAGGGCAATAAACACAAAGAGGCCCAAAAGAACTCAATTTCAATGGCTGCTCAAACCTCTCTGGACCAGCAGTAATCGGTAGCTGTTGTTGGTGGAGTCTGGGTCCCTGAGAGGGGAAGATTGAGTCTGCCACAGGCAGAACAATTCTGCAGGATTGAAGAGAATCATGAGAAGCTGTTAACAACCCCGTGGCCACTGCAGATGACGAAAATGAACATGAGCACAAGGGGAAGAGCTAGATCTTTCTACTTCCAAGTCTCCTGTATGGGAATTTTATTGAGTTTGCAGCAGTGTACGTACAACAAAGAGTTTGATGTCTGGGGTAGAAAGGAAAGAATCTCAGGTTTCTCCAATTCTTCAGTTTCCTGCTAGAGAAAGTGGCCTCAAATAGATACACAGCACAGGTAGCCCTTAATAGCTTTTGAAGCAGGACATAAAAAGAAACCATAGCAGTAATACAACTCTAATTCAGCTTGCCTACTGATTGGATTGAGTCAAAAATGCTTATCCACCCACACTATCCTCCTGGAAGGGGGAAGAATATGCTGCTGTTGGGTGAAAATACTAAGTACTTTGGTCTTTATGGGCCTTTTGAACACAAGATCCAGAAAATAATAAAATATTATAAGATAGAAGTGGAAAATATGACCAATAATCAAAAGGACCAAACAAACACAAAAACAAAAAAATAGGCAAGTTTTAGAAGGGGCCAGAATTTGGAATTAACAGATAAAATTTCTTAATGTAAAAAAAAAAAAAAAATTCTTAATGTAAAAATTTTCAAGAAATTATGGCAAAAATTAGACAAAATAAGCATCAGGGTGGAAAAATTCAAAAGATGTGATCTCAAAAAAACAATAATTGCACTACAAGAACTTAAAAAATAACATAGCATTTTATTTTATTTTATTTTATTTTTTAAAGATTCTATTTATTTATTTGACACAGAGAGAGAGCACAAATAGGCAGAGTGGCAGGCAGAGAGAGAAGGGGAAGCAGGCTCCCAGCTGAGCAGAGAGCCCGATGCGGGGCCTGATGCCAGGATCCTGAGATCATGACCCAAGACTAAGGCAGAGGTTCAACTCACTGAGCCACCTAGGTGCCCCAAACAATAACACAGCATTTTAAAAATAAGAATTTACTAGGAAAAAATACAAGAATGTTCTAGAGATATATTACATAAGACTCAATACAGTAGGAAAAAAAAATCAGAGTACTCAAAGAGGAAAAGAAATTACTTGAATGTAATCAAATAAGGAGAAAATAATAGTGATGATAATGGCAGCATAGTAGTGATAGTGAAATAAATGTGGAAGATGTGTGGAAGAATATATAATAATTCAACATGCTTTTATTTGGAATTCCAGAAATGAGACAGAAGGAATTCTTGAATAATTAATGACTGAATTTTTCAATATTGATGAAATATGAACCCACAGAGTTAAGAAGCTAAGTAAATCTCCTTGAGAATGAATACAGAAAACTACATCTAGGAAACTGGGGGAAAGCAAGAGCACATAGAAAATCTAAACAAAGTCAAAGAAAGACATGTTGCATTAGGTACGTAAGGCTAGGAGTGAAATCTAATGACTCATCCTAAAAAATGGAAGTCAATAGAGAAGGGAATGACATAATTAAAGTGATAAGAGGAAAAAAAAAAGCCCTAAAACTCTATATGCAGGGTCATATACTTCAAAAATGAAAACGAAAGATATTTTCAAACAAATTAAAGCTAAAAATAATGTAGCAGAAGCAGATGCAGCCTACAAAAACTAAGAAATGATGTTTTTCAGGCGAAAGTGACTTCATTCCAGATTCAAGCATGGCTCCAAGAAGCAAGAGAAACAATGTAAATGGGATAATGTTTTTAAGTACAAAAGATTTTCTTAAAGATTATTAACTTTTTTTTAATTTTTTTTAAGATTTTTTTTTTTATTTATTTGAGAGAGAGATCGAGCATAAGCAGGGGGGTGGCAGAGGGAGAAGGAGAAGGAGAAGCAGGCTCCCAGCTGAGCAGGGAGAATGATACAGAGCTCCATCCCAGGCAGACACTTAACCCACTGCGCCACCCAGGTGCCCAGAGTATTAACTTTTTAAGGTAAAAGCAAATACTATGTATTATGGGGCTGAAAATGTATGTAAAAGTAAAGTATATGGCAACAATAAATGAAATGGAATAATACCTGATTAGTCAATAAGGAGAAACAAAGAAACATAGTAGAGTTGGACACATAATAAGACAAGCAGCAAGATGGTACACTCACACCTCATGGTATTAACAGCTACATTCAAAGTTCATGGGCTAAAGAGACTACAATGAAAAGACAGCTTGTTAACCTCTCAAACCAAACCACTTACATGCTGATTACAAAAACACATTTTAAGTGTAAGGAAACCGTTTAAAGTAAAAGTGTGGAAAAAGTTATACTATTCAAACATTAAAAATAATAAAAGGATATGACTTTTTTGGTTATTATTTTTCTAAAGATTCTATTTATTTAACAAAGAGAGAATGAGAGAGAGCACACGCAGGGGAAGCAGCAGAAGGAGAACGAGAATCAGTATGGGAATGACTTTATCAATATTCAAAAATTAAGGCTTCAAAACAAGGGATATAAAATGAAACAGTTACTAATGATATCAGGACCAGTGTACCAGGAAGGTATAGCAATCCTAGAATGTATGTACCTAATATAGCTTCAGAATAAATGAAGCAAGAATTCACCAGGCTGAAGGAGGATTAGACAAACCCACGAGTACAGTCATACTCAAACTGGAGAAAGTCAAGTTAGAGATTTTAACATACTTCACTGAGTAATTGACAGTACAATCAGACAATAATCAGTAAGGATGTAGGAGATACAAAAACACTATTAATCTGGGGCATCTGGGTGGCTCAGTGGGTCAAGCCTCTGCCTTTGGCTCGCATCATGATCCCAGGGTCCTGGGATCGAGCCCCGCATTAGGCTCTCTGCTCAGCGGGGAGCCTGCTTCCCCTCTCTCTCTGCCTGCCTCTCTGCCTACTTGTGATCTCTGTCTGTCAACTAAATAAATAAAATCTTTAAAGAAAAAAAAAAACACTATTAATCAAATTGACCCAAATAACATTTATATAACATTATACTTCAAAAGTACAGAATTGGCATTCAAGTACACAAGTAACATTCATGAAATAAACCATATACTGACCATAAAGCAAGTTGCAAAAATTTTTTAAGGGAAATCATAGGGAATACCGTTTCTGATCTCAATGGAAAAAAGTAGCATTGAATACCCAGAAAATCTCAAATGTTTGCAAGGTAAGAAATACGGTTATCAATAGCACGTGGATCTAGGAACAAATTACAACTGAAGGTAAGAAATACTTTGAACTGAACAATAAGGAAAACGCAACACATCAAAAATTTGTGGATGCACCTAAAGCAGTTTAGGGGTAAATTTAAGACTCTGCTAAAATTTGTGGCTTTAAATTAATAAATTAGAGAAGAAAAATATTGAAAATCAGTGAACTAAGCTCCAGTAAAGAAACTAGAAGAATATAAGTCCAAATAAAGAAAAAATAGAAAATAATGAAAACAGTAAAAATCAACAAAACTGACTGTAAATTACGCTAGAGAAATTAACAGAATGAATACATACATAGAACCCATTATGAATACTGGGAAATTCTGTATTTGTTACTGGTTTGGATTCCAGGCATGTAAGGAAATAGAGCTCCAATCAGTAGGTGAGTACTAGGTGACCAGTAATTTAATGGAGAAGACTTCAGTGACCACACACTAGAAGAGATGTAGACTTCAAAGAATTAACTTTTTAAAACTCACTGTACAAACAAGCAAACATAACAAAAAGCAACAAAACCCCTGAGGAGAGAGCAGTGTTTGATTTCAAGAGTTGTCATATTTTAATATTCAAAATGGCCAGTTTTCAACAAAACATCATGAAATATGCAAATAACCAGGGTTTGTTGTTTTGTTTGTTTGTTTTTGTATGACTAATGTAAAGGGAAAAAAAAGTCAATAAATAGAACCTGTCTCTGAGGAAGCCCACATCTGTACCTACCACACAAAGACGTTCAATTAAGTATTTTAAATATGCTCAAAAACTGAAAGGAAACCATATATAAAGACTTAAAGGAAACTATGAGAACAATGTCACCAAATAAACAATATCAATCAGGATACAGAATTTTTAAAAAAATGGACTGAAAGAAAAATGTTGGAGTTGCAAAGTACAGTAATAGAACTGAAAAAAAAAAATGCAGGAAGGGCTCAACGGCAGATTTGAGCAGACAAATTGATTCTTCTAATCAATGACCTGAAGAGAAGACAACTGAAATTATCTTGTCTCAGAAAAAGGGAAAAACAATAAAGAAAAATTAACAGAATCTAAATGCCCTCGGACACCAATATATGCTAAGAGGATTCCCAGAAGAAGAGGAGATAAAGTGACAGCATATTTGAAGAAATAATGGCTGAACCTTCATAATTGCATAAGGTCCATTAACATACTTATCCGAGAAGCTTAACACCCTCCAGGTAGGATAAAAACCAAAGATATTCACACTGTGGCATATTATAATCACACTGTTGAATGCCAAAAACAAGGAATCTTGAAAGCAGCAGGAAAGAAACTTGTCTGTGTAAGGATCCTTAATAAGATTACCAATTGATTTCTCATCAGAAATCATGGAGACCAGAAGGCAATGGGCTGACACAGTTCAAGTACTTAAAGATAAAACAAATAACTGTCAACCAAGAACTTTTTATCTGGCAAAATCATCCTTCAAAAGTAATGGAGAAATTAAGACATTTCTAGATAAAAACGCGGAGAGTTCATCTCTAATAAAGCTGAACTGCAAGAGAAATGTTATATAAAGGTTGCCCTTCAGACTGAAATGATATACATTGAACCCATGCAAAGAAATAAAAAAGAGAGATAAAGATAACTACATAGGTAAATATAAAAGTCAGTATAATTGTATTTTTGGTTATAACTCCTCTTTTTCCCTATATGATTTAAAAGGAAATTGCAGAAATAGTGATTATAAATCAATGTCAGGGGGCACAGAGTATATAAAAATGTAATTTGTGATAATAACTACATAAAGAAGCCAAGGGGAGAGTTACATAGGATCATAGTTTTATATACCATTAAAAACAATTTTAATAGCATTAATTCAAACTAAATTTTTCTGAATTCAGAGGTTAATTGTAATCCTCAGGATAACCACTAAAAGATAACTCAGGGAATTAAAATGAACACAAAATAAGGCAGTAATGAAGGACGGAGAGGGGAAAAAAAAAAGATATAAGGCATATAGAAAACAAATAGCAAAATTGTAGGTCCTTCCTTATCAGAAATTATATTAACTATAAACAGACTGAAGCCTTCAATTAAAGCTTGATTGGTGGGCACCTGGGTAGCTCAGTAGGTTAAGCCTCTGCCTTTGGCTTAGGTCATAATCTCAGGGTCTTGGGATCGAGTACTGCATCGGGCCCTCTGCTCAGCGGGCAGCCTGCTTCCTCCTCTCTCTCTCTCTCTCTCTCTGCCTAGTTGTGATCTCTCTCTGTCAAATAAATAAATAAAATCCTTAAAAAAAAAAGCATGATTGGCAAAACAGATTTTTGACATTTATTTATGTTAATTTAAGACACTTTAGATACAAAGTCACCATTAAGTTCAGAGGGAAAGAATGGAAAAAAATATACATATATTTATACCAAAAGAAAGCTTGAGTAGTTATGCTAATATCAGACAGAGAGCCTTTAAGACAAAAAGTGCAGTTATATGTCAATTTTATTGCAATAAAGTTGGAAAAAAGTTGTTACAAGAAATAAGGATCAATTAAAATGATGTAAGAATAAATAATATATAGTCAAAGTAAAGGAAGTTGGGAGATTTTGATGCACCATCAAGAATATATATATAAATTATGGCACCTGAGTGGCTCAGTGGGTTAAAACCTCTGTCTTCGGCTCAGGTCATGATCCCAGGATCCTGGGATCGAGCCCCTATATGGGGGCTCCACAGGGAGCCTGCTTCCTCCTCTCTCTCTCTGCCTGCCTCTCTGCCTACTTGTGATCTCTGTCTGTCAAATAAATAAATAAAATCTTTAAAGAAAAGAATATATATATATATATATATATATATATATATATATATAAATTATAAGTGTACTGTCTTCTAACAGCACCTCTAAAAGCATCAAAATATATGAAACAGAAACTAATGGAATTAAAGGAACAGACCATTTAACAATATTTGGGAACTTCAATGCTCTACTTTAAATAATGAGTAGAACAACTAGACAGAAGATTTACCAAGGAAATAAAAAACTTTGGCAATGCTGGGGTGCCTTGGTGGCTCAGTGGGTTAAGCCTCTGCCTTCAGCTCAGGTCATGGTCTCAGGGTCCTGGGTCTGAGCCCACACTGGGCTCTCTGCTCGGCAGGGAGCCTACTTCCCCCTCTCTCTCTGCCTGCTGCTCTGCCTACTTGTGATCTCTCTCTGTCAAATAAATAAATAAAATCTTAAAAAAAAAACAAAAAAAAAACCTTTAGCAATGCTGTGAACCAACTACATGAAAGACCTGTGAGGAACAAAAACAGAATACTTATTTTTTCCAGTGTACATGGAATATTCTACAGGACAGACCAAATGTCAAGTCACAAAAAGAGTCTCAATAAATTTTTAAAAAATTGAAATCACACAGAATTATCTTCTCTGACCACAAAGGAATGAAATTAGAGGTCAGTAATAGAAATCTGGAATATTCACAAACGTGTGGAAATTAATACCATCAACCAATGGATCAAAGAAGAAATCACAAGGAAATTAGAAAATACTTTGGGATAAATAAAAATGAAAACATAGCATACCAAAACTTGTGAGATACAGTAGAAGCCATGATCAGAAGAAAATTTATAGCAGTAAATGCCTGTATTAAAAAATATGAAAGATCTCCCACCACAAATATAACCTTGTGCCTTAAAAGAGTAGGGAAAAAAAGCAAACCAAATTTAAAGTATAAGGAAGGAAATATTAAGATCAGTGGGTAAATGAAAACATTGGCTGCATTGCCCAACACTGGCCCAACACCAAAATCATCAAGAGCACTTTTCCCATGATGGATTCTAAAGTATGTTTCCAGTCTTCAGATTTTCATCTATACCAAAAAAATCTATAATATTAACTATGATATATATAATATAACAGTAAGTATAATAGGATACTAGAAAGAAAGCAGGACTCCCAAGGGTAGCTGATGCTCAAAACTAGAAAAATATCAAGTTAGGTTGGAATGGCCTTTTGTTACCAGAAAGTAAAAATGCCTTTGATGTTAACTGGGCTGGGGATAGGAGACTAAGGGGCCAACTTAAAGTGTCCACCAGCCAACCTGTGATTATGTAAGGTTAAAAAAGAAAATGGAATTTTTGTGATGGGGTGACAAATAACACTGTTCTTCCCCGTTAAGTAAATAGGGGGGACAAAAAGGCACTAAGGCCAGTCTTCCTGGAGCTCAGATGGTCAATTTTATTGCTAACAATGAATCCAGTCAGAATAATAAATACAATATGGCACTGGATATATAGCTCAACTTGTTTGGCTGATTCTCTCCTTCAGTTGGACTATGCACATTGACCCTGGCTGACTCGGGATAGTGCCTTCCCTGTATGTTTATATAAGGCATCCTGCCTACTCACTGGCTCTGAAACTGAAAGCAGCTCAGAAAGGGTAAAGTGAGTACAGTTGGTCCTTTTCCATATTCATCACCGAATCAGAATCTGCTTTTATAAATGCATCTGCATGTTAAACTTTCAGAAGTACTTTAAAATACAGATTCTACTGATCTCCATATAAGATTTTTTTTTTTTCTAACCTGGCACTATTGGCATCTGGGGTTCTAGAGTTCTTTGGGGGAGCTCCCCTGTGCTCTGTAGGATGCTTAGCAGCATTTGTGGCCTCAATCTAGAAGAGACCAATAGCCTCTGTCCCAGTTATGACAAACAAAAATTGACAAACATCTCCTATAGGACAAAACTTCTCCTGCTTGAAAAACACCGCTTGAGAGGTCTCTATTAATTACACTGCAATGCTGAAAAGAGAAACAAACTTATATTTCCAAAGGCAACTACAGACTAAGCCAAGACATAATGACTTGGCAATGGTTTAACATAGAATCTTGGCAGTGATAAAATAAAAAGTGAATGACATTTTGTGAAAAAACAAACAAACAAAACAAAACAAAACAAAACAAAAAACACCTTATTTGAAAATTAAAAATCTAGAAGATAAAAATTAAATGTAATTTTGAATAGAAAAACAGAAATAGAAAAACTGAAAAACAAATTAAGTGTAATTTTGAATAGAAAAAAATAAAAAAAATAGAAAAAAATTCTCCCCACCCAAAAACTGTCTAACAGACTTGAAAAGATATTCTCCTTTCTATCGTAGTACTTCTGCACATTACCCTGGAGAATCCAAGAATTTAAATCCAAGAATTCAGAAAATCCAAGAATTCAGAAAAATAACATAAGTTCTACAGCCCACTGATAATGGTTGGTAACCCAGATACTGAATCCCAGGCATTGTTTCTCTTTGGGTCAACTTACTTCACATTTGAAAGCCGAACTCAATTAGCGTCATTTTCAATCTAAAAATTGGTAGAAAGTTAGAATAAAAGAAACTAAAATGCTTGTGCTGATATTTTTAAAAGGGTTTCAGTGTCAACATAGCAATACATTTCTAATAGTTGTAGTTATAAATATTTTGTTAAAAATATTTGAAAAGTTCAAAAGAACTGATCAAACTCAATTTGCCATCAGTTTAAATATTTAAAGAAATTTCATTTAGTTTTCATCAGCATTAAACATTCAAAAAATGATTTTTAAAGTTTTAAACTTACTGGATGCATAAATTTACTAGATCAGGGTTCAACAGTGTGGCCACAGTTCTATTCTTTTTCCCAGGACAAAAACCTTTAGAAAGTAAGACTCTATCAACATTTCAGAATGCCCAGGAGAGTTTCAAGAAAGCTTTTGCATCCCTTTTGTTAAGAAAATTTAATCAATCATTTTTTCAAGTGTATATGGCTATGAAATCCTTTTAATTTTTGCCCAGGAAAACTAATATCCACAAACCATACTTCCTAAATTTTGCAGGGCTTTCTCCGCACCCTGGGTTCTGACCACCCTGCCCAGTGTTGTTCTACACATTCTTCAGCAACTGGAACAGCACCACTACCCCTTCCCCATTACTCAACTCAAAGAACATCCTTTTGATAAGCTAGTTTGTTTTGATTTTTTAATATTGATTCATTTTTCACGAGACAGATAAAAAGGAACGTGAGGCTTATATGAGCTCTGAAGTACATAGAAAACTTCACAAAACATTGATTTTATACCTTTAAGCAATATAAATTCCATATTAACAGATTAATACAATATATGTACCTGGCTTAAAAATGTCTAACAGACTTAAAAAATTTTCCTTTCTATCATAATACTTCTGCACATTACCCTGGAGAAAGCCGCTGTGTTAATATCCTTATATATTCTTTTAGAAATACTTGATATCTATTTAAGGGTGTGTAGATATATAGTTTTTTTCTGAATACAAATGGAAGAATATTGTACTTACAATTTCTCATTACATATTTTCAATTTCATAATAAATTTTGGGGGATATTTTCCTATCAGCACATGTAAATCTATTTTGCTTTTTTTAATAGTTGTAAAGAATTCCAGTGGTGGAATGCATTACACTTTAGTGTCCTATGATGATGATTGTGATTAATTGTCCTTTATTATTGCAATAAAAGCTGCAATATAAGTTTTTATCCTATCAAATTTTTGTGTATAATGCACAAATATTTTTCTCCAACATTCTTAGCATTATTTTACAACCTTAAATATTTCATCTTTTGCCCATTCACTGCTCAAAAAATAGCTCACAGATGATTCAATTTGCTTTTCTTTATTTATGAGCGATGATGAATAGCTTTTTACATGGCTAACATACGTATTTTTTCCAACTCTATGTTCATGCCCTCTGTTCATTTTCCTATTGGTCTTTTGAAAATGCGTGGTTCAAAATATTTAAGTAGGCCTTCATATTCCACTTTGAGGATCACTTCAACATGCAAGATACTACAGAGCTTGCAATATACCCAGCCCTCAGAGACAGATCTCAAAGCACTGGTTAGGGTCTTAGCTTCATCGCCAAGTCACTGCTAAAGTTAATATGATAACAATTTAGGTGAAATGAAATAACTTTCCTTCTGCATCATTTATAGATATAAGAAGAAGTCTTGAGACATACTAAGGAAAAAAAATAATGCTAAATTGGAAATGGGTCGTCAGGGACATTTACCATAAATAAACATTTTTATTAAATGTAGCATGGTCTCATGACTAGTATCTCTTATGACCACACCAACCTATGTAGCTTGAGATTAAGTACATGCTACAAAATTGCCCAGCGTAGGTACACATGGCCTTTAAGTTTTCCAGCCAAATATCAAGAAAATGTTCATCATGGTGAGTACTGAATATGTTCATCACTAATTACGACCAAAGGGTCTAGTTAAACAAAAAACAAAAAGCAAAAAAAAAAAAAAAAAAAAAAAAACAAAAAACCCACACACTTGGAATACCATCAAAGGATCTCAAGGAGACGAATGGATAACCACTAAGAGAAGAACAGTATTACCAGATCTCTTTGTTTATAGGAGAACATTAGGTCCATTAGGTGGTACAGTCCATTTTCTAAGATTTGAAACATGCTGTCAAAGCAGATATTCTACATGCCTTTACTATTTAGACTGACCAAAATAATGGGGAACCTGATATTTTTAAAAAGTCCTATTTTTTTGAGTGCCCTTTCTATCAAGGACAATCTCATACAATATTCTATAATCCACACATCAATTCAGTTACTGTCTTGATAATTAGGACTGATTTTGGGAGAACGATCTATAGATTATTCAGAGTCATCCTATGAAAATCTGTGAATGTTGCCTAACCTCTAGATTGTGTCTTTCTTGCTTTGATTTTTTAAAAACTATTTCTTCAGTAAAGGCCACAACAATTATTTATAAATGTAATATATTAAGCAAAAGTTACTAAATATAAAATGAATAAGAAAAATTTTAAGAATGGCACAACACTTTTTTTAAAAGATTTTATTTATTTATTTGACAAAGAGAGAGAGATCACAAGTAGGCAGAAAGGCAGGCAGAGAGAGAGGGAAGCAGGCTCCTTGCCGATCAGAGAGCCCAATGTGGGCCTCGATCCCAGGACCCTGAGATCATGACCCGAGCCGAAGGCAGAGGCTTAACCCACTGAGCCACCCAGGTGCCCCAGGTACAACACATTTAAAAATACTGTTCATGTAAGAAATAGTTATGGTCTGATTACTGTGTATCATGCACTCCTTTATCCTAGCACATAAAGCAAAGAACGAAAAGAAAAAGCATCCTTACTTCATGGAATTTCCATTCAGCAAAGCAAAGAGAATAATCAGGTGCCACAGAAAAGAGGAACCTGAGTAAAAAGAAATATTCAACAGGTGACCATCCGCGCGCGCGCGCGCACGCACGCACATACACACGCACACACACACACACACACACAATAGTGATTTTCTCCAACATCTTGTTCTAGAGCTTTGTAAGGTGAGAATCAATCTTCAGAACAAAGCCACAAAGCAATTCAAGATTTTCAAGCTTTCAAAAAATAAGACCACTTTGCATTAAATATGTTATAGTTGGCAAATTCAGGCTATTATTTTTAGTCTGATTTCTTTTCCAAAGTTAATATATCTCTACGTTGTCTCTACATAAAGATCTATACAATCTTTTGTATGGCATTCTTTAATATAAAATTAAAATTCAAGGGCGCTCACTGGGTGGCTCAGTGGGTTAAAGCCTCTGCCTTCGGCTCAGGTCATGATCCCAGTGTCCTGGGATCGAGCCCCTCGTCGGGCTTTATTCAGCGGGGAGCCAGCTTCCCTTCCTCTCTCTCTGCCTGCCACTCTGCCTGATTGTGATCTCTGCCTGTCAAATAAATAAATAAAATCTTAAATAAATTTAAAATTGAATTCCATAGAATGTCCCTTAATTGTCCAGTTCCTGTGTTACTCAATATTGGGGAACAAATGCTACAGGTTTTTTATGTATCCTTCTAGAGATCATTATGCATATTCCAGTAAATAAATTATTAGCCTCATTTATTAATGGAAAAACCCCCACATTAGATGCCCATCTTTACTTATTCAATTTTTTAAATTTATTTAACAAAATACTGTGGACCTATCAATATATAAAGTGGCCCTTCAATTATTATAACTGCACAAGATTTTATTTTACAACTGTACCATTTTTTTAACCTATCTCCAATATTGATAGCCAACTGACAAATCAGTCTAACTAAGAAAAGATATTGGAACTTTTTTTAGCAGTGTTTTTATTGTAATTACTTAACATATTCTATTTCACATTTGCCTCCATCATGTTTAAATCCAGCAGGAAAAAAATATGCCCCACAAATGTTACTACTAAGTTTGAACGTATCAATGTTATTTTAGGAAATATGTGTGGACTTGTTTCTTACACCTAATCTTGTTTCTTATAAAAATAACTATACTGCAACTTCTCTCTAAAATAGTAGAAAGGAGTAGGATTCAATCCACCTGGGAAATAACTGGGCGAAAGGAAAGATTGGCAGGAGAGAAAGTAAGACAACGTTAAAATAGGCCAGACTGAATGTTAGGGGCTAGATAGAGGAAGATCTTTCATATTGACGTTACAAAGAAAACACACGGGATGGCTGCTCTACCAGAGAAATCCTCTCTGGAAAAATATATTTTAAACATTGCTGAAGTAAAAGTTTTATTATAACAAGTTCTCCAAATGGGAAGGGAACACGAGAACATCAGAGTCCACTGGTGATGGCAAGATCTGAAGAAAGAGGAGCTTCAGGGAGAAATCAATATGCAATAATCACATGCCTACCCATTCCTGCCTTTGCGCCTCCCTATTTGGTGCCAGGTGCCAGGTATATTGATAGGTCCACAGTATTTTGTTAAATACATTTAAAAAGTTGAATAAATAAAGATGGGCATCTAATGTGGGGTTTTTTTCCATTAAAAAAATGAGGTTGATAATTTATTTACTGGAATATGCATAATGATCTCTAGAATTTCCTTCGGGCAGGTGCCATTTATGCTAATTCGTCCTTTATCCCACACTTACCCAATGGTGTGAGCGCCCTGCAACCAGGCATTTGGAAGTAAGCCTGAATTCACCCATGACTCTGTGAACAGAGCAGATCTCTAACCAAAAAAAAAAAAAAAAATGTGCTCTGGTTACCCAAGCCAAAAAACCAATGCGGAACTTGAGTCTTTGGTTGGGAATACTAAACACCATACCATGAACATTAATCTCCATCCAAACAACTGCAAAGTTACCACCACAAAAAAGCCTCCTGGCATTGCAGATGGCACACAGGGCCCAAGAGAATCCCAGTGTGTAGGCCCTAGAGTCCCATTCAAACCATGTCTGCACATCACAGTTCCTCCGAAACTTGTAGGTATATGAACCAAATATTCCCCCTTAATATTTTTGTCAAATTTGGCTTGTGTTTTATATTTCTTTCAGTTGAAAACATCCACATTGATCTAAACAAAAGAGAGGAAGAGGAAAATGGAGGAGTGGTAGGCAGAGGAGTTGGAAGTTAAACTTGGTGTATTGTTTTCATTTGTTTATTTAGAAATTCTCTGGCATTTTTCTAATTATCCTGAAAAAGAACAGGTACACAAAATTCTGGTTATATGTCAGATTTCTGGATCTATCAATCTATCTCTCTCCTCTCCAGTCTCCCTTCCTGGTTTTCTCTCATTGATGGTACTTCTATGCCCCCAGTTCTTTAGTTCTTTAGGATGATTTTTTTGTTTATTTGTTTGTTTTTAATCTTATTTATTTTACTTCTATGTCTGTATTTTAATGAAGATACCATTATATTCTTTCTTAATTTATGTGCTGTCAAATTATGTTGTCTTCCTATTAAATTTGATCCCTTTCTTGTCTCAAACATTATTTAAAGTATGCAGTTAATAAACCCATTCTTGGGATGCCTGGGTGGCTCAGTTGGTTAAGCATCTGCTTTCAGCTCAGGTCTTGATCCCAGGGTTCTGGGATCGAGTCCCCCATTGGGCTCTCTGCTCAGCGGGGAGCCTGCTTCTGCCTGCTTTGCCCTCTGCCTGCCACACCCCTTGCTTGTGATCACACTCCCTATCTCTGTCAAACAAACAAATAAATAAATAAATCTTTAAAAAATTAATTAACCCATTCTTTAATTATTGACCTATTCTGTGGTACCATGGATTGTAACAGAAAAAAAAAATCCACAAAATGTATTTCAATCTTCTGCTAGTCAGTGAGACTCTGCAACATGAATCATAAAGTGGCCAGGTAATAATATATCTCAAATCCTGACCAGCAGACAGAATATTAAATATTTGAACCAAGTGCCCAGGATAATTTTCAAAGTTCTCTAGCTGTGTGATATCGTACCAAAAGAGAAATGTCTTCTTTGCTGGACCAGAGTCACTGAGGAAGATCCCCATAATTTCAAACTAGAAACCACTGCCATTGGTTATGGAGAGTTATGAAAGCAATGTTGCTTTTTTAACCAGCTCAGCCCTCAGACCCTTATAAATAAATAACAAGATTATGCATTTCACCAAGAGGTAAACAGAGAGTCTTTGAAGAATGCAGGCAAAAAAGTGTTGGTTGGATTCTACGATATTTATAACTGAGAAGATACATTCTACCTTTGTCAGCAAGTAAGTCTGGAAGGTGTTACGCTTTTGATCATAATAACCTTGTAGAACAAAGATTAGGACAAACACACATCATAGTTAGCCCGGTACTGCGTCCGCACACTGGTACTGTTGTATGAGCCATGCTATTCATTATTAATAGTGGCTTTTCACTTTTAAACATTCCCTGGTTTGGAAGAGAAGTGTTATGGTCACCCTACTTATGGAGGTTAGTAATCATGTATCAATATAAGGAATGCTAATTAGAGCAAAGATGGATCCTTGCTCGCTCTTGCCTTCTCTCGCTCTCTCTATATATAGCAGAAATAATCATCCCCTTGCTATCAAAACATCTGCAAATAGATTATGAAATGAGGGGGTTTATTGGCCATTGAAAAATTTCAACTCTCCTATTTTCCCTTCGGAAAAAGTATTTCTTAATTCTTATTCTCTCTTACAATGTATGTTTAAGTATGCATTTTCTGAGTTAAAATAGCCAACTAGTTCTTGATCCTGGCCAAAGTACAAATACAGCAACTGCCTTGAGGGGCATGGGACCAAGCTGGGCAGAGAAGGAAGGAGGGAAGGAAGGAGGTAATGAGGGTAGGAAGGTCAAAAACATCAGCAAAGTCATTGGATACATTTTATTATTTTACTAAGAAGCTTCTCTCTTGAGGTGAATAATAAAATAATGAATATCCATGAGATAACCCAAAAGAGGAAAGTCATTGTTGCAAATGTGTTTATTTACTCAATGACTACTCACTCTCACTTAGCAAGTGCCTCGCTCTTTCCCAGCTTGATTAACTTTGATCCTGCTTTATTAAATTTAATAAGCAGCAAGTGGACCTTTCCTTAAAGGGTCAGGACTCAGACGCTGTCCTCCGCATCCCCAAACGTACGCGGTGAGGTCCTCAATGTAAACTCCCAGGGCCACTTGCAAAGTGAAGGTGGGTGTCACCACGGTGCCTGCTATAGAAATCGTCTTGCAGCTCTGTGTCTTTATGTGTAGCTAGGAACAACATCCACTTACACAAATTGAAATTTTATGAGTCACACATTGTCCTCCAAGCCATGAATTTTATGTGATTTACAGCTTTGGATTTTAAGCTGAAGGTTTTACACTCTGTTTTATCGGTTAAACATATTTCTCCTGTTAATCTACATTATGGAGAATATCCTCCTCAGTAGAGCTGCTACTATAGCCTTCCCTTTTTATTTCCCTCATTTGCTTGTATTTATAAACAAAAGTAAGATAAAGTAGCAAATGGCAGTGTGGCTGGGATGCCCGAGTGACTACAGAATGCCAGACTCCACAGACGTTGCTAGGAAGCTGCTGCCCTCACCACCAATCGCCCCTCGTCACAGCCAATCAGATCAACAGCCTGGCCTGGGATGACTAGAGGATTCTGAGCTCTTAACAGGATTTGCTGACCGCCACGTTCCTACTTTCATTTCCTTCAATTTGATGAAAATGCATGTATTTCTTTTACCCTCTTATCTTGCCATGTGTTTCCACAGTACACGGCTAAGAACCTGGCATACCGAATCACAGGAGGGGTGATTTCAGTCAGGAGTGCAAATTCACCCCATTTTTCCTCATTTCCAGGTCGCTCTTAGAAGGGGATCTTCTCAGAATCCGTGACTCAGAGGTTTTTTTGTTTGTTTCTCCTTCTTTCCTTCTCTGCCTCCTTCTCTCCTTCCCACCCTCTTTCCTTCCTTCCTTTATTTTTTTTTTTCTAGCTCTCACCCAGGAAAGGTGTCTGTAGTTGAGTCAAAATTCTATTTCAGCTCTGGTGCTGTGACCAATGTGGAGCTGGTGAGTCATCTGAGCTGCTCTCCCCTACTTCCCTCCTCTTAGTGGTGGTGATGATGGGGATTCCTATATCTTCTACCTCAACAGCTCATGCCCAGAGTCAAGTAAGAAATCACGGAACACCAGGGTGTTGAAAAAAATGTAGTACAAAAATGGAAGCTACTAGGATGAAGCTGTTGGGTTGTTGTCGTTTTTGCCCTCTAAGCTATTATTATACTCTTCGGTGGCATTTTCTGCAGTGATCAAAGGAGCACTTAAAAATCTGGTAAGCGCTTAGCGAAATAAGTCAGTTGGAGAAAGACAACTATCATATGATCTCCCTGATATGAGGAAGTGGAGATGCAACATGGGGGGTTTGGGGGGTAGGAAAAGAATAAATGAAACAAGATGGGATCAGGAGGGAGACAAACCATAAGTGACTCTTAATCTCACAAAACAAACTGAGGGTTGCTGGGGGGAGGGGGGCTAGGGGGGTTATGGACATTGGGGAGGGTATGTGCAATGGTGAGTGCTGTGAAGTGTGTAAACCTGGCGATTCACAGACCTGTACCCCTGGGGATAAAAATACATTATATGTTTATAAAAAATTAAAAAAAAATCTGGTAAGTGTGAAGGAAGAGCCAACTTTTTAATTTTACTTAATTTTAATTAAGTTGCATTTAAGTGGGCACATCTTCCTAGTGGCTCACCTATCTATACAGCTCTAGGACATTAAGGAGTTTTATTAGTTATTACTTCTGAGTCTTTGTATTTATTTTTTAAAGGATTTATTTATTTATTTAGAAAGAACGTGCATGTGAGCAGGGGAGAGGGGTAGAGGAAGAGAAAGAATCTCCAGTGGGACTCAACACTAAGCACAAACCCAAGGCCCGAGTTTGATCTCCAACCCTGAGATCATGATTCTGAGAAGAGGATCCTGAGATCACAATTGGAGCCAAAACTAAGAATCTGCCCGTTAACTGAGCCCCCCAGGCAACCCCTCCAAGACTGTTTTTAAACACTTGCAAATAATCAGCCACTAACCTGATAATGCAGGTTAGTCTACAGGAGATAAAAAATTAATGACACCTAAATTTTGAGGCTTCTCTGGGGAGGCTTCCTTAAAAATAAGTATTATTTTTAAAATATCTAAGATTAAGAATGTAACTTATTAAAAACCATATTGTTAATAACTATTTTATAACTATATTGTTAATAGAAATCTCTTTATACTTGACTGACATTTTGAGAATACATATACCTATTATTTATTTGTACAGCGTATTCTGTTAGGTTCAGTGATTTTATTGTGGTACAGTTCAAGAGGGAGTTAGAAAACTTAGTATGAAGCCTTGAAAAAGATACTTTTCTTCATCCATTTACTCTTTTCCTCAAACACCTTCAAGGACTTCCTGTAAGCAATAGAATAAAATCCTACGTCTTTAGCATAAATTTCAAAATCAGCCTCCTCTCCTACATTTTCCATCTTCTATCACCCCCTAAAACTCACAACAAGCAATTCACCAACTTCTCTGCTTTTCACATTCTACAGATAATTATCGAGAATCTACTATGTTCAAGACACTTTGCGGGGCACCTGAGTGGCTCAGTGGGTTAAGCCTCTGCCTTCGGCTCAGGTCATGATCCCAGGGTCCTGGGATTGAACCCTGCATCGGGCTTTCTGCTCCGCGGGGAGCCTGCTTCCCTTCCTCTCTCTCTGCCTGCCACTCTGCCTGCTTGTGATCTCTCTCTGTCAAATAAATAGTGCAGCCTCTTTGGAGAACAGTGTGGAGATTCCTCAAGAAATTAAAAACAGAACTTCCCTATGACCCTACAATTGCACTCCTGGGAATTTACCCCAAAGATACAGATGTAGTGAAAAGAAGGGCCATCTGTACCCCAATGTTTATAGCAGCAATGGCCATGGTCGCCAAACTGTGGAAAGAACCAAGATGCCCTTCAACGGACAAATGGATAAGGAAGATGTGGTCCATATACACTATGGAGCTTTATGCCTCCATCAGAAAGGACGAATACCCAACTTTTGTAGCAACATGGACGAGCCTGGAAGAGATTATGCTGAGTGAAATAAGTCAAGCAGAGAGAGTCAATTATCATATGGTTTCACTTATTTGTGGAGCATAACAAATAGCATGGAGGACATGGGGAGTTAGAAAGGAGAAGGGAGTTGGGGGAAATTGGAAGGGGAGGTGAACCATGAGAGACTATGGACTCTGAAAAACAATCTGAGGGTTTTGAAGGGGCGGGGGGGTGGGAGGTCGGTACCAGGTGGTGGGTATTCTAGAAGGCACGGATTGCATGGAGCACTGGGTGTGGTGCAAGAATAGTGAATGCTGTTATGCTGAAAATAAATAAAAATAAATAAATAAAATTTTTCAAAAAAAAAAAAAGACACTCTGCTAGGCACTGAGGGTACAGCAATCAAAATACAGTGTCTTCCTCTTACGAAGATTTCATTTCACTAGGAGATATCAATAAAATTACATAATTTCATGCATAATATTAAATGGAGATTTTATGAAGCAAGGTTAAAAGCTGTCAGCGGTCATCTCAGTTGGGACACTGCTTTGGTTTGTGAGGGTCCCAGAAAGATATAACTGTAGACTGTCAGCTAATCCTAAGGTCTGCAGCATTTAGTCAGGCTAGAGCATTCTGAGGTGGGAAACAGCATGACTATGTTACGGTGTTACCTCAGCCTTTCTCCTCCTCCACATGGTAAGACCCTGTCTGTTAGTTCCATTTAACTCACAGATTTCCACTTCAGAAAGGCGAAGCTGGAACACACCATTGCAGCTAACCTTTCTCTGTCACGGAATATATCACAGCCTGACACATTATAATTGCTGGTATTTACTTCAATTTCCCCGCTAGACCGTGAATAACTCCCGAGAAAAAGTCCTCATATATATATATATATATATATATATATATATCTTCTAGTATTTATTTCTTTGGGGGCCTTTCTTTCTAAGAGTAACGAGAATGAGTAACAAATCACTTTCCCTTTAAAAGTTTAAATTAGAAGGGAGAGGGCGACGCTGAACTAAATCTGCTATTCTCTTTGATCCATGCCATAACGAGACCGGCCAAAATGCAATTGAATAATGAATAACAGCTTTTTGTGGGTAGAAGCAGAGAGAAAAGTAAGAAGCGCAAATCCAAATAAATATTTTGGATATTGTGATAAAATTTGGTTTGTGATGATTTTGAAGACCGCTACTGGAATCAAGGTTGATAAAATGCAGCCCAAATAGAGTAAGACAGCAGCAATGAAAAATAGTGATAGGAGCGGGATCAATCACTCTGTGGAAAGAAATCCACTCTCAATAGAACTGTGTCCATCAAAGAGTTGTTGCTGGCTAGACTTATTCCACGGGCAATTACTAACTGAGTCGGTTTCCTCTTCTACAAAATGCAGAGCTTGGATGAATTTGAGCAGTGTTTTCTAAAGGGTCTTCTGGATAGCTTCCTGAAATGTTAATACTAAAAAGTAATTTTTAGAAGCTCAGGGTTAAATAAAGTTCTGTATGTTTCTTTAGAATCTATCCTAGGCTAATGTATGATGTGGCTCACTAGAGGGCCCATTATACGGCTTGCTCAAATCTATTTGAAATATGAAGGCTGTGCCTCATTTATATAGTTACATTTTTTGGAAACAGACATAAAAAAAAAGAAGGGGTGCTAATGAAATAGAATCATTGACTATAGATGAGGTGGCCCAGGGAATACTCTGTGAGATCCGCAGTGTGGCATGAGGGATGAAAAGAAATCCAGCAAAGGCATTTCAGAAAAAGAAGCAGTATGTACAGATGCCCTAATGCAAAAAAATAACTCATTTCCTTGACTTTAGGTGTGGAAAGGCCACAGGAGATAGAGCATATGAAGCAAGAGAAAAAAAGCAAAAAACAAACAAACAAACAAACAAAAAACCCAAAAAACAAACAAACAAAAAAAACACAGACTGACAGAGGTAGGTGAGGAATGCTCTAACACAGTCCTACTGTGCTTATAGCTAATCGATACACTAGCTCCTTCTTCAAGATAGCCTTGATAAGAAAGAAAAAGGTCAGCTGAATTAAGATGTGTGTTTGATGACATGATTGATTTTTTCAATAAGTATGTTATGTCATGGCAAATCCATAAAGCAGTTCATAATCTGCTATTCTGGGTAACTCCAGGAGCCCAGATTTAACTCTGAGTGCCATGGAAAGGCACTAAAAACTTGAAGTGGAAAAGTAGTATTCATTCTGCAAAAATTCACTGCAAATGTGCTAAAAAACCAGAGATGGCTATTTCTGCCCACTGCTTACCTTGCCGTATCGAAAACATCGTGACATGTGATTCTCTTGCCAAGTTCGAATTTGTACTTAGGTTCAGTGAAGAAGGAAATGGGGAGGAAGGGATTCTCTTTGGGGCAATATTAAGGATCCCAAATAGTTGTGTTTTTTTTTCTTTTTTTTAATAATTACATGCTCAAAATCTTCACTTTAATACTCCTATTTTTTTCATCCTTCCCTTTCATTTTTGTTCTGTTTCTCAGTTCTTGGAGAACTGTTTTTCCTTTTGCCTAGCCATTTTATATTACTTTCCAGTACCGCGGAAGCAAAGTGGGAGTGTTCAAAAGCTCTGCTGCTCTCTCTTGAATGCGGCACATTCTTTCCTAAGGAAGAAGAGCCCATTTAGAACTGTGTGCAGCGCCATCTCGTGACAAAGGAAGTAATTTTTTTTAGTGAATAGAGCATCTGCACATTATAATATGTGCTTTGCATAATAGGCACCAAAATTTAGAGGTTTTATAAAGTCAGCAGGCAGTGAGGAACGGATATGGGTATCATGGTGTCCTCGTGTTAATTTTTTCCATGAAAATTAGATGTCAGAAATTAAAAACAATAACGCTTGGATGGCTCAGTTTTGAGAATCTTCTCCAGAAAGTTATATCCCACCAAGTAAACAATACTCAAAAAATATGTTATGCCAATGCAAAAGACAACTGGAGGTTACAAAATGGGTCTACGTATTTAGCATTTCCCCAGGGTAAAACTACTAGATACCGAGTTAAAATTATCCTATGCTTAGAGAAAATGCTAGTGATAAAACTTCCAGAAGACTTCCTCCAACAGCAAGCTAAGAAACAGCGTTCTTGATTTTCAAAATATAATGCATAGTACACAAATGTTCTCAACTAAACATACGCAGCACTTCACGGAATAAAGTCATCTCCTGAATAAATGAATTTGAACACGTTGTTCTGATTCGATTGTTATTCATGGACCTTGCTCCATTTAGCATTTTTGTCTAGAAAACACATTCTAAATATAAAAAAAAGTTTGAATTCCACAGAAAAGAACTATTTTCTTTTAAAACGGTGGCAAACAATTTTCTACTCAATATTATTAAATGTTTTCATGATGTGAAAACATCTTCTAGGGTTAGCTATTTTAGTCAAAAACTTCTCAAATGCTGATGCGAGAATCTAGGTTGTTTAGGCCTCCTGAAAAGAACTGGAGGGAACAGAATGGCACTTTCCACTTAGCAATTCTTTCTGTGAGTAAACTCAAGGAGGAACAGACATCAGTTTATTCAAAATGTTGATTATGAAAGCAGGGAACAAATCAGAGGATTTCTCCTTCTCTTTTCTAATGAGGTAAAATAAAGCCCTGATTAAATAAATTAAACTTATGAGTGTATTCTCATAAACAATTGTTAATTTTGTAGATATGTTTTTACTAAAGAATACTTCAGTAGTCTAAAACTCTGAAGGTGACATCAGAAGAAACTTCAGGAATAACATGGATTTTTAAAAGGGAATTTAGATATTAACATCAAGAAAAAGATGTAAATCAAGGTAGATTACCACAGTCATTCCTGTAGGTTACTTGGGCACTGAATATTATTTCTAGACTCAGAAAAAAGGTATTACATGCATTAAAAATTTCCTTAATTTCTACTCTTACTCTATTTGTGGAATGGAATTTTTCTATACAAATAAATGTGGGCTCTGCTACAGAAATTGAACAAAAGAGCTCATTTTTCTAAAGAACTGCTTACTTATGAAGTCTTTTGATAACTCAGGCATCTGGACAGCTGTGTTTCATCTCCACTTTAGTTTAACTACTTGCATTCAAAGTTGCCACAAAATTTCCAAATGTAAAGCATGGATACTCAATTTCATCTTTAAACAATTTAATATTTTAATGAATCAGCTAATTTAGACACAAGAATGAGACCTAGGCTCAATTTCCAGGACTGCTGCAGGCACTGCCCTAGTTCCTGGGGATGAAAAACACTAAGACAGCGCCCATGATTTTAACCAGGCTACTGAAAGCTACTGTTAAAACTACAGCTTCCACGGAGAAGGGAAGCGTTAAACCGATAGGAAAGACCTACATTAGTTTGGTACAAGAAAAACCCTTTTGTACTAACATTTCCACATAATGTAATTTTTAAAGAACAGCAAAGCACGGGCCCCAAATAAATCTTCACTTAAAAACAACCATCAGGAGAGCGCTTCCTTCCCCTCTCTGCTCTCTGCCTTGGGATATAAAGAGAAGTTGGCAGTATGTAACCCCAAAGAGGGTACTCACCAGAACAGGACCGGGCTGGCACGCTGATCTGAGACTTCCAGGCTCCAGCACTGTGAAAAATGAATGCATCTTGTTTATAAGCCATTCACTCCACCGTAATTTGTTACAGCAGTCTGAATGGAATAAGACAATGCCCAACCATTTTTTTTTTTTTTTTACTAAAAACCAAAACAAACAAAAAACCCTTAACTTTAATTACTGCGGATGTTGTAAGCTCTCTAAACGAATTCAGAATACGCTGCTGTGGGAATTAAAAACCAAGATAAACTCTTAGCGCTTCCCCTAAACTTAACATGCTTTCTCTTACCTCCAAGTTTCCTGGAAGATATTTCCTCCAGAAAGCTCCCAAAGCCCCTCATTTCCTTCACCTGGTCGGTTCTACATTGAGATGTAGGCATCAAAAACACTTACTCCAAATGACCTCTCTGCCCCACCCCAAATCAAAAGGACAAAAAGAAAAGAAAAGGTTTAGGCATTCTTCTTGGGTTGAGCCTTAGGGTACTCAAGCTGTCCAGATACAGAACACACCCGTTTCTTGTTATAAAAGGCCAAGGGCTCTGCCTTTTTTCATCTTTAATACCAGCCCCTCTCACAGTATTGTGTGAATAAATCCTAAAGTAGTCAACCTTACCTGATCCAAGGCCCCATCTGGAAGATGCCAAAAGTAGAAACAGGTTGAAGCTGCTTAACCCTGATGAAAAGCTCAACACTTGTCTGCGTAATGATTGGCTCTGTTGTCTGTCAACTCAGTTCAGCTCTTATGTGGGACTAAGGGGGATGGAATTGGAAGGTTGTGCATTAGTACACTTTCATTTGTTCTTATCTTCACAGATATTTACTGAGTTCTTATCTGTCACACACTGTGCTAACTGCAGGATATATGACATCGGACACAACAGATGCAGTCCCCGTTCTTAGAGTAAGTGTGTGAGCCTTTTGCTATTATGTATTCACTTGACCTGAGTTCCACAAAATCCAGAGAAATGTAGGGAGGAGGAATGGAACTACGAAATTCCAGAAGGCGAGCTGTCATATTTTTAACGCAATGTGCATGCTTGAGATAAGGGAATACTGTAGTGTTAGAAAAGTTACCCTGAACCAAATCTCCTTCTCAAAGTTTAGGAAAACTAAGAAAAAAGTATTAATATCTAACCCTATACATAACTACAACAAGAAAAACACAATGGAAAACAATCACATTTCTACAAATTAAAGAACATCAGAAGACACACCCATGAATAGAATAAAATGAATAGAAAGATACTAGGAAAATGATGACGAACATGAGAAAAAAAGTCTTAATAAGAATTAAAAAAAAAAAACCCTCAGAAATGAGTGGCTAAGACTCAAGAAAGACTTCGAAAATTAAAAATTCAAACATCTAGAGGCACCTGGCTGGCTTAGTCGGTGGAACATGCAACCCTTGATCTTGGGGTTGTGAGTTAAAGCCCCATACTGGGTATAGAGATTGTTTGGAAATAAAATCTTTAATAATAATAATAATATAAATAAAAAATTAAAACATCAAAACTAAAAATACAAAAAAAATAAGTTGAACAATACAACAAATATCCTTCAAAGAAATATAAAGATGGAAAAATCTTCAAATTAAAAAAGAATGAAAACCAGATTAAAAGGGACAAAAATAAAGTAATATATGTGTTTTTATGCAGGTGTGTATATATGTGTATATATATATGTATGTATATGTATACATGTTCAAGTGTATGTATATATAAATAAAATGGAGAAAGATCAATTTAGAAGAAACATTTTCTGAACTTAAAAAATTTTTTGAAACCACTTAATGAAAGATCACATTGTATACTTGAAACTATTGATTTAAAGTGAACAATACCAAGCCATAGTCTATAAAATTATGGGACATAATCTATAAAGTCTTATATATATATTTTTATTATTTATTTATTTGACAGACAGAGATCACAAGTAGGCAGAGAGGCAGCCAGAGAGAAAGGGGAAAGCAGGCTCCCCGCTGAGCAGAGAACCCGATGTGGGGCTCGAACCCAGGACCCTGAGTTCATGACCTGAGCCGAAGGCAGAGGCCTTAACCCAATGAGCCACCCAGGTGCCCCTATAAAGTCTTATATTCTATAGGATAATAAAATCCTTCCAGGTATCAGAAGAGTTCTTTTTCTTAATATTTATTTCTTTATTTGAGAGAGAGTTGGGGTAAGGTCAGAGAGAAAGAATCTTCAAGCAGACTCAAAGCCTGACATGGGGTTCCATCTCACCACCCTGAGATCATGATCTCAGCTGAAGCCAAGAGTCAGATGCTTAACCAATTGAGCCACCCATGTGCACCAGGAGCAGAGCAGTTCTTAAATAGTTTACTTGTAAAACTGAAATAAAATGTGTGTTTGAAAATATAGACAATACAACTATTTTTAATGGTTGGAGAATATGCAAGATGTTTTATTAAGTTTGAAAAGTTGACATTTTTTTCGGTAAACAAGCTTATCAGTGGTTTTACTATTAGCACTGTCATTCTGAAATATTTGTGCATATAATATCTTACAAAGTGATAAGTAATTATAGGAAACTCTAATTCCTTTTGTCACATACGTCTTTGAAAACCAGAATTCCTGGTCACAAGAATGGAGATATCCATGTAATATGCAAATTAAGTAAAAATCTTATAGTCCTGAATTCAAATTAGAAATATTAGTACACACTTATGAGGTTATATATAATATTATGTATTACATGCATGTGTATACATATCCCCAGATTCCTGTTGGCTATTTAACCAAACACTGATCTAGATACTGCTATGAAATTAAAATCCCAAAGATATGGAGACTGTCCTGGCTAGCTGACCTGTTCGAAAACTACAGAGGTTTCTCCTGCAGGTTGTAAAATAATAAGAAATTGAAAGCACAATGGAGATGTGTATCAAACCATCACCGTTTACATTTTAAATATCTTACCATTGTAATTGTCAGTTATACTTCAGTAAAGCTGCAAAAAGGCAAGCAGACAAATACAACCTCCACAAAGTATTAGGGAGATTTGGCGTGCCACTTCTGACTTGAAGAGAGAGAGGGGATCATGAGGAACGAACCTGCATAGGACTCTAAGACCCAGGACGGACCATGAGTCAAGAGCCAGGAAGACAATGGGCACCTCAGTCCTACAGCATAGAGGAAGTGAATCTGTCGACAACCTGAATAAATGTGAAAGAAATCCTTTTTTTTTTTTTAAATATTTTATTTGAGAGAAAGAGAGAGAGAAAGTACATGCCTGCATGCATGAGAAGGGGAACAGGTAGAGGGGTGAGAGATAAGCAGTTTCCCCAACAGAGCAGGAAGCCCCACTTGGGACTTGATCCCAGGACCCTGGGATCATGACCTGAGTGCAAGGCAGATGCTTGGCCGACTGAGCCACCCAGCCAGTGCAAAGCAAATCTTCTTTTGAGTCTCCAGATAAGAATGTAGCTCATTCAACATTGATTTCAGCCTTGTAAGACTCTAAGCAGAGAACCCAGCCATGTAACGCTGGACTTCTGAACTACAGAACTGTGAGATACAAACATGTATGTTGTCTTAAGACCTCAAATGTGTGGTAATTTGCTACTCAGTAATAGAAAACGAATACAAGCCTGGGACATTTTGTTATACTACATAGCAAGGAAGTCATCAGACTACCATGGTCACATCCAAAGGACTCAAGAGCCAATTTCAAGAAATCTGACAGGTCAGAGATGGGGCAACTTGAGTTTTTATTAAAAATAGAAATTGAATTGGATAAATCCAGCAAACATGGTCATGATAATATAAAGTAACTGGTCACATATGGAGAAAGATAAGGAAAAATGTTATCTTGAACACTGGGAAATAAAAGAGAACTCCTAGCAATTGTCTTGTCTCTGTATTTGAACTCTACGTAAATGATAGGTGAGCTAAGGAGTCCCTTCATAGAGGTTTCCCAGCCAATAAAATACAAAGAAATAATAGGATTCAAATATCACCACTTTCCTACCCCTTAATGGGACCTATGCACTGAGTGTCAACATCTATTACCATGAAAACAGAGACAACCAGTGTTCCTGATGAAAGAATATAACAATGCCTGTAGTCTTGTCAAAAGGATGTCCTATCAAGTCCTTGGACTCAGAATGAAATTCAGATTTCATTCGCAAGAAAGACAAAGGGCTGTCGACATGCTGAATTGTAGGATGAGTCTCCAATCTGAAAATCCAGTCTGTGGGAAATTCTAAGATCAAATGGCCCATTTTTACCCCGCAAATATGTTGTAAGGAAATGAAAGGGATGAAGAGAGAAATAAAGATGAAAAGAGAATAGAGAGGCATATCAAACTTTCCACATGGACACAACTGAACTATAATGTTTCAGGTGGTCCATAAAGTGACAAAATGTAAAAGAAGACAAGGAAGTGATTCCTGTGGAAAGGCTAGTGTTTTGTTTTGTTTCTGAGAGACAAAGTACTTCTGATTGTGCTGGGCCAAAAAGGCGGATTTACTGGAGAAAATCTGATTTCTTGACCTGGTTGATAATAACAAGAATGTGTGCTTTATAATAACTCATTAACTTGCTACATTTATTTACATATTTGGAAGGAAGACATTTTTAATATGCTGTATATGTTAAGATGAAAAGGGAGAATGAGAAACTGAGAGAAGTATTAATCGTATTAAGTTAGGATTACATTTGAATTATTATCCAGTCAGAAAAGCCTTGGAAATACGTCTTTTAATTTTTTTAATTAATTAGTAAAAAATTATTTTTGAGAAAGACACAGGGAGAGAGAAAGCACTAGGGCGTGAGTAGGGGTAGGGGCAGAGGGAGAATCCTAAGCAGGCTGGGTGCTGAGCATGGAGCCTGGCGGCAGTTGGGAGTGGGGGTGGGGCTCAATCTCAGGATCCTGAGATCATGACCTGAGCCTTGTAAGGAGTCAGAAGTCATACTCAGCATACTGAGCCACCCAGGTGCCCCTATTTAGAACAGCATAGTTTAATTTATACATTCTCTACTACTGTGAAGCTTTTTAAAAAGATTCTATTTTAAGAAGATTCTACTATGGGCAACTGGGTGACTCAGCAGGCTAAAGCTGTTAAGTGTCTGCCTTCAGCTCAGGTCAGGTCATGATCCCAGGGTTCTGGGATTGGGCCCCACATCGGGCTCCCTGCTCAGCAGGAGTCTGCTTCTCCTTCTCCCTCTGTCTCTTTCCCCATGTTCTCTCTCTCACAAGTAAATAGATAAATAAATACCTTTTTTTTTCCTTTTAAAGAAGATTCTATATTTTATTTTATGTATTCTATTGGATATCTATGGTTATGGTAACTGATTAGTACTGTAAAATAAGAGTAATATGTTAAGGTTACAGAGTTTTTGTTCCGTGTATGGTTTGCTATGTGAAACAGTGGCAATAGAAAAGAGAAAATTTAATTCAGACTACTGATCAGACAATTTACATCTTTATGTGGTGATCAGAGATACATAAATTAAATACAGGTTGGATCAAGACACTTTCTTTGTAAATGCTGTTTTTCTAATTAAAGGTTGCTCAAACAATGGACGTTTAATATATAACACAACAAGAAATCCAGAATAGTTGGTTCTAGACCTAAATCAGGTATGTCAGCCCCTTCCCTTGGCTTCTTTTAACGTTCATTTGATGTCCATTAGATGAATACTAAAGCACCAAGTGCTGTAATTTACACTAACTATTCAAAAGAGAAAGGAAGGAATTCTCCTTGTATATGTCTTTGTATCACAGAAGCTCTCCAGAAGAATTCTCAATTTTTCCTCATCCAAATTGGGCTGAAAGTAGAGAAAATATATCTCGGACATTTTTAGCCTTTAATAAGGTGGGGCTTGGGGTGGGAAGTTTGTCTATCAGGAAGGAATAAAAATGACTGGAAATAAATGTTTGATAGGCACTACTAGAATCTGGTGCAATAGTTCTTTATATGACTTGAGTATACAACTTCTACATGATGTAAAAATAAAAGAAACAAAATTTAAACTAATTGAAACATGCAGTGTGATGACTCCCTTTGTCTATATACTTCAGTAATTTCTCACACTTTACATGCATAAAAATACACGGGGCACTTGTTAAATGTTCCAGTCTGAAATCTATTAGGGTAGAACTCAGTACAGAATTGAGCTCTGCCAGAGACAAGAACCAGAGGGTTGTTTGTCCTGAGCCCATACTCTGAAAAACATTCTCCTTTAGTGACTATTCATCATCTCAAAATAATTAATTGTAATGTTTTTAATCAGTGTCTCAAGTTGCTGAAATCACCCAGAACCATGCTTATTCCAACCCAGTAGCACCATCAGACAGTCTCTGGATTTGTTTTCACTTGCCGTTAGACCTCGCCATAATTAGTTAACCTGGCTCATCACAGTCAGTCATCATTATGTAGCTAAATCTCTGAAGCTGGACATAGGCCCCTGAATGCTTCTGGCCTAATGCCCTCTTGCTGTAAACAAAAATTGTCCACTGCCTCACTTTCTCACTAGTTCTAATAAATTAAAAACTCCCAAGTCATCAGGAAGTCATATGCTCAACATGCGTCCATGACAGCACGACTTATCAAATTACCCTCTTCCTTAGGAAAGTAAATACCCCATATTTCTAAATTATTTTCTGTCTTTGTTTCAAATGCCAAAGTTTTGGGTTTTTTTTCCCCCCACTCTGATTGATTTAAGATGCTTTAAAGGTCTAAAGTCTTTAGATTTCCTAGCATAATCCATGAAACATAGACAATGACTTTTGATATGAAAAGAAATAAGATTTTCTCATAATGACCAAATGAAATTACATCATTGATTTAATCAGTGATTGGAAAGGATGCCATAATAAATTCAATCAATTTCTAGTGGTACCCTGGTCTTACATTGTGGTCTAGAGCACCAACTCCATTATTTCTCCTCAGCTATTTTTTCCCTTTATGTCTGTCACCCCAAATTCTGATCATATATTATGTTTCTACTATTCAACCAGTTATAAATGTAAATCAAAATAAACATCAATACTTTAATGCCCCACACTCCCAGCAAAAAGACAATGCTCATGAAGAAAATTTGGTTTACTTATGTAAATCCATGAAGAAGAATTCTGTCTTTTTTAAGATTTTAAGTATTCTGTACACCCAACATGGGGCTCAAACTCAACGCGGAGATCAGAACTCGCATATTCTACCCAGTGAGCCGGCCAGATGCCCCCCAAAAGAATATTTTGTGCATTCTAAGGTTCTGTGACTCTACAATGTTCCATGCTGAAAGATACAGTAGTCCTTATAATGCTATACTCTTTCAGAATCTAATGTCGTATGATTGGTGCTACTTAAAGTGAGAGCAACAACTGCCATCTTTCACCCCTGCCCTCAGCCTTCCAATGTACAGCGCATTGCCTGCCCTTGAAATATGTACTCAGCAAGTTATTCCCTTTCTTTCTACTTCTTCTTCCACAATGCAAAAAAATTCTATGTATTATAGAATATATTACAAATATTACTGACTCACCTTTTTTTAGCTCTACTCTGACTCATCCAAAGGAGTAGATCTCATTTTACAGAAATAATCCAATATTAAGAAGACAAAAAGTCCAATTTTTGTCTGATTGATTTTATTTGTTGCTGAACTGTGCAATTTGATCTACTGTCCACAAACCAGTTCCCCAGGGTTAACTTAGTAATAACTCCCAAAATGGCAAATTCAGGTGAACTTGTAGTTGTAAAGAGTCTTGCATTTATCATCACAGGATTTTCTAAATATCATATATATAATTTAATATTTTCCTTTGGCTCATGACCAAGAAACGGCAGGATGGCTCGGCTATGAGAATAATATTATTCTCTGTCAGGTTTTCATATTCTCTGTCACTGTTTCATAGGCCACTCTTGGAATGCTCAACAGTGAAAAGAAAGGTTAAATTGTCAAATGGGTGAAATAGGTTTTGGCTGTGCAGAAACTAACCACAAACAACCATGCAGGACTTCATAGCTTAGAGCACACGAATGTGCTTCAGATTCTAATGTGGATGGAGTGTATGGGTGTTTAGGGACCATATTTTTTTTTTTTAAGATTTTATTTATTTATTTGACAGGCAGAGATCACAAGTAGGAAGAGAGGCAGGCAGAGAGAGAGGAGGAAGCATACTACCAGCTGAGCAGGGATCCCAGCATGGGGCTCGATCCCAGGATCCTGGGATCATGACCTGAGCCGAAGGTGGAGGCTTTAACCCACTGAGCCACCCAGGTACCCCGGGACCATATTCTTAAATGCATCTTAATATATCATTTGACCAGGAACTTCATTTTGTACTATTTGAATTCACAAAAACTATTTTCAGCCATTCTGTTAAAAAAAAAAAAAAAACTGGAAAATGTTCTTTGCCACTGACACAGGGTCTGAGAAGATACAATGGCCCCAAGGCCGCCGTGCCAGCAGCTTCTTCTCCTCTGTGAGAGTGCACGTGAGCATGCCACGGTGGTAGTTGGCACCTTGCTGTTAATAATCCTGGGGCAGCAGGATTATGCTCAAAGTGGGAGTTGTTCACACCAGGAAAGATGGGATCTTCTGATTTAGGCAACTACAGGGAAGCTGGAGGACAGAGAGGTGAGGAGAGCTTGGATGCCGGCAGAATTATTCAGGAAGGGAGGGGCTAAGAAAGGAGGTGTCCCCTGGATACAGGGAATTCCAGGGACGTGGAGTTCGGTGACTTTGAGGAAAACAGTTTCAACCTGAGGTCATGCAGCACGTATGCAACTAGGATACTATTTTCCCTGAGTAAAGGTCTAAAAGAAATGACTCTTGGTCTTGTAGATAACTACTGAGGACAGAAGGCAAAGGAGAGCTATTGGCAGCTGAAATACTATGAACCGTGCATTTTGAATTCACCTCTTCCATATGTGCATAATTGGTATTGAGATTCCTTTATCAGAGTTCCTCAAAGGACAATTCTGAAATCACCCGAAATGAAATCACTTTTTGGGAGGACTTTTTAAAAAATGCCAATTCCTGGCTTGGGTCTGGTCTAAGATGGCGACGTCGGAAGACCCTGAACTCACCTCCTCCACAGCCACACCAAACCTACACCTATTTTATAGAGCAGTTTCTCCTGAGGAAGTACTGAGGGCTGACTGAACTGCTCTGTACAACAAAAATAGAGCACGCAGAAGAGAGAGAGACAGAAAAGCAGTAATGAAGGGAACCCCCACTCTAGATGCTACAAACTACGGCAGGGAGGGATAGTTCTGAGGAAGGGTGTGTAGATTTGTCTACCCTGGGACACAGGAAAACAGCTGCTGTTTTAAGGGGAAACTTGAATAAAAAAGATCTAGCCCAAGAACTCTGCCAAACTGCAGAGTGGGGGGACAGCTGCTGGAACTTTCTAGTTCAGAAGGGCTGTTGAGCACCACCATGGTTATTGTCCCCCCTCTACCTTGAGAGTGCAGATGGGTCTGGCACCATAGTTGACCCTTACCTCAGTGAGCCCCAGATCCCCAGGCCACACCAGCCCTGGATACCCTGGGGCACAGGAAAAAAAAAAAAAAAAAGGCATGGTTTAAAAGTGCAACTAGAATATAAAGTAACCAGTCCTAGAACCCTGACAAATGGCACGGGATCTGCTGGGACTCAACTCACTCAGACTGAAGGTGCTCAGAAGTGCCGTGGATGACCTTCCCTGCCCCTCCAACTTGAGAGTGCAGGTGGG
This sequence comes from Mustela erminea, assembly GCF_009829155.1. NCBI lineage: Eukaryota > Metazoa > Chordata > Mammalia > Carnivora > Mustelidae > Mustela > Mustela erminea. The sequence continues at coordinate 79,371,552 of NC_045624.1, read as the reverse complement.
AGCAGGGCGCCATCTGCCATGGCTCGCCTACTGCCTCAGAGACCCGGGCCCCTAGCCCACCCTGGCCTAGTTGCCCCTGGACACAGAAAATAGGCAGAGGTTGACAAGAGCAAGTAGAATATAATACAAACCGTTCAGTCCTAGAACCCTGCTGAACAGTGGGGGAACTGCCAAATTCCTCTCTCTCCAGATCAGAGAGTCCGCCGAGAACCACGGTTTCCACTCCTGCTACACCCTGGGTGGTGTGGACAGGAGCGGAGTCTCAGAGTCCTAGCCAGGCTGCCCCTGCACGCAGCACTCTGGACACTCCAGCTTGCACCTGCTTTAGCTTCAGCTCTCCTACCAGGGTGCTCCCTGCACAGAGAGCCTGGGGACCACCCTGACCCACACCCACTTCAGCTCTAGCCATGCCACCAAAGTGGCCCCCACGCAGATTGCCCAGGACTCCCCAGCCACTTGTTATTTAGAATGACAGAAACTAGGGTTCCTGGCTGGCTCAGTCGGAAGGGCATGTGACTCTTAATTTGGGGGTGTGAGTTTGAGCCCCATGTTGGGTATAGAGATTACTTAAATAAATAAAACTTAAACAAATAAAAAAGATACAATGACACATTAAATTCCTTAAGGTTGCTCAATGCATGTACTGATTTATAATGAAGTGTGTGTGTGTGTGTGTGTGTGTGTGTGTGTGTGTGTGTGTGTGAATGTGGGGGTGGGGAGCAATGGATGGGGCAGGGAGAGGGTTGAGGTGTTTTGTTTTGTTTTGGTTTTGGTTTTAATTTATTTTAGAAACAGAGTGGGTGGGGAGGGGCAGAGGGAGAAAAAGAATCTCAAGAAGACCCCCAATAGAGCAGAAAGCCTGATGCAGGGCTTGATCCCAGGACCACGAGATCATGACGGGAGCCCAAACCAAGAGTCTGACACTTAACCGACAGAGCCACCCAGGTGCCCCTGGAAGTCTGATAGACCTGAGGGTCTGGGAATTGGTTATGAAGGTGACAATTTCCTTGAGGTGGCAGAGTGGGGCAGTCAGATGGGGGGCAGAGAGAAGGTAGAGAAACAAGCACTGGTGACTGAGATGACTTATACTTATGGGTGTTTGAAGCTGTGGATCAAGACAGAAGTCCCTCTGGGAAATAAACCCTTTATGGTGGTGGTTTTCAACAACTATCTTGAGAAGTAATCTAGATAGACTAAAACACAGCATTAAATGTGTATTTAAATTTGATCTATTCCTAAAAGGTATCTTTTCAGAGCCCAAATATCTTGTGACCCGTTATTTTGGATAATTTTTATCACCACCATTCACTCTCAAACTGATATATAACTTTAGCTTAACAAGTTGTAACCACCGAGTTAAGCAATTTGAATAAAATAGCAGTTAACTTAATTTCTTAAATTTCTTATCTTCCATGCACATTAGCCTTGGAACTTCTCTCTTTGAAAAGATAAATAAGCTTTAAATTAGACAGTATATCGTGAAAGCTTTCTACTCTATTAAAATTTGCCACCAATGTTAAACTTATCTATTAAAGAGAATGTTGGGAGGAGGTATGATTTTTGACACTTTGCTGATTTCACAGAACAGTAATAACTATTCTAAACTTAAAAATTTAATTAAGAGATAACCAGAACCAGACATTAAAATAAAGGGTTTTAACTGTATAGTTATATTGCTCATTATATTTACTCCTCAGAAGATTTCTAAAAAAGGAGAGGGGGATATAGACTTGAAGCACAATTACATAAACAGCAGGTACTTACTTAACAAATACGTGTGTGTTCATTTGTTTGTTCTGCCTTCCTTTCTTTCTTTCTTTCACAAAATTTTATACTCAAGTAACACTTCCAAATTGATCTATAATGATGAGAAATAAAATAAAAAAGAAAAAATAAAATAGAAAGTAGAAAACATTCTTCTCATTCCCTGTTACTCAGTTATCCTTCCTGGGCAAAACAGTACATATATGATAATCTTTCTAGAGAGACTTTTATATGTTCTTATTACTTTATTATTTTCTAAGATGTATTTAAACATAAAAGCAAAATACATAATATATACATAAGTTTTCTCTTTTTTACACAAATGGTTGTATATACTGTTCTAAATCTTAGGTGTCATCTTAAAATCAACTTGTTCCTCTACCAAATGTAAGAAAAGTTTAATTCTAGAACAAGCATACATTATAAAGTTAAAGAGTAAAGGAAACATCTAGAGAAGTATTGTGTCAAAAAATCAATTTCATTTTCCCATCTTTCTTAGGTGGTGATAACCATCCTCCTCCTAATATCCTCTGATTCACTGACAATTTTTAACAGGAGTGCTCAGATTTATGAAAACTCCTTCTTTATGTGAGTTTAAAAATGAAATTCTGAGTAATATTCTATTTCCATATCAAGTTTATCTTTTCTCTGCCTCCTACTGATCAGCCTTCTCATGCAGCTAATAATTTAGGAATGTCAGTTGACCTGAGCCATTATATAGCCGAAAGACAAACCACTTGTGTCAGTAGAACAGGCCCAAGATATTCTTACACATTATACAAGGAACTTAAGATTTCTACCAGACTGAAAAACTAAACTTCTTCTCTTCCTCTTAACACATGGTAAATGATCCAACAAATCCAGGTGAAAAGTAAGTTTATAGTTTTTTTGTTTTTGTTTTTTTAAGAATCAGTTGACTTTTCAAATTGTGGCGGGAAATATTGACCTAAAAAAAGACATGAGACATTGCTTATTAAAGGAAAAAACAAAAAACAAACAAACAAACAAAACCCCCAGCTCCTACTCAAGTATCATATCTACTGGTATTTGTTTACCTTTTCTCATATAACAAAGGGTGTTTTGCTAGCTCAGCAGAAATCCCTCCTATTTCTTTCACCAAGTCTATAAGCCTACTCGAGTCTATATTTATCTTCTGTTACAAGGAGAAAAGTGCTCGGATTCCTGTCAAATGTGAATCTCTCCAGATGCCTCTGCCTCCCTCTCTGCTCTTCCCCACTTCCTCTGCCCTCTGCTCTGTCATAAATCATCGGACTCTTCCTTTCTACTGGATTAGCCAATCATCATTCTCCCACTTTAGAAGCGTGCACAAAGCCCCCCACCCCCAAAATACCACATCCCAATCCAGCAATTATTCAATCTCTCTTCTCCTTCCAGGAGAACACGGTACTTGACCTTCTTCTGCTCTTGAGTTCACCCATACTTTATCTTCTGTAGCACGTTGCCCTCTCCCTAGAGTGTTCTTTCTTCAGTCATTGCCAAAGTCTCATCTTTCAAAACTTTTCTCAGGGATTACCCTTCCTTGACTTCCTTATGCAGATAAGTTGCACGTCCTTCTGCAGCTCTCTGCTATCAAATATTCTTACCTGCCATCAGCACAGCCTCCAACTCTCAAATGCATGTATTTCCTTCCTTGCTTGTATTGTCTTTCTTTCTAGAATGTAAACCACACAGAAGTAAGTTCCAACACCTACCTAGTATCTAGGACATAACAGTCACCTGCAATAAATAATTTATAAATGATTAGATCGCTAATCAAGTTCCCAGATGCTGTGAGTATAGGTAGAACCACAGTCTTCCATCCCCAGCAACCGTCCATAGCAAGAAACTAGCACGCACACCAAGTGCATAGGGTACCTCAGGCAACTTGAAGGAGGTTTGACGTACAACCCAATGGAGAACTGATATAGCTGTGATCTCTATCCTGTCTGGTCTTGCAAACTGAACTTGAGCTTCAGTGGATAGAGCAGAGAAATCCAGATTTTTATGAGACTCTCGGGAAGCATACAGGTAAGATATGGTTAGAAGCTAGCACAAAAAATAATATGTAAGATCCTAGAACTGAAAAAGAGAAAACAAAACAAAACAAACACTTTGTTAGGCTTCAGGACACAGAGGAGTAGTTATGCCTGGGGCAGAAGAACCTTGGCACCTTGAGGTCTAGAGCACATCTGAAATCAGTCATGGATAGGCAGTGGTTACTGGGCATTTTCCAGTGGCTTTACAGCCAGAGAAGTAGACAAGGGAGAAAGAAAAAATTGGGATGGATATTGCAGTGATCAGAGTTGACAGACTGGATCTGAGCACACATGAAAAACCCATTAAATAACTGAGAAACAGTGGGCAGGCGCTTTGAGTGGAACTAATTTCTAACAGTCAGACTCATAATGGTTAAAGTTGCCATAATTGATTCTTTAAAAATAAGTGCGTGTGTGTGTGTGTATCTATAATATGACCTAAAAGTAAAATTCTAGGCATCTGGAGTCCACTGGTTTGGATCATAAGTGAGGATCGGTTTTCATCTTGAAGAATTTTTTAGTGTATTCAGTTTCCTTGATCAATAGGTCACTGCTTTTCAGTTTCCTTGATCAATAGGTCACTGTTTTTATATTACTTTTCTAGGAAGGGCTGAGTCTAAGGTTATCACCAGGCCAAGAACCAGCTGAAAGCAGAATTGCTTGAACTGCAGAATTTGTTACATATGCCTTTACCTCACTGCAAACTCTGTAAGGAAGCTTGTCCTTATACCCATAGATCACTTCCTTTCTATTGAGATCTATAGATCTCAATAGAAGTATGTTCTCATATTAAATTTTCAGAATATCCAGCAGATAATAACACATAGAAAATCAATGGAATCTATATATAGCTTCCCAAATCTAATTTTGTAGTATTTCCAATTATGTCGAGTGATTTGAATCTAATTAGAATTTGAATATGTTGTAAATAAATAGCATAACAATGGCAGTTTTTCTGGGACTAAGGAAGAGCCCGACAGTGACAACAAAGTTAGAAGACAGATAGGTATGTATAAATCTAATTTTCATTTCTCCTTGAAGTTGGGATAATTATAGTTTGAAATGTGTAACTTCTATGATATTTATTAGAGTTAGAGTCCATGAAACAAAGCAACCATCATGTACTCGCAATGCATAATCACGACCAAAAAAATTATCTTATGCAGTGCATAAAATGAAATTAATTTTTATAAGGTTTTATTTACTTGAGAGAGAGAGAGAGAGAGAGAGGGAGAATGCACAAGTGGGGGAAGGGGCAGGGGGAGAAGAAAAAGGCTTCCTGTTGAGCAGGAGCCAGATGCTGGGCTTGATCTCATCCCAGGACCGCAAGATCATGACCTGAGCTGAAGGGAGACGCTTGACTGATTGAGCCACCAAGGCACCCCTGAAATTAATTCATACCTAGAGGAAAAAAAATCGGTATTAACAACTCAAGAGCAGTTCATCCATCTCAATAATGATGTAGAAAAAAGATGGACCATCTGCTTTAACTACAAAACAAACAAATTATGAAAAATGCTCACAGGTAAGATTTTAAAATGGCAGGGGTTTTATAATGATTTTCTACAATCTCGTACTAACTGGCCCTTCACTTAGAAAAAACATCAATCATAGGATTCCCAAAGGAAGAATGTTTTGAACTTTTAGTACAATTTTTAAAAAATGTGTAAAGAGGAAGGAAGGAGATGTATTACCAGCCACAGTTAGTTAAGAAGAAAATCAGTGAGCCTCCTACCTTTTCTCATTTAAAATTTTGCTTCTTCAAATTTTTATTGTTTTCAGCAGTATGGTTGAGAAGGTCTCTTGAAAAACACCTAAAAATAAAAAGATAAAACACAAAGAGACCCAAAGGGAGTGTGAGTGGTAGCAGTGTACACTATTTCTTACACTGGCTGGCAGGCTTAGGGGTATTTCTTTCACTATCCACTTTATTTCAAATAAACATGTTTATATATATTGGATATATCTTTCTTGCATTTTTGTAACACCAGTTATTTCATAATAATAGAGAAAAAGTCAGAATACAGAATTTCATTTTGTATCATAATCATAACTATTTATAACAACAATGAAAATCTTAGGCATAGAAAAGACTGGAAAGAAAAATACCAAAATAGTAATAGTGACTGACTTTCACTTGTGGGGATGCAGCTCACTGTGTTTCCTCCCTTTAAAAATTTCTTTGAAGTTTCACATTTTCTCTGGTGAGTATCTTTTCAGATAATTTTTACTTATTTCATGAACATAAATACAAATAAAATAACGAAAAAACACATCTATCTAAAAATGGAGATGAAAACGATGTCTATACAAAAAACTTATGTGCTCGTTCATACATGTTTTATTTGTAATAGCTAAAAACTGGAAACAGCCCACCTGCCCTTAATGGCTGAATGATGAAACCAAGCATGTTGTATTCATGCAGTGGGACACTCCTCCACAATAAAAAGAAACCGCTGATCTATACAACAGTCTGGGTGAATCTCAAGCTCATTCTGATAAGTGAAAAGCCAGTCTCAAAATGTTATATACCCTGTGGTTTTATTTATTTAACATTCTCAAAATATCCAAATTATAGGGATGGAGGACATATTAATGGTTGCCAGTGGTTAGGGATGGCAGTGGGACGGAAGGAAAGAGTGACTCTACTATGATAAAGAAGTAGCATGAGGGAGATCTTTGTTGTAAGAGACTAGTTCCCTGTCCTGGTTGTGGTGTCGGTCACACGAACCTACACACGTGTTAACATGATAGAGAGCTATTCCCACATAGTGCGCCAGCAGCAGTTTCCCGAGTCTGATGCTATCCTATGGTAACCTAAAATGTAAAAATTGGGGAAAATGAGTGGAAGGGTACATAAGATCTCTCTGTACCACCTTTGCAATTTCCTGTGAATCTATAATTATTTCAAAATTAAAAGTTCAAAAATGTTTTTCTGTAGTTTCAAATGTTCTCAAGTGATTATTCTTTGATAGGGAATAAAAGGTTGTTTGTTATTTAAAAAGAGAAAGCAGGGACACCTGGGTGGCTCAGTCAATTAAGCCTTGGCCTTTGGCTCAGGTCCTGGGATGGAATCCCGCATCTGGCTCCTTGCTCAGCAGGGACCCTGCATCTCCCTCTGCTTGTGCTCTCTCTCACTCTCTGGCAGATGAATAAATAAAATTTCAAATAAATAAATAAATGAACTAATTAATTAATAAAAAGAGAAAGTACATAGACACATTTTACCTCGCTTCCTTCCTTCCTACTCTGGTTGGGATTCAAAGCAAGTGAAGTGAAAGTTAACATAGAAATCCATCATGGTATTATCAAGTTGAAAATATAATAACATGGTCAAGACTAAAATTGTGTTGAGACTCTAGGTGAAGGCAAAATAAACTTGTTCTGGGGAGGAGTCAAGATGGCGGAGAAATAGCAGGCTGAGACTACTTCAGCTAGCCGGAGATCAGCTAGATAGCTTATCTAAAGATTGCAAACACCTGAAAATCCATCGGCAGATCGAAGAGAAGAAGAACAGCAATTCTGGAAACAGAAAAACAGCCACTTTCTGAAAGGTAGGACCAGCGGAGAAGTGAATCCAAAGCGATGGGAAGATAGACCCCGGGGGGAGGGGCCGGATCCCGGCAAGCGGCGGAGCAACGGTGCACAAAATCAGGACTTTTAAAAGTCTGTTCCGCTGAGGGACATCGCTCCAGAGGCTACCCGGGGCAAAGCCCACACGGGGTCAGCCTGGCCTCGGGTCCCGCAGGGTCACAGAAGGATCGGGGGTGTCTGAGTGTCGCAGAGCTTGCGGGTATTGGAACGGGAAAGCCGGCTACAGAGACAGAGCCGACAGTAAGCTCGCAGCTCGGTGTTACCTTGAACCGGTCGCAGGCTCGGTGAGCTCGGAGCGCGGCCGGAGGTCGGGCAGACGGGAGTAACTGGGCGCTGTTCTCTGAGGGCGCACTGAGGAGTGTGGCCCTGGGCTCTCGGCTCCTCCGGGCCGGAGACCAGGAGGCCGCCATTAGTATTCCCGTCCTCCGGAACTCTACAGGAAAGCGCTCAGGGAACAAAAGCTCCTGAAAGCAAACCCGAGCGGATTACTCACCCCGGCCCCGGGTAAGGGCGGTGTAATTCCGCCTGGGGCAAAGACACTTGAGAATCACTACAACAGGCCCCTCCCCCAGAAGATCAACAAGAAATCCAGCCAAGACCAAGTTCACCTACCAAGGAGTGCGGTTTCAATACCAAGGAGAGCAGCAGAAATCCAGAGGAGGAGAAAGCCAAGCATGGAACTCATGGCTTTTTCCCTGTGATTTTTTTCAGTCTTGCAGTTAATTTAATTTTTTTCTTTTTCATTTTTAGGTTTTTTTTTTTTTTTTTTCTTGCCTTCGGGTAATTTTTTTTTTTTTAACTGTTACCTTTTTCTTTTTTAACAATTTTTTACTAGTTTATCTAGTATATATATTTTTTCTTTTTTACATTTTTCTTAGGTGTTTTCTCTTTTTTTAAATTCTTTTCTTTTCTTTTTTTTTTTTCTTTCTTCTTCTTTTTTTTTCTTTCTTTCTTTCTTCCTTTTTGAACCTCTTTTTATCCCCTTTCTCCCCCCTTACGATTTTGGATCTCTTCTAATTTGGTTAAAGCATATTTTCCTGGGGTTGGTGCCACCCTTTTAGTACTTTACTTGCCCCTTCATATACTCTTATCTGGACAAAATGACAAGACGGAAAAATTCAACACAAAAAAAAGAACAAGAGGCAGTACCGAAGGCTAGGGACCTAATCAATACAGACATTGGTAATATGTCAGATCTAGAGTTCAGAATGACAATTCTCAAGGTTCTAGCCGGGCTCGAAAAAGGCATGGAAGATATTAGAGAAACCCTCTCGAGAGATATAAAAGCCCTTTCTGGAGAAATAAAAGAACTAAAATCTAACCAAGTTGAAATCAAAAAAGCTATTAATGAGGTGCAATCAAAAATGGAGGCTCTCACCGCTAGGATAAATGAGGCAGAAGAAAGAATTAGTGATATAGAAGACCAAATCACAGAGAATAAAGAAGCTGAGCAAAAGAGGGACAAACAGCTACTGGACCACGAGGGGAGAATTCGAGAGATAAGTGACACCATAAGATGAAACAACATTAGAATAATTGGGATTCCAGAAGAAGAAGAAAGAGAGAGGGGAGCAGAAGGTATACTGGAGAGAATTATTGGGGAGAATTTCCCCAATATGGCAAAGGGAACGAGCATCAAAATTCAGGAGGTTCAGAGAATGCCCCTCAAAATCAATAAGAATAGGCCCACACCCCGTCACCTAATAGTAAAATTTACAAGTCTCAGTGACAAAGAGAAAATCCTGAAAGCAGCCCGGGAAAAGAAGTCTGTAACATACAATGGTAAAAATATTAGATTGGCAGCTGACTTATCCACAGAGACCTGGCAGGCCAGAAAGAGCTGGCATGATATTTTCAGAGCACTAAACGAGAAAAACATGCAGCCAAGAATACTATATCCAGCTAGGCTATCATTCAAAATAGAAGGAGAGATTAAAAGCTTCCAGGACAAACAAAAACTGAAAGAATTTGCAAATACCAAACCAGCTCTACAGGAAATATTGAAAGGGGTCCTCTAAGCAAAGAGAGAGCCTACAAGTGGTAGATCAGAAAGGAACAGAGACCATATACAGTAACAGTCACCTTACAGGCAATACAATGGCACTAAATTCATATCTCTCAATAGTTACCCTGAATGTTAATGGGCTAAATGCCCCTGTCAAAAGACACAGGGTATCAGAATGGATAAAAAAACAAAACCCATCTATATGTTGCCTCCAAGAAACTCATTTTAAGCCCGAAGACACCTCCAGATTTAAAGTGAGGGGGTGGAAAAGAATTTACCATGCTAATGGACATCAGAAGAAAGCAGGAGTGGCAATCCTTATATCAGATCAATTAGATTTTAAGCCAAAGACTATAATAAGAGATGAGGAAGGACACTATATCATACTCAAAGGGTCTGTCCAACAAGAAGATTTAACAATTTTAAATATCTATGCCCCCAACGTGGGAGCAGCCAACTATATAAACCAATTAATAACAAAATCAAAGAAACACATCAACAATAATACAATAATAGTAGGGGACTTTAACACTCCCCTCACTGAAATGGACAGGTCATCCAAGCAAAAGATCAGCAAGGAAATAAAGGCCTTAAACGACACACTGGACCAGATGGACATCACAGATATATTCAGAACATTTCATCCCAAAGCAACAGAATATACATTCTTCTCTAGTGCACATGGAACATTCTCCAGAATAGATCACATCCTTGGTCCTAAATCAGGACTCAACCGGTATCAAAAGATTGGGATCATTCCCTGCATATTTTCAGACCACAATGCTCTAAAGCTAGAACTCAACCACATTAGGAAGTTTGGAAAGAACCCAAATACATGGAGACTAAACAGCATCCTTCTAAAGAATGAATGGGTCAACCGGGAAATTAAGAATTGAAAAAAATCATGGAAACAAATGATAATGAAAATACAACGGTTCAAAATCTGTGGGACACAACAAAGGCAGTCCTGAGAGGAAAATATATAGCGGTTCAAGCCTTTCTCAAGAAACAAGAAAGGTCTCAGGTACACAACCTAACCCTACAGCTAAAGGAGTTGGAGAAAGAACAAGAAAGAAACCCTAAACCCAGCAGGAGAAGAGAAATCATAAAGATCAGAGCAGAAATCAATGAAATAGAAACCAAAAAAACAATAGAACAAATCAACGAAACTAGGAGCTGGTTCTTTGAAAGAATTAATAAAATTGATAAACCCCTGGTCCGACTTATCAAAAAGAAAAGAGAAAGGACCCAAATAAATAAAATCATGAATGAAAGAGGAGAGATCACAACTAACACCAAAGAAATACAAACTATTATAAGAACATACTATGAGCAACTCTACGCCAATAAATTCGACAATCTGGAAGAAATGGATGCATTCCTAGAAACATATAAACTACCACAACTGAACCAGGAAGAAATAGAAAGCCTGAACAGACCCATAACCAGTAAGGAGATTGAAACAGTCATTAAAAATCTCCAAACAAACAAAAGCCCAGGGCCAGACGGCTTCCCGGGGGAATTCTACCAAACATTTAAAGAAGAACTAATTCCTATTCTCCTAACACTGTTCCAAAAAATAGAAATGGAAGGAAAACTTCCAAACTCATTTTATGAGGCCAGCATCACCTTGATCCCAAAACCAGACAAGGATCCCACCAAAAAAGAGAGCTATAGACCAATATCCTTGATGAACACAGATGCGAAAATACTCAACAAAATACTAGCCAATAGGATTCAACAGTACATTAAAAAGATTATTCACCACGACCAAGTGGGATTTATTCCAGGGCTGCAAGGTTGGTTCAACATCCGCAAATCAGTCAATGTGATACAACACATCAATAAAAGAAAGAACAAGAACCATATGATACTCTCAATAGATGCTGAAAAAGCATTTGACAAAGTACAGCATCCCTTCCTGATCAAAACTCTTCAAAGTGTAGGGATAGAGGGCACATACCTCAATATCATCAAAGCCATCTATGAAAAACCCACCGCAAATATCATTCTCAATGGAGAAAAACTGAAAGCTTTTCCGCTAAGGTCAGGAACACGGCAGGGATGTCCATTATCACCACTGCTATTCAACATAGTACTAGAGGTCCTAGCCTCAGCAATCAGACAACAAAAGGAAATACAAGGCATCCAAATCGGCAAAGAAGAAGTCAAATTATCACTCTTCGCAGATGATATGATACTATATGTGGAAAACCCAAAAGACTCCACTCCAAAACTGCTAGAACTTGTACAGGAATTCAGTAAAGTGTCAGGATATAAAATCAATGCACAGAAATCAGTTGCATTTCTCTACACCAACAGCAAGACAGAAGAAAGAGAAATTAAGGAGTCAATCCCATTTACAATTGCATCCAAAACCATAAGATACCTAGGAATAAACCTAACCAAAGAGACACAGAATCTATACTCAGAAAACTATAAAGTACTCATGAAAGAAATTGAGGAAGACACAAAGAAATGGAAAAATGTTCCATGCTCCTGGATTGGAAGAATAAATATTGTGAAAATGTCTATGCTACCTAAAGCAATCTACACATTTAATGCAATTCCTATCAAAGTACCATCCATCTTTTTCAAAGAAATGGAACAAATAATTCTAAAATTTATATGGAACCAGAAAAGACCTCGAATAGCCAAAGGGATATTGAAAAAGAAAGCCAACGTTGGTGGCATCACAATTCCGGACTTCAAGCTCTATTACAAAGCTGTCATCATCAAGACAGCATGGTACTGGCACAAAAACAGAAACATAGATCAATGGAACAGAATAGAGAGCCCAGAAATAGACCCTCAACTCTACAGTCAACTAATCTTCGACAAAGCAGGAAAGAATGTCCAATGGAAAAAAGACAGCCTCTTCAATAAATGGTGCTGGGAAAATTGGACAGCCACATGCAGAAAAATGAAATTGGACCATTTCCTTACACCACACACAAAAATAGACTCAAAATGGATGAAGGACCTCAATGTGCGAAAGGAATCCATCAAAATCCTTGAGGAGAACACAGGCAGCAACCTCTTCGACCTCTGCCGCAGCAACATCTTCCTAGGAACAACGCCAAAGGCAAGGGAAGCAAGGGAAAAAATGAACTATTGGGATTTCATCAAGATCAAAAGCTTTTGCACAGCAAAGGAAACAGTTAACAAAATCAAAAGACAACTGACAGAATGGGAGAAGATATTTGCAAACGACATATCAGATAAAGGACTAGTGTCCAGAATCTATAAAGAACTTAGCAAACTCAACACCCAAAGAACAAATAATCCAATCAAGAAATGGGCAGAGGACATGAACAGACATTTCTGCAAAGAAGACATCCAGATGGCCAACAGACACATGAAAAAGTGCTCCATATCACTCGGCATCAGGGAAATACAAATCAAAACCACAATGAGATATCACCTCACACCAGTCAGAATGGCTAAAATCAACAAGTCAGGAAATGACAGATGCTGGCGAGGATGCGGAGAAAGGGGAACCCTCCTACACTGTTGGTGGGAATGCAAACTGGTGCAGCCACTCTGGAAAACAGCATGGAGGTTCCTCAAAATGTTGAAAATAGAACTGCCCTATGACCCAGCAATTGCACTATTGGGTATTTACCCTAAAGATACAAACGTAGTGATCCAAAGGGGCACGTGCACCCGAATGTTTATAGCAGCAATGTCCACAATAGCCAAACTATGGAAAGAACCTAGATGTCCATCAACAGATGAATGGATCAAGAAGATGTGGTATATATACACAATGGAATACTATGCAGCCATCAAAGGAAATGAAATCTTGCCATTTGCGACAACATGGATGGAACTAGAGCGTATCATGCTTAGTGAAATAAGTCAAGCAGAGAAAGACAACTATCATATGATCTCCCTGATATGAGGAAGTGGTGATGCAACATGGGGGCTTAAGTGGGTAGGAGAAGAATCAATGAAACAAGATGGGATTGGGAGGGAGACAAACCATAAGTGACTCTTAATCTCACAAAACAAACTGAGGGTTGCTGGGGGGAGGGGGTTTGGGAGAAGGGGGTGGGATTATGGACATTGGGGAGGGTTTGTGCTTTGGTGTGTGCTGTGAAGTGTGTAAACCTGGTGATTCACAGACCTGTACCCCTGGGGATAAAAATATATGTTTATAAAAAATAAAAAATTAAAATAAATAAATAAATAAATAAACTTGTTCTGGGGCTGACAAAGAGCTAATGTTAGTAAATGGTACAGATTGGGTCCCCTATCGCAGGAGACCCAGCATACAATGAGTAGACAGAAAATGAAAGGCAAAATTGAAATTAAATACATACTTGAAAATGTCGACACCGTCTATGAAGGCAACAGAGAACTGACATAAGAAATGACAGCGGAGTCCTAATTTATGAGGACTGGTCAGATAGGGAAGGCCTCTCTGTGGAGACACGTAAGCTGAGACTTGAAGTAGGCAACCACACTTGAATTAAGAAGCTCTCCATGGAGGAAGATAAATCAAGAGAGGCTCTTGACTCTAGGAAACAACCCGAGAGTTGCTGGAGGGGAGAGGTGTGGGGGGATGGGATAATTGGGTGATGGACATTAAGGAGGACATGTGTTGGGGCGCCTGGGTGGCTCAGTGGGTTAAGCCGCTGCCTTCGGCTCAGGTCATGATCTCAGGGTCCTGGGATCGAGTCCCACATCAGGCTCTCTGCTCCGCGGGGAGCCTGTTTCCTCCTCTCTCTCTCTGCCAGCCTCTCTACCTACCTGTGATCTCTCTCTGTCAAATAAATAAATAAAATCTTAAAAAAAAAAAAAAGGAGGACATGTGTTGTGATGAGCACTGGGTGTTACAGGCAACTAATGAATCACTGAACTCTACATCAAAAACTAATGATGTGCTATATGTTCGCTAACTGAATTTAAAATAAAAACAAAAAAGCTGTCTAGGACATTAAAAAGAATTCTGATTCTGTAGGATGTGGCTTTGCCACAAGCAGGAGCACATGCGTATGGGACAAGTGGTTCTCTAGGATATGGCTCTATATCCCTCAACTGGGAGACTTCCCGGCACCCAGAAGGCGCTTGAGTGTTTTGCATAAATTCCTGATTATCAATTCCATTTACAGTACGTCATAGCCAAGTCCTTCATGGATGGAAAAGGTCACGAATTACGACAACAAAGAATTTAAAGGAAGACCCATGTTTCACCTCAAAATTTTAGAATCCAAAACTTAAAAATATTTGAAATGATGTTCCCACAGAATCGTTTGATGATTTTATTTAAACCCTTGGCCCTTCTCAGCTTTCTTCTTCTTCAAACAGAATTCCATCCCTTTATCTTTGGGTCCAATATTGCTTTGTAAAGAAAAACACAATATTTACTAATGATATGCTACTTTTAATGGATTTCAGTCTGCCTGACTCAAAAAAAAAAAAAAAAAGATTTTAATGCTTCCAAGAAACATTATTTAAAACTGAAAAGAGAGTCCGATAATGTTAGTAAAATGAATTGTGTGCTAGGTACATTGTGAGAAAGTTTCATGCTGGGTGGGCTAGGCACTTCTCTAAGTCCCCAGTTACTCTTTGGGGCCACTTCTGAGTCATCTGGTCCTAGTTCTAGACTCTGGAGTGATGATGAATCACTGGATTCAAAAACCGCTCACTCAGCTTCTGGCTTAAATTAAAGTGAGGAGGCTCTTCCAGGCTCAGCTTCAATGCCAACATTTAAAAATAATAGGTCCTTGTCCTTCCTGCTGCTAGTGGCTATTTTTCTCAGTTTTACAGCAGTTCTCAAGAAATGCAGACCTATTCTGTAACTCTATTTAACAGCTGGAAGTACATAAGCAGATTAAAATTCAATAAACCTCAAGTGAGTGTGTATCTACCTAGAGTAATAACCTGACCGGTATTCATAATGGAATTACAAGCCTTATTACCTCGGAGGGCTTATCTAATGAAGGTATTAGCCCGCTCCAGAGTTTCATTTCACGACGTAGTGACCCCCAAATACCACCATGCCTTCTATCTCCCCCATTATCAAACACAGCATGTAATGCTGATGAAGATGTCAGACGGGGGAAATTAAAAGTCCTTAGGAAAAGCGGTGGGCTGGGGGGATTTGTCTCCATTCTGAAGTCTTCAATCTGTTGTGGCCGAAATTATTTCTTTCTTCTTTGAATGTTTACAGATCAATGTGATTTTCATTAGGTGTTAAAGATACAGAAGAGCTATCCTTCTGGATCACTCTGAAAGCATAGGCACATTCCTATTCTTAAGAAAACATAAAGGCAAAAACAAACTAGAAACTCAAAGAAAAAATAGAAAAAAAAGATAAAGAACCATTAAATGGTACTTGCCCTCAGGTACACCGTTAAAGCAGGACAGCAGTGACCGTTTTTATAGATTTCTCTAGTGTACATAGAGAAGGGCTGCTTGCCAAAAGTGCATCGTTTGGGTCGAGCAGAAACACAAAGGAGAGGAGGAGGGATGAATATTGGCAGCATCCTCCCTAGGGTGACAGATTATAAATTCTAAAATTAACTGACTTTATAAAATACGCATCTATGCATTTCTAAATAATATCACACATTCCCATCGTCTGCCTAACAAGTAATTGAGTATGTAGTGATTTTACAGTTTTTGGTTTAACAGGAACATTTTTCCACGCATTGCTGTTTTACCGGTCATCTGAACAGAAGAGGAATTATTTTGGGACGCCTGGGTGGCTCAGTTGGTTGGGCAGCTGCCTTCGGCTCAGGTCATGATCCCAGCGTCCTGGGATCGAGTCCCACATCAGGCTCCTTGCTCGGCAGGGAGCCTGCTTCTCCCTCTGCCTCTACCTGCCATTCTGTCTGCCTGTGCACGCTCTCTCCCCTCTCTCTCTCTGATAAATAAATAAAATCTTACAAAAAAAAAGAGGAATTATTTTTTATCTATTTTGGTGAATGGCTTACAAAGGACTGAGCAAATCAGTCAGAGAGAAATACACACCCATCTTTCTAAGGCATTTGAAAGAGTACACTTTAGAAACATTTTTTTAAAATTGAGGAACACACAAGTTACATTAGTTTCAGGTGTACAACATAGTGATTATACCACTGCCCTTATTTTGTGTTCCCCCCAAGTGTAGCTACCTTCTGTCACCATACATGTCTGTAATGGTACCGTTAACTATCTTGCCTATGCTGTGTCTTTCCTTCTGATAATTTATACGTGCCATAACTGGACGCCTGAGTTCCCCCATGCCCTTTCACCCATTTTGCCCATCTGCTCACCCTCCTTCCCTCTGGCAACCATCAGTCTGTTCTCTGGGTTTATGGGTCTAACAGAGCACACTTTTAAAAGACAAAACACTGATCTATGAAAGTCACATTAGTACAGATACAGTATCAACTTCCCTAACTTTCTTGTTTTATTTTTTATTTTTTTTAAAGATTTTATTTATTTATTTGATAGACAGAGATCACAAGTAGGCAGAGAAGCAGGCAGAGAGAGAGGAGGAAGCAGGCTCCCTGCTGAGCAGAGAGCCTGATGTGGGGCTCGATCCCAGAACCCTGGGATCATGACCTGAGCCGAAGGCAGAGGCTCCAACCCACTGAGCCACCCAGGCGCCCCATTGTTTTAGAGCCAATTAATAACTGGTTATGGCCAATTATAGTAAACGGTATAGAAGGACAAATACACTGAGAGATGAAAAGTGTGTGTGTGTGTGTGTGTGTGTGTGTGTGTGTAGTGTGCAATACTCTTTTATAGCTTTTGATATTTTTTGAGATAAAGGAAAATCTAAAGCACGCTGACTAAAGATCACAGGAAATACATCTGCTTAAACAACAGAAAGATTTGTTGACTTACTGCCAGCAGGAGCTAACACACCCATAAGAATGGGATGTCACAGTGTCTCTCACAGGGTTTTGGACTTAAATTCTTCTAAGGAGGGATAAGGACTACTTTTGGATTGGATGTCGTCCTTAATTGGGGGCAATTCAGCAATTCAGTATTATATTTATGTTTATAAGGTAGAAGAATAAAGAGGGACTGGGGATATATCTTTGGTAAAAGACAACAAGCATTCAGAAAAAAAGGTGGTTAGTCATACTGGACCTGGGATGCGGCCTTGGGTATGTTCTTTCAAAAACACTATGTTTTTTGTTCTTTGGAAATCCCTGTTGATATGGGAAATATTATAATCTCAACAACTACCATGTTACAAAACAACTCATTTGTATCATAGCCCTTGTGACTCATGGAGGATGTGGACAAGAGGGTAACCAGAAAAATTCTAACTGTAGGCTATATAAATAAACGCCTTCGGAAAAAAGGAGCCAAGTAAAGTATTTCTTTATGTTAAATAAACCCTCTACCTATATGCTACATGCATTGGTTGCATCAAACTACGCAAAAAAGTTAAAATATGTCATTCAATTCCATTTTGCCGATCTGAAGAAAAATCACTTTTCTAAGGTTTGGTGTTCCATTTTAGAAAATTAGGATAATTAATCTACTTAGTCATATACCACAGGGTTAAAGTTAGTGAATCAAAGACAAAGAATAAAAACATTAATGATATATTACTTAGTAACAGCATTAACAATAAACATATATATTGTTCTAGGTATTTTACATATATGAATCCACTTTAATACATATATATTATAGAATTCAAATTGTGTATATAATTTATATAGAAGAATTATATTGTATATAGAATTTATATTATATAATTTATATATAATTTATTAAATTTACAAAATAAATTTATATAACTTAGTAAATAAATTCTACATTATAGATATATAGTTTATATATATATATATATATTTTTTTTTTTTCCCACTGAAATCTTAAGAAAGTTGCAAGATCACACATCTAAGTGACAGACATGCTATTCAGACCAAAATCGTCTCCAGAGTCTGCCTGTAGAGGTTACAGATAAATGAGATTCACCTTTCAAAAAGTCTTAAAAGCACTTGTGTCTAGTGTCTGGGGCTTCTGTCTTGGTGATTCATTTCTATTGATGGATATGGTGCTGAAGTCATAAAGTCTGCCTTAGTTTTTAGAGTACAGAAAAAACTCCAACTATTTGTTCAGACTCAGCCACAACAAAACGTACTTAAGTCTATGAATAAAACAAGTTTATTGTAAGTATTAATAGTCATAGAATTGGGAATTTGTTGTAGCTCTTTAAGAACTTGGACATAAAGCGTACGAGTGATACAGTGGACTCCTTTGTTTTTCCTAACACTTTCTGCCCATGATTTTTTGTTACTCAGCCAATTCTATTTCATTCTTTAAGTAAAATTTCATAGACTTTTTTTGTAATTACATTTTCTTTAAGAAATTTAAATTCCAAATAATATTACCATGCATAATAAGCAGAACAGGTTTTTAAGCATTCTTTCATCATCACAAAAATTGATAGAAAAAAATGATAGAACAAAAGATAGGCAGTAAAGGTTTATGTATATGTGTATATAAAATCATACCATAATATGATAAATTATATCAGTATGATAAGAGAAAATAAAGTACTTCTTAATTACATGAATGTATTTCTTATCAGAGGGGAAAGACTTATACCTATATTTTAGTCTGTTATCATTATGAATACTAACAGTATGCTTTAATAATGAATAAGAATAACAATTCTTGAAAACTTAGATTTTACTTCCAAAGATACTATTCAAATTCAATAAAATATCTTACTGAAATAAAATTTGTGTTTGCCCAATAGAAACACCACACCTTGCATTTTGGGGTCTGTTTTATTGTTTTAAAAAAAATAACTCCAAGTGGTCACACAGAATGACAAAGTTGAAGTGACTCAAGTTCTTTTCTTCATCTTTACAGTAGCTCTGCTGTCACTCATTGTTTTGAATCTAGTGTTTAAATGTAGAAATATAACATGTCAGCTGGGGGTGGAGACAAATCACAGAATTAACTTGAATAATTCTAAACCGTTATAAGCTTACTCTCCAAAGGACCTGAGTCCTGAACCCTGAGACCTGAACCCACGGACCTGAGTCCACATAGATCTACCTGGGAGTTCTCCAAAACACCTGCCCTACAAAAATAGTGTTTTTAAAAGATGGGTAATAAAATTGCACTAATTTGGAGTTTATACTTATATAATTATCACTGAATACTAACCACCACTATTATTTAAAACATAGGCCAAAAAAAGCTTTTATCAGAGAGGAATACTTTATCATTCTTCTAGAATTTATCAGTTTTTTAGAATTACTGGTGCATTGTGACAATAAAAGTCAGACTGACTTTTAGTTGGTTTTCTTATCAATTTTATATGACAGTACACACCCTTCTAGCTTGCACATAGGCAGACTGTTCTCCTCTTTTAGCCTTTGGTAAGCCACTGGAGGGAAGTAGGGAAAGAAAGACAATAAAATAAAAATAAATAATTTTAATTAGTCTCTTCTGATGGACTAAAATCACAGAGCAAATTGAAGGCTGTGTATTCTGATAGAATCTGAAAGAAAACTGAATTTTAAAATTAATTCAGATTAGTTTATATTTGAGATAAATTAAAATTCTAAATTGAAATTGGAAAGCATCTAAATCAAGAATTTAAATTAAATTAAATTTAAACTCTAACAGTCAATGTGATTTAAATTATTTTAATTTCAATTAAATTAAAATTCAGAAGCATCTGAAATGAATCAGAATTAACCATAACATTAACCCCAGATATGAAATGCTGAAATTTTGATTTCTAACAAGTTTTAATCAGGCTCTACTGATTTGGTAGCATTTTGCAGAATGGTTTGACACAATAAAACAGACCAAAACAGGATAACAAAAGCGAAGATGGTTGGCAAGAATTATTATAATATGCCATATGATGAATGTCTCAAATCAGATTTATACTAGTTTCAGATATGAAGTTATGGGACTGTAAATGAGAATCATAAAATAAGCTGAATATATTTTTTGGAATGATAATAGTCTGATCACTTATGAGAAAATATGTTTTTGGGAATACATCTCTATCCCTGTGGCTGTCCCTCTGCTAGCTGTGATGTGAGGATCCATGGGTTTCTCTCTAAATGCTCCCTGTGCCATTCCCTAGGTCATATTATCTGCCCTACCACTAAGAATTTCTTGAGAAAAGAGCTAGACAAAAAGTTGTCATAATTCATGCCTTTTTAAGAAATCATCAAGAAAATCCCATCAAACCCCATATACTGGTTGTATTGTCACTATCCAAAAACCATGCCTCCCATGCCCTGGTCCCTATGGCTCTCGGGGTATAACCTGTAATCTGATTCAAACCCTATACACCTCGAATTTCTCAAATTTGCTGCACTTCTCTCTAAATTGATGATCTCTCAGAAAGAAAATTCCCAAATGATCAACCTCTTCCCTGATCCAGAGTACTTCTTTCTCTGAAAGTCTCCCAGCCCATGGGGCTAGAAAAGTTTGGAGGATTGTCTGCCCCAATGACTCAAAACCTTCCCTGGCATATAGTGGATGGAGATCAGGGATAGTAAATGACCTTGATACTTCAAGTCCTACAGAAGAAGATGTGCCCAACTTGATGTGCCAAAGGTCCTTATTGAATAACACTATGGGACTTGGTAATCAGTAAAAACCCTGTCTCCCAGCATCCCTTTCATCCAGTGTTGTCTCATTTATTACTGTTTTGTTTCACGTCCAGGACCACTGGAGGATTTTCTTTCCTTTAGTTCTTCATTACCACGCCATAGTAATTATTCCTCATTCTTATCTTTAAAAAGTATTTTTAAAGTAAAAAAAAAAAAATGCACATACACACACACACACACAGAGAGAGAGAGAGAGAGAGACTACCTACTCTGTTCCATTACTCTCTTTGTTTCTATATTCCAATATATTCTTATTACATAGATAAGCAAGATTCATTCACCTTTGCTTCATACTTCCTTTTCTAGATGAATTTCAAAACAAAACATGTTATGGATAACAGTAGTTTAAGTCATTTTTCATAGGACACAACTACTGCTAGATTCAAATAATGTCAAACTTTTCTTTTCAGAAACATAGCTTACTTCTCCTTTTTGACTGTTGAAATTGACTTTAATCTTTATAATATTCTTAAATTGTAGCCAATATAATAACTTCCTTGTCTTTCTCTTGACTTTAAAAGGAATTATTTTAATTGGGGTTACTTTGATGGTGATTTTTGTAGATAGTTTTATTTTTTCTTAAACAGTTTTGGGACATTATCTGTTATCTTTAACTTGTTGGAAGGCTTGTATAAGGAATGAAGGCTTTAGTCACTCCTGAACCCAACATCCAACCCCTAGATCTAAAACATTAAAAATAAACTCTCACGGGGCACCTGGGTGGCTCAGTCAGTTAAGCATGGCTTAGGTCATGATCTCAGATTCCTAGGATCAAGCCCTGCATTGGACTCCCTGCTTAGCAGGGAGCCTGCTTCTCCTTCTCCCTCTGCCAACCGCCTTGCTTGTGGTTTCTGGCTCTCTCTCTGTCTGTCAAATAGGTAAATAAAATCTTAAAAAAAAAAAATAAATTCTCACAATTCCCTCTTACTCTGTCCATCCTCCTGTCTTTCTTAGAGGCAATTAACCACTATCCTAAATTCTGTCTTTATCATTTTCTTGCCTAAACACACATACATATGCTTGAACAATGGTTTTTTATAATAGAATTCTTCCAAAAATTATAAAAACATTTATAGGCAGAATGTAATCTTCTGTGATCCACTTCTTGTGCTCAAATACCGCCTAAACATGCTGGGACAGGTTAACTGTGGTTATTTGTTTCCTACACTGTGTATTATTTCAGAGTGTAACTATACCATTTTTTCCCACTTTTCCTGCCTATGGGGAGGGAGGGTTCCAGTCGTCTGCTTTGTTTTGTTGTGCACATTTCTGTATATATCCCCGGATACAAATGTGCAAGGGTTTTTCTTGAGTATGTACCTGGAAGGTAATTACTACATCTTAGGTGAGGTTCACCTTTGCAAGGCAAAAACAAATTGTCATCCAATTTATACTTCTACCAGTTGTATTTAAAATATTCTTCCAACCCACATCATCTCTAACAATATCACACAGCTTCTTCATATTTTCCAAACAAATGAGCCCAAAATGATATTCAATTCAGTGACTTTTATCATTATTTGATAACTTATTATGTTTTTTTTCTACTAATATAATTTTCATAAAACCTTGTTCCCTGGCTTTCTTATTGTTCTATCATTGGAACCTGTGATTGTGTCCAGTACACACACATGCTTAAAGAATAATTGTTCAATGAATTAATATGAAATTAGGCATAACTGATTATAAGATTGATTTTTGGCATCAACTTGGCATTGAGATTTAAAAAATATACATATAATTAGGGCATATAGTACATTCCTAAAAATAAGTGTTTGTAATGAAAGTAATCATAGTCTACTTTTTCAACTTAGTATTGATAATATATATCATAAATTTAGATGAATATATATGCATATATTCATCAGAACTTGTACAAAACAATTTTTTAGTTCTTGATCTGTAAGTTAAAATCTGTAAGATTTTAGTTCTTGATCTCGGTTAACACAGAATGAAATATTTCTGAATCAATTTTATTGAGATTTGAATACAGATTCTCTAAAACGGTGACTCTCTGAGTGTGGTTTGAAGAACTGTGAGGGGCTCTCTATTCCCCAGCTACAGGTCTGCGAGAGTCCAGATTGTTTTCAGATACTTTATTTAAAGTAACATTGCAACAGACTGAATGCCAAAGCAGATATAAGAATTTGTCTTCTATAAGCTAGACAGTAAAAAGATTTGCAAAATATAGAAAGGGATATCAATCTTCTCATTAATACTTGTTCTGGAAAATATAACTATTTCTACAAAACCATATTTTGTTAACCCTTAATGAGTTTATTATTTTAAAATAAATTATTTTTTAAAAAGCGAATGCTGGGTGACTGGGTGGCTTAGTTGGTTGAGCGTCCAACTCTTGATTTCAGCTTGGGTCATAAGATCAAGCCCCGCATCAGGCTCCACACTCAGCGTGGAGTCTGCTTGAGATTCTCTCTGCCTCTGACCCGCTCCCCACTGGCTCATGCTCTCTCTAAAACAAAATCTTTTAAAAAAACGAAAGCTAAATTTGACCATTTCAGCCACCCTTAAGATGCCTTTTTTTTTTTTCTGTTAGTCTATTACATGTGAAAAATTACATTAACAGACTTTCCATTGTTCAGTATTCATTCAGAGATATTATCTTGATATGATTCTGGGATAAAATCTAACTTACCTTCACTTTATTTTTGTCATAGCCTGATGGGTCTGACTACTGGTACCTGACTTGGGATGTGTGCAGCTTGATCTCTGTTGAGCATCTCTTCTCACCCAGGCAGCAGGGTGGATGAAAGGAAAAAGAAAGGCATGAAGGAACACGAAGAGTTCACCTATCCTCTTTGACATCTAACTCCCACGCTACTATCATTGAGGAGAGAAGAGCCGCCCTCATCCTTGGTACACAAGGTCTGTAAGGTATTTTCTCTAATTCAGAATTCCTTTTCCTAAATTACTGCCCTGAATGATGGGGATGGGAGATCTCATGTGATAAGCAGGACTTTTGGAGGCAGGGTAGGAATTTGTTCTAGCTAGAAACCTTTTTTGTTCTCACAGTGCTGAGCACAGACGATTGTCACAGAGCTGAGGATTCTTTGCATGAGGAAGATGCTGCACCTCAGGTCCAAGCCTAGTGTCCATGGGCTATGATTAAAGAACATCTTTTCTCTCCCATCCACAAAGGCAGTTGGGGAAAGAATTTGTGTCCTGGGAACGAGTCAATGATTTAAGAAACCTTTACTGAGGAAAGAAAACAATGGAGTTGCTAGGAGGTGCAGGAAGGAGTGTTATCATACAGGTGGCTGAGGTTTGAAGGCTTACTTAAGATATAAGAAACAATCCTCTTAGGAAGAGAATTCTGTTGCTTGTTATGTGAGGCCAGTCCCCCTTGGGGATAACCAACGAGAAAAGAAAAATAACCACAGAATATAAAATTGCTCTGTATAATGACATAACTAGGATTTTAAACCAATAGACTGAATGACAAAGGATTTGGTAGGAATTAGTCTAAAGAGGGAGACTCTTCTGAGAAGACAGGATTCTGAATAAGAGGCTGGCAAACTTAGGAGCCCCAAGGGAAGGTGCAAGTGTCCAGGAGAATGAAAGAGATGACAGGTGATACATTTCTTGTTCGAGTGGCAAAATGACTTTTGAACAGTTAGATTAAATGTGAGTTCTAAGCTGTTTTCAGGGCTAGGTTCTAACCACTGTATTATAACCCGACAAAAAGACTTAGAATGTACTTAGAGCAATCTTAAAAGACATGTATTTTTTAAAAATATTATTTAATTTTATTTGTTTTCAGTGTTCCAAAATTCATTGTTTATGTACCATACCCAGTGCTCCATGCAATACGTGTATTTTTAAAGAACATATGTTATTTTTCAAAATCCTCAAGTATAGATTACTTCTGGAAAAATACACGAGGAAGAGATAATGGGGGTTGCCTCTGGGAAATAGGATTGTAGTTGTCTGGGAAATGGAGTGGGAAGAATTACTCTTTAGATTATGTCCTTGTTGATCTTTCAGTTATATTCCTATGCATTTACTGTTTGCTAAAAACCAAAATACTTTAAAATAAAGATCCAAGTAGATAATCATATAGGGAAATCAGTGCCTTGGGTATTCATTTACTTTTCCCCTCCTATTTTAAAATGCCCAGAGGAAGAGAGAAAGAGAGAGAGAAAGCATCATAAATTTTTCAGTGCTTTAAACACTGAATTATCTTTAATCCCCCGAAAAAGAGGTTGTTGCACATAAGAGCTTTGTGTTAATGGTGCTTAGGAGAACGTAAGAGAAGGAATAGTAGCCAGGCATAGGGCAAAATGTTATAGAAATAGGGTAAGAACCTCACAAAACCAGGGATGGGAATGTATCATGAAGGGAAAAAGTAAGAATCTGCAGTAAGGGATAATCAGGCAAACAAAGAGTTGCTCAGGAAAACACAAAATCTCAGGAAGTTTGATGGATTTCCTTTTCTCCCTGGAATTGAAGCATGAGTCAGTTTATTATGTTATCAAACTGATACCACAAGGCTGAAATGACTTGGAGACATTCAGAATTCCTTTGTTTTTCAGTTACTTTAAAATCCTGCTTTATTTTCTTCTTTCCCATTTTGTTGATGCCTCTCACTTCTGGCTACAAGACTTAATAATAAATTACAGTAAATACGTTCTAGCTAGGACAGAGGCCCAGGGGTATTTTACACCTTTGGTCTAAACATTACAGTTTTAATGTTCCTGCTATGTGTTATCTGTCACCTCTCATAATGCATGAAATGCATGTCTTTGATTTAACAATGAAGTCATACAGTTAGCTTACACTAAATATTCAGTGTCCTAACTGGACCATGTCTTTTGTAGCTGAATTTCTGGTAGGAAGATTATTTCAACCTGATACTTGTGCAGAATTACATTTCTACATAAATGGGAAGGTGTTTATTTAACTCTCTCATGTATCCTCTTGTTTATGATTAGTCTGTGGAAGTCATTTTTTGGGTCTTCTTACCTATCTACCTCAAAGGGGTGTTATGGAGACTACGTGAGATAATAAAGGCAAATCATTTGCATCAGTGCAGGGCATAGAAAGGGGACTCCATATGTCACCTCCTGTTATTCCTTTGTCCATTTTCATTCTATTTTAAAGTCACTTATTTATTTATTTTTTATTGAAAGAGAGAAAGGGAGGGGAAAGAGAGAACCAGAGAGAGAATGGGTGGCCTTGTGCTCCCCTGGGGGGCAGGGGAGGGGCAGAGGGAGAGAGACTCTCAAGCAGAGTCCATGCTACACAGGGAAACCTGACCCTGAGATCATGAGCTGAGCTGAAACCAACAGCCAGATACTTAACCGACTGAGTCACCCAGGTGTCCCCTTTCTCTAGGATCTAAGGGAAAAATTTTTAAGGCAGATTATAAATTCATCAGATCCTTTGTTTCCAGCAGCAAAACACCGCTAACTGTTCTCTTTATGGTTTGAAATCTGCTAAAAATGACTATAGCTCCCTCATTTCATAGTCACATGTAATCCCAGTATTGTTATTTCTTGTTACTCCCTAAACCAGCACATTGGCAGCACCAGGGAACTTGCTAGAAATGCAGCATCTCAGACCCCAGAATGGCTGAGTCAGAATCTTTGCTTAAAAAAAAAAAAAAAAAAAAATTCCCCCAAATGATTCACACGTGCACTGAAGTCTAAGAAGCATTGCTATACAGATTTTATTTGCCACATTTCACAAAATTGGACTCTTTAATCTTTTTCCATTTTACCTTGATGTTGAAGGTACTGAACTCATTTTCCTTTAAGTACAGGAGATGTGTTTTGCTTGGGGCTTTAACTATTGAGTCATGCCTTCCTCGTGACTCGTTCCTCTCCTTCAGAAACTGTACTAAGCGTCCAGCAGGTGGACGTTCGCTGTCATCATGCAAGGAATTAGATCTCCATTATCCTTTAGTTTTTATTTTTTAGACCATTATAAGACTATTGAATTATTTGTATTTTTAAGGAATTTTACACTTGATCTTAGCCAAAAGGCCGAGAAGCGTTTTTTTTGTTTGTTTGTTTGTTTTTTTAAGAAATTTTAAAAACAGGGGCACCTGAGTGGCTCAATCAGTTAAGCATCTTCCTTTGGCTCAGGTCATGATCTCAGGGTCCTAGGAATGAGCCCCACATCAGACTCCCTGACTCATCTTGAATCTGTCCACATGGTCAAGAAAGCCCAACTTCACTTGGAAGTGCTTTAAAGCTTCTCCAAGCTTCTCCACATGGCCTCCATCAGGACGATTCCCCACCCTTACACCTACCTCCCACAACTGTAAATTAGAACAACGTTTCTGTGTCCTATTCAAATGTTTGTTTTCTCTCTGCTGCAGTCTGTCATCGAAAGCTTTCTGAGAGTGAAAAGGCATCAGAGGTAAAATCCACAAAAGGGTTCCGAGTCCCATAAAATACGTGGAGAGGGCTGGCAATCCAGAGAACAAAAAGCCACCCGCACTATTCTGATACCAGACCCACATCCACTCGGCAGTCTGTGCTAGAAACAGCTCTCCCAACAGGTACTCAACGTTGCTATTCACCTTCCCCATGTGATGAGCGCCGATTAAATCAGGAAGTCAATGGAGGGAAAGAGAGGTTTTACTTTCTCAGGATGAACAACTCTGTCAGCATGACTGGGAGTTTTCAGTGAAGTGCAAAATTATTTTTAAATACTTGTCAGAAAGAGGGATCTGCTATAAATACAACCCGTGATCACAATTTGTCAAGGCCAAGTGTGTTGGGTCCTTGGAGAGAGAGGGTGCCTATTTGCTTTACACTGACAATAACAACAATCAAAGGCAGCTTGTAAGACTTGTAAATCAAGTGAATGTTACCCAGCAGGTGTGCAGGGGAGAAGCGATGTTGAGAAGATGCTTGGAAGCCATTGTTGAAAGATCAAAAGAGCTTTTAAAAAAATGTTCCAACAAGGGACTTCTTACCCACGGGTACATTGTAAGGGGTCCAGGTTACTACAGGTGAGAGATCATGGAGCCATACGAATCTTTTTTAAATGGAAAGCAGAATTCTGAAGAGTCAGAACCTTCTGTGAATTACTTTCTCTCTCCCTCCCTGTCTGTCTCTCTCTCGCTGTGTGTGTGTGTGTGTGTGTGTGTGTGTGTGTGTGTGTGATGTAGTAGAACTTCATGTACAGTATTTCCCTGTGGTCCTTTTTGACCATCCACTACTGGAAAAGCCAAAATACATTTCATTCCACCTGGACATGTACTAGGCCCAAGCTCGTTTGTAAATGCCCACCAGCACTGGCTTGGACAGGTTTTCTCTAATAGCGAGGTCTCATAGAGCCCTAGTTGCTTATTGTATCTTATCTCTTTCTCAATAGTTTTCTCAGGAAATGTCCTTAAAACTCTTAGAATCTTGCATTTTCTTGGGTTCTACCTTGTCATCTTCCCTGCCTTTGTTTTGAAACCTCCAGGAGTACCCACTGTCTATAAGATAGAGACCTTTGCTGCCTGGCCTTAGCCAGCTACTTCCAGTCTCAAATCTAGTTTTTACATACACGCATGTTGAATGCTAGCCACACTGAATTATTTTTTAAAATATTTTGTTTATTTGAGAGAGAGAAAATGAGTATAGGGAGGGGCAGAGGGAGAGAGAGAGAGAGAGAGAGAGAGAGAAGCAGACTCTTTGCTGAGCAGGGAGCCCAATGCAGGTTCGATCCCAGGACCCTAGGATCATGACCTGAGCCAAAAGTAGATGCTTAAGCAATTGAGACACCCAGGTTCCCCACCACGATGAATTATTAAAAATTTTGAAAGAATATAACCTTCCAATTTTCATTCTTTTACTTCTGTATATTTTTGCTTCAGATGTTGCAAGTATATTCATAATGATCATTAAGTTACCATTCATGTCATTTCCATAGATTTCCCAGAAAGAATCAGTGTAAATGGCACATCATATATGTTATACCTGTGTAATCATGAGTGTACATACCATGTGCACTGCAACTAAGATTACTGGTCTACCCCCAGGATAGACTATGGCATCCAGGGACAAGAACTCTATCTCATTTATTTTCCAAAGTGTTTTCCAAAGTGCATGGCTCTAAAAATACATTTATAAATAGCTATTTCTCAAGTTTTGCTAGTTTGTTAAGATCAACATACATATCTGCATTTTGGGGATCCATTATTAAAATGGTTATTAACAATGTATGTAGCATGAACCAGATTACTAATGCTGGATTAGAAAGCTAGAAAAAGAAAGCTCTCACCTGGAGGAGCAGCTATCTGAAGCCCAGGAACCTTAAATACCCCTTTTAGCTTCAGGAACCTCCAGACGCATACAGGCTTCATTCTTATGAATTTCTTAGAAAATTCTTACTAAGCCAATCTTCCCCTGGTAAGACATGGAAAGAGGGGTGATATGGAATACATTTCACATTAAACAGGCAAAGGAAGGGTAAAAAGGGGGGGAGTTTTTGTGATAATCACTTGAAGCTCAAACCACCTTCCCCCCAACAACATATGTTCTATCTTGGAAAGAAAGCACAAGGATTCTGTCATAAAATTACATAGCATGGAGGAAAGGGAAGTCCCGCAACGGGGCTCTCTAAAGTAGGGGTGAGACCTACAGCATTTAGCTCCTTCTGGCACAGATGTCCACTGTGGTTAAAGAATAAAGTAGATTTTGGTTCACTGAGGTTAAAGGTCATCCTGAGTCATTTCCCTGCCCTGGATGGACTTCTGGAGGACCCGAGCCCCCAGTGTGGATGCAGCAGGGGAAGTGTGGAGGTGTGGCTCAAGGGAGGGGTGGGAGCAGCAGCAACGTCCCAGCTACAGGAAATTCTATAGGTTCACAAGTTTTCCTAACAAATTAGACCTCTTGATTTTGGTTTGGAAAAGGCTGTAAAAAGGACAAAAGGAAATAAAATGATATCATATTCTAACCCTCAATTTTCAAATACCCAAATCTGTATGGAAAATATAAAAAAAAAAATCAAAGAAGGGTTAAACATCTGTTTTGTTAATGACAGACCAAATTTTTATTTTAAAAGACTATTGTAATAGTTTACAGAGAGATTATGAAATTAGATTAAATGAGATTAAGTGAATGGTCCAAATTAGTTAGCCCTGAGAAGAGCCAACCTCTTTCCTTGGAAAAAATAAATTCTGTATATGAAGTAAAAATCCCTTAAAACCATCTTAGTTTGAGGAGAACACTTGGGAGTAGATGGAGAGTAGATGGAGAGATCTGTATTTAAAGATAATTTTCTTCACTGGTGTCCCCAAACCGGTTAAATTTAACTTCGCACGTGTTGAGCATGGCCGCCCTGAAAATGCTCCACTCAGATCTCTGGCTGCAGGGAACATATTTGACCGGTGGCCCTTGCTCTTGTCTCAATGTTCTACCACTTTCTTTACCTATCATCTCACTTCTAGTGGGCTGCTCTCAGCCAGTGACTAAGAAATACCCATTCCTCCAAGATGGAGAATTTCTTTTTTTTGGCTCAAAGACACCCCCACTGACAAGTTCTTGGAACTACTTGCAGTCTGAGTCTCTACCTATGCAGTCCTCCCCTTCCTTACTCTTTCTTCACATGGGTCAGGGTTCTCCTCACCTTTTCTGACTTCCCTTTTCTTTTATAGGCATTTTTTTCAATTAGTCTCTCATAGATCTAATTCCTCTAATTCTTCTGGCTTTCTCTTCTCAGAGGACCTGAACTGAAGCATCAAGTGACTTTATCCCCATCTGAAATCCTCTGTATTAACAACATTTCCTCCAGTAAAGAAAAATACATGATTGTTTTAGTCCTTGGACTTAAAATTAAACATACATATGGAGGTTTTTTTTTTCTTTTCTTTTTCTTAACACAAATAAGATTCAGTCCCTATGTGGTGGGTTCCGTGGTAGTCCTTCCAAAAAGTCTGTATCTTATTCCCCAGAACCTGTGACTATGACAGCATTTGGAACATGTTTTTTTCACATGTAATTACATTAGGGTTCTTGAGATGAGATCACACCTGATAATCTGGGTGGACCTGAAATTCAATCCCTCATAAGACATAGAAGACACAGAAATGAGAGTCATGGGAAGATGAAGACAGAGAATGAAGTTATGTAGCCTAAGGTCAAGGGACATGGGATCTGCCAGAACCTGGAAGACTCAAGAAAGGATTCTCCCCTACAGCCTTGAGAGTGAGCTCAGGCCTGCTGACATCTTGATTTAGACTTCTGGCTTGGAAAACTGTGGCAGAATAAATTTCTGTTATTTTAAGCCACTAAGTTCAAGTTTGTGGTAATTTTTTTTCATTACTCTAGCAACCGAGACACCTTGTCAAGTTAGAAGAGTGAGATGATCAGTTTTTCATCTCCTTTTCATCTCCTTTTTCATCTCAGGTAGCTGGGAGTAAAGTGAAACAGACATAAACCTCATAGCAAAACCCAATAAGAACATTAGAAAGAAAGGAAAATTACAAACAAGTATTACTCATGAACATGCTGAAAATCTTCAGCAAAATATTAACAAAGTGAGTTTGGATTACACCAAATGACAATATGCTCTCAGAAAGGGGGGTTGCCTCAAGAATGCAAGTTTTCAGACACCTGGGTGGCTCAGTTGGCTAAGCATCTGTCTTCAGCTCAGGTCATGATTTCAAGGTTCTGGGATCGAATCCCATGTGGAGCTACTTGCTAATCAGGGAGCC
The DNA here is from genome assembly GCF_009829155.1 of Mustela erminea. Lineage (NCBI taxonomy): Eukaryota > Metazoa > Chordata > Mammalia > Carnivora > Mustelidae > Mustela > Mustela erminea. The sequence goes on along the minus strand of NC_045624.1, from coordinate 79,339,872 downwards.
TGCTTCTCTCTCTGCCTGCCACTCCCCCTGCTTATTCTCTCTCTTTTTCTCTCTCTCTGACAAATAAAAGAAAAAAAAAGAAGAATGCAAGTTTATTGTTATCATTTTGCAATATATATAAATATTGAATCATTATGTTGTGCACCTAAAATTAAAATAATGTTGTATGGCAATTATTTCAATAAAAGAGTAAAAATATTTCGTTCAAAATTTAAGCATGAATAATGACTTTTTATCATGCTAACAAATTAAAGAGGAAATGCCATATGATCAACTCAATAGATGAAAAACATCTGACCAAAAAAATGGAGAAATATGTCATGTTCATGGACATAAAGAGTCAATATTATTAAGAAGTCAGTTCTCCCCAATTTGCCTTTAGATACAACAAAACATTAAGCAATATCCCAGCAGTATATATGGGGGATTTGACTATCTAATTCTAAAATTTATATGGAAATGCCAAAGACTTAGCAAAAATAATTTTGAAAGGATCATTATACTCCTACTGCCTGATTGTACTTATTCTCTCTGATTTTAATCCTCATTGTACAGCTAGTTACCAAAATGTTACATAAATGTCCTAAGGATAGAGAGATCTATGAAACAGAAAATAGGTAGACAATAACCAGACACAAATATATTTATGTTCAACTGTTGTTGAAAAAAAGCACCAAGGTAAGTTAATGAGCAAGAAATCTTTTCAACAATGGCATTGGAACAACTGGATATTTGTACAGATCAAAATTAAAATGAACTCTTATCTCACATTTATGCAAAAATTAATTCAAGATGGATCACAGACCTAAGCATAAAAATTAATAGTATAAAACTTCTGGAACAAAATATAGGGGAATATCTTTGTGAAGAGGAAGGAGACATAGATTTCTTTTACAGGACCCCAAAAAGTTAAAAAGAAAAAGAAAAAAATGATAAATGGACTTCACTAAAATTAATAACTTTGGCCCTTCAAATGATATTATTGAAAAATGAAAAGTCAAGCCACAGACTTGAAGAAATTATTTGTGAGACACATACCTGCAAAAGACTTGTAATCAGGATATATTATAGGAAAAATACCCCTATAATTCAATAATATAAAGTCAAACAAGGTAATAAATAAAACAAAAATTGGGGAAGACACTTTACTGAGAAATATATACAAATGACCAACTGTATGAAAATGTTCTCGACGTCCTTAGATATGAGGAAAATGTGAATTTAAGCTATGAGATATGGTTACATATCATAATTTTTAAAGGACTTACAAATTTCAGGGCACCTGGGTTGCTCCGTTGGTTAAGTGTCCAACTCCTGATTTCAGTTCAGGTTTGATCTAAGTGTTGTGAGCTCAAGCCCCTTGTTGGACTCCATGCTGGGTATGGAACCTACTAAAAAAATAAATAAATACTTACAAATTTCAAGTGTTGGCAGGCTATTAAGCAGAAGGACCTTTCATATTTTGCTCATGAGAGTGTAAAATAATTCTACCACTTTGGAAAAGCAGTTTCTAAAACGTGAAACACATAACAACCCAATGACCCTACATGTCCATGCCTAGGATTTTCCCCAAGGTAAATCAAAACCATGTCCACAAAAGACTTGTACAAGAATGTCTACTCATGACTGCCTAAATTGGAAAGAACTCAAAAGTCCATCCACAGATAAATGAATAAATAAATTTTGGTGTATTCTAGAAAACGGATTACTATTTGACTACAAAAAGGAGAGAACTACTAATAAATACAGCAACATGGATGAATCTTAAAAATTTTTTTTATTGAAAGTAAACTAAATACAATAGAGTACATACTCTATTATTCCAGATATTAGAAATTCCAGAACAGGTTAAATCAACTGTAGTAACTTAGATGATTCATTGCTATAATTAGAGGGAAGATGGGGGAGAAATTCATTGCTATAATTAGAGGGAAAATGGGGCACAAAGGGACATTTTTGGGAGTTATTCTATCTTCTATATTTGGATTACAAACCACGTGTAATTTATCAGTATTTCTTAAATAAGACACTTAAAATCTGTGTGTTTTATGGGATATATACTTTTACCTCATTGACGAGAAAAAAGTTAAAAAGTGGTAAGCAATGATTTGTCTAACATGAGATAGAGTATAAAGTAGAATTTACTTAATTCACATTAATTAATTAATTTAGCATTATTGCTAAAACTAAGAGTAATCAAGGTAAAATATAATTGTTAAATAGATTTATTTAAAAAAGACATACTGAGGGTCCCTAGGTGGCTCAGTTGGTTAGGCAGCTGCTTTCGGCTCAGGTCATGATCCTGGAGTCCCAGGATTGAGTCCTGCATCAGGCTGCCTGCTCGGTGGGGGTCTGCTTCTCCCTCTGACCCTCCCCCATCTCATGCTCGCTCTCTCTCTCTCTCAAATAAATAAGTAAAATCTTTAAAAAAAGGAAAAAGACATACTGAACATAAAATCATATAGACTCGTAAAGGGTAGACTACGATGTTGCCTCTTAATTTTTCTAGTTGGTAGTGAAAAATGGGCATCCCACCTGGGATGCTTTGTGAAAAACACAGATTCCTGGATCTATACCTCCATATTCTGAGTCTGTCTATACAAGGAAAGACCCAAGATTCAGTATTTTTTCAAGTTTTCCTCAGTTAGTCTTATCTTAGTTTGGGATTTGCTGAGTTACACCATTCATAGATAATCTGTAAATCAATGATTCAGGAAAAGCTCAGCAATTCCTAACACTAATAATAAAAATTAACTTACTCTGAAAATCATCACAAGGAGGGTTCTGTGTAACAAAATGTGTCCTTAACAATATCCTTTCAGTAAAGTCAGGAACAAGTTTTAGAGAAGTGCTTCATGATACAAATCCTTTTTCAGGAGGACCTCAACACAAGCCAGACGAGTGAATTCAAATCGAACTCAGTAACTGCAGTTCCATAGAGTGTCAGAGTTTAAACCTCCAGTAGGTAACTCTTACTGCTTTAGATTAACAGAGGAGCAAATTATAGATTATTGCGTGAAAGAGACTGCAGGTTCTTTAGGTAATTATTCATTAAGGCTTTCTTTTCTTTTTTTTTTTTTTTTTTAATTTGACAGACAAATCACAAGTAGGCAGAGAGGCAGGCAGAGAGAGAGAGGGGGAAGCAGGCTCCCCGCTGAGCAGAGAACCTGATGCGGGGCTCCATCCCAGGACCCTGGGATCATGACCTGAGCCGAAGGCAGAGGCTTTAACCCACTGAGCCACCCAGGTGCCCCAAGATTTTTATTTCTGATGAGCTTTTATCTTTTTAAGACGGTATTCTTTAGCAGGTATCCAAATTGTAGTTATTCTGTATTGCCATTTAAGTACTAAACCATACAATTTAACAAGTCTGTTATTATTAGTTTACATATTCAAGTGACAATTCAGGAGTTCAATCTAAATTTAGGAATGGCTGTGGTGAATTTCAGTCAGGAATCAGACATAAATGATCAACTTTTGTTTGGTACTTATAACATCTGCCATAGAAAAATAGTTGCTTTGTGAATCATTATCCTTTCTGAGACAGACCTCTGACCCTCTACATCCATTTTTTTTTAACCAGCTTTTCCAATTGAGAGTCTTTAATGTTTATGAATAATAGTAATAATGATGAAGATTATTCTAAAACCCTTATAAAACACATTAAGAAAGTAGTAATCAGGCGGGGGGGGGGGGTGGAGGTTGGGGGAACCAGGTGGTGGGTATTAGAGAGGGCACAGATTGCATGGAGCACTGGGTGTGGTGCAAAAACAATGAATACTGTTATGCTGAAAATAAATAAAAAATAAATTAACAAAAAAAAAAAAAAAGAAAGTAGTAATCAACCAGATTTGAAAAGGGAACAGAGTTGGGAGAGGAGAAATTTTGATATATCTACTTGAAGACTCTAATTTCATATCTAGAAACCTTAGTTTTTCCTTTTGTGTGCAAAAGAAAAAAATCAGGGGACTGATTAATCAAACCTTCAAAGGATTAAAAGAGGCGGAGAAAAATGAACTTATTAATGTCACCCTTCATCCTAACTCTCCTTTTTGACTATTATCACCTTTCCTAGCTAACTGGCCCCACCTGATCACCTATAAAAAGAAATTTAACGAGGGGTGCCTGGGTGGCTCAGTGGGTTAAAGTGTCTGCCTTTGGCTCAGGTCATGATCCCAGGGTCCTGGGATCGAGCCTCACATCAGGCTCTCTGCTCCGCGGGGAGCCTGTTTCCTCCTCTCTCTCTCTACCTGCCTCTCTGCCTACTTGTGTTCTCTGTCTGTCAAATAAATAAATAAAATCTTAAAAAAAAAAAGAAATTTAATTAAATTAAAGGCCAACTAATTTTTTTTTTTTTTTGATAAAGTGCTGCATAAACACTAAAATCATTACCTAAAAGGGGCACCAGGGTGGCTCAGTTGGTTAAGCATCCAACTCTCGATTTCAACTCAGGTCATGATCTCAGGATCATTCATGAAGATTCTCTCTCTGCCTCCCCCTCTGCCCTTCCACCAGCCCTCACTCATGTTTGCTCTCTCTCTCTCTCTCTCTTTCAAAACGAAATCATGACCAACAAGACAAATACAAAGCATGATCATATGTGCATCCAATTTGGGTGGTGGAACCAGAAAACCAAGAAAAGGGGCTCATGAACGAGGAGCAAATGGTAGCCGTTGTCAGAGACAATAAGGTTTTCAGGTTTTAATATCTACAAGTCACGATATACTTTTTGTAGTCCCTTAGACTAAATATTTAGATGCAATGCTTTTAAAATGTGTAAATTGATTTTCTCTTCATTAAATATTAAGATGATACTTGGATGAAAGAGGAAACCCTGGTAGTTTATTTGCTACCCCATAGCTGTGTTGTCATTCCTTCCATATTTAATTATTATAGTCAACATAAAAATGATAGTTTGAAGACGGCTCCAATTGGAAATAACTCTATTATAAGGAAATCAATTTAATGAATATAGTTTTTGCCAGATATCTCTCTTAATTATTTATCCTTCAAGAATATAAAAGTCTGTAATAGGTCTCCTCAGTAGCCATAAAAAAAAAAATTAAAAGCTTCAAGTGTCAATAACAAAAACAACAGCAAAAATTCTGTGGTAGGTTTATCAAGCCCTGTAGTCTCTACATCTCAAACAAAAATATACCTTTAAACATAAAAATTAATGTTTTTCTCATTTCTCAGACATATAGAGAAAAAGGCAATTAATCATTTTAAAGGCAATTAATCATTTTAAAAGCAATTAATCATAAATTTATTCACTCATGGATGTCATCTTTGCCACCTGGGAGTTTTATTTCTTCTGTGTGTGTGTGTGTATGTGTGCATACGTGTGTGTGGGGGGGTGTGTATAGTATTTTAGCAGTCCTTATGCCTTTTGAAAGAAATACTCTCAACTTATTCTCTCAAATTTAGATAACGAACACTGGGTCCAGAGATTCTTAAACTTTAGAGAATGTAAAACAAACAAAAGGATAAAAGAAGACAATGGAATGATAGTCACCAGAGGATGAGGAGAAGGTGATGGGGGAGAGGTTGTCCAGTAATATAAAGTTATAGTTAGACAATATACATTACAAAGATCTGCTATACAATTAACTATAGTGCCTACAGTTAACAGTAAGGTACGTGTACTTAAAATTTTATTAAGAGGGTAGATCTCATGAGTGTGCTTACCACAAACAAACAAAGGGACACAGGAAACTCTGGGAAGTGATGGATATGTTTATTGTGGTACAGCAACATGTATATATGTATCTCTGAACTCACTAAATTATACACTTTAATTATATGCAATTCTCTTGGTATAGCAAGAGAAAAAAAAGCTGAAAGAAAAAAAAGCTGAAAGAAAAAAAAAAACAACTGTTGGCTAAGCAATTAAGTTGGTTAGGAGACTTCCTAAGGTTTAAATAATCCTAATGATGCCAGTTAACTAATGAGGTGTGAAGAGTTAGTTGACTACAAGTAGTTTTCAACATTCTAACAAATTCTCTTCATTCTAACAAATCGATGACCCACCTGACCGACAGGTCCTCAGAACATCCAGATTTCTTGCTCTTTTCCTCACTGATCCTGTGTTTAGGGAAGTTTTCCTCTCTTCCAGGGGTACTCTCTTTCAAGTTAAAAACTTATGGAAAAGACTTTGCAAGTGCTGTTCCGAATGCAAAAATTATCTTCTCAGAGACTTTTCAAAATGAGACCATCTTGGCCACTAACTTCAAAACTAAGTACTGTAAACCCAAACTGTGTCTGGTAGATTATGAACAGAGCTCCAGTTAGTTCCAGAACATAAAATCAGCAGCCAGAGGAAGAAAAATTTTATACTAAAGCACATCCAAGTAAACTGTATTTCATTCAATGATAGCCCTGGAACTATGTTTTAGGAGACAGCAGCTAAAAAAAACAAGACAAAACAAACAAGAGCTGAGGTAACAGAATTAATTTCCACGTGTAAGACCACGCAACACAAATACGGAATTTTGGATCATTTTATGCGCTTTAGTTCCTTCTTCAGTTTTTATAAATACTTCAGATGGTGAATGTGTCTGCAATAGGTTTTTCTCCCTACCTTAGACAGATCTATTTTTCCCATTTGTTTCTGTTCCTGGGATTAATGGTGTTATCACCCTCCCGCCTACTCCAGTGAGAAACTTGAGAGTCATGTTTGATTTTTGCTGTCCTTCATGATGAAATTCAATCAGCCACTAAATCCTGTGATTCTGCATTGGATCCACTACCACAATCTCATTTCAGGCCCTAATCATATCAGCCCTACATTATTGCTTGGCCTCCTATTACCCATCTTCCTTCACTCTGATCAAACCAGTGGTATGTTATTACTTAACACATTAATCCTGCCCTCTTCCTACTTTTGACAAAATAAAGTCTACTGTCCTAGGCATCATGCTGAAGACCCTTCTGAGTTCTTGTGTCTTATAAACCATCTTTCTTTGTTTCTCCCATCACTTCAGCACAAGGCTGGCCTGCTAGCCCCAGACAATGTATGTCATCACCTCTGGAAACTGTTGTGCTTTAAAAACTAAAACAAAAACAACCTCCATTTCTGCATTTGTTGGATTATTTATTTGTTTCTACCCCTATCTTTCTCACTAGAACATGCGTCCTGATTCTCATGTGCCTGCTCACCTGGTGTCATTCTCACAGCTGGCCCTGGCCTCCATGATTGATGGCACCTGAATTTTGTTAACTGCGTCAGTCCGCAGTTTGATTACTGGTGAGTTTGGCTCCCCAAATTACAACCCAGTGGATGATCACCAACCAGATGACTGAGCTTCCTCCTGGGTCTCATGACTCTACATTCTGTCACTTTACAGCAAACATAACTGAGTGTCTACTAACTGCTGCACATACAACACCAGTAATCATTACAGCATCCCCTTGAGGCAGGTATGCTTACTATTGCCTTTAACAGATGAGGAAATGGAGGTACAGCAAGGACAGGCAATGTGTCACAGTGTTCTCGTCATGGAACTACAGAGCTGGGATTTGAGTCCATTCAGTCTGACTCTAGAGTCTTGTTCTGAGAGACAATGGAATACTTCTTCTCACCTGAGCTTAGGATGACAGCCCAGAATTTCAAAGCCTGGATCTCACATATAGCTCTTTCTGTCAAATCAATGTATAAAAATTACATGTGATTGATATTGGTCATTTTAAGCTAGCCAGCATCCATTTCTACTTCCCACTAGTGCTCTGAGATTTTCTTGAGAAATTAGGTCTTCCAAAGCATATACAGCCTTGGAAGGGAAGTCAGTTAAGGTATAGTATCTATCTTAGAACTCAACCCAACTTCTCAGAAGCTTACAATGTACCAGGGGTCTCTTTCACAGTGATTTATTGATTTATTGATTTATTTATTTGCTTCATTGATGAAAACAGAGGTTTGTCTGGAAGACCTATGCTCACCTAATCAAACTTGGTCTCAGAACTTTGAAATTAATGAAATTTGAATGTCACAAATGGAGAGGAAAACAAAAATGACAACTATGTTCATTTCTTTATTCATTCCCACAGTGGTGCCTGAAGAAGACTGCCTGGCGGTCCTTGCTATGGAGACCCTGCCCCTCTAGCTGAAAAGTTGTTCCCTTTAAGTTTGGTTCTCAGTTCTCCCTTCAGTCTTGAGTGCCTTTACATCCTTCTAATAAACTCCCTTTCTACTTACAGTGTTGGTTTTCATTGCTTTTCAGCTGTTATATATTATAGGTCCTGGCTAATTAGTGATCCTAGGACAGCCATTTTTCAGGAAGAAGTATGTTTCATTAGGTAATGACTTTGTCCTCCCTTAGTTGAATTGTTGGCATTGGTGTATTCAAACACAACATGATTATTCTGAAAGGTTAATTTAGATGAAAATATGATGCCACATGAGAAAAACAATCCACGTGGAAAAAAGTACACAATAATTTGTCAGCTGCTACCTCAGATGTGGGAAGGGGAGGTAGAGAGGGAAAGAAGGAAGACAGGAAGGAGAGAAGAAAGGAGAAAGAGAGGAATAAATGGGGAAGGAGAGAGAAGGAAGAAGAGGAGGACACAGAAAGAAAGAGAGAGAAAGGAAAGAAAGAGAGGGAGAGAGAAAGAGGCTCTGTGGTTATTTGCAAGTAGCAATCCTGTTTCAGGCAGCCCCAAACAGGAAATTCAGAGCTCAGCTAAGATAGCATGTCACAGACTTAGATCTATATATGTGTGGAAGAGTGGGTGTTAAAATATATTTCTTTTCTGAAATGTGAACTCCAAATTCCACACTTGGAAGCAAATAAGGAACCTTCTGTCTGTGATTAGAAAACCGTCTCGTCAAAATAGAAATGGTAAAGACTTAATGCTCAGACACACCAGCCTCCTCACAGCCTTTCTCAAAAACTCCTGTGAACACTTGGACATTCATTATTCAAGTTAAACACTGAGTGGCCATAATCAGTGAATGAGACTCTTATACTCTATCTATATGATGTAAGAGAGAAATTAGACCATACAGATAGGAGCTGATTTTCATGTGGCAGATACTGCATTGGGTGGTTTAATCCCTTTTCTCATTTCTACAATCCTGGGTGGTGGGTAGTACAGTGTTCCTTTTAGACATACAGGAAAAGGGTTAGGGTGGTGTAAAATAATTTTCCATAGTTCACCTACCTAGGGAGTCACCAAGATAACATACGTATGTGCATGTTTGATGAATTGTTTGCGTTGATGAATCTAGTTTGATGAATCATTTGAGTATCTTCAAAGTTAACTATAACTGCCGTTGGAGTTGATCATGTTCATACATATTGTGTTGATGCACAATATTTAAGGATAAATAGAAAAGACTTCCCACAATGCTTAACTGTCTTTGGAGTTGTTCTGACTGAACTGTTACAAAGCTCTTAGTTTTGTTGTACTCCTTTATTTCACCTGACTCAAAATCTTGACTGAGAAAAAAGATGCCTGTGGTCATGAGTCTCATCTACCCTCTTTCGATTCAGCCATCCTAAGTGTCTTTGTCTTTTCCATTTCCTTCCACCATCTTATTTCACAGCTAAAGTCTTTCCTTTCAACCCTAGGAAGTAGGAATTTGTACTGGTTATCTCTTGCCACGTAACAAATTGACGTGAAATGCAGTAGTTTAAAATAACTTACATTTACTGGCTCACAGTCCCTCTGAGTGAGGGATCCCATGCAGGTGAGCTTGGTCGTCTGATGGGCGGCAGCCATGACACTGTCTGAGGTGGCAGCCATTTCAAGGTTCAGCTGGGACCGGATGTGCTCGCAGGCTCACACATCTGGTTGTTGGTAGGACCCAGTTCCCTACAGGATGCCACACTGACTAATGGCTTGAGGCTGCCCTCGGTTCCTTACTACTGGCCTCTTCAAAGGATAATTTGCTTCTAGCACCTGGATTCATCAGAATATGCAAGTGAGAGATCGGGAGATGGAGTACCACCGTTATTTTTATGACCCAATCTTGGAAATGACGTGACTTGCACTCTGTTCTCTTTCTCAAAGGAGGCCACGAGAGGAGGGGATTTCTGAAGAGCGTGAATTCTAGGAGACTGGGAGCCATTTTAGAAGCAGCCTATGATACTACTACCAAGCTGTAACGTGCCCCCCACTGCTCAGTAAGAGGCTCACTTTCTCTCCATGCAAGTATATCAGGCCTGTCGCAGCCTTTGGGAGCAGCAGAGAGCCCTCCACCTCCATTACTTGTAAGTGGGAATGCTCACAGATTTACTTGATAGCTCTTTTAAATAGCTTTTAAGAGGAAGCAGTAAAAGTGAGTTAGCACTAATTAGTACTTCTCTGTGAACTATTTTGCTTTATTTTTTGATCTCTGAAAGGCTCCTTGAAATAAAAGCAGCATTTAGTTCCTAAAGCATTTTCCTCACTTAGACACAGGCTTAGAAATGAAAGATTTGAACATAATAAAGGAACTTAAGCCTTAGAGGGTAATGAACACAAGTTTTAGGTCAACATTACCTAGAAGGTAAGTTATAATCATAGATGAAAGAACTTTCTTTTACCAGTAAATCAGAGCTTAAATCATTAGAGAATGATTACATAACTTAAGGATTTAAGTGACAGAAATATATATGCAGGATATCGTTCATTTTTTTGTAAATTCCTTAAGATGATAGAGAGCACCTTATTCATGTCTGTGTCCCCACAGTCCATGAGCTCCATACTTCTGCCTCCCTATGTTGGGCATGTAGGAAAGACTTGTTAAGTAGATGGGTAAATACTTGATATTTTATTCTGCAGTAAGAGTTATGATTTTAATATTTATGCAATCTACTAACCAAAAGTAAAATAGTTCTTAGAAGTATACCTTGCATTCAAGCTAGAGCTGCTTTTATAAATTTCCCTGAAAAACATAAAAATAAATCTAGGTGGTAAGTAGTATCCTCTTCTATTGTGGAACATAAACCAGGACATAAATATATTTCTTATGGAAGCAGGGAGTTTATGTGTTGAGAGAGGTAGACTCAAGGATCAATGCTCTGAAGCTCATATCATAGAAATTCAAGTAGGGTTTTAGATATAATATACAGTTCCCATTAAGTTATGTTTATTAATGTAACTTTCATTTCATATTTTATGAGGGTCCTGATATGTGGACATTTTAAGGTGAACCATGGATCTACTTGTTTTTGTAGGTCATAAATGATCAAATACAATCAATTTCACTAAGCAGCCTATAGTCAGAGAACAAGAGAATAACTCTGAAAACTACATGGAAAGTTCTTCAGAATACCTAAAAGAAAGAGAGCAATCCTTCTGCCTCATTATTCAATAAGTATATGTACATCTATTGCAAAACACTAATCTCAAGCATAAACAAATATAAGTATGGCACAGAAAGCTTTGAAAAACTGAATTCAATAAAGGACAAAAAATTATTGACATAAACAACTAGATTTTAAGGCTCAGTATGGCACTAGGTGGTTAGTTTCATGAAGAACCTGCAACCCAATTTCTATAGCTCAGAAGAGAGAAATCAACATTGAGCTGGGAGCCACACATGAAGCCAAAGAATTTGGTTACCTCACAAAAATTTAGAGGATCATCAATTGTACTAATCTCAGTAGCATACAAAAAAAAAAAAAAAAAAAAAAAGACTTCAACCAGTTCTTATCTAGATCAGCTGGAATCAGTACTCAGATTCCTCCTTCTCCATTAAGAGACTTTCACAGATTTCTCCTTCTGCCACTTGTCTTTATCTAGGGGATGGCTGTTGGTGAATTTCACAGAGCTGAGTCACAGGCACGCCTGCAAAGCAACTCCTCCTCTTATCCGACAGTCACGCGGCCCTCCCTCTGCAACCAGATTCTGGATCATGCCCTTTCTATTATGATAACTGGGAAAAGAAGCAGCTTGTTACAGAGGCTACTCACTTGAAAAATTCACAGCCAGACCCACTGATGAAATCACAGCCAAAGGCGGCTGTACTTGTTCCTGGGCTCCGGTCATTCCAGGTTTTCTTTATACTTCGAATTCAAATGATCTCTAAATGGGAAAAAAATAAGAGTGATATATTTAGAAGAGGTGTAGGAAATATCTATTTTAAAACTTTAAAAGAACACATTTTCAAAGGGAAGGGAAATGATCCTAAAACTGGATTTGGCATGATTTGTATTAAGAAATATCAACCTGGTTTATAACTAATGAAATGATAGGTTAGGCTCAGATATTTTTAGAAACTGTGGATAATTTTTATCTCAGAAACATCTATCAAACTTTGGTTCTACTACGCACGTATTTCCTTCTGATCATTGCCTTTCCAGGGTTAAGAATAGGAGCACTCCAGCTACAATTACATACTGCTCTGCAATATAAAATCTCCTATTTGCAGATGGGGAATTAGCATCCAATGCCATGCCCATCCTGAGAGGCAAGGGTAGGCTGAACACAGCTCCTCATATGAGCCATAATATGTTGAGGCAGTGTAGTGAGTATGTTAAACCCAGGGCTATGAAGTCAGTCTCACTGAGGTTGACTATCAGCTCTACCACTTACTGTGACCTTGGGCAGGTCCCTCAACCTTGCTAGACCAGTGTTCTCCTCTGTGAAATGGGTGGTAAAGAGTCCTCCCTCTTTGGGTCCTGGAAACATTACAGCAGATAATGCTTGCAAAGGGCCTTGCCCATTGTTAGTGCTAGCCTTTGACAAAAAAAACTTCTGAGAGCACTCTTCACAGAGCTGCCTTTGCTGGGAAGAAGTCCTCAGCTACTAAAATTCCTAGGAAAACTGAATTGCTTGGTACCCACTTTTCTGATACTTTCTAAGTGACTTTTTTTTTTAAGATTTTATTTATTTATTTGACAGAGACACAGCGAGAGAGGGAACACAAGCAGGGGGAGTGGGAGAGGGAGAAGCAGGCTTCCCACTGAGCAGGGAGCCCTATTCGGGGCTTGAACCCATGACTGTGGATCATAATCTGATCTAAGTGATGACTTCTAATGAAGCAATTTGCTTGGGCAGATAATTATATTAGAAAACTCTGGTCTTCCCTTTTAGGGATTGTATGAACAATCAACAATGTTTTAATTTAAATGCCTAGGGGAAGGGCTAAGAGCTACTCTGGTGGGAACATAAAAGAGGTACTTTATGTGGAGCGGAATATCACATCAAAAAATGGGTGTTGGCTTGCCCAGCTGCTGAATGCTGACACCAAAAGGCAATATTATGTTCTGAAGCCAATTAGTTTTCTAAAAGACAAAACCAATCAAGCTCAGTGAGAAAGAAGAAGAGGTGTCTCGGCTTGAGGTATTTATGTTAACATGATACTGGCCAGAAAAAGCACTGAAGCAGGAGAAACTATGAGACTCATCCTGGCATCAGGGTTGGTTTGGGCTTGAACATGCTTCATGATAACTCTTACTTGATTGGTGTTACTCCTTTTGGCTTAGCAATCTTAACCTTTCCTTAAAATTTACTTCAAAGGCTCTTTACTTTGTGTAAAAAGAAGCCTCAAAACAGAGGCTTAGATATGATAAAAGTTTATTGTTTTCTTACATAAAAGCTCAAAGATCCAGGACCGATGGTGTAACCCTAATATTCTCATCATGAATTCACCTTGGGGTCCGAGACAGCAGATCCAATTTCTGTCAGCACAAAAAGGAAAGATAAAGGACAACTTCCTTTGCAAGGAATTTTCCCCAGTGACTACAGATATAACACGTTTGGCCTGAGCGTAGTCACGAGCTGAAAGGGAGTCGAGGTTGGTGGCTACATGCCCAGTTGCAACTGAAAAGATTCTTTAGTTGCAAGAAGAAAGAGAATGTCAGTCGGGGGTGATCAGCAATCTGCAGCACTGGCTCCTTCCCTCATCGAAGGTGCACATTAGTTCCTATTGCATCCCTGTCTACTTTGCTAAATAAGCTCTCCATGACCCATTCTAGCTACAATGGTCACAACGGGCAACTTGCAGCTTCTTGAATTCATTTTTCCCCTTTGTACTTTTGTTATCAGCTTTTCTTTTTTATATCTCATTACATCTCTTTTTTATATTTCTTATATCTTATCTCTCAAAATCTTATCTATCTTTCCTTTGAGACTTGGGAAGAATTATGTCTAGATGTGAAATAATCCATAGTCTTGGCATAATGGAAACAGTAGGGAAGAGAAGCAAGCTCAGTGGAGACCTGCTTACTAAGGCAAAAGTTCTCTCTGCCACAGTGAGGGCAGGCACACAATCTGACCAGTTACACAAAGCTCAGGGTTATCTGTACTAGTAGGAGATAGCTTAGAAGGGTTCAACGCTGTGGCTGTTGACCAGTTAAGAAAGAAGGTAGTGTGTTTGGTAACATCATAAAATGTGTTCTTCAATGATGAACCCTGACAGATTATGGGAGCAAAGGGTAAACTGTCTAACACTAGGATAAAAAAGGATATTAGTACTTACATATATTTGGCAGTTGCAGCAACTTGTTGAAGCATGAGGCATGATAAGTGATCAGAAGTTAGGGTATGGGAAGTGGATGAGAAGCTCAGGGATTTGGGCTAGATACATAGGAAATTAAAAAGCAGAGACAGAAACTTCAAGGTATAAAGCATCAGAAGGACTGAGAATTTTCTACTGCATCTTTCCTATGTCTTTCCCTCCAGAGCTGTTCCTCTCATACCCTCTTGCCCATGATCTCATCTGCTAGATCTTTCTCTCCATCCCAGTGGTTATTAATCCATCAGAGGAATTCCTTCCTCTTTTGAGAACCATTTTTGCCTGACTATTGCTGATAGTAGCTGATTTCAGCTGATACCTTCTGCTAAAGCACTATGCAATTCCACTCTTTTTCTGAGACAGAACCCTTCTTCAGAGCTTTTTTAATACTCAGAACTTTCAAATAAAAACAAAAACAACTTAGGTCAATGTGTTCTGAATGATTTTTCTACATTGGCTACATAGGTTATTAGGACTTCACCATACCTTCAGAGGTATGGTTACAAGAAGAGATTGAGAGAGGAACATAGTTTTAAAGAAAGAGAAACAGAGACAGAGAAATAGCTTGTTACATACATGGGAGTCCTCATAAAATTATCAGCAGATTTTTTCAGCAGAAATCTTGCATGCCAAAAGAGAGTGCCATGATATATTTAAAGTGCTGAAAGAAGAAAAAACAGAAACAAAACTTCCAACCAGAATACTCTACCCAGCAAAGTTATCATTTGGAATTAAAGGGGAGATAAGGAGTTTTCCAGACAAGCAAAAACTAAGAAATTCATGACAACTAAACTGGTCTCACAAAAGGGTGGGGGGGAGAAAAGGCCTTACAAAAAATGGTAAAGCAAATTTATTAAGTTGAAAAGAAAAGCATTAACTGGTAACAAGAAAGCATAAGGATGAATCAGTCTCACTGGAGATGTGAGTATATGGCAAAGGTAGTAATCACTTATAAATCTACTATGAAGGTTAAAGGACAGATTAGCAAAAGTAATTATGATTATAATAATTCATTGATATGTAAGTAAAATTTGACATCAAAAAATAAAATTTGGGGGACGCCTGGGTGGCTCAGTGGGTTAAGCTTCTGCCTTCAGATCAGGTCATGATCTCAGGGTCCTGGGATCGAACCCCGCATCAGCCTCTCTGCTCAGCGGGAAGCCTACTTAGCCTCCCCCACTAGCCTGCTGCTCTGCCTATTTGTGATCTCTCTCTGTCAAATAAATAAGTAAAATCTTTAAAAAATACATAAAATTTGGGTGTAAAGATGTTGATCTTTAGGATCAAACTTAAAATGTTCAACTTAAAATAGATGTTTATAAATATAAGTTGTTATATGTAAGCCTCATGGTAACAACAAAAAAATCCCTGTATTAAATACACAAAAAATAAGGGAAAAGAATATGAGTATAGCACTAAAGAAAGGCATCAATACACATAGGAAAGAATGAGAAGAAGAAATAAACAGAGAGGAACTACAAAAACAGCCAGTAAACAATCAACAAACTGACAATAAGTACATAATAATCGATAATTATATTAAATATAAATAGACTAAATGTTCCAGTCAAAAGACACAGAGTAACTGAATGGAAAGAACACTAAACAAAACAAGACACATCTCTATGCTGCCTACAAGAGATTTGCTTTAGATATAAAAACACACATAGACTGAAAATGAAGGAATATAAAATATATTCCATGTAAATGGAAGCCAAAAGATAGCTGGAGTAGCTGTACTTGTATCAAACAAAACAGACTTTAAAACAAAGAATGTAGGCACTTGGGTGGCTCAGTTGTTAAGTGTCTGCCTTCAGCTCAGTCATGATACCAGGGTCCTGGGATCAAGCCCTGCACTGGGCTCCCTCCTCAGGAAGTCTGCTTCTCCCTCTCCTACTCCTCCTGCTTGTGTTCCCTTGCTCACTGTGTCTCTCTCTGTCAAGTAAATAAATAAAACCTCTTAAAAATTTAAATAAAACAAAGAACATAATAAGAGGTAATAATGAGTGTTACATAATAATAAAGAGGCCAAACCAACAAGTTCCAATGAAACATTTACAAAAGAAACATTTGGAAGCATTTATGCACCCAACATAGGAGCATCTAAATACCTCAGGCAAATACTAACAGACCTAAAGGGAGAATAGTTGGCAGTATAGTAATAGTAAGGGATTTTAATACCCCTACATTAAAGAATAGATCATCTGAACAGAATATCAATAAGAAAACACAGGCTTTAAATGACATATTAGAAAAAATGGATGTAATAAATACTTACAGCACTTTCTACCCAAAAGCAACAGAATACATATCTTTCTCAAGTACACGGAATATTTTCTAGGATAGGTTATGTATTGCCACAAAACAGGTCTTAATAAATTTAAGAGAATTGAAGTCACAGCAAAAATTGTTTCTGACCACAATGGTAGGAAACAGTGGTATGAAATTAGAAAATAATTGCATGAGAAAAACTAACCAACTCACAAATATGTGGAGATTAAACATGTTAAACATGTTAAACATGAACAACCAACAACTTTGTGCTTCTTGTGGGTCAAAGATATAATCAAAAGAGAAATTTAAAAATATAAAAATGGAAATATGGCACACCAAAATTGGTGGGATGCAGGCAAAGCAGTTCTAAGAGGGACGTTCACTGCCATAAATGCCCACCTCAAGAAACAAAAGTCTCAAATAAATCATCTAACTTTACCTAACATGGAATTAAAGAAAGAAGAAGAAATGAAGCCCACAGTTCATAGAAGAAAGGAAACAACAAAGAGTACAGCAGAAATAAATGAAATAGAGACTTAAAAGGAAATCAGCAAGACCATTGAACAAGAGTTGGTTCTTTGAAAAGATTAAAAATAATGGGAGGAAAGGAGGGGCAAGATGACAGAGAAGTAGGAGACCTTGTTTCAACCAGTCTCCTTAAGTGAGCTAATTATCTACAAGAACACTCTGAACACCTATGAAACCAGCCTGAGATGTAGGATTATACACTTCTGGATCTCTACAGGGACAGAAGATGCCAGTGGACAGGTAAAGCATATTGGGAATGATCAGACTGATATCGGAGGATAAAGAGAAGGGAGAAGGAGCCACCAGAAGCGACCCAGTGGAAAGTAATACCCCAATAGGAAAGTGCCCTGTGATTGGGTACAAGCATTGAGTTGGAGTCTAGTTAAAAGTACTCAAAAAGAGCAAAAGATCTTAAAGGGCAACTGGTGGAATCAGACGGTCATGGGCATGGCCCTAAGCTCATGGACCCAGGATGGCCATTGCCAGTGACCACCCGTGCCAGAGACAGTGTAGTGGCAGAGCCTCCAGTTCCTGGTCCTGGAGACCCCGGGCTTGCATGGATTGAGGGTGTCTGGTGGATGCTCTCTAGAACCACAGCCTTTTGCACTCTGCTCTCACTGCAGTACTGGGGTCTGAACCATGCTCCCCATCTGCACTTGAGAGAGCTCTGTGCAGGTGCTAGTCGGTGGTCTCTAAGACTAGCCAAGAGTGAACACTCCAGCCCAGACTTGAAGGAAAGCAATCCCAGCAATAGTAGCCCCAGGAAGCAGGCTCCCTGGACCAATGTCACTCGCGGTTTTGGCACGGGGTGCAAGGACAGGCAGGCGCTTCAGGTGACCCTTCAGACAGTGGCTGGGACATGCACTGCCTGTGGGAGGATTCACAGCTCAGTGGAGTTTGCAAAGGGGGAGATGTGTGTTCTGGACCACCCAAAGGGGAGCAGACTGAGGCTTCTCTCTGAGATGGAGGTCTGGGTGCAGTTTACTTTCCACTAAACCTCTGAAAAGCCACAAAAAGCTGCCAAAGAACAAAAACCTCCAGAAAACAAAAGCCAGAAAAACCAGTTTCCACAGAACCCAGCCCCTTGATAGGGGGCAGAAGGACTCAACCCAAGCAAGACTGTCTGAAAAACAAAGGAGCAGGCCCCTCCCCCAGAAACCCAGCCAAAGGAAGGAGAGGACAACCACCACAGGGTCCCCATAAAACTGTAAAACTTCAATATCAGGGGAAACCAATATATTAAGCTCCCAGTATTGCCCTAAAAGCTGTATATTTCACAGATATAACTTTTATTTTTAATTTGTTCTCACTATTCTTGTTCTTTTTAATTTTTTTAACCTACTTACCATTAAAACCAGAGGTTAATATAACATATTCCATAATAACCTTTTAACTTGAACTTTTTTCTTACATATACCTGTGTTTTGCTTTTGATTTTCTATTTTTTAAATATATATATAGATAAAAACTTCAAGGTAATCCTTGTTCCCTAATCAATACTACTCCAATATTTAAACCAGTTTTAATCTCCCTTTCTCTCTGGAAAGTTGAGTCCTTTACAAAGTTATCAAGATGCACCCAGGAAGAATCAAAATAACCTTCCTCACCCAACATTGAGGATTTATAACCACCCTCCCATCTTTTTCTTCTTTCAGCATTTCTGTGTATTTGTTTTTGTCTGGTATTATATAAATCTCATCCTTGGGATTCATTTTGTTTGGGTTCTTTTTTCTTGTCATTTACTTTTGTCAGTCTTTTTGTCCATTTTTGTTTGTACACCTTATAAATCTTACCTTTGGGGCCTATTCTATCTGGGTCTTCTGGGTTTTTTTCTATCTCTCTCTTTCTCTCTCTCCTTTTTTCTTTTTTCTTTCTTTTTGGTCGTGACTTCTGATTGCTTAGAAGCTTTCCAGGGTACACCTTGCCTGGATCATGGTTGATATATTCAGCTACACATCCCTTCAACCACCTCTCACCAAAATGACTAGAAGGAGGAAAAACTAAGAGAGGAAAAATTCAGAGACTGTGTCCTCTCTATTAGAGCTATTGGATATGGACGTAAACAGTGTGTTGGAAAGGGAATTCAGGGTAACAATTATCCAGGCAATAGCTAGGTTGGAGAAAACCATTAGTGACAACACGGAATCCAATAGGGCAGAAGTGAAAGTCACCCAGGAAGAAGTTAAAAATGCTATCAATGAGATCTAATCTAATCTAAATAGTCTAACAGCTAGGGTAACCCAAGGCAGAAAATAGAATTAGTGATCTAGAGGACAAACTGATAGAGAAAAAGGATCTGGAGGAGGCCTGGAACAAATAGCTTAGAAGCCATGAAAACAGAATTAGGGAAATAAATGATGCCATGGAGCGTTCCAACATCAGATTTATTGGGATCCCTGAGGTGGAGGAGAAAGAAAGAAGACTAGAAGATATAGTTGAACAAATTCTCCATGAAAATTTCCCCAATCTGGGAAATGGAACCAGTGTTTGTGTCCTAGAGGTAGAAAGATCACTCTGAAAGATGAACAAATCTAGAAAGACCTCAAGGCACTTGATTGCAAGACTGATGAATCATAATTTTAGAAACAGCTTTTGAGAGCAGCTAGGGGGATGAGAGTCCTTACACACAGAGGAAGGTCCATCAGATCTGTCCACAGAAACCTAGCAAGCCAAAAAGGGCTGGTAAGACATTTTCAGCACACTAAATGAGAAGAACATACAGCCAAGAATACTTTATCCAGTGTGGTTGACATTCAAAATGGATGGAGAGATAAAGAGCTTCCAAGACCAGAAAGGTTTAAAAGAGTATGTTACCAACAAGCCAGCACTACAAGAACTATTAAGGGCTTTCTATAAAAGAAGAAAGAATCCAAGAGTGTCACAGAACAGAAATTTACAGAGACAATCTATAGAAACAAGGACTTCACAGACAACATGATGTCAATAAAAACGCATCTCTCAATGTGAACAGCCTACACACTCCCATAAAATGGCACAGGGTTGCAGACTGGATAAAATGACAGGACCCATCCATGTGTTGTCTACAAGAGACCCATTTGGAACCTAAGAATACATCCAGACTGAAAGTGAAGGGATGGAGAAGAATCTTTCAGGCCAATGGGCCCCAAAAGAAAGCTAGGGTAGTGATTCTCATAACAGATAAATTAGATTTTAAACTAAAGACTGTAGTCATAGATAAAGAAAGTTACTACAGCATTCTTAAAGGGTCTACCCACCAAGAAGATCTAACAATTGTAAATATTTATGACACCAATACGGGAGCAGCCAACTACATAAGACAAAGGTTAATCAAGATAAAGAGTTCATCCTGGGATCAAGCCCTGCGTTGGGCTCTCTGCTCAGCAGGGAGCCTGCTTCCCTTCTTCTCTCTCTCTGCCTGTCTCTCTGACTACTTGTGATCTCTGTCTGTCAAATGAAGACAAAATATCTTAAAAAAAAAAAATCATAGGGGATCTTAACACACCATTCTCAGTAATAGAAAGATCCAAGCAGAAAAATCAATAAGAAACAAGTGCATTGAATGACACATTGGACAAGATGGGCCTCATAGATATATAGAGAACATTCCAACCTAAAACAACAGAATACTCATTCTTCTTGTGTGCACATGGAACTTTCTCCAGAACAGACCACATACTGGGTGACAAATCAGGACTCAACTAATATCAAAAGACTGAGATTGTTCCCTGTATATTCTCAGACCACAATTCTTTGAAACTGAAACTCAACCACAAGAAAAAGTTTGAAGGATGGGAAGCCTGGGTGGCTCAGTGGGTTAAAGCCTCTGCTTTTGGCTCAGGTCATGGTCCCAGGGTCCTGGGATGGAACCCAACATCAGGCTCTCTGCTCGGTAGGGAGCCTGCTTCTCCCGTCTCATCCCACCCCATCTCTGCCTGCCTCTCTGCCTACTTGTGATCTCTGTCAAATAAATAAATAAAATCTTAAAAAGAAAGAAAGAAAGAGTGAGTGAGTTTGGAAGGAATTCAAACATTTGGAAGCTAAAGACCACCCTGCTTAAGAATGTTTGGAGCAACCAGGAAATCAAAGAAGAACTTAAACAAGCCATGGAAACCAATGAGAGTGAAGACACTTTCGTCCAAAACCTATGGAATAGAGCAAAGGCAGTCCTAAGGGGGAGATACATAGCCATCCAAACCTCCCTCAAAAAAAATTGAAAAATCCAGAACACACCAGCTCTCTTTACACCTTAAAGAACTGGAGAATCAACAATAAATTTAAGCCAACCCCACGAACTAGGAGGGAATTAATCAACATTAGAACAGAGATCAATGAAATAGAAACTAGGGATATGGTAGAATACATCAACAAAACCAGAAGCTTGTTTTTGAAAGAATCAATAAGATTGATAAACCACTTGCCAAACTAATCCAACAGAAAAGAGAGAGCACCCAAATTAATAAAATTATGAATGAAAAGGGAGAGATCACGACTAACACCAAGGACACAGAAACAATAATCAGAAATTATTATTAACAGTTATATGCCAATAAGTTAAGCAACCTAGACGAAATGGATTCATTTCTGGAAATCTACAAACTTCCAAAACTGAATCAGGAAGAAAATGACAATCTGAATAGACCAATATCTACTAATGAGATTGAAGCAGGGATCAAAAACCTCCCAAAAAACAAAAGCCCAGGACCTGACAGATTCTCTAGAGAATTCTACCAAGCACTCAAAGAAGAAATAATACTTATTCTCCTGAAGCTGTTTCAAAAGATAGAAACAGAAGGGAAACTTCCAGACTCTATAAAGCTAGCATTGCACTGATCCCCATACCAGGCAAAGACCCCACCAAAAAAGAGAATTCCAGATCAATATTCCTGATGAATATGGATACCAAGATTCTCAACAAGATCTTAGCTAATAGGATACAGCAGTACATTAAAAAGATTATCCACCATGACCAGGTGGGATTCATCCATGGGATGCAAGGGTGGTTCAACATCCATAAATCAATCGATGTGATAGAATAAATCAATAAGAGAAGAGAGAAGAACCACATGGTCCTCTCAATTGATGCAGAAAAAGCATTTGACAAGAGATAGCATCCATTCCTGATTAAAATGAATCCAAGTTATAGGGATAGAGGGAACATTCCTCAACTTCATAAAACCTGTCTATGAAAAACCCACAGTGAATATCAAACTCAATGGGGAAAGCTGACAGCTTTCCGTTTGAGATCAGGAACACGGACAAGGATGCCCACTCTTGCCACTGTAGTTCAACATAGTACTGGAAGTCCTAGCAACAGCAATCAGAAAACAAAAAGAAATAAAAGGTATTCAAATTGGCAAAGAATAAATCAAACTCTCTCTCTTCTCAGATGGCATGATACTTTATATGGAAAACCCACAAGACTCCACCCCCAAACCACTAGAACTCGTACAGCAATTCAGTAATGTGCCTAGATACAAAATCAGTGTACAGAAATCAGTGGCTTTCTTATACACTAATAATGAAAAAATAGAAAGGGAAATTAGAGAATCAATTTCATTTACTATAGCACCAAGAAACATAAGATATCTGGGAATAAACCTAACCAAGAGGTAAAGGATCTGTACTCGAAGAACTACAGAACACTCATGAAAGAAACTGAAGAAGACACAAAAAGATGGAAGAGCATTCCATGCTCATGGATCAGAAGAATAAATATTGTCAAAATGTCTATACTGCCTAGAGCCATCTATACTTTCAATGCCATCCTGATCAAAATTCCATGGCATTTTTCAAAGAGCTGGAATCCAAAAATTTGTATGGAACCAGAAGAGATCCCAAATTGCTAAGGAAATGTTGAAAAAGAAAAACAAAACTGGGAGCGTCACATTGCCTGATTTCAAGTTTTACTACAAAGCTGTGATCACCAAGACAGCATGGTATCGGCCCAAAAACAGATACATAGACCAGTGGAAAAGAGTGGAGAGCCCAGATATGGATCCTCAACTCTATGGTCAAATAATCTTCGACAAAGCAGGAAAAAATATACAGTGGAAAAAAGACAGTCTCTTCAATAAATGGTACCAGGAATATTGGACAGCTATGTGTAGAATGAAACGTGACCATTCTCTTACACAATACACGAAGATAAACTCAAAATGGATAAAAGACCCCAATGTAAAAAACAAACAAACAAACAAACAAAACCCCAACGTGAGGCAAGAATCTATCAAAATTCTAGAGGAGAACATAGGCAGTAACCTCTTTGACATCGGCCATAGCAACTTCTGTCAAGATATGTCTCTAAAGGCAAAGGAAACAAAAGCGAAAATAAACTTTTGGTGCTTCATCAAGATCAAAAGCTTCTGCACAGTGAAGGAAACAATCAGCAAAACAAAGAGGCAACCACACAATAGGAATGGGAAAAGATATCCTCAAATGACACCACAGACAAAGAGCTGATATCCAAGATCTATAAAGAATTCTTCAAACTCAGGGTGCCTGGGTGGCTCAGTGGGTTAAGCTGCTGCCTTCAGCTCAGGTCATGATCTCAGGGTCCTGGGATCGAGTCCCACATCTGGCTCTCCGCTCAGCAGGGAGCCTGCTTCCCTCTCTCTCTCTCTCTCTCTGCCTGCCTCTCTGCCTACTTGTGATCTCTCTCTGTCAAATAAATAAATAAAATCTTAAAAAAAAAAAGAATTCCTCAAACTCAACACACACAAAACAGAAATCACATCAAAAAAAGGCAGAAGACATGAACAGACACTTCTCCAAAGAAGACATACAAATGGCTAACAGAAACATGAAAAAAATGTTCATCATTAGCCATCAGGGAGATTCAAATCAAAACCACATTGAGATACCACCTTACACCAGTTAGAATGGCCAAAATCAAAAGGACAATAAACAACAAGTGTTGGAGAGGATGTGGAGAAAGGGGAACCCTATTACACAGTTGATGGAAACGCAAGCTGGTTCAGCAACTTTGAAAACAGTGTGGAGATTCCTTAAGAAATTAAAAATAGAGCTACCCTATGACCCTGCAATTATACTACTGGGTATTTACCCTAAAGATACAGATGCAGTGAAAAGAAAGGGCACTTGTACCCCAATGTTCATAGCAGCAATGGTCACAGTTGCCAAACTGTGGAAAGAACCAAGATGCCCTTCAATGGACAAATGGATAAGGAAGATGTGATCCATATATACAATGGTGTATTATGCCTCCATCAGAAAGGACGAATACCCACGTTTGTATCAACATGGACAGGACTGTAAAAGATAATGCTCTGTGAAATAAGTCAAACATAGAGAGTCAATTATCATATGGTTTCACTTCCTTGTGGAACATTTGGAATAACACAGAGGACATTGGGAGATGGAGAGAAGAAGTGATTTGGGGGAAACTGGAGGGAAAGACAAACCATGAGAGACTGTGGACGCTGAGAAACAGTGTTTTGGAGGGGAGAAGGGTGGGGGGTTGGGTAGGCCTAGCGATGGGTATTGTGGAGGGCACATAATGCATGGAGTACTGGGTATGGTGCATAAACAATGAATTTTGGAACACTGTAAAATAAAACAAAATAAAATAAAACTAAAACAAAAAAAAATGGGAGGAGGGAGAGAAGCAAGATGGCAGAGCAGTAGGAGACCTAATTTTCATGGGGTCCCAGGAGTTCAGCTAGATATTTATCAAACTATTTTGAACACCTACAAATGCAGCAGGTGATCAAAGAGAAGAAGAGCAGCAATTCTAGAAAAACTGACCACTTTTTGGAAGGTAAGATGTGCAGAGAAGTGAACCCAAGGCAACATATGGAAGATAGACTGTGGGGGAGGCTCCGGGTCCCAGCAGCAATAGAGCAGTAGAGCAGAAAATCAGAACTTTTAGAAGTCTGTTCCACTGAGGGACATTGGTCCAGAGGTTAAGTGGGGTTGGAGCCCTCACGGGGATAGTGTGATCTCAGGACCATCAGGGGTCCTCAGAAAGGCCGGGGGTGTCTGAGTGTGGCAGAGCTCTCAGGTATCGGAGGAGGGAAGCCGGGTGCATAGACGGAGCTGAGCAGGGCTGTCAGCTTGGGGTTACCTTAAACCATGATCCAAGGCAGTCGGGCCACTGCTTTTCGAGCAGGGACCCCACAACTGGCAGATACAGGGAGATACCCCCCGCCTTCTTCCACTGGAAGGAGTGGTACAGGAGCGTACTGCAGCAATCTGCTGGGTTTGGAGACTCCAACGGGGCCGTACACCTGAGAGAGACAGAAACGCTTGGTCACAGGCCGGGTGAGCTCGGAGCGCAGCTGGAGACCAGGGAGACGGGACGGATTCACTGCTTTTCTCCGAGGGCGCACTGAGGAGTGGGGCCCCAAGCTCTTGGCTCGTCCGGGCTGGAGATTGGAAGGTCACCATTTTCATTCCCGTCCTCCAGAACTCTACCGAAAGCGTTCAGGGAACAAAAACTTCTGAGAGTGAACACGAGCAGATTACTTAGCCTGGCCCCCGGCAAGGATGGTGCAATTCCGCCTGGGGCAAAGACATTTGAGAATCACTGCAACAGGCTCCTCCCACAGAAGATCAGAACGTACAGCCAAGATCAAGTTTACCGATCACTGAGAAGTGTGGAACTTCAGAGTTGGGGAAAACAGCACATAGAATTCATGGCTTTGTCCCTATGATTCTTTAGTCTTTTAAAGTTAATTTATTTTATTTTTCTTCTTATTCTATTCTTTTTTTAATTTTTCCCCTTTCCTATTTTAATCTTTGTAACAATTTTATCTTATCAATACCTTCTTAAAAATATTTTTAAATTTTTATTGTTATAGTCATATTCTGTTCCTTCATTGTATTTAACCTTGTGTTTTGTATAAATATAAGTTTTTCTTTCTTTAAAATTTTGGGATACAGTTTCTTCTAAGAGATCAAAATACACCCTAAATCTAGCATATGGCTTTGTTCTAGTCTCCAGGCTGATCACATTCTCTCCTTTTTTTTTCTTTTTTTTAACCAACTTCTTATCTTATCAATTCCTTTTTTACAATCCTTTTAAATTTTTATCTTCATAGTCATATTCCATCCCTTCATTGTACTTACCCTTATTTTTGTATATAGATAAATTTTTCTTTCTTTAAAATTGTGGGATGCATTCTCTTCTAACAGACCAAAATACACGCAAAATCAAGTGTGTGTCTCTGTTCTGTTCATATATATATATATATATCAGAAAATTTGACAATCTGGAAGAAATGGATGCATTCCTAGAGACATAAAAACTACCAAAATTGGACTATTGCATTTCCATACACCAGCAAGACAAAAGAGAAATTAAGGAGTCAATCTCATTTACAGTTGCACCTAAAACCATAAGATACCTAGGAATAAATCTAACCAAAGAGGCAAAGAATCTGTACTCAGAAATTGAGGAATACACAAAGAAATGGAAATGTGTTCATGCTCATGGATTGGAAAAACAGATATTATGAAAATGTCTACGCTACCAAGAGCAATCTACACATTTAATGCGATCCCTATTAAAATATCATCAACTTTTTTCACAGAACTGGAATAACTAATCCTAAAATCTATAGGGAACCAGAAAAGACCCACATATAGCCAGAGAAATGTTGAAAAGAAACCAAATCTGGCGGTATCACAATTCCAGACTTCAAGCTCTATTACAAAGCTATAATTATTAAGACAGTATGGTACTGGCACAAAAACAGACACATAGATCAATGGAACAGGATAGAGACCCCAGAAATGGACCCTCAATTCTATGGTCAACTAATCTTTGACAAAGCAGGAAACAATGTCCAATGGAAAAAAGACAATCTTTTTCACAAATGGTATTGGGAAAATTGGACAGTGACATGCAGAAGAGTGAAAGTGGACCATTTCCTTACACCACACACAAAAATAGACTCAATAGATGAAAGACCTCAATGTGAGACAAGAATCCATCAAAATCTTTGAGGAGAACACAGACAGCCATCTCTTCAACCTTAGCCACAGCAACTTCTTCCTAGAAACATGGCCAAAGGCAAGGGAAGCAAGGGCAAAAATGAAAAAAAAAAATCTTGGGACTTCATCAAGATCAAAAGCTTTTGCACAGCAAAGGAAACAGTCAACAAAACCAAAAGCAACTGACAGAATGGGAGAAGATATTAGCAAATGACATATCAGATAAAGGGCTAGTGTCCAAAATCTATAAAGAACTTATCAAACTCAACACCCAAAGAACAAATAATCCAATCAAGAAGTGGATGGAAGACATGAACAGACATTTCTGCAAAGAAGACATCCAGATAGCCAACAGACACATGAAAAAGTGCTCCACATCACTTGGCTTCAGGGAAATACAAATCAAAACCACAGGGAGATACCACCTCACACCAGTCAGAATGGCTTAACTTAACCAGTCAGAAAATGACAGATGTTGGAGAGGATGTGGAGAAAGGGAAACCCTCCTGCACTGTTGGTGGGAAAGCAAACTGGTGTAGCCACTCTGGAAACAGTGTGGAGGTTCCTCAAAATGTTGAAAATAGAGCTACCCTATGACCTAGCAATTACATTACTGGGTATTTACCCTAAACATAACACATGTAGTGATCTGAAGGAGCACGTGCACCCAAATGTTTATAGCAGCAATGTCCACAATAGCCAAACTATGAAAAGAACCTGGAAGTCCATCAACAGATGAATGGATAAAGAAGATGTGAGATATATATATATATATGATGGAACAATAGGCAGCCATCAAAAAAACAAAATCTTGCCACTTGCAACAACATGGATGGAACTAGAAGGTATTATGCTAAGCAAAATTAAGTCAATCAGAGAAAGACAATTATCATATGATCTCTCTGATATAAGGAATTTGAGAGGCAGGGCAGGGGGTTATGGGGGGGAAGGGAGGGAAAAGTGAAACAAGATGGAACCGGGGAGGGAGACAAACTAAGACTCAATCTCAGGAAACAAACTGAGGGCTGCTGGGGGGTGGTGGGAGGGATGGGGTGGCTGGGTGATGGACACTGACGAGGGTATGTGCTATGGTGAGCACTTTGAGTTGTGTAAGACTGATGATTCACACTCCTGTACCCCTGAAAGAAATAACACATTATATATTAGTTTAAAAAAATAATGGGAGGCCTTTAGCTAGACTCACTCAACTATGGCTCCAAGGCAGACAAAGCAGGTCTTGAGTTCTTTGGTTTGATGACAAGTTTTAAAATAAGTTATAAGGAAAAGATAGGACATGTGTAATTCCTTTGGCTTTTATGGCAGCCAAGGAAGTACAGTGCTCAGGACTCCCCTAAGAGAAAACCAGCTGCAAGTAGTGTAGTCAGCTGATGGCCCTTCGCCAGTGCTCTCTCCCAGGGCAACTGGATGATTAGCTGTGGCAGGGATACTTGTGTCCTGTCATTTCTTTCCAGTGCCAAACTCAACCATCTTTTTTTTTTTTTTAAGATTTTTTAAATTTATTTATTTGACAGACAGAGATCACAAGTAGGCAGAGAAGCAGGCAGAGAGAGAGAGAGAGAGGAGGAAGCAGGTTCCCTGCTGAGCAGAGAGCCCGATGTGGGGCTCAATCCCAGGACCCTGGGATCATAACCTGAGCCAAAGGCAGAGGCTTTAACCCACTGAGCCATCCAGGTGCCCCTGAACTCACCCATCTTAATGTCTGCTTTCCAGAGGACTTGAATCGACTCAGCTCCCAGTGAATTTTTCAAGAGCTAGGTATGAAGGATATCTGAGAATCTTTATTGCATAGGGATAATATTCCTATCTGTGACAGTGTCTAAGCATAAGGCAATGATGATAAAGAAGGTGGATGTAATGTAGGGCAAGGAGAAGGAAAGCTCACTTCTTCTGGCCTGGAAGGTTGTGGACAGAAGTGAGATGTAGGGAAGGCTGACTGGAAGAAATGCATACAAATGTTCTGCTGGGAGAAGCACTCTGCCATAGGACATAGGGGTTCCCGCATTTTCTTGCTGGTTATGGCAAGAATGCAAAGCCTTGACTGCACTTACCTGGGCCATTTCTCAGGCCTGTATTGGAAGCAAACAACTTTAAAGGATGATATGATGTATCCTTCCAGAACAAAGACAAGGCTTAATGGAAAAGCAGCAGATTTCCCAAGATCAATGTTCTTCGGCTATGAATCAAACTCACTGGATGCTCAGTAAACATGTAGGCTATTTTCTGTCAGCTCCATGGGAATTGTTGGCAAAGGTAACCAGTGCCAACATCATACTCATGCTGCTTGCTGTTATAGTAAAATCCTTTGTATCTGACCTGGAGCTCCGTGTCTTGTGGTAGCATCTGTGAAACAAATAATAGGTTACCTGTTAACTTGAACATAGGGTCACATCTCAGGCCTTGACACCTTCTCTCTCTCAGTTGCTTTGAAGCTCTAAAGTATACAAAGATGGAGAGGTCCCTGTGGGTAGAAGAATTCATATCCCACCTGGAAGAGTTAGAGAAGGCTGCTTTATAAATGACCCATATGGCCACTTGGAACTAGGTCTCATCCAAGAAACCTGGTGGCATGGTGGGAGATTATGTTGATAGAGGCCTGGACATTAACTCATAATGTATACGTGGGTCTCCCAGAGTTGAATCAAATTATAGAAAACCTTGTTGTCCTTGTGAAAAGAAGTGAAAGATAGTCAAGTGTGCTAGTCAGTTAACTTATGGGAAGAGATGGGGTAGTACTGCTGGAGGACTACTAGGGCTAAGCATTTCATGGTGGCATAGCCAGATCCCAGTACAACTTAACACCAGAGACTTTGGAGGTGGAGGTTGAAACATTAAGACCTTAAGGGAAAAGAATATTTTAATGCCATCACAATTCAACTCAATATCCTAGGAGCTCAAGGACCCTCTAAGTCATGGCTTGGGTATGAAGACACAGTTATTAACAAGGAGGTGTTCCTTCCCACATATCCCTGAGTACTTTTTTTTTTTTAAGATTTATTTATTTATTTGATGAGAGAGAGAGAGAGTGAGAGAGGGAATGTAAGCAGGGGAGTGGGAGAGGAAGAAGCAGGCTTCCCACTGAGCAGGGAGCCCAATGCGGGACTCGATCCCAGGACCTCGGGATCATGACCTGAGGTGAAGGCAGACACTTAATGACTGAACCACCCAGCCTCCCTCCCTGGGTACCTTTGAGAAAACTTGGAAACTTGGGAGAGACAGTACTTGGCCACCTGAAAAACTGAGCACTAGTGTCCAAGGAGGACTCTGGACTACCTGAAAGGACTGTCGGACTCATTTCATCGTACCAAATTGAAATCAAAAGGGCTAAGACGTTTTCCTGACACTTGGAATCCAAGAGCTTGTGGAAGAGAGCCAGGCATTGATAAAGAAACCACAGTTTCTCTGCTTATCTGAGTTGTAAAGCGAGTAGACTTGTGGCTCCATTTTGTAACATGCTGGCAGAGGAGAGCAGAAGGTAAAAAAATTAGAACAGTTAGGTGTGTTTGTTAAGATGTCTCAATTGCTGCATAGCGTAGAACGTATAAGAGATAATCCAGTTGTCTAGAATGTCAAAGAAGAGAGTCTTTGCAGGGGATTTTCACAAGGGTAATAAGATAATTAGTGATGTAATTTGGAGGGGTTCCCTCAATTAAAATATAACAATGTAAGTATAAACAATGTAACATATAACATGTAAGTATAACAATGTAAGTATAAGCAATTGGAAGGAAAATGACATGAGGCAGGAAGCTGGTATTGAAAGCCTGAATTGGGACAGCCCTTCTTGCAGAGAGATCTTCCTTTAAAAAGATTTATTTATTTACTTACTTACTTGAGAGAGAGAGAGAAAGAGAGAGAGAACAAGTGGTAGGGGGAAGGGACAGAGAGAGATGGAGAGAATCTTTGCTGAGCAGCGACCCTGATGCCAGGCTCTATCTCTCGACCCTGAGATCATGACCTGAGCCAAAATCAAGAGTTGGACGCTTAACCGAATGAGCCACCTAGGCGCCCCTGGATAGAGATAATTTTACAGAGAGAACCTTGCACCAAACCAAAGACAGAATCTACCACATCCCTCAAATACAGTAGATGAACTGATATATGTATCAAAAGAAACAGTGAGCTCCTCAGTAAAGTGCATCAGTTTTTCATTTATGGATTCTCTGAAAACACTTTATAGTATTTTTTTCTGCTATGTGGCGCTATACCATAAAATGTGGTAAAATGAACGCAATTTTAAGTCTCCTGTTTAGAAATGCTTTGACTGCTAGTCTACATATAGATGTGACAAACCGGAATAAATAAATTCACAGAGTTCCAATGTGTGTCCTCTTTAAACAGAATTAATTAGTTGAAGAAATGAGGCATTCTCACATTTAAAAATAAACTCAAAGCTAATTTTCAGATTGTTACCAAGAATATATGTGCAATATCCCTCCTGACAGCATAAAACTGATACAGCAAACATCCCTTTCTGCACACATCTTAGGGACTGGTTTATGTTTGACATATTGTTCCGTTTATTATAAGTCTGCCTAATAAAAAATGATATTCATATAGGCATTTCATATTTAAGAAGATGACATTCCCCCAAAATATATTAACACTAGGATTATTTCGCATGTAATTAAGTTGTGAGGACTGAGACGACATTTTATGATGACGTAACGCAGAACACTGTATAAAGGGACAGGTTACACTCCTTTGCAAACTAATTTGGCATCTCAAAAATATACTGTAGCTAAGGAGATCATATTGTAGACTGCGACTGGATTATTTGAAGAGACTGTAAGAATCTGCAAGTGATATGTCCCTGACAGACTTCCCCTACATGAACTAGCTTGAATTCGGCTCCGGCTCTGTGAGAACAAAGGTCACACAGTGTGCAAAGCAGGAGGAGGAAGGTCCTGGCATCTGGGAACTCAGGAAGGGGACAAGAGAAGTGGAGAGCTGACCTGAAGGGGATGACAGAAAGCATTTTTAAACTGTCCCTTTTCTTGAATAAAGGGAAAAAAACTATAGGGAAAAATGGCATAAAACATCTTTTTATTTCCCATTTTCTTTTTTCTTACACCTAGGGGAACATTCTTCTTTGTTATTTTAAGTCTCTTAACCAAGGCCTGAACTTTCTCTTCAAGTGTTCTGTCTGAAAAAGCCAAGTAGTTTCTTTCCTTCCCTGGTTTCCTTCCCCCACCTCCGCCCCATTAAACATGTCATTTTAACAGTTCAGGTGACCCCAGATGGCTTTTAGCTGGTTGACTGATACTGCTTCTGTGAATTCTAGCCCACTCAGTTCTACCACAGTTATTAGCATTTTAAAGAAGGTTGTTGGATAAATCAAAGATGTCTTTCTCCGACAGAATTTTTTTTTAAGATTTTATTTATTTATTAGAGAGAGAGAGAGCACAAGTAGGTATAGCAGTAGGCAGAGAAAGAGGGAGAAGCAGGCTCTCCGTTGAACAGGGAGCTCAATGGGGGGCTCGAATCCAGGACCCTGGGATCATGACCTGAGCCGAAGGCAGCTGTTTAACCAGCTGAGCAACCCAGGTGCCCCTTTCTGACAGAATTTTTAAGATGAGACTAAAAGACTTTCATATACACAAAATGTTGCACATGCCACCGGGGTATATCATTAAGTCTGGTAGGTCTTTGTGACTCAGCTAACCTAAAACTTCTTTAGCTGATTATCTTCACCAAAAGGTACCAAAGTTGGGGCGCCTGGGTGGCTCAGTCAGTTGAGTTCCTGACTCTTGGTTTCGACTCAGGTCATATTCTCAGGGTCATGAGATTGAGCAATGTGTTGGGTTCTGTGCTGAGCCTGGCACCTGCTTAAAAGATTCTCTCTCTCCTCCCTCTGCCCCTTCCTGCTCGTAATCTTTCTCTCTGTCTCTCTCTAGAAAAAAAGAAAAGGGGTGAAAAAAAGATGCCAAGGTAATTCCCTGAGGGAGTCATATTTTCAAGAAATGGTAGATAGGATTGGGAAGAGAAGAGAAGCTATACACAAGGAAAGAAATCCTGGCACATCCTTCACAGCACACACAAAACTAATCTCAAATGGATACATATCTATATGTAAGAGGTACAGCTATAAAACTTCTAGAAAAAATGTTGGAGAAAATTTTAGTGACCTTGTGTTTGGAAAACTTTCTTAAATTTAACACAAAAAACCTAAAGTGTCAAAAACTGGAGTTAATAAAAATGTTTGGTGCTAAGACATCGTTACCCAAGTGAACAAAAACACACAGAAGACTGAAATATTTACATAATCTAAATGTAACAAAGGCTGTGTATCTAAAATATGTAAAGAATGCCCACAGCTTAACAGGAGGAGAAACAACCAAATACAAATGGGCAAAATATCTGAACAGTCACGTCCCCCCGAAAAACATATGGATAACAAAAAAGCACATGAAAAGATGCTTGACATCATCAGTCACTGGGCAAATGCAAATGAAAAATTATGATGAGATACCAGGCCACACCTAGTACCTGAGCAAAAAATCGAAATGACTGAATATACCAAGTGTTAGTAAGGATTTGGAGGAAATAGAGCTCTCGTACACTACTTGTGGAAACGTAAAGTTGTACAATCACTTTGGAAAACAATTCTTTGCAAGTTAAATACATACCAACTACACAATTTGGAAACTCCATTGCTAGGTTTCTACTCAGGAGAAATAAACGGCTGTATTTATCAGAATCTTGTACCTGAGTGTTCAAAGCAGTTTTAGTTGTAATAGCTGGAAACTGGAACAACAAAACGTCCACATATTTGTCCATCCACCATAGTGGAATACTCCTTGGTAATAAAAAAGAACAAATCGTTGAGACATTTGACAATGGGGCAGAATTGGAAATTATTATGCTTAGTGAAGGAAGCTAGACAATTAGAGGATATACTGTATTGTTTCCACTTCTATACAGTTCTAGAAAACATAAACTACTCTAGTGTCATAAAATGGATGGGTGGTTGTCTGGGCCAGGGCAGGGGGAGGGGTGGACAGAGAGAAATAAATTGAAAGGGGTCATGAGGACATGTTGCCAGTAATAGATATGTTCATTATCTTGATTGTTGTAGTTTCACAGATGCATAAATATATATGAAAACTCATTATATATATAATATATATAAGCTCATTATATATGTATATATAATATATATAAGCTTATTATATATATTATATATATAATATACATATGAAAACTCACCAAACTGCACACTTTAAATATGTACAGTTTATTTTACATCAACTCTGTGTCAATAAAGCTTTAAAAATAACAGTTTAAAGATAAAGTAGTTTGGCCGCCCTACTAAAGAGTGTGATTTTTCTCTGCAAGTACTTGAACACAGTCTTTGGAAAAGATAGCCCATTTTATAGGCCCAAACAATGTTATAAATGGTAAAGCATTCCAAAATCATCTGGTCCAATCACTTCATTTTACATACTCGGTAGCCAAAATATATTTTACATATTTGGAAGCAGAGAAACTACATGGGTTTTCTAAGTTATCTGTCAACATGAGGACTGGAGGGCCATTCTGCTGGCTTAGGCTAGGATACCTTTCATGCATTGCTGCAGTTTTTTGCTCTACTGTCCATGAGACCAAATTTCCTAATATGAACAGTGACAAAACTGACAAGGAACAGACATTCCAAGAACGCTCCAGAAGTGTCCCTGCTTCTGCCATCTGTTCTTTAAGAATTGCGTGATAAGAAAAAATGTGCTGTCCTTTTATGTCTTATAAAATGTAATTCTGAATACTCCTTTTGGTGTCAATATTTTACCCTTTTGCTTCAATTATGTAAAGTGAATCTTTAACCACAGTTAACATATTTTCAGAAAGCTTGCCCAAATACTCCTTTCTCATAAATTATTGTACCGAAAGGTCAAACACGCAGCATTTACCAACAAAGTAAGAGACTTTTTTAACATTGCCCGAGTGTAGTGTTTTGCCAAAATTTGGATTTTTTTTTTTTAAAGATTTTATTTATTCATTTGACAGACAGAGATCACAAGCAGACAGAGAGGTAGGCAGAGAGAGAGGAGGAAGCAGGCTCCCTGCTGAGCAGAGAGCCCGATGTGGGGCTCCATCCCAGGACCCTGAGACCATGACCTGAGACCATGACCTGAGCCGAAGGCAGCGGCTTAACCCACTGAGCCACCGAGGCACCCTCAAAATTTGGATTTTTAAGTCAAGTGTTAAGTCTCTAAATTACCGGTTCAGGAGATGCTTGAGTTCCTTGCCCATCCCACACCAGTGGTACTAATTTTAATTTAAACTTTTCAATCTGCTTGTTGTTGCCTCAACAGATGATGTCTGTAGCAGATGATGCCTTTTTCCTACTCAACAGCTCTCTCTCCCACTGTCTTTTTTTTCTTATAGGTATGCTGGTCTCCTAGCACAGGGTTAGAAACTACCTTTCCTGGATTCCTTTATATACGTGCTGACACAGTCTTAGCATGGAAGTCTTCTAGAGGCTTTGGTGTGGGTGGCTGGATGCAGCGTGGACAGATAATCTACCTCTGAGTACTGCCTTTAGCACGTTTTGTGAGAAAAACAGATGCCTTGACCAATCTGCCTGAGGGCAAAGTCAATGCCCAGGATAGCAGAAGGGAAATATGGAAATTACCTGAGCCACTCAGGAATTCAGAGGGTGAGGGGCACCTGGGTGGCTCAGGGGGTTAAAGCCTCTGCCTTCAGCTCGGGTCATGATCTCAGGGTCCCTGCATTGGGCTCTCTGCTCAGTGGGGGGCCTGCTTCCCCTACCTCTCTGCCTACTTGTGATCTCTCTCTTTCACTGTCAAATAAATAAATAAAATCTTTAAAAACAAAACAAAACAACACAATGAATCCAGATGGAGAGCTCACAGGGCCAAAGGTAGACTCAAAGGAGGCAACACTGAGAGCTATAGAATATTCCCAGGCCTGAAAACCTAATGGAGGTTGCCCTGATGAATTATATCAACCTGCTTTGGATGGAGACTCCATTTTACCTACCATTTTCCCCCTGTTCGAAACAGAGTATCTGTAAACTCTTACCCTTTGTCTATCCCATCATTGTATGTTGGATTGCTTCAGTTTCACAGAACCACACATGGAAAGAAATCGTGCCCTAGTGGTATGTGAAGGATTATACCAAAAGTCTCATCTGCACCTGATTAAAGGCAGATGATAAGATTTGGGACTTTTCAGCTGACGCTGTAAAAGAAAGAGAACTTTGGGGACCTTGAGATGGGATAAATGTAATCTGCATTTGGGAAGAACGTAAATTTGGAGGGGGGGCAGGGGATGGATTGTGTGCTCCAAATATGGCCACATCCTAATCCCCAGAACCTGAATATATGTTGTATTCCATGGTGAAAGGGACTCTGCAGATGTATTTAAGGTAATACATCTTTAAAGAAAGAGATTAGCCTGGATTATCTCCGTGGATCCAGCCTGATCACATGTACCTTAAAAGCAGAGAAACTTATTTGTTTTTTCCACAAATGTGTTCTTTTTTTTTTTTTTTTAAATTTTTTTTTTTTTAAATTTCCAGCATAACAGTATTCATTATTTTTGCATGTGCTGTGCACTTAAAAGAACTGAAGTAGGTTCTTAGAGTTTTGTTCACTATTACTGCTCCTAAGGATTCTCATTCTGATCATTGATTTAATTTTTTTTCTTTTGGTAATAGGTTTTTGAACTACAACAAAAAATTATTTTAGCAAAAGTATTAGCCCTGTGGATAATTGCTATGGGATTTTTTTAGTGTTATAAATATATGTTTAGATATATTGTAATTCATATGATCCTCAAAAATCAAATTTGTTGAGTACAACAAATATGATATGTTTTTGCTGGTTATGTTTTGAAATGCCTTTAAAGATCTTTGTATAAATTGTTATAGAAATTTTATAATCTGTGATAGTAGTCAAAGTATAGAAGGTAAGAGGGAATGTGTATAAAATATTATATTTTATCATTTAAAAAAAAAAAAAAAAAAAGCAGAGAAACTTCTCCAGTC
Source organism: Mustela erminea (assembly GCF_009829155.1). NCBI lineage: Eukaryota > Metazoa > Chordata > Mammalia > Carnivora > Mustelidae > Mustela > Mustela erminea. The sequence goes on along the minus strand of NC_045624.1, from coordinate 79,302,664 downwards.
TGAAGCAGAGAAATGCAGCAGAGAGTCAGAGATGCCAAGAGTAAGGAGGACTTAACGGTCCATTGTTGAAACTAAATACAGAAGGCAGGGGGCAGGGATCTCAGTCCTAGAACCCCAGGGACCAGAATTCTCCCAATTACCTGGATGAGCTTGAAAGTGAGTTCCTCTCCAAAGCCCAGGCAGCCGGTGCAGTGATGTTGGTCTGTTGAGATCTCAAGCAGGGAGTCGAGCTAAGCACGTACCTTGATTTCTGACTGAGAAAAAATCACAAGATAATAAATTTGAGTTGCTTTGTGCTGGTTAAAACCCACCACCAACCATCAAACATGTAAAAGAAACTTTTCAACTATTCTTTCAAATTAGGTTGAATTCATGGAATCGACTCCAAGGGCTCATTCTACTTGTCACTAGCTTTTGTTGGTTGAAAGTTGAGTAGATCATTTTCTTTTCTCCTTCCCCAAGAACCTATTCTGATCCAGAGAAGAAACCCCACCTACAACTTGGAAAATATAAGCCAGCAGTCATGATAACTTATATAAACTTATCATAGCCACTTTTCCCATATATGATTGTATACTTAACTTTAGATCTTTTCCGATGTTTTGGAATATTTGTTGATGAGCTCATTTTACATGTTTCTGTTCATGCTGAACGTCTCTATCTGTGTCCGCTTTCCTTCAAGTATTAGCCCAGTCAGGTTGCTATAAGAAAATACCACAGCCTGGGTGGCTTAAACTGCAAACATTTACTTCTCACAGTTCTGGAGGCTGGGACGTCCAAGTTCAAGGTTAAGGTCCTGATTGGGTCATTTCTAGTGAGAGCCCTCTTCCTGTCTCACAGACAGCCATCTTCTTGCTGTCTCTTACTGTCTCTTTTCCGTTAAATTATTTTCTCTTTCTGCATACCATTTATCACTGCTCCCTCATTGTGGCTTCTCCAGATTCAAGTGTGCTTTTCAAAGCCACCCTGAGCAGGAGTCTTGAGATTCATAATTGGAAGTACACTCCACAACATTCCAAACACTCGAAATGCACTTTCAAAGCTGGACGCCGAGTGTGTTTCAAGTTGCATCAAGTGAAAAAGTAGGATTTGGAATTTTTCTGGTCAAAACTGTAAACACATTCTCAGGACAAATACAACTCAATTTTTCTTTATTCATATAACTTAATGGCACGCTTAGCATTTCTATACTTTAGGAAGCAAAACGGGTGCATGCTTTCATTCCCTTGATAACAGGTAAGAGAGTCCTAGGGATCGCAACAGTTTCTCCACGATTCCTGGACTGGTAACTGAGTAGATAGCCAAAGGGCAGTTTCAACGGGCTCGTCAAGTACCCCACGAAAACAGGGTGCCGTACTGTATAGGAATGCAAGTCTGAAACCAGTGGAAACAGTTATCATTAATGGCATAACCATATCATAAGGCTGCCAGAAACAACATCCCTAAGCTTCTGCCAGATTCCTGCTTTAAAACATGCTGAATGGGCTGTTTAGATTTCCGTACCTGTAAACGACCTATTCGTACCCTTTGCCAACTTTTTCTACTGGATCGTTTTAAAGAGTTCTTTGAACATTAAAGTATCCACTCGTTCATTCACTCAATAAATAGGGATTAAGTACCACAAAAATAAAAATAAACAAAATATGGTAACTAGTTACTGACCCAAACAACAAAATCGGTCTTGGAAACAAAACTCCCAAAGAGAGATCCACTTAACACCAAATCTCATTTAAATAACTTCTCCAACGAGGTTTAATAAAAATAGCAGAGAAAACAGTCATTTACATATATTAAGGTAGATGTTGAGGCCTGCAAAAATTGTAACCATCCTACGAGTTACCCTTACAAAAGCCTTCATCACCCCTCTTATCTGGATGATGCAGCTTTGAAAGGCTTTTCCAGCTGCTGGTCCTACAAACATGATGTGGCAAAAATAAGCCCAAATGCTGCAAGGGAATGAGATGAGTGGACATTTTCCTCCTTGAGGAAGTGGACTTCTGAATTTCCAAAAAAAAAAAAAAAAAAGAAAAGAAAAAAGAAAAAAAGGGAAATGGAATGCTTTTCTAACTTCTTAAAGAACACCAGCACTAGCCTAGCATTGTATGTTTACATGTGGGCTTTGACACATTCCGAAACTTTTGAGTTTAACTCACACAACCTTAGAAAACACTCCCCGGACAGCACGTAAGGGTTTAGCAAATATTTATTTCTTTAGCATCTAAGTTGCACTAAATAGAAATCGTACATAAGGGTACAGGCAAAGGATGCAGTGTAGAGTGGCAGGTCCACAAGATAGTCCGAGCAGGGTCAGTGGTCTTTGGACCTGACCGCTAGATGGTAAGTCTCATGGCTTCTAATTGGTGACAAGAAGTAAGAAAGCACATGCTGTTTCGGACCTGCGCACATAAAAGGGAATCAGAGAGGCAAGAACCGCCCCCTCCCCATATAGTACTCTAGCTTGTTACTAAGCCATCTAAACACAAACAGAACACATTCAGTTGTAACAAAAGCCAAAATATAATGCTCTCTTCCCAAGAAAAAAAATAAACATACCAGCTTAAATAACACACTACAATCAAAACAGTGTTCGTGGAAAGTCTATTATTTATAACTGAGTCAAAGCAACAGTTGTTGGCCTGAAAAATGAGCGCTGCTCTTGCAAAAGTGACTCGGATGCGATTCTCTGCTGTAAGAACAAGAACATGGGCTCCTCCCCACGCGGCATCTATGCGGGACTTTGCCCTGGGAGCTCAGGTATCTTCCCGATCCCAAGTGGTTTTCTTAATGTATCTGGCAGGCTAAAGACAACTCATTTTTAACGACAACAGCTGCTGTGTTTGTTTCATGCTTAACACCAACACTCAGAACTATTATTGTATTTTACAAATTTTACAAATGTTCAGAGTCGCTATGAAGATTTACAAAGCCCTACACCCTATAGCAAATATTAAACACTCCATAAAAACATCCTAAGTGTGTAACTAATTTGGGCAAAGAAAAAGCTCTAAAGTATATACAGACCTGCCATTTACTAAACTGGCAAAGACTTTCTGTTCCCTTTTCCCCCCCTAGAGCTCTTCTTTGTGTTTATTTCCACTTTAATCCCTGCTTCTCCAAGTTCATAGCTTTGCATTGAAATATTCAGCAATAAAAACAAAGGGAAAAAATGGCAATGTAGAATGTTAGACATGGAAGAGACCTCACAATTCCTGAAGCAAAGCCTTTTCAAGGTGCCATTCTCTTTGCCAACAAATCCACACCCCTCACTCAGTAGGGCTGATGAAAAGTTGAAAGAGGAGATACACACTGTTCTGTATCAAGGCTCGTTCTACTCCCAGGACCTCTTCCTTCACAGAGCACAACACACTGGAGGTCTGAAGAAGCAGAAGACTGATCTTATACAGAGGTGCCTCCTTGAACGTAGGATGGGTGGTTATGACTCTTTCTCAGCCTAATGTTTGCTCCCGAAGGGCACAATTTCTCTTCCCCAGGTCTATCCATGACTGGGCAAAATGCGGTGGGTCAGGGCCCACTCTTAATTCCCCCCTGTCTTGCAGGTAGCTAAACACGTGTCCTTTCCTGAGTTTGAGAAAAAGAGGATAAATCTGGTCAATCCATTTGTGATTTTCCAAGCCTGGACATTTCTCAAAGGAGATCCTGAATTCGAATTCTGACACCAGACAGGACAAAAGACGGGGTATGGGTTTTGTGGTATGTTTCAGATTCTCAAGGACAGAGCAACAGAGGTTGTTTGTTGGTTTGTCTTTTGAGAGGACAATGCCGGTTTATCTTACAGTACGTCGTGATGTGTGCGCGCATGTGCACTGCACTGGCACGCATGTTTGAGGGAAGAAAGGGGGAGAGACTGAGCAAAAGGGGAAAGTATACACATATATGTATGAAAATGTAGTGCTCTCTCTAAATTGTGGACTTGAGTCCTCTAAATTTTAAAAAGCTCCCCCTCTTACTAATCATCTCATTTACTTGAACAGCTTCAAGGTATATTTAATTCTTAAGGCTTATATCATAGAAAAGTTATTGTCCTCAGTCTTATCTCTTCAGTTGGACAAAAATGGCAACAACGTATGTGTTATCTGCCTTACTTAAAAAAAGAAATCTGGGGACGCCTGGGTGGCTCAGTTGGTTAAGCGACTGCCTTCGGCTCAGGTCATGATCCCGGAGTCCCGGGATCGAGTCCCACATCCGGCTCCCAGCTCCATGGGGAGTCTGCTTCTCCCTCTGACCTTCTCCCCTCTCATGCTCTCTCTCTCTCTCAAATAAATAAATAAAAAATCTTTAAAAAAAAAAAAAAGAAAGAAATCTGAATACAGGAAAAAACCCCACTTTCCCTTTTCTTGTATAATGGCAGAATGTTTTCAGTAAATTGTGCTTTATTGACTTATCTGTTCACTTTGAGTGTTTCGAACATAAACTTTGCTAAAGACCCTGTGATCCGTCGTTATGGTTCTACTTCTCTACAAAACCACTCTGCAACTGGGCAGGATTTTACTGATAAATATGCTGTGTTCAGTTAATATTGGTGGGCAGCAATGACCTCCAGTGGATTCATGGGCAAACAGCAACTGTATTTTTCAGAGAATGTTAATTTTCAAAGTATTTCCACGCTTTAGACGTTTTGAAGCTTGGTGGCTTAACAAATGAACTTTTTAAACTTTTTAAAAAAAAAAATCTATGTATTTCTTAGTTTTTGAATGAAATTGCAAGTCATTACAAGTTATCAACACTTGGACTTTCTGAGTTTTATACCCTATAAGCTAACTTTGAGAACTGAAATGAATAAGGTTTACATTTAAATAAATATTTATAATTTTTTTCATGTGTAATTCTCTCACTTTTAATTTTTATTTAAAAGACAAACCATGAGAGACTGTGGACTCTGAGAAACAAACTGAGGGTTTTGGAGGGGAAGGGTTTTGGAGGTTGGGTGAGCCTGGTGGTGGGTATTAAGGAGGGCACGTATTGCATGGAGCACTGGGTGTGGTGCATAAACAATGAATGCTGGAACACTGTAAAGAAATTTAAAAAATAAATAAAAATTTAAAGAAAAACAAAAAAACTCAACAAAACTTCACACTTTAGAAAGGCAATCACTAAATGAAAAGGAGAAGGAAAGACTTCAAGAAATAAGCATTTTCGAAAATAAAAACTTTTGATACTCTTTATGAAGGAAAAAGCATTCTAGACATCTTGGGAGTTAAGTGAACTCGCGAAACAATTTTCTTATTTGTTAACATTAAAATAGGGAACTTTGATATCTGACAGCAATCTGCTTTAACATTTTTAAAATAACAAACTTATGTTTCTGGAGTACCTTTTGTATTTCAGGGAAGATTATTTAGAAGGAATAAAATTTAAGTTTTAATAGAGCTTCGGTGCTGTAATATCTTCATTTTTGGCTTGTGAGGTAATAAATTATTCATAAACACATTATCTCCATCTTAGAGCATGACATAAGCATTAAGACATTTTTATTTAAGTTTTTTTTCCCCTGAAAATGGACAAGATGGATTAACAGAAGCTGCTTTTAAATCTTTACTAGACAATCTTAAAAAGAGAAAAAAAGAGAATATTTTTTCTACCACAAGAGGGCAGCAAAAACTTTTTCAGTTAGACTTCTAACTGAAACTTCAACTTTTTTGGCTTTTTTTTTTTTTTTTTTTTTTTTTTTAAATATATATCTTAATTGGAAGTTACCTTAACTTCATTCTTTATGCTGTGGAGTGAAATTGAAAGGACATGTTTTCATCATGAAACGTAACTATCGTAAATGGAAATGAATGGATTGTTTTATGAAGGGCACGAACCTCAACTCAAGGTGACCACAATTTTTCTTTCATGGTTTAGGATAATTACAACACACCGGCTTCATACAACACATAGCTTAGATACTAACACGAGAATTCTTAAAAAGTACAGACAGCTGATATGAGAACGTTAAAGTACTGGATATTCTGTATATTTTACATCGTGGAGGAAAGATAGAATTCAGAAAGATTAAAATATATATTTCATTTTTTTCATGCTTATGAAAATCTCTTGATTTTTCACCAATATTCCAGTAATCCCAAGTCTTCCAAGGGTAAAATAATAACTGTTAAGGAAAAGCAGCCAAGTACTCAAAACTACAGCTAGGGTCACTTTTTGGTAAATATAGTGGGAAGCCACTGAGGAATACATTTGTTCCGAAAAATTAGTTAATTTTATGAGATTTTTAACCAGTCAAATGAGTACATAGAATAATTTATCATAATACCTTCACAGTCATTTCTGTGTTACAGAACTCTTTTAAGCAATACAAAGAAAGCTGAATGGTTTCTCTTCCTTGTGGCCCTGGTCGTCCTGTTTATTTTCGGTTCCAAACAGAAATTCTCCAGAAGCCAGCAGACGGTTCGCCCCCTCAGGAGTCCAGGGTGTGCCTGGGCAGGCGATAGTGCTCGGCTTTGGGACGCAGCTTCTTTTCCTGTGGGTTGGCATATTTCCACTTGGAAGGCGACATTTTGAGCTTTTTCCTCTTCTTATCTGTGCACCAGACCTTTTCACAGTATTCTTCCACTCTCTGGAAGTTGCTGTAACCAATCAGCTGCAAGAATTCTTTATACCAGGGTTTTGCCCCGTGTGCGAGGCTGGTCTGGACTGGACAGGGCATCTTGTGGGGCCCGTCCTCTTCATAGTCTTTGTGGAACATTTCCTCTACTCTCTCCTCGTCCACTACCTCCAGGGTAATTTTACGGACGGTATGGACAAACCCGTGCTCTACTGTCTGGCAAAAATAGGTCCCAGCATCCATTTTGCGAACCCTAAGGAAGAGTAAACCGAGGTCCATCTTAACCACTCTGTCGTCCGTCTTCACCTGCAACAACAAGAAAATTAATGCCACTAGAATATTTTCCAGGATACAATACCAACCTATAAACCCTTTCACTGTCTGTCTTGATGCTTTCTAAATGTTTGTGATCCCATGATGAAATCCTGAGAGTCATAGACGCGTCTGAGTGACCCAGCGAGTGAGAAGGATGACCTGTGTATGCTGAGCTTACATTTGATATCACTGCGTACTGATGCTTTTAAGGTTATTTCACATCAGTATTGTTAAGAGCAGAGTGAGAGAGGTTTCTCCCTAATGACTTCAATTAATCATTAGAAAAAGCCATCGAGTTCAGCAGAGCACTCAACATTAGAGTGCAAATCTGTCCAGTTGATTTAACTTTTTCTTAGCAGACAGCACAAAAGCCATTTCTCACACTGTTCGTGGGTTCTTATCCTTCCAGAAAGTAAAGACTAGTGTCTCTATAAGGAACTCTGTTAAGAGATCTGAGATGCCTTCACTCTCTTTCCTTATGAAGAAAGAAAAAAAAAATCGTCTATTCATTAATGAAGTGAGCACTCCTTATATTTCTACAAGGCTTTCTATTTCACAGAGACATAAAAATAAGTCAGAAAAATCCATCATCTGCTCTGAAGAATCTCACTCTCCAGTAAATATTAGTATTGCACATAACTTCAGGGCTCAAATACCGTTTTATGTCTATGGCATAATAAATTACGTACATGACTTCTATAAATAAATACAATTCAAGGTAAGAAGAGCACAATAACGTTTTTGAAAAATATAGCTCGTATGATAAATGGAAGGTCTATGGTTTGACATCAGACAAAGCTATACTCAAATATTTCCACCACTATCTATGAATTGTGTGATGTAGGGCATTTATGTATAATCTCTGCCTTAGGTTTCTTCCTAAAAATGGAGATAAGCCTATTGTCACCCTAATGATTGTTGTGAAATTTAAATAAAATAATGTAAGTGAGAACACTTTGTACGGTGCTACAGGCACCTACCTCTCCCTTTCCTGTGTAGTGTTCTTCAGCTAAAAACAAACCAGGAGGTGTTTTCAGATGCCCTAGGATCATACCATGGGTGTTATAAAGGTGATTCCCATTACACTGGCTAACTTGGCCCTTGAGAATACAAAACGAAAACAATATTCGCCTTTGCTAAGACAAAAGGTGCAGACTAAGCAGCCACAACCACTCTGGCAGTAAAGGCCATTAAGACAAGCATGTTTTAGTTCCAGGGGCAGGTTCTGAGCAGGCCTGCTGGGTTCAGCTCTCCGGAGCCCTAATCAGATCCCGCATGGCTAAAGTTGCAGTGTGGACAACACACGATTGTATATCATTATGTAACTACATAATCTGTGAATCATGGCGAAATGGCATTGGCAGTGCCGTAAGACAAATTATGAAGCTCTCAGGGGGTTTTGTCCCCCCACCACAAGCCATGTAAGGTAAATTAATTACTCAGCAGTTCCAGAATGACGTCACTGGATGAAGGAGCTCCATAAATCCCAGACAGGGGCTTCCCTTGACTTGGCAGGACCGTGTCCAAGTAGGCAGAATGCTACAGCCATTAACTCAAGAAATTCTCTTGTGAGCAAGCAGGAAGCGCTGTTGAACCAAAACCACCATCACTACATCAAACAACTGTTCATCTGTCAACAGGTTTGCTGAGGAGGGATCCAGGACTCCTGCCACAGGCAGGAACTCAAATGACTTGGCGTCCCTGCTTATGTTCACCACTACTTCCTTCATAAATTTATCACATGTCATGGATGATTCAGACTGTGAAGCTCAGCCTCCAATGTTTTTAAACTCGTGGCTGTATGTGACAGAGAGATCTGCCTTCTTAAACCTTATTTTTTATGTTTCTTTTTCAAAACAGGCTGGTACATGCCATTTTACTGTCCCGGTTCTCTTCTTGGTTCCTTCTTGGTCTCTTCTGTAGACTTCTTCTTCCCTCTAAGGCACAATCCTCCATCCTTCCCTGATCTCATGTTTTATTGGCATTCATTTGGTAACTCATCTGTTTCCTCATTTCAATGAGCTTCCCTAAGACAGTGTCTCTTACACATATATGGTCTACTGTTTCGTGTTTCCTGTTAATTACAGAACACTGACTGAAACTTCCCTGAGCCTTCATTATTTACAATCCACTGTCTTTCCATGCAAACTGCACCCCCCCTTTACTAACTTCCTTATTCCTGACAATTATATTCTTCTTCTTCTAGTCCATCTATCCTCATGTGTTCCTCTACTTCCTTCTCATTATTATGCCCTCAGACCCACTACATTATAAATTCCCATCAACGTTTCTTCTGTGGTGATGGTGGGAACCGTTCACTCCATTTCACTAATTTCCCACAGTGTCATACTTTGTGATGGATACTTCGATCTTACCTCATAGTAGACTCCTCCCAAATCTTCCTTCTTTTTCTTAGGCTCAGCTTGATTCTGTTTCATGACCCACGCTGTTGTACCTGTCAGAGGGACTTCCTACTGCTGGTTCCATATTGGAAAAGGCTGAATTAAAACACCATCTCTTCCAATGGGCCTCCCTCACACCCCTGTGAGATGGTCCTCCTTCCCTTCCTACCATCATGTCACCTGTTAACCTTTGTCAACTGAGTATGCACTATTACCTGCAAAAAATAACAAGTCCTTCAGCGATTTTGACTGAAACCTTTCCCGTTTCTTTCAACAAAAGAGTAGTATTTTACTCTGCTTCAAATTTCACTTCCTTTTGTCAGCTCCTTATCCAGATTCTATTGCTTGCTCAAGCAGGTAAGAATTGTTCAGTTAACAAGATCCTGCTTTTCTAAAACCATACCCCCGAATAGCGCACTCTAGTGCTTCTCAAGGGTTGGTGGAATAGGTACATTTCTGGATGGAGATCAGTGAGTGTTCTGTAAAGACTTCTTGGATGATTGTGTTTAACCTTCATGGTAATCATGTAAATTAATAAACTATATTTGGGATCATAGGGGAGATCAACTTCATTGTTAGTATTGGTGCTTATCATAGACTCTGAACCATTTTCAGAGCTTTAATGTTTCCAGCTGCTGAGAACAAAGATGAATGCAGTATGTTAATGATACGTTCCAGCCAAATAAAAACCAAACAACATCCCTATGCAGCAAAGTACATAAAAAGTTTTGAAGTCACTGGTATAGAGAGTTAGGGGGATTGAGTCAGCACATGGCACAAAGTGCTACAGGCAGCTGTTTTAAGCACACATGTGCACACGTGTATGTGGGAGTCTGTGTCCTATGTTACGTTCATGGAGATGCCTTATTTTGGTGGTAAAAAATGATCACATTAAATAAAGATTTAAATGATACATAGAATTGTCTGTATCTTATTTGTAAATTTATTTTGCCTCTATAGTTGAATAAAAGTCACATGCATAAAGAATGCATTCTTTCTTTCATTCTTATGAGTATTTCATAAACATTTTAATACAAGTTGTGCTAGAAGCCCAAGACCATGTTTTAATTTCAAGGGCAGATGGTGGAGACAACCTTTACAGACACCAGAGTCAAGTCTTCCTTTTCCGAACTCTCTCTGTTCCCGGTTCCTTGTATGGCCACTTTCTTTCTCTCTTGCATGGCTGATTCAGGTCTTACTCTTCCTTTCCATTAGTAAACTCCTTTCTACCATCCACCAATCCATTTTGTAAAATTTCTTTCCAAGCTTACACTTTCACTTTTTAATGAATACTTTCTTTTCAGCCCTAAAGATCTCGTCTTTCTTTTTATAATTCAATAGCATTCTCATCTGTAGCACACAAGCTGACATTTATATTCCTTGTCAAATAATTTTGCCATGCAAGTTTCATCTTGTTAATTGTAAGTTTCATAAGAGCAAAGGCCTATCTTTTAATTATACTGAGTATTCCATACTGAGGAGAGTGCTCAGAACATAGTGAAAATGAGAACATACTAGTTTGTTCAGAGTGTACAAGATGCAAGGCCATGGGGTATCCCCATAAAGGTATGTCCAGAAGTGATTCACTTCTTCTATGTAGATCCAGTAGTGATTTGGACAAGGAGGAAGCCAGCATGATTTCAGGAGCAGTCGGTAACTACTGGAAGGGACATGCTTCACTCCTAGGACACTGTCTTTGCCTGGAAGGAATTTGCTTACAAATACCCGTATTGAATATGGTCCTTTGTTTTCTCCCTACTATATTTCCTGTGAGAGGGCAAATATGAACATAAAAAAGACATCCAGTGTAATTTCTGGCATATAACAACAAGTTTATGAAAGTGTTTTAGAATAAAACAAAAAGCAAAAATGAAAATAAATACAAATCCTTGGCCACTGGGTTAGGAGTGCTTTTTTTTTTTTTTCCTCAAGCAGGTAATTCTTTCAAAATCAGAAGCCCAATATGAGAAACACTGTATTGTGTGCATATAAAGTCCAGCCAAGTTCAAAGACATGGAAGCATGACAATTACAATGGGAACTGTCCTCCAGCAATTATTTGCAAGCTAGAGATAGCGCCTGTCTCAGAATGTAGGTTTCCCTTCACAGTTACAATGAGTTAGAAATTTCAGTAATAAAAGATGTTTTAACTTCAAAATCTGGATGGCCGTACACTATGAATGTTAAATCACTGTGAAAGTTAAATGTATCTTCCATAGTCCGTGAATACCTAAAAATAAAAGTGACTTAGAAATTTGTATTTGAAGTCCTTCCATGATTTAATCTTTCCACTTTAGTCCACATGGGCACCTTCAGCAGCAAATCTTGACCACACAATTGTTTTTATCAGCTGTACTTTCTCTATGTCTGTAGACCCGATTTCCTTGGTCAAGAAGATGATACATAATACATCACTTTATCAAATACTCTTATAGGCAATCTACAAAAATACAGCATTTCTTACTGAAAATGGTTTTAATATTCTGAGTTATAGAGATTGATTCAGTATGTTTTGTAACGTCAAATAAAAAAAAAGTAATTGAACAAAGAACCCAGCACATCTGGAAGCTGGTCAGGAAGAAGCAGTGATTTCCATGTGTATCAACCATATGGGTCCACGCTCTTCATAGGAAAAGGAAAGACATAGGCCTTTAACTCATTTCTTTCAGAATATATTTAACACTGAAATAGAGTTTTAGTCAAGAAATAAAGACCAATAACATATATTTGTTTGTTTATCTGGCCTACATTCAAAAAAAAAAAATTAGTTGACTTACAGAAAATATATCATACATCACTGCATAAAACAAAATTCTTCTTTTAAAAAACACTTTTCAATGTGAACCTGCTTTATGATCAAGATGACTGCCCAGCAGGAACAGGGTGAATTACTTGATAGCTCATTTAGGGAAACCTATCACACTATGTAGAGAAGAAATAAAGTTGTATATATACTTCAGATTAACTAAAGATCCAAATTGGAAAACCTTTGTCTAACACAAGAAAATGCTGAGAAGAAAGTTATCATAAATAAGAACTCAATACCATATTGTGAAAGAATGTTATCTTGAGAAACATCAACTATATTAAAGAGGAAACTTGGAACATTTATATTCAAGAACAAATGAATACATAGAAATGCAAAGAACTCTCGAAAGTCAAGAAAATGGAAAAATAAAGGAGAAAAATAGGGAAAAAACATATCAAAAAGCAAATCAAGGAATAAGAAACCCAAATGTAAAGTACACAAGTTAATGTTCAATCTTACTAGCAATTTTAGAAACACAAATGTAAATAAGATACGACCTTCTACCAGCAAGACAGGCAATAAATAGAAAATACCAAAAACTGGTGAGAGTATGGGAAAATGGGAATCCACATAAACCACTTTGAGAGTGCAGATGATGCCAAAATTTGGAAAGCGAGCTGACAGAATCACAGAAATGAAGGTTGTCACAAGACAAGAATGCAGAGATTTGCACCCAGGTCTGTCAGAGGTTACTTGAAGAGATGATCCTTAAAGATGTGGTAGTGGGAATTAATGACACTCTTGGTCCACTCTGAGGATGACGGATCAATCAAGATTAATGGAGCCATGCTATGGGATGCTAAGTCAGAGACACGATAGAGCCACAGTAATAAGCCGTGAAACACAGTGTTGAGTTATAAAGAGAAGGAGAATATGACCTAGAACTCAATAGATTTATTTTTACAGCTCATGGGTACTCAAAATGTTATACTTGTTCAATATAGTGCAAATGATGTAGTATTGGACTTACTCCAATCATTACACAGCATGCATATGGGGAAGCAAACATAAAAGTGGAAAAAGGTGGTCCAGGAAAAATGAAGTCAAACAAGAAGGATTTGTGTGAACCTATTATGACAATGTGCTGTGAACCAAATGATATGCTTATAATGATTATCTTGGTTTGGCAACCAATAAACTAAGTCTGTAAGATCTGTTCAAGCTCTAGTATACCATACTCATACGATTTTAGAAATAATGCTGCAAAATACACAAACAGCAGTGTAAGGGTAATGTTTTATTAAAAATTTCCATATGGAAGAATATCGGGATAATCAGGATGAAGGGAAAATAAAAGGAAGGGATGAAAGAAAGATGATGTTTGAACACAGAAATGTATACCATAAGGAACTACACAACTGGTCTATTTAGACTACAAAGTCAACACTAAGTTACCTAGTGATTGAAGGAAAGAGGAAAGTATGCTGAATTCTAAGGCCCAAATGACCCTAAATTATATATTCCTTATCATAGGGAATATAGTCAATGATAATGTAATAGCCTTGTTTGGCGACAGATGGCAGCTACACTTGTGGGGAGCACAGCATAGTGTCTACAGAAGTTGAATCACTGTGTCATATGCCTGAAAATAATGTAACATGGTGTGTTGACTATACTCAAATAAAAAAAAATATTAGAACAAAAATAAAGTTACTCTTTATAACAAGAACATCTTTTCCCAGCACTGAGGCCTGAGGAAAAAAAAATAATCTCTTCTGTGTTTTCATAAAATGAGATAGATACAGGCATCCAAACAAGAGCACTATACTAAACACATTCTCTTAAGGTCACATCTCAAGGTCAAGACAAGATGCCCAAGTACAGTTCAATATAAGCTATTCTACAGGACTCACACAATGTGGAATGGATATAAAATTCTATGCAGAGGTATCTTTTATTATCTAGAAAACCACAGGAACTATAATTTAACCTGGGATCAGGGGAATTAGAGTGAAGAGAATTCATATGATATTGTTTTGATATTGTTGAACATATGTTGATTTGTTCATATGACATTGTTTGATATTGTTGAACATCCACCATGTGTCTGACACTGGGCTTGCAGAGTAACCATGTTAGTTTGTTTAATCAGATGCCCAATGTCAGAGTGAGGAATAAAACACAGGTCTCTGTCTGATTCCATAGATTCAGGAATGCATATTTAATTTTCAAAGATATTCAGTATTCTCCTGGAAAACTAGCCAAAGAGAATTCTATCTAAACCACTAGATCCAGTTCTATCCTTATGACCAAAATAATGCTCTCTATTTTCCACTTACAGAACGGTGAAGTTAAAAAAAAAGGGGGGGGGAGAAATTAATGGGCTACACTGCTAATTACTCCAGAAATAAAATATGGGGCAAATGACATTATAAACATATGCTTGTCAAGGCTTAGAAAAGATGAGTGGAGATTTTTTTAAAGACTGAAATAGAAACATCAAAACTATTAAGCAGATGTTTCAAATGAGGGAGAGTTCATGCACTTTCTGTTATGACAACAAGAAAAACAAATAATATTCATGTGGAACAAACCTCATGCTTTCAGTACATGTGTAAAAAGACAGTATCATAAACTTATGGCTGTCATTGATCCCTTAGGCTTTCTGTCATGGGTTAGCACTGGGAAGGTCAAGAAAATACAGGTCACTTAGCAAACAACATGGTAGAATAAGGATGAGATTTTACTTCGTAATTCTTCTAGTGTTGATGATGTAATAAATCTGCAACATTAAAAGATGTAACTTATATACTCTATTTTTCTTTTGGTTTCACAAGAGAAGCTGTCTCCACAATGCACTGAATCACCAATAAAATTAGTTTTATTTAAAGCTGTGCAAATTCTGCAGGGATGCAATGAGCTCCGAGTTATCTGGAAGGAACCACTGATTGATAAGTTAACCATGCTTCTTAGATTTCTCAACAGTATTCAAATGACTTTGATGAATTCATCCTACTTAGTAGGTGGTCTGAGAGCAGAGTTAAAAGTAACAACTTTTGGCATCCAGTTTAAAAAAAAAAAAGAATTCAGAGAGTGGGGGGAAACTGACGTCTTGGAGTTTTGATGTCAACTTACATTGTTTCTTGGATTTTCTATAATAAACATGCACACTTGTGCATTATTTAAGCAGTCTATACAATGCAGACAATCAGCTATTTTAAAATGAGGTATTTTAAGACACACAAGAACACACAGAAATATTTGCCCTTAAAGAAAGGATCCACAATGGAAAACCAATGAGGATCAAGGGGAAAATGAAACTTCTGTGCTTGGGTCAAGTGTGGCGCTGGTCTTATGGACAGCAACTTACTTTCCTGCCTTATATCACTTTGAAGAATATTTTATGTGTTTTAGGATTGGCCCCCAGTTTCTTCACTGGGGATTTGTGTATGGTAATTCAACTCCTTCCTTGAACTCAACCTTATTTACAGTATCTTTAGGACATACATTGCTTTTGTCAGTAAAGGACTAAAGAATAAGTCCAAAAGATCACACTCCAAAAAAAAAAATTCATATTGCTTAGTTTTATCGAAAACTCATTCTAATGAAATTATAGTGCTTAGTGCAAAGTGAGGGCTTAGTTATTAATGAAAAAAAAACTTTTCTCCAAAATACAGAGATATTTTTCACAATAATGCTCATTTAATAAAGCTTCACTCTACCTTAAATCAAAGGCCAACAAACTTCCTGTAAAGAGTGATACAATAAAGATTTTTGGCCTTGGCAGTTCATATGTTCTCTCTCATAACTACTCAACTTTGTGGTTATAGGATGGAAACATCCATAGACACTAGGTAAACAAATGGGCGAGACAGTTTTCAAGTAAAATTTTATTTACAAAGGAGGTGGAGGGCCAGAAGTTTGCAACTTCTGCCTTAAATCATTGTCGGGTTCAAAGAAATACTCTATTTTCAGGTTAAAATCATCTATTCCAAATTTACAACATTCAAGATAAATATTATAATTAAGGTTAAAAAGTTGTTTACTAATCTCGTGAAGAGCTTGACGAAACTACGGTTTTCTTTACCATGATAACTTGGAAAATACATGTAGTGAATTAATAAACATTGAAATCTAAGCAACAAATACATATGTAAATTTTCCTTCATTTCCTTAAGTTTTAAAATGTAGTCCTTATGCATTTTGGAGAAAGAGAAATGCACAAAGAAATACTCCAATTGTCTAACCAGTCTGAATTCCTAACAAGTATGAATTCCTTTCCTTTGGAATGTTACTCAAGATCAAACTTTTGCAATTATTTTGGAAGCTTATAAATTCAAGTACATGAACTGAGAATTCATAAACTAGGGTGTATCACTTTAGGTGATTTAGTTACGTTTACAATAGTTTTGTCCTCTGCAATCACAAAAATATCATTTATACATCCTTATATAGGTAAGGAATATTTGAACTAGTATGCCAAAGGTAAATAATCATAGACAAGGAATTTCAAAATTAGAGCTCAACTTGAATTTTGTGAAATTATCTTCCTTATCCATATTCATAAAATCTTTAATTTCTTTTTTCCCAATTCAGACAATGAGGGGTTTTTCTCTTCCTTCATGAAACTCACCCCTTCACCTTTGTCTATAGTTAGGTTCTCTCTCATAAGCTCTTTATCTTATTTCATCAATTCTCCTCTCGATGGCTTTTTCCCTTCAACCCATAAACATGACCAAGTCACCTTCTTTCTGAAGTCAAAAACAAAACAAACAAACAAACAAAAAACAAAACCCACAAATTCTCTCTCCTCTTGTCTCCCTCTGTTGACCCACCTCTCTCTTTCTCCTTCAAACCTTTAGGTAAAATACGCCGCACTAGCTGTTTCTAATGCTCCATAGCCTCCTTCATCCCTTAGCCTATTTCTAGGGGGCTCCCGGAGTAACCACCCCACTGAGCACATTCTCAGGGGACACTAAGTACTTCATTTCTGAAAATTTCACGGGATTTATCCAGTTCTTCTTCCCTGAGATCAATGATATCACACTCCACGGACTCCACGATGTCTACTTACTTAAGCAGCACTACTCTGGAGGTACTTGCCAGTGTCATACTTGGCATCAGTTACTTAACCTCATCTCCGTGATGCACACAGTACTGCTAACTACTTCAGAGAACTGTTGTAGGTTTTAAGTAAGTTACTACACACCAGGCATTTAGACTAGCACAGGGCACCTAGTCAGCCCTAAATGAAGGTGAACTACAATTAGGATTGTTTTTCTGTTTTCACCTTATCTTTTAGAATTTATCCTCTGATTTTTCCTTAGATGGGGTTTCTTTCCCCTTTACTTCTAGGCTTGGTTCATACTGCCTTTTATTTCCTCATTCTCCAGGGTAAGCCCAGGCAGTTGGAAGCACCTGTGACACTGTGGCTAAGGACCCAGAATTGAAACCAGAGTATCTGGTCTCAGATTCAGACTGATTTCATAGGCTATGTGATAGTGTGCAAGTAATTCAATCACTCTGTGCTTTGGTTTCTTTATTAAGTGGGGGCAATAACAGTATCTACTTCATAAAGCTATTGTGAGGATTAAAAGTATTAATATACTTAAAATTGTTAGGAACTGCCTGGCACACAGGAAATGATATTTAAGTATTGATTGCTGCTTTACTACTTACTTTTATTACCTCCATCAATTTAATTACTACCTCTATGCCGACATCTCTCACATATCTCTTGCCATTCCAGATCTGCCTTTTGTATTTTAGATTCCTGAACATATATTTACCAAAGTCTCCACCTAAATGCTTTACAGGAGACCCCAGTTCAACATGGCCAAAATGACCCAACATTCTTCTCCTAAACCTCCTATTCCTCCCTGCAGACCCTGTTACTGCACCATGAACTTCACAAATACCCAAACCAAGAACATGTGAATCATTTTTGATTGCTTCTCTTTTTTCTCAAAAATCAAATGCACTCCATGTCATCCCATAAAAATGAAAACTATCTTCTCCCCTCCTACCACTATTGTTTAGTACCGGTCAAAAATCTTCCGCCCGATTATTGAAATACCTTCTTAAATAGTCTTCTTGACATCTACTTCTCCTCAAAGCCTATATGCAAGTGTCTAGAGTAATGTGTCTAAACGGTTGTCTATGGGGTTTTCATGGCTTATAAATAAAGTGAGGTGGTCCCTTGATCTATCCACTCACTTCTGCATCCTCATTTCCAGCCACAGATCTACGTGTTGTTTCTTGTCCTCACACATGTGCTTATCCCATTCTCTCTGATAGTTAACTTCTACTTATCCATTAAGACCTGGCTCACATGTCACTTGTGCCTTGAATCTTTCTCTGACTGTTTATCATGAAACCTCCATACTCAAATTGTTGGTGGACACTTTTCTTGAAGTTTCAACATAAGTTTAATGAACACAATATACTATAATTAATCTGCTGACATTCTTGTATTCACTGTAAGATGACAGGTTTCTAAAGGGTGAAGGCTATGAATTACTCATCACCTATTAATGTACCCTCTGAGTACTTACTGCATTTAAAACACTAATTGCAGAAACTTAGAGACGAGACCAGAAGGTTGAAAAAGTATTCTACCTGAGAAATTAAACAGCCTTCACGATTCTCAATAAGAACAGAGAGCATATGCAAATCACATTGCTTTTATGTGTCTGAGGCAGTCATGGGCACATCTTTTGACCTTGAAGGTAAAAAAGGGCACATACAGAGTTCATGTTGTATCAGTGAACAGAAGAATTTACGTCCCTGTCACCTCAATGATCATCTGCTTCTGCCTTTCTCTCCACCTCCACATACTATATTCTTAATAGACCCTTTATAAACCAAATTTTGATCACGTCATGGCTCTGCTGCAAACTATCCAATGGTTACACATTTAATTCACAGCAAACACCAAAGTGCTTTGTAAGGGCCTACAAAGCCCTGCATGAGCTGGCCCTCTCCCTCACTCTTTGACTTTTAGTTTATTAGTGTCCCTATTGCTCATTCCCTTCTGGCCACATTGCCCTTCACTCTAGGGCTCCTTGAACAGATCAGAGGCACTCCCATCACAAGGGCATTTACATCAACTGTTCGCACTATCCAGAAAGTTCTCCAATACTAGCATACAGCCTACTACCTCAGTTCTGTCAAGTCTTTTTCAAATGTCACTGAGTTGGTGACCCTCCATGAACATCCCTTTAAAACTGCAACTTCTCCCTATAAGTAACCTCTCTTGTACTTTTCTTCTCAGATCATCAGATACATGAAATGTGGTTCTTATTTAGTTGTACTATTATTTTCATCAACACCATCATCTTCCTCTGTTCTCCCGAATACAGGTTCTATGCAAACAGGGCATATTGGGAACTCAATAGATAAGTTGCCAAAGAATTAATGAAGCACTATTTTGGTTAAAAAAAACAAGAAAACGAGGTAGAGTGCTCTTGGTTTTCTATCTACATAGGCTCAAATGAGAGAGAACATTTAATTTGCTACAGAATCCTATTTCTACCAATCCTTTTTCTACTCTCAGAGTAGAAGCCTGAAAGGGAAACTGAGAATGGGAACACACTGATGTATACCTTGTATTATAAGGATTCATGGCATCAGTGCCTAGAGTGGGAACTGTTCAAATTACAGGTGATTCTTCATAACTAAACATGAAAAAATGGACAGAAGGCATGAAGAAACACTTCTCCAAAGAAGACATACAAATGGCTAATACACACATGAAAAAATGTTCATCATCATTAGCCACCAGGGAAATTCAAATCAAAACCACATTGAGATACCACCTTACACCAGTTAGAATGGCCAAAATGGACAAGGCAAGAAACAACAAGTGTTGGAGAAGCTGTGGAGAAAGGGGAACACTCTTCCACTGTTGGTGGGAATGCAAGTTGGTGCAGCCACTTTGCAAAACAGTGTGGAGGTTCCTTAGAAAATTAAAAATAGAGCTACCTTATGACCCAGCAATTGCACTACTGGGTATTTACCCCAAAGATATAGAGGTAGTGAAAAGAAAGGTCATATGCACCCCAATGTTCATAACAGCAATGTCCACAATAGCCAAACTGTGGAAAGAGCTGAGATGCCCTTTAACAGAAGAATGAATAAAGAAGATGTGGTCCACATATACAATGGACTATTACTCAGCCATCAGAAAGGATGAATATCCAACTTTTCTATCAACATGGACAGGACTGGAAGAGATTATGCTGAGTGAAATAGGTCAAGCAGAGAAAGTAAATTATCATATGGTTTCACTTATTTGTGGAATATAAGGAATAGCATGGAGGACATTAGAAGAAGGAAGGGACAAATGAAGGAGGGGAATCAGAGTAGGAGATGAACCATGGGAGACTATGGACTCAGGTAAACAAATGGAGAGCTTTAGAAGGGAGAGGGGTGGGGGGCTGGGTGAGCCTGGTGATGGCACAGATTGCATGGAGCACATGTGTTATACACAAACAATGGATCATGGAACACTACATCAAAAACTAATGATGTACTGTATGGTGACTAAGACAATTAAAAAAAAAAAAGCACATTCCCGTTGGCAAAAGTACATAAATAAATAAATAAAGGACGCAATATGGAAAAAAAAGTAAATAAATAAACATGAGGACTACTGTTTTGGCTCCCAAGGCCGCAGCAGCATGTTTCACCGAAGTTTGATGGGACCATTTTTTTAGAAGTCAAATTCCAGAACTTCGGTTGGAAATAGTTTTCCATTTGCTACATGTCCCAAGCATCTGCAACTGTATTTGGGGTTCTGATTTCAGAAGGCTGTGTGGTTTAGTAGAGAGGACACAGACACATGGATTTGAGTTGACTTTACTACCTGTCAGTAACCTGGGAAGTGATTAAACATTCTGTGTCTTGATTCTGTCCCCCGTAAATCAGGTTTTAGAATAAAACGGTATATTCTACAAAATACACCCAGCAAATTCCTTGGTACTTAGATAATGACTACATGTGAAGTAGCTGAGTTTTGGAGTCAGGAATATCTGAGTTCAAACCTTGGGTCTCTCATGGACTGTGTTTAGGACCTATATCTCCTTCAGTCTTCATTTCTACATTCATAAGAAGAGGTCCATGACATTGGATGTGCATTTGTAAGATGTAAGAACAGTAAGGCAAAGTACCTACCAACTGCTGCAGATTCTGTGTGTGGTAAATGGAACAGTCTCACCCAAAAAGACTTCTATTAAAATCCTTTCCCACAAGGTATCACAAGAACTGAGGCACATCCTAACTAAGATCATTGAACCAAGGGAATAATAAACATTTGTGGAATTAATAAAATACACAGAGATTGTGTTTCATAGGTGTTATTTAAGAAAGCAGCACACCACAAAGTGCCTGAGAGAAGAGCATTAATCCAGTTTAGAAACTAGATAAATGAATTTCGAGATGCATTCTAGCAATTTAGCTATGTAACATTTCAAAAGCTTTATGTGAGCTACATTTTATTCACCTAAATATGTGCTTTCCAGAGAATTCCACGGGGCTGAGTTTAGATTTGCAGGCAAAAGTTCCAGAGGCAAAAATTCCAATTCCATAAAAGTGTGTGTGTGTGTGTGTGTGTGTGTGTGTGACAACCAAAATTTTTAACAAAGGTTATGGGCTGACTATAAATTAATGATTTACAGCTAAAAGTGTCTATGATGAACCTGGCTGACTACTCTCTAGGAGTGCATTAAAAGCATTAACATATGAGGTAAGAAACACAGGGGAAGAATTTTAGTATCTTATACAATGGTCAAGATTTGATAATAGAATACTCCTCTGTTCGTAGTAACTATAATAAAATGGTTTTCAAAAAAAAAAAGATCTTAAAAACCTCTAAAAACTCCAAAATTAGACTCTCAAAGAACTTTAAAACAAACTCTAAAAGGACCCACAAAGTCTTTCTGCTCTGTGCATTCAGCAAACACATCTCCCTTTTTCTGAAGTCAGCAATTTTGTGTTTTGTTCTAGATTCTGAATCGATCAATATATATTGCTATGTCTACAGAAACCAAGGATTATATGATGACAACAAATAATGCATGGCACAAATTCAAAATTTCAAGGATCAGTAAATAGATCAGCCATGGAAATTTGAAAACAGAAACTAAAATTTGGGGAAAGGAGAAGCAGATTATATCAACAATAGGAGAAAGAAGCTTATAATTGAACATTGATGGATGCAGCATGTCAAAATGATTTGGTAAAGATTTCCAAATGAGGCAGATTACAGTGACTTTCAAATTGGAACCAGAACATACTGAGAGAAGAAAACCACCAATGAAAGAATGACTTCTCTGTCTTCTGAAGTCATTCAATGAGAGGAGCTATAGAATATTCCTGGGTCCTCTCCTGCCAAGTGAGTTATGACAGAATTTAAAAATCAATTTCACATCAACTTTGTGGAATGGCAAATTCTTCAGTACTAAATCAACAATGTGCTTTAGTGCAATATGCTGTAACATTTTTGGACACATGTTTATTCTTATGAGGTCATGAAAACTTAAGAGAATCTTCCTGTCCTTGATTGCCTTTCTAGATTATCTCTAACAGCCTTTGTTGAGTGTCTTCCTCTCTAATAACTATTCCAGGAAACTGGGATTTATAAATTTAATCCTCTCCCAGAACATACTGCATGATTTTAGACCAAAAACATGTTGCATTTTTAGTTTTGCAATAGGCTAGAAAGAAAAAAAAAAAGGCGTAAAAAGTCAGTGTGTTCTACGTTTGGAACCTACAGTTGATGGCTTCACTGATTCCTTCTCTACCCACTGTGAACCTATTACTTCTTCCCTAGGTCCTAAGGCAGGTGTCTAACTTTTTTTTTTTCCCTTATTCAATTTTCAACCTTCTTTTTACTGAGAAACATTTTGCTAGCAGTCACCAAGATTTATTTCCCTTTAATTAACCAAATTTCACTCTTACTGCTTTTCTAATTCCACTTTTGTGAAAATTGAGTTCAAAGCCCACATAAGCATCTATAATGTTTTACCTGCCTTTACTAACTGGGTCATGCCCTTGACCTTGGCCAATATAAAACCAGATCCCTTGAGGCTCATAAAAAGATTATCCAGTAACTGCCTCCAGGCTATCCCTTATGTGTGCTTTAACTGCTTCCTACTCTTCATCTATAAAAGGAGCACAAATGAGTCCTCACTCATTATTTAGATAATAGAAATATAATCTCCACACTAAACCTACTTAAAAGGACAAACAAACTGATGCCTTTCTTTTGTTCCCAGTGGGCACTAATGGAACCCCTGTGGCAATGTTTCATGTATGACTCAATTGCTTTATCAAACAATTGGTTTAATGTTGCTGCTGTTGTTTTAATTCTATTATCCATGTGTCTGAGATATGTATGTTAATGGTGTTTAAATTAGTTATTTTTCTAGAACATTGCTTTGGGTGATAAAATTTAAGACAATCATTTTGACAACATGATACTAAAATCATGAAACTCTGAGTATCTACTGAATAAAAATCCAATTTTCAGAATCCAAATTTATACATACACATATACATATGTATAGAATTTATTTATATGTGTATATATTTATTGTGTATTTAATATATGTATATATTTATTTTAATATATATTTATACACATAAAATTTTATATATACATCTAGGTTTTTACAGCATATATAAATTATATACACATAGAAATCTATGTGTATATTTAAATTTTTTATATGTATATAAATCACACATTGTAAATAAATCCACTTTTTAAATAACACATGTATAGCACAATGGAAGATTCATTTTTAAAGGTTTTTTTTTTTTAATTTATTTATTTGACAGACAGAAATCACAAGTAGGCAGAGAGGCAGGCAGAGAGAGAAGGGGAGGCAGGCTCCCCGCCGAGCAGAGAGCCAGATGCGGGGCTCGATCCCAGGACCTTGAGATCATGACCTGAGCTGAAGGCAGAGGCTTTAACCCACTGAGCCACCCAGGCGCCCCTGGAAGATTCATTTTTAAACATCAAATAAGTCATCATCTATCTACTAATCACACACAACAAGTAAGACAGCACAGCGTGAATGTGCAGCTATGAATTACCTCCTCTTTCCTTCCATCGCGTCCTTTCTGTACAAACCAGATAACTTTTGCTTGCAAAGATCGTGGGGTACATTCCAGCAATGTGCTGTTGTTCTCTATGCCATAGGCCAGTCGCTCTTCAGTCTTATCCAAAGCATCCCCTACAATATAAATATTAAAATTAATGTTAAGACTTTGACTTTAACAGTAAATACTATTTTTAAAAATGATTTTATTTATCTATTTATTTGTCAGAGTAAGACAGAACACAAGCAGGGGGAGTGGGAAGCAGAGGGAGAAGCAGGCTTCCTCGTGAGCAAGGAGCCTGATGAGGGACTTGATCCCAGGATCCTGGGATCATGACCTGAACCAAAGACAAATGCCTAACCAACTTGAGCCACTCAGGTATCCCAGCAAGTAATATTTTTAAAAGCTTCTTCACTTAGATTCCTGGAGTAAAGTGAATATCTTTCATGATTTACTACTAATTTCTATGCAAGGTCATTTAAAGGAGATATTTAGAGGCAGTGGCACACCAAAAATCTAGGCTTTAGAGAGAACTGCAGGCTATGGAAAGGACCAGAAAAAAGTAAATGGGAGTGTGGGTCCAAGTACGGGGCAGTCAGGATACTAAGAAGGTGCATCAGTGTTAAATGCATGGAAAATCGGTGACAACATGAACCAACAGAGCAGGCAAACGAAGGTGAGCACTAAACATTCAAGTAAAACACAAGACAAAATTCATGGTTACCAAAAAAAGCAGAAAGCAAAATCAACATGATATGGTGCTACATAAACACAAGTGTGAGTGAGATCTTATCAAGGGACTGCACTGATCCAAATGTTGGGCTCCTACAGTAAGAAAAGGGTACAAAACCAGACTAGGGACTTCAGATCCGGAGCTTCCTGATTATTATGTACATCTTGGCCCAGAGAGGCTCTCACTGGACTTGAACTCAAAGTTGCATAGAGACGGATCTACTTAACTGCAGTGGGGAATAAAAGCAAGTGAATAGGGCATCTGGGTGGGTCACCGTTAAGCTGCCACCTTTGGCTCAGGTCATGATCTTAGGGTCCTGGGATCAAGCCTCCCATCCTGCTCTCTGCTCAGCAGGGAGTCTGCTTCTCCCTCTTCCTTTGCCCCTAGAACAGCTTGTGCTTTCCCAGCTCACTCACTCACTGTTTTTCAAATAAATAATTAAAGTCTTAAAAAACAAAACAAAACAGCAAGTGGATGTATTGTGTTTTAACCAACATCAAATTCAGTAACTAGAACCTGGGTTTTTTTTCCTTGTGTCTGAGTTCTCCTCACTTTCAGAACTGATGCCTACATTTTCATAGATCAAGATCCTGCCTTCCTCCAACCAATGTTGCCCAAGGCTTATGTCCTACACCAAATGCTCAGTTAGCCTTGGGTCTACTGAACATCACGATGCTGTGCAACTCTGGGTTGAATGCAAGCGCTCCTGGTCTCCCAGTCACGAAGGTTCATCTCCCTCGTACCTCCTGTGCAACTGAGGCCACCAATTACACAGCCAGTTCCACCACTGACACAGTGTGGAGAGTCAGGACCATGGTCTGCCATATTGTGTGACTTCCTTACATTTGATGAAGCAAATTTCCTCTCATCCTTTACCCATAAGACCGTGTACTAACTTTCCACAGAAACTCTCATCTGCATCTCAGAAACTCCCATCAGCCTGAGCTCTTAGCTTCCCTACTCTTGTGGAAGACTTCAAGTTTTTCACTTTATTTGACCCTGAAGCTTAGTAGGTAACTTGATACAAGTCTGATCACCCTTAAGAGGATTACCATAGGTTGTGTGACATGGTGAAGATATTCCTGGGGCTGAGATGCAGAGAGAGGTCCTACAAGTCACTGTGGCATCTTGTTCTAACATTCCCCTGTTCTGAGGTCTAACAGTAAGGTCTTCATGGTGGTATACAGAACTTATTTTCCTAATTAATTAAAAATTTTACGTCCACACAGAATTAAAATTTTGGTGTTAAAATCCACAAAATTTTAGCTATGGGGAAGAAAAAAGAATACTTTCAGTAACATTGTTCTACTATATATCAATCACAAAGAAAACAAGGACCATTTTAAGAGGTCTGCAGTTTATCCTAACCCCAGTAACCCATAGCAATTGATTTTCTCTGGATTACCGATGAATTGCTGTCCAAAGCATTGCTGAGCGGCGTTTCCGTGCCGAACATCTTGTCTGCGGAACCGCCTGAAAGAAAGTAGATGCATGTAGGAGATGGTCAGATTTCAATTTTCCAGACTTTAAAATGCAGCCAACTACATTAAGGATTCAAGTAGTATTCGGCTACTGAAAAAAATTGATCTGTCATACACAACAAGGATAAAATTCAAGTTTCATAGTTCCCTGTATTTCCACTGAATGTTATTCAATGGTAAGATCTATATAAAACTCTTATTTAAGTGTTCACATAAGTTTGAATTCTGGATCCTGACATAACTTGAGAAATCTCTTTTTATATTTTGTTTAAAAATCCAGTGCAATAAGAATTCTTCTGTTTCAAATGAGGGGTTTGGGGTAGTAAGGGAGGTAGGTGTGCAGGAAAGATAGTGGGATTTGAGGCAGATTACTTATTTGAATAAAAATCATAAAACTCCTACATATAATAAGGGGCATTCAAAAAGTAACAGTATTAGAACAGTAACAGTATTAGAATCCAAATATTTTCTTCTATGGCCATCTTAGTCACATAGCACAAATACAATTGGCAATAAAGACAGAAACCAATAATGTAGTCAACTTACTCTTTTACTCAGTATATATAGATATTATATGCCCCTATGCAACATGATTGTGTGTTATACATACTTAACAGGCTGTATGGCAAGACTGCCTATTAGATTTAGAATAACTTCCAGTTTTTTTTCTATTTTACAGATTGTTTAGATATATAACTGAAAAATAACAATGTTCTTTACCTTTGGGGGAAAAATTCTATAGTATAGATCTTGTTTTAAATTAGTAAGCATCTTTCTGAGGGATTGGACAATGGAAATCGTCATTATTAGCACTGAAATTCTAAGATCAAAATCTTCAGCGTATTAATTCAGATTAAAGATAAAAATAGAAGTATTACATAAGTGCAGAAAACACCACTTGCTTCTCTAAATCATGGCGTTTCTTCAAGATTAAGGAAAAAACAGAAGGCAGAGCAGAAGTTTCACCCCAGAGGGAAATGGCTAGGCTTCTGAAGTGACAATGAAATGCTCTAACCATATGCAATGATAAAATCTGGAAAAAGGAACCAGATTCAAATCCCAACGCCATCACTCACGTGCCGTCTGATCTCGTACATAACTTCTCTCTTGCTTGATTCTTCCTGTCCTCCTTTGTAAAATGAAGTTGGTCTGACATTTAAAAATTATTCCAATATCAATTTTTTTTTATTCTAGGCTTACCTAATTGCCTCCAAATAATGATAAAGGAACATCATTTCAAGAGATGAAGTGCTTTCTCTCATGTGAGTTGAGATCTTAGTTAACAGACCAGTACTTGAGAAGCAATGGTTTAAGTATATCCTTGTAATGAAAGCTAGAGCAGATGTCTATTTACAGTCAATTTTTAGAATTATGACCTGTGTGCAAAGCTGGCTTTTACAAAATTCAGAGATTGTAGATTAGAAGACATTGTCTAGAAACCTGGGATTTAATAAACTTCAGATTAAAGCTGCTGTATGAATCATCCCACTGGGTAAAACTGAAAAAAGAAATTGACAAAAAAGGAGCAAAACCAAAAAGTTTTATGCTTCTGTTATTATTTTATACTAGCATGTGTGCAGGTATAGATAACTGATAACAGCTCTGGATGAGAAGTAAAATGGTTCCATGGACTCCTTACTTCATACAGTATTGCATTGGTATTGGGAATCCAAAGTCTGCTGAGCAGTAGTGAGTAAGGGAGCAGGGGTAAATCAAGGAAATGGGAAATCGTTTCTACTCTGCAGAAATGCTGTATCAGGTTTATTACACATGTGGGGTGAGAACAAAGGGAGATGCAATCAGATAATTCAGGTATGCAATGTGAAGAATAATGCAAAATTTTGCAATGTCAGTAGTATGTAGAGTATGTTGAAAGTCATGAAAGCAAGCACTCATCCCCCAACAAGGGTTCAATTCATTTTATACTATCTTCATATAACTGTCTTTTATCTCAGCATTTTAGAAAGACTGTAAATGTTCAAGAGTTTGAGAAAGGTTAATCAAAGTTGCCTTTTATTCCAAAAGTTGCCTATTTCTCTTCTCTATCTTGCCACTTAGAAACTTTTAAAGAGAACACCAGAAAGAGACAACATACAAGAGCCAGGGGAAGTAAAAGACTTAGCTATATAAATTATAGTGTATTTTGGAAGACTATTTTAAACAAGTGGTTTGGATTGCGAATTAATGTTTTTCCTCTGTTGACTCATTTTCACTCTGTGAACAGAAAAGTATTTATTTTAATGACCAGTTTTCAATTTCTGCTTCTAGTCAGGTCTGAAGCAAAAATGATCTGCTGTAAAAGCAAACTATTTTCCTTTTCATGTGCTGGAATCCATCCAAAAAGTTCTCCTCTAGGGGTGAGTGATGGTTCAAAAGGATCTGACACCACTGAGAGATCTCCATTACATGTCACTGAGCTGAACTCGTCCATGTGTGAGCATGACTCCTGACTCGAGCACTGAGCGCCTTCCTAAGATTTTGCCCATTCATTTGACTTTCACTAAATAACTTTCTGTCCGCCCTTTGCAAATATATTATCAAGCCAGTGGATGTATACTTCATTAAGATGCGCCACGGATCAAGAAGGATTGAGGTATGGAAACTGTTCAGTTAGAAGAATTCATCACCCTTACTGGATACCTGAAACAAAACCTTGTTATTCACAAGTATTTGATGCACGGCTTTCAAATGTTGCTATTATCGCTAATAACAAGAAAATAATTCATTTTATTATTTTCGGTGAAATTATCTTTCCACCTTTAGAACCAGCTTCTCTACTCCTAACCTAGGGAACTACATGGTTTTCCATGAACATTCTATGCCTTTTGTAAAATTCCCTTTAACTGGAATCTTCTTATATCTCTACCTACAAGACTGAGCTCAAAGGTTGAGTTATTCTGGGAATTAAATAATGTCTAACATGTACTGCACTTAGTCTAGTACTTTATACATAATAAGTGCTCAGTAATGACCTACTATCATCCTTATTTACAATTACATTTCCCACTTTAGGTTCTGATTTCATATAGCCAAGGATTATCGACCGCTTCGTCACCCTCCTCACACATAGTACAGTAGTTGGCATAATGGGTGAATAATTCACTGAACACTATTTTTACATAGTAACATGGCTATATTCTTCAAGAAGTGTTTTTAAATATCAATAAGCCTTTGTACAACATCAATTTGCTTGATTCTTGAAAACACTTTGTAAGTTAAACATTAACAAATATCCTCTCAAAGGATCTGTTCACTATCTGCCTATGATATACTTTAATTACTCATCACACCGTGTTAATTTAGCTAATGTCAAATTAACAAAGGTTTTGAACAGGTGACTACGTTTTGCAAAAGCGAGATTCTACTACATATGTGATCTTATAAAAATAATAACTATATTAAGGTGGGTTAAATTAAATTTTTTAAAAGTTTGAAGTAATCCAGAATAGAAGAGTAAAAATAACTGAAATCAGTAAAAACTTAATTTTCAGTAAGGAAACTGTATATAGTTTGATGTTTTTGCTTTATATTGTCTTTGGCCACTTTACTAGGAGAAAAAAATAAATGCTTATTCTATAACAGATAGCAATGTTTTCCTTTATGTTTCCCTGCAAAGAACACACAATTTCATATAGCTTGAGCAAAGAAATATCTCCATCCTTCAAAATACTTTCTGGACCTCCAGATCTTCTTTTCAAAGAATCCCGAGATCTACCTTCTCTTACAAGTGGCAATGACCTTGCTGAACTGTACACATCAGAGTTTGGAGGTTTCTAAGTGCCTTTCATTTGTGTTGAATTAAATCACATGTTTCATTAATTATACAGGTCATACATTTGCCTAGGAGTTAAAATATTCACTTTCAAAATGAAATAAATGAAGACCAGCTGGTTGAGAGGACATGGGGCAAATGCAGGATGTATTTTAGAATTTATTTATTTATTTTTCTTTCAAGTCTTTGAATCCCTCATGTGCGGTGGCTTGCCATTTCCACATTTTAAGTTTATCTAAACGGGTTTCATGTCTTGCAATATGAGTGTCAGGAGGGGGAAGAGTTGATTCAAACATGGGTAAAAAATAAATAAAATAAAATAAATAAAAATCCAATAAAAACTCCAATCTCTACACAGTAATTGAGAGGAGTTATTTTCAGGGAAAATTCAACTTTTGGAGCTTATATTATGAACAAAGTATGACTACGAGGGCTTACTTAAACAAAATTAACGTGGTTATTTTCATGGGATGGGTGCAGAATAAAAGATATTTGACAAAGTGTGATGGCTTTTCTAAACCAGGGAATTACCACATTGAGGCCTCTCACCTCTTTGCATGGGTGCCTGTCGGGTAATACCGGGAACAGGATATGCCATCCCAGGCACAGTAAGGGTCTCGAGCCAGGCAGCAATCAGCACAAGCACTTCCGTACATGTCACACTGATGGAATCTGACTTGGGCCACAGCAGAAGCCGATCCAATATACAGCTGTTGCTAGAGACATCAAACAACAGAGAGGCCGCTAGCAGAAATGGACGGAACTCTCAGTGAATTTCACATTTATACACATTCACTTCGGTGAATATTCATTTGAATTACTGCAGCTACTCAGGAGGGGTAACAGAACACTGGTACTTTCAGTTCTCTAAGATTTGAAATACATTTATAGACCTGGACTCCCGTAAACAAAATTGCTAGAGTGAGCTTGACAAAATTCTCAAGAAGTTGACTGTTCTTTTGTTATTTAAATAGAAAGCCTCTTTCATCGTTTAACACTGTAGGTCTTTTTAAAAGAACTTTAGGAATGTCCAATAACAGACAGAGTAAGTAAATGATCTTTTGTTATTGTTGCATTTTTAAAAGTGAGACATAACTGACAAGTAATATCTTATTAGTTTCAAGCGTATGATACAAGGATTCAGTATCTGTATGTATTGTGAAATGACCATAGTAAGTCTAACATTCCTCAACACCATATAGGTAGAATTGTTTTTCGTGTAATGAAAACTTTTAAGATGTGTTGTCTTAGCAACTTTCAAATATACATTAGGGTTTCATTAACCATAATCACTATGCCATATATTACATTCCAAGGTCTTCCTCTATAACTGAAGTTTGTACCTTTTGATCCCATCTACCCATTTTGCCCCCCTCCCACCCCTTGTGTCTGGCAACTGCCAAACTGTTTTTCATTAAAAAAACAAAACAAAACAAAACAAACAAAAAAAAACCCTCATTTTTTTGTGGAGTTAGTTTTAATCTCACATATCAGTGAGTTTACATGGTATTTGCCTTTTCTTATTTCACTTAGTATAATGTTCTCAAGGTCCACCCATGCTGTCACATATGGAAGAATTTTCTTCCTTTTTGTGGCCGAATGATATGCCATTGAACATATATGCCACATTTCCCCTCTCCATTTATCTACTGATGGGCACTTAGGTTATTTCCATGTCTTGGCCATTGCAAATAATGACACAATAAATGTGGGTACAGATGCCTTTCAGAGTTAGAGTTTTGTTTCCTTTGGAAAATCACCCAGAAATGAAATTGCTTAATCATATGTTCTATTTTTAATACATTCAGGAAACTCTCTAATGTTTTCCATATTGGCTGCACAAATTTGCATTCCCACCATTAGTGCACACTAACATGCAGCATTTAAAACACTGATTCAGATATATACACAGAATGAGGGAGTAAACTGTAAGATACATTGTTAAGTAAAAACAGTAAGTAGCAGAACAATTAACATTACAAGTTCCTGTTTGCCTAGACATAAATGGTCACTTATAAATACATCTGAGGTAATATATGCAACAACTTTTTCTGGAGAAATTTGCACCAGAAACTGGTTCTAGTAAAGTGGAGAGGAGGTTTGTGTTTCACTGCACACTTTTTTTTATTACCATCATTTACCGTTATTTTTGCGAGAGCTCTTTTTTGTAAGAGCTCTTCTGCTCTTACAGAAGAGCATCCTATCATGATTATAGAAGTAAATCTACTCTTACCTACCTTCTTCCAATAATAGAAAAAGAAACCCATTACATGTGAATCACTATTTTTATCAGAGTAAAACTGTAACTTATTCATCTATAAGCACGTGTACTTCAGCTCTTTATCATTGACCATGACTCCCATATACACACAAGTACACTTGCACATACACACAAACTTACTCTCTTTGAAGAAATCTCCATAGAAATAATAGGAACTGGGTCCTGAAAAAAAAAGTTGAAGCTTTTAAAGAAATACAAAAACATACTTTAATATGGTTGCAAATCATCTGAACTCATATTAGATATGTAACTAGTTCTATGCTAGCCTATAGCTTTCATTTTAGCAAATCAATAGGAACTTATAATTACATTAAAATATAGCTTTCTTGGGCACCTGGGTGGCTTAGTGGGTTAAAGCCTCTGCCTTCAGCTCGGGTCATGATCCCAGGGTCCTGGGATTGGGCCCCGCATCGGGCTCTCTGCTCAGCAGGGAGCCTGCTTCCTCCTCTCTCTGCCTGCCTCTCTGCCTACTTGTGATCTCTGTTTGTCAAATAAATAAATAAAATCTATAAAATAAAATAAAATACAGCTTTCTTTTAAAAACTCTTTTTAATGGAATAGGTTAGATATGTAAGATGGAAAAAGTAGTGGATAATCTAAATAGCTCACGATTTGTTTCTGAAATGTAATTTTTGTATTTGCATATTACTCAAGTTTTAGAAACTCAAGTATCTTTAATAACTATCAGAGTCACAGTGTTCTTTCTTATGAAGTATTAGAACCATTAGAAGTGAAACAGTTGTCTCTGAATAGATGATACTGTTAACAAACCATGTGACTTTAATTGCTTAAATCCAGGCCTAAAAAAATACTTTTTCTGTTGGAGTTATCACAGTCAATCAATATGAGCCCAGGTTGCTTTGAGCAAGATGAATAAGTTCATTGTCTTCAAAATGCAACAGAGGAAAGATGATCTATAACACAGCTTTGAGAGCCTGTGTGTTATTCCAGGGCTGGTGATTAAAACTAACGTGTCTCAAATGAATACCACAAACTCAGGTGGTTTCTGCCAGGAGACAAGCAACAGGCAGGTGGGGTCCGCTCAGTGGATGATACTCCTTCAAATAATTATTTTTTGAAAGAGAAAATCTAATCCCCTGTGTCAATATTTTAAACTACAGAACGCTTTAGGCAGGCATGCATGCCCTCATTTATTCATTCAAATGACAATGTTTCTTAGGATTGATAAGAACAAAACACTGTGGCAGGTGCTCCTCAGAGGGGAGCTAGGTCCCTGAAGTGAAATGAAATCTGACACAGAAACCCAGTACACAAGATAAACAAAAACATAGCTGCTCTGGTTGAGACAGAACATGCTTACCCTTGGTGTGTCGATGGGCAATGTAATCTCTCCAGGACAGCCAAGGTGAAATGAACTGTTTTTCACCAATAAACATATTTGCATATGTATCCATTACAAACATGCATATCTTAATAATTTGCAGCCTTTTTGAAAAACAAATTTGCTTACTTGCTAAAATTTATTTGTAATCCCAATATTAATATTTACAGTGTTCTGGGGTCATTCATGAACACAAGCAGGCACCAAGAGGCAATAAATTTTGGCTGCCTGGCAAGTACAACCCCAGCTGAGATCAATGAATGCGACACTCTGCCTTCTTGTTTCAGCTCTCCTACTTGAAACAAGTGTCCTTTTCATGGTCTATTTAATGCCATGGTTTTTCACATTTTTGTGCTTTTTACTGGCAATTTTGATGTTTAAAATGACCTCTAAGCAAAGCGCTTAAGTGCTCTCTAGTGTTACAAAGCTTCAAAAGGGCTGTGATGTGTATTACGGGAAAATACACAGGTTAAGTAACTCTGTTCATGTACACGTTATAGTGCTGTGGTCCATGAGCTCCATGTGAGTTAATCAAAAATATACAGTAAATAAGGTGCCTTCCAATAAAAACACACCGAGAACAACGTTATATATTGACCAGTTGACAAAAATGTGTCTAGAGACTCACAGGAACCTAACCCTGTATGTCCCCTAGGAGCACTCGCCAGTATTCACTAATGTGGTGTTCATGGTGATTTTATTATTTTTTTTTAATTTATTTTTTAAAAGAGTTTATTTATTTCTTTGACAGATAGAGATCACAAGTAGGCAGAGAGGCAGGTAGAGAGACTGAGAGGGAAACAGGCTCCCTGCTGAGCAGAGAGCCCGATATGGGGATCAATCCCAGGACCCTGGGATCCTGACCTGATCCAAAGGCCGAGGCTTTAACCCACTAAGCCACTCAGGCACCCCTCATAGTAATTTTAAAAACCATACCTGTCACTAATATTGACACTTGAGTCTGTGTGTGTGTGTGTGTGTGTGTGTGTATGCATATGCATACATATAATTGTCATGTCTAACCTTTGCATTATCATTTTTTAGTTTTTTTTTTACTAACTTTGTGGTAATTGATATGTTATGAAAAAAAGCAATATACTCATCACAATGTCCACAACATGAAATCTACTGTTTTGCTTTAATTGTTTAGGTTGGTAGTACATTGGTAAAATGAGACTTTGCAATAATGATTCTGGAATTTGTATGTGGTATGTGTTATTTCTTTAAGTCATAGTTCATATACTGAAATTCTTTTCATGCTGGCTGGGCAAATACTGGCCTTCTCCTTTGAATAGTCTGCGATAATCAAATAGATTTTAAACCATTCTTCACTTCAAATTCATTCTGAATTCACAACCTACCCATTAGAAAAAAAACTGACCTAACATCTTTCCTATTTACAACTCATTTGCAATTGTCTGTAATACATAAATGTTGGCTATTTCCTTTTCCTTCTTATAAAAAATACCTTGAATATCTGAAGTTCTTCTAGAATTACTTCTTCCATTGACTCTGTCTCTTGGTTATAAATTGTGATTACTTTCAGAACAATTCCATTATCTGTAAGAAAGGAAAAGAAGAGATAAACCAGAAGGTTGTCACAATCTGGTTTGCAAAACAATTAAAAATCATGTGGGGACTATGAATTTGAATATGCTTTGAGATTTAGATGCATGAAACATTTATTCATCACTGGATGAAACAATATGACTACTTACATATTCATATTTTCAATTAGTAAAATATAACTTTATGATTGGCTAAAAAATAAGACCAAATAAAATAAAATTGTTTTTCAAATAATTTGATTTAGAATTCAATCAAAGATTGAGAAATCAAAATGTATTAATATATACAATAGCCAAACTATGGAAAGAACCTAGATGTCTATCAACAGATGAATGGATAAAGAATATGTGGTATATATATATAATGGAATACTATGCAGCCATCAAAAGAAATTACATCTTGCCATTTGCGACGACGTCGATGGAACTAGAGGGTATTATGCTTAGCAAAATAAATCAATAGGAGAAAGACAACTATCATATGATTTCCCTGATATGAGAAAGTGGAGAAGCAACATGGGGGCTTTGTGGGGTAGGAAAAGAATAAATGAAACAAGATGGGATCAGGAGGGAGACAAACCACAAGACACTCTTAATCTCACAAAACAAACTGAGGGTTGCCAGGGGTAGGCATTTAGGGAGAGGGTGGTTGGGTTATGGACACTGGGGAAGGTATGTGCTATGGTGAGTCCTGTGAAGTGTGTAAACCGGGTGATTCACAGACCTGTCCCCCTGGGGCTAATAATACATTATATATTAATAAAAAATAAAAAAAAATTTAAAAGTATTAATGTATACACAATATTTGATATCATGATATATACATACACACATTTTTAATAAGAAAAATTTCAAGTACCCATTATTGAGAGAACAGAATAAGTACTCTTGCACTAACCATTTAGTTTCTATAATTGTCAATAGTTTTATAAATTTAAATTCATAATTTAAAATTCCACCTAATTTTTATTATATCTGATATGCTGAGCTTGGTCTTTTCAATATAAAGACACTAATTTGCCTGTAAGAATAATTTGATGTAGTGCTATAAACAGCTCAGAAAAAATAAGCACTTTGGAGGTAATAACCCAATAATTATATGGTATTTAACTAATTTGTTAAAAAATTATCAAATTTTGTGGTTGGTTAATGAAATTTGTTTAAAATAAAACTAGTAAAGAGGCGCCTGGTGGCTCAGTGAGTTAAAGTCTCTGCCTTTGGCTCAGGTCATGATCCCCGGGTCCTGGGTCAAACCCCACATCGGGCTCTCTGCTGAGCAGGGAGCCTGATTCCTTCTCTCTCTGCTGCCTCTCTGCCTGCTTGTGATCTCTGTCAATTAAATAAAATCTTAAAAAAAAGAAAAAAAAGAAAAGAAAAGAAAACTAGTAAGAGTTACCTGGATAATACATGAAAAGGAATATAAACTATAATTTTTAAGCTGAGAACACATAATAAATTTTTTATTATTCAATGATTATTATATCAAGCAAAAAGCAAAGATGAAATTCAAATTATTAATTTCCAACTAGTGATTTGCAATAAGGATGTTCTCTCCCTATATACAGCATTTTATAAACACACACACACACACAAACAGAGTATTAAAGCACACGTGGAAAAATAACTCATTTGTGGGGTTTTCCGATGTTGTACTTATCACACTTTCATCAAATAGATTCTTTTGTGTTGTAGAGCTGTGGCTCAATACAACGATATCTCTGAGTTAAACATCGTTTGCATGATAGCATAAGTATATACCTGATGTTTCTGGAATTCTTTCAAACAGCTTTGGTCAATCTAATGAAAGAGTATTTCCAAAAACAGTCTTGAACTGATAGACTGTGTATGACTGCTCCTTTCCAGGACATTTAAAAATAACATACCTTTTCCCATACTTCCTCCTAACAAATATTATTCTTGCTTATGGAAGTTAAAATAAAATAGCTCTACTAGATGTCATTATGAGTGAATTCATGCATGGCCAAGTAATTTTTTTTTTTTGTAATTTTAAGTTTGTTAAAGAAATGTGATGCTTTGTTAATCTTGAATCCACAGTGCAGAGCGTATTATTAACATGAACCTCCTAAAATAAGGATAAAATACAGCCTACACCAGAGATCAATCTCTGCAAATCAGATGAATGTTTCCTCACTTAAATCATTGCTTTTTCAAAAAGTATGAATGGAGAGGCTGAAGCATCAGTGTTGATATTATATCCCGGTTCCTGAGCGGGGTCTCTGCGATGTCTCTGTAGAATTATGTCCGTGACTGAGGTTATGTATGGTAGGAAACTTCCTCCTCTAAAGAGCAATTGGTGTAGCAATGACTATCATGCATACGAAAAAAAGAAAGAAATGATGATTTAAAAGGCTTTTAAAATGACTATAGGATTTTAAAGTACTTGACAGAATTTGTCATGTATTACCCAGATGCTAAAAGATGCCACATTCTCTTCCACAAGCTAGATCTAAGGTATGGAATTAAGTGAAGTTGTAGATTTATTTGAAAATTTCACTTTTCAGCATCTATATTATTTTGTTTCCTTAATGCAGGATATTATAGCTCCGCTCCAAAAGCTAACCTCCATTATGATTAACACTTGGCCTGTTTGGTACAAATGGTTGATTCTGATGGAACCTGATAAGCACTGTTGTGATTACAGATTTAGGTGAAGCTATTGTCCAAGTGGTTAAGAGCCTTGAGATCTTACTGAACAGCCAAAGGTAGCAATGGACCTGGGGGACAGACAGCACAGCCATCCTTGCTATGGTGGGCTCCTTCCTCTGTGAGAAGCTCTGCTTGGAACCAG
This sequence comes from Mustela erminea, assembly GCF_009829155.1. NCBI lineage: Eukaryota > Metazoa > Chordata > Mammalia > Carnivora > Mustelidae > Mustela > Mustela erminea. The sequence goes on along the minus strand of NC_045624.1, from coordinate 79,264,543 downwards.
TGTTGTTAATTAACGTCAATTACTCAATCCTCCACATAGTTACTCTTCAAAGATACTGAGTATTGACTGTGTGTCAGAAATTATACACCGTAACTGCCCCAAATCCTCTCTTCCTTTGAAGCGAAAAGCAGTGTTCAAATGGGCTAACGGATTAACAGAAGATTTGTTGATAGTTTTTTAAAATACTAATAATGTTATTGATTTTAATATTCCACAGACATGCCCGAGTACTTTGTAACCTCCTTACCTGTCCCAATGAACAAGACATCGTATTGACCATCCTCGGCTTCCACTCGATCCACTGCTATTTGTTTCAGGTTATATCTTCCATCTGTTTTTACCAGGATTGGTTTTTTATGGGCAGGTTTTATGGACTGGTACATAAGTGGATGGCTTCTCGTAAATCGAATGGCATCATCGGGGTAGTCTTTGGTGGTTCCGTATCTCCCACCATTCACTTTGCTGGCACACTGAAATGCAAATAGATAAGATACAGGTTTTTTGCCTTCTATCTAAGGAGCACATTTATTATCAATTATGAAAGCTATCAGGAAATGGACATGTTCAATTAATTGACTGCAGTTACAAATATTTAGTGACCACAAATTCTTCATTAGAAAAATAAAATCTGCATTAAAGATTGCAGAGAAAGACCGAATCATTCCAAACATGCAGCTCTAGAAAAACACAGAAGTTAGCAAAAACTTTGAAAAATGAGGTACTAAATGATAATGGTACAATTCAAAGGTGGTAAAAATAAGTATCACCATAAATATTGTTATTATTTCCCCCATTTTCTGAAATTTATTTTTTCACAGTGTAAATTAACTCCTGAAGGTAAACAATGTAATTTCATAGCAAAACAAAAAGCCTCTTTGTTGTGTTAAATCCCCCACCCAGGATTACGGATCACAACTGCACTGAAAAGCTTTCCCATTACTAAGACTAAAATAATAATGTGATGGTTCCAATGGACTCAATGACTATAGAATTCTAGTGTGGTAACAAAGAAAGCTATTCAAATCCTGTCCGTGTTAATTGAGGAAAAAAAAAAAACCTCTCTGTTCTACTGTAATCCGTATGAATTTATATTATTTCTGTATGGATTCAACACAATAAATTGAGAAAATGAGAAATATTTGCAATAACGTGCTGAATTCTTAAATCACTGACTCAAAAAATAAATGTTCAATAGCATCTCAGTTACTTCTTGGAATACCTTTAACTGTGTTGATTCATGCTTGTTATTAAGTACTCTTTCGTTTTGCATATTTCCCTCCAGAATCAGCAGCAATTACAATGGTTATGTTGATAAGGAATTTTGCACTTTTGGGTATAAATACAGTAGTGTAGTAATCAGATTCTGCAAAGAGGGCATTTTTAATGGTTTGTTTTAAAATTCAGGTCATATTTCTTAATTTGGCCTGAAGTTTTCACTGGAGTGTACTTACATGATACATAATTGGAAACATTCTGGACCGGCCTGGAAACAGCTCAGTAACCAGTCACTTCCTCCAAATCTCTTTTAATACCATGTGGTTTCAAGAAGCATTTCCAGCAAAGCCACAGGAGTGGGTTTTCTCCATTTAAATTGTAATTTCAATCAATAGAGTGAAATAAAGTATATTTTATGTCTTACTGGAAGTAATAATTTTAAGCTAGTGAGAATGATTGAAATGGTAAAGCTTTACACTTGTTAATGGAGGTAAGGTTTGTTTCCACTTTGGATTTTGGCTCTGCAAAAATGGTTTCTACTTGACTTTCAAGTACTTGTGGAATCAACACAGGGATGGGTTTTCACCAGCTGCTCAAAGAAGCGCAGACTTTGACTTGTATGACAAGTTAAATGTCTGTTCTCCACGGTCCATGAGCACATACAATGAGCCTACATTTTGCCAACCTAGTCGTGCCCAGGATACACGATACAAAATCATCATCACTGTCATTGTCATCATCGGTTTTAGATACATGTATAAGTAAAAAGCACAGAAGTTTGCATGGATTGTTAGGGAGACTCTTGGCAGCACGAGTGCAGAGGCCAGTGGTAAAACTTCTGGAACTCTAGTAGCACTTTTGTATTGGAATTTTTCTTCTAGGAGCCAGCAAGGATGTTGAATGAGATGCTAAGTATTCTGGTGAGGCAGAGAAAAAGCTTCTTCCAGTTAAGCTAAAGTAAGAAGTAAGGAGAAAGTATGGCCTAGGGAACTTAGAGGCTGACTCAAATATTACAATGTAATTATCTGGTTACTTTCTCCCCCTTGCAATTGCATGTGGCACTCATTCTTCGGAAGAAATGGAGGAGGATGACGCTCTTTTTACTGGATGTTTCTGTGTTCACCAGTATCTTAAAAATACAATTTCAGTTGAGGTTACTCAGACAGCCAAAATAACAATGATAATATACACTTTATAATGTTGCTAAGATGTACCCATCACAGATTTTTTTCATTAAATAAAAAGCATACAAGCAGATATAAGAAGGGATATTTCTTTACCATTATTTCTTTATTTTGGGGTGTAGAATTTCTTAACTGCTTAACGGAAGTTTTGTAAAGCACCTTAAACACTGAACAAAATATTGCTAAAGAGAGCTTTTAAAAAAATAAGAATACTTTTTAAATGCCTAAACTTACGGAACCAGGCCTTGGATAAGGGACTCTTCCTTCATAGAGTGACCAGTGGTATTCAGGTCCTTCCTTATGTGCGTACGGTCCGTTAAAGGCTGCCCGGATGCTAGACATATGATAGACACATATTGCATGCCCTCTAAATATATTACTGGAAAAAAAAATAGATAATTAGTCTTCTGGAACTGACTAGCAGTCAGCTAGTCACACACCTCAGAGTACAGAGAAAAGAAGTCTTTTGGATAAAAAAACTTGCAATATCTTAAATAGAGGATATTCTAGAAATATTAACTACTGCAATATTTCAAGTACTGGAACTCTAAAACTTACCATTTCTTTATCTTCTTATTACAATAAACTGAAAATGACATTGTTAGACTAAAAAAAGGGACACCTGTCACCTCACATTATTGTTAATCTGATATTGTGTTTTAAAATTTTTTGAAGGAAAATAGGGCCTGACTATTTAAAAAGATTTATTCCCACGCTGAATTATTAATTTTAAGCTTTGTCTCCTTGACTGTTGTTTCATATTCAGAGTAGACAGTGTTTGCCCAATCACTATGCTGTTAATACTGTTAATTCTGTTCAAATTTTATTTGATTTCTCAGTGCATATGATCAAATAACAAGTTAAAGTCTTATGAAACTTTGGGGCTTTGTTCCATTTTTTAGCTTGGGGTCACAGAGGCATCAATAGGCTTGCCGTATATCCCATCCTCCAGGGACCACCAGGCCACTGAAACTGTACCGGAGCGGAAAGATGACTGGGCTGAACTACATTAATTTGGGGGAAAATGACTTAAATTATATAAAACTTGAATTCTTTACCTCCGGAACTAGCAGCAACTGAAATCACTTTTTTTTTTTTTTTTTTAAAGTTCTACTTGCAAAGGATAAAGACAGCCGATGACTAACAATAGCAAGTTTTACTGGGAGCATTTGTGATAAGATTCTGTGAAAGGACATTTTAAAGTAACTTGTTTTAAAAATTTGACCATTTTCCTTAATTTTGCATGATGTGAATGAATTCTACCATGTCCCCAGTATCCTGTGAGAATCAAAATAATTAATGTTTGGGAACGTGCTCTGCACAATGTACAGTTCTTTTTAAATGTAGAAGGTCCTACGCAGGGAGACACCTGTAGAACAGCAGTTATGTTCCTGTCCTAGGACATCAACTCACACATGCTGTAACACACCTTGAAGCAATTGGAAATGCCTGCGATAGTGAGAAAACCAGAGATGGTCTCCCAACCAAAGTGGCAATAAACCTTTGATCACCACGCTACAAATATCAACCTTTACGTCAGGTAACAGCTGGGAAGCCTTTTCCACAGATTTATGTATAAACTGAACAGTCAAATTGAAATTATGGAAGAAAATAACATGTTGTCTTTGAAATCTAGACAGATCCATTATGTGAACACTTAGGAAAGTAGCTTATAAAGTGACCATACGAACCCACAGAAAACCTATTCTGGTGATCCCGTAGTTTTTCTTTGTTATATAAAGCCATGGAATTAGAACACAACCTATATAAATTCTTCACCAGCCTAAGAATAAATATGAAGTTTAAAAAACAAAAGGATTTTCTGTGGACTGTGACAACTACTAATCTACATTCACTACTTTCTTTTGCATCAATGACGAGCTGATAGCAAAATTGTTTCCATGTCTCTCTGTTGAAGAAAAGGTCTCCTTAAAATAGCACAATACTTATTGAAAGAACTTTATTATTTTTCTCAAAGTGAGCATAAAAAATCTTCTGCTGGAAAAAAACCAAACAGAAGCTTTATGGAGAGACCCTGAGCAAACAAAGCAAACATGATTATAATAGTTTAAGTTCAGTGCAATGCAAAAGAGGAAGGGAACTTGATCATTCTATCCCTTTCAAGAGATATGAGGCATATTCTTTTTTTTTTTTTTTAAGAATTATTTATTTGAGAGAGAGAGAAAGCACAAGTGCAAGGGAAAGTAAAAGAATGGAGAGAAGGAGGGAAAGAATTTCAAGCCAACTGCACTGAGAGCAGAGCCCAACATGGGGTTCCATCTCAAGACCCTGAGATCATGACCTTAGCCAAAGTCAAGAGTCAGATGCTTAACCATCTGAGCCACCTGACACCCAAAGAAATATTCTTGATTTCTCATTCCAGGCATCTCACATCCACTCTCTCCTATTTGGAAAGACACACTCAGGAAATTATATATGTAAACTTTCAACCCAAACTGATTCTAATGATATTTTTTCATTCATATACTGACACATGGATGTGAAATGATATTTCATATTTTTCCAACACTTTTTGATGGGCAAAATGCAAACATGTTAAAGAGAAAAATAATAGATTATATGCCCTAAACTTGAACAGCTTATTTAAATTTAAAACATGGTAGGCAAATCACAAATACATGTTTGCTATGAAGGTACATGGGAGCAGGACCACCTGAGTAAATGAGTAAGCGAAGTGCTCTGTGATTAAGGTATCAAGGAATATTTCTTACGGATGGCAACCGACCAGCACTAGAGAACTGATAAAAGTCAGAGTTGGAAGAGAGTCATTTGAAGCAAAACAAGTGGGCAAATAAAATCATAGTGATGGAACGAACCCTAATGAGTTAGAAATAGATTCTGTAAAGGCATAATCTTATAGGAAAACTTCCAAAGCCGAGTGGCTAACAGTTGACAGAGAGCCTTGAAAACGTGACTTGGAAAACTATGTGACAATTAAAAGAATTATGCTAGCCTTTACAGCATGGAACAAATACCTTATAAACTGTGAGAAGCAAATCATTCTGTTGTAGGTCAGAGGGGAAGGGGATTAGGATACTGAGCACAGACCGAGCCTGGGGTGCTTCAAACAGAAACAAATAAAGATCTGAACTGAGATCATGGCTTTAAAAGTAAAAGAACAATTGCAAACATAAAAGAACAAAGAGAAATTGGTGACATAAAATAATAAACGGTGACAGTGGGTCAACAGTATTTCCAACTTACACAGTGAAGGAGTAGGGCGTATTTTGTTTCATCATGTTTTTATAGATCCTATGAATTTCTTACCTGGTAGTGTTAAAGAGTCCAAATATCACTGGGTTCTTATGATCTCTGGTGTGCAGCAAGAAAATATCCTCTGGAAAATTAAAGACCATTAGATGAGTATTTTTAGTCCTCTTTGTGCGTAAAGAAAATACATTGACATAAAATAGCTTAGAACCCACTGCAGATGTAAGACATCAATTTCTGTCCAGACACAGTCATATGGCCATGACCAAATCACAACAGAGTGAAACACCTGGCTGTTCAGGATGACCCTGAGCTGGGCCACAAGGAAGAAACGAGGTGCTGACTGCCAGCTACGGAGATGATCGCCTGTTCTGCAACTGCCCTGACCCCACCATGCAGACCAGGCCACAGTGAAAAGAAGAGAAACTTGCTCATTGTGGGAAGCAAGTTTCAATACGTGCTAGAGATAGAGAGTGGTAGAGAGAGGAATACATATCAAAGAGCACAACTTAATTCTCTCAAGAAGATTTACCTAATTCATCAAAATAGGTGTCAATTCCATTCATGCCTGGTACTGAGCAGACCAGTCTGGCTTTTAGTAAAGTGCTGAACTTATTCACCAGTATCCTCTGTCCTCCTACATCATTCTGCAATGAACCAAAGCAGGTGAGTGAGTACCTAAAGGACTTCTAACCACAACTAACTGTGTATTATTAAACATGCAGATGAGAACAGTTGCAATTTTTTAATTTAATCTGGAAAGTGTAGCCGAATCCTCAAATAATACCATACCTGCAATTCCCCATAAAAACTATTTGAGGCTTGCACATTCTGCCTTGTTAGTATACTTTCACTCTGGGCCCTTAAATATACTTTCCAGACATTAAAGAATGTTAATAGAGTGGTCTATTCTATATAAAATAGTGGCTTTTATAATACAATAAACTTTATTATTATTTTAATGATAAATAATCTGCTTATCTTGGAGATACAGAAAACAACCACTCTTTTTTTCTAAAAGAAAAAAACAGTTTAAAATACATACATACACAGTTCGTACATATTATTTGCACACATATACACACACAAATGTAAATACATGGACATAGATATGTATATATAAATTTCCTCTTGTTCTTAAATATCAAACTTTATATTTGCAATATTATTAGCATTCTCTCAATATATATTGCTACGTCAGTTGGTTTTGAATATTCACTAACAGCCTATCTGAATACCCAATCAAACACAGATGTTTTTTCTAAAGAATCAATCAAATGACCTGTTGAAACATAGCATACATTACTTAGTATGTGGACTAAAGAAACTAAAAAGACCTTGGTTAAATTAATTTTTAAAAGGGGAGCTCAAACTTCTGTGTGGGAGGAAGTACAGCCTAACTACAGACTAGCTCTTCTTAGTAGGGGTTGGAAAATGAGGAAGGTCACACAAAAGGCACAGCTCTTCTAAGATAAAACCTTAGGGAGATGTTAAGTCTAAAGATTACCTGTAGAATCCTAGAACATCTTCCTTATTATTTATTTATTATTTATTTATCTATTTATTTTTTCCAGAAAATATCTTAAAGTAGAAAGCCTACAATACAATCACCAAGACCTGACGGTAAATCGGGAGGTAAGCATGCGGAACGGGAGAGAAAGGCGGTCCTCACCACACAGAGTCTCCCCACTCTGGCGTAAATTGCATGTGCATTGCTCTCTGCCTCCAGGGCCTTCTCGGTAAAGAAGAAATACACTTTGTTGTCATCTCGGTCTTCGTTGTCGGGAATCAGATATGAACCTACAAATTTTGGTTCTACAGATATAAAGAAAAGTAGAAGAAAAGTAAAATGCTAAGTTATTCTAATAAATTGCATATCACATGGATGCTTCAGTATCAAAAAAGGCTCTTCCTTGAGATTTTTCTATCAATGGTAAAGTCATGTAGAGATCCCTACTCTCTTTGCAAACCAACAGTTTTGTTTAGATCTAGGAGAGTACAATTTAAATGGAAAATAAGAGTCAAGAAAGGAAAAAACAATGTCAAACAACATGCCTTAACATTGCATTCAAAGAACAGATTAGAGGCATGATGGTGATCATCTCCATAAATTTCCTCCCATGTATGTAAAAAGTCAACATAAATACATGTAAAATAGTTGAGTAGAGAAGTTTATCACCTTTTCAAATTCATAGACCAGTGCAGCTCATGGAAGACCATTTTAGTTTTAATGTAGAAAATTTATTTTAGGAGCGCCAGGGAGGCTCAGTCATTAAGTGTCTGCCTTTGGCTCAAGTCATGATTCTAGGGTCTTGGGGTCGAGCCCCATGTTGGGCTCCCTGCTCAGTGGAGAGTCTGTTGCTCCCTCTCTCTCTCTGTGCATCCCCCCTACTTGTACTCTCTCTCTCTCTAATAAATAAATAGAATATTTTAAAAAAGAAAATTTATTTTAAGTCTTTGTGTTTGTAGTCTAAGGGATCGGAGTGAACAACCCTTGCTTAATATACTATGTCAAATATTTTAATGATAACATGCTGCCAATAATGATTATGTACTCTAAAGCTCAATAAAAAGGCTAAAAATAATTTTAAAAATTCATTATTAAGTGATACTTCAATCCCTGGGATAGACCACTGTGACAAAACATAAACATCATTGCTTACAAGGATTCTGTCAGTAAATGACTAGTGATTTTCCTAGAATTTTATTCGTCTCTAAAAACAATGTGATCCCATTAAAATAAGCAAAGCAATCAATGGATCCAAAATTATACCAACTGACAAGAGAACAAAACAACTTACTGGATAAAAAGGGTTTTTTGGTTTTTTTTTTTTTGCTTTTCACATATTTGGTTTATTTTCTTCCTTTAAATCCTGATTACTAAGTATTGCTATGAGGCCAATTTGGTTTTATAATAAAGCCAGTTCATGCTGATATAAAATTATATTTTAATATAATTTAATTTAGGAATAATATTTTAATTAAGGAATATTACTAAAATTCTGAAATTTGTAAAAACTTTAAAAGACATTTGTATCATTATTATGACCAAACCAGCAAATTTCCCATGAGTTCTAGACTTGTTTTCAGTTCCGACTTACATGCTCCTTCCTCCTGAACCCTACCTTTCAACAGACCCTCGTCGTCATGCTCGGTGCGAATGTGAGCCAGTCGCCCCATGCTCCGGAAGACTGCAGCGTCTCTGCCCCAGTAATCACTGTAGAGTCCAGTAAACAATTCACTACCTACATGGAAAAAGGAGTTAAAAAGAAGCCAGTGTTTGTTTCTGGATCTGACAACAATCTATAAGCCACAGTGACATCAAACATATACTGTGTATATGACCTTGTGAAATGAATACTACTACAAGAGCATGGATGATACTGTGAGATCGCTAGGATTGGAATATCCACTGCCACTTATGAGCTGTGTGAGCTTGGGCTAGTTGCTTAATCTTTCTGTGCCTCGGTTTCCCCATTCCCAAACAGGACTAGCGCTCAAAAGTATTGTAAAGAGTGAAGCACTTCAAACAACAGCTGGCATATATATTCATAAGATCTACATGAATCTGTTTTTTAAGATGTATTCATATATTTGAGAGAGAGAACACACACACAAACTGGGGGGAGGGAAAGAGAGAAAGAATCTCAAGCACGCTCCCTGTTGAGAGCAGAGCCCACAGATAGGCTTGATCTAATGACTCTGAGATCATGACCTGATCTGAAATCAAGAGCCTGACTTAACCGAATGAACCACCCACGTGCCCCAGACCGATATGAGTATTTGACAAGTAAACTGGTTCATTTTATTTTACTAAACTTCTTTTATCCTTTATATCATCAGGGTACTATTATTAATTTTTATATTATTATTATTGGTATTATATGCAAGACAGCTAACTCAAATCCTTCTTGGAACAAGAGATTGCTTCCATGAACATGATTTTAGTATAGGAACCACAATGTCTGACAAAGTTGTAAATAATCCAATTCACTGTCATTAAATTTGTAAGTTGTGGCATAGATGGGAATGATATAGAGAATTTATAATTTAATCAGTTAACAGAATGAACGAAGTTAGTTATAACACGTGGTGGCGGACCCAGACTGAAAATCAAATCAAGGAATCACAAATGTACGCAGGGTTTCCCAAGAAACGACAATGTGTGTCCTTGGAAATAACCAGAAAAACATTAAAATAGCTTATGGGAAGAGGAAAAAATATAATAGAAAAATAAAATAAAGTTAAAGGGAACTCCAGAAAGACTAATACCTCTCAAGCATAGGAACTTGGGAGTTCTCTTTTGTCCAAGGGACAGCAAAAGATAACCAGTGCCCATGAGTGGGACCAGAGGCATTGTCCTGGACATATGCAGTTCAGGTGTCCTGTCTTTGGCAAAAATCTCTAAAAGAAGCAAATGATAGTATCAGATCAATAGAAGTAGCACCCGCAATTTAGGGCAGTACAATTCTCATAAGGAGTATCATACAACTCTGGTCGGTTTAAAAATATAGAGCGGATACTGAGCTCAATGTATTAATGTTTTCCTGTTAAATATGGAATATGTACATATGGCATTTGAAGTGCTTTAAAGTTTAAGAGAATTCAAATTAACTGTATCTCTAATTTAGTACATTTAAATGAATAATTGATTTTAGAATTTGAATTATTAAAGTTACGGGTATAAAAATCCAGCCAAGTACATAAACAGAATTTAAGAGAACTTGATTTCATGTTTATAAATTTTAGTTTTTTTAATGATTTATTTATTTATTTTAGAGAGACAGAGAGAGGTGGGGGGCAGAGGGAGAGGGAGAAAAATCTCCAACAGACTCCCTGCTGAGCACGGAGCCCCACTTAGGACTTGATCCCACAACCCTGAGATCAAGACCTGAGCCAGACACTCGACCAACTGGGCCACCCAGGTGATCCTCATGTTATAAATTTTATTAGATTTTTAAAATTATTTCAATATTTATAAAGGGTTTTTTTCCCTAAGATAAGGCCTTTAAAACTTTGAAAAAAAAGTGAATAAACCAGATATGTTTGTATGGTTTAAAATTTGAGAAAGTAATCAAATGTGCTGTCAACAGGACACTTTATAAGAGAAGTTTATTTTCAACTTGAATTAACTGACTTACTTTTTAAAAAGTGAAGATAATTGCTTTTGTTATAGCAGATTTAAAAATAGAAAAAATGAGATATCGATTGAATTTGAAGGCTTAGGAAAAATAAGCTTTTAAAAATATTATAATAACAAACTAACGTTCATTTATACAAAGACAAGTAAGTGTAAATAGCTTCTTTTGTTCACAAAATCCACTAGGGATATTTAAAAAATATACAGGAAAAGATAAATAAAATCCAGGTTTTCCCACAAAGGAATCTGCTTTTAAACTATACATCTATGTAATAAGAGAGAAACAGGAAAAGAAGAGGTAAATGTAGCAAAGTATTAGAATTAACAATTGATGAATTCAGGTAAATGGTATAAAGGTGTAAATTTTACTCCTCTTTCTTTCTTTCTTTTTTTTTTTTTGGATTTGAAAATTTTCCAGTTAACAGGTTAAAAAACAAAACAAAACTGGATTTGTTGAGTTCATTCCATACACTCGAGAATGTACGCTAAGTGAGAGGTGTGATAAGGAAAGTTACAGAAAAGAAAAACAAAGATGCTTTATCTCTGGACTTAAAACATAATTTGATAGAAAAAATTACATTAGAACTCTTATTCAAGCATGTTCTTTGGTAACAGAAGGAAAAAGAGCAACATAATTTATATCAGAGCCAGTTAATGTTCTATTCATCAGAAGGTTATATCTGTGTGTGGTGAAGGCATATTTTGAGATAAAATGCATTTAGTGGTTAGGGATATAAACTGTTTGCGGGAGGCATTCTGCACTACTTGAACATGGATAAGAGTCATGTTAAATTCATTAAAAGGCCTTGGGGAACATCAACTTTATAGCATAAAAGAATGAGCTGACCCACAAGAGGTAGGTCATTGACTACTGAACTACCAGAATGAGGATTTTTCTGAAATGTTTTTGTTATTTTTTAACTTATATTCCCCATATAAAATATAAAGGCCATTTTGGAAAACTATCCTATTTTTAAAAGATTTTATTTACTTATTTGAGAGAGAGAGAGACAGAGTGAGAGAGAACATGGGAGGAGGTCAGAGGGAGAAGCAGACTCCCCATGTAGCTGGGAGCCCAATGCAGATCTCGATCCCAGGACTCCCAGGATCATGACCTGAGCCGAAGGCAGTAAGTCGCTCAACCAACAGAGCACCCAGGCACCCCTGGAGAATTATTCTAAGCAAAACTTATTTTTCTTATATGGACTTGGCCAAATGCTTAATGCACAACAGGTACAAAAAAATAAATTTCTTAAAAATCATGACAATTTTCTATTAAGTTTTTAATATCTGATTTCGCTTAATATCTTAAAAGACTTCTAGAACTTCACTATTTGAAAACATTACTATTATGAGAAAATAATCTTCTTATTAGTTCACAACAATTATTGCACTTATCCCAATCTGAAACACCCTATCAAAGTTCTACTCATTTTAATCAATTTCATAAATTTAACAAACAAGTACCCCTTGGAGACACTAGATGGCAGCCCTATAATACCAAATAATACCACATCCAAGGCACGTTATCTGCACAAAGGAAAAGATGATATATTACCAATTTTACCCAATTTCCCTTTTTGTATTCAGATAAAAGAAAATAGTTTGTGAACAATTCAAATAACACAATATGAGATGCATGACTTAAACTTCAAAGAAACCAGACAGGTGCTAAAAACCTGATGCTGTGTAAATGGAACCAAATGTGTTTCTGTTGGAAATGTTAGATTTTCCTCAGAAGGGAAAGGTTCTCCTTTCATAGCTTATTATTAGTGTAAAGAACAAAATAAATTCATAATCACAGATAATAGTCATGTTTGGTAAAAAATCCTCCTAAGGGGGGAAAAAAAACTTTTATGAAAAATCATCAACTATTACCTAATAGTAATTAAATGAGCCATTCAGCATCATTATAATTGATACTACTTACAGCAATACATAAAGTACATATGTACGGTATCTCAACTGAAAACTTTAAAATTATAACCATTTGATATAATTAGGGTAAATTTGTGAATCAATACCTTGGTATTTTACAGAGTATAAAAAAACCTGGATAAATCATATTTTCATGGACTAAAAAGAGAAAGGTTTCATATAAATAAAAAACATCTTCTAGAGTTTCAATGATAAGAATAGAACTATCCAAGTTTTCAGTTTTGTAGGTCTATGAAGACATGATATTTAATAAATGTATTAGCTTAGCCACAAGTTTAAGTGGTATCTATTTCAATATTCTGAATATAAATAACCAACTTGATTTTTAAGCCATATATTACATTTCATTTGTTATAGCACTGAATTCTGAGGGTGACGGATGTCATGTTAATTTTAGATGGTCAAGTGTGGTTATAATTAAAAAAAAAATAGAGCATCTGCAGGGTGTTTTGACAGGTGAATGTAACTTATTATTGTCATGCTCAACATAGGCTCTCTGTACAGACACAGTAACAGTGGGAACAGTTCTGCACTGGAAATCTGTCACACTAAGCCCCCAGCTTGAAATCTGCTTTTCGATGTCTCATGGGCTTCATTGCTTGTAAAATCACAGAGACCTACCTGTAATTTCTTGAGCCTGCCCAACTTTTTTCCATTCTCTCTGCCTGGAAATGTTTTGACTAAATTCTGCATCTCCTTTCCTGCTTCACCTCCCAGGTGCCTGACTATTGCCTACTTCCTCTCTGATGCCTTCCTTGACTAAACTTGTGTTAGTGTAGTGATTCCTAGTGCCACCAAAGCCCCTGTGCCTGTTTCTACCATATTGCTCATCCTACTGTATTAATGTATTGCTTATACATTTGACATTATGCCTCACTAGAATGTAGGCCTCTTGATGTGTCTTATATATTCTTTTCCCCCCAATATCTTGTATAGTGTCTGGAATATAGGAAATGCTCAATAAACACTTGTCAAATCCATGAAGAGCACAGTGAATTAATTTGTGAATATATCTAAAAATTCTTTTAGGTGTTTAAATTAAATAAAGCTATGAAATGCAATAAACACTCAGGATAAGATTCTGATTCTTCAATAAAGCTTCAGTAAAAAACACTAAGAGAAAGAAACAATATTGGGCATTTATATGAATAACAGAATTCCTTGATATTTTGTTCCTATATTTAATAATTTTAATTCATGAACACAAAAACTCTATTTTCTTCCAGCATTTGTCCCTAATAGTTTCAGCCCCCAAAGACTGTCTACACTAAACAGCTTATATGAAAGAAAGTAAGAATCATTTGACTCTTGCCAATATATAAAAACAAATCCACTGTAAATAATTCTAAGTTAAAATGCATCATTACAATAGTTTTCTACATAATTCCTTTTATCAGAACAAATTCTAACTGAAGTTTCAGTTAAGCATACTGCATTGCCTTCACGTTTTATGAAACCTACTATTCTCAGCAGTTTTGCTCATGGGCTAGATACTTATTACTTGATTTGAGTTTTTAGTTACCACATTAGAAATACAGATTTTAGTTGTTTGGTAAGACAAACATCAACAGTTTCCCAAGCTTTTTATCTTCTTAGGTTTTACTCAAGCATTTCTCCTATTTGTGTTGTAAACGTCTACACAACTAAATAATGTGAAATATATTTGCCTCATGGACAGCACATGACTAACGATGGAATTAACTGCTTCATTTCATAACTGAGTTGTATAATTTTGTTAGAAAGTCATTCAAATATCAGATGCACTGTATTATAGAATCACTATAACATGCGTCATTGCATATAAAACAAAATAACACGCGCGAGGATGAGGATGGATAAGAATGAGATATATATTCCAATACTCACATCCCAGTTCACAGTCACACTTTGCTTAGGGTGCTAAAAGCAACCAGGCAGAATATATCCTTGAATTAGTTATACAGTTGTAGTTGGATTTTTTTTCTTCTAGCTTTATCATTTTTGTTGGTTTGTTTTGAGGAATCCATAAGCAAAATATCCAAAGAGGCTCAGAGACACTAGTAGATAAAGCCAGAAGCCACGAGCATGTGGATAACTGGCATTGCGCCAAATGTGAGAGAGCAAGAGAGTTGGATAAGAAATTATAGACATTCTTCAGGGACAGGAACATGGCAAAGGAATGACTTTAAGTCTAAATTTCTGTACAGTTGAGGTGAATTCAAGAAATAAGGAGATATACTTCATTTGTTACATTTACAGAGGTTGCATTTATAAAGAAATACATATTATCTTCACTTAAGATTTTTCATTTATTTTTCTAATATTATTAAGTCATATTTTGTGCCAGAACTACTCATTCATAACTCTGTCCTGGATATAATTAATTTAAAAGAAACATTTGTTTTAAAAAATTAATGCCATTGATAGCTTGAAATAATCACTTAAATTTCCTCTGCATATATTCCAACTCCCTTTCATTCAGTCAACACTGACCTTCAATGTACAGAATATATAACGAGGAGATATATTCACAAAGTTCTCATTATTATGAATAAAAGTACAGGAAGAAAATTTTAGCAGCTATAAATTTTCATAATTTTATTTGCTTAAAATGGTAAGATAGGACCAAATAGAATGTAGAAAGAAAATTTCAGGGCCTATGATATTTTATTCATGATTGTTTGTTGAAATAAAATTTAGTAAGTCTTTAACTTGAGAAGTCATCCTAAAAATATCCTCATAACAAAGCTAACACTTTGAAAGCAAAGAAAAAGTATGTGACAGATTAGAGTGGTTTTCCCCCAAATGCTAGTAACATGCATGTTAGCATGTCCTAGTCATGTCAGGTATGGTAAATATTAAATTACACCTGGAACTACAAATCTGAGTCAGAATAAAATATTTTTTAAGAAAGTCAATAGAATTGAGAGGGCAAGGTACAAGGAAAATCCTGCAGTTACTAAAGGTGTTATAAACGTATTGAGAATATTGCAACAGTATATCCAACAGAGCTGATGAAAAAGAGTCAGCCAGTATTTTCCTTGCTGGCCAAAATGATATATGACATAAAGAAAATATTTCCTAGGGTGCCTGGGTGGCTCATTTCAGTTAAGTATCCAACTCTTGATTTCAGTTCTGGTGGAGATGGAGCCCTGTGTTGGGCTCCCCACTGGGCATGGCGTCTGCTTGAGATTCTCTTTCTCCCTCTTCTCACCATCCCCTCTCCCTCTCTTAAATATATATATTTGTATTTCCTGAATTTTTATTTGGCTAGTCACCAAACCCAGTAATTAGATAGCAATATAAGTACTATCTTTGGATGAAATAAAAGGTATAGGCAAGTAATACATCAATTTATTTTACTAAGTAAGTCATTGTTTGAACAAAGTGGTTTTTAGAACCAGGCTGTAATGTCTTATATTCTTCAGACACTTACTGAAGACCATTTTCAATATAAAATTGTCATCACAGTAGGAGAAAATGTGGCTAAATGTGTAGAAATATTTGCACCTGTGATATGACTTTATATGCCACCAAGATAAATTATGTTAATATCAAGTGGCATTTGGAGAGCAACCCTAATTAATGTATTATTTCATTTTGACTGATTTGTGAACATCCAGAACAGAGCTAAACAAAGAGGTTGTTTCTCTCCTTTAATTCTGTTTCTCATGGAATCACTGCGAGATACTAACATTTCATTTCTAAATTAGATGATAAATTTAATTAAAACATGTTCACGTGTTCGTTAACTTGTCTTTTACCTAACAAATAAGCATTCTTTATTCAGGTTTCTGTAAGCTTTTTAGTTCACGTGATCTTCAGCCAACTAAATTTAAGGTAACTGAAATGAAAACTGTACGTGAAGTTAAGAAATTATAAGACATCCTTTGATTTTCCAGCACCTCCTTTTTTTACTTGGGGCCTTGTTACCTTTATGAGTATTGTTACAAATTCAAGTTTCTTATCACGAAAGCACAACTTGAGGTGAACAGGCACTCAAGAGTTAAGTGTGACCCACAATTAACAAAGAAACAAGGATCGTGGCCTCAAGATGGTCAACATTTTGCCGGAGTCTTGTCCTAACCCATCAGCTGAGAACATGTGTGGCCAGAAAATACCACATTTATGCATTCTTTCCCTGTCAGAGTAAGCTACAGCGGGCTTGCCAAATTCCAACACAGGTAGCTCCATTTTTCCAGCCCAAACTCCTGCTGTTTTTTCGACTGGGTGAATTATTCCTACTTCCTCTCTCTCAGAGTTGCTGGCTCAGGTAGAGGTTATCAGGTTTCTGTGGCACCTCGTATCTACAGTGAGCGAATAATCTTTCAAAGGTACTTTGGGATGAAAGCTAGTGGATAAAGGTGAAGAATTAAATTTTTAGTTCTTCTTTTCGGAGGGATTATTCCTATAGTGTTTGTGTTTAGTTTGGAGGGCTCTTACGATTTGATTTCTCTTCTGAATATGTGGAACAGCCACCCAGATGGCAAGCACTTCCCATGTCAGCACAGTGTAATTTGATTTGGAAGTTCAATGAAACTCACTGGGAAATGTCCCTCCAGTAATATTTCCCTTCTTAAAAAAATTCAGTTTTAAGTTTCCGGTTTCATGCATAAATAAGCTCCAGGGAGGCTTAGTGGTGAGTGGCAGGGTGACTAAAGGAATTGTTTAAACCATTTAAATGAAATGTTAAAATTAAATGGTGTGCTAATCTTTTTAGGATTTCACCACAGAAGTAGTGTTTACTCTGTAATTTTCCACTTTCAGTATCACTTATAATATTCTTATGAATAATATCCCAAAATTTGTTTTTTGCCTATTTAGGAATATTGAGTCTATTCAATGAATATTTATAGGAGGCCTATTCTGTGCAAGATGTAAGGTAAAAGAAATGAGAAGAAAATCTCTTCCAAACATATTCAAATTTTAAATTTATGAAATTATCCCCCAAAAGCACTGAAAGCATTAGAAAAAATTATCTATCAAATGAATGTATTTTAATGCATCCAGTGCCATTTCTAACATAGATCTAGCTGGTATCCATTCAGTGTCCCTCCCAAGACTTTGATTCCTACTGAAGTTTAAACTTAGGCGATCTTATTTTCATATTTAAGGTCTCCCTTCCTTATATTCTGTTTATACACACACACACACAGGTTAGCAGAGGAACTCTAGCTATCTTAAATATACTATTTTTCTTTAAAACATTATACTCTTTAAGAATATTACATGTTTTGGAGCAAGTTTTGAAAGAACTTACTATGTGAAATCTCATTTTAGAGCCTTTTCAAACTATGGGCCTGAAGCAAATCCATCTTTCCCTAATAATTAGCGCTAACTGAAGGTCTTTGCTCTACAGATATACAGTGGACCCCTAACTTCATGGAAGTTGGAAGCTCTGACCATGAAGCTGAAAATCTGCATATAACTTGTGACTGCCCAAACACTTAACTATTAATTGAGCAGAAGCCTCACGGATAACAAAACAACTGATTAACGCATAGTTTGCATGTTTTATCTATTAACTACTGTATTCTTACAGCAAACTACAGAAAAGAAAATGTTAAGAAAACCATAAGGAAGAGAAGATACATTTACAGTACTGCACTGTATTCATAAAAAAGAACTGGATATGCCTGGACCCATGAAGTTCAAACCTGTGTTGTTCAAGGGTCAACTATATATATAAAAAAAACTTTGCTGACATAGATATAAGTGCCATGACCAGGATGGGGAGTACAGAGTGGGACGCAAGGCCCATCAAAATGAACTATCCGGATAAGTTCAGGGACTGCACAGTTTCTACAATACACGGGAATATCTGCATCAACTCAAAAGCTTGTATTCTGATTACTCATCAGTGGGGAGTTTTAAGTGTTAATCTTTTATTTAGGATGGGAAGTCCCCACATGTTATTTTACACTTTCCCATTTTCTGCCAACAGGGTGACCTAATATTAGCCTATAACTCTAAGTGTTGCAAATGTAATAATAGAAATCCATACATCTGTACCATACTTATAGCAGAACCTCACAACCCTGAGAGAAAAGAAGGACTCCTCATAGCTCCTAGTTAGGTATCAGGAAGAACTCACTTCAGCTTTGTACTTGGGAACCCATCTGTCTGTACCATCACAGTGCTGGAGTACTTTGCCAAGTGTGTCAGCATTAAACCCCGAGAATACAAACAGAAAGAAAAATAATTTCATTGTGTCTTAAGTGAGGTACTCAGGTGAGGTACCTCATCTAATTAAATGGAATCAAATGGAAATCTAGATCAGACATGCCAACTTATTTTATTATTTCAATGTGGACATTTAGTGGAAGTTTGAACAGGTCAACCTCTATTGTTAAGATTCTAGATAAACAAGAGTTTAGATAAATAATTTTAAAGTTCTCAACTGAGATAACCTTCTGATGAATTCTACTGATACAGAGAAGGGCACCAAGAAGAGAATATTAAAAGTTTTCCTAAAATTACAGAGTAATTAAAACAAAAAGAACTAACATATGTTGCAATAGTTGAGTTTCTCCAGCCAGGATTTTATAAAGTACTTCTCTAACTGCATTTTTTTGAATAGTAAACGGTCATAGTACAGGATGTTTTCTATCAGATACTAAATAAAACCTGTGTTTCCAGAACGAGACACACATACTTCAGAGTAGCTGCATTTATCTTAGAGTCAAAATTGGTTCAGTTTAGCCTGACTTGAAATCTAATATCATTGCTTCCAGCACCCATAAATAAAAATGACTCTAACACACATATAGAGAAACACCAGAAGAATCTAAGTGAAGTTCCAAAATCAATATGGCGACCAAATGATGTCTGTGGCAACAATAATTACCAACTAAGGTGGAGATGAAGGAGGAGCTGGGATCGAAAGGACATCTGCCCCTTCCTCTTTCAGACCTGTGTGGTTCCAGATGAAACAGGGGATCCTTGAAAAAAAAAAAAAACAACAACAATAGATAAACCAGAAAAGCCATTATGTATTTGCCAATTTTAGTAAGAATCTAATTGCTCAGATAAGACATATAAAAACCTGACCTTTTGCAAACAGTGTAAACAGGATACCATGAGTACCGAGTTTCTTAAAGCCAAACTGGGTTTTGTAAATAAATATATGGGTTTTCAGGTCCATATGAGTTTCTCACTCCTCCCAGAAAGTATACAGGTGATGAAATAAAAAACATTAACAGTTTTTAATCACATGAGCAGACAGTAATCGTTATTCTGAGGGGTGTCCAGTAAATATGTCAAAGGAATGAAAATGAGCTAAAAAAAAAATGTTATTAAAAGGGAGGTTTAAAAAAGAAAAAGGGAGGCTTAATGCTAAATACAGAATCGACTGCTATCCCACAAAGGCCACTGTTGATTTTTTCTGAAGGGTCTGCAAAAGAAGCTGATAAAATTTTCTATCAATTTAGACTATTTATTTCCAATCATGTCTCTTCTTCATCACATATTCTTGGTATAGACATTTAACTTTAATAATTTAGAAAATGATGGCTGCATAAACAATTATTGGAATATAGATGTATAGATAAATGTCCCATTATGAGCAATGTTTCAGACTCGTGTCACATAAATAAGAGCTTGAAAGTACTTCTATGAAAAACGACTACTTCACTGGTTCTTATTGCAAGTGCCTAACCACCGAAATTTTCTCTATTCTCAGATTTCAAAATTCTCATTAATATATTTTCATAATGATTATTCATTAAGTGTGCTATAAATGGTTTGGGTAAAAGAAAGTTTGGAAAAGTGACAATAAGAATCAATATTGAAAACTTTGCGGGAAACGAAAAAATAGTCTGCAAGAGAACATTGCTGATCCTGCCCCCTGCTATCCATGGCCCTGCCCATCTGCGAACCATGAACCTCAAAACAATCCCAAAGTCCTGAGTAACTTCTGATTTGCAGCCACTTTTCTCAAACTTGAATTTGACTTTCTTAGCCACTCCCCTTATTTCCCATTATCTGTTCTGTCCTGATCTTGCCATTCTTATTTGACACACTTTTCTTCCTCTCTCTGATTCCAAAATCTCCATTCTGACCCTGTGGTTCTAAAACCTTTCCAGGAATGCAGAGTTCACCTGACCCCTACAACCTTCCTGGAACTGAACCACAGCCCAGGGGACAAATGGAGGCTCCTCACTCAGAGGTGGCTAAAAGCCAAAAAACTCTTTTTAACCCCCCAATTTTTTTCCTGTTTACACACTTTGCACACATCCATAGAGGGCAAGAATACCCATAAATAATTGGAGACATTTTTGTGTTTGCTACTCAGATGACAAATTTACAATGACATGAGAAGAAGTTTGTTTAAATGAGAGAGAATTCTTGGTGTACCCAGCTAACACTTGTGCTGAACGGTCTGCATCTCCATTTGGAAAACTGACTCGCAGCGTTATGTGAAGGAGAAAGTGACCAAGTGCGTGAATGTAATACTTGGGTGACCCTTTAGTCACTGCCACTTTAGAAGTTACTTGAAACAAAGTAGGTAGGACATGCATTTTGTGTTTGTTCTACTCCAGTCAAATGTCCAAATATTTGGTCAGAGAAAGCTGTTAAAGAGATATACTGAACTGCTCTCTTAAATCAAGACTTTCTACAACTTCAGAATTCAGACACTCAACTTTTTATCACCAATGACAGGTGAAGGTGATTTACCTAATGGATAAAATTACACACTTTTAACACTAAAATTGAAACTGCAAGCGAAAAACAAGTGTGTTGCATATTTATTTGAGCCAGCACAATATATTAAGTTTAAACTACCAAGCAGGGGCGCCTGGGTAACTCAGTCGGTTAAGCCTCTGCCTTCAGCTCAGGTCCTGGTCTCGGCGTCCTGAGATGGAGCCCCACATTGGGCTCTTTGCTCAGCGGGGAGCCTGCTTCCTCCCCTCTCTCTGCCTGCCTCTCTGCCTACTTGTGATCTCTGTCAAATAAATAAATAAAAACTTCAAAAAAAAATCTGTCAAGTAGAAGAAACATAGAAAATGCAAACTAAGAATTCTAAGATTAAGAGAATCTCAGACTTCAAAGGACTGTAGTTAGATGAAGGGAATGAAGTCACAATTTCTCGGAAAAGTCACAGGTTTTCAAAGGTCTAAGTCACCACTTAGGCTCCTGAGGCTATTGTTGATTGGCGAATTTCAGCACAGGTCTGAGATTTCAATTATCTGACATACCAGTGTCTTTGACTTTCAAGAAAATTTGCTTGAATCAACAGAATCCTATATTTGAAAAGATGCCTAGAACCTTAACATTTAGGAAAAGAAGTGGAACCCAGAATCAGGCGGAATTTTTAGTTATGTATGAGGCCTGATTCTGTGCAGTATGTAAATCTAGCTGAGTCTGTAAAAGGATCCTCTTTTACAAAACCTCACATTTAAACCTGAGAATAAATGAGCGTTGGATACTCCAATATTTTCACAGACCTATGCCTCCTGTCCAAACTCATGTCCCTTGACTGAATTCTTCCACTTTAACACAGAAGACTTCAAGTATGTATCTCATTTACTTGATTAATGGCTATAGCTGCCTCGACATACAGTCCTTTAAAAATAATAAAAGGTTATTTCGCCTGCTTTTTATATCACTGTTAAAAATCTATATTTTTGAAAAAAGGACAGAGATAGTATTTTAGTTTAAAAAATGCATATGTTCCTTTTTTTAATTAAAGATTTTATTTATTTATTTGACAGAGAGAGAGATATCAAGAGATAGCACAAGCAGAGGGGGCTGCAGGCAGAGGGAGAGGGGGAAGCAGACTCTCCACTGAGCAGGGCTTGAGCAAAGCTGGGCTTGATCCCAGGACCCTGGGATCATGACCTGAGGCAAAGGCAGACTCAACCGATGAGCCACCCAGGTGCTCCAGTTCTTCAGTTTCTAATTGTGTAAAAAGAAAAAAAAAAAAAGATAAACTACTGGAGCACCCTTGCTTTAGAGAAGCAACATTATCTTTATACACAAAGAGAAGAAAGATCCTAAACTTTAGAGGGTAAAGTCATTTCCTCTCTATATAGCACTTGGTGAATAATATTCCAGGATTCAAATAATACAACAACAACAAAAAAGACAATGACAAATTGGACTGGAGAGTGTGATACTTCTTAAATTTGAAAACTACTGGGATGTGCATTCTGAAGACTATCATATTTATAACAAAATAATGAAAAGGTGCTTTGAACCCTTGAAAGTTCTGAAATTGCTCTCACAGTCTACATGCCGGCTGTTATGAACTACTTGTAGCTTCCTGAAGATCTCTTACTTGGGCTCTTCAAAGTGTTCAGGATAATAATGTCCATATAATATTAACAATTCTGCAGAGATCCTAGAACCCCCAGGAATCCTGATCTGACCTCTTTGTCTGCCCTGGGATCTCCTCCTAGGAGAGACCCTAGAATCTCTCTCCTAGAGAGACCCTACCACCAAACATCAGTGTATCCCTTTTTTGTATCATTTATTTCTCTGCATTATAATTGCCTGTTTGACCCTCCTTCCTACTAGTTTGTAAGGTTTTCTTGAGGAAACTGCCCATGTGATGTTAATCTTTGATCCCCTCTATCAAATAAAGTAACTGGCACATAATAAATACACAGTTGTTGATGACACTTGAAAAAAATACTACCTCTAGAAACAAACTTTTTCTTTTCTTTTTGCATTTGCTTATTTTCTTCTGTATCTAAAAGAACTCACAGACTGCTGTAGACAGGTGTGCTGATGTGAAAGCAGACGATATGTACAGACTGTGCATGCTTTCTGAGAGCTGCCCACGAAGCAACATCGTGGTCCTATTGCTTTTCTACATTTTGATTGCCACTGGCTTTAGTAAAACTATCACACTGTTAAAACAACTAAAGGAAGAAGAGATATGTTATTTCTCAAGCTATTTCATGAAGATAATATATTTTCATATACATTTTACAATTTATAAGGGATTCTTAACAGGATGAATACCTTAAGATTTAGGATAAATATAACTAAATTCTCCCTGGCATTTATTAAAAATAAAATCAAATACTAAAGAATGATAGTGGTGTTTGTTTTATTCCCAATGACCTTATTAATGATAATATGCATCTGGAAGTAATATGGAGGTGTGACATGGAGGTATTTCTCCACATGACTGATTTTTTTTCTTAACAAGATATTCTTTTGATATTGCGGAGTATGGTCATGAAATTTCAATACTGAGCTAAGAGGAAAGATTGAGTTCTTAATTCTTATCAAATAACTAACTTGGCAGCAGTTTTTAATAATTTACCTCATCTTTCATGATTTTAGACTGAAGGCTTTCTTTACCCTGTTAAGCTACATATGAAAGAAAGACACATTGGTTTGATTCATCCTAATTCCCCAGGACTCAATATATTATTTTTGCAACTTCATACAGCAGAGATGTGGAAATTGCCAAGAAGAGGTACAAGGAGAAAAATTTATCCTAGACTGGATAATACCGATAACAGAAAACAGGCCAATTCCAAACATCTATTGCTTTGTTCTGCACAGATCAAGCTGACTCCAAAATTAACTATAAATTCAAGAATGAAGTTTCTCACATTTGAGAGTTCATTGTGATGTTAAATGCAGTGTTTAATTTAGTGCACAATCCAATAAAATACTAAAAGGCGAGTAATGTAATTTTCTTCCCTGAAGTGGAATTCAGCCACTAAACCAACCAGAAAACGATGACATTGTCAATGACCCCAAAACAATTGTGCTTCTGGTTCAAGTAATATGTAATGCTGGTGTTTAACCTTATTGAGAATGTTGGTCAGTACTTACACTGGCTTTCCATTATCTGTGTTTTAACAGCTGGAATTTCTGCCTGAGTAATGTGGCTTAAATTTAGAAGACATCACTAGCATTAGTAGTGTGGCCTACACTTTTTGTTTCAGTGTGGTAAGAAGAAGTTTTTCAATAGGTTCTCCTGTGCTTGAGAGAAAGCAGGACGTGCACAGTTTGCAAAGGTAGGCAGATACATGGGCTCTTCAGAAAAAAAAGTTTAAAGAATAAATGATGTGTCTTTCCAGGAGAATTTTCCCCTTCAGGCCTTGAGGAGAGCGCTTGGAACCCAGCAAGACTGCTGTAAGCTATTTTCAAGAGGTGTGAGTTATTGCGTATCAGGTGTTAAATGGGATACCAATTAAATGAAATGAGAGTTTCCCATAAATGAGTCAGTGTGGTGAACTATTTTTGCCCTGAGTGTCAATGGTAAATTCTGAAAGATGTCAGAAAAAATCTATGGCATTACAAATACTATAGGACAAAACAAATAACCCCCTATTTTATTTTATTACTACTTCTAATGATTAGAGAAAAAGTCATAAAATACACAAGGCATATAAACATGTACCCGTCAACAATAAACAATAAAGATACAATTTTGATAAGTAAATGTCTAGAATAAATTACCATATCATGCACTTCAGTTCTTTACATAACAGCTATCTAATAACCTGTAGCAAAATAATTTTGAAAGTGACTCACTACACAATTTTTTCTTTTCTTCTGCCAATCAATAAAAACGTGTTAAATAACATTTGGAACATTTCCCAAAGACTGAATAAACTAGCAGAAAAAAATACAAAATGGGAGTGAAATTTTAAGTCAACATCTTGACACTAATAGTTTTGCATTTTAATTTTTTTGACATTTTTTTAAAAAGATTTTATTCATCTATTTGACAGAGAGAGATCACAAGCAGGCAGAGAGGCAGGCAGAGAGAGAGGAAGGGAAGCAGGCTCCCTGCTGAGCAGAGAGCCCGACGTGGGACTCGATCCCAGGACCCTGAGATCATGACCTGAGCCGAAGGCAGTGGCTTAACCCACTGAGCCACCCAGGCGCCCCTTTTTTTTGACATTTTTAATCTCTAAAACACAATGTCATATTTGCATAACTCTTTAAAATGTAGAAACTACTCTTGCATATATTGTTTCACCTTCAAAATAAGACCATGAGGTAAAATAGAGTCAATAATACTGTTCACAAATATTATTTTCTTTTCATAGATGATAAATTAGAGCCAGGGTGAGGCTTAGCAATTTTCAAAGAGTGTCTTCTAACTTCACTCCATGTTCATTTTACATTTAGTATTATCCATCCTACTTACCATTGTAGACAGAGAGCGGGATATATGTTTATGCTGCTGTGCATGGCTGAGTATCTTGTATGAGGTAATTAAGGTATAGTCAGGGTTTGAAAATATGTATTAAGATTTTTTCAAAGAAGAAAATATTTATCATTATCATTATTATCAATATTTATCATTATTTATATCATTATTATCATTATCATTTATCATTATCATTATCGTTATCTATTTATTAAATTATATGTTCAAATGTTTTATTTCCTGTAACATTATTTGAATCGCTTGCAGATGCTACCAAACATTTTTTAAAGGCATATATGATACTTCTACAGTAAAATTCTAAATCAATTTTCTTGTGCTGATTTGTAAATAAATATTTGCTTAAATCGGTATTTGTGGATAAAATAATCTTTCCCCCACTTTCGTGTTTCCTTTAATTACTTCACAGTTCCAGTCTCCTCACTCTCATTTTACGCCAATAGTCTCTTAAATTCTACACTATTAGCTCTGTCTACCAGAAACGTATGCCTGGTGTACTAACAGTACTGGAAACAAATACTCTTTAAATGTTAATTATTATGTTGTCCTGAAGCCTGCTTTTATTAGAAAATAGCATCATCCTCGCTGCCTACCTTTTCCTCACCACCCTCTCAAATATAATCATGTCACTCTCTCTCTGGTACTTCCTCGCTGTTATAATAGCTCACCTTTAGAATATCTCAACAGCTCTGCCTTGGGCTTTCTGTCTTCTGACTCCCACCATCCCACCAAAACTCCAGCAGCATAAGCTGGCTGACTTTCCTTAAAAGTTGTATGCCTGATAACACCCTCTGCTCTTCCATTAAACTTTCCCTTTGGGAAAAGGGAACTCAGTTCTTCCTACTCTCTAGAATTCCTATTCTCCTCCCTGTGTAATGAGGAAACGATGCTGAAAAATGACTTTGCTGATATTCTGAGAGACTTTACCAAGCGAAATTTCTCCCATAGGCTATGCTACCTATCTCTTTTAACATTATTTCCATTGCACTGTGAGTACATACATACGGGTAATTCGCAAGCATTTAAGAAGCCTACTAGATTCCAAGCATTCAAACAATACTGAATTTAGGAAACATGATGCATGTGACTGTTTTGGGACCCCATAAAAATTAAGCAAAAACACCCCTTCTAATTGTAAATTTCACAAATAGAAAGCCAAAATCAACAGGTGACTACAACTAATATACTAGTTAATTTTGTTTCATGAAACAATATATTAACCACACTTCAATGGCAGAAATAAAGTCTTTATGCTATTTAATAAACTACTAGGAAAAAGAAGGAGGAGAATGAAAACAGGAATAGGAATAAGAATTGAAGTAAGAGTCGAAATGTTTTTACAAGGAGAGCTAATACCAAGTGGAGATAAGAAAGCCTCTGATTTGATCTATGACTCAAGTCCCGTAACCTCTTTCAACCTCAATTTCAACACTTGAGAAAAAGAAGAAATAATATTTCTGTGTTTCTCCCTCCTATGACTGCTGTGAGGATAAGAATAAATATTTTAAAAAATTTAAGAATTAGAAAATTTGAATATGACCTAACTATATAGGAAGCTAAAACCGACCTATTACAAATCCAAGGGTTGGCAACCAGCTCTTTTATATCAAACACAGTGGTGCATAATACTGATTTCATTCTGTATTATTTTGTTTTTGTTTTGTTGTTTTGCAGTTAACTTTAAAACCTTATTTTATATGATGAGAAGCCATAAGTGTAAGAATGCACGTTAATATGGATAGTATTTCAAAGACCCGTGGATAAATGATGGATTATTCAATAAATGGTGTTTGGACAACTGGAGTGCCATATGGAAAAAAAAAAAGTTTGATTACTACCTCATGTCCCATAGCCCTGTAGCCAAATTCCAGATTGATCAACAATTTAAACATAAGAAATAGGATTATACAAGGAATAGAAAAAGACATAAAAATTTTGTATGAAATCTTGAATGTGGAAAAGGTCTTTTAAAACAAGACACAGAATCTAGGAGACATCAAAGAAAGACTGATGAATAATAGAGCTTAATGATTTTGAGAAAAAAAATCTTACATGGGAAAAAACCATAAACATTTTTTCGGCCAAAAAGAGGCTTTCTTCTTTCCTTATTATATAATGAACTCCCAGGAACCAATAAAGATCACAAAACAAATTTAAAAAAATAGTCCGGGTCCACAGAAGTACAAAATAGTCTTGGAATATTCTTTTTATTCTAAGAAGGAAAGAAGCTATGAGAACTATTAGAGTTACATCACAAAGACTTAGAAGAGGTATGTCAGCTTGAAGAGGTACGTGCAGGACAAAGATGGTGCAATCCATTTTTTAAATAAGAAGAACTGCAACGGACTGAAATAAGCTTAAGAAAATAGAGAGATGGCTGCTGAAATATTTGCTGGGCATACCCTATAAGGCCACATGAGAAAATGTCATATTATAATTAAATATCTTGTTCTGAAATTAAGAAATTTTGTATTTTAATTATGTGAAAAGTCAGCAGAGCCTGTCTTCTAATAATTATAACATCGGTTGTAATTTGATTCATTTACCTTATGATGATCTGTATTTGATTCCGGAAAAGTCAAATTTAATTAGAAAATTTATCACAGTATGTCTGGTCAATCCCTGCCTGGGATACCCAGTTAATCTGGTGCTAAATTTACAATGGATATTGCAACTGAAACACACCACTGTGTGGTAAGTTACTAAGGTAGCTGACTTGGAATCTCTTTACATCAATAAATTATATAATACTCAAAGCAGGTCTACAGGTAAAGATGCTGAAAAAAAAAAGTTTTGCGTAATGAGCACCATGGTCTCTATTTCATAATTTTAGTTGCTTAATAAGATCCTAAGAATGCTAGTGAATGTACCTACAAATGGCTATTTTTTGAGCAATTATGAGCATCTATCCTATATAGAGATTTTAGGGCAAATCTAGCAGGAAAAAAATAGTGGTAGTAAATATTTGTACAATATAAGCAGGGTTTAATTTCTGATATTCTCTATGTACTATATAATAAAATAATTGGTACAGCATAAATGAGCAATTAAACTGGGTCTGTTTCTTAGATAAAATACATGGTACCTATATTTTAATTCATATACATGTGTATAGAATCATCCACATATATGACAATAAAAGTATTTATATATCAATATGTGAAATATGAAATATTAACATCAACTACTCTGTTAATGATAACATCAAAACTGTAAAATAGGAGGATGCTAAAAATAATCATGAATAAAATTTCATGCATATTTTTTAAAAATTTAACTGAAAGAGGCAGGTGATTATTTAGACATTTCTATGGAAAGAAAAGATCCATCTTGACTCAAGTTAACTTTAAGATCTGGACTTCTCTTCTGGACTGCTTTTCCCCACCTTCTCTGGGGCTGACTACTCTCACTGTTATTCTGACCACCCACAATGAAGCAAGAATCAAAATTCTTTTCTGAGGACAAAGATGCTTTTTATAAAACTATGAATATCTACTTTTCATGGGGAGGAAGTCATAGCCCCTTTTTAGTCTACAGACAGCCTTTGGACAAATTCCTCATTTCTGAACCCCTGTTCCCTTTCACTTGGACACATTTGAAAACTCTTCAATCTTCTGAGTGTTCCCACTGCTGACTGAGTCAAACATGATCACAAAGGATCATAGTCCTGTGTGGAGAAGAAAGAAAAGAATTGCTGGTAAAGGAAAAATCAATTCACCATCTGCACAGTAAGAACGGGACAGCTGCAGGGGAAGGGACGCTCCCTAACAGCTGATTTGTCATTCAGTCCTGGTTGGACCCAGACAGCTCTTGGAGTTAACGGTGTCAACAAAGGGAATTCTGGAAAATAGGGCTAATGAGTAGTCTTTCATGGTTATCGGAGTCTAGGTTAAGGGATTCCTGGTTTCTTTTCTTAGGGGCATAGGAAATATGCATATGGGGGATTATTTCCTCATTATGGTATTCTCATACAGTTAGAGAAGAATATTCCAAAATTATTTTCAAAGCTAATAATCATTAAACCCTTTCTGGTTTTATGATGTCCAGGCTACAGCCTAATTTGCTATATACTTGAAACGGGAAAACCTGCTCCATGACGTAGTCATTCTCCCTGCATCTCATCCATCCCTTTTTCAAACCACAAAAATCAGATTATTACACAAACACAAAAGGGAGGTGAGCATATCCTTAGCATGTTTCTTGCTTTTAATGATTCTTGTGGCAGCTCATGTCTATGGATAGAGACAGAATAGAAATACAATCAAATTAAAAGGGACAACCAGCATGTTTCACTAGGATCCCATCATCTGTGATAACAGACTGGAGAATAAACATTGCGCCTAACGGACACACTCTATGGCGTCATCTCAGTGGGGGTCTTCTTCCAATGTTCACTTCGTTACTCTGTGTAGCACTGTGCTAGTCGTTGCAAAGGTTCATTCCTGCAGAGCCCTTAGGATACAAAACGTTTTTACCTAAATGGTCTCCTTCATTGCTTATTACAAATCCTTAAGATAGGTATTTAAATGTACAGTGATTCTTCAAAGAACATCACAAGATGAGAACAATGTCTTTCAGGCTCTAGATATAGAAATATAATTACTATAATGAGTGCATCGGCGTGAAAAGTGCTATAATGAGGTACACACTCTGATGACAACATCAGCTTGGAACTTAATTTTAGTCCTGGGGGCAGAATGGTCTGGGCTGAAAGACGGACTGGTAATACCCTGAAATGTTTTTCCCAGGGAAACAAACAAACAAACAAAAAATAGTTAGGATTTATATTGGGAACACTTTCGATGTCTCCGATATTGTTCCAAGAACGTTGCTTACTTGTTTATTAGTTCATTGTCGCTACAACCTTACGAGACTGGTATTTTTACCTAATTTTACAAATAAATGTCCCAAGGCTCAGAGATATAAAGAGACGGACCCAAATTCATACAGCTAGAAACAGAAAGGTTGAATTCCGAAGCCCCTCAACCACTCTTCTATAGGAAGACTCTGAAAGGAGGAACAAACATTTCAAGATGAAGAGATGGGGGTAAGAAAAGAGTGAGTGGCCCTGATTGACTGTCACCAGATTCGCACTGGGGAAGTTTAATGAGCGGGAGGGACAGAAGACAGAAAGTGGGTTAGAGGCAGACTGTGAAGGACACGGGCTGTCTGAGATGAGGCACTCCGGCGGCCTTCATTCCATGGGCAACGGTACATCGTGAACGTTCTGAAAAGACTTATTGTTTTGGGAAGTTAATCTGACAGCAGAGATAAAGCCAGACTGAAGAGCCAGTGAGACCCTAAGGAAACGAGGAGAAGCAGTCAGGGGTAAGAATAGTTCTGGCAGAAGGAACAGAAAGAGGAGTGAATTGGAAAGGTAGTTTAAAGACACAGCCAAAAATAAATAAATAAATAAATAAATAAATAAAATCACATAGCTCCTGATTCAACTTGGGGGAGAAAGCTGGGTTAACAACACAACACTGAGGTTTTTAAGCATGGGTGAGAGAGAAAAGAGTAATATCTTAACTGTGCTAAGGAGCAGAGTAGGAAAAGATGAAAGAAAAGATTTCTAAGGAAACCTGGTAAACCTCACTCTAGGAATGTGTTTGATTTACTGATTTGGATACTTTTTAAACAACAGGAGATATCAGAAACTTGATAGGAGATATCAAAAGGTATGTTAGAACTAGGAATTCAGGTCTATGAATGAACACATGAGGGCACTAACACACGAGGGCGGTTCCTACTGGAAAGTTAAAGGAATGAGATGCCGCTGGTGGTGGTGCCAGTGAGAGCTGATGACTCCCTGACGGTCCCTATTTGTCAAGCACTGTTCTAGGTGTTTTACTTGTATTAGTCCAATCTTCACAATGACCCTATACATGGAATACTACTATATAAGCTCATTTTATGGAGGAGGACATCGAGGCATGGAGAGGAAGAGTGCCTTGCACCAAGTTACACAGACAATAGGAGACTGGGATTTTAAGTTACCCTCCCCCCCATACACACACACCCACACTGTTTGGGTTGAGCACTTCCAGAGAGAAAAAGAGAGGTGTGAAAGATACAACTCAAACTGGGGGTGGTGTTTCGTTCTAGAAAAGGGAATCAGACTGGGAAAAGGTTGAAAAAAATACTTTTAATTTGACTCTGCCTTTTATTTTTAAACTCTTTACAGAGGAAAAGGCAGCAAATTGTAAGGGCTATAAATGACTGAAAAAATATCATTGCTATGGAATCAATATATAATTATGGAGGAAAATGTAGACTATTAATAAATAAAGGTTGCAAATGATGACTCTTCATAACCCTAGTATCTGGAGAACCACTGCTGAAGCTGCATTAGACTTCCATCCAGTCTTTATAGCATCTCTGTGCAATCTCACAGAGCCCATGTTACGCTGGGTTTACATGGATGTCAAATATTACATTCTATCTGTGTTCCTCCAACAAATATTTTTCATTCTCTAGTTCTACAATATTTTCGGTTCAGAACATCTTCTGTAAGCCCCGAGGTTCATGGATTCTTAGTTACACATCGCTGGAGTGAAGCGGAGTCTACAGGCCTGGAATGGCTTGAAGTGAGGGGAGCCATTCCCCATTAAGTCTCTCAGGGTCCTCTGGACTCCTGTCACTTGTTCTCCCACACATCTAGCTGACCCAAATGTTACAGGATCTCAACAGTGATTTAGCCACCTAGGGGAAGGGACTGGAAGGGAGTCCTGTGGCAAGTCCCAAAAGGAAAACAACATGGGTGCAAGGCTTGTTGACTTGTGCTTTCCCCCTCCTGTGTTTGCTGAAGCTGCCACCCTGCGGGTCAGTTGTTTTGTGTGTATTTGTTTTGTTTTGTTTTGTAGGCTTTCTGCATACAACTTTATGGTTAGGCCAGGCTCTAATGTCCTGTAAGTAATGGGTTTCACCTAGCCGCCTTCCAGATGTTCCCAGCAAGGTCCTGAGAGTTTGCCAGAAAAATCCCATAAGAAGGCACTGTGCTGTCGAGTGGCACTATTCGACCCTAAATGCTTTCCTCCAATCTGGTTCTGTATCATAGATAATAAAACATTCTTGGACCTTCTAGCATATGGTAGCCTCCTCCTCAGGAGCATATGCTGAGGCAAGTTTTCTGCTTTGGTAAAATCCTTTTGGTAATTTCAATAGAAAATCAGCAAATATGTGGTTCCTGAGTGGTAAAAGGAGTAGCTTATTATAATTTTTTTTTTATCAGTCTGGATCCAATCAAGTGACCAAAAAATGATACAGTGGGTTAAACAGGGGATGTTCAATATAAACCATGATGAAGTGATGACAAGGGAGCAAGTAGGATGAAAGGAAGCCTGAGGAAGGAAAACCCTAGGAGGGGAGATTCACACCTCACTAGAGAAAGTGTGCTTTCCCGCCACTGGATGGAGGAGTAACTTGTGCTGTTGCCAGGTCTGAAAGGGTTCGCTGTCCCCAGGCAAGAGCAGTAACGCTTGGGCCCACAGAGAAAGTCATGTATGCACGGGGCATCAGGGGAACACTTGAACAGATGCCCTGTTGGAGAGGCCTCCCTCTACAGAACCTAGCATGCCTGCAGGGTGTGAACTGGGTGGTTCTGTGGATGACCAGCCCCGTGGGCCCACTGGCCCCGCATGGTGAGGAAAGGGAGCAGGGGAGGCAGCAATCTTCCCCCTCTGGGGTGCAGCCCATGTGCTCCTGGGCTCCCCTGCTGCGTCTGCTGGAATTGAGAGCTACGGCCAGGTGCTGCAGAAATTTGTGTCCATGGGACACCTCACACTTAGAAAACAACAGGGTCTGGGCAATAAAGAAAAAGTACACTCTTTAGAAACCTGGTGAAGGAAGGAACCAGACTAGAACCAAAGACCGCCTCTTCCTTCTGGAATGTTCCTCAGTGCCATCTACTGACAAGGGTTAGCAACTGCCAGCTTAAAGAAAACTGGGAACTAATTACACCAGCAGACTCCCTTCACCTTTTTCCTACAATATAACCTAGTCATAGGAGTGACATCACATCACCTTTGTTATATTCAATTGGGTAGAAGCAAGTTACAGGTTCTTCCCTACCCCCAACTCAAGGGGAGGGGATGATACAGGGTCTGAGTCCTCAGGCTCATCTTGGAATTTGGCTCACCACAATCTGCATTATTCATAATCACCAAAAACTGGAAATGGCCCAAGTGCCCCTCAGTATGAGAATGGATAAGCCAACTAGGATATATTCATGCTATGGAAAATGCCTCAGCAATGAAGGGGGACAAAGTACTAATAAACACACTGCGGGATACAATCTCAAATGCTTTATGCTAAGTGACAGAAGCTGATCTCAGAATCTGCCTACTGTATGATTCCATTTAAACTATGTTCTCAACATTACAAAACTATTAGAACAGATAACAAGTCAGTAGCTGTCAAGGGCTGGGGAGGGGGGCAGAGAGTTGACAGCAAATCACTGTCAGTGGCGGTGCATGTGTTTAAAATTCATAAGATAAATTTAGAATAAGTTTATCAAACAAAAGTGAATTATATTGATATAATATTAAATTCTAATAATACTTTAAAAAAACACACAAAAAAGGTTGAATTTTTTTTTTATTTCCATCAGAAAGAAGAGTTCCTCGTTCCATGTACTACTGTCAGGATTCTGCTGACAGTAATAGAAATGATAACCTCTTTCCTTAGAGATACTTTGACATTCATATAGAAATCATAATTCATAATTAAGACTTAAGTGCAATGGAAATCCAAAGGAAATGTAATTAATTCTACCAGGTGGAGGTTGAGATAAACATCAGAGGAGCTGATGTGTAAACTCAGCCCTGAAAAATGAGTTAGAATTGTCTCAACAAAGAATAAAGATAAGCTATTCAAGCCAAGGGATCAGCATGAACAAAGACATGAGCAAATGATTGAATACAGAGTCTGAGACATGGCACATACTGTTGTGATCGCCTCATTGGTCTCTTAGGGTGAGGTGAGTCATAAAAGTAGGGTGGACCTACCTCCTTTCTCATCCAGAAGATTCTCCTTCCTTAGTCAACCTGAATTTTCAAAGTTTTATTACGAAAAGAACTGCTTCTTTGCCATGTCTCTAGGACATTATCTCATGGGAATATAGCAGGTGTAGAAAATGTGGATGTAGGGTGCTGGACAGAGGTCAAGCCTGGGGATAAGATGCGGGAGTCATCAGTCAGAAAGCCACGCAATCTGGCAAGCAAGGTATTAGAAGAGACTTAAATTACAGATGAGGAAACCAAAATTCAAATAGGTGAAGTACTAATGGAGGTAGTAGGCAGCAGAACTCAGATTTGAAACTGCATCTGTCTAGTTCAAAGCCTACATTCTTTTCATTATATCATTTTACCTCCAGAACCATAGTGACCTGGACAACGCCAGCGCAGTTAATTAAGGACTGAAAGTGATTGGACCACACATATACAAGCTCATCTGAATAACAATTGTGATAACCAACATCTTCTAAATGTCTCTAATGATATTCAGCAGTTTGAAAGGTCCACTGGAGAAAGCCAAAGGTTCAAATGAACAAGGATTAATAAATCATAGAGGTAGATACACAAAGATCAAACTCGTTTGTGGTTGTATTTTGTCAATGTCATGGCAGTGAGGTCTCTGCTGTTTCAAGAAGGTAGTAAAATCTGAAGAGATTGAAGGATTAGAGAAAAGGGATGATGTCTATGGAAGGAAGCAGAGGATGAAAGTCAAGTTGAGAGAGTATGAGCGGCAGAGGGCACAGATTCATGTAGATGATGCCTGTTTAGACTCAGTTATTACCACCATCATTAAACTCTTTATATGGCACTCAATGGTTAACAAAATGCCCTAAGACAGTATGTCATGAAGCAAAGCAAAGTACAGCATAATGCAAAAAACTTGGCCTTGGACCGTGAAGTCCAAGTCTGTATACTTATTGTGCAGCATTAAGAAGCAATTTACCTTCTTTTTACTTTCCTCATTTGTTATATGAGAGCGATTATTCCTCCCTTGTGGGAAGTTAGGAGCTCAAAGCAAAGGAACAAAAACATCTGGCACGTGGCATGTACTCAATACACAGTCATTACATTTATTAAGATTCTTACTGGGATGATCTGATATTCACAATAAAACTGTGAAGAAGATGATATTATTTCATTGCTATGTAATTTTAAATTAGAAGTGACCCTTTATCTCATCTTACAAATGAGAAAATGGGGAATTATGCAGGAAAACAAACTTTCCTGAGGACTCTGGTTGGGAGGAAACTATACCTTGTTAATGCTGCTCCAGAATTTTATTCGGGAAATAAAATTGAATCTACATATTGATCCCTCAATCTACACAGACTACAAAAGTTGGACAAATGTTTCAGGTGTGAAAATATGGATGGACATATAAAAAGCATATTTAACATTTAAATCTTGAGTCTCTTATATTATTTTTTCTTCATTTTCTTCTTCCTTGTTTTCTTCATTTTCTTTCATATTCACCAAAATTATGAATAAAGAGATTCACCATCTCTTTATATATAATCCAACACACCGAGAATCCTGTATTCCTATGGAACTTTTCCACTACTCCTTACCTTTCTCTGCCTCGTTGTTTCATCTACACAAGCAAATTTT
The DNA here is from genome assembly GCF_009829155.1 of Mustela erminea. Classification (NCBI taxonomy): domain Eukaryota; kingdom Metazoa; phylum Chordata; class Mammalia; order Carnivora; family Mustelidae; genus Mustela; species Mustela erminea. The sequence continues at coordinate 79,228,090 of NC_045624.1, read as the reverse complement.
CAGGAAAAGATACCCACAACATTAAAGAATTTTAAAAGTTAACACAATAAATGGGTAAAATTTGAGTCTACTTATTTTAAATATATCTCCCTTTGGGAAGTGAAACCTGAGAAAATTCAATTTACCAGACTGGAATAAGCAAGTCATTTTAATTAAGCCAATATTTTAATTAGACCACCAAATTTAGCTCTATGTACATCTGTTCCATATCATGCTCGTGAATTAGCAGTATAGCACATGATTAAATTTGTAACTAATTTAAGTTGACTACACTAATAAAATTCAAGTTAGTTGTAAGGAGCCAACATATTACTTAATCACCTAATGTTACTCAAATGTCTTCGTGAAAACATTCTTGAAAATAAGAAAAACCCACCAGGTTAGCACATTTTCTCCTAACAGTTACTAAGTTTCAATGAATGTCAAACATATCTTTAGAGTTAGAGAATTTTATTAACATCTTAAGGTGTATTTTTTCAAAAATTCTTCAGATTCTTTCAAGAGAATATTTAAAAGCTGAATCCATTTCACATCATTTCCAACCTAAAGCAGGCTAATGTAGCTACCACAAAACATCTACCCTTACCCAGCAGCCATCACATAAGGGAAAGAGATCATCTCTAGCTGTCAGAGTACTATAAATGTGAAAAGTGATAAACTATGAAAACATTAAGTTTTTGGCATGAGGTACAAAAGTCCTCATGTAGAAAGTCTCTTTTTCTTTGTGATGGACTTAGACTGTGGATACTGTTTATCATGTTGTCAGTGTCCTTTACATACAGAATTATGTCATAATTTATCTCAAAGCTCAAAGATGGAAAAGGTCATAAAAGTAGCTACTTTTTGTTGTGTACTTACTTCACTATTGGACTACATTTTTTTAAATTTATATGTGACTTATATTCTACTTTTAGACTTAAAATGTTCTTATATTTATTTTTTAATGTATTTAATTCTCACGAATGACTGATGATTGTGTAATGGGTAACCCTGTAAAATATCTAGTTAAGTTACAATGAAAAAAAAAAAAAAGAAAACTCAGGGATTCGTGAATCCAAAGCTCATACCACTAATCTCTACACTATTCCTTCCAGTAAGACCTAATTGTTTCTTCATAGACTTACCTTGGTTGATAAGAAGGCTAATATCATTATCAGGAAATATTAGTCTTACTGCCCTCCTTGCTCCCTCTTTCCCACCATCTCTTTATATATAATCCAACCGTTCTCTTCCACTATTTTCCCTCCCAATTTTATTTCCGACCCTTATTTTAAGTTTTCTATCAGTTTTGAAAAGCAAAGAAAGGGGTCATACCAGCAGTGATAGATAATTATCAGTGATAGATACTTACTTTCTCCCAAACTGACCTACATATTTTATCTTTGCTCTCTCATAAACTCCCTCAGCAAACCCATCTGGCAAAGGTCAAACAGCTCTTCACTGGCCGGCCAGAGACTTCATTTCAAGAGTAACTCAAAAATTCTAAGCATCAATAAGATATGAAAAACGCTCCAACTTTATTAGTCATTAGGAAAATGAAGACTAAAACCACAACGTGATACCACCTCGTATGCGCCAAAATGGCCGAAGAAAAGACAATGCCCAGTATTGTCTGCCGAGCATGGGGGAGCTGGAGCACTCACACTGCTGTAGGGCATGAAATCAGTACAATGACTGGAAAACAGTTTGGTAGTACTTACTAAAGCTAGACATATGTATCCTCCGCAATGCATTCATTCTACTCCCAGAAAATACTAAGCAAAAACATAGGCCAATGTTTACCAAAGACATGCACAAGAATGTTCACAAAAACACAACAGCACAGAACTTAAACGACCCAAATAATCAGCAAAAGAAGAATAGGTAAATACACTGAGGTATATCTATACAAAGAAATACTATGCAGCAACAAGAACGCATGACCTCCAACTACACACAACACAGATTTATCTCGCCACCCTACTAAGCAAATAAAGCTGGGCACACAAAAAATATATGACATGTGATTCTATTTACATAAAATTCTAAAACTGGCAAAACTAATCAGTGGTGATGGAAGTCAGAATAGTGTTTATCTGCAGGGAATAGTAACTGGGAAGGTACAGAGCAGAGATTTTGGGGTGCCAGTGATGTTTTATTTAATGATCTGGATACTGGTTGTGCTCAATTTGTAAAAATTAATTGTGAGTACGATTTTTTTGATCTGTACTCTTTTCTGTATGCATTTTGTAAATTAACAAAAAAGCATACCTAAAAAATATCTCTGCTGTCCATGTCATGAAGCCTAATTTATGTTCTAAAGACCAGAGAAGGGTGTCTGGGTGGCTCAGTGGGTTAAGCCTCTGTCTTCAGCTCAGGTCATGATCTCAGGGTCCTGGGATAGAGCCCCGCATTGGGCTCCCTACTGGACAGAGAGGGAGCCTGTTTCCCTCTCTCTCTCTGTCTGCCTCTCTGCCTACTTGTGATCTCTCTCTCTCTCTCTCTCTGTGTCAAATAAATAAATAAAATCTTTAAAAAATTAAAAAATAAATAAATAAAGACCAGAGAAGTAAAAACAAATATTATTATTTCATCACCAAGCATTTTCAAGAGTGGGCAAATCTACATAATGAAAAGAAAAAAGGTGTGGGAGAGGGTACTTAAAAATTGTATTTTATCAACGCTTCCACTCATTTCTCAAGCTGGACTTCTCAGTATCCTAAACAGAGTTTTACATCAAAGTAGGAATGTAACAAACCCATTCACCAACTCATTAGTCTACACAGTCATTTATTCATTCTACGGTTACTGGACGACTACTAGATTCTAAGCACTTACGGCTCTGGGGGCAGCTCCTAATTCTTCTAGTGCTTGGGCATCAAATGCAAATGCCTGCCAGGACCAGCAGGAGATGACAGCTGGGCAAGAGTCTGGCCGCACGCGTGAGTGATGGGGACGGTGGAGCACTGCTGCTGGCATGGCCGCTGAGTGAGGGGTCCCGCAGCAACTACTCAGCACCAACTGGTTCTTTTCATGTCACTTCAAGAGGACTCACAATTTACAACGCGAAACCAACCAGTTTTCAAAAGTAGGCTCTTTAAACCAGAACAAACAAGAAACACTGGGACACACAGAACACAGCTGGGAGCAGAATCAAGCATACGGCTGCCAGTTTCTAACAACTGATTAAACTAAAGGGACATGAATGCTTTACTGCTCCATGAGCCATGAGGAGCTCATTTGCCCTTTAGGTGCCCAACCACGCAAGCACCACATTCATTCTTTGCTTCACTGTGGCCTCGGGGTGGACTCGGGGTTACAATAAAACACTTCATTTAGTACATTATGATTCGCACTTACTATGAAATACTATGCAGCCATTTAAATGAATGAGACAGGATTATTATGTCCTAGCATATAATGAATGTCCATGAAATATATTTGAGTTCAAATCAACAAAATCAGAACCTCAAGTGGAGCTTAACGCTTTTGTTTTAACACATACACGCACCCATGCTTGGAAAATTCAGCATCCAAGTATGATCACAAAGGTGCCACGGAAGAGGTGGGCCAAAGCAGACATGGCAACACTTTCACGTTGTTTTTTTTTTTGTTATTGTTGTTGATTTTTTCCATGTATTCATATTTTTAAGGGGAAACAAAGCCCAAAGCTCTATAGAAGAGCTCTCTGCTCCCTGTGGATGGCCTGACATCAGCCTCTCCTGCTCCCTTGTTTACCAGGGGCCAATGGGGAAGCTGCTCAACCACACAGCATCACCCAACTTCTCTCTGCACCTTCCCCTTGCTCACAGCACACAGAGCTGGAGAGAGAGGCTGCAAAGTAGAGAGCCACGACATAAGTAAAGTGTGTCAGGCAGGCTGCCTTTCTAAGAGCTTTCATGGAATCATCCTCAGAGAAAAAGCAGCACAAGGAAACCTGTTTTCCTTCCCACCAGATCATGGAAGATGCTCTCCTATTAGAAGTGACAGAAGAGAAGGACCTGAAGGAGCAATCCCTCTCTCGGCAGGCACTTTAAAATACCCGAGGGGTTTGAAACATCACAAAAATAACCGACTGCAAAGCTCCTGGTGAAAGCCCCACACTCACTTTTGATTTGCAGTAAATAAGGCAGAAGAAACAATGTACAGAATGACTGGAGGACCCAGCTGACAAAATGTTATCATTTCTTTTAAAATATTGATTTTGTTTTAAAGATCTCCTAATGCTAGTTTCTAAATAAGTCTTGATACAGTGCACTATTAAACCTGAAAGAGCCTTCTTGACCTACTCAAAAGATTTTTGTCTTCCTTTTTAAAGAAGAAGATAATACTGATATATTATCTTTGATAGTTACTATGTTAGTATATATAATTTCCCCTTCCACCATTTAATTTTCAATATTTTAAAACATGAAATATTTCCATTCTCTGCTGCGAAAAAAAAAAAACCCGTAAGGTCTTACTGTAAAGTAATGTCTATTTTCATTGCCATAATTTTCACTACATTTTCAGTACAAAATACATAAACAAGCACCTGGTCCACAGAATGAAAAATGTAGAGTGAGGCCAAAACAAAACCTAAACCTGATTTCATAGGATGATCTATATTGCCTTTTAATCAATTATTTGAAATGAGAACATAAAAAATTGCCATAATTTTTAAATCAATAAAACATTTCTGTGTACTTTCACAAAAATGGGTCAGGAAATTACAACCAGAGTTACCCTACAAAACATGTGACCAATAAGGCTTACAAAAATACCTTGGTGTGAGTTATGATATGGACATTCCTGTTAACTAAAGGCTAGTTTAATATATAAAAATTTCCTGAAAGTACAAATGTTGCATAATACTTGATGCACAGTCTTTGTATACTTGTTCTATTTAAATGGCCAATGCCCACCATTGATTTTTACAAAATTATTCTAAAATTATTACCTTAACATTTTTTTCACCAACTGTAAAGATAACTGCAATTAAACAAACAGAAATAAACAGGGACCTAACAGAAAGCCCCTGAAAGAATGAACTTAAAAAATCTTTGTGGGGGCACCTGGGTGGCTCAGATGGTTAAATGGCTGCCTTCGATTCAGCTCATGATCCCAGGGTCCTGGGATCAAGTCCCATCAGGCTCCCACCTCACCAGGGAATCTGCTTCTCTCTCTCCCTTTGCATGCCCCTCCCACCCCACTTTTGTGCTCTTTCTCTCTCAAATAAAATCTTTAAAAAAATTTTTTTTAAATAAAAATCTTTGCTTTTGTGGGTTTAGAAGCTGGGTATGGCAAGAGTTGGTATTAAACAAAATAATTCATGAAATAAAAATAAACCTATCTCTTCGTGAAAAACATGAAGAATATTAAATGAACAGATCAGAGCTGTGTAAAACAAAATACTGACATCAGTTATATAATTCTACTGGGTGATTTTTTTAAACCTCTAGAAACTGTTACTAGTTTTGATGGCTACCCAATGGAATTTTACTCTGTGATATAAGCAAAAACCAAAATTTAACTAAGGAACAAATACAAATTAAGTACCTGTCAAAAAATATATTTGATGCAAAAAAAAAAATCCATGTATTCATAACATGGATGCTTTGATCTAGTTTGAATGTTTAGGTATTAATGTCTGAAAAGATATTTTCAATATTTATTGAAAATACAGAGTCCAAACTCTGTATGTCATATGTAAATATATGTAAATGTATGGCTGTAATATGTAAAATATCTAAAAATGTATGTATGTAAAATGTATGAGTGTATGTAGTATGTAAATGTATGGCTCTAAAAGGCAAGAGTCCTGTTATGTCTAAATTATAATCTCTTACTGGCACATTATAAAATATTTAACTAGAAAATACAAATTTTCAGTCTGTGAAGTACAAATATGGACTAATTGCTAGGAACCCCTACTTACGTACAGTTTCTAACACATTTTCAAAAGAGATTTATACTGGATGGAGAGATATGTGTAAACCTCATGACTTTGAAGGCGATAATATCCCAACTTAAATAGCTGAGGAAATGTGTCAAAACTGCACACTGAAAATCAAAGAATGCGTTATTGAGAACAGTCGGTGCCAAGCATAGTTGCATGGTTAATTCAGTTTGCATAATTAAAAATTTATCTAGGGGCATCTGAGTGGCTCAGTGCGTTAAGCCTCTGCCTTCAGCTCAGGTCATGATCTCAGGGTCCTGGGATCGAGTCCCACATCAGGCTGTCTGCTTGGTGGGGAGCCTGATTCCCCTCTCTCTCTGTCTATGTGTGATCTCTCTCTCTCTGTCAAATAAATAAAAATCTTAAAAAAAAAAACAACTGATCTAAATAAGCTTTCAATAAAAATACACTGAGAAAATACACCCTACATTAAGGACATATCACAGCAATCTACATTCAAATGCTTATGCCCATAAGGATAATCATATTTTCCCAAGTTTGGGCAAACTTTAGAGATGACCCACATATTCATCCCTTAATTCCTATGGTTCTCACCAAAAAGAATGCTGCTTTCTTTTAAGAGGAGAGCTGCTGACAAAGTTTAGAAACCAGTGACTTCATTTCTTATCCTTGCCTCTAAAATGCCTTTGCTTTGTCTCCCCCAGAAACAGTCTCTTAAAACATCTGTGGCAAGGACCTGCAGTGGCCTCCATGAGCTGTGAAGGTGACAGACGTCAAGAAAACAGGGACTTGAGCCCTACAGTTCAGCAAGGAACTGAATTCTGCCAACCACCATAAGAACTTGGGATATGACATTGCACTCTGGAAAGACAGTTGCAGTCCTAGAGACATCTTGAGCATTAGAGCCCACTCTGGACTCCTCCCCCACAGAAAATATGAAATAATAAATGTATGCTGTTTTAAGCTGCCAGATTTTTGATAATTTTTTTGCATCATAGAAAACTAATACAAACAGTAATATATTAATATCATATTGAAGTCATTGTGTTCTGACAGAAACTTAGGTTGGTCAGTAACAAAAGTGATTTTATTTTTGCAGGAGATCAAGGTCTTTGCCAGTTCTCCAGAAATACATGTTTTATACCTGAACCTCTATTTGCTTTTATCTGAACCTTTACATAAAATATGATTTCCATTTTCCTCAGAAGATATGTAAAACTAGAGGGAGACACAAACGTATTTTATATATTACTCTATACTTTTATAGCATTTCACTACTGAGAAGGTATTGTGAGGGGCACCTGGGAGATGCAATTGGTTAAGCTTCTGAGTCTTGGATTCGGCTCGGATTGTGATCTCAGGGTCGTGAGGCTGAGCCCTGCATTGAGCTCTGTGCTCAGCATGGAGTCTGCTTGAGATTCTCTCTCTCCCTCTGCCCCTCCTGTTTGTGCTCTCTCTCTCTCTCTCTCTCTCTCTGAAATAAATAAGTCTTTTAAAAAATGGTACCATGAGCCTGTAAGGATACCAGCAGAGGCACACATTCTATTCTCTATAAATTCTCCCAGAAAAATGATAGATGGGCTGGAAATGCAAAACCAAAATCTCACTGACCACAGTTAGAGCAAAACTGGCCATTGAGACATCTCCATGAGTCCCCAAATACGAGCAGGCGTGGATGAACTACCATGAGCCATAAACCACACACAGTATTAGTATCATGTAGAGAGAAGAAACCAAGTTTTGATAAACCTGAGGGAAAAAAAAAGAACTCTTGAATTTCCAAGTGTTCACTGAGGGTGTAGCATCACTTTAGATCATCAGCTGAACTTAGGAGGAATTCTTGCCAATTCAATCTGTGAGGGATTGCAAGAGGTTTATGGGAAGGATGAAGCTCTGTGAACCCTCAAAATTCACCAGCCCACTTCTCTTCCAAGAAGAAACTGCTGAAATTACAATACCATTTGTCCAAGAAAAAGATATAGAAGGTCAGAGAAAGAGCAATATCCCAATAAAAGATGAGGGGACGATAGCCAGGAGAAGCGTGTATACATAGTTCTCCATATTTTTTAACATGAATGGTGAGTTCTGGAACATGAAGGTCCTAGATATCTATTCTGACCCACACTTCCCTTTTAGAAGTTCAGGAAAACTAACTTTACATAAAAATGAGCAACAGAGAAAGATCACAGCTAAATCCACTACAGTGTTCTTGTAAGAAAAAAAAAAGGAACAGAAAAACATTTGCTACAGATAATGACAGTTTGTCAGAAAATATGCCACAAAATAGGTAAGAAGCAACCACAATTTAGTATTTCAATAGAACTTCGAAGAAATTAAGAAAATCATAGAAGAAATCAACCATAGGCAAAATTAGAAATATCCAAAAATGAGGTGACAGAAGTCAGGAAGGACTTTAAAATAAAAAGGAAAAACAATTTTAAAAATGAAGACTAAACTAGAAGGGGCATATGAGAAAAAATATCCCAAGAGTTTACACCCTATGAGAAGAAAAAGAGGTAAAAATAGAAAATAAAATAAAATAAAGCATTTGATCTGGGTACTTGTAAGAAAGGGATCTTCCATTTGTGAAAATGATCTAGCTATTCATTCACATGCTATATATTTCTGGTATTTATATTATATTTCAATAAAATATGGAAAATAATGCAGTGTGAGATAAAAGTGATTCAAGAGAAAAGTGGCTTTAATCTTTACTGCCAGAAGACCATGGCTTGTATGCACATTTTACTGAAACTCTCATAAATGCCTCCGAAGACTTTCTAGGTCCCGTGACACTTTTGACTCTTTAAAACTTCTAAGTTTGGTGATCACTCCTTTATTTCTGTGCTATCTCATTCTGATTTCTCTCCTAAACCTCCTTGTCCCTCCTTCCAGATGTCTTTGTGGGTTTTTCTTCCTCCACCAGCCTTTCTGGTCTTTTTTTTTAAAGACTTATTTTATTTATCTGAGAGGGAGAGAGAGACCAAGCACATATACAAGCAGGGGGAGGGGCAGAGAAGGAGGATCTTAAGCAGACTCCCTGCTGAGCATAGAGCCCAACGTGGGGCTGGATCTCATGACCCTGACAGCACTGCCTGACCTGGAATCAAGAGTCAGATGCTTAACACACTGAGCCACCTAGGCCTCCTTTTTTTTTTTTTTTTTTTTTTTTTTTTTGTAAATAGACTTATTTCATTTATTTGAGAGAAAGAGAGACAGAGAAAATGCGTATCTTCCTCCACTAGAAGTTCAAGTATTGGCATTTCTGGGCTCCATATTTAGCTCTTTTCCCTTTTTACTCAAATTACCTTTTTAGGCAATCACATCATGTCTAAAGATCTTAGCTTTCTCTTTCTCTCTCTCTCTCTCTCTCACACACACACACACACATACAAAATTAATTCCCAAATCTGTACAATTCTATTTCTGGATTAAATAGGTAATATTATTGTCTTTATTCGGTTACTATTCAGTCACTTTTTAATCTCCTGCATTCTGATGACTCATTCTTTTTGCAAAACTGCCCTCTCTGTAGCACTGATGTTGTCTGTCATTTTATAATATTCTTTTCCTATTTCAAGTGATTATAACCTGATTTGCCTTATATTACTCTGTCTGCTCAGTCTCTATTTAGACTATACTCCCTAGACATGTGCTGCCAGCTAAGTAATGAAATTTTCCAACCATACGGATAGAGGGAGAGGGAGAGAGAGAAGGAATAGGATGGACGGTTGGATGGAGGTGGGGAGACAAGGAGAAAGAGAGAGGAGACTCATTCAGGGACAATTAACTACCTAGGGCTCAATAATTCAACCTATTCTGATTACACCCTCTCCTAGCATGCAGATCAATTTTTCTAATAACTATACATAGAAATGAAGAAGTTATAACTGAGAAACACTGAGCATTTTTTTAAATGTTTTCACAAAACATACTCTGCCTCCTCAGGTCCCTCTTATTTTTCTTCTCAGTCATCGAGAAATAAAATTGGAATTGTTTTTTAATTCCCTTTAGGCAGCAACATCCAATAAAATGTTATTATATAACCTTTCCTGCTGAGCAGCTTCGCACGTCAGTTCCACACTTCCTTTCCTTTGCTATTGTGATAATACTGTTAAATATCCTCATGATCTTCCAGACTTTTGTAATTGCCTCCTTTAATTTCTCTCTGCCTTTCATCTCTCTCTGCTTGAATCAATCCTAAATATTACTCATGTCATGTCATTCAAGCCTGCTCAAATTCCTTCATGGTTTCTATGCTGTCTTTAGAAGTAACTATAAAATGCCACTCTCTAGCATTAAAATCCTCTGCCAGTTTGCCCCTGTTTTATCTTCTGACACTCCCCCAACCAACTCGACTAAATGTCTGCAAACTTATCCCATTATGTGCCTGCCTCTGTGTTTTTTTAAACTAAGTATTTTCCTTGCCTATAATAATGTGTAACTTCTCATTCTCATATAAAATGTTATCAAGCCTCCACATGAAGATTTGAGAATAAATATTCCAGTGTTCTTAATATCCTATTATTCATGAGTTCCTTTCATGACACATGTAGATTTTTTTCCAAAATGCATTTTCAATCACATTGATACTTAGATAGTTACATGAAAAAAATCTTCAATATAATATCTACCAAGATGAACTACACATAGTTCCACCCCTGCCAATGACAATGAGCTTGTCTGGACTCTCACACAGATAATGATGATAAACTAATAATTTCTTTAAATATTATTTTAAAATTGGAAATCCATTAAGAGCAAAGACTAGAGAGTTTTTCACTCAAGGAAATTCCCTAATTCATATGGTGAGGAACAGCTAGAACTCAAGCAGAAAGCTACAGACTTACTAGCTTGGAAAGTCAGTAGAGAGACTTAAAGTACCAGGTCAGTGAATCCAAGAGGAGATACCCAGAAATGGAAGGAGGCACCCTCAAACGCATGTATACATTCTTTCCCAAATCCTTGGCCGACACCTGACGGCATGTGCAAGCAAAGCATAAAAAACACCGTGTGGAAAGTTGAAAGAGGTGTTTGGCTGCTGACCATCACAAGAGATGTTTGAGTTTGAGTCCAGACAAGTAAGCTGCCTGCTAGAATAAAAACCAACTCTCTTTAAAAGATAATCAAGTCTGCAGTCTTGAAAACATATGATCTATAATGTCTGGTACACAATAAAAATTACTAGACATGCAAAGAAATAAGAAAATGTGATCTATAGTCAAGAGGGAAAAGCAATCAATGAACACTTACCTTAAGTTGACCCAGATGTTAAAATTAGCACATAGGGATTTTAAAGCAGCTGTTAAAAATATGTTTGAGGGGTTAAAGAGAAATAGTCACCATGAATAAAAATATGGGGAAATGCTCATTAAAGAAATGAAATATAAACAAAATGAGTTTTAGAATTGAAAAGTATATTATCCTATTTGACCATTACTGGGGTGGGCTTAAGAACATAATGGAGATGTCAAAAGAAAGGATTAATAAACCTGAAAATAATGGATAGAATTTACCCAATTGAAAAGCAGAGAAAACAAATGAATAGAAATTATCCAATTGAAAAGCAGAGAAAAGAAAGATTGAATAAAAATGAATAAAATCTCAGTTATTTGTGGCACATTGCCCCCTCCCCCACATGGGCATGTACACACACCCATCTCTGATAGAGAGAAGAGCATGAAACAATATTATCTGAAATAGTAAAGGCCCCAAATTTGTCAAATATGGTACAAAACATAAGCTTTTTATCTAAAAATCTCAATATTTCAAGAAATATAAATATCAGTCTCCCACTACCACCACCACCACTACCACACACACACACACAAACAAGCACACTATGGAAAAACTACAGAAAACCAAAAATGAAGAGGAAATCTTGAAAGATAAAGTGATTCCACACAGGGTAATATCAATATGAAAGAAACCTGAATATATGTCAGAAAGTGATTAGAAAACAATCAAGTATTTTTGAAAAGCTGAAAGGAAAAAAAAAAAAAAAGACAAACCTTCTATATCCAGGGACAATTCTATATCCAGGGACAATACCCCTCAGAAGTAATGAAAACTGAGAGGATCTGCTGCCAATAGGTCGGCACCACAAAATGTATATATTCTGACTTTGCATATAGGTATACATGTCTGTCTGTACACCTTGTATACATGTAAATGTTCTGACCTTGCACTGGGCTGACTTGCTTTATACGTCTCTTTTTAAAGTTCTTCCATTAGTTCAGCTGTATTATTTCTTTAAAATAATTCAGTGAGTACACTCGATGTGTTTGTGTACGCTCCTTAGCTTTAATCTACAAGTAGAGGTGGTTAGTTAACTTTGAAAATATGCTAATCAAAAATCCTGCCTATAAGGACACTTAAGAGTTGAAGTACCTCAATCAGGGGCCCTCTCAAGAGGCATCGAAATGAAGCCTTTCAGATACTGCTAATTATATACGCACCTGAGTGTTAACTAGTGTAAGGGATATCAGACATAATTTTTCACCAGTAAAATGAATGTTATTCTTTACATATGGCAGCTGAAAATATTTTAGGGTTACTTTATCCTTTCATAAATAGATTATAAGAATCAAGAGCTAAAAAAAAAAGAATCAAGAGACTGTAGCTGTTTCACTACAGAATATCTAGATGGCCTGTTTCATGTTCTTTTCAAGATTTTATTTATTTATTTCAAAGCACAAGAGAGAGTGCACGATGGGGTGGGGGAGGGAGGTCAGAGGGAGAAGCAGACTCCATGCAGAGCATGGAGCCCGATGTGGTGCGCCATCTCCCAGGATCCTAAGATCAAGACCTGAGCTGAAGGCAGATGCTTAACTGACTGAGCCACCCAGGTGCCCCGAGATGTCTGTTTTATCTTTATCCCCTCTTCATGTAGGATTCTCTTTTCTGACCTAAAGAAAGGTAGCAGAGAGTATTTTTTATTGATCATCAAGCCTGTTTGTTAGTCAATGTTATTTGTATAACAGAATTCAGTTGAGATTTGTTTTCTTTCTTTTCTCTTCTTTTCTCTCTTCTCTTTTCTTTTTTTTGAGATTTGTTTTCTCTATACTAACCACCTAGTAGTGGGGTCTGGGGCATACAGCTCACAACTACTAATATTTTGTAGTTTGTAACCTACCCCATCCCCCAACTCGAACTCCACCTCCTTCATTTCACCTGTCTAAAAAAAGAGAAATTACAAAATCAACAAGTCTTTGCCTATCCTTTGTAAAATACTATATGTACTAGTCTTGTTTATAGAAATTTATTTTTATATATATTTATATGTACATTCTAATTTGGTGGTTACATTAATAAAATTTATGTAAGAACACAACAGAGAACACATTTTGATATGAAGAAATATTTTAAAGGGCACAATTAAGTGAATGAAGCTGTTCAGGGAATGAGTTCGTAAAAAATTAATTGATTCACAGGTAATATAGCTGGCAAGGAATTTAAAGGTCTGGAGAGGGGCACCTGAGTGGCTCAGAGGGTTAAGCCTCTGCCTTTGGCTCAGGTCATGATGTCAGGGTCTTGGGATCAAGCCCCGCATGGGGCTCTCTGCTCAGTGGAGAGCCTGCTTCCCCCTCTCTCTCTGCCTGCCCCTCTGCCTACTTGTGATTTCTCTCCCTGTGTGTCAAATAAGTAAATAAAATATTTCAAAAAAATAAAGGTCTGGAGAGATCATTTACCTGACTTAGGAAACACTTAATCAGTATATCACAAATGCATTTCTCTTTCACCAAAGAAAATGCCATAGCCTTTCTTTAAAAAAAAAAAAAAAAAGTAATTTTAAGCATGAATTTTATTGACATGAATGAAATTATCTTACTTCCAAATGGTATCCAACCCTGATGAAGGCACAAAGTGGGTCAAAGGCTCCAGTACCACAGGTCAGAAGGTGTGTCCTATTGTAGTGATGCAAAACCCGAACATAATTTGCGCATTCACTCTAAAGCAGAAAAACAGAAAGAAGAAATTGGTTAAGGTTAAAAAAAAAAAAAAAAGTTCAGCTCAGTTTTGATTTTTGTTTTTCCTAACCCCACAAATCTCATGTTCAACTCTCTCTCGGCTGGGGCTACAAGAAACAGTGGAAGAACCGACTGGCGTGACCAAAACACGTATTAGCTTCACCACATGAATTATATCTATAATGGGATTATATCATTTTTCAGGTATTCTAGCACATAACTGAGGAGTAAAAATAGTACTGTTCAGAAATTTATTCAATCACAAAGATTTGCGTGGCAATATGCATGTTCCACTAAGTAATTTATTCCCAATGCTGTTATGTTTTTAAAGTACATATAAAGAAATGAATCACATAAAGTCAGAAAACCAATAATTAGAGAAAGTTTGGCTACCCTTAAAGAAACATATGCAGGCTTTAAGGCATTACAGAGTTTTGATGTTTGGGAAAATAAGTCATATCTTTAAACTTATAAATTTATGCAAAGCACTTTCATAGAGAATTTTCAATAAATACATAGAAAGCTAACCAATAGAAATAACATTTTACACTTATACTTACATCTTACATCTTTACTGTAAGATTGCAATGCAGAAATCAGCAAACATTTTTTTATAAAGGACCAGGGAGCAATATATTTATTTTGAATGGTCATCTGGTCTCTGTTTCAACAACTTACCTCTGTAAATATGGCATGAAAGCAGTCATAGACAATCCAAAAATGAACGTGTGCAGCTAGTTTCTAATAAAACTTCATTTACAAAAATAGATGGCAGGCCACATTTGGCCGAGGAGCTCTAGTTTGCCTACATCAGGATTCAACTAAAAGTTTTGTGAGAACAGAATATTTATTTTACACTTCTTCATATTCCCTGGTTACTTAAATACAGTACCAAATATATATTATATGCTTAACAAATCTTATTACCTAAATCACCACATGAATTTTATGATCAATACGCTGAATGAATGACTAGGAGAAGGAACTCCCAACAAAGAAAAGAACCAGAGACAATGGCCTCCCCACAGACCTAATGGATATGGACGTAAGGAAGATGTCAGAAATAGACTTCAGGGTAACAGTTATAAAGACAATAGCTATGCCGGAGAAAACCATTAATGGCAACACAGATTCTCTAAGGGCGGAAATGAGAACTAATTAGGCCTAACCTAAAAATGCTATATATGAGATGCAATTTAAGCTAGATACTCTAACAGCTATGGTAAACAAGGCAGAAGAACCAATTAGTGATCTAAAAGACAAACTTACAGAAAGGAAGGAACAGGAAGAGGACTAGAACAAACACCTTAAAGGCCTTGAAAACAGAATTAGATAAATAAACAATGCCATGAAATGTTCCAATGTCAGAATTATTGGGATTCCTGAGGGGGGTGGAGAGAGAATATATTTGAGCAAATCCTAGCTGACAACTTCTCTAATCTGGGGAATGAAACAAGCATGCCTGTCCTACATGCAGAAAGAACACCCCAAGATCAAGGAGAGGAGACCAACAACCAGGCATGTAACAGTGAAACTTGTGAATCTTAAAACCAAAGAAACCATCTTAAGGGAAGCTGGGGGAAGAGATTCCTTACATACAGAGGGAGGAACACCAGCATAATGTCAGACCTGTCCACAGAGAACTGGCAAGCCAGAAAGGGCCGGCAAGACATATTCAGGGTACTAAATGAGAAGAACATACAGCCAAGAATACTTTATCTGGCAAAACTGTCATTTAGAATGGGTGGAGAGATAAAGAGCTTCCAAAACCAGCAAAAATTGAAAGAATATGTGACCACTAAGTCAGCCTTGTGAGAAATATTAAGGGGGGGGTCCTATAAAAGGCAGAAGACCCCAAGAGTAATATAGAACAGAAATTTATAGAGACAATATGTAGAAACAAGGACCTCACAGGCAACATGATGACAATAAAATCCTATCTTTCAATAATCACTCTCAGTGTGAATGGCCTAAATGCTCCCATAAAATGGCACAGGGTTGCAGACGGATAAAAAGACAGGACCCATCTATATGTCTAAAGGAGACTCATTTTGAATCTAAAGATACATCCAGACTAAAAGTGAAGGGATGGAGAGCCATCTTCCATGTCAACGGACCACAAAAGAAAGCTGGGGTAGCAATCTCATATCAAACAAATTAGATTTTAAGCTAAAGACTATAGTCAGAGATACAGAACACTATATCATTCTTAAAGGGTCTATCCCACAAAAAGATCTAATACTTTAATTGTAGGGGACCTTAACACTCCACTCTCAGCAATAGACAGATCATCTAAGCATGAAGTCAACAAAAATAATAAGAGCTTTGAATGACACACTGGACCAGAGGGACCTCATAGATATATACAGAACATTCCTTAAACATAACCTTAAAACAACAGAATATACTCATTCTTCTCAAAGTGCACATGGAACTTTCTCCAGAACAGATCACATAGTGGGTCATAAATCAGGTCTCAACCAATATTAAAAGACTGAGATTATTCCCTGCATATTCTCAGAACACAGTGTTTTGAAACTGGAATTCAATCACAAGAAAATGTTTGGAAGAAATTCAAATACTTGGAAGTTAAAGATCATCCTTTGCTCAAGAATGTTTGGGTCAATCAGGAAATCAAAGAAGAACTTAAACAATTCACAGAAACCAATGGAATGAAAACACATTGGTCCAAAACCCATAGGATACAACAAAGGTGATCCCAAAGGGGAAATACTATCCATCCAAGAATCACTCAAAAAAAAAAAAAAAAAATCCATTGAAAAATCTTGAATATACAAACTATCTCTGTACCTTAAAGAACTGGAGAATCAAAAACAAATTAAGTAAACAAACAAACAAACAAAAAACAAAAAACAAATTAAGTCTAACCCACACATAAGTAGGAAGTAATTAAGATTAGAGCAGAGATCAGTAAATTAGAAACCAGAAATACAGTAGAACACATCAATGAAACTAGAAGCTGATTCTTTGAAGAATTAATAAGATTGATAACCACTGGCCAGACTCACCAAAAAAAAAAAAAAAAAGGACCCAAGTTAATAGAATTATGAATGAAAGGCAAGAGATCAGGACTAAGACCACGGAAATAGAAAAAGTAATCAAAATTAATATCAACAGCTATATGTCAATAAGTTAAGCAACTAGAAGAAATGGATACATTCCTGGAAACCTATAAACTTCCAAGATTGAAACAAAAAAAACCTGACAACTTGAATAGGTCAATAACCAGTAACGAGATTGAAGCAGTGACCAAAACCTTCCCAAAAAATAAGAGTCCAGGACTTGATGGATTCCCTAGGGAATTCTACCAAACATTCAAAGAAGAAGTAATACCTATTCTCCTAAAGCTGTTTCAAAAAATAGAAAGAGAAGGAAAATTTCTAGACTCTATGTGGCCACCATTACCTTGGTCCCCAAATCAGGCAAAGACCCCATAAAAACAGAGAATTTCAGACCAATATTCCTGATGAATACAGATGCCAAAATTCTCAACAAGATCCTAGCTAATAGGATCCAACAGTACATTAAAAGAATTATCTACCACAGCCAGGTGGGATTTATCCCTGGGACACAAGGGTGGTTCAATATTCACAAATCAATCAATGTGATAGAACAAATTAATAAGAGAAGAGAGAAGAACCACATGGTCCTCTCAATTTTTGCAGAAAAAGCATGTGGCAAAATACAGCATCCTTTATTAAAACTCTTCAGAGTATAGCAATAGAGGGAACATTCCTCAATCCCATGAAATTCATCTATGAAAAACCCATAGTGGATATCATTCTCAATGGGGAAAAGCTAAGAGCCTTTCCCTTAAGATCAGGAACATGACAAGGATGCCCACTCTCATCATTATAGTTCAACATAGTACTAGAAATCTTAGCAAAAGCAATCAGACTACAAAAAGAAATAAAAGGTACTCAAATTGGCAAAGAAGTCATCAAACTCTCTCTCTTTGCAGATGACATGATACTTTATGTGGAAAACCCAAAAGACTCCACCCCCAAATTACTAGAACTCATATAGCAACTCAGTAATATGGTAGGATACAAAATCAATGCACAGAAATCACTTTCTTTCTTTTTTTTTAAATTTTTTTTCTTTAAGATTTTATCTATGTATTTGACAGTCAGAGATCAAAAGTAGGCAGACAGGCAGGCAGACAGAGAGGAAGAAGCAGGCTCTGCTGAGCAGAGAGCCCAATGTGGGGCTTGATCCCAGGACTCTGGGATCATGACCTGAGCCAAAGGACCTTGGGATCATGATCTAAGCTGAAGGCAGAGGCCTTAACCCACTGAGCCACCCAGGTGCCCCATCACTTGCTTTCTTATACACTAACAATGAAACTGTAGAAAGAGATATTAGAGAATTGATTCCATTTACCATAGCACCAAAAACCGTAAGATACCTTGGAATAAACCTAACCAAAGAGGTAAAGGACCTATACTCTAGAAACACTCATGAAAGAAATTGAAGCAGACACAAAAACAAGGAAAAACATTCCATGCTCATGGATTGGAAGAAGAAACATTATTAAAATGCTTATGCTGCCCAGAGCAATCTGTATTTTCAATGCCATCCCAATCAAAATACCACTGGCATTTTTTCAAAGTGCTGGAACAAACAATCCTAAAATTTTTATGGAACCAGAAAGACCCCGAATCACAAAGGAAATGTTGAAAAAGAAAAAAAAAGCTGGAGGCATCATGTTGCCTGATTTCAAGCTGTATTACAAAGCTGTGATCACCAAGGCAGCATGGTACTGGCACAAAAACAGACACAGAGATCAATGGAACAGAATAGGGAGCCCAGATATGGATCCTCAACTCTATCATCAAATAATGTTCGACAAAGCAGGAGAAAATATCCAATGGAAAAAAGACAGTCTCTTCTATAAATGGTGCTGAGAAAATTGGACAGCTATAGACAGATGAATAAAACTTGACCATTCTCTTACACCATACACAAAGATAAACTCAAAATGAATGGAAGACCTCAATGTGAGACAGGAATCCATCAAAATCCTAGAGTAGAACATAGACAGTAACCTCTTTAACATCGGCCACAGCAACTTCTTTCAAGACACGTCTCCAAAGGCAAGGAAAACAAAAACGAAAATAAACTTTTGGAACTTTATCAAGATAAAAAGCTTCTACACAGCAAAGGAAACAATCAACAAAACAAAGAGGCAACCATGCAATGAGAGAAGATATTTGCAAATGAAACTAAAGACAAAGGGCTGACATCCAGGATCTACAAAGAACTTCTCAAACTCAACACCCAAAAAACAAATAATCAAGTAAAAAAATGGACAGAAGACAGGAACAGACACTTCTCCAAAGAAGACATACAAATGGCTAATAGACACATGAAAAAATGTTCATCATTAGCCATCAGGGTAAGTCAAATCAAAACCACACTGAGATACCACCTTACACCAATTAGAATGGCCAAAATTGACAAGATGAGAAACAACAAATGTTGGAAAGCCTGCAGAGAAAGGGGAACCCTATTACACTGTTGGTGGGAATGCAAGATGGTGCAGCCACTTTGCAAAACAGTGTGGAGGTTCTTCAAAAAATTAAAATTGCGCTACCCTGTGGCCCAGCAATTGCACAGCTGGGTATTTACCCCAATGAGACAGATGTAGTAAAAAGAAGGGCCATATGTACCCCAATGTTCATAGCAGCAATGGCCACAATAGCCAAACTGTGGAAAGAGCCAAGATGCCCTTCAACAGACAAATGGATAAAGAAGATGTGGTCCATATATACAATGGAATATTATTCAGCCATCAGAAAGGATGAATACCCAACTTTTGTATCAACATGGACAGGACTGGAAGAGATTATGCTGAGTGAAATAAGTCAAGCAGAGAAAGTAAATTATCATATGGTTTCACTTATTTGTGGAATATAAGGAATAGTATGGAGGACAGTAGGAAAAGGAAGGGAAAAATTAAGTGGGGGGAGTCAGAGAGGAAGATGAACCATGAGAGACTCTGACTCTGAGAAACACACTGAGGGTTTTAGAGGGGAGAGTGGGAGAATGGGTTAGCCCGGTGATGGGTATTAAGGAGGGCACAGATTGCATGGAGCACTGGGTGTTACACACAGACAGTGAATCATGGAACACTACATCAAAAACTAATGATGTATTATTGTACGGCGACTAACAAAACATTAAAAAAAATATATGCTGAATGAAGAAAGTTTACAACTGCTCAAACCAACGTGTCTAAATTAATTCTAGCAAACATCTTCCTGGTAAATTAGGTACTGTGGTTCCATTTAAAATAAATTACAAAATACTAAACTCTTTAAATGCTAAATATTACTCTGATATCAACAGTGCAGTAGCCAGTAAATGTAACATTTCATAAGGACAGATTATGACTTTTAAAATCTCTCATAGCAGCGTATTGAGTGTAAAAGCCACCAGAACCATCTTACCAGAAGTGATCAGAGTACAGCATTCCCTTGTTCAGAACGAGCAACATACTACTGACCTGATTATAAAGAGCACATGGATATATTTTCCTCAATTTCCCACTCATACATCATTCTATTTTGAAGGTGACTCCCTATCATTGGGAAAATGTGACCATTCATTCAGGCAGGGGAAAAAATAGTCTATTTTCCTATGACCATGAGCACTTGCTTTTTATGTCATGAAACACTGTCACACCTAGGATAAGGGAATTAGACTACATTTTGGCTCTACTGGACTTAGGCTGACATAGCCTAAGAGTGTGTTCAAGTAGTCAGCATCATGCTGTGGGCTAAGGCATCAAGAAGGTCTTGACTCGCTTTTTGGCTGGGACCCAGTTGCCACAGACTCAGAACTTGGTATGACGTGTGTTAGTCTTTCACATGATATTTTTTTCTCACCAAAAAAAGAAAAAGAAAGAATTATTTAACTTTCAAAAGTGGATGTGCACATGCCTTCCTCCAACTATGTGTCTTGTGTCCTCAGGCACCGACTCCTAGCACATTAAAGTCCCTTCGGGCATGTTTTAGCGGGCTCTGCCCTGGGTCAGAGCTGCTGCTTTCGCACAACCTCACATGCTTGTGGAAGTTATGGACAGACTGAAGATGGATTCTTCCAGAAGGAAAGACCCAAAGCACGTTGTGGGATAGGTAAAGCCTTTGGCTTCTCCTTTCTTTCTGCTTTTCTCCTTTTGTTTCTTCATTTGGTTCTAATTTACCCATCAAAGAAAAATGAAATCTCACAAAGAATGCACTTAGCTTTCCCTTGAATTAAAAATTTACCTGAAAGTATTTTTCCCAACTATGTAGGAAATAAGCATTACTATAAGAAATTCATAAATCTGAGTTCATAAGTAATAAAACCAAAACGAAGATCTAGAGACACCTCAACTTCTTTTACTCTAAGCTCACATTGTAATCAACTCATAAATAATGATCTCTATATAATGTATATGTCTGTACTAATATGTGTATGCATTTTTTTTTCCTTCCTGAATGAACTGCATATATGCCTTTTAGGAGCAAATAAGAGGTTAGGGAGTCAGTCCCTTGTGACTAACCAGGGACAGAACTGATGATGTGTTTAATTTACAGTGAGTAATACTTACCGCATCTTTTCCTTTCATTATGCATTCTTCTATTTTTAGTGCCGTACTAGGCCAGTGTATCTGAAATAAAAGATTATGTACTATTATGCAAATGCAAAAATAAACCACAATGAAAAACCATTTCATTTTTGCTGTGTTCCCAATATGTTTTCATTTCATTCCATTTCCTGAAATAAGTCAAGCCTTTATCTTTTTTATAATCAATATTTGCCTAATGAAGACACTTATATTTGAGCTTTTATTTCATGCTAAAACTTAGTGGTTTAACGAAGGCTTTCTAAAGGCTCCCTCAAGACTCAGCCCTTCAGAGGCCACGCATGCCTCAGGCAGCCCTGCTCTGTGCTTGACCTGCTGTGACCTCCACCATCGAGTCTTTGTCCTGAATCTGATCATCTGCTCCTCCAAGTCAGGTACCTCCCTGAGTTCCCCTTGCATTTTTACCACTTAGCCCAGAATGTGGTGTGTGGGGACTTGGTAATGAAAGCTAAGTGAGGGGTTAAAGGATGTAGGACTCCTGTATCTTGGAGGGATACCCAGACTGCTTCCAGATCGCCACCACATCAAACATGGTCCATCTCTGTACATGTCCCTCTGACATCAGTAAAAGAGCATCACTGGTATATACGAGGGATGGAGTGAAGTTTGTATATATAACCCAGGAGGAGAATTACTGGGTCTTAGGAAAAGCATATATATATATATATTTTTTTTTAAAGATTTTATTTATTTATTTGACAGAGAGAAATCACAAGTAGATGGAGAGGCAGGCAGAGAGAGAGAGAGGGAAGCAGGCTCCCTGCTGAGCAGAGAGCCCGATGCGGGCCTCGATCCCAGGACCCTGAGATCATGACCTGAGCCGAAGGCAGCGGCTTAACCCACTGAGCCACCCAGGCGCCCAGGAAAAGCATATATTTAATCTGTTAACACAGATGCTATCATATCAGCATCAAGTTCAGATGCAACCCTGCATCAGCTTCAGCACAGTCACTAATACCATTAAAGGGTAACCATCCTAAAAGTGAGGCTGTACAATTTATAAACTTTACTGACCCATTATTTTGGAAAACATTTTGCAAATGGGGTGAGATATTTTTCAGATGATTTCTAAGGCCCACTTTCACTTGAGATTCAATTTGGTTTTGGAATTATGATTTTACTGTGGATGCATAAATTATTCAAAAGGATATGCTAGAATATGTGCATATGTAGACACATATCTATGGACTATATATATATATACACACACAATATATTATATTGTATCTATATTATATATGTATGTATATATTATATTGTGTATATATATATACACAATATATTACATATACTGCATATTATATAGACACAAGTAAATATAAATACAAATTTATTTTAGAATCATCTATCACTGCAAAGATTTTCATGACTAATTCAGTTATCAGCATCAATAAATCAGAGAACACCTCATTTGTAATTTTGAATCTTACTTTATATTCTTATACAGTTTGGGAAATACAGGGCTCTTCCTCTTTCTTGAAATATTAGCATCCCTTCTTATTCATTTTTCATTATGTAAAATGATGACTTCTTTAAACTGCATTTTCACAATTTCCAAGTAAAACTCAACCAATTCTTTAGAAAAATATACCAAGTTCAGCTTTTCAACTTTGAAATAGTATCCAGACCAGCAAAACTACCTCAGCATACTACAGAATCTTCTATTCCCCTAAATGATTGCTTCATAACCATTATTTCTAGGACTGTTTGAATACATTGTTTGGGGGGCAATTCTCTACAGAATTTCTACACATCTTCTGAAAGCTTCTGTTCCCCATTATCTTTTCAAACATGCTTGAAGGTAGAGATAGAACTTCCCTCCAGGGAAAACAAAGACTAACGGTTTCCTGACCGGGATAATAAAGTAAATGTTTCCCTCTAGACAAAGGCTGAATAGGTTTGCTGTAACGCCCTTAGGAGATTTCCTATTTCCTAAGCTTGAGGTTTTTCAGGCATAACACATACTCACTGTATGTGCAGCATCTACCTGGGATGCCATGTGCCACCCCCTGTGGCACTTACGGGGCAAAGCAATTGCTGCAAACATCATGGCCATGCTACATGCTAATCTGGGGCTAATACACTCCTTTGTTCCTGACCCAGGAATCTCATTTCTTCTGGCATCATCTAGGAAATGTTATCATGCTAACTTGCTCTCTTAACAAGTGAGGTAGAAATCTCAGACCCTTTACAATTTAAGATAATATAGTTTGTGATAGTGAATATGAAAAATGGCTTTCTGAAGGATTGTCAGAATCTGTATTGTTTTTAGCAGCAAATGTAATAACGCCCATTGCTCTTAGAAAGAAAAAGTCATTTTGCAGGCACATCTTACAAAGTGTTTCACTACAAAACCCTTTCCTGGTATCTTCTTAATATTTCTTCCTGCCTTGATCCCCTATATTGTTCTTCTTACTTTCTCTACTTAGGATTATATTATGATTTATGTACTTAACTTTAGCTCTCATATTCATCTGTAAGTTACAGAGAGCAAGGCAATGTCTTATTTCTGTATCCCCAGCAGCACACAATCCCAAAGAGGCACACCTTCAATGTGATTACTGCTTAGTCATCGTCTATTGATTGACTTATATCAATCAATACACCTGTTATCACATTCTTTGTAAAATCCATCTGCAGTAAAATGTGAGAGATAAGCTTCACTGACATGAGAGGTTGCTGTAAACAATGGCAAAGGAAGGAGACAAGTAACAATTTTCAGTTTAACCAGGGAGGAAATTCTGTATGAATTAACAAAAATCTCAGCTTTGAAAGACTGGTGGGATTTCTGAAGATAGAGAGAAGGATCTTAACCAGATCACTCCGAGAGGATGGGAGAGATGCAGAAGATTAAATTATGAACACTTAGTACTCTACAGTTCAATACTAAGGAGTTCTCCGAAGAACAATGTCATTATAGATTTACTCAAGTTTTGTTGTTGTTTTCAGTTGGTTTTCTAGCAACCCTTACAGGCCCAGGATGGCATTTCAAATGTTTGTTCGGGGAGTGAAAAAGATGAGAGAGCAAGACCTTGTGAAAATGGGGTTATTTTAAAACCATCATGTACAAGTATTCTGCCAAGACAGCAAAGGAAATTATTTTCTTCATTTGTTGTAGAAGTCAGGATGTATTTTGGTTCTGCTCCAGAGTTTATCATCAACAAAATCCCATCAAACTAAGCTATTTGTTCTGCACACAACATTTTTTAAAGGCAGTTAAACAACAGGGTGTAACACTATTTCCAAATTTTCTGTTTCAAAAAGGTATAAAAAGCAAAAGGTTAAATACACATCATTTCATCACAATCCTCCTATAATACAATTTAATTGTTCCAATTCACATCTATAGGCAATTTACTATTCTTGAATATCTCAAAGGAGAAATATAAAATAAAAATTAAATTACAAAGCTATTTTTTTTCTGGACTCCCTAGTGAGTCTCATAATTATGCTACAGTTGAAGATTTAACAACTTACTGCTAAAAGATATTGTGACACTGAGATTTAGAGAAGCAAAAACAAATCCACAAAGAAGGAATAATTTAACTGTCTAAAAAAAATTTCCATTTATAAATAAATAAATAATCAAGTAAATCTCTCTTCATGAAATATATTTCACTACCTTAGACACTATTATAATTTCATCTAATATATTCTCTAATTCTATAATTCTAATAAAAATTTTTATTTATATTTTAGTTTTTCCTTCTACATTTTACATCTACGCATAGTACCCATGCCCATCAATGTATATTTAAACCATTTGTCCTACAAATATCATGAAAAAAATATATTTTGAGTATAACACACTAAGAGTCCTAATGGTTTATAAATGGTCATCTTTAACCTGACATATAATCATTTTTAGTGTTTATGCTTTTATACTTAATTATAATGACTGTCATTATTTAAGTAGTTTATATGCCAGAATTATAATCTTTTGAACTATAAACAAGATTTGTATTTGAAATGTTTATATGCCAAAGCATTTGAACCAGGACAATATTATTACTACAAAAACATTACTGGCCTCATGCTTGCCCTTTTTAATAGATGAAATTTACTCAACTGCTAACACTAATGTAAACTACCATCTGCTATTTATATGTAAATTATATTTGAATGCTTTTTTCTACTCAGTAAAAATATTAAATTCTAAAATATAAGAATTTCTTTTTATTTTTGATGCAATAAAGTTGAATTAATGGGAAAAACAGAAATAGTTTTAAAAGCAAGTGTCTAAAAGAAAGGTATGTATAGATATCCAAATTAACTAGTGTAATGAAAGCCTAAAAGAATAACGGCAGGAATAATTTTAGAAAAAAGCCTGAAATTTGGGGTGCCTGGGTGGCTCAGTGGGTTAAAGCCTCTGCCTTCAGTTCAGGTCATGATCTCAGGGTCCTGGGATCGAGTTCCGCATTGGGCACTCTGCTTGGCAGAGAGCCTTCCTCCTCTCTCTGCCCACCTCTCTGTCTACTTGTGATCTCTCTCCATCAAATAAAAAAAAAAAAGCCTGAAATTTATAAACTTAGAGAAAACTATCGATGATTGTTAAATTCAAGTTTATTACTAATATGGGATAGCCTATGAAGTCCAATAAGTTTGGGGACTTAAATAAACATACCTACTTTTGATTTCTTTGGGAAATGGAAAAAGAGAAAAGAAAATTTTATCCTTCAAACTACTATTGTTATCTACCTTTCAGAGAAAATTTTTGACTTGTTTTTCAGGAAATTTCAGTAATCCTCACATAAGCACTGATGGCAAGGCACTATAAAGACTGAACACCACCACGCTAATCTCTTACCATGGCTGAATATCGTGGTTGACAGTCAGTGTGGCTCTCAATCTTTGCCCTAAGTAAACAAGTGAGGAATAGTTCCTTCTTATACTAGTCAGTAGATTTCTCCATTCCTGTCACCAACAACTAACCTTTCCACTAGTACTTCACCATTACTAAGGTAAAACGCTGTCATGCCAACAGTGTTAGAACCAAGGGAAAAGAAACACCGCCCAACAAAAGGCTGGGCTAATGGCAGAGTGAAGACCAGCTGGGAGATGTGGGGTTTGCACCAAAGCAGTCATCTGCTTCCCAGCGGTATGACACAGTGGAAAGAGCATAGGCTCCGCAGACAGACAGATGCGGTTTTCAATTCTCCCTACTATTTAATGGCTTCGAGCTCCATTTTCCTAAACGTACTACTGCTAAAGTAATCATGCTAACTGTAATTTTAGTTATGTTATGCACATATTCAGAATCTCCCACCAGCTCATGCATTGCCTCGATTAAGTTTCATCAGCATGTCAGTCAATATTCATCACAATCTGGTCCCAACTATAATTCCATCCTTAATTCTCACTCTGTACCCTGCTCCCACCACTCACATCCCACCCTGCCCCCCCAACCTCCGCCCTTTACGTAGCTGCTTCGGATATTAGTCAATATTTTAAACTGCTCTAAAATTTCTGTTCTCTCCTCTACTCACTCTGTTCCCACCACCAATTTGTACAAATTGGAATTCTAAGTATCATTAAAAGTCCAATTCAAATTTAATCCCCTCCAGGAACCCCCACCCACCAGCTTTTGTATACTTTCTTAGTATTTTAGACATTTATGACAGTTTTATTTAAATTGTGCTGTATATGGCAAATGTGTATGTATCTTCTCCACTATATTACACATATTTTAGGGTACAGACTGTTTTGTTCATGTCTTCATTCTTCATATCTCCATGTAGGTATCCAAAATGTAGTTCAACAGCCCTCAAAACATGTCGGACTCTTCTACCTTACCTAGATATGGCAGTGCGTGACAACTGTGTGCTGATTCAATGTCTAGTTTAGACAGTAATCATGGTAGCAGATAGGTAGATGGCACTTACTATGATCTACAGACTGTTCTAGGCATCTAATAACTCAATGGATCCTCTCATAAAAGCTGTGAGGTAAGTACTATGGTCACCTCTCCCTCACAGGTAAGACAACTGAGAAATAGGGATGTGGAGTAAGTTGCCCAAGATCACTCATAAGAGGCAGACCGGAAATGGGAGTCCATGCAGTCTGGCAACGTATCCTGTGTTCTTTGAATTTACATTCTGTTCTTTGTAAAAAGTGTTAGAGTATCTATGAATTAAGACAGTTAAAATGAAGTAAAAAGTAAAACTTGTATGTTGGCTGTTTTTATTAAGTTTCAAAAAAATTAACTGTGGTCAGCTGAACCTCATTTTAGAAATAAAATATTGATCAGGACAAAAAAGGGCACCCTTTCAACAAATATACTGTATCTAACACTTCCTTAGTGGTAACCGTAAATGAATGTGATAAATGCAAATAAGGAAATAAATTTTTCTCATGGAATATAAAAAATAGTACAAAAATGTTTATATGCCAAAGCATTTGAACCAGGACAATATTATTACTACAAAAACATTACTGGCCTCATGGCATCTAATTCTTAGATGCTATATGAAAAATTTACCTTATGTAATATTAAAGGGATTTTTATTTTTGATTATACTAGTTTTAGTTTACTAATGAATATTATTACTCATCATTTTGAAAGCATATACATTATTAAAATGTTTTAAAGTCACATGAAAAGTTTTTTTTAATCCTGTTTTAAAAGACTGGATAATTGTGTAAATACCATGTTGGCTTTTAAACGCTTAGAAAATACCCGCACTTTTTGTGCTTTTTTCCCCCTTCTTGAGCATGATTGTGATATATCTAACATATTCAGTTTTCTATGAGTTAACTCTAAAAAAACTTAACTCATTAATTTTCCATGATTCTATTTAAATCCTCTTAGACTTAAGTCCAATTAAACTACACCAGTGATTAAAGTTCAAAAAACTGTGCATCACTTAAAAATAAAATTTAATTCCTGAAATTAAAAAGAATATTCTTGGGAAAAAAAATAAAATAAAATTTAATTCTGCTGAGTATAAAGCTGCTAACCTGAGAATTTAATAATAACATAATAAACTATTATTATCTCTCTGGCTACATCTTGACTTTACAAGAAGTATAAATGCATTGGGGTAAAAGGTGTGAGGGGAAACATATACATTCCTTTTCAAATTATCTAGATTGGAAGTGCTTCCTCAATACAAAGCTGTAATTTTTTTTTTTTAAGATTTTATTTATTTATTTACTTGACAGAGAGAGGCACAGCAAGAAAGGGAATGCAAGCAGGGGGAGTGAGGGAGGGAGAAGCAGGCTTGATCCCAGGACTCTGGGATCATGACCTGAGCTGAAGGTAGATGCTTAATTACTGAGCCACCCAGGCCTAAAACTGTAATTTTAAAATTAAGTAATAAGTAAAAGAAAATTTAATGAGGAATGCTTTTAACAGATAAAAAACAAAAGACAATTTAAACATGAGTAGCCCTGAATTTCCATGGTTAGAGCTCTACCCCAATTTTGAGACTATGGGATTTTATCATACAAATACTTATTGAAAGTGAGATACAGATACAGGCTGTACCTATAGGAATTCAAGTGAAAAATGTCTGCCAGGATGTTTTGTCCTTCCCTTTCCACATTTTTACTCATATGAATGTCCTGATCTTGTCATATTATGATCAGAAAATCGCAAGATGTTTTAAGATTTTTCATTCAAATAATGGTTTCCTCTAACTTAATCCAAGTTTTTCTTTTTTTTTTTTAACACCAAAGGCTTTAAAGATAAAGAGGAAAAAAATTTTTTTTTAATTTCTCAGAAAGTTCCAGGTGAAATTAGAGTTTAATCACGAAGTCTCACGTTATCTGTGGATTTTAGAGATCTTTGAAGACAGCAATTTGTAGAAGCTACTCTCTTGTGGCAGGTGTGAATTTCTCACAGAATAAAATAAAACCACAAGAAAAAACAAATAGAATTATAATTGAAATTTTCACAGTGAATAGGATTTAAAAGTGGATCCAAAAGTGGATTGACTTTTCTGAGTGTGAGTCAAAATACAGATTGAACGAAGCAGAATTTCAGTGTAAAAGACTATTATTACATCGTTTGGGAAACTCTATGAACTAAGTAATTCATAAAGCAAATATACCTAAGTCTGTTAAATGGTAAGTTCTTATCTATTTCAAAATTGTAGTCTTACCTATGCGTACTCATAAAAATTCTGATTATTATACATAAAACAATTATTTATTTGGCATCACATATAGGACCAAGATTTCCTAAAGCTTAGAAGGACACATAATGCTTCAGTATTTCACAGGCTTGGATGCACATTACAGTCACCTGGGGGGTGGTTTAAAAACCACACTTCAGTCTGGGGTGGGGGACATCATGGCCGATACATTATTTATGTGATTAGTGTGCAGCCAAAGTAAAAACTACCCCCACACTAAAACAGGATCCTACCTTGTTTGCCAGTGGGTAAGTGGGTAGGTGGTTGGTGGGGGAAAGGGTGGGGACAGAAGGCAGACAAAATTAACCTAAAAGAAATTAGAGAATAATTAGTTTCAAAGTGTTTCTGGCAATAAGTACAAGAGCAAATGCAAAAGAGCAGAGGATGAAGAGAACATATTTATTGGATGAAGTCAGGATTCACAATACACACAGTTACATTCTTTTAGTATCTATATTCTTTGAATGCCTACAACTGCAAGAATGAATATAACACTATCTATTATAAAGGAGCAATCTTATACAGTAGACTGGCAAGTAAACAGCCAATTCCAATATAATATGAGAATCAAAATAAGAAAAAAGATTAAGAAAGGGGTGGGGGAACCTTCTCCAAAACTAGTTTAGAAGAGAAAGGAGGTAACTTAAAAAAAAAACAAAAACAAAAGTGGATATGTTAGAGGGAAGGAGAGTGTGTAACAATGAGGAGATATTAAAGAGCAAACAGAGGTACTCACCATCACTAATCATCATCATACCACAACGAGATATCATCTCACAACTGTTAAAATGGCTATTATAAAAAAATTTTTTTTTAAGTGTTGGTGAAGATGTTTAGAAAAGGAAACTCTTCTGCAGTGCTGGTGGAAAGATGAACTGGCATAACTTCTATGGAAAATGGCATGGAAGTTCCTCAAAAAAATTAAAACTAAAGTGACCATAGGATCTAGCAATTCCACTTCTAGTTGTATATTCAAAGGAAATCAAGAGTCTGTCAATGGATGAATAGTTAAAGATGATGTGGTGTACATGTATACAATGGGATATTATTCAGTCATGAGATGAAAAGAAGTCCTGTCATTTGCAACAAGGATGGACCCCGAGAGCATTATGCTAAGTGAAATAAGTCAGACAGAGAAAGACAAATACTGTGTGATATCACTTATATGTAGACTCTAAAAAAGTCAGATTCATAGAAGCAGAGAGTAGAACAGTGGTTGCCAGAAAGGGGGGTTGGAGGGATGGAGATAGAAGATGTTAATCAAAGAGTACAAACTCCCAGTTATAGTAAGTTCTGGGGACCTAAAGTACAGCATGATGATGATGATTAATACTAAGTTAGTATTATACAGTAAAAGTTAAGTTGTTAAGATAGTAAATCTTAAATGTTCTTACTACGAAAAAGAAACTGTAACCACGTGACATGATGGAGCTACCACGATGGTGGCAATCATTTTGCAATATATAAATTTACCAAATCAACATGTTATACCCCTTAAACTTACACAATGTTATGTGTCATTATATCTCAAGAAAGCTGGAAAAAGTGACAACAGAAGTGATCTGCTAGGAATGCGCTGGTGTGGTAACTGGAGATGAGACTAGAAAACAAGGATCTACAACTTTGCAAAAATGAGAGCTTTCCATTTATTTTCACTCAAATTTTTTAG
The DNA here is from genome assembly GCF_009829155.1 of Mustela erminea. NCBI lineage: Eukaryota > Metazoa > Chordata > Mammalia > Carnivora > Mustelidae > Mustela > Mustela erminea. Next base: position 79,196,784 of record NC_045624.1, on the reverse strand, counting down.
AATGTTTTATAAGATGAAGATTGTGAAGCAAGAGCTGTTAACTCTGGCATGAAAAAAGAATTCAGGAAATCTACCAGCTTTGATTAAAAAAATTACATCATTATTTATTTGCATAATCTCCAACTAAAATTAGCACCTCTATAATATAAATGCAAGGAAATAAATCAAAGTATACCCGTAGCTTAATCATGAAGAGAAATACCTGATATTTTATTTAATTCTTTTAAAGATTTATTTTAGAGAGAAAGAGAGATCAGGTGTGCATGCATGGGAGGAGGGGCAGAGAGAATCTCAGGCAGACTCCCTTTGAGCATGGAGCCCCTTGCAGGGCTCAGTCTAATGACCCCAAGATCATGACCTGAACTGAAGCCAAGAGTTGGATGCTTAATCGATTAAGCTACCCAGGGGCCCCAAGAAATGTCTTTATTAAGATATCTTTAAAATATCTTTACTTTAAAGATATTATTTGAGATATTATATATATTTTTAGATATTATATTATTTAAATATATTATTTTAAAGATATTACTAAAATATCCTTATTAAGGTATCTTAATATTACTTGAGAGTTGTGACAGGTATCTCAAAACATTATTAACATTCATCATTACTTTGAAATTACACTACTGAAAAGAGCAGTTGCTAGGTCTTATTATTTAATACACTAATTAAGAAGCTACATGTTTTTATACTATGAATTATATTATTCTTGTAGTGTGATAGGTTTATCTCCAAATATTTATAATTTGGTGACTGTTTTCAATATTTTGTTTGGTAATCCTACAAAATGATTTAATACATCAGAGGGTCCAAAGACTTCCCCAGACTGCCAAATAGATCCATGACACACAAAATTTTTTAAGACCCTCTATACAAAATTGTATTTGTTGCTGATTTTATAGAAAGAGAGGAAAAGATATAGAAAAGATAAAACATAACCAATCCTTAAAAAAAGTCAACAGGGTGGGCTACAGAGCAGGGATAGCAGGAATGGCACTGTGTGAAAGGAGAAAGCGCACCCCCACCTGTAATAAGGAGGGAGGGAGAAAAGTCACACAGAAGTAGCAGCACTGGTAATAGGAGAAAGAGGATCCACCTGTTTAATGGTTTCTATTTCCTACTAAAGTTAAAAATTACGATTAGTCATCTTCCTGAGGAGATTATCAGGGCTAATCCATTGTGACACATTCCTACACTGTGACTGCAGGCCCCATGGGAAGCATGGACACTCCCGACCCCAAGAGCTCAACAGCTAATAGCTGGACTCATTGCCTCACCCCCATAAAGCTCTGCACAGGTCCCAACCTGACTCTGCCCTTCCGAATCATCAAATACTTCCATTAAATCATCTCAAATGCCTGCTCTGGCTTGAGCAAAATCCACCGAAACTCCCACTTTTGTTTTCCAATGTTCCTTGACCTTCCTGTTTTAACTGAAACCACCATGTGCCCTGAAACTTTTGTTTCTCTACCGGTCATCTCTAATGGTGGTGACTTTTTAAAATCTAAACCCACATGTTAAGAAAGATATTTTAAGTGATCCCTCTTGCCCGCTCCTAATTAATTTTCACCCTAAATTCATCTACCCCATAAAAATTTAAAACAAAATAGTAAACATAAAACCCCTGCTGCTCTGAAGCACATGTGATCACAATACCACCTGTTCTCCCTCCTCGTAGTCATCCGCCATCATCCTTTGTCACATGCTCCTTATTAATGGAAAGATTTTTTTCACCTAGATTACTGTCTTTCTCTTCAGAAGGATGAATCGTCAGCTATCGCCCTAGCTAATGGATGCCCCATCCTCTGATCTTTCAGTGATCTTCCCTTGAAATCAATCTCAGCCACACACTGTGATGCTCCTTCTGTAGCCCTCAGAATCCACTATGTGAGCCACTAGCCACAATAGGATACTGAACCTTGAAATAACCAGCTCTATTTTTCTCCATAGCAGTTATCACTATCTGCTATTATTGCATGATATTTTTTTAAGTCAGGATTTTCTAATCTTTTACAATGTATATGTCCTGCTTCTGAAATAACCATTGGGTTATGAAAATTACAATCAAATAAATAAAATTAAAAATAAATAAAAATGCTATTGTAGTTGCCAAGACAGTGAGGTACTAGGTGAGGATAAATAAATGAATCAAGGGAAGACTGCTGAAAAATATGTGGATCAAAGAGACCAGTGGAAGAAGGTTGGGAGGGTGTGTGGATCCCAGGAACTCTAACACTGTTGGAGGGAGTGGAACTTTGTATAACTACTTCCTACTTTGGAGAAGCATTAGGCATTATTTTGTATAGGTAAACATCAACAGCATTAACCTGTAAACAAAAATATCCAGAATATATGCCCTACAGGCATTCCTTCAGGAATGCATATTAGGAGATATCACTATAGTAATCATAGAAACATCAATAAGGCAAAATCCTGGGTACCATCCAATTGTCCCTTGATAGGTAAGGGGTAAACTGTGCTGGAGTCATACAATGGAATATATTACATACCAGTCAAAGTGACTAATAAGAGCTTATACATAGCTTCTAACATGTGCGAAGCATACTTCTTCATCCCTTACCTACGTTAACTTATTTTTGTCCTCAGAAATGATTAACATTTCCTCCCTTTTACAAATATAGGTGTAAAGGGGCTAAGGAATTTGCCAAGTGTTATAAATGAGAGTCAGGATTGGAATCTGGAAATCTAATTTGTGGTCCTAATTCACTATTCTATTTCTACACCAAAGGAACAGTAACTATAAGAAAGATGACTGACTTTAAGAAATAATACCGAATGTCAATGCACAGAAATCAGTTGCATTTCTCTACACCAACAACAAGACAGAAGAAAGAGAAATTAAGGAGTCAATCCCATTTACAATTGCACCCAAAACCATAAGATACCTAGGAATAAACCTAACCAAAGAGGCACAGAATCTATACTCAGAAAACTATAAAGTACTCATGAAAGAAATTGAGGAAGACACAAAGAAATGGAAAAATGTTCCATGCTCCTGGATTGGAAGAATAAATATTGTGAAAATGTCTATGCTACCTAAAGCAATCTACACATTTAATGCAATTCCTATCAAAGTACCATCCATCTTTTTCAAAGAAATGGAACAAATAATTCTAAAATTTATATGGAACCAGAAAAGACCTCGAATAGCCAAAGGGATATTGAAAAAGAAAGCCAAAGTTGGTGGCATCACAATTCCGGACTTCAAGCTCTATTACAAAGCTGTCATCATCAAGACAGCATGGTACTGGCACAAAAACAGACACATAAATCAATGGAACAGAATAGAGAGCCCAGAAATAGACCCTCAACTCTACGGTCAACTAATCTTCGACAAAGCAGGAAAGAATGTCCAATGGAAAAAAGACAGCCTCTTCAATAAATGGTCTTGGGAAAACTGGACAGCCACATGCAGAAAAAGGAAATTGGACCATTTCCTTACACCACACACAAAAATAGACTCAAAATGGATGAAGGACCTCAATGTGCGAAAGGAATCCATCAAAATCCTTGAGGAGAACACAGGCAGCAACCTCTTCGACCTCAGCCGCAGCAACATCTTCCTAGGAACATCGCCAAAGGCAAGGGAAGCAAGGGCAAAAATGAACTATTAGGATTTCATCAAGATCAAAAGCTTTTGCACAGCAAAGGAAACAGTTAACAAATTCAAAAGACAACTGACAGAATGGGAGAAGATATTTGCAAACGACATATCAGATAAAGGACTAGTGTCCAAAATCTATAAAGAACTTAGCAAACTCAACACCCAAAGAACAAATAATCCAATCAAGAAATGGGCAGAGGACATGAACAGACATTTCTGCAAAGAAGACATCCAGATGGCCAACAGACACATGAAAAAGTGCTCCATATCACTTGGCATCAGGGAAATACAAATCAAAACCACAATGAGATACCACCTCACACCAGTCAGAATGGCTAAAATCAACAAGTCAGGAAATGACAGATGCTGGCGAGGATGCGGAGAAAGGGGAACCCTCCTACACTGTTGGTGGGAATGCAAGCTAGTGCAACCACTCTGGAAAACAGCATGGAGGTTCCTCAAAATGTTGAAAATAGAATTGCCCTATGACCCAGCAATTGCACTACTGGGTATTTACCCTAAAGATACAAACGTAGTGATCCAAAGGGCCACGTGCACCCGAATGTTTATAGCAGCAATGTCCACAATAGCCAAACTATGGAAAGAACCTAGATGTCCATCAACAGATGAATGGATCAAGAAGATGTGGTATATATACACAGTGGAATACTATGCAGCCATCAAAAGAAATGAAATCTTGCTATTTGCAACAACATGGATGGAACTAGAGTGTATCATGCTTAGCGAAATAAGTCAAGCAGAGAAAGACAACTATCATATGATCTCCCTGATATGAGGAAGTGGTGATGCAACATGGGGGCTTAAGTGGGTAGGAGAAGAATAAATGAAACAAGATGGGATTGGGAGGGAGACAAACCATAAGTGACTCTTAATCTCACAAAACAAACTGAGGACTGCTGGGGGGAGGGGGGTTGGGAGAAGGGGGGTGGGGTTATGGACATTGGGGAGGGTATGTGCTTTGGTGAGTGCTGTGAAGTGTGTAAACCTGGCGATTCACAGACCTGTACCCCTGGGGATAAAAATATATGTTTATAAAAAATAAAAAATTAAAAAACATTTATTTATGAAAATATTTGGCATGCCCCCATTTGATTATAGCTTGCTAATTTCTATTCTGACTTAAAGAATATGTAATTTACATTTTGGCAAATAAAAATACATTTTATTTAGTTCAGAAAATACATATAATTTATAAGATGTAAAACACACTGCATAATGTGTAACAGTGGTCTATAGTGCATATCATAGAAATGATTAACAACATAGAATGTGTAATATATCAATGTATCTTTGTGTATATAACAGGTAAAGATTTTTTTTTCCTACAGTGTTCATATTCTTGTTGTGGGACACAGATGGAATACAATGAAAAAATTAAATATGTCAAGAATTCACCAAAAAAATAAATAAATAAATAAAACCGAATAAAATGAAACAACAACAAAAATAATCCTAGAAGACTGCCATATACTATTGTATATCAGTTTTATTAACCTCAAAACAAGTAGTTCTAAATAATATAGTATACAGGAAAACATTTATTATAATAACTTTTAAAATAAAAACAAAAAACGGATACAAAATACAGGGTAGTAATCACTTATATGCAGCAGGAGGCATGAGGAGGGAAAATTGGGAAGGTAAAGGTAGATGCGCCTATAGTGGGATTGGTGATATTCTCATTCTTGAGTTGGATGAGTATGGGGTTCACTGGTGTTGGTCTCATTATTATGCTTTCTAACATGTTTACATTATTCATATTCTTTGATGTATTGAATATTACATTTCAAAAGTTATTAAAAGCTAAGAGATAAATATAGTGACTTGGGATAAATACAGTGACTTGGGATCACATGGATACATATTTAAGGGGAGATGTTTCTATGGTGCGGTCTGGATCTTGCTCATAGAATGATGGGCTGGACTTAATTGTTTGACCTCAGCAATTCTGCCTCCCAAGGGGAATCTGGTAATGACCAGAGACTTTTAGATTGTCATGCCTGGGGGGATGTGTACTGCTGACATCTATTACATAGAACCCCGGGGACAGCTAAACAGTCTACCATGCCCTCCCCAGCTCACACCATTCATAATGTTAATAGAACTCATGATGAGAAACCCAGAGATAGATCAAGCAAAGCAGGAGAGATTAAAAATGCAATAACAGGTTACAAAAAAAAAAAAAAAATAGAGGGAACAAGGTTCAGAAAAGATCAGAGGAAAGCTTGGCCCAGAGGCAGACACATTGCATCTTCAGAGCCTGGAAAGCACCAAGGCCTGTTCATTCTCAAGTTCATTCCTTTAAACAAAAGGTGCATCAGGCAGACCTAGCTTTAATCCTGATGCTACTGAAAGCAAATACAAAATTTCTATTTGAACTTTCATTGCTAATCACTTTGTGGAACCAAGAAGGAAAAGTACAAATCCATAAATGCAGGTGAGGTAAAGTTACCTCATTGTGAAGTTACCTCAGAACTTTACCTCAGTGAGGTGAAGTTACTTCAGGGCTCCTTGCTGGAATATGACTCTTTTCTGACCCAGGGAAGGACCTTAGCAATTTTGAGATTTATGTCTGAATAAGGATATTTCCTGAAGGGGTCACTAAATTGTATATACTTTAGGCTCCACAAAATGAGGATTTACCCTTGAATGCAGCAAAGTTACTGAATTTAATAATTTGTGTAGCTACCTTCCTTGATATTCTTGAGATATGATACCCTTAAGCTTCAAAGGTCACATACTATTCTATTTAGCTCCCTAAGATGCAGTTCATGAAACCCTACCACTCTCCTTTTCCCTTAGAGTCTTCCCAGGTCATTTCCCCAGTCTTTCCAGCATTACAGGCCTAAGGACACCATTAGGGCAAAACAACTAAGGAGAATAAGTAGGTGATTCAATTTCCTTTACTCTAAAAGGGGAATCACATTAATGTAGGAAGCTGATACCTCTTGGTCTCAGCTCCACATCAGAAACAACAGCTGAGGAAAATCATTAGGAGATTTTGTGTACAGAAGAATCATCGAGAAAGCCTGCTATAAATGTGGATTCCAGGGACAAACTCCATAAGGGTTACATGATCCTGACCCAAGGATAACAATTTAAAAACCACTTCCAAAACACAAAGATTCTTAATCTTAAGGATGTCCCATCCCTTGAAGGACCTTTCCATATTCACATACTTAAAATTTTTATAGAGATTGTATTAGTTTATTATAGCTGTGGTATAACAAAATACCATGGACTCGGTGGCACAAACAACAGAAATTTGTTTCATCGTAGCTCTGAAGGCTGGAAGCCCAAGATCAAGGGGTTGGCAAGATTAGCTCCTTCTGAGGCCCCCCCTTGGCTTATAGATGGCTACCTTCTCACTGTGACTCACACTGTATTTCCACTGTAGGCACACAACCCTGATGTTTCTTTGTGTGACCGAATTTCCTCCTTTTATAAGGACACCTATCAGCCTGGGTTAGGGCCCAACCTAATGGCCTCATTTTAATCTATCTCTTTAAAGGTCTTATTTCCAAATATGGTCATACTTGAGGTACTTGGGGTTAGAGCTCAAACATATGAATTTTGGGGACATTCAGTCCATAATAGAGGTTGTTCTATGAATCCAATACTTAGGATCCCTAGCTTAGATATTCCTTCACAGAAAATCGGAGAACATAGATGATGTAACGGAGAGAACAAGACGAGAGCCATATGGTGAACATCACAGTTAGTGGTGGAAAGACTATCCAAGCAGAGAGAGGAAAAACCACTGAATTTGACTGGAAGGTGGAGGTCATAGATGGTCTTACAGAGGGGTATACGTACGTGTGAGTGTGTATATAATATAAATACTATATATGTGTTACATATATAAAGAGATAGCCTTTTAAGAACTATTGAGAAAACATAATGGAAAATGATAGTAAAAAGGAAAGACTATGTGCTTCCACTCCCTCTTGCAACGACTCAAATGATAGGAAAGGACATAATCCAAAAAGGACAAGACAGAACTTAAGTGGAGAAGCCAAAGAAATGTCAGCAACATTGTGGAAGTTCTCTGACATATGGAAAAGTGTTGAATGGCTCTGCACACTAGAAAAACTGAAATCTAAATGCTTACAAGGTGAAGGGAGCCAATAATCAGGCTGATTCATGAAAACTTCAGAGATTCTCAGAAATTGGAAGTCTGTGGTCCTTCAGAAAATAGGAATTGGACAGGCGTAGGTGAAATTAGGAGAAATGGTCCCACGTTTGTACAATAAACAGGCCAGAACAGGGAGGGAAAGAGAATCAAGAAGAAAATGGAAAGAAGAAAAAACATTAAAAAAAATTTTCCAGAACTGAAAGCCATGAGGTCTCCTGTAGAAGGCCCAATGTGGATGAAAAAAAAAAAAAAAATATATATATATATATATATATATATATCTCAACTCTAAGAGAAATTTGAGAAAAATATAAAATACAGAGGCACTTAGTGTCAAGATTAGGGGGATATAGTGGAAGGAAAGAGGTTACATACAAAACTTTGAAATTAGAAATGCACTAACTTCTCACAGCTATCCTGAAAGTCTTTAAATAAACATGGAACAGTATCCTCAAAATTCTGAAGTCAATGATTTTCATTCCAGAATTTTATACTCATCTATCAATTATATGTGAAGTTTGAGTATTATGGTTTTCAAACATAAAAAACTCAGAAGTTTACTTTGGATCCTTCTTCAAGAAGCTACCAGAAGCCATATTTCACTAAAAGGTCATATAAACTCATCAAGAAAACTCTACAAGTGAGAGGTAGAGGCATGCTCAAGGATAATGGTGACATTAAACTCTGGGACGGTAAGAAAACCAGGAAAGATATCTCTAATTTAAAAACCAAAAACTTGGAACTGATGGACACTGAGAAGAGGAGAGGAAGTTGGGTAGAGAGTTTGGTGTTTGGTGAAAAATTAGAGAAAGCAATATAATAAAATATAAGCAAATAGAAAAAAAGAAGGGATAGTATTTAATCCCATAAGTGGCAAAAAAAAAGTAAGTGTGATCTATTTTCCTAATTACGCTAAAGTCGATAGTTGTTACTTAAATAAAAATTGTGCTACAGCTAAATTGGGAAGATGAAGGGACAGATAAGTGGGGGCTTCTCACACACTGCAGAGATATTTTAGCTATGGTAGTGCAAGAAAAGAATGTTAAAATCCCCATCTTCCTTAATAGAAAGTCTATAGATAATGTCTAACATCAATGGTATCAAGAAAGAATAGCATACAAATGTTATTTAGAAAAATGGAGGTAAGAATCAGAAAAAGTAACAAGAGTTGAAATAATTTTCTCTAGGGGTTAGAAACTGACAGAGATGAAAGGAGGCTGTTGTTCATCATAAATTTTTAGGTGACTTTAAAAAATATGGACACTGAACATTCTGACAAACATAAAAATAAATGTGTATTGTAAAGAAAATGTATTATGTAATACATACATTTATGCCAAAAAGGTACTATCATCTAAATATTTCTTCAAGTTTTATGCCAGAAAGATACTATCATCTAAATATTTCTTCATGCTTTAAGGTTGACTTGGGTCTGAAAAAAATTTTAACGAGACTCAACTCTGTATAAGCAGAGACTCTAAGTGCTATCTTTTTTCATCACATTCAACCTTTGCTTGAAAATGTTGGACACTTGCCTATTTTAATATGCTTTAATCCACCAGCATTTAAGGAGCACCCACCTGAGTTAATATTTATAGCAAGGTCACGCATCCTTATTTCTCTAGGCTGGGGTTTTTGTTGTCATAAAGCCTAGAGGGACTGCTGGTAAAAGCATGTTCCAAACCCAGGTCTCAGGACAGTGGGTGTGGTGACAAGGGCCTTCATGCAAACAGGAATGTCAGACACACCAATCCAAAGTCTTGTGGGAATACAGAGATCAGTGGTGCGCTAGAAAAGTTCATTCTTGATACTTTATAGACTTCTCTCAAAAGGACTTCATTTTTCATGAATGTTTTATTTCTTCCAATAAAATAATCACTCAGAATATTAAAATGGCCAACAATCAAAAACTAATTCAAGTAACACCATGCAAGAAGTTATCTCCCCCATACCCTTTTCTTTCCCTCCTGATACACAGTTCAATGTTTCCATACCTCTTGATAGCCATTGCTTATTTGTTCCAGGCTGAGAGAATACACAAGATCCTTGCCTCCCACGAAGAGTCTCTCCTGATATTCATCCAGCAGCATAGTATGGAGATCAAGAAACCCAAAAGGGCTATGAAAGATCGATGTTCGATTTAGGTCCAAGAGCTCTGAAACGCAGAAGAAAATGTTTGGTAAACAAAAGGGAAAATACAAATACCTTTATAACACTTCTATCATGGCTCTATTAACTACATAGTTCTACTAGGTATGACAACAATCATTTTATCACTAATATGAAGCCTTTAGAATTTATTAATCAAAAGATTAAAAATACGCAGCGTATTAACAATAGTGTATTGCATATTTGAAAGCTGCTAAAAGAGTGGATCTTGAAAGTTCTCATCACACACACAAAAAGTTCTATGTGACATAATGTACGTTAACTAAATTTACTGTAGTAGTCTATTCACGATATGTATGACTATCAAATCATGTACATTTTAAATTTATTCAGTGCTCCATATTGATAAGGGTCTTTCTTGACAAAACAAGAAAAACTAAAAAAATTGTTTAACAAGTAAAAACATGTAATAGAATAAATTTTAATGTGCACAAATTAAAATCTTTACAAATTTGTGAATCTAAAAAGTTCAATTCAATATGTAAGGTAGATATCCTATGTTTTTAAATACAAAAAGAGTTAACCTTCATGATCTTTATGTAAAGTGCTATGTAGAAAAGTCATTTTACTGTAAATTTTATATTTATATATTTTATATATATTTATATTTGTTGTATGCAACAAAAATTCCAAATCTACAAAAAATATTCTAAAAGCATGTCCATTTAATTCCAGATGCACGCCAACTCACACATACACATAAAATGTCTCCACTTGATTTGGGTTTTGAAAGTTATATCCAAAATCAAAGTGTCCGAGTCTGGAAACTCTCAGGTTGTTAAAAAATGAGGTAATGTATGATAGCATTCAGTTCAGCAGGGACAATTGATAAAACTGGTTGGGATCTCTAAGAGATCTCTCTTGATTTTTAGCTGGCGTTTATGTATTCATGCCTAGAGCAGAAACCGCAAGTGATTTGTTTCAACTAACATACACTTAGTTTTAGAAAGTCACAGTCTGGGGGCCCCTTGGTGGCTCAGTGGGTTAAGGCCTCTGCCTTGGCTCAGGTCATGATCCCAGGGTCCTGGGATTGAGTCCCGCATAGGGCTCTCTGCTTGGCGGGGAGCCTGCTTCCCCCCACCCCTCTCTGCCTGCCTTTCTGCCTACTTGTGATATCTGTCAAATAAATAAATAAAATCCTTAAAAAAAAAAAAAAGAAAGAAAGTCACAGTCTGACACACACGTCTCATGCATGTGCATCTGTTTGCTTGTTGAAGGTATTTAACTGTTTACAGCAGTTCAGGACGTAAGCTTGGTAGGTGATTTAGGAGAGCCTTCCATGATGTAACTACTGCCCCTAAGACTGGACCCTGCATGCTGAAAAATTCCCAAAGAGGCCCCCTTGGGAAATGCTGACAAGTTCAAAGACAGCTTCATTTCCTGAAAGTCAAAGCCTAACACATTTGACAGAGAAAGGGGGGGAACTAGTGACCAGACACTAAACTCCAGAAAGCAGGAAAGCAGGATGAGATGTGACCAATCTCCACGCACTGTGCCCGCTCTGCTTCTGGGAACGAGAGATGAAGGACCTTTTCCCCTTCTGTTAAAAATGTATTTGGGGTACCTAGATGGCTCAGTCGGTTGAGTGTCTCTACCTTCAGCTCAGGTCCTGATCCTGGTCCCCTGGGGTAGAGCCCCAAGTCAGGCTCCCTGCTCAGCGGAGAGCCTGCTTCTCCCTCACCCTCTGCTCACTGCTCCCCCTGCTTGTGGTCTGTCAAATAGACAGAATCTTTTTAAAAATGTATTTGGGGTACCTGGATAGCTCAGTTGGTTAAACATCTGCCTTCAGCTCAGATCATGATCTCGGGGTCTTGGGATCAAGCCCTGTGTTGATCTTGCCCTGTGTTGGGCTCCCTGCTCTGGTGGGGAGTCTGCTTCTCTCTTTGCCTTTCTCTCCCACTCATGGTTGCTCTCTCTCTCTCTCTCTCTCTCAAATAAATTAAAAATAAAAGTATTTACTGTCTAAATCTCTACTCTGTAATTGTAGGTGTCCAAAATTTTGTGGAGTAGGGCTGAGTTTAAACCTCTAGTTTAATACACCTGAAATTAATGTAACACAAGGTGTCAACTACACTAAAATAATAATAATAATAATAAAAACCCTTTAGTTTGAAATAAGAAATGTTGCTGGGGCCTCCAAGTGGCTCTGTCAGTTAAGCAGATGTCTTTGGCTAGGGTTGTGATTCCAGAGTTCTGGGATCAGGCCCCACATCAGGCTCCTTGCTCAGCAGGGAGCCTGCTACTCCCACTGCTCATGTGCTCTCTCACGTGCTCTCTCTCTCTTTCTCAAATAAATAGATAAAATCTTTTTAAAAATAAATAAATGCAGTAAGAAATATTGTTAAATCAAAGTATCTCTTACAAAGGTAAAACTAGTGATACTGAGTCATTTGACTCTTCACCTAAATAAAGAATCTGAGAACAAATTTTTTTTAAAGATTTTGTTTATTAATTTGACAGAGAGAAATTACAAGTAGATGGAGAGGCAGACAGAGAGAGAGAGAGAGGGAAGCAGGCTCCCTGCTGAGCAGAGAGCCCGACGCGGGACTCGATCCCAGGACCCTGAGATCATGACCTGAGCCAAAGGCAGCGGCTTAACCCACTGAGTCACCCAGGCGCCCCTGAGAACAAATTTTGAGGGAGGGATGCAAAGAATGATTAGGTGCTTTATCCAGGAAGGAGGAAAGAGGAATGATCAGGGGTTCTGAATCCCGAAAGACAAATTTTTCCCATTTAACAATTTTGTCAAGGTAAAATCATATCATTTTCCTTTCTTCTTAGGCACCTACCAACAGTAAGGGATGCACATTTTAGGGATTTGATACCATAACAAAAATATGGATCAACACCGTCTAGTGGCATTACACCTTGTCTTTATATATGATCACTTATGGTTTTATATCAGGGCTGCTAAATGGACTCTTTTCCAGAAAATGTCCCCCTGTTATTCTAATAGGTTGCTAATATTCTCCAAGTTTTATGGATAGTGAAATCATTATCTGAAAGGATGCAATTAAAAAAGAATGGTTACACATCCTCTAGACTTAATAGGTCTCTAAACCATATCCAGTAAGGTGCAGAGTTTGGGTAATTAAGTTTGCTGGAAAATGATAAAGTGATGAAAGGAATAAAATACAAGAGCACACCCTAAAGTGTTGCCAGAGTGGATGCCATATTATAAAGTCTATGCCATATTAAAAACTCTGAGATCAAATGAAGGACAGCCCAACCAGTAGAGGAGGCACTCCAGGAATCAGTTCCCTCTAGAGATCACCTTACTTATTTCCCAATGAGGTCACTGGGACCTTATTACCCCTGAATAAAGAGAGATAGACATTAACAGCTACTTATTTTTATAACTCGTCAATTTCTGCCACACTTACTCTATTTCTAATAGTCTAATGGTGGTAGTTCTTATTTTTTTGTCTGCAGTAATAGAGACTGATTACTGAGGCATCAAGCTTATTTTACTCTGGTATATCACCTTTTATTCAGACCCATCTTCCCACTCTGGTAGCCAGGTCTATCCCATGAGATCACAAAAATATACTCATGTACCCAAGGAGAAACAGTCTGGAAAATGCAAAGAGAAAAAACTGAAATGTATGTCCAACAAATGCAAATTTTTAAAAATGTTCATTGCTTATGTCCTTTACATTTATCTTTTTTTTTTTCCTCCCACAACAGTGAATAGCCATGGAGTAACTGTTTAAATTACCACTGCCCTGCAGCATCTGGGTGACTCAGTTAAGTACCCCTCTCTTGCTTTATTGAGATCAAGCTCTGCCTTGGGCTCCACACTCAGTGTGGAATCTACTCGTCCCTCTCCCTCCCCCTTTGCCCCTTGCACTGCAGTGTCTCTCTTCTACATTAAATAGATAAATAAAATCTTTTTAAAAATAAAATAAATTACCACTGTCCTTTATTTTACTGATAAACTCGTATGCCCAGAAATTAAAATAACCACCCTATAGACATACATTATTACAACAAAAAATCACTCAAATTACAAAAAAAAAAAAAAATGAGAATTAAAGTACAACAGATGTGTATGTCATAACAAAAAGTCCTGTAGACGGAGAATCTGAAGTGCCATATGCAAATCTTGGCTTTGCCATTAATTACCTGTGTCACCTTGAACAATCTTCTAAGCCTCTTGGTCATACCAACTAACATTTATGTGGATGGTTTCCTTACATGTCAACCTCTATTCCACCTTCAAAATTCTTAAGTCTTTGACTACATTGCATTTCTAAAGTGGAGGTCATAAAAACATGGCAAAAATACCACACAGATATTTTAGAGCCTTTCAAAGTACAGCATAAAACTTGTGTTTTGGAAGTTTAACAAATGGAAGGAGTATAATGAACAAGTGTAAATATCACATGTGCCATATTTAAACTTGCCTAAAGGGAAGTAGTTAAAATATTTATGACTTTTCATATATTTCAATGATATATAGGGTCTAAGAACACTTGTTTTAAGTTATAAGGAACTGTGGATCTTATTTTATTTATGTTGCCTCAAAGGAAACTGCTGCCAAGATATGTTTGGATACATTAAGTTGAATATCATAGACATGCCTCAGGCGGTAAGTCAATAAATTTCATTTTACTTATGAAGACACTTTCTAGAATAATTCCTAAAGTCACTTTACCTTTTTAAACTTATAAGACCCAATGAATAGACTATAGTTTTCTTTAAACATTTTCACAAAATGAGAGAAGCTTATTGAGTTGCTTCTGCAACTTTCTATTTTGACCATCACCATACAACACAGTAGTGCCAATTACAGATTCCTAAGAAGTCTGGGCTTGTAGGAAGATATATTATTTCAGAATCATGATACTGCCCGATACATATCAATGTGATGGTTTATATATTTCTTGTCAGTTTCTGCAGGTATAAATCCTGATTGTGTTCCTTAATTTTCTCTATGACCCAAACTGTTCTTAACTGTCTATGATGCTCCAACATCCTAGACCTCCAACATCCTCGGTTAAAAGTATCCATTATGAATAAATTCTATAATAGAAACATTTTTTTAAAGGCTGTACATATTTATATTTAAATACTAACTCCAATTTTCTATTCTTATCTGATTATTTAACTTGCCTCTTCCCAAAAAGGATCTGAGATGACTTATAAAAATACAGTTAACTGAAAAAATATAATGTTAGGGTTATCAAGATGAAGGGGAAAAATTAAGGAAAATAATGGAAGACTGGAATTAATTTTATTAACTGAAAGATGCTCTTTAATATCCCTATACATCGTTAAAATGAATACCAAAATTAGCCCAGACTTCCCAAAATTCAAAGTAAAAGTCACTATACACTATAGAAAAAGTCCATCAGTTGCTTAGGAACATTGGTTGCCATGAGGACTAATTGTATATATCAATTTGACTAGATCAGGATTGCACAAACATTTGGCTAAATATTATTTCTGAGTATATCTGTTAAGGTGTTTCTGGATGAGATTACCATTTACTTGATGCACCAACTAAAGCATCATGGGAGGATGTCATCCAATGTGTTGAGGGTCTGAGTAGATCAAATGGTGGAGGGAGGAAGGAAGAAGTTACTCTTTTTCCTTTTTTTTCCCTGCCTATCCAACTGAGTTGGTTCTTGCCTGCCCTCAGACTGAGACTTACATCATCAGCACCCCTGGTTCTTACGCCTTCAGACTCAGACTGAACTAAACCACCAGCTTTCCTGTCTCTCTGTCATGCAGAGAGAAGACCACAGGACTTCTCAGCTTCTGTAACTGTGTAAGGCAGTAACTCATTTTATGTATCTCTTACAGGTTCTGTTTCTTTGGAGAACCCTGACTATTAAGTATTAACATTGGTATTAAGACTAAGAGAAACTTGACCAGAGGTCCTCCTAATGGCTGAAAAATACAATGACAGACACCTAATACCACAAAAACAAAAACAAAAACAAAAACAACAACAATAAAAAATTAGGTATCAGGAGCCACACCTCTGCTTGTAATTCCATGCCTCAATGCAAGCCACCTGAATTCGTATCAGAGTGCAATCTACCAAAAGTGACTTGATGGCCATGTTAGGAAGGACATTAATTATTTCAATGAACAGAGATTAAATTAGAGTAATATAGGTCCAAGGATGGAAAAACCAAGCCTCATATTAACTGGAAAACCAAGAGAAGCACAAGACAATTTCTTCATTGAAAACTGGTGCATCTTTGCTTCTTGATTTTCATGCCACTACTTCATTATACTGATTCTAAAGGGTTTATTCATTAGTTTGCTCATGTTGAATAGGTGTACATTAGCCCCTAGTTGTATGACCATCCAGCTCCCACCCCACCACAATACCACAATAGTTTTTGCATCTTTGAATTTAAATTCCTAAGGAAAAAAAGTAGTTGATTTAGCCAGTGTTCACAGTTCATAAATCGCTAACTTTCTGAAGACTGGCTACTTTGGAATCAATTAACCATTCATGATTAAATGTAGAAGCCATGTGGTAGGTAGTGTGGTCCCTATAATTATGCGGGGGTCAGAGCTGTCTCCATTAAGTACATGTATCAATCCCAGAGACAGACCTATCTAGTCTGTCTTTATTCATAAATAAATATACAGTAACATAAATTCATTGCAATCTGTATTTCCAGTGGACTGAATAAGCTGACCTACAGTTTAGAGACATTCAGTATAATCTTACCAAGTTTTAAGGAACATGTTCAAATATTTTAAAAAGTGAGTTGTTAAAGTCCCTCTCTCAAGTGGACAATAAATCTTACTGTCTGCACAGAGAATATTACTTTCATTTTTGTTCTCTTTTGGGATAGGGAATCATTCATCTAGTTCATCCATATGAAATTCCTAGGAATGCAAGTGTGCTTCTATTTGTAAAAAGATCACTGTAAAAATAAAAGCAATTAATTAGACAATAGCAGTAAAGTTTGATAAATTATGGAATTCCAAAATTTAAAGAAAGAAACAGAATTATTAGGGAAAAAGTTAGTGGAAAGTATTTAATTAGAGCACAGCTATAAAAGCAAATTATTGATCGTTCAGTATGTTGAAGAAAGAAAAGAAGAACAACTATCACCTCTGTTCTGTAAAAAGACACGTCCTGGGGCACCTGGGTGGCTCAATGGGTTAAGCCTCTGACTTCGGCTCAGGTCATGATCCCAGGGTCCTGGGATCAAGTCCCACATCGGGCTCTCTGCTCAGCAGGGAGCCTGCTTCCTCCTCTTTCTCTCTGCCTGCCCCCTGCCTTCTTGTAATCTCTGTCAAATAAATAAATAAATAAATCTTTAAAAAAAAAAAAAGCTTGTTTCTTACTAACAAGGACTCTATAACCTATTACAGATAGAACCCACCGAAGCAATGAAGAAAAATCTAGTCCATCAAGGGATTACAATGTGTCTGAAGTCTAAAGTATTTCTGCAGAGCTGATATAAATAAGATAAAATGGAAGGTTTCCCCAACATTGAACAGTTAGTATTAAAAATAACTCAACAGCAGCAACATCCACAGGAAAATTGAGGTTAATATCAATTTTAATTTCCTTTAATTTGTATTATGTAAACTATTTCAAGTAACTACAGAAGTCTTCCTGTTGTTGACTTGTCAATTGGTGACATTTTCCACATTGTACATCTCTTGTCAGAAAATGAAAATGTTTTTACTTCATTTGCTTTATTTCTAAGATGTACTGGAAGTTTTAAGGTATGACTAAATGCAAAAGAAACTCAAGCAAGAAGCTTCCCTCCCTCGAGACTTTTTCCTTCTGTTAGCCTTCAAGCCAGCACTTCAAATCATATTAGTGATTTTAGCTCCAAATTACAGCCCATGGGCTTGGCATCTTTAGCAAGCAATAGCTAACTTCTTTATCCATCTGCACTGCTTCAAGCCACCTAGATGAAAGAATCGGAAAACATACAGGAAGAGGGGGACAAAAGAAACTCTAATCTCAGGTAATCTCCAGAAAACACAGTGCGAATAATGGACAGCGCTGACTCGGGTAAAAGGAGAGAGCTCATCTTGAGTTCTTCCTACTCCAAAAATAACATGAATTACTTGGGGGAGGGACTGGACAAAAACAAGACTAAACTGAGATGCACCAACTCAGAGTTCATCCGGAAATGTTCTCAAGAGGGAACTAATTATTATCGCTAAGCCGCATGCTAATTATCAGCTGTCAATGAAGATATACACAAAGGATTTAGTCATTTCCTCCCAGGGTCTTTCTTTTTTAACCTGCAAGGGAAATAGTTTTAAAACTCATTGGCATCAATATGTTACAGAGACAGTTCTCTTCACTTTGTCAAAATATATTTAAATTCCACAGGCCCATGTGTAAGAAGAGGAAGGAGGGGATACACACTGTTCAGCTCTCAAGCAAAAAAGGTTTCTAAGGGAGGAGGGTTTTCTTCTCGAACGCACACTTCCTCTACGGTCACCTGTAAAGTAGCAACTTCCTGAGACCCAGGAATTTTTTTTTTTTTTTTTGAGACCCAGGAATTTAAACTTTTCACTATTTCCTGAATCAATGCATGTCTTCAAGTTAATTTGACAAGAAAACACTGAACTGCATATAGTAAACTCTGTTAGTGAAAGTGAAACAGAGGGGCGCCTGGGTGGCTCAGTCGTTAAGCGTCTGCCTTTGGCTCAGATCATGATCCCAGGATCCTGGGATTGAGCTCCGCATCAGGCTCTCTGCTCAGTAGGAAGCCTGCTTCTCTGTCTCCCACTCTCCCTTCTTGTACACCCTCTTTCACTGTCTCTCCCTCTGTCAAATAAATAAAAGCTTAAAAAAAAATTAAAAAAAGAAAGTGAAATAGAGAAATGAAGCAACCATCAGAAATTTTCTTTGACTTCTTAATGGTTCAAAAAGAAAAAGATTTCTTACAAAATGATGACTTTGACACATCTGCTCAATGATGACAAATGGTTTGTAATAATATTGAAACAGAGTGGTAAAAAAAATAAGCAATTAACTTTTTTTTTTAAGTGCAAATAGGGGATAGCTTAGTCGTTTGCTAATTGCTTTTTCTAGCAATCGAGTGGCTAACCTTCATGCATTCTCTGAACTTTTCAATTCTGTCTTAACAAGGCAGAGGTCCTCAAAAGGGACTGCAGTGCCCCAGGTTTTAACCATCAGGAAAGCAAAAAGAGATCAAGGATATATATCTGACTAGCCTTTAATTTCCTTGGTCAAGAAAAACAAGATAGTGTCAGAATTTTAAGATTCTCTGTCTTCTTATCTTACATAAATTATCATTATTTAGTATTATACATGTTCTTCTAGATTACTGGTGTCTAAGTCGACAAATGCAAGGTGAAGGAAGGACAAGGTTACAAAGAATCAGTCTCTATCCATTCATTGTACATGTATTTGTATTCATGTATTTAAATTATTGAACAAAATCATAGAATGTAAAGTGCTATTACTTAAAAGTGGATAACTAAACAATTTATTTTTGACTGCCTCTTTAAATGTTTCATTGGGATCACATTTCACTGGAGGCTAAAGTGCAAGTTCTGTGTGAATGAGCTTCCTAAACTGAGCCTGTGTGCCGAGGCTCCTCTGAACTGGGACTTCGGTATGTCACTCACTCAACATTCCTTTAAGGATGATGCGGTGGGGGGGGGGTTGCTGTCAAAGATTCAATGAGCAATTATATGACCATATTTATTTCAAAAATACTAACTGTTTTTCATGTACCAAAGGGGGACAAAAGCTGGATAAAAGGAGGGTTGAAAACTTTTTTTTATTCAGCAGGAGAGGAAAATGGTAGTAGCAAAACCAGGTACCTAGTAAACACAGAGACCTGAGTGACTAAACAGAAAAAAGCTAGCTATCAAATTTTACACAATAAGGTAAAAGTATGTTTTCATGTTTTCAAATTTAAGTTTTTTAAGATTGGGATAACACAGTCACTCAATTTGATGAAAAATTCAAAATATATATATAAAGACATCCACTGTATTAGGCACTCATTGGGGGATTTCAGAGATAATAAAGATCATTGTAATTCTGTAAAGATCACACAAACAGATTTTGGTATCCCTCATTTTATTTCTCTAAAATTATTTTATTTATTTCATTTGAGAGAGAAAGACACGAGCAGGGTGAGGGGCAGAAGGAGAAGCAGACTCCCTGCTGAGGAAGGAGCCTGACATGGGGCTTGATCCCAGGACACTGGGGTCATAACTTGAGCCAAAGGCAGACACTTAACTGACAGAGCCACCAGGCACCCTGTTTAAAATCATTTTAGAGGTAAGGTTTTCTAAGCTTACGTACTTGATAATAGTTACGCCCATTTACTTCTCTTCTCTTTTTTTTTTTTTTAATATTTTATTTATTTTTTCGACAGAGAGAGATCACAAGTAGGCAGAGAGAGAAGAAGGGAAGCAGACTCCCTGCTGAGCAGAGAGCTCAATGTGGGGCTCGATCCCAGGAACCTGGGATCATGACCTGAGCCAAAGGCAGAGGCTTTAAACCTCTGAGCCACCCAGGGGCCCCATTCTCTTCTCTTTCTTTAAGAAAATATATTGGGGCGCTTGGGTGGGTCAGTCAGTTAAGCTTCCAACTCTTGATTTCAGCTCAGTTTATCATCTCAGGGTCATGGGATCGAGCCCCACGCAGGGCTCCACAGTCAGTGGGGAGTCTGCTTCTTTCCCTCTCCCTTTGCCCTCCCCTTGCTTGCATGCTCTCTCTCTCTCTCTCAAGTAAATAAATAAATACATACATACATCTTAAAAAAAAAAAGAGAGAAAATACATTTTATGGTTCAAAACCAGGAAGAACATAAAGGTTTATAATAATAAACTCCTTCCTGTCTAGACTTCCTCTCCCTCTACAGTTATCACTTCTTTGCCCTCAATGGCTTAGCTGTATCTAGTTTCTTGGATATTCTTCCAGAGTTTCTTATGTATATACAACAAATAAGGTATAGAGATCTCTAATACCTTCCCAACTTTGTGCACAGAAAGAACCAAAATATAAACCCTTTAGTTTACTTTGCTTTTGTCCACTTAATACATTTCAGAAATCTTTCTGATCAAAACTTAGAGAGGGTATAGTTGCATGATATTCTATTTTAGGAATCACCTGTGGGCACGCATTTGAATTCTTTTAAATTTTTACTATTAAAAACAGTACTGCAATATGTATACATAAACATATGTTGATTTGAATATGTGAAAATATATTTGTAAGATATGTTTTTAGAAGCTGAATTACTGGGCCAAAAAAAAACATGAATTTGTAACTTTTTTTTTTTTTAAACAGATATTGCCAATTTGCCTCAGTGGGGATTTTATCAGCTTAATATTCTACTACTCTGTGTAAGAGTGACTATTTCCTTTCAGCCTTAACAACACTATGTTAGTAAAGTTAAGGATTTTTGCTGGTCTGATTGGGGAAATACAAATTAAATTTCCAGTTCTTTTATTATGGGTGAAGTAAGGCATCTTTTCACATAGAGTACTTTGTCTTTATTTTTGCCATTTTTCTCTTTCTGTTCATAGCCTGTTTTTCCATGGGATTACAGCTGCTTTGTCAACATCTGAACTTCAGCACTTTTCAAACTGTTAAAATTCTATGTGATAGGAAGTTACGGTCGAGAGATGGAGGCTCAACCCTTAAATACAGAAATGCGTGCTTCAACCATGTTAGAAATATATTTTTAATGGGTTATGGTTTTACTTTAGTAAGTAGCTAATTCTTGATTGGGGTCATTAACCAGTTGTCTGGCGATTAACAGCACATGTGTGCGGACGCATGCAGACACACACACACAAAATGTTACAAAGCAGAAGTGGCCTGAGAACCTGCTCAGTCTCCCAGAGGCTGAATTTGGATGTCAACAAACTCCCATGCACAAATGTTCTGCTGGGGATTGATGGGGGAAGAGGCAATGAGCTTCCTTGCTCCCAGCGGAAGTGCCTCGGTCATCATGGTGATAACGGTTTTACAACCAGAGGCCTTGATGAGATGGTTCCTTTCCTAGGACACTGCTAATGATCCAAACTCTTCCATCCTCTCATCCATCCTCCCTGCCTTCAGGACCATATTTTCCATCTTGTGTCTTTAGACTCCAATTCCCTTAGACTTCCGCTAGACTTCTGCTACAGTTCCATTTTTGAAGCTCCCTACTGAATCCACTTTTGCTCACTTGGTTTGAACAATTATTTTCTGTCTTCTGTGACCTCCAATTTACTACTGTTCCTCATACAGATTAACTAGGAGTTCTTTTAAGGGCCACTGTATAGTATTTTCTTAGTCATTCAATCACTAGAATGAAATATAGTAAAAGTTGTACTCAATATATAATTTACCAAGGCCACTCCTGTGGAGGCAATTTTTACTTACAGCCAGGCTTTACTGAATACTAGCCATTGAGAAAGGTTCTTTCCTATGAGGGGAAAAATGATTCACCCAAAGCTGACCTTTAAGCCTCTTATGAATTTGACTCTGCAGGTATTTCTGGACACTTGCCTGGAGAAATACGCAAATCCAAGCAACAAATATTTTAGAAAATATGTGAAATATTCAGTCAAAGTAGAAGGTAAGGAAGCCAAGAATATACATGAAATACTATCATGTTTTCAATCCTATTTAGTCATTGAAAATGTATGTCCGGGGTGGGGGGCATGTTTCTACAAGTCCTATAAAATGCTCTTGGTAGTCTAACAGCACGCTGTAGGTCTGATCACTGTGTGAACATTCCTCTTTCAAAATATTTTCATACAGTCTATGAAATTCTCTGTAGTAACAAGGCTTTGATTTCATTTATTCATGTGTTGCTTATTGTTTAATGTTAGACGTGTCTAACTGGATTTGTTCACATTCATATTTTAAAAGCCGGTTTTTCCAGATGATGACATTTCACAATGGCTTGGCTCTTGTTTTGTATTTAAAGCTGAAAGAGTAATAAAATATAATGCTATTATAAATTGACATCATATTCTGTGGGAATTAGGTTTATGATCAATGAATGCTAGTTATTTTATAATTCATTCCTTTTAACACATACTTAAACAATCCTGATTTCTGATACTCAATCTATACTCCCACCGAAAACATGCATGTAAGATGCCTTCTGATTTCTGAAGTTGGCTAATTCGTACATAAATGTAAAGTAATCGGGTATTAAATTATATATTTCAATATTAACTCAGAAATGCTTTATGCTATAAAACTAATGTATCCTTAACAATCTGTATGTTTAAACTGAATTTAAGGCATGCTAAGAAGTTTTAAAAAAGTCTATTTTTTCATTTTGTATTTGATAATTTTAGTGTAAGAGTAATATAACTTGCTAATACATGGCATATTTTTTCTTCTTTTTAGTTTTACTGGGATATAACATTACTTTAAGATATACAACATAATGATTTTATCTACATGTAATATATATTATGAAATGATAACCACCATAAGTTAGTATCTCTCACTTCACATAATTATAATTTTTTCTTATGGTAATAACTTTTATGATCTACTCTCTTAGCAGTTTTCAAATACATCATACAGTATTATTAACTACAGACACCATGCTGTACATTACATTCCTATGACTTATTTATATCTAGAAATCTGTGCTTTTGAATACCTACACCCATTTCCCCCACCTCTACATTTTTATATTTTTGTGAAAATTTTGTATCTCCCTCTAACAACAATTTTATTGATCTTTGGTCTATCACATAATATATTTTATCTAATAACTAACCACCACACAACAAGAAGCAAGCAAATTAGCTAAAATCTGAATCACATTTTTACTTTCTCACATACTGGTTCAAATATTTGATGTCTGAATTTCTTCAGAGTAACCTGACTCTCAGTTTTTTAATCACAAATCCATACTCGTTCAGCCAAGTGTCTACTGGCTATCTTCTCCTAGAGTCCAACAAATGGGCTTCTCCAATGTAGCAAATGAAGAATAAACTCTTTATTTCCACCAATAAACAAATTTTTTCAGTCTTCTACTCTCAGGAAATGGAACTTTTTTTTTTCCATTTTATTTTATTTCTTTTCTGTGTTCCAAAATTCACTGTTTATGCACCACACCCAGTGCTCCATGCAGTAAGTGCCCTCCTTAATACCCACCACCAGGCTCACCCAACCCCCAAACCCCTCCCCTCCAAAACCCTCACTGTGTTTCTCAGAGTCCACAGTGTCTCATGGTTTGTCTCCCTCTCCGATTTTCCCCATCTCACTTCTCCTCTCCATCTCCCAAGACCCTCCGTGTTATTCCTTATGCTCCACAAGTCGGTGGAAATGGCACTTTTAATCTTGTGAAGTATTTGGTTTCACAAGAGATTCTTCTTGTGACCTTCTTGCTCTGAACGCAGCACTATCTATCCTCAACATCTCCACTACAACTTCTAGGCTGGACCAGTGAAAGAATCTCTTCCTTTTCTGCTTTATCCTTCCCTGAGGCATCCTCCTATTGTTTACCTCTTAGTGGCCAGTGACTCATTCCAAATATTGAGACATGATGTTTCTTCCTCTGCATAAACTCTACCACCATTTCCCAATATCCTTAGATTAAAATCTTAGTTCAAAGTCTATCACAATGTGATCTGTCTGTCGTCTACCTCACCCTGGATGTTGCCCCACGTTCTCCCTTGCTCAGGAAGCTGAAGGGCACAGGCTTGAGACCTTTGCCCTGACTCTTCCCTCTGCCTGATATCCTTCTGACCTCCCTTAGAGTGGGCTCCTCCCTCTTTGAAGTCTTACAGGTCCACAGTATTGAAAGTTCCCACCTAGGCACTGGCTGTTGCATTCTTCACTGGGTCAATGTTACTTGGTTTTTTTTTTTTTTTTTTTTTTCTTTACTTATGTATCTTCTTCCTCTGACAAGAAATAAATTCCATGAGAGCGCTGACTTTTCCCATCTTGGTCACTGTGATAGCCGCAGAACCTAGATCAGTGCTAGGCATCTGCTAGGCCCTGGATAAAGCTGTGTGAAATGAAAAGAATTTCTCTGAATCGCAACTTTTTATGTATGAAATGCTTTAATAACTAATTAGTAGGGTTGCCATAAGAATCAAAAGATTCATAATGGATGGCCAATATGTATGGATTTCTTTCTCCTCTCTTTGATGTTGATAAATTATTGGGCATTGAATGAAAACCTCCACTGTAAAAATAGGCCTTTCTTAATTATATTCTGTCAAGTGGACATAGTGACTCTCTAGACTTATTATATATGCTTAAAGTGAAATGGGAAATTTTGCAACTACTTGATTACTATGATCAGGGTAAACAGTCATTCTGTATTTTAAGTTAAAACCTTGCTTTGCTACCAACAGTAGGCTGGAACAATTTTCGATTCCTTCTTTCAGTCCACATCTACCTTAGCTGGCAAGAGAAAATTTATCTTTTTTAAAAAATCTGCTTTATCATTTATTCATTTATAAGCTCAATATAAAATGTATAAACTATCTCTACCCTTGAAATTTCAATCTTAAGTACCAGAAGAGCAGGTACAAATTCTTCCAACATTTTGGCTATTACTAAACTGAGTTTTTATGTGTTTTCCAGTATTTAATTTGGTAGTTGTTTTTGCAAGAACAGAGTTGTCAATTCCTAGGTAAGTGCATGGTTTGACCTGGTGTTAAAATGTGACAGCTCAACAGCCTCTGCATTCTCACTTCCTGACCTCTAATAGAGATCGCAGTCTCATCTTTATAAAGGCTCCCCTCAAGCCATATAATTTAATCCTAAAAATTATCCTTTCTAAAAAAATATGAAGTGCAGACATCCCACCTGAGCATCTAACACACCGAATGTGTGTACCTTAAAAAAATCTGTGGTTTTCAGTCTCACATATTAACATAAAGTAGTGACTACTATGTTACTTGGATACTTTTTCTATTAACATTGCATTTCCTCATAGTTTCAATTCTTACAGAATAATAACTGAATTTCAAATCCAGGCAGACTAAAGGGCAATTTTATAATCTTTTGACATCCCATTAATTAAAGGGGAATTGAATCTACTCATTCACATTATAAGACAAAGAAAATCATACCAATAATACTGCTGGTAGATGTGTATCTGGATACAGAGATGAGGCTATGTACTTGCCCTCATCTGAGAGCGCTGGAAATGCTAGACAACCACTAAAAGCTCATTTGCTCTGAAATTACATGCCTCAATTACTGTAGCTGCTACCATGTGAACCGGATGCCTCTTCATAGGTAATCGGCCCCCTGGGGAGATGGGTTCTCTTCAAATGTGGCTGAGGAACGCCAAGAGAGGAGACAAACCAAAGCTATGTGTACAATTCACTGATGACTTTCTTTCACAAGAAGCTGCCTTAGTGACTAAGCTGCTAACAAATTCTTCTTCTGTTTTCCTTTTCCAGCAATCCTCAATAAGCACAGATTCACTTCCCATCAGAAACCCCTGTTGTTTATAATGTGTCACAGGGCAAACAGTACCTTAAAAGACCACCTGTGTTTTCTTTGAAAACTATGAAGCGGAGAGAACTTGCATTCACAGAAAGGCTCTTGCGTGCTAGGTCTTGTGTGGCGTGAAATATCCAATTCAAGTAATTCTACTTCCCCTTCATAACTCTCCAACAATGGATGCATAATGTTCCTCATTCTATAGATGAGGAATAGAGTCTCACAGGAAAAGTTTAAAACTTCCGTGGGTCACAACTCAGTTCAATGTTGATAGCTCTGGATCTAACATGTTATTTTGTTCATTTTGTTATTTGACCCTAACAGAAGAGTTTGTATCATTACATACTTTCTTCATAAACAAATTAGTCAGAAGTTTTCAGTACAATAAATCTCTTAGGAATGTGTTACAGGAAAAAAAAAAAAAAAGAGGAATGTATTACAGGTGTTTTACCATATTTCATGCACTTATCAAATAATATTTAGCCCTGAAAAATGGCCACAAACACCTTTGTAGCAGGCAATTTTTTCAACCTGTGCCTCAGCCTTTTCTCATAACTTGCCTCATGCATCCTAAAGGCTACCTACCTCACAGCAGTCATGTTTCTGTTCAATCCAATCAAAACAATCAGAAAAAAACACCAGTTGCAGAGGATCAGACAAGAAAGAGATTAGAAATAAATGAAATATATGGAAAAAAAAACAAAACAAAAAACCTGTGACCCACTGACTAACTTCAAGTAAGTAAGAGGATAGATATAATGTTCTTAAAAATAAAAATTAAATTAAAAAAATTTTTTTTATTATTTTATTTAACAGAGATCACAAGTAGGCAGAGAGGCAGACGGAGAGAGAGGAGGAAGCAGGCTCCCTGCTGAACAGAGAGCCCCATGCGGGCTCGATCCCAGGACCCTGAGATCATGGCCTGAGCCAAAGGCAGAGGCTTTAACCCACTGAGCCACCCAGGTGCCCCAAAAGTAAAAATTAATTTAAATAAGCACAGACATCTGTGGTCTGTTCCCAGCTTTGCCATTGAATATACCATCTACAGGAGGTCTAATTTCCCCATTTGTAGGATAAGAGGAATAGATGAAATCATCACTTAAGTTCCTTCTAGCTTCACAAACTGTATCACATCATGAAATATATCCTCTCCAGTTAGGGAAAATACTAAGTAGCAGTGTGTCCAAAGGATGCTTTCTAGAATTTTTTATTTTGTTAGTTTTATCAACTGTGAGAATTGCAACATTAGTCTTAGCTGCATGGGAAAATAATAATTAGTGTTGAAGACAAAATTTTCTATCAGTTGAAAT
Organism: Mustela erminea; assembly: GCF_009829155.1. Lineage (NCBI taxonomy): Eukaryota > Metazoa > Chordata > Mammalia > Carnivora > Mustelidae > Mustela > Mustela erminea. Next base: position 79,169,113 of record NC_045624.1, on the reverse strand, counting down.
CTTATCTCCAAAAAAAAAAAAAAAAAAATCTATCATTGGGGCACCTGGGTGGCTCAGTGGGTTAAGCCACTGCCTTCGGCTCAGGTCATGATCTCAGGGTCCTGGGATCAAGTCCCACATCAGGCTCCATGCTCAGCAGGGAGCCTACTTCCCCCTCTCTCTCTGCCTTCCTCTCTGCCTACTTGTGATCTCTCTCTCTCTGTCAAGTAAATAAATAAAATCTTTAAAAAAGTCTATCACTATCAGTATAAAAATAATAAAAGTATCATTACTGATCAGTTTCCCTGTAATATTTGATAGGCTTTACATATAAAGGGGAAGACACGAATCAAATATCCTCTAATTTCATCCTCACATACTAAGAAAATGAAAAAAAGTCAATTAGGTCATACTACAATTAAAACTAAAGATCTGATAATACATCTGTAAATTATAAGGCAATCCCCTAAGCCAAAGCCTTATCCCTCAGGAAACAAGTTGGCAAAAGTGAATACCCTTTCACACATGCTGAAAACAAGAGAATGGATGGTAAGTAAGAAAAAGTCTAGAAAACTTAGAAGACATTTTTTAGAGGACAAATTAAAATGCACTTTGTAGAACTCACTACAAAATTAGCTAAAGACAAGCAATTTATTAGTAGAACAAGTTGAAAGACTGAAACCAAAGTTCTGCCAGGACATTCTAGATCGGGTCCTTGTTCTATCATTCATGATAGAACTGCCCATCAGCTCCTCTGAGAATCAACTGTATTTCTGAAAATATCTTTTCTGCCAGCTGAAGGAAAAAGTAAAATGCAGCTGAAAAGAGTAACAGATAGCTACCCTATCCCCAGCCCCCGACTTTATCAGAGCAGATGCCTGTACCCAGGTAACTGGTCATCCATCATCAAGTCAAATATGATTTTACATGTGCTTGGATCCTTCTGGCAAGGTCAGTGCCCCTATCCGGGAAAAAAATTCCATATGAAATTGGGAACAGGAGGTCAATTTTCTCTTCCTGCCATGACCAAGAAGAGATAGCTTCTGCCACTGGAGAGGAGCAAATGCATTAACCTTCCTGACCAGCAGACACCCTTCACAGGGATGATGCAATATTTTAGAATGCTCGCGGTTGGTGACTGCTGGAATTTATCACCTTCAGAGCTGTGTGTATGTGTGTGCATGTGCGTGTGTGTGAGAGACAGAGACAGAGAGAAAGACAGACAGAGAGAGAGAGACTGAGAATTCGAGGAAACTTAAAGAATGTTAATATACAGAGGAACGGTAAGCAGCAGTGTAAAATCTCTCACTTCAGAAGGGAAAAAAGAAAAATGGAAATTAAAAAGGATGCAAGTAATATCAGAAAATGACCATCTGGGCTGTAGGGCATATTGCTAAAATAATGCAGATTAACAGACATGAGACTCAGGTATTTAAAGGCATTGAGTTCTAGCCTGCTTTTGGAGAACTTATCCATACCAGCCCTGAGAGCCTCCTGATTTCCTACATAAGAAATAAAAACATGTATTACTATACCTGGATCAGTAAATACTTTCAAAATTACTAACAGGTTTATAGGGGGAACATCCAAGAATATTAAAAAAAATGAATGAAATGACTGGTAACATAATTGTCTCTGGCAAAGGCAAAATTACTAAAAGAGGCCGTAATTCCTATAAAGTCAATTGCTTTTTTAAAAAAAATTCTACAGTCATCCCATTCATGTCTTAAATATTCATTGAGAAAGTTTAGTATATATGACATCTTATAAGAGTTTTATGACAATAAATTATCTAGGGTAAATTAAAATTTTAGAAGGCAATTCATTAGCACACTTCCCTTAGTAAATAAAGGTTTCTATGGTTTATCAGTGACAAATTACCATGGTTAAAATAATAATTTCTAACGTAACTGACTACCCTACTTCTATGACCAATATGATACCACATTTGGGGAAAAGGACACTATATTTGGAATCAAAAAGACAAAAATTATTATGACTTTTTTTCTTGATCATGTAATAGTGCGTCCTCTGAACTTACTACGAACAGAAGCTTAATGCCTTCCAGAGGGACTAACCTAATGAGCAAGACGCCTATGTGGTATAATTTGAAGAGGGGCACTGTGGATGGGCCTCTGAGTCCAATTATTCAATCCCTCCCGGTTTCTCCAGTTGTTAAAGTTTCACAACTTTGATATTTCTGGCTTTCAAAGACCCTATTAAAATTTTGGGACCTCTGGGAGGGATTATAGCTTAAGCCTTTATCCACTAATAACTTAGCTTTGTCTGGGTCCTTAAACTGGGTCTAGTGTAAAGGAAACATTTGATGAGCCCAGAGGAAGTGGGTTTCTCACATGGAAACAAAGGATAGTATTAGGTTAGGGGTGTGTGGGAGCTTTGGGGGAATGCAGAGGTTGACACCAATACAACGTTCATCATGTTGCCCCAGGTTTCTAGGTGGTGGCACACAAGCTTTGCTATGTTACCAAAATAGGAAGTCCAGAGCTAACTAAATTGTTCACTTCTAGCCTGGTTTTCTGGAGGCAATCAGACACACTCCATGACATATGAGGGTATGTCTGAATGGTGTCACAAAAGTCTGTGTTATTTGGCCAAGAATTTACTTTGGCACCCATCAACCTGACAGAAAAACATTATTTTATTGGTAAATTCAGGGCTCAGAAAGGGAGACTTTCTTTATGCTGATTTTGAATCTGTTCTTTCCTAGAATTTTGGTTGCATGTAGAAATCCCCAGGACACTAAAGAAAGAAAGAAAAAGACTGATGCCTGAGTCCCTGGACAAGACAGTTGGGTATTTTTGGTCTGCCACTGGCATTTTTAACTTCCCCCAGGGAATTTTAGCAGGCCACCAAGCCTGAGAACCTCTGCTGTAGAATGATTCTGCTGGAGCTCAGCTATTAGGACAAGATTCAAAAACGACATGCGAACAGCCACAGGAGCACACGCATATGGGTCCGTTACAAAGAGGTGTCAGAATACCAAACTTATCAAAATGCTCCAGTCATCATCCAATCCTGAATCAACAACAGCGGGAAAATAAAACTGATCACTGCTTGACATTACAGATAGACCAAGATGGGGTGAGGGGAAAAGCTTACTTGAATATTATATCAACATATTAATAATGGAAGAGAATGTGGCTGCTCCCAGGTGCTTCAGTACGTAGTCTATGACGTGATTAATTGACACGTAGTGGAATGTCCTTTATCTGCCCCATAAGGTGCCTTTTACATGATGAATCTATTTCGTACAATGTTCGAGAAGCTAATTTATTTAAGATTTCACATATTTTGTGTGATGGCCAACCTTGAATATGTAACCTGTAATAAAGTTTATTTTAAAAGACGGTGCTTCATCATTCAGATTTATGACGATTAAAAGGGGAATTAACTCAAAAATAAATGTCTGTGTTGAGTTCTCCAAGTTTGATTTTGAGCGACTCAACTCTCCAGATAGCTTAGTAAATTATAAGTGTCATCCTGTCGTCTGCAAGGTTTTTAAGCAACTGAGGTAAAAAATCGAGTCTAAAAGAAATCAGGCCATGTCTAACTCATGCACTGCAAAAATGCGCTGGAACAATGTACACAGTGCTTATCAATAACAGAGGTGAATCCGCTCTCTGGGTCTGGCTTAAGTGTATTTATTAAACAGTGAGAAATCAAGTGGACATTTTAGGACACGAAGAAACAGACTTGTCAAAGGGTTCTAATGTTGAGTACAAAACAACATTCATGATTATTCCAAGTGACCGCAGCCTTCTGCTCAGCAGAGCATTTTCAAAAGCTCTGAGTGGATCTAGTCCCTACTTAGCAGCAGCTAGAAGGCTCCTAAGGGGTAAGAATTTGGACCAATGAGATCTCCACATGTCCAGCAAGGTTAGTGTCAAGGAGAAGGTCCCTCTCTCTTCTCTAAGATCAACATTAAAACAGCCAGAGACCATGGCATGTTGCAGTAGATGAGAAGTATTTTCTGAGAAATACTCAGAAGTATTTTCTGAGCACACAATGTCAGCGTTACTCCACTACAAGAGATTCAAGATCACCATTTGTTGATCTCATTTGTTTATGCCCAGAAAATGGGGAAAAAGAGAACTATAACTGATTGTGCAGGTTGAACAACACATAAAGGTAAGTATATTCCAGAAATACTTCCAGAAATCCAGAAATTGATTTCCACATCCAGAAATCTCCCAGGACTGACACTTTCATCTACTTGACTTCCATGGTTCAGTTAACTGAAGTGGTCCTCCAAGTGGCTGATTTATTCTGTTTTCCCAAGTCTATCCTGTTACTACTCCCTTAAAATTGTGCTGGGATAAAGCAAGTACACTTCTCAGACAGTAAAAGAAAAAAAAGGGGAGGGAGAAAGGAAGAGTCTCTGCGCAGGGATATAGAATTAGCAGGTGTCTCAGGCTGGCAATCCCAAGCAGCTGTAAGTATGCGGTAGAATTACTAATGGCTGAAATTGTTGATCTGTTTTCATTTACAGGGACTCCCAAACCACAGAACTCTCGAAATAGAAACTATGGATCAGTTGCACTGTGTCCACAGACAGTGGATAAAGCAAGGCGGAGGGATAGGTATTACATTCCAAAAAGGCATTTTATGTTATTTGGATACTCTGCGACTTCTGAAAGAAGGAAATGGGGAAAAATTAAGTAATTATAGAGACAGTTGTACTTGCTATGAATTGGAGCTTAACAAGGAAACACAAAATAGATGCCAGAGTTCTTTGTAACTGCATATTAACTATTTTGCAATTATAAAACTGAGTCTTATGAAAAGTGGTATCTGAAATTAGTCATTTATCATCTGAGGTATGAATGAGAATGTGCTGAAAAGGAACTGGAACCCTCACAAAGGCAGTTATGCTAAATTCAGCAAATCAGTACATTGTAAATATACCAACATGCGCAACTTCTGTATTTTCAATATGACAACATGACATAATTTCTACTGGCTTTTTAATTTTGGTGTGATACAGAAATGATGATATGGCATGTTAAGACTACAATGCAATTTTACAAACTTTAATACATAAAAACAAAAATGCTTTGAAACCCAAAGCATCACTGGGAATGCAGAGTGCCTTTCTCAGTGTCTTACTGAAGCTAGAATAGAGGCTAAACATATTCATATTCTAGAAAATGAATTTCTATTTTTAAAATATCAAAGGAAGGAAGGGTACACATCAATTATGAAAGTCTCTATTTATCTATTTGTTTTAATGAACTGCCATTCATATTTGGGAGTTCTGGTTCTTTGTTTTTGGAGTTGTTAAGCCCCATGCTCACTCATTTCCAATTAGTTAGATGTGTCCTCCCTGGTAATAGGTGGCTACCACATCACAGCTTTCTAGTTTTCAGACTCAATTAAAAAAGTGATAGTGAGTCTTGGCTCAAAATCAAGGCTGTGACCCCTGCCCCGTCACATCTCCTTTAATCTCCAACAGTTCTGTTCCCTGACAAATTCCCTGGACAGCATAATTACCCCTTCCCATAACACTTCCAAGCGCTCTGTGCAAAGTTCCCAGGGGAATCAGTCCTGAGGTGCCATAAACGTTTTAAATTAGAAGCAAAAAGTACACATTTTTCTAAAACCAAATTAATGCAACGATTGCCCCATGTTGGCTGCACCAACAAATTTTAAAACCTTATCGATTTAAATACATCACTCATAGTTAATGTGCACTTGCCACAAAATCAAATGTCTAGGAGACCGTATGTAGGTTCTCTTTTACCATTAAAGGCTGGGTCTCCTTTAAAAAATTCACCTACACATATACTTTCATATTAGAAGAGAAGCAATATAGCTGGGTGACTTCAGCACATTTAGGGAAACAAAAATTACACTGTGTTTTTAGAACTTACAAAATAGGTTTTCAAATGTCATTAACCAGTTACGTATGTCTCCCATAAATGCCATAATATTTTGATCAAGCTCTCAAAATCTCCAAGTTTCTGGTATAAATGTACCAATGGTCCAAATTCAGGATCTAACAAGCTTCAAGTATATCTCTGTAAATTTTTTTGCCCAAAGACTGTGTTTCTTAAAAATGAAGAAAAATAAAAACTTTCTTAATTGCCTAATGTAACTGCATACCAAACTTGACTTTAAGTATAAATAAATGTTATATTCTTTTACTGGCTGATGTAATATCAAGCTTAACACACAATCTAGGTTTTGTTTCCCTCTTTAATCGGAAACTCCTCAGCTGTAGAAGGAGAAAAAATTCCTATTCTTAATCTAAGGAGGAACAAAGACCAATGAAGTTAGATTTACTAACTAGACATTTATTAACTAGACATTTAATAACAGTATCTGGTGAAATAGAAATATGCTGCTTATATGAGCATTTGTCAAGCTTTTTTTTTTTTTTTTTTTTTAAGAACTGGGAGAGTTAGTAAGAGGAACATAGAGTGACCGCATCCTAACTGGGGAATGATTAGTATCCTATTTATTTAGGTGCTTTGCCTGCTAACCGGCACCTATTTTTTCCTACAGAAGCATATATATGGTAAGAAAAAAAAAATGAAGAAAAATTATTTTGTCCCTGCATGACTCTCTCCCCTCCCTTGAAACAGTAACCACTCCCCAGCAGAGGCCTGACTAGCTGAAATGTGCTTTGTCCTTGCCAGGGCAAATAAAAGATTGAATTTAAGCAAAGCAGGGGCCTCAGTCAGATGGGATGGAGAAACAATCAGTCCACCGGAGGCGCCCCCAACCCAGAGCCTCCAACCCCCAACCCATCATCTTCCCCCCTCACCTCCCTTGCCTTCTAGCAGCTGCAGGCAGGGGGCAGAGGCCTCTCAGGCAACCTTCCTGCCCTGCCAGTGTTTTACTTTGTGGGGCACTTTTTAAGCTCAATAAAAGACTTTTCTTAGGAAAAGAAGGAATGTCCTCAATCCCAAGAAACTGTGGTTATAAAGTTCTTGGGGCTTTAAGCCTGAATTGTTCTTTTGTATTCAAGATGATCTGAATTCTGTATACAAATTATCAAGAAAACCAGCAGAAAATGATACAGATTTCCTTAGCCTACTGCCCCCTTGTCAAGTAAGGACTGCTTGGAAGAGGGGATATTCCTAATGTGCATCATCTTTCCATCACAAAATCCTCTGGGAAAAGTCCAAGATGTATGTGCCTGCACTGTGACTTACTCACCCATCTCCTTAAACCTTAGAGTTTACTACAGAAATAACTATTACCAGGGATCCTTAAGGTAGACTGCTCACCTAGAAATAGCAAGGCCTCTAGACTATTAAAAAAAAAAGAAATTGGATTTGATATTTTTTTCCCCCAAATACTGAGTCTTTATATAAAACAACTAGTTGGGACGCCTGGGTGGCTCAGTGGGTTAAAGAAAGCCTCTGCCTTCAGCTCAGGTCATGATCCCAGGGTCCTGGGATGGGTCCTGGGATCGAGCCCCACATTGGGCTCTCTGCTCAGTGGGGAGTCTGCTTCCTCCCCTCTCTCTGCCAGCTTTTCTGCCTACTTGTGATCGCTGTCTGTCAAATAAATAAATAAAATCTTTAAAAAAAAAAAACAACCAACTAGTTGTCAGTGACTCCCTTAGGTCATTACATTTTTATGTAACATATCACAATCAACCGTCAAGTAATTTTCCTCCCTGTAAACTTAGTTGTACTCATTAACCGAATAAGCATTTTTATGCACAATACTAATTTCCAGGTATACTAATGTATAAAAGAGTTGCTGCTTCAGTTTCCCTCCTTTAAATGACAAATATTTTCTGTTTTTAAACATTTTTTTTTTTCCAAACAGGACTTTAGTAAGTTTTAAACACTGTTTCACAGAGATACAAAAACAAATGAACAACCAAACAGAAACATAAAGATAACTTGGGCCTACCGATTTTACCTGGAGAATTCATAGTAAGTTATAATTATTTAAGGAAAAATATAATTCCATTAAAAATAAAGATAATGCAAATCTGAAATATTTCAGAATGTAAACCATACTTAAAAAACATCAACATGAAAATGATTTTCTGTTGGGTTTCTGGGTGGCTCAGTAAGTTAAGTGTCTGCCTTTGGCTCAGGTCATAATCCCGGGATCCTGGCATTGAGGCCTGCATTGGGCCCCTTCCTCAACAGAAGCCTGCTTGTGCTCTGTCTCTGTCTCTGTCTCTCTCTCTGTCTCTCTCTGATAAATAAATAAATAAATAAAATCTCTTTAAAAAAGGGAAGAAAAGAAAATGATTTTCTATTATTTGATTGTGACACAGCTGAGTGGTAATACTTGCTTATGTAACTGAACAGAGTAAGACAGTATTATGTAAACTCAATAATTATAAATAACTATACAGAAATCCTTAGAACAGACAGAACACTTCTATTGTCGCCAAGAAAGCCAGTGTATTCCGATATTTTCAAAGCACCTAATTTTAAATATTTAACACGTGTGGACTCAAAATGGTGTGTTTCAATAGTCAGGTTTCTTCACTTGGCTACATTGTTTTTAACTGTACAAGACATGTTTTAGAGAGCTCTTGGTTCTTACCAGGGCATTCCCGTGAAACTACAATAATAAATTCTAGCAGTGAAAGTAAAGATGAACAATCTAAGGCATCCTATATGCATGTTCTGAGTATATATAGCAGAGAGTGTGTATGTGTATACACACACACACACACACACACACACACACACACACACACACATATATATATATATATATATATAAAGGGAATGTTACAATGAGAATACTGTGTCCATTTCATTGAACGTTTTCCTTCCCAGGATACAATTTTAAACTCAATGTACTTTCTGACTACCAAAATGAAAGGACCACCACACATGTCTACAGTTCCTGTATCAGATCCTCCCCATTCCTTTCAGGGCCTACAAGCCAGGCATTGAAGTTGCACATCTGCCTTGACAAGGAAAGACTTCACCCATGGCCTTGATGTTCCTCATCATGTGTTTTTGCAGCTGCCTCATGCTAGACAGAGCATGAAAGACTGCTTCGTGGCCTTTAGAACAAGTTGGCTTTGTAGAGGCAGAGGAGGAAGAGGCCATGAAGCACTGATGCTTCCAGAGTCTGTTCTAAATACATGGACGATTTCACAAGCATTATTTACCCGTAAGTTCAGGAGAAGAACAACGATTCCTATTTCAGAATTTGACTGCATTCATACTCCAAGAAATGCTGCTTTTGCTATACTCCCTCCAATCCATGCTAGGGAAAAGTAAATATATATATATATATTAATTAATCACTAAGTAAAAATTTGTAATGCACGGTATACTAGCTTCCTCATTATCACCCGCCCTCTTCTAAGGAGAGAGAATATTTTTCTTGACTAGGCTATTCCCTTACCTTATCACGAAGAATGGAGTGGATTGGGGGCTGGGGGGAAGGACAACAGTAGCCTACAGCAGCAAAATAATCATGAGCAGAAGAGCGGAAAAAGTAAAGTAAGGGATGAGAGAAAGAGAACGTAAAAGCCAAAATACCACTAGAGATCAAAATTCAGATGGTAGTGAGATATGCCATGTACCTGTTGGGCAGTAGAAAGAGATTTTCTAGCTTTTAACAGCTACTGGGATCCGAGGCAAGAGCAAATTGGAAGAAATGAAGGTAAATTTTTAGGGGAACCAGAGGTAAATAAGGATGTGTTTATACAGGCATAGTAAATAAGGACCATGAAGAATGGTTTGGAGACTGCGGGTGAGGAAAGTAATTAGGAGGGTGAATTCCATCAGGAGCTTAGAAATCCCAAAGCTACTGTTTGCCTTAGAGGCGCATAAATGTGTGAGGGGTTGTAAAAAGTCGACAGAAAGAATCTACAGAAGGAACAGAAATTTGAGCTAGTCCACAGGATCGCCTTGGTTTTCCTCACGAAAGGAGAAAAATATGACATCTTCTGAGTTGGAGATGGACTTGTAGATGGTACGTAAGGATAGGAGTCTCACTCTGAGAGGTATTTATGGGGAAAGGCCACAGACCAGAAAGATACATAGAGGAAATTGTCTGAGGAACATCATAAGGATTCAGCTGAAGTTTGAGAATGTGAATTAATTACTGTGGGTTTTACCAAATATGTTCAGTAGCCCAGAAATAAGAGACAGCAGATCAGCGAACACTTTAGAATCACAGGTAAAGAAAGGAAAAGATAAAGGAAATCTAGAATGATAGTAATACCAGTGGTTGAAACTGGAGACTGGGAAAAAGGGAGAGGAGATATATATATATAACTAGGAAAGAAGCTCAAAGACTGGAAAAACTCTGTAAAAATCAACTTTGATTTCAATCTGAGTTCAAGTATAAGCTTATCTTATTAGTTATTTCATCTTAGGCAAATCACTTAACTTCATGTGTATCAGTTTCTTTTATCCATACAATGGTGATAATGGCACTTACCAGATAGAATTACTCTAAGGATAAAATTAAAAGATTTACATAAAACATCAAAATAGCGGAAAATTATAGTCATTAATCAAAGGAGAGGATAAAGTGCACCCGATGTCAGGGAATGCCTGTGGTAATGTTTCTTCCTGTCCTTCCTCTCTCCTCCCTGAGATCCTCTGGGTCCAGACTAGAGCAATGCCCTCTGCTCACGGAAGCTTCCACGTGGCCTTCTGTTACTCCACAGTCTTAACATCTGACCACTGTTTCCACAGGGGTCTCCTTCCCTGCTTTTCAGGCCAACGAAACCCCTCCCTGCAATTCTTTCTCATAAATTTCTCTCCTATGTTGGCCTTCAGACTCCTCAACTCAAATATATTGTTCTCACTAGACCAAGAGTAAACTTTCTAGACTTCTACTTGCCTAATGTTCTCCAAAGCAAACTGACTTTTTTTTTTTTTTTTTTTTTTTTTTAAAGCATGGCCTGGCCCTGGCACTTTCCATTACCCTGCTTTCATTCCCTACCAAGCTTCCAGAATCTCCTCTAGTGGTGCATATAATAAATTATGTAGCTTTCCTGGAAGGCACCATGTTTTTTCAGGTCTGTGTCATTTCCAGAGACCTCATCATCTTGTCTCTTAGGTTAAGTGTTTCAAAACTCATACCAAATCCTAACATCACCCTCCTTTCCTTGCACTAAGAAACCCCTGCCACAGCTCTGGAATAGACCGATTACAGCACTTATCATACTGAACTATAATCATTAATTTTCTTCCCTTTAGACCCGACCAAACTAGAAGAGTCTTAGGCACTTTATCTTACTGATTTCTGTGTGAGTAGAACCAAGCATGAACAGTAATAACAATAGTTATTACCCTGAACGTCTACCCCACATGCCACACAACCCGCACATCCACCCCTGACAGAACTTTCTTCAGCGCCATTTTATGGACGAGAAAACCAAGGCACAGAGAGGTTAAGGAACTTTCTCAACGTCCAAACTTCCAGGTTCAGAGGTAGGACAGGAGGCAGGTTGCTTCATCTGCCCAGTGCTCCTTAGCACTGCACTTGCCTTTCAGTCGCCACACTTGCTGCATAGTAGATGCTCAATAAACATGTGAAAAATAAATGGATATAGAAGCTACAGTTGAGGAAGGCTAACAGTCAAATTGACCCTGGCATTCATTTGTCGAGGTGCTGCTAAGATGTTACCTCCTTTCAGGCAATTTTTTGATCTCTCCCTGTAGAATAAGACCCAACCTATTTTGACCCAGAAAGCATGCATCCATTTAAATATTTACTGAGAGCCATTCACATCTCTGCTTTCAAGTTCTGCCTAAGAGAATACAGCTAGCAAATTCCACTCATTAGGATCCTGGGGAATCTCAGGAACGGGCTGGAGAGCTGTCCCTGTCTCAGTTACTCAGCTCCTTCACCCACAAGAGGACCTGGAAGAGAAGGATTTGGTGATGGAATCAACATGACCTTTCTCTTGTATGCTTTTTTTTTTTTTTTTCTTAGCACCTCCCACATCTACCACCACGACTGCTCTACCAGTGGGGAACGGAACTAAATCTGGATGTGGGCTCAGTGGAAGGAAGGCTGGGGAGGACCAATGAGACCGAGCCCAAGACCAGCTCTGCCACAGGAAGGGAGTAAGAGTCTCTCAAAGAACAAGATCCACCCCTCTCATCAGGACTGGAATGCTAACCTCTATTTCATGTAAGGAAAATATGCACATCTAGCATTCCCAATTCAAATACTGCTTTGGGGATAGACAGATGTTACTGCTGAGTCTACCTGAAGACAGAGCCACTCAGAGACAATTTTTAGCCAAACTTAGCCTTACTGATTACGGCAAATTGGCAAGTTCAGATTCTTTGTAACTGGCCTGTTACTAACACCTGCCCTAGAGAATAAGGTGGAGAGCAGCCAGCTCTGGCTGGCTGGCTCCCAACAGCACCCTGGGGCTCCTTGAGTGTGGGGCATTCGAGTGCAGGGTAAGATGTCAGCCACATGGCTAACTCCCTCCTCTGCAGTCGGCCTGTAAATACAATGTTTTCATTGCAGTTAATAGAGGCTTTGGTCCCCGTTCTGGGAAGCACCTGGACCTTTTAAGATTTGTATAAGATCCTGTGCATAGATGCACAGAATGCCAGTGGAAATTTTATAGGGACGTATGTAGGAGTTCTTGCCAAGGAACATTTTCTTTTCAAATCACACTCCCTCCTGTAGTATCTTAGAGACCAGTCTCTGCCAGGATGCAGAGTTCGGACTTTCTAAGGATAGAAAAAAGCACTTCCAGCAAGAGCAGCAGGCAACATTTTAGGTATCCCTGGAAAGGTCTGAGAGCAAATTTAGGCGCCATTTTATTCCAGTCCTACACAATTTGTTAACTTTCGAATGCTTCATCTACATCCCCTCAGGTCATTTCCCCCATTTTGTTTTGTTTCTTTTTCTGTGTTACCTCTAAGTTGGTAACATCTTTTCTTCATGGCTGTTTTCAGATCACTGCCCTCAGGTACTGGAGCTGTTCTGCCAACACCACAGAAAGCCAGAAGTGCCTGGCAATGTCTTTCTTCGGCCAGCCATTGACCAGTATGTAACAGACTCAATGATATAAAAACCCAAATCCCTCACCTCAGTCAGGGCACCTCTAAGGGTTAGTTTACAACCTAAAGTTTCCCTGTGAGAACAAGCTGAAGCGATCCTTGTCTTTCCCCTAATTTTTCTGCCCAGCCCACCCTTCATCCCCGTGACCCTTACCAGTCTCCCCTGGGAGCACTTCTTAAGTAAATCCTTTGCACACCAGTACACATCTTTAGATCTTCCCCGGAATTTAAGATACAAGGCAGAGGATCATGGGGAAGACAGGAAAATATGAAACAAGATGAAACCAGAGAGGGAGACAAACCATAATAGACTCTTAATACTCTCAATCTTAGGAAACAGGCTAAGGGTTGCTGGAGGAGAATGGGTGGGTGATGGACACTGGGGAGGTTATGTGTTGTGGTAAGCGTTGAGTGTTGTGTAAGACTGATGAATCACAGACCTGGACCCCTGAAACAAGTAATACATTATATGCTAATTTAAAAAAAAAAAAAAAAAGATGTCCTGGAGAATGCAGTATAAGACAGCACTTGAGATAACATCTATGACATTATCAGGAGATACACTGGGGATAAACAGGATATGTTGAGCATTACTCTTCTTACTATGACCTCCTTCTACTGGGCTTTCCGTTACTAACTCGAATTTAATCCCTCATTCTTTGGTTCACTGACTCATCCAGGACTTCTTTCCCATCACACTTTGCTCAACTTGCCTGAGACATTCAGCTTCGCCTCATTTCCCGCTTTTTCCTATCACTCCTGGTACCCTTAATGAATCACAAAGAACAAGTTTCAGGATTGAAGAAAATACGAAGAAGGCAGGGAAGCCTACAGCTGTAGTGTCTGCGCAACTACTGACCGTGACTTGAACAGAACACGGTGAGGGCCAACCCAGCAGAGAGAGGGGACGGATCCAAGGAAACAGACAAGGGGATGGCCAACAGCCGGGGCAAAAGATCTAGTGGGATGTGCCCGAGTCAATGCCCCTCAGTGAAACCCACTCAGGGCCACTCATACCACACACTCACTCAGCCACTCACACCACACTTGCTCAGCAGAGGTTCTGCCTCTTCCTTACTAGCAGCGCTATTAAGGACTAAGAGGCCTAACAGCCATCCACCTAACCTCAATGTTAGGTGATTTAGGAAAAGTTTCTGCTAGTGATTTTCACAAAGAAGAGTGGTCCTAAGGAAAAAAAAAATAGCTTTGGGTTAAGCAAAGAATGAGAGAGATTATTCAGGAGAGAAGTTAGAGAATGGAGGTAGGAGAGAATCAGAGGGTGGTGTTGTTATTTTTTATTTTTGTTTATTTATTTATTAAAGATTATATTTATTTATTTGATAGAGAGAAAGATCACAAGTAGGCAGAGAGGTAGGCAAAGGCGGTGGGGGGGGCGGGAGCAGGCTCTCTGGTGCGTAGAGAGCCCTAGGTGGGGCTCGATCCCAGGACCCTGAGATCATGACCTGAGCTGAAGGCAGAGGCTTTAACCCACTGAGCCACCCAGGCAGCCCAGGGGAGTGTTTTTAAAAATACCACAAAAACGGTATCAATAGACAAATTTGCCACAAAGGGTTTTAACCTCACCAATCCATGGAAGTTCCGTTCAAGAAAATAATCAGACATTGCTGTCCTGTCAAAGTGACTGCTAACTTTTTCCTGTCATTATCTTCTTTATTTCCCCCTGGAATTTTCCCTGGTAGCCTTTCCGCCATCCTGAACTCTGCCTGTCCTGGGTTTTCTTGATACTTTCTGGTATGTTCTTCTTATACTCCGGACATCACTCTATCTCCTTGGTAGAGTTTTCTTCCTCAGCTTTTCCATAAACAAGGATATTATTAAGGCCTTTCCCAGTGCACGTATTTTCCTTTGGTTTTCCTGTTACATCTATGATTGCGGATGCATTTTATCAAATTATAAGGATATTGATGTGTTTTTCTTTTTTGAGACTACACCATTATGAGGGCAAACCATGCCTTGTCCTTGCAATTCCATTGCCTGGACCTAGATGATAACTAGTAACTGCAATCTGAATGAGTAAATAACATATAATAAAAAAATTCATACACCTTTCTTGGGGAAAATGCTATAAAATCTCGTTTAAAAATTCCATACAAGAGGACCCACCTATTTGCCTCATAATCATGAGTGAATATAAAACCACTTTGTTTTCTGTAATAACTAAAATACTGTTACTTAAGACTTCATAAACTGTAACACGGCTTGAGCAAAGCTTACATTTTTTATTTATACTCAGCCAAGTTTACCTCACAGAACTCACAAGGAGAGTGTTCCCTTCCCCTTAACAGAGAAGTCATATCCATAGGGAAATTTACAAAATTCTGAATGCATCAGTGTTCTACAGATCTACCTGAAGGACACTACAGGACATGAGGTTCTCATATCTTCCCCAGCAGAATAAAATAAAAGGACCAAAACTATCTTTAGGAAACCTGGATCTCATGTTCTGAAAGCAGAGCAGTTTGACTGCTCTTTGAGAGTACTTATTCAAAAGAGGAAGAAATTCCAAGTTGTTTCATTACGCACTGAGCTAGCACTTCCGGGAATGCGGAGAACACAATCTGCGCAGGAGCCGTGCCGCATTCCTGGAAGCAGGCGGTGTGTTTTAGCAACTTATTCAGTCTCTGTACACAGCATGGAACTCCAGGTTCTTGGACTAATAAAATATTGTTACTTTTTTAAAGATTATCTTCCAACGAAGTTATACTGTAATAGGGATATGCTTTCTTTCTTCCTGGTATTTTTAATCATCAGATTGAATATTCTCTGGAGCATTTTTTTTCTGCTTAGTTTTCTATACCCATATCACAAATCCCATGTCCAACCTGCAGCAGTTGCCTAAATCCCTTCTGGGTGCTTCCAGATGTATTTGGCAGTCTGTCAGCATCACCACCCTAGAAAACTCTCTCGGAGCCTCTGCCCAGAAGCAGAGTGGACTGGCTGCACTGTCGGTGCATGCCTTCATTATAAAATGATCCATCACTCTTGGGGCGCCTGGGTGGCTCAGTCAGTTAAGCATCTGACCTTGATTTCAGCTCAGGTCACAATCTCAGGGTCATGGGACCAAACCCCACTCCACGCTCAGCAGAGTGTCAGCCTGAGAGTCTCTCTCTCTCTCTCTGTCCCTCCTCCTGCACCTGTGCTCGCTCTCTCTAAAAATAAATAATCATTTTTTTTTTTTTTTTTTTTTTAAAGATGATCCATCACTCTTATCCTAGGGATTCCTTTTACTCCTTCCTCACCTGTATCCTCTCTTTCTGGATCTAACTCTTTTGGTCTGCTCTCTTGTTTTAGTGGAACCATCCTCTGACAGTGTCCTAAGAAATGGTGCATCAAGGTTAACTGAGAACTTGCATGTCTGAAACGGATTCATACAGTCCTCTAGGTTAGGTGATACTTCGGCTAGATACAGAGTCTTATTCTGGAAATCATTTCTCTTTGAAATTAGAAGCATTTCTCTGGTGCCTCCAGCTTTTAGGGCTGAATCTATTGAAGAACAAAGCAATTTTAATCCCTGTAAACTGTGTAACTTCTTTATTTCCTTGAGAACCTTGTAGTGCCTCCTATAGCTCCCCATGTTCTAAAATGTTATGAGCTGCTTCGGTATGAATTTGTTGTCATCCATTATAATGGGCCCTCTCAATCTGGAAATAAATTTCTTTAAGTACTAAGAAATTTTCCTCAATGACTTTATTGATGACTTCTCTCACACAGTCCCTCTTCTCTCTTCATTCAATGCTTATTTTTTGAAATTCTGGGTTGGTCCCAAATTTTCTTATTTTCTCTTGTTTTTTCCATCCTTTCTTGTCTTTTTTTTTTTTTTCCTCTGCCTCTGGGATATTAGCTCAAATTTAATCTCCCAAACTTGTGCTGTGATTTTTTATTCCTCCTAAATTCACAGAACTGTTTTATTTTTTACTTTTCAAAAAAACAGTGTTTGTTCAAGGGTGCCTGACTACCTCAATCAGTAGATCACATGATTCTTGATCTCAGGGTTATGAGTTTGAGTCCCATATTGGATACTGAGTTCACTTTAAAACATACATATTAAAAGGGGGGGGGGCACCTGGCTGTATCAGCTGAGAGAGTATGTGACTCTTGACTTTGAAGTCATGAGTTCAAGTCCCATGATGGGTGTAGAGCTTCCTTAAAACAAAAAAACAATACCTGACCTTGTCTGACAGATGCAGTATCTTCTCTAATCTTTATAAAGATCTTTTTTTTTCCTTCAACCACAGTTTCTGTTGTCTGCAAGTTTTTTTCTTTTTCTTTTTAAGATTTTATTTATTTGACACAGAGAGAGAGAGAGAAAGAGAGAGAGAGAGAACAAGAGCATGAGCACTGGAAACCAGGAAGAAGAAAAAAAGAATTCTTCCGCCTATCCTTTAGAAGCAGTGTGGCTCTACAAACGCAGGGATTTTGGACTTCTCACCTCAAGGACTGTGAGAGAATAAATCACTGTTGTTTCAAGCCCGTTGGTTTGTGGTCCTTTGTTAAGGCAGCTCAGGAAAATTAATGCTCTACTTCCAGGGTTTGGGCTTGGCTCTTTCCCTGTAGTAGGGTGGGCAAAGAGGGACAACGGAAGACCAGGCAGTCAGCACTAACATAACCCTTTCCTCATTAAGCCCTGATCCTATAGGATATATGAGGCTTAGGTTCTTGCTTCTGCCTGTATATGCCCAATTACCTCTGTTATCCAAGAGGCCATGTTATATAGTGCAAGAGCCTCAGAAATGTATGTCCAAATATATCTGTACTTCAACACTGAAAATCTACAAGTGGCAGAGATGTAATAGTAGCATTCAGGATTAAATATTCCACTTTGAAATTTAGGAAGTTCACTTTTATTTGGTAGACCAATGATTTCAATGATTTCCTGAACTAAGATAACATTTTCTTTATACATTTTTCTCAGAATCAGGTATATTACAGTATTTACAAAGCCCTTTTATTTTTATTTTTTTTAAAAGATTTTATTTATTTATTTGAGAGAGAGACAGGGAGAGAGAGCATGAGTGAGGAGAAGGGCAGAGAGAGAAGCAGACTCCCCGTGGAGCTGGGAGCCCGATGCGGGACTCGATCCCGGAACTCCGAGATCATGACCTGAGCCGAAGACAGTTGTCCAACCAACTGAGCCACCCAGGTGTCCCTACAAAGCCCTTTTAATCAGTTCCTTTTTTTTGGTCATTAATGACTTTGGTCATTAGTGATGTGCAGGCAAACTATATCATTTGTGTCAACAACTATAAAAAACATTTGCATAGTGATTACATCTAAAACCTAATGTTTCTGCTAAAGAAATTGAGGAAATAAAAAGTGAATGGTTAAAAATATAAAGTTTACAGAGACAACTCATAACCCCTGCTTGTGCATATTATGAAAATGGTTCTCTAATTTATATTTCATTACTCATATAATTACAAGCTTATAGCTTTTGTCAAAATTTTTGCATAATGGGCTCTTTGATAAGACATAAGTAACTGTCATCTAGGTTAGCACAATGAAGGTTTACAGTATAAAGTACCAACAGGGGCGCCTGGGGGGCTCAGAGGGTTAAGCCTCTCTGCCTTGGGCTCAGGTCAAGGTCTCAGGGTCCTGGGATCATGCCCCACATCTGGCTCTCTGCTTGGCAGAGACCCTGCTTCCCCCTCTCTCTCTGCCTGCCTCTCTGCCTACTTGTGATCTCTCTGTGTCAAATAAATAAATAAAATGTTTAAAAAAATATAAAGTACCAACAGTCTTATATACTGTTCATTGTAAAAACTAATCTTTAACAAAGGACCTATTAAACATTTTTAGGTTGGGGGAACTCAAAAATTTACACTCCATCTTGAGGAAAGAATAAAAAGCTAAACATCAAAAATCACGAATACAACATACAACATTGCCTTCTCTTTCTTTTTAAATTACATGAGTAATACAGTTATCATCAAGAACTGAGTAGCACCTTTGTTGGAACTGATGACACGATTTGTTTCAAACTAGCTGGAATGTACCACGGACTGCCATGAACATGGATGGAGTAATAAAGCCTTAAATCAAAACTGTAAGACGCTATTATCA
This sequence comes from Mustela erminea, assembly GCF_009829155.1. Taxonomy (NCBI): domain Eukaryota; kingdom Metazoa; phylum Chordata; class Mammalia; order Carnivora; family Mustelidae; genus Mustela; species Mustela erminea. The sequence continues at coordinate 79,150,052 of NC_045624.1, read as the reverse complement.
AGAGCACAGTTTGGCATAAATAAAAAATACTGTTAAACTTCCTTCACAATCACTTCAACTTACTATTCATTTTTATATTAAATAATTATCCCTACAGGTAAAACAGAAAACAAAAAACAAGAATGACTGAATGAGTAGAAGCCAAGATCTCACTAAAGATGCTACTCCTATCATTTTAACACTTTCACTTACTGACTCCATTTGCAAAATATGAGCCATAAAATAAAATATCCATTTAACCTGGCTACTACATTCTCAGTTTCTTTAAAATAAAAAAAAAAAAAACCTTTAGAACAAATACATTGTCAGAAAGTAACACAAGAATAAAAGGACACAACAAAATTTAAGAGAAAATGTAGTGATTTGTTAGTCTTATCTTCAGAGACTCTTTCAGATATTTTTTATCAGCTATACTGTAAAGGGCTTAAATATGTGGAAAAACATGCTCAAGTGGACAAGTAAATACTTTTTAGATAATGAGAGTGCTATATCTTTTGAAAAATCTTCCAGACAAGATCTGAGATTAGAAGAGCATTCAAGTTGCCTATTCTACCCCCATTAAGGATTATCTTTTGGGTGGAGTATTTTAAATCATGCAAGTAGTGATCACTGGAATGTAACATAAGTGTTTTCAATAGTAACTAAAGAATTTTACGACTCCCAGTGGAAGCACCTCTTCAAACAACTAGAAAATTATATTCTCGATCAAAGAAGAGAAAGGCCATTTCTTTTCTTCCAGGGAGAAGTGTAGCTTGGCACATTCTTTAGGGACAGAACCATGACTTCCAACTGTACTCCAACAACCCCATTAGTGTATTTGCTTTTGTTTGCCCGTGACGTCACTTCCTTGCTAAGCGTTATTGATAAACAAAGGCATGAGCCAAGCTATAGAACAGTTAATAGCCATCTCTGTATACTCTAAATCACTGGGGGGAAATTGAGCTACTTCTGTCAAAAGCTAGCAAAATGTGTCTTACAAAAATTGTATCAGTAGTGGGTAAAGAGATTGAATTTCTCATGAAGAAACTAGACCTTGCCTTCAAAAAAATTCACCAACATTTTGTAAATGCAGGTAGTCCATACATATGAAGGGTTTTTAAATCCCGGAACAGCTGTAGTTAGGTAGGTGGCTGTTTGAGGTGATGAGAATATTCACTACTGACTCTAGCTAGTAGAGGTGGGATTTAGTATTACCTGAAAGGGGGTTGGTAAAAGGCTGCGCAGCATGAGGGAGACCCTACCAACATGTGGGGAATCCATGGAAGAGAATCCTAGGCAGAGACACTTGTGCAGAAATCCAGTATTCTCTCAGACACGGACTTTCAACTCTCATCATACCAAGCATGTTTTAAAAGGGATTCGTGTGACTACTAGGTATGCAGACACATGTCTCAGAGTCAAAGGAATTTGAGCCTCAGCAGTTGAAATCAGGGACTCACCACTAGTTAGTGATCTTTATCTCTTGCCTCCCTCCACCACTGACTGTCTCTCATTGTATTCTGAGTAGTCCTGACTATAGATGGAGACAAGAAGATACATCTATAGTCAGGACTACTCAGTACAGTTGTCAGCAGACCCAGGGAGGGCTGCATTGTATCTGGACAGACCTCTTGCAACCCGGGGAAAACCACGCTTCTGGCACTATTTTTGAGAATTAAGGGTCCTAACTCTGATGATCCTGGGATGCATCTCAGGCCCAATCTCTGAATCTAATTTTATGTTCAGGGATACAGAACACTGTGATTGATCACGATGGTCAGAAGAGGTGAGTGATTTTTGAGATCCTGACTGTCAGCCTCTCCAAATCTACATGGATTCAGGAGTACCCCCTAAAGAAAAGGAGTTACTCTTGGCTGACAAGGGAAATGGAACAACCACCATTATGCTCAGAGATTATCTAGATGCTCAAGGCTTTCTTTGGAGTGTTAGGAACCAGCCCTAGGACGAAGGTGACTTTCACATTTGGTTGGTGATTTGAAGGTGCTACGATGACCGCTGCTCAAAGAAGGACTGGGTGGAAATTCTTGGGAACAGAAATGGCCATACCACCATAATGGAAGATATTAACAGTGTACAAAATATTTATGGTTCAAAATAAAAGTACATATTTATTTGTTGAGAGGCAAAAGGACAACAAACACTGGAAGTTTCTTTATGAACTTTTCTAGTTCCAGCCCTGATGCTTTTGATCTGTGTGGTCTTAGGCACATCCTTTAACTTTTGAGCATCCATTTCACCTCTGTAACATCGGCAATCTGCTTCATCTAACAATATTTTGATGAGGAATCAAATAATATGCTTTTTAAAAGAACATTAACACTAGAGAATGCTAGTCTAAATCCAATGCACTAATAATTCCATTAAAAAGGAAGATTATGGGTCACATATATGGGTTGTGACAAAATGGAACCATCCACTTGCCTATGTGATCTTAATAAAACACATCTAGAAGTGACTGGACATGGAGATAACATCTTAATGCACTTGGACTGTACTTACTGATGATCAGATCTGCCACCTTTTAAGCCTTCTGTGTCTTAGTTTCATTGTCTCAGTAATTCTGTTTATGTGGTATTAAATATGGAAATCATGCAATTTCTTTAGGTTGGCACATTTTTTTCATTTCACTGACACAGTGCCCTCAACTATGCACTAATTGTTCTAATTCTTTCCTAAGCTCTAAAGTTGATACTGTAGCTTTCTTTTTTTTTTTTAAGTGGACCTAAGTTGGGTCTTGAATCCATGGCCCTGAAGTCAAGATCTGAGCTGAGATCAAGAATCAGATGCGTAACTGACTGAGCCACCCAGGTATCCTGATACTGTACCTTTCAATCAGAACTGCCTAAGTAAATTATGGAAGGATCATAAAGTAGAAGACTATATAGCCATTAAAAATCAGGAATAAGTTTTATTTGTTGGGCATGGAACAATTCCCAAAATATTTATATTTTTAAATTAAGATTCTAGTAAGTATAGCATGAATCCAATGTGTTTTGGCAATATATAAATCTTACATTAAGTATATTATATTATGTATATTACATATATTATCAATTGGATTCATGTGTGTATATATATATACATTACACATATGTACAGACATACATAGGTCTCTACATATACATACTCATTTTTCCCTGAAACTACTATGGATTTTCTTAAAGGGAATTCGGCATTTGCAATGTATCGAAGTTTTATTTTAGTATACACAATCAATAAAACATAAATTACAAGCAGTCTGCCCTAATAGCTGTCTAATATTATAACTCCTCTTATTAAGCACCTAAGGTTATCATTTGGTTTAATAAAAATATTTATTTCTACTTTGTAAGAAAATCAAATAACTTAAAATAAATTAAACAACTTGAGGAAACTCCTAAATCTTAGTTGGCTCTAAACAGTAAGTATTCTGTGTGTAAATGCTTCTGGATTGGAATATGCCTACTATAGATGTCTTCAAATATCTGTATTTGTTTTTCATGTTTGTATGACATGTATTACTTATTTGTAATTTACTTTCTAATTATGAACAGATAGTATTAAAATGCATACTTTAAAGATACCAAAATATTTTACTCAACAATTATTTTACTTCTGTTGTTATATAAACTACGGTGGAAAGATCTGTTTCTCTTTGATTAATTTGAACCATATTAAGACATAAGATTGACACCTATGAAAATAATTTCAGTATAAATATTTGCATTCCACTGCTGCATATGGCCATCCTCAGGAGGTGGGACATTTGGCTTTTGGCTCTCAAACCAACACATGATAAACGTGACTTTTTAAAAATTAGCATGTGTTGCTGACTGTTATTTCTTCTGGGTAAAAGCATGTACAAATTAAGGAAACACTGAGGAGATATTTCAATGCAAATGTTAAGACAACATTTAAAAAAACAAATCTGAGATTTTTTTCTTAGCATTTGAGGTTTCCTTATTTCATCACATCTTTATTTTTCTAATTATAGTCTTTGACTTTTTTTTTTTTAACTTAAAGACAGAAAATGGAGCTAGGAAACTGTTCTCACATTCTAGGAGATAGGATTTTATGAACACTGACAGACATGGGAATGTAAGAAACACATATTCGACTGCCTTTGCCCTCCAGAACGGAGTATTTTCAAAGTATCTCTCATTTTCAATGTCTCTCTCTGATACATTCAATGTCTCCATGTTTTCAGGCATGAGCTTCCAGAGGGCAGACACCATGTCTGCTTGTTCTACTTTTAGAGAGAAGCACTTAGTAGAGTGAGTGGCATATAACAAGAATTCAATAAACAGTTCCTGAATGAATAAATATATGAATGGACTCCATAATAGCATAGAGCAAAATGTAACCTTTTCTTTATGAAGAGAAGAAAGAAGTTTGCTATAATGGAAACAATCTAATCAGGAATCTTGAAACCTGGGATCTACTTTCTTCTCTGTGCTTATTACCTCTTATTCTCAATACTTCAGTTTAATAGAAATTAAAATTAAAAAAGGACAGATGATTGCATATGATTTTGAAGTCCTTCCTGATTTATAGGTATTATCTAGGTGAGAAGCTTACCCATTTCAAAAAACAAAAATAAAATAAATGTATGGTGCGGTCTTGCTTTGTGTTAATTTGTTACTAAATACCATGTGATCTGTACGGTAAGGAACTCTGACAGGACTTCCTTTCTGTATCTTAAATGTAGATGAATTAATTTTCACATGGTTTTCTCATTCACCCTTTACAAACCTGTAGGATTTCTCCCTCCCCCGAACATAAATAACTAAAGCAAAAAGCCATTCTATAACTTCCCTCCATATCTTTCCCTCCTTTTCTTCTTCCCCCTCGGCCTAACATTACCTGAATTTCCTTAGGGCATCACAGAATTCCAGAATTTACAATCTAAAAGATAACCTCCCCTTTCGCACCTCAATTTATGCTTGAGTCACTTATGGAAAGAAGACAAGCAAGGTCAGGATGCAGGAGAAGAGCGGGGGAAAAAATGCCACCAAGATCCTTCATCTGAGACAAGACAGGGTGAGGAGGGGTTTGAAGTCCCTCTTTCACCTAAACCAGGATTATTTCATTCCAGGACAAGCTACCTTCATCTGAAACTTCCTTCTCTTCTCTTATTCTGCTTAACTGAGGTATGAATAATTAAGAAGGAAGAAAAGGAAAAGTAGTGAGTTAGTGAAACTGTCATCAGTCCGATGGCCTAGGCACCGCGGGTGGGTAAGATCCTTGGCCGCCTGCTTTCCCAGCTGTGCTGTAGACCAGGGTCCTAAAGAGGACCTCACTTCCCTTTGTGATATCCATGATGGTATTTCTGGAAGGACTTCTTGTCTCTGGAGTTTTCCTCTTTACCCCAAGCTCTATCAATAATTCAAATATTATTCTAGGTAACAAATTCCAAAGGAAGTCAGTGTAGCTCCCCGCCCCCTGCCTTTTTTTTTTTTTTTAAAGATTTTATTTATTTGACAGAGATCACAAGTAGGCAGAGAGGCAGGCAGAGAGAGTGGAAGGGAAGCAGACTCCCCGCTGAGCAGACAGCCTGATATGGGGCTTGATCCCAGGACCCTGGGATCATAACCTGAGCTGAAGGCAAAGGCTTTAACCCACTGAGCCACCCAGGCGCCCCAGTGTAGCTCCCCTTTTAAGTCTACACATATTTTAGGTAATTTAATGCAGCTTTCAAACTTTCTACACCATGCTCACGGGTAACAAACAGATTTCACTTCACAGCCAATACACACATAGACATAAAATATGCATCCGAAAACAAGGTTTGGAACACTGAAAAATTTTTGAAAATAAAATAAAATAAAATAAAATTAAATTAAATTAAATAAAAACAAGGTTTCACAAAACACTTTGTACTCTTACTATGTGCAATACATACACACTGGTATTTTCTGATTTTTTTTTTTTAATCCTAGCTCTAAAAAAGAAATAAAACACTAGCTGGGCCAATTAAATCACAATCTCTTTGGAGTGAGAAGCAAGTACTAAGTTTTTAATGGCATTCCCCCAGGTGATTCCCATGCATAGGTAACTTTGGGACCCACCCTTCCAAAGGGTTTTCAGGTGAATCTCTTGGATTTTTGAGTAATACAATCTTATCATTTGTAAATAAGTTTACATCTTTCCATTTATAATCATACTTAATTTTGTTTCTTGTTTTATCGTACTTTCAGAACTTTTTCTTTCTTTTTAAGATTTGAGAGAGAGCTCCCCCGAGCTCATGCATGGAGGGAGGGGCTGAGGGAGAGAATCTTCAATGAAGCTCGCCTAGAGCGGGAGCCCCACCTGGGGATCCACCTCCCAACCCTGAGACCATGACCTGAGCCAAAAACAAGAGTCCAATGCTTAACCCACTGAGCCACCCAGGCATCCGCCAGAATTTTTAAAAGAATATGAGAGTAATAGAAACTAGCATCTACTATAAAAATAAAACAAAAACTGGCCTTTTCCAGTTGCAGAGCCACAAGGTGAGGAACTCTTGTCTATGCCTGCAGCCACGCAGTCCAAGGGACGTCTGCAGTCTATGCATGTCTTCAGATGCAAGAAAACTGCCGCACCGTGCCACACTGCAAACGTGGCAAATGCCTCATCAAAGGCAACGTGAGGCCCCTAATCCAGCCACACTTGCTTCAGTAGAAGCTACTGGACCTGTTCTGCTCCTGAGCAATGAGCTATTCACCTGTGAGGACCTCCGAGGCTGACGGAGGGGCGTGGTCACGTGGCCCGGATTTCTACAATCTCCAATTCACCTCGAATTGGAGAGTGGCCCATTACCAGGAGCACATTGGTGAGGCTTCCAAGAGAGCCACCAAAGACATCCTCATCCAATATGATCAGATCCTGTCGGTGGCTGATCCCCATTGCTGCTAATCGTGGAAAGTTCCGAGGGCTTGGTGCCAGTGCTTGCTACCAGAAATCCTACAAATAAACCCATCATGAGGATCAGGGTTCACCTTTACAATAAACAGTGGCTGAGGAATTTAAGCTTGCACAGATAAATAAAACCCTGGCTGTGGTCTACGAATTGATTCCATGTTCTATGAAACAGCCACAAGTCACGGTTTGTAAACCAATTGATCTAGAACTGGAGTCAGAGAACTACCGCCCAGGGGCCAAGTGAAGTCCACCACCTGTTTTGTAAATAAAGGTGTCCTGGCACCCAACCACACCACGCTTTAATGTATGATCTCTGGCTGCTTTCCTGCCTCAGTTAGTAGTTTGTGACAGAAATTATATGGCTCACAAAGTCTAACCGATTTCTTTCCTGACCTTACAGACAGTTGGCCTCCCCTCCTTGTTAAAATAAGTATTTTTTCCTTAGGAAGGGTGGAATTAGGGTAAAAAGCGAAGAGGTTAGAAAAGGAATCAGAATCCAGATTTTGAATAGTCTTGGATTTCAAGCTAGGGACTGGATTTTCTTGCAGGAGCAATGAGAAACCATTCCTGTGTAGGAGTAAGACTCCTTTCTGATTAACAGTCTCCAGCTGGGTTTTGAAACCCTGAAAATACAGCACATGAGGCAGGGATGAAATTATATCTTGATTCTAGGACACTTCTAATCTCCAATAGATCATGTTCCCTGTGAATCCACTAGCTAGGAGCTATGTGCCCTGCTTTGTCAAACTCTTGAATTTATAACCTTCCTATTTTTAGGTAAAGATTCCTGCCTGAGTGTCATAACGGAGTTTCGTACCTCCAATCTATATTCAGTGAGCATTAAAGGCAGAGTTCCCTTGTTCTCTAAGGAGCAGCGGTGTTGGCTGTCAACTGTTTCCTGCCTAAAACTATTGTGGTTTTGACAGTACATAAGATAAGCAACAAGTCCATTAAAGGTGGTCAAGAGACCAGTAAAAGATTAATTAATCCATTAAGCTGACATGGTAAACATTAACACTATTCATTTGCCTATTAAATATACTTGGCTTTCATTTAGCACAGTAGCCATAGAATTCTTAAAAGCAACTTTGATTCCGTTCACACTTGCTTCAAAGACAGCATTAAAGACCTGTCATTGGGGGCGCCTGGGTGGCTCAGGGGTTAAAGCCTCTGCCTTCAGCTCAGGTCATGATCCCAGGGTCCTGGGATCGAGCCCCGTATCGGGCTCTCTGCTCTGCAGGGAGCCTGCTTCCTCCTCTCTCTCTCTCTCTCTCTCTGCCTCTCTGCCTACTTGTGATCTGTCAAATAAATAAATAAAATCTTTTAAAAAATGAATAAATAAATAAATACCTGTCATTGACCTTGAGAATGACTACTAAGGGCCATGCTGTTCTGATGTTAAAATCTAAAGCTGTACTAATATAACTTTTCATATTCTAAAAGGTATGGTAAGACATATATGCTTGAAGCAAAAGGTCTCAATTAATTATTTTAATGGTTCGTTTTCTTTGCCAGGTGGGTTTTATTAACAGAAGTTAGAAAAACACCTTCACAACATGCAGGAGAGGAGATAAAAATAATTAGCTTACAAATAAAGGTCCTATAAATGGTTTATGAGAAGATTTCTAGAAGGAAACAAATTCTAAACCTAAATTATAATCAAATTTGCATTATACATAAAAAAATGAAGGTGGTTTCAAAGAGAATGGTTATGTGTCAAAAGAAAGATGTGAGGAATGCAGAAAGATTAATAAAACCAAGCAGGATCTCATTAATCAAACAACTCCAAGTGGAACGAATGATTTGATTTGAATTTGCCTCTATATACACCAATGATGGAATCTGCTTTTTTTGTGAAAGAGCCAAAATGTCAGCTTGATAAATGGGGTAATTTTTTCAAAAGCACCTATGCTGTAGTTTTGTACTATGTTGATGAATGTGATAGTAAAACTAAGATTAATTATTTGTTTATAAATCTAAATAAAGCTTTGATCACTTTGACTAAGAAGATTTGATTTTTTTTTAATGAACTGACCAAATAAAAACTTTAAACCGAATGAGTGTTTAAAGGATGGAGCATACAGGGAAATAACCACAACATCAAATGATTGAAGTCGGCCAGGAGAACATCTTAGACCAACTAAGGCAAATGTATGTCACTAATACCATATTTAGGATTTTGAATAACTGATAACAATTTATAAAAATAGAGTGTCTATATATTTCTGGTGTGATATAAACATGCCTGAGGGATGTTTGTTTCTTTTTTTCCTGAATCACATGAACAATATGATAAAAATGGATGCCCAAGCCTACCTAAAACAAAAGAAGCAAAAAAAAAAAAAAATCTTGCCGGGAGTGCCTGCGTGGCTCAGTCAGTTAAGCATTTGACTTTGGCTTGGTCATGATCTCAGGGTTCTGGGATCAAGCCATGTGTCAGGCTCCCCACTGAGTCTGCTTGTCCCTCTCCCTCTGCTGTTAACCCCATTCATTCTCTCTCTCTCCCTCTCTCTCTCAGATAAATAGGTAAATAAATAAAATCTTTAAAAATTGTTTAATATGTAAAAAAATCTTGCCTATAGAACATCTCACTATGAAACAGCTCACTTTTTAAATAACCAGATACACTGAGATAGTGTTGAAAACCACTGCAAACTTTACAATAACAATTTGAGATCATTGCCAAATGAATATAACTATCCAAAACAAAACAACAACAGAAACAAGAAAACAACAACAAAATAGTATTCCTAGTACTGTTCATAACACCCCCAGTGGGGTACCTTGGTGGCTCAGCTGGTTTAGGGGCTGCCTTCAGCTTAAGTCATGATCCCAGCGTCCTGGGATCGAGCCCTGCATGGAGTCCGACATTGGGCTTCCTGTTCTCTCTCCCCCTGTGCCCCCCGTGTGAGCTCTATCTCTCTCTCTCTCGAATAAATAAGTCTTTAAAAAAGTAAAAGAAAACAAACAAAAAAACATCCTCAGTGACAGAAACCTCACCTGCAATCTAGTAAAGGAATAATTTTTGTTGCTGATTTTATTATAGGTATCCTGTGAAAATATCCAGTATTGAGTTTCTACTTTATTCAAATTTATACATTGTTACAGACTAAATTTTCTCCCTTCAAAATTCATATCTGGAAACCCTAACCTCTCAATGTGTACTTGGAGATTAGGCTTTGGGGAGGTAATTAAGATTAAATGAACTCATAAGGGTGGGACTTAATCCAATTGGACTGGCGGGCTTTTAAGAGGAAGAGAGCAAGACTCATATGGTGAGGACAAAGCAAGAGAGCAGCCAACTAAAAGCAAGGAAAAGGATGCTTACCAGAAACTAAATCTTGATCTTGGACTCCCCAGCCTCCAGCATTGTGAGAAATAAATAAATTCCTGTTGCTTAATCTATTCTGACTATGCTATCTTGTTATAGCAGCCCAAGCTAAAACATACATGTTCACACTTTAGCCAAATATTCTGCAATATTTGTTATAAAAAAATAGCCATGTCTCCACATTGCAGCTCTCCCCATGCTCCAACTGCCCATCTGAGCAGTGGTTCTTAAGGAGGGATACCCACCTCTCCCTCCAGCCCCTGACCCTGGATGGCCATGTGGCAATGTCCTGAGACATTTTGGTTACCGCTAATGGAGTTAAGGAGTGGGGGTAGCTATTGACATCTAGTGGGTAGAGGCCATGGTGCTTTTAAACCTTTTGCAATGCACAGGATAACTCTGTGCAACCTGCTTTTTGGGCCACCTGGCCCAAAATGTCAATAATGCCCAGGCTGAGGGACACTGATTCATAGAGAGTCACTTTCAAGCTATAACTTTTTAATGTTTATCTTCAAATCTCTAAATAAATAAGATGGCTATTTCATCATTTCTTAATTTTTTTTTAAAGATTTTTTTCTTTATTTATCTGACAGAGATCACAAGTAGGCAGAGAGGCAGGCAGAGAGAGAGGAGGAAGCAGGCTCCCTGCAGCGCAGAGAGCCCGATGTGGGGCTCGATCCCAGGACCCTGGGATCATGACCTGAGCCGAAGGCAGAGGCTTAACCCACTGAGCCACCCAGGTGCCCCTTAATTTTTCTTTTTGCAAATAGTTTTATTAAGGTACAATGCACATACCATACAACTGTACATGTATATAGTAAGTGTATGATTAAACAGTTTTTAGTGTAATCACCGATGAGTACAACTGATGAGTACATCAATGATACACCAGTGAGTATCACCACAGTCAATTTTAGAACACTTTTATCACTTCAGAAAGAAACCCCACACTCCATACTCTCTGTCTATAAGATTTCCATCTGCCTCTCCTACCACAGCAACCCTTATCACAAACATGCACACATATAGGAAGAGAATACAAACTGTGCTCTTGTTAAATCTGTGTTTGTTCTTATATTCTTAGATTATTATAACTATAAAAGCATTTCTGACAGCTGAATCATTTAGCTTAGTATAATGTCATAACCCCCTCCACCACAGAATCATTATCTTATTGTTTCTTTCTGTGTAACTTCTCATTGCCATATCTCAGAACTTTTTCTCAGTTGTGATCAATCTCCTGTCAATACATTAAAATCGATTTTCTCTTCTTGAATAAATCTCTTCTGGAGTCACCTGACTTTTACTCCTCTTGGTCAGCTACACAAATATTATTTGGGGGATCTCTGTTCATAATCACCTGGGAATTCCCTTTCCTCTCTCAAGTTAAAAACTGGTTTCCTCTCTTTATTTTGAGGGGCGTTCTCTGAACCTCCGACTTTCATTTTCTTGGCTTTCTCTCTTGGCCTGAAAGAATGCGCCCTCAATAATTTCCAGGGCAGGTGCACATGGGAAGGGGTACCTGAGTGGCTCAGTGGGTTAAAGCCTCTGCCTTCAGCTATAGATCTCAGGGTCCTGGGATCGAGCCCCACATCGGGCTCTCTGCTCAGCGGGGAACCTGCTTCCCTCTCTCTCTGCCTGCCTCTCTGCCTACTTGTGATCTCTGTCAAATAAATAAATAAATAATCTTAAAAAAAAAAAAAAAGTACACATGGGAAGTAAAACTGATGAGAGTCGGGGCATGTGGGTGGCTCAGTGGATTAAGCCACTGCCTTCGGCTCAGGTCTTGATCTCGGTGTCGTGGGATCAAGCTCCGCATCGGGCGCTCTGCTCGGCGGGGAGCCTGCTTCCCCTTCTCTCTCTGCTTGACTCTCTGCCTACTTGTGATCTCTCTCTCTGTCAAATAAATAAATAAAATCTTAAAAAAAAAAACTGATGAGAGTCTACTTCATTCTACTCTTCTATTTCACTGATAATTTGGTCAGGAGTCAAATTCAGGGTTGGAAATGATTTTACCTCAGAGCTTGGAAGAAAGTGGTATACTATCATCTAGCTGAGTACTGTGATTGGAAAGTCCCATACCATTCTAGCATTGTCCTTTGTGTGAAACTCTTCTTGTCTTCTGGAAGTATTTGGGATCTTCTCTTGATCCCAGTACTTTAAAATTTAATAACCGAGTTTGAATACTTTCATCCTTTAAACTAGCTCTTCAATTCCAGGAAATAGACTTAATTATTTTATTAATTACTTCCCTTTCTTTGTTTTCTGGTTGTCCCCATCCACATGTCTTTTTGTTCTTTCACTGAGATTTCCTTAATCCTATGTCCAACTCACCTACTGATTTTTTTTCAACTATTAAATGTTTAATGTAAAGAACTCTCTTTTGTTCTGATTAAAAAAAATAAAGATTTATTTATTTATCTGCACGCACAAACATGCAGGCAAGTTGGGGGAGGAGGAGAGAGTCTCAAGCTGATTTCTAGCTGAGCATGGGGCCCACATGGGGCTCAATCTCATGATTCTGAGATCACGACCTGAGCTGAAATCAAGGGTCCAATGCTTAAATGGCTCAGCCACCCAGGCACCCCCATCTCTGATTTTCTTTAACTTGTTTTGTGACTCCGTGAGTCCTCTCTGAGGATATCAATACGTATATTTATTTTTACATATTTGTCCAACCATCCATTAATTAGTTCAGTGTCATTGCTTCTATATAATCTCTTTTCTCTAAATCTTTTTGATATAACAATTTAGATTCTTTAATTCAATCCTTTACTAAGGCCTTTCCTCAAATACTTGGTGAATCTCAGGACTATCTGCTCATTAATGAGCCTGGGGCACAGGAAAGTTGGTAAGAAGTGCTAACCGGGTTAAGTGGGGCTCTTCAACTACAGGCCTACAGGTTGGTTTTGTTTGACAACTTTCTAAGAAAGGATAGGATATTACTTTTGGACTAGTGTCATTCATCACAAACCTTCTACACTTTTTGTTAGGTATAGCCTACTGCCAGCCTCTGAGAGCCCAGAAGGGAGGTGAGCTGGAAGTTCCACATGCTAGTAAAATTTCTCTTCATCACCGGAGGATTTTTAGAAAAGTTATTCTTCCTTTCAACTATGCCTGGATTCCCCCACTCGGAAATTTGCTTAGAAGGAAAGGGGGGGTCTAATGTTCTAAATACTTTTTTTTCTAAAGATTTTATTTATTTATTTGAGAGAAACAGCACACACAGCCTGGGGAGAGGCTGAGAGGGAGGGAGGAACAGACTCCCCACTGAGCAGGGAGCTCCTTGTGGGACTGATCCCAGGACCTTGGGCACGACCTGAGCTGAAGGCAGACACTTAACTGACTGACACACCCGGGGACCCATGTTCTAACTACCTGTTAAACAGATTTCCAACCGGTCTTCCTATGTAGCCGCACCTTATCCAAATTTCAGATAAACTGGTATTGCCAATTCCTTAACTGTCAGGGTATTCTCTAGGTAGACTGCATTTACTCTTTCTTCTTCATTCCAGTTTAGGATTCAGCTTTCTTGGTTTGCTAAATCAGCTACCACTTACCTCTTGGGTTTTCAGCCTTCCAAATGTTAATGCTGCTAATTCCTCTCTGATTCTCTTTCCATTATTACTGCCATGTTCCCCACCCTTTTCTCCTTTCCTAATGCCATTCCTACCAAATTTTCCATGGGCATTAACAACATCTAAAGTCTGGAGAAAACATGAAGGCTAATGTTCATGTTCAGTCTATCATGTTTAACAAAAAAGTCTCATTACTATTTTTTAAAGTTAATTTTAATCTCAAAAGATGTTGGAGAACAAATTCAATTTGTTATTCTATGAACATTTTTTTTTGCATAAAAGGATATGGGTATCATTTTAGATATAAAATTGTCCGTTAGGCATAATTTTTATCTAAATGTTAATCTAGTAAACCATATCAATTTGGGACACTCCTGTATCAGTGGGATGTCAAATAGTCCTGCTAGTCTTTGAACTGCGAATAATCCAATATATTTTTATGAAGATACTTTTCTAAGAATTTATACGTTCAAAATATATTTAATAATACTTTGTCCTTAGAGTATGCCTCACTCTATGTCCCTAAAATGCTTATATGCATTCTAAGTATATCACTCTAAAAGCACAATACTTTAATAAATACTGTAAATATTAATGTCCTATCAGAAAGGATAACTTAAAATAGCATGTAATTGTGCACCCAAAAAGCAGAGAGAAGATAGAAGATTTTTGTTCCTATCAAATTATACCTATAATTTTACATTATAGTTATTTGACTTCATAATCAACTTAAATTTTCTGTCTCTCTCACTAGACTATAAATTCCTAATAAGCAAAGGTTAGGTAGTAATTTATCTGTTTTTGAATGTATTTCTACCTCCAAGCCACTGTAAGTAGTATACAGGAGATGCTCAAAAACTTTTTACTGAGTTACCAAATTATATATTCATATTATAACCAAATAAATAGTGGAGAAGTTTGAAACTTTGTGGCTTTTACATCCAAAAAAGATACTTTGTATGTATATATACATAAAATAAAGAAGTTAACAAGTCTTGAGACTTTAGAAGGTTACTTCCCATGTTAATATGGACCTCAGTTTTTCCCAGTTGTACCTACTTGTACATCTGATGTAAGAGACAATGTATAAATTCCTTTATGCATAGTCTGTGTTCAGAAAGTGAGTTATTATTATTGATAGTTTTGTACTAATAAAACACATGGATGGACTCTGGGTTTGGGGAAACTGAGACAAATAGATGTAAAGTAGTTTGGATAAGTCAACCAAAAAGAAAAAAACAGATCTGTCTTAGATATGATAGTTAATTTTCATGGATCCTTTGAAATACTGAACTTGTTATTCCAAAAGCAATGATAAGAGAAAACTAAATAGATTTCTCTTTGTTTCTTAGACAAGATAAAAAGCCAAATCCATTAGGGGTTACAAGTATTTAAAATACCTTGTCTGTGATTCCAAGGAGGCTGCGTATGTGTCTGGACTAATGCAAACTTGAGTTTGTATTTTTGATTACTCAATATGGTAAAGTTCCAACTCCTATCATTCTCTTAACAAGCTCCTTTGTAATGGGATGTTTGTGGTCTACTGGCTCCAGAAATTTAAGGTGATATATATGTAAAAGTGCTTGTGGGGAATCAACAAGCTAAGACAGTTCAACTGCAACTTAAGAGTAAACTGAATTCCTCCTGGCAGAAGATGACATAAATGGAAAGAAATGGAGGAAATTGGTTAAATAAGGCTCTTTTCTGAAGCACATGAATAACTTATTTCCCTGGACTTGTCCTGCATGCCTATGAAATGATGCAGTACACAATGTTGACTTCAGAGTTGCGAATAATACTCCCATTTTTGCTGGGTTATAGTAGGAAAAAAAAAACCACACACACACACACACACAAGCTGAAACCTCAATATCGGGGTGATGTTTATACCACTCTAGTTTCAAACTGATCAGTTTAAACTTTAATTAGGTCAATAATTTTTTAGTCATTATATTTTCCATTTGGCTTTCTTTCTCAAAAATCTTTAAATTGTTGCTTTCTCTTTCTTCTTTCATTGAGTATGATCCTTTTAGAATAAAGACATTAACAAAAAAATTCTATAAAGTACCAATTAAATTGTTTCCTAAGACTTCACAAGACATTTTGGAAACAGGCACTTGCATAATTGGCTCGGAGATGATACTAACATTTTAAGGGTCTTTAATGGCAGTTGGTTAAAATATATTTAAGTGGACTCTACAAATTCTTTATATTGTTTCCTTCCTTACCTCACCATTTACTTAAAACCCTAATTACAGACAATTGAGAACTCTAGTGCTTACAGAAATCCAGTGTGTGTCCTGTCAAATAATATTCTTCAGAAATGGTGTTACTTCTTCATTTGAGCAGTTACATATATAAATAGTAATCATTTCTAAACCTCAAGGTGATGACTATTTACTGGTTGATCTCTAGGAGACTACAGGGCTGCGCTGGGGGAGGCATGAAAGGTTCATTGGTGAGAGAAAGCTTTCTGAATCGCTGTGTTCAGAATTCACTTAGTAACTGCCAGATACTAAGTTCCCACCTGTGTACTTTGTCCTAAGTACTTTACATGCATTACCTTATTTACTCATCACAACTCAGTATGGTAGATACTATTATTTTTTTCACTTTATTCATGGGAAAACTTAGACTTAATCGTTTATCATCTATACACAGGTAGAGCTGATATTCTAGGACAATACCTCTGAATCTGAGCTTTGAAGGTGAGTTTCTGAACCTAAGGCAGCTGGTCTCCTGCTGTGGATTCATACATTTATATGCCATGTATACAGGACTCTTAATCTCACTTCTTTTTTTTTTTAAGATTTTATTTATTTATTTATTTATTTATTTATTTATTTATTTATTTATTTGGGAGACCGCAAGAGAGAAGGAGAAAGAACAGAAGAAGCAAAGGGAGAAGAGGGAGAGAATCCCAAGCAGACCCTGCTCCCCCACTGAGGAGCCTAATGTGGGCTTACAACCCATGAGATTATGACCTGAGCCAAAATCAAGAGTTGGAAGCTTAACCAACTGGACCACCCAGGCACCTCCATCTCACTTCTTTGTAGCTACCTGGAGAAGTGATGTGTTTTTAAAACCATGATTCAATAGTTCCCTTGACTTGGACAAAAGATGTTCATTTATCAAATTAGAAGTTTTACTTTTTTTCTAATTCAAGGGGAAACATTAGGGTATTAAAATCATCTTTAATCTTAAATTCATACTAGCTAATAATCTTGCCAGTTGAAAAAATTAATGAGCAAGTATCAAAAATACACTAATGGAAAATCAGGATCCACTGACCTTGCTAAATCCAACAACTAAATTATGACTCATTATAACCAAAATGAATATTTGAAGATATGCTTTTACTGTACATCAGCTACCCCATTTAGTGTTAGGCATGTTTGGAAGTGAGAGCCATAAGTGAGAAAACTCTGCAGGAGACATCGTGCATTTAGAACTATGTTAATTTGATAAAATGGCAAATGTTCTTCTTTTAAAAACCTTTGGCATCAAGATAAACCTCTGGGCCATGGCCTCACCCAGTTTCCAGTCTTACCCATTTTGTGTCTGTCCTTCCAGGCTGCAGAGATGTTTATGGGGCCCTCCATAACGACAAATGTCTCTTTCCAATCCCCAAATGCCTATCAATTTTTCTTGAAAGCTTTTCAAGCCTCTATTAAGCCTGTAGCTTTATATCTAGTATGATACTTTTCCTAGGCAAAAATTTTTGTTCACCCTCTTGGGTCAAAACAATTAAAAAAAATGGAAACAAAAAGTGGTAGAAAGAGAGATCATAGTGGAGAAAATAATCAGCGAGAGTCAAACTAGGAAAGTACAGCACAATGCCAAATTCTAGTGATTAAGGACCCATGACTGGGCTCCGTTCCCTTTAGTGCAGATAGCCTAGGAGAAAATGTATGTCAAAACCATTCTCTAGTAGTGTAACAGATTTATTCATATAAACATTTCTAAGATGACCAGTGTTATAATATATCAATTTTAGATATTGGATGAGGTAGAACTTACATGCTTATATTTTATGTTTTATCTTTTCATTTTAGAAATAAGTTCTACATTCAGCCAATGGAATTAACTGTATTAGTATTTTATAAGATAGTTCCACAAAAGGACCAATATTTATAGGGATCTGTAACCTGAACAATTACAGGTTTATTGGGTGATTTGATAACTTAGGTAGGGGAATACCAGGTATTTGATGCACTGTTATAGGTTGTTGTATGTGTGTGTTGGGAGTGCAGAAGGAAGGACAATGTAGTGAGTACAGGAGGAGGATAGGGTCAATGGCAGGGTTGGGGGTGGGAAAGAGGGAGGGAGGGTATCTTCAAAAGTACAAGTGCCAGTCTTAGCAAAATAGGAGTAAGAACTGGCAAGGATAGAGAGCAAGCAAAAAAAGGCCAACATTTTCTGTTACAGTTTTACTCCTAAGTCTTACATGCATTTCTGTTTTCTCTGGTAGCTCATTTAAATTTCACTTTTGCATCAATATTAGATTTTTTTCAGGGCACCTGGGTGGTTCAGTTGCTTAAGTGCCTGCCTTCAGCTCAGGTCATGATCCCAGGGTCCTAGGATAAAGCTCCAAGCCCTGTGTTGGGCTTCCTGTTTGATGGGGAGCCTGCTTCTGCCCTCCCCGCCTGGCTCTTGCTCTCTCAAATAAATAAATAAAATCTTTTAAAAAATTGGATTTGTGTCAATATCAAATACAAATTAGATTTGTATTCAATACTTTGAAATCAGTCTTTATCAGCGTCTCTCAAACTTTTCAATGCTGCTCTCTGAAACCAGGAAAAGATCTCATTATTCTACCAAGTCTCACAGTCCAATGAAGAATAAACCAGTGACTAAATTTAGACAGTGCACATTCAAGCTATATTTGTATATATCTCCTTAGCAATAAAGATATGGCAAGTATGTGTTCAAAACACCAAACACATCAGTTAAATTGTTACTAAATCCTAGGTCAAAATTCTATTGATGGAGGGGCGCCTGGGTGGCTCAGTGGGTTAAGCTGCTGCCTTCGGCTCAGGTCATGATCTCAGGGTCCTGGGATTGAGTGCCGCATTGGGCTCTCTGCTCAGCAGGGAGCCTGCTTCCCTCTCTCTCTCTCTGCCTGCCTCTCAGTCTACTTGTGATTTCTCTCTGTCAAATAAATAAATAAAATCTTTAAAAAAAAAATTCTATTGATGGAGATATTTATCTTACTCAAAGTTATTTAAACAAAGTGCATGACAAAATAAATTGAAAATGAAATTAAGCAAGCATCCTGTCTGATGATGAAACAAGAATAGCAGAAATTGAAAACTATAAGCAACCAAAATGAAGCTGTAAGTTGTCCTACCTAAAATTTCAACCACCTGCCCATGTGAGTATGCCCTGAGTTTGTAAAGAATTAACAAATGTTAACAGGAGCCAAAGTTTCTTCTTAGAATACTGAATTAGAGTTCTAATTACATTCCAATCAACATTATAGTTTTATTTATGAATAAATAATGTATAATAATACAGCTTTATTATGGATAGATTCATAATATTTATGAGCTTTATTTTATGTATGAATAATTTATAAAGTTAACTTTTTTGCTAGCTTCAACAAGCCTTACTTTAGGCTATTTTTAATTAAGATTTAAGCAGAATAAAAAGATCACAGTATATGGAACCGTGTTTTATTCACCCATAGGTAACACATAAAGTTTGAGATTCCAAGACCCATTCATCAAGATGCCACTTCAGAACCATTGGTCTGTAAACTTCTCTTGTTTGCAGAATTGTTGCTAAAATTCTAGCAGAAAGCCTAGACTTCACACAAAAAATACCATCGACTCCAATTTTGGTATGAGTGTACTTTCTCTTCACAACAGAACCACCCGTTCTGTCACTTCCACAACCTAACTAAGGTAAGTAATGGCAGTTTTGTCAGACACACTTTGCTATACACACCCCCAAATGAAGAATGCATGGTATTACTTTATTCTTATCAACTTAGGTTTCAAGATTTATGTTTAACCTTAGAAAACTGGCTACTTGCCAAAATCTCTTGGTTGTTGCTCGAGATGGTGGTTATTAGGTCTGTCTAAAACAAACACAGGCCAAGGCAAATTTTCTTCTACCCACAGACTTGCAGAGGGGTATATCCTGCCTTTTAGCTGCCAGGTGAGGCAAGCTGCCAGACTCCAGTAGGCTTACTAAGGCAGACATACGAAGAAATTCGCCCACTCTGATGCTAGAGTAATCACCAATCTTTCAACAGAAAATAAAATACGTAAGAATGAGGAATTGGTAGCATTTCCCAGTCTGGTTGAGGCTGCCAAAGCCAGACGGGGGAACTTTCCTACCCGCAGTGGAATATCTTCTTCCATATCTGGCTCCAGTAAGTCCAAGATGGGCTCACAAACCAGAGTTTCAGTTTCCTTTACTTCCTGCCTTTGTTCCAGAATTAATCTTTCTCTACTCCTTTAACACACTATGTCTATCCCCAGGCCTCTCCTTTCCCCATGTTCATACACGTTTAAGAGCTTTTGGAAAAAAGGAGAACTGAGAGGAACTTGTTCACATTACACACAGAGACACACACACACTGATTTGTAATTCTGTAGGGAATTAAAAATATTTAATTAATTTAAGTCTGCTTCGCCTTAGAGCCCTACAGTAGGTTTTCACTGCTTGCTAGAAACAAACCTATCTATAAAGGTCTGTGATTTGCTCCTTTCCCATTCCCAGAATTTTTTTTTTCAAGAAATTACAAGTATTACAGTACCTAGATAGGTACAAGAATAATTCATTATTTATCTAACTAAAATTATATATGACTCTAATTCCACTAAAAAGGAAGGAGGAGTTTCAATTAACTGTACTATTGAGACTCCTTCTCTCTCTATAGATGGTTGAGAAGATTCTCAAGGTCTTTCATATCAGGAGAGAGTATCTGGTAGGCATATTCTCTGGTGTTGGATCCACACTTATCACCTCTGAAAGGTTTGTGGTTCCAGGGTGCACAGTCCCTTCATAGGGTGTCTAGCTCTCTAGTGTTTCCAAAACATACATATCAAGATTCTTCCTGAGGCAGAGAATCCTCGTGCCTAGAACACTAAGCACACACAGCATTCTCTCTGATCCCCGGAGAGAGACAAATGAGGGAAGTAGGAGTCTCCACTAGAGAAAAAAAGGAAAGCAGGATGCCCCAAGTCCCTGGATTTTCTGAGCTAAGGATTCTTCTCATTCACAAATTCAACTCCTACCTCTCCCAGTCTAAGCATAAACCCTCAATTCAATATTTCATGTTTTGTAAAACAAAAGCCAGGAAGACGGCTTACCTTTGTCTGGTAACTTCTTCCATTACTATATATGTCCCCAAGACAAAGGAATATAACAGCGTGATTAGCTTCTGGGAATTTAGAAATATAAAAATAGAACAAAACAGAAACCATATCTTATTTTAAGCTATCATTTTTTTTCTCACCAAATAAAATAAATTTTCAATAGTGAAATTTATATTCTACCACATAACAGAAGTGATTTTCCAATCATATGGAAACATCTTTATCAATAACCATACCCCTACCAACTTGTCTTTGTAAATCTTTTTCATTTATGATGTATTTTATCACGCTATCTCATTTAGTCACTCAACCAACCAATACTAACCTCATTATCTCTAAATATTCAAGTACTGTCATCACATACTCTAAAGGATACAGCTAAACATATATCTACCAGATGGACCTGAGTTAGAATCCTAATTCCACTACTTAGTCTGATAATTGAATCCAATTATTCTTTTCCTGCTTTAGATGTTCGGCACTATTTATTTTCCTTGATACACACCCTAACACAAATTCTTTAATGATGTATTCTTACATTTTTATGTTTGATTTTTATCCTATCTCATTATTAAAAATTTATAGAAGTTCTGCTTCTACTCTTTCATCAGTTCCCACTGAATCATAACTTCCCTGTATGTATATCCAATGTCTAACTCATCTTTCTTTAGCCCTATATCCATAGGACACTTCCATCAGTATCACCACTAAAACAATATCTTAAAGTAAGTTATCCCCTTTTTTTCCATCTTCTGCTAGACTCCAGACAAATGCTTTACAAGTTCTAAATGTTAGCAAAGTGAATGTTTTCTCCCTTTCCTAGACTATAATCTTTGTGAGGTCAAATTCAATTCTCTTCCCCTGTTTTGTTCTCTGCATTTCTTGCCTTACCAATTTCACTTTAGCAATGAATGGTCAATAATCCCATTTAGGACTTTTCATATTCAAAATCAGTAAGTCTTTTTTTAGTTTAATCCAAACAAACTCCATCATCCACACTATTAACATTAGCATGTCTGAACACTCTTTCCCTCTTCTGCAGAGATTTATTCTAGTCCATTATTTTTGCAAAGTAAAGGCCACAGTTTTATTCACACTGCTTGAGGTTACACAAGTCAATACACAGAAAATATGTTAAAGAAATATCCAGAGCCAAGGAAATCAACTGTCTTCATTTGTCGAAATCCCCCTTCAATATTAAACACATATGGTCTTGAATATGTGGAGAAGGGGCAACACCCACATTCACAATTGTGTAAGACAGATGATGCTTTGTGTTCATCTGAAATTACTGCTTTGAAGGACTGATCATATTGTTAGTATCTTAAAATGGTTATTCTATTTGATTCCCACAGGCTAACTTCTGAACTCCTATGCATATGTTTTATATACACATATAAGTGTGTGTGTGTGTGTGTGTACATATATATATACACTACATATATGTAATATATACATTATATATAAAATATATACATATTCATAAGCAGGCAATACCTCAATTCAGCATTTTCTATTTCTCCCTTCCAAACGAGGAAATAGAGTTGTTGCTCTTTGTTCCTCCCTTTTTGTTGATTCTTTATAAGTTGTGACATACCTTTGTCAGTAGGTAAACACAATAATACATTCTAAGTGTAAACAAGAAGTTACTATTTAACATTCTATTCATTTATTTGGGAAACATAATCTTTTTTAAAATTATTTTTTAACGATTTTTTATTTATTTCCTTGACAGAGAGAGATCACATGTAGGAAGAGAGGCAGGAAGAGAGAGAGAGGGAAGCAGGCTCCCTGCTGAGCAGGGAGCCTAATGTGGGGCCCGAACCCAAGAACCTGGGATCATGACCGAGCCGAAGGCAGAGGCTTCAACCCACTGAGCCATCCAGGTGCCCCAAAACATGATCTTTTTAGGAATTTTTTTCATGTTTTATAGACTAGCCACCAGTTTCCATATTTCACTGTTACTAAATTGTGACAGATTCTAAAAAGCAAATAAATAGTTAAGAGGGCAAAAATAAAATACCTAAAAATGTAAATTCCTTTTCCTTTTTATTTTTTTAAAAGATTTTATTTATTTATTTGATAAAGAGAGAAATCACAAGTAGGCAGAGAGCCCGGCAGAGAGAGAGGGGGAGGCACGCTCTCCGCTGAGCAGAGAGCCTGATGCAGGGCTTGATCCTAGGACCTTGAGATCATGACCTGAGCCGAAGGAAGAGGCTTAACCCACTGAGCCACCCAGGAGCCCCTGCAAATTCCTTTTCTTAACATTCTTTCATCATCTATCCATCAGAAGAGTCATGTTTTAATCAAGTAGTTCTGATAAGCTGATTAGGAGAAACTCCAACAATTTCTTAGGATCAATAATTCTTGACATTTCATAAGAGGACTGGAAAATACATCCAAAGACTCACAAATCAACAGCAGAAAAAAATGGATTCATCCTAACAGAAATACAGCATAAAATATGTTTGGACTTTCATTAAAAAGGAAATATAAATGTCAATATGCATATGAAAAAGTTTCAATCTTCTTAGTGATAATCACAGAATAAAGAGTTTAGTGAGATCTCATATTAGACTCATCAGATGGAACCAAAATAAATAAGATAATGCTAAGAGTTGATAAAAATGGGAATCAAAAGTAACACTCATACACCCATGGTGGAAGGAGTATAAATTGGTATAAACGATATAGCATTATCTAAATGTTTGTTCACATACTCTGGGATCTAGCAATTCTACTTCTAAGTATAAATCCTAAAAACTGTTATATAGATCCATTAGGAGGCATATAACAACATTTTAAAAATCATTTTAAAGCACCAAAAAATAAAAAACATAGCCCAAATGTCTGTCAAAAATGATGGTTTTATAAATTACATAAGGTATATGCAGCAGCAAAAGTGAAAGAATGGCTTTCTCAAAAATGTTAGATTCCCGGGCACCTGGGTGGCTCAGTGGGTTAAGCCTCTGCCTTCAGGTTAGGTCATGGTTTCAGGTCCTGGGATCAAGGCCTGCATCGGGCCCTCTGCTCAGCAGGGAGGCTGCTTCCCCCCTCTCTCTGCCTGCCTCTCTACTTACTTGTGATCTCTCTCTCTGTGTCAAATAGATATATAAAATCATTTTTTAAAAAAAAAGGAAAAAAGATTCCTTATCACATAATATTGAGTAAAATAAAAATACATAACGGAAGAACACATAGATGATGATATTGCTTTTCTAAAGTGCAAAACCAAGCAAAATTAAACTATTTAAGGATAATTATTTTTAAAGGGTAAGAATAAAACATAAAATTCAGGATAATAACCACCTCTCAGAATAAATTATGAAGACAAGCTGGGGAAAGAGTACACAGGTAGATGACATAAAATGGAGAAAGTTTAGATCTTAAGTGGGTAACACTTTCACAGGTATACATATTTTATAATTTGTAACACAATTTACTCGTACTAAAACGTTTATTTATATCAATAAATACGAAGAACTCGGAGGTTTGTTTTCTGTGTGCTTTTCGTAAAATATGGCCAACAGTAATCTCAGAGAAGGGTTTCTTATGTTTGGCACTATTGTCATTTGGGCCAGCTAATTTTTCTGTGCTATGTGCTGTTTGCATTCTAGAATGTTTAGCAGCCTCCCTGGTCTCTGCCCACTAGATGCTCGTAGCAAGCTCTTAACTGTAACAACAAAAATGTCTCTCGATATTGCCAAATATGTCTTGGCAAAATCACTGTGGGTTGAGACCTAATGTTTTACAGGGATAAACTGTGTGGAATTCACATGAAACCAAGCCAAACTCACTTGTAGCCAACTATTGACCACTAAAAACCCTGGTGCTACCACTATTACACACACATACATTGTGTTTTCTATTAGACACTATTTTAAATTGGTCACAGTGTCTTTGTATTATATACGAAGGGCATCTCAAAAGAACCTACAATGACTGTGCAATTGGATATGCCACCATCTGACTCTGAAAAATACATATACTCTTCCACTCATTTATGAACTTGCACACGTCATTCTGTCTGCCAAGAATGACTTCTGTCTCTACCAAAGTAATGGCCATCCAGACCCCGCAGCACTCAACTACCTATCACAAGTGGGAATTTCCAGCTTCCTCCCGTGAGTTGCTTCAAAGTTGGTACCATGTCTTCTTCATCTTTATATTTCCAAAGCTTAGCTTAGTATCTGGCCTCAGCAAGTAATCAATACATTCCTGTTGAATGTATGAATGACTAAATGAATTAAGTGATTTTAGGGCTTTGCTTACTCCAAAAACAGCTGACAAAAGCCACCACGAAGAATCATTTCTGTCATTTATTCAATACGGAAAATGCAACTCAAACAGATTTTAACATTTTTTATTTAACTATTAATTAACTTTTTTAAATTTAAGTATTTCTCATCATGGTCTGTAAGTTTATAGTTACACAAAGTTATCAACTGATGGGGTTCAAAACATGCTACCCCAAATTATGGTACCTTGGCATATTGAAAATCTTAAACCGAAAGAACTGGGGAATGGCAGGTGTTGGGAAGGACTCTAAAAGGCTTCTCTCCTGAAGCAGATTATAAGACGCTCACCTGAGAGGTGCCCTTCCTACCCAAGAGGGAAGGAGCATCCAGGTCTCTGAAGATGAGGAATGCTAAGAGAATCTGAATAAGCAGGCCTTGCTAAGTATCACCCTGGTTCACTGCATTTACACATATCCTTTTGCCCAGGACTTTCCACTTTTCATCAAACCTAGTATAAATATGCTTGAGTTTAGGGGCACCTGGGTGGCTCAGTGGGTTAAGCCTCTGCCTTGGTTAAGCCTCTGCCTTCGGCTCAGGTCATGATGCCAGGGTCCTGGGAGAGAGCCCCGCATCAGGCTCTCTGCTTGGCGGGGCCCCTGCTTCCTCCCTTTCTCTCTCCACCTGATTCACTGACTACTTGTGATCTCTGTCAAATAAATAAAAAATCTTAAAAACAAAACAAAACAAAACAAAACACTTGCTTTAACCACTTCTTTGAGTCTTAATTTCCTTGAAGGCTCCTGTGTCACATAAAAGTGATACTTGTTTAATTACATTTGTATGCTTTCCTCTTATTAATCTGTCTTTTGTTATGGATCCACAGCTGAGAATCTGAAAGAGTGGAAGAAAAAGACTTTTTTTCTTCATCTACAGAATCCTAAACCATAAATTAACTAAAAAATCTCTTGATGACTAATCTTTGAAAAACTAGGTAATGTCTCTTTTAGGTCAAGATTTTTATACTGTATCATGTAAATTCTCAGACATACAAGAGCTGAGAAAAACAGTACTATGAATCCCCATGCACTTTTTTTTTAATTTTTTATTTTTTATAAACATATATTTTTATCCCCAGGGGTACAGGTCTGTGAATCACCAGGTTTACACACTTCACAGCACTCACCAAAGCACATACCCTCCCCAATGTCCTTAATCCCACCCCCTTCTGCCAAACCCCCTCCCCCCAGCAACCCTCAGTTTGTTTTGTGAGATTAAGAGTCACTTATGGTTTGTCTCCCTCCCAATCCCATCTTGTTTCATTTATTCTTCTCCTACCCACTTAAGCCCCCATGTTGCATCACCACTTCCTCATATCAGGGAGACAGCAACCCTCAGTTTGTTTTGTGAGATTAAGAGTCACTTATGGTTTGTCTCCCTCCCAATCCCATCTTGTTTCATTTATTCTTCTCCTACCCACTTAAGCCCCCATGTTGCATCACCACTTCCTCATATCAGGGAGATCATATGATAGTTGTCTTTCTCTGCTTGACTTATTTCGCTAAGCATGATACACTCTAGTTCCATCCATGTTGTCGCAAATGGCAAGATTTCATTTCTTTTGATGGCTGCATAGTATTCCATTGTGTATATATACCACATCATCTTGATCCATTCATCTGTTGATGGACATCTAGGTTCTTTCCATAGTTTGGCCATTGTGGACATTGCTGCTATAAACATTTGGGTGCACGTGCCCCTTTGGATCACTACGTTTGTATCTTTAGGGTAAATACCCAATAGTGCAATTGCTGGGTCATAGGGCAGTTCTATTTTCAACATTTTGAGGAACCTCTATGCTGTTTTCCAGAGGGGCTGCACCAGCTTGCATTCCCACCAACAGTGTAGGAGGGTTCCCCTTTCTCCGCATCCTCGCCAGCATCTGTCATTTCCTGACTTGTTGATTTTAGCCATTCTGACTGGTGTGAGGTGATATCTCATTGTGGTTTTGATTTGTATTTCCCTGATGCCGAGTGATATGGAGCACTTTTTCATGTGTCTGTTGGCCATCTGGATGTCTTCTTTGCAGAAATGTCTATTCATGTCCTCTGCCCATTTCTTGATTGGATTATTTGTTCTTTGGGTGTTGAGTTTGCTAAGTTCTTTATAGATTCTGGATCTAGTCCTTTATCTGATATGTCGTTTGCAAATATCTTCTCCCATTCTGTCAGTTGTCTTTTGATTTTGTTAACTGTTTCCTTTGCTGTGCAAAAGCTTTTGATCTTGATGAAATCCCAATAGTTCATTTTTGCCCTTGCTTCCCTTGCCTTTGGCGTTGTTCCTAGGAAGATGTTGCTGCGGCTGAGGTCGAAGAGGTTGCTGCCTGTGTTCTCCTCAAGGATTTTGATGGATTCCTTTCGCACATTGAGGTCCTTCATCCATTTTGAGTCTATTTTTGTGTGTGGTGTAAGGAAATGGTCCAATTTCATTTTTCTGCATGTGGCTGTCCAGTTTTCCCAGCACCATTTATTGAAGAGGCTGTCTTTTTGCCATTGGACATTCTTTCCTGCTTTGTCGAAGATTAGTTGACCATAGAGTTGAGGGTCTATTTCTGGGCTCTCTATTCTGTTCCATTGATTTATGTGTCTGTTTTTGTGCCAGTACCATGCTGTCTTGATGATGACAGCTTTGTAATAGAGCTTGAAGTCCGGAATTGTGATGCCACCAACTTTGGCTTTCTTTTTCAATATCCCTTTGGCTATTCAAGGTCTTTTCTGGTTCCATATAAATTTTAGAATTATTTGTTCCATTTCTTTGAAAAAGATGGATGGTACTTTGATAGGAATTGCATTAAATGTGTAGATTGCTTTAGGTAGCATAGACATTTTCACAATATTTATTCTTCCAATCCAGGAGCATGGAACATTTTTCCATTTCTTTGTGTCTTCCTCAATTTCTTTCATGAGTAGTTTATAGTTTTCTGAGTATAGATTCTGTGCCTCTTTGGTTAGGTTTATTCCTAGGTATCTTATGGTTTTGGGTGCAATTGTAAATGGGATTGACTCCTTAATTTCTCTTTCTTCTGTCTTGCTGTTGGTGTAGAGAAATGCAACTGATTTCTGTGCATTGATTTTATATCCTGACACTTTACTGAATTCCTGTATAAGTTCTAGCAGTTTGGGAGTGGAGTCTTTTGGGTTTTCCACATATAGTATCATATCATCTGTGAAGAGTGATAATTTGACTTCTTCTTTGCCGATTTGGATGCCTTTAATTTCCTTTTGTTGTCTGATTGCTGAGGCTAGGACCTCTAGTACTATGTTGAATAGCAGTGGTGATAATGGACATCCCTGCCGTGTTCCTGACCTTAGCAGAAAAGCTTTCAGTTTTTCTCCATTGAGAGTGATATTTGCGGTGGGTTGTTCATAGATGGCTTTGATGATATTGAGGTATGTGCCCTCTATCCCTACACTTTGAAGAGTTTTGATCAGGAAGGGATGCTGTACTTTGTCAAATGCTTTTTCAGCATCTATTGAGAGTATCATATGGTTCTTGTTCTTTCTTTTATTGATGTGTTGTATCACATTGACTGATTTGCGGATGTTGAACCAACCTTGCAGCCCTGGAATAAATCCCACTTGGTCGTGGTGAATAATCCTTTTAATGTACTGTTGAATCCTATTGGCTAGTATTTTGTTGAGTATTTTCGCATCTGTGTTCATCAAGGATATTGGTCTATAGCTTTCTTTTTTGATGGGCTCCTTGTCTGGTTTTGGGATCAAGGTGATGCTGGCCTCATAAAATGAGTTTGGAAGTTTTCCTTCCATTTCTATTTTTTGGAACAGTTTCAGGAGAATAGGAATTAGTTCTTCTTTAAATGTTTGGTAGAATTCCCCCGGGAAGCCGCCTGGCCCTGGGCTTTTGTTTGTTTGGAGATTTTTAATGACTGTTTCAATCTCCTTACTGGTTATGGGTCTGTTCAGGCTTTCTATTTCTTCCTGGTTCAGTTGTGGTAGTTTATATGTTTCTAGGAATGCATCCATTTCTTCCAGATTGTCAAATTTGTTGGCGTAGAGTTGTTCATAGTATGTTTTTATAATTGTTTGTATTTCTTTGGTGTTAGTTGTGATCTCTCCTCTTTCATTCATGATTTTATTTATTTGGGTCCTTTCTCTTTTCTTTTTGATAAGTCGGGCCAGGGGTTTATCAATTTTATTAATTCTTTCAAAGAACCAGCTCCTAGTTTCGTTGATTTGTTCTATTGTTTTTTTGGTTTCTATTTCATTGATTTCTGCTCTGATCTTTATGATTTCTCTCCTCCTGCTGGGCTTAGGGTTCCTTTCTTGTTCTTTCTCCAGCTCCTTTAGGTGTAGGGTTAGGTTGTGTACTTGAGACCTTTCTTGTTTCTTGAGAAAGGCTTGTACTGCTATATATTTTCCTCTCAGGACTGCCTTTGTTGTGTCCCACAGATTTAGAACCGTTGTATTTTCATTATCATTTGTTTCCATGATTTTTTTCAATTCTTCTTTAATTTCCCGGTTGACCCATTCATTCTTTAGAAGGATGCTGTTTAGTCTCCATTTATTTGGGTTCTTTTCAAACTTCCTTTTGTGGTTGAGTTCTAGCTTTAGAGCATTGTGGTCTGAAAATATGCAGGGAATGATCCCAATCTTTTGATACCGGTTGAGTCCTGATTTAGGACCGAGGATGTGATCTATTCTGGAGAATGTTCCATGTGCACTAGAGAAGAATGTGTATTCTGTTGCTTTGGGATGAAATGTTCTGAATATATCTGTGATGTCCATCTGGTCCAGTGTGTCGTTTAAGGCCTTTATTTCCTTGCTGATCTTTTGCTTGGATGATCTGTCCATTTCAGTGAGGGGAGTGTTAAAGTCCCCTACTATTATTGTATTATTGTTTGTGTGTTTCTTTGATTTTGTTATTAATGGGTTTATATAGTTGGCTGCTCCCACGTTGGGGGCATAGATATTTAAAATTGTTAGATCTTCTTGTTGGACAGACCCTTTGAGTATGATATAGTGTCCTTCCTCATCTCTTATTATAGTCTTTGGCTTAAAATCTAATTGATCTGATATAAGGATTGCCACTCCTGCTTTCTTCTGATGTCCATTAGCATGGTAAATTCTTTTCCACCCCCTCACTTTAAATCTGGAGGTGTCTTCGGGCTTAAAATGAGTTTCTTGGAGGCAACATATAGATGGGTTTTGTTTTTTTATCCATTCTGATACCCTGTGTCTTTTGACAGGGGCATTTAGCCCATTAACATTCAGGGTAACTATTGAGAGATATGAATTTAGTGCCATTGTATTGCCTGTAAGGTGACTGTTACTGTATATGGTCTCTGTTCCTTTCTGATCTACCACTGGTAGGCCCTCTCTTTGCTTAGAGGACCCCTTTCTAGATTTCCTGTAGAGCTGGTTTGGTGTTTGCAAATTCTTTCAGTTTTTGTTTGTCCTGGAAGCTTTTAATCTCTCCTTCTATTTTCAATGATAGCCTAGCTGGATATAGTATTCTTGGCTGCATGTTTTTCTCGTTTAGTGCTCTGAAAATATCATGCCAGCTCTTTCTGGCCTGCCAGGTCTCTGTGGATAAGTCAGCTGCCAATCTAATATTTTTACCATTGTATGTTACAGACTTCTTTTCCCGGGCTGCTTTCAGGATTTTCTCTTTGTCACTGAGACTTGTAAATTTTACTATTAGGTGATGGGGTGTGGGCCTATTCTTATTGATTTTGAGGGGCGTTCTCTGAACCTCCTGAATTTTGATGCTTGTTCCCTTTGCCATATTGGGGAAATTCTCCCCAATAATTCTCTCCAGTATACCTTCTGCTCCCCTCTCTCTTTCTTCTTCTTCTGGAATCCCAATTATTCTAATGTTGTTTCGTCTTATGGTGTCACTTATCTCTCGAATTCTCCCCTCGTGGTCCAGTAGCTGTTTGTCCCTCTTTTGCTCAGCTTCTTTATTCTCTGTCATTTGGTCTTCTATATCACTAATTCTTTCTTCTGCCCCATTTATCCTAGCAGTGAGAGCCTCCATTTTTGATTGCACCTCATTAATAGCTTTTTTGATTTCAACTTGGTTAGATTTTAGTTCTTTTATTTCTCCAGAAAGGGCTTTTATATCTCTCGAGAGGATTTCTCTAATATCTTCCATGCCTTTTTCAAGCCCGGCTAGAACCTTGAGAATTGTCATTCTGAACTCTAGATCTGACATATTACCAATGTCTCTATTGATTAGGTCCCTAGCCTTTGGTACTGCCTCTTGTTCTTTTTTTGTGTGTTGAATTTTTCTATCTTGTCATTTTGTCCAGATAAGAGTATATGAAGGAGCAAGTAAAATACTAAAAGGGTGGCAACAACCCCAGGAAAATATGCTTTAACCAAATTAGAAGAGATCCCAAATCATGAGGGGGAAGAAAGGGGATAAAAAGAGGTTCAAAAAGGAAGAAAGAAAAAAGAAAAAAAAAGAAAAGAATTAAAAAAAAAGAAAACAAATAAAGAAAAATATAAAAAAGAAAAAATATATATATTAGATAAACTAGTTAAAAAACTTTAAAAAAGAAAAAGGTAAAAGTTAAAAAAAATTTTACCAGAAGGCGAGAAAAAAAACAAAAAATGAAAAAAAAAAATTAAATGAACTGCAAGACTAAAAAAAATCACAGGGAAAATGCCATGAGTTCCATGCTTTGCTTTCTCCTCCTCTGGAATTCTGCTGCTCTCCTTGGTATTGAAACCGCACTCCTCGGTAGGTGAACTTGGTCTCGGCTGGTTTTCTTGTTGATCTTTTGGGGGAGGGGCCTGTTGTAGTGATTCACAAGTGTCTTTGCCCCAGGCGGAATTGCATCGCCCTTACCAGGGGCCGGGGTGAGTAATCCGCTCGGGTTTGCTTTCATGAGCTTTTGTTCCCTGAGCGCTTTCCGTAGAGTTCCGGAGGACGGGAATACAAATGGCGGCCTCCTGGTCTCCGGCCCGGAGGAGCCAAGAGCCCAGGGCCCCACTCCTCAGTGCGCCCTCAGAGAACAGCGCCCAGTTACTCCCGTCTGCCTGACCTCCGGCCGCGCTCCGAGCTCACCGAGCTTGCCACCGGTCCAAGGTAACACCGAGCTGCGAGCTTACTGTCGGCTCTGTCTCTGCAGCCAGCTTTCCCGTTCCAATACGTGGAAGCTCTGCGACACTCAGACACCCCCGATCCTTCTGTGACCCTGCGGGACCTGAGGCCACGCTGACCCCGCGTGGGCTTCGCCCCGGTTTAGCCTCTGGAACGATGTCCCTCAGCGGAACAGACCTTTAAAAGTCCTGATTTTGTGCGCCATTGCTCCGCTGCTTGCCGGGAGCCAGCCCCTCTCCCCGGGGTCTATATTCCCGTCGCTTTGGATTCACTTCTCCGCCGGTCCTATTCAGAAAGTGGTTGTTTTTCTGATTCCAGAATTGCTGTTCTTCTTCTCTTCGATCTGCCGATGGATTTTCAGGTGTTTGCAATCTTTAGATAAGCTATCTAGCTGATCTCCGGCTAGCTGAAGTAGTCTCAGCCTGCTACTTCTCCGCCATCTTACTCCTCCTCCCCATGCACTTTTGATTTAAATCTAATGATTTTGCCCAAATTGCTCTTCCTATTCTTTCTGATTTTATTTTCTTTTTTCAATTATTTCTAAAGTCCATATATCAGAAGTATTTCCCTCCTGAATATTAAGTATACAAGTTTTTAAAGCACTTAAATATGTCAATAGTTATAATCATATAATCGTTATGTTAACAGAAATTAAGAAATGAACCCAATAAACCTCTTTTATGACAAGGTTTCAACCCAGAGTCATGCATTTTGTATGTATAAAGCAATTTTTTTATATATTTTATGACAAAAATGACAATTACTGTAAAAAGCATTGTGAAAATTTATAATTTATTCTCAGATTTTAATAGTAATCTTAAATCAAGGTTGTCAAATTAACAAGAAGTTGAATGATAAATGCACATAAAAAAGCTTTAACAAAATTGCTTGACATGAGGCAGCACATATGCTTCTCCAGGCCTTGAGCATGAATATGAGCAACTAGTAAGTCTTCCAAAATCTATATAGAGCTCAACCAGTTTTGTGGGCAATTCTAGAAATGTAGATACACTTGAAAAAATGGAAGAGGAAAGGCGTTGGGACTAAAAATCCAGGTTACAATACTTAATATGTCAATAGTTTGCTAATCCAGCAATAATAACATGCAATTATCTTGCCACTTAAAGTAAAAGAAGTCTCTCATGTATTATGCTTAATGCATAATTTCAGAGCATTCGGTTTATAAAGAGCATAAACATTTTCTTAAACACTTTAAAGACCTGGATTTCTTATAGAAACAATTCCATTCAAGAGAAGACATTTAAATGTAAGTGTAATAATCATTCTTTCACAGAACAGATGCAGCTTTGAATCGTCAAGCAAACATTACTCTTCCTATTGTCACTGACTGTGGACTAGAAATTCATTTCGCCAGAAAAAAAAAATATTTTGCTCTGACACTCAGCCCAGGAGTAAATCTGTCTAATGATAGTTTGCTTTCTGCATCAAAATGTTTGTGGATGAGTGTGTTGCATTTCCTCTTTTACCCCCTCCCACTTACATGTGTTTGAAAGAACAGAGCACATGGTAAAAGTCACAGCATTTTTTTCCCACTAGAGACACAAACATATGTGTTTTATCAGCTAAAATTATCCATATCCTGAATTACTTCTATTACTTTTGCTATTTACCTACTCATTTCTCTCACTAGAGGCAAATATGCTTCCCATGTAAGAAACTGATGTACAGTACCATTACGATTTGCCCATGTCTCAGTGCAAATCAATGAAAGAATCAGCTTATACACCTTTTACTGATGGAAAGACTCCTAGAGAGACTCTGGCTTATGGATTTTGCACATGAGGAAACTGGATCTCCTTTTTAAGCATCCTCACGATGCCTTCTCTCTCTTTTTTTCCCCCTGGGTATGTTAACTTCTCCTACCATGTGTTAGCAAATCCTATTTACTCTTTATTAATAAATTTAGGTAACAGTTATATTTATAATGTTTCTTCAATTATATGCATTTAAGTTAAAATAAATTTTAATTTACCTAATTTTCACTGGGCAGGTAAAAGATAAGTAATTTGTATTAATCTATAAATAGGACATAAAATCAAATAATCACTATTGCACATTTGTCCATATAAGTATTAATAGCTTATGTTGATACAGTTTAATCAATTTACAAAGTAAATTATGATAGGATTTTATCATAATCAGTGTTCTTATTATGGGAAAATAAAATTAATACTCTCTCATCTACATGATAAGCATTTCAATGCCCATAATTTCCAATTTAAAAATATTAAACTGTGTTCACTAATTATCATGAATGTCAGTAATTAAGCATTCTCAGGGAATTCAAATAGTTATTTTGTAGAGTTCTCTCTCTCTCTCTTTTTTTTTAAAATCTTACTTATTTTATTTGACAGAAAGGAACACAGCAAGAGAGGAAACACAAGCAGTAGAGTGGGAGAGGGAGAAGCAGGCTTCCCGCTGAGCAGGGAGGCCCAATGCAGGGCTCCATCCCTGGATCCTGAGATCATGACCTGAGCTGAATGCAGATGCTTAACAACTGAGCCACCCAAGCACTCCTCAAATAGCTATTTTAAACAAACATTAGTTAATATTTTAAAAATTATTCAAGGAAATTATTTCATGAGTTTCTATAAATTAAAATAACAAGTTATATTCCATAATTTATGTCAGTAGAGATGCTGACAGCTGGGAAGAAATATATTCCAATTTCCTCCTACTCTTCTGAACAACGAAATTATTGTGGCTGCTGGCTGTGTCTCTTTAGAATAAAGTTTAGCTGGTTAAGTAGACACTACTCCATGCTCCATCTTCCTCATTAAAAATTACTCTTGAAGGGAGGTGTGAAGGCAAACTCTAGTTTTATTCCAAGGAATAAAGCATTATCACTTCATTCAAAATGTATAAAACAGGATTCTAAAATAACTAGCTTTATATGTACGTCTACATAAAGTCTTTAAACCCAGTAACATGGCTTTCCTATATCAACATCATTTAGAGGAATAAACAATTTTCTGTTCACTGAAGTTGTAGGAGAAAATTGAGGTCCTCGTACAAATACGCCCTCCATTTAACTTGTTAACTAAAATATATTTATAATAACTTTCATAGTATTTGTAATTTAGAAACCTGGGAAAGTATATGGAATGTACAGTAAACAACTTCAATAAATGATGAGGGAAACCCTTGGGATAAATCAAGCCATTAAAAAAGAAAAAGGCAAAAATTTGAAGATATTACCAGTGATGATTAAACTTTATGTGCCATCTTGACTGGGCCACGGAATGCACAGACATTTGGTCAAACATTACTCTGCCCGCCTCTGGGAGAGCACTTTTTTTTTGGATGAGATTAACAAGTGAATCTAGAGGCCTGGTGAGGCAGATTGCCTTCCCTAATGAGGGTGGGCCTCAGCCAATCAATTAAAAACTAGAACAAAGGCACTGAGGAAGAGAGACTCCACCTATTTCACTGCTTGAGCTGGGATCTGAGCTGACAGTATGTATGCTTTTTGCCTTTGAACTTAACTGAAAAATTGGTGCTTCTTGAGTCTCCAGATTGCCGATCTACATACTGAAACTACACCATCACTCTCCTGCTCTCCAGCTTGCCAACTGCAGATTCTGAGACTTCTCAGCCTCCACAACCACATGAGCCAATTCCTTATAATAAATTTCTCTCTCTCTCTCCATCCTATTGGTTCTGCTTCTCTGAAGTACCCTGATTAATCCATCACCGAAGGTGCCCTATTCTACCATAAGTAATAAACCAGGTAATAAACTTCAAGAAATACCAGCCCTGATTTTTCAAAACAACATATATTCCATATTGTTTTAATTTATAGGGCTGGTACCAAGATTTGACTGAATAACTTTTTTGTGGTTATCTTTGCTACTGGTATTTGGTTTCAAGAGACAAATATAGCACTGTTTAAAGAGCATTTCTTCAGCAGTTTCCCTTTAAAATATAGAATGTGGCATTTGGGGAGGGAAAGATAGCTATAAAATATACATTTATCCACTTTTCAAAAATTGCAGTTGTCAAATTATAAAGCTGGAAAACAATAACAGAGCCACTAATATTAGCAGAGATGTATTCCAGATGGGTTTTTAATTTATGGCTATATTTCAGAACTGAACTCAATATTTGAATACATTTTAATATAAATATGGTTGAGAATCAATGCTATCAAGACAAACCACAATAAAATGAGGCAATAATCTTCCTATTTTAGCATTCTAAAAATGGAAGATTAAAATTCTTATCTTTAGAATTATTAGTAATAACTAATAATGTGTCATGTCACTCGAAAATCAAATTTTCAAGAAATGTATTTTCTTTCATAAAAAAAAGAAATACAACATAAATCAAATTAATCTTCCAATTTAGGCCCTCTTTTTGGCTTTCCTTGAGTTGCTACCTATAGTTCATCCCTTGAAAGTGATGGTTAGTCTACCTTATTTGGGTTCACAGGTTTCAAATGAACCATACATTTCACCAGCTACATGGTCAGTTGATAACTGAAGCCCATTTTGGTGTTTAATAAGCATCATTAATTATTGCTCTTCTTTGTAACAATTTTGATGTAGCAAAAACAGTAAGGGACTTGGAACAAGAAAATAAGTCCAAATCCTCCCTGAGAAAGTTAGTTACTAGCTATGGTAGCACGGGAAGGTCACCTTCTTGAGTCTTGGTTTCCTCTTTGTTAAAATGATACTTTCCTCTAATGGTATTTGATAGAATTAGAAGACAAACTATGTATATTATATATATATACATATATATTTATATGTATAAAACACATACATTTATATATAAATACACATAATATATATTTACATATACATGCATATATACATTTTTATATATAAAAGACTAGCATTTTGCTGGGAAAAAAGTAATCATTAATGGAAATTCTGTCTTAATGGTTTAGTTATTTCATATTTGTTTTAACATTCTAATAATTATTAATCTTAGAAAAGAGTAATTTAAAGATTTTACTTATTTATTTGACAGAGATTAAGATCACAAGTAGGCAGAGAGGCAGGCAGAGAGAAGGGGGGGAAGCAGGCTCTCTGCTGAGCAGAGATCCCGATGCAGGGCTCCATCCGGATCAGGACCTGAGCAGAAGGCAGAGGCTTTAACCTACTGAGTTACCCAGGCACCCCTAGAAAATCTCTGACTGATGGTAAGATTTAAAATCCTTTCCACCCCTACTTTAAAAGTAGGAAAAACTGTGGTGTCATGTTTAGCTCACCTAATTGCCTTTTAGGTAAAAAACTGATAATCATCAAAAGGATTCTTGTGCAAAGACATGCAATTTCATTACATGTGTTGGTATGCAACTGATTATTCTCTTACGGATAGATGCTTTGCATCTTTTTGTAAATTCATTTCAAAGTTCCTTATTCCCTTTAATTGTATGGTTTTTAGAATTCTCTTTTCAAGTAGTAAGATAACATCTTATTACATTTCTCTTTAAAAAGAAAGAAGACTGTAACTTTTATAAAAAATATTCTTTAAAACTGCTCTTCATTGGGTGCCTGGGTGGCTCAGTTGGCTAAGCAATGTCTTCAGCTCAGATCATGGTCCCAGGGTTCTGGGATGAAGTGCCACATCGGGCTCCCTGCTCAGTGAATAGCCTGCTTCTCCCTCTCATTCTGCCTGCTGCTTTGCCTTCTTGTCCTCTCTGTCAAATAAATAAAATTTAAAAATAAATAAATTAATTAAAATTTTTTTATTTAAAATTTAAAATTTTTTAAATTTTAAATTTAAATAAATAATTTTAAATAAATTTTTAAAACTGCTCTACATTTTAGACAAATCACCTTATCTATATACCAATGCAATTTGCACATTTGAAAAGGCTTTTTTCAGAAAACTATTTTGAGTATAATTCTTTGTTCCTATATCTTTTTAAAAAAGATTTATTTATTTATTTGAAAGAGAGAGTTGGCTGGGGGGAGCAGAGGGAGAGGGAAAAAGAGAATCTCAAAGCAGACTCAGCATAGAGTAAAGAGCCCATTGGGGTGGGGGTGGGGGGGACTCAATCTCATGACCCTGAGTGAGATCATGACCTGAGCCAAAACCAAGAGTCAGATACTTAACCAAATGAACCACCCCCCTGGCCCTGTTTCTACTTTATCTTTTTAACATTCACACTCTATCTTTTTTGAAGTATGTAAGAGAGTTTCAAGCATATGGACTGAGGTAAGCTAATACTGTCAATTACATAGTACTGTTTTCCAAAGAAAGACACATGATAAAGTACGATTTAATTTATTGGAAATTACTAACCAAAAAATCCTAAAGAAATTACTATATATGATATGGGAATTTTTGTATCCTTTTACTGCATCCATTAAATGTGCTAAGAAAGCACAGGTATTCTCATAGACCTAACAAAACCAACAAGGAATCTATATTTACCAAGTGGACAATGTGAAAATACAGGATAAACTAAGAGTTAACCATGCTTTCAACATGACAGAAGTGAGAACTCAAGTTGATCTTCAAAATAACAATCCATTTTGAATGACTTTTAATGCTCCACAAAGTGAACCAGAAGGTTTATTCAAAGGAAACATCCTTTATTCCTCTCTTGTTCCTTTATGACAAAACATTCTCCTCTGATTCCCTTAGATTTTTGATGGCTTACCTCTCTGTTGACCTGAAAAAATAATTTCACCATAGAATTTTTAGGATTTTGCAAACACTTCCATTTTTTTCCTTTCCTGTTTTTCAATCTCGCCTGCCTCCTAATCCCTGATCATATTCTTCCCTCTGGCAGGCAACTTCCTTCTTAACAGCCTGTTCCTCAAGGAATCAATTGATGCTTTGAATTAAGCTGCTTTTTTTAAGCATATGCCCTTTGCAAGAGCACCCTATTACAGTCTCATGAGCTCTCACGGTAACGAGCTGATAGCATTTTCAATTCACTCTGGAAATTGTGTGCCAATCTTACTGCAGCTGCATAATGACGAACTGATTCTAAAAGTTCATCCATTCATTTGAGGTAAGTAGTCTATCAAGATGCTAACACAAATGGTATTTTATGATAACCTACTGCTTATGTACGGTGGCATCACTGATTTTAGAATAAATAAAACTGAAAAAAAAAAAGGACATTTTAGCTTAGCTAAGTGGAAAATCATACTAATTTAGTACCTAAAGACTGAATTTTCTAACGGTTTTTAGCCACAGAACCGCTCTTGAGAGAAAACCATGGACAAAATCCCTACTAAGTTCACTATTGACTTGAGCTCTGGTGGGAAAGAGGCATGTAGTTCATGGGTCCCCCTCCCACCCCCGGTTTTCCTTATTTATTTGAGAGAGAGGGAGAGAGCATGAGCAGGGGGAGGGGCAGAGGGAGACGGAAAAACAGACTCCCGAGCAGGAAGCCTGACTAGGGAGCCTGACACAGGGCTCCATCCCAGGAACCCCGGGGTTATGACCTGAGCCAAAGGCAGACACTTACCATCTGAGCCACCCAAGCTTGGATAACCAAGCATATTATTCATACTTTATCAGTCTCACATTCAGTATTTTAGTTAGAATTGAATCTACATATTTGAAATGAAGATCTTTCAAAGGAAATATTTGAAAAGAGCATTTTTAACAGGATAATTTAAAAACCACAGAGTTTTCTTAACCGTAAAGCTGAAAACTCTGGGAGGATGATTTCCGGTTACATTTGGTATCATTTCTTACAGTTTATTTATTTATTTATTTATTTATTTATTTATTTATTTATTTGGTTGAATATTTTAAATTGAAAAGGGCCTGATTTTCCCAAATATTCTCTACCAAGAACCATTCTGAATCCCAGGGATACATCCAGGGCTGCAGGTAGTGGCAGCCAGAATGAACTTTCTAAAAATCTCTGAAACACTGAAATAACAACCACACGTATGAAGTACAATTCAAAAAAATGGAAGAAAGTCCAAAGAAGAATCAATTATTGAGTAAGTTTCCAAAGGTGGCATGTGAGAGAATTTAAATAAGTTGGGTGTTTTTAGCACCAAAGAGTGAAAACATTGAGTAAGAAAATATAGAAATCATATACAACTTTAAAATGTGTTTAAAAAACTGACTGATGGTAAGATTTAAAATCCTTTCCACAGTCTTAGAAACTTGAAAAGACCATGTCCTATCACAAGTGATAATCATACCACTGTAAACTCCAGGAGTTTCCCTTGAAGGAATTTATTTTGTTCATTACTGTATCTGTCACATTGTCCCTGATTGCAAGTTTACTCAACCCACAAGCTGTCCCAAGAATTGCATTAGTCTGCACTGAGGTATAGAAGGATGCCTGTCCACAATGAACAACGGAGTTATGAAGGGAGCTGATTCCACCAAATTCACGAGGAAGTGTTCACCACGAGGAAACAAGGAAGTCAGTAGACAGAGAGCTGAGACAGCTGAGAAGGTGTGTAGCATCTCCCTTGAGAGCAACTCCTCTCCTCCAATGGACTTTCCTGTGTCCATAAAATTAGCTCTACTTACCTGCTGCTGCTTCTTGGATTATTACACTTTTCTAGTATCTACGGAATAACCTTCCCCTCTTTTCTGTTTTGGAGAGAGATTGGTTATGTCTCTACTTCATGCTCCCAAAAAGCTCACACTAGGACCTATAGACTTGTTTCCCTAGAGTCAGTTGCCAATAATAGGCACTTCTAAAAGTTGAAGAAGGTACTTTTGTCAGCTGTAAGCAAATTCGCTTTACAACAGACAAACTGGGTTCTACACAGAAGATCCTCTGGGATAGGATACCCTGTTTTAGCTGCTGATGTCTGCCTGTCTCAAGGGATAGTCTGGATAGAATGTGCCTTTCTAAGATAGGACTCTGGCTGTAGTGGTCATGTTATACATTTGACAGGAAAAAGAGATTCTTCTATGAACGGGCTATAGACAAAGTATAATTGGCCTGTAACTATTTCTCTTGCCAATGCTATACCTCTGTCCCTACTATTAATTACTATTTTTGCTTTGATTGTTCTGACGACTTTTATACACAAAGGCTACCACCCATAACCAGGCATACTTGATGCCAGTACGGTACCCAGACTAGCAGCTGCAGCAGATTCTAGGACTTTATTAAAAACACAAATTTTAGGGTCCTAGCACAGACCTAACCAAAAAACTCAAAAGTCGGGGCTCAGTGCTCGGGGTTTTAGCAATATTCTCATGCATGCCAAAACTGAGAATCAGTTTTGCTTTCAATCCTTGCTCCTTGCTTTCAATCCAAATATGTCAGTCTACTCTTACTTTACCTATTTTTCCTCAGTACTTGAGCCATAAGAAAATACAAACACGTGACTAAAATGATTCTCCTATCCCCATTTAGCCTCCCTTTCTCTAAGTTAAACAAAACCTTTTCACATTATTCTTCCTTTTGACCACAGGAGTCAAAGCTGTTAATCAACTCCTATTTGGTATCTGTCTGGAATGATGCCTAAAATTCAACTCACCAAAAAAGAAATACAATCAACCAGTTTTAAACCTAAGATGACAACAACTCAACTAAATTGGCCAGTTCTCCCTTCATTTTTCAATCAGTTCAATCTACCATGTATGAAAACAGGGCCAAATAAGAGCTGTCAAACTTCCTAGAATGCTATATATAAGCTAATCTTAGAAATAAAATAAAATGCAGAATTAAAATATTATCTTTCAGTGGGCAGTAAGTTCACTTTCTCTAAACAGTCATTGCATTATATAGTCTTCCTACATATATTTTGCAGAGTGAGGCATTTTTTAAAAATGGACCATAATTTGGGAAAACCACATTTCAAGGAATTAAAGAAAAAAGAACTTTAAGTATTATTTGAAAAAAAAAATCATTCATTTGCATTCCTGAAATGCCATGTCCAGGTGTTTCAAAGTCAGGGTTCTCTACATTGCACTCTTATTAGTATATTTTAAAAAGTTTTCCATCAATATACCACTTGGCTAAAATATTTTTGGTAAATGCTTTTGTTCCTTAATCTCTATTGTTTAACAATTGTTATTCATTTTTCCCCAGTCCTCTCCATGAGGGCAGGAAATTATCTTTTTAACTGCTGTCACTTCGGCACCTGACTCAGTGCCTGCTTCATACTTGCTGTTCAGTATCTATTTGGAGGAAATATGTAATAGATGCAATAACATGGTTGGCAAAAAAAAAAAAAAAAAAAGAAAGAAAGAAAAAAGAAAAAATATATTTTAAAAAGAGAAAATAATAACAGGCTTAGAAATTGTTATGAACTGAAAAATATTTCTTGGGAATAGACAGCAAGTGCAATGAAGATGTGATGTGTTTTTT
Organism: Mustela erminea; assembly: GCF_009829155.1. Taxonomy (NCBI): domain Eukaryota; kingdom Metazoa; phylum Chordata; class Mammalia; order Carnivora; family Mustelidae; genus Mustela; species Mustela erminea. The sequence continues at coordinate 79,107,288 of NC_045624.1, read as the reverse complement.
GATTCATTATCAATTTGTATATTGGTATCCAGAATATATATTTGATATCCAAACTTTATATCATAAGACGTTTCCTGCCTCAGCTTCCTTGCCTCAAGGCTGCAGCCTAAACAAAACACATAGCTGTCTATGTTTTTCTCACTTTACAGAGATGGAAATTTTATGATGTTCTTTGGTATTCTTGAATTTTATCGCACTGACAATAAAGAAGTTCCTCCTTTGCCCTCACAAGATACCTTCTTCATAACAATTTGTTTCTTTTAATAAGTCTTCTTCAGAGAATTTTAAATCTTATCATCAGTCAGTTTTTTAACACATTTTAAAGTTGTATATGATTTCTATATTTCCTTACTCAATGTTTTCACTCTTTGGTGCTAAAAACACCTAACTCATTTCATTTCTCTCACATGCCACCTTGGGAACTTTACTCAATAACTGATTCTTCTTTGGACTTCCTGCCATTTTTCTGAATTGTACTTCATACGTGTGGTTGTTATTTCAGTGTTACTAACTCTTGGCCTCATCCTTTTACACAAGTTCTAGTATGACATACTGTAGTATTGGCTTCACTTCACTTCACTTCACAGTGTAGCCTGTAGGTCCAAGACAGTATCATTCTGTTATACCTTAATGGCTGTCTCCCAGTGTAAACTAGTAGTGTTGACTATGTGTCCCAACATCTTTACCTTTTCTAAATTCTAATGTGTTTTGAAGAAATTCTTTCCCCTATTCTGTCTTTACCATTGTATAAGTCATCTTCATTATTTAGCATATTGACACCTAAACACATACAATCATTGCCTAAAAATTTACTTATGAAAATCTTATTTTTTCATCCAAGAAAAAATTATAAAGAAAATGTGGCACAGGAACTTTGGAATCTTTTCATTTTGGACTTTATAGTTATTTGATATTGGACAAGTTAATTTCTCCCTATCAATCTCATTGTAAAGGAGTATTGGCAATATTGTCAGAACTATGGATGACATATCCTGAGTACATAATATATACTCAATAAAGGTTAGCTTTTTAAATTTTGGAATCATTGAAAATTATAGAAACTATTCAAAATTGGTTTCTAAAGGACACTTATGTTGAAGGAGAATGTTATTGTCAATTTTTATTCATTCTTTTAAGCATCCTTTTTTAACTATCCTAAATTAATCAAATATACACTATCATATTTAATAAAATTAAAATTCATACCATATGCATCAGTGTATGGACATATATGCAAATGTTTGTCTTAAGGCAAATTTTGTCATAGGAAAATTGACATTTTCTGGCAAAAGTTGACATGGAGGGGGCAATCTAGTTTGTTGTTATCACTATTTTGAAACTGGTCAGTTATAAAAATGACAGGAGGAGAGAGACATTGTGATTTATGCATAAATAATGAGCATATGTTTGTAATGTTCTATGACCACTGCAATTAACTATAACCTTTAAAATTAGGGAATTCATTTTATTTAAAAGCTTCCTTACAATACCTCTTTAAGGTAAGCAGTTCATCATAAGTAGAGAGATATATACATTCATTTTATCCTTCTTAATTTTGGAGATAATAGAAATAGCTACTTTATTATGGGGCACCTGGATGGCTCAGTTGGTTAAGCGGCTGCCCTCAGCTTGGGTCAGGATCCCGGGGTCCTGAGATCAAGCCCCCCATTGGGCTCCCTGCTTAGCAGGAAGTCTCCTTTTTCCTCTGCCCTTCCTCCTTCTCAGACACACACAATCTCTCTCCTTCTGTCTCAAATAAATAAATAAAATCTTTAAAAAAATAGCTGCTTTATTATATATCAGATATTCCACTCTTCTTAGGTTTTTATTTTTTATCACTAAAATATTTTAGTCTTGTATAATACTGTTTCTTTAGCATTTTATAGGATACAGTTAATTTTCAAAATAACTAAAACCAGTTTTGTCACTATCTCCTGGAAGCCTGTTTAAAAAAAAAAAAAAAGAATTTTAACGTTTTAAGTAAGGCTTTAAAAATGGACTAAGACCGTAAATTTTAGAGCCATAATGTCTCCTCCCTCTGATCAATGTTGTGTTTTATATGCAAATACTAAGACTGCAACTTAATCTTCAAATATTAACCTTGACTTCTCCTCCCCATCTTTACTAAATAGAAATGCAAACCAAATCCTCAGATACTTGCATTACAAAAATCTTTCTGCAGAATTTTTAGTGTTCAGGCCTCACTCTCTGCCCGAAGGACATCTCAAGTTTGTTCCCAGAATTACTTAGAATTTAAAAACAAAGGGAAATAATTGTGTTTTTCTAGTCAAAAACCTTTACTAATGGGAAAATAAAATTAATTTTTTTAAAGATTTTATTTGTTTATTTGACAGACAGAGATCACAAGTAGACAGAAAGGCAGGCAGAGAGAGAGAGAGGGAAGCAGGCTCCCTGCTGAGCAGAGAGCCCGATGGGGAACTTGATTCCAGGACCCTGAGATCATGACCTGAGCCGAAGGCAGCGGCTAAACCCACTGGGCCACCCAGGTGCCCATAAAATTAATTTTTGAAAAGAAAATGGAAAGACATATGGCCATGGGAGAGAAATCTTTATCATGAAAAAGTGTTCCAAAGATCATAACACATACAATGACAAAGAGGTCATATCTTTAAAAAAAAAAAAAAAAAAAGATTTGAGAGAGAGAGAGAAGAGAAAGAGAGAGAAAGTTCGCAGGTGACAACACAGAGTAGGAGAGCCAGAGGGTGAGGGAGAGAGAAAGAGTCTTAAGCAGACTTTGCTGAGCATGAGCGCAACATAGGACTTGATCTCAGGAACTTGAGATCATGACCTAAATGGAAACCAAGAGTTGGATGTCCAACCAACTGTGCCACACAGGTGTCCCGAGAGGCCATATTCTGAGGGGGGAGAAAAAATAGAAATTTAAAAAAAAAAAAAAAGAAAGAATTGTTTTAAAAAGAGAGAGAGAGAAAAAGAGAGAGAGAGGTAGACTGCTAGCAATAATAAGTCCCTTCCCTGTATCTGCATCTTTGGGTAATTCTCCTCTACATAAGCCTACACTGACCCATGTGATTTTCTTCGGACAATGAGATAAGAGCAAATACTATTCAAGTAGTCACTTCACTGGGGTTTGCCTCCTGAGACTTCCTCCTTCTTGCTGTACTTGTGAACAGGCCTGTGCTAACCGGCTGGAGAATGAGGGCCCACGTGGAGAAGTGAAGAGCGCCAGCCAACAGTTCACTAGCTGACCCTCTGCCAACAGCCAGACATGCGTGATACCATTCTAGATCACCCAGGGAACAGCCGACCTGGCAGCTGAACAGACATAGGACAGAGCCCAGCTGAGATCAGCCAACCTATCACAAATGAGAAGTACTGTCCATTCCAACCACAGAACCACAGACTCAAGAAACTGGAGTTTTTTAAGTTAGTCAGTGTTGGGGTGGTTTGATACGCAGCAAAAAAGAACTGATATAAGGAACAATAAACAGAAGTGGGGAGCAACAACTTTTGCTGAGGAAGAAAATAAACAAATTCTCCATTTGGTGGTTCATTTCGGCTGTTGGCTTTGAAACAGGTTACTATGTCACTTCCCTCTGAAATGTGCATCTGTTTAGTAATTCTGATTCATCATAATTTAAGTTTGTGTTTACGCTGAAAGACAGCCTTACTGAAAAGACGAGAAATAATAGCACACCACTCTTCCCCTACCCCTAGTTGGAGAAAGGTGGCAGGAAAGATGGAATATCTTAAAATTGTTCTTTGGATAAAAACAGATCACAGTATGATCACCTGTTTACAAGGTAGAATCAAACCACAGTTAAGATTTGGATTATATTCCAAGAACTATATGAACTATATCTTAAACACATGTATCATTTAGTGACAATGTAAAAAAGAATAATTCTATATACTAAGACTTAATAATACAAATATCATTGATTAATTTTACTTACATATGCTATCAGAGACAAATTTTATTTGTTTCCACAATAATTTCAACAAGTATTTATGAAAAGTCATTATTTTTAGAGCGGGGGAATAGCAGAGAGAGAGGGACAGAGCGAATCTTAAGCAGTCTCCACGCCTAGCATGTGAGCCCAACATGGGGCTGCCCCTCACAACCCTGAGATCAGAACCTGAGTTGAAATCAAGAGTCAAACGCTCACCACTCAGCACCCTGAAAAGTCATTTTCAACGTGCCTGATGTTCTACTCATATTTATGCTTTCTACTCTTTTTGAGATTTAAGAAACAAAACTCTCATGCAAAAGTATATGGTTTCTTTTATTTTTATGTCAGCCCTTGGGCTCATAATTATCTGGAACAGCTGCGACACAGTCTGCTCTCAGTGATAATTAAATGTTATTGTAAGCTGTAGGTCATTTTCCTTCTGAACATCAAAGATCTATATCATCTCCCCTCTTTGATTTTTCTAACCTTCAAATAATTGAAAAAGGAAAGATAGTTTAACATTTTTCCTTGCATTTGTTGAAGAAAGTACCAACTTAGAAATCCTCAATCCTCAATAAAATCCTCAATAAAAGGACAAGATTACATGCTTTGACCTTCACAGTATAATTTCATCAAACCCATGAACAACTAGAGAAATTCATCTACTTACAACACCATTAAGAAAGCTTTATTCATGGAGTTAAGCACTTGGGTGGTTAAATATTTATTCAGTTGCATAGCTTCAAGCCTCCAACAGTGCATTCACTTATATTAGTTTACAAAGAAAGGAGAATTCCAGTGAATGGTGTCACATTACTATCAAAGAATATGCACTGGAATATATATCAGGATAAAGCAATTGGAAGGGTGCCTGGGTGGCTCAGTGGGTTAAGCCTCTGCCTTCAGCTCAGGTCATGGTCTCAGGGTCCTGGGATGGAGCCCCGCATCAGGTTCTCTGATCAGCAGGGAGCCTGCTTCTCCCACTCCCCGCCTCTCTCTGCCTGCCTCTCTGCTTACTTGTGATCTCCCTCTCTGTCAAATAAATAAATAAAATCTTAAAAAAAAAAAAAAAAGAACATAAAGATATTGGAAAGATAGAGAGAAAAGTAAATTTCTTTATGAGAATATTATATACACTACAGTCAACTAAAAGTGTGTTGCTTATAGCCAATGACTTATTAAAATAATTTAAATTTTTATTTGCATATGCTAATACCATGATCATTCATTCTTTAGAAGTTTATCACTCTATTGAATTATGATGGTTAATATATCAAACTTAAGTTGGAAAATTTCAGACACATGCAAATGTTAAGAAAATAGTATATAAACTATAAAGAAGGATGGGAAATGTAAACTTTAAACCAGCATTAATTCCAGCTAAAAATTGGTGTTCTTTTTATAAAGTAGAAGAGGAAAATGTCACAGCATAGATAACCACAAAATGGCTAAAATTTACCAAGGAGTTTCTAATTAATGCCCCTTTTCCATAAGTAGATTTGTTATACAAATGCGTGGTTTCGGGTTCCCCAAATGAATGTGTAAAATGTATTACGCAGCACGAAGATGACCAAACTATGGTTAGCCATCTTTATCATAGCTAGAATTCCATGACAGTTATGTGTGTTCTATATGATTTCAAAATCTATGAAGCTGGATTTTGCATTCTCTCACTTATGCAATATGTTTTCTATTCACCTCAGTTAAATGTATTATCCACTTACTACCTATCGAAAGCAGCAAAGAATTAGGCCTAAATTTAAAATTACATTAAAATTTACATTTAAACAGGTAGATCATAATAGAATGACAGATATATGTGGACAGAATATTAGATAGATAGATGGATTGATGGATAGATACAGAGAAACAGGTTGATTGGATAGCACTACTTAGCCCTAACAAGAGAGTTGAGACATATTTTATGTAAAACTCAAGAAATTCAAAGGATAGGGTATCTTGGGTATCTTAGTCATTGAGTGTCTGCCTTTGGCTCAGGGCATGGTCCCGGGGTCCTGGGATCGAGCCCCACACCAGGCTCCCTACTTGGCGGGAGGCCTGCTTCTCCCACGCCCATTCCCCCCCGCTTGTGTTCCCTCTTTCACTGTGTCTCTCTCTCTCTGTGTCAAATAAGTAAATAAATAAAATCTAAAAAAAGGAAAAAAAAGAAATTCAGAGGATAAAAAATAAATGAAGTGACATGAAAAGAATACAGGGCTCCTTTTTCTCAATGGAACCAAAATGCAGAAAGTTTTAAAAACTGTATGTTCTACCCTAGCCCTTTGTTGTATAGTTTGTATTTTTCCATACTCATGACTATTTTAATTTAAGTTAGAATTTGAACAATAGGATGTCAGTAACTTGCCAAGGCTCAAGATGTTACTCTCAAAATATTAGAGTATCTAAGACATAATCTAATAGTTAAAAAACTCACGTATGTCTTGCAAGCAGCCACTTAATTAGTACTGCATTTATTTTACACTGTAAGGTAATATATAGATATATAATTCATTGACTATATAAGTTTCTAATAATGCAAACTAGATAAGATTGAAACAAATTTTTTAAAGTGTTATAAGATTATCCACTTATTTTAATTCTAGATGAAGCATGTGATAGATGACAGAGAGCTTAAAGCAAGAATAGATGAACATTGGCTCTAAAAGTCTAAAGAAAGAGATCTCAGTTTGGAGGTTTGGAAATCATGTAATCCTGTGTTATTCTCTCATATTTATTGTAAGTATAAATAATCTTAGAGCATTTATATTTTAATAAATCACAAGGAAATGGAAAAAATGTCTCCATATAAATATCATCTCAATTTTGACATTATTCTTTTTCACTTTTAAATAAACTAACCTGAAATACATTGATTTTTGAGGAACATATGTAAGCTAAACAGCTGCCAAATTTTGAAAAAGATCTAAATATTAACTCGCAATGTTGGCACATGTAAGAAAAGGGGTATCACCTCATAATTTCTACCTTTCTAAAGTTTTGGTGAAAGAACAATGTTTGCATCCAGTTATGACTGGGACAGCTCTCTCATAAGAAAGTACTTCAAAGAAACAACAAGAAATATTTAACACATCCCCGAAGAAGTTTTCTTCATCTCTGACATTTAATTTGGTTTCATGGCTATATTGTTTAACATTCCTTTTCTACTGTTGAAGCCAATAAAAGATAGAATTCATAGCTTGGGCTATTCCAAAGGCATCATCCAATCCAGAAAAATGTTTTAACCATTCCTGGAAATTCATAAAACAAATGAAAGTCTAATTACTAATATGCAGGTCAAGAACATAGTCTTCCACAACTATTCCAAGGCAAACTCCCTCTACAGTAGAATCACTTGTAACTAAGAGAAAACCTAGGACTCAGGATAATAAAAAACAGATGACTTCAGAATAAAAATGTATTATGCCTAAATTTGATTAAATGTAGACATAACAAAAGACAGCTTATTCAAATAGACCTGTAGAGCTTTGTTAAGACCTTGAATAATAAAAGTTACAGAAGTTATGGAATCAGTTAGTACCAATATTTGAATTAATCAGAAATGTATAGGAATTCAATTAATGACTACTTATATTTTAAGTACTGAATATATGAAGAGCTAAATTTGGCCATGCTTTATTAAGATAAATTCTAAAAGATAAAATTTATTACATTATAAAATTTAACTATTTGCAGGTATATCCTGAATTGAAGTTTTGTTAGACTTTACTTTTGATATATTTGAATGACATACTTAATTATCCTTAGCTCTATTAGGACAGAGGTTTAAAAAAAAACTAACAGTTTTTTTTTAATATATCAACTGTGTCTTATGTAATAAACTACATAAATGCAACCTACTTGTATATTTTGATTAGACTAGTGTGATAATCTCACTTTGGATAAGCAAAACAATTTTAAGTATTCTTTTTAAAAATTATAACCAATTTTTAATTTTAAAATTGAAATTTAAAAATCTTTTAAAAAGCTCTTTTTAAAAAATTCAATTTATCATCTATAGTATAGACAAAAAAATAAAATTTAGAGTTGCATAATGGGTCTAGTATATTTTTTTTTTTTTTTAAAGATTTTATTTATTTATTTGACAGAGAGAGATCACAAGTAGGCAGAGAGGCAGGCAGAGAGAGAGAGGAGGAAGCAGGCTCCCTGCTGAGCAGAGAGCCTGATGCGGGACTCGATCCCAGGACCCTGAGATCATGACCTGAGCCGAAGGCAGCGGCTTAACCCACTGAGCCACCCAGGCGCCCCAGGGTCTAGTATATTTTTGACTTGGATTAGAGTAAATCAAATTATGATTAAAACTGGCCTGCCACACTGGCAGATATTTCTACATAACACTCCAGGAAAACAACCATTATATGCTAAGAAATAAGGCAAAAGAAAACAAGGTTAATAGAAACCTAGTTCAATGCAAAATATTTTGTGTAATTTTCCAGTCAATAAATACAATAAATAAATACAATGTGGATTTGAATAAAAACTAGAAACAAGTATGTCCACTTCCACAATTATTTTTTTTTCCCTTCCTAATTCACACTTCCCACAGCCAATTTAAGATGGTCTAGTTACTTGGGGCATCTGGATGGCTCAGTTGGTTAAGCATCTGACTTCAGCTCAGGTGATGGTCCTCGGGTCTTGGGATCCACCCCTGCTGGGCCCTCTGCTCTGTGGGGAGTCTGCGTTTCCCTTTGCCTTCCCTCTATTTCTCCTGCTCTTTCTGTTATGCTCTTTTTTCTCTCTCTAAAATAAATAAAATCTTAAAAAAAGAAAAAGATGGTCTAGTTTAAAAAGTAGCCAAACTGCCTTGTTAAATTTGTTTTTAGAAGACCAACAGTGAATGAACTCACTGAAAGAATAAGTCATTCTTGGGGTGTTTGGGTGGCTTAGTTAAGCTTCTGCCTTTGGCTCAGGTCATGATACCAGAGTCCTGGAATGGAGCCCCCTATCATTGGGCTTCCTGCTCAGCCGGGCGTCTGCTTCTCCTTCGCCTTCTGCCCCTCCACCCTCTCATGCTCTCTCTCAAATAAATAAATAAATAAAATGTTTAAAAAACGTGATAAAGGTTCTTATAAACATGATAAAGATTCTTGCTTTTACCAAATTTAGTTTACCAAAGCACACTCTAATCTATGCCTAAACAACCAATCTAATCTATGAGTCAATTCCATAAGAAAAAAAAAATCATGCATAGCAACAAAAATCTAGACTTCAATAAGAGGATGAACTTGGTATCATCTTAAGTGTCTTTATCCAACGTTTTTCCTAAAACAGAGCAAGAATAATTACAAACAGATAGAATATTCTAATCTATTTCCTATTTTTAAAATAAGAAATTTCTTGATTACTCTCAAAATCATTTTCCTTACACTAATCATTTCTTATGTGAACTAAGTAAAGTGGTCAAAAGTAAATTCAGCCTTACCTCCACCTTCATTTTAGTTAAAATCACTGACTCAAGTTATTCCCCATGCTTCCTCTCAATCAGCTCCCTTATTTCTAATTTCTCATGAAATCCTGTATATTCTATCCACATGGTGTCTATCATGTGTATCCCTTTCTCTTTACCTTCATTGGTCCTTCTTTTACTTAGACTTTGATAATTTCTTTATTGCATCTTTTCTTTCTTTTTTTTTAATCAGAGAGAGAGAGAGCGCACACAAGCAGGGGGAATTGCAGGCAGCTCCCCACTGAGCAAAGAGCCTGATGCAGGACTCTGGACATAATCCCAGATCTTAGGATCATGACCTGAGCCAAAGACAGCCACTTAACCGGCTGAGCCACCCAGGCATCCCTCTTTGTTGTATCTTACTAAATGAATGATTTTCCACTTCTCTGAGTACACTTTCCCAGCTAATTCCAAGTCTTTCATCAAATACACTTCATGAATTTTCTCTGGGAGGCTTTCTTTAACTTTTCAATCTGATAAATTTCATTTCTGTGTTTCCTTAATCCTAATTTAGTATTTATGCCATCAAAATATAATTGTCAATTTATATAATCCTCTTCTTTTTGCCTTGAAGGCAAAGCCTGTATTGTTTTTTAAACTCCTGTTCCAAGCAGATACAAGGCACTGAATGCTGTGCACGTCTGTTTAATGAATATAGGGGCCAAAAGTTAAAAAAAAAATCCTTGATCCTATTAATACATTGAATTCCACGTCAAAATGATATCAGATCTTCATTATTGCATAGTTACATTCCCTAGATGATGAATTTGGGTTTTAAGAACAAAGTTACATTAATTTTAAGTAGTTTAAAAGTTTCATAAATTAAGCCTGGCTCATATCTACTCTGAAACTGATACACTATCCTAGTCTTTGAAAAGTAGTATCAGAATGCTAAAGTCATTTTATACTGGTAACTGGAATTAAGACTTAGAACTTCGTAAGATTCAGCATCGTTCAAGGAGCCATACCATGGCTGAGGTCCTTCACTTCTCACATGCCTTTAAAAATAAAATTCAACACATTTTCTAAGTCCCTACCATTGTGTATTATTTTACCATTAAAGATTTCACACTGTGTTTTAGAATGTTCCATATATACTGCATTGCAGTATATCACTGCACTGCTCAAAACAGTATTTACAGGAAGAGACAATGAATTATTTTTATTGTAACTTAAACTTCTATGTTGTAAAAAAAGGGAAGTGAATTCTATCAATTTTCCTGTCTGAAAGACCTGTCCCTAATGAATAATAATACCACTGGGTTTTAAACTACAAATACCATTTTATTTTGTTTTTCTTAGGGTATGTTTATTTACTTAACCTACATAGAACTTCAAACAAAAATTTCGAACTACTTTTTAATGTTTTCAATTTAATAAATGAAATTTTGCACTACGAAAAAGAAATTTTTCAAACATCAGTAGATTAAATCTAAAAACAAATATGGCATCAGATGACATACTTTCATCACTACAAGTGATAACTAAAATCTGGAATTTGATGAAAGGTATTAGCTGACCAACTGCTACTGAAGTCAGAGTAATAAAAAAAGGACTCAAACTCTATGTGAAACAGTCTGTCAGAGTATATAGGTAGAAGTGAATTGGAATGTCTTAATTTCATTCACAAGAAATTTTGTCTACACTGCCAATCAAGGATGGTGGTTGGGGGATTTTTCTTAGCAATAGGAAATCCTGTCACTGTTTCTACTAGTGGAAAGTAATTAACTGCAAAATACCAACATTATTCCTCTTTATGTGCTGTGAGGAGAAATAGAATTACACATCATAAGAAAACTAAAGTTGTTTAAAGCAAGCATAATGAAAGGTCATAACTATACTACTCCTTAACGTCCAAGTCATGGAGAGAAATCTGCTTTCTACTGCAGTAAAAAATACAAGTATTTTTCTCATACATACAAGGAAGAAAGTGTTCACTCATTCATCCATTCATTCATTCAATTTAGAAACAGAGAGAGCGCTTATGCATGCGGTGGGGGAGGGGTAGAAGGTGAGAGACTACTAAACTACCTCCAAGCCCAGCATGGATCCTGAGGTTGGGCTGGACCTCACAAGCCAGAGAACTTGACCTGAGCAGAAATCAAGAGCTGGATTCTTAACTGACTGAGCCACCAGGCACCCCAAGGAAGAAAAACTATAATCTCACTTCTAAAAAATAAAATAATGTGGGCACCTGGGTGGCTCAGTTAGCTGAGCATCTTTTGGCTCAGGTCATGATCTTAGGGATCCAGGATCTAGCCCTGGCTTGGGCCTGGAGCTCAGTGCCAAATCTGCTCGTCCCTCTCCCCCTTCCCCTCTGTGTACCACCTCCCCACCCAGCTCCTGTGCTGGCTCTTTCTCTCAAATGAATAAATAAAATCTTAAAAAATATATATATGATCAGCAGTTTGTACTGATAATGAAAAACAGAATTGGCAACTCACTGCAATAGAGTTTTCCTAAGACACAAATTGCAACTTTATTTTTAGACTGTTCAAGTCCAAATACATGAAAATCTAGACAATAAATAATATACTTCCATTCTCCTTTGGTTGAGGGAAGGTCTGAATACAGCAGTAATTCTGCTCTGTAGACCACATCTGTCAAGTGTTCATGATGGAAAAGTGACATGTCTAGAATCAACGGTTGATGAAAACAAAGTTGCAGAGAAGCACACAGACCAGGTAAAAATCCCCACTATTTATCATTAATCAATTAACTTCTTTTGGGTGGCCAGATGCTGGAGAAATGAGATTGCCACCTCATCTCTTACTTGAGAGAAACTACTTTTAGATAGATATTCTCTTTTACATTAACAATGACACGTCACCCCTATAACAATATCCACCTTACATCACATATATATCATATATTCAACATTTGTGGAGTACAAGATAATAGGTACCAGATAACTGATTTGCTATGAATATATGCTCCTGTTGACTACACATATAAATTTTTTAAAAAAAACTACAGTGTATTCTTCACGTATGTCAGTGACAGGCCATCCTTTAAATGAACTTTGAATATTGACAGGTAAGTTTTAAGTTCTCAAAGTCCCTTCATTTGTCCCTCTTCCCCCACACTTGCCAGGTGGTCATGCTCCAGAGAACAGCAAAAGGGATCTTCCCAAAAGAACTCAGTTGTATCATTTTCCTACTTAAGCCGTTAGGTATTTACCCCATACACCCAGCAAATAGTCTCACTCCCTACCCTGAGCAAGTCATTCATCCTGTAGCCCCTGCCTATTTCACAGTGTGTGGCATTCCCACACTAGCCATTGTTTACAGTTATTTGAAGATGCTAAGCATTTTCTGGTCTTCCGTGACTTGTACCAGCTGTCTGTGTAGTCTGCAATGCCCTTTCACTGCTCTTCTCATGGGTGAATCCTTCTCTGTGCTCACACTTCAACAGCAACGCCCCATTCACAGAGAGGTCTTTCCTGACAGGCCCTCCCCACTTAAACCAGGATCCCTTCCCCAGTTCACTGCTTTCATAGCATTCACTGAAAACAGTGATCATTTTATGTATTTGCCCTCTCATGTCATTGCTGTTTATCTCGTTCACTAACATGTACATGGGGCGGGGAAGGGGAGATTTGTCTTTTTTTTTTTTTCCTGAAGCATTACATCTTGAGTGTATAACACAATTCTCTGGTCCTTGACATAAGCTGAATAAATAAATGATTGAATGCACATTAAGTAAGACAGTGTTGATTTGCAAAATGAATATTAAAGCAATGGGAAAATCACAGAAGCCATTTATAATCAGTCTTGTTAGTCTTGTTATATTAGGGTATTAAGAAACCATAAATTGGTAAGTGGCTGGGAAAATCAGCTTCCTCTGAAAACCTGGAACAGTTCATACAGATTTCTCTTCACTGTATGTATCTTCTACTCTGTATCTCAGCTAATTGTGTTCATACAGTTTCTATTTGATTAAACCACAGAGTCCAAGAGGACTCTAAGAAATTTCCTGTGTTTTGCTTAACCTTGGGTAACTAGTTAACAATCCTTAATTCTTGAATAGTGGGGATATAGGCCAAGCAAGAACTCCACCACTGACTAAACCATGTGAAGTCTGGGAAGTTATTTAACTTCTGTAGTTCTGAAGGTCCTCATCTATGGTGGGTATCCTACTTCACAGAATTTTGGTAAGATCAAAAGAGACAGTACATCAAATGCCCTGTACGTAACAAATGATCAGTAATGGTTAACTATAATGGGTTGAACGGTAACCCTAACAACATGAACATGTGGATGTAATCTTATTAGGAAATAAGTTTTCCTTATTTGGAAAAAGGTCTTTGCAGATATAATTAAGGATCTCAGAATAAAACCATTTTGGTGGACCTTAAATCCAGTGACAAGTATCCTGGTATAAGTGACACAAGGACAGAGGAAGAGAAGGCCATGTGAAAATGGGAGGCAGAAACTGGGTCACTTAACTTCAACTCACATGTATTATAAAAAATGGAACTATCGCTGTACATGTATATGCAAGGAGAGATCAATGCACTCATCGGAATGCACATCCTCAGGCTGTCATCTTCCTATCACCAAGTTGTTTTAATTCTCTATGAATCAGTGGCACTGGGCTAGAGTAAAGTTGTGAATCTGATACTGGGAGACTTTTGGGGGGAACTGAGGAGCCCTGAATCCCTGCCAATCAAGCAAATGTCACAGTTATAGTCAAACATACCTCTTTCAAAGGCGAACATGTAGAGCTTCCATCAGATCTCATATGGGTTTGTGGCCAACAAAAGAGTAATAATCTCAAATCTGGAGACTCTTGAAGATCCTTTCAGCTGTTCCATCAATATAATGTTCCAGCTTGATATCATTTTAAGCAGCCAAAGAGATTTGGCATGCTATTTTAATCAGCGAGAACCTATCTTTGAAGACCAACAAGCCAAAGAAGGGACTATAATAGAGGTTGTTTTAAGTAAACTTATCTTCCTCCAAACATTATAATAAAAATCTACAGGTTTCCGCTTCCTCATGCTCGGTCTGTCATTACCCACCATGCTCCAGCGAAGGAAATAATCTCTATAGTCAACAGCATAAATACAGACTCCGGGTTTCCTTGAGCTCGGAAATTGCTATATTCCAGTTAAAGGGTCATGGTATGCATGAAGACAGAGGAAAGAAAGTAAATGAAAAATACACGGTTTCCTTATTTCTTTCAGTGCAAGAAACTTCAAGGTCAGTCTTACGAGAACAGCCATGTTTCTGCATTTTGTACACCGAAGGTTATGGAATAAAGGTCAGAGTGGACGAGGATCTGAAGAATTGGATACTGTGAAGCTCTTAAAATTCACTGTTTCTCTTTTATTCCTTTCTAAAGTTTGGTAAGCAGAAACCAAAGAATCTGCTGCAGAATAGCATCATGTGAAGAAAATGTCAGAAGTGCAAACATAATAATAAATCCTATGTCAAGTGATTGCTTGTAACGAGATGATATGTGTTAACTCTTTCAAGTTAACAGAATTCTAAATTATTTGAGGCTTGAGAATATGTTATGGACTATGAGACTCTTGATAATTAGAGCAAACGTAGTTTTTGGTTTATTCACTATATTTATATAAAGAATACAGGGAATACAAATGAATTATTAGGTTAGAACAAGGTGGTGTAGATCTGATGTAATGGCTCTTTCTATATGGCATATGCACAAGAAGTGCCCCTTTATTCCTTGAAAAGCACAGAAATAATTAGGGGGATAAAAGTCTTCCACTTAAGAGTCATCAGATTGGTTTTAAAAGTTATGTCTTTGAAGAGTGATTGCCTTTCCCTAAAAATGAACTTTTCTGTGGCTTTTAAAAATAGCCTGGATTAACTGCTGAGTGAGCCAATGGTGAATATTGTTAAGAGCACATGTTCTTGCCCCAGATTTCCTGGATTCTAGGTTGTTTCTACCACATTTTTTTTTTTTAAAGATTTTATTTTGTTTATTTGACAGAGAGAGACACAGCAAGAGAGGGAATACCAGCAGGGCTAGTGGGAGAGGAAGAAGCAGGCCATCCATGGAGCAGGGAGCCTGATGTGGGGCTTGATCTGGCTCAATCCGGCTCAATCCCAGGACCTTGGGACCATGACCTGAGCCAAAGGCAGATGCTTAACGACTGAGCCACCCAGGCACCCCTATTTCTACCACTTCTATGTTGGGTGACCTTAGCAATGACTTAACTTATGCACATCTCAGTGATGTTAATGACTTAACTTATGCACATCTTCCTTTTCTCTAAAATGCAGGTAATAATAGTAACTAGCTCTCAGAATTGTTTGAGAATTAAATGAGTTAATACTGTATCTTAAATTTAGTAAAATCATGGAATTTAGTAAGTGTTCAGTAAGTGCTGCTACAATGTTATTCAAAGTATTATTTTAAAAGTTTTTTTTTTTTAATTAATAAATACTTTCCTGAGTCTAAGGCTCAAAGGTTATTCCATATATCAGTATCACGGCATTGAGGCTGTTAGGAAATATACATGTTGATCATTCATTCTTATATTTAACTTTCAGTTAGTTAGGGTATCTAATCCAAAAATATACAAGAGATACTATTAATTCCACTTTCATTTAATATTTCTTATAGGAATAAATCACAGTTAGACCAGAAATTCAATTATGTGCCTGTCACCTGTTGGGTTAAAATGTTTTTAATCCTATCTGCAGGAAATTGTTAACTCGTTATTTAATCACACCTGCTTTGCATTAGTACATTTCAATAGTTTGTTTCTCTTCAGTTACTTGTATCTTGCACCTTAAGATCTAAAAGATCTAAAAGATTCACCTTTTTTATTATTCTGTTTTCATTAGATGCCCTATTTCTTTCATACTAAAATATTTTAAGACAACATTATTCTCAATTGACTCTCTTCAGCCTATTTATTTTAAATCTTCTTGACCAACCATGTATCATACCTGTATTTTCCCTTCCAATACTTTCTATCTCTATCCTTGCTATTTTATTTTTTAAAAAATATTTTAAATATTTTTTGTTCCAGTTGTTTTGCTCAATTTTACACACCTAATGGTAACCTTTATGTAGCATGCTAAAAGTTTTTTGTCAAACTAAGTCTACTTTTTTCAAATTACTTTCTTTAACCACTTCAATCTTACAACTGAAAAATCATAACAAGTTTACTACAAGATTTACTAAGTTTTTCTTAAATGGCAAAAAGAGATCCCATTTATAATGTAAGCAAAAGCGTGTTCTTAATTTCATTCACACAGAAACTGTCCACAAAAATGTTTCTTCTCCAAATGTTTAAAAACTTTTCTCCTTTCCTTCCTTTTATGAATATATTACTTTTCTCTTCCAGAAATAAAGCTATCCTTTCCAATTTAGCCTAGTATTTCTGGCATCTCCTTTTTTCCTACCCATTACCCTGATGAAGCTTAGCAGAGGACCAGGAGCCAAGCTGGCAGACTCGGAATTTTTTTTAGTAGGCAAGAAGGTAAAGAACTGTGGATATACATATGCTACTTATTGGTGGCAGGGGGTGTTGCAGAGTTCTAAACTGTGTCTTCAGATATTAAGCCCAGAGTATTAAGAAGAATTCACTATAATTCTCAGTAGAAATTCGGTGAGTTCAATCCTTTGCAAAAGGAATGTAGCTCACTTAAATAAATTTTAATAAATAGAGATAATATTATTTTGCCACTAAAATGCCAATTCGCCTAAGCAATGTATCCGCACATGTGTTGAGATATTTGCTGCCATGCTGTCATAGTCACTTAGAGTTTGGGGATTCAATTTCTTTTTAATACAACCTATAGTCCATAAAATCTATTAGGTATTTGGGTTTTTCCCCCCTTAGTCAGAAATACTGCTTTATCACAACTATGTATTCAGTTCAGAAATCCATCCTTTTACACAATCCTTATTGCAGTACAATCTGTTCTCACATCACCGGCATAAATGGGAGACTGCCAGCTACACTCAGACATGACCACACAGCTTACTATTTGACCTTGGTAAATTTCTGATGTTTTCTGGATACGTTTTCTTTGTATGTAAACAGACATGATGATACTGGTTAACCTCTTACATCCGAAACCCCTGGAGGCTTATCCACTCTAGACCAGTAAATATAGTTTATTCCCTCATTACAGTTTGCCAACAAAGCACTGGACAAAATGGAAAAGCAACTTGCTTTCCTCAACCTTACTGACTGTGTTTTATCCATACTATGAAAATATGGTAGATCTAAAGGTTCTCCTATGGCAAGAATCTCAGATATATTGCCCTTTTTTTTTTTTTTTTTTTAAGTAATCTCTACACTCTGTGGAGCTCAAGCTCATGACCCTGAGATCAAGAGTCGCATTCCCTACTGACTGAGTCAGCCGGGTGCCCCAAGAATTTTGGATATATTGTTGACTGAAAATCCAATTCTCAAATATTCTATTATTATATGATATGAGTTCATTTATGTAGAAAACAGATAGAAATAAATACATATGTGAAAAACATGCCTATATGGTCATGTAAATACACATACATGCACAAAAAATCATAAAGAGCACATCTATAAATATATGAGCTTATATAGGAAAACGTTTAAAAGTACACTACAAAAATTTTAAAGATAATGATTGCAAAAAAGGAGTGGAAATAACTATGGCTTATAAAATATGCATCTGTTATATGATTTTTTAACCCGAACAGGTATTTGAGAATTACATATGTAATTAAAATATTTAAATGCTACTCTAAGCAGTAACTTGTACATTTTTATAACATTTTATACTTCAGCTATCACTAGGTTAATTTGATTTTCACATATATAATTTAATTAGATTTGATTGGGATAAAACTGATAAATACATAGTTATTTAGTAGCTTTTCTTTTATTTTTTCTTTTTATTTTTTAAGATTTTATTTATTTATTTGACAGACAGAGATCAAGCACTATAGAGGTAGGCAGAGAGAGAGAGGGGGAAGCAGTCTCTCCACTGAGTCGAGAGCTTTTAATGTTAAAAGTCCCTCAGTTTTAAAACTGCATATAATTGATTCTCATATGCTTAAAGAAGCCAAATCCCTGCTTATTTAAATAATAAAAAGAATTGTTAAAACCTCTGTAGTTGAATGCTGGGGCAGATGGACATTTAAAAGCAGTGAGGAATTTCTCTGTCTGGGTGGAGACATCCAGAGAAAGGGCAGGCCCAGCTAATGTGAAGAGTCTCTAGAAATTAATTCGAATATTAAATCAATGTCATTTATTAGTACTCCAAGCTACTGAAGCAGATGACAAAAGTCACACATTATTATAGATGGATTTGCTAAGACCTCTAAGCTTAAAAGTGTTAAGCTTTTTTTCTATTTTAATGGTCTTTAAATGCCTTAATCTTGTTCCTGAATGCTCTAAATTGTAGTCCACATTTGCCTCAGAGCATATTAGCATGACACACAGATGAAGGTCATGATAATAAAAACAAACAAACAAACAAAAAAAAACAGTGAAACATGTGATCTCAGCCGCAGCCCCACTCCTGTAATCTCTGGAAATCTCGTCCCTAAGGCTACTTCCTAGAACTCCTGCAGCATTCTTCAGTTCCAGCATCCTGCTCCTCATGGGCTTCCCAAGAGACAATGGTGAGTCCGTCTCTGTGGTGACATCCCGTGACCTTCCAGAAGACGCCTCCCCCACTTCTCATCCTCACCGGCTCACCAAACTGAGATGCATGTATTGGAAAGCAGCAGAAATCCTCTTCACTGTCACGTTCAGCTCCACTCCCGAGTCAGAATCAAGTGTGTCCTCAGGCCTCGGGGTACTTCATTGATTTGGTCAACTATCATTTTCTTGAAATCAGTGTAATATTACCCCGTCTTCATTCCGACTAGTCCAGAAGGTTATCTGATTGACAGGATCTTCTGTTACTCTCCACACTACTCATATCCTCAGACTTGAATAAGTCACCATTTCCTATTCCATATATCCTCCTCTTGTTTCTTCAGAGTAAGTTTCTTCCCCACCTAAGATTATTATTTATATAGATTCTGCCTAGATGATATACATCTAGATTAAATTAACTACGAGATTAAGCAGTGCTATTGTCCCTGAGAGACATAAAGATTTGAGTTTGGTAATTTCACTTCAAACCTAGCCCGTCCAGCTGCTGCTTTCAAGGAGGCTGCAGAGCTCTCCCACAACAGAAATCCACCCAGCCCTCCTTGGGAGACACCTAGACAGTGCTGTGCAGTGGAAACATAACGTGAGCCACAAATGTGAGCCCCATATATAACCTGACATCTTTTATGAGATATGTTTCTTAAAATAGTAAATAAGAATCAGATGAAAATAATTTTAATGTATTAGCCAAATACATTCAAAATGTCATTTTAATGTATAATCAATATAAAATTTATAGTGATATTTTATATTTATTGGAAGTGAGCATGTATTCTACACTTACAGCAATCTTAATTCTGACTAGCAATGCTTCCAGCGGTTAACAGCCCTGTGTAGTTAGTGGCTGTGTTACTGGATGCTGGAGATCTGAACACTCCTGAAATGCCAGGTTTCAAGGTGACTTAACAGTTCAAGCTTGCTCTAACAACCTGTTTCATTTTAATACTTTCCTTAAATACCTTCTTATACCATGTCCAATGATAGACTCCTCACAGCTTGAAAAATGGGTTCCTCAGATAAATACATAACAGCATGTGACCCGGCAGCATTCACTCCCTACTGCCTTTTTAAAATTATAGAAAAAATATTTCTCTGAATACAATCATTTTTGTAATTTACTGCATAGCTATGAAAACGCATTTTCATTTTTAAGTTAATAGATTAACAAATCAATTACATAGAAGCATTAAATTAAAAAGTAAGTGTTTTCCCTTCATATTCCCTATTTTGTTCCCTGGAGTTACCGGAGGTTCACTGTGTATCATTCTAGACATCTTTCTATATCAAGGAGAGTTTTTAGAAAGAGGTATTAAATACCCAAATTTGTTTACAACATTTTATGTACATTTTCTTCTCTTAAATGAGGATGAATAATTTATAAGCAAGGGCTAACACACAAACACGTCTGGTGACTATCAGTAGTGTTATGCTGCCTAACAAGGGCATTTCTTGCCATCAGAGCCCCTGTTTCTTCTGCTCATCCACTATCACCTTTACCATGTGCACAGAGAAGTACTAAAAAGTGGAATATTGGCTAGTCTATTAGGTAATTCCCTTTTCCTAGCCATGACTGACTTTGCCAGAGGTATGTGATGTAATGTATGTATGTAATTTTGTTTAAGAAATGAGGAAGGGGCTTTCTTGTTCGTAATAACAGCTTCACAAACGGGAACAGTCTTCTTTCTGTCCTGGACCTTGCTGTCCACCTGCGATGCCTGTGATGACAGAAGTCATGTTAGGGCCCTGAAGGGAATCAGCTTAAGGGGAGAAGTGATAATATCAGGAGTTGGCAGATGAAATGATAAACAGAATCCTTGATAGCACTGAAGAACTGGGATCTTCCTGGGATGTGACATGATAACCTTCTCAATGTCAACCCCACAGTCAGCTGTGTTTTGTTACATGAAACTTAAAGCATCTTCATTTATGAAAACATCAAAAAATGTTTTATAAACTTTAGTCAAAATGAAAGAGAAATTTTTTTTTGGTGAAATGAAAATTTAAGCCATCAGCTCTTGATGAGGAAGTTATTTATTTTCTGTCCATTTATTTCCATATGTCATCCACACACTATAACTTTATCTTAGAGTTACTTGCAAAGAAAGAGTAATGTTCCAAAGAATAGATAAATAAATGTTTAGTTTTACTGCCAGTAAAAATAAAACTGACACAATTTAGATAAGCAGAATGTAGACACACCATCAGAATTGTTTATTTTAGAATGTTTTGCATGTGTGCAAATCTTTATTGGATTACAGGATATCATGGGACCTCCTGTCAGTAGCAAGTTGTAGTTGCTGCCTTACAGTGTGGTGATTTTCGTCCTACACAGGAAGATTTGATTACT
Source organism: Mustela erminea (assembly GCF_009829155.1). NCBI lineage: Eukaryota > Metazoa > Chordata > Mammalia > Carnivora > Mustelidae > Mustela > Mustela erminea. Next base: position 79,085,908 of record NC_045624.1, on the reverse strand, counting down.
ACACTCTGTGTATCATTTAAGGAGTATGTCTAGTGTTCCATACACCAAGTTTAAAGTAGGTGTTAAATATAAAAATGTCTATTATATTAGGAATCCTTTCATATTCATCACATGTAATATAATACTAATAACAGTAGTTTTAACCACCATTTGGTAAAGCTGAATTCGAATATCCCTCCAACATTTCTACTTATTGTACAGTTCTTAAATGTAGAAATTAAACAAATAGTTTGGGCAGATTTAGTGGGATGGAATCAAACCATATAAAGGATCAAAACAAAGTCATGAGGACTTTACATGAGTTGAACTCAAATAAACAGCTAAAACTTTTCCAGAAGATACAAAAAAGTGTTATTGTTTTGTATTTCAAAATTATTTTTCTTTTTCTTTTTATAATGAGCATATAAGTGCAGAATGTTCATTTCACTTAAAGAAACCAGAACTAGGGGCACCTGGGTGGCTCAGTGGGTTGAACATCTGCTTTTGGCTGAGGGCATGATCCTAGGGTCCTGGGATGGAGCCCCACATCAGGCTCTCTGCTCAGTGGGGAGTCTGCTTCCTCCTCTCTCTCTGCCTGCTGCTCTGCCTACTTGTGATCTCTCCCTCTCTGTCAAATAAATTAATAAATAAATAAATAAAAAGAAACCAGAACTAGAGTTCTCCTTGATAAAACAACCGTATTATAGCATATGGGATAGGGATTAGGTGAAGATTTTTTGTTGATGTATGCTAATGTATCCTATGTAATTCTAAATCCAACATTTTTGATTCATTTGTAACATTATTCTGTCTTGTAAGTATAGTCATACAAAAAAATGCAACCACAATACTGCTTTATAAATATAATGTTCTGTTCTAGTTATGGGAATAAAACAAAAAGTATTTGTATGTTAACAATCATGGTGTTCATATGTTGCTGCATATTTTTAACAGAGTTTATAGAGAATGTAATGAAAAAAATCTTTGCCATAAACTTTAGAAATACTGTATATGGTGATGCTTCTATTTTTAAAATATTGTTTACATGTAAAAGGATGAAATTGGGACTTCTAAATTATTCTGCAGCTCTTAATGAGGATCATTATTCAATATCAAACTTAAGCTTTGTGCTAAGTGTGTATAGAAGCTAAATAAAATAAATAAATATATATTTAGGGTTAGGCTAATGGATATGTTGGAGGTAATAATTTGCTTACTACGTTTACAAAGCATTAAGTATTTCCAGGTTTTAAAGTACTATTTGAGTCTATCCTGTATTTTTAGCATTTTCTCTGGTTCATGTAATTTTAAAGATATTTATTTATTTATTTATTTATGGAAGAGAGAGGGAGGGAGAGTGGTAGGGAGTAGCAGAGGGAGAGGGACAAACAGCCTCTGTGGTGAGCACAGACCCTGATACAGGGTTTGATTCCAGGACCCTGAGATCATTGAATTTATATTTTTTTCTATTTCCCCCTCCCACCACCAATAGTCAATATTCCCTTTACACCAAAAAGCTTGGAACTTTTCTCAGATTGCAGTACTGTTTAGGAGGCAGAATTATCATCAGTTGATGATTGAATATACAGGGACATAGTGACTGAGGAGAGGAAAGTGATAGGTTCAATCTGTTCTCTGGGGAATATATAAAGTTGTAGGCAGTTGATTCTCAGTTCTGAGTCAGGAAAGTATCTCAGCTAAAGGTACTGAACTTGGGAGTAATTCCCATGGAGGTGCTAGTTAAAATATAGGGAGTGGATCTAACAGCTGAAGAAAACCTAGTTAGGGAGTGCAATGGACCGAATGTTGTGTCCCTTCCAAATTCCTGTGTTGAAATCCTAACCCCCAAGGTGATAGAAATCCTAACTTCCAAGATGATAATGGTCTTAGGAGAAGGGGTCTTTGATAAGTAATAGGTCATGAGGGTATAATCCCTGTGAATGGAATCTGCACCCTTATAATTGGGATTCCGGAGAACTTTGTTGCCCTCTGGAAGCCATGCAGAGATACAACAAAAATTCAGCAGTCTACAGCACCAAAGAGGGCTCTTACCAGAACCCGACCATGCTAGGCATCCTGATCTCAGACTTCCAGCCTCCAAAACAACAGGCATCTCCTATTGTTTCTATGCCATCCAGGCTATGGTTCTTTGATACAGCAGCCACAACTAAGACAGGGAGAAGAGAGGAAACAGGAGACAAAGGGGTCTTGGGAGAATGACAGATGACAGAAGCAAGGATTTTTTAAAAGGAGGACACAAATAAAGTCAATTAGGCTGAGACCTAAAGGATTCACTGAAGTAGACTACTAAGGCAGATGGTGGCCAAATTATCGACAGCCTTGTTTATTAGACTTTAGTTATTAGACAGCCATCAAAAATTCTGAAGCAGGGAACGAGAAGATCATGAAATCAAATCTAGGTAGTATTCTCCCTGAAAGCTGTTTGTGTGAGTGTGGGTGTGTGTTTGTGGGTGTTGGGGGCGGGGAGTTGCTGGGACAGGAAGACAATCTGAGGCCAGGTAGAAAATACACAGTCTGTTGTAACAAGATGGGTCATTGTGGGAATAGAAAAGAAAGCACAGATTAAAACAAACAAACCACTTAGCTTTAAAATCAAGAGTACTTAGTAATTGTAAGTGGAGGCCAAAAAGCAGGTGGGAGGAATTAAAGATGGCCACCCGAGTTAAAGGCCAAGGTCACCACCAGGGTTATCACCTCCCTGGGGCTCTCAATTGAAAGTGAACATGTTGGGGGGAGGACAGGTTCAGACTGTGTTATAATGAACTCTCTTTTGAACAGACTAAGAGGTCAAGGTTTCTTCTCCGCATTGAGAAAATCGTCAGGCAGTGAGATACTTTGAGATAAAGAAGAGTTCAGATCTATAGCTGTGGATCCAATTGAGCCTCAGTGCAAGGGTAATTTATCAGTATAATTTTTAATATTTTAAAATACACTATGGAAGTATGTAAGAAAACACAGAAAGCTTAAACTAGTTCCCACGATGGCATCAGCAAAACTCTAATTACGTATGGATGATAATTTTTAAAACTAAAATTGTTAAAAAGTGGAAAAGGCTCTACTTCACATTTATTAAAAGTTATGTGGGGCGCCTGGGTGGCTCAGATGGTTAAACGTCTGCCTTCAGCTCGGGTCATGATCCTAGGGTCCAGGATCCTGAGCCCCATATCGGGCTCCCTGCTTAGTGGGGAGCCTGCTTCTCCCTCTACCTCTGTGTGCTACGCTGCATGCTTGTGCGCTCTCTCTCTCTCTCTGTCAAATAAATAAATAAAAATTCTTTAAAAAAAAAAAAAAAGAACGAAAAAGTTATGTGAATGTTTGGAGGGACACAGACCAGTCATGCCCTTTTTTTTTTTTTTTTTTTTTTATCTTATTCATTTGACAGAGAGAGATCAGAAGTAGGCAGAGCAGCAGGAAGAGAGAGAGGGGGAAGCAGGCTCCCTGCTGAACAGAGAGCCTGATGCGGGACTCGATCTCAGGACCCTGAGATCATGACCTGAGCTGAAGGCAGAGGCTCAACCCACTGAGCCACCCAAGTGCCCCAGTTGTGCCCTTTCTTTATACAATACACTCACTAGTGTCATTATGGCTGAACAGCGCCAATATAGAGAGCATTGCCAGCTTACTCCAATTAAAGATTCTTTCTCTCTAGAGACAACGGAATATTTTTACCTTCTCTACCAAAAGACACTCTTTTGTTTTGCTTCTCCTATAACATTTTGTGTGTAAGAAGGTGAGGCGCTTATGTGAGAACAATTTAAATGTGTTCAGCCAGCAGGAAGCTTACGTAATGCTTTGTTCCTTAATGAGGGCACCTGAAACTTCAAATGAAATTACCCATTTTTCCAGGTGCAAGTGATCAAATTAGGGATGGGAAATGCGCCAAATGTATGTAAACAAAAGAACCATTTCCAAGATGCTGACTGAAATGAATGGAAACGGATCAGATTAGGCAGTTATGGAATCTAAAGGCCTAATAAGTAAACCTACTGGGTCTACCAGACTGCTGAAAATAATTATACCAAGGCCACAGAGAGGATGAGAGCAGACCTTCCCAGTTTTTTGAGGAGGGTGTGAATTTCCCATATTCTTTTCTATTGTTTCCATATTAGAATATCGATTTATTAGTACCAAATCAAGCATACAATTTTTAATTTGAAAAATATGTTATATCGGGCTGTTTCTTTCCTTCTTAGCCATCATTTGTCCTTCCTGAGATCCTGAGTTAGGTTCATCCACTTACACAGCTCCATGCAGCTCAACAGCCCATCCTCAGCTCCAGGGTGGGCAGAATAGTTCAAATCCTCTGGCCAGTGACTGCTTTCAGAAACCAGGTCCATGACAAATGGCCTAAGTGATCCCCTTTGCAACTGCAATTGGGTCAGTACTGAGCATCCAACTCTGTTAGATCCAGTTAGATCTTTGGAGGATGAAGCTTCCTAGGAACTTCGAGGAGAGCAGACCCTTACACTTTTTTTAAGAAAGCCACTGCAATCGGCAGGTGTCTCACTCTGGACACCAGCGCTCAGCCTAGAACTGCAGCTCTCTCGTTAGGGTGAGGATAAAGTTGGCTTATAAAGTAAAGCTAAACTAAAGAGACTCTAAATCAAAAGACATAGTCTCAGTTGAACATCTTGGTCCTGTATCCACTTGCTTCCATTATTTCTTCAGTTAAATAAGCAATTACTTAAGACAATTAAGTTGGTTTCTCCGTTCCTTGCAACCAAAAGCATCCTAATTGCAGTATGCTTGCTTCAACGGCAGCTTTTCACAATTCCATGACCTATAAAATGACTGCTATTTTCCTGACAAGTCTTATGTTTCTTTTTTTTTTTTCTTAATTTTGAGATGGTTTTGGATTTAGAGAGTTGCAAAAACAGCACGGAGTTATTACACTGTTCACCTGGGTTTCCCTAATGTTAAAATCTGACTGTGGTACAGTTACCAAAACTAAGAAATTAACACTGGTACAGTGCTACTAAGTAAATTACAGACTTCATTCTGATTTTACCAGTTTTTCCACTCATGCTGCTTTTGTCTCAGGATCCCAGATTGTAAGTGTTGTCCTTTCTTCCTGGTCTCTTCCATTCCGTGGTATTTTTTCATTCATTCCTGGTCTTTCATGACCCTGACACACTTAAAGAGTACTAGTTAGCTATTTCACGCAATGTCATTCAATTTGGATTTGTCTGATGTTTTCCCAAAATTAGACTGAGGTCAAGAATTGTTAGGAAGAACACTAAAGAGGTGCATCTCATCTTAGTGCATCACATGGCGGGGAGCCCGGGGGTGGTTATAATTTGGTTAAGTCTGGGGCTGTTTACCCTGATCACTTGGTTAAGATGATGTTTGCCATATTTCCCCATTGCAAAGTTACTATCTTTTTTTTTTTTTTTCATAATTAAGCTACCTTAGGAAGGCATACTTTTTGACTGTGCAAACATTCTGTTTCTCCTTAAACTTCTGTCCACTAATTGCAGTATCTATCATTGTGTCTTGCTTGCAATGGTTATTACTATTAATAGTAATAAGTAATTAATAAATAATTAATATTACTTTTAATTAGAATCTTCTATAAGAAACATTTGTCCCTTCTCCCATTTACTTATTTAGTAATTTATTTGTTAGTTTGGACTCACAGATCTTCTACTGATCTTTTGGTCATAATCCGCTATGTCATAATTTACTTATTGTTCGAACTGTTCCAGCATTGGCGTTGGCGAGCTCTTTCAGGTTGGCTCCTGTGTCCTTTTAACACCCCACTCATCTTTTCCCTTCCTTCCATCCTTCCATCTGTCATCCTTTTGTTCTTTCTCTTCTCTTCCTTTTCTTTATTTTTTTAAAGATTTTATTTATTTATTTGACAGACAGATCACAAGTAGCCAGAGAGGCAGTCAGAGAGAGACGAGGAAGCAGGCTCCCTGCTGAGCAGAGAGCCCAATGTGAGGCTCGATCCCAGGACCCTGAGATCATGACCTGAGCCAAAGGCAGAGGCTTAACCCACTGAGCCACCCAGGCGCCCCTTCTCTTCCTTTTTTTTATGGCACATTAATGCTCCAGGTTCATCTTGTACTCCCTGCTTTGATCTGCCCACTTCTCCAAGGAACCCTGGTTCCTTTTAGCAGAGAATGCTATATGCTGTTCATGCTCGTTGCTGCCCGAGGGTCACTGCTTCTTGGTTCTCTCAGTGGATAAAGACAAGAGCTATATGTATATATATTAACACATGCATGTATAAGTGTTGTGGTTTAATTATATAATAAATATATAACTAAACACAGACTACTCTACTTCCATATCTATCTGTACATATATATTTTTAAAGATTTATTTGTTTGACAGAGAGAGATCTCAAGTAGGCAGAGAGAGAGAAAGAGAGAGAGAGGAGGAAGCAGGCTCCCTAGCAAGCAGAGAGTCCGATGCAGGACTTGATCCCAGGACTCTGGGATCATGACCTGAGCTGAAGGCAGAGGCTTTAATCCACTGAGCCACCCAGGCGCCCCTATCTGTACATATATCTTAATAAGCCATGAGACTAGTTTGTTCACCTTTACTTTCCAACCTTCTTCCTTCACCTGCTTTTCTACTCCCTGGGCAGGAGATATTGCTCGCCAACCTCTAGGTACTGTTTCCCATGCTTGACATGGGATCTTGTGCCCTCTGATCTCATGATGCATCTTGGGCCTTTCTGTATTTATAGGAACTTATATGACAGAGAAACCAATATTATAATCTAACTGAAAGTGACAACTTCCTAAGGCAGGGCTTTAGAAAGCTCTCATACCTGACAGTTCCATTAATGGTCCTTTGATTTATCCTTTGATTTACCCCAATTACAGCTTGCCCATTTAAACCTCAAAACCATGACCACACTAGTCTCAATAAATCTATGGAATGATGACTAGACCAACTGGGCAGGTGATTGCCTGACACTTCTAGAAAGAACACTAATACTTGCCTTTATAGAACCATCAGTATAATCATCTCTTTTATGGATATTATGGATAGCCCCTACGTACTTTATACTCCTGGCAAGAGATACATCTGCGTATCTCTTCTGACACTAACAGTGTGATTCACAAAATCTTATGGCCAGTATGTCAGACTAGACGACGACTAGGAAAAACACACACACACACACACACACTTGAAATTATGATCTAAGCCCACCAAAGCCTTGGTGGTCATGGAAGTATCAGGTCAGTGTACAACTCAGACCTCATGCCAGGAAAAAAAAAAAAAAACTTGATATTTTTACGATAGTTATTTTTGCTAACTGAAATGTGTCACTGCTCAAAAAACCTTTAGTTTTTTGAGCAGTGACATTTTACTATCTTGCATTTTACTATCTTGACTGTGTTTTACTCAACGCGTGTTCCTATGCTACCAGTTTTCACTCGTTGGTTGTGGTTTTCATGAAACCTATTAGAAAGTGTCCTTTGAACATGTTCATTACATTGTCATAATTTAGCAAGCTTTCTAATTCTCCTGCCCACTTCCAATCAGTAAGTGATGCTACATTTCACTGTACTACATGCAACTTTGTCCAAACATAGGTTAAACATATCTAAGACAATAATATGCAACGATACTTTCCTTGGTTATTTTTGCATTAAAATAGTACAAATTTATGAAATATTCACTCTCTAGATAATATAGGTTCAAGTTGTTATAATCTATCATCAAATCCAATTCTAATACCCCACCACTACACCCCGCTGTTCTAATAGAACTAATACACCACACCTTGGTATAAAGGAAGAACTTAATCATCCTGATGGAAAAAATATATATGTATAGGTACAGAGGAATATATACGAGAGAAATTAGAAATGATATACATTAAAAAATGGTCAGGTACATTTCTGGTGATGCGTCTCTGGAAACTAAGAGGAGAGTGTTTGGAAGGCACCGCACCCAACTTCGTACTATTATTATCAAGACTCATAGTAATGTGTCACTTGTGGTTTCCAAAAGGCGCTCACATACATTATTTTCTTTCATGAATATGGAGATTAATGCCAGTTGGCTCCACTGAAACTGTGAATGCCAGAGCAGAGGTGAGCTAGACCCACCTGTGGTGGCAGGTGTTAGAATGGATCATCCAGGTGGCCCAGGGGCTGTGCCAAAACTTAAATTCAGTAGGATCTTAGATCCAGCATTTCTTCAGTATCTTTCTGTAGACTTCGAGTTTTCACAGTATCAAATATGATTGTTTTAGAAAGCCTTTGAGACAATAAGAATGGCCCCATGATAAATGTTGTCATTATATTCTATTGGTCAACTTTAGTAAATGGGTTAGTGAGGGAACACATTGAAATAATTAAATAATACAAAGTTTTGAATACTAGTGGCTTTTATACATTGATCTTGGGTCTTAGTTATCCATTCTTTGCCCATATAGATAACTGAGTCAGTGTTTATATATAAAAATCAATGGTGAGTCGATGCTATTATACAGGCTAGAGTCCTCCCTTTGGAAATACACTGCATTAATAATGCTGGCAGTTTGCTGTTCTGAGCATTTGCAGAGCTTAAGCTGGGAGAATTCCAATCTTCTCTTAAAGGGACCAAATGCTCAGAATCAACAAGGCTCCTAAGACGTAACCATGACAAAAATTACCTCCAGAAAGCCTATCATGACACTACTTGGTGCTCCCTAAAATCTCTCTATGTCTTTACTAACACTCATCCCATTACATGCTATCCACTTAACCCTACATCTGTTTTCCTTCCTTAGAACAAAATATATGTTATGCATTTTTATATCTCTAAAACTTCCTGTTTCTAAAGGACTCTATCTCTAAATATGTGGCTCTTATTATACATTAACTAAATAAGTGGATAGGCAGTAAACATTAGGAAATTTTTCATTATGAGCACAGACACTAGGAAATTTTCATAGGCAAAACAGTTCTGAGTTAACCGAACTTAAATGTTTGGGTTTATCACTTATCATCCTTTAGAAAACTAACGCCAAATACGAAAATTAGAAGAATTCTAGTTTTTAAAAAGGAAAAAATATAATTAGATAAATCTCTCTGGTTTTGAAAGCCTTAGTGAAGAATTAAAGACACATTTTAATTAAATACAGAATGATGTCATTGTAAGCCACTGGTGTCTAATATTTTCCACTTCTAGGCCTTTCTAAAATAGCAAATCTAGAGGAAACATTAAGTTACACATACACAATGTCCCTTTCATTAAAAAGCTATGGGATTATTTTTTTTTTCCCTTCTAGAGAGTAAAGTATTTTGTGGTTAAGCAAAAGTACAAAACTTCCTATGTGAATATGAGACACAGGAGAGAAGCAATTTAATCATTTTAATCTAATGGGTGCCAAAATAGTTCATTTATACGTGAGCTTAAATTCAATAACTCACTTTTGCTCCAGGGCTGATTTATAGCTACTAAATACTTTCATAGTTGGTCCTTAATGACTGTAAAATTAAGTTGGCTTTTGTTAACATCAACACGAATAGTTCTACCCAAGATGAATACAATAGAAATTAGTACATATATAGTCCATTTGGGTACTTACTACCTAACAGTTATATATAAACTTAATTTCCACATTCAGAAAATCATTCAATACTATTAAAAGCCATTAGAACTACAGAATGAGATAAGTGGAATAAAAAAATCCCAGTTCAAAGGTATATGTCTATAGGGTTCCAGTGCTATTTACCTCCAGCATGGTCTGAGGTCCTGCTAAGGCATAGGTGGCTTTCTGTGGGGTATGTATGTGTGTGTGTGTGTGTGTGTGTATCTGTTCCTTTTTTTTTTTTTTAAGATTTTATTTATCTATTTGACAGAGAGAGAGAGATCACAAGTAGGCAGAGAAGCAGACAGAGAGAGGGGGGAAGCCGGCTCCCCGCCGAGCAGAGAGCCTGATGCAGGGCTGGATCCCACCAGCTTGGGATCATGACCCGAGCTGAAGGCAGAGGCTTTAACCCACTGAGCCACCCAGGTGCCCCTGTTTATCTGTTTCTAAACAACAGATCATGTAATTGTTCTTGAAAGACCTTTATGGAATTTTAAAGATAGAATCCATGTGTATGTAAAGAATGGCAGGCTTTTAAAATACAAGCATTTTCCACACAATAAACACATTTTAAAAGTAATAGATTTATATAAAACTTAATTTTTAGATAATAATCATTTGCTATCAATCATATCACTTCAGTACACTGCTGATTAATTTTAAAACTTTCAAAATAGAGCTTCCAATCCATTTTCCCCTCTTTCATCCTTCCATCAAATGTTACCTACAGACTGGGGAACAGACTATTTTCTGTGGCTTTACCTACATATCTTCCTCTGGGCCTTTGTTCATTAAAATCCTTCCCTGTGTTCCCATCTCTGGAAAATGCCCTCCCTTTGCTTTCATCTCTGCCTGTCAAAATTAAACTTTGTGTCAAAGTTTATCTCAAAAAGTGGATGAATTACATTAGAAATTAAGGATCCAGGAATTACCAAGATCAAGAAATATTCACTATTGAAAGAATGGAAGAATCTCAGCCAATATGATGGTGAAACAAATAAAAATAGTGCTTTTTATGTCACACAAGGTCATAATCTTAGAGAACTAGAAGAAATAAAAATGTGTAGAAAATGAGATTGTAAAAAGAAGATTAAACAGAAATTCCAATGGCAGCACTAAGTAGGCATGGAGTAGAATCTAGAGAGTTGTGGTCGGCTGAATAATGGCCTCCCCAAAGATGTTCTCACCCTAAATCCTAGAATTTGTGAATATGTTACCTTACATGTTAAAAAGGACTTTAACAATGTAAAGAAGTTAAGCATTTTGAGATGGGGAGATGATACTGGATTAAATGGGTAGATCCAGTGCAGTCACAAGGGTCCTCTTAAGAGGGAGGTAGGAGGATCACAGTGAGAGAACGTTGTAAGATGAGAAAACCAGAGGAGGGAAGGGGGCAAGGAGGAGGTCTCTTCAAAGTATAAAAGGTAAGGAAATGGATTTCTCCAAAGGCCTCTAGAAGGAAGATAGATCCTTCCAACATATTTAAGTCTTCTGACCTCTCAAACTGTTCAGATAATAAAATTGTGTTGTTTAAGAAGACCAAATTCATAATAACCTATTATAGTATTAAGAGGATACCAAGACAAAACCAACACGATTCAACAAAAGCTAGTTGGACTTCAATAAATGGTGACTAAGCTTGTATACTTCCAATAGCACCACTGTAAAAAGGAAGGGAGGCAAAACAAGGGGAGAGGGAGAGAGAGGAGGGAGAAAGAAGAATAATATTTTTATTGGGGCATCTGCGTGGCTCAGTGGGTTAAGCCTCTGTCTTTGGTCCAGGTCATGATCTCAGGGTCCTGGGATTGAGCCCTGCATCAATGCTGAGCAGAGAGCCGCTTCCCCCTCTCTCTCTCTGTCTGCCTCTCTGCCTACTTGTGATCTCTCACTCTCTCTCTCGCTCTCTGTCAAATAAATAAATAAAATCTTTAAAAAAAACATTTTTATTAACTCTGAATAATAGAGAGGATTCCAATATGCTCTGGGTTACATTGGGAATAGGGTGGATGAGAATTTTGTCTCTTTAATTCTGTTTCAGGGTAGGGGCAATGTAGGTTTTTTTTCCATCCCTGCTTAATCATCCGGAGACACAATAAAGTCAGTAATAGCAATGTGATGCAGTAGAAAATGTGAGAAAAACAAACCATATTCTTTGAAGTGCTGGGTGGTCACAAATCATGAGTCACGGTTACCATATGAGCTACCACTGCCTTCATACAACCCTTCTTGATATTATATCTAAAAATCTGTTTTCACACAGCAAATGTTCAATAATTTCCAATGAACATGCCCCTCTCCGTGGCTCCTCTCGCTCCCAAAAATATGTGCCCTCATCTTACCTTCAGAGGTCTAAAACACCTCACATTTAGAAGTACATTTTCTTTTTCCAGATGAGTGCTTAAGTTCAACAGATTCCATATCTCATGATATAATTCAAAGTGGGCCAGGACTAATAATATCATTTGCAGGTGCATCCAGGAGCCAACTAAGACATTAGAATCAAAGGAAAATGCTCTTGACTCTATCAACTTGAATCTCAAAATGTAAAACGATTAAAATTGGTTGTCCCAACTTACCTTAAACTTTAAGGACTCTTAAACATCAGTTTCATTTTTCCTGCTATGATTCCTCCCACCTTTCATTTATAATGTCCCTCTGCTTCTCCATTTTACCCATACCATTCATATTTGTTTGCATGTATCATTATTCCTGTTATATTATAATTCCCTTAATAGCTAAAAGTAAACTGATCCCTCTTAAGTATCACAGCTTGCACAGAGTAGGTCCTCAATAATATTTAAGTAAAACTGAAATTGAAATTTAGCCCACCCACACTGTGCAATTTTGTATTTTTTTATGTACACAACCAAGAAAAACTAGTTACATTATATAATATTTCTCCAATAAGCTTTTAACCCAATGCTGTATTTCTCCATGAAACACCATTAACTCACTGGTCAAAGACCTCTACTTCCGGGCGTAATAAAGCATTTCAAAGTGGTACAAATACGTACATCATTAGCTCTCACCCAAAGAAATCCCTGAAGTTCATGTGTTAATATGAGCGTTGGGGTATTTCAGTTCTTGTTGACTGGGTTAGAGAGATGAAACATAGAAGAGAAAAGGGAGTAAAAACACGAAAGCTTGCAGCTGATCTTTTCTTGCTTACAACATGAAGAGGCAATATCTGTAAGTTACTACAAGAAAGAAGTAGCAAAGTTTTGTGTGTTTTTTTTTTAATTTTTATTTATTTATTTGACAGAGAGAGAGAGATCACAAGTAGGCAGAGAGGCAGGCAGAGAGAGAGGGGGAAGCAGGCTCCCCACCTAGCAGAGAGCCTGATGCAGGGCTCGATGCCAGGTCCCTGAGATCATGACCCGAGCTGAAGGCAGAAGCTTAACCCACTGAGCCACCCAGGCATCCCTAAAGTTTTGTATTCGTAAGACTTAAGTGCTAATACTATTTTTATAACTACTCATATAGAAAAATGGCATATCTTGTCAGAATAAAACTAGATGCTGCTGTAGGCATTCTGTTAAGGAGATCAGAAGTTAGTCTACCCAATGTTAGTTTAAATATAATGGTTTAACTAAATATACGGGTTTAATTAACTTTAATGCCAGCAGTAAGATGGGTACAACTCTATTTAAAGTATAAAGGAAAAGACCAAAAATAATGATTTTCTCACAATGCAAATATCTTCTAATCTCTTAAGCCACAATTTTATTTTTGTCTGCTGTAGACCTTTGCCTTCTTCTAAAATATTACATGAAAAGCTAGCCATTTAATCGTCGTAGTCATCTATGGCAACACCACAGTACTTGTAACGAGTAATTACACAAACACTTGCATACACTTTTCTTTGGTTACTCCTCTTGCCCATGTGAATATTTTTTAAAGACTAAAAGCAGAAAATTGACGTGCTAAGAAACTGAATAGGAAGTCAAATGTGTTTATCTTTCCAAATCATCCTCTGCCAAAAATGTCTTCAGGTGCAGGGAATAAAGATTCATATCCCTAATTGTGCGGTTAACCTAATGGACCTAAGGATAACCACATTTCTGGAAAGCATAAACAGCTCTAACAACTCATCAAGAGCTTCCTTGTTGGAATAAGGTGCATTAGTGCATTTGCAAAGCAAACCAATTGAAGGAGAACAAAGAAATTTCATCCCCACCCCTGAAAAGTGTAGTGAAATTAGTTTAATAAGTAATAAGCATGTACAGAGAAGGGCAGCTCCTCTCTTCAGATATTTTGTTCCTTTTAAGTCCTATGTGTATATTCTGAATCAGGCTGTCTACAATTTGTGAAAAAGTGCCTGGCTGTTAGGGCTCTTAGATCGAATTCAAGCAGAAGTGGTAAAATTTTCTGGATTTGATTTTAAACCTAAATGGTTTTCTCTTACTATTTAGATATGCATCGAAATCTGTTATTATATGAACCTTTAAATATGTAAGGAGACACAATTTTAAAATTAAAAACAGCTGAAACAAATAATAAAATGTTGGCATCTCAAATATTTTATTAAATATTTTGAGACCCAGAATCCAAATTACACTTCGGTGAACTGCAATCATTATCTCTCTGCTTGGCATTCACCAGCTTGAGGTAACTGTATGTGATGAGAAAATTGAGAACTTGCAAGATTGGTACCTTCCATGCATCCTAAGCTGAAAAATCTTTGAAAGTCTTGATTTATAGAATAAAGAGACAGAGTGGTTAATGGTTTTTCCTGTCACTGTGATCTACAAAAAGCCATTGGACTGATGATTTGTGAATCTTAATATGTTAGCAGTTGATCCATTTCCTGGGCAATCTCAACGAGATTTTTTTTTTTAAATCAAGTTAGATATTATCATTTTAAACAAATACATGTATTTTCCTATTTGCATATTATATTGTGACTAATATTAAAATACAGAATAAGATCTAGTAAGGTGATGCTTCCAAGAAATGTTTGAAATTAAAGCTAAAAATAGTGTCACTTCACAATCTTTGTGTTGTATTTGGGCTATTTACTCAGGATATGAGATGTGCTCCCATTCCTTAAATGCTAAATCCACAGGAATGATACTATTGTCAAGCTGTAACAACACTCTCTGATTGGTAGAACTGGAAATAATTCAGGAATACTGAACTTCTAAATGAGCACTGAGAAGTGCTATTCCAACCACTGACATGATGCTCAGATTAGCTCCCACTGAGCTAATTTGCCTTTCCTTTTGAATCCCCCACTATGAAATGACCTCAGGCAGTACTCACATAACTTTTAAAAAGGACAGATTCAATCAGTTAGCTTTTGTATCCACATAATATCAAATGACATATTTAACTCTTTTTTTCAACTTAACTTTCTCTGAATGTATGAACATCACTGGATGTTTTGAGAATTGTGTTATCAGTCTGATTCTCAAGACATAAACTAGAAATGTAAATATCTTCTCTGCCCACAGAGCACATTCTTTACCCTTATAACTGCATACAACATTCTGAGTGCACATGCAAAGTTTTGGATTTTTCTTGAGAATCCACAGTATTCTTCAGGTTTTCAAATGGCATGTGATCCAAAATTGTTATGAGCACATTTAAGCTTTCATAGGTGGTAAAAACCCCAAGTCTCATTGCTTCAGAGAGCTAAGTAAAGAAAAGTAGACTAAGGTATAATTTGTAATATGAAATTTCATTCATTTTAAGAATTAAAAGGATGACTGTCAAGAACTAAGAGAAAAGCCATTTGACAAATTTCTAAGTATTGAGAAAGTACAGAGAAATGTCTGGCAAATTACTATGTATTGAAAAAGGTAATTTAAACATTATGCCCTAGGATTTATTTTTAAACAGACATTGTACCTCTCTTTAAACATTTTTTGAATAATTTTCACCACTGCTATATATTTGATCATGTAGCATAACCATGAAACCCAAAAAAGTTCCATCAATGATACAAAAAATGGTATCCTGAGATCATGTATGTTAGTTTCCTACTTACATAATGTGCTATATTTTTTAAATTTTCCATTGTATTTTATTATAATAAAATTAAATACTGCCCACTGAATGATTACATACGACAAATTTTAAAGATCCAAAGAGACTCCCCTCCATTTGGATAGAAAGTATAAATATATGCTACAGTGAACTGTAAAACAAAATCAAAATATTTATGGAAAATACTAAATCTTGATTTAAGAACAAACTACAAGTAAAATGTGAACAAAATGTTATATATTAAATACCTGAAGCAAGAAATGCAGAGAGACTTTTCAGAGAATATAAGGTTTTATGAGGAAGTGGCAGAAACAGGACTTTAATCTGAAGGTCATAGGATGAAAGCTCACTTTACCAATCTCTCTCTCTTTTCCACTTTTCTAATCTTAACACTTTGCAGGTATAATTAATGAAATAACAAGTGTAAAGCACTTGGCAAAAATACCTGGAACACACAGATGTATACTGAAGAAATCTAGAGCTACTGTTCTTAGCTTCTATTTTATTCTATACTACTGAATACAAACTATAGGTACAGAAAACATTTATTGAATTGAATTGGCATGAATAGAGTTATTAAAACTTTAAACTTAAGTTGCTCTTAAAATTTTTTAAAGATCTATTTATTTATTTATTTGAGCAAGAAAGAGCACGTGCACATGTGCACAAGTGTGGGAAGGAGGGGCAGAAGGAGAGGGAAAATCTTCCAAGCAGAGCCGCCCACTGACCTTGGAGCCCACCGCTGGAGAGGCTTGATCCCAGGACCTTGAGGTCACCGCCTGAGCTGGAACCAAGAGTCAGCTGCTCAACCGTCTGTGCCACCCAGGCACCCCTATCCCTGGCTGTTTTGTTTTGTTTAAAGATTTATTTATTTATTTGACAGACAGAGATCACAAGTAGCAGAGAGGCAAGCAGAGAGAGAAGGGGAAGCAGGCTCCCTGCCAAGGAGAGAGCCCGATGTGGGGCTCAATCCTAGGACCCTGAGATCATGACCTGAGCCAAAGGCAGAGGCTTAACCCACTGAACCACCCAGGCACCCCTCTCTGGTTGTTTTTTTTTTTTTTAATATTATAGATATTACGATGATGGGACTATGACTGAACAGGTTTACAGAATCAACTGAAATTTCCTAATTTTCACTTATTTCTGTAGGGAAAATTTCCTAAATTTCCATAGCTCATTCAGACCATTTCCTCAAACTCAGCCATCTTTCTACGGGCTGAACTGTGGCCCTCAAAATTCACAAGTTGAAACGCTAGTCCCCAGTACGTCTGAATGTGACCGTTCATGGAGAGACGTCCTTTCATGAGGTGTTTAAGTTAAGAAGTCCTTAGGTCATTAGGGTGGGCCCTACGTTAATATGACTGGTGTCCATGTAAGAGGAGGTTGGGATGTGACTGTGTTAAGACATAGGGTGAAGATGGCTATCTACAGGCCAAGAAGAGAGCCCTGAGAGGAAACCAACTCTGCTGACACCTTGATCTCAGAATTTTAGTCTTCAAAATTGCAAGAAAATATATTTCAGTTGCTTGAGCCACCCAGTCTGCACTACTTTGTCATGGCAACTCAAGTTCACTAATACAACCTCCTTCCTCCTGCTCCTCCCACAGTGGACACTTGCTTCACATACAACTGAGAAACTAGAAATTATCAAGAGAAAAATCCCAAGGTCTCCCACCTGCTGTCAATTCTGTTGATCACCTTTGTCAATACTCCCACCTCATGCAGTCCTGCGTAGCTGCGGCAGCCTGGCCTGTGCTCTGCTTCAGTCAATCCTATCACTGCTCTCCTCAAGGACTTCAGTCCCACTTGTACATCACCAGTTGTTTCTTCTCGCCAGATCATTCCACTATCAGGCAATCATGCTGCAGATGGCCCACCAATAAATGTCATTTTCCTTGACCTAAGACTCCATCCAGCGACCACACTGTTCTCGGCATTACCACACTTCTTCTCCAGCAACCTTCCCCATGAAGAAGCAACAACAACATTGTCCCAGTTGTTCAGGACGAAACCCTTGGATTCATCCTTGGCTTCTTTCTAGCTCTTACATCCTGATACAATCCATCAGCAAATTGTGTTAGCTCTACCTTAATATCCATGATACCTTTTCTTTCTGCCTCCATCAATACCACTCTCACCCATGCTACCAAAGTCTCTTAACCTGAACTACTAAGAGAGGCTCCAAATTGGTTTCCCTGTTTCAATCCTGGTCCCTAGAGTCTATCATTGTTTAAGCAGAAGTCAGTAACCTCTTCAACCTGAAAGTCAGACAAAGCCTTTTCATTCAAAACTCCCCAACAGATTCCCATTCATATAGCCTAAATCTAGTCTTCAGTATTGCAGACAAGACCAACAGATCACTTCACGGATTTTCTCTCTCACTGTTCTTCCTGCCCACTTCACTGTTCAAAAGGAGAGAGGATGCTCCAGCTTTAGTGACTTTGTACTTGTGAGTCTCTCTGTCCATAATGTTTTCCCCCAACTTCCCATATTCCTTCAGATCTCTAATATCATGTGTCATAGATGCTTTCTCTGACCACCCTATGTAAAAAAGAAGCCCTAGTACATTCTATCTTCCTTAAGCTGCTTTATTTTTATTCAGAATATCACTCAATAACTAATGCATATACATATACATATATATATTCACCCCTCAGAGGTAAATACAGAGATGGTGATACAATTTCTTTTTTAATGTATGTTCTCGTGTTTTCTGTAAATACTTATAATTTCAAGGTTTTACTATGATAGGCACTGTGATTTAAACTTCATATATGACATTCAAATTAATCCAGAAAGTAACCTTAGGCAGGAGGCTGGTATATTTTTATAGATGAAGGACTGAGTCCTAGGTAGCAAAATACCCAGGATCACATAGCCCAAATTTGACTGTGTTCTCAGCTGATGAGAAAAATAAGCAAACAAAATACCTGCTGAGTCCCCAGTGCCTTCCTAATGCCAAGAGTATATTTTGGCAATTGTATGGTTTGTGCAGTTTAGGCCTACCTTGTCTAATTTTATCCCTGGATTTCAAAGAACAGAGCGCTCCATTCTCACCAGGGATGAGGTAAAACACATCAATGTCTATTTCTGGGATAGGTGTCCTCTTACCATGAGGAATGAGTTCTTTGGAAGCCATGTTTTAGAGTTCATAATGTAATGCTTCAACAAAATTTGTCCAACCTTAAAAATTAGTATGATAAAAGCCAATATTTCACATAGAAAAACACAGTGAAGACTAATCTATGTATCATGGGGAAAACAATGTGATATCCTAAGTGAAAATAATCTTTCAAAATTATACCCATAATTCAGCTTGTTTTGTTCAGAAAGAACAGACACCGGATTTGAATCCAGTTTTATCACTAAACAGCTACATGGCTTTATATGGGCAAGGTACCTAAATGAATGAGCTTCTTTTAGCTTATGCGTGAAACAGGAATAATAATATAAAGCTAATTGGAAGATTTGAGATAGTGCATCTACATCATGGAACACAAAGTAGATACTTAAAAATAGTAACTTTTATTCACACTGGGAGAAGTACCCTAACATCGTAACTGTTCTACAACAAGAAAGCAAAGGAGACTGCCTTTTTAGTATCTCTCAATTAATCCATTTAACCTACCCTGTCCTTCTCACCATCTTGCCATCAATAAGTAAATAATACATAGAATTAAATCTAAAATGCACAGAATAAAAAAAAAATCTATGGGAAGGAATTATCAATTCTCCTTTGTGAATGAGACTGTATGAGTGTTTAAAATAGACCCAACGATAGCATGCTGTTTTTAAAGGAGCACTGTAAACCACAAAACAATATGAAATGACTACTGTTCTCAGAAAGTACTCTTTCTTTACTCATTTCATCTAAAATTAAACAAATAAGGAGTTCTATTTATTATTTACATAGAGAAACAGGCTTACCCTAGCAAGAGGCCAAGAATTCAGGCCTAAAAATATCCCACATGGGTATGATTAATGAAGCTTTAGAATCAAGATTATTTGTATTTTTCTGCATTTAATATTCTTTTGTATTTTATAATCCATACTTCAATTTTGAAATAATTTTTGTTCAGATTATTTATTTACTCAAAGGCAAGCATGAGCATGTACACAACAGCAGGGGGAGGGGCAGAGGGAGAGGAGAGAGAACCTCCAACAGACCCCCTGGGGAGTGTGGATTTCCCAATCTCAGGCTCTACCTTAGATCAAGACCTGGGCGGAAATTGAGAGCCAAATACTTAACTAAGTCACCCAGGTACCACCATATTATAATTTTTAATTCTTAATACTAAGATGGTAAACTAATGTGAAAAATTAAGGATAAACTCAAGAGCTTAAGGATAAATTCTTGAGGATGGTGCCAACAAATTTTAAAAGACAGTTCTTTCAAAATAGCATTTTTTTTCAGTTTCCATTATCACCTTGTCTTTCATCTTAATTCCTTATTCATTCCCATTAGAGAATAAGCAATGTAATTTCCTTTATAATCATTTACTGAAAAAATATACCCAAGATGACTTTTGAAGATGTAACATCGTTTTAAGCATTTAAAATCCAAAGCAAGATTCATATATAAGAGCAAAGAAACAGGAATTCCAGAAATACTGTTGAATCTCTCAGTGAAAAACCAAGTATGTGGTGTAGAAGAATGGCAATGAGGATTATTTTCTCCACTTTCCAGTCTTCTTGCTACGACTGAGAGAAGAGTTGATCTGTCGGCCCGAATAATCCCAAGTGATTATTTAACAGTTGTACCTGTCACAAGTTAAGTCACTACACTCTGCACTTAGCGTTGCACAAGATGACAGAAGAGCGAGTGTGAGATACAATGACATAGGTAAGTCTAGCTCCTCAAAGTCATCGCTGCAAAGTGCTAAAAATCGGGAGATAAACAGCCAGCCAGATTTTATTTCCAATTCAGCACTGTGGACAGCCAGCCAGAAGCAGTTTTCCTGTTCAAATACAACAGATGCTGTGTTTCTTCCTTGTAAGGAAAGAATTTCACCACATTTAGTGTAGAGAAAGTTGGCACGGCGTGTTCAGTTACGCGGAGTGACACCTGAAGGTAATTTATGTGTGTGGAGAAAATAGTTTGCTTCGTCATGTCTAGTAGCAAAAATGTTTGCTTCGCAAATAAATGCATTGCCAACTGTCAGTTAAGAAAGGGCAGGTTACTCTACAACAACAACAAAACCAACCCTGGAAATCTCAGACTCAGTTTACGTATCCAAAGCAGGTTGTCAGTGTTCTAGCAAAGAACACTGACACACGGATAACTCCATCTTGGCAAGTGGATTTGTGACTGCTGAGGCAGGAAGAGGACATGTGACAAATCACACCCTCTGCCTCATGGATAACAGTTTCTGCACAAAAGTGCCATTTTTCAATTCTGACCTCATTTAATTGGCCAAATCAAGTCACAAGCCATGCTAACTTCCAAAGAGAGGGAGGACTGTGCAATTCTATCAGGTATCCAATGAAGAATTAAAAGATTAATAAACAACTCAAGTAGTACCTCACAACAGTTTAAATGCTTAAGTAACATCCTACCTATAGTTCTTTTTTTTTTTTTTAAAGATTTTCTTTATTTATTTGAGAGAGAGAGAGAGATCACAAGCAGGATAGAGGGAGAAGCAGACTCTCCACTAACCAGGGAACCCGATGCAGAACTTGATCCCCAGACCCTGGGATCATGACCTAAGCTGAAGGCAGATGCTTCATTAACTGAGTCACCCATGCACCTCCTACCTATTGTTCTTAAATAAAGAATTTTGTTGGGTTGAATCAAGACTTACTTATTGAATATATGTATGCATACATGTACTGAACATACCGATGAATAGGACAAAGCACTCTATTCCCTGCAGAAGATAGAAACAAGTAAGACACAGATCCTGCTGCAATGTGTTTAGACACTACTACCAATGCCACCTTCATCAGAGCAAATAACAACAGCTAATACTAACTGTGCACCTTTTCTGCACCCCGTACTTTTGTAAACGTTTCTGTAGCACGTCTTACATTTTATCCCTACAAGTAACCTGAAATGACCACCACTGTAATCCTTATTTTGTGATCTGATGCCTCTAAATTGTTCTGAAATGCCTGTAGACATCATGTGATGTTGTTTTTCTACTCCTTCCTTGCAGTGAGGGACCCGGAGACAGAATAAAATAATGATGATGAAAATTTATAGAAAATTTGAAAGCTCAGACTATGGCTCAGAGGGAAGGGGGAAAACAAAACAAAACAAAATAAAACAAAACAAAACCAGGCCCAGATGGGTTATGCCATAACATGGGCAACCACATGGGTGAAGGCGGGGGCTCCTAGAAGCTGGCAGGGGTGGAATATTTCTGTTTTTAAAGAAAGACAGTTTCTTTTAAAGAAAGAAATTTAAAAATTTCTGTTTTTAAAGAAAGGTTAAAACTACATGAACCTTCTCAGGTCATAAAAAGACTAATATTAACAATGCCACACTATATATCTCCATCATTGTTTTTCCCACTAGAGGAGAGGGGTTTGCACACAGACACCCACACCTTCCCACCAGAAGGCAGATTATAGCAACTATAAAGCAATTTTACTATCTTAAGTGAACTGCACAACACTAGAGAGGATGGTCTTAAATGGAAGTAGCCTGAATGAGCTCTTTGAGATATAATAAAGAACGTGTTTTCAGTCGGCTTTCTAAACACTGAGTTTCTCTCAATACTGGGAGCTGTTGTGGAATCTCTCTCCTGAAAGCTTTATTTATTAAATGGAATTTTTTCATCAGGAAAGGTTTTAAACAATCCTGCCTCAAGGTAGTGAAATGGATTAAGTTGATTAAGAAAAGAAAAGAAAACCACGTCTTCAGTAAGTACCTGTGCTGTGGCAGGTTCAGTCTCTGCCCTTGAACAGATTAATCCATGAACTAGATACCTTTGGGGTTCCTTCCACATCTATGCTTTTCTTTTTTCAATAATTATGTTCAGTTGGGGGTAAATTCAGCTGTGAATTGTGTGTGAGTCTATTTTCTTAATCTTTTGACAAGTGGCGTATACAGACTGTAAACAAAGAAAAAAAGCATTTTGAACAATGGCATTTTGATAAACAAAATAGAAATACCTGGATTATTACAAAACTTGATCTAAGTAGCTAGGGCAATTAGCACTCATGTTAGGACCTTTTAAACATAAGAAAAAAAACTCTCTTTTTTGCATTTCCTACTTCTGGCACAAGTACATTCTAGAGCAAATAGAAATACCACATTATCTCATGTTAGAGATAACTAGCTCTGAGATGGGACATTTTGCCAGAATAGGAAAAGGAATTACACTTGAATTTTTCTGTTTACAAAAATCACAATATGCTACACTTGAACACCTTCTAAGAAAAAGGATATACCTAGCAAACGGTCGCCAGTATACATACTCAGTATTACTACCTGCTCTATTTCCAAAGTTCAGCTTTCTCCTAAAAATTCCCTACAATTTCCTTACCAGTCTTGACTTTTTGCATCAGTCTGCCATGTCTTCATCTTTGTTCTCCCTTTACTGAAGTCCTACCCATCCTTCAAGTCCCAGATGAGATCCCACATCTGCCAAGAAACATTCTTCAAAGATTCCAATTCATACTCTATCTCCATTTTAAATAACTAAAATTCTAAAACATATGTTAAGAATTATTGTTTTAAATAAAAAATACAAAGTATAAAACAAATCTTAGCATAATTTTAAGTATTTTTGTGGTCAACAAATTCCTTTTCAGCATTAACTTTTATTTTTACTGTTTTATGTCCCTACATGATCTTCATTTTGTAGCCGTATTTAGATATAATTTCTCCTTTGAGAATGATCAATTTCCATTTCATATATAAGGGCTAATAAATGCCCTAAGGAGGTTAACTATAAAGGAATGAAACTAACCCCACCAAATATTTTTCCATAACTGTGTCACAGAGTATAAAGAGCTTCTACTTCCTTTACTAGAATTTATAATTTGGCTACATTGGTAACTAAGTGATTTTATGAAAGAGGAAATTGTAAATCACTATTTGATGGGCTTTTTAAAAGGCTGTTTCATATACTAGATGTTACCAAAGATGCTGATCTGGAATTTGTACAAAGTAAGAGTAGTACTTAAAAAGTATTCTTTCAGACACTAAAAAAAAGTTATATCAACCTAACAATGATTAAGCTTTTGGGGTAACTTATTTATGAGTAGTTTTGGAATTATCTGTGAACAGGCTATTTATGGCTCTCTTAGAGAAAGATTCTTTTGTGCCAATGAAGTATAGCTTTTCCCACATTTCTTGTATAGAATGAACACCCAGAAAAGGCCAGTTGGCCATAGCACAACACATTCATCCATTTATTTATTGAGTTCTTACTCTCTGCTAGGTACTGAGATACATACTTGTGATATGGTAATGAATAAAATACTGTCTCTATTCCCAACAAGTTAATCCTAGTGAACGTAACACATAAATCGACAATTGAAATACAATGTAACTGCTGTGAAGGTTAATGGAAGACTGGCAAAGGCATACCGTGTCTAAATCAAGTCCTAAAAAATGAGCAGACATTAAGAGTAACCAGAAGAGGAAGGGAGGATGGAGACAAAAGAAAAGAAAAAAAAAAAAGCCATCCTAGGAAGCAAAGGCAAAGCACAAAAGCTTGGAGGCAAGAAAAGGCTTGACAGATGTCCAGAATGTCATGGAGTTCAGAATCACTGGAGACTGGAACTCAAAATAAGATACATAACAAGAAAGAAGGGTAAAAGTAAACGGGGCTCTGATCATGAGAAGCCAAGTGTACCAAGCCAAGAAGTAGGCATTTTCTCTAAAAAGCCATGCGTATTCTTCCATTAAAGATTTATTTTGGGGAATGAAATGAGTAAGATTTGCATTTTTAATGATCACTTTGTAGTATGATGAGTAAATTGGACTGACAGTAAGATGTTAGTCAGGAGGCTATTGTAATAAAGCAGATGGACCATAACTACATTAGTGAGACCAGAAAGCTATAAATTGATTTAAGAAACAATGGATATGTAGTGTTCTTCGGACTTGATGACCACCTGATTCAATATTATTTTTAGAGTCATTTTTCCTCTACATTCAAAATTCCAAAAAAGTGTAAGTAGCTCATAAACTAGTATACAGGAAAAAAGCACTTGATGAAGTTAATCCTATAACAAGAACAGAACAGACACTACAAATAAGTTTGATTAAAAAAACAGATTTTTTAAAAATTTAATTTTAATGATACATATTTTTAACATACAAAGTTCTCAGTGAATTATTTTTCTAGAGCTTACTATCTGACTTACAAGGAGTTAATGAAAAAAATTATTCTGAAAAATCATATGCTTTTTTTTTTTTTAAAGATTTCAGTACTTTCTACAAATACCCAGAGAGACTGGCAAATCTACAAAATGACAGCAAATTAAAGTTACAAAATTAAGCAATCACAGCTATGGTGGTATTTTAATTCTGCCATTCTGTTGTGGTGACCATTCCAGATTCTTTTTAAATAAAAATTGTTAAGACATTTAAAAAGTCTTCTGTTTATTTGAGCTGTGAAGAAAGGTTATGTTTTATTTCTTCATATTAAAGAATTTCAAACTAACCTTTAATTTACTGTAATTATATAAATTATCTTAGGAATGTTTATGAAGAAAATCAGCAATGACATTTATTGGTCTACATCTTTCCCGAAAGCCAAAAGCATATATTTTATATATGTTAATTTAAAAATTGTCTTAAATGTGCGTTAAACTTCTTCCAACTACTGACATTCTAGAGAAAGCTCATGCAATGTGTATTTTAAATTAAAAAAAAAACTTTAAAGGAATTTCTAAAATAAACATAAGTTTTACCATTTCTAACTTGCTAGTTTCTAAAGATAATAAATGTGAAAACTGATGTTAAGAAAAATTAAACACAATAGCAAAAAACAGTTTTTAAATTTTGGACTGTCTCACTCTGGAGCTCATGTCCTTTTCCAGGACACCAAATGCTGTTATTATACTTATGATTCAGGTCCTACATTAGAGAGAGCAAGAGAGGGTTTTCCTTCACTTCAACAAATAAACCACAC
The DNA here is from genome assembly GCF_009829155.1 of Mustela erminea. Lineage (NCBI taxonomy): Eukaryota > Metazoa > Chordata > Mammalia > Carnivora > Mustelidae > Mustela > Mustela erminea. The sequence continues at coordinate 79,060,285 of NC_045624.1, read as the reverse complement.
ATGTGAAATAAAGGAACATGCTGCCTTAGAGTCTATGTGAAAAATCTGACAGCAATGCAATCTCAACATAAACCAATAGGTTGGCATATTTGCCAAATGAGCTGCTGTAAACTCAGGTGGCTTTAATAAAAGTCACTTTTCAATATTTTTTTTAAAAAAGTCACTTTTATTTATTTTTAAATAAAAGTCACTAGTTGACAGCACCACTATTCTGAGGACAAGGCAGGCATCTCTTGAGTATTGATTGCGGTGCTCCATGGCGGGGCGGGGGGGGGGGGGGGGGGCGCGGCAGTGACAAAGAGGAGCATGATGGGCACCCTGGCGGCATGGTCAGGATGGTCAGGATAACCACGGCAGGAGAAATGTTTACGCCCCGCCACAAAAGGGCATGATGACTCTCTTAAGCGTGTGGACCTCTGCCTCTAATACCTTGTGGTATTAGAGAAAAGAACTACAACTAAAAATCAGAAGATAGAGTCAGTCAGATTCGGGATCAGGTATGCAATACCTCCTGAGAACGTTAAAAAATGTAACGGACTTGGTAGTGCCTGGCCAGCTCAGCCCGTTGAGCTTGCGACTCTTGATCTCTTGAGTTCAAGCCCCAAGCTGGATGCTGAGATTTCTTAAAATTAAAACAAAAAAAAATTTTTTTTATTTTAAAGCTTTTATTTAGTTATTTGACAGACAGAGATCACAAGTATGCAGAGAGACAGACAGAGAAAGAGGAGGAAGCAGGCTCCATGCTGAGCAGAGAGCCCGATGCAGGGCTCAATCCCAGGACTCTGGGATCATGACCTGAGACGAAGGCAGAGGCTTTAACCCACTGAGCCAGCCAGGAGCCCCTAAAACAAAAATTTTAAAAATGGAATGGACTTCCTTATCTGGTACTGAATGCCCTTTTCATGACGGTGTACAAATCCAAAGTGATAAACATGTCTGACTACCTGTCTGGCATGCATGTGATTAAATCACTAAAATTCCTACCTTCGAGAAAATTCACTGATTTGGGTAAAATTCCACAAGCTTTTCTAAACTTCAGTCCTTTTCTAACTGCTGATTTTTATTTTGGTTGTAATAAGATAAATGAAATCCTCTGTGAGGGGTGCCTGGGTGACTCAGTCAGTTGAGCATCTGACTCTTGGTTTCTGCTCAGGTCACAATCTCAGGGTCCTGAGATCCTGTCCTGCATCAGGCTCTGCACTTAAGATTCTGAGTCTGCTTAAGATTTTCCCCTTCTAGGGTGCCTGGGTGGCTTAGTCAGTTGGGCATCTGCCTTCCTCTCTGGTCATGATCCCGGAATTCTGGGATCGAGTCCCCCATCGGCTTCCAGCTCGTCGGGGAGTAAGCGCCCTCTGACCTTCTCTCTTCTCATGCTCTCTCTCTCTCACTCCTTCTCTCAAATAAATAAATAAATAATAAAAAGATTCTCTCCTTCTGCTCCCCCCTCCATTATTTCATGCATAGGCATGCACTTTTCAAATAAATAAATAAATCTTTAAAAAAAAAAATCCTACATGTGCAACATCGGTCTTAACTACACAAGCGTACTCACTGGTTTTCCATATTCCAGCAGTTATTTCCTCATCTCTCCTTCTCTTCCTCCTTTCTCCTTGTCACCCACTCTCCATTTTCCCTCCTCTCCCTTGCTCCACTCCCACTCTCCAGTGCTCTCCATTGCTCCTTCCCTCCCCCTCTCTCCTTTCGACCTTCGACCTTCCGTCTATCCAACACTTACTGAGCATTTACTATGCATCAGGCACTCTTCTAAAAGAATTCAAATGTTCCTTCATTGAATCCATATCACAATCAATGGCAGAGGGGCAATTTTTTTCCATCTTATTTGAGTCAGACAGAGGGTAAGTACAGTGTCCAGTATCACATAAATAAATTTGTTTCTGCAATGTTTGTTGTCCACTTTTTCTAAGTGGAAAAAGTAAGTGTGCAAAATGATCTAATCTGTCTTGAGCAGCCCGGTGTAAAAGTCACAGCCAGGGGGCGCCTGGAGGGTTCAGTTAAGTAAGCATCTGCCTTTGGCTCAGGTCTTGATCCCAGGACCCTGGGATGGAGCCCCACATCGGGTTCCCTGCTAAGAGGGAGGCCTGCATCTCCCTCTCCCACTCCCCCCTACTTGAGTACCCCCTCTCACTGTCACTCTCTACGTCAAATAAATAAATAAATAAATAAAATCTTCAAAAAAAAAAAAAGTCAGAGCCAGATAAAGACAGCATTTCGGAAACAATATCATTTACCTATTTTTTTTTAAAGTTCAGCAGAAGGAAAGATTATACAAATTAAATGAAATAATAAAGTTAGGAATGGACCCACCCAAAATTATTTAGATGCCAAAGTAAGCCAATCCCAGCTGTTATGCTTCGCTCTGGCTGCCGTCCTCAGCAAGAGCAGCATGGGGGAGTGTGGGCAACCGGCTGCAGGAGCAGCTGGGCCTATTTGTTAAGAGGAAAAAAATAGTCAATGAAGACAAAGGGAAACTGCGTTGGGAGCAGCGTGAATGGAAACTTGGGAGCCTGGCTAGGGAACCCGAGAAGGGAAGTGCACCCAAGCTGGAGGTAACACAATTGCAGTATTCCACAAACTTCCGCAGGGGCAGCACTCCCTACAGCAGGGCCTTTGCAGGCAAGTTTTATTCCAAGACAGCAAAACTTAGTAGTGATCAGTTGCATGTACATTTCCTCATATTACCAGTATTTTGGACATTCAAAACTAAAGTAATATCAAGATCTGTGCTCACAATGCAGTGGGTATATATTAGCAGACTAATGGGACAAATGGCATTCTAATCTGAACAATTATATTCGTATTATTATATATTCGCTCATATAGGCATGTAAATCCCTAGTAAACATAATTATATATTTCAAAGTGTAACTGCATTCCCCTAAAATCCTGTATTCTATGTATTTTGCATTCCTGAGAACAATATTATAAAAGGCATCTAACGTGTTCCTACTGCCTTATATGCACGTAGACTTTACCACTGTTTGTAATTTTCTAACCTTTTATTTTTATTTTTGCCTAATTTTATTGATTTTAAGCTTTAGAGACTTCTCTTTTTTGTTCTCCAGATATGGAAAATTCTTCTACAATCTTAAAATACATCAGACTTCAGTTTGGGCATTCATATTTTGGAGCAAGTAAAAAACATTTGGCAAAAAAATCTGTCAAAAGCAGTGCTCAATACGTAACTTTTATCTTATTTCTGAGAAATATAATGACAAAGATATAATTACATTCTTTTAATTATAAGTGTAATTGACTTAACTGTATATTATTCTTCTTACTGTGGTAATCTAAATATTACAAGGGGATTTTGCATTAGGGAATTATTAGAAAATCAAAACATATTAATGCGTTGAAGTTCAAACATATTAACTTCTCATAATTACAAAAGGATAGTAATTGATATTTTTTGATGGCTCATAATATCCTGTAGTATTTCATAGTCCGAGCTTCTCTCTTCTCTTTCTTCATTCTGGACAATTAAAAGGAAATATTTTGTATCTCCTTATTAATAAGAAGGTATAGTTATATGGCTAACTGAGTACATCAATTAAAATGATAACATTTGACTTTGAAAAAAGATTTTTTTTCTGTTAATTTAAATTTTAAACATGGGTGGTATGGCTATTCTAAGAATACAGCATATGGTTAACTCAAATTTAAGCAGACCCTTAAACTGTCAGCAAGCTCAGTATTCCAGTACCAGTTCTAAGCAATTATAAAGTATCTATTATATTATCATTCATCTGACCAGAAATATGTATAACATTCATGCATCATGATAATGTCAAACTTGAAATTTCTTTCCTTTTTCTTCTTCTCATAAGGAAAAATAAGCTCTATCACTTTCATGAATAATGACAGAGCTATTTCAAAAGAAATCATTTTATTTCCATTACTTTCCACATTTTCTTCTAAACATATAGTATTCTGACCTTACTCAAAATAACCAAAATGACCCTATTTCCTATGTTTTATTTTGACAACTTTAGTTTCTAAAAATAAAATAATCAGGTGCTTCCTGTTCCCATATTTATTTACTCCTTTTAGGAGAAAGGGACAGTGACAAATGTGTGCTTTCTCCTGAGTTAACTTCACTTTTCACCATTCCATTTCTGTCCATCAATTTCTTCTTTCATATTAGGTTATTATATTTGAGTAATTAGTATGGTACTAAAAAAAAAAAAAAAAACCTGAAGGATACAACTATTTCAAAATACACTGCCAATTTTTGTTAGATAAAATCTTAAGATACATTCTTTATTGTTTCTTTCTCAATTAACTTGAGTTGGGAAATAAATTGAAAATACCTTGCATAAACTAACTTTAATTACAAAACTTAATATACCTTGTTTATTCTTCTCACTATATTATTGCCCACAGCCATGCTTTTAAAATAATAAATCCACAAAACAAAGGCAACATAGTCAAACTATTCATAAGCCAACCTTTGCACAGGGATAAAATGATAAAAACAAAACATATATTCTTGCTTTTGTTCATTTCGAATATTCTCCAGAAACGAAGGTGTTGAGTAAGTTATTACTCTTTTAAGGTCTGGCTTTTGTTTTTGGCTTTGTTTCTGATTTCATTCGTTACCTCTTTCTCTCTCTTCATAGTTCATCACTCTAGAAATGAATGCAAGGCTACAGTGGACGCTGGAGATCATGACTGAAGCAAATGGGAAGAAAAGATGCTGGAAATGTGACATTGATCACGTAATGGCCCAGATGAATTCAAACCACTCTCTGCCAAAGGCCTAAACTGTGCCTTCCAATAATATACAGATATTTCCTGAATAATTTTAAAGCAGTTCTGGATTTCTCTTCAAAACTTTCATAATAGAAGACCTGAAGCCAAAGTAGGGCCTAACATTTTGGAGCAAGAGCAGAGGAGAAGTATTCTCATCCATTTTCCTGAGTTCTGAATGCTCCCCCAGCAAGCCCTACCACACCTCATTTTGTGCCACCTATATTAGGAAACTAAATAGATGTGGCATGCTAAAAAAGAAGTCAGATTGGTGACATTAATGTGAATAAATGTAACAATTACATTCTATATATTAAATGCAATTGTCGAAATAAATTTATTGAGTAGCCAAAGTGGATTAGATTCTAAGGATTCAAACAATAAAATGATAAATTTGTCTTCCAAAATTTCAAAATTTACCTTTGTTTACATTAGTCATATTATTCGTGCAAAAAAAAAAAGTGGAAAATTGCTTAAAGTCATATAGAAATGGGGACAATTTAATTGAGCACGAACACAAAACATTTGTGATACTATTGTATGTGGAAACTATGAACACAGTAGAACTCAGTAACCTAGATATTCAAGGGTAACTGTACTTCTAGGAGGACACAGCACATCATAGGCAGTGGGATGGTGGCGCGAAGGTGGCAAGATAGGACTACACACAGATGACTTGCTCCTCCCTTCTTACCCTATTCATCTCCAAGACTGTGTTCTGGTTCTTCTTCCCAACCCCATTCTTCCATACGTTGTCTTTGTTAACTTTGCAAATAGAAAAAAAATCCTGCTCCATCATGAGTTGTCTCTTCTTAAAACTAGGCTTTAAGTTTCTCAGAAATAGTGTTTGAGTAGAGATGCTCTGTGTGTGTGTGTGTTTTATTAAACTTCTTATTTTAGAATAGTTTTAGATTTACAGAAATGTTGTAAAGATAGTACAGATAGTTACCATATATCTATACTCAATTTCCCCTATGAACAGCTTACATTAATATGGGTATACTTGTCACAATTAATAAACCAATACTGTCCCATTATTACTAACTAAAACTCAGACTTTATTCAGATTTCCTTGTGTTTTTAACTATTACAGTCCCAGGGTCCCATCCAGAAAATGCATCACATTTACAAAACTGTGTTTTTTATTTTCTTAGACCCCTAGTGTGATAGTCAATATCTAAAGCTTGGAAGAAGCGCAACAGAATAATCATGGAATAAGTGAATGACTGAATAAATATTTCTTAACCCACTGAGCCACCCAGGCGCCCAATATTTCTTAAAAAGGTATAGAAGCTTCTGAATCCCTGAAGGGAACGATCAGGATGCATAACCAAAAGAAAAATGAAGTGGACCTAATTTCATGAGTCCCAGAAAACATTCCCCTGAGAGTTGAAGGAGTTCTAGAATCTTACAAAATGCTTTTCCATAATTCGTCAATATTTGATGTTTTCTTATCTGAACTCAATGATACCATTCATAATTTATATCATCGATGATCATTCACAACAGATACAATGTACATACTAAATTACCTATATATATCATCTAGTAAAAAAAAAAAAAAGTGGGTAGAGAATGGTATATTAGATATTATGAATGTAAGTATATTTATGAAGACCAAGGGAGTGATTTGGAAAACTGAATAAATGACACCCTTAACCCAGGTGATGGACCTAAAAGGAGGAAAAAAATGAAAACGGTAACTTGAAAGTGAGGGTCCCCTGAAGCATCATCATCCCACTTAGCTCAGCGAGTCTCTCCTGCTCTGGCGGAGCGTACACTGAGTCACCTGCAGGGCTAGTTAAAACACAGCTTCCGAAAGCTCCAGGATTACTGCTGCAGAAGCTCCCCAGGGATGCTGATGTTGCTAGTCTCTAACACTCTGCATGGCACCCCAGTGCATATCCCCTCTGGGACCCTAGTTCGGAAAGGGAACCAAAGAAAATCCCCAGTAACTTCATCTCCTTTGCAATGAAATTCAACTAAGCCTTCTGTCAGGTGAATTTTTTAGAAGTGGCTCTACCTCTCAAAAAAATTAGGTAAGGTTTTATCATTTTGTCATTTTGGCTGTAACACAGAAGCCAACAATAGCAATAAAAAGTTTTGTTTGGTTTTTATACACTAGATACTAAACACCCAGCTTTTAATTACTGGCTTTAGGAATGATCTGAGTAAGTCGTTTTATTCTATTCACAAGTGTAGATAAAATAAATAAAATAATAAAATAAAAATACCCCTTGCCCTCAAAAATCTTAAAATGTTTATAGACAATCACATAAACTAGGGAACACTGTAAGTCATTACAACACAATATCCACTTCCGTGATACATTTAAGTTTTTTACAAAAATCATGAGATTGACTGTGTTCATTAGCCCCTTACACTTGTGAAGAAAAGCCCCTTTACACTTGTGCTAAATTCAATGATTTAGCAAGAATAATACAGCATCGAATAGGATATACGCACTGTAGATTCAAACCCAGGATTTTAAAATTCGAGTCCATACTTATTCTTGCCACTAGAACATACTGTTTCCTAATAACAATTTTGAAACGTCTTTTGGAGAAATTATACACACTGGGAGGTCTCATAAGGGAAGGAACAGAGTCCTACAATTCTAGAATTGGAAAGGATCTGAGAAACCCCACGGTCCATAATAAACTCTTGGACTCGGGGTTAGGAAAAAAGCAATCAGGAGACATGAATAGCTATAAGCAATGCTGTCAGTACATTCCTCTTTGGCTTAGTTCCCCAGTGCATCTTGAGCTTTGAATTTAAAGCCCTCCTCATTTCCCATCATTTCCTGGGAGGGAATTGGCCAGAAAGGAAAAGGTCAGTGTCCCTAGCTGACCTCTATTTCCCCTTCCTTTATCCCCATTCTCTTTGCTGCTGTTCCTTTCTGGTTCTGGAGTTAGTCTAGCTATCTCACATCACCACTAAGATTTAGCCACTGGGATGCTGCTCTTCTTTCTACCCTGTGAATCAAAACCTCTTTTTTATTCTGGTTTCAATGAATTAAAATTTAAAACTCGGAAAAAATAAACCAAAATGGACTAGAAAGAGACAGACTTACACAGAATATGCTAACTTAAAATTAACCCAAATTGAGACAGAGAGGGGGGGGGGCAGAAATATCCACTCCTGTTGGGTACCCTAATTCCTTCCCAGTCCATTTCCTACAGTCATAAGAGTCACAAGGATCCCACTAGAAGCACAGGCTAAACAAAGAGGACAAGTTGTCCAGGTGACTATTAAGCAAATACCAAAGGATTTGCCACATTAGCATATTTCATTATTTCCTAAGTCATGAATTTCAACAAAGTTTGAATGCTAAAGAAGTGTAATTAAACTTTGATTTTTAACTCAAAGGTCCTGTCTATTCACTGAATTAGACCACAAAAACGAAACGAATACTGAAGATAAGCTGAGAGCCAGGAAACATACACCATTCGCTACAAATATGTTTCATTCCACTTCTGGCCTAAGGTGGGGAAGAAATAAAAATACCTTCCTGGAAAAAAAGCAGAAGAGGACAAAACGAAGGATGGTGCTGGTGACAGCAACACAGCGTGGTAATCAAAGAATGAAGTGATAAGAGAAAAAAATGGGAGGGGTGTGGTAATCACCCAGGAAATACAAATGCAGCAGAAGGTACGAAGGAGAACAAGAACATTGATTATAAATGTGTGAATATGGCTAACAGGTCTGGAGGATGTCCAGCTCTGGCCGCCCCACTACCATGCAGCCCTGAGAGGAATGGAGGGGAACAGGGAGAGAAGGCCCTGGCCCCTCTGCCTCTCTCCTCATGCATGTCTTACCAAAGGAGCCATAAATAGTTCTTCAGGATTCCTTAGTTTCCTTGGTACTCCTCACCCCATCCCCCATCACACTGTCCTTTCCAAAGCAGGGCTCTAAATCACTTTGGTTCATGTATATAGCCACTCATTGAGCATTATGGAACACCTACTAAGAGGGGGGGAACTGCGGCCCACACCGGCTATCCTACCTGTTTGTCCAGGGGAAGGTGGAACGGAAAGCTTTCTTTTGCTTTCAAAGCAAGCAGTACATGCTAGATTGATAGCTGCTTCTAAGATACTGTTTTGTTTAACTTTTGACAGTGTGGTCTGGTTTTAGTAATAATAGTTCTATGTGCTTTACAAAGCTGGGTCTACAATAACCTTTGTGAGTAACTTTGGTTTATTTTGTGGCTTTGGTCTGCTATCTCCCAGGTGCCATCAGACGAAGTTCCAACTTTCCTCTTATCTTTAAGTTTCAACTTTCCAATTAAGGAAAATTTAATTCCTTCACTTCCAAAAATAATAATAATAATAATAATAATAATTATTCCACAGTGACTTGCAAACATGAGAGACCCCAATATTCCTTGTTCCTTCTAGTCACCTACTACAGTAAGTGCCAGATTTCATGAAAGAAAATCTTTGCAAGTAAAAAACCATACTGATTAAGGATCCTCCCTTATTTTCAGTTCTAAGTTAATGATTAAATCATGATGGCTTTTAGAATTAAAAAAAGGGAACCAGGGGAGACTAGTTCTCTCTGAGCTTCTGATTCATTGAATAACCTCTGAAAAGCTTCCCACGCTCAAATATTTGCCAAATAATTTGCATTGTCTTGTGTAATTCTTTCAGTTTACTGCAAGTTACATATCACACCATTTTATACACGAGAACATTCATAATCAGAAAAGATAAGGACCTTAGGATCATATAGCCAGAAGCAAGATTCACATTCAGTATGTCTCATCCAAAGTCTAGAGTCTTTAGGCCCATGAAAATAGAATGTAAGAGTGTTCTGTAATTCCTGGGTCTACGCTATTCTTCTATGTGTACTGTGCCAAAGCCTTAAGCTAAGTCATTGAACAGAGAGCAATAATGGCTGAGAGTTTATTACCAAGAATGGGAGTGGAAATACATTTCTAAGCCCCAGAAATCGGGAAGTCATGGATTTCTCTTTCCCTTTTCCACACTCGTAGAGGCAAGATTACCAGAGCAAGAGGGCCATATAGTGGGAATACCCTGAACCAGCCATTAGTACTAATGGAGGCTGAACACTTCTTGAGTTACCAGCTGCCTTAGCCATCCTATGAAGTCAAATCATCAATTCCAAAGACATCTCTGTTCTTGAAATCAGCACATTCTTCAGAGACTATAATACTGGGTTCAACTGTGGCATTCACACATGCTTTTCATTCGGAGTCCAGAAAATCCAGCCTATGTAATATTCAATCTTGTCACTGTCATCTTTATCATGAGTACAAAAAATAATGCTTGCCTAAGTCCAAGAAATAACTAGTGACATTGACAGTGTCTCTTATGCTTCAAATGTTATTTAAAACCATCCTGAGAAAAAATCATTATTAAAATAACCATCATCCTTTGTAGAATTTATATAATATTCCAAGGTGTCAGATGTTGTGCTAAAAGACTATAACCAGCATTTAGCCCTGCATCTTGAAACTAAGAAAATAAATTTAAATCTTCACTCCATTCTAGAAAATGTTTTAATGGTATGATTTCACTTTTGTTTGGTTTTCAATTCTCTAAGACTGACCTTACAAGACTACTTTAACACTGCGGTGGCTATGGATAAAGGGGCATGCATGCGTGCAAAGTGCCATTTCTGGATTCCTGCAGACGAAATTCCTCTACTAAACCACAGAAGAGTTCTATGCACAAAGATAAAGGAGCAAATCCTTGCACACTCTCCCACTAAGAACTCCCAATGATGATTCCAGTAGATATCTTTGAAGAAATAACACTGACTTCACAGACTGCTAACAGTAATGTCTACCACCAATGACCAATTTGACGTTTGGTTCTTTATTATGAGGCCTTAGAACTGAGGCCACCAAGTTGATCTCATCCCAGAGAGACCCCCCTCTATGAAATCACCTCAGGCTACATGACAAATCTAACACAGACGGCAAAGTAATGATAGGGCAACAAACGTTTGAAAGAATACTCCACTGTGACAACATGACTACTGTATATATTTAATAGTCAAGAACAAGTATTGGTTCTGTATTATGGACAGGACACTCTCTTCATAAAAACTTGTAAGAAATGGTTTTATGCAACTAAATTATTCTTCAGTCTGAAATTGGCCCAGTTCATTTTAAATTCCATTTACTGTTTTTGCTAGCTCTGACCACCCCTCCCCCATCGCTATATAAAGGACAAAGGTTTTCACACTGTAATACCCAAACTCCAGATAAAGACTAAATAATGCATATTCACTCGGGGAGTCACTACTGATAATACCTAGTTAGTCGCTGAGCTATGAGCTCCATTAGGAAAAACTAGCTTAGTCACTGCCTCTCTTTTATTTGCTCTGGATATGAAATGAATACCACAGTTTCCAGGATGATCAATCACTTAAAACTTTCCACTTTTATTGTGCTCTCCTAGAATTCTACCTCAATTTTCTTTCATAAAAACTGGAAAAAAAATTGAAGGTTGGGTATAAAATGAAAATGTAAATTAATTGATACATTGCACATACTATTAAAGCAAAACTACTGGCCATGAATCTTAGAAAAATACACTGATGATTCAATCATCTTCTAAATTATTACATCCAGAAGCCAAAGGTATGGAAGATGGGATTTTGAGTGAATACCACCTATCAGAATAAACCATACATTTTGTGCTAATTAAGACCATTCTTCTGTCTTCTCTATTAACATTATCCCAGCATTTATTGATATCCAAACTCATGCCATTCCTAAAGACTTTTCTCTTTAGGACACATTTCCTTCTAAACTTCTCAACTTATATCAGTCTTCAGGAAATATTAACAAAATAATTTTTGGTTATAAAGTATTTTCACAGTTTTGCCATTTCATTTGATACTCTCAAAAAGCACCATTATTATCCCTATTTTCAAATTAAGGAAACTGAGTCACAATTACTATTAGTATAAGTGGAAGGACTAGAGTTGAAGTGGAGACCTCAGACTGTAAATCCTGAACTCTCTGAACTAAGACAAATCTGTTCTTAATTGGTTATAACTAAATATAGACTAATTAATACCCTATATCCCAATTTTATATGTATATATACAATGCTCGAATCTACATTCATAATGTCAACATATTTTAGGAAAGATCTTCTGCCATATTTATGCCTTTACTTCGCTATCTCTTCACCAAACATCCCCTGATTACACAGCTACTCTCCCTGGTTTCTGTAATTGTCATTCTTTTTTTTTTTTTTTTTTTAGATTTTTCATTTTTTATTTGACAGAGAGAGATCACAAGTAGGCAGAGAGGCAGGCAGAGAGAAAGAGGGGGAAGCAGGCTCCCCGCTGAGCAGAGAGCCCGATGCAGGGCTCGATCCCAGGAATCCCAGGACCCTGAGATCATGACCTGAGCAGAAGGCAGAGGCCTTAACCCACTGAGCCACCCCGGCACCCCCTGTGATTGTCATTCTTTATTGGGTCTTTGATTACCTACCCTATCCGCCAAACTCCCTTGATTGAATTTCTGGGGTTCTCCATGGACATTGGGATTTCTTCTTTGACATGGTGCTTTGCTCATTTGTTTTTTCTTCTCTGAGCTCCATTATCAAGAGGGTTATTTTTGCCTTCCCTGTAACCTCATTAATGCAGGATGATAATAGATAAGGAGAGAACAGACATCAATAGAGAGAAGTGGCTGAATCTAGCAGGGCTCTACTCCCGTTCCTCTCTTTCTCCTTCACTTCTGTCATGAAGATCTCAGCTATTTTTTAAGGAAATCCTTGGATAGAACATTATAAATCTGAATTAATCACATCAATATCATCCTCTTTAGGTTACTGGCTATAAAGTTGGCTATAATTCTTAACTATCCATAAACCCTTAAGTATCTTTCTGGTACCACTAATGTCAACTGAAATCTTGACTGAAAAGTCTTACAAAGCAGGATACCACCTTGCTAAGTTTTTATTTGTTCACCCAATTTATCTTAGACCTACAAAATACATTAAAAGATACGTTCTTTGCCTCAACAAGAGTAAATGTCTCATAGCTTTATCCACTAGGCTTGCTCTCAGCATATTTGCTTAACATTGGAGTGCAGTGGATATTCAGTAAGATGAGGGAGGGATTCCGTCTTATCCCACTGCAGGTGGAGGGTAGTGGGAAATACGCAAGAGGATGCTCTATATCTGATACCAACTTCCTACCTTGTCTTCCCACCTTCTCTGCCTTTTTTTTCCCTTTTAGCTCTAATGGCCTCCCCTCCTCTTAAGCTCTGTTTTTAGAACATGCCACTTCCATAAAAAGAGAAGGATGGAAGAGAGAGGAAAGGGCATGCCATGGGTATTTTCACATAATTTAGCTCAAACTTTGTGTATGACACTGAAACTTTTGCCTCCCTTTTGGGAAGAGACACTAGGCTTATGGTCTCAAGTGCCAGCCTGATAATGGAGGAGACCACCTCCAGGGAGCCCTGCTGGATTTATATCCTAAGGGTTAGGCAGCAGTTCAGAGGTGTTACATTATTTATATCCAGTGCTCCTTATTTTGAAGGATCACGTACTCATGTATAATATCAATCAACTAACTGACCCATTACCAAAATGTGACCAGATAGTAAGAGATTATACTCTGAAATACCACCCTCATAGTTTTTGGATACCCCCTAAAAGGTCCACTGAATTCCAAAGGGTAAAGAGTAAGTGGGGGCAGCTTACAGTGGACTGATGGGGCTGCACACTTCTGCTCTGCCAGTCCTCTGCTTTCACCGAGGCACCTGCGGTAGGCGCTTGCTGCCTCAGGTTACATCTCTCGTGTGATCTTTCAGCTGATTTTGCTAGCTAGCTAAACTGCACAAGTGAGAACATTCTATTTTCAGGTAACTATACACTGTCTTTGTATAAAAGCACAACAGTGAGCATTTCAGCCAGTGCCGTTAAATGAAAAGGTTAAGAAAAACCAAAGGGAAATTTGGTGGTAGCTTCCAGTCCAGTGTACACACAGAGAATAGCAGTTCTATTCCCACATCAAAGAACACAACCCATAAAATCAATGACAGAGAGATGGAATGAAAAAAACAAGAAGGATGTAATGGAGATAAGTCTGATCACAGTGTTATGCATAGCATTTAGATGCATTAGAGAATTTTGGTATGCTCTGACCATACCACAAGCTAATGAAATACTGAAAGAAGGTATCTCTGAAAATACCCTAATACTGAACTACTGAGAACAAGTACCCTAATAATGAGGTAAAAAAGGCTAATGTGATGTGTAGCAGAACGGTAACTCGCCAAAACTTGCAGCTTATCTGCTTGTCTGCCTAAGAAAAACAATCCATTTATTATGTTCTTCTTCTGAAATCCTTCTTTGTCCATAATTCATCACACCAAATTTTGATATATTTGATCAAACTTCTTAGAAATATGCATTTTGATACGTACCATGGTACTCCTTCCCAATTCAAATAATCAGTGTCAATGCTAGGTACTCTATTTCAAATTCTTACAAATTTAGTGTCAATGTGTCTCTTAAACTTATGTTATCTACTGGAGAGTGCTATAGGAAAACAATATAAATAAAAAAAATTTCATAGATTGTTAATTATTCTAAAAATAATAAATTTCTATGGTCAATATCAACTGATGATTGTCCAATAAAACAAAAAAAAAGGTCAATCACGTCATATGCGATTGAGGCTTCCTGTTTTGTTTCTCCCTCTGGTAAAGATTACACCTACGCTTCAAAACTACAGGTTTCTGTTCATTCTACAATAGGGACAATATTAAAGCTCACACAAGTGAAAAATGGTTCTTATGGAATTCTTGTTATGCAACTGTTATCTGTCTCAATGGTTAGTAATAATAAATACTTCTTTCTGAAAATGTATTCCAAATTACTTTTAGGTCAGCAGTCACCTTCTCTCTACATGCAGGTTTTGTTTGTTTATAGGAAGAATCACCAAGCCTATTCACAACTGGCTTTTACTGGTCCTGATGCAAAAGCTATCTTTTGATAATTTATTTATGAGCAAATGCTGCTTTCCAAGACATAGCTGCAGAATAAAATATTTAAGCACTGACAGACAGAAATTCAGTGAAGCAACATGAATTTACATTAAAAGACTAGATGCTAGTGAATAGTATCTTAATACTTTAATCAATATAATTCAGTTTACAAGGATTGCTAATAAACTCTGAAAATATTTTTGCTGGACATAAAAGAAATTCTAATAACTCAACTAAAAAGCTAATTTATATCACTCATTAGTCATTCTAATTACATGATGATGACTCTGTTATCCTGGGTAAGAAATCATTTTGTTTCTTTTCCCCGCCCCTCATCCCCATTATGGACAACACAGAACCATAATCAACTCCACTTCTGTTTCTAAAGCCCTTCTCCCACATCCTTGCTTCCCCAAATGCATAATCGGTATTTAAATACCTAACTGCTAACTTGGGGGATTCAGCCCCTCAAGGCAATTTACAACCTGCGTCCTGCCCTCTTCTGCTGTGTCTGCTAGAGAATGAACTTCTCATTAATACAACGTAATATTTACAAGACAAAAATAACATCTCTAAGTTGGCATGCGGTTTTGCACTATTCTCAGGTGTGGTTAAGTACTGACATGCTAATTAGAGGTACTTAGAATCTTAGGTCAGTTTTGCAATCATTTTTTTCAGCTGCATTTTCAGGGTCTGTGAAGAACAGAGATCTGTGTTAAAGGACTTTAATTTCTACCTCTCTCTTTTTTGTTAACGAAAGGATCTAAAGAGGTGACCTACCTTTATGTGACAGACGTAAGCGGGGGTGAGGGCTATCAGCCGTGTGTCCTCCTATCCAGAGCTCCTGTAAGTAACCCCACAGGAGCCAGGTGACAAGGTTCGCAGCTGATGCCATGCTGCCGTGCTCGGTGCTCCCCGGGCTCGCCGGGCGCCCCTCCGATCCTCACTTTCAGGTGGGTCTGAGTTTTACTTAGGACTCCCCTCCAGGGGCAGCGCGTGAGAGGCTTTGTCAGAAATCGAACGCGTTGTCATCAGAAAGCACAGTCCCAAAGTGCCACTTGTCAGGCTGTATTCGGAATATGTAAAACCTTTCTTCCCTGAAGACAGTTGTTTATAAGCCAGGAGCAAGAGGACATTCCAAGGAGTGAGCCTTCAGAGCCATGTCCTGTCCAGAGCTCTCTTCAGCAACTATGCGGACAGACTCAGGAGGAAATTGTATTTCTTTTTCTTTTTTTTTTTTTTTTAAGTCACTTCGGCAAGCGCTTCATTCAGAAAAGGAAAAAAAAAAAAAAAAAAAAAAAAAAAAAAAAACCAGAAACAATCCCAGAGCACACGCACTGCCTTCCCCGTGGAGCTCCTTTCTCTTCTGACTCTCCGGTCAGTCTTTGCACTGACTTGCCAAACAGCTAGTTTTAATTCACCTTTCACCTTGCTAATTAAAAACAAGAAGTGCCATTCCCTCCAGGAGTTGCAGGATCCACCCAGCAGGGATGCCGTTCTGTCAGCGAGCTGTGTTTACAGGGAAAGTTCAGGCAGGGTTGAGCTGTTTCTAGGAAGTGTTTCTGGTCCACGTGCCCTGCTCCCACCCGCCCTCCCAGTATTACTGGCCCCACGTCACTCAGCGCAGGAGACAAGTCCATGCTTTGATGGGGAGGGCGGATCAGGAGGGAGAAGGATCTATATAATACGCTGATTACTGAGGTTTATACAACAGAAGAGGATGGAGCTTCAGGAAGGGGCTTTTAAATGCTCACTCACCAAGATTAACCCTTGAATGAATGCAAATTCATGTTAAATAATCTATTTGCCACCATCCAGCTCCCACAGTGGGGTTTTTTTGTTATTTGTTTCCACTGAAATTGTATTTTTTTTCACATTTATGTTTTTTTTTTAATTGATTACATCTTAGAAATGTTATTTTCAACTCTCGGATGGAACGTATGTTTCAAGAGCCTGATTTAAAAAAAAAAGTCACCTGTGACTGTTTCATAAATGTGTTAATACTAAAAACTTATTTTACTTAAGCAAATTCTTCAAACCAATTTAAAGCAAATCCTTCTTCTTTTTTTTTTTCCGTAAAGCTAGTCATAAATTTCAGCCCAAGTTTAAGAATACATTTTGAAGTAGTTTTCTCCCACATAAGGTACCTGTGGAAAAGTTGAGGTTCTCTATCTGACAGATTCCAGTAAAGCAGGTATTAGAAGAGTCAGGATGTGAAATTCTCCCACTATGCACTTTCAGAGTTTATTTTCCAAGACACTATGTTTGTGTAAATAAGCTTAACACAACAGGTCAACTTTACAATCTACTTTCCATCAATCTCAAAAACTAAACCAAACACTCTGTAGCTGTTGGCATGGAAATGGATGTCACTATTTTAAGATACCAATAAACTTGAATAGGTAGGTGATTTGATAGTCGAGAGTTAAATGGCAAACAAATGATTTCAGCTGTTAACTTTTCTTACTGTTTTTAAATGGTACTGTTAAGGGCACTTCTTGAGAATTATATGTTTAAAATCATATGATTCTAACAAAAAGATGGCACAGGTTATCCTGATATTTTGCATCTTATATATAAGCAAACGTAGAGCCATGCATTATCTATCCATTTTCCTAAGCATGATACGTTCTATTACAGGCAGAGTATATTTTAGTAAAATGTAAATGTCACTGGATATTATAAATAATTAGATTTCCAAGTTCTACAAAAGATAACAAACTCTAAACATTATTTAACAGTGGAGCAACATGAAGTATTTAGAGACTTTTAACCTGGGGTGGTCTCTGTAGGCGCTTGCATATTTTAAAAGCCAGTCTGATGAGCTACAGACCTAAAGGTTGCTCTAAGTGTGATATAATGTACCTTTGGAATCCTCTTTTGCTCTCTTCCAGAAATGAAGTAACTGCAAAGTAAATAGCAGCTTTTATATGTGTTATCTAATAGGATTCCAGGAAAAGTAAATGTTGGGCATATAACTTTTATTACAAATATATGGCCTGGCTCATACAACTGAAATTCCACTTAAGATGGTGCAGTGCTTGCTCTAACTCTATTAGGGACCTGAGGATTCATTAGGATTATTCATTTAGGATACAAAATCCATATTCATTAGGATACAAAAGTCAACCATTACTGCCCGTGAAACCATGAATGTTATGAATGTCAGTTACCTGCATACAAGCTACATACCGAGAGTCATCTTCGGTGTTCCGTGTCATCCTTCAAATTTGATTATGGCACTTTAAAGTACACGGCAGAATAATGAGCTTGTTGGGTTTCTCAAAATGTGTTTTGGTTTATCCTTCAGTTATCAATGCCTTTGTTTATTCCCTTTTATTCCTCCATATGTCCTTCTACCTTCCTCTCTAGTCTATAACCTAAAGATGATGCCAAAAGAAAAAAAAATTATCAAAAATACTAAAATATCCAAACTACCTAAAGCCACACTGCCCCCATGCAGTTTCAGCCCCTATGGATGGAATGATCGATAGTCTATGAGACCAAATCGGTCACCTGCATCATAAAATAAAACAAGAAGGACCCTCAGGAGCAGGGTCACCACATAATGTATCATCTAAACAAGGTATGTTTTAAGAGTGTAAGAGTCTTCTATTAATAACCACATATAAGCCAAGAATATTATAGACAAATCAGGACATCATGACATGTTAACCTTCATGGAAGAAATTTCTAGGTACCCTTGGGAAACATGGAAATAGAAAACAAACAAACAAACAAAAAAACAAACCGAGAAAAAACTGACCTGCCACCAATGTTGAAGGAATAGCTTCAGTGAACTAAAGAGCTCTGGGACTAGCGACAGTACCTACTGGTATTATTATATTTGATTTCAGAGGAGCTAGACTGCCAATCTGAACAGCATTAGACAACATGGAAAACCAGGTAAGAAGGGAAATGGAAATTTTTTTTTTTTTAGATTTCTTTATTTTAGAGAGAGAAGAGAGAGCACATGAGTGGGGAGATGGGCAGAGGGAGAGAATCTTCCAGCAGACTCCCCACTGAGCTAGGAGCCCAACACAGGGCTCAGTCTCATCAACCAGGAGACCACGACCTGAGCCAAAAGTCTGTCAGATGCTTAACCAACTGAGCTACCCAGGCGCAAATGTCAATTCTGAAGGTTTTGCTTGCCAGGTCAAATGCTGCATTCCAAAATCTTAACCATTTGTTGCTGGGTCACACCATGGTAGTGAGGGAAAAAACGGGGTTGGGGGAATGGAGTAGTCATCAGGATTCCCAGGCTTCCCTATGGTAGATTCTGTCACTGGTTCTCTGCTTAATAGCACAAGAACAACTGGCCTCTGAAATAATCCTTCCCAGTATGTGGTCCCAGACAATCTGCTGCTGAATCACACCGGGTATTTGCCAAATATGCCCCACCTGATATTCCCAGCATGCCTAAAGTTATACATACTAAAATCTGAGTTTTATAGTGGTTCCTTTAGGTCAGTCTTATTAAAACATTAGACATCCGTTCGCTATTCTCACCATTTTTAATGTAATAACATAGTATGCAATTAAAATTTATATAAAATGAGGGGTGCCTGGGTGGCTCAGTGGGTGGGTTAAAGCCTCTGCCTTCGGCTCGGGTCATGATCCCAGGGTCTTGGGATCGAGCCCTGCGTCAGGCTCTCTGCTCTGCAGGGAGCCTGCTTCCTTCTCTCTCTCTTTCTGTCTGCCTCTCTGCCTCCTTGTAATCTCGGTCTGTCAAATAAATAAATAAAATCGTTAAAAAATTTATATAAAATGAAATCATTACCTCATAGGCTTGATGTGCTACTGATATTTTTCAAAGACGTGAAAACCAACAAAAATTGTAAGAGTTTACCTCTGCATGACTTAAAGTGTTCTCATTTACTATGGGATGCAGCACTTATGAATGCTCCCAAGAATATCCATTCCTTTTTTCCTACCCAGGAAGACAGGCAGGAAAGAAATATATGAGAGAGCGTATTTCCCAGCCCCTTAGCAGTCACGTGATGCCATCTGACAAATTCTGACCACCAAATAAATGTGTCACCTCTGGGCCGAGGCAGTGAAATGCTCCCACACAATTCTGTCTCAAGTTTTTTTCTAGCAGAAAAGGAGAAGCAGCTTGCAGAAGAGGAGGAGGACTCACACTGAAATGGTGAAGTTGTAAGACTGAAGCATCTTAGATTGCTGAATCACCACACTGGGGTCAGCTGGCCTGAAAGCTTCCCTGGACCCGCAGTACATTTTACAAGAAAAGGAACTGCCTGATTTGTTACAACAAATCAGCATGAGCTGATCACGGCACATCAGTAAGTCACTAATATTGCAATTCCTTCCTAACTGTCACTAAGACTTACTTCAGCAGAACTTACTCATAAGCCAGAAAGAGATGTGGAAACTGAGGGCTAAGAGATACAGAGAAGCCCTACATCACTTTTAGAATAAAATGGGACATGCCCTTCATTTTCCCAACTGAATGCTGTACCCAAAAATGATGTCATAAGCAGTAAGGGGAGGTGAATAGATAGTAGTACATCTTAAGAACAATTATGATTAAAACCATTAATACATCAAAGTATTGCAAGAACAATGATGATGATCCTTTTAGGAACTAAAGATAAACTTTCTCTCCGGTGGTCGCAGCATTTCAGGTTCACTAATCCTCCTTCGACTCTCGCTAACCCTGCTCTCTGGAGCATCTCAAATGCCCCACCAATAGGACCTGCCACTACTGCAGCTGCTGCCGTCATTACTACCAGGCTTTACACGCGGAGACTGCAGATGCACTTACTGGTTGCTTAGTGCAAAGACCTTATACTATAGACGTGATGAGAGTTCCCGAAGTCCGGACTGGCCGTTTCCCACATTCCGTGATTCATGTAGATGAGAAGAAACTGACAACTAACTTCCTTTTGTGTGTTATCAAGAGTGGTCCAAAGAATGGCATCCCATCAGTAAGAACCATCGAGATACATTCCCATCACTTGCTGAAAGAAGTTTGTTTGACGCCATTCTTAAGTCACCATTTAGAGAGCTAACAATTCAATAGAATGGTTTTTCATTTATTTTCTATTTTGACCAGCAATTCTTAAAAAACAAAACAAATTAAAAAAAAAAGAAAAAGAAAAACCTCAAAATTTGAGCAAAAACTGTATTTTTTATAAAATTTTGAATTCTTTGTTTCTGACTTACACTAGGCTTATTCTAATTTTGTTTTAGGTCCTTGACAATGAAGAAAAGCAGGAAATGTTTTTCTTTCTTCAAGTATCAGCTTTAACTGATTTTAATCAAAGTGTAGTGATGCTTCTCATGCCCTCTTTATGGCAAAACAAAATTATTGTGTGTTATTAATTTGAAAATAATTTGTAGGTCCTGAGAGCTTTCCCTATACTCTTCCTTATGAGTTGTAGAGAATTCCTATAAAAGGCAGAGTTCCAATCACTTGCTATAAAAAATGTAATAGAAACTTCCATAATACATTGTAATTTATTGGTTTATGTCTGTTGGAATATATATTTGTGAGTTATTGGTGGCGCCAATGGTGAATTGTTAGTAATGTGTGACTCACGTCTGCAACATCTAGCACTGCACTTCAAACTGATTCCATTAATGGAATAAAAATACTATTACAATGTAATGTAATATATTTTGATAATAAGGTTAATTTGTTGTGTTCCATATATGCTAGGCACCTCGTAAGGCATATTCACATATAATCCAATTTAACCCAGAAAATAGCCTCATGCAATAGAAACCATTTTTATTGTCTTTACACATAAGAAGAATCTGGGACACAGATGCCAAGCAGCTTGCCTGAGGTGAAACACCGGTGAGTGACAGAATTGCCATTTTAAACCCATACTCTAGGGCCTGTGCTCCAACCGTTCCATATGTCTTCTCGGAAAGTATCATTTAGATAAGACTGCACAGGGATCCTTCTGAACTACGATACTAACAGGAACTTACCTTTAATAAATTCTAACAGTTAGCTATATATATATAGTTTTAGAATAAAAACTCAAGGCAGTTGGTAATCTAGTTGACAACAGCCTCTGTGACTGAACCCACCAGATAAAATCCTCTGTGTGAGGTGGTGGCAGATGGCAGAACACACTCTGTTCTTCCCACTTCAGGTTAAGTGTCTACTGCACAGGTTTTAGTGATTTGTTTAGTTGACTTGATTTGGCCCTTGTAGGCTGTTAGCTTTGTCTTCTTACCTTGGTAATCACGTACACCTTGAAGCTAAACACAGTAGGCAAAATGATTAAAAAATAAATCTGCAAAGGAATTAAGCAAATAGTTTTTCCCTAATTATCTTTATTCTACATTGATAGTTGTGTAATAAATAGGTATTTTTAAAATTGTCAGGCAACAATAGTTATTGGTGGAAATACATATACATATACATGCATACACACACACACACACACACACACACATACACACAACACTCACTTCTAGAAACAGTTACAGGAGAAGAAAGACGTTTCTAAGAAAGGATTTAAGGGGGGGCGCCTGGGTGGCTCAGTGGGTTAAGCCGCTGCTTTCGGCTCAGGTCATGATCTCAGGGTCCTGGGATCGAGTCCCGCATCGGGCTCTCTGCTCAGCGGGGAGCCTGCTTCCTCCTCTCTCTCTGTCTGCCTCTCTGCCTACTTGTGATCTGTCTCTGTCAAATAAATAAAATCTTAAAAAAAAAAAAAAAAAGAAAGGATTTAAGGGTAATAAATCACTTAGGAATAGTTTCTGATCTTTATATGATTTTGTCCAAAAGAGTTCAACGTTTTTAAACAACATTACCACTAATGTACCTAAACCAAAGACAACACTTTATACTCAGTCCACTTAAGAAATGAACTCAGGACAAGACCAATAATAAGTGCCACAAACGACAGTAAAGAAGTTATCCCTCCAACTGGCATCTTTAATCTCATTCTAGAATTTAAGACCACTTATATTTATTGTCTTCCAGGCATGAAGTGATCTTATTTTTTCAAGGTCAGTTTCTGGATTATTTACTTAAAAAAAAAAAAAACAAATGGAGGGAAGGGAAGAGAAGGAGGGAAAGTGACAGGAATAGTAATTCAATGTAATTGAATTGATAATTCAATATAATTTAAACATTATTTTCTTTATTCAAGTCTTGAGTCCTCTTTCATTTTCTCTGCAACCTGCACACACTGTTTTTGAACTACCACTGCTAAGGCCAGAACCAAACCAGTTGACATGGAGTAATTTATTCAGTAAATACTTAAATGTGTGGAAAAAAAAATAGAGGTAAAATACACTCTGTATGGCTTAAGAAATTTAGAGACCAAATAATTTCTGTTAATTATGTGAATAATTTCTTTCATTGTTCACTTTGTCTTGAAAGGCCAATGTGTAAGCCTAGAGTGAAGAAAAACAGTTGTGTCCCGTTATCAAAGAAGAAAAGGAAGGAATTAGATAAGGCCAGTGCAATTATCCATTAGTCAGCTGGCAAGAAACTGAGCAAGAAGGCCAAATATTTTATAATATTTTATAGTATCTTCAATTGTCATACAGTTGGCAAATGGATATAAAATTTTATATATCACATAAAGCTGCCATCAACTCAATGAATATACCTGTTTCACATTAAAATAAATGAAAACAAAACACTAACTTTAAAGTTGTGAAGAATCTGACAGAAAATCAAAATATTAAAATAAATCAGATTTTGGCTATGAAAGTGAATTTTAGAGTTCAAAGGAATCGGAATGACAAAAGAAAAAAACCTGGCAGAAATCTTATGAAGTCTCTTTTCCAAGGATTTCCTTTCCTCAACACCATTCCAAATAACCATCTACAGAAGAGAGAAAATAATACATAGATAAAAACAAAAAGTGATATTGAACCCATTGGTGAGATCCCCAAGATGAAACAAGAATCTCTAAACTCATTATTTCCTGTCATCTTTTATTTAGCTTCACTATAATTTCTACAAATGACTTGGCAAAATTATTATTGTGCACAAGCCAAATTTTGCATAAGGCAAAATTTCAGGTATGGTGCCTTTTTATTTGAATCAGTTGTTTCCCTACTGTGATTATTTTTGATGGGTAGTCTGAGTGGTTATTTTGCATTACTGGGTAGTTTGGGCCCAGTACATAACACTAGCACCACGTGGAGGCCGAGACTGGGACTACAGGTTTTCATATATCAACGAAACCACAAACCTGCTCCTGCTCACAACTGGTTTCCTATTACAAAAGAAAGAATGTGCTTGATCCACTGATGTCACACTTCATATTCCGAGCATGGCCACTATGCATGACCTACAAAATGGGTCTTGCCAGTTAAGGTAAAATAATTTAAATGTTCTTGGAGAACATTAAGAACATTAAGATTTCTGTTCAGAAAACATTTCTTATGAAAAGGCTTTTGCATTTTGAAGGGATGACCATAAATCTTGTCAGAAACAAAGGGAATAAATAGGAAAATATGTCTTGTGAAAACATGCTGATTGAACTTTAGCAACTTCAGTTGAAAATGTGATAGTTTTTAGAACTAAATTTAATCATCCCTGATGTTATGATTATTGCATCTCATACCTAAAGCATCTCTAATATTATAATAACTCTGGGATAATAATATAATTGCATATAACTCCATTTTCTTTTTATAATCCTATGTGTATAATACATAATAAATTATGCAAAAATAATAACAGAAAATATCTACTGTCCTGAACTCCAACCCCACTATACTTGCTGACCAAAATAATAAAAAAAAAAAACTGTCCTTCCCAGAAAGAATATTTTTAACTGTATTAGATATGAATAAGAAATTAGAATGTTTCCAAGGATAAATTAGTGTATGTGCAATAGCTATGCCTAAAATTAATTATGCCTAAAGTTAATTGCAGGAGAATTTTAATAAACTACTTAATGATCTGAAGATGGACCACTTACCATTGTAAGGAAAGGTATAAAAGTGGAATGTTAATAAAATCACACACTTTGAATGAAATTTTCATAGCTAAGCATGAAAAGCTAATTGGTGCATCATATTCCCACAATAAATCTTAGAAACTTTATCCAGGACTAAAATACAAGAAATGACTATGTGTGTTATAAATAAAGGTGAAAAGTAATTAGGATTCCCTGAGTAATGTAAGTTTTAAAACAAAAAGTCTGCTTTAACAATTATTTTCAATGAAGTAAATTTTATGACATTAAGAATATGACATATCTGGGCCACCTGGGGGCTCACCTGGTTAAGTGTCTGACTTGGTTGCAGCTTAGATCAAGAGATCAAGCCCTGTGTTGGGCTCCACACTTGGAACGGAGTCTGCTTGGGATTTTTTCTCCTTCCCTTCCTCCCCCCCCCCCCACTGCCGCCTCTCCTCCTTCCTGAGTGTGCATGCTCTCTCTCTCTCTCAAATAAATAAATAAAATAAAATAAAATAAAATATCTTTTTCAAAAATGATATATCATCTCTTTCTGATTACCTGATTAAAAATTAAGCTACTCTGCTTAAATTCCCAGAATGCTGTCTTTAACTACAAAAATACTAATATCCATATAATGAGAGAACAATGTGAATGTAAGTTTCACCAATCTGAATAAGTAATCAAGTAAACTACATGTTTCTCTTGGGATTTTCTGTTATTTCTATTATTCAGTTCATAATTCCTTGCATCGAGTTAATTCTTTTCTAGAGGATTAAGTAATTCCTCTCTATTGGATAATCCCCAACCTCATAAAAAATGTAGCAACATTTCCCTTCATAAAAATAAATTTGGGGAGCCTGGGTGGCTCAGTGGGTCAAGCCTCTGCCTTCGGCTCAGGTCGTGATCTCAGGGGCCTGGGATCGAGTCCCGGATCAGGCTCTCTGCTCAGCAGGAAGCCTAATTCCTCCTCTCTCTCTGCCTGCCTCTTTGCCTACTTGTGATCTCTGTCTGTCAAATAAATAAATAAAATCTTTTTAAAAAAATCTTTAAAAAAATTAAAAAAATAAATCTGTCCTTGCCCTCCCTCATCCTTAGCTAGAGGCTGATTTCTGAGTTCCAATTTATTAGGTACTTCTGTCAAAATATTATCTACAGTGTCTTTATGTGTTCACCTCTCATTTTCTCTTGAGTCCACTCTATAAATTAGAATTGGGTTTTGTTGCAGGTAATAGAAAACGCCAAATAAAAGTGGTTTAAATATGACAAATCTGACTTCTCTTATGAACACAGTCCAGGAATATGTCCAGGGCTGGTGTGGCACTACAATGAACTAACTAACTAATGAATAACAAACATGAGCATTTTTGATCTTGCTTATCCATCCTCAGTAGGACGGCTCCATTTCCGAGTCCAAGCTCCAGCCAAAAAATAACTGGGAATTAATGAAGAAGGATATGCTCTCTACATTTAAGGATACTTACTAGAAACCCTCATATTCATGACCTTTGAATTTTTGAGTCCCACAGGACTCAGACCTATGCCCTCATCTCCTCTCCATCTCTACCTACCTCCTATAGTGGATTTGCACTTTGAGGATTTGGCTAAGCGTGAACTACCTTCCCCAGAATTCCCTTTCTTATCTCTTTCCACTTAGGCTGGGCCAAACAGGAAACTCCTGGGAGATTTGAAGGGTGTAAAAATCCAAAACCAAAACAAAACAAAAAAACCACCAAGAAAAAAAACACAGCAATCATTTTGTAACACAGATACAGTCTTTTATTTGCAATCGCAACTACTCCACCTTCCCAGGGAACTCCTTTAGGTTTCTGTCTCCTAAGAGAAGTGTATGTGTTTCCGTAGCTAAGGAGCTTGGCTTCTCCTCCACACCCACAACATGAAGGTCAGAAGCAACATGAGCTGACACTGAGTTCAGTCCTGTCTTTATTGGATTCAAGTTCTTACTTACGGGTTCCAGCTTGTCATCCCCCTCTCCCTCCCCCTGCCCCGTAACTTTACACCTTCTTCTCTTCTAACTGCCTCTCTATACACTTCAACTTTGAGCATCAGACACAAAGACCCCAGCCTTACCTATTATCAACCTTCCACAAACGTGTATAGTCAAATCCCTGTAACAAATCCACACATATCTCCTGAAGGTTCTACTTCTTCCATTGAACCCTTACTGGTATACACTCTACTAACCTAATCTACGACCGGGCTTTTCATAAAATCTGTGTACTCACGATCCCAAATTCACATCAAAACACTCAACCCCTTGACTATACTCAAACAGATTTGGATATTTAATTGCCTTCTATATATGTCCACATGGATGTTTAATAAATAGTTCAAAGCAGAACTTTTGGTCTCTGACTTGTTCTTTGCCCTTCAATCTGTAAACCTACTGCTCCCATCTCAGGCAATGGAAATGTCTTGGTATCTTCCCAACAATGCCTTTCCAATCCATATCAATTAGAATAAAAAGTCAAATACCTAAAGTGGTCTATGAGGTTCTTCTTGATCCGGCCCCTGCTATGTCTTTGACCTTAACTATTTTTCTTCTCTCTCACCCCACTGGAATCACACTGACTGTTTTGACAGTTCTCAGCCTGACCAAGCACACTCTCATTTCAGAGCCTTTACACCTGTATTTCCTCTGCCTATTAAGCTCTTCCCTTAAAACTCCAACTCATACAACATAACTCTATATTTTTATTATAAGTCAAAAAGTTAAAAAGATGTAATTACTAAGAAGGTAAAAACTAAACATCATTATAATTCATAACATCAAACCCTAGTTTCTTATATTTCAACGATCTATAAATATCATGATGTGATGTTTTTACATGGAAGAATTTTTTAGAATAATATTTAGAGTAAAAAGGAATATTTTGAATCCTGAGTTAATCCTATATAGCTGAGTGCCCTTAATTACCTTTCTCTGAGCATTATTTTCTAGCATCTGTAATGGAGACAAATACCATGAGTGCACTTAAGTAGAATAAATATTTTGAAATTGATACAATTATATTCAAAGCTTTAATCAAAGTTTATAGAATTTTCTATATTGTTTTTGTATTAACATTAGCATGTTAAGATATTAAATAAGTTCCATTTCAATTTTGGGGGGTATGGAAAGATCTGCATGAAGCCTCTAAATACACCTTTTTTTTTTTTTTAAACTGCTACTATTTGGGGTGCCTGGGTGGCTCAGATGGTTAATCATCTGTCTTTGGCTCAGGTCATGACCCCAGGGTCCCAGGATCAAGCTCCATACTAGGGTCCCTGCTCAGCAGAGATTCTGCTTCCCCCTCTCCCTCTGCTGCTCCCACTGCGTGTGCTCTCTCGTTGTCTCCGTCAAATAAATAAATAAAATCTAAAAAAAATTAAAAATTTAAAAAAAACTGCTGCTGTTTGAACAATGGGTTAAAACATTTTTTTTTTTCTTAAGAACTACCTATTAGGTACTTCTGGAACTAACATTACAAAAAGGGTAATTGATTTTTCAAGATTTAAATAAGTTGGCTCTTCTGTTATTCCTAATGTTCTATATATTCAGAGGCATTGCTGTAGATATGGGATGCCTCCTGTGTATTGTGGAAGAGATACAGGTAGTAGGTAACCCAATACCTCTCCATTCCCATTAATGAAATGAATGACCTTTGCAGAAAGACAATCCAGCCTCTCAGAATAAAATAGAGCTAATATTCTACAATCAATATAGGAATACTCTTTAACACGTTTACGACAAGGTCAGAATTTAAAGGAATATAAAATGCTGCTAAAAAACTAAATATGCAGAGCAAAATATTTTACAAAATCTGTGCCTTACAGTAATTTCATTTAGTTGAGGGATTTGTTTCTTTATTAAAAATAGACTTGGGCGCCTGGGTGGCTCAGTGGGTTAAAGCCTCTGCCTTCGGCTCAGGTCATGATCCCAGGGTCCTGGGATTGAGCCCCACATCGGGCTCTCTGCTCCGCAGGGAGCCTGCTTCCTCCCCTCTCTCTCTGCCTGCCTCTCTGCCTACTTGTGATTTCTCTCTCTCTGTCAAATAAATAAAATCTTTAAAAAAAAAAAAATAGACTTACCAGGAGATTAAAAAATATCTATTACTTACATGTTGGGATAATGATATTTGTTTCTGATAATGTGTATACTCTCAGTTTATGCAGTATTACCATTTCAAGCCTGAGCATATATACTCATCTCAATGCATTCATCTCAATGTACTCATTTACTCACTACTGAAGAATGAAAGAACAAATGAATGAAAGGAAGTATACCAGATACTTCAAGTTAAAATTAGATAAAAAGTCTTATTAGTAGTAGAAACAGATGATTAAACATGAAGGCTTTCAGGGGTGAAGGATCTATTTGCCATTTGGATTCATAGTGATTGTTTTACAAGTATATGTGTACATTTGTCAAAACTTATCAAAGTGTACATCT
Organism: Mustela erminea; assembly: GCF_009829155.1. Taxonomy (NCBI): domain Eukaryota; kingdom Metazoa; phylum Chordata; class Mammalia; order Carnivora; family Mustelidae; genus Mustela; species Mustela erminea. The sequence continues at coordinate 79,031,178 of NC_045624.1, read as the reverse complement.
TAAGTATGTCTATTTTATTGTCATTTATACCTTAATAAAGCAGCTGAAACAATAATGTATATACTATGTATACATTTTTTAACTTATAATCTTTTTTAGAATATACTCAATTCAAGATAAACCTAGTCTAGAGGAAATTTTGAAAAGAAAATATCTTAAATCATCACGCTGTGTGCTGAATATAAGTAAGATGATCATTTAAAACTATTTTGGCACTAATATACACTCCTGAAAATTTTATCTAAAAATAAACTTTTACTCCTTTTAGTAGTGACCAAGACCTTGTTTTATTGAGAACAGGGCTTCCAAGTTCATCTTCTCCTCCCCACAAAAGGACACTCTGGGTTTCCCACCGCTCTGGTCTACGCGAGGGGAGAAAGCAGGCACATAGGGCATTATGCTCAATACCCATCTTCCTCAAAGGCAACTACTCATTCTCCTTTTAAAAAGCTCTGTGATTTTGGAGTTTAAACTTTTTGAACCAACCACTCTCTGCCTACCACCTTTTAATTACCTCTCATTTTTCATCAAAGATTAAGCACCTATCTCATGAATTCTAGAAAATTTCAGTAGTCAAATGACTGATTTGCCCAACAACACTTTCAATTCCTTGACCTTCTAATCATCAACAATGAACGTCTCTCTAGGTTTCAATCTCATAGTTATAATTTGGACATTTTTACTATAAACTGGCTCTATTTCTAAAAGCATTAACTCTGCAGCCAACCTCTCAGCAAAATTCACCTGCCATAAGTTTAATTTTTCACTCCTTTGATTTCTAATCCTTCTAATCCTTCCATTTCTATCTCAGGGACCAGACAGCAAGTATTCAGGTTTTGTATGCATACACTCTTTGTCGCAACCACTCAACTCTGCCATGATAGTGTGGTAACAGCTGTACACAGTATATAAACAAATGGGCATGGCTGTGTTCAAAACATAAAATTTTTTTGGACCTGAAGCTTGGATTTCTTACGATTTTTACATGTCTCAAAATATTACACACACCTTTGATTTTTTTTTTTTTGACCATTTAACAATGTAAAATACTTTTTTTTTTTTTTTTTCTTCCAGCTTCAGGCTTTAGAAAAACTGGACCAGCCCAACAGTGGGTTGACGTCTACAACCTCTGCTGTATATCCTATTTGGACCTTTAGATTACCTGCCTTTTGACTTTCTTCCAGTTTGTCAGCCTTCTGTCTTTACTTCCTTCTTTATCCCGCTTTGATTCTAAGATTTCCCCTATTCTAATGATGCTTTGCCAATAAATAAACTCCTACGCCTCTCTTTTATTCCTCAACCATCTGGCAAAACTCCAACCTTGGATAAACCGGATTACTTGTTTTCTCCATGACCAAACCAAAAGTAGCCAGGCATTGCTGCAGGAAGTCATGGCAGGGAGGAAGGATGTTACTTTAAAGATGCAAACACTAAGTCAGATGGGCTCTTTATCCTCTTTAGAATCAGTTTTACTGATTAACTCATGGCTCCTCTCAGTACTTTCTTGCAAAAATTTTCTACTCAAATGTATAATCTACCCCCCACACACCCCACCCACCCATCACCAAAACAGGTGAGCGATGTTCTCCATGTCACTAAATGACTAATTTGTCAGCTCTCATTTTAAAAAATAAATAAATAAAATAAAATTTAAAAAATAGAAAAAAAAGCAAAAACAAAAATGAAGAAATCAAGAGCATGCAACTCATATCAAGATTCAACCTGTCCTATGACCATTTCCTTCTGATGATTTAAAGATCCACTTCATTTCAATTGCCTAATTTACAAACATTTAATCCTCAGCAAAAGAATGCTTTGAGCATATTTAAAAAAATATTCAAAATTCTTTTCACACCAACCTTAAAATCTTGACACAACAATCATGTTTTTGTTTTGTTTTGTTTTTTAAATTTTATTTATTTCTTTGACAGAGAGAGAGGCAGCAAGAGAGGGAATACAAGCAGGGGAGTGGGAGAGGGAGAAGCAGGCATCTCGCCAAGCAGGGAGTCTGATGCCGGGCTCTATCCCAGGACCTTGGGATCATGACCTGAGCCGAAGGCAGACACAATGACTGAGCTACCCAGGTGCCCCAACCATGTTTTTTTCTAGGTAAGTATATTATCTATTGCTGAGGAATAATATTACCACAAACTCAAGGGTTGAAGACACATTTATTACCTGGAGTCTCTATGGGAGTAGTCAGGCATGGCTTACCTGGGTCCTCTGCTTAGGGTTTCACAAAGCAACAATCCTAGTTTCGGCCAGAGCTGAGGTCTCATCCTAGACACTATAAGGGAAGGATTCACTTCCAAATTGACCCAGGTTTTTGGTAGAATTCAGCAACTTGTGACTGTAGGACCAAGGGCTTCTGTTTCTTACAGGTGGCCCCTAAAGGTTGTCCAAACTCCTAGAAGGCCCCCCGAAAATTCTCGTCTTGTGGGAATCCTCAGCAGAGTCACCACCTTCCTCAAAGTGAGCAACGGATAAAGAGATTCCAACAGGACGGGCAGTACAGTCTCATATCACAGTTACACAATCAATATGTATCAACAAGTACATCCCTTCACCTTTGCCATATTCTATTGCCTTATTCCCTAAGGCAGTGATGAGAGAGAAATGCACTCTGGGTCAAGACAGGCACATAAAGGGAAATTAAAAACGCCCATTTCATATTACATGATTCACCTCCTGTTTGACATTCATCCTATTCTTTAAACAGCTGTTTTGCAATAATTTATTATTTGAGAGGCACTTTGCATTTTGCAAGGCTTCTAATAAGTTATCAGTAACCTTTTGAAAAAAAAAGATGTAAAAAAGTAATTTTAAGATCTATATATGCAAAAAATAGTTTGGTTATATTCACTTCGGCTATTTGTGTAATTTTTTGAGACTATCTCTATTCAAGCTAGGACAGTTTGCTGTTGTGCTCTGAGGTCAGACTCTAGCCAAATTGTGACTGAAGTTACATCTGACCTAATAATTTCCTGTTTTTATAAATAAAATGACAATTTAAAAAAAGACACTCATAAAATATTCGTAACTGTACCTTGAACACCATTGTGGAGTGTAGGTTTGATGCTGTTACTGAGGGATCTTTTATTAAAATATGTTTCCATTGGGGCGCCTGGGTGGCTCAGTGGGTTAAAGCCTCTGCCTTCAGCTCAGGTCATGATCCCAGGGTTCTGGGATCAAGCCCCACATCGGGCTCTCTGCTCAGCAGGGGGCCTGCTTACTCCTCTCTCTGCCTGCCTCTCTGCCTCCTTGTGATCTCTGTCAAATAAATAAATAAAATCTTTAAAAAAATAAATAAATAAAATAAAATATGTTTCCATAAAGCAATTTTCATAGAAAAAAATCCCACGGAATAGCTTTACTTTAAGTAACAAATGATATACATGTATGTATGAACACAAACACACACAGTCTCTCGATAAATTCAGGAAATTTAAAGAAAGCTTTGGAGAAATGCTTATACCTAGTTAGATTAAAACAAATGCCTGTAATTTGTTAACTCTGTAGAATAATTACATTTTTGGAATTTAGACAATTTAAAAATGATTAAATTTTAATTAATCTATTCTGGTTTTTTTCATCTGCATGTCAGAAGACAATAAATTACTTTTCTAATAATACGAAATGTTGGTGTGATATTTTTTACTCATAACACCAAGTGAGGGCAAATCAGAATTGCAAATTGTAAAATTTTTTGCAAGAGGCCAACACAACTACAAAATTCATTTTGGCGTTTTTTTGTATTTGACATATCAGCTCTGTCTTAACACTGCTGCAAAGACTTTTGTTACTCTCAAGCAGGAGGAACCACTCTATTCATACTATTTACTTTTCGTTCTTTCCATGCAGGCAATGTACAAGGAACATTTTAGCAGCAGCTCAGTAACTCCTTACTGTCTTGAATTATGATTACAGTAGGTTTCAAAGTGTTCTCTTCTGTCTAGATGTGTAAAACCTCTATTTTATATTTCAGGAACATATCTGGAAGAATTAAGACTTTTCAAACACCTTATGGCCATTTTTAAAAATGCTTTTCTAAATAGCCATTTACTTTACAATGAAAAAATACATCCAGGTGTCTCCCTCCCCTTCAAATATAAAGGTACCCATCCTCCCTCGAGGTGCTTCTTCAAATGATGCCCTATTCATCTTCTGAAATCTATAATTAGGTATGCCTGCAGCCGCTCTTTTTTTAGGTTTAATGTGTTAAACTGAGTAATCATTACTCATCCTCTGAACTTTCACTTATCCTTCCTGTGTTTTCTACTGGTCTGTCAAGATACCAGGACCTAATAAAATGTGACACAGCCTTATGTTGGAATTTTAGGGTGCCATTTAAAAGCATGTTTTGGAAGCCCATTTAATAACATATCCAAAGTTTATGAAATAATAGTAGGTGGGAAAATTAGAATATAAAGTGGTATATAAAGTCACACTTTTACATATACAAAAATATCTTGCTAAATAGAGTTTAGCTGTGTTTCACTCTGAAGCAAATTGTTTCCATAATTTTAACCTTCTCCTTTATAATTTTCAACATATTCTACCAGCATGTATTACATACCCAATAAAGGACACTTTCTTCTCCTTCCATGATGATTTTATTGTCTTTTATTATTGTCTTCAATATGATTTGTAGGTGTTTGAGACCAGATCCACTCTATTGCAATTTTACATTTTGCCTCTCAAATCTTCCATTACTTCTACATAATAAATAAATAAATAAATAAATAAATAAATCACCTTATGGAAGATTACTGTTTTGTAGAATAGAGGTCATCAAATTATAGCCCCCAGGCTAAGGCAGCCTGTGATTTTTAAAATAGTTTAAAATAGCTCTAGTGAATTATTGTAAGTATTGGCTATATACTGTAGGAGTAGCACTAAGCCTCTCTTTCTCAGTATTGATAGAGGGACAAAGTAGGCCATTGTGTTGGAAGAGCTTTCCCAGGGAGGAGCTAAGGGGTTACAAGCTCTGCTGTGTGGAGTGTTCTCTGTTTGGATTCTCCTCTTTCTAAATTGCTTCCTTTTCCCTTAGGCTGGTAGGGTGAGGATGAGCTTGTGATTACCTCTTCTTGGGAGGTCCCTTTGTCCCCGGAAGATTTAGCAACACCAGGGAAAGGATGCCTGGGGTGGCCAGTTTACAGCAGCTCTTCTCTAAACCTTCCTGAAAAATAGTCTTTTACTCAGGTCAAAATTCCTCATTCCTTGTTAATAGGGAAGGATGCTCTAAGGAACACCACCAGGAAAAAGGCCACTAAGGGCCAATTCTAGTCTAGGCCTTAAATAGAAGGATAGGAGATATTCCCACAGTATTTTGCAATTACCGCCCTGGTAATAAACAAAAATAAATAAACATGTCACCTTAACACTTCCATTTACACTGTAGTTGTATTCTTAGAAAATCTGGTATAGTTAAAAACATGCCCTGAGTACTTACGTGTTTATATGTAAAAAATAAGATTCTAGGTTCAGATCATTATAAATAAGTATTTCAATGATATGAATGTTAAGCAAGATATTTCAATGTTCTGGGAGATCTGTCCTTGCGCCAAACAGTTCTTGTATCGCAGTATGCTTAGCATCCCCAGCTGCCGGCTGCCAGATGCCGCCAGTGTCCCTCAGTCACTGTGAAAATCACTGTAAATGTCCCCTGCTGGTACAAAACCGGTTCTAAGAACCTACACGACAGAGCAAAGGAACAGAATAAGTAATAGCGATAAAACAGTTTTCCAGGGTACATTACCTCAATTCTTCTAGCATTGAGCTTCTCCTGGCTACTTAAGTTCTATACCTTTGGCAAGTAACTTCAAAAGCAAGAAAATATACATTCTTGTACCTCCCATATATTCCAATCCAGTGCCAGGAGACCACTTTCAGATTGACGGTGGAGGACAGCCAATGTGCACCGCCTCGGACTATTCTGGAAATATCTAAAGCGGCAGAAGCCGGCTAGGAGATGTCACGGGAGCTGAAGAGCCCCAAGTGAAGCACCTTCAGAAGAAGACTGAGCCGAGCCTGAACGCCTCAGAATGGAAGGAAAAAATGAGCAGATGATAGCAGAAAACTTGAAGCTGGGTGCACTTTTACAGGAAAGCCATTGCACTCCATTGCGGCCAACGCCTCAGTTCTAACATAGCTGCGGCCCTGTATGAACCTGGCACGACAGGGGCAGGGAGGACCGCGGGCCACCTGGTACACAGACCTGTCCTGCAGTGAAGCTGCCGGCAGGTGCTCGAGGCCCTTGGCGGTGGCCGCAGCTTACTGCAAGTGGGCCTCCGAGCTGAATCCCAGCATTAGACGGGCAAGCTGAGCTCAAAGACAGAGAAGGAAGCTGGGACAGGTGCCAAACCCCACAGGAGGTGCTGGCAGCTCGGACTTCGCCGGCGTGCTGCACAATCGGCACTCCATGAATAGGGCACCAAACCTCAGGAGCCATCTCCCAAGTTCAACAGCTGGGGTCCGAGATGACTGCAGGTGGCGACAACCCCCTGGGGACTCTGGCACCAGTTCCTTGCAGAACAACCTGGCCAGTCTCATCTAGGCAGGCCGGCAATTAGTTCTCAGAGCAGATGAAGCAGCGGAACCCAGAGCTGAGAGAACAGCACCCAAGTCAGACGCAAAGGGGGACTGCCAATGTCATCCACAACAACGGGCAGGCATGACCACCCATCCATTCCACTGTCATTGCGCCCTACCCAAACTGGAGGCCTTCTTGTGTTTTGCAGTTTTCTCCCTTAAACTTCCCAAAAGAGAAAAAGGAAAATAAATTGGATCTGGATGTTGAAAAAAAATTAATAAAAACAGAAATAATTGGATGCCATTATATATCATTTGACTATCCTTAATAACTACCTGTGCAATTCATTCCAGGCATTTCTTAGCCTCTCAGTGTTTACCTGTCTCATTCTCAGTTGGCTGACAGCTGATTTTCTTCATTTATTCGTTCAACATCCACCAAGCACAGGCCTGTGCCTAGAGCAGTGATTAGCATTTCCTTAATCTGTTTTAGCTTTTGAAACTGAACAGGATTATCTGATTATGTTATCTATGAGAGTGAAACTGAGCCCCTTTTTCCTTCATAAGTCTGTACTAATTTTATAAATCTATCAATATTGCGTTACACTTTATTTCTACTAATTCTATGAAAGTTATAAATTTCATGCATCTTAAATTCTCATACATACACAGAAAAACCATTCACCTCCTGCTGGTATCTGGTCTTACTGCTTTACATTTTAAGTAGGTTTCTCTTTGAAGATACTGGTTTAAATTTCAGTAAAACATGAGACACCTGAATGAATAGCATAAGAAACTGATTATAATGCTTTCCTTTATAGAATATTATATTTTCTGGGAAATAAGCCAGAGGCTGATCTAACTCATCTTTAATACTTATAGCTTAAAATACTTTACCACGTACTACCTTGCAAAATCTTCCGCAAACAGTAACAAAATGTTTTTCCAAAATAAGTGTATTTTCATATAAATGTATATACTAACAATCCCCTGCTACTCAGTTAGATGAATTCTAGTTCCTTTCGTCCCTGAAGTCCTAAATTGTGACCAATGATTTTTTTTTTTTTTTTTTTTTTTTGAAGTTGCCATTCTTAAAGCGTTTGATGTTTCTCTTCTTCTCTTTTTCCTCCATGTTAGAATGCGCTGTTAAATCAAAAGAGTCCGGGTGCGAGAGAGCTTTCTAAATGGAGAGCTAGAGTAACTTTTTCCTTTTTGTAATTTAGGATTGAACTCCCAGGTGGGTTCATAAGTCTAAAAACAGGGCATATTTATTTTTGCTTTTCTAAGGCCGAAGTCACTTCAACAGTTTTAAATGCACTGCAAATGACTACCTTTGACAACCTGGAGGTCAAGGAAGCGCTCCCAGCTCTGAAAATGGAAACAGCTGCACTGGTTATGTGGTAGTGATTCAGCCTGAGTCACAGGCCCACACCCAGATGGAAAAGGCAAACCCTGGGGAGCTTTCGGGGATCCCTAGAGCCTGGAATGCCCTGTAGAGACTCACTGCTGTGTCTGCACTGGCCTGGGTGTCAGAGATGATTTCTTGTTATTTTAAACTTTTCTTATAGTTCCCTATCATTTTTACCACTAATTTATGGGCTTATTTACACTTCTAATAAATATTGGTGAGTGTGAGTCATTGCAGAATAAATTAAGATATCCATAGTATACATATGACATGAGACAAGTCCATGTACTAACCCTCCCGGTCTGGAAGTCTGGAGGAGTCCAGGTATTTCTGGAGTTTCCGAACACAACAGTAATTGTGTCACAATGGTCAGCAGATTTCATGAGCTACAGCATGCAGGATATACAGTAGCACCTACCTGCCCACCTAATCCATTTTAATAAAAGCACTGGATAACCATGACCAGTGTTTACTCTGGCCAGCAACTCTGGAAAACACTCTACATGCCTCAGCTCTATTAATGTATTACAACCACTCTGTGAAGTGGATATTGTTATTTTCTCTACCGCCATGCAACTGGTAATAAGTGCACCCAAAAAGAGAACACAAGATTCCAGAGGCTAAATGCTTACTAATTATGATGGTTAAAAACTGATTTTTTCCCCTGAATAAATAACTAAAGTTTTAAGAAAAAAGAAGCCTAATAACTGTAGAACAGTCATAATCTATGTAACAAGCCTATGTTAAGCAAAACCTATATTCAAGCACTGCTCTAGGGACTAAAAAACAACAACAAAAAAATCAACTGTGAATAAAATAGACAAATGACCTAATGGAGCTTTCTGAGGGGAAAAAGACAATAAATAATAAAGAAACAAAAACAGATTGCATTGTGGTAGATGGTAAATGCAATAGAGGCAAAAAAAAAAAAAAATCAAGAAAGGGTAGTAGGTGGTGGAGATGTTAAAATTTAAATCCTGTGGTCAGGACTGATTTCCTGAGAAGGTGATAATTAAAGATAATTAAAGACCTGAAGGAGGTGAGTAAACAAGCCCTTCTCCATCTTCAGGCCAATCTAACCTCCAGGGGAAAGAGCATTCTAGGCCAAAAGGATGAGTTCAAAGGCTCTGAGGCACCAGGGAGCACTTCTAGGCTGATCTGGGAATAGCTCAGGAAACCTGGGGACCAGGAGGGGGCCAGCTGCAGTGAAGCACAAGAGAATACAGAATGGGAGAGAGGACCTAAGAAATGGGAGATGAGGCAGAAAGGGGAGGCTTCTACTCCAATAACAACAGAAGCTGTGGCATTTGAAGCAGAGAGACATAATCTACATCACGTTTTTAAAAGGATTATTCTGGCTTTTATATTGAGAACTGACTGGGTGCATGAGAGGGAGGAATGGTCAACCTGAAATTGCTGTTAGGAGATTTCAGGAACATGATGAAGTTCGCCTGGTCCAGAGACACAGTACTGACGGTGCAGAGAAATTATTTGGATTCTGGAGATAGTTTCTAAGTGGAACTGATGGGATTTGCTTATCAACTGACTATGAGGTATGAGGTCAACAACTGAGTCAGACCCAGGCATGGAAGTGTGGATTTATTAGCCAACATGTATAAAGAGATGGATATCACAGGTTAGGTGTCTTCCTAAGCAAATATGACGAAGGAAGATATACAAGTTGAAAGAGCAGGCAGATTGATAAGATTGACCAACAGGATGTAATTAGGCTAAATAAGAGCGATAAAACCAAAGTAGGCCAAGAGGGACAGTGTAGGAATGGTAGGGTCAAGGACTGGAGGCGCTCAAGGGGTTGTAGAGTGCAGTGTCAATCCTGGACAAGAGACTAATGTAATTGACATAAACTATGGCTCCCTTAAGTCAAAAATTGGTTACGACATTCCCTAGCCAGAGTCCCTCCCTATGGGAGGCCGGTTCCTGGGATACATATATATTCTATTCCCATATTAGCGTCAGATAACCTAAATTCCTTATAATGATTAAGGACTGAAACGATTTTCTAATTATCCAAAAATTAAAGTTCCTAACACTTAATGAGTACTTATAAGAGTACTTATAAGATTTGGGTACTTATAAGATTCAGCTATATGAGATAAATTTGAGAATTCCTGGACTAAAATAGATTGTCCACATTAATAGTCAAAACACATATTCTGGGACAGAAGTCAGTGCATCATAAAAGGGTTAAAAATGAAATAAGATGTATTATTATAGAGATTTGAATGATAATAATAATGATGATGAAGGTTAATTATTAATTCTTCTCATTACTTTTGAAATGGATGGAGCATACCCACAAAATTTAAAATCTTAATATTAATCTAATTATTGGCAAACTCTTATGAAACCATTTTACCAATTCTTAAAAAGGAGATTATGATAAAGTTACATTTTAATGTATTCTATTAAAATAGAAGACCGTCATTAGTTGCAATTTTGGTTATACAAATAATTATGTTATTTCCAGATTCCTCATAAGTTAATGGGGCATTGGCAGTGTACATAAAAATTCTATATGATAAATTTTCCACACTTTGAGATTTGCCATAATTCCTTGTGAAGTTGGGAAAATACCTGGTACTACCATTCCTCAGGAAGGTGACTTCTTTTTTTGTAAACATCTGCATGTTCCATTTACAAGCTTTTGAGGAAAAATATACGTTTTCATCACAAAAATTGTGGGTGAGGGCCAGCTGGGTGGCTCAGTCGGTTAAGCAACTGCCTTAGGCTCAGGTCATGATCCCAGGGTCCTGGGATCAAACCTCATGTTGGGCTCCTTGCTGGGAAGTAGGATCCTGCTTCTCCCTCTCCCTCTGCTACTCACATGCTTATGCTCTTTCTTTCAAATGAATAAACAAAATCTTTAAAAAAAAAAAAAGTGTGGGTGACCTCCAAAACCTTTTTTTACAATGTTAATAAACTGTAAAATAGTACTGTATGACCAGTAGGCACTTTTAAGATAATCATGGCTATATATTATTGTCTAATATTTTACTCCTTTATTATTCTCTTACTTTGAAAATTACTTTACTTCTCACCACCCTACCATCTCAGCAATGATGGAAGCATGTTAGAATAGCAGTATGTATTCTCTATGTTGTGGCCATCTATCTGATTACATAGGTTCTAGAAATATTTATCTATAAAATTAAAGGTTACTCATATAAATTAGTATTTAAGATTTTTTGGTAAGATGTGGAAGAATTTTAATCTTTTTTTTAATTATAAAGAATAGCACAACATCTTGCATTAACAGAAATACTGTTACCCTGGGAGGTGAGGGAGTTGAATTGTCACCTCTGGATATACTCAAATTTAAGATGCCAGAGAGCTCAGCTTCCCAAACCATTGAAATATTACCATTATGTTGTTTCATTATGTGTTCAAAAACCTGTACTACAAAATCTGTAGGTTACTTCTGAGGTTTAAGATATTGACTCAGAAGTTATTTTACATGACCTAGTCAAAATGCAGAAAAGATCATGGAGAGAATAAGTGTTGATCAGACAATATGAACAATATGGGGAGGAAAAGATCTTGACGAAAGGACAGCCTATGGGAGATGGGTCCAGGTAAGGTGACAAAGGGACAGCACACTTGCACTCTGCCTCTATTAGAAGACTCATTTAGGAAATGAAAAGAAAGACAACTTTTCCACTTTAACAATTACCCACAGATTGACACCTGGTAATATGCTTTTGATTAAAATAGACTTTTCACTACATAATTAAGATCTTGTTCCGGTTTCTTATTTTCTAAGGAAAGCAAAATAATTATATAATACCTACAACAATAAAAGTACAGGTTGAGATTCAATGATTTGTATTTCTGGGACGATATAAGTGCTTTTTTTAAATTTAGGAAAAAATACTTTTCTTAGCAAGAAGAACATAGGTTTAATTTTATGAATTAGGAATGCACTGTAAAGGCCAAGAAACTTCTATAAACTATGTATAAGAATGTTAATTCAGATGGGCGCCTGGGTGGCTCAGTGGGTTAGGCCGCTGCCTTCGGCTCAGGTCATGGTCTCAGGGTCCTGGGATCGAGTCCCGCATTGGGCTCTCTGCTCAGCAGGGGGCCTGCTTCCTTTCCTCTCTCTCTGCCTGCCTCTCTGCCTACTTGTGATCTCTCTCTGTCAAATGAATAAATAAAATCTTTAAAAAAAAAAAAAAAAGAATGTTAATTCAGAGTTATTATTATTTTATCTTCTAAAATAAAATGATTTAAGATGGGCAAGAAAATACATATTTTAAATGGGAAGATTTCCTTGTGCCTAAATATGATACTTGGAACATCTATTATATTTATCTATATTATTGTATTATATTCCGAAACTATTATATTGTCATTCTTTGGAAGGCATCTTAACTTAATAAGTGAAAAATTTATATCTAGCTATCAAACAAATCTATTATATCTCCATCAGAGTCATTGTTCAAGAAAAGACTTATTTATAGCTTACAGGAAAACTTGCATACCTACACAGACACATTTACTATGTACATCAACCCTGAATAATAACAGTAATACTGATGTCGGTGATGATGGACTAGCGATTGTGCTAAGCAGTGTCCATGTGTTTACACATCACATAAACTTTGAGATAGAGGACACTATTATACTCATTTTGTAGATAAGGAACGCAAGACAGAGAGAAGTCATATAACTTGATAAGGACTGCATAATGAGAAAGAGACTAAACTGAGACTCACATGAGCTGCAGATATCTGGCTAAAGTGCCAACACGGTCCAATGCCTCAGAGAGTCCATTTTCAAAGTCTCAAAATGGTGACTGGCTTTTCCTTCTAGTTTCAGTGGGATAGAATAGTAAAAGTCAGATTTTGGTAGGCATGAACTGAAAGTCAGAAAGTGAAGATGTTTCCTGTAATAATGTGACAGAGAGTAGTACATTTCCTTGATTGCTAAGGGTATCAATCCCCGCTGGGAAAGAAGTGGGGGAGGGATGAGAAATTGCTAAGAGGAAGTAAGAAATTTCCTGAACCTAAAAGACAAGTAGGGACTTTCTAAAAGATGAAAGGCTGGAGGTAGGGGCAAGGAAATGGGATGAGCAAAGAAGGCAGGCGGGGGTTGGGAGTGGAAGAGGAAGTGGGAGGGATGAGGCTGGGGATCTCGGAAAAGGTAAGATTAGGGAGGACTTGGAGGGTGTGCCAAAAAGCTTTAACTTAATCCCTTTTGTAATGGGAGGCTTTTGATGAGCTGAAGCAGAGATACTGTATGTATGTATTTGTGTTTTATATACATCACTTGGCAGCTCTGAGGAGGATCTATTTGAGAAGGAGAAATTTGGGATTGGAAGGTTGCTGCAGTAATCCAGGAAAAAGAATGTAAGATTTTCAGGGGATTGGCAACTGTGACTGGGAAAAAGGAACGTATCTGTATAAACATGTCATCAGCAGGTCGGGGTCATTATTTGGAGGTGAGTAAATAAGGAGGAGTCATCTCATGGTTTTCTTGCCTGGATTGCAGGGTATTCGCTGGAACCAGAAATAAGGCAGAAAACACAGCACTACCTACAAAATGTGGCATTAAATTCTGGACAAGCTGAATGTGAAATTCCTGTAGAAGATCCCATGGAGACGTAAGGCAGCAGACGGGACGTGTAAGAAGAGTCAGGAGCTGATGGACTGGGGTTGTTGTCTGGCAGTCACCGGCTTGCGGCTTCCAGAGAAAACCTGAGACTGGAGCTGTGAGACTGGATGTGAATACTCAGCAGGAGAAAATTCAAGAACAGAAGTTGGCTGAGGAAATAACTCAAGAGAACAGAAACACTTCACTGTCTGACACGGGGAAAAGAGCCTGTGAGGAATAAAGAAACTACAAACCCAAGATGTAGCATACAAGATCCAAGGGAGGAGAGAGAATTTCAAGAAGGGAGTACTATCTCACTTTGTAAATACAAACTCTAAGTACAACTAGACCCTTGGTCCAGCAGTCAGGGGAGGGATTGGTTTGCTTCATGATGCAGTCACCGTCTGCAGACCAGATGCCAAATCATGGTTGCCTGAAGAAGGAATAAAAAGCTGACGCTTGGGCACGTGGATGGCTCAGAGGGTTAAGGATCTGCCTTCAGCTCAGGTCATGATCTCAGGGTCCTGGGATCCAGCCCCGCATTGGGCTCTCTGCTCGACAGGGAGCCTGCTACTCCCCCGCCTTGCCTGCCTGCCTGTTTGTGATCTTCCATTCTCTCTCTGTCAAATAAATAAATAAAATATTAAATAAAAAAAGCTGAGACTCCCTTGAATTTCCAAATTTCCCCTAATAATCATCACCTTGATCTACTCTGGAGAAGGCTCTCTGGTTTCTGTGCTGGGAGGCTCACGACCCCTCCTCTTCTTTCACTGTTCTTCTCTCACTGTTTGGTTTGACAACCAAAGCTATGGAACTTGATATCCAAACTAATTTAAAGTTGGATATGTCATATGTTCGTTTCTTATCACTTTGTATGGACCTATAATATTCTTAGAAACAACAATTACGGAGTGCCTGGGTAGCTTCGTTGGTGGAGCGACTGCTTCAGCTCAGGTCATGATCCTGGAGTCCCGGGATTGAGTCCTGTACCAGGCTCCCTGCTCAGTGGAGAGCCTGCTTCTCCCTCTGGCCCTCCTCTCTCTCATGCTCTCTCTCTCTCTCTCATTCTGTCTCTCAAATAAATAGATAAAATCTAAAAAAAAAAAAAACCAATTAATACAAAATTATGTATAGAACCATTCTCTGTAACTTCAACTATTAGAAGAGCAAAATATTAGTCTGTGTTCTTAATTGTTGGTTTGTTGATTAATGCACAATGCATAAGGACATTACAAAATAATTTTCGCCACTTATATACAAAAGGCAGGCTAGTGATTTGTGTTTCTGCTCCTTTAAAACTATGATTGTGATTATGTGTGATTCTACAATTTGTACTGACTTAGAAATAAACAAGTCCGTGCAGCTGCAATTACTTCACTCAATAATTTTTCGACTTGATTTTACAATCTGAGGGGTTGATTATTAGTTACACCCTGACGAACATCATGAAGACACCAAAATCTTTCAAATATGATTTATCTCTATGGTTGCTATTACGAAAACTTCCAGCTTGAAATTCAGCCTTCTTGGGCTCAGAAACTAGCAGGGGAGACTGAGAGAAAGCCCAGGGGTATGCAAGTCTTGGAACTTGTTACTTAGTAAGAGCTGTACATCACATACAAATAATTTCCTTTTTAAGGCCCTCAAGAACATGCAGCTCCTCCTCATCATTTTTAATAAATAGGAAACCCAAGACAAGTACATGTATCTTCAAGGAAAAAGGAAAAATACAACACTAAGGCAGTTCTTTTAGCCCAGATTTCTTGGTATTTGGTGAAAGATTCAGAAACTCTAATTATTTCACAGCTTTATTCTTTTACGAACATCTTGGGGTCATCGTTAAGAACTGCGAAGTACCTAATTACACTACATGTCTTTGTGTACCCAATTCCTGTTCTGTTCTTGTAAAATTATTTAATATTGCAACCATGTAAGTCACTGAACTAAGAAATCTTATTTCTTCAAGAAGTTTTACATTTTTTCACAGTCCGTGGAATGTTGGGATATGCTCATCTATGCATTTTAAATAGATTGGGTGGGAATATTTGCCCATTTGTATACTTTCCCAAGGAAAAATTAAGCTGATCTTAGCTGCCAAATTGTTTAAAATTCTATCTACTTTCCATCATAGTGTGAGTCAGTGGCTGTTTTTATAAAATCTCAAGGAGTTCTTAAGAGTTCCAGGAAATCACACTTTTTGCCACAATTCTGACTGTATTGCTATTTTCTGGGTTTCGAATTTCTGGAAGTTTGACACAGCTGAAATAATGAGAAATGGGGTAGGGAGTACTTGTTTGCTTGAGTAACTGAGAAACACGGTCACGAAGTTCCCTGAGAAAGGGAAGGAGGCTGCATAGGAGGTGCAGGCGTGGGAGGCGGGCTCCACGGGTGGAATCCTAGCGGAGGTTTCTGGACTGATAAGGCCTAGGACTGTGGGAATTTTCTCAGGGGTGTCCACAGCTGTGCTCTGTAAGGCAGGCTTGACAAGCTCCCTCCTTGGGAAGAATGGCTGGAATGTGGATGGTCCACTTTACCTAGGGCTGTGAAGCTGCGGGGAGCTCTTTAGCATTCAGAAGTCCCCGCCAGTGGCAGGCATTCAGGCTCCCTGGGAGAGAGTCCCAGGTTTCCCCATAAATCAAAGTGAAGACGCACTACCACAACCTCAGGGATCACATGATCTTGGCATTATTTAAACATATTTTTTTAAAATAAAACCAAACAGACAACAAATTAAGAAGCAGAGGAGGAGGTACAAGAACATACTATCTAAAAGTCTATCTCTAGATTTGGCACAGGCCAGATCTTTGACCCAGAAGATGGTGTTGGCACAAAACCGTGGTGCAATCTGAAATGTCGTACACAACTGATGCACGTGTACCATCTACCTAATTGTATGGAATGAAGAAAGCAAACAAAACCATGACAGAAACACAGGATTGGCACACATTGGGTACTTAGCAATAATACACTGCCTAGCTCGGGAGGTAATTTTACCTTTCTGGGTTTCAGTTGTTTTAGCTGAAAAAAATAAAGAATTTGGACTACCATCTCCAGTTTTAAAATCGTATTATCTCAAGTTTTTGATTTTTAAAATTAACAAGGTTGATCATTTTTAAATATTATAAACATTGTATGACTTACAAATACTCATTTTGTTTTGTTTTTCATTTTATCAAGTATAAAATCATTTATCCTCAATGGAAAAAAAAAGGAATCAGAGAACTATTTAAAAATTAAGAAAACCTATAAATTCGTCACCCTGAGAGATCACAAGTACGCAGAGAGGCAGGCAGAGAGAGAGGGGGAAGCAGGCTCCCTGCTGAGCAGAGAGCCCGATGTGGGGCCCCATCCCATAACCCTGAGACCATGACCTGAGCCGAAGGCAGAGGTTTTAACCCACTGAGCCACCCAGGCACCAAAAAGCAGAAGGTTTGATGTCAATTCTGTTCCTATCCTTTCTCCTACCAAACCTAGGATGGGTGAGTTGCTCCAACCTGCTACTTTTCTCCCACTCCAGCTCCCTAATTTCTTAAATAAAATAACATTCCCTGTTCCACTCTTATTTATTCATTTAGGTGAGAGGGTTTTTCTTGGGAGGGGAGGGAGGGTCAATAATGCTTTAAGAGATGAGCTCTTTCCCCTAAGAGCCCAAAGTATGTATCAAAATTATTAATGATGGGTAGGATTTTTTTTCTTAAATTTGATGGGGGATTTGAGGGAATGCTGAAGAAGATAATGCAAGTACCCCGTTTTTGAAAGTTTGCGTTACACCATTTTATTTTAATGAAAGACCTACATTAGTACCTGTTTTCACTAGCTGAAAGAAAGCTAAAGAGGATTTTCACTTTTACAAAAAAAAAGAAAAAATAGCGCTCAGTGTTTATTGTGCAGCCACACATCATAGAAGCAACCTGCACCCCAAGCAGTGAGAATGGCACCACCAAACTCCTTCCTCAGGAATTACACTCGGCACCAAATCACAGCTCTGATAGTGTCTGTGAGCATGTGTGCTTTATCTGTATTTATTTTCTGCATCCATTAGCAGATGTATTAGAAGATGCAGAAGATCAGAAAATCAGAAGAACAGAAAAGCCTAAGAGAGGTTATTTTGTTGGGTCTGAAAAACTTGAAATTTTTCCCATTTAAATTAATAGTAATTGCTTCTTTGCTTTATGCCATTTTGACTTAGAAGATTTCACAGGAGCACTCTACTTTCAGATTGTGAGGGAAACCTGTACTCTTGTTTTATAAAAAAGGCTCATCTATTAAATATCTTCCATCGCGTAAATCTTAGTATTTTATAGAGCCAGCATATTCTCTCTGAGATACATGGGTTTTTTTCCCCTCTTTAAACAGTTGAAAGAAACGGAATCGCAGAAGTACATTATGTGACTTCCCCAAGGTTACTTAGCAAACCAGCTGCACAGAACTGCAGAGTTCAGTTCAAACCAGCTAAAAGTAATATGAGGGAGTACTTTTAAAATATAAAGCTATAGAAGCTTTAGAATAATCAGCATAGTAGACTAAAACTACTTGGTATATGCTAAACAATCAAAGAGGTTGTTTTATTTTTAATCAAAGGCAGATAGTCTAAAAGTAAGTAGAGTTTTTAATCACAAAATATCCTCAGATAAATCAGATTCACACAGGGATTAAATCTATTCAGTCCTGTTCAATGTTATGGAGCAAGTATAATAGAGAAAGGCTTTTAGAAATCTACTTGAGTAAGCCATTTTGATCTTTTTATCTTGATTGCTCTTTATCTCCTGATAGTTTACTTCTCAGCTTTAGTGTTGGGTTAAAAAAAAAAAAAAAAAAATTGGTCAGCCTTTACTTTGTGCTTGCCTGCTTGTTGTAATGACGATTCTCTGTCTGTAATATTCATTCCAAAGTGTATTGTGTATACTCTTTGTTTAAATGGTTAGTTCCAGAAATATTTAAGAAGCTTTCTCTACCTAAAATAAACATTTTGAAGAACCATTCAGGAGTATGAGAGATGATGAGTGGTGTGTTTTACGTTAGGCATAACTGGGGCTCAAAGGATGAAATCTTTGCTACGTTGTAAAAATAGTCTCAATTCCTTTTCATTAGAGCAAATAATTTGGTTGCCTGAAAGTCTACAATTCCAGTATCATCCAAACAGAAATCCAAGGGCTGAAATATGCGTGGCATGTGTTATTTGAATTCCTCCACCTTGCCATGCTAGAGTGCTAACTGGAAGGTAAATTGTGAAATGCCCTCAGATGCAAAGCTTACAATAAAATCAGGTCATCGTCAGTTGAAGTATTCGCAATTTAATATGATATTAACAAAAATCTTACTGAAATTTTTATGACATTTATTTAGCATAGAAGAGAAATCAGTCTTACCCTGAATATCTAACTCATGTAATGGATTCTTCCATAAAAACTGATCCCTTAATATGACACTTTAATACTTGAAAAATCTATGAGTAAGGGGAAAAAAAAAACACGAAAGGTGCCATATATGAAAATACTTGAGATCAAGAATAAAATTGACTTAAATCATGCTTAAAAAGAGATCTCTCTCTCTCCCTCACAGTTGAAATAATTGTCTTAAACAAGCTATTGCATTATAGAGCAATCTAGCCTAAAACTCAAATTTTCTTTACTCTTATTCTGTGACAGTGTTCACTATGGAATTCTGGAAATAAATGTAACTTATTAGAAGTCTATAAATAGACTTTCTCAAGAAAATTGGTAGTTCTATGACTGTAGAGACAACTAAATTTATATAATATATATTTACATGGGTGTGTGTATGAGTGTTCTAAAGAGAATTCAGTTGTACATTTGGTTTATATACAACCACTTCCAGAGTTCATGATTAGATTTAGTAACTCGGGTCCATTTAATCTACCAAAAAAAAAAAAAAAAGTCCTTACTATATAGAAAAGATAAGGCATTAAAATTAAATAAAATTATAAATACGTGATTAGAATCATTACATATTAAGTTTGAAAATCAGTGTTATGCTTTATTAAAATCAGGTAAAACTAGGTTTTGCTTTATGTTATTTCTTAAAGCAAGAACCTTTAACATACTCTTTTCCAAAGAAATAAAGAAAAATATCTGATTATTATAAAAAATTAATTGTAGATAGTATAAAAAGAATAATTCTATTATTTTACAAAATGTCCTAAACTCATTAACTGTAAGCTAAAATTATATATGGCAACAAAAATCACATAGCAGGCAATAACAGCATAATTTCTAATTACAACATAAAATTACCAATTTTCAGGGAGCTGCAAAATTTCACACTATCACATGTTCTATAGATGTATAATTTTTTCAAGTAAATATAATGAATTGGGTATTTATTGTCACACTTCTGACTGCATTAAGGTAGAAATGTAAAGAAAATTCCTAAAGCCCAGATTTTTCACTCAGAAAATAAATGTAAATAGAAATTACCCCTTAATTATCTGAAGGTCAATGTGAAAGAAAAATAAATGGTGAATTAAATTTAAGTTTTTCTTAGGAGAGCATTTCTTGAAAATTTATATTATCCTGATTATTAAAAGAAAGTCAATTTAATTCCATCATCACTTTAATAATGCAGTCATCAAATAATTTTAGACATCTATCATTTGGGATTCTCTGCAGAAAGGAATGCTATCAAGAATGAGAAGATACAGGACTCCTCATTTCTGCCGCTAAGTTACTGGGCTGCTTTCTAATCAATTAACTATTCTTTTCCTACTTCCCTGAACTCATTTGTGAAAAAGATGGTGTGGAGTAAATAATCTCTGAAGTTCTTGTCATCTTTAAAAATCTCAATCTATAAATGAGATGTGGTTTCTGCTCTCAGAGAATGTATAGTATTATAGGAGAGGATAGTAGACAACATTACAAGTGTTTTAATTGTAAGGGAGGAAAAATAATTTTCCTTCCACCCTTCCAGGTTCTTGGCTGAGACACCCTATCCCTGTAGTAAAAGACAGATTAACCAGAGGAAAAACAAACAGAGGTTTAATAACATGTATACCCCCTGAGCATCTGGGAGAGACTCAGGAAAATGGAGTAACTTCCTGACATGGCCCAAGTCACCACTTTAAATACCTTCTCTGGCTAAAGACAAAAGAAAAATGTTGGGGTAGAGGAAGGCCAGTTATGGAAGGCTGCTAGAAAAAGCACAGTAAACAGGGTAGGGTTGTTAGGTAAATTTAAGACTGTGCCTTCTTCATTGATAAAAGTTTCTAGAGATTTAGTCATTTTCCTGTTCCTGGTACAGAGAGGAAGACACCTTCACAAATGGAGGTTTCTTTTAAAGTGTCTCTTACAAAAGGGTAACCTACTTTGTTTTCAGAGCTTCTCCTGTGTCTGCTGTTTCCTAAAAATAGTCAGCCTAAAAAAATTTTATGTCAAAGAGGCACATTCTAGGGTGGCAAATTCTGTTTCTCTTTAAAACAGAACAAAAAAGTTCAGAGGATGGTGGCAGAGAGGTCACTAGGTATAAAAGAAGTCCTTCTAGAGGAGGCAGCCTTTGAAACCGATTATGAAAATTAGTAGAGAATAATTTTTTTCAAATAAAAATAGGGGAATAAACCATTCTGGGTCAAATGAAAGCAGTAACAGAAGGCGTGGAATTTGGAAAGGTTATAGAACTTTCTATCATGAGACTTAGTATCTCAGTATTTCTTTTGTAACAATCTTAAACCAAAAAAATAAGAAAATAAAATACTTGATCATGTGAAAATAAATAAAGGAAATCTCATTCAAAATGGACTCAGAAATCCCTGAAGGAGGAGCTCTCATAAATGAACCACTCACTACAGCCTGTACCACCAGCAGAAGGAAGATAAGAATTATCTTAACAAGGGAGGACATTTTTCACACAGGAATTTCATCTGCTTTTAACAAAAAGAAGGAAGATTTCTTCCTGCCCCAGCAACAGTACACTAAGCACTGTTCGAAGCCAATGAGAAACCATCACAACCTCAAATCCTTACCCTTCTCCAATAAACTTTTGTTCAAAACAACCCTTCAAAATTTCCTTCTTTCCTGGATAAAACAAGTCCCTCTCCTTCATTCTCCATACTTGCCAACTGTTCCTCAAAGTTTTTTTGCCCCAAATTGCAATTTCTCTGCCACTTCCAAAAAAGTTCACTTTGCTAGTAAAATACTGGTTATTATATTTTTAAAGTCGACAACATATCCATTTATTAAGTAGTATAAATCCCAACAAATTATTTCAGTAGTTCATACAGTATACAACAAATACTAGTGTATTTTCTTTGAATATTTAAATTATCTGGCAGTGCCTTTGAGAGTTTATTACAGCACACCATGGCATGCTGGTTCAAAATTTGGGAACCATGATTATAGTAACGTATATTTAGGAAATGGCAAAGAAGTTTTCTTACACTGTGAGCAACATGTAAAACTAAAATCCTAATAAAAGCAAGGCCTACATGGTCCAGTCTATCTATAGACTAGCATGGGAATAAATCCAGAAATAAGAAGGAATAAATAAAAGTCCAATATCTAATTCAATTTTCTAAACAAAAATGAAGAGATTCAGTTCATCACAAAGCACAAAGCTTCTGTACTCCCCATCCCCCCTTTTTCTCTTAATCTTTTATGCTAAATCCTTCCCTACTCTCTCTAAACTCCAGTGTATTTCCATCACTCTCCACATTCTGAATTGTAAAAAATTCTGGATCGGTTGACAAAACCACAGAAGAGGAAAGAGGTACAGCAGAATCATTATAAAAATTATAGTCTTGTTACTGCAGAAGTGGAAAAAATAGGATTATAATGTACATGTTAATAAATTTTGTCCCTTACCTGGGTGGCTCAGTTGGTTGGGTGTCTGCCTTCGGCTAGAGTCATGATCCTGGCGTCCTGGGATCGAGAGTGCATCAGGCTTCCTTCTTAGCAGGGAGCCTACTTTTCCCTCGGCCTGCCCCTCTTCCTGAAAAAAGAAAAAAATAAATAAATTTTGTCCCAGGCACATGACCCCCATTCATTAGAGGGCTCCATTTCTACCCCATCTAGAGACTTCTTCTATATACAGTTGAATCCCATCCCCTTTTTCCATATTTAATGGATGCCTCTGGAAGGTCTTACTTGGTCTAAAAAATTTTCTTCTGACAAAGCTAATTGCAGAAGAATGTGGGGTAAAGGGGAACAGAATTTGCCACCCCAAAATATACCTCTTTGCTATAAGGATTATTTTAGGTTTATTTATTTATTTATTTATTTATTTATTTATATAAGAGATGGGGTCTCACTACGTTGCCCAGGCTGGCGTGCAGTGGCTCTTCACAGGAGTGATCCCACTACTGATCAGCACAGGAGTTTTGACCTGCTCCGCTTCCGACCTGGGCCAGTTCATCTCTCCTTAGGCAACCTGGTGGTCCCTCACTCCTGGGAGATCACCATATTGATGCCGAAATTTGTGCTGATACCCAATTGGCATAGCACCCTACAGCCCAGAACTCCTGGGCTCAAATGATCCTCCTGCCTCAGCCTCCTGAGTAGCTGGGACTACAGGCGCGAGCCACCGTGCCCATCTACGCTTGTTATTTTTAAGAAACTGCAGACAGAAGAAGCTCTAAAAATCCTGAAATACCAATTAAGAAGAGTAAAAGTTACACTTTTGCTAAAGACATTGACATTTATAAGGGAAACCTCCATTTGTAAGAGTGTCTCCTTCTCTGTATCAGGAAGGAAAACTAAGTCTCTAGAAACACTTATCAATGGAGAAGGCACAGTCTTAAATCCATATAACAACCATAACCTTGTTTACTGTGCTTTTTCTGGTAATCTTTAAATGCCCTTCCCTTACTCCCAACATCTTTCTTCTATCTTTAGCTGGAGGTGATATTTTAGGTCATGGCTTGAGTCATTTCAGTAAGTTACTCAACTGTGTATACAGGGGGTACACATGTTATTAGACTTGTTTGTTTGTCTCTGGTTAATCTGTCTTCTAATACTGGGGTGTGAGGGCAAGTGTTGTTTCTCAGCCAAGAATCTACAACGGTGGAGGGAATATTACCCTTCTTCCCTACAGGGGCTTCCTGAAAGACACATTCCTCAATGTTAGGGTCCAATATCATTTTTATCCATTGTCTATCTTCTTAGCTGAAAAAGAAGAATTATGTATATCCTGAGTACTCTTCCTCATAAGGGCAAATTTCCATAAGAAATTCCCTGAGGTCACAAGTCAGGAAATGCCAAGCCCACTTAAAGTTTTCAGCTATCTACGGATAAGCATTGGGTTTGGCCAACAGCAACAACTGTTTGTAAAGTACAAACCACAAGAGCACAACAGGTAAGTGGAGCCCACATGTTGCTATCTTCATCACATTGGAATCAAATGAGTAGTAAGAGCCTCCTACCTTAGCTCTTCATTTGCTTGGAGTGTGGTAGGAAGAGGGAGGAAGAGACTTCTCTTGAACAGTAATGGAAAATATACTGGGAATGTTCTGTAACTTACAGTGGGAGGTAAAGCTCAGAGGTTATTTGGGCTGGTGGCTAAAAGAAGCCACCTTGAAAACTAGGCCAAAGAAGACCTTGAAAACTAGGCCAAAGAGATTTCTGCAAATATTAACAAAACTGTAATTATCACTTCTCTTTTTTGAGAAAGCAAAGGAATCAGACAGAGATTTGCTTCAGGATGAAATGCTTAAGAGGGAAAAAAATGTGTGACAGACTTGAGTGAACGCCAACAGCTAGGATAATAATATACAGCCAGACACAGAGTAACTTGGCCTGATCTTGGCTGGTGGCACTGAGAATTAAAACAAAGGGGGAAAATCAAAACCAATGAAAGTCTGTGCAGAGATAAAGTCAAGAGAATATGGTGACTTGTAGACAGCAAGTGGACACTTGGGAGGAAGGAGCTAACTTTAGTTTTACGATTTTAAGTATCAATGGCAAATAATTAAAAATTGCTACTTGAATGTAGAGGAGAATCTGGAAGATTAAATCTAACCCTTGCCTGAAGACATTGTTGCCCTTAGTGCTCACAAGTACTCCTCATACTACTGGGCCCTTACTGATCCTAACTGGTCTTAATTGTCACTTCCAGACCACATTACCTCCCTCCTTCTGACAACCCTCAGTTTTGAATCTCAATTGTTAACACATTGTGTCACCAATTTCTCCTCCTTGTCATAGCCCCTGGGTTACAACCTCTCCAATAATGAACAGTTTAACTTTGGGTTTACTGAGGCTTTCTCTCTCATTATTCCTCTTGCCATAATTCCAGATGACTTGAATAGATTTAATGACATTTACCATTGATACAAGGGTTTTTTTTTTTTGGGGGGGTTTTGGTTTTGTTTTTGTTTTTTTACTGCATGCTAGGCACTGTTCTATGTGCTTTATATCTATTAATTCATTTAAGTCTTATAACAACACCATGAATTAGATAAATATAATCATTGACTGTATCAACCATATAGAGAACTGAGACCCAGGAGAACTGAGCAAATTATACAGCTAGAAGTCTACCTGATTTGAGTTCTGGCAGTAAAGCTCCAAAGTGCATGCTCTTTTTCACTCTGATATATTAGTGGGTAGATGATTTGTCAGTTCTCAACTCTCTCTCCTCCAAAAATTCTATTTTTGACCCTACTGCAGCTGCTCACTCCCTGGTCATACCTTAGACACTTTTCGTAATTTTAAATATCCTTAATCTCATTTTCAAATATTTCACACTCCAACTGTCATCTCCCAACATTCTAGCTCCAAATTAGAACCAAATAAAACAATCCTTTGGCCCCGCTCTGACACAGCATTCATTAATCCTACAGGTTATTATTCCTCACTCCGTCAGGTCTAACTTTCCTCACCTTACAGCTTGAACTTCAGACTCAATCCTTATCACTCTTTGGCATGCACGCTCAGCTCTCTTGACCCTTTCCCTTCCTTATATTTGCTCAGCCAAGCTATAATCCTAGTTTAATTCTACCTTTTATCTAGTCCTAGCCAATATCCACATGGATGAACAAGGTCAGGAAGAAACACACAACCAGACACGTTAAGCTCATACCAAGAACCTGGATGCAACCTGATGATTATATAATCTTCCCAGAACACTCACTCTCCTAGTCTCCTGAACCAGCAGTGTCCGAAGTTTGATCCACAGCCTCCTGTAAATATCCATGATCTTTCTGGGGGGGGCCTGTGAAATCAAAACTATTTTCATATTAGCATTTACATGTTGTCTGCCTGTTTCTCCATGTTGACCTTAGCTCCAAAGGTACAAAAGCAACAGAGGATAAAATTTGTTGGTATCGTCACATGGTCAAGGTTCTGGCACCAACCACAATAGAAGCCACAAACAGGCACCTGGAGTTTTAAAAAAAAAAAAAAAAAAAGTCACTTTTATTTAAGAATGTCCTAGAGGAAGCAGTAAAAATATTCACATCACTTCCATGAATGTCTTTTTAACATTCTGTGTGACACAAAACATTTCTGCTGCATACTAACGTACAAAAGTTGTCTCTAGAAAAACGACATATGCTTTTTTCATGAAATACCATTTTTATTTGAAAGAACAACTGACAGACAAATTATTGCAATTCCTGACTGCGTATTTGGCAGACATTTCCTCACAAATGAAGAAAGTGAGTCATTTCAAGGAAAACAACTAACACAATTTGTTGCCAGGGATAAATTTTGAGCTTTCAAATGAAAATTATGATTATAGACAATTTGTATTTGCCACCTTGTGCTTCCTAATACTTGTGTGTATTTTTTTTTTTTACTGAAATGGGCATGATATAAATGAAAATGATATTTAAAAATATTGCATAATAAAATATGTGAACATGTGGAATATTTACATAATTCAGTGAGCTGTTATTTACCAAATGACCAAAACACGATGTTATAAAACCCAATCCCATGAATAAAAAGCCCAATCAAATTACAAGACGGGGGAATCTGCGTGGCTCAGTCGGTTAAGCATCTGCCTTTGCTTCAGGTCATGATCTCAGAGTCCTGGGATCAAGCCCCACACTGGGCTCTCAGCTCAGCAGGCAGTCTACTTCTCCATCTCACTCTCCTTCTATGCTCTCTCTCTCTCTCTCCCAAATAAATAAAATCTTTTTTTTTTAAAGTGCAAGACAGACCAATGAACTTCATTGCAATAGTGCAAAATGTTCACTGACACGGATTCAGATTTCTTTTGCAGTTAACCTTTAAAAGACTATAGTTTACTGAGCTGTAGTATAGTGACAAAGAAGAATATCTATTATTATCTAAAAAATGTGATTTCTCCTTTTCCCAAGCACATACCTGTGGAAGGCCAAACAAGCAAATAGCAACTGCTCCTGACCCTTTTCTCTCTGTGACACACTGAGAGCTCAGCAAATCACACTCTACCATTTTCTTTTTGCAGGCAGTTCTCTCCCTGCCTCCCTGGTCTACTTTGTTTGCATCTCCCATTCTTTTTTTTTTAAATGTGTTCACCTGCTGCTACAGGTGCCTCTTCACCCCTCTTCTCCCTGCTTCAGCCCTTTCTCTTCTCAGTCTCCACAGAGGGACTAGAGGGATCTTGTAAAATACACAAAGCAGATTAGGTCATGCTTCTGCTGTAATCCTTCAATGTCTCCCAACTCATTAAATCTAAAATCTCCAGTTTCTGAAATGACCTAGATGTCCCTGTTAGCTTTCTGGCTTCTAATTTCCCCTTTGCTCATCATACAGTAGGTACACTGACATCACTGCTTTTTTTTAACACATTTGGCAGACTTTTGCTGGGTTTCTTGCACCTGCTCTCCCCTCTGCATGCAGTGCTCCCCCTCCGTATTTCCACATGGCTGCTCGGCTCACGGTTTCAGGTCTTCACTCAGAAATAACCTCATCAAGAACGCACACAACTACCTCTCTTGAAATTGTACCACTCTCTACCCTATCATTTACTATTCTTGTTCAAAGATATATTTCTTCCTACAGCATTTACTAGTGTCTTGTGTACTCTATCTTCTATTTTTACCTTTTATAAGTTTTTTTAAGTTTCCCTATTCTAGAATGCAAGCCCCATAAGGGTAGGGATTTTTACATTGCTCTAACCCATTACTTAGAATAGAGCCTGGCAATGCATGGGACTCGGTAACTTCCTATTAATTGAATGGACTGAAGAAATGATCTCTATAGTATAAAGGTACTGTGCCAGACTCTGGAGATGAAAGGATGAACAGGACATAGATTCTAACTAAAGAACTTAGGTAGGGTAGGGAAAGGGCTCTTTAGAGGATACAGAGCGAATAGTAGGGAAATAGATTACACTGGTTAACTCTACGTGACTTTGTCAGTCGGTGTTTCCTGTTAACACTTGAAACGTATAACGCTCTCCTAAATAACATTCAGTTCAACACAAAGTTTTTATCATAAAGAACTCCATAACTTTATTGGCAGGAACATCTGTAATCGAGTCTGATATGTACAATCATGTTGCTATACAAAATACAGAAATTATTTTCAATAGAGTTATTTATAGAAGAGTGAACTGACATTAGCATTATTTCAGTTAGACCTGTAATGATCTAAAAGCAGCTATCTGAGGCAGAAATTACGAAGAAAACCTCAAGCATCCACCAGCCTCGCCTGACCCAGTGAAATGTTCCTATTTGGAGACATAACTTGGTTGACACATTTAATCCTCCTAACACATTACTCAAAATTGTGCATGAATTATATATGTAAAGCATAAATGATTTGGTTTAAGAATTTAAAATGCCATCCTTTTTTTTTTTTTTTAAATGCAATATGCTAACTGTTGGAACTACACTGGTTATAATGGCATTGTCCATACTAAGTGAGGCTGCCTTAGAATAAGGGTCTGGGGGAACAATGTCTGGATGGGACACTGAAAAAAATTATGTCTTTTGCTAAATTCTTCTGTATGATAACAGGAAGAGATTGCTACATAGTGAAACTCATACAGATCAATCCACGCAAAGAGACGCATACAGACCAATCCACTCAAAGAGATGCTAGAGAAAGAGTCAGATGAACAAAATAAACCTGGAGATTTTCATTCTTGGCTAAAAGTCCACAGAGAATGATAAACTCTAAGAAAGTTATCAGTGACTTTATTTTCATTCATTTTACCTAATTCAGGATGTGAACATTTTTTATGACTTTTATACTTTTAATCCTTGTTTTACCTCAGTATTTCACTGGACTATTTCTTTACTAGTTCTCATTTCTGAACCCTTTTCAATTTAAACTTCTAATGTATGTAAGTGAGTTAAGTATTAAGTTCATTCTTTGCTTTATACTTTGCAAAAACCATGCTGAATCTTAAATTTAGATGTATTTTTCGTTTACATTTCTAATCTAGAAGGCTTAAGTTCTGCTATTATATTTTACTTCTTTCTAATTACAAATATATCTTCTGTGACATAACAATTTCAGAAAGAAAAAACAAAACAAAACAAAACCATGAAATAGCTTGGATTTTTAGGGAAGGGGCAGAATAAGAACTTCCAGTGGGACCAGATCTTTCTTCCCATTGAGAATTCTCATTATGCTCATTGATATTTGGAGATTGCTGTATCATTACTATGAATAGAGTGATTTTGCCAGATTTTCTCTAATAAGGATACATGCTTGATAATGATTGTACACAGTTTATCTTACTGTGATAAACTAATAATGTAATATAAAATACACATATCTATATTCAAATAAATTTATGGCCCAATGCCACAGTTTTGTGTCCTGGAACATGCCAGCTCCTCAGATGGGACATCAATTCCTACTTTTTTCACACCCTTTCTATCCCTCATTTTTATTTTTTTCTTCTAAAGCCAAAAGGGTGATGTTATTAGAAGTACTGGAGTCTCTTACAAAACAAAGCGCTGCTGGGCCTGGAAGAAGAAATGAGCAAATTATCAGTGACCCAGTAGTACCTGCTTTTTATTTCTATGTTTGCTTCTCTCTAGGTCTTTTATCCATCTCCCCAGCCTGGCTTTCCTGGTTTCATTATAGGGATAACAGACAATGGCAGACCTATAATTCCTGCATGGACATCCTTCAGTTCAAGTTACAACTATACGGACTGATCAAGTCCAAATTCCTAATTCCTAGGAGAGAACATCTGGAGCAGTTTGGGTCAAGGGTTTATTTATGGTCTAGTCCATTGTGGCTAGCAGAGAGGATCAAATAATAACAATATGCCTGTCAAGGCAAATCCCTGGTGGAAGGTGTGGGGAAGGGAGGGTGATTCTCAGAATATATGGTAACCTTTACTTGGCTTACTTTCTATGAAACCAATTTTGGTGTCATCTTTTCTGGTTAAATCTTTCCACCTCTACCATTATTCCCGTATTTGGGGATAAAGTCACAGAATTTGGTGCCATACATCTAGCACTCTTCTTGTCTCTCTACCCACCATCCAGATATTTTGTAATTCAACTTTGTATCTCTAATCCTGTTTTGTATTAATCATTCTACGGCAAGCCCCTTGGAAACATTTGCGGAATAATATATCAACATACGAACAAGGATTCACACTTGACCATGATTATTTCCTTGTTTCCCCAGTACCCATAGTAGGCTTATAGCAACAACAACATTAATAATTTGGAGATATACAGATTGTAAGATTTTTGAAGACAATGGACTCTATCCTCTCTTTAAAAAACAAACAAACTTTATTGAGATACAACTCATATCTGATACAATCCACCCATTCAAAGTAAACAGTTCAATGGTTTTTAGCATATACAGAGTTGTATCACCATCAAAATTCTAGAAGATTCTCATCACTCCCTAAAGAAACCCTCACTTGGAACACCTGGTTGTCTCAGTGGGTTAAGCCTCTGCCTTCAGTTCAGGTCATGATCTCAGGGTCCTGGGATTGAGCCCTGCATCGGGCTCTCCACTCGGCAGGGAGCCTGCTTCTTCCTCTCTCTCTGCCTGCCTCTCTGCCTACTTGTGATCTCTGTCAAATAAATAAATAAAATCTTTAAAAAAATAAAGAAAAAGAAAAAGAAAAGAAACACTCACTAGCAGTCATTCTCCATTTGCCTCCATCCTCTCAGCCCTAGAAAATCACCAGTCTTCTGTCTCTATTGACATGCCTAATTTGGAAATTTCATATGAATGGAATCATATAGTATACAATCTTTCATTGTTGTTTTTTCATGTAGCACAATGTTTCCAAAGCTCATCTATGTTTGTATCATGTATCAATAATTCATAACTTTTTTATGACCTAACAATTTATTATTATATGGACATACCATATTTTATTTATCCATGTATCATTTGATGGACATTTGGATTGTCTCCACCTTTGGCTATTATGAGACATGTTGTTACTATGAATGCTCGTGTGTTTTTATTTTTCTTGGGTACTTGCATAGCTAGAGGTAGGACTGCTGGATCTTTTTTTTTTTTTTAAAGATTTTATTTATTTATCAGAGAAAGAGAGGGAGAGAGCGAGCACAGGCAGACAAAATGGCAGGCAGAGGCAGAGGGAGAAGCAGGCTCCCTGCTGAGCAAGGAGCCCGATGTGGGACTCAATCCCAGGACGCTGGGATCATGACCTGAGCTGAAAGCAGCTGCTTAACCAACTGAGCCACCCAGGCGTCCCAG
This sequence comes from Mustela erminea, assembly GCF_009829155.1. Taxonomy (NCBI): domain Eukaryota; kingdom Metazoa; phylum Chordata; class Mammalia; order Carnivora; family Mustelidae; genus Mustela; species Mustela erminea. Next base: position 79,000,041 of record NC_045624.1, on the reverse strand, counting down.
GACTGCTGGATCTTATGGAAACTTCATGCTTCCCATTTTTAAAAATATTTATTTATTTATTTGGGGAGGGGGTGAGGGGAAGAGGAAGAGGGAGAGAGAGAATCTCAAGCAGACTCTCCCCGAGAATGGAGCCAGACAGTGAACTCGATCCCAGGACCCTAAAATCATGATCTGAGCTCAAGTCAGATGCTTAACCGACTGAGCCACCCAGATGCCCCTGTGCTTAACATTTTGAAGAATGCCAGGCTGCCATTTTATAAAAGGGTCTGCAGAGACATTTGTCCAGAGAAGAAAGACACATTGCCAACAAGCACATGAAAAATCCTCAGAGTCATTCTTCATTAGAGAAATACACATTAAAGCCACAATGAAATTATCACTTCATGTACACTGGAATGGTTATAATTAAAAAGACAGAAAATAGTAAGTGTTGGCAAGGGTGTGAAGAAACTGGAAGTCCCTATTTTTATGAACACTCACTTTAGCATTGTACACCGCTCTGTGGTCACCCACCAGGGCCACTCTTCAGGAGGATAGTCAGAAGAAAGGCAGGTAGGGGCAAGGCACCCTGTCCTAAGAGGAAACTACTTTTAAAAGGAAAAAGATCCCATCCTGTTATTCTACACCACCCTGAAAGGAGCCCTCCACCCTTTCCACATGAACAAGTACCTGATAGGTAGATGATGAGTGTGTGGACAGATGCATGGAGGGTTAATTAGATTAAAACATCTGCCAACAATCCGATAAAGACACGTAGACTTAGAAACTCCAATGGCAACCCTCTCGGGTCCCCTCCCTTTCTGGGAGCTTTATACTCTTGCTCCTCACCACCCTTTCTCTGGTCTACCTCTTCCTTCTTTGAGGCAGCATGACCAAAAGTCTTGGGCACTAAAGGAAAAGAAATCCTGAAACACAATGATGATATTTATCAGTTGATCCAATGATCTGCTCTTTAAAACTATAAGCTATTTTACTATTTAAATCTTCTTATTTCATGGATTTTAAACTTTTTAAGTAATATTTAAAGGAATAACATCCTTTAATGGTATAGGTTGAGAGATAAAGTGGTAAATACATGTAAACATTATAGGATCATAATTTTTAAAAATGAAATTGCTTTTGAAGAATACCTTCATTTGGTTAAAAAGCTTAAAGAAACAGTAGCATACAGTCTATTATCCAAATATATCTCTTTGCACTCCAGACCATCAGACCCCCAATTCCCCTCCTTAGAAACTATTTCAACTTTTTGCTTTCTGAAAACATTTCAGCCTCAGAAGGCTCTAAGTGTATATTAAACCCTTTCAAAAAGATTATGCCAATGATAGAGTAATATAAAGTCTATACTGCACCATGCTTTTAAATATTTACATACATACACATAAATATCTATTTTCAAATGTGGTAAACGCAAGACTTGCTATACTTGAAAAAGTAACTGCAAACAAGATACCAGATTTGAGGGCACCTGGGTGGCTCAGTTGGTTGGATGTCTGCCTTCGGCTCAAGTCATGATCCCAGGTTCCCGGGATCAAGTCCCGAATAGGGCTCTCTCCTCCACGGATAGCCTGCTTCTCCCTCTCCCCCTGCCTGCTGCTCTATCTGCTTGTGCTCTCTCTCTGTCAAATAAATAAATAAAATCTTAAAAAAAAAAAAAAAAAAGATACCAGATTTGACATTAGAAATTATATATGATGGGAAAAGATGCAGACATTTTGGAAATCAATAAAACATTTGTGGCAAATATGTTTTGCTTTTTCCTTTAATAATTTATATTGAGAACTATCCTTTATTATTTCTGCTCTATTCTTTGTAATGACTACAGGATATTCTCTTTTAAGGGTGTCCCATAAAATAGTTTACTGGAATTTCAATACCATTTTATGATTCATTTAATTGGTCCAGATGTTTTACAAATATTGGTTTTTATATAGTCTTCTTCCATTCAGTCCTACTGATATATATTCCCTTTGAATTTTTATCTTGCATTTTTCTTTATTAAACTAGCTCTAGGCTGAAAGCATTGGTATTCAAAAATGCAAGCACAAAACGTTAACTGAGGTATCACCAAAGGTCATTTCATTCTGGCTCAATGAGAACAGACTGACATATCCCTTACAGTAGTGGGGGAAATGCTATAGACATTACTCAAACACTACTTAAGAAGGAGAACATGAGAAGATGGTGGATAGAATCCTAGGCAATAACAAATGATGACAAATGATTTTGTTATGAAGAGCTGTGTAAGAGATTGAAAAGTACAGGAAACCCAGAGAGAAGTGTTTCAAGCGACTCCACCTGGCCCCAGCTCCAGGTCATTGGAAATCACTGCCTTTTCCCCTAAATACCTGCCACATCGCCTCTCACGTGCCTAATCCTTCCGGTCAATATGCGTCCCTCCACATTCTTTCCAGTCCCCCAGTAATGTAAAATCAACCCATCTTGAGTTTCATTACCTCAGTGCACTGCTGGGAGACTGGATAATTAATGGTTTCAAGAAATCTGAACTACTGGGTTAAGGGTAGGCCAGATAATACTTTCTTTGTAACAACTCCACACTCTCAAAGGAGCATTAATGTCAGAATTCAGGCCCCTCAGCAGGATCCCTTCGAAGGGGGGCATGTCTTTACCTCTTTCAAACTGGACCAAATAAGTTATAAGTTACTTTACCATATTCTGTTCCAATTTTTCATAATCTCTAGTTGTCTTCACATTAAAGATATTTCTCATAAATATAAGCTGAGTTAAGGTCTCTGCTAATACAAAGATGTTACAATCTGACATTTATAGTTTGCAGCCTGATTTTTACATGTTTAGTATTTCAATGCAGTGATTTGTAGCGAAAATCCTCTTTTTTTTTTTTTAAATGGGAACTCAAACACATGAAAAAGCTATTTAATTTATACCTAGAAAGCTTATAAGTATGGTAAGGGCAGAAGAATTACTGCATTCTTCAGATGAGGAAACGTTGCCTGGAAGTTTACATTATTTTTTTTCATTTCTTAATGCTAAAATATTATTAGATTATATCAACATTATAGTTCATGCATCTCATGTTAAATGACTGATTTCACTTGGAGGACTTTATATTTTAAAAATATATTCATCATGAAGATGTTCATTATGAATATAAGATTATCAAATATAATTTTATGCAACGACTAGGGAATTATTCAGTCTTCCCCTAAACTGATTATCTTTCTGGAGCTCCCAAATTACTTACAAGTTCTGGCAAATTTTGTTACTTTATATACATTTCCCTTTTCAGAGATTTCTTCTTGAAAATCATATTTACTCTAAAATAGTTTTAATCCTACATAAGCAGCATAAGAACAGACTTTGAATCTCACAGAATATATTCATCTAATAAGTAATGGTGGAACAGTCTCATGAGTTAATGCAAGTATTAGCTCTTTAGAGCTACTTTCCAAGCTGTGGTTGTAGGCAGATAAGGCTGGTTCATGAAATTTTTTGGCTTTTAGTCAAATTTGATTGACTTTTTTCCATAATATCATCATTTCCCACTAATTTCCATAGTCCTAAAGACTCACTGGTCAAAATATAAATATATTCCAACAAGTGTTCTGGTACTAAAAAGACAATTTCAGAATGGTACAAAAATAATCATTAAATTTATGAGTAGAATAGGAGATTATTCTCTCTCTTTCTGAATTTGCTTTTAGAATGGTTACAATGAGGGGTGCCTGGGTGACTCAGTGGTTAAAGCTTCTGCCTTCAGCTCAGGTCATGATCTCAGGGTCCTGGGATTGAGCCCCATATCTGGCTCTCTGTCGGCACAGAGCCTGCTTCCTCCTCTCTCTCTCTGCCAGCCTCTCTGCCTACTTGAGATCTCTCTGTCAAATAAATAAGTAAATAGATCTTAAAAAAAAAAAAGAATAGAATGGTTACAATGATTATTTTATTTATTTATTTACTTATAAGTATTTTATTTATTTATCTGTCAGAGAGAGAGAGGGAAAGAGAGCACAAGCAGGGGGGAGCAGTAGCTAGAGGGAGAAGCAGGCTCCCCGCTGAGCAAGAAACCTGATGCAGGACTTGATCCCAGAACCCTGAGATCATGATCTGAGATGAAGGCAGATGCTTAACAGACTGAGCCACCCAGGTGTCCCTACAATGATTATTTTTAAAACAACTTATTATTTATTATCTTTTAAGAGACAGAATGAGAAAGAGAGAATGAGAGAGAGAGGGAGAGTGAGAGAAAGAGAGAGCAAACAAAGGGAGGAGGGGCAGGGGGGAGAGAGAGAATCTTGAGCAGGTCCACACCCAGCATGGAGCCCAACAGGGGGGCTCATACTCAGGACCCTGAGATCATGACCTGGGCGGAAATCAAGAGTCATATGCTCAACTGACTGAGCCATGAAGGCTCAATGAGTACTTTTATGAGAAATGGAGTATATACCTTTCCTCTTCCAAGCAGTCCTACTTTTATCACTTAAGTCACAGTACCTTTCATTATATTTAAAATTCCTTAGAATTATAAATGGCAAACATAGTAATGTACTTCATCATATAAACAAAACAATACACTAGAAGAATGCATGTATGCACAATGAACATCACCCCCACGTCCCCCTCCACTCTCGCACCCCAGGTGTAACCCATGTGGAAAGCTGGCTGTGATGCTCCTCAACACCCTTCTCACTAACTCAATGTCCATGGGCATAAATGCACACCTACAGAGGTATTTGATTACTTGACTTTTGAAACAAGTATGTAATTATATTGCACAGCTTACTCTGCACTTGCTTAGTTTTAATTAACAATATGTCATGGATATTCCAACAGTTTCATATGAATATCCACTATATTCTACCAAGGCTCAAAGAGCTCAAAAAAAGAATGATGGGCAAAGGCTATAAACAGAAAACACAAAGAAAAACAAAAGTAAATCTGAAGAGTTGATAAACTGGAAAGCTTTCAAACACAACTGGTGAGAAGGGAAATGCTCAAATATTGGCAAATATTCAAACAAGTCAGGATGCTTGTCACAGTGGAAAATTCAGTGAAGAGTAAATTACATTCTTTAAAAAATAATGTGGTAATATCTATTGAATAAATACATCTGAAAGATAATCTGTTAATTATCTACTTGTCAACCTACCTATCATCGCTCTATCTAGCATCTAGTTATCTATTTTTTTAACTTTTAACAGAGAAATCTAGGCATTGTCTAACTTCTAGACATTAATTCCATAAAAAATGAAGCAGTGGTATTCAAAATATAGGCATAAGATACTCACATGAGGTGCTACCATAGGTCATGGGAGGCATGTTGCTTGAGAAGTATGGGAAAGAGAAAAGATAGAGTCAAGTAACAGAAAAACAAAAGACTACTATAAAAGAGTAAACAGCTTATGATCTTATTTACGTAAAGTTATTATATATATATATGTATATATATATATATATACACACACACATAAATATATGTATACAGACATACATATTATCCAGGATAAGACTGTCTTACATATATCTGTAAATATCTGATTTTAACTATTTAAGAACAATACGGCAAAAATCATTCCATGACTGAGACTGTCTCATTGCCCATTACACTAGGTACAAAAGTTTTCCAAAGTTCACAGTCAGCATATTTCCAGAGTATTTTCATTTGTGGTAATGAGTTCTGTTAGTGCTATTAAATGAAGAATGGCAGCAAGTCCATAGTTTATAGGCATACCTTATGTTATTGCACTTTGCAGAAACTGCCTTTTTTACATATTGAAAGTTCATGGCTACCCTGTGTGGAGCAAGTCTACCAGTAAGTGTACATTCTTCCAACAGCATTTGTTCACTTTGTGTCTCTGTGGCACACTGTGGTATTTCTCACAATATTTCAAACTTTTTCATTTTTATTATATTTGTTACAGTGGTCTGTGATCAGTGATCTTTGATGGTATTATTGTAATTGTTTTAGGGTGCCATGAACTGCACCCATAAGATGGCGAACATAACTGATAAACATTGTGTATGTTCTGACTACTCCAGTGAGTGGCCACTGCCCCATCTCTCCCCCTCTCCTCGGGACTCCCTCTTCCCTGAAATACAATATTGAAATTAGATTGGTTCAAAATCCCATAATGGCATTTGAGTGTTCAAGTTAAAGAAGAGTCATGTGTCATTCACTTTAAATTAAAAACTAAAAATGATTAGGCTTAGTGAGGAAGCCATGTCAAAAACCACAGTAGGCTGAAATCTAGGCCTCTTACGCTAAACAGTGAGCCACTTGGTGAATGCAAAGGAAAAGCTCTTGAAAAAACCTAAAAGCACAACTCTGGTGAACACAAGAATGGTAAGAAAGTGAAACAACCTTGTTGCTGATACAGAGACAAGTTAAGGGTCTGGGTAGATCAAACCAGCCGTACTCCCTGAGGTCAAAATCTAATCCAGAGGAAGCCTCTAATCCTCTCGAACTCTATGAAGGCTGAGAGACATGAGGAAGCTGTAAGAGAAAAGTTTGAAGCCAGCAGAGATTGGTTCATAACGTTTAAGGAACGAAGTCACCTCCACAGCATCAAAGTGCCAGGGGAAGTAGAAACGCTAGTGTAGAAGCTGCAAGTTATTCAGGAGATCTAGCTAAGATAATTAATAAAGGTGCCTACACTACACAACAGATTTTTCAGTGTAGAAGAAACAGTCTTCTACTGGAAGAAAATGCCATCTATTTCTTTTATAGCTGGAGAGGACAAGTCAGTGCTCAGTTTCGAAGCTTCAAAGGACAGGTTGACTCTTTTTTAGGGGCTACTGCAGCTGGTGACTTTAAGTTAAAGTCAATGCTCATTTACCATTCCAAAAATCTTAAGAGCCCTTAATTGCTTTGTGAGATCGACTTTTCCTGTGCTCAATAAATGGGAGAGCAAGGCCCCAAAGACAGCACATCTGTTTACAACATGGTTTACTAACTATTTAAAGCCTACTTTGATATCCACTGCTCAAAAATAAAGATTCCTTTCAAATATTAATGCTCATGCATCTGGTCCCTCAAGAGCTCTGAGAGCTGTATAAGATTAATGTCGTTTTCATGTCTGCTAACGTAACAACCACTCTGAAGCCCACATATCAAGGAGTCGTTTTGACTTTCAAGTCTTACTACTGAGGAAATACATTTCATAAGGCTATAGCTGCAATAGCTGCCATTCCTCAGATGCATCCACGCAAAGTCAACTGAAAACCTTCCGGAAAGGATTCACCATTCTCCATGCCACCCAGAACGACAGTGACTCATGGAAGAAGTCAAAATATTAACATAAACAGGAGTTTGGAAGAAATTGATTCCCACCCATATGGATGACCTTGAGAGATTCAAGACTTCAACGGAGGAAGTAACTGTAAATGGGGTGGGAATAGCACGAGAACTAGAACTGGAAGCAGAGCCTAAAGATGGGATTGAATTGTTGCAATCTCGTAATAAAACTTGAACAGATGATTAGTTGCTTCCATGGATGAAGAAGGAAAGTGGTTTCTCGAGAGGGAATCTATTCCTGGTGAGGATACTATGAATTTTACAGAAACTCAGTGGATAAAGCAGTAGCAGGATTTGGAAAACCATTCGGCAAACTTCCCTGTTTTATTTTAAGAAATGGCCACAGCCACCCCAACCTTTAGCAAACACCACTCTCATCAGTCAGCAGCCATCAACATCAAGGCTCCCACCAGTGAAAAGATTATGACTCGGTGAAAACTCAGATGACAGTTAGCAGTTTTTAGCAAGTCTTTTTAAATTAAGGTATGCACATTGGTTTTTAGACATAAAACTATTTTAGATTTAACAGACTACATGATAGCATAAACATAACTTTTATATGCCCTCGGAAATCGAAACATTCATCCAACTCACGTAATTGCATTATTCACTCTACTGTGGTGGTCTGGAACCAGAACTTTAGTACCTCTGATATATGTCCATACATTGTGTTGTTGCAGATCATACGTAATCAACACATTTCCCCCATATTTCTTCCCCATCCACTTCTAGGAAAGCTCTTATCCCTTAAGATTTCTTCCACTTTTTTCCCCCAAGTATCCCTGTGGGGTATCTTATGCCTGCACATTTAAAGCTGGCCTTTCTCAACCACGCCACTAAGCATCCAACTCACTGTGAACAAGGGGCAAGTGTTTGTGCTTGTGGTTTCCACTGTAGTTCCAGCCTCCTGTTACTTTGGATTCAACTGCCCAAGCGCCACCACTGTGCTATCGTTTCAGATGGGGCACTAATTACAAGGAAACATGCAGAGGAAGCACACGGAGGAAACCCGCTGCAGTGTGTGCTCTAATAATGCTGTGCTGTGACATCTAAATGCCAAAGCCACACTGCGTTCATTATTCATCACATCAGGAGGCTAAGACTTAGGCCTTTACGCTAAGCTTTGTAAGAGTAGAAACATTTCCCCTTCTTCCTTTCTAGATTTTTGGGCGGTCTCAATTAAATTTATATAAAACAGATAAACAGAAAAAAAAAAAAAACAACCCTCAATTTCTTACATACAGGTCCTCATAAAAATATGAGATCCGAAGAGCAGTCAGGTTACTGAGGCTTAAATAATATCCTGAACTAAAGGAAGGGGCAGGGTCTGGGTATATAAAAGGAAGGCAGGCAACTCCAGGGAAGGCAAAGGAGAAGTCTGGAGATCAAAGGTCGCCGTGTTATGCAGATGAGTTTCTCAGGTAAAAAGGCATCTCTGGTAATAGCTCTCTTCTTGGCATAGACCCCCTTTCCAAAGTAAATTGAGGCAGTTAAAGGGGAGGTAAAGAACTTTCTCAGAATCTGCTGGGATTTGATTGCCTTTAGCACAAGATAACTTTAATGCCAAAATCTGCTTCCCTTCAGCTTCCAGATATCTCACACTGATTTTTGTTTGAAAATAACTCTTGAAACTTTTATATGTACCTCTACTGCCCTTAAAGTACATTTGCAAGTCTATGGGCAGCTTGGAATAAGATACAAACCCTTATGAAGATTAGCATGGTTTATTCACAATATTGCTTCCGGGGATACCACTATCCATTGCTAATGAAGCCTTCCTCAGCCAAAGGCACTCTGTTCCTGGTAAAAATTAAATTCACGAAGCCAACTTGCATACTTAAATTTGAGGAAATGGTAGCAGTGTTAGTTTAGAAGAAGCTGTAGACTGTAAAATACACCAAGCTACACAGGAAGGTTTACAGATTCATTCTTACTCTCTTAAAGTCACTCTGGGATTTATTGCCATCATAATTGCCTAATATTTTGCAAAAGGTAGATCCTGATTAAATTGTTCCAAATTATATGTGCAATTTAGTAGATGTTTTCACTGATGTCATAAATTTTAATATGATTTGGTCTTATTTCTAGGGCAAGAAAAGAGTTAATTTCCTTCTGAAATGAGTTTTTAAGTTGGTTATTATTGAATGTTAAACGAGATATTAACTTTTTCTGAATATCTTATAATTTCCAAATTTTGATATGGGAGTAGGAAATGGGTCATTTAAGAAACAAATGATACACAGATTAGATTACAGAACATATTGAGGTAATACGAGTCTTTCACTTTTCCTATCAGGATTTAAAAGATTCTATTTTTCAGTCTTTTGGTTTATGATATTACAGAAACTTTCAATGAAATTAGAGCCTTGTAATTCTACACACGCTGCAGTTTTTCACTGCAGAATAAATATAATAAATCTGTACCTGTACCTTGGGTCTTTCTGTAGTTCAGTGGGAGGGATAACTGTCCAAACAAAAACTTTTAACTGTTCCATGTTATCAGACTGTTCAGATTTTTTTTTATAAGTAATAAAACTAATCGTGAAACTAAGCCAGTGAAACTTGCCACATACTCAGAGTTACAAATAAGTTTGTTCAGTGCTGATGTAACGCTAAGCATTTGTTACCATGAAAAGCCTATTTGTTGAACAGCTAATAAAGTTCAAAGAACTGGGGTTTCTCAGCCCAGCACTTTCTCTACTGAGAAAGGTGTTTACTGCAAACTGCCTTCTCTTTCGCCAATTAGCACTTGACAACGATTCAGTCGCAAGACCCTGGCCAAGCAAAGTGTTTGCAGAGAATTTCATTTCTGGTGATGAAATGGAAAAGGTTATATAAATTTTGTATTGTATTTTTATTGAAAAGGATCCAATGAGGCATTTTAAGTAATAACACTTAATGTGGAATACATAATAGTTAAAAAGAAATTAGTTTCTCTGACTTTTTTCCATTCACTTTTAAAAAATACTGATAAACTAAAATGTTAGTAAGCATTTAGGAACTCTTGGATTTTTTTATATAAAATTTTTATGAATGCATTGATTTTCTATGTTGGTATCAGTAAAAGTGTTACAGCAGTGTATTAAAGTCTACCTAATTATATCAATGTCAAGCAGTTGGTTTTCCAAGTGACTAGAAAGCAGTTTTTACATACTTAAGTTTTTTTTTTAATTTATAGTTGATCACTAACAAAATACATTTTTCTTTCATCAGATTGAGACACTTTTGAGGGCCTGACTTTCTTTACCATAATCATAATACAGTAGGAAACACATGTAATCCTAGAGTTCTAGAAAAGTAATGTTATATAGTACTAAATCGTGAATCACAATCATGGAAGAATAGGTTTTAGTGCATATAACCATGTTTTGTATAATATTTTGAATTATACAGTCTGTTAAACAACAAGTTATAATATAACTGGCTTCCACTGTTTTATAGCTAGTTTACACTAGGTTTGTTTCCACTATTCATTTAAGGCATGGCTAGATTTTAAGTGGAAGAAAGTGGCATGTCAGTGATTTTTTTTTTTTTTAAAGAGATCTATAAATCTGCCAGGTGAAATAAAAATTTTTCAAATTTCTGGAACTGCAATAGCACAAACTAATGATTTTTCAAAAAGTACTAAATTTAAAATTCAATGCTTTTTCTTTCAAAAGAACTTAAGTTTGCCAGTTACATTGGTATGTTTCAGTGAAACATATTAACATGAACATAACTTCATGAGTATCAAATATCCTATAATATAGAGTCCTTACTGCATATTAAATATTTAACATGTCTCATTAGAAAGAAAAGAAACAAACTGTTACCTTATTAACAAAACATTAGACCATTTATTTTGTTTTCCAGCTTCACTAATTTTTTTTTTTTTTTTTTTTGGACTTGGACTTTCAGGTATGTTACTGCTTATCCAACAATTCTGCCAAAATTTAATGATTTTGAGAGATTATCAACATTACCATGAAGAGTTTCTCATAAGAGAAACCAAAAGTAAGTTAGCAGGGCTCTGAATGTAAATTTGATTGCTATAATTTTTTTCCAGATTTTCAATACAGCGAGAAAAAGCATTCCACAGAAAACTGATGTGGTATTATTTTGGGGTAAGGTTGGGGAGAAGTATGTTGAAATTTTGAATCATCTTACTCTAGAATTTTTAAGTTTATATCCACATAACTTGAAGCCTATCCATATATTCAACACTTGGCATCTTTTTGGTAGTATATGTAATAACTTCATATTTCTATTTTTAGAATTATCAGATAATAATTTTTATTTTCTGTTCTTATTACCTTACCATATGAGTTAATTAACTGGTTCAATATTTATTTTTATGTATTATTTACCATGTTAAGCAGCAAGAGAAAAATAAACCACAAGTTCTACTGCCAAATGACCACATAACACTTTAGTCAGGAGTAAGCAGATAATTATACACAATCTATATGGTCATTCCTAACAGAGACATGTACAAAGTGGGGTCTTTAAGTAAGCAGAATTGATAAAGGTGTAGGTATGAGAAATAGCAATGGGGAAAAACACAATTTGGTATGTACGTGAAATTTTTCTTTTAAAAAAAGATAGATTTTTTTTAAAAAAGTTTTTGAGATGTGATTCACACACCTTACAATTTACCCATTTTTAAAAAGTATCAAATTGAATGGTTTTTAGTATATATAAAGAGTTTACAACCATCACCTCAACCTAATTTTAGAACACTGGAAGATGTATTTATTGAAGGACATTATAACATGTATTATAAACACCTGAAATTTAAATACCTTGAAATTTAGAAGAAATACTTGAATCATACTTTGGGATGATCACCTAAAAACTTTGTTATGAATTACTGGGCATGTTTTGAAACAATTACAAATTGCCTGTAACTTGAAATTTATTCTCCTTTGAATTAATGCTAGCTAGATGGATGGACTTAAAAGAAATGGTTTTCCAACTTTAGTAACATTCAGTGCCCCTTTTGATAAGAATGGAATAGAGCAAGGTAACAATAATTATAATACATTTCCTACAGGCCTACATTTTGTTTATTTTTAGGGAAATGAATTCTTTATTAAGGGATATACAAAATAATACCAAGTTCACTTTAGAACTAAGAGCACAGTCTATTCAATGATCAGAGTTTTCTACTGATTAATTAAAATATTCACAACATATTCATATTCAAAATTCAAAAGTTTCCTTTTGTAGGTTATTTTGACTTAACTTAGATATTTGCAAGTTTAAACAAGTGTAACTTAAAATTTTACTGGTAGAAAGCACAAGTTTCATTCACACACACATAGACATATACAATACTCAATTAATCCATTTTGATTTGATCTGATATAAAAAGTAAGTAATATAAACTTGCTGAAGGTACATTTTACTTCTATGGTCCAATACAATTTGGAGAATCACATCTATGTTACATCAATTTAACACATTAACATAAATCTTTTATGATCTCCCTCCTTTTTTTGAGACATGAAGTACAGGATACAAGTTTGGAGGAAAACAGCAGCTGAATTGTGCTTTCATTCAAATTGGCACTTTGGTATAATTCAAAAATAATGTGAACTTGATCATGAAAATTTGAAATGTGAAATTTTTGAGATTTGAATTGTCTTTTAGTGTTTCATTCTCATGAAATAGAATGAAATCACACATCATTCAAATCACATTTTATTGAATGAGAAGACTCATAACTATCATTTGCATAGGGGTGTAGTGACTCATCTAATGCTTCATAAAAATTCCTCTGCTGGACTGTCAAAATGATTTTATAAGACTTCTGTTGTCTAACATCTGGCTTTTCCACAAGAATGGATTAACTAGGACACCTGGGTGCCCCAGTAGATTAAATCCTCTGCCTTTGGCTCAGGTGATGATCTAAGGGTCCTGGGATCAAGCCCGGAGTCTGGCTCTCTGCTCAGCAGGGAGCCTGCTTCTCCCTCTCTCTCTCCCTGTCTCTTTGCCTACTTGTGATCTCTGTCAAATAAATAAATAAAATCTTTTAAAAAAAAGGAATGGATTAACTAAAAATGTATATAGTATAAATAAATGCGTGGTATAATTCATTTTATTCAAAAATTTAGATTTAAAGTATGAAAAAATTTCCCCAAAATTTGTACACAGTTGATGCTTGAACAACATGGAATTGAACTGGGCAGGCCCACCTGTACATGGATTTTCTTCAATAAGTATAATGGAAAAATGTTTTGGAGTCAGCAATAATTGGGGGAAAAAAAACCCAAAAACCTGCAGTTGTACTGCACAGCCTAGCATATTGAAAAAATTAAGGAAAACCTAGATATGTCATCAATGCATAAAATATATGTAGATAGTGTTTATCTTTTACATAAAATATGTACAAATCAATTATAAAAAGTTAAAATTTATCAAAACTTAAACACTTGTAGAAGATACATGGTATAATTTGCAGTGGAGAGAAATGTAAAGAAATGAAAAGATGCATTATTAAATCATAACCGCATACAATTAACTGTAGCACATACTATTCTACTATAAGAATTTTATAGCTACCTCCTGTTGCTATTGCAGGGGCTGAAGTGTTTCAGTTACCTGCTTAAAACACCCTGCGATGCTAATCACCTTTTTGTGTTTAAGTAGTTTGTCTCTCCTGGAATCACACATCACAGTAAAAAGTGATCTCTCCTGGTTCTCACGTGCTTAGTGCAATACCATAAACTCTGAACAACACCACAAGCCCCACAGGAAGGGCCACTAGTGATGCCGGAAGTGCTCTCAAGAAGTAGAAAAAAGTCATGATGGTACAAGAAAAAGTTGAATGACTTGATGTGTACTGTAGATTGACATCTGCAACTACAGTTACCTGCCATTTTAATTTCAAGTTAAGGATTCCAGCATAAAGACCAATGTAAAAAGGGAAACAAATTCATGAAGCTGTAGCTGGAACGACCCCAGCAGGCACAAAACCTTGGACTTTTTTGCAAAATTCCTTTTTTATCTCGGATTGAAAATGCAGCTTTTACATGGAGGCCAGACTGCTATGAGAAAGGCATTATGTAGACTGTGATTTGAGAAAAATTGAGGTCAAAAGCAAAAGATAAAGGATCTAAAGCTTGAGAATTTAATGCCAGCAAAGGATGGTTTGATAATTTACAAAGAGATTTGGCTTAAAAAACATCAAGATAACAGGAGAAACATCTGAAGACTAAGAGGCAGACAAGTTCTGGAACACTGTTAAACAAAATGATTGAGGAAAAAGCCTGAACAGCTTTTTCATGCAGATGAAAATACCCTATTCTAGAAAAGAAATGCTATGAAGTACATTATAGTTAAGGAATAGAAGTGAGCAGCAGGATTTAAAACAGGAAAGGGTAGACTAACTCTACTGTTTTGTACAAATACAGTCAGGTTTATGATCAGGACTGCCCATAACAGTAAAGCTGCTCACCCCTGAGCCTTCAAAGGGAAAAGATGAATACCAGCTGCCAGTATTTTGATTGCATAACAACAAGGCCTGGTTAACAAAAGCCCTTCTTCTGGATTGGTTCCATGGAAGCTTTTTGTCTCTGAAGTCAGGAAATACCTTGCCAGTAAGGGACTGCCTTTTAAACACCTTTTGATATTAGACAATCCCTGGCCACCCAGCATCCCTGAGCTCAACACCAAAAGTGTCAAAGTGGTCTACTTGCTCGAAACATAATGTTTCTAATTCTGCCTCTAGATCAGGGGATCTCAAGGATCTTTAAGGTTCATTACACATGGTACGTTATGGAAAGGACTGTCAACATCATGGAAGAGAACCCCAATAGACAGAACATCACGAAAGTCTGAAGGATTACCTCATTGGAGAACCATCGTTGTTACAGAAAAAGCCGTGAAGGCCATCGAGTCCGAAATAATAAATCCCTGCTGGAAAAAAAACTGTGTCCAGATGTTGTGCATGACTTCACAGGATTTATGACAAAGCCAATCAAAGAAATCATGAAAGAGATTGTAGATATGGGTGGTGGGGGAGAGCAGGGGATGAAGAATTTCAATATATGGATCTTGGATCTTGGAGAAATTCAAGAACTAACAGAGAATTAACAGAGGACAACTTGATGGAGATGAGTGCTTTCATATAAGTGCCAGACCATGAGAAAGAAGACATAGAAGAAGCAGTGCAGAAATAAATTGACATTAGACAGTCTAGCAGAAAGAGTTCCAGTTATTCAAGACTGCTTTTGATTCTTTTATGACATGGACCCTTTCTGACATGGGCAATGAAACTAAAGCAGATGGCAGAAGAAGGATTGGTACCATATAGAAACATTTTTAGAGAAATGAAAAAGCATAAAGACAGAAATTATAGTGTCTTTCTATAAAGTTATACCCTATGTGCCTGACTCCCCTGCCTTTTCTTCCACCTCCTCTACCTCCTCTGCCTCTGCCACCTTGAGACAGCAAGACCAATGCCCACCCCCAACTTCTCCCCCTCAGCCTACTCAATGCAAGGATGATGAGGATGAAGACCTTTATTATTAGTCACTTGTAGCTAATGAAGACTAAATAATCATCGCACCACACAGTTAAACTTACCTGGTGTGTATGTGTGTGTGTTTTGTGTGAAAATCTAATAACTGTACAACAAGAACTGTGTGAGACATTTCTGTGTGATCATCATTATCATTGCCTAAGTACTCACCATGCAAAACACTGTGCACAAGACTT
The DNA here is from genome assembly GCF_009829155.1 of Mustela erminea. Taxonomy (NCBI): domain Eukaryota; kingdom Metazoa; phylum Chordata; class Mammalia; order Carnivora; family Mustelidae; genus Mustela; species Mustela erminea. The sequence continues at coordinate 78,984,071 of NC_045624.1, read as the reverse complement.
AAATATGGAAATGGACAGCCTATTTTTACATAGGCATAAGGTGAGTGATATTTAAAACAAAACAAAATTAATAATGTGTTTATTTTCTTGTTGTTTTATGACTTCGCTTTCAAAAAATCACATGACCATATAATAGTATTAAGTTCATTTATTAGTGTATAGCCTAGACTACAATGAAGCTATCATATCAATTATATTAGCCCACCGTAAAGCAATCGTATTACTGCTTCTTCATTATCAATGCATGACATCCTTATACCCGTAAATAAATATGAATTTCTTCTTCACATTACCTTTCCATTTTTGATTTTCTGTTAGTAATATACATCACATCTACAGTGTTTCATGTCATAAAGGCAGTATTGACATATGTACTGACAGATGGCTCATCTCACAAGCTGATGACATAAATTTATGATAATGATAAGGACAATATAGTACTTACAAATGCATTTTCTCTTTCTTAAGATTTTAATAACATTTTCTTTTCTCTAGATTACTTTCAGGCATATAAGAAAAGATCCAGCATATAAGAAAGGATGAACTGTCATTGAAAACTCTACTTTAGGGAATTCTTATTTTACTACTAAATTTTAAAGAAGAACCACAATAGAATCCTGAAAACTTCTTCCCTATAAATATATCAAACAATGGGTTTTAATAATGACTACATTAAAAATCACAAGTATTTTATAGTGGACCAAAGCAATGGGATAATAAAGACTATAAACCTTATAAGGAATCCTAGAACTTATTTATTGGTGTATATAGTCCATGCGCACCTTTTTGGCAATTACTCATTCCATCTCTGTCTGAGTACCTTTAGTCTTGGGATAATCTGGAGCCCTGAACTGGTCTAAATTTTCTTATTCTGATTAGAAACATTCTCTAGTTTATCCACGATGCCTTAAAAATATGACACTAAGAACAAAACTAATTACTCCACATTACCTCCGCTACCATGAATTTGTCTTAAATATCCACTGTTATAAGCACAATTTTTCTTACAAGGTACCACTAGGGAAAGGAAAAATAGTTACTCTTGGTCTTAATTCTCAAACAATTGTGAAAATTTCAAAAATACAAGATAATGGCTACTAAGGGTCTTATGTACAGTGACCTTAGACAATTTATAGAAAAATTGTTTTCTGTTAATGGTCATGTTTATTAGAAAACAGTAATGAATACAGTTTGTGACTTCATAAACATTACTATTTAGGATGAGAATAATGTGGGATTTGATTTTAAGACATGAGTCAATTTACAGCAAAACACTGAGTTTAGTAGAGCTGATCCTTATAAAATGGTGTATGAATAAGTGAAATTTAGCATGATGGTTCTCTGCTTTTTAACCCTAATGCATATGTGACATTGAAACGTGTTATTCTTTTCTTCAAAGTAATGAAAATTTGGAGCAAAAACAATTTTGATTTTGTGTAAAATCAAAACACAGATCTCTTTCCAATGAGTTTTGCTGCTTCAGAAATCAAAACACATTATGAAAGCAAATTCCTTAGCATTGAATAAATCTGAACTAATGAGGAATTCTTTCTTCATGGCCAAATCACAGTAGAACCTCTCTGTAAAACATAAATTGGCAGTAAGCACCACGGAAGAAGGCATTTGTGGAAAAGTTTTACAGGATAGAGGAAAGTATCCTAAAAGAAGCAACTCTTTCTCCAAAATTCATTTATTTCATCATTCTTAAGGCAGCAATGCAATTTTTTCTTGTTTCTGTTTAGTGTACTTTTTTATCAGCGGTGAAAAGAAGGGTTGCAGATGGGGGATAATTCATCAATGAGTATTTCCTTCATTAACAAGATGGTGTTTTGAATGGATTATTGGGTTTATCCAAAAAGCTTAAGTCATCAATTCACCTTAACTATGAAGATTTCTTTGCTTCTCCCTTTCATGAAGTGGAAATTGAAAACTGTTAAAATTAAAAGGAATTAGGTATTTGGTAAAGTATCAGTTTTATATAAAACATGTACTTCTCCTGGCAGGCATGTCTGAGAAACCAGCCTAGACCAAAAGAACTGCACAACTCAGGCAATCCAAAATCCCAACTGCAGAATCTGAGTTAAATAAAAGGTTGTTGTTTTAAGCCTCTAAATGATGAAGTGGTTCATTACTCAAAAAAAGCTAATTGCTACAAGATTTAACCATCCCTCGTTGATTTCAGATCCTGAGAATCAAATATGCATCTGAACAGCTCAGTGCATGGACACCAGTAAAAACATTAAAATCTTAAATTACGCAAATAAGAAACAAATGAGAGAAAATGTATAATATCAGAAGAATAGCAATACAGCATCTGGATTTTTAGTTTGCATTTCATTGGAGTTAGAAATAAGGGTTCACTATATATAAAACTAAAGGAGTATGACAGTGAATCTTTATAGTGAAAAAAATAAAAAAAAAAGAAACATAATAAAGCCAAGTCCTATTTTTACACTGCATCTAATTTAGGAAAATAGAACTACGATCATGGAAACCAGCAGTCATTTAAAAAAGTCTGAGACATTTTAAAGCAATAACCCAATGGAGAAAGAACAAGTTAGAATGCAATAGAGTAAGTTAATGGAAATTATAATGAGGGAACATACACAATTTTCTTAGGAAAGAATCTGACAGATTAATCAGGACAAACTTGTTTTCATAAGAAAAAGAATAAACCATGTTCTTGCTTCTGCATTCTGATCTCAAGTAGTAGTGCTATTCTAATAATGTGTCACAGAAATAGAGAAATGGTATTCTTGAAATCAAAGCAATTATTGATAGTAATAACATAAGGAAAGCTATAATTTTTCCACCACTGGAAAATCATATGTCAGCATCTACCTCCAAGATGTTTTCAGTATTAGGCTGGCATATAATTTATATAAGTTTATATGGCAATACTATTAAGCACTATGAGAAAATAGTCTTAATATTTCTCAAGTGCATACATCGTGAATGCTAGTTTTATCATACACTGATTCTTTTCTAATGCTGTGTAACAATCTTAAACAGTGTCTTCAAAGAATAACAACCATTTATTCTGTTTGCAAATCTGGGTTCAGACAGGCAGTTCTGGCTCAGGGTCTCTCAGTGGATTGCAGTCAGGGAGTGGTGAGGCTTAACTCAGGGGTTCCTCACTCACATCTCTGTTACCTGACCTGGGAAGTTGCCAAGAGCTGGAGTTCTGTGGGCATCTCTCTATTCCCTTTGATGGGACCTGCCTGTGTTGCACATGGCACAGTGACGGCTCCCAGAATAAGTGTCTCAAGAGATGTCAGCAGAAGCTACCTGGCCTTTCCTAATGTGGCCTTAGCACTCAAGGCAGTCACCTATGTTACATCCTATTGGTCAAGACAAGTATAAAGCCCCACGCGGTTTGAAGGAGAGGGAACAGAAGCTGCACTTCCTGATGAAAGGATTGTCAAAGAATCTGGGGAAATGTTTTTAAACCACTATACATTTACATTTTCTTTATCTTTATATACTTTTACTTCCTGCCCCCAATATGCACACCACAGAGAGACTCTAGAACAGCCCATCTGGTTGTATAGATGAAAGATCAATAGCTTCATTTAAATTTATTACTCTAATTGCATACAAAACTTTTATTTTAAGACTTTATTTATTTGACAGACAGAGAGAGAGCTCATGCACAAGCAAGGGAGAGGCAGAGGGAGAAGGAGAAGCAGACTCACCACGGAGCAGGGAGCCCGCAGCGGGACTTGATCCCAGGACTCTGGGATCATGACCTGAGCTGAAGGCAGATGCTAACTGACTGAGCCACCCAGGTGCCCTGTATACAAAAGTTTTTGATTTTGTTCTTCTGTGTCTACTTTAGAAAGTTTCTTAACACACCTTTGGGGATCAGCTCCTTGGATATGTATGTCTGTGTTTTCAGCAATATTTGTAAAAATAATTTCCTGTTTTTATTTTCCAAGTGTGTGAAATACAAGGAAGACTAGCTACAAAAATATTAAGACGGAATATTTCCTTTTAAATATTAGCGAAGACTAAAAGAGGGCAAGAAAATTAACATACTTCCCCCTAGTGTAAAGAACAGGGATGCGATGTTTCATTCACAGGACAAAATCCTTACCTCTACGTCGAATAAAGGTTTGTCCAGTGTGAAAATGAAAATGCAGCTATATCTCTAAGTACATGATTATACTGACTAATTAGATCAGTGATTTCAAAGCTCTGTGAAGTATTGTTTTGATGTACTTCTAATATGTTCCACTGGCATTTTTTTTTCCTTTATTTAAAATTAAATAAATAATTCCTGATTCATTTTGTTAAAAAATGAACAACAGACTAAGATGTTATTTAAATATGGAGTTGTTTTCAATTTCATCTTCAGCTGGTCTTTGGGTCGGTCAGTCTAACTCTAGAAGCCTATATTGGGGGAAGTAGTAATACATCTTTCTTCTGTTTTGAGGTATTCATGTAGTTGCTGACATAATTAAAATTTTGGAGATTTCAAGTAAATATTTTAGAAACTGAGCATTTTTCTTTAGTTAACTGCCAAACAAATAATTATCCCAGTGTTTCTTAATGTGAGGGCTACAAGTGCAAAGGCTACAAATTACTAATAATCAGAATGAGAGAAAAAAGAAATGGGTGAAGAAATTTTTTTTAGTTTCCCTGTCCAGTCTAGAACTATGTAAGCAGTTACTTAGCAATACATGACTAAGGTATTTTTAATGAGAAATACATCCTGTAAATTTAATGAACTGAATTGAGAAATTTCCTTGTACAAATACAGTGTTTTAGGGTGCCGAGGAAGAGGAAGGCATGGGCAGTGAAGTTCTGGGAACTTGAGTGGACTCTATCTTAGCTTCCTGAGAGAATATCATTCACCTCGCTTCTGTGCCAGGAGCTGCTGAGTGAAAACAGAAAGCTAGAACTAAACAATTCCATGTCTAGCAATCTCCCTCCCTCTGTGTGTTTCTGCAGAGGGCTTTTTCTTTATTGTCTACCTGTGTTCCTTGTAAATAGTATTTATGGCTAGGGGGCATGGAGGTTTCATTTGTTTCTGTCTTGTTTTTAATCTTTATAAGGAGTAGATTTAGAACATACAATTAATTTGATAGAAAAGTCTGCGCTAACTTCAAGATTTCCAATTTTGTAGGTCACAGGAAGTGGTGATCTACATGGTAATATCATCCCTTACCTAACCTGCCTCCAAATTCTGCCCAGTTTTCAATGTGACTTTTCCTACAAAAGGAAATCCCAGAGAAAGTCCACCACGATGGTAAGAAAAAGAGGTGATTCGTAGTAGAAAGACCTAAAGCGAAGAATAGTCATGCTTAGATATGCCCTGAAAGTTTTTTTTATAAGATTCTTGGTCATGTCAGAGAGGCCTAATATTGAAAAAGACTAGAGACATTATTCATACATACATACATACATACATATATACACACATACATGGGCTGGAAGGAGTGCTGACTGGCCTGGCTTCCTCACTCTGCACCTCATTTTTGCACACAGCTACTAGTATGCCTCAGCAACTCACAGACTTATAAACACACACAACTAAAACAACACAGGTACTCAACTACAACATCCACTGAATAAAATGCAGGCTGGTGGGGGTAACCTTTGCTGATAAGGACAAAGACTTAAATAGATGAAGACATGTAAGCAGTATTCTTGATGGGATATTCAGTGTGAAAAGCATATAAATTCTCCCTATACTGATCCACGAAGACATAATGGAATTCTTATCAAAACCTTATGGTAATTTTCAGAGAAACTAACAAGTCATTCTTAAATCCATATGAAATGGAAAAGGTCCAAAATTAACTAAAATATATTTAATATAAAGAAAAATGGTAAACAACACCATTCCAGATAACAAGTTTGTTACAGTGTTATAATAATCAAAAGGCCATAGACTTATGAAAAAGAAAATAAAATTTAGAAATAGAGCCATGACAATAGGAAAACTGAATATGACAAAGATAACTTCCCTATCAGCAGAGAAGCATGAATCTTTATTTCAACAACTGGCCATCATATGAAAAAAAAATTTAGGTCATTACCTCAAACCATCCATAAATAGATTAAAAAATGTGAAAGTAAAATTATATAAAAGCAGAGTTTTAGGGCACCTGGGTGGCTCAGTCAGTTAAACTAAATGCTCATAATGGTTGGGGTGCCTGGGTGGCACGGTTAAGTGTCTGACTTCAGCTCAGGTCACAATCTCATCAGGATCATGAAATGGAGCCCTACATGGGGTTCCAAGCTTAGTGGGGGAGTCTGCTTGAGATTCTCTTTCTCTCGCTCTTTAAAAAAAAAAAAAAAAAAAGTGTTTAAAAAAATTCAAAGGAAAGCCACATGCAATTAAAATCCTAATGGTAAAATAAAAACTGTATCCAAGAACTAAAACAAAACTAAACAAAAAAACCAGAAATTACCTCTGTCAAATTACTGAGTGGCCAATAAATCTACAAAGATATTCACCTGCCATATAATTAGGGTAATACAAAATAGTAAAATAATTTTATTTTACAGTCAGCGCATATTGAGGCAAAAATTACTATTTTTTGCATACTATTTTGTTTTGTTTACTATTTTGTTTACTATTGTTAGTGAGAATAAGGAAAAACAGACACAAAACTAATTTTATTTATTTATTTATTTTAGAGAGGTGCCGGGGAGGGGGTAGAGGGAGAGAGAAATTCAAGCAGACTCCATGCTGAGTGCAGAACCAAACAGGGGCTTGGTCTAGAGATTTTATTTCTTTATTTGAGAAAGAGAGCATGGGCAGGGGGGAAGGGAAGACAGAGAAGGAAAAGCAGACATCCCACTGAGCAGGGAGACTGATGCGGGGCTCAATCCCAGGACCCCAAGATCATGACCTGAGCCGAAGTCAGACACTGGATCAACTGAGCCACCCAGGCGCCCCAACCATTATGAGCATTTAGCATGTCTACTAGTGTTGCTACAGATAGCTGGAATGCAGAATTTCTGATTGAGTAAGTCTAAGAGGAGTTCAACAATATACATTTCTAACAAGTTTCTTGATAAAACTGATACTGCTGATCTGGCACCACACTCAGAAACACTGGTGTAGGTTATAGATGACATTGTTAGAACTCTCACCAAGAATGAATTTAACAGGGAATATATGAGTATTGCTTTGTTAAATCAATGAACATTTTTTTTTTTTTTTTAAGTAATCTCTATGCCTGATGCGGGGCTTAAACTCATGACCTTGAGATCAAGAGTTGCATACTCCACCAACTGAACCAGCCCGGTGCCCCCAAATACTTTTTTTTTTTAACTGTCAAAATACTGTGATAAAATTAACTTAAATAAGGGTAAAAATGTATGTGGCCATTGCCTTAAATATTGTATATTTTGGATATTAGAAACAGAATTCAATCATATTGAGCAGTACTGATACCTACAAATTGTAACAAGTGCTTAATTATTGATATGAAGTATCACTAAACTGGGTTTTATGAATTTAGTGTCATCATGATAATTTATCCAAAAGATATTCTGAAATACAGGGTAGCATATATGTATATACATATATATCCATACATTTATACATACACACACACACATATGTAGAAATATATACTCACCTTCATTGGCATTTGACATTTAGGGAACAAAGAGCAAACGGTTATTTGATAAGCAATTTAAACAAGTCCTTTGAATTAAGATCCAAATTTGAATATCACATCAGTTTCAAATACTAAAAGTATTTTAGAATTACTTGCATTTAACTTGATAACTCTCTGGGCTATCTGTGTCTTCGGGAATTAAATATGAATTAGAATTACTCTATGGCTTTCCACCAAACCCATTAAGGGAAATGTAGCCCAGGAGATTCTCTTACATCTGACATTGCTTAATGTGCTTACAGTATTAAATGGATAGTCTACAACTAAAGATTAATTTGTTATAAAGAAGTCATTTGTGTGGATTTTTCTTTTCTTGATATTATTTTCATACCTAAAACTCTTTATAATGAGGTTAAGTGAGATTTATACATTTACTGATTTCCTTGTAATTGGAAGAGTTTTAATTGGGATTTCGAAGTGATTTTTTAAAGCGCTTTTTAATTTCACAAACTTTTTTTTTCTCTAAAAATTTTGGTTACTAAATAACTATCACTTTCTGGCTGCCCTTCACATTTACATATTTTCAGTGTATCAGAGAGGTAGTAATGGACTACAGAATATGAATCTGGCATTTTGGCAAGATTTGACAAAGCATCAAAGTTACCTGTAGGAACTTTTTAAAAATACAGATTTCCAGGGCCACCTGGGTGGCTCAGTGAGTTAAAGCCTCTGCCTTCGGCTCAGGTCATGATCCCAGGACCCTGGGATCGAGCCAGGCATCCGGCTCTCTGCTCATTGGGGAGCCTGCTTCCCTTCTCTCTCTCTGCCTGCCTCTCTGCCTACTTGTGATCTCTGTCAAATAAATAAATAAAATCTTTTAAAAAAATACACATTTCCAGATCGCATGCATATTTCCTAACAGATCTTATTTGTGTGCCTAAGGAAGGACTCAGAAGTGCAATTTTTATTCCAGTGTTGTCTGGAATTGATCTACCTATAGAGAAACCACAGAGAAGGTAGGGAGCCTGGGGACCACGATGAACGTCTTCGAGGAGACCCTGACCTACACCAAGGGCTCACACTACCATATTCCAATTGCTGAGGCCATGTAGATCTCTCAGTTTTGCTGATCCTGAGTCCCAGTAAAGGCCCGGCCATTTTAGAAGAAAAGTGTCTTGAGAAGCAAGCCAGACTTGAAAATATGTAACTTCAAGCATTACACCATCTGCGTTCATGGAAAGTAGTCTTGCTTCTCTATGTTCCAGCTAAGTTTCTCTTCCAGTCAAAGGGTTAAATATGAAAGGGTTAAATATGCCTCCTTCCTTTGCCTAAGGCAACACAAGTGCCCGAATTTCTGTTACCAAAGCCTTGTGTTCCTCATGCTTATAATCTCTTGACAGCTACACTACCACCACTGCCTTTTCGGGTTTCTTAGGACACAGCCAATATTGTGCTCCCCTCATAAACTCTGGCTGCTTTTACGAGTTTATGTTTCAGCGTTTCGGAACCAAAAAAATGCAGAAAGATGCAAGATTGACGACATAGTTCAACAAATAGACTCTTTACTGGCTTCTTTTTTAAAAAATAAGCCCAGAGCAAGTCAAACGTATGAGCGCACCTATATGGGGCTTTCCTAATGCCCTGTGTATTCCTTGTATTAGGTCATCATTTTAAAATGATCTGGAGGTCTGTTTGTACTCTACACTAGACAAAGACTTCTTAAAAGTATCGGTAGTCATCACCATGAAAAACAACATCAGTGGCAACACTGCCGTAAGACTATTAGGTAATATTTGTTGAATGTTGACTGTTTCATTTAGCAAACATGGTTATACCACACACTATGGGCACTTTACAAACGGGCTGTCATTTCAACCCAGAGAACAATCCTTCAGATGAGATAGATACTATGCTGTTTTACTTGGGTTCGGTTATTTCTCTTAGCAACTAACTAAAATAGGGGGTCGTATCATACCCATTTTACAGATGTAGAAAAGGAAGCTTCTATAAACGGTTTTAGAATACCTTCACTTCTGCGCTGTGCTAATTTGGTACACATGCAATGCTAGTGATCACAACACAAATGAGTCCTCGAGCCTTCCTGGTCCTGGCACTGTACAAGATCCTGACAATGTCAAGTCCAAATGTTTGTTGGGAGAAGATTCAGTGCATTAGGGGTGAAGGAATTGGACTGTTGAGCAATAATTTGGCAGGTATATACCAGCGCTACCCTTTTCTCTGCCTTGAAAAGAATCTATTCTCCCTTTTAACCAGGGTGTTGTCCTTTGATCTAGGAAGGGAGCCTGAGGGAAAAGACACCAGGGTGGCTGAATTCGGAGCTCTCAGTGGCTGTGTTTAGGTAAACAAACAAGAGAAAGACACACCACCAACCAGGAAAACAGCCCCAGAGAAACATGTATTCTGAGGACTTGATCTATTTTGGATTCATTAATATGAATATCTTGGATCTTCCTCCCTAGATCCGAGATATGACAAAGAGCTCTCCACCTGCAAGGCGTTTCTTCACCCACAATGAATTTGCTATTGTTCTCTGATGTCACTGATACTTCTAAATGAGTTTTAGTTAGATTAATTACCTTCGTACTTTGAGATCTTATTGTTCAGTTCTGAGAGTCTTTGTCTAAAAGCTTGAAAATAAGTAAACAATGGTTCTACAATTCCTGTACTAGAAACGAGGCTAGGGCCTAAAGAAACTTGGCTAATCTTTGTTCTTGAACCGTTTGCTCTCTTTCCCCATTCCCTTTGCATATTGTTCAAGACTTCCACAGATCTTATTCCCTAATGCTTTTAGGAGGTTAAACTTTTTTTTTTAAGCAGAATTAGAGAACAACATTGCAGCCGTCCCCATATGGCATTTTCACTCTTTCAAGATAAATGATGGAAATACACACATGACACTATTTCTACAGTTTAGTAGAGAGTATAAAAGTAAACAGTTAAAATTCCTCTTAATAACTGTTTTTCAGCATTCTTTCCTATGTATGGGACCAATTTTAAAAGTGACTACTAATTCTCTCTATTACCCCTATCACTCGTGAGCAGAGCACTAGCACGTGTCAAATATAGGAATCACCCCTCCCCACCTTCCAGTGTATTATTCATAATTTAAGTCATTTTATTCAATTTAAGCTCTACAGTTAAAGAGGCAGGAGAAAAAAAACAGGAAATGAAGTTATTCAGATTGCCAAGGACTTTGGAAGCATACACTTAATAATGGTTTTCAGTGATTTTCAAGCACAGAGATGGTGATTCCCATCTGCCCTGAGGCTGAAAAAGAAAGGACCCTTAAACCCCATCTAAGAGGACCGAGTTATATATATTTAATATATAATAATCATAGCAGGCCAGAGCAAAAAATACTGTAAAATCATCTGGTACAATCCCCACTCTTTCAGAGAGGAGAAAACTCAAGGCCACAGCAGGAGAGTCTGTGTGGAAGGTTATACTGTAGGTAGAGGCCTGGAACCTGCGGATTTTGCTCCAAGGTCTCTGCCTCTGAAAGCACCTACAGGTGGGACTAGATTACCAAAAGATAGGCTTTTCTTCTCAAAGTGACAAGATTTTACCAAAACTCCAAGGTATGAGTCATCATTTTCATTTTTGCACTGATCACCACAGAACACTTACAATTATTTTCACATGATGCCGGTAAAGGAAAAGAGAGAACTTTTTTTTTTTTTTCTCTTTATCATTTTTCTCTTTGGGTATGAATATTTGTTTGGATGATTCAATCATCCAGCAAATGCTTCTTGAACAGTGTCAGATGCTATGCTCAGGAGAAAAATATAGTGGGTTTTCCCAAAGAAATGTATAGTTCAGTGCCATGATTCCCAAAAAAATGATATGCAGAAAGGTGCATGCTGATTTATGAAAAAGTTTTAAGCACTCTGGGGAGACAATGTCGCAAGTGTTTATAAAACCAAATTCTTGGGAGCATCTGGCTGGCTCAGTCAGTAGAACATGTGACTCTTGATCTCCAGATTGTAAATTGAATGCCCATGTTGGGTGTAGACATCACTTAAAAATAAAATCTTAAAAAAACAGGCAAATAAAAACTTTGTTTAAAAAGCCAAATTCTCTCTCTCTCTTTTTTTTAATATTGTCATTCCCACCTTTTTGGTGTTAAAATACTTTTCATTTCACTTACGAAATGATATTAGGAGTAGAACTGATATTAGAATTTTTTAATTGCTTCATTTATTAAAGAAACAATAATGTTTCATGAAATTAAAAGACCTGGCCTAATTATACCAATCAGCAATTTTAATACTGAGAAATATGTAGTGATAAATGTGTGGGATGTGTGGACATCATGGAAGAGCACAGGAACACTGTATTTAGTATCAGATTTAGCCATATTTGACAGAAAACAACATGCTACTACGTAAGATAAAATAGATGTCTTATGTTAAGAAGACTAGAATTAGGCAGGACAGGGCTAATGGGACGATTCCTATGTCTTTCTAGCTCACTGCTCTATTACCTTAAAAAATGGTTCAAAAGAGCTATTGGACTAAACCAGTTCATGCAAAGGTCTCGAGACAGAGAAACAAAGCACGCAAACTTCTCATCTTTTATTACAAACTTACAGAAGATACTTCTCTCAGAAATACCACTCAGTAGATTTCTGTATCTCATGGGCCAGAACTATGTCATTTCCTGACTGCTACATACAAGAGAGTTCGGGGAATGGGTTGTTTTTAGCCGGGACCACTACTGCCACAAACAAGACAGGGGTCTGTTGGATCGCAGCAAAAAAAAGAAGGTCTTCCCAGTTATTTCATTTTTAAGTACAGTAGTTGGAATAGAGAAAGGAAAAAGAAAAGGATCGGGGGATGACAACAGTTAGCAAAGAACATATATATATATATTATATGAGTTTTTTAGGAATAATCTTCTTTTTGTGTTTCTTCAGGAAAAAAATATCTGATTTTTCAAGGCCCTGGGTGGCTCGTCAGTTAAGCCTCTGCCTTCAGCTCAGGTCTTGATCTCAGGATCCTGGGATGGAGGCCCACATCGGCTCTCTGCTCAGCGGGATGTCTGCTTCTCCTTCTCGCTCTCTCTTTGTGCTCACTCTCTCCCTCACTCTCTCTCTCTCTCAAATAAATAAATAAAAATATTTTTAAAAATCTGATTTTTCCCAGTAAAGATGACTAGCAGGCACTTGATATTTTGCACATAGAAGGGGCTTAGAAATCCAGTTCTGTGTGTTTTTGACTGAAATAAATGTTAGCTTTGGTAGAATTAATAGCTGCTTCTTCCTGTTGATGCCTCTTAAATACAAATAAACTGTTAGAATGACATCAGTTAATGGTAACTTGTCTAAAGATTATTCTATTTTTGCAAAACGTAAGCATAGTTCAATCTTTGCCTTTGTAATTAAAGAGCAAAGTTTTAGTACACCCCTTTATTGTTAATAATTAAATTTGGTATTTTAGTTAAAAAAAGAATGAACTCTACTTCTTTTATTAAGTGTATGGTATATAGATAGAAATTAGAGTTATTTTATTTCACCAACTCATTTTCTGTTAGAAGTAATGTATTAAACTTGAAATTTCATTGATTTCAGCAAATTTTTCCCATCTGTGTTTTGTTTTATTTAATTGGTTTTATTTATTTTTATTTTTTCCTTAAAGATTTTATTTATTTTTTTGTCAGAGAGAGAGAGAGCACAAGCAGGGGGAGTGGCAAGCAGAGTAGGCAGAGAAAGAAACAGGCTCCCTGCTGATCAAGGAGCCCGATGTGGGACTCCATTCCAGAACCTGCAGATCATGACGTGAGCCAAAGGCAGCCACTTAACCAACTGAGCCACCCAAGTGTCCCTATTTCATTGGTTTTGAATCACAACCCTATTTAATCACTTCCAGATCACCTAAACTCATATGGGATCTCCATATTAAAGTAGCTTTATATAGATGTTTATGTTCCATTATAGCAGTAACTGTATACACTTTACTTAGTTCTTTCTTTTGCAATTCAAGGTAAGTGTGTACGGACCAGTATCATCATTGCATGATATGTGTGTATGTGTATGTGTGTGTGTGTGTGTGAGAGAGAGAGAGAGAGTAAGTGAGTCAGGGAGGGAGTTCCCCATTTATTTTTTGATCCAAGGTCCCAATATAGTAAATTGACAATACTGTGTGGTAAGCCTCCAAAGTCCAACTGTGATCTCATTTGGTGAGCCATCCAAATTACTCAAAAGGACAAAAACAACAGAAAAGAATGAATCATTTTAAAGTAAACTCTGTCTTTCTGTTTTTAGAAAGTGGCGCACCTTGTCTTTCCTGCCTGGAAAACAACTTGGGAGTTCGTAATTCAGATCTGTATTTTGGTTTTCCCACTGAACCTAAAAGCTGTGAAATTAATATCACATGGAAATCAATCTTACAGTAAAGTTCAAGTAAGGCATTCATTAAGAAGTGAATAAACTGAGTTTCTTACCATGGAATTTCGGGGAGAAGAAAACAGATCAAAATGCAAAGTTTATGACAAGTTCCCTGAATGATTGTATATTCTCTTTAAAGATGATCTTTCCATAATTGCATTATCTGGCAAAATGTTTTTCTTTGAAAATATGAGCTTTTGTAATAATAGCTTACAACAAATGAAAAAATAAAGGTGTAAAAAGATGTATAATGAAAAGTCTTCCATTCATACCAGTCCCCATCTAGATATTAACCACCCCACTCCCATCCTTAAGGGATATTAATTAATTTATTATATAAAAGTCTTCTTCAGCCTTCCTGAGTTTCTTTTTTTTTCTTCTTCCTGAGTTTCTTTAAGCATATATGAAGAACAAATATATATTCTTATCTCTTTTTACACAAAATGTACTATGCATATTTGTCTTAAACACTGATTTTTTTTTTTTCTCTTAACAATGTATCTTGGAGTTTTTCAGTATCAGTCTGTTTATGGACTCTTTTTAAAACAGGTATGGGGTGCCTGGGTGGCTCAGTGGGTTAAAGCCTCTGCCTTCAGCTCGGGTCATGATCTCAGGGTCCTGGGATCGAGCCCTGCATCAGGGTCTCTGCTCAGCATGGAGCCTGCATCCTCCTCTCTCTCTCTGCCTGCCTCTCTGCCTACTTGTGATCTATGTCTGTCAAATAAATAAATAAAATCTTCAAACACACACCAACAGGGATAATCGGGGCACCTGGCTGGCTCAGTCAGTTAAGCAGCTGCCTTCGACTTAGGTCATGATACCAGGGTCCTGGGATCCAGCCCCACATGAGGCTCCCTGATCAGTGGAGGGTCTGCTTCTCCCTTTTCCTCTGCCTGCTGCTCAACTTGTACTCTCTCTGTCAAATAAATAAATAAAAATCTTTTAATAAATAAACAAACAAAATTGACATATAATACAGTGGTTTGCTGAAGTCAATATTTTGCTTTTAAAAAGTCAGTGTTAATTTTTGTGAACTTTTTTTTATAACTTTCTTTACTCAGCTTACATAGCTTCCTAACCACATAATGGCATGGTTTTGTGAGTATTCGATTAATTGGCATATTGCTCTAATTTATACACTAAAAATGAATTTTATATACACCTACCTAATATTCTTATGAACTCTTATGAAAAGAGTATACATTGTAGATAGTATTTTACTAAAATAAGACTATTATCTTTTCTTATAATACCAGAAAATTCTGTTTGTAAAAAAAAAAAAAAATTCCCGGGATGCCTGGGTGGCTCAGTTGGTTAAGCAGCTGCCTTTGGCTCAGGTCATGATCCCAGCGTCCTGGGATCGAGTCCCACATCGGGCTCCTTGCTCGGGAGGGAGCCTGCTTCTCCCTCTGTCTCTGCCTGCCATTCTGTCTGCCTGTGCTTGCTCTCTCGCCCTATCTCTCTGATAAATAAATAAAATCTTAAAAAAATAAATTCCCCAGTATTTACTTATCTAGGCTTCAATCTCAAGTAGCTTTGATTGGCTGCAAAATGGCTTTCCAAAATCTGTTATTCACATTGACTTATAAACGTTTAAGGAGCTCAGTTTTATTTAAAGGTAAACTTCTAGTTATAGTTAGACAGATACTGACTTCTACAGGCTATTATCACTTAAGTGCAAATGAAAGATTGGGGTGGGGGAGGGAGCGAGGAAGAGACGAGTTGTAAATATAAATAATCAGGCGTACACTGTCCACATAAAGATGGACTCTCTTACTCTCTCTACTCTCATATTACAGTCTCAGATTTTCCAGCAGACACTTATGACCACAGCACTGAAACCAAGTTCTCTTGTGTATAATTAAATTCTACCTTCTTTAAATGCCTCTTATTTCATGGGACTTGACCTGCTCAATGAGGTTAGGCTTTCATTTGAGAAGCAAATCTATATTAAAACCATCCAGCAGGCTGGCCAAGTCATGGAAGTCACCTTGCTTTTTTGAGGAAAACAAAATAAAACAAACCCCAAAACTTGAAAAATAAGAAAACCCAATATAGGCTGCATTCCTAAAGCAATGAGTGAACCGAATTATAGGACTCATTTTTGGGAGAGGAAATCCAGAACACCATCACCCAATATTGAATATAAAAGTACAGTGAAGATGGGAGGGAGACAAACCATAAGTGACTCTTTTTTTTTTTTTTTTTTTAATATTTAATTTATTTTTTATTTTTTTTTATTTCCAGCATAACAGTATTCATTATTTTTGCACCACACCCCGTGCTCCATGCAATCCATGCTTTGGTGAGTGCTATGAAGTGTGTAAACCTGGTGATTCACAGACCTGTACCCCTGGGGATAGAGTATTATGCCTCCATCAGAAAGGATGAATACCCAACTTTTGTAGCAACATAAGTGACTCTTAATCTCACAAAACAAACTGAGGGTTGCTGGGGGGAGAGGGTTTGGGAGAAGGGGGTGGGATTATGGACATTGGGGAGGGTATGTGCTTTGGTGAGTGCTGTGAAGTGTGTAAACCTGGTGATTCACAGACCTGTACCCCTGGGGATAAAAATATATGTTTATAAAAAAAATTAAAAAATTAATTAAAAAAAAATTAAAAAAAAAAAGTACAGTGAAGACTATTTGACAAAAAGTGTCTATTCTTGCACCGAGTTTTCACAAAGATGTAAGGAAAATTCCCTATAGAACATTTCATCTCAGTGCGTTACACAAATAATTGGCATATGTAACTCATAACATCTATTCAAAATATGTTGTGGCCTTGGCTGTGAGCTAACTGCGATCTCCTAATATAGGCCAATATACTGCTCATATGTTCCTTGTGAACTTTTACTTATTACCACCTTTTGCTGCTAAGAGTAGATGTAAACTAGGGGTGCCTGGGTGGCTCAGTGGGTTAAAGCCTCTGCCTTCGGCTCAGGTCATGATCCCAGGGTCCTGGGATTGAGCCCCGCATTGGGCTCTCTGCTCGGCAGGGAGCCTGCTTCCCTTCCTCTCTCTCTGCCTGCCTCTCTGCCTACTTGTGATCTCTGTCTGTCAAATAAATAAATAAAATCTTTAAAAAAAAAAAAAGAGTAGACGTAAACTAGTGTTGCAGTTCACTGGGCATTGCCATTAGCAATCAATATAAGGTTGCTTTAATACCACTTTACCTCATTTTATTTTTTCTTTTCTCCCAGATAACCCTTCCTTTTTTTTTCCCCCAAAGATTTTATTTATTTATTTGTCAGAGAGAGAGCATGCATGTGCACAAGCAGGGGGAACAGCAAAAAGGGGAGAAGCAGGCTCCCTGCTGAGCAAGGAGCCCAATGTAGGACTCAATCTTTGGACTTTGAGATCCTAACATGAACTGAAGGTAGATGCTTCAACCAACTGAACCACTCAGGGTTCCCCTGGATCCACCTTATTCTACCTCCTATATGGGCATTTTCTTTGATATCTTTGCTGTAAGTTAACAATTATCAAATTATTGGAAAAATCTTTAATAATTTTTATGATTTTCTTAAACTTATGTTAAAGGGTTTTCTATCTTAATCACTCTTTAACACTCATTATGAGATAGGTTTATGATGCTGTTCAGTATTTCATTTCTTACTTTATTCAGTGTTGTATTCCAAAGTATTACACATCTACTGTATTTTACTTTTCCATCTCCCCAGTTATTTCTTCTAGATACTTTCAACTCTGACAACACAAATGTTGCCTTAATCACCTTACTGTAAATCCCCATATGAAACCATGTGAGAATTTTCCCATCATTTTGAGAACACGTTAGCTCCCAATGTGTTTGCCATATATATTTCAGAATTGCGGTGGACTAATGAGGGCAACGTATGCTTCATTCCTCCACTTTTGTGAGGCGGAGCACTTGGTATGGCTGTCCCTGTTCCACGATGGTATACTGGCAGTGTGGGAGGTCCATGGTCTTTTATGTCTCTTAATCAAGAAGAGACATATCCGGACCTGATGTAGAGACTAACCACACAGTACGAGAGGTCCTAGACTCTGAGCTTCGTGCCCATAATCTTGTAAGATTTCTGGACTGAGTGCAGTTCGCTGGTGGAAGGGAAAGTGTGCTAAACGACCTGAAGGGCAAACCATGGTTACCTTTAATACTTCTTATGAGGTATTTCTGGCTCTCTGGCTTTTGGGTAAATGAAAGCATGGGACAATGTGACAGAGGTGACATATGTCAATTCTGGTCCATCCTTTGAAATGTTGATGTAATACTCCCCGCAAAACACTCACCCCATCTATCACATTGACCAGCAATATCCCAGATGGTAATTCTCTGTCAGTGTGTCCAGACACGAAGACAACACTGAGAAAAGCCTCCACAAGATCCATAATGGACACGAGATGTAAGAATAAATCGGTGTTGGTTTAAGAAACCCAGATTTTGAGAGTGTTTATTAACAGAGGACAACCTAGTCTATAAGTGCAGAGGATAACCTAGTCTATTAACTGAGGGGTATAAACTGAAAGCATTGGATCCTTGGATCCCTGGGAATCCACACATAATTCTGCAAAATACTTCCAGGTGTCTTCCACAAATCCTTGCTAACATTTGGTATTATCACTTCTCTAAAAAGTTTACCATTCTTCAACATTTAAGGTATGATTATTTTCTGCACTAATAGGTTGTGATTCTTAAACACCTAAAAGTTCCACCTAAAAGTGCCATTGTGAATGTATCTTTGTTATAATCTCACTTATGTTATTGCTAATATATAAGTAATGCATTTTTTTTAAGATTTTTATTTATTTATCAGAGAGAGAGAGGGAGGGAGAGCGAGCACAGGCAGACAGAATGGCAGGCAGAGGCAGAGGGAGAAGCAGGCTCCCCGCTGAGCAAGGAGCCCGATGTGGAACTCGATCCCAGGACGCTGGGATCATGACCCGAGCCGAAGGCAGCTGCCCAACCAACTGAGCCACCCAGGCGTCCCAAGTAATGAATTTTTAAAAGTTGTTTTGGTATTGGTCATTTCTGGGTATGCTTATTAAATACATACGGGAAGGTATTTCTGTGTCTGTAAATATACAATAATAATGACAGTACTATTTCCGCCTTCTAATCCATAAACCTACTGTTCTCTTGTGATATAAACAAGAAATTATAATACCATACTAAGTATTAACATAGTTGTTCAGTTCCTCAATATAATAAGAATGACTCTAAAGTTTCTTCATTTAATGTAATGTTTTCTAGAAGTTAAGGCAGTTGCCTTATATTCCAATCCTCCTAATATGTTTTTAAACTTAAATGGGTTTTGAATTTTATCAACTGTCCTTTTTCCTTCATTCAGTCTATTAATGTGATAAATTACATCAAAACATTAAAAAATAATGTTATAAAAAATATTTCTGCTAATGGAAAAACCCCACTTGGAAATACGGCATTGTTTTAATATACTATTGGATACAGTTACTAAATGTATTACTTGGGATTTCCATACTTACAGTCACAAATGAAAACTTTTAAATATTTTTTTAAGATTTTTAAAATTTATTTCAGAAACAGAGTTAGAGCCAGTGAGAGAGAGCATGAGTGGAGGGGAAGAGGGAGAGGGAAAGCTGACTCCTCACTGAGCAGGGAGTCCAGTTTAGGGCTCAATCCCAGGACCCTGAGATCATGACCTGAACTGAAGGCAAATGCTTAACCAAATGAGTCACCCAGGAGCCCTTAAAATCTTTTTTTGAAAGTCTTTTTTATGGTGTTGGAATCAGAATTAAACTAGATTTATAAAATGTGTTACATCAACTTCCTTTCATGAATATGTTAGAGATTATCTTTCCAGTAAGTATTTAGTAAAACTCACCTGTAAAATTACTTAGAGTACAGATTACTGAATGCCTAAGAGGTTTTGTTTATTGTGAATTTTCTGTTTTGACATAATTTTATAAAATTCTAAATGTTACTCTGAGTATCTATTTAATTATGTTTCACAGTTGGGTTATAGTCTTTTCTTGGTCATTTTTAGTCAGTATTTTAAAATCTATCATTTCTTTTTATAGCTTCCTCTTTAACAAAAAAGCTAAGCTTCTTAGAAGCACTTTATTTCTATATGGACTTTAAAACTATCTGTTTATCTATTTCACAAATACTTTTTGAATGTTTATTATGTTGTAGTTTTAGAGTACTCAGTGCACAAAGCAAACAAATAAATCCCAGTCTTTGTGACGCATTCATGTGGAGAAGACAGAAAAGAATAATAAATATCATAATTAAGTAAATTATACAGTGCTTTACAAGGTGATGAGTACTATGGCGAAATACAGAGTTAAGAGAGGGAGATCGAAAATCAAAGATGGGGAGTTTGCAGTTTTAGGGAAAGTAGCACAAGTTTCCCCCTATTGAGGAAAAAACATCTGAGCAGATTCTGTTTCAAGGGGTGGAAGAGAAAGGAGGCCCGTGGGAGGGGAGTGAAGTGAGCAACAGAGAGAGCCCCTTTTACTCTCTGAGAGAGAGCTGAAATCAAGTGACAAGAGAAAGTAAGGACGTACTGAGGGGGCATGCCTTTAGGAAAACTATAAAGGTCTGAAATAGTTATTATGGGCAATAGAAGGAGTCAACTCAGGATTGCCTTTCTCGACAAGTTCAAGGACCCAGTCTGTGTTGGAGTCCATGGACTTCTATACAATCACTCCCACGTGTGTGGCATTTTCTCAAAACATTCAGTGGGTCAAAAAGCCTACAACTAAATTAATCAAAAACTGGAATTTTTCCAGGTGACTGAGGCTAAGGGATAAAGAAGCAATGGTGTTAGGAGTTGACAAGAGATTCGGTGAAGTGTTTGAATTCAGTTTCATAAATATAAGGAGCTTTGTGTAGGGAAGCAGGTATTTAGGTAATAGAGAGGTCCCAGGACTTCATCAAAATATGATGCAGATAAATGCTGGTAGGCACAGACATGTTTTTTATTCCTACTAGAGGAGGAAGCCTTTTTCCCTATACTGGGGTAGAGGAGGACTGTAATGGTAAGGATGACAGCAAATAATTTGCTAGAAAGGAACAGAGTCTCTCTTCTCCAAAGAGAAGAGACTGACCATCTTCTAATTAATGACTAGTATTCCTAATCTTCAAGGGAGGGCAAACGGTCCTTTTGGTTATTGTTAAGGAAAGAGTCTAATTAAGTTTTTCTAATGAACCATTCAATCTCATCATTATAGAACAGAATCAGAATGAGCTCTTAAGTCTTCATAGTCTCAGTAAGTAGAGAGGTAGAAACCAGAAAAGTTGTGGATTAAGCTGTGAAAGAGAAAAAAGGACAACAGATCTAGAAAATACGAAGGACTACTGAGCCTTTCTTCTGAGCAGCACTGTAGGTGGAGGCAGAAACTAAGGCCCCGAGCTATGTTAGATCAGGTGACTGACCTCAGGTGTGCCAACAGGTCTCTAAGCCAGGTGTTTTATTACATAAGTAGGAATATTGCTCTATTATCTGCCTGCTTGCTGAGTGAACAGCCATCACGTGAGTGTTTCAACATCTTGTGTTCACTTTGAGATTTCACATGCCATGTTGTAACCATAATAGTGCACTTACTAAAATCTTTTAGGATATTAATTCACTCTAGAAGACTATTAGATACCATTAGTTCCTATTCCTCTACAGTATTTTGATTAAAAAGATCACAAAATATCATTCTGTTTTAAGGATTTTACCTAAATTTTAGAATAGCAGATTAAAATGCACTAAAGTTTAAAAAGATAAAGCAACTAAGGTTTAGGGAAATATTAACTATTAGGTTACTTTATTTAATACAAAGAAATGTACCTCTCTGATAATGTGCCTGCATGGTTCTTTTACCTCACTATATCATACTAAAATGTACTAAGTAGTAGATTATGGAAAATAAAAGTACACATTCAAATTAAAGTCATTAGATACAACTGTCTCAAAAACAGACATTAATAGGCATATTTTCTTTTAGATAATTTATTAATCTTGAACTGTGGATCAGTTAATTATTTGTACTGTTACACTAAAATTCCACTTCCAATTCACTGATATTGTAGTTAAGCTTAACATACAGACTCCTAACTTAAGGAGTATTCTTAGAGTCTTATGGTACAAATTAATTCAAACAGATCAAGTATAAACTCCAGCCCCTTGGTGAATTCATTAACCTGGATTCACAATTTATCAATGTTGTGATAATCAAAGTAGTGTCTTAGAGTTACGCTTTCTTCACTCTTGCAAGGATCATATAATAGCTTTCTGACAAAGTTTTATATTTCTTTATACAAAGCCTATTTGTGTATGTGTCATTAGAATCATCCAAGGCAACTTACATCTTATCCCCTTAGGTGTTCAGTAGGACCTCTTATTGAGTTTTGCTCCTTTGGTAAATGACCCATGATTTCTAGTTTATCTGTGTAATTAAAACTTTCTATATTGTGATGATTCATGCATGCAAACAAGTCAATCTAGAATTAGATGATAAAAAGATCAGTATTTATTTAAGCTATTTTTTATTTCCTTTGAAATTTTTGATAGGGTATATTTTATATTGTAAGGCTTGTTTTTAAGGCCAACACAGTTTGTTTTGTCAAATTAGCAAAAGGCAATTTCTCACACAGTTCATTTCATTGCTAATCATCTATATGTAGGATTCATTTGTATATAAACAAATGTTCTGAAATAGAGTGGTAATGACTAAAAGTCTCATGCCAGTTATTGATGATGGTTATTCTATTAAGGAAGAATATTGCAGAATGCAAGCAATTTGTTGATTTCTCAAATAAGGTACCAAATGTAATCTATGATCAGATATAACATAAAGAAAGACATCAAATCTACTCTAAAATAAATCCAAATCCCTATTATTAAGATACAGCTGTCATCAAATGATTTTTTAATTTCTTTCCTTAGCCAAGATATAATTGGGATGAAAACTGATTGATATAACTTTAACATGCTCTAATTCTACAACACTAATTTCCCATTAAATGTACTAACCACTCAGAAATCCAGGCAATTAATTCCACCTACTTTAGGACAGAGTTTCAGAGATTTTTTCCTTGCAAAGTTTGATGAAGTATTAAGAATATTATGGGTGTTAAAAATGTAACTGTAAAAGCATTTGTGAATTCCTCAACGTTCAAGTAGCAAAATACTTAAGGTAATAATAGACTGTATATTACTCAGCTTTTGTGTCCAAAATCACTTTTAGAGTTTAATTTGTAAATGGGATGCTCAGACTGTTCCTGGATGTTGACTGAAGTGAAGATCTTCCTACCCTCTACAGAACACGTTGACTCTCTACAATATTATTTTGTGCTGGAGACTAAACACAAAATAATACTGTACAGTCAGCATATTGATTAATTTATTTGACGCTTATCACGTGTGCTGTGAGCAAAAGTCTTGTTAAATGCTCTACTTACATTAGTGTGAAAAAATCAGTAAGTTTTACATTAAATTCATTCAAACCTTTCCCGGTAGGATATTTCCAGATTAGGAGCGTTAATCTCCTATATAGAGTAGTCACTGTGACCCAATGCAGTCAGCAGCAGTATTTATAATGCTCCATAAAAGGAGACCTAAATATCCCAAGGGAGATGATTCCTGCTTTGAAGATAATTCTCTATGCTAGTGAGTCTCCTATTTGTAGAGGGTTTATTTTAAGGTGGTGCGGAGGTGCCAGAGACTTGATCTGCTCAACTTGTATACCTCTAACTCCATTATCAGTGATGTGAAGAAACCATCCCATGCCTCCCTCCGAGCTTCCAGTAATTTGTAGCTGTGTCACTCTAGTCCCTGTGTTCATATCACCTTCTCTGTTTTTCTGTGTCCTTTTCTGTCTCTTACGAGGACACTTTCATTAGATTTAGGCTTTGTCCAAATCTAAATCATTCTTGATCCTTACCTCGTCTTGATCCTTACCTTAATTACATCTGCAATGACCCTATTTTCACATAAGATCACATTCTGAGGTTCTGAGTAGACACGAATTTTGGGGGGACCCTCTTCAAGCTACTACAGGTATGGAAAAACACTAACATAGGTAATTATTAATGGGAAATCACAACCTTCATTTATAGGTATAAAGAATATCTAAAAATTCATTACTCAATGTATTAACTTCTTTAACACTCAGGAAAACACTATGAAGTAAATACTGATAATACCATCCCCAATTTACAGATGAAGCAAGGAGAGATTGACTCTCTTTCCCCAGTCAGTATATTTGTTAAATGACAGAACTATGTTTACACCTAAATATTCTAATGCAGAGATTACACTTTTAACCATCAATGTATTACCATGCTTTCATGCCTAAATCGAGAAAAAATGAAAAGCAAATAAACCAACAATTCTGAAGGACTAATATGCCTAGGTGCATGTGCTAGGTGGTTTAACCTTAACAAGAGCCCACTCTGGTAAACTTTATTATCATCCCCCATTTTCTTGCTAAAAGAATGACCGTTAAGAGACAGGAAATTATCTAACACTCCTTAGCTGCTTTCAAAACTCACTGTTTTTCCTGTATGCTGCCTTACATGTTCTAGGGATAATGGATTTCTTAGAAATAATATGTATATTTCTAGATGAATAAACTTCCAAATCCTGAAAGTAATGTGTTGTGGAATTATTAAAATAAAAGACTTCACTTCTCCTCAATTTATAAATGTTTAATCATACTTTCCAAGTGTGTTATTGTTAAGTATTTTACAGAAAATATTGTGGTTATAATACCAGTGCTCGTAAGTGAGAAACAATAGTTAAAACTTTTTAGGTAACGAGGGTGCCTGGGTGGCTCAGCTGGCTGAGCGACCAACTCTTGATTTTGGCTCAGGTCATCATCTCAGGGTCATGAGATTAAGCTCGAGGCTGGCCTCTGTGTTCTGCGGGGGAGTCTGGTTCTCTTCCTCTCCCTTTGCCCCTCCCCCACCCAGCTCCTGCTCATAGGGCTTGCTCTCACTCTCTCTATCCCCCTCTGAAATAAATGAATCTAAAAAAAAAAAAAAAAATTCTCTGTCCCTTTGCCTACCTCCACTCCTCCACTCATGCACACACACTTTCTCTAAAAGAAAAAAAATCATAGATAATGAAAATATAAAATTAATAGAATTAAATGGGTTTAGAAAAATAAACATATATAACATTTGAATACATTACTATATATACCATATATATAATATTCCTTAGGCATGAAAATATATATGTCTAAATTTTAACATTTTAAAATAATTTAAAATGATTTCTGTAGCAGTGTAAAAATGAATATACTTTTGGGCCAATTTTTAGTTACATTCCCCCAAATTTAAAGTTGGAAGTAACTGCTCACTCATATTTCCAGATTGACTACTTTAGAAACCAAATGGAAATCATGGAGGGTTGAAAATCTGACCTTCTATAATGAGATTTTTATCAGGCAACACTAGCAAATAAGAAATATTCAGAAATATTTTTCTCTTAAATTGTCTTGTACCTCATAATTTTGTAAACCAAAAGCTCTATTCTTTAAATCAATCTGATAAATTTTTTCCTCCATACATTCATATTTAACTGGCATTTTTACCATACAGCATATTATTTTATCTTTGCATTCTTGGCATTGAAACCCTTTCACACATTTTGTGGAGAATGGCGTATTAATAGAAGCCACTGATTAATTTGAAAAAAAAAAAACAGTTGTTAATTTTGGTTGGCAAATTCCTAAAGAATCCTGCCAATCACTATAAAAAAGAATAAATGAAAATGATTTTATGGAAGTTGAAAGAAAGCAAAGTAGAGTAGCATATTTATAGTTTCTACATTAATTGGAACATTTCTAAAACTGAGCAAGTCTATGTTCTTATTCACGTTCAGCTGAACAAAAAATACACTTTATCATATATTTAGTTGAGAGTCCAGTGAAATGCTAAAGGTACATTCAATATTGTGGTCACTTATATAAAAAACAAAACCACTTAAAGCCTTTAGTAGAAATTTCTATATATACCAGTAGAAATTTCTATATATTCAAGAAGACTTGATATAATTACAATTACTATTCTTCTTTGTCATGTGTCATTTAAAATATCACTTACCATCTCTGAAGTGGTGCATTGGCAACATTCCCGAAAAGGATCTATCAGCAAATGTGTAATGGGAAATAGACATGGAAAAATTTCTCAGTGTTACATGAAATGATCATTTATGAATCAATTCAGTAAATATTTACTGAGCACTGACTTGTGATAGCTGTTTTGCTAAGCAATGGAAACTCATTATTTAAGGGGAAAAAAAACAGGCTATGCCTTGCAGTGGGCACATGATCACACAAGGCTGAAAACATGTGGGAGTGATAGTCAAATTTTCTATAGAGTTAGGAAAGCATAAGCAAAAATCTGATCAATAATTCGAGAATATGCCAAAGATATTCCTTGGCATTTGAGCTGACACATTTCATCCACAAAGAGCTTTTTTGTGCAGGAGGTTTTTACTTTTTTTCCCCTTTGAAAAAGGCAGAATGAGTACGTGCATCAAAGAGCAGGTACTGACTACTGCCTTTTCTTTTCCTTAGTGGGTATGATTACCAATGATCATAGGAGAGAACAGATGTCCTCCCAATGAATATTTAAATATAGATGTGTGTGCATATACCAGCCATTATATTTTTTTAAAGATTACTTATTTATTTATTTGAGAGAGAAAGAGAGTGAGAGAGGGCAGGGCCTAATGTGGGGCTAGATCCCAGGACCCCAAGATCATGACCTGAGCTGAAGGCAGACGTTAACTGATTATGCCATCCAGGGGCTCTGTAAATTTTGCTTTTCATGTCAACTTGTTTATATGGAAATTTGTGATATATTAATACTGATACTGTTTTTGTTCATGAATTTTCCAGGGAGGATTATATTTTTTAATTAATTATGCATGTTAAATCAATAATTTAGAACAGAATGTTTATTTTGTATTATTTCATCTCCATAGTCTTGATCACTATTCTCCTGCTGTCTGCAGATAGAGTTCACACACACACACACACACACACACACACACACACACACAGAGTTTTCCTCCTGATATCTCTCCTTATTTCAAATTCACATCAGTACTTTAAAGGACAGGTCAAATACTTAATCCATCCTGCTATCTTTACCAATTCATGTCATGCCTGAACTTCCAGAACAATTATTTTCTGTACCATTTATTTAGCTTAAAGGTGGGGTTAAGTATACTATGCAGTAATTCCCATAGTGGGGCCTTTTGGAATTAGACTGCTTGGGTTCAAAGTTTACTTTTATTTTGCTAAATATATGCAACCTTGAACAAATGACTTAAACCGTGGTTTCTTGGAAGAACTGGATGAGGTAAGTATACACAACAATGCCTAGAATATTTAAAAAAAATTATTTTTATACAAAGATTTCATGGAATGATTTTAGAAAGTCAGTACTGTTAAAAACAACAGAACAAAACTAGTTCTTCCCTGTCCTCTTTCCAACTCACCCACCTCATTCCTTTCCCCAGATGCAATCATTTGACCATATGTGCACTGTTGTGAACAATGGTACAGATTTGGGAGATTTGGCAATATTATCATGAAGTATCTGCCCACAGAACAATTCAGGGATCACACATTAATGACAGACTTAGTCACAAAATACAATCACCACATAAGGATAAGTAATATTTAGTAATTAGATGAAATATAAATAATTGATAAATATAATCAAGGTAATCGATAGACACAGTTAAAAATATTTAGTTATTCTACCACAGTATTTTAAGATTGTTTCTTTCTCTCTCATTCTCTTAAAAAATGTTTTAATTTTCATATTTGATTAGAATTTTTACTATGTGAATGTGGAATTCTAGAGATTTGAAATTTCTGTTTTCTTCCAACTTCATATGACAACAAAGTAATAAAAGGATATTCCAACACTGCCTCAGGTTGGGTTCTCTTTATAGCAGACTCTGAAATGAAGTTTAGCCCAGAGAAGGCTTTCTAGGAGCTTCTTTGGAAAGGGAAGAAGGGAGAGCAGAGCGGCTGAACTGGACGGAGGAAGAGGTTGTGCATCTACTGATGGCTAATCCCACAGTAGTTCTGGAGCTAACACCTAAGAACTGCTCCAAGTTAGGTCAAGACTGCAAGTTTCTTATATCCCTACAAGCAGGCTGACTGATATATCCCCAGATCAATCTGTCACAGGATGGAGGCAGCTGTGGAAGGAGCATAACCTTGGGCAAAGTGGTCTACTGCAGCTGAGGAGGTCCTGAAGGGGCTGCCAGCTGTGTGTGGTCCACTGACAGCCCTCCCTGCAGCTATGACAGGACGTCTTTCTTTGAACAACTGTACTGGTTCAAGAAAAATTTTCAGGTAATAAGAAATACCTTGACAAGGTCTAATAAATAACAAGAAATGCTGACAGGTGATAAATTAATGTACCGATTTCACTGAAATGAGCTTGTGATTTCTGAAGGCCATTATTTGATTAGGAGAAAGTATTTTTAAACGAACATCTCTGATCTATACAACAATTATAAATAAACATAGAGGCCTCATTGCTTGACTTTTAAAACAAGTTTAGGAAATTTGTAGGGCAAAAAAATGATATTGTGTGTTTGTCTTGACTTTCAGGAAAGAATTTTAATTCTAGATTTTGTAAATAATTACTCAATATTGATGGTTCAGTGATTCTTCCACAGGCCACCAAAGGCTATTGTGGAGTTCTGACTCTTCTATTTTCCAATTGATATTGGAAGATTCCCAGCTTCAATTCACTGAATCAACTGTATTTTTTGGTTCAGTGAATTGGAGACTATCAATCATATGGTTTCTGTACTAGAATTCAGAACTAAAGAGTACGAAATAAAGTTCACAAGATGGTAGCCCACAAGCCAAACCTGGCCTGCTGACAAATTCTGTTCATCCTACTTTATATTCATACAGATTATGCATTAGTTGCTATAGACTGAAGTAGTTACTACGCTGTGCCCCATTCTAGCTAATTAGATTTCCCATCCTCATAGACGTTAGTTTTGGCCATGTGACTGTTTTGGCATGTGGAATGTTATAATTTTAGCTTTAAGAACTACTGAATGACTCAACACCTTCCTTTTGCCCTCTGCTGCAACTCCACTAGCTTGACCTGAATATGACGTGGAGCACACAAGCAGCACAGCTGCGGCAAACCCTTGATGCCCCATGGAACGGACAGGAAATGTATTTTGTTGCTGTCCTAGGGCATTGGAATTTTCAAATGGTCCAACATTACAGTATCATTTTGCATATTTTTTAAGATCATTTATTTATTTATTTGACAGAGATCAGAAGTAGGCAGAGAGGCCGGCAGAGAGAGAGAGGGAAGCAGGCTCCCCACTGAGCAGAGAGTCCGATGAGGGGCTCGATCCCAGGACCCTGGGATCATGACCTGAGCAGAAGGCAGCGGCTTAACCCACTGAGCCACCCAGGCGCCCCCCATTTTGCATATTTTTAAAGATTTGCCAAAATTTGTATCATAAAATCCTGTTTTTTAATTTAATCAGAAAAGCAACAGTTTCAGTATTAATGATGGTTGCCTCTTTAGGTAAGCAGTGTGTGACTCAGTTTATCAAGGTGCCCACATAGCTTTTTGGCTAGGTATTCATTCTGCTGAAGAAATTATGTTTACAACTCTGCCCTAAGACCTTCACTGTCAATCCAAGCATATTATATACCATGTGAATTTAAGCTGTATATGAATAATGTTAGTGTAATCAAACAAAGAGGCCATTAGACTGAGGTGTTTCATGCCTTGGTGGGTCAAGTAAGCAAACTGAAATCTAAGACAGAATTAGTTCCTGATAATGCCTCAAGGTGAAGAAGAACAAATACAGTCAACTAGGCTTTCCCCAATAATGCAACTGCTTAAGCTGGAGCCAATCAAATGATTTCCTTGTTTTGTTTCCACATGTTCCCTATCAACAAATATCCTGCCCTTAGCTGCTGTTCACGGGTGCTCCTAACAGCCTCCTGTTTGGCACTTCTGGGTTAAAATTAATGTTTGCACAAATAATCCCTTAAAATTTTAATATGCCTCAGTTTGTCCTTTTAACAATATATATATAAACATATGCATACACATACACTATGATTATCACAACAATCCTAGAAACTTTTGAAGTATTTCTATTAGTGTCAGAAATAAAACAGTATGTCCATTACCAGTAATATGTAACATATTATAGGAAATATTAGTCAATCCACAGAGGGGATAAAAGTTATGAACACTGGAAAGGATGAGAAAAGACCATTGAGGTTTACAAAAATGCAACTCTCTACCAATTAATCCCAAAAGATTTAGTTAAACAATTTTTGGGGATTAAAACTAATATGAGATGACCACTGTCTTACAAAAAGGGATATGCCACAGAGTACATGGGTGGCTCAGTGGTTAAGTGACTGACTCTTGATTTAGCTCAGATCACGATCTCAGGGGTGATGTCGAGTCCCATATCAGGCTCTGCGCTGGGCATGGAACCTGTTTGAGATTCTCCCTCTCTCTCTTCCTCAGACTCACGTTCTCTCTCTTAAAAAAGGGGGGGAGGGAATATACCATAGCCCATAGATTTCTAGTATACTAGCTATACGCAGTAATACAACATAATGGAAAAAAATAACTTTACAAAAGAAAACATTATAGAGTTCCTTGGGAAAAAAGCTAAAAAAAAATGTGTAAGGCCTCTTTGTTAAATGCCATAAAACATCACTGAGGATATTTAAATAGCATATGAGATAGGCTATAGTTTTAAATGGCAAGGTTTAACACTATAAAATTAGGAATTACAATCAATTAATTTATACACTGACTATAACTATAATCAAATATATTTACCTTAGGGAGCATGATAAAATTATTTTACCCCAGCAATCAAAATGCAGTAACAGCAAGGAAAATTGTGCAGGGATAAAAAATAATGACATTAAAATGTTTCAAAAACTAAAATAATAAAAATGAATATGGTACTATCTTCAAAAGACAGAGAAAGCAATGAAACACCAACTAAAAGAGACTCATAAAATGGGAATTTAGTATATGTTGCAAGTGGGATTTTTTTTTTTAAATGGGTGAAATGAATAGGTACAGTATGATTTTGCAAACATGTTGTTACCTGAGGAAGAAACTGTAAAAGTCAGACTGAATTGCATAAAAATATGAAAAAGGTAAAATCATCAAACCTCTATGAAAAAACCCTCATAAACACAATTAAAAATGGAGAATTTAAAGAGAGGGGGGTTGCCTGGGTGGCTCAGTCATTAAGTGTCTGCCTTGAGCTCAGGTCATGATCCCAGGGTCCTGGGATCGAGCCCGCATCGGGTTCTCTGCTCAGCAGGGAGCCTGCTTCCCTTCCCCTCTCTCTGCCTGCCTCTCTGCCTGATTGTGTTCTTAAATTAAAATTAAAAATCTTGGGAAAAACAAAAAGAAAAGGGATGTATTTGTTCACTAAGCTGGAAAACTTATACATAGCTGGAAAGAATTGTTTAAACTATGGCATCTAAACTTTTTCTCCACTTCTCTGTTCTGTGTTCCAGTATGTTGGCTGCATTTCAGACAAGCCCTTTTCCCATGATGGCAAGGGGACTGCTGGCAGTTTGGGGATATATCCAACTTTCTTAGCTAACTACCAAAGAAGAAAAGGGATCCCTCAACAAAATCTAGAATAAGCTTGAATTTTGCTTATAAGCTGCTGTGAGCTACATACTCATTTTGGACCAGTCATGAAGTCAGAGGTGAATTCTACTATTGGTTATGCTTGATCACATGAATCCTTTACGTGCCTTCCCTTCACCCAAGTGAAGAGGACTGAAGGAGGCAGGAGAGATGATTTCTCACAGGAAATAAGAGTCCTGGGGGCATCTGGGTGGCTCAGTTGGCTGGGCATCTGACTCTTGATTTCGGTTCAGGTGATGATGTCAGGATCCTGACATCCAGTCCCACAGAGGGCTCCATCCTCAGCCCTCAGCGGGTCTGCTTGAGATTCTCTCTCTCCCTTCTACCCTCCCCACTGCTTGTACATGCTCTCTCTCTTTCTCTCTAAAATAATAATTAAATCCAGGAAGGAAGGAAGGCTCAAAGGAAGGAAGGAAGAAAGTAAATAAGAGTCCTGTTCCCTCAGTCCTGTTCCAGTGAGGACAAGGCCAGGCTACAAAGAAATGGTCTGAGTATGAATACAAAAAGTGAATGAGAGCTTGGTTGCAATTTTCTTCACTTTGATTTCTAACAGAACTAGGATAAAAACTCTCAAAGGATGAAACATCTCCCTCATGCCTTCCTAGTGCTTTATAGAGGCATGTTTTGTTTTGTTTTTTAATATTTTATTTATCCATTTGAGAGAGAGACAGCACAAGCACAGGAAGAGGCAGAAGGAGTAAGAGTAGCAGGAAGGGGAAAGGAAGTAGCAGAGTCCCCACTGAGCAGGGACCTCAACATGGGTCTTGATCCCAGGACCTGGGGATGGTGACCTGAACCAAAGACAGATGCTTAACCATCTGAGCCACCCAGGAGTCCCAATGCCTAAAGTTTTATACGTAATGATAGCTGTACGTGGCAACCTGCCAGAGTGATGTGAGTTTCAGGTCTTGTCAAACATATATCATTATCCTGGTAAAGGAGACATTTAAGTACCCCGAGTTCTACCACTGTATGAAGGAATTCTTGCTACCCTTCAGTTGCATACTCTGCATTCTATTTCTTATTGTATCCTCACTCTACCACAAAGGTAGAGTGGATGCTAGGCATTACATGTATGCCATTTAATGTTCAGCAAAAGAAAAATTTCACAAAAGGAAAAGGAAAAGGAAAAAAAAACAACTACAATAGATGAAAGATGATAGTGGCACTAGCAATGAAATAGTTACAAATTGATAAAACATTAGGGTAAAACATTAGGTAAAAAACCTATCAAATTAGCAATGATTTTAAATGATTTTAAAATTTATATTACTCTCAATAAAAAAGAATACAGAGAAATGGGTACTCTCACACACTGTTCAAGATATTTTAAATTGCTGATACTTCTACAAGGATATCTGGCATGAATTTACCAAACTTTTAAAAGATAACTTTTCCTTAAAATATTAATATTTCACTATAATACCATTCTTGACTCTTAGAAAAAACTATATATATAAAAATATGTATGTCTATGAATATATATGTTTTAAATATAAAATATATGTATTATAGAAATAATCTAGGAATTGATGGGAAAAAATAAATATGTATATGTATAGAATTAACAAATATTTATAGAATTAACACTTCATTGATCTACATTATATTTCCATGGTAGAGATGTTATTATTATCTTAATTTTGAATCTTATCATCAAATTTTGATCATTGATACTTAGAGTTCATTTTGGAGAATGAGTAGTTTCCCCCAATTATATTTAGATTTTTTTCCTCCAAAAACATGTTCTAAAAGGGCCTTGATTTTCTTAGACTCAAAAATGTGCACATCATTAATTACCCTCACTATACTTTGAGAAAGGTTACATCATTAATATTAAAAAGATACACACTAAAATAAGTGTATTGTTAGTGGGTTTCCAGATTCTGAAAGGAGAGCATCTGGGTAATATAACATGTTCTAGTTTATAAATTTATGAGGTGACATTGAAAATATAATTCATGTTCTGGATCTTGGCCCACAAAAAACTGAAATCCATATATTTTAATGAAACACATGTATTGTGTAGTATAGTCCATATATATTATTTGGTTGCCTGTGTAGGAAGCCCAAATCACCAAATACTTTTTCAATATATTAAAAGGCAAATATAAATTACATTAAGAGCTATTGTAGAAATACTAGCTTATAAGCCCATCAAAGTCTATAAATACTGTTACAGCTCATTTTGTATTTTAAAAAAAATGACATGGAATACAGATCACAGTTTAGCCACAGGGTAGTCAATTAACTGAGACAAAAAAACTGAAAAATTTACATAGAAAGCATACTTTTAGCAGATATTTAAAATAAAAATTTGAGAAATTTGAGATGAACAAGTTTTTTTTTTTACATTAAAGTGACATCTACATGATTTTCTATCAAGTGAAGTTTTCTTCCATTCACCTTTCTGTGAAAATGAATGAGTCTAAGAATCCCGTGACATAAATTTTTCCTGAACCAGAAAAAAAAAAAATCTCTTTTATTTTTAGGAGGTTGAAGCAACTTTGTATCAATTTAGTCTAACATGAAATATATGACTCAAAAAATCAGTTTCTCCAAACCATGTTTTGGAGATCAGATTATCATTAACCTGGAACAAGAGTTTCGAGAAGTTTTGTTCTCCTTTGCACGATTATTGAACTGACAGGCTTCAGATTTAGGTGTAGGGCACACTATGACTTTTTGAACAGCCAGGAGGAAATAGTTCAGTTGAGTTATTTTCGTAGACATGGCCTCTAAGTAGCAGTCTGGATGACCTGGTTAATGACCCAGACATTACCATGAATGTTTCCAAATACTACCACCCATGCAGAGCAAATGTGCTGCTCCAAATATTGCTCTCCATGTTCAAAAGCCCACATTCCATTCATTGTTCATTATACTCTTAAACAGTGATGTCATTATTTCAGTGCCAACTTGAAACCCTCTCCTCAGTAGCTAAATGGTTTCTTTCTCAAAAAACAAACAACAACGAAGATAGGATGTGGGAAGCTATTAAAATTAGCATATAATCTAGTTTTGAATGAAAAACTGGAATAATATCTAACTTCAGATTTCCACTTCAGGTTTACAAAATATTTTGAGACACCTGCTTTATCCCAACAATTATACTCACTTATAAAGGTGCAAAACAACTAAAGTAGTATGCTTGACTTCAAGATACATTAAATCTAAAACAGTGGTTTTTAGCCAGTGTTTACTGCTGTGCTCCTTGCAAATATAGTAGACAGTCTTGCTTCGAAATGCAGCCCTGCCCTCTTAGGCTGTTATGTTATTGCCAGATTTCCTGGAGGCCTGAAATAGGGCTTATCTGGTTTCCCCAATCTCCCCACTTAAAAGAGGTACAAATCATCTAGTATTGCTGGCATTTGTCGAACTTATTATTCCCTGATATTTCATTAAGTATTTTATAGAAAATGTGTCATTTAATAAACACAATGCACATAAAACAATCTCTGAATTTAAGTGAAATTGGCTTTCCCAGTAAATTTAATCTTAGCAAAGTTAATAAATCTCCCAAATTCAAAGTTGGTACATGGATGCGTTATGATTTATACTTAGATCTGCCTGTCTCCAGAGCCACTGTTCTTATCTACTACATTATACTTCTCTTTGATAACAACAATATTCTGTGTTCTTGTTGATATATACAGTGCTATGGTAGAATAGAGGAAGAAATTCTGAATAGTTTCTGAAGCAGGGTAGAATTATACATTTAAAAAAGAAAATAATCTTGTTTGTATTATTCATACACCAATGGTTTCATAATAGCAATGACATTTAAATAGAATCTTAGAAATTTAACAAAATGGGAAACAAGCCAGAGTATTTCAAATAAAAGTATATCATGAAGAAAGATGCAGGAATTTCTGGTGAAAATTGTCACTCAAGATAGAAAATAAATTGTATTTTGCTTGCAATGGGCCATTGAAGCTCATGGTTTTTGCTTGCTTTGATTTTAAGAACTTTGGCAATTAATGAGGTAGACATATTCACAAAAATTTTTCTATGCATTTGATAATGATAGAATAAGTGTGCCTAAAAGACAAGTTTGTTGAGGAAAGAGCCATCATTACGTTTCCCTGTTAAAACTGTGTGGAAATTTGCAGATGTAAAGATATTTGAATTTTTACATTCAAAATGGAGGGAAAAGGTCATTCCAAGCAGTGGGAACATGAGCAAAGATTTAATGGTTTAGAGAGCATTGTGAATGGAGAGAACACTCAAAAAGTTTCTCATGTATTAGACCACAGTGGGAAGCATGGGGTGATCAAAGATGGGGACTATCAGACCAGGGGAGTTTTATGCTAAGAAGCCTGGTTCTTGAGGAAATAACATCAGATCTGTGTTTTAGGAGATGTGACAATGTGGAATCATGAGGTTGGAAAGGTATGGAGCAAAGATACCAGTTTAAGAAAGGTGACTACAGCCTACAGATTTGAGACAGTGAATCCTAGCATTAAGGAAGTAGAACTGGAAATAGGAGTACAAAACTGAGTTAAAGAGACATGGGCAAAGAGTGGGTCATAGGGAGTGGCTGGTTCACTCTAGGACCAGGTATACTGGAATTGAGTAATCATCAGGATAATCACTTGAGAGAACATGTCCAAGGCTGGCACCAAGGTGTTTAATGCGGGCAGTAGTAGCCATTTCTCTTCCCACAGGTGTTGAAAGAGTGCTTCCTATCACCTGTAGCCAGCATGTTACCTGGAAACTACTCAGTGTACATGATTCTGGGTACATTTCCCAAGATTTGCTGAGTCCCCACTAGACCCACCCTCATGTAGAGAATCCGTCTATCATTTCCAGACAGTCATAAGCCCTAGAGAATTGGAAAGTGGATCCTGGAACCCTAAGTGCATAAAAAGAAAAGCCTATCTTCAACATCTCCACTCAAGTATTTCTAAATAAATCAGTTTGATTGTTTTTGTGTTTTTTTTTTTTTTCTGAGCCAAGACAATGGAAAAGCACTCACTACTATACTGAACTCAAATAGAAATGGATTGGTAAAAAGGGAAGGAGGTGTAGTAATAACTATTTCTACCTTGGTTTTAATAAAGATTACATGATATAATATATATGAAAACCAAGATACTTTCAATTCCAGAATGGTAGTTGGCTTACGAATTGCGCTACATTATAGCTCTCCATTTGAGCATAGTGCCTTACATCGTGGGTTCACAGTTTTCTATTTGTTGACTTATAGGAACCCTCACATGTGTTTGGTGGCAAAATATCTTGCAAACTAAATAAATTAGAAGAAATGTGAAGGAAAACTATGACTTCAGCTGTCACTGCTATGAATAATAAGTCATATTATAAAATGTTCAAGGCAAGTCTCTTTGACATTGCCAAGGAAATAAATACAGCATTAGCATAAAATAATTCCTTGTTTCTGCAGAATGACACCTCATTATAAAATCAAGTTCTAAGTCAGAAAGTGCGCTTGTTTTAAATTTCCTTCTTGGTAGGGTCTAAGAGACATCACTTTCTGGCAAAGCAGGAATTCATAAATGATTTGATCTCATCTCAGTGTGCTAATGACAGGGAAATAGTCAATTTTTATAGTCTAATCCAAAACATTTAAAAATTTAACCAGAACTCAATTTTCAATTTTCAGTAAGAGTAAGACAGAAATGGACATGGGCTTGTAATTCCAAGATCACTGTCTTCTATAAAATTAGCGATGTGATTTGATTTTGAATGCAGCTTGGACTACCAGTTTAGTTTTACAGTAACAATTAAGTGTACATTAAAAACACATTTTAGTTGTACCTGGGGGCAAGGATGATACAACTATTTCTTTCATAGTGAAGACTTCTTAGATTGTGATAAACATGGCTAATAAAAGTACCATGAATAAAGTATAAGGACATAATAAAAACTGTACAGAAGCTTTATGCTGAATAGTTTTTTATGTGTGAAGAGCAACAATAATGAATGAAGAGATAATAAAAATATAAGACAGGAAAATGTATGATAAAAGGAATTTCCTGAGACATTCTTCGACTAAAATCTACTTTGACAATTAAATAACTATATAAATTGGCCTATACAAAAACATTTCTAGTGCTACTTTTTAATTTGTTATATTTATTACATATATGGGGCTAATATGTGTATAAACTATGTCAGCAAATGGCAATATAAGGATAAATTAAACTAAGAAAAAAAAGATCTTTTTTTTTTTTTTTGAGAGAGAGAGAGCTGGCGGAGGGACAGAATGAGAGGGAAGAGAGAATCTAAGCAAAGAACCACATGTGGGACTCAACCTCAGGACTCTGGGATCAGCATCTAAGCCAAAGGCAGACACTTAATTCACTAAGTCACCCAGATGTCCTGCCAGAGAGAGGAGAATCTTAATCAGGCTCTCTGCTCAGTGTGGAGCCTGATGCAGGGCTTAATCTCACTACCCTGAGATCATGACCTGAGCTGAAATCAAGTGCTGGATGCTTAACTGACTAAGCTACCTAGGCACATCTAAATTAGATTTTATTTGAGGAGAATATTTACAGTTAAACATACGCATCAGCAAATATTTGTAATAAAAATAAAAGAAATATGTAACTTGCTGTGAGACAATGGAGAAAAAAATAACCAAGCACACTTCTCCCCCAGCCCTACTCCTGCCCCTGAAGTTCACTGGAAAACTGCACACAAGAAGCCTTGAGAAATGAACAGGAAATTTACAAGCAGATAAATAAAAACAAGGAGTGTTTTTTCAAAGGCACTAGAAAAAAAATTGAGGTAGACAATAAAGGAGTGTTTCAAACCTTACATTCTATGTTCATAATCTGAAAATGATATTATAGTCTGCAAATTATGGAATGTTTACAGAGAACACAATCACACCTGGGACGTTATTCTGATCTGGGTGGCGGATGGGTGAGAATGGAGAGAGTGTAGAGCGAATGGAAATAGTGGCAGCGGAAGAAATGGGTCAACGATCGATTATACGGAATACTAGGTATTATAACACATACCTTAAGTGATGTTTTCTCCCTCTGACATTCCTAGGCTTTTCTAGAAGTGGGGATTTGGAGACCGAGCATGCTTCCATCTTGTACCACCACTATCTTGAGTGCACAACCTCGGATCAGAGCTGAAAGACAAGAGAGAGCTACATAATATTCCCAAAAGAGATATTAACAGCCAGGCAGAAGTGGTTTTCATTATTCTCCCACTTTCCATTAGATATAAATGTTCATGGGATCCCAGGTTAATTGCGAAGAAGGCTTGCGAATATAATCTCACTCTGAGCCAAGGAAAAGGTAACAGTTTCATGAATACCTAATTATTTCTAACACACTCTACCCTTTGGATCATTAAATAATTTACCAATTTTGCTTGTTCTTTATTACATGTAATGTACTCATTTCCTCCCTGAAGAGGAAAAATCAAAGTTCTTTCCAGTGACTGCATTAAGCTCAACGTTCTATACATTTTGGTAAAACACGACTCTCTCCAATAGTTGAGCTATGATTTCTTTTATATTGGCAACCTATCGACTAAATGAATAAGTTCTTTAGCTACCTCCCCATGCACATGCACATGCATTTGCACACACATACACTATGCCCAGTGGTGGAACATATAAAGAATAGAATTTCCTATTCAGAAAGGGAAAGAATAGAAGACACACAGAGGACACTGTCTCTTGTTACAATTCTGAAACCCCACTAGGAAGACGTCTAGAAGGGCTACTGCCTTGAGCATGGAGTTACCTCAGTCAGGCACAAATTCACTTCCCTAGAAGGAATTATTTTTTCTCTTTTCTCCATGGCCCCTTAATTTACCCATTTGGATACTCCTCTTAGTCCATTGTTCTCCCTGGCTATATCTGAAGTGAGCATTATTAGCAAGAATACCTTCACTGGGGCTTGAAGCCTCCAAAGGCTGTCTCCCATGCTAATGGAAAATCTGGAGCTCAAGGTTTTACTATTATTATTATTTTGTTTTGTTTTGTTTTAAGTCTGAAACAGTCAAAGGCTTTAGTTCAAATTTGTGATTTTTTCCAATAAAACTCTATCAAACCAATAGACTACTGATTTGTTTTACCATTTACATGTAAAGTTGTTCTACCTTATCTACTGGTGTGTGAGTGAGACTAACACCATCTTGGACAAATCCTCCATGAGGAACCACTCTGTAACCTGAAGACTTCTTGAATACAGCTCCTTACCCCACCTCTCAAAATATTCTTTCTTTCTATCTAATCATTCTCTACATCACTGGGACATGTCTTTGATCGGCTCTGGAGATAAGACCATGACACCCAGCTATTCTCAAATATTTCTTCCCAGGTAGTCTACTGGCACGATCTCCCCAATCTCTAGGACTATAAAAGCAGGAATTACTAGAGATACAATTATGGGGATCTACTCATCCTGCGGCCACCCAAGACATGCATCTGTCTGTAAGTCCCTTTAAGAAACCATTTCTTGGGACACCTGGGTGGCTCAGTAGGTTAAGCATCTGCCTTCGGCTCAGGTGATGATCCCCAGTTCTTGGGATGGAGTCCCACATTGGATTCCCTGCTCAGCAGGTAGGCTGCTTCTCCCTATGCCTACAGCATCCCCTGCTTGTGCTCTCTCGCTCTCTCTGATAAATAAATAAAATCTTTTTAAAAAAATCTAAAAAAGGAATATTTTTTTAAAAAATTTCTTGTCAAGCTGGACTTATCAGCCTTTTTCTTCTGTCTCATGGCCCCTTCAGCCTTTGGAGGTCATTTGCAGATACTTCCCTTTCACAGAACAGTGGAGAAGAGTCCCATTGGATCCCTGAAACCAGAGAGTACCAAATCCTATATATACTATGCTTTTTCCTATACATAAATACTTGTAATAAAGTCTAATTTATAAATCAGGCACAGCAAGAGATTAACAACAATAATAATAAAACAATTTCAACAATCTACTATAATAAAAGTTATATAAATGTGCTGTTTCTCATTCTCTCTCAAAATACCCTATCACAGTGTACTTACATTTCTTGAGATGGCATGAAATGATAAAATGCCTACATGATGAGATGAAATGAGGTGAATGATACAGGCATTGTGACAGAGCATTAGGCTGCTACTGATCTTCAGAGGATAGGTCAGAAAGAGCATCTACTTCCCAAAAGAGATTGATCCTAGGTAACTAAAACCTCAGAAAGCAAAACTGTAGAAAAGGGGGGACCACTATACCAGTAATCCCATAACCAAATTTCTTTTCCAGATATAGTTCTTAAATATCTTCATTTCATTGCTTTTTTACTAATTTGTTTCTTTATTAACTTAATGGTAACCACCTCTTTCGGACAATGGGTAGGAAGGTTCTACAAATACTGATTTTAAAGGTTTTACGTATTCATTTGAAAGAGGGAGAGGATATACTGGAGTGGGGCAAGGAGGAGAGGAAGAGGGAGAAGCAGACCCTCAGCTCAGTGCAGAGCCTGACTGGAGCTCCACCCCAGGACCTGAGATCACGACCTGAGCCAAAGTCAGATGCTTAACTGACTGAGCCATCCAGGAGCCCCTGATTTTAGTTTTGATTTCTTTTATTCAACTAAGACATCTTACTAGTTTTTCATTGTTCATTCCTCTTAAAATACCATCAACAATGACTTAGAGTCTATAATTAGTTTTGTTTTGTTTTGTTTTCAACTTTACAAGGCAGAGAATTTCAGGACTTTATTCTCCTTTATTTCTGCTTGCAAATGGCTAATTAACTCTCAAGTTCCTCTCTTTGATGGTAACACCTTGTTAAAAGTAGTCAATAATGTT
The DNA here is from genome assembly GCF_009829155.1 of Mustela erminea. Lineage (NCBI taxonomy): Eukaryota > Metazoa > Chordata > Mammalia > Carnivora > Mustelidae > Mustela > Mustela erminea. The sequence goes on along the minus strand of NC_045624.1, from coordinate 78,942,641 downwards.
CAAAATATACTAATTGTTTGGTTTTTTTCCCTCAATCATTATCCCTTACAGTATCTAGTCAAATAGACACATAGTTTGCCTTTTAAGTTACAGCGTGTGTCAGTTTTACCAAATGTTTGTACAATATGTATCATAACTTTTCTAAATTTCAACATCAGTTTTCTTGCTGTCCATCACCTGGTCTCTAAACCTATATGAAATATTTTAGGTCTTTACTATGCAGTACCCCTCACATAATACCAATTTGTGACTCAGAGTACACTAAAGTATCCTCTGGTTGAAAATAAAACATGAAATCTTATAAAGTCATGAGATCTTATAAAGTCAGTACCAACAAAGGATTTATTTCCTCCTTTCCTCACAGTCTGATGTGTATTGGGACTGCTTCTTTTTGGCAGTTTACCTTCAAGCAAGTACCCAGGGATTCAGTGTCTTTTCATCTTGTGATTCTGATCATTTAAATTCATGGTCCCTAAAGAACATCCAAAAAAGGTCCTGGAAATAGCTCAAGAAGTACATATATTATTTTCACCCACTTCCATTGGCCAGAAGTTGGAGACCTGGATTCAACCCAGATGCAAGAACATGAAGTGATCCTATGTTTTGAGAAAGAAAAATTTGATAAGCATCTAGAAAGAATATTCAATGTAACTCCTGTTATTTTTCAAAAATAGTAAAAAGGATCAAAATCTGTATCCTGGAAAATAAATTTTAAAATTAATTAATTTGAAAGACTGCCCTCTTTACCTCTAACACATTATCATTAAAATTCTAAATAACAGAATAAGATCATTCTGTTTTAATTTCCTAAAAATATAACTTCTTTCTCATTTTTTCCAGTGACAACAATTTTCATTTCTTTCTAATTTTCTCTTTCAGAACTTCACTTGGACTCATTGTTTAATTCATTCACTTGTATTTGGCAAAAGAAGATTCCACTTTTCTCCCATCTGTAAAACGTCTCAGTTTACCAGTGGGAAGCTTTCTAAGGAGAAGAGACACATGCATTAACAGTTGATTCCTTAACCTCCTTGATCCTTTGTCTTCCTTACAGGGAATACATGATTTCGTGATAGTTGTAATCACTCTTCCTATCTGCCAAAACCAAAGAAAGTGCTGGACCATATTCAGGACCCACGGGTTTTTTGGAATATGAGAGTACTACCCCTTTGGAGATGGCTGTTGGCTTTATCTCATCCACACTAAACTTTGACATCTGTCAAACGCCAAGGGATGAGTTGCCAAATGAGTCATAATTAAGATTTTGAGATCTGAATCCCTGTCATTCCTTAAGATAACAAGAGTGGCTGTAAAGAGTGTGAGTCTATAAATTATTCTTACTGCAAGGCCTTAGAGATGTTCACAGAAATGGTGGCATCATTATGGCTTTAAATACACTCAACCTTTCTGGTTTCTGCTGCACATCTGAACTGCCTTTCAAGTTCTAGATTTGGGGTACTAGAATGAAGTTCCATGCATTTCTGCATTTTGAAGTCTCAATTTTCTGGTAATGATCACATCAGCAGTCCCAAATCCTGCTTATTACTTGCAAGATGGCAGATACCCAAGGACCATGTCTCCACTGGTGACAAAGGGCTTGAGGATTTGAATTAGGCCAACGGTGGTTGTATTGAACTCTTCTCTTTGGCCCCAATTTAATCTGATTTTGTAAAGAATTGAGTTTCTATAGCTTGGTGTAAAAACTAATTTGGAGTTTGATTTTACAAGGGGATTCTTAGATGTCGTCAATCTAGCAGACTCATAATTTTGAAATGCTTTGATACAATCTATTCTGAAACATTGCATTTTCACCTTAGCAACTTTACCTTAGGTGTTATAAGCCCAAGTTCTCCTTGGCTTTTTAGCGTTATTCCAAGAGTCATGATGACTTTACTATTCTTTGTTAATGGTATACATATCTTTCCAACAGATTTCTTTTCCCCAACACATTGGAAATCATAGAAGTGTACTTTTAATTTAGGTCTAAAATTATAATTTTAATCTTAGGACCTAAAACCTACAGAATGACTCCCAAATGTAACAGTTATAAACCAAAAAGCAATGAGATTAGGTTTTTTTTTAATTTGACAAAGAAACAATCTAACAAATAAATAATTTCAAGTCATAAATTCTTTACTAACATGAAAAATAAATAAATGAAAAGTCCACGCTACACTGGGCCTAAGAACACACTGAATTTTTGGGGTTTTAGCTCATTGATATTTCCACTCTGACTTCTCTAACTCTTAATTCATGTGACATATTTCATTACATCATTTTATAGTGCACGTAACTGAAAAGTGTATTCTGAGACAATGAAACCTTTTAAACCAAGTTTTAGTAGCGATCATAATTTACTTAGTGCTCTACAATTTCCCATAATGATCCATATTCTTTTATACTAGCCAAGTGCATAGTGATTTTGCAAATTCGACTATATGTATCAATTTGTCTGCTAAGAATGGACTAAGGATATTAAGAATGGACAAGGATAGTAAGAAATCCCCTCATTAACATCTACTTTGCCAGATTAAAAACAATAGTGCTGAACAGCACATTAGTTACACACTCTGGAGGCTTCTGCTTCTGCGAACTGAGTGGCTGATATCAACAGCATTAGTGTTTAAACAAACCCTCCTTCCATACAAATTAACTTCACACAGTCTTCACTTTATTAATACTAAATCAAAAGATATCGAAAGTGATTTTTAATGGTTACATCTGCTGCATACTTAGAAGAATACTGATGTCGAAAGCAGTGTATTTCCTAGAGAAATACTTTTCAGTGGGCAAGTGCAGGCATGGCCTCAAAGTCAATGCTAATATTATTCTTTCAAGTGTTTTTAATGAATATAAACATGACCTTTTATTGACTCATTTAAGACTCTTAGTGGAAATCTTATAGTTCATGTTACAATAACTGATCTTTAGGGATTCAAGTGGGCAATTACTGAGCTAAATAAAGAGATTGCTTGTCTAATCTGCTCTTGTAATATTTAGTTAACATGTTCAAAACAAAGCACAGGGAGACATTATTTCTTGTTCCCTTTTTCTTAGGAGTCAGAAGGGACTATCCATGAGCTCCTGCAGTGCCATTATAAACTGGATTTTAGAAATGCATTATTTAGAAGTTCTGTACAAATCTCAGAAATGTGAAGCAGAGAAAAAGTTTAAAAAACACTATCTTACTATTCAAATTGACAGAGCAAATGTTGAAGACAAATGTGAGAAGGAATATATTTCCCCTATGATTTTAAGTTTATAATTAAAAGTGATGCTTCCTCTATCCAACCAAGGAGGCACAAAATCCTTTGAGAACAAAACTATTAGAGATATTCTTCATGCATATCTGAGAGATGCATTCATGGGACTGCAGGTATCAGTGCTGAATGTGACTATTTTTGCAATGAATATTCTGAAATGTATCATCACTGTCAATGAAGGTCTAGTATCAAATCAGAGATATGACTTGGGTGAGAGGCTAGAGAGTTTGGGATTATGTAGCTAGAGCAGCGCCCAAAGCACGAGGTTGTGAATATTTTCTAACACCTGTTCAGAGGCACATACAATAAAATAAAGTTTCCTTAGGTAAACTCCACACAGATGGTGACCGAGCTGAAACCTCAAAATGGCAAGGGCACTTGTGTATAAACAACTTGATTCCTGAGACAGATATTCACTCAGGGTTACTGTGGAAAATCTGGAAAGTTAATATTAGTGTATTCTCTCTTGGTGGTACACGCTCAGGGATGCTACCTCTCATGTCCTTGGGGTTTGGGCCCCCTTCTCTCTTTAGATGTGCTCTCCTGAGAAATCCCATTCACCAGTATGGTTTTTACGTGGATCTATGAACGTATGACTTTCATACCCTTCCTGCAAGACTGACTCCCCTTCTGAACTCCAGACCAGGTCTTTTCTCTGATGACTCACAGGACTTCCCCACCTCTGTCACTCCCCTGCTATAATCCCCCAGCTCCCAGGGTAGCGCAGCCACCACCTCCACGGGCACTTAAGTGGAAATCCTGGAAATAATTCAATGGGGGAAAATGTCCAAAGACATTTCTGCAGAATTTTTTTAAGTGATATTTTTGGGGGGTGCCTGGGTGTCTCAGTCATCACGTGTCTGCTCTGGGCTCAGGTCATGACCACAAGGTCCTGGGATCAAGCCCCGCACTGGGCTCTCTGCTGGGCAGGAAGCCTGCTACTCCCTCTTCCACTCTCCCTGCTTGTGTTCTCTCAGCTGTGTCTTTCTCTGTCAAATAAATAAACAAAATCTTAAAAAAAAATTTTTTTGTTTAAGTGACTTTTTTGGGTAAATGATCAGGATGTATTTATGCAGGGTGTTCAAAACTTGTGGACAAGAGTCTATGATAATATACACAGATTGACAAATATTAAATGAATGCACTTTAATCCCCACACAAAACCTGTTCTTGCAAGTCTTCACCCCAGTACAAACTCTTGTGTTTGCCTCCCCAGGGCAAAGGCCGATGGGCACTTGACCTTTTTGGTTCCACAAAAAGCTGTTAAGCCAGATTGCTGACTTCAGAAAGGATTTTCTAAATCCTTTTCTTTTTTTAGCATTTCAAGAACCAAGCCTGGAGGGCTCCACTGAAAACTTTCTTCCATATTATAGGAAAGAAACAATTGAGTCTAAGGCTTTCTGTTCTGTGTTGGGAAATGGTGATGGAGATTGGGGAGGAAAATAGAAATGAGAGAGAGAGAGTGAGCTAGGGAGTTCCACATACAGGGTTGGGAGCTCAGAACTTTCAGAGATATTCAGGATTCACGTCTACACAAATTTTCTTCCCTGGGGTTTCACCATTGGAATGTGACATAAGGCCCAAGATTAAGGTCCACTACTCTTGTGTGCCTTGCTACATGGAAAAATGGAGAGGGATTAGAAGCTTCCCCTCCTCACTGTGGATAAAGTCCTCCAGACAAACAATCTGTTTAGCAGTAGGACCAGGTGCATTTCCCACTTACCTCTGATTTTTGGGCTTCAGTTTCCAGGTAGCTACTGGTACTATTATTCAAATTAGCCAATCATTCCTCTGTGGGAAACAGAGATTACCTCACTCCCCTGATAATGCAAAGCCTGTCTCCCACAGGCCCTGGTGCAGCCCCCATATGGCCCTTTGTGATAGGTGGTTTTCTCTTCTCCCAAACTATGAGTCCCTGGGGCTAATAAACTATTGTGAATCTCATCTACCCAGCACTGGGTGTCACATGTTCAGCCATCTGCATCCTAGAGAACCCTCCCTTCTCAACAGGATGAAGAGCTGGCAATTAAAACAGGGAAGCATATTAATCCTATACCAGGCTCTCACATTGCTGCTTCTTTTTTTTTTAAGATTATTTATTTATTTATTTATTTGACAGAGAGAGAGAGAGAGATCACTAGTAGTCAGAGAGGCAGGCAGAGAGAGAGAGAGGAGGAAGGAAGCTCCCCGCTGAGCAGAGAGCCTGACCAACTCAGGGCTCGATCCCAAGACCCTGAGACCATAACCCGAGCCCCAAGGCAGAGGTTTTAACCCACCGAGCCACCCAGGCGCCCCTTACATTGCTTCTAAAATTATATGTCTAATGTGTGTATCTGATCATATTTTTCCCCAGCTTAAAACACTGAGATGGTGGCTTGCTGAGAGGCCTTTCAGTTGGATTCGTAGCAAAGCTTACGACATGTTTCATTTTCTGCCTCTATTTCTCTCCTTACTTATCTCACCATATCATTTTGTTTCCTGTCTTTGCCTCAGCCACTCTGAGTTTTGTTCAAGTTGCTGAAGACACACTATCACTATTTTTCTCCCCTTCCAAGCGTTTGGACACAACCTTCCATCTGCTTCCTCATCATGAGTAAATTACCATGTAATTCTCATTCAGAAATCAGATGAATTATTAATGGCTTAGGAAAGTCTTACTTTGAGGAATCAGCCTAAGTCAAGCTGCTCTGTTAAGCACTATCAAAACTTCTGAACCTCCTTTATTTGATGTTATTTATTTTAGGACTGTGCTCTCCCCTCCAATCTCAGATTGTAAGACCACAAAACACAGAGCAGAGACTATGTCCTGTTCACTGCTATATTCTCAGTGTTTTGTCTACAGTAAGTTTTCAATATTTAATAACACTGAATTACAACTGAAAGAATATATGATATCCTCTAAATGCAATGGGAAATGAAATGACTGATTTTGTAAATTTAGGAGCTCAGGGACAAGACCATCATGGACTCCTTGATGACAAAAGCAAAGAACCCCTTGGAAGCTGGTGTCACAGGATTCAGAGCCAGAGCTCCATGGCAATGTACCTCTCTACCCATTTTGGCAAATCCTAATGATGTGTTTTGGAATACAGGTGCGGTTCGGTAGGATGGATTCCGGAGCAGACAATCAAGAAAGAATTCTTGAGATGTCTTTGATGCAAAATGATGGTTTATTAAAGCACAGAGACAGGACCCGTGGGCAGAAAGAGTTGCTGCACCGGGTTTTGAGAATTGGTTGATTATATACTATGGGGTTGGATGAGGTATGGAAAAAGGGAGGTTTCAAAAAGATTTTCATAGTTAAAGAAGACTCACAGGATACCAGAAGCCTAGCAGTCAAGTTAAGATGTTTTTCCTTCTAGCAAGGTATTAACATGAAGACAGTTGGGAACTTCCTGGAGGAACATTACAGTCTGCCCGAATCGACATTTCCTTTTGGAACCTATTGTTAAGGCTTTTGTAAGTAAACTGAGGGAGACTCAGGTCTTGCAGGATTGTGGACTCTACAAGCTATCTATTTGTTTTCCCTTTCCTTAGCTTTAGGGCAGCCAGGAGTGCATGAGGAATGTCGCATATATCCCATGGGGGGAGGGGTTGTAGGGTGTTAGCTTCTGCTTTGTCCTCAGCTTGCCTTCTGTTCGCTCGTCACTAATATTTTTAATGAATACTTTTTATACAATCTCAACTTCTTTTCTCTTCTTGATATTGTTATTGGGAACTTGTATTTTGCAGGTGGAAAGGTTGCAAAATATTCCCATTAACATGTCTGATTTTCTTTCCCTTCAAGCGCGTCCCCTTTCCATGTCCCTCCCTCTCCAGCCCCAGGAAGACATTTAGTTAAATACTTCTCTACCCTCTACCCTTGGTTTACAGCAAAGATTGCCAACTTCTTTTCTGAGGGGAAGGGGATGTCAATCCTAGGTTATCGCCTGCAGGTTGAAATACGATTGGCTGAAATATGTATTTGTATTGAAAAGCGGAGATTTGGAAACTTCAATTCCCCCTCTGGTTACTATTTAATGCACTGTTTTATCAGTTCTAGAGTAGTATTGCTGTATATGATACCTAATAATACATTTTAACTGTCATTCATCAAAGTTTTGAACGTTATAATTTATATGAATAGTTCTTCTATTCTCACAACTTTAAAAAATCAACTCTTCATAAAATTGGGAGGGATAAATAGGGCAAGAACTTTATAGCAATATTTTCACAAGCCAGGCTATTTAACTTTCCAGACTATACATGTTAGTGGAAAGATGGCTACACTTTCTAATTAAGATACCAGAGGGAAAAAACAATACAAATCCAAAATAGACACAAACACACGAAGGCTCTCCTGCTGATCAAATAGATAATCATCCTCTATCTTATACCAGATTCCCAAATTAAGATCAATATTATATATCCAAACCTTGTTAAAGAATCTTCTGCTTAATGGAAATCTGGGGTGATAACTCATATTTTTGCATGTACTATGAAGGAAATTTAACTGATATCATCTGTTTGCTCATTAAGAACTGCCAAAATTATCTTTTTTCTTTGAGTAAACTGAAAACAAATGATTAGGGATCTTATGCCATAACCACAGAAGGTTTTTTTTTTTTTTTGTGCATGCAGTGTTTATCCCTCCAGATCCATAAGTTTCTATAAACTGTGTCCCAAATGCATAAATGCATTCTGAAAGGAAGGGAAATTTTTAAAATCCATAGAGGATTGATGTGCATTCCATGCTGAACAATCACTGTTAATACAATTTGTGTGTTTTAAAGCACTTGCACGCTTAAAAATTCTTGCTTCTAAAACGATTCTAAAGCCATTTCCATCTAGGGTTGAACATGTGAAACAATCAGCATTGTCTTTTTAATTTGTCAAAAACTCATTATTCAGAAAATAAAATATACAATGTATTATAGATATCACAATAATAAATCCAAGTTCCAGTTCCTCTTTATATTCCCTTTTGAAGATATTGCCCAAACTTTTTATACACTGAAATGACAAGATACTATATTTTTAAATTCTTTGAAAAAAAAATAAATAACAGAATGGAAGAAAAGAAAGAAAAGGAACAAGATTTACTAAGGAGTCAACTTTTTTCTTTTTTCATTTTTTGGACAAAAAGGGTGTTTAATCGGGAACTTTGCATAGAAAGACTTTCTCATGATAAGCGCACTCTTCAATCCCCATGCCCTATTTCCAGCATCCTCTTACCCACCTCCCTTCGGGTAATCATCAGTTTGTTCTTTATAGTTAAGAGTCTGTTTTTTAGTTTGTCTCTCTCTCTTTTTTCCCTTTTACTTGTTTTTTTTCTTTGAAGTCCACATATGAGTGAGATCATATGGTATTTGTCCATCCCTGGCTGACTTGTTTCACTTAGCATTATACTCTCTAGCTCCATCGATGTTGTTGCAAATGGCAAGATTTCATTCTATTTTTATGGCTGAAAAATCTTTCATTGTGGATATATATAAATATAAACACATCTTCTTTATTCATTCATCTACTGATGGACACTTGGGCTGCAACAAAATCATTAATGGAAGAGGAGAAATAATAACCAACACCACAAAAATACAAATAATTATAACAGAATATAATGAAAATCCATATGCCAATGAACTGGGCAATTTAGAAAAAAATCGCTAAATCCCTAGAAACATACAACTTACCAAAACAGAAACAGGAAGAAATAGAATATTTGAATAGATTAATCACCAACAATGAAATTCAATCAGTTATCAAAAAACTCATGAAAAACCAAAGTCTGGGACCAGACAGTTTCACAGCTGAATTCCACTGAACATTTAAAGAAGAGTTAATACCCATGCTTCTCAAACTGTTCCAAAAAGTAGAAGACAAATGAAAACTTCCAATTCATTCTATGAGGCAGTATCACCCCAGTACCAAAACCAGATAAAGACACTACAATAAAAGAAAACTATCGGCCAATATCTCTCATGAATATAGATGCAAAAATCCTCAACAAACTGAACCCAGCAATATATTTTTTAAAAATCATACACATGACCAAGTGGGATTTATTCCCAGGATGCAAGGGTGGTTTAATATTCACCAAATAACTGCTATGATACATAACATCAATAAGAGATAGGATAAAAACCATATGATCATTTCAATAGATGCAGAAAAAGCATTTGACAAAGTACAATATCCATTCGTGATAAAAAAACCCTCTGCAAAGCAGGTCTAGAGGAAACACACTTCAACATAAAAAAGTCCTTATATTAAAAGCCCACAGAAAACATCATACTCAATGGGAAAAAAAACTGAGAGGTTCCTAAGATCAGGAATAAGACAAAGATATCCACTCTCACATGTATTCACATAGTACTGGAAGTCCTCGCTACAGCAATTAGAAATATAAAAAAATAAGAGGTATCCAAATTGGTAAGGAAGCAATAAAACTATTTCTAGACAACACGATACTATCTATAGAAAATTCTAAAGACTCTACCAAAAAACTGCTAGAACTGAATTCAGTAGAGTTGTACAATGCAAAATTAATGTACAGAAATCTGTTGAATTCCTCTTCACTTATAATGAAGTAGAAGAAAGTGAAAAGAAGAAAAAATCCCATTTATAACTGCACCAAAACCAATAAAATATCTAGGAATAAATTTAACCAAAAAGGTGAAAGACCTGTATTCTGAAAACTACAAAACACCAATGCAAGAAAGTCAAGATGATGCATAGAAAGGGAAAAAAACATACCATGTTTACAGGTTGAAAGAACAAATATTGTTAAATGCCTATGCTAGGGGCGCCTGGGTGGCTCAGTGGGTTAAGCCTCTGCCTTCGGCTCAGGGCATGATCCCAGGTCCTGGGATCAAGCCCCGCATCAGGCTCTCTGCTCAGTGGGGAGCCTGCTTCCTCCTCTCTCTCTCTCTGCCTGCCTCTCCACCTACTTGTGATCTCTCTCTCTGTCAAATAAATAAATAAAATCTTAAAGAATAAAATAAAATAAAATAAATGCCTATGCTACCCAAAGCAATTTACAGATTCAGTGCAATCCTATCAAAATAACAACAGTATTTCTCAAAGAAGTTGAATAAATAATCCTAAAATTTGCATGGAACCACAAAAAACCTCAAATAGCCAAAGCAATATTGAAAAAGCAAAGCAAAGCAAAACAAAACAAAACTGACATTTCCAGAGTTCGAATGATAGTACAAAATGGTAGAAATTAAAACAATATGGTACTGGTGTAAAAATAGACATATAGATCAATGGAACAGAATAGGAAACCCAGAAATAAGCCCACAATTATATAGTCAATTAATCTTTGACAAAGGAGGAATGAATATAAAATGGGATACCCAGTCTCTTGAACAAATGTTGTCTGGAAAAGTGGGCAGCCACATGGAAAGGAATCAAACTAGATTCCACCAAGATTTCATTCTTTTTATGGCTGCCCATAAAAAATAAAATTTTGTGTCTTTTTTATACACAAAAATAAAGTCAAAATGGATTAAAGACATAAATGTGAGACCTGAAACCATAAAAATCCTTCCAGCAAGCATACGTGGTAATCTCTCTGAGATGGGCTATAGCAGCATTTTTCTAGATATGTCTCCTGAGGCAAGGGAAATAAAAGCAAAAATAAACTATTAGTACTACCCCAAAATGAAAAGCTTCTATACAGAGAAAGGAACAATCAACAAAGCTAAAAGGCAACCTACAGAATGGGAGAAGATGTTTATAAATGACATATCTGATAAAGGGTTAGTATCCAAAACATATAAAGAATTAATACAACTCAATAACCAGAAAAACAAATAATCCAATTAAAAAACAGGCAAAAGATCTGAATAGACATTTCTCCAAAAAAGATATCTAGGTGACCAAAAGACATATGAAAAGTTGCTCAACATTACTCATTAGCAAGGAAATGCAAATCGAAATACAATGAGATAACTTCACACCTATCAGAATGGCTAAAATCAAAAACACAAGAAACAGCAAGTGTTGGTGATGATGTGGAGAAAAAGGAACGCTCATATACTGTTGTAGAAATGCAAACTGGTGCAGCCACTGTGGAAAACACTATGGAGGTCCCTCAAAAAATTAAAAATAGAAATACCCTATGATCCAGGAATCTCACTACTGAGCATTCATTTACCCCTGAAATTCAAAAACACTAATTCTAAGGCACACATGCATCCTGATGTTTATTGTGGCATTATTTACAATAGCCAAACTATGAGGATTCAAATTTAAAATCAATGTAAATGTACTTAAACTCAGAGCTTCTGACGACTTATAGGGCTCTCTTATAGCCCTTGTCCAGTTATTCCTAGTATGACATTATTTAGTACACGTCAGATTCTTTTTTGCAAGCAGGCTGTTTCTTATATCCACATTTATACTTCTATATTATCTAATACTGTCTTCAGTACACAGAAGCTTCTAAATAATTATTTGTATTGAACTTGGTTTATGGATATTGCAAGTCTGAAGTTGTAGAATTCCCAATTTTCCGCTTCTCATATTGTGAGAGAAACAGAGTAAGACCTTCCCATTCATCCCTTAAGTTAAGGGAATAATCAACTCTTGTTGACAAAGGAGAATACTTGCTCCATAGAGTGGGTTAACTTAAAAATGTGAACCAAATATTTCTGGGGAGTTTACCTTATGTTTAAAAAAGGGACATATGTAGAAGGCTGTTCATTAGCATACTTCCTAGTGGGTATATATGGTACAATGTCCTTTTTGGGAGATCAATAGTAAAATAGACTATGAACTATATCATTTTATAAATCAAATTAACAAGTTAATCAGATTCTTAAAATTATTTTAAGTGGTTCATTTAAATATTAGTGGAAAAAATAGTTTTATTCAAAGATTTATTTATTTTAGCGAGAGAGAGACAGAGATTGGGGTGGGAGGAGCAGAGGGAGAGAGAATCTCAAGCAGACTCATTCTTGAGCATGGGGCGCCCATGCAGGGCACAATGAGGGGCTCGATCTCATGACCTGAGATCATGACCTGAGCCGAAACCAGTAGTCAGATGCTTAGCCAACTGAGACACCCAGGCACCCCAGGAGAAAACAAAACAAGACAAAACAAAACAACAACAACAAAAAAAACAGTTCTAATGAAGACTACACATTTGTATTTAAAGAGCTTTCATTTGCTGCTAAAAGCTTATCAATTTTATAAATATTTTTAACATGTTATAGAAATTTTAACATTTTTTCATGTTAAAGTTCACATTGTTATCATTTACAGGAAACAAAAACTTTTAGTCTTTAAGTTTTATATCTAGTGCTTATAAAAATATAACTATTCTTACTACTCTTATTCTAATTTTTATCAAATACAATATATTTAAGTTATGCTCACATTGTGTCATCAAGTACATCAAGATGTTGATGGATGAAACTGAAAGATTTTAGGGTACTAAATACTTTGCATATTTGTTGTGACAACAAATATTTGTAATATTATTGCTAAGGCATAAAGACTGTCACGAGAACCCCCTTCAAAGAGGACCAGAATGATTCATGAACCTCATAGGAAAATGCTCCTGAAAATAGCAATTCTCTTCTGGAAAGAGAAAAAGAAATGTTTTTTCTTTTCTTTTTCATTGCTTTCTTTTTCCCTTTTTAAGAAGTAGCTATAAAACTGTGAGTAAGTTTAAGAGAACAAGCTAAGTTGGGAAGAAAAAAACGCATTTAGGCTGAAACATTTTGAAATGCCATCAAAAGTTTTCTAATTTACATTCTTTTTCCTTATTTGGTGACCCTCAGATTTAACTTTTAGAGCAAAATCTTGCAAAGATGAGAAAGAAAATAGTAACGGAAATTACTACTAAAAACCTTCAAAAGTTAATAGAATTGGTCTTTTTTTATAAGTAGCAATATTGTTTGATCTTCACATAGCATTTTTTGTTGGTTCTATGGAGTGTTTTCGTTTTTTCTTCTTCCTTTCCTTCCTGCCTCCCTCTCTTTTGCTTTCCTCTATTTCATAAGCAATCTAACATATGACACTTTCCACGCCACCTGTCTGGCTGCCTGTGGCAACCCTAGCGTGAGAGGCTGCAGTTGTTGTCCCCACCAACCGCGCAGAGACTGCAGGGACCCCACTTAGAGCTGTCAGGGCCACATTCCATCACTCCTGAGAACACCAGACATTTATTCTACTATCTTGAGCCTTAAGATTTGCTCAGTTAAGTGAAGAAAAAAATTTAAAAAACATGGTTTAAGTGTTTCTTTCTTTTTTCTTTTATTTCACCTATGTTCAGCCATCAATCAAGAATACACTAGAAAGACTGGACCAGAAGAAATTCTGAGCAGCAGATACAATTTAGCTACATCAACCCAAGCCGATAACTCTTGGTTGGGAGAGGCAGAGGGTTCTTTCCCGTGCTGCATAGGAAGTCTCACATTCCTTTATGCAAACTGAATCCCAGTGGACCCCAAGATAATCCTTCTGAGGCAGGTTGTGGTCTCAGACACCTGTGATGGTTAGTTATGTCTGCCAAGCTGAGACCTCCCCCCTGCTACAAGCAGTTGCCCTTCTATAGCTGAAAGACCAAGGTATTTGAATATGATATAGATCACCACAGATTTAATGAGAGCCTTCAGACCTTTAGCTCATATTTAAGCAAACACACAAAGAGAAAAAATCTTCAGAAAGAGAAAATGCAAGATAGCTTCATATAGCTCCACACAGAAACGTACTGTGGGCCTAGAAATTGCTAACTAGGACAGGCATCTTTCAAATTGTATTGGAAGCAGAAATCCTCAGATCTGCAAGAGCAAATGCAAATATTACAATATCATTAAAAATCCAGGTGATGGGAACACACAAATTAAATCTGCACTGAGAGTGTGTGTGTAGCTGGTGGGAGGGTGTGAGGGGGTGGTTATGTGTGGCAGGGAATTAACAGAGGGGATATTTACAGCTGGTTTTAAATGTCCCAGTGGGAAACAAGTGGCCATTGCATCCAAAAAAAAAAAAAAAAAGTGAAGGAAACAATGAAAAAAGATAATCTGTAATAAAGGCAATGACTTTCTTTACAATCAGCTAGATAAGTATTCTGAATTTTCACCATTTCCTGAATGGGAAAGCAGTGAAAGTTTACAGGAGAATGGCTAAATACTTCTATCTTGTATTACTATCTCTCTGCATGAAAATATTACCAAATACTACTCCATGAACAAAACTGCACTAATATGTGCAAACATAAAATATTGCTTAGTATTTGTAAAGTCCTGATTAAAGAACACCTGTTCACATATTTTTACCTATTGATAGGTTTTAACCATGATTTTTAGGGACTAAGTAGTCTCAACACGTAAATAAGTCCATTTTCACGTTCTACACTAAATTACTATACTAAACAACTGCTATATATTCATTTTTCTCCAATGACACCAAGTAACTGGGTGGCAAAGAATGTTTATGAGAATAAGGCATATATCACATTAACAGTAGTGTTACCTGTATTAGCAAAAAAACCCCACAGTTATTTAAAATTCCCTACCCACTATCATAGAAGGCTGGATACTGGTTCATAGATCTTTTGCTGCTGAGAGGAAACACATTCGCTGTTTACAGTAAATATACTTTCATGTGTCTGAAGACAATATGAAGCAAAGGTAAGAGGATCCAAGATTGGATAAGCTGAAACCAAGAGAAGCTGTTCTGTGTGAGAAATGGAGCCTTGTATGCAGGTGATTAAGTGGGGGATGTGAGCCTGGTGAGGGCAGAAGGCAAGAGAGTAGTGGGGGCATTCAGAGAGATGTTCGCAGGAGACGACATAACACACATGCATGTACATGATGCCACCGTATGCTTGATGTGCATTTTTCCCTCTAGTCAGATACAGTCATGTTAATAATGGCTAATGTTTATGCAGCACTGATTATGTGCCAGGTGCTGTCTGAAGACCTCACGTATACCTAATCATTTTAGTGATTAGTCATTAATCACATTAAACCTATTTAGTGAGTGAATGATTTCCATTAGACAAATGAGGAAACACACGACAAAACAGTGACATGATTTGTCCCACGTCACTCAACAAGTTGTACAGCCAGGATCCGAACCCAGATTCTGGGATTGGTGGTCCTGATCTCGAGGCTGTACTGGGTTTTCTTTTGGTAAAAGAAGAAAACTGCTACGGGCTGCTACAAGGTTGGCACCTGATGGAATTAGAGGCTGTGTGCCCAGCCCAAGCATATCTTGGTGTCGAGTACATAATAATACGATGGAAAGATTTTTAGATGAGCTCTCTGTGTTTTGTTTAAGCAGTTTTATTCTGTGCCAAATGGCTTGATGTAACCTTAAAAACAATCAAGGTATTGTTTCTCCTTAACAGCTCTAAACTTGCTTTTGGTTTCAGTTATACTAGGCCTTTGGAAAACTCATGGGGTATTTGCAACATGCATGCTTCCAAGGCGACACAATTTTTAGAGCTAGTTGACTTTCTTATTGTGTTCCTTTTTCATTAAATAAGCTCAGAGTGGATCATTAATGTAGTGGGAACTAACTGCTTTTCCTACAGATTAATTGCTAAAATGTTTATTTATAATCTGTAGCTTTACTGACTTTAATCCTCATGATAAGAAATTTGAGATTATTTGTTTCTTTTATTAAACCATAATTAGCTCACTGAGTTTAGTCCACAAATACATGCTGACATATACATTCTTACTTTCCCTGCAGGTAATAAAAATAAAGTAATTATATTCAGTTCCCTGTAATCATCTCTCACAAATAAATGTCAGAAGCTCAAGGTTAAGCTTACAGATGCTTATTCTGGAAGACTGCTTTCTTAAAAAAATAAAAGTACACTACAGGATTTTATAAGTAGATATGAAATCCTAAGGGTTAAGATTCCTCTAACTCTTTTTGTAGGGTTTTGTTTCTTTTTATCGTTCTTTCTTCATCTCCCCCTTTTTCTATTAACTACCTGGCTAAATATGATATGATTCAGAAAAGTAAATTTATTCATGACCATTCTCTTGGGAGACAGACTCTTTCAGTACCAATCTGAGGGCCAGTGTCAATCAAGACCGACCGGCACAAGAGATAGAAATCAGGAGGAACATCGTTTTACAAGAAGCTGACGTCTGAATGGAGCCTATGTAGTCGGATGGCAGATGTTGTGAGTAAATCACTGGGATGTCTACCATCAGCCACCTGAGTATTTTTCAGTTCCCACAGAATAGCCATAAATTAGAAGGAGTGCTGAAAAGTCTGTCGACAATGTCGCATGCCTGGGGTGACCAGGCTTTCATCTTTTCTTAGATAAACAAAGTAAGGATCAGTCTTAATATGATTAATAGGTTAAAGGGACCACTTTATTTCTTAACTTGGAAGATAAATGGAGACTACCTTTATTAAAACTTCACAACCAAAAGCTCCTATGTCCCATAACAATTTGTTAAATATCCATCTCTTTATTGAAAATAAAATAACTCAGTTAAATAACTGAGATCTAGAGAACGAAATGTTCCTTTTAAAGTTGGATTAGTTGCTTCAACAAAATACAAGTGATTTAGAAGACAATCTATACCCACAAATATAAGCTCTATTTATAAATAAAATGACAGTCCAGTTTACTAAAGTCATCAAATTCCTATTCAACACTTTAAGGACTTTCAGGCCCCAGATGCATTTCCATTATTTCACAGAAAAAAAAAAAAATGGCATTCTCCACCTTCTCATGACTATTAGGAGGTAATTTTCATTTTTTCAATTTTTATAGTTCAAGACACACCTGTGCTGCTACCCATATCTATAAACTTAATATATTGCAGTTGTAAAATCCCTCTGATAGCTGGAATTTTGTTCCTGAGAGATTACCTAATACTAAGTTTCAGAATTTGTTTACCAGAAGTTGCTGCTGCTTCAACCCCGCTCTCCTTGTCCTCTGCCCAAAGTCCCTAGACTTGTTCTACTGGGATTACCCTCAAAGGCCCAATAATGACTTTAAATTACAAGCCCAGGAACAGAAAACGGTTTCAGCCATTAAATTCACTTAATATTGGCCTCACTTCTGCGCAGTCTTCTGCTGTTCTCAAAGGCTGCCCTACCAATGAACAACTCCCCCAGTGCCAGAAAGAAAGGTCTGCCCTTTGGTTAACAAAATTCTATGACCTTCCTTTCAGCTCCCCATAATTACTGGGGTCTCTCTTATAACACTTACTTTATTTTGCCTTGTATTGTAGTTACGTTTTTACTTATTTTATTGAATCATTAAGTATTATAATCATAGAGGGAAAGCAGCATCTTTCTTTTTCTGTACTCATTCCATAGCAAAAATTAAATGTTTGTGATTTTCAATTGGCTTTTGCTTTGGTGGATGAGCCCAATTTGGGAAATTTCAGTTTGGGCAATCTTTTTTAAAGGGGATATTCTAAATAGACAGTTTCTTTTCTTTCCTTTTCTTTTCTTTTTTTTTTTTCCCTGCATATGGTTATCTGATTCTCAGATTCTAAGCCTAACATTTTGAAAAAACAGCCTGATCCAAATCCATCCCAAGGTTTATATTCTATTACATTCTGTTCCTAAACACAGCGGTGATCTCATATCACATTGTTCCTATTTTAAGGGTGTTCTAATGTTCATCCCAACAGTTTTGCAATAACCATAGTTATATGTCACTGGACAAAGCAAGCAAAATGCTGTCGGGTCAGGAGGACAGCAGCATCCTGACGCCTCACAGCTCAGGAATGAGTAGCTCCTCAGCCATGAAGGAGGAGAACAGGTGCAGAATTAACCCCAGAGAGAGGCATCTTGGTCATATAGAAAGCTAAGAGAGCTCTTGAGGTCTAATTTGTCTCCTACTTCCTAAATAAAGTATAGCGAGATTAAGCATGCCCTCTTTCTCATCTATAAAATGCAGACAGTAATACATACCTCTCAAGTTGCAGTCAAGGATTAAGTCAGGAAATATTCATTTAACCCTTTAACTTCATTTAACCTTTACTGAGGTTCTATCACATGCTATTCTCTGGTCAGAACATGTCTGGACCATTGTGATAAGATGCAGGTTAAATCTGGGACCAACAAGCACAGGTCCAAAAGGGACAGTAGCGAAAAGCAACCATAATAAAGGAGGTATAAATCAGACGACTGGAAATGCTAATCTTATTAAAGTAAATTGCTTAAAGAGAATGTAAGAGATATCATTTGGCTAGCCTCCAATTCTCGTTGATGTGTTCACTCTGAAAAATAACTTTGTAATAGTGGGCATCTCCAAATAAAGCTTCAGAATACACTGGGTGCTATCTATTGTTGATACTGCAGAAAGAGGATGTTGAAAAGTGAATCCTAAAATGTCCCATAAATAAGATTTTTCTGTGACAGTGCTTCCCTACTCTGCAGCACTTTATAATACCAAAATTGGATTCTCCAGCCCACAAGTGGGTATCCAATAATTCAGTTCAATTCTGACACCAACTGCCTGGACTTATTGCAGAGCTCAAAGGTTAAGGGCTCAGTCACAGAAGACTGCCTCCCCTCAAGTCTAGGGCCTCCTTTACTTCTCATTAAACTAGCTATAAACGGCTATTTCCATAAACTCCTGATCACGTTTAGTAATTTGTTAGAATGGCTCCCAGAACTCAGGAAGAGCCACATGGAGGGATGCATGGAGCTTCCATGCCCTTGCTCAGCATGCCATCCTGCTGGCAGCTCCATGTGCTCACCAACCCAGAAGCGTGCCAAAGCCTGTTGCTTAGGATTTTTTTTTTTAAGATTTTATTTATTTATTTGACAGAAAGAGAGAGAGAGATCAAAGGTAGGCAGAGAGGCAGGCAGAGAGAGGGGGAAGCAGGCTCCCAGCTGAGCAGAGAGCCTGACACGGGGCTCAATCCCAGAGCCCTGAGATCATGACCTTGGCCGAAGGCAGAGGCTTAACCCACTGAGCCACCCAGGTGCCCCATGTTTAGGGGTTTTTAATAGATGTTTCATCATGTAGGCATGAATGGTTATTAACTAAAATCTCCAGCCACCTTCCCTTCCCAACCTGGGAGGGGGGGTTGGTGAGGCTGAAAGTCCCAGGCTTCTAATCAAAGTATCATCTTTCTGGCGATGAGTTCCCACCTTGAAGCTGTCTAGAGGCCTGTCAAAAGTTGTCCTATTAGAACAAAACATGTTTCTATCACTCAGGAAATGTCATGGTATTTAGGGGCTTTGTGTCAGGAACTGCCATACCTATACACACACACACACACACACACACACACACACACACACACACACACTTTGTTATATATGTTTGTGTTGTTAGAACAGGTCTAATGTTACATGTGTGACTGACTCTCACCTTGAATCACAGAAACTAACAATGCCTAGTTAGATTCATCAGTGAAGAGGCAAAGAACCAGGAAATTCTTGAATGTACCTACAAAGGCAAATGTGGATGACAGCACTCTCTTAAATGACTACAGTGGTATTTCTCATCTCATCTAATTTTAAACTTTGACACTTCTTCCTTGAAGAGATAGGTCCATGTTCCATTCTTTTAAACCTGGTGGGAGATTTATGATTGCTCCAACCAAAAGTCAGTGGAAGTGATACTATGTGACTCTTGAGGTTAGGCCATAAAAAGAATACAGCTTCCATCTGGCTTGATCTTTTGGGCATGCCTACTCCTGACAGGCCAGCCACCACAGTGAGAGGAAGCTCAAACTAGCTTTTGTGAAGAGACCTATTTAGAAAGGACCTGAGACTCAGTGGGCAGCTAGCATCTACAAACTGGCAGATAATTATAGCTCCTACATGTCAGGAGCTAGAATTGCATTTTAGGCTTTGGCTATTTCTGAGTACAGAGAAGTCATCCCTGATAGGCCTTATCTGAATCCTTGAGCCATAAAGTAGGTGGGCATAATAAATGGTTATTTTAAACCACTAAGTTTTGGGGTAATTTGTTACCTAAACACATGTATAGGGATCTCAAGAGAAACAGACTTATAGAACTAGATAGATAGAAATATAGATAGATAGACAGACAGACAGACAGTTGAGATCATTATAGGAATGGACTCATGTGCTTATGGAGACTAAGAAGTCCCACAATCTACCATCTGCAAGTTAGAGATGCAGGAAAGCTGTAATTCAGTCTAAATCTGAAGAACCAAGAGCCTGGTAGGGGCCACTGGTGTTAAGTCCCAGAGTCTGAAGACCTAAGAACTGGGAACTCTGCTGTCCAAGGGAAGGAAAAAAAGAGTGTCCCAGCTCAGGAAGAGAAAGAATTAACCCTTCCTCCACCTTTTTGTTCTATTCAGTCAATGGATTAGAGGATGCCTGCCCACAATGGTGAAGGCAATCTCCTTTACTCAGCCTACTAATTAAAATATTAATTTCTTTCAGAAACACTCTCACAGACATACCCAGAAAAAAATGTTTCACCAGCTATCTGATCATTCTTTAGCCCAGTAAAGTTAACACATAAAAGTGAGCTGTTATAAGTTCACCCCTTAACAACTTGACACCTATACACATCTTAAATAGTACTTAATCTCCAAATAAGAGACAATAACAAGGTCTAAATTCAGCCTAACATGATACAACTATCCTATGTATAGTAAAAAATGTATTAGCCCCTTTCCTAGAAGAAGTAAATCCCATCAGTGATGTTTACTGTTCTCCTGATATCTGTTAACTTGAAATCCATGATATAAAAGCTGAAAATACTTAAATACTGATACAGAGGCAATCCATTTTATATTTTGTAATGAAGGAGCAAGAGAGTAAAGAAAACAAATTTATTTACCTAGTATATACATATATATTCATAATCATTCCTAACAAGGTAAGGAGGAAATACTCAGGACAATTATAGTTCTTTCTACAACTCCTCAGCTGGTATTTATAACTAACTTCTGCTACTATCCATCTGTATTGCTTTTGCCCTTAGCAAGTACTTCAGCTTCTTTTGGTTATTTGATGAGATGACCCAAATCTTCATTCCTAAGGGATCTGGGCCATTGCTAATCTTTCCTGGATTAGGTTGTTGTAGTTTCCATTGACCTTAATCATAAGGCAGAGTAATACTAACAGATATTAAGAATCTATACTCTGACATAATCTTCCTTGTACTGTGGAGTAGTTCAATTTCCCAGTGGTGGTCAGGATCAATCACCCCTGCAAGCCTGTTGATTCAGAGGCATAAGGAAGCAAAAGTATCTGAGTGGAAGTTTTAACCTCCAGTTCAGTGGAATCATTGTGTCTCCTGGTATAAGCACTTCTCCTTCTGAAACTAAGACCTCTAGGCCAGCAGAGAATTACGTCAGAGTAAAAGGAAAAAAAAATTGCTATTGGTCATTAGGGGTAATAATGGGTCATGAGGGGTAATAATGGGTAATAGGAGTAATAACAGGAATAACTTTCAGTTCAATGGAATCACTGTTGTATACTCTGATAGAAGCACTTCTCCCTCTGGTACTAAGACCTCTCAGCCAGCAGAGAATGAAGTCAGGAGAAGAGAAAGAAAAAATTTGCTAGTGGGTCATAAGGGGTAATACTCCCCTTATTTATGGACTGTTGAGTCCTGGCTATCAGAGAAATAGCACATTATATCTGCCACTGGTTCAAAGCATATACAGCCTTCTGAACACCTTGCCCTAGCTCTGCAAAGTATTTCCACCCAGTAGGCACTGTAACTGAATCTTCAAAAGGCCATTCCACCATTCTGTCAAGCCAGCTGCTTCAGGAAAATGAAAAATACAGTAAGACCAGTGAATTTAATGAGATTTCATGAGCCTATGCCTAATTCCCATACTTCTTTTGCTACAAAATGAGTTTCTTGATCTGAAACAATTCTGTATAGGGTACCATGATGGTAGGTAAGACATTCTCTAAGTCCATGGATGGTAGTTTTGACAAAAACATTGTGGGCAGGGAAAGGGAATTCACATCTAGAGGGTCTATTCCAACAAGGACAAACTGCTGCCATTCCATGGTGGCAGTGATCCTATGTAATCAACTGCCACCTGGTAGCTGGGAATTGTCTCATACTGAGTGCTAAGCATTGGTCTCTGCTGCTGGCAGATTGGACACACAGTGATGGTCAGCCAAATTAGCCTTAGTGAGCATAAAATCCATGTTGCTGAGTTACCCTACCTGGCACCACAAGTTAACTAGCCAGGAGGAGATGTTACCCAGGTATCTTAAGAAAAGAAAAGGAATAAGAAAAGGAAAAACTACAACTACTTTAGAGAGAAAACAAGGTGAAGAGACTAAATAGTTATCAGCTAATCATTTGTGTAATATGTTTTGGGAACTGGTGAAGAAGAAGAGGTCAACATTAATAGCATTCGTTCATTCAAAATCATTCACTAATTTATTCAAAATACTTAAGCACAAATACATATATAATTGCATGGCTCTAACCATTGGAGATACTGGAGAACAAAACAGACAAAACATATTTTTTCACAGATAGCAGAGGATCATGTCCTTACATACAGTAATTAGGTAAGCATCATTAAGGAGATGGACTTTGAAGTGTTTCTTTATGGATATCTCTAGGTGAAGAAGATATATTCTAGGCACAAGGAATGGCAAATGATAAGGAAGAGGGAAAAACCTAACTGGTTAATGGGGCTTGGATGGAGTGAGCAAGAGGCAGAATGGGAGAAGATGATATCAGGAAGTAAGGCTAGGGACAGGGAGGGCACTCTGATTAGTAAAGATGTGGTTTAAACTGAGTTAAGCCTGGGAAGCCTTTGCAAGGATTTGAGGAGACTGATATAACTGGGTTTATATTTAATAGGCAAATTTGACTACAATGTTGAGAACAGACTCAGCAGTGGGAAGCAAGAGGGAGTATGGAAGAGAGTGGTCAGTGGTTAAAACAGGACCTTTCTGTTTAAGAAAGATTTGCTTATTTTTTTGAAAAGGGAAAAATAATAGCATGTTTGTAATACTGAAATTTTTATGAAGATCCACTAGATCCAGTAAAAGGGAAATACTGAAAATGTTGGAGGTAGAGAATTCTACAGCTATGTCCTTCTAGATGGAAGGGAATAAGGTTTAATATAGAAATGAAGGGAATCTGTCCTCAGGTAGGGACATAGATAGGTAATCTACGATAATACAGAAAGGCAGAATATAAGGATACAAATGTAGGAAAGGGGTAGATTTGGGGGTAAAAATCTGTGGAACCTCCTGATGTTTCAACTTTCTTACTGATGGAAGCAAGATCATCGTTTGAGAAAGGAAACAGAAAGGAAGCGCATAACAAGTTATAATAAAGAAGGATGATGTAATGAAGTTAAAAAAGAAAAAAGTAGAATTACTAGTCAGGAAAAGGCCCTCTCCAGGTTAATTAACGGTCACAAACTTAAAGTAAGATGATGCACTACTGAATATGTGTTTTTTTACAGCCATAATAAGCTGTGTAGGTATAGGCATGGAGAAAGATAAAGGTTGTGTGATTTTTTTTTTTTTCCAAGTAATTAAAGATGGTAGAACATGAGATGTGAGAGAGTTAGGCCATGGAACATAAAATGGATTAGAAGTTATGAAGGAAGTTGAGGGAAAGGAAAATGGTAGTAGTATCATGAGTTGAAGAGCTAAGTGAGAGAAATAAGAAGCATAATCACTACTCATGTTAAAATTGCTTAGAAATGTTACAGGAGTCATTTTCGTATGAGTCACAGTATATTATCAGTATTCTTAAGAGAAATGGAACCAAGAGGACATATATGGAGAGAGAGACAGAAAGAGATTTATTATAGGGTATTGGTTGATGGGATCACGGAAGCTAAGAAGTCCCAGGATTTACTATCTGCAAGCTAGAAGTTCCAGAAAGCTGGTGTGGTAGTTCCAATCCAAACTCAAATGCCTGAGAACCAGGGGAGCCAAGGGTATAAATATCAGTCTGAACCCAAAGGTCTGAAAACCAGGAGCACTGATGTTCAGGCATAGAAGAAAATGGATGTCCTAGGTCAATCAGAGAGCCATTTTGTTCTTCCTCTGCCTTTTTGTTCTAGTGAGGCCCTCACTGGATTAGAGGAAGATAATCTCCTTTACTAGGTTTGCAGATTCAGATGCTAATATCTTTCTGAAATATCCTTATAGACACACCCAGAATTAATGTTTCGACAAGTATGTGGGCATCCCTTAGCTCAGCTATTTTGACACACAGACTGAACCATCACAGACATTAAGCCAGAAGTTAAAATCTTCAAAGAATTAAGGATGTAACCCAGATATCATTTATTTCTAATGTTCTAGAGAAGAGATCTTGGATGTTCTTGTGTGAAAGGAAGAGAAGTTTTGTGTGTTTTTAGGAGGTAGGGTTTATCATATAAGAGATAAAATGAGAAAAAAAGGAGAGAGGATAGCCCGCGTAGCACTGTGTGATAGAAAGGCCAGAGAGGAACTAGGTTGGCAGTGGGTTGGCCAACGGAGGTTTTCAGGAACATAAATGCCTCATTTGTTCTATAACATGCCTTTTTTTCCCACTGAACTCTATGGCCTATTATGCTCAGTTTCAGAGTAAAAGCTATCAGGCTCACATAAGCTTGTGAGCGTTTTTTTTTTTTTTAATATTTTATTTATTTATTTGACAGACAGAGAGCACAAGTGGGCAGAGAAGCAGGAAGAGAGAGAGGAGGAAGCAGGCTCCCTGCTGAGCAGGGTCCAATGCGGGGCTCGATCCCAGGACCCTGAGATCATGACCCGAGCCAAAGGCAGAGGCTTTAACCCACTGAGCCACCCAGGTGCCCCACTTTGTGCGTATTTTTTAAAGATTTATTTATTTGAGAGAGAGATATCATGTACACGCACAGGTGTGCATAAGTGAGAGGAAGGACAGAGGGAGACAGAATCTCAAGTAGACTCCACACTGAGTGCAGAGTCTAACAGGGGACTTGATCCCAAGACCCTGAGATCATGACCTGAACTGAAATCAAGAGTCAGACACCCAACCAACGGAGCCACACATGTGTGTGTGTGTATATATATATATATATATATATATATGCATGCACACAGGGGCATCTGGGTGGCTATATATATATATATATATATATATATATATGCTATGCATATATATATGCATAGCATATTTCTATTTAGTGTATTTTTTATTTTAGCAAATACAGAGAGACTGTTTCACCTAACCTTATACCTTTCTAAGTTTTTGTTACATATATAACATATTACTTTGATCTTGGACCTCCCAGTCCTCAGAACTGAAAGAAAATAAGTTTCTCTCTTATATTCTGTTACGGCATGAATGCACACAGGGGCATCTGGGTGGCTATATATATATATATATATATATATATATATATGCACACAGGGGCACAGACAGGTCCAGCTACTTTTTTTTTAATCCATGTTGCAGTTTACTAGAGCAGTGTTTAACTTTTTTTTTTTAATAATAATCACTTTTTAAAATAATCACTTCCCTAAGGAACCTTTAGATAATTCTTTTCCTAACTGTCCCCCACCCCAGATATACAGAATATGTTTATACACTACAGTTCTTTGGAGGGCCACAACCCACTGTAGTATCCAATTTTTTTTCACTCTCCCCAAGATCCAATTTTTGCCACCTTAGGGGTTAGTATCAGCCTTACTAAGTTTACATGATCTAGAGATCTAAATTTCCATATGCAGAATTCGTGTCTATTGTGCTTTTTACTGTAACTGTGATCTCTTGCTCAAGATAAACTTAACTGCTTTCTAGAGAGATTTCTTGAGGGAAAATAATTTGCTATGTATCCTTATCTTAAAACCTATCCTGCCATGTGGTCTTTTTTTCTTCATAACTATCTCCAATGAGGAGTGGATTTTTCTCCCAGTAGATTTTCCAAAACAATTCAATTCCTTATTAGTGTGGTTGATTCATGAACACTTAAGCAAGTCTGTATGTTCCTTAGGGGCCCAGGGACATGTTAAATGGTTTTGTATCATCATAGTCTAATCCTAAGTAATAAAACATGATCCAGGAGCAGCTGGTTAAATGACTTGACCTCCTGGTACACATTTCAATTTTTCTAGGACCATAAATCTACAATCATTTATAGCAAACATCCTCTCCATTCACACCAGATGTGGATAAAGGAATAGGAGGAGGAGGAAGGAAGGCGGTAAGGAAAATAACTGTATGACAGCCTCATTCAAAACCAGCATGTCCAAATTCTATGTACAACAGAATTTGTATGATTAGGATAAGAATTTCTACTTAGTGTATTTTTTATTTTAGCAAATACAGAGAGACTGTTTCACCCAACCTTACACCTTTCCAAGTTTTTGTTACATATATAACATACTACTTTGATCTTGGACCTCCCAGTCCTCAGAACTGAAAGAAAATAAATTTCTCTCTTATATTCTGTTACGGCAACCCCAGCACAAATACATATGCACATATGTTGCCTATGTACATGTTGTGTAACAATTATATGTTGTATGATATATATAACCTGTATATATGTGTTGTGTGTGTGTATATATATATATATATATAACTATATATAATTTTATCTCTTATATAATATATTGTAAAACAATATATGTAACATGCCATATGTAGAAATTAGTTTACTTGGGCTGTTATAACAAAACACCACAGACTAAGTGGCCTAAAGATCAGGAATTTATTTTCTCAGTTCTGGAGGCCAGGAAGTCTGAATCCAAGATCAAGGTATTGCCAGCTTTGGTTTCTCCAGACGTCTGATGAAGGTCATCTTTTAACAGTGTGTCTGGCCTGTCTTTTCGCACACAGATCCCAGACATCTCTTTCTCTCGTCTTAGAAGGATAATAGTCACACTGCATTAGGGACATACCTTTATGATCTCATTCAACTTTCATTGCCACCTGAAAGGTCCTACCTCCAAATACAGTTACCTCGGGGGTTAGGAGTTCAACATAAAAAATCTTAAGGGGGACACAATTCAGTCTAAAACATTTTAAAATTAATTAATGGAAAACAGTAGCACATTTAGTTACTATGAGTTTGGCTATAGATATATCTTATTAGGTACACAAATAGACACAGATTTTTAGACTCTAAAAATGGTAAAATGATAACCTCATATACAAGAATACATTTACATTTTGTACCTGCAATGTGCATCAAATACACATTAGAACATGTCTTATATTAATAGGACTAGTAGAAAGATGCAGTAATATGCCACATTATCATTACATTATCATTCTGTCTAGGATGAAGGATGATTTTTCCTAAGGTGAGCAGGAATTTAAGAGGGAAGAGGGAATCTGGGATACGCTGTGGATCTTCTCTTCTCCTCCACTGCTTACCTTCTGGTCGCAGATATTGCTGAAGAGAAGTATATATCTTTTCTGGATATTAGCACGGGAACTGAGTTTTAGGAAGCACATGTAGTCATCTATTTCCCATTTTGGCACTTGAACTTTTCCTTTTGAAAATCAGTATGCCTAGAGCAAATAATTTACTTCTGTTTCTCCTGTCTAAAACATTAAGTTCTTAAACAAATTGTCTGCATGACAGCAATATAGAGTATTAAACCAATCCAGATGTTTAGATTTTTATATTTGATTTGACTTAAAATAAAACTTAGATAGCATAAAACTGGCCTTAAACGTAATGATACACTCCATTCATTACCCATTGCTCTCCCAACCTGCTTCTTACAAAATGACATCACACTACACACACTAAACAATTTTTTTTTTTCCTCTCTCTAAATAATATCTTGTAGCTACTGGCTTTTGGGGTCAGTATCTAAAGATATAAACAATTAAAAAATATATATTATATATAGTAACTATATAATGTGGATATTGAAATGATTTGTTCAGTTTTTCTATTGGTGGTCATTATTGTTTCCAATTTTTGTCACTCCAAGTAATGCTGCAATGAATACTATTGTCGTACCTTCTTATTTACTGGCACATCTGTTTCAGAAGGGCAAAGTCTTAAGGGTTAGACTGCTATGTTAAAGTGTAGGCATATTTTACATTTTATTTGAGCTGCCCAGTGTCCCTCAACAAATACATCAGCAAACTTTACATATGCTTACACCAGTAGTTTTTAAGATTATCAATCTCTTCCACCTCACCAACACTTGGTATTATTGTTTTATTTTATTATTTTTTAATGTTGTAGTTGTAACTAAGAACATATGATAAAAGTACACTTTAAAGGCTAATAATAAGGTGAACATCATGTTCACCACCCAGATGAAGCAACAGAGCCCTGTAGTGAGCTTGGTCCCCTGTGTGTCCCCTCCTCCCTGTCCCTAATAGATGTGAACTCTAGTTGAATTTTTATCTTTCTTGCTTCATTTTTTAAAAAATGATTGTGTTGGTCAGGGTTCTCTAGAGAAACAAACAAACAAAAAACCCAGAGTATGCATAAATACAGAAAAAGGTGTATCATAAAGAACTGGTCCATGTGACTACGGATGATGGCAAGTCTCCTAATCTGAAGGATGTTTCCAAGTTGTGGACCCAGGAAAGCCAACAGTATAGTCCTGTCAAGTCCAAAGGCAGAGAACCAGGAAAGCTAACAGTGTAGCTGCATTTCATACAGCAGCAGGCTTGAAACCCAAAAAACCTGTTTCAGTTTGAGTTCAAAGGCGGGAAGAAAGGTGAAGTCCCAGTTCATAGATCATCAGACAGGAAGAATCCCCTCTTGTTTGATGGAGGGTCAACCTTTTCTTTAGGCCTTCAACTGATCTGATGAGATCTACCCATATGAAGGAGAGCAATATGTTTTATGCAAGCTGTTATCTCAATTTTTTCAACTTTAATGAGTTAAAATGGCCATAAATCATTGTTTATGTTTAAGATGTACAACATAGTAATTTGATACACTTATATATTACAAAATGTTTGCAGTTAGCAGGGGAAATGAGTTTCAGGAAGCACCTGTAGTCACCTATTTCCATAGTGTTAGCAAATACCTCCATCGTGCCCCTTAATTTTCGTTTCTTTTTTGCGATGAGAACATTTAATATTTACTCTCTCAGCAACTTTCAAGTATGCAATACAGTAGTGTTAACTAAAATTACCATGCTGTACATCAGATCCCCAGAACTCATTTGTCTTATACCTGGAATTTGTATCTTTTGACCAACACCAACCAATCTGGCCAGTCCTCTTGTTGCAGCATTCTACACTCTCTATGCAAGTTCAGCTTTCTTACCTTCCACATATGAGTGGATTTATAAAGTATCTGTTTTTCTCTGACTTACTTCACTTAGTATGATGCCCTTAAAGTCTGTCCATCTTGTGAGAAATTTCCTTCTTTCTCAGGACTGAATAAAATTCCATTATCTCTCTGTATACCCATTATCTCTCTATGTCTATACAGATATACAGATATGTATGTCACATCTTCTTTATCCATTTATCTATGGACACTTAGGTTGTTTCCATATCTTGGTTATTGTGAATAATACTGCAACAATTAACAGTCTATATAATGGATAAAAGAGCATCTGGTCATACTGGCATATTTCATTTCCAAGCTGCATACTGTCTCATAGATTTGCTGTTTCTCTTATTTTTATCTTCTGCTAAAACCATTAGTTATACATTTATTTTCCCTTTGAAATAAATGCAGATTTTTTTACACAGTAAGTGTATAAATATGTACATATTTAGATATGTTTATGTACTTCATTTTTTTTCTATCAATTTGCCTACAGTGTTGTGGACATATATGTGTGTCTGTCCAACACTTTTGATTATAGCATCCCTATAGCACGTTTTAATAATTATGAACTAATGCCTTAAAATAAAATAAGCTTCCAATGCCAAAATGAAGGGGAAAAAATAATTATCTTATCTGGACAATTTGTTAAAAATATGCTCATTGGTAGCCTTAATTCTCTATGTAACTAATCCAATGATCTAGCTCTTGAATGGTGGTGATATACTCAGGATAAATGGGTAACTCCTTACCTTCAACATTATAATATGATGGCATTGTGCAAACTGCCCAAATAGTTTTACAAATACAGTCTTATAAAATGCAATTTGAAATAGGCTCATTTGGACTTAAAAAAATCCTATTATGACACAGTACAAATTTGTTTTAAAATTTAACTAAATTTGTGTAATACAAATATTTTCATGAAAAAAAAAAACTTTGAAAGCCAAAGATCCATTTCAGCATGACAGAAAAAGGGACTCTCTTCCTTTTTTGTCTAGAGCAGCTGTCATGTCAGAGGCACCTTGTTTTGGTGGGAAATTTGATGACGGCTTAAAAAACCTTGAAGTTTCCGAAGCAATTTAAATATGATCTTTAATGACTTTGGAGTGGATTAGCCCTTGACCTTTCTGTTCCCATGGTATTTTTCCCATCTAGCTTTGACATATGTAACAGAAAATTGTGCTCTTCAGATCACTTTGAAACTTCCAATTATGTGAAGAGGCTTAACTTGATTTTTGATTGAGTTATAATGGCAAGAGCTGATCTCTAGAGGGAGTAACAAATGCAAATAAGTGCTCTTTGGGACCCTATGTTATTAGCTATAATTTTCTTAACACTAAAAGGAGACATTTAAAAATTATAAAGTTGGGGTAAGATTTTGTTTATATGATTTTGAAAAAAAATTATTTCTAAAAAAGTATAAATTAGATTATTTGATCTAATTGCTATTCTTACATCAGTTCTCACCATTGCCCAATTACTTTTAAAATCCATACAAAGACTCTGAAAAATACAGTGTATTATAAATATCATAATACCCAGAGATAAAAATTTTATGCAATTTAATTTAAGAAAATTTAATTATAAAATAAAATAAATTTCCAAAATGAGTAACAGGAAAATCATATTAAAACTTGAGTAATAAACAAATGTAATTCTTACAAATCAGTTTCAAATCCAACTAAAAGAGAAAGGACACAAATATACAACGTAAGATGAGACATAGAAGAAGAAATGTTGAAAACCTCCAGATGGTAAGTAAACAGAAAAAAACAAAACATGATCACTAAAGTACTCTGTGTTTTAAAGAGGATATTATATTTATGTGAACATTGCTGAAGAGGGGAAAGAACCATATATTTTATAATTACATTATTTATGTAGGCACACACAGGAGGAGAGTATAGACAATGAAAAATGGACAATTCATATTAAGAAGGTGAAATCTGGAGATACTGATGATGAAGAGAAAATTTCATTTGTTTTTAACTCTTTTTTAAAAAGATTTATTAATTTTAGAGAAAGAGTGTGCGCACACACAAGCTGGAGGAGTAGCAGAGAGAGAGAAGCTTCAAGCAGACTCCCCGCTGAGAGCAGAGCCCGACACCGGCAGGTTCAATCCCAGGATCCATGAGATCAGGACCTGAGCTTCAAAACCAAGACTCGGAAGATTAACCAACTGAGCCACCCAAGCACCAAACCTGTTTATAACTCTTAATTATAATACTAAATGAAGCAGAAGTCAGAAGAAAGATTTTCTGTCTTTTCTGTGATGAGGAAATTAGATTTTAAAAATCTACTGCTTCTAACCATGTAAATTTGTTAGGTCATATTATTTGGATTTTAATTCTTGTGTCCTGGTAATACAGGTTCTTACCTCACTTATGGGATATAGAGTGAAGGTGTTAAATTAGTCATGACAGTTCCTTCTAGCTAAATTTGCATTTGTTGAATTTCTCTATAAATTCTTATATTCAAAGATAAAAAGTGACACCAATTGAAATATATCCTGCAGAAATTTATTCACTGAAGTCTTAAACACTAGTACCTCAGCACCTGAGCTTATTTGGAAATTGGGTTTTGCAGATGTAATTATCATAAGCTAAGGTGAGGTCATACTGGAGTAGGATGGGCCCTATTCCAATATGACTGGTGAACCTATAAAAGAATACCTGTGAAGAGATAGATATACACAGGGAGAATGTCATGTGAAGATGAAAGCAGATATTAGGATGATGTTTCTACAAGTCAAGTAACAGTAAAGATAACCAGCAAACCATCAGAAGCTAGGTAGACAAGCTTGGAATATACGCTTTCTCACAGTCTTGTAAAGGAACCAAGCCGGCTGACATCTTGATCCTGGAATTCTAGCCTCCAAAACTGTGAGGCAATACATTTCACTTTGGGGTACTTCGTTACAGCTGCCCTAGCAACTAATACAATGAGCATACATTAATCCTTCTAATTAAAACCAATGAAACAGAGATAAAGAGTATACTAGTAAGCTTACAACCAAGAAAGCATGAGTTATAGTGTCAGCATCAGATAAAAAGACTAGCACAATTTAAGCAAAAGTGAGTACTTACCAAGAGATTTGGGGAAAAAAAAAAGAAAGAAAAGAAAATTAACTAACTACATGTAATAATTAAGAACAAATGTTGTGATCACCCTGGGCTATTAATTAAAATTTTATTAATTCAATAAGAAGTATTCTGCTAATATGTAGTTTTTCTGTTCATTCATTATCTATCTATCCATCTTTAGATGTACCATTCATTTGTTGGCAATAATAAATATTCCTAAAAATTAGTGCACTGAATATGTCATGGATATATTACTCCAATTTAAGACTTTAGGCATACAAATAACTTATGTGTTTCAAATGTGGGTTCTTTCACCTTGTCTCTTTTTTCTGCTGCAACTCATTACTAAAAGTGGTTTTAGGTAAGATGAAACAGAAAAGAGACTAATGACATCATGATCCATTAAAATTTCAATAAAAGCTACTGTAATTTACCTCCCCTAAACCATTCCCATGATTGATTGACATATACTACAGAGTCAATTTATTCCTGAAGATCTACAACATGCTGAATTATCTGGAATACTAAGCTGTTGATTAAAATACCTGAACTTTCCTGCTCACCCGTAGAGCTGTATTCTAATCAAGAATTAGGTGTTCCGTGAGCCTATTTATCCCAATTTTAATTACAGAATTCAGTCATTATTCTGCAAACCAAATGAAATATGACTCCAAATAGGGGGGAAAAAAAAAAAGAAGATGTGGTGTCCACTAATAATACAATGCTTTGGAAAATCTTGATAAGGACAAAGCAACCAAAAAATCGCTGTCAAATTTAGTGTGCTAGAAATAGCTATTAAAGGTTGGAAGAAAAACTTCTAAAATCTAGAATTACTATTTACTCAGCTTTTTAAGTATCTTTAACTTCTTAATCTTTTTAACACATTTGGAAGTGAAAAATTATAGCTCATTATGGGTATACTTTATGTAAAATACCATAATAAATTTCAGTTTAATGGACCCATATTAAGAGGCCTGACTCTCCATCACAAAATTGGAAAGTTAACAAATATGTTTATGCTTTATATTAAAACAAGATGTATACATTTTATATGAATTTGTTTAAAAATTCCCTGCTTAAAATATTTTGAGTAACCAACTATCCTACTAATTCTAAGTTAGTCAGACAGGAGATGTCAAAAATATTGTCTTCAATCTAAAATGATCTGCACTGACGGAAAAGTGGATGAGGTCAAATAACTGAGAATCTAAATCTTACTGAAGGCTGAGAGATAAAAAAATACAAAAAGAAACATGAGTGAAGGAATAACAGGGAGAATCAGGCAAAATAAAATTTCTACATGGACTGTATTATTTCTTGTTGACTAAAACTGTCTACCTAAAGTTATATGTTAAGGGCATAATGAATCTATTACAAAGTAAAATTAATCATATTTGGCAGAGATCAAAATGACTGACCCCTGAGGTGAAACAGAACAACAGTATATATGGTTCTGAAAGAGGACAGGAACTGGTTCAAAAGCTCACAATTTTAACCATTCTACCATGCTGCTGCATCAACAAATGCCATTAGGAAAATGAAACAATATTTATACCAATGAAGTAGTTACATAGGTACTTCTAAAATGAGATGGTTTGTTGTTTTATATCCTATCCACTGTGTCAATTCTTTGTTTTCCTTCTGAGAGCTGCGAAAGGAATACAGTTAGTATTCTGTTCTTAAGAAGGAAGGGAGAAAGAACCAAAGGAACTGAACCAAGATCTGAAAGAGCTATACTTTGATTTGAAATATTCTGAGAAAGAAATAAAAGTAAGAAAACCACATTCTCAAAACATCCTTAATTTTAAATAAAGCTGTATTTTGAAGATTTTATTGGTTTTAGCTACCTATGGTCAGATATCAAAGAATGTGTCTATATATTTGCCTCAATTTTTCTACCGTAGAGGAGAGAAAAATGTTAAGTCTGGAGACATGAAGGTTGATACAATTAAATAGTTTATTTAATTTACATTTTTATACCATTAATCATGTTAGAACAATAGGGGTTCCCATTACAGGTCATTAATGCTACACAGGTTCTTCACAGATGGGCTAATATTCTGAAATATTAAATATATCACTCAAGCTTCCTAGATACATAGGAAGATATGCTACTATAGAAGACAAATGGTTTCTTTTAGATAAGCATGTCACTGAAAATTACTCTAAATATACTATTTAGAAACACATTTTCCATTTTTCCTAGACAAAGGACAAAGAATTGCACAAAGATAGCAAGAATATTGCTGGATCATTACACCTAAATAGGACCAGGCTATACTATGTTGACCTTGAAATTCTGAATCCAGTGGAGAGTCAGTTTAAAAAAAAAAAAAAAAAAAAAAGATTTTATTTATCTGAGAGGAGAGAGAGAGAAAGCATGAGTGGTGGGAGAGGCAGAAGGAGAGTAGAACCAGAGTCCCTGCTGAACAGTGAGACTGACGCTGGGCTTGATCCCAGGATCCTGGGATCATGACCTGAGCTGAAGGCAGAGGCTTAACCAACTGAGCCACCCAGGTGTCCCTGGAGAGTCAAATTAAATCAGGTATAGTAGCTGAAAGCGAAGCTCCATTTTTGTGAAAAAAATTTTTACCTTTTAAAAAAGAACTATTGTGCTGAATTAATAATACTGATTGATCAGTGAGGAAGCTAACCAGTGAGAGGTTGCAGTAATATAGAAGAGAGAAAATGGTGGTCTGGAATTGAGTTTGTTTGGATATTAGATATATTTTGAAAGACTTTCTGATTAATGATCTCTGAAACGTGAGAGAGAAGAGAATCAAAAAAGTGATTTCTGAGTACCTAGAAATATGAAATTTGAGAGGAAGATATGTATTTGGAAAGGATATCTGAGATATTGAGATTAAATATCCAAATGAAGTCCGATAGGCATCTGAATACATGAATTTGGACCTAGAAAGAGACAGAGAGAGATGGTAAGAATTAAAAATTAGAAAATCCTTGGCATAAATACTGTATTTAAAACACAACATTTGATAGTATCACTAAAAGAATGAATATACATTGCAAAGAAAAGAGGGCAAGCCTGAGTGAGACTAGGGCATCCCAACAATAGGAAAGTGAGATTGAGAAGAAGAAATAACAAGTCATTCAGGGAGAAAGAAAATAAAAACCAAGAGAGTTGTTCTGCAAGGCAAATTAAGTGTTTCAACAGGAGACATTGAGTTTTCATAGGTCAAGCATGAGGAGTAATAAGAATTGGCTAATGAACTTTGTAAAACAAAGGTCTTTGGTGATTTTGACTAGTTTCTGTGGCCCCGTGAGAACAAAGTCCTCATTCAGGTGAATTTAACAGAGAATCGAGGAAGTAACTGACCAACTCTCTCTATGACCAAAGAAACTGACTGCTAAATGGTCAAAAAAATAGAATCATAAGATTTTTTTTTTGTTTTTAGATGCCAGGAATCATAGTATATTTGAATACTGATGGAAAGGATCTAGTAGATTAGAAAGCATGGATGATTTTGGAGAGAAATTCTGGATCGCTACTCTTGAGCAGATGAGAGGTGATGTGGACTAAGGTACATAAGGATTAGCTTTAGAAAGGAGCAGGAATGATTTTTTTAAATGATTCATTTATGGTTGTATACACTGCTCTCAACATCTTTGATTTCTGAAGTACAAATAAATGCAAATCTACTGGTTCCTTACAGGCTTCTTCTGTGCATATTTGAGTTTCTTTTTTGGTAGGTTACAAGGTTTTCACTTCATGATTTGTTTCCACTTCACAAACTCTCTCTCTCACCATCCTCCTTTTCAAATCTCCTTTTCCTTGTCAGTTTTTAGTTTACTATCATTATCTTCAGATTTACAGAGATCAGGCAAAGAAAGCATTCATATCAATAGATCTTTTTACTTGCTCTTTTGGACTGCCATTACATTGTTTATATTTTATTTTATTTTTTAAAAGATTTTATTATTTATTTGACAGAGAGAGAGATAACAAGTAGGCAGAGAGGCAGACAGAGAGAGAAGGGGATGCAGGCTCCCTGCTGAGCAAAGAGCCCCATGTGGGACTTGATCCCAGGACCCTGAGATCACGACCTGAGCTGAAGGCAGCGGCTTAA
Source organism: Mustela erminea (assembly GCF_009829155.1). Classification (NCBI taxonomy): domain Eukaryota; kingdom Metazoa; phylum Chordata; class Mammalia; order Carnivora; family Mustelidae; genus Mustela; species Mustela erminea. The sequence goes on along the minus strand of NC_045624.1, from coordinate 78,906,060 downwards.
CCCACTGAGCCACCCAGGTTCCCTAGATTGTTTATATTTTAAATGACAGGAAGTAAACGACTTCATATCCCATTTTTTTATGTGTCATGCTATTTTAGGCAATGCATGGACAGATATTTTCAGTTTTAATATTCATTAATTTTAAAACTAAATAGTGGGTATTAATCTTTACTACTTATGGCAAGTGACCCTGGGTTTTCATTTACCATTGTGATATACAATTTCTTTTCTAAATACATTTACTAAAATCAAACAAGGAATTGATTTAAAATTTAAAAATTAACTAAATAATAGTACATGAGGCATGCTAGTATGGCAAAACTCATGAAGGTAGACTGCAAATGATGTTAGTTTCAGAAACCTATGTGTGTGGTTAATTTTATGTGTCAACTTGATTGGGTTAAGGGATGCCCAGGTAGCTGGTAAAACATTATTTCTGGGTTTATCTGTGAGGATGGTTCTGGAAGAGATTAGCATTTGAATCACTAGACCTAGTAAAGGAGAACTGTCCTCACCCATGTGGGAAGGCGTCTTCCAACTTGTTGAGGGCCCAAAGAACCAAAAAATGGAGGAAGCACGAATTTACTTTCTTTTCTTGAACTGGATGTCCACTGTCTTCTGTCCTCTGATATCAAAGCCTCTGGCTTTTGGATTTGCAGTGAATTACACCACTGGCTTTTCATGTTCCCCAACTTGCAGAGAGCAGAATGTTGGACTTCTTGTCCTCCACAACTTCATAAGCCAATTCCTATAATAAATCTCTCCCTCTCTGTCTCCTCTTTTCCTTCTTCACCTTTTTCCACTCCCTTCTTCTTTCTAGTACATACTTTTGGTTCTGATTGTCTGGCAACCTTGACTAAAACAAGTTCGCTTAGGCTACATAGAGTTTCCCTTCTCTGTAACTAGTGCCTATTCCATGGACATAACTCTGTTCCCTATATGCTAATAATACAGTATATACAAACTGAAAGAAATCAACATTTGCATCACATGTTGTATAGCAAGGTCATCTATCTACATGCTACAGTATATGGCGATTAATTTAATAATAAATGGCCAAGCTACTAACACTTGGATGTATCAATCCCTTTTCATTCTGATTATCAACTAAGTAGGGCATGCTAAAAATCAGCCTACTGGACATTTTACACAGAGTGAGGTGCAAGAGACCCACAGGGTATTCAGAACAGAGGAGCTTGAAGGAACACAGAGGAGTAGGAAGAAGGACTTTAGAGTTATGGTGAGGATTGGAACTAGAAAAAGGTTGATGAATAGGGAGTGAAGATGGTGAGAATAATTTAAAGGCATGAATAACCTTGGTTTAGTTCACAATTTTTGCCAATTTCAGCACTGCCAGTAAATCGTAATGTTGATTCATACATCCTTCAAATAGGACTCCTGCATGCTATCTTACAGTCTAAATCTCTTGTATAGGTGATTGAAAATGGAAATTACTGCAGGTTATTTGTGCTTGTTTAGCACCTTTTGTAGTTCTCAAAATTTTTTTTTAAGATATCCATATTTTGGGGAGATACCCATATTCTGGGTGGCTCAGTTATTAAGTGTCTGCCTTCGGCTCTGGCCGTGATCCCGGGGTCCTGGGATGGGGCCACGCCTTGGGCTTCCTGCTTGGCAGGAGGCCTGCTTCTCCCTCTCCCACTCCCACTGCTTGTGCTCCCTCTCTCGCTGTGTTTCTCTCTATCAAATAAGTAAAATCTTTAAAAAAAAAAAAGATACATATATTTCTTCATCTGAAAATCTTTAATTTAAAACACAGGACTCTTTTTAATCAATTGTATGACTTTTTTGTAGACTCCCCTTCACTACTTAGCAAGGAATGAATTGCTAAAACAAGTTGATAACATAATTTAACCAGTACATGTTATGAAGGTTTAAAGACATAAATTATTTACATAATAGTAACAAAAACAAAGAGCTACAGCAAATACTCATCAGCAAAAAGGGGTGCCAACAATTACAGATGATCCTTCTATTCTCCATCATCTAAATTAATTACAAGGTCTGAATTATGGAACATATTTCTTTGGCCCTTAGAAATACCTTCTTTAATTATTATGTGTCATTTAGATTATATGGTATACCAAAATTACTTTATACATTTAAATATTTATAGCAAATAACCCGCAAACTAAAATCCTGTTTTTTGGGGGAGCCTGGGTGGCTTAGTGGGTTAAGGCCTCTGCCTTTAGCTCGGGTCATAATCCCAGGGTCCTGGGATCAAGCCCCACATCAGGCTCTCTGCTCAGCAGGGAGCCTGCTTCCTCCTCTCTCTCTCTGCCTGCCTCTCTGGCTACTTGTGATCTCTGTCTGTCAAATAAATAAAATATGGTAATAAATAAATAAATAAAAAAAATCCTGTTTTTCAATCCATTTCAAAGTTTAAATCTACTAGCCTTGCAATATTATCATTGAAAATTTAACTGATTAAATATTCATACTTAGTATTACACATTTATTGTACAAAAGCTGAAATAGTAGTGAACAGAATGCTGTAGTTTTATTTTTTATTGAAGCATTTGATCAACCAACAATCTTTAAATAAGCTAAAATACTGAAAGAGAATTTTAGATTTAAAACATGGCTTTGAAGTCATGTATTTTTACTCCCAAATGGCTTATTCAACATTCATTTCTCTTCAGATGATACAAATCTTCTGCCTTTTACAAAATGGCTTATTTATTATTGCTGTTCTCTGCCCAGGTTCCAGGTATTTTTCTTATATTTCTTGAGAAACTGAGTTTATTTCAAAACTGCATATTTAGTAAGCAAAAGCTGTCTCTTAAAATTACAAAATTAATAAAATTATAATAAAACAAGATAGCAAATATTTATATTTTAGCTGGATTGGGAAAAGGTGTTTTGTATTGTTGTTGTTTTAATTTTACTCCTTAAAGTCTCGATTGAGCCAGATATTACTGAGGATACGAAAAAATATACAACATCTATGCTTAAGTTATGAAATAATTTTTTGATATTTCATTATTGTAGGATATAGTTCCTCATGTCTACTTCATGAAAAACACTAAATGCTTGAAGAAACTTTTATTTGGATTTTAAGATCACTATTTGCAGCTTGCTCTGAAAGACCTGATTTTATTTCTTAGAAAAGTATTCAGAGTAATTTAAGCTGCAATTTTATTTTGAGAATTGCTCAATTTTATCACCCAGGGTTAAAAGGGAACATTATCTAACATGTCTTGCTCTCCTATTCTGTTATAAATCTACTCTGATCAAGCTTTCATCATCATCAGGACATGGAAACTTCTCCTATAAAGGAAACCAGTGATCATCATGTTACTAAATCCAATTGTCAATCTTAATTCTTATGTTTGGCTGACGTTTAGTCTTCCTACAGTAGATTTAACTGACGTTTAGTCTTCTACAGTAGATTTAAAATGGCCGCAGATTCTCTTACACTTCTCTCAGTGAGAGTTGAGATCTGTACCCCCTCTCCTATATGGTAGAGGTCACCATGTACCACTTTCTAGTACCAGAACTTACGGGACAGACAGCTTCAACCTGTTGTCTAAAAGAACAGCCCTAACTCACCATGCAAAAAGTCTGATTCTACTGAGACTGCCAAGGTGGAAATGCCATTTGTAGGTGTTCCAGTAGATCATCCCCAGTTTAACTCAACCTTCCACACATCCCTAGTAAGAAGCTACACATACGAGGGAAAATGTACTGGTCCCTTCAGATTAGTCCTCCACCAGCCAACTCCACAGAGGACCTTAGTCAATAGTAAAAAAAGCAAAAGGATCACCCACCCATGTGAGCCCAGCCCAAATTCCTGATCCATAAATTGTGATATATAATAAAATGCTTGCTTTATAACTAGCTAAGTTTCAAGGTGGCTGCTGCTGCTGCTGCTCCTTCTTCTTCTTCTTCTTTTTTTAATTACTGGGCTGCTCAGTTGGCTGAGCCTCCAACTCCCGGTCTTAGGCCAGGCCAGGATCTCAGGGTCACAAGATCCAGCCCTGCATCTTCCACTCTGCGCTTAGCAGAAGGCCACTGGAGACTCACTCTCTCCCTCTAACCCTCCCCCTACCTCCACCATCTCAAATCAATCAATCAATCTTTTAAAACTATCACGAGGATTGTACCAAAAATATACCCAAAACACTAAAGAGACATAACAACCTAATGCAAAGCATGACCATGGATTGACTCTGGTTTAAAAAACAATAGTTGTAACAGCTATAAAAGCCATTTTGGATATAGTTAGGGAAATCTGAACATGAATGTGTTATTAGATAGTAAAGAATTATTGATATTTTCTTAGATATGAGAATGGTGGTATGGGTATGTAGGAGGATGTTCTTCTTCTTCTTCTTTTAAACATTTATTTATTTTAGAGAGAGACAATGAGCAGGGAGGGGAAGGGCCACAGGGAGAGGGCGACAATTCCAAGCAGACCCCCTGCTGAGCAAGGAGCCCAGTGTGGGACTTAACGTGGCCTGATATTTTTTACTGATATTGCTTCCAAGACAGCAATATTTCCTGGTGTTCCTCCCACCTCATGACAGCTTATTCTCTTTTTGTTGGTCATTCCTTGGCTGGTTCATTCACCCTGTAAACGTTCATATCCCTGACTTCAGTTCAGTCCTTGGCTTTCTTCCTTTTCTATCTGTATTTCACCTTTTCTGATAATCTAACATAGTCTCATAACTTTAAATGTCAACCATGAACTGAGTCCCAAGTGAGATGACATGAGATGTAAGACTCATATCTAACTGCCTACTCAAACTTTCACCTACATTTTCTACAGATAAATCACACAAAACACTTCAACTAAAAACACTGCTCCTCCCTAACAGTATCTCTCTTTCAGTGACCAAAGGAAAACCAAATAATTTATCTTTCCAACTAGGTATTTTCAAAGTAAAAGATGTACTATACTGGATTACAGCCATAAAATGAGATATATAACTGGGATATAGGGTCCCCTTAGAAATCCATTCTTCAATGTTCTGATTAAAAAACCAATCAACCAATGAACCCTGGAGTCACCTCTGATTCCTTTCTTTGCCTTATACTACCATCACTTAATCCTTCTCCAACTAGTACAGTCTCTCCTTTGTGCAAACTCTCTCCCAATTTCCCTCAGAGTCAAAACCAAAGTTCCTAACGTGACTTGCAAATACAATATGTGATGGCTCCCTTCCATCTCTATTATATCAGCTACATAGTCCCCTCTGTCTTTCTTTGTATGGTTCTTCTTTTGTGTAGGATATCTTCTAGATACCATCTTGGTTGCTCTTTCAACTTCCTTCTTACAGCTCCACTGCTGTAAGATGAGCCTGAATCATCCTTTCAAAATTGCCTGTGGTCCCCCAACACCATGCCTGACATTTCTGATCACGTTTTAATGTATTATATAATTTACTTTATGTATTAGACTACCCACTGATAAATGCAAAGCTCTGTGTGTTTACCAACATATTTCTTTCAAGTGCCTAATGTGATGCTTCATATAGTCTATAGATGCTACTTATTCATAAGTAAAATGAATAGATGGTATTTTACAGGTATTGATATAGCCATAGAATATGCACTGATCAAATCTAGGTATAGCGGCAAAGAGAGTTTTTAAATTACCTTATGATACTGTCATTTTTGAGCCCACATCTTGGGTGTTTTTCTCATGTAGGTGATGTTTTCATATGCGTGAATGCTATTTACATTTTAAGTAACATTTGTGTTTTCTTTCAGTTAGCTATTTTATGTTTGTTTTTGTCATGTACTTGTTCTCTCTGCCTGAAATTATTAGTAATGCTTAGCACAAGTGAGAGATATATGCAATCTGTCACATTATGCTTCCAGCTTGATAGTTCTGTCAGTTCTGGGATTTGCAGTCCTGTACATGTTTTCATTCCTGTAAATCACACATTAAACCATTTTTGCCTTTATCATTTGATAGAAAAACTTAAAAATAATCATTTCAAATGTGTTATTTTTAAAAACATAAAAGGGCTATATCTTGAAAACAAAACTATATCTCTTATTTTAATGTGAGTGTGAATAAATATTGGCCTCATCTCACCCAACCTCATGAGGCTGTGATATGCTCTTATCACAGCAACTGCTATCACTTAATAACAGATTGACTACTGTATGAATTGAGTAATTTCTTAGTCATCATTTTAAATATAATCTTTTCTGAAAATATCTTTTGGCTCTGATTAAAATGTACTAGAGTAAAGGACTTACCGTGTGAAAGGAAAACTGGTCGTTTGTTTTATAGAAGATGCAAATAATGAAGGTTTTAGAATTGCTTTCTTTTAAATCATTTTTAATTTATCTACAACTAATATTCATCAAATTGATTTTTTGGTGAGTTGTGGATTTAACAGTTTACTGACAAAGTGATAAAAATAAAATATTAAAATATTAAATATTAAAAATAATGAAGAAACAATGCGTTTATTTCACATGGCAATATACCTGTTTTATTATGCTACAATTGGTTATTTAATGCACATATTTCATTAAGAAATTAAATAATTCATTATTCACATTTTATAGCAAAGGTAGGCAACTATGACTTTTTAAGTTAATTATATATTTTTGACTGATAGAGATTTTTAAAAATTATTAGTGATTTTATGTTTTTTATAAATCAGGCTTCTGAATATGTTTACCCAACTCAACACACTCACTACCATCTGAATCCTGAATTCAATATAAAGCAGTTCTCATTTTAAAAGAATCAAGAATGGGCGCCTGGGTGGCTCAGTGGGTTAAGCCACTGCCTTCGCCTCAGGTCATGATCTCAGAGTCCTGGGATCGAGCCCGCATCGGGCTCTCTGCTCAGCGGAGAGCCTGCTTCCCTCTCTCTCTCTCTGCCTGCCTCTCCATCTACTTGTGATTTCTCTCTGTCAAATAAATAAATAAAATCTTTAAAAAAAAAAAAAGAATCAAGGACATGCCCATACCAGTAAAACAACCACCCAAATCCTCCCATTTAGCATAACATATAATAAACATACATATGCATTATTAATATAATGTAAACCATATAAAATGAGCGATACTGTAAATTCTGTATTATCCTTGGTTATTTGCTTCTGTCATAAACCCTATTTTTAAAGCATAATTAACATACAATGTTACAGTAGTTTCAAGTGTACAATGTGGTTCAATTCTATATGCATTATTCAGTGCTCATCATTGTAAGTGCATTTAATCCTCTTTATCTATTTCACCCATCCCCCTACCCACTTCCTGTCTGACAGCAACTGCTTTGTTCTCTGCATTTAAGAGTCTATTTTGTTTGTCTCTTTTTTTTCCTTTGTTCATTTGTTTTCTTAAATTCTGCATATGAGTGAAATCATATGGTATTTGTCTTTCCTTGTCTAATTTATTTCACTGAGCATTACACCCCGCAAGTCCATCCATAGTGTTACAAATGGCAAGATCTCATTATTTTTTATGGCTGAGACACATTCCATTATATACATACACACCTCACATCTTCTTTATCCATTCATTTATGAGTGGACATTTGGGTTGCTTCCATATCTTGGCTACTGTAAATAATGTTTCAATAACAGAGGGGTGCACATAGCTTTCCAAATTAGTGTTTTCATTTTCTTTTGGTAAATATCCAGTAGTATAATTATTTACTGAATCATATGGCAATTCTATTTTTAATTTTTTGTGGAATTTCCATACTGTTTTCCATTGTGGCTGCACCAGTTTGCATTCCCACCAACATAACACAAGAGTTCCTTTTTCTCCATATCCTTGCCAACACTTGTTATTTCTTAACCTTTTGATTTTAGCCATTTTGACAATAATATCTCATTGAGGTTTTTATTTACATTTCCTTGAAGATTATGGTGTTGAGCACTTTTTCATGTGTTTATTAGCCAATGATATGTCTTCTTCGAAAATACGTCTACTTAGTTCCTCTGCCCATTTTAAAATCAGATTATTTGGGGTTTTTTGGCAGAGTTGTGTATGTTCTTTATATATTTTGGATATCAACCTCTTATTGGACATATCAACTATAAATATCTCCTCTCATTTGGTAGTTTGCTTTGTTTCCTTCTATGTATAAAAGCTTTTTGTACTGGTGCAGTCCCAATAGTTTACTTTTGCTTTTGCTTCCCTTTTCTGAGGAGACATATCTAGAAATACGTTTCTATGACCAATGTCAAAGAAATAACTTCCTAAGTTTTCTTCTAGGAGTTTACGGTTTCAGATCTTAAATTTAGGTCTTTAATCCATTTTAAGTTTATTTTGTATATTTTGTATATTTCTATATTTATTTTGTGTAAGAAAGCAGTCTAGTTTCATTCTTTTATATGTAGCTCTGTGGCTCTGAGAGTAGTGATGCCTAACGTCAACAAACTTAATTGATATTTCTGACTTTCTCATGCTTCTCCAGTCAGACTGTAAACTCCCAAACACAGACCCATTGAATAAATTTAAAAAGTAAATATATGGGTTTATCTACTATTGGTGCTCAAAAGTATTAAAGTATATGCGGTGTTTTTCTAATATGTGTGTTATAAATCATGAAAATATGCTTGCCAAAATGCTAAAATCCAACAGAAAGCACATATATATAAACATAAATATATCTATAATCACATATTTGTCAAGATATGCTGAGTGATACAAATCTTACATAAAAGAGCAAAAACTGTGTGATTCTAATTATATGTAGTTCTCCAATAGGCAAAATTAGTTTATGGTAAAGAAAAAGTCAAAACAGTGATGACCTACTGAAGGGTGGGATTAAAGACTGAGTGGGAAAGAGTAGGAGGGAACCTTTTGGATGAACAGCAATGTTTAATAGCTATTTGTATTATACAGTCATACGCATTTGTCAAAATACAGAGAATGGTGTAGCTAATATTTGTGCATTTAACTGTGTGTAAATTTTACATAAAAAAGGAATGTAAACAAATGTTGGAACTTTTAGTTAATAATACATGCTAAAGTGTTTATAGCTATTTACTGTAACTTTTTTCAACTTATATATTAATAAATTTTTGTAATAAAAAATTTCTTAGAAAAATTTGCATATTAATTTTTTTAATTTTTAGCAAAGATTTTTTGATTAACTATACTCTCCTTCTTTATGTATATACAAAATCATGAGATATTAATATTATCAAAGGCTTGATAAAATTCTATGAGGAATAGAATCTGACTACATAATTTCAACATTAGTTACATTTTACATTAAGCTTTCTTGATCTTTATTTGTTAAGAAAATTTATTTGGGTCCTCAAACAGAATAAAAGCAAATTATAATTTTTTCCATGAATTAATACATAAGAAAAAGAACTCTTACTTCCTGTCAAAATTTGGTATATTTAGCTTCTCTATCAAACAAAACTACTATTGTATCCATTCCTAAAATTACGCTATCTTGACCAAAGTGTTTTACATAATCAATGATTCTCATATAAATAGCTGGCTTATAAACAGAATTCTCTTGAATCTTGTTTAAATACTGGTCTAACATTTTGTAAAAATAGTAAGTATGAATTTATACAGATGGGTCTCACTTGATGCACTGGCTTCGGATCAGAAAGAATGCAGTGTACTAAGTAAGTTACCACATTTTTACTGTTGTGTTAAAAACCCACAGGAAGTATAAAATGACTTATAAGTAACTAATTATTGCCTTTGGAATGAAAGGCAGGGGCACCTGAGTGGCTCAGTTGGTTGACTCTCTGACTATTGATTTCGGCTAAGGTTATGATCTCAGGGTTGTGAGATCAAGCCCCACATTGCACTCTGGCTCAGTGCAGAGTCTGCTTGTCTCTCTCCCTGTGCTCCTCTCTCTAGCCCCCCCCCACCTTTTTCTCAAATAAATAAATATATGAATAATCTTTAAAAAAAAAAAAAAAAGAGGGTTCCTGCATGGTTCAGTTGGTTAAGCGTCTGCCTTTAGTTCAGGTCATGATCCCAGGGTCCTGGGACAGAGTTCTGCATCAGGCTCCCTACTCAGTGGGGAGCCTGCTTTTCCCTCTCCTGTTGCTGCTCCCCCTGCTATTGCACTCTCTCTTTCTCTCTCTGTGTCAAATAAATAAATAAAATCTTTATGTGCCAACTTGCCTTGACTATGTTGCCCTCTTGTCTGCTCAAATACTAGTCTAAATATTGTAAAGGTTCTTTTTAGATATGGTTAACATTTAAATTGGTAGACACTGGGTTATACTAGATTATACTAGGGTTAAACTAGATTATATCTCATAAGATGGGTAGGCTCATCCAGTCAGCTGAAGGCTTTAAGAGAAAATATTGTAACACTGAAAAGAATGAAATTCTTTCTCTAGACGTTTAGACTTCAAACTGCAACATCAACTCTTGTTGGAATTTTGAACTTCCAGTTCCCATAGTCACTAGTGTCCCCACAATGAATCTCTCTTCATTGATTCATTCTGTTTTTCTGGAGTACTGTAATACAAATTAGGAATAGCTAAAGAAAATGTGGCATAAATAGCACACTATATACTTTCTCAGTGTCCACTTTTTGCACAAACCTTACCTATCCCTGCACTAATTTGAATATGTAGATACTCTACCATAAGGCAAAGCTCTCAAAACATTGTACATAGTGCAAGAAGTAATACAGACTAGTCTTTCAATACTGTCCCTGAGCTGGAAATGTGCTCAATGATCACCCAATGCTGAGAAGGAGTACTTTTCACATCCAACATTGGGTATGTCAGCAATGTAAAAAAAAATATATATATATATATAAGACTTTGAGTCATTTCGGACTGCTATAACAAAGTAAAACAGACTGCGTGACTTAAACAATAAACATTAATTTTTCAAAGTTCTGAGGCTGGTGAGTCAAGATCAGAGGGCCAACCAGCATGGTCAGGTGCTAGTAAGAACACTATCCCCAGATTGTAGACTGGTTACTTTATGGTTCTTTACCTGGTAAACAAGAGAATGAAAAAAAGCTCTCTGTGACCCTTATAACCACATTTATAAGGCTCCACATTACCTCATCTAATCCTAATTACTTCCCAAAAAGACCTCACCTCCTCATACCACCATATCAGGAAGTAGGATTTCAACAGGAATTTTTGGGACATAAACATAAACATCTAGTCTGTAACATAGATTCAAAAGTAAGACGATGAGAAGCTTTATTTGAGAAAGCGTTAGATCTTGTTGTATGTCCATTAACTTCCCTATGGGATTTACGTGAAAATTCTATTTCAGTGTGTGTATATAGATATGGATAGTTAGATTAAAGCAAAACACTAAAAAGCAATCATTGATAAACCATCAGTTCAATAACTCAAAGCAACTGGGAGTTGTCAAACTCTGCCTCACCTAATATCCAAATTTGTTCGAGTAAAAATTTCCACCAATTTGACCTCCTAAATATTTCTTGAATATCTGCCTACATCCCTTTCTCTATTATCACAGCTCTGCTTTCAAATCCCATCAACCTCCATTTAGGTTATCTCAATAGTCATTCCTTTTCTGCCTTTATTCTGTCTTACATCTGCCTTCACAGAATAATCTCATTTCCCTCTCATTACTCTGATTTTGGACCCTTTTCTTTTCTCAGCAGATTTCTATTTCTTCATCCTAACACACATTTTTTAAGATTAATTTCCAACTGAATTAGAACACAATTTTATCAGTTGTGTTTGAAGGGACGGCCTAGCACAGAATTGAAGGCTATGGGCCCTGAAATAAGAAATATATCCCAGTGCTGACTCCTTCACCTCATTGCCTGACTGCGTGAATGATGCCTCTAAGTCTCAGTTTCCTCCACTCTGAAACACAAGGTAACAAAGGTGCCTACTTCAGGCTGTTGAGAGGACTACAAAAGGTAAAAAGATAATGAGTGAGAGATGCTTGTTGATACAAGAAAGCATTCAATAAATGCCAGCCGTTGTTATGCAATTGAAAACACACAGAAATGTTTGTTCTTAGAGATCACTTCGGTTTTTAAAATTTTACCTTGTCAATTTAAACTGTTTTTATAAGAAATGATTTCTTTAAGCATGGACATTCACCTTAACTCCTTAATCTACTAAAATGTAACATATTCATTCTTGCACATGTTTACTTATTACTCTATGTTCTTCTAGTACTTGCTTGCTTCTAGTTCTTTGTATCGTATTTGCATAAACAGATCTCTGAAAATTTTTCCCTAGAAATTGACTTTTAAATGGTTTTAACTCATTTCTAAAATTCTTACTAGTAACAATAAAACTTAAAAGATGATAATAAGTAGTGAATAACTCTACCCTGCTTCTAGGTGAATCACCCACCAAATACTGGGTAATTTCATTTCACTGTAATAACTTAATAACCATAAAATATGCCTTTAGACTTTCAATTATTATTACATTCATTGAGTAAGAACTTGTAAGTAGTTGTTTGATTATATAGCATTTAGATTTATAAAAGGTGATTTGGGACCTTTTCCTTATATGAAATTCATTCAGCTGCACAAAATGTATACAGTTATATGGCTGCAAAAAAGCTCTAAAGAAAAATTTGAAAGAAATTATGACAAAATTTCCTCCTGTTTTATTTATTCAGTAACATCAAAATTACATGTAACACCAAGTATTACTTTTGGTTAAGAAAATGTGTAATGGTAAAAATATGGATGGTGGTTCAAGATGGCAGCATTAAGAAGACCCTGAACTCACTTACTCCCATGGACATAACAAATCAGCAGCTACATACAAAACAATTCTGAAAAATTCCTGAAAACTGGTTGAACAGATCTTCTACAACAAAGGATAAACAGGCCACACTGAGACAAGAAGAAAAGGTAGAGATGCCATCTCACCAAAAAAACCCACGCCTGGCACAACCACCTGCAAGCAGGAGAACTCTTACAAATGCGGAACGTATCTCTGAGGAGTGAGAAATCTGAGCCCCACATCATGCACCTCAACCCTTGGGACCTGTACTAGAGAGATAAACCCCCAAACATCTAGCTTTGAAAATCAAAGTTTATGTCCAGGAGACACAAAGGGCTATGAAAAAGAGACTCAGCTTCTGAAGACCTCATGCATAGACTTATCCACTATAGGGCTTAGTGCAGAAGTAGCAGGTTGAAAAGTGCCTAGACAGTATGTGAAGAAGATTTCACTGGCTAATCTTAAAGCATCTGCTACAGGGGAAGGGGGTCTGCTGGAACTCTCTGGAGACAGAGGCACTGGTGGGCACCATTTCTGCACCCTGCTCTTATCTTGCTGGCAATGCTTTCCTTTGTTCCACCCTGATATACCTGGTGGGCCCACCTTGGTGCAGGGCCCACCTTGGTGCAGGGCTCTCCTGTGGCCTTGATATGCTAAATGCAATGGATAGGTACACTCCAGCCTTGTGTTCCACCATGGCCTTGTCCCACTAAACTCAGTAAGCATGCACATTATATGCATATATGAAAATTATATATCCAGTAAGGGTTTAATATTCAAAACTTATAAAGAACTCCTACAACTCAATAACAAACAATCTGATTCACAAGTGAGCAGAGGATCTGAATAGATATTTCTTCAAAAGAAAACATAATGATGGCCAACAGGTACCTGAAGAGATTTTCAACATCACCAACCCAGAAAAACTCAAACCAAAACTACAATGAGACATCATCTCTCACCTAAGCAGAATGGCTCTCACCAAACAGACAAGAAATAACAAGTGCTGATGAAGATATGGAGAAAAAGGAACTCTCTGGCACTGTTGGTGAGAATGTAGACTGCTGGACCACTACGGAAAACAGTGTCCAGGTTTCTCAAAAAAGTAAAAACAGAATTATCATATGACCTAACAATTCCAATTCTGGGTATTTTCCAGAAAAATGTAAACACTAATTTGGTATAGTACCTGTAGCTCTATGTTCATCACAGCATTAATCACAAGAGCCAAGATGTGGAAAGAATCAAAGTGCACATCAACTGACAAATGCATAAAGATATGGTACACACACACACACACACACACACACACACACACAATGGAGTACTACTGAAACAAACCAAACTAAAACAAAACTCAGAGGTGCAGAGAATAGATTGTTGTGAGAGGAGAAGTGATTATGGATTAGGTAAAACGGGAGAAGGATGGCAAGAGGTACAAACCCCAGTCACATTATAAGTCAGTTATAGGGATGTAATATAGAGTATGCTGATTATAGTTAATAATATTTAATTGATATTATGTAACCTTATATGATGAAAGAGAAACTATACTTATTGTGGTGATCATTGTTCAGTGTATATACATGTCAAATCATGATGTTATCTGCCTGAAACTAACATATATGTCAATTATACCTCAATAAAAGAAAAATAAAGGGTTAAAATCTGTATAATTAAGTCTGGAACACTTCTATTTAGCAGGTAAAAATGCATTTATATTTTGAATTTTGTTATTTAACTTTAATTTTTTTATTTGATAATGGTGTAAATATAGTGAATTTGATGATGGCGTGATTTCATAAAATAAAATATACCTTATTCTATAATTAAGAATGTGGGTATTATAATTTGTATATTTAAGAAGATTATATTTAGTGTCTTAAAGTTTGGCTTGTAAAAGCAATGTGTCACCAATTTTTTAAGTCATGCAATATTTTAGGGGCGCTTAGGTGGCTCAGTTGTTAAGCGTCTGCCTTTGGCTCAGATCATGATCCCAGCGTCCTGGGATCGAGCCCTGCATCGGGCTCCCTACTCAGCGGGAAGCCTGCTTCTCCCTCTCCCACTCCTTCTGCTTCTGTTCCCTCTCTCATTGTGTCTCTCTCTGTCAAATAAATAAATAAAAATAAAAATCTAAAAAAGAAAAGTTATACAATATTTCAGTCAGTATTTTAAAAAATCAATTTTAGCTCAGGAGAAAATTTTATTTCAATTTCTAATTATGTATAATAAATGAAAATGCATTTTAACATGTTATATAACTAATACAGTACTATAATTCATACAAATAAAAGTTAATACATGTTGATCTAAATCCGATCTCTAAGTTATCCCAGATAATTTCATCTAGTTACCAACTTTGACCATACAAAAGCTTTTCAACTATAAATTGACTGAATTGACTGGATGCCTTGTTCTATTACTTGGCTGTCTGTATGGTCTTTCATAAGTAATAGTTCTATGTTTTCTAGAGTATCTAAAGTCCCACAAATTAATTATATGCACCATAGGAGAGTACATTCTACAATTTGATGAGGAGTATCTTTCACTTGGGAACAATATCAATAAGTAGTATATATACTAACGTTAACCCAGAACCAGATGGCAAGAGAATTTTTTGTTAAATTTTGTATTTAGAATAGAGAAGGACCTCTCCCTCTATTTCAGTGATCTGTCAAAGCTCACAACAGCCAAGCTCTTTCTAATGTTTATTATATTTGTATGACACCAGATGTTTTACTAGAAGAAAGATCATTCAGTTTGATTAATCACTTCTATTCTCTTGAAGAATAAGAGCACTCTATCTATGCATATAAATCTTTATTGTGGCAAACTGCCAAATTTATGAGCAATGAATTTCTATGCTACGAGAATTTTTGTGAACTTTAAAAAAAATTCAAAAAGGTTCTTCATTTTTCTAGTGATAAAATTATGAATAATGATTGCTATTTTAAAGATATTTAATTCTTTTGCAATGTTTTACAGACTATATTAAAATGATACATTTTAAATCTTTTCCTTTTTTTTTTTAAGATTTTATTTACTTATTTGACAGAGAGATAGATAGAGAGATCACAAGCAGGCAGAGAGGCGGGCAGAAGGTGGGGGAAGCAGGCTCCCCGCTGAGCAGGGAGCCCTACTCAGGGCTCAATCCCAGGACCCTGAGATCGTGACCTGAGCCTAAGGCAGAGGCTTAACCCACTGAGCCACCCAGGCACCCCTTAAATTCTTTTCTTAATGATAAAGATTCAGACACTGAATTGGTTTCATCCAAAATATATTTTGATAATTATTAACATATTTTCAAACAGTCAGGAATGTAGAAGTGTAAGTGGATTAAAAACACAGGACTTGAAGTTAGATCTGGCTTCCCTCAGTTACTTTGTAATCTCAGGCAAATTTCTTAGTATCTTGGAACCTCATCTTCCTTATTTGTAAAGTAGGCATAAAAAAGGCATAGCTCATCATAATACTTTCATCATAATATCTAAATAAGGTAATATGTCAAGAGCCCCACACAACAAATTAACTCATTTAAATTGAATTTCTTCTCCCTATCATTTAACTAGAAAGAAAAGGAGGGGGGTGGTAATAGAAAAACAAATCTTTGAGTATAAACAACTTTAGATTATTTTATCATTCAGCAATACTCCAAATTGGGCCTTATTTCCTTATACATTCAAATTTTAATTGTGTTCCCTTCCTGGAACAAGAAAATTGCAGTCACTTTGAACAATGCATTTGTTCAAAACCAATTCAAACAAGTGCTTAAGCTAATTATTTCGCATCCAGGCTCAGACCTCCAGGGTATGACTGGAGCATCTCATTATTTAGTTTGTATCTTTAGTCCTCCCTTTCTAGAAATCACACAGCTCCCAAACTTGGATGTAGTGTTTCTATTCACTCATGAATTACATTGATGGATGTATTCTCTGCAATTTCTATAACATTCATCATACCAAATGGAGAGAAGAGCTCAGATCTACCATTATCAATTAACATTTGTATCCTTGGTGGTTTTTTGAAGATAAAAACGCTACTGAGAATTAGGCTTCTATTATGTACAAAATTCCTTTGTTTAGAGTACCCTGATTTATGGCTTCACAAAGACCCAACTGCAGGCTCTCTGTTCCATAATCATTAGTTTAACCATGTGTAATTCTGATATTCACAGAAGCATGCAGACTACTAGGAATCACACCTCTAATAAGTGGAGGTTCAAACCAGTCCAGTTGCCCTGAACCATGAAATGGCTGGAGTAAGCCCATCACTGACTTGCTCACTTGCCTTGCAAGTTCTGTGAAAGGAAGCCCTGCAACCCACTGCAGCTTTCGTTTGCTGAGCTGTTATGGGTGTGAATATGGTATTTAGCATACTATAAAATGCCCTCACAAAATGGACATGGTTCTAAAAAATCCTTTAAATAAACTGTAGGTTGAAAACGATATTAACAAAGCAAGACTCAGAATAAGAACATGTCTAATTTTGTTGATGAGAAAGGGGAATATGGAAATAATTTCAACAATATAATGTTTGCTCTTATTTTCACTTCAGAGTGGCAAAATAAAAAAGCTTATATAACTAGAAAGTCTCCTAAATAGCTGAATTTCTTATTTAATAGTAATTACTCAAAAAATGAAGGAAATTATTGTTTACTGTGTACCAATACATGACAGATACTATAAGATGCATTTAAACTTATTATTTCGGCATACACGTTGGATTCCCAATATGAAGGTAAATTTTTCTACTTGAGCATTCTCAATATTTCCCCCAAGATACTCCCCAATAACCCTGCCCTCTGGTATCGTATCCTATATAGTACCATTTCACACTGTACCAGGGTTGGTCTAGTGATCAGTAGGTGACGGGGCAAATGATGGCATGTCACTTTCAAGTTTAGGTTATAAAAGTCTATAGTTTCTATCGTAGACATTCTCTCTCTTGCTCTTTTTCTTACTGTCTCTTTTATCACCTGGTCTTGGGGATGCCACTTTCTAAGTTATTAGCTGCCCTAGAGAGAGGTCCATTTGCAAGGAACTGAGGAAGGTCTGATAGTCAACAGCTGGAGAGAAACTGAAACTCCTAGTCCCAACAGGCCATAAAAACCAGGCCTTTCGCCAAACTGTGGAAAGAACCAAGATGCCCTTCAACGGACAAATGGATAAGGAAGATGTGGTGCATATACACTATGGAGTATTATGCCTCCATAAGAAAGGACGAATACCCAACTTTTGTAGCAACATGAATGGGACTGGAGGAGATTATGCTGAGTGAAATCAGTCAAGCACAGAGAGTCAATCATCATATGGTTTCACTTATTTGTGGAGCATAACAAATAGCATGGAGGACATGGGGAGATAGGAGAAGGGAGTTTGGGGAAATTAAAAGGGGAAGTGAACCATGAGAGACTATGGACTCTGAAAAACAATCTGAGGGTTTTGAAGGGGCAGGGGGTGGGAGTTGGGGTACCAGGTGGTGGGTATTATAGAGGGCACGGATTGCATGGAGCACTGGGTGTGGTGTAAAAATAATTAATACTGTTATGCTGAAAATAAATAAAAAATAAATAAAGTAAAAAAATAAATAAAAAAAAAAATAGGCCTGCTCAAACCCATATGCATGAGCTTAGAAGTTGACCCCTCATCTATAGATGAGCCTAGGGATCACTGCCACTCAAGATGACAGGCAGCTTGACTACAACCTCCTGAGAGACTCTGACCTATGTATTAACATAGTTCCTTGTTCTTATTTTTTAAAGAAATAAAGTAAAAAGATAGAATCCATATCCTTAAAGAAAAGCTTTTTATCTCCCTCCCTCTTTTTTTCTGCTTAACTAAATTGGATGCCGGGTGATTCAGGACATACTTCCTTGGGCAAGTCCCCTAATTTAATGTTCCTTCTTCCTCATTGTAAAAAGTGGACTTATCATGACTACCATTTACTGAGTACCAACTATTTACTAAGCACTTACCACCTCCTTTAGCCACACAAGAACCTTGGTGGAGAGCTATTATTATTCTACTTCTCAACGGTGATTGCCCATGGTGTGTAATTAGTAAATAGAGATTTAAACTCATACAAATCTAGCTCTGATCTTCTGTTACAACTTTCCTTGTTACACTTTATTACTGAGATTTCAAGAGTTTTATTATGCAAACTGAGATATTAAATCAAATCTTGCATTTTTCAAGAACAGAATATACACCTTCCAGAATAGGAGAGTGGATGCGTAATTGGAGAAAGAAATGTCAGATTTTGCAGTGATCAGATTCAAAGCTGAGTAAGGTCAAGAAATATCCTTTTTATCAATTCTCAAATTTACAATATGTTTTTACAAATATAGCACCTTCCTTCCTAATAAATTTTAAATGTGGGAAGAGGTTTAGAGATTTTCTTCCCTTCGTTCTGAAAAAAGGTCTCTTCCACCTACATTATCTTTTCATGCTCCTTTTCTGAGGTGGCGTGGCCTAGCAGAAAGATAATATGGTGGAAATCAGTCAACTGGGACTTTGAATCAACAAATCTGTAGTACTCTCTGAATCTCAATTTCCTTAACTACAATGTGGGGTGAGTAATCCCAGCATTCAGGATTGTTTTGAGGATTAAAAGGGGTTAAAACAAATAGTTGTCATAATGATAAATATTACATGTCCATAATTCTGAAATCCAAAATACTTTGAAAAATAATAGACTTTTTGTAATTCACTTAGCAACAAAATCTAACCTAAATTGGTATTAAGGCTACTCATAAGGCAAATAATATATTTCCCACTGCAGGCAATTGTTTAATTATGAATTGTAGCCCTACATTGTTAGAAAAAATATGACATAGGATATGGCAGTATATACAACATTTAACATTTTCAAATTCCCAAATCCTGAATTCCAAAAAATCTGGCCCCAAAGTCTTGGAAAAACTATATGGCCATTATATTATTATTAAATACAGTGAAATTCTAGATTGAAACTTCTGTGTAAAACAAGAAACTGTTACAAGCAATGATACTATTCATTAAGTTTTATACTGAACTCCCGAGATCTATATTAACACTTTTGACTTGAAGTGATGACACTATTTTTATAAGTGGCAATTGGTAAAATTAATATGACCTTTTAATTCTGAAGAAATTGAATTATAGAAAGATATATTTAATTTAAGCAAAATTAAGTTAAAAATTAAGATCACAGTTGGGATTAAGATCTTTAATTTGCTCCCTTTGTGTCTAGCTCCTTGATTAGACATCTCTCATTTTCAGCTCAAGTACTTCTAGAAATGAGCAGTTTTGCAAAGGGATCTCATTTTCTCAATAAGACAACAGCAGCCCAGCTTTTCTTTTTTCCTCATTATTTCAGATTAAGGTATACAAACTAAAATTGTGGATGGGAATGTTTATACCTGAACTTTTTATTTGCTATTGGTTCATACAAATTTGCTCTAAAAGATAATATGAAAAATGCTGAATCATAAGAATTCACGTTTTCTAAGAAAACACACACTCATACATGCAAATCTACATGACTCTGCTTGTCAGTCACCTGGTAGTTTTGGAATAAAATTCATGGCCAAGGTAGAAATTACAATGTAAATATGGCTATGGATTCTTTATTGTTTAAATTATATGGTATGTTTTCAATACTTAAACATTACAAAGTCAAGTTTCATTGAGCAAATCCTAATTTCAATATTTTAGGAATTTTTATCTACTCATTTTATTTCTCAGTTTTAATTGACAAGAAACAATATTTGAACTATTTTGTTATTCTAACTTAACTCCATACTGAAATCTGTCAGTGGCAGACACAGACAAAAGTTTTGCGACTTCTCCTTATGTTAAAAGATTTACATTTCCTTTTTTTTTCTTAAGATTTTATTTATTTATTCCACAGACAGCGACACAGTGAGAGGGGAACACAGCAGGGGGAGCGGGAGAGGGAGAAGCAGGCTTCCCACAGAGCATTGAGCCTGATGCAGAGCTCAATCCCAGGGTCCTGGGATCATGACCTGAGGGGAAGGCAGACATCCAACGACTGAGCCACCCAGATACCCCAAGATTTATACTTCCTGCCCCGCAATTGCTATAAAGTAAAAGGTGAATCAACAGGCGTGTTTTGTATCAGTAGCGACAACAGTAAAAAGGAGTAATAATCTAGAATTTATATGCTCTTGCATCATCAGACTTCTTATCTTTGTGTAGAGTATACAGTTTCATATATTTTATAGCACTAAACAGTCAAAGATATATTGAGATACTAAATATTAAAGGAATTTGGATTATTTTCCATTTTGAAGTCCTTGCTTTAATGCTGAGTCCTCAGCCTTACCTAATGAAGATCTGTTTCGTCTTGTTTATCCACTATTTTGTGGTCTGTTAGATTTTGTACAAGTGGATATCTGTACCTTTTATAACTTGTCAGGCTTTTGAACTCTGAGAGGGAAAAAGCTAGAGATGTCATGCAGTCTATTTTACTTTTCTTAAAGGTTTTTCATTCTTTTTTTTTCTTTTATTATTTTATTTGAGAGAGAGAAATCATGTGTGCACGTGCACACAAGAATGCAGAGGGGCAGAGAGAGGGAGAGGGAAAAGGACACCCCACTGAGTAGGGAGCCTGATGTAGGTCTCAGTGCAGGTCTCTGGGTCCAAGATCTGAGCTGAAGGCAGACCCTCCAACCAACTGAGCCACTCAGGTGCCCCAAACATTTGCCATTCTTTACTCTTAAGAAGTAGCTATATTAACACATCCATGAAAATACTGTTACTAACAGTAATTCATGCATATATGCAAATGGACTCTTTATTGACTGATGAAATCAATTCATCTTTACAGTTAAATTTAAAATCTAGTGCCAAATTTTTATGCTTATTAATGTAAGCCAATTTAACAAAAGTTTTTTTTTTTTTTTTTTTTTTAACTAACTAGCTGTGTAAGCCATAACTGCAAAGGTGTTCACTTGTAGGTTTTTGTTTATTTCTTAGTCATTATTTTTGCAGATACCTAAGGACTATATGCATGTCCAAAGTGGATTGAAAATAGTTGCCTCATCTCATGGAGGCCTCTGGATCATACACCTTAAGGATCACACAGATGTGACCAACTCTGGTCAATGTCACTGAAATTCTTAATCTTAAAAAGTAAACAGAGTAGGCTCAATCATAAAAGTCTGGATTCCAGATAAAAAGAAACTAAAAAATTCCCTATATTTTATTCTACCAATATGTAAAGTGGGTATCTATTTTATTAATAATCTTATACATTACCATCTTTACCCACTGACATTGAACCTGCCTCAGATTGAGAGCACTATTAAGATTAGAAACAGAACTAAATATTTATTACAGCAATATTAAAGTTTTCAGGTGAATTGATAAGTACTATATTCTTAGAAGTTTTTTTTTTAATTTATATTAATCTATGTAAAGGATTTCTTTATGCTTTAGGAACTTTGAGTTATAATACATTCATTTTCTTGGGGTGACAACTCATTATAGAAGGATAGTCATTGATGATTCTTCCAGAATAGAAAGATAATACGTGTGAAATCTTAATGTTTTTTTCCATTATTTTCTGGGATGTCATTAAATCATCAACACTAATTGAAAAACATTTTCATGGCCACAAGTTAAATGAACAGGAGTCTTTCAGTGGTACATTAAGCCTTTCTTTACTTCATTGCAGATACAATTTTTAGTTTAAAAAACTGCATCATCTTCATATCTCAGTCTAAATTCAACTTAAACATATAATACTTTTAAAAGTTGGAAAGCCTTAACTACTCATCTTAGGGATTTTTACACTTAAATTACTTAATCCTTTTCACAAAGAACTGACATGTCATTTCTTGAAAGAATACTGTCTGTGAGATAATTACTTGAATAAGATATTTATACTCATGGTTCCTTGGCATTCAGTAGAATATTTGGCTGGAATTATTCTGAGGTTTTAGAAAAAAGATACATAAGAAATAAATTTAAAATATAATGCTTCCATTCAGATAGAGCAGAACATGGCAAGCTTCTACATTTGCAGATGAACAAAAGGATTTAGGAAGTCAGAACCCCATCTAGGAAAAATTTATACAAATTTAGAAAGTAGTCATCTTGGAAGTCTTCCCTTGTTTCTGTCAAAAAGTAAGGTTCTTCATCTAATTACAGAGGTGGAAAAGAAAAAAGAATTTGTTATACATTCAGAACACTATGGCAAAGGAAGCGCGTGCGTACACACACACACACACACACACACAGACACACACACACATTCCCATCCCTTTAAAGAAGCACTAAAATAATTTGGGACAAAATTTACTCACTAATTATAGCCAGTTAATATAATTGGTGACATACTGATTGGCAGAAGGCACAGATACAAGGTGTTCAATGCTGTGTACTCTCACTGAGCTAATCAATGCACCTCCAAGCTTTAGCTATGGGCTCCTTTTTCAACAGAGGAGTGTATGCAGGCCTCTGTTCCCTTTGATTCCCCAGTGCTCTAACAGCTCAATGCAAAGCTGAGGCTTTGCAAGAAGACAGAGTTGGCAGTACCTGTTACACATATCCCATATCCTCTTCCATTAAATATAATAGTTTTCAGAAATTCTAAGTGTTAGAGTGACATTTGGTGACAGACCGTCAAGTGCTGTCATTTGGGCATTAAAATAATCAGCTGATTTTTTTACTTTAATTAGCTTGCTTTTCCTATGTTAATATCAACTGAAATTTGGAATTTAAGAAAAACAATGATGATAAGCCATGTTAGCATCCGTCTGTTTCTCTCTTGATGAATAGAGCTATTGGGAGCAGTTTGATTATTATAAATATAGCACGACTTATAATGCATGAAAAGTATGCATGTATCATCTAAAATAATTATGATTATTCTGGTGATACTGTATAGGAACATTTATATGTTGGATGGCATAGTGAGTAGTTTCACTTGGAAGCAGATATAGTCTTTTAAAAATGCAGACTTGGGGAGGAGTTAAGATGGTGGAGCGGTGGAAGGACCCTGTGCTTGCCTCGACCCTCAAACACAGCTAGATAAATATCAAACCATTGTGAACACACAGGAAATTGATCTGAGGACTGAGAGCAAACTGTGCAACTAGAAGGAGAAAAGAGGCCACATCGTGGAAGGTAGGAGACAATGGAGCCCTGATTTGAGGGAGAAAAGAATTCACAGTGCTGCAGAGGAGAGGGAGCCCTGATCATGGGGAGATGAAAGAGACAGGGAAAGTGAACAGAGCAGAGAGGATTGCAAAACAGAAACAATTTCCCAAAACTACTGATGTAAAACAAGAGGGGCTGACTATGGCAAGTTTTTAAAAGCAGCAGAACTCAAAAACTCAAGTTTTAGAGGTCTGCACCCTTAGGAGGTGGAGGCTGGTGGGTGTCTAGGTGCTCCTGTGGAGAAGGAGGACAGAGGCTCAGAATGGACAGAGTGGTCTGAGGATACCCTGGGTTGCACTGGGAGAGACAGCTCCCACTCTTGGAGTGCATTTAGGAGAGGTGGCACTGCTTCTCTGGGGACAAAAGAGCTGGCAAGCACCACCGAGCTGCTCCATTCATTAGCAGAGGAACAGAGATGTCTGGTGTGGGCAGCTAACCTGGATGATGGCTTTTTGCTGTGTTTTCCCATAAACTCTGACCCCTGTGCATTCAGGTAACTGTCCTTCTGGGACAAACTGGCCCTAGCCACAATGTGATGAGATCCTTCCCCAAAGGATCAGCGTGGGTCCCTGCCCCGCCTTGTCCCTACAATTTGTAATTTTGAAAACCAGCTGGTATGCCTGAGATAAAACACAGAAGCACCATGCTGCTTGGTGGGCATATGGCTCAGACACATATAGGTTGGATGCTGGGATCCGAGGGATGCCTAGGACAAACTAGGGGAGAATATTCACTCTTCAGTGAGAGTTTACTGAATAGCACTGGGTGCAAAGACTCCCTCTTTAGGGAGGAGAGAGCCAGCTGACGCCACGCTCAACCTCCCCCCCCCCCATCAGCATGGATGGACTTCATTGAGCAGTACAGTGCCCCACAGTGGAGGTCTGAGCCACTTACACCAAGCTTTGCCTACGTGCACTCTGCAGGTGTTTCTGAACTAGCATAAGTGTGCCTGAAAGTGAGAGCAGCAGGCCCCCTTCCAGAAGACCAGCACAAACCCCCAACACACAGGGAGTCTACTGACCATCGAGTGCTGCAAATCTTAAACTCTAGGGGAAACATGATTTAGCATTCTTCTTTTTTTTTTTTTTTTTAAGAGACAGAGAGTAGGGTAGAGGCAAAGGGAGAGGAAGAAAAAAGAACATCTTAAGCAGTTTCCACAAAGAGAGGTAATCTCAAGACCCTGAGATCATGATCTGAGGTGAAATCAAGAGTCGGACGCTTAACTGACTGAACTACCCAGGCACCCCAGAATCTAGCCTTTTTTAACAAGCAGACCAAACACACCTAGTTAAAACTTGACACACAGTAGACAAGATCCAGACACTCCCCTCTGCAGGCAAGGAGAAACTCTGCAAAGGACTGACCTGAGAGAAAGAGCAGCCAAAACACAAGAAAAGAGTGCACAAAGCATACACCAAAAAACCATTCTGAAGCACCAGCCCCTAGACACTATAGGACTTCTTCTTAATATAGCCATCACTCTCAGGAGCAAGAAACCTAACAAACCTAATACACAGAAAGAGAGGTAAAGAGCTTCCTAGACACAAAAGAACTAAAGGAGTTCCTGACCACTGAACTGGCCCTGCAAGAAATATTAAAGGGGACTCTCTGAGTGGGCAAGAAAGACCAAAAGCAATAAAGACTAGATAGGAACAGAGAAAATCTCCAGAACCACCGACTTTGCAGGTAATACAATGGCACTAAATTAATATTATCAATAATCATTCTGAATGCAAATGGACTAAATGCTCCAATCAAAAGACACAGGTATTAAAATGGACAAAATACCAAAACCCACCTGTATGCTGCCTACAAGAGAATCATTTTAGACCTAGACGCCTGAGATTGAAAGTAAGGGGATAAAGAACCATTCATTATGCTAATGAACATTAAAAGAAAGCTGAAGTAACTCTATACATCAGACCAACTAGATTTTAAACCAAAGACTATAACAAGAGATGAAAAAGGGCCCTATTATTATAATAAAGGGGTCTATCCAACAAGATCTAACAACTCTACATATTTATGTCCCCAATTTGGAAGCTCCCAAATATATATCAATCCATAACAAATATTTAAAAAAACTCATTGATAACAATACAATATTAGTAGGGGACTTTAACACCCTACTTAGAGCAGTGGGCAAATCATCTAAGCAGAAAATCAAGGAAACAATGGCTTTGAATAAGACAATGGGCAAGATAGACTTAACAGATATACTTAGAACATTTCATCCTAGAGAAACAGAACACACATTCTTTTCAACTGTACATGGACCATTCTCTAGAATAGATCACATACTGAGTCACAAATCAGGCCTCAATAAGTACAAAAATACTGAGATCATACCATGCATATTTTCAGACCACATCGCTATAGAACTTGGAAGTCAAACACAAAAAATATTTTGGAAAGATCACAAACACATGGAGGTTAAAGAACATCCTACTAAAGAATGAATGGGTTAACCAAGAAATTAAAGGAAGCAAAATGGAAATTAATGGAAGCAAATGAAAATGAAACCACAATAGTTCAAAACCTTTGTGATGCAGCAAAAGTGGTCATAAGAGGTAAGTATAGTAATACAGGCCTACCTCAAGAAGCAAGAAAAGTCTCAAATACACAACCTAACCTTACAACTAAAGGAGCTAGAAAAGTAACACTAGATAAAGCCTAAACCCAAAAGAAGAAGGGAAATAACTGAGATTAGAGCAGAGAAAAACGATGTAGAAACAAAAAGAGTAATGAAACTAGGAACTGGTTCTTTGAAAGAATTAATAAAACTGATAAACCCCTAGTCAGACTTAACTAAAAGAAAAGAGAAAATACCCAAATAAACAAAATCATGAATGAAAGAGTAGAGATCACAACCAACACAACAGAAATACAAACAGTTTTAAGGGAATATTATGAAAATTTATGTGCCAACAAATTGGGCAATCTGGAAGAAAAGAGTAAATTCCCAGAAACATATTAACTACCAATACTGAAAAAAAGAAGAAATAGAAAATTTGAATAGACCTATAACTTGCAAAGACATCAAATGAATAATCAAAAATCTCTCATCAAACCAAAGTCCAGGGCCAGATAATTTCCTAGGGGAAGTCTAGCAAACATTCAAGGAAGAGCTAATACCTCTTTTCAAACTGTTCCAAAAAATGGAAATGGAAGGAAAACTTCCAAACTCATTCTTTAGGGTCAGCATTATCTAGATTCTAAAACCAGACAAAAACCCCACTTAAAAGAATTACAGACCAATATTCCTGATTAACATAGAAGCAAAAATTCTTAACACAATACTAGTAAGTCAAATCCAACTGTTTATTAAAAGAATTATTCACCACGATAAAGTGGGATTATTTATTCATAAGGCTACAGGGTTGGTTCAGCATTTGAAAATCAGTGTGATAAATCACATTAATAAAATAAAAGGATAAGAACCATATGATCTTCTCAATAGATGCAGGAAAAGCACTTAACAAAGTATAGCATCCATTCTTGATAAAAACCCTCAGCAAAGCAAGGGAACATACCTCAACATCATAAAGGCCATATATAAAAGACACATAGCTAATATACTCCTCAATGAAGAAAAACTGGGGATATTTCCCCTACAATCAGGAAAAAGACATTGCCACTCTACCATTACTATTTAACACAGTACTGGAAGTCCTAGTCTCAGCAATCAGACAATAAAAAGAAATAAAAGGTATCCAAATTGGCAAGGAAGAATCAAACTTTCACTATTCACATACAACATGATACTCTACGTAGAAAACCCAAAAGACTCTGTTAAAACAAAAAAACAAAAAAACAAAAACCTAGAATTGATACACAAATTCAACAAAGTTGCAGGATACAAAAATCAATGTACAGAAATCTTGCATTTCTATATTCCAATAATGAAGCAGCAGAAAGAGGAATCAAGGAATCAGTCCCATTTACAATTGCACCAAACACCATAAGATACCTATGAATAAACCTAACTAAAAAGTGGAAAGTTCTATACTCTGAAAACTACAGAACACTATGAAAGAAATTAAAGATGACACAAAGAAATGGAAAAACATCCCATGCTCATGGATTGGAAGAACAAATACTGTCAAAATGTCTATACTACCTAAAGCAATCTACACATTTAATGCAATCTGTATCACGTACCACCAGCATTTTTCACAAAGCTGCAATAAACAATCTTAAAATTTGTATAAACCCACAAAAGATCCCAAATAGCCCAAGGAATCTTGAAAAAGAAAAGGAAGGGCATCTCGGTGGCTCAGTCGGTTAGGCATCTGCCTCCGGCTCAGGTCCTGATCCCAGGGTCCTGGAATGAAGCCAGGCATCACTGGGCTTCTTGCTCAGTAGGGAGCCTGCTTCTCCCTCTCCCTCTGCCCCTCCTGCTTGTTTTCTCACTCGCTTGCCCTCTCTCTCTAGCAAATAAATAAATCAAATCTTAAAAAAAAAAAAAAAATAGAAAGAAAGAAAAGAAAAAGAAAAGCATACCAGAGACATCACGATTTCAGATTTCAAGCTATATTACAAAGCTGTTGTTATCAACACAGTATGTGCTGTGCTGGTACAAAAACAGACACATGTATCAATGGAGAACAGAAAACCCAGAAATGGACCTGCAGCCATATAGTTAACTAATCTTTGAAAAAGTAGGAAAGAATAACCAATGGAAAAAAAGATGATCTCTTTAGTGAAAAACAGTGTTGGGAGAACTGGAGAGCAACATGCAAAAGAATGAAACTGGACCACTTTCTCCCACTATACACAAATACAAATCCACAATGGAAGAAAGACCTAAATGTTTGACAGGCAATCATCAAAATCGTAGAGGAGAACACAGGCAGCAACCTCTTTTATCTCAGCCCTAACAACTTCTTAATAGACGTAGCTCTGGAGGCAAGGGAAACAAAAGCAAAAATGAACCACTGGGACTTCAGGATAAAAAGCTTCTGCACAGTGAATAACCAACAAAACTAAAAGGCAACCTGTAGAATGGGAGAAGATATCTACAAATGACATAGCTAATAAGGGTTGGTATCCAAAATATGTAAAGCACTTATCAAACTCAACACCCCCCAAAAACAAATAATCCAGTTAAGAAATGGGCAGAAGACATGGGCAGACACTTTTCCAAAGAAGACATTCAGATGGCTAACAGACTCATGAAAAGATGCTCAACATCACTCATCATCAAGGAAATACAAATCAGAACCACAATGAGATATCATCTCATGGGTAAAATTAACAACACGGAAATAACAGATGTTGGTGAGGATGAGGAGAACGCCATGGTGAGAACGCCACTCTGGAAAACAGTATGGAATTTCCTCCAAATGCTAAAAATAAAATGCCCTACAACCCAGCAATTGCACTAGTAGGTATTTACCCAAAAGAGAAAAAAATACTGATTTAAAGGGGCACATGCCCCCTGATGTTTACAGAGGCACTGTCAACAATAGCCAAATTATGGAAAAAACCCAAAGGTCCATCGACTGATAGATGAATAAAGAAGATGTAGTGTGTGTGTATATACATATGTATATACACAAATACCACATATTTTCACTCGTAAGTGGAATTGAAGAAACAAAACAGATGAACAAAGGGGAAAGGGGAAAAAAAGAGAGGGGGAGGCAAATCATAAGAGACTCTTAACTACAGAGAACAAACTAAGGGTTCCTGGAAGAAAGGTGGGAGGGGGATGGGCGAAACGGATGATAGTTATTAAGGAGGACACTTGTTTTGATGAGCCCTGGGTGTTAAGTGTAAGTGATGAATCATTATAATTTTACTCCTGAAATCAATATTCACTATTTGTTAACTAACTAGAATTTTAAAAAAATAAAAAAATAAAAATAAAAATTCAGATTTGTGCACTGTTGTTTCTTACAAGGATGTGATGTATGAGTTGTTAAGATGTGTCTACTGAAGTCATTTTAGAATTTAGCATATTTTGGTTGAATATCAGCTCCTCTATTCACTGAGCAAGCAATTTAATTTACCTCAATTTCCCTCTCTGGAAAATGGGAAAATAAGTCAGAAATAATTTTGAGGATTACATTAGAAGCTATACAGTCCTTCACCCAGTAGCTACCACATAACAAGTACTCAATGGAACTTTCACTTTTTTATTATTTTTTTTTAAATTTTAAGTAATCGTTATACACAACATGAGGATCAAACTTACAACCCTGAGATTGAGAGTCACATACCCTATTGACTGAACCAGCCAGGCACCCCTCAAAAGAGCTTTTAATGCAATAATATTAATGTGATGGTATTACATATAACTTAAGTAATGCACTCATAATTAATACAATTATATAACATAATATAGTACATAATATTCATGTTCTATTATGAATATCAGTACATTCCTTTGAAACATCAGTTATATTTTATAGTACATCATAATATGCTATTAACATACTACAGTCAAATATAAAACTATATGAGGTATATGTCATACTATATTAAAATTGTATTATTAAAATTTAATGTTTTTCCCCAATTATTATTAATGAAATTAAATAAATGAGGGAAGACTGGAAAATAATGTGACTTACTTTTTTTTTCAATGAAGTATAGAACCTTGTTACATACCAGATATTGCAATGGGGAGGAAAATGCAAATTGCATAACTATTTATCTCTGACCTTGGGAAATCAATGCGGGAAATAGAATATCTAAATTATAGAGGAAGAAAATAAGTCATCTTTTGGAACATCTCATTCCTTCTTCAAGTGAAAATTCTCTTAGGCCCAAAATGAGAATCAGTCTTCAACAGCCTCCATCAGCCCACACCAAAATGCAGAGTGGCATCTTGCTCTGGAAATCCTTATGAGAACTGTGAATTTAGCTCATCAGGAGAACCAGGAGAAGAAAATACAGTCACAGTAAGAACAAATGTTGTCTGAGGTGATTTCTTCTGTGAAGTCAGGAATTTACTTCTTAAGTAAAGTGTTATCAGTTTACATGAGCTTTCTCTCTAGAAGAGAACTCTGTACTACGTAATATTAAGTTCATTGATTTTTTTTACTTTCTTCTGAACTAATGACCTAACCTTTCAATTGCTACCATTGAATTCAGTATGAAGCAGTCTGAAATATGGTAGTTTGGCAATTAATACACCAAAGTTCGTGTTGATCTGAGCTGATATTGTTCTGAGTTTGTAGTATCTGTTAGGTGGCATCATCACCAATCTTGGCGTTTTGGCACAATCATCTGAACTATGTTGACAAAAGTTCTATTAGACTAAGAAGAAGACAGAATATTTTATTCAGAATTTCCTTTTAATAAACTCTATGATTGCTTTGTTATTTTTGCTATAAAAATAACTTTCTTAGAAGCCCTTTAAAAATAAAAAGAAGAAAACAGTGATCAAATATGTGTCTGCAGTTTTGGTTTGTCATCCAGTTAATGACTCTTCTACTCAGCTTCTTGGTATCTAAGACAAGTACATTATATAACTGAAGCTTCTTACCCACAAGAAAACAATATGATATCAAAAGGCTTATGCAAGAAGAGCATTATTTGGCAGTTCTAAGTACCCTTCAAATTCAGGTTCACCCTGCAAAGTGAATACAGATAGCTGAAACCATGTGCCTAGCTGAGATGTCTTGATGGATTAGGGTTGCACAAATAAAATCTGATTCGAGAAAGGGTATTAAGAAATCACTGAAGATGAAGAACCTCTGTACAGATGAGATTCAGTGCTGGCAGAAAGTCCTTGGTTGCTCCCTCAGCTCAGCTGCAAGCCTGTGGCACTGTGGCCAGTCACTGTATTATGCCATCCTCAGCCAAAGGAAAATAGTTCAGCAAAAAGAATCAATAAGGTAGATAAAGGTATCTCATTATCTCAAAAAAGATGTACTGAGAGTTACGCCAATCATTGCATGTGCTAAGCACTGTCCCTAAACAGTCCATGATTTTTGACATTCAATAAAAGTTTCTTTAATTTGATTGTTGTTAAAATTCATAATCTGTAAATTCTGGCTTGTAAAAGTCCCAATGTCCTTCTGTCCTCAAACTCCTCAAAAATGTCTGTTGCTCTTCGAAGTAATAGAATCAGTAATACTAATATAACATAGTAGTATAAATTACTAGTGTAAGGTTAAAAGGCACTAAAAGGTTAAATCTGTCTCTGTTTCTGGGTGTGTGTTTACACACATATGTGTGTGTTGAGTGTGAAGTGTTAAAAGTTTAAGTTAAATATATATACCTTGTCTATAAAAATAATAAACTATCAAACCAAATATAAAGAAAGTTAATAAAATCTTCCAAGTTATATAAACATGGAGATTCAGTGTACGCTGCATTGTGGAAAATCCCCAAAAATATAGAAAATAAGCAATTTTACTATTATGGAGAAATGCTCCGATGTAACAATAATGTTTTCCCTTACTGCTAGAAAATAAAGAGCTAAATTATCTAAATCCTAAAATAGAGAAAAGATACAAATGCTTAATGCACAGCACAAAAGGATAGATTTATCTTTTGTTTTCTTCCTTTCCAAAAATAGCTCACCTTATGATTTTAAAGAGATCACTAACTTGTAGCTCTCTTTTAATAAAAGGATGCAATTGTCAAAATAAAACTAAGGTAAAATATACTATAACTTTAAAAATCATAGCATGTTCATTAAAATGCTAAAAGGTGAAAATCTTCATGGATTTTAGATCACAAGGAAATGTTGCACAGTTATAATCTTTTTTTCCTATTCTTCCTTTTATTTTGACCTAGTATTACAAAATGCTTTGTTACTATTCCACACAAGCTTTCCTATTGAGAACGACTCAGCCAATCACACAACATGAACATTTTTAGGCTGATGGGCAATTTAAATTACAAGTAAATACCATCATAATAAAAGCACTTCTTCAGAGTTTGACCACCGCAAGCTCCAATTACCCACACAATAAATGAAGATCCATATGCAGGAACATACACACACACACACACACACACACACACACACACACACCAGGAACTTCCAAATAGGAAGGCAAAAAAATAGATGACCAAAGGAAACTATTTCAATGGTTTCTATGAAGTTCTAAAACAATAATGAACTAAGCAAAGAATGGGCTAAGTATATATCTAGAAATAGCTAAAATAAAAATACACAGAGAATATAAATGATAGATTTAAGACTTAGAGCAAACATATAAACAAAAAACACTTAGAGCAAGCAAAACAGCCAGTCATCTACCTACAAAAATAAAGAATAAAATATATTTTATTTTCTGTACATTGTGATACTGATTAATTTTACTGTACTATATTTATTATACTATACAATAAGTATATTATACTGTTTCACTTTTGTTTCTTCAATTAAATTTTTAAGTGCAATATCACAGAAATCATTTATATATGCCTCTGTATTCTTCACATCATTCTAACTTAAGTTGTACATGCTAGCACCAAATGTTTGTTGAGTGAAATATGTACATAATGGTTCACCAAAGTATATATTATGAAATAAATTAAACAAAGGTATTGCCCTGATAAAGAAGAAAAATAAACCATCATTTTTTTTAGTAAAATAAACTTAAGTAACTAGAGATATTATACAGCAACTGGTTAGAATGTCTACCTCTAAATAAATACCATAGTTGGAAATATCTTTTTGAATAATAGATAATAATGTCTGTTCTATAGTTAATACTCATATAAAATGTATTATAGCAATAAAATTTGTCAAACTTGTAGCAGCATCAGACTGTGAAGGTAATAAAAAGTAATAAAAATTGTTTTCAAAGCTCTGTGAAAAGTAAGCATGGTTCATTATACCTTTGAGAGTTGTTAACAGATATTAGTCATCATGATAATCCAACAGATGGAAAAATAAAAGGCACAGAGAGAGGTATAATAACTCCTGATGTCACACTAGAGGCACTGAATATATACAGAAAAATATCAGGGCTCTAAATACTATTTACTATATATACAGACCTCACACTTCTCTTAACAAATTTCTTCTAGAAACTACTCTAATAAAAAAAAAAGTAATATTAAAAAAAAGTAATATTTATAAGATTTTTATTTATGTGTAACTATTATTCACTATCAAATACTTGAATCTTCTTTGAAGGTTGAATATTGCAGGTTCTTCTTAATTTTCTAACACTACGTGTTATAACTTGAAAGCAGAGACAATGTCTTTGTGGTTCAACTCTAGATCACCATCAACTAGGATGGTGGCCAGGTCACTACATTTGAACAATAGTTATGGAATTCCTATCCCGTGGCCTTAGTTACTGACTTTAACATTGAAGAACACTACTTTCTAATTTCAGCACTATCTTTTGCAGTAATTATTCTTATCTACAGGACTGTTAAATTGTTGAGAGCTTCATTCCATTAGGACTGCCCATGTTTTAAGTACCAGCACTCTCTCTACATCTTCTTCCTCTCTGATTCATTAATTACCTGAGATGTTAAATACTTAACAAGAGACAAGAATAAAAAACAAGTAAATGAATTATTACCTTCAAGTAATTGATATGTCTACCTTTTTCTTAGTTTAATGCTTTAATTAAAAGGAGTTTAAATTCTTTTAGCTATGTTACCATTTCATTCTGTTGCTAGAACTGTTTAAAGATTGTCTATAATCTATCATTAACCCAAATGCACTTATAAACAAAATGCATTCTAAATCTATCATTGTTGGTATTGATAAGGATTTGGTAGAGCTAATGTTGCTCCATCTCATGTCCTGGACAAAGGAACACCACTCCTGCCTGGAGATATTTAAATGTACCCTGGGAAAAAGTCTATGCAGTGTTTCCATATTATCATCACGAATACCTGCAAGTGTTTACAGTTATCAGCACTACTAAAATAGCCAGGAGGGCTAATTAGCTCAACTGGAAAATGTAAATTCAGTCAGGTTGATATCCTCCCTTTGAAAAGGAATTTTGGCCATCAATACACCTCACCAGCTAAGGTTCAAAAAAGCACTGAGCCAGGCACACCTGTTAATTATTTATATGGTGTATTTTCTATTGGTAAAGTCTTCCTAGAGGTGCTTCTTAAGCCCTTTAAGTAGGATTGTGTCTAGCAACTAGTACAGAATGTAGTTAGCATCAAATCAGCTACCCGCAATATTTAAAGAGCTGAAAAGATTAACAACCTCTGATAGAAGGGCAATATGATGGCCAGACTAAAAGAATGGACTCTGAAGTCAGAGTACGTGGATTTATATCTGCCTCAACCTCCTTGCATGTCACCAGGCATCTATGACCCATTACCTAACAGCTATTTGTCTGTTTCCTCAACTGTCAAACAGACATCAGAGTACTGTAAATCTCAGAGCTACTGTATTGAATAAATGAATAAATACATGTGAGGGTATCAGCCTGGTACATATTATGTGATCTATGAAAATTAGTCATTTTGGTTATTAATAATGCATGATTTTTTTTTAAGATTTTATTCACCCATTTGACAGGCAGAGAGGCAGGCAGAGAGAGAGAGGAGGAAGGAGAGCCAAGAGCCCAATGGGGGCTCGATGCCAGGACCCTGAGATCATGACCTGAGCCAAAGGCAGAGGCTTTAACCCACTGAGCCAAGAGCCCAATGTGGGGCTCGATCCCAGGACCCTGAGATCATGACCTGAGCCAAAGGCAGAGGTTTTAACCCACTGAGCCACCCAGGTGCCCCAATGCTTGATGATTCCAATATACAAAATACACTCATAGCTGATCCTTCCAACACTCTGGCCCATGTTTGCTGAGTTATTCTTTTCCAGTAGTCTTGTCCTCCAATCTGTTTCAGCCATACAGTCTTATACCGCACTGTCCAATACAGTAGACACATGTGACTATTTATATTTAAATGCAATAAATTAAATACAAAATTAACATTTCACTTTTCAGTTCCACTATCCACATTTCAAGTGCTCAATAGCCACACATGGTTAGTGGCCATTATACTGCACAGCCCCAAATATACAGCATTTCTATTATCATAGAAAATTTTATCGGACACCATTGCTATAGACTTTGCACTCAATAACTTTAATTCCTCCTCCACCTCAATGTCATGCATTCTACTCTTTTATTAATACCTCCTATCTTTCCAGATCATTCCTTATTTTACTATGATTTCAACAATATTTTTACCAATTCCAAATTTTACCAATATTTATCAATTCCAATTTTTTAAGTCTCAGGACACTTTTCAGTCTTCAAAATTACTAAAGACGCCAAAAATCTTTTATTTATGTGGGTGATATTTACTGGTTTTTGTTGGATTATAAACTAAAAATGAAAAAAAAGATTTAAAACTTTACTAAAATAGCAAGAGTAAACTTATCATACATAAATATAAATACACATTTTAGTAGCAAGTTCCACATTTGGGAAATCACTTCATTTCCCAAGCAAAAATAAATTCACAGAGAAGTGTAGACTGTTTGCATTTTGACAGTCTCTTTAAGGTCTAGTTAAAGAAGGCAGATGGAGTCTCCTATCTGTTTCTGTATTAAATCTGTTTCAATATCACACACCATGAGCTTCTGCAAAAGTGCATTGTAGATTCATGAGAGAATGAGAGTGAAAAAGGCAAGTAACATATTACTAGTATTATGAAAATAGTTTGGATTCCCTGCAAGAATATGAGAGAATTTTCAGAAGTGCCCAGACCACACAAACAACCGCTGCTCTAGATGCTACCATCTTGTCATTGCTCCTCACTCCATGAGGTGCTCTACCCCCTTTATGAGTTTAAGTACTCCCTTGTCTATGAAATTAATCTCCTTACCTGTATTTCTCTCTGATACTAGTTTGGCAAAGCCAGGACCATGGTTAAATGTATTCTGCCCCATTCCACAACTGTATCTGCATGAATGAAAGCTGGGGAAAACTCACACAATCATATGGACTTACCTTACTTTGTGCCTTGTACCTCAAAAGGACTCTCAGTATTGCCAGCCAATGACACTATGTATCATAAACTCATAAATGTCTATTTTCCACTTCCTGCTTTAACCCCGACTCCCCCAAATCTCCTCTAGTATGCTCACTCTCAATGACCCAACACCCCACTGAAGAAAGCAAGCATTCAAAAGAGAACTCCCAAGACTCCCACCACCTCGTGTACCTCCTCTAGCATCTATTTGTTCATGTATGAGCTCTATTATGCATTGCTATGGAAGAGTGCCCTGCAAGCCTGTCTAAGGTCAGTCACTCCATGGGAGCACAGATTCTATGCCCTTTCTTCTAAGCAAGGACCTCTCTCCAACAATTCTCTTCTTTTCCCTCTACGTCATCAATACTTCTTGCTTCCCTGCTGGATCATTCCATCACCACACACACAAGCTCTTGCTTCCTGACTGGGAAAGTTCTTTCTCTTGACTCCATTTCCCTGCTAGCTACTATCCCATTTGTAGCAAAAATCTTCAAAAAGTCACCTCTACGCTCTGTTTTGAAACTCTCCAATACATTCTTAAATACCCTCTAATCAAGCTTTCACTCTAATTTTTCTCAGAAACTGCTTCTGTTGGAGGCATCTAGGTTGCTAAATCAAATGGTTAATTTCCAGTTCTCATTATATTCAACTTATCAAAGGATTTAACAAAATTGTTTACTTTTGGGGTCCCTGAGTGGCTCAGCAGGCTAAGCCTCTGCCTTCGGCTCAGGGCATGACCTTGGGGTGCTGGGATGGAGTCGCACATCAGGCTCTCTGCTCAGCAGGGAGCCTGCTTCCCTGTCTCTCTCTGCCTGCCTCTCTGCCTACTTGTGATCTCTCTGTGTGTCTGTCAAATAAATAAACAAAATATTATTTTAAAAATTGTTTCCTTTGCCCCTTTGATATACCCTTCACTTGGGCTTCCAGGATACCATACTCTTATACACACCCTTTCCTCAGTTTTTACCTGGTATCTTTATTTTGGCATGCCTGAAGTCTTAGTCCTTTATCTCTTCTTCACTGTCTACACTTGCTGTTTTAGTGTTCTGATTCAGGCTTTACTATCATCTGTATGCTATTAACTTTCAAATTAAAATCTTCAAACAAACCTCTCTCTCTCTTTTTTTAAATATTTTTATTTATTTATTTGACAGAGAGAGAGAGAGATCACAAGTAGGCAGAGGCAGGCAGAGAGAGAGGGGGAAGCAGGTTCCCTGCCAAGCAGAGACTCTGATGCGGGGCTCGATCCCAGGACTCTGGGATCATGACCTGAGCCGAAGGCAGAGGCTTTAACCCACTGAGCCACCCAAGCGCCCCTAAACCTCTCTTTTGAATGCCTGACTGGTATAGCCAAAGCCCACTCCTCCTCACCCCCTATGCCCAATTTCTGCACCTAGAAGTCAAATAGATATCTTCAGTTTAACATGTACAAATGCAATAACTAATCTCCAAACACAGTCTTTCTCATTTCAATTGTTAGCAAATTCACCCATAGCAATGCTCAGGACAAAGGACTTAGAATCCTCATAGATGGCTTCTTTCTCTTCATTTCTCATCCAATCCATCATAAAATCCTATGGACTCTACTAAAATGTGGATAGTGAGACTGAGTAACTCAATTTTCAATTTAAATTAAATTTCACATCATCTATGGCTAGTGGCCACCCCATCAGACACAGCACAGGTCTAGATTAATGACTAAAATAATAAAAAAAAACTTGCACCCACTGGAGTATATGGCAAATATATGCAAAAGAAAGTAAGAAAGAAAAAGAGAAAGAATATAAGTGAGTCAGGACAAGGAGAAGGCAAATAGGATCTATGAGTTCTAGATTCAATTACATAATACAAGTGCCTAAAGCAGTGCACAGCACAACGTTGTGCTCAATTAATTTTGAATGAATGTTACAATTAAAGATTTTAAATATTATGCCTCCAATGAATAAATTAAAGTACAGAATAAGATTTTGTGGGTTTTTTTTTCATTTGGTAGTTTTTATTTCTATTATTTCCAAATCCCAAGAGTTAAAATTTGTATCAAACATAGACTCTGTTCATAAAAATGTTAGTTTTAGATGGCTTAAAGTCCCATGTTAAGTGATTTCTTAACATATAGTCCTTTGCATAGAAATTAAAATGTTGCTTTCATGATCAAGTTCTTCGCTGCTGACTTCAGGTGACTTTAGACTCTGGATAAATTAAACATAAATGTATCTTCTCCAATAAAAAATATTTTTGTTAGTAGAACTTATATTTTCTATAGTTTTGCCAACAAACTTGTCTCCACTACTTAGAAGGAGGATTGTTTCCTGAAGTTTGACATAAGTTGGAAATGATGAATTTTACTTTATTTTAAGGGATTCATGCCAAGAAAAAAAAGCCATAGATCAAAAAGTACCTGTATTATCTTTAAAACGTTAAGATTCTGATTATCAAAATGAATATGAATACCTAAGGAAGAGTCTGTTATTTCACTCATTGATATAATTTAGTCAAGGAAGCACTTTTTCCTTGTGTGGAAGCATTAAAAAATAATTTACATGGCTACATTTACAAATGTCAGAACTACTGTGTATCAAAATGTCAATCTTTTGCCAAGAGAATTCTTTAATACTGGTCTGTAATAACCTATTAACAATAATATATATTACGTATTATAGAACAGTTTTTCTTCTTATCACTTTAAAGAAGTTTAGTTACCCACTCTCCCACTCTCCCCACTTAAATTTGCGTACTTAAAATTCAGAACGGTCTTAATAAAAAGCTTAAATTTAATGTTTAAAATTGAGCAAATTCTTGGAAAAATGCAGTCCATATTTTCATTTTGTATTACCTTTTGTATTACCTTCAGTCAGGCCTGCCCTCCTGGTTCTCTGGAATAGTGAGGATTCTGCTTTTTATATTAATGATTAGACACATACACATAATCTTCTATCTTCTATCTACCTACCTATCTACTTAACTACCTCTTGCAAAGTGCACTTATCAAAGTTAAAAAAAAAAGTCAATCCATAAGCTATTCTTTAACTATATTCAATATCATATCTTTAGTCATGGAAATAAAACAAACAGGAGGAGGGAAGGTGAGGAGAGAGAAGCAGACTCCTCACTGAGCAGGAAGCCCAATTCAGGGCTGGATCCCAACACCCTGGGGTCATGACCTGAACTGAAGGCAGATGCTTAACTGACTGAGCCACCCGGGCACCCCAGAAACCATTTTTCTTAAAACAGTATTTAAAATCTTTTAGAAGTCTCAAATAGAATATTAATTATTCTTAATAAAACAAAATTAACTTATTTAGAAATCAAGCCATATTTTAATTTACAACATGCTTAACTGATTCCTCCTAGAAGATAGGAAGCAGTGTATTCTCTCTTCTTGCTTGCTCCTTTATGATGTTTTTGAATTATTTTTAAAGTTCTAAGATATACAAACTCATAGGGGAATTTCACTTTTTCAAACCTATCATGTTTTAATTTTTTTAAAAAATATGCAAATCTATAACTCATAATAAATAACTATATTTCTAGAAAAAATGGTAGCAAAAGTAATATTCTTTAATCATGATTAGTATGAACTTCTAGAATTAAATTGATGTGATGGTGTTGCTATGTTGACAACATTTACAAAGCTAAGAGCCCTTGCTTACCTTGGAGCATAATCTATGCAGTTGTAACACTGCTCACACCCATATATGTTCATCTACTCATTCTTAGAAAATGTAGTCATTTTGGCCCTGTTCAGATTTATCTGCATAAGATTTAAAAATAAGCTGCTGAGCTTAACTTTAATAAGTATAGAAACAAATACATATGATATTAAAATAAGGTTTTAATTATTAAAAATAAACTTATAGATAAAATGAGAAGACAGAGGAATATGGCCCAAATGAAAGAACAGGACAAAACCACAGCAAAAGAGCTAAATAATAAG
Source organism: Mustela erminea (assembly GCF_009829155.1). Lineage (NCBI taxonomy): Eukaryota > Metazoa > Chordata > Mammalia > Carnivora > Mustelidae > Mustela > Mustela erminea. The sequence goes on along the minus strand of NC_045624.1, from coordinate 78,865,363 downwards.
GAATTAAGCAATATGCTTGATGGTGAATTCAAAGCAATCATCATAGAGATACTCAGTGTATCAGTGTAACAGTGGAGGATATTAGTGAGACTCTCAGCAGAGAGAAAGAAAAATATAAAAAAGAACCAATCAGAGATGATGAACTCAGAAAATGAAATTAAAAATACATTAGAAGAAATCAGTAATAGATTAGTGGCAACAGAAGAACAGATCAGTGAGCTGGAAGACAGATTAATGGAAAGCAACCATAATGAACAGCAAAAAGAATAATAAAAAAATAAGCATAGGTTAAGGAAACTCAGTGACATCACCAAACATAATAACATTCACATTATAGGCACCTCAGAAGGAGGACAGAGAGGAAAGGAGACAGAAATTTATTTGAAGAAATAAAAGCTGAAAACTTCCCTAATCTGGGGTGGAAACAGACATTCAGATCAAGGAGGCACAAAGAGCCCACAACAAATACAATGCAAGGAGGAGCACACCAAGACACACAATAACTAAAATAGAAAAAAGTAGTGATAAAGAGAGAAGTTTTAAAGCAGCAAGAGAAGAAAAAAGTTACTTACAAGGGAAACCCCATAATGTTATCAACTGATTTTGCAGTGGGAACTCTGGAGACCCAAAGGGAGTGGCAAAATATATTTAAAATATCAAAGGAAAATAACATGCAACCAAGAATTCTCTAGCAAAAGTATAATTCAGAATAGAAGGGCAGATAAAGACTTGCCCAGACAAACAAGATTAAAGGAGTTCATCACCACTAAATGTCCTACAAGAAATCTTAAAGGGGAAAGAAAAGACCATAATGAGGAATAAGAAATTATGAAAGGAAAAAAATCACAAGTAAATGCAAACATAGTAAAAATAGTGAATTAATCACTTATAAAACCAGTACAAAGGTTAAAGCACAAAAGCATAAAAATCATTTATATCTATAAAAATCAGTCAAGTGATTCACAGAATAAAAGAATGTAAAGTATGACATCATATTCATAAGACATGGGAAAGGGGATAAGAATTTAGTGCTTTAGAACAGATTCAAACTCGAGTGACCACTATGGCTACAGGTGTAACATGTTTTACATGACCCTAATGGTAACCAAAAAAATATAATGGGAACAGATACATAATAATAAAGAGAAAGGAATCCAACCATATCACTAAAGAAAGCCATCAAACCACAAAGGTAGAGAGTAAGAGAAGAAGAAATGGAAGGGGAAAAAAAGCTATTAAATGCAAAGAACAAACTGGTAGTTTCCAGAGGAGAGGTGGATGGGAGGATGGGTGAAATATATAGAGGGCATTAAAAGTACACTTAACTTGATTAGCACTGAAAAATACAAAGAATTGTTGAATCATTATATTGTACCCCTGACACTAATACAACAGTGTATGTTAATTATACTTCAATAAAAACATTAAATAAAATAACAAAATGAAAAGAAGAATAAAGAAAATGCTTATCTAAACAGGAACTTACCAAGAATATCCTTATATTTTAACAAAATATTAGAATCCCATTAACTGTGAATTAAGATAAGTTAGACACAGAGTATATGATATCTTCTAAATAAAAGGAGATCAAAGCAAGTGGGAACAAGCCTGGGAATGTAGGTCAGAGCATACCTGGAATTTCACATTCAGTTCTCGATGCCACTTTCAAAGTTGTGTTCACAAGTCAGAATGCATTAGAAGACAGTGACAGAAAATGAGGTGGACTGCAAATCAAGTTTATGGACTGACTGATTTATATAGCTTCCCCATTTCATCCCACAGTTGTTTTCATGTAGCTCATACAGATATATGTAAGAAGTAGAAATTCAATAGAATAAAATGTCTAAAAGAAGTAGAGAATTAAAACAGGTAATGATTATATAGTATCGCAAGTTTCAAGGATTATGTAGGTTATGGATACACGGTCTTTAGAATTCTAGGGTTTCCTCGCACCCATCTAGAAAACGTGGTTATTAATCTGACTCACATTATCCTAAAAGAAAAAAAGATACTTGCAAATTATTCAGGCTTTTCATGGCAGTAGGCCTGAGAGAAATGACTCACATGGCTCTCTATGTTGGGAACAAGGAGTAATATTGAAAATAATATCCTCAAAAACATCTCTCCAAAAAATAAGTAACAAGTGCCATATCTTACTTACAGTGTACTCTGGTATAAGTCCTGGGCAAAATACTGTGAAAAGTATTCTCCCAAGGAGCCAAGATCATATTGTATAAATACAAAATTTTCTGCACTTTAATTTGACTCAGAGATAAAACCTAACTATCCAAACAGGGATTACTTGAGACCAAGCCACTGGGCGTGTTCAGGACATTTGGCAGTAGGGAGAACTGGGCAGTTGCCATGGGAGCAGTAGCACAGTGCTTCACTGGACAGGCCTGGAGCCAGAGAGCCTGCATTTATTTCCATCTACTCCACTTACTGACTGTGTAACTTGACCAAATAATGGAACCTCTCTGTTCTTGTTGGCTTCTCTTAAAAATAGAGATGATGATCATGATGCTTCTACTTCATACAACTGTGGTAAGGAAACAATGAATAAATGCAAATCCTCTGAAAAGCTGGTTGGCACCTATCAAATGTTAACCAAATGTTAACTATTTATCTTCACACATGGGAAAGGCTAATTCCTGTGAAGGGGATAGGCTTATTCCTTATGAAATAAGCAGAATTAGGATAAATTATTCAAGGTATTTCAAATACATGGTATTTGGAAATTTACCCACTTACTAAAATTTATTTATATATAACCCAAAACTAATACTAAGGGTGTGCCTTTGAAGTCATCTGCAGATTGCAAATTTGAGTAGCTCAACATGTATGCTCCCAGCTGAGGTCGAATGAGGCCGTGCTCTGTCTTCTTTTTTCAGACTTTCTTCTTTAAACAAGTGTGTTCATGGTCTAGTTATTGCCACTTTCCCTTCCCCCAGCATTTCTGTGCTTTTTGTTGGTGGTTTGCTGTTTAAAAGGTCCCCAGACATAACTTGGAAGTGCTATCTGGTGCTCTTAATGCAAGAAGGCTTTAACATGTCTTTGGAAAAAGAACTTTTGGGGAAGAAGGAAAAATGGAACAAAAGGAAGTGACAAGAGTCTGGAGTCTGAGCTGCTTAGTGTATCCCTTGGTGCAATGTTGAACCCCACATTAAAAGGCCATTTACCCTTGATTCTACAGAGAGGACATGAATCTAATAGCTGTGACACAAAATAAGACAATTACAGAAAACAAGTATCTTTCTTTAAAATAAAAATATCCGGGAATTTATGTATATTTCAGGATTCTGCATTTTTTTTTGCCATTTTAGTTTGGAAAAAACTATTACTGATTTTTTTTTGTTGTTTTGTTGTTGTTGTTAGTGCTCAACTGGTTTTTCAAATATTTGTACTTATAATTGTGTCAGGACAAGATGGCTTAGCCTGATTTACATACAATGCCTGTGATATGACAAGTTCTAAATTAACAAGGTTAGTTAACCTTGTTCGCAAGGTTAATACTTAATACTTAATACTTCTTTGTATCCCCAGCACTGGCTCTAATGAGAAGGAAGAGCTGCCTGAATAAGTAGCCCCATCCCCAGTTATAGGTCTAGAGCTTACACAAGCCCACATGCCCACAGAAGAGGAGGGACGGTAGCTCAACCTATTTTAATGACATTTTCCACACTCTGATGATGTGGCTTCTATAGAAAACACTTGAGTTTTTTTTTACAGCTCAAAGTTCTGATGCAGCTGCCAAGATTGTTTGTCCGCATCGGCCAGCAGGGCCTTCTCCTGAAATTTATAAAAGCAGTAATTTAGGGCCCAGGGTAAGAAGGACACATTTTACCTCTGTTGGTGAGGAGTACATTTCCTATCATTCGAAGGAAGTGTAGACTTTTTTTTTTTTAAGCTATTTCTCAAAATTCATTAATTCCCTCACTCATTCATTCACTTGTCAAGCTTTGTAAAAATAAATATTGCAAATACTTTTGTAGAATACAGATCAGCTCATCTTGGAATAAAGCTCAAGTACTTTATAATGATGACAGAAGAGTGCTCTAGTGTCTTGGCAAAATGTCCAAGAATCATGAGACAGTGATATACATATAGTGTATTTATAGTGTATTTATAATGACTTAGCTCAGATTCTCTCTGTTTTAATTCCTGGCACACTGAGAATGCCTCTTATGAGCCTAGCTATTTTCTAATCTACAATATTCTCCCAGAAGAGTCAGCCTGCGCAGAGTTGGCATGGGAATAAACACTGTAATACAAAATCTATTTTCCTCATAAATACATAAACTGTACTTGAATCCTCCAGCTTTTAGCATATCTGGACCAAAGGAAGGGAAGACACGGCATGACAGAGTAGACTCGAGTCTGTGATAAAATAAACCGGAATCCCACGAGGTACCCAACTTAGCACTGACTCTCATCTTTGGAGTAAAATGGTTCAAAGTCTGAATTAAGGTCTTGAATGCTTTGTTGTACTTCTCAACAGGAGTTTCTCCTGAACACTACTGTATAGTTTTCTAGAAATACTAGGGTTAAGAAGAAAATGTACGATTCTGACTTTTATTCCTATATTGAAATGCAACAGGTTTTAGGGTAGAATTTTGTTCAGCTCGAATTTAAACTTTTGAGAAACGAATCCCTTGTTTACTCAACTGATTATAAGTCTGTGGAATCTTCAGGAGGTAAAACTGCGAGGTGATAAGTGTGTTCTGTGAATGTGCCATTCCCCCCAATTTTTAAACACTTGATATATTTTACTGATAAATGATTGCTGCAATAAATGGATGTTGTGAAAATGCATCCATTAAACAGAATTCCTAAACAAAGAGAAAATATGTAATTGGCACAGAAGCTAGGAAACTGGTAATAAAGGATTTATATTTTATCATCACACTCAACTTTGGATCCAGACCATTGCCAATGCCTTACATCCACCAGTTTGTGTGCCCTCTTTCCATCCCACTGTTTCACCTTCAGATTCCACCACTATTCGGAATTTTGGACTAATTTCTTTCTTTCCTTTGTTGAAACATCTTATTGCTTTATGTATGCAGAGGCTTTGCTTTCTTTTGAGAGCAAGAAAAATATTATCTTATTGCTGTAATTCATGATATCTTTTTTCAAGTGTTTTTTTATATTATTCTATATTGTTCCATAGAGTTATAGTTCATTTATTTCCATTTAATAATTTCAAAAATATCTGTATAATACTCCATTGTTTATACACCACAGTTTGTTTATACACAGTCTTTTCCAAGGATATGTGAGTTGTTTTAGCTATTATAGATATCATCTACGTAACTGTATCCTAGCACATCTGTAAAAGAGTAAAATACTGGAAACTGCACATATTCATTTTTACAAGGCCATGTCAAATTAGCCTTCAAAGTGGCTGTACAATAAACATACTTACCAGCTGTATAAAACAGTTCTATTGATTCACATGCACGCCAGCACTTGGCATCATCAGACAGAATTTTTGCCAATCTACTGGGTATCAATGGAAATGGTGACTAATTGAAGTCTGCATTTATACATTTATAATAATTATCAAAAGTGAGCAATTTTCCTATGTTTAAGGTCTTTTCTGTTTCCTCCTCAGTGAAATGCTGGTTCATGATTCTTTAAATAATATTTTATTTTTCAGTGCAATTTTAGGTTCACAGCAAAACTGAGTACAATGTACCAAGATTTCCCATAGACTCCTTGCTGCTGCACAGCCTTTCCTACTATCAACATCTACCTGTTCATTAATTCTGTATGCTTGTCTAGTGATTGGTATGAGTTATTTCTGGGAAGCCATCTACTTCCTAGTTTCTGGCTTATCATTTTATTGTTTTCTAGTGCTTTTTGAGAAATGGAAGTTTTTAATTTAAATGTGTAGTTCATTGGTCTTTTCTTTCATGGTTATTGTTTTTCTGTTTCGTTTGCAAACCCTGTTCTAGCCCAAGCCCTGAAGACATCTTCCTATAGGTTCTTAGAAACATTTTTTTCTGTGTTTTCTATGCCTTCTTTTACATATGAAGTTTTATTCCACCTGAAAGGATTATTTATACAATAATGTAGCAGCATAATTCTTAATCATTACTATAAACTTAAGGTAAAGCTCTACCGTAAGGCTGTTTGATTGCAATAATACAGTCCAGGTTTGATCAGTTTCATAACTCCTCCCACTCAAAGTAGAAGGGCTTTAATAAACTTTAATTCTGATCATTCCTTCCTCAAGCATGCTATCTTACTGTCCATTATTTCAGTTATGTTCTAATTTTATTTTTTTTTTATTTTTTTTTAAAGATTTTATTTATTTATTTGACAGACAGAGATCACAAGTAGGCAGAGAGGCAGGCAGAGAGAGACAGAGGGAAGCAGGCTTCCTGCGGAGCAGGGAGCCTGATGCGGGGCTCGATCCCAGGACCCTGAGATCATGACCCGAGCCGAAGGCAGCAGCCCAAACCACTGAGCCACCCAGGCGCCCCATGTTCTAATTTTAAATTCTAACAAATTAGGCATTGTATTTTATACAGACAATGTTTCACTGGTTTATAAACATGCTTTTCAATTTCTTTTTCATTCCTGCACCCCAAAGCCACATTTTATAATTATTTTCCTCTTTCCTGGAGATCACATAGGACATTATAGGCCATTTCAAAATATTTGCTTTCACTCTGAGTTAAATGGGGAGCTTTTGGCAGTTTCCAAGGGAGAAATGACCTGATCGGACATATGTTTTAACAGGATCATGCTGGCTGCTCTGTCACAACAGAGGTACAAATAGAGGTAAGTGGGCAATCAGGTAGGAAGGAGGCTTTTGCATTATCCAGGAGAGAAAAGACAGGAGATTAAATAAATGTGTGAAAAGCAAATGTAGGAGGAGCAGACATATTTGAAGGTAGAAGCTACAGGATTAAAATACCATTACATTATTTTTTTTCCAAACGCCTTAACATAATAAGATACAAAAAATTATGCTCAAAATTAGGTGGGGAAAAAAACTTAATACTCAAGAAACACAAAATAGGCTTTCTTTTGCCAGAAACTAAGTGGTGAAAGAAATCTTTCCTCTTTTGTCTTAGCTGCCCAAAAACTGCAGTAATTGCATCATCCCAGAGGCCCAACCTGATATGCTGGATTTCTATTAATCATTCTGGTTCAGTTAAACATATTGTTGAATCTGTATTATGTTTAATCACATCTGCCTTGAATCTTCTGACCATGTCTCATTTGTTGCGTAATTTTCAGTGTTCTGGTGTCCTGAATATTTTTGTATTTTAAGGTGTGACTCTTGTTTTCACCAAGACTTAGGGTTTCCTAGTAAATTTAGTTACTGGGAAAAACTCTCAGCTGCCTTGAATAGGGACATAGATAACAACTGTATTTCTGGAATAAATGTGGAAAGTAGGGAGTTTCGGTAGGCAGGTGACTGGAAGAGTAAATGGAAAGAACAAAAAAAAGTCTAAAACTAGATCAGCAGGAAGAATAACATTATGACCCAAGTTAAGGTACTTTAAACAAAGACATCTAAGTTCTTTCATCTTAAGAGAGATGAAAGAAATATTCCACTTTTGCTGCATACAGGAATGTGGTAGGAGTCCTGTGGCTGTGTTTGCAAGGGTAGATTGAATTAAAAGGAGAAGAAATTGGAGTAGAACATTAACTTGTTCACTCTTTGTCTAGGATTCCTGAGAGTTATTTTCAATAATACGAAAGTAGAACATTGTGAATTCTATGAGCTTGATTTTAAAAATGTGGAGGGATGCCTGGGTGGCTCAGGTGGTTAAGCCTCTGCCTTAGGCTCAGATCATGATCCCAGGATCCTGGGACAGAGCCCACACCGGAGCCTGCTTCTCCCTCTGCCTGTCACTCCCCCTGCTTTTGCTCATGCTCTCTCTTCTTCCCCCTTCTCTCTGACAAATAAATGAATACAATATATATATTTTTTTAATGTGGGGATTTCATACCTTCAAAATGAATGAATACTGGGAAAGTATCAGCCACGTCATTAAAAACTGGATAAAACCATTTGCCAGGACTGGTCTAATACTGTGGATGGGAGGAGCCAAAGTAGCCAGGAATTCTTAAATAGCTGCTGAGTGTGGACCCATAATGGTTGAAAGAGTGTCCTGGGGCAAAAACCACAAGTTGAATCAAGAGCAAATGAACAGAGGTGTAAGGTGTAATGTGAATCTGATGGCTAAGACCAGAAAAAGCAGGAGGACGAGAAAAAGCAGGAGGATCTGGAATGCGGTTTATAGAAAGAGTCAAGCAATCAAAATAAGATTTAGATACATAGCCACAGTCACAGAAATATTAAAAATAAGAGGTCCTATCACTGAACCAATCAGATATCATGGAAAGAATGAGGAGAGCTGTACATATGAGCACCCAAATGAACTTCTGCTTGACAGATAGTGTGTGTGGCTGTCTTTAATCCTTAATTGCAGGTTTTCACCTTTGGCCTTTAAAATTCTAAGACTTTTGGCCTTTGCAAGAGGGTTATCTAAAAGTAGTAAATTCCTGGGACGCCTGGCTGACTCAGCTGGTAGCATGTAAGTCTTGATCTTGGGGTTGTGAGTTCAAGGCCCACATTGGGCACAGAACTTACTTAAAATTTCAAAAAAAATTTGGGAGAAGGGGGTGGGATTATGGACATTGGGGAGGGTATGTGCTTTGGTGAGTGCTGTGAAGTGTGTAAACCTGGTGATTCACAGACCTGTACCCCTGGGGATAAAAATATATGTTTACAAAAAATAAAAATTATAAAAGAAAAAAAATTTTTCAAAAAAAAAAAAAGGGTGGTAAACTCCCTGTACATAATACTCAATACACGTCTATTTAATCTAACTGAACTGCATGCTGTAATATAACAAAATGCTGGATATATGTCATAGGTCAACAGATGATTGACAGGAAAGAATGGAAGAAAGGGGGAAATGAAAAGAAGAAAGGAATGAAGAGTTTCATTTTTTAAATTCTGTGTCATCATATTATTCAAAAAAGTTTTTTATTTTTCTTATATTTCTGAGGAAGAAGTCTTTTTCTGGAAGAGTGGATGGATGGATCACATGACAAGAATTACTCGCAATCCCCAACCGGAATACAGTTATAGAATGAAGGGTGAGTGTATAGCAGAGGCAGGGGAATCTAAACACCAGGAAGGTAAGGGCAGATCTCATGAGACACTGTAGACCTACTTTTTTCCTCCCCCCAACAAAAAAGCTGTCTTAAACAATTCCTGATTGTTTTGGTGCTTTTTCCCTCCCATACTCCTAAAGTTTGTAAGACATCGGTCTCTGGATGCTCGTCTACCATTACCCATAATGGCTTTTTAAAGCCCTTTTTCTTCCTCGAGGAAATGGAAATGGCCTGACAGTGAATGTTCCTTGACTACTAATGAGTTCCTTCCCCCTTATTTCTGAAAGAAAATTATTTAGAAAAGGAAACTCACTTACCCTAAGCAATTTCGTCATAAAACGATACTCATTTGAACTGCACACCCACACTAAGCTTCATGTACCACTCAAGTGCATTAGGGCTAATGATGGAAAAGACCTAAAAATAATCATCATCATTAGCAACATTACCCAATCTTTGAGACACAAACACCATAATTAGATGTGGCTCTGTACAAATGCACTTCGGTACTTTTAGTCACGTATTTTCACTGAGTATAACTCAAAGATATTTCTTTCTGGTTATTGAGTATAACTCAGAGATTATTTCTTTCTGGTTATTCCATGGACTAAAGCAAGTTTTAAAATTACTTAGAAATGCGGAGCCAAAGGACAGCGAATATCATACTTTCCTAAATGTTTCTATTCAGAGTAGATGAGTGATATTAATAATAATAATAATAATAAAAACTCTGTTGAAATTGAGGAAACCTGTTGGTTAGATGAAACAAAGCTTTGTTCTATTGTGGTTTCTCTCCCAGACACTACTGCTTTGTATATGGAAGTGGAAAAACATCCCGTGAAGACATACTCCTTAGAGCTATCTGAGGTTATTTCAGAATGAGTGAAAACTGACTGAAATGAGTGACATGAGTGAAAACTGTGGTTAAATGGTTAAATGTCCATGAATGCAAATAATATTTTAAATTAAATACATTTAGGAAATGTTGATTCTTTTTTAAAAAATACAGATAAAACTGAAATAAAGACAATAAATCATAATGAAATAACTAGTTAGTTATTTCTTAGCTGTGGTATGTTCTTAAAATGGCAGGGAGGGTTTGGGATAAAATCAGATAGCATGGAGAAAATGAATATATGATGGCTTTCAGATAAAGGGGAAATGGTTGAAATATGACCAATTATTCTTTATTCCTACTGAGAACAGGACTAGAAAGGATGTTATGTTCTAGCAGAGGGGGGCTATAATTAAAATCAAACGGGAAGAATATGGGACAACTAAGTCTGACTCTTTACTCTGCTGGGACATGTTGACATGAGTGGAAAGTAGAACTGGCTAGGCAACTGGACTGAGAGGACAGTAGAGATATGTAGCCCAGAGTTCCTGTCAGTGCGGAATAGATGTGACATGAAGCTCATCCTGAACCACGAACAGAGCTTAATAAAATGGAGAACAGCTGACAATGAGGATGGGGGCTCACTTGTTTGGAATATTATTTAAATACATTCCTTCTGGAATTTTATACCTTTGCATACAAGTCTTTTTGTGAGGCTTATCATGGGGTGACCATTGTGGAGCCCAGGAAACAGAAACAAGGTGAAACCAGGCAAAGCAAAAAATAATCATGAGCGTGCCAGGTGTAAGAGCAATGGAGTTACTAAAAATCTTAGCAAATATCCTTGAGAGGAAAGCGAAGTCATATAAGGAAATGTATAATGTGGGTTTCAGTAAAAGCCTAAATTGCAAAAAAAGTTAGTGCCATATGATCTGAAATAAGGAAATTATATAATATATATACATTATATATATTTGTGTGTACATACATTTGTGGATCTCCACTGCTAAGCACTATGCACATAGTTTAGAGGCAACAAATACACTGTCACAGACCTATATATTATATGCAGCAGGAAGAACTGAGACTCTCCCTCACACCCCAACATATGCACACTCCTCCAAGAGCCTAATTAAAGGAGAAACACTGTCTTAGCAGTGCTCATGGCTGAGCCACTTTTTGCTTGGTAGGATAGGAAAGCAGAAGGAGAAACTGGGGAAGGGAAAAAAGTGGAGCTAGGCAGGGTTTGTGAAGAAAGAAGTTGGGGGGCAAGGGAAGAACGAGATAGATAGAAATCATTTGCTTTTGGGAATAAAACTTGAATATCAAGCAAGACATGCTCCAGGAGAGTTTTAAGGAAGCTCTGGCTATCATATGTAAAGATAACTTCCCCCCTCATATGCCCAGGAATCATTCAGAGAAATCTAAAATTATTCTTTAATGCTCGTGGTGTTGAACCTGTGATTTTTTTCCTCAGATATAACCATGACTTGTTGAAGAGATCACAGGCTGCTCTCGCTCTGTCCTTTTCCCTGACAGAAACTCTCACCTTCTGGTACCTTCCCAAGACAATGCACAATTTCAGTGTCCTTACAGCAAATTTGCTACACATATATACTTCCATTTCTCCTGAAGACATAATATGGATTCTGCACTAATTAATGTATCTTCTTCCTTATACTTTGATATCATTTATCATTATAAACAGCAGAGTAAAATATTTTATAGGTCCCACAGAGAATTTAATGTTTAATAAAGAATTCACTTGTTTGATTAAATATTTCATGTTAACTCTGAAAATGATGCCCTAAATATTTATAAAGTTTCATAATCTCTTAGATGCCATGTCTATGCCAATGCAAAGAAGTTGGTTCCAACTTTAGATTTTATAAGATTTTAAAAAAATTATCCCAAACTCCAAAAAATAGTAAGCATGACAGTAACTATATTTAAGAAGTATGATTAAGCCATAGATGTATTTGCAAAATAAAGAAGTCAACAGTCCTTAATGCTCAGAAATTTTAAAAATCACATATTTTGGGATACTGGTTTACATAGAATTGTATGTAAACGTACTACTGATTTCATTGAAAATGTTAATAGTGCAGAAAAGTTGAGATAGAAAAGTGATTCACAGTTTGGTAAATTAATCATTTTAACCAGTAATTTTTTTTTAAGATTGATTTATTTATTTGAAAGAGAAGAAGCAGGGGTAGAGGGAAGGGGCAGAGGAAGAGGGAAAGAGACAATCTCAAGCAAACTCCCTACTGAGCATGGAGACTGATGTGGGGATCAATCTCAGGACCCCAAGATCATGACTTGAGCCAAAATCAAGAATCAAAAATAACTGACTGAGCCACGCAGGTGTCCCTTATTTTAACTAGCTTTCTGATTTGATTAGAACTGTCTCGTCATTGCTAACAGAGATCTTTACTTATCTCCCTCTTTGTATATTCTACAACTAATTTATCTGTTATATCCAAATACCTTAACAATTTATCAGTTGGTAATTATCATCTAATTGAGAGAAAAATTAAATTGTTTGGATTACATCAGACTACAGAATTTGAAGTCCAAAAATGAATGGATTTTGCTTGGAAGGTAAACATACTGAGTTTAAAAGGCATTATGATTTCTACAGGGGTTTCACAGAATGAGAGATGAATAGGACTTTCATAAGTCAAGCACTGGTTACTGGATAGCTTAGGAGAGACAAGTACTGTGAGTCTGTTCTGAATGAATGCTATTTTTAGGGCTCCAGATGACAAAGAGGTCTTGACATCTGAAATAGATAAAATCAACAAAGATACAAAAGACACTAAAACTCAGTGTTGTCATTGTTCATTGAGAAGCTATTTTCTTGAATTCCACATTCATTCAGTAAATTATATTAGCATTTGTTATGCACAGAGATTATACTTGATGGTATGATTAAAGCCATATATTCTTTTTTTTTTATTTTTATTTATTTTTTTGACAGACAGAGATCATAAGTAGGCAGAGAGGCAGGCAGAGAGAGAGAAGAGAAAGCAGAGAGCCCGATACAGGGCTCAATCCCAGGACCCTGCTATCACGACCCGAGCCGAAGGCAGAGGCTTAACCCACTGAGCCACCCACGCGCCCCTAAAGCCCATATATTCTTAAACCACACAAGGAAGGAATGTTGTTGCTCAAGCAAAGCAATGCACACCTATAGAAAATGGCAATGTTTCCTTCCTTCTGCCCTCTGTCACCTTCATGCTCCTCCACGTTTCTGTAACAAGCAGTTACAAACAAAACTGGAAGTTGTTTTGTTTCTAACATTTGATCCATGTTCTGATAAACTTTATGAATCAGACTGCTGACAGCTGCAAATAAGACAACCCAACTAAAAGTCGTTGAAAAGACAGACATATTCTTTTCATAGAACACAAAATCTGAATGCAAGTCACTTTCAGCTTGTCCTCTATGCTCTATGGTCCAAGATGGTGCCACAGTCAAAAACATCATATGCAAATGGGGAACATTCTCCCTCCATGACTTTTTTCTGACTAGAAAGGAAAAAAACAAATCCCAGGCATCCTCTCAGGTTCCATTGGTCTGGACTAGTTTGTATGCCCATTTGTCCTCACTACAAGTTGCTAAAAAAACGAACAAGCAGTTCATATTTTCAGCTCTCAGAGGAGAAGACAAACTCTGCTAGGCAAAAAAAAGAAATAGGTGGGGCGCCTGGGTGGCTCAGTGGGTTAAGCCGCTGCCTTCGGCTCAGGTCATGATCTCAGGGTCCTGGGATCGAGTCCCGCATCGGGCTCTCTGCTCGGCGGGGGGCCTGCTTCCTCCTCTCTCTCTCCCTCTGCCTGCCTCTCTGCCTACTTGTGATCTCTCTCTGTCAGATAAATAAATAAAATCTTTAAAAAAAAAAAAAAAAGAAAGAAATAGGTGGGGACAATGTTGTAGATTTAGCAGACAATTCACACTTCCACCTTATCCCAGAGGCAGTGTATGTAGGTTAAAAGACATACATACAATCAATGGATTTCTCTATGTAAAATGTTTTTTTCTCTTTTACTTACCAAATGTTGGGGGACCTGGATGACTCAGTGGGTTAAAGCCTTTGCCTTCGGCTCAGGTCATAAACCCAGGGTTCTGGGATGGAGCCCCACATAGGGCTCTCTGCTCAGCGGGGAGACTGCTTCCTCCTCTTTCTCTCTCTCTCTCTGCCTGCTTCTCTGCCTACTTGTGATCTCTGTCTATCAAATAAATAAATAAATAAATAATCTTTACTTACCAAGTGTTATTATTGCACATACAGTTTTTCCTTTGCTATAACCATTTTTATACTTTCAAAAACGACAAAGAACATCTTGGTGAGTTGTAGTTGATACATACTAAAGTCATAGAAGCACAGACTTCATGGAGAATTTTTGTGCAATATAAGAAAAACCACCAATATAAATGGGTTTGATATTAATCAAGTTTTATGTTCAACATGGGGCTTGAACTCATTACCCTGAGATCAAGGGTTACATTCTTCATCATGTGAACCAGACAGGGGACCCCAATGGTTTGATATTATATGAATGTTATTTCACGGATATTTTGTATCATTGAGCTATCTTGTTTGATGTTACTCTAATGATTTACATAACTGCTCCCCCTTTGGATTTTAACTGAGTCAATTTGTTATTATTTTATGTAAAGAAGTAGCTTTCTCTAAAGACAAGTATTGAAGAAATAATTGCCTACAGGTAATATTAATGTCACATTATCAATAAATAGATTCTCAGTGTGGTTAACTTTTAGTGAATGTATTTTTATGTGCCAGGTACTATAATGCTTTGTATTTTTTAGCTCTTAAAATAATCCTCTGTGACAAGAAGTATTATCATCCCTATTTTATAGGTGAAGAAATAAGAGAAAGGGAGAAATGATATATATCAAAAGCACACTGCAAACAAATGGAAGAATTCAGATTTGAACTCCAGCAGTCTGGTTCTGGATTCCAAGCTTTTAACTACAAAATCTTATACCAAGAGTAATTTCCTTCATTCCTGATAACTTTCCAGCAGGCATTTCTTATCCTAGGACAGCCCAGCATGCTTTTTTCCATTGGCTTTCAAGAGCTATCCCTGTGAGCTTACAGGAAATAGTTACATGCTATCAAAAATGCTCTGATGAGGATGACAAGAAATATTGTACCAAAGTCCGCTTATCTATTTGTCATGCCTCTTTAAACCTTGGTGCAATAAAAAGGTATTCATACTGAATTGAGGGCTTCCCCTGGGAAGAAAATATTTAACTCAGAACTAGAAGTAACAACTTCCATTTCCACAAACCAGCATTGAGTTGATCAAGAGTGATGACTTCTGGGAAACAATATAAATAAACAGATTTCTCTTTACAAAACTTCATGTTGTTTAGTTGCTGAGAACTGTGAAAGACCTGTAAGGTCTTTGACAACAAAACACTGCCACTGCTGTTTAAAATAGAGTCTTTGTATGTGTGTCTAAATTGGGTATGTCAGTTCTTCTCAATGAGAGATCAGAATCTGGGTAAAGTTTCAAACATTAGAGATCAGTTTTTGGTCCTGGCAACAAGTTTGTTTGATGTGCTTGAAAAAAAGAACTATAATTGTTTGCCTTTGCTTTTCTGGGGAGGAAAAAAAAGAACAAAGTTGATGGATGCTAGTTAACTCTGGGCTCCTAAAAAGCAGACCTAGGGAACATAATACATTCAAGATTGTGACTATGGATTCACTGTATTTAGAATACCTAGTCCTGGGCATAGTATCCTGTTTAGATAAATGATACAAGAGAAACAGAAACATGGTTGTATTGAGATTGACAATATAAAAAGCAAATATGATTTCTCAATTTAACTGATAAGGTATTGCACATATAGCTATAGTAAAAAAATTCCATCTGATCCCTACAAAAACTGAGAAGCTGAATTTTGAATTAAGGCATTATATTCTAAGCAGAGAAGGTCTAAAGACTTAATATAGTAGCTATAATAAAATGCCTCCCACAGAAGGCACTCTGGCATCACAATTTAGAATACATTTGTGAATATGATTCCTAATGAGAGAGAAAGCAGAGTCAACAAGAACAATCCTAGAAACCTGTATCATCATCCAGAAGAAAACACTGACTGGGAAGTATGACCAAACATAAACATAATAGATGTAGCTGGCCACATTTATATTTGAGCCTCATTTCACTGAGCTTGCTGGAACATGGTTCCTGCCATTTTAGAAAGTACTTCATATTTTCTATCTCCCCTCTTAATTTGGAGATCCTAAAATGACTTGAGCCAAAAAAAAAAAAGAAAAAAAAAAGAAAAAAACCTGATTGTTCATTTCTTTCCAAGATTCCATACTCCATTAGAATACCTCTTGAAAACAGAGTTCCCAGCCATTATCATCATTGGGAATGTTTGGTAGTAGCATAATGCAACAGCCAGGACTCAATAAATGTGTCCTCAGTTGGTTTGATTACACCAGCACCAGATAGAATGTCCTTGCAAACTGTAGCTTGACAAAGCTACTATCCTGTCATCATCGAAAAATAAATTTCATATAAGATTTCATTTCTTTTCCAGATGTAACACAAAAGAGCTCTCAATTCCTCCATCCATATCCCCCCTCTCTCTGAGATTCTGACTTGGCATGTCTATAGTCGTTCTTCAGCAACATATGCTGTCTGAAAAGCACAATGCACTTTGTAAATTATGCTGTATATATTTTATTATGTATTAGTTTTCTTTTTTAGGTTGAATAAATGAACTCATCTCACAGTGTGAATTACTGTAAAATCCTAGAAAGCAGAAATTGGATCTAATTTAGTAGCATTTTATAGTACATTGTCATGTACAGTGAGAAAATTGCTAAGCTAATTTTTTGGTGACATTGAGAATTTGTATCATGGTAAGGTTTTTCTTTTATTATTCTAATTTACTGATAAAGCATTTTTCTGCTTCAGATATACTTAATTTTTAAACTCATTACAGACAAGTTATGGCATTATTGACCACTCAATGTAGAGTCTAATGAAAACTGAGAATTTATTTTGTGTGTATCTTTCCTTAATTTCTAAATGCATGTAAAATTTAAAGGAAATGTAACCCACATGGTTTCGTTCATTCGTATTTAACTCATGAAATGTTCCCTTTAAGGGCTCTTTGAAGTTCAAGGAGATTTTTAATAGCCCATTTAAACCTTTTTATCTCTGAAATAGAACTGCATTTTGCCAAGAATAAACAAAGACAAACACCTAAAGGTTAGGGTTCAGCTAGAAATTTCAAACCCTCTTATTGTCTTCCACGCATTCTAAACTTAAAAATTCAAAGCAAAACTTCTCTTTAGTACCAACTGGACAATGAGCATTTGGCGCATCCTCTTTTCTCACATCTGCACATGTGACTTTTTTAATCTATCAACAGTATTACGGCAATGTTGCTTCACAATATACTACTGGAAAACTAAGATATTTTGTTTTGGATACTGACTTAACTGAAGAGAATATATAATTTTTTTAGTACATAATTTAAAACTACTATATTTATATTAGATTATTATAATATAATGTTACATATTATATTATATTATATTATATTAAAATTACTATATTTATACTTTAAATGTTTTCTTTTCATGGGACTAGGTACCAAGCATAAAGAGAAAAATCAATCCACTTTAGCAGGAAAGATAGTCAATAAACAGAAAACTGTAAAGATTAAACAGCGGTAAAGCACTTTGTGTAAGACATGTTAAGTTCAAATATCCTTGACTAATTAACTGCAAATATTAATCAATATGTGTTGTGACTATCCACTCAACTTTCCTTTGTTCTTCTTTAATCTAGAACTTGTATTTCCATCCCTATACCTCACCAAGTTATTTATCATTTTTCTCTTTAAATTCATCCAGAAAAGATTAATGGCAGCATCAGAACTTGCATGAGTGTGGCTGTTCATTAGTAGAAATATACCATATGGTTAGATGCATTGGTGGATAGCTGTTATGTCCTAGGCATGTCAAAATGTCAGTGGTATGAATTGCTTCCTCAGCTATATATGTATGAAGTCTCTATAGAAATAAAATGATCTATTTAAGTTGTGTAGTCTTATTGATGTCCATGGTCATCACAGGTAATTAAATTATAACAGTATACTCAAAGTAAGTGCATCTGATACAAAAATGAAATGAGATGTGAAATGACAAAATTGTTACTTTGTAAGTAAGGGCAGGTTTGCAACATTACATAATCACACAATTATGTAATGGATGGAGATTATCAATCAAATCTCTGTATATATCATATCAAAAGCTTAACAATAAATTTTTATCCTTATCAATACAGTATCTCTGAGGCTGACAATGAAATTTAACAACATTAAACTATGAATGTTTTTGAGAGATTTAAGTAGATAAGGCAGAACTCTTATGTGATTTTTATAATCCATATTTTTGTTTAATGATTTTGAGAGTCTATTTTACAAGCTACACAAACACTGAAATTCTGTAACTATTTAGAATGATACTAAAACAGAAATGTTTCTAGTTTTTCTCCTTTATAAGAACGCTAAAAATATGTGATTT
This sequence comes from Mustela erminea, assembly GCF_009829155.1. NCBI lineage: Eukaryota > Metazoa > Chordata > Mammalia > Carnivora > Mustelidae > Mustela > Mustela erminea. Next base: position 78,846,806 of record NC_045624.1, on the reverse strand, counting down.
TAAAAATAAGACTTATTTTCTAACATGTAAAATAATTACACTTTTATATATTAAATACGTTACTATATAATTCCATATATATGTTTGTTTCTATTATCAGATAAATGGTGAATTACACTGCAAGGTACACTGGGCTCTGCGATTAAGAAAAAAATACAGCTGAAAATCATTAAGCTCACAAGCCATCTCTCTTCCTTTTCCTTAAAGATTTTATTTGTTTATTTGACAGAGAGAGATCACAAGCAGGCAGAGAAGCAGGCAGAGAGAGAGAGGAGGAAGCAGGCTCCCTGCTGAGCAGAGAGCCCGATGCGGGACTCGATCCCAGGACCCTGAGATCATGACCTGAGCCGAAGGCAGCGGCTTAACCCACTGAGCCACCCAGGCACCCCTCTCTTCCTTTTCCTGATTGTAAAATATAACATCTATATTTTTATTTATAATTTTCCTCTTTATTTTCCTCTCCAATATGTTCAGACTTTTATACTTTACTTTGCAAGATGTCTTCTTTCCTAGGATAATATATCAGGGTCTGGCTCTCCCAGAGAAAGAGGTTTTACAAACTTTAAGAAGTTCAGTCCATTATGGGCTTACCCATGTGACTGAAGTGGCTCCACCATGCACTTAGCAGAGCAGCCATTTTTTTTTTTTCCTGATTTTCTCATCCATATGGTTTACTCTACTTGGGTGGAAAGATTTGGAGTAAAGAAAGCATGTTGTTCCCTGGGGACCTATATTTGGAGCTCTTCTGTCAAGAAAAGGAAAAAAGTGGCCTTACCGTCTCAACTACCCGCTACCTAGCAACTTCATGACACAGAAGAAATTTTGAACTCAGAGTCCCAAAGTAGACTGATTCTCTGTTCTAAATGAAGAATTGTGATTCATCTCAAGATACATGGGTATAAAAAAATGAATTTTTTCTCATCTCAGTTTATATGAGCCATTAACATCAGAGATTGTACATTCCAAAGTGAGACAACTACGTAGAAATGTCAAATGTGGGTAGCTGAAAACCTGCTAGACTACTCTGAGACCTTTATTCATCTCTAGAGTATCAAAGCTTCAGGAGTTGAGGAGTAAAAAAGGAGTATTAAAAAGGATTAAAGGGGCGCCTGGGTGGCTCAGTGGGTTAAAACCTCTGCCTTCAGCTCAGGTCATGATCCCAGGGTCCTGGGATGGAGCCCCACATTGGGCTCTCTGCTCAGCAGGGAGCCTGCTTCCTCCTCTCTCTCTGCCTGCCTCTCTGCCTACTTGTGATCTCTCTCTGTCAAATAAATAAATAAATCTTAAAAAATAAAAAAGAAAGAATTAAAGAAAACTGTTGGTAAGCTATGAGCACCAACACTCTCTTCAACTCACTAAAAGACTAGTGACAATGGCTTTAGTGAAACAACTCAGACAATGTGATATGTATTCAAACAAAGTTAGTTACACTGGTGGACTTAGGTCTGAGATCTGAATGAGAAATTTTAAGAGTGAGGTGCAGGCCTGTTAAATGCTATTGGATCAGCTGAGGCATGCATAATGAAGGTCACAGATTACTTCGCTAAAGTAGGTTTAGTGTAGCACAGGGACAAAATCCAGACAGAATTATGTTACGATGGACTGATAAGAAAGTGTAGACAGTTAAGTACAGATAATTTTGGGGATGAGATATTCTACACGGGGTGCAGAGAAACGGAGCAGGAAGATGGACTGGTGATAAACGGCTTCTTATTTTGTAAAATGTGATCTCTTATGCAGGACTTATAGTTTTATAGGTATGATCCAGTATGAAAAAAATGATTCGGGACAGAGAGCACATATGCGATTGCAGCAACAAAGTCTTCAGTAGGCTAAGTGAGACGGGATACAGTGCACAAGAAGAGTGAACAGCTTTTGATAACTTCAAGGAAAACCCATTCTTTGTAAGAGGAAGGAAAGAACTCAAGGATCAAGTACAAATTGCTGAAGTCAACCAGAAGACTTCAAATCATTTTGCCTTCATCTCTAGCCTTATGTTTTCAATTCTTCGTTTCGCCGCAAAAAAAATGCTGACTTCCTCCATTTGCCTCTACAGTTCCTCATCATTTTTCATCCCAAAGTCTGTACACACACTATTCCCACTACCCGGGCCTGTGAGCTCTATGTGGATACTGATTATGTCTGCCCGCCTGTCTGCCTTCCCTCTTTCCCTCTCTCCCTTCCTTCTCTCCCTCTCTTTTTTTTTAACCAGAACATTTATTCTGTGGCTAATCACTGAAATCCTTAGGATGAACTGGATGCTGTACCAGTGGCCCTCCTGGGGCTCGGTGTTGTTACGTCACAGAATCCATGCTGGAATCTGCAGTACACTATTTGTAGATGATTCATTTGGATGTTCCCAGTGGTATATCCTCTTGTAGTCTTGGCACTCCAGTGATACGTTCTCTTCCACTTGGACTGATAGCCACATTTGCCACCAGCTGGATTCTGAAGGCGGCAGGCCTTACAGCCATAGCAGTGGCACAACGTGTGCGACTTATTGTGACACTTTCCAAGTGATGACATCCCCTTCATCATCTGGTTTCTGTGGCCATGACCAAATGATCCCCTTCTTTTGACAATACTGCAGCGCATAATGGTTGACATAATTAGATACTTAATGAATTTGCTGACTGACCAACTATATTGCATGGCCAATCTAAGAGAAATTCAACGCTTAGTTGATCTTTAATCAGGTCTCTAAATCCATAAAGCTATACAAAATACCCATTTAATATAAGGGAACCTATCACACTGATGTTCATTAACACAAAATTAAAGGTGAGGGAGTAACCAGTTAGAAAGCAGAGAAAGGGAGGCACAAAATGGGATAAACAGCCTCAGTGGGAAAGAGGTATCAATAAAGATCTGAAGCACTGGCTAAGGTTTGGCACAAAATTGGCTTAATGGAAGGAATAAAGTCACCCTGCTCTCTGAGGGAAAAATACAAATTTCCCCACACTCTGTTTCCAATTGAGGCAAAATAACACTGGTCTTTTCTTTTTTGTTAACCTGATCATGCTTCAGACTTATGCTCAATTTAGAGAACTTGATTACTCTTAAATATGGTTTGGCAATAGCATTTTCCATCTTGCTCCCATTAACTGAGTATCTGCTTTATATTATTTTCCAAATTTGTTTTTAGAAGTTGAATGCAAACCAATTTCCAATGTAAATATTAAGTTTTTATTTTCCTTCTGTATTTCTGACAAGCTACCTTTTCCAAATTATTCTTGAGGAACCGTTAAGTATTTGATCTATATTTTGTGCATATGACAAATATTTTTGAGAACTTATAAAAATAACAGGCTTTTTTTTTTTCCTGTAGAGAAGAATACAGGGCATTTTCTTCCTGCATGGTGACACAACAGGTAGGTACACAACTAATTATTTTAAAATACTATGGAGGGTGATTAGAACTATAGGAAGATTATAAGTAGTCTACCTTTGAAGCACAGTTAAAGGAATAATAAATTATCTCCAAATGACTGAACAGGGTCATAGAGAACTTTTGAATGGGATCTGTGCTAAGTAACTACTGAAAAGGGCATTCAAGTAGACAGAAAGGCATGACTACCAGCATAGAGGTATAAAAGTGTGTTTGGATAGGTGACTTCTCTGGTGTGACAGGAACACAGGGTATATAAATAAGGAAAACTAAGGACATGAAGCAGGAAAAAGCAGCTAGAATCTAAGTCCATAGGACACTGAATGATTTTATAATACTTAAAATTTTACTCTGTGATATAGTATAATTCAATATTGGATTTTGAAATCAGACTATTTGTAGAACTGGCTGAAAATCTGGCAAAGAGACCAGTTAAATGGCCACACTCTAGGGAAGAGAGTTAGAAGAACTGAACCACTGAGAGAAGCAGCTCACACTCATTGCTGACCTCCTATGAGGCACCTGGCAATGAGGGGGATGCTTGAGAGAACTATAGAAGGTATGAGTTAAAACTTGCAACCCTCTTATGAAGAAGGTGCTTCTACCTAGATAAATCATAAAAACAGCAATACTGACCTGTTCATTAACTATGCACTCTTCATTTTAAATCACTTAATCCTCCCAGGAACCCAAATGGAGGCCCAGAGAAGGTAAATAACTTGCAAAGTTACGTGGTTTCTAAATGGCAGAACCAGGATGCAAACTTAAAAAGCACAGTTCCAAGACCCTTTCTTTAAATCTTTGACGCCTAATGAACAGAAAGTTAACATACTGGCCATTATGCTACGGTGTTTTATGGCTTGACAGTGAACATGCTGGGGTCAATGAGGATAACATAGGAGGAGGAGTGGAGACAGAAGCTGCAAATGAGGTAGAGAGCTCCTTTAAACTGATTTTTGTTCTTATTTTGTGTAAATTTGAAAAATACAATTTTTTAAATATCTTCCAGCTTTATAATTTATCATTCTACTATCCAGCATAGTACAATTGTTGGGAGTATGAACTCCAGAGAGTGAATTCCTGGAAAGAGTTCTGTCTTTTCCAATCATCAGCTGTGTGACCTTCAGGAAGTTATTAACTACTCTATGACTGTTCCTGTCTGTAAAATAGGGTTATCAAATATTGCCCACCTCAGTATGGAGAAGAGTAAATGAGTTAATATTAATAAAGCATTTTGAACAATGCTTTGATTGATTGTACCCTTAGCACAAATATTTTTTAAATAAAATTAAAATACCAACTAAAATCTCAATTATAGCATTCACTTCCATTAAATTAAATTTTCATGTAGAGTCAAAAGATAAAAATTCTCTATTTATGTATGGACATAAATAATGTATAACCTTGGAGTTGGGGAGAGCAGTATTTATATCTTAGTAAAAAAAAAGAAAAAGGAGCATCCAAACAGAGATAATTTCTGTTCTTTTTTCTGCACGTCTGCATTGGCTTTTTCTCTTTCTGGAAGGACCTCGGACTATCTTACCGCTTGCCTAAGAGGTTTAAAAAAAGTATACATTGTATAGAAATGCTTAATTTTGTAAACATTAACAAGTATCTGATGAATTTCTGCAAATATTCTGCTTCACAGAATGAGCTCACTGTTAGTGAACTTTGATAGTTTATGATAGATAAATAAGTACATTTTTTCTTAAACTGCACAGAATCACCTTCTGCTTACTAAAAATGGAAAATCCAGTATTTTTCATTTTATGAAATTTTTGAACTTACCTCAATGTCACCATGTTTGGGAGAAATAACCGTATACATAAAATAACCTGATAGAATGTGAGTGGACTTTTTCAAGAGTGTTTATCCTCAGAGGCTGGTTCAACTCAATAAGCCTCATAATCTCTAAAGTTTTTAGAGTTAATACTTAAATAATCAGGTTTCATGGTGAATGCCTGCATTATATTTAAGCAGCATATTTTTAGAATCTATTGTCAAAAATAAGCACAATACACAGTGGATCAAGCATGAGGCAATCCTTGCTTTGTGTAAAATGATGGTGTAAATTTAAGAAGCAAAGTCTACATGCTTACTTTAAAGTTATTTGGGATGGTCCTGGATATTATAGATTTTTTTTTCTTCCTCAATGCATTTTCCTTACAAAGGGAAGCTGGCTTTGGATTGGCAAATGAATCAGAAAAGAAAACCTTAGGGGAGTCCAGCGAAGTGTTATAGCAGCTCATCTGCAGCCCTGAAAGAATGAGAAAAAAGATATTAAAATATCTGCTGGGGGGACGCCTGGGTGGCTCAGGCAGTTAAGCATCTGCCTTGGGCTCAGGTTATGATTTCAGGGTCCAGGGATCTAGCCCCACATTGGGCTCCCTGCTCAGCAGGGAGTCTGCTTCTCCCTCTCATTCTCTTTCTATGGGCTCTCTCTCCCTCTCCCTCTCAAATAAATAAATAAAATCTTAAAAAAAAAATCTGCTGGGAACATGGACGAGCAGCACATTTTCATGCTAGAAGGAACTGCTTATCTACCCAGTTTATTATTTTCTCCCATTACCTCTCGTATCATGACTCCATCCAGAAATTTCCAATTTCCTCTCCTGGCATTAAAAAAAACCCCCAAAACAAAAAAACCCACCTATTTGAGCTCACCTATAGGTTAATAAATATTCCTACAGGTTTTCTTTAGTAAACAGACAGTATTTGAGGCAGAGATCTGATGACAGTTTTCAATATCTAAAAGATGAGCTATTGCTCTCATTTGCAATCAACTTTTAAACTGAATCTTAGTGTCACTGTACCACCATTTAATTGAAATACATATATCTGTAGTAAGGTCATCAGCTTTTCTAAACAGAATAAAATGTTGCTTGAAAGACTAATTTCTGATACACATTTATCTAAAATACTCTATCATGAGGAATGTAGCATCTTGCCGAGGGACAGATTTTGAACTTCTCCTGCCTAATCTAGTTTTCAAAGGGCACCTTGGGTTAAGTAGATACTGTTGAATTCTAATTTTTATCCAATTTTTAAACAATAAAAACATTTTTTTTGTTGGATCATTTTATAGTTTTATTTTTTTATTTCTTTTCAGCGTAACAGTATTCATTGTTTTTGCACCACACCCAGTGCTCCATGCAATCTGTGCCCTCCCTAATACCCTAATACCCACCACCTAGTTCCCCCAACCTCCCACCCCCCTGCCCCTTCAAAACCCTCAGGTTGTTTTTCAGAGTCCATAGTCTCTCATGGTTCACCTCCCCTTCCAATTTCCCTCAACTCCCTTCTCCTCTCCATCTCCCTATGTCCTCCATGTTATTTGTTATGCTCCACAAATAAGTGAAACCATATGATAATTGACTCTCTCTGCTTGACTTATTTCACTCAGCATAATCTCTTCCAGTGCCATCCATGTTTTTATAAGAAAAATTGTTAAAAATAATTTTTAAACAATAAAAACTACTGGTCATTTTGAAATAAATATTAAAAGATTTTATTTTCACTGATAGGGAACATTTGAGGGCTGTAATTAACATAGGTAGACATGAGAGAATAAAATATTGACTACAAAGAATTACAATCTCATCTTCAACCTTCAAAGGTGGATGGATCCCAAAGAAGACCCTGAGTAGTAAAGTAGATCAGTGGATGGAGCTGTGAACAGTGAAAGCTGAGAGTGAAATTATCTTACGTGAGAAAGAAATGGTCAGGGAGATAAATGGATGTAGATAAAAAGCCCAAGATGATGTTGGAAATGCTCCAAGTAGGGCAAAATAAGAGTACAGAAGAGAGGTAGCAAGTACTTTGAAGAGTCAGATATTGAGCAAAAAGAGTTTTAAAAGGGATTTTAAAAGGGATTTTAAAGTATATATATACTTTAAAATATATATATATATATATATATATACTCTAACCCTCTCCTCCATCCTGACATATTCAGAAAAATCTTCAGTCCCCTGTAATATTATTTTAGAATTTTATTTTACTTGCCATTAGGAGTATAAATGTTTTCCTCTTATTTATTTATTAAGGTATAACTTATACACAATAAAATTCACTAATTTTAAGTGTTGTGGAGGAGATGGTGCTCAAGAAACTCCCTATGCTTCTCTGCTTCCTGCTGGGATGAGTGTGAAGGGCCACACACACACACCAGCTCTGGAGCTCCCCATGGATAGGCCCCAATACTGAGACTGAACCGCAGTTCCGCTTTTCTCCTTGCCCAATCCCACTTTCTTCACAGCCCTCCAGGAGTGGTCCAGCATGTCCTTGCAATAAGCTTCCTGTACAGAAACCTCTAATCATTTCATTTCCAGGAAATCTGGCCTGAGGGAGTTGCATTAGCAAAGGTCCTAGGAAGCCAACTCTAAAGTGAGAACTGGAGGCCTGACTCACCAGCCAGCCAGATGACGAAGAAGATCCTTCTCTGGTGGTCAACAGGACGCTGGCAGCCCCTGGTGTTCTCTAGGGAGACAAGTGTGAAGACCCTCGCTGGTAGGAAGTGGGGACAGATGCCTGGGAACAGAATATAAGGTGTGTCCTGAGCATTTGGAAGGGACAGGGGAAAGTAGTATTTTTAACAACTATGAAATTAGATGGTTGCTGCTGGGAGACATCTGATGCATCAGAGAAAGAAAGAGCAGTCTGAAGGTGAATAATCATCAGCTTAAGATGAAATGTGAAAGTCAGAGGGTTGTTTCTTTGGATGCCTATGAAGAGATCCCCACCACTGATAGCTAAAGTGCAGAAACACAATGAAGATTGGGCCCAGAACTTAATCATAAGGGTGGAAATCTCTAGCGAGGTTTGACTTCTCAACCCTGGCAAGTTTGTTACACCTAGATTTGGCACTGGTAGGTAAAGAATGGAGGCCTGAGATTTCAGATGGGAACATCTTTTTTTTTTTTTTTTTTTTTAATTAGCAGAGATCACATTAGGCAGGCAGGCAAAGAGAGAGAGGGAAGCAGGCTCCCTGCTGAGCAGAGAGCCCGAAGCCGGGCTCGATCCCAGGACCCTGGGATCATGACGTGAGCCGAAGGCAGAGGCTTTAACCCACTGAGCCACCCAGGTGCCCAAGGGAACATCTTATTTTATGACTCTGGAGAGTTCTGAAACTTCACAGCTCCCTGAACCCTTTGATCTGCAGAAGCATCTCAGTCTCTTGTTTAAATATTAGTATTCCCTCTTGACCTTGCTTGTAGGCAATGCAGAGGCCTCTGCCTTGTAAGATAGTATGTTCTGTCCTACAGAATGTACCTTTCTTTCCCTGCCTGGCCACTGGACCAATAGTTTGAGTCAAATTTCAGTATAACTGAAGCAGTTGTTGGACTTCCTAAAGGAGGAAAAGAAATAGAGCTTTGACATCTAAGCAGTATGTACTAGAGCAAGAAGAAAAAATATTTTGGATGTGGGATCAAGAAGAAAGGCATAAAGGTGTATATAAAGAGTTCTCCCAAAATATGAGATTTAATATTTTGGCAGAGACCCTATGAAACACTGTTAATAAGCTACTAGGATGGCCTTGGACGTTTGGAGAAAGTGACCCCACCCCCCAAGCTACCTGCCAGAGGAAGGTCTGTTTAGTTTACTCAGGCTACTATAAAAAACACCACAGACTGGTGGCTGAAACAAGAGAAATGTATTTCTCATGGTTCTGGAAGCTGGAAAGTCTAAGATAAGGTGTCTACAGATTCATCTCTTGGTGAGGTCCCTCTTCCTGGATAAGACTGAAAAACCCACAAGCCAACTATGTTCAGTGGGAGTGCCCAAAGGATACTCCACTCATTAAAGCATAAAGATATATATTAGTGAGAGTTAGCCAGGATCATTGGGAAGCTCTATGGTGGCTGTCCCCCATGTCTAGGATTGTCACAGAAAATGCTGAAAGTAATAAGGATCCTTAGATAATAGGGTCCAGCTGGTAGGCCTTAACCAACAGAATTCAGGTGGGAGCAATTACCATAATGAGTAGCAAGGTTTGAGGGGCAGCCTGTGATCCCGACACACAGGGAACTATTGAAAAAATAGAATGCAATGTTCTGAGGCACAAAATAGTGTAGAAGCCAACAGAAATGTTGCTGGATATGTACAATAAAAAATTTTGGAGATGGACAATGAGAAGGCTGAGGGCAGTTTCCCCAATAAAATGTCACATTCTCAGATCCAGTTTCCAGACATGAGCCAACTTGATGACTGAAATCCACTGACTGATGAAGAAGCATCAAGTCCCCATAAGGAAGGCCTGTACAACATGACTACGGGTGTGGATGACAGTGATACCCCAGTGTTTTTCTAAAGAAACTCATGACCATCTACTTGGCAACTATGTGTTGTGAAAGAGGAGTAAGGATTTTAGTTCTAGGACAAAAGGTCTGGATCAATACTAATAATCCAGGTCCCAAAATATCATGATGGTACCTCTGTTAGACAGGTGATGTGGACTTGATAACAAATGAAGTCCTGCTAAAGAAAGGTGTGGCTCACAATGTGCTGACTACATCCATAGACTCATCAAATATTTTTTCCCCTGTTCTCCTCCCACCATTGTCCCAAGGCTCTGGGCAAATAGAGTGAAGATGATCTTTTAAAAGTGCAACCACAGGTCAGCTTGGAGAAGACACCTTGTGCCATTCTCCATAAGCACATGGTACATTCCCTAAATTAGCGAATCCTATTTTGTTCCTAAATGGTAGGTTGCATGGATACTGGGACCAAAGGACAGTAGTATATTCACTCCTAGTGAGACAGCTGGGGACGCACAGCTTCTTGTTCTCTATAATTTAGTCTCTGTGGGCCTAGGCCAACTGGATCATTTTGCCTCTCCTGGGAGGAAGGAGGAACATCTGGCTATGTCCATAGACGTTTCTGGTTGTCACAACTAGAGGACACTACTCTGACTAGTGGTTAGAGGCCGGGGATGCTGCTAAACCTCCTGTAATATACCAAAAGTTCCCTATAACAAAGAACTATCTGGCTCAAAATGTCTATGGTGGCAAGACTGAGGAACTCTGATCTGAAAATCCAGTTTCACAGAGAGGAAAATGCTTCCACCAGGGGAGAGAGTTAAGAGTTTCATTTGAACCTAAGCTACACTGAACCTAAGCTAAGACTACCACCCAATCACTTCAGGATCCCATGACCGAAGTAAAGCATACAAAGGAAAAAATGATGTCTTGGTGTAACTGACACTGATCATCTGAAAAAGGCTACTGTTGTATCTCAGGACAAAGAGAGCTTTGATCTAGGTGGTATCTCTTGGCACTCCCCTGACCAATCCTGATGACAAATGAAAAAAATGCAGCAGCCTGGCCTAAGAAAGACACAGTGACCAGGGGCTTAGTCTGGATCACCTCACCAGGTATGCCATGGGGAGCAGCAAAGATGCTGTCCACAGGCATGGGGAAACCTAAAGGAAAGAGACAATGAGTTTTTAAATCAGCTGGAGCAACAAGGAATTAAGTCTCTTCCACTAACCTTCAATTTTTGGTTCCTTGGAGAGGAGACAAACCAGAATCCTGAGAAAACTGTTCCAAGACAGGATGAAATCACTAGAAGTGGATCTGAGAAGATAGCAGGGACCCTTTGATGTCCAAGGTATCTAATCTGCCAGCTCACAGGACTTGGGCTGCTGAAGCCTCAAAGTTGCATCCTCATTACCAACTGCCCCGTCACACTAATGCAGGGGCAGGTGGTTCAAGGCTGGGTTCCTCTGTCTCCTTAGCACACTGCTCTCAGTGTAAACCGAGGCACAGCTGAGGTCACTTTTTAAACTGCATTATGATGGAATTTCTCCCTCTGCCTGATCCTGCTTTTCCTACATCTTAGAAATGGTTCTCTGAAGGACACTCTTGCTTAAACCTCTGCATGAACATTTCCATCTCAGAGTCCACAGGCATGTACCCAATTTAAGCAAAATTAATGACAGGATTCTGCAAATGAATGATGAGGAAACAGTGCTCTGAAAGTGCTCATCCTAAGATGAGGAAACAGGGCTTTGAAAATGCACATGAAGGAGGCGCATCTAAAAATAATGTACTAGATGAAATGAAAGAATTTTAAAAAATCATTTTCATGGTCAATAAAAGAAAACAAGGCTCAATATCAAATGTTATAATAAGCTGAACAAAGCAAGGTTGAGTGAAATAAGAAAGGAATGAAAATAAACTAAATAATGATTAGAGAATCAGTACTACCATTATCAGTATCAAAAGCAAAATTCAAATGCTTTATACTCAATTGGTGACAGCAATAGAATCAAAAGCACTGGATGAAAATAAAGGTAAAAGAAGAAATAAAAGTTATCTGAGAGGAGATTAAAGACACATGGACAAAATATGGACACTGAACTACAAAAAAAAAAAAGAAAAAGAAATCATAAATTAAAAAAAAAAATACTTATGAGAAACTGGGATTAGAGGTTAGCGAAAGAAGTTCCAAAGAGAAAAGAAAATGTGGCCCCAGAGATGAAAAGTATGTCACAGGAGGCGCATATAAATCAACGTGGAGAATCTTAGAGAATAAAGGAGAATATGGTTTAAGATGAAGTTTAATAATTACATAAGAGCTACAACCTAGGGGGCCATATGAGCTCAGTTATCTCTTTAAAGTTTGAGAGCAAAGGAAGCTACCAAAGACTATGAGGAGGGGACAAATATGAACAGATTTTCCTTTAGAAAGGTTTGTCTGGCTGCATTATTATAGTGAGTCTGAGTTTTTTTTCCACATTCTATTGAGGATATTTTTATTTATTTATTTATTTATTTATTTATTAAGATTTTATTTATTCATTTGACAGAGATCACAAGCAGACAGAGAGAGAGGGGTGGGGGAAGCAGATTCCCTGCTGAGCAGAGAGTCCGACTCAGGGCTTGATTCCAGGACCCTGGGATAATGACCGGAGCCAAAGGCAGAGGCTTAACCCACCGAGTCACCCAGGCGTCCCTATTGAGGAAAATTTTAAACATGTACAAAAGTAGACAGAATAGAATAATAAGACCTCACGTATCCTTCATCTGGCTTCAAAAGTTAGCAACACAAGACCAATCTTGTCTCATTTCTATTCCCACGACTCAACCTCCCATATTATTTTTAGAAAAGTTTTGCTGAATGTTAGCAAGGATAAAGTAAAAGATATGTTTCTACAGTTTCTTCTTAAAAACTATAAATTAGTAGTATTTAACTGTTTACTATATAATGGTAGCCTTAAAATAATTATGTTTAAATATTTCACCTCTTAAAATATATCTTAGTGAAATCAAAATGTGACAGATTTATACATAAAGGTGTTCATACGGTATGAATATTCTAAGACACTTGGAAAATAACATAACTTAAAATTTCAACTTTAGGTATAGTGTTAAGCAAATCGGAGGCCCCCCAAATGATAAACTATTAGAAGGATCCCTTTACACTGAGCAACATTGGGCATGGCACGATTAGCTGCCCTGGGAACACCACCTCAGACTCAAGCCTGCTCTCAAATGCTGTGAGGACACAGCAATGGTTGGGAGGAGATGTGCTTTCCATCTTCCGGCATCACAGAGGCCATGCACCAGAAGCCTTGCTCTGAGAAACAGTCCACCTTGGATTGAGGGAAACACGTAGGGGAAAAAGATATTTCCTGATGGAGCACCACCTTTCCAAAGGCTTCTACTTTATAAGTTCAATCTTCAGCAGCACGGAATTTGATGAACTTCCTCCTAGGTTTAAAAGATATTAGAAAAATTAATTTGAAATTGAACTCTTATCCTGTTGAGTTATTTACATTATTTCTCATAGTTTGTGGTTTAAAGTTTTGCTTCTCACCAGAATTAATAGAGAAATTAAAAAACAATCAGATTTCTATGGAGATTTCAATGCAGTCCAATTTAGTAAGTGCAGTACAGAGCACAAGAATCTAGATTTTAAGCCAGTTCTAGCTTCTTTCTATTCAAATGTGGTCCTTGGACAAACGTGGTTTCTCTGGGCACCTTTCAGAAAAGGAGAATCTCAAGCCCCACCCTAAATTTTCTGAATAAGAATCTGCATTTTCCTAAGATCCCCAGGTATTGCATATACACACTAAAATTGAGGAGTGTTCATCCGTGGAGTCTAATAAATAACCCAGTTGTTAACTAGATGATGGAAGTGCAGAGAAGGATGGATAAGACATTGCTTTTGATTATGATTTGGTTGCATGTGCCTCATATTTGTTCTTTTCACTTTTCTGTGAGGATAACTTATATACATAATTAAAGGTGGGGAACTGTTTACCAATAAAAAAGAAATCACAGCCCTAGAATGAACCCATGTCAAAACCACAGAATCAATAAATATCATACAAAGTTCTTCTCCACAGGATATTTATGACCACGTATAATATGGAATGCATCAAGATATCCACAGAACCCCTTGAGTGAACTAAAGTGGAGAAGCTCAATTACAATACTAACAAAAACTACTAGGATGTAACTCAAAGCAACATGTCTTAGCTTTGCTATATCTGGCAGTAGTAGCAGCAACAAAATGAAGTGGTCACAGGCTCTTTATTCCATGCAAATGTGGAAGATCAAGAAGCCAAGAGCAACAGACTCTGAAATTTCAGCAATAAACCCCTGTATGGTCTATTCATGTTTATGCACTGTTAAAAGGACTATTTGTCATGAATCCTAAAATAATATCAATACAATAACCCCATTTTTTATTAAAAAAAAACAATAAAAACCAATAAGCAACAGAGACAGTGTGGTGGAATCAACTTTTGAAATCATTTTAAGAAGAGCACAATATTGTACCTGCATGAAGAAATCCTGGCATCTTTTAAAAGACTAATTAGCACACTCAGTCTAGATCTGATAGTAACATCATAACATTGGACAGATCACAGCTGGAATCCTACTTGAAGGATGAGGAGAGATGCTGGGAATCCAACTGCTTAAAGGTTTTGGTTGTACCATCAAAGGATTTATAAAGATGGATGTCAAGTGATCTGGAAGTAAATCAGAAATCTTTTCATATATTGGGCTATTTGGGGGTTTTCTGCTATTTTGTTTTGTTTTCAAGATTTTATTTATTTGAGACACGGGTGCACACGTGGGATGGGAAAGGAAGAATAAGAGAATCTCACAATCCCCACTGAGCAGGGAGCCCAACACCGGGCTCATCCCAGGACCCTGAGATCACCATCTGAGCTAAAACCGAGATTCAGAGGCTTTACCAACTGGGCCACCCAGGCGTCCCTCAGGCCATGTTTTTATATTCAAGTTTCTTAACTACTGATATCATGTAATTTACTTACACAGAGATAATTTAATGTTGATTTGGTTCTCTACCCCACACTAAGAAATACATTATTTCCCTAAAGCAGAGGACATCAGTGGCTCATTCTCTTATTGTTTCATGAGACCAAATTCACTTTAAGTTCCTCAAGAAGATGCTTTCCTCTGTCTGTATGCATTTAGAGCCACTGCTGAGAGAAACAGAGACCAGGAGAGACAGAGGCACAGCTGTGCTGGTAAAGGGATGGTGTTAGTGCCCTTGTATGTATCACCTATTTTCACACATCTGTTAATCACAAGCAAGAAACGGGCTTTCAACAGCAACCAAGTTTGCTTGATAAGAAACAGTAATATCGACATCTAATAGTTGAGTAAGAGTTATATTAACAAACAAGTTTCAGCTTATTTTAAGAGAAAATCTAACTTTTGAGAGATTCTGCTGGTTTTCTCTTAGGAAAATTAATTAGGGTAGTACACATGATCATGGGTTTAATGCAGCTTCTAGTCAGAAACTATGCTGAATTACTACTACTATTAGTACTACTACTACTACTACTACTACTACTACTACTACTGGGGAGTTTACATAGCCTGGTAGAGTCTTCTCTGCAGTGATCTCAAAAACGATTTTTTAGTATACCAAATTGCCACAGCTTACAGAAGAGTTTGGATGTATTTAGCAAAACGAAGTCCCCCAAATATATGTCCAGTCAGATAATCCCTGCTTCATGTTGTAATTGCACCATATAAAGAGAAACACATACACATGTGGATATGCATACATACAAATATACATACATATGTTCTGGAATATATTTTTGCCCAAGAAAATACCCAGGAGAACAATCAAGCTACTGCAGTGGTTTTTCAATCTTGGATGAAAACTCCTATCACCCGTGGAACTTTAACAATGCCTGAGCCCCATCCATCCCGGAGAGCTGAATGCATTAGCCTGGAGTACAAGCTAGGCTTTGGGATTTTTATCGAAGCTTCCCAGGGATTCAAATATACAACTAAAACTTAACAGCTTTTGAGATAATATGATCACAAAGTGTTTTGATTTTCCTTCCTTTGAACAAATACACCAGCCAGACTTCTGTTTCTCAGAAATTATATCCCTCCTTCCAAAACAAGAAGTTTTCCTTCATGAAGTTTCCCTTCATGAAAACTTTTTCTTTTAGGATTGACTCGAGTACAGTTTGGGAGGGAGGAGGTGAAAAATGCCACAGAATGCAGATACACGAGCCACAAGTGACTGTGACTTGCTCATCACTGCACCCACAGAATCTCTAGAGTGGCCTATACATACTAGCCACTCAATGAATGTTTAATGAATGAAGGAATGTTACTGTTAAAATTACTTTCACTACAATCTTGTCTCCCAAGAATCTCTTTTGTTAAGATGCTCTCTATTCTTACTGGGTCTCTGTCATTCTAACTGGAGAAGAGATTTTTGACATGAACGTCTTGCTGCAGATTTTCTCCCACATCACCGGGAGAAGCTCCAAATGCAGAGGACTGGGCCTTGTTCCATGGCTTATGTTGAGAATGCGACAACTGGTCCAAAAAAGTCAATCTAAGTCCTTTAGTTATTTATTTATATTTATTTGGTAGGGGAAGTTGCATTTGGCAAAAATGTCTCTTAATTGTGGAGAGTGCCTGGTTTTCAGAATTTACTTCATATGAGAGACTAAAGAAGGTGGCCTATGAAAATGAGGCTACCAGGTGAATCATGCAAATAGAGATACCAAACTGCTGAGAGCCTAAGCAATGGATACCAGCACCACCCACTTGGCCTTAAGGTCACCAAACTCTTCTGAAGTTCCACAGTACTCAGAAACAATGTCACCAGCACTCAAAATAAGACAGTAACAATAACTAACAAATGAACTATCTTAGTATTTGGGGGTTAATCTCTAAGATTCAAAGTCCTAGACATGATTTAATTACATAGATGACATTTTGAAAAAGAGCCCATATACTTAACATTTTAAATACCTGCTAAGTTCAACAGTGTAAATCGTGTTTTATTAGTGCATTAATTCTGATAGTCTGTCTTAACCATTGCGTATGTGGTGTAAGTCAGATCAGATCTCAAGTGACTCCAAACTTTCAAGGGTTTACCATCATAATCAGAATATAATCTATAATTCTTTGTGTCCTGCAAGAGGCTATGATCAGATACCTGACCACTTCTTCAACTGTATATTCTGCCACATTCCCCCTTGTTCAGATAGTTGTTGCTGTTCAGGTCACCAACTATTCCTTAATCATGCCAAGCAAGATCTGTTCTTAAGGTTTTTGTACTCACCATTTATACTTCAGGGAACTTTGCTCCTTAGATAATCAAATGGTTTACTTCATTTATGTCTCTTCTCAAATGTAACCTCATTATAGAATCCTTCTCTACCCATGTGTGTCAATTAGTACCCACATCCATCAACCTGTACCCTTTACTGACCTTTATTTTTCTTTGCTTATTTATAACAACTTGACATCTTACAAATACACTAACAATCCCTACTCCAAAACATAAGCATGCATACACACACACACACACACACAAATGTGAACTCTGATTTTTTTTCCACTGTGGAATTCTGTTACTTACAAAATTACTAATTGTACGTACTCAGTAACTGTTGCTTAAATGCACACACAAAATGACAAGAGATCGTTAGAGATGATCTTTTAAGATGTGAAATTTAGGAGCTGTTTGTATCCATGTTTCTTAAGGCCCCAAATTCTTTAATTTTTCAGTTTAAGGACCGGATGGTTAGATTAATGAATATTAAGCAGCTGCCAAGCTGAATGCCAGGTTGGTTTCCAGACAGATTTCTATCTAGATGATAAATCATTTTTGATGTACATGAAATGCACCGATTCAGAAAATCTACATATAAATAGGTAAATAACTAACTTTCATCTTCAGTGTTTATAGTATTTGACTTCTCAGTTATGCTTTAAGGTCATAAAATATGGGCATTTTCAGTTGTATTCAGTATCTTATTTGCATTATCAGAATATGCCAGAAGCTAAAATACAAAGTGAAATATTTACACGGAAAAAAATCATGTTATATGCTGAGGAAAATTATGTTGCAAAGCAACCAAGAATTAATGAGTGGTGATCATTTCATAATGTATATAAATACTGAATTACCATATTGTATACCTGAAACTAATAAAATACTGTATGTCAACTATTCTTCAATTTTAAAAAATTAATGAATTAAAGACTGAAGAAATAAGAAATTTCAGATAAATGCCTGAATTTCGGGTAGCTTAAAATCTGTTTGTGGATGTAATACGTGCATAGGCCAAAGATATTACTGTGCAAGGTAGAAAGTGACAAATTACAGGTAGAGAAAACAAGTTAAACTCTTATCAGAGAAGACAGCCTGTGGCCAGAAAAGACTTCATAAAGGAGGTAGGATAGCATCATACATTAGCAATGAAATATAAACATTTTCCTAAATTACTCAAAATGAATGCCAAGAAATTAATAGAATAATAACTGTTCAAAGCTAAAAGAGTTAGAAAGAAAGAATAAAGCTTTCTAACCTAGCCAGGATCACATGTAAAACTCCAGGTGATTAATTGACTACCACAAAAGACAATAATTCCTATTTACTCTAGACATAAAAAGTTACTGCTTGCACAGCTCCTTCTCTTTTGAAAGGGAACACATACCTTTAATGTTTTAAATGCCTGCTGAGTTGACTATAACTCACAGGTATCAACCATGTTTACCTTTTTAATGAACCCCGAAAAGTGATGACATATCAGAATAATGTGAACAAACTCCCCTTTTAATGCTTACAATAGTGAATGGGTCTGAGCAATTTGCATTCCAGATCAAACAGAAAAGTAAACTATTTAAAAACTGCTTGGATCACTGACATGAATAAAACTTCAGATCTGATCCTTGTTATTCGAAGAATCTGAAAGTCTGTTAGTCTCAGGATGTGTTATGTTGCTATCTTTTTATTAAAATCCCTAATGATTATATTAATAGGGCAGTTTTCTTTAGGCACTGATTTATTATATATCCACCCTAATCTACGTGGTGTACTATCTCTATACTACATTTTTGTTTTCACCTGTCTAATTTAGAAGTATTTCCTCTCTCCTGCCTGCTCCAGCCCTGCCTCATCCCCAGCCACCTCCACACACAGACCTGCCCATCAGAGCAACAGAGGAGCAAATAAAATGGTTTCGTTTTCTTTATAAGAGGAATTAGCAAAGGTAAGTCTCAGGTAGGGTACTCACTGACCAAGGGACAATCACCTTAGATACTGAACAGAGTGCTTTTCAAGGAAATGGAAACAAATACGAAATTGTTAGACGAAGTGCTAACTGCTCAATTCCTTTCAAGGTGCAAGAGGGCACGAATCGCATGGAGCACTGGGTGTGGTACATAAACAATGAGTGCTGGAACACAGAAAAGAAATAAAATAAAATAAACTGGGAAAAAAAGTATTTGTCTACAATGGACTCCAAATGAATGATTTTTACACTCAAGCCATGTAATTATTTTTCTCTTATCCTCCTCTGTCTTCACGTACAATTTTGAACAAATCTGCCTGATATCTCAAACCACAGAAAATTAGAGGCAACAAACAAGTAGAATCAGGAACGGGTAAAAGTCTAACAAAGAAACAGATTAAATCAAATTGAAAATCCTCAATTACAAGAGAAAGGGAGGTTCTGGTTCAAGATTGGCCACCTAGGGAGATCATCAACTCACCTCCAACAGATACACGAGTCTACAGCTATATATGAAAGTTTCCTTTATTTTATTTTATTTTATTTTATTTTATTTTATTTTATTTTATTTTATTTTTTTGAGAGAGAGAACACATGGGGGGGGGGGCAGGGAGCCCACGGAGTGAACCCAGGACCCCAATATCATGACCTGAGCAAACGCAAACCAGATGCTTAAAGGACTGAGCCATCCAAACCGGGAAAAAACTTCCTTTGGTGGGGATGGGGGGAGAGAAACCCTAAAGGCCAGCTAGGCAAAGACTACAAACTGAGCAAAGTAGAAACAAACCAAAAACAAACAAACAAACAAAAACCAAAAACATAAAAACCGACATCCAAAAGAGTAAGAGAGGCTGAGACAATGAGACAATCTCAGCTGACAATCTCAGCCTCCAGCGCAATGACCCAATGACCCCAGTCAGGTCGGACCTCAAAACCCAGTGCTTCTCCTTGAGTGAAATGTCTGAACCCCACATCTGGCACCCACAAGTTTAAGACCTGCATGTGAGAGACCAGCGTCCACAGCATCTAGCTTTGCAAAACAATTCCGAGATACCCACAAAGCTGTAACAAGCTGAGAAATGGCTCTCAAGGGAGCTGACGCGGTGGACTTACTTTCTCGGGGCCTAGCGCAAGGTAGCTGATCTTAGCCAGTGAAGGAAGGA
Source organism: Mustela erminea (assembly GCF_009829155.1). NCBI lineage: Eukaryota > Metazoa > Chordata > Mammalia > Carnivora > Mustelidae > Mustela > Mustela erminea. The sequence continues at coordinate 78,826,717 of NC_045624.1, read as the reverse complement.
GGCTCTTTTGATTATATTAAAGTATTAGCCTGGTTGGCAGGCATTTAATTAGACACACATCCGTAGGCGCCTGCTCCACCGCCCAGGAGGGACAAAGCTCGGCGGTGCCATCTTGACGCTCCCCCCAATCTGCGCTCCCGGGGCCACGCTCTCCAGCGCCACTAGCTCCGGGGCGGGAGCGCTTGCGCACTCTGGGGCCACCCAGGGGATACCCCCTGATGACCTGGCGCTGGAGGCCTGGCGACCTTGTGTTCTTGGGTCCCATGGCACGGAAATAATTAGAAGACTTTTGGCAGGTCACTACCCTGCGGCATTGCAAAGGCGGCAGATTGAAACATTCCCCCATTTTTCTGTGCAACACGCCTGTTGGCTCATCCAGGAGTCTTGGCTGGAGGGTCTGGCTTCTGGCTTGGCTGACATCTAGGAGCAGAGCTGGCTTTGAGGGAAGGGAGACTGGTGGGTGTCATCTTTGTTCTCTCTCTCTGCCTAGCTCTGGGTTGCCCATATTTCACAGAAGGGAATTTTAACTCTTGTTTGGTGCTCTGATTTTTGTGGCTGCTGCCAGAGGACATTTCTACTATGGCTTGGCTTTGGTGGTAAAATTTCAGGTTTGGGAAGAGAACTATAAAGGTTTTATATGGATTCCAGTTAAAACACTTAGATGTGGGGCGCCTAAGTGGCTCAGTTGGTTAAGTGTCCGACTCTTGGTTTCAGCTCAGGTCATGATCTTAAGGTGGTGTGCTTGAGTCCTGGATGGGGGCTCCATGCTGGGGACAGAGCTGGTTTAAGATTCTCTCCACTCCCCCTCCCGACCCCCTGCTCATGCTGCCTCTCTAAAAATACATAAAATTGTCTTTTAAAAAATTGTCTTAAAAAAAACCTCTTTTCGTTGTTATAGTATTATACCATTTAATGTGTTAGGACATTTTGTTCTGGAGTTTCCAAACTGTCCCATATCCTAAGGCATTTCTCAATGATGATTCAGGAGCTCCCACTAGAGGCAAAGGTGGGGTGAGTGGCCCTGAATAAGGAAATCTTTGGCCTCCAAATCTTGCTTCTGTCCGAAGAGGCCCATTCTATTACTTCCAGTAGTGGCCTTTTCCTGTTGAATTTCACTTAAAGTATTTGTGCCAGTTTTGGACCTCTAGAAATCAGATGCCACTATGGAACTAAGAGTGTTAAGATATTAATTGCAGGAAATATCTGTAGAGGATGAAAGTGAGAAGGAACAGCAATAATGGACAGGATGAGATGTGATTTCAAAATCCTGAGGGAAGCAGATACCAAGATGGAATCGAAAACATCACAATTTTATTGCGGGCAGCTGCGTGGCTCAGTTGGTTGGGTGACTGCCTTCGGCTTGGATCGTGATCCTTGAGTCCCAGAATAGAGTTTCTCGTCATTCTCCCTGCTCAGCGGAGTGTCTGTTTTCCCTTTGACCTCTCCCTCTCATGTTCTTTCTCTCTCTCTAATAAATAAGTAAAATAAAATTTTTTAAAAATCAGCATTTTATAACAGAAATGCCTGTGTGAAAGGAAATAAGCAGGTGCCTGGAGAAGGCTGGGAGAGTCATCAGACCATAATGCAAGTCCTATATAAGGGAAGGCAAGAGGGAATATTTAAGGGAAGCATCTCAGATAGCTGTGCAATCTAAGACAGGGGTCAGCAAGGTTCTCAAGCTAAAGTTAACCTTCAGAGGAATGTTCTGTCTACCAGGAATGGTCCTACCTTATCCCTCAGTCATTTGTGGGCAGCATCCTGTGAAAACCATAGTCTCCTCGCAAACTTGGCAGTGGCTGTCAAGGCACAGCAGATGGAGCCCTTGGTCAATTCTTCTCCCAACTGTTGGAAGTCTGAGGTACATCCTCCTTGCTGCCACATGGGTGCACTCCAGACCACAATGTTGATCTGATACCAGTGAAGAGAGGGAAGGGGAACCATTGAGTTAGTAAAAACCTCAAACTATAGTGCAACTCTGAGCAACTCCCACTAACCTGATGGAGAGATACTGAGCAAAGATCACCTGATGGAAGAACGAAATTACTTTTATGAGGCACAAGTAACACAGTTCTTATACTCCCACTGTCCTTTGTTATTGGAAGAAGCCCAGGAAGAGAGCAGCCGATCTGATTCTAAAGAGGCTGTCAGCTAATTACATTCCCTTAAAGAAAGTTCTCTCTTGAAGAAAGATCCAGATGGTGAAACTCCATGGCTGCCTCAGAATTTCATGGGCAAAATCTATTTGGAAATAATGTGTCTAGTCCATCCCTCATTTTACAAATTATGAAATTTAATAACTAAATGAAATTACTTTGCAAGGTTACCTGGCTAGCCATTTCACAGTCATGGCTAAAACCAAAATACCTTTATCCTCTACGCAGGATTATTTCTACCCTACTTTTATGCATTTCTGATGTCCAGTTCCACAATATAGCAAGTTAGGTTTCCTTCTTTACTGTCACCACTTACAGCCTTCAGATGATTACAGGATGAAGAAAAACCCCAATATGACTTGCATCTTAACTTAATCTTCCTTTTCTTTACAAATTTTGAAACTGTTAATTAAATTCTCAGAGAGCAACTTAAAGTCAATAGGTAAAGGTGGTGTTTTCTTTTTTTTGTTTTGTTACTTGTTACTTGTAACTTATTTTGATTTGCAAATGAACAAATAAAGCCTGACAGGGAATTAATTTTTCTAGCTTGGTCTCAATAGTGAGTGACTTATAAGATAGCCCACCTCATCTATCAAGAGAGCATCAAAGGAAACAGCTCACTTCTTTGGATGTGCTTCTTTTCATATGTTGGAAGATGCTTCTGTTGACAAGATTACTTGTTATCTGTTAACAAAAAGAGAGTCATAAAAATCACTCATCTATAGTCCATTAACCAGTACGTACTCTTCAAGCCCTGCTTCTGGAATGTGAAATCACAATTTCATGAAAATACTTGGCAGTGTTCTCTTTTTTTCTTTTTAACATGCAAGACGACTAACTACAAAGAATGTTGAACCTTGCATAAGGCAAATTCAAGAAATAAAATTTAAAAGGTGGATTTCAGTGCTGTTATTTTCTGATATTCAGTTTTCCTAAGAAGTTATAAATTTGGCTCTTTGTTCATATTTTCATCTTTTCCCTTTCTCAGTCAATATAAATGCTATCTGTTTACTAAATTTGCTTTATTTTGTGTATTTTAGGGTAAATTTATGATAGTTTACAACTTATTGCCAAAACATGAAAAATCCTGCCTCTCCATGAAAGTCTAAATGACTGCATGCTCAGTGCTATCTTCTCCTTATTGTTTCCACAAGAAAACAGAATGAAAAAAGTCAACATTGTGAAGCAAAACTGTGATAACTGATATTAAAGAGCCAATATTATAAAAGGATATGCATTATAAGAATAATGTATAATATTTTTTTCTAATGTCAGAGTTTTGGCTTTATTATCTATATGATTAGACAGTAAATATTAATAAAATATTGGGAGCCGTGCTACATACAGAAGTTTTACAGAAGAAATTAAAGACTTAATTTAGATTCACTAAAGGTTTAATCACCAGGATCTCAGATAGAAAGTGGGCTTGGAAGATTATCCAACCCAATTTCTTCCCTGTGCCTCCCTCTAGAAAGGAGCCCAAAATTAGCAAAGAGTTGACTCAGGAGCAACTCTAATGGTTAAAGAGCATCTTCCTTATGTAGGCTATGTTCATCTCATCCTCTGGTTTAAAGTATTCTCTGAGAAGCCTCTCAAAATTGTTTTAAGAGGAGGGGCAAGATGGTGGAGAAGTAGGAGACCCTGTTTCAACCGGTCCCCTAAAGTGAGCTAATAATCTACCAGAACATTCTGAATGCCCATGAAATCAGCCTGAGATGTACGATTATACTCTTCTGGATCTTGTGGGGGCACAAGACACCAGCAGAGAGGTGAAGTGGAGTGAGAATGCTCGGATGGTTATCAGAGGATAAACAGAAGGGGGAGGGAGCCACCAGAAGCAACCCATTGAAAAGTAATACCCCAGTACAAAAGTGCCCCGTGATTGGGGGCCAGCATTAACTGGGAGACTGGTTAAAAGCACTCAAAAGGAGCAAAAGATCTTATAGGGCAACTGGTGGTAGTGGCCAGTCACGGACAAAGGCCTAAGCCCACAGACCCAGGATGGCCACCTCCGGCAACAACCCATGCCAGAGAGAGCGCGGCGAAGCCTCCAAGCTATGGTCCCTGAGCCCTGGGGTTGCACCGCTTACACCACCGCTCAGCTGGGGTGCACTCCTGCCCCCACATGAGGGAGTCTGGTGTGGGTACCATCCTGTGCTCTCTAGAACTACAGCCTTTTGAGCTCTGCATGCACTGCACAACCAGGGTCTGACCCACTCCCTGCTTGTGATTGAGAGAGCTCTGTGTGGGCCCTCCTAACTGGTGGTCTCTAGGACCAGCTGAGGGTCTAGACTCTCCCAGCCTGGGCCTGAAGGAACTCAGCAAGATCTCTGGTCTGAGTCCCTCTCTGGCAACCTGCACAACCATGAGGTCTGGACCTCAGACAGCAGTCCCGGTAAAGGCAACCACCGCAAGCGGGCTCCCTGGACCAATAGCGCTCATGGTTTTAGTGGCACGGGGGTGCAGAGACAAGCAGGCACTTCAGGTGACCCCTGAGATGGCGGCTGGGGACTTGCACTGCCTGTGGGGGGTTGCACAGTTCAGCGGGAGTCTGTGTGTTCTGGAACACCCAGAGGAGAGCAGACTGAGGCTTCTCTTTGAGACAGAGGTCTGGGTACAGTTTGCTTTCCACTAAACCACCCAAAAGCCACAAAACACCGCCAAAGAAAAAAAAAAAAAAAAAAAAAAAACCTCCAGAGAACAAAAGCCTGAAAACTGTTTTCTGCAGAGCCCAACCCCTTGATAGGGGGCAGGAGGACTCAACCCAAGTAAGACTGACTGAAAACCAATGCAGCAGGCCCCTACCCCAGAAACCCAGCCAAAAGAACCAAAGGAGAACCACCCCAGGGTTCCCATTAAACTGTAAAACCATTGAGAAAATAATGTATTAAGCTCCCAGTACTGCCCTAAAATCTGTATATTTCATAGATACAACTTTTATTTTTAATTCATTCTCACTATTCTTGTTCTTTTTTATTTTTTACAGACAAAGCATTACAACTAGAGGTTTAATACAACATATTCCATAATAACCTTTTAACTTGAACTTTTTTCATATATATATTTGTGTTTTTCTTTTTCTTTTCTATTTTTTAAAATATACATATAGATGTAAGCTTCAAGATAATTCTCTTTCCCTAATCAATACTCTCTATATAAACCAGTTTTAATCTCCCTTTATCTCTGGAAAGTCGAGTCCTTTAACAAAGGTATCAAGATGCACCCAGGAAGAATCAAAATAACCTGCCTCACCCACACAGAGGATTTATAACCACCCTCCCATCTTTTTCTCCTGTCAGTGTTTCTGTGTATTGTTTTTGTTCTGGTACTATGTAAACCTTATCCTTGGGGTTCATTTTGGCTGGGTTCCTTTTTATTCTTGTCATTTACTTGTGTCAGTCTTTTGGTTTGTCCATGTTTGCTTGTATACCTTATAAGTTTACCTTTGGGGCCCATTCTGGATGGGTCTTCTCTTTTTCTCTCTCTCTCTCTCTCTCTATTTCTCTCTCTCTCTCTCTTTTTCTTTTTTCTTTCTTTTTGGTGGTGACTTCTGATTGCTTAGAAGCATTCCAGAGTGCACATTGCCTGGATCACGGTTGATATATTCATCTACACATCCCCACAACCCCCTCTCACCAAAATTACTAGAAGGAGGAATACCCAGCAAAGGAAAAATTCAGAGACTGTGCCCTCTCCATGAGAACTATTGGATACAGTCATAAACAGTATGTGAGAAAGGGAATTCAGGGTAACAATTATCCAGGCAAATGGCTAGGTTACAGAAAACCAATAGTGACAGAGTAGAGTCTCTAAGGGCAGAAGTGAAAGCCACCTGGGAAGAAGTTAAAAATGCTATCAATGAGATCTAATCTAAATCTAAATTCTCTAACAGCTAGGCTAGGTGGGGGGCAGAAGATAGAATTAGTGATCTAAGAGGACAAACTGATAGAATCAGGAGGAGGCATGGAAGAAACAGCTTAGAAGCCATGAAAACAGAATTAGGGAAATAAATGATGCCACAAAACGTTTCAACATCAGATTTATTGGGATCCTTGAGGGAGTGGAGAAAGAGAAGACTAGAAGATATAGTTGAACAAATTCAGGATGAAAATTCTCTCAGTCTGGGGAATGGAACCAGCATTCCTGTCCTAGAGGCAGAAAGAACACCCTCCCCCCCAAGATCAATGAATCCAGAAAGACCTTAAGGCACTTGACTGTGAGACTAATGAGTCATAATTTTAGACAAGAGCTTCTGAAAAAAGCTAGAGGGGAGAGATTCCTTATGTACAGAGGAAGGTCCATCAGAATAATTTCAGACCTGTCCACAGAAACCTGGCAAGCCAGAAAGGGCTGGCAAGAGATATTCAGGGCACTAAATGAGAAGAACACGCAGCCAAGAATACTTTATCCAGCAAGGCTGATATTCAAAATGGATGGAGAGATAAAGAGGTTCCAAGACCAACAAGGTTTAAAAGAGTATGTGACCACCAAGCCATCACTACAAGAACTATTAAGGGAGTTCTATAAAAGAAGAAAGAACCCAAGTGTGACAAAGAACAGAAATTTACAGAGACAACCTATAGAAACAAGGACCTCTTGGGCAACATGATGTCAATAAAAACATCTTTCAATAATCACTCTCAATGTGAACGGCCTAAATGCTCCCATAAAGCATCACGGAGGTTCAGATTGGATAAAACAACAGGACCCGTACATATGCTGTCTATAAAAGACCAATTTGAACCTAAAGATACATCCAGACTGAAAGTGAAGGGATGGAGAAGCATCTTTCATGCCAATGGGCCTCAAAAGAAAGGTGCAGTAGTGATTTTCATATCAGATAAATTCGATTTTAAAATAAAGACTGTAGTCGGAGATAAAGAAGGACACTACATCATTCTTAAAGGGTCTATCCATCAATAAGATCTAACAATTGTAAATATTTATGCCCCCAGTATGGCAGCAGACAACTACATAAGACAGCTGTTAATCAAGATAAAGACTCATACTGATATGAATACATTAAGACCAGAGGATCTTAACATGCCACTCTCAGTAATAGACAGATCATCCCAGCAGAAAATCAATAAAGAAACAAGAGCATTGAATGACACATTGGACCAGATGGGCCTCATAGATATATACAGAACATTCCACCTTAAAACAACAGAATACTCATTCTTCTCGTGTGCACATGGAACTTTCTCCAGAATAGACCACATACTGGGTGACAAATCAGGACTCAACCGATATCAAAAGACTGAGATTATTTCCTGCATATTCTCAGACCACAGTGCTTTGAAACTGGAACTCCACAACAAGAAATAGCTTGGAAGGAATTCAAACACTTGGAAGCTAAAGACCACCCTGCTCAAGAATGTTAGGAGCAACCAGGAAATCAAAGAAGAACTTAAACAATTCATGGAAACTAATGAGAATGAAGACACATATGTCCAAAACCTTTGGGATACAGCAAAGGCAGTCCAAAGGGTGATAGCCATCTAAGCCTCCCTCAAAAAAAACTGAAAAATCCAGAATACACCAGCTCTCTTTACACCTTAAAGAACTGGAAAATCAACAACAAATTAAGCCAACCACAAGCACAAGAAGGGAAATAATCAAGATTAGAGAAGAGATCAATGAGATAGAAACTAGAGAAACAGTAGAACACATCAATAAAACTAGAAGCTGTTTTTTTGAAAGAATCAATAAGATTGATAAACCACTGGCCAAACTAATCCAAAAGAAAAGAGAGAGGACCCAAGTTAATAAAATTATTAATGAAAAGGGAAAGTTCACGACTAACACCAAGGACATAGAAATAATCATCAGAAATTATTATCAACAGTTATATGCTAATAAGTTAAGCAACCTAGATGAAACGAATGCATTCCTGGAAACCTATAAACTTCCAAAACTGAATCAGGAAGAAATTGACAACCAGAGTAGACCAATATCTAGTCACGAAATTGAAGCAGTGATCAAAAACCTCCCAAAAAACAAGAGCCCAGGACCTTATGGATTTCATGGAGAATTCTATCAAACATTCAAAGAAGAAATAATACCTATTCTTCTGAAGCTGTTTCAAAAAATAGGAACAGAAGGAAAACTTCCAGTCTCCTTTTTCGAAGCCAGCATTACCCTGATCCCCAAATCAGGCAAAGACCCCACAAAAAAAAGAGAATTTCAGACCAATATCCCTAATGAATATGGATGCCAAGATTGTCCACAAGATCCTATCTAATAGGATTCAACAGTACATTAAAAAGATTATCCACCATGACCAGGTGGGATTTATCTATGGGATGCAAGAGTGGTTCAATATTCGCAAATCAATGTGATAGAACAAATCAATAAGAGAGGAGAAGAACCACACAGTCCTCTCAACTGATGCACAAAAAGCATTTGACAAGATACAGTATGTGTTCCTGATTAAAACTCTTCAAAATATAGGGATAGAGTGGACATTCCTCAACTTCATAAAATCTATGAAAAACCCAAGTGAATAACATTCTCAATGGGGAAAAGCTGACAGCTTCCCTTTGGGATCAGGAACACGACAAGGATACCCACTCTCACCACTGTTGTTCAACGTAGTACTTGAAGTCCTAGCAACAGCAATCAGACAACAAAAAGAAATAAAAGGTATTCAAACTGGCAGAGAAGAAGTCAAACTCTCTCTCTTCACAGATGACATGATACTTTATATGGAAAACCTAAAAGACTCCACCCGCAAACTACTAGAACTCATATAGCAGTTCAGTAATGTGGCAGGATACAAAATCAATGTACAGAAAATTAGTTGCTTTCTTATACATTAACAATGAAAATATAGAAAGGGAAATTAGAGAATTGATTCCATTTACTATAGCACCAAGAACCACAAGATACCTGGGAATAAATCTAACCAAAGAGGTAAAGGATCTGTACTCGAGGAACTACAGAACACTCGTGAAAGAAATTGAAGAAGACACAAAAAGATGGAAGAGGGTTCCATGCTCATGGATCAGAAGAATAAACATTGTTAAAATGTCCATACTGCCTAGAGCAATCTATACTTTCAATGCCATCCTGATCAAAATTCCACTGGCATTTTTCTTTTCTTTTTTTTTTTAAGATTTTATTTATTTATTTGACAGAGATTACAAGTAGGCAGAGAGGCAGATAAAGAGAGAGAGAGTGGAGGAAGCAGGCTCTCCACTAGCAGAGAGCCCAATGTGGGTCTTGATCTCAGAACCCTGAGATCATGACCTGAGCCAAAGGCAGAGGCTTTAACTCACTGAGTCACCCAGGTGCCCCTCCACTGGCATTTTTCAAAGAGCTGAAGCAAACAATCCTAAAATTTATATGGAATAAGAAGAGACCCTGAATTTGTAAGGTAATGTCGAAAAAGAACAAAATTGGGGGCATCACGTTGCCTGATTTCAAGCTTTACTACAAAGCTGTGATCACCAAGACAGCATGGTACTGGCACAGAAACAGACACATAGGCCAGTGAAATACAGTAGAGAGCCCAGATATGTACCCTCCACTCTATGATCAAATAATCTTTGAAAAAAAAAATCTTTGACAAAGCAGGAAAAAATATACAGTGGAAAAAAGACAGTCTCTTTGATAAATGATGCTGGGAAAATTGGACAGCTATGTGTAGAAGAATGAAATTTGTTCATTCTCTTACACCGTACACAAAGATAACCTTGAAATACCTCAACGTGAGGCAGGAATCTATCAAAATCCTGGAGAAGAATATAGGCAATAACCTCTTCAACATGGGCCACAGCAACTTCTTTCAAGACATGTCCCTAAAGGCAGAGGAAATAAAAGCGAAAATGAACTTTTGGGACTTCGTCAAGATCAAAAGCTTCTGCACAGCAAAGGAAACAGTCAACAAAACAAAGAGGCAACCCACAGGATGGGAGAAGATATTTGCAAATGACAGTACAGACAAAAGGCTGATATCCAGGATCTATAAAGAACTTCTCAAACTCATCACACGCAAAACAGATAATCACATCAAAAAATGGGCAGAAGACATGAACAGACACTTCTCCAAAGAAGACATACAAATGGCTAACAGATGCATGAAAAAATGTTCGTCATCATTAGCCATCAGGGAGATTCAAATCAAGACCTCATTGAGATACCACCAGTTAAAATGGCCAAAATCAACAAGACAGGAAACAACAAGGGTAGGAGAAGATGTGGAGAAAGGGGAACCCTCTTACACTGTTGGTGGGAATGCAAGTTGGTGCAGCCACTTTGGAAAACAGTGTGGAGATTCCTTACAAAATTAAAAAAAGAGCTACCCTATGACCCTGCAATTTCACGACTTGGGTATTTACCCCAAAGATACATATGTAGTGAAAAAAAGGGTCATCTGTACCCCTAAGTTCATAGCAGCAATGGCCACAGTCGCCAAACTGAGGAAAGAACCAAGATGCCCTTCAACAGACAAATGGATAAAGATGATATTGTCTATATATATATTTATATACAATGGAGTATTACGCCTCCATCAGAAAACATGAATACCCAACTTTTATATCAACATGGATGGGACTGGAAGAGATTATGCTGAGTGTAATAAGTCAAGCAGAGAGAGTCAATTATCATATGGTTTCACTTACTTGTGGAGCATAAGGAATAACACAGAGGACATGGGGAGATGGAGAGTAGAAGTGAGGTGGGGAAATCAGAGGGGAGAAAAATCATGAGAGACTGTGGACTCTGAGAAACAAACTGAGGGTTTTGGAGGGGAAAGGTGTAGGGGGTTGGGTAAGCCTGGTGGTGGCTATTAAGGAGGGCATGTATTGCATGGAGCACTGGGTGTGGTGCATAAACAATGAATTTTGGAACACTGAAAAAAAAAATAAAATAAATGTTATAATCCCTCTTCAGTGTGGTAGCACTTTGATATTAAAGACAGCTCTGATGACTCTTGTCTTCATGGCCTAGCCACCCAATTTTAGCTAATGTATACTAATATAACTTCCTTTTAAAATTAAATACTTTGCTGCGGTGGCTTTAAATTCTGGATTTCATTAAGAGACTTGCCTAAAGGAAGAGCATTTGGAAGAGTAAGTAGAAGTTTTTATTTCCATGACTGCTTTAAAAAACAACATTCTCGATGAGCATCAAAGAACAGGAAGAAGTTTAGCATCTTCAAATCCTGTAGACTCCAGAGTGAAATCTCTGGGGAAATTAGAGGGGAAAAGATAGAAAGGGATGAGCTTTAAAAATAACAGAATCTGATAATTAGATTTAATTGGGTCACCTCCTTACTATCAACATAATCTCATCTCTCATTTAGTGCTATTACACATAGCAGGTGAAATGATGTGAACATTTTTGTAGTGAACAAACTGAAAGTCCCTAAAAAAGTGAGAATTTTTTTTTAAAAAGAAATAAGTCATTGTAGCTATTTTGAAAATTAGTTTACACTTTTACATATATGCATCCTACTTTCCATTATATAAAAACTAGAATTATATAGATCCCAGAAAACTGTGAATAGGATTTTATAATTAATTTTAAGTGGAAATAAAACTTAAACTATGATTTCCCCCTTTTTAATCTGAATGTTTTAATTATTTTAAGTAAGATAGAGTCATGGATAAGTTCTACAGACAGGAAATCTAAAAGCCAAGATTCACTTTCGGTCATGTTCTAATAATATCCCTTTAAAAATTGATATTTAAAATTAACTTCTTGGAAGCTGAATATATGTGGTTCCAGTTATATAGAAACTTATGGTGAAGTTAGAAACATCATCTACAAATGTCTTTTGCACAAAGGGACAATATAGTAATTAGCCAAAGTGTATACTACATATACTGCTCTAGATTTTTGGTTTTTTATTGCACATTACCTTTTGGTTATGTTACATCCAACCAGTTTTTTGTGATTTTATTACTATTTAGCACTTTGATTTAATCGATTCTTGAAACTCATTAAGGTGCACAACAAAAGAGAAAGATTGCTTCATTATTCTAGAGGTATTATGACTGTATATAAGTTTTCCAAATCTCACCAGAACAGCAAAAAATTCTTGCTCACCAGAAGAGCAAAAAATTCTTGCTATTATTTATGAAACAAAATTATTTCCTGTATTATTATTCTATCTTTCTACTCCATATATGCAAAGTTGTCCCATTAAAAATAGTCAAATTTGTGCAAAATAAAGTAAAAAGCTTATTAAGTTGGAGATTGAAATTTGCTACTACATTCTGTCCTAGAGTTGTGTATAACATCTCCTATTTTTATTTTGCTTGATTTCCTCTTCTTCATTTGTTCTGGAAGTAACACCCAGATTTATTTTAAGAATCTGACTTCCTCATTCATGTGGCTTTATTAGAAGTTCCAATTACTGAACTCTGCTCTGAATGTTATTTTTTTAAAAGATTTTATTTATTTATTTGACAGAAAGAAAGATTACAAGTAGGCAGAGAGACAAGCAGAGAGAGAGGGGAAGAAGGCTCCCTGCTGAACAGAGAGCCTGATGTAGGACTTGGTCCCAGGACCCTGAGATCATGACCTGAGATGAAGGCAAAGGCTTAACCCACTGAGCCACCCAGGCACACAACATACTCTGAATTTTAAAGTGTAAGGATACAACTCAGGCTTGGCCAATAAATTACCTTATCCTTCAAGCACATTATTGGCAGAGATCTGATAAAATCTCAAACTTTCTATAAAAACACTGGGAAAGAGAAATTATTTCCTTTCTCCAGAATGACTGCATGGACTGATATAAGCCTGGATCTGTCAGATGTCCAAATGCAGAAGCAGGAACAAGGAAGCCAACAAGGAGAAGTCTAGGAGAAAGACATATGAATGAGAACGTGAGGACACCACCCAAGAAGGGGATTCCTTGGTAAATACACCAATAAATTCCTTATTTCTTGATCTGATTTCTCTGTTTTGCAACTACAAAATCCCCACAAGTACAATATGCAATGGAGTAAGAGCCTGCAAAAGAACAATGCACAGTACCTTGTTCTACAGGAAAATGTTGATAGTAAGTTTACAGTGAGTAAAATAATGAAATGTGCTATTTTTTAAGGAATGCACAAGGCAAACCAATGAGACAGAAAATAGTGTGTGGAAAGGGTATGTGTGTGTGTGGGTGTGTGTGTGTGTTTCATGTGCATGAGGGAGAGAAAAAGATTGGGAAAGAGAGAGAGGAGAGTTGGAATTGCTACATATCAATAGAAAATCAGTTAAATATTCACCAAATAGTGCTAAAGTATTTGTCCACTTGGGACAAAAAAATCAAGTTGTATACCCACACAACATACCATGTAAGTGTGTATGTTGTTACATAATAAATGTGTGCTCACATGCTAAAATTTCACGCTAAAATATTACAATAAAAATTAAAAATGGGTAAAATCTATAGGTGAATACTTAATGGATCTAGAGAATATTATTCTGAAAAGCAATGGAAATTCAAAACAAATCAAAGCATTTCCACACACAAACACTGGAATATCCTATAAATCAGAAAACTCAAATCAAAACTAATAAATGATACTAAGTAAGAGATAATACAACTTACTAAAGAAACACCAGTGACCCATAACTATTTGTGAACATTCAGTATCATGAATACTCAAAGAATGGCAATAAAATTATAAAAAAATTAAAATAGAAATACATAGCATGATGACAGGATAGCAAAGGGGGTACCTTAATACATTTCTTCCTTTTCGGAAGAACATCTTTCTGTTTCAGAAAAACTTCTTAGCCTTTGTGGTCTTTTAATGATCTTTCTAGGAAGCCTCTCAAAGCAGACTTTTCAGTTATTTTCTGCATATTTAAATAAGAAGACACAATAACAATCTTAATTCTAAGATAGTAATTCAACTCTAGTACATTCACACAAAGGAAGATTTGGAAGCTAATTAATTTTTTAGAACTTGGATAAATGAGATGTGCACAATAAAGAAAACATAGGGCAGGGAATAAAACTGTATATTATTACTCCTATTTTATAAAAGAAAGAAAAACAAGAAGAAATGAAAGGGAAAAAAAGGAGTCAGAGAAAGGAGGGAGGATGAGAAGTTCTTCCAGAAGGAAAAATAGTATATAGGAGATCGTTATGAGAGATTCACCATAAAGTTAGAACACCCTGGAAAAATTCCTTCAGGAAACTAATATTAATTTTATTACAGCTAGGGTTTTTTTTTTCTTTTTTTAAATATAAGGGTTAAAATACAACTTTTGATTTGTTTTAGTATCTGCAGCATACTAAGTGTTCTTAGGCATTACTGGGAAAGTAGGTTTTAAAAGGTTTGTAATCTACAAACTGAGGGTTGCTGGGGGATGGAGAGGTAGGGATAGGGTGGCTGGGTGATGGACATTGGGGAGGGTATGTGCTATGGTGAGTGCTGTGAGTTGTGTAACACTGATGATTCACAGACCTGTACCCCTGAAACAAATAATACATTATATGTTAATTTTTTTAAAAAGTTTGTAATCTTTATTTTAATTTCAACTTCACTTTTATTTACATAAGAATGCCATTGCAATTAGGACTTAAAATAGTGGTTGTGAATTGCCCTGTTATGTTTTAGTCTATTTGTAAATGAGGAAAAGGATAAAAGAAACTTCTCAAACCCAAACCACCACGAAAAAGGCAAATTTTCAAGGCTTTGAAGAAATAGTGAAGAGGAAAAAAAAGTCTAAACAATTTAGTCATATTCTTCCATACTTCAACATGAACTCATTCAGTATCTATTAAATTTCCAGAGAGTATGGTTTGGCAAAAACATAAGCAAGGGGCTTTCTTGCCTTCCAGTTTTCTTGGACGTGAGTAGAAGCTATAGCAGATTTTCTTCTGCTAATTTCACAGGATACTTTTTCTTCCTATATATGTATATATATTTCCCCCCTCCCAACCTTTACATTGAGAAACAGCTTGAATTAAACCAACATGAGCATCCAGATGAAATTTAAAATCACAAAACAAGCTATCTGCTAAAAGTATTTAGAATCTTTTGGCTGGGCACAAAATAATGCCTGTCAATTTAAGGACAAACTCACCAAGTCATACTGTACTCCACAGCCTGTATGATGACCCTTAAAATCCACACCTGGTATTCACAGCTTTGTGTAATACTCTCCCCCTGAGTAACTTGCTTCCATCCAAAAAATTGCAACAATGCTGACAGGATATGACTTTTGTCATTAGATTACTTACACAAGGTTGTGACTCCCACTTTGACAGCTGACTCTGTTGCTTTTGGGGTTTGCATTCATTCAGGATACAGCTTGCTGTGTTGGAGAACTGAGGACAAGCTAGCAGGATGGAGAGAAACTGAGGCCCTGGGTCCAGCATCCTGAGAGGTACTGAATGTTCCTGGCATCCACAGAGGAGCTGAGAAGTTGTGCCTTTCAGATAAGAGTGCAAACCCAAGTCCACAAATTAATTTCAGTGTTGTGAGAAACAATGGGACAAAGGACCCAGCTAAACCATGCCCAGATTACTGATCCACAGGAACTGTGAGATAATGTGAGTCGTTTCAGTGTGCTAATGTTTGGGGTGATTTATGAAGCAGCAGTAAATAATTAATACACAAAATTTACCTTCATCATGATGAGTTCAAATACACAGTTGGTGTAGTTAATACATTTATGGTGTTACCCCAAGATCACAAGTTTCTAGAAATACTGAATTCAATTGTGTCTATATACTGCATACAAAACAGATTCCTTATTTTGTAAAAGCAGCTTTTTTAGTTTCATCTGTTACTGGTGTACTTGAAGAGGTAGAGAAAGGGAATCAAAGTTAAGTTTGAAGTTAGGTTAGAAGAATTTCCTCCAGACTAAATAAGTGCACTAAATACTTATCTAACAGAATTATGGGATTTGTTTAACCATAACTGAGATGATAGCCAAAATGTCCTATATAACCAGACAGAACACTCCCATCCATAGAGTATACTCATTCATTCATTCATTCATTCACTTATCCATAAATATTTAATTAAGTTTATTTTTTACCAAAAATCCATATAGATAAATGAACCATGCAGGTAAGCAATATACATGATTCAACTTATCTCCAACTGCAACCTTGGAGGTTGAAGTTCATTGCCAGAGCTGGATACTGTTTCCCTAAGTCCATACCCATCGTTATGCCACTGAATTTGGACTGTGAGATTTGGTTCTTAATGTCCTGGATTTTTACTTCCTAATAAAATTGAAGTTAGGTATTCTTACTTAATCCGTTTCTTCACGTTGTTTATTTATAATATTTATCAAGAAAGATTTACAAGTTATGATAAATCATTCTTCAATTGGGAGAAATGTGTATGTACATTTTTAAAGATTTATTTACTTGACAGAGAAACAGAGAGAGAGAGAACCATATGCACATTTTTTTGTCCCAGCAAGTTATACATAAAAATTTTGTGTTTTTTTCATGCAAGGTAAAACTCAAAACTCAAATATGTTATTCATTGTATATAATCAAAGAAAGACTATACAGTTTGTGTGTTTAAACATCTAGATAGTGAATTTTGAATGAGTTCGAGAATTAATTTTGTAAGCAAAACGCAGTTTTGTCTTTTTCTAAATATACTGGGCATAGTAATCATTTCAAGCTTGCTGACTATTGTCATTGCCTATAGATACTTCTCCTTTCTCCATTTAGTAGATGGGAAAAGTATATATATGCAAAAAGATAGATTTTGCTTTAACCACCACTTTTTGGCACATCTTGGGGCTATCGGCAGTAATATAGGTTGATCTAATCCCTGTTTTTCCTTCTTCATGACACACACAGGCGAAGGCCTTCAATATTTCTACCTTATCCAATCCCCGCAAGGGAATTGTTGTCTGAAAAAAAAAAAAAAAAAGAAAAGTGTGTTTTTTATTATTGATTCTAACATCACATTCTCGGTTCCATTATGCAATTATTGTAGGGCCATTTCAGCGCCTTACCAACTAAGAAGATATAAACAATCATGCAGATGTCAAATTCTTCCACTTTTTAAAATGAATGTTGCACTACATGCAAAACATTCCAAAGGTGAAAAATTATTTCTTCATTAGAGAGAAGACACTATTTTATTATAATCCCATGCAAACTGAAGGATTTTATATCAAATTATTCATTTTGCCTTAAAAATCTCATTAATAAATACTAACCAATGAGAGTAATCTATTACTCTTAAGTCCCAGTTTCAAAGTTTTCCTCAATTATTATCGTTTCAGTAAGGAATAATTTTAACATGTGCTATGTTCCCAACTGTTTTTCAGATAGAGTGTTGTGTTATTACTGACAGAGCATTTGGTGATGTTAGAGAGCCTTTACCTTGAGGCGACTAACCCAGTAGATACTATTTCAGGGTAGGAAGAAGAAACACCAAACTAGTCCTAGATAACAAAATTCTGTGGTTCACTAGCAAGTGCATTGCTTTTATAATTTGAACATGGTTTTCAAAAATGAGATTATGGATGACCATTTCTAACACAGTTACAATCAAATGTATTAGACATGATTTCCCATGTAAAAATATATACTCTCCTCTTCTTAAAATTTCTTGTTAGCAATGTATTGTTGCTTCCTTGTTATTATCTTCAGAAGCCAGAACACTATAGTCGCTGTTACTACCACTATTGCTGCTGCTACTAACAGTATTTATTGGATGTTTCTGTACTCTAAACCTTGTATGTACTAAGACACTGATTTCTTAGAACAATTCTATCAAGGTAGTACAATTATTATCACCCCCATTTTCCAGTTAAGGAAACAAGAGTGAATAACTGACTCCATGTGGTATATATCAGCTCAGTTCTGGAGCTAAAATTTAGTGAAGCTAGTCATGCTTTTTTTTGTTTTTTTAAGATTTTATTTATTTATTTGACAGACAGGGATCACAAGCAGGCAGAGAGGCAGGCAGAGAGAGAGGGGGAAGCAGGGTCCCCGTTGAGCAGAGAGCCCAATGTGGGGCTCGATCCCAGGACCCTGGGATCATGACCTGAGCCAAAGGCAGAGGCTTTAACTCACTGAGCCACCCAGGAGCCCCTAGTCATGCTCTTTTTTTTTTTTTTCTAGTCATGTTCTTAATAAAAAGCAATATTCCATTTAAGGAGGCACTAGAAGCACCTAAGCGTTCTGGTGAATTCCAAGGATAGTGGTACAGGACTGTCACAATGTGGTGGTTGTCCAACATACCAACATTTTCAGAGTGATAACTTGAATTTTTTTTTTTTTTTTTACAATGTACACACATCATATTGCTATTCCTCTGGGAAAGTGTCTGTAATTTATTGATTATTGCTTCTCAATAGCGTTCAGTTTTATGAGCATGAGGAGTGTTTTATGCAATGATTGATTCCAATGCTAAGCATTTTATGGGGTTTATACAACCAAATATCTCTCTATAAATATACTTCCATTTGGCACGTACCTATATACACACTCTATTAAATAATTATGTATTAAGGCAAAAGGGAATTTTAAATATATGGTTACTTCCCATGTAAATAATGTTGCTCGTACTTGACTAATTATAACTGCCACTTTCTTTATCATGAATATTCATTTTGGAGGCTCATGTTTCTGTAGCTAGACACAACCATGCCATCTGCTGTACAGAGTAGGTGCTGCCATGAACAGTGAGACAACAAACTTAGGAAGCAAGAAACACACAGTCTCCCAACTAATTTTACTCATTATACTTACCTGATGAGATTGAAAGTCATGAAACGATACTAAGAATTTTTCCAGAATAAAAAATGGAGGGTTATAGCTCTCGTTAACAATGAAATCGCCAGTAATTACCCGTAGCCATGATCTTAGGCATTAATTCCTCTTCTCCTTCCCACCTCACACTGAATACATGCCTCTATGGCATCAAGATTTTATTTGTGTGTGTGTTTGTTTTAGAGAGAGGGAACGAGTGTGCACTAGCTTGGAGAGGAGCAGAGGGGGAAAAGCAGAGGGGGCACCCAAGGTGGGACTCCATCTCAAGACCCTGAGATCATGACCTGAGCTGAAATCAAAAGTCTGAGGTTTAACTGAGCGAGCCACTGAGGTGCCCCGCTTCCATGGTATCCTCTCAAAACTATGTCCACCAATGAGCCACAGCCAGTATTTGTTCAGGATATCTTTCAAAAACACCAAATGGAATGTTAGAAATAGGGGGAGCAAACTAAACAAGAAGAACATTTGGTCTTTTTCAGAGGAAAGTCATAAAAGTGATGAAACACCAACGGAAGCAGACACATCACTGGAAACCTCTTGTGAGCAGGTTGACAAAACACAAATACAAATACTTAAGGACAATGTCATCAGTAGGTGCAACAAATAAAACATGAAGGAAAATCAGGGTCTTCAACAAAATTACACTGACAACCTCAGCCTGGATTCAAATCCATGCTTCACTTGCTATCCTCCTCAAGAGTTTCAGTTTGTCATTAAATTGGAGGTGATTGTGGTTCTCATCTCTCAGGATGATTGTGGTGATTATACCAGAGAGTACACATAAAACATGAAGGACAGATCTTAACACATAGTACAGACCCAAATGTTTGACAAAGAGTAAGTATCTGTCAGGAAGGAATAGAACGGGCTGGAATGATCACTCTACCAAGTTCTGTCTGACTCAGTTCTCCATCATTGTAGGGTCGAATTCATTGGCTAGAATTTAGTTCCATAGCCATACCAAGATTCAGGGAAAGTTGTGCATTGTCACCAGGGTTTTGTTAAAAAAAAAAAAAAAAGAAGAAGAAGAAAAGAAGAATACATATTGGGATACGTAACTATTAGTCACTGACATAAAGGTGCTGCTATTTAAGTCTAAATTTGAACTGAACCTGGTGCTCATTCATAATGATATATCGAATATTCACCTGTTTTTGGACTCCTGATAATGACCAACTGCCATATCATGAAATATACTCCTAAATTTTTCAGTGTCTAATTCACCTCTTCTGTATAAATTACATATATAACAGGATTTAAATTTTTATATCATATAGAAGCAGTGTATGTGTGTGTGCATGCACCAAAGTTAGGCATATCAGTGTAACAAGTTTTTATACCCATCTGTTATGATACATAAGGGATACTACTTTGTACATTGTGAATTTCCCATATTCTCTCTATTGCAGTGTTAAAATAAGAGTTCATTTATTGGAATGCATTCATT
The DNA here is from genome assembly GCF_009829155.1 of Mustela erminea. NCBI lineage: Eukaryota > Metazoa > Chordata > Mammalia > Carnivora > Mustelidae > Mustela > Mustela erminea. The sequence goes on along the minus strand of NC_045624.1, from coordinate 78,806,403 downwards.
CTATAGTCCACAATAAAACCTGAAATTCATCCCTGTGAACTGTGGGGTTTATTTTAAATCACCCACATTCAAGAAAAATACACATTATTTCTAATGAAGAATTCAAATGCAGATGCTAGCTAGATTGTGAAATAGTTTGATAACACAGGAGGTTTCTTTCTTGTTGTTTGTTGTATATGTTGTTGCATGTGTCGGTGGCTTTCCAAAGTGCATTTTTTGATCCCCTATATTTATTTACCTGCCACAAGGTCATGATGTTGTTCTGTGCTTTCTTCAAAAAATATTTATTTACATTTTTATCTTTCACATTTGAAACATGGTATGAGGTAGAGATAAATGTCTTTTCATTTTTTTAAATAGGTTTCCATTTGTTTTAGCATCATTTACTAAGAAGACTACTCTTTCCCTCAAAACTGTATTAGTGCTGTTGTCATACATCAAGAGACTTTTCTTACCAATACCCAACTGTCTTTATTAGTGCAACTTCTATAAGTATGAAATCTGGCTATATGTGTTTTCCAGAATTTTTTCTTTTTCAAATTTTCTACTGCCTAATCCAAATCATTTGCATTTCCACATGGTTTTTAAGAAGTTTTCTCTGTTACCACAAAAAGAAAGCATACTGGGGACGCCTGGGTGGCTCAGTCTGTTAAGTGTCTGCCTTCGGCTCAGGTCATGATCCCAGGGTCTTGGGATCGAGTCCCACATTGGGTTCCCTGCTCAGCACGGAGTCTGCTTCTCCTTCTGACTGCTGCTCCCCCTGTTTGTACTCTCTCTCTCTCTGAAAAATAAAATGAATAAAATCTTTTTAAAAAAGCATACTGAAATTTAAATTTATTGCATTAAAACTATAGATCAATTTGGGAGAATGATACTGAGTTTTCCAATCCATGAGCAAGAAAATCCCAATATTTATTTAGGTCCTTTAAAAATTCTTTCAGCAAAAATCTAACACATTTCTCTCAAAAAGATCTAACACACTTGATTTTAATAATATTATAAATGGTACTTAATAATTTTTCCAGTTATTTGTTGCTAGTATAGGGAAACATATTGATCATGCATTAAATGATCTTCCTAAATTAACCTATTAATACTAATACTTTTGTATTAGTATTATATATATATATATTTTTTGAATTTTCAAACAAACATATCATTTGTGATAAATGTAATTTTACTTCTTTCTCTCCAATACATTTATAAGCTTAATTGCCTTCTCTTCTACTTCATTGGCTAGGACCCTCAGAACAAAACTGAAAAATGTTGAGATTGGATATCCTTATCTTAAAGAGAAAGAGTTACATATTTCATCTTTTAGTATGATAGATGTAGATGTTTTTGGTAGATAATCATTTAAGACATTAAGGGAGATTACTCTAATTCCTAGTTTATTGGGTTACTGAATTTTATCAAATGGTTTTACTGCATCCGGAAATGGTTATATTTTATTTTTTATATATTTATATTTATATTTTATTATTATATATTATATATTATTATATAATATAATATTATATATTTATTTTTATATATTTTATATATGTCTGTTTTATATATTTATATATTATATAATTTATGCATATTATATATTATATATGTAATATATATTTTATTATTATTTTATTTATATTTATATTTATAGTTTTTTATATTTTATTTTTATTTTATTATCCTTATTATTAGGGTGATAAATTACTTTTATTGGGGTACAGTAATTAATTTCAAATTCTTGAAATAACTCCAACTTGGACATGGTGTTTTATATATGTTTGTGTGCATATATGATACCTATCTATATGTGTGTCTACATACATATAACACAGATATGATTGTGACTATTTTGTTCATTGTTTTTTAATCTATATACATAAGAAATGCCATAATTTCTATTCTTGCAATGCTCAAATGACAAACTGTTAAGACTCTTATGCTGGTTTCAAAAACTGAACTGGGAAATATTTCATCTTTTTCTATTCTCTAGAGATAATTTGTGTAAATTGTATGTCATTTATTCCTTTACTATTTGGAGAAATATTCCAGTAAAGATAAACTTTGAGACTGGAATTTTCTTTTTTGGGAAGGTCTTAAATTATGAAGTCGATTTCTTTTCAATTATTTTCTTATTTTTAAGAGATTTTGTTTATTTATTTGAGAGAGACAGAGAGCGAGCACAAGTCGGGGTGAGGGACAGAGGCAGAGAGAGAAGTAGATTCTCGCTGAGCAGGGAGTTTGACATGGGGCTCGATCCCAGGCCCCCAGGATCCCGACCTGAGCAGAAGGCAGATGCTTCACCAACTGAGCCACCCAGTGCCCCTCAATTATTTTCTAGGTTGTGATTTTTACATTTAGTCCTCAAGCCTAGCAAAGGTTAAGAACAATAGTATAGAATGAGTGTTGATAAGTGAAACACAGGCAAATATAAGAACTCAGAAAATGGGGGCACCTGGGTGACTCAGTGTGTCAAGCCTCTGCCTTCAGCTCAGGTCATGATCAGGTCCTGGGATCGAGCCCCGCATCAGGCTCTCTGCTCAGCGGAGAGCCTGCTTCCCTCTCTCTCTCTGTCTGCCTCCCTGTGTACTTGTGATGTCTCTCTCTCTCTGTGTCAAATAAGTAAATAAAATCTAAAAAAAAAAGTTTTCAAAAAAAAAAGAACTCAGAAAATGTTGGAAGGATATCACTGCATACAGAAGTTCAAGTTACTAATGTTAGAAAATATGGAAGGGTGATATAGAGGATATTATGTCTCACTTATGATAAATATGAATTATATTTATAATTTTTAAGACTATATCTTTTTCTTAAGAAACAAAATTTAGGAAATGTCAATGGGCTTCAGAAGTTTGAGGAAATTGTTGATTTATTTTGTCATATTATTTTTATACCTAAATATAATTACCTAAATTTACCTGTGCTCAAAATTGTCAGTTATCTTTATATCCTTTCTTCCATGTCTTATATCCACACACATAAAGAACCTACGCATTTCAAAAGGATGAATGAATTTCTTTGCATTTGGTTTTAATTATGTCCCCTGATTGGCTCATCCATATCTAAAAATCAAGGATTTCCCTTTTGAAATAATTTTAACAATTTGTTTGGTATAAAGAGTATCTACTATAAGTGTGCTTGATTTTTCTTTGAAAACACTCATGCCTTTCTAATTTGAACTGGACTGAAAGACAGAAAAAAACATATTCATTCTTTGTCTGAGTCCAAAATCTTTACCAGGGCCATCCATGAAATAGTTCCGTATGTCACTGCACAAAATGATACATTTATATTATATTACCTCGTTTCCTTGTAGTTAATGACATTATATGAACTATCACTTTCCTAAAGCAAAGTGAGAAGGTAAAAAATAAACCATAGAGTATTTATATTGGTATCACTTTCCTAAATATATCCTAGCCCTTAAGAAAGTTATTTTTTCATTTTGTGCATTGCTTAGAATAGAAAATAGCTTTTTAAATGCTTACTCTTGAGTTATTAATTTATTCAACAATTTTTATTAAGCTCTATATTATCACTGAGTTTAGTGCTGATGTGGTGAGGGTTGGTAAATGCACAAGTAAATATTCCCTTGCACTAAATAACACATTTAATTTACACAACATGAATTAACATGCAGTGTATCAGTTTCAAGTAGAGTCCTAAGTTGTGTATTTCACAAGTCAACCCAGAAGAACCCATAGGAGGATAATGTGTTAAATATTATTTTTGTCTGGTAGAATATTTATGACATAGTTGAAACTTAAGTATTTCATAAGCACTTATTAAATCATTAGGCAGATTTGTTTTTAATTTAATGTTCATCAGTATTATATTTCACAAATAAGTTTTAAGAAAGATTCATCATCAGTTAAGCAGATTTGCATAAAGCTCTGAACCTAATTTCAACAATAACTTAATTTTTGGAAAATATTAATAAGTTATTATCAAGTTTTATAACATAATTTAAAAGTTTAATATGATTTTGTACTTCAAAATCAGTATTCTCTCCTATAACTTGGAAGATACTTTTATACTAGGAATATATTTTATTCCCTTTGAAACCCTGGCACCAAGCAGAGGTTGGACAGTAAATAAATGTTAACTGAATGAGTCAAAAAATGTAATTCCTTTGTGGAAAAGAATGACAAAAATGTCATTTTTGTGATGTCACCAATTTAAAACCTGATGGTGAAAAAAAATCATAATGGGAAAATTTTAAGTAAAACAAATAACTTAGATACATTTGTATTGAATTTCAGTGTAACTTTTTCAATTGTGGGTACTGGAATTTCTCATTTACTTTGCCTTCTGCTGTCTAGCTGTCCTTTTGACCAGAGGCTAAGGCTTTTAGCTACTGAATTAGGGGGTCTGGCTTAGGAAATATCTCATCATACTTATCTCCAAGAAGCTAATTTTCTGGTGTTTGTCCATTCACCAAAAAGAAAAAAAAATTACATGAATCAGACCTTTTCACTTCTCACACCTCCTTCCTTAAATCTAAACCGAATTAACATCTTCAAATAAGAAAACGGAAATTGGCATACTATTATTTTGTTCCAGTCAAGGTCATTTTAATTTCAAGGATACATGAGTCACTTACGCAAGGATCAGATAAGGGGTTGCTGTGAAATAAACCTCAACTCAGAGACTTTGAGACATGAACAGAAAGAGAGCCTGGTCTCACAGAACCTCGGAAGCTGACCCTCACTGAACTTAACCTCTGGATCTCCTTTTTCTCTCTCTGCTTATTTGCTGTACTTTCCCATTTCAGTCAGCAAAACAGCTTCCCCTGCTTATGTATCAGCCTTAAATGACACAAAATGCCTGCAGCTCTAACCCCAAAATACATCATTTCACTGGCATCCTGTACTGGTTGACTACATTCAATGTTCCGGAAGTTCTGAAGGGTAATAACGTGACTGGCTCTGGTTCCCCCTGTGAATGTCTCCTCTGCCTGTGGGTGGTGTGACTATCCTAACAGAAATGGCAATGTTTAGAGCTTGGGATTCCAATCGCCTGTATGGGGTAAATGCTCTGTAATGGGCCCTGAATGAGGCTGGCACCAACGTTCACTGGCAAAATGTCCCATCAATTTAAAGAGAGCACTTGCCCTTGCTCACTGCATAATGGAATATGAGCCTATTTTCTTTCTTTTTCTATTTTTCTTTTATTGCTCTCTGCTTAGAAGCTTTTTGAATTAATTTAGCACAACGTTTAAATGGTTTTAAAATTACTATCTTTGTTTCTATTGTCTGCCTAGACCATTTCTTTTTCCTTACTCATCTCTTTTCTCCACTTAAAAGTAATTAAGAAATAATTATAAAACATCATATTCTATGTATTCTTTCTAAAGACTTAGTTTATGTCGTCTCTGTGCTCTCATCCCCCATGTGGTGATACTGATGATACAGACGGAGACACAGAGCCTACTGGCTGGGCTCAGGAGTTAGCCCATTGAGTTTCTCATTCTAGCTTCACCTCATATAAGCATTAAGATCTTGGGCCATGTGCTTAATTCATGAAAATGGCTTAATATATATAGTTTACTGCATATATTAAGCATGAAATAGGTGCTTGATAAATATCAACTATTACTATTATTACTACTATAGGACAATTGCTAATTCCTATTATAGCTATTATTATAGCTACTATTACTACTTATCAATTATCTTTAAAGCTTATTAGTTCCTTAGAGTTTGAAAATTAATTAAACATACTCAATCCACTTTGTGGCTTTTTTACAAAGAAGAATATGTAACAATTTAACATGAGCCTCATCAGTAACCTTCTGTCAACTTTATCTTTACTGAATAATAACGGTTCATTGGAAAAATTCTATCTGCTGAAAAGAGATTTACCCTCAAATTTTGCGATTTATCTTACAAAACTTGGCACTTTCAGGGCTCTATCACTGCATTTACCAACTACATCTTCCCTCCTAACGTTCCATTCTCATCCTGATTGACAGTTTAGAATACATCTAGGTTTTTAAGGGAGGGGATTAAGTTATCTAGCTTTGACTTTTTTATGACTTCTTTTCTTATTTAAATTATATTGTTTTCAATTATCTTACATAAGAATAAGAAATAATTGAATATATAACATGCCATTTGAATGAAAATTGCATGATTTTATCAGTTAAATCCTTTCCTGTAGTCAAAGAAATGAAGATTTTTGATAAGTTTACTTTTAAAATGAATTTTGCTACCTGTATTATAGATTCTACATTTCCGAATATACCTAACATAGTCTTAGGGGGAAGAAAATACAAATGAAGGGAGGATATTGGTCAATGTTTAGAAAAAGCGCACACATCATTTTCTTTATAAAACCTTAGCTGTCCATTTTATAAGAACAGTACACATGAGTACAATATGAGTCAAACATGCACATCCATTAAAAATGCAGAATAATCTTTTCCAATGGGATAATTCACATTGTGGCAGCCCTGATTTCCCTCAAACCTTGGTTATGTATATGTTTATATCATAAGTACAAATCAAGAGGAAGTTCTTTTTTAGATTAGCGTTAAATCTGAGGAGACATGACAACTAAATTGCTGAAAAAAAAACCATTCTTTGGTGCCTCCAATCTTCTTTCAAGAATGGCATTCTCCATGCCTGTTCACTAAACTCTTTCCAGGAAGGGCTCTTTAAGCATGGCAGCGGGTTTAGAGCCATCATGACATTTAAATTCTTTAGCCAGTCATCCTGCCTAAAGGGGATTTATAAAGGAGGAGGAGGATTATAAAACAGATGTACTGGAAACCTTATATTTACAAGTGACAATAGTAATTCAAGTGGAGATAATAGAGATTAGACTTTTCTTTCACTTATATAAAAGCCTAATGTTATTTAAGTGAAACAGTTATATTTTACTGTAAATAGATAAAATAAAATTATATTAATTATAAATATTTGAAATATTAATTATAAATATTTAAATTATAAATATTTGAAACCCAGCTAAATTATCTTGTCATATGGGGTTTTGGTTTGTTTTGGGTTCAGTTTTTTGTTTTTGTTTTCTGGTTTCTTTTTCTTTTTTTGCTTCTTCAGTCAATGATATTTGTATTCTGACAAATGGTAGCAAGTTTACAGAATGTTGTTTTGAGGTCACTGAATTAAGTGTTTTTGACCACAAAACCCCCTCACAACCCAATTGTGTTGTTGTTGTTGTTGTTGTTTCTAATTTTAAAGTAGAAATAATGGTTTTTTGCAGCAAGTGAGTGATTTTAGAACTAATTAATTATCTTGACGTCTCTGGGTTTCCTGTACATTTTATACTTCTGGAAGGAGTGTCATCTTTCTAGTTTAAAGGCAAATAATAGTTACATAAATCTCCTATAGGTTGTAAAAGTAGAATTAAGTAAAATGTAATGCACCTGCATTTACATAACACTCACCCTATGTAAAAAGGAGAAGAACATCAAATTTGCATTCGCACTGCCACACCTAACAAATGACACAATTCAAATGCTAATCTTTCAATAGGTAAGAGCTGGAACCCATGCTATTGGATAGTAGTTGATACTTAATTTGTGACTCAGAGGATAAGAAACAGAGCTAAAAGAAGGGGTAGAAGAAGTATTTCCAGAAAGGGGGAATCAAGTTATTGATTAATTGATTTATTCATTCCATGTGCCTTTGCAAAACACCAGGCTGAATCCTCTTGGAGACTGAGGGAGTGAAAAAGGCAAGTAAAAGGATGTATTTGAATTACAGCAGAGAGAACACTCATTTGCAAGATTAGTATAAAGGAGCCTACAGAGGAGTCCTGAGGAACATTTTGAGTGATGAGCTAAGCCGAAAACTGGCAGCCTCAAAATCCCACGTTGTTACAATATGAAGTTCTCCGAAACCTCATGTCAAGAGCAAGGCTAGAAAGAACACCAGATGGTGGGATGACTTTTAAATCCCATCGCTGGGTCAAAGTTGATGACCAGATGTAAAAGATCTGGACGAAGGAGTTTAAGACAGATGGAAAAGGATTTTTAAACACAGAGACACAAACACACTTTCACTCTACATATGACAGGAAGGCCAGAATCCTGTTTTATCTTTAGTAAGTCATTATTATTGTGTCTATTTTCCAAATAGGGTCTTTAAAAGTTAAAGGTATTAATTACTAAGTGAGAGAGCTACCAGATGTGGCCTTACGTTAACAAAAATTATGGAACTCCATTTGTTTTTAAAACATTATATTAGCTTGGTCATGGTATCATGACCATCAAATGGTAGTAATATTGTGTCTTGAAATGTCATTATCAATGACCTTGACTCACAATCCCTATTATAGTATAAAAATATTCATAAGATTTTTTCTTCCAAAAAATCTTAGCCCTTGAAATGCTCTGAATCTTCAATGCAGACTCCCCTTTCTTAGGTCTTACTTCACATCTCGTTTTTTTCACATTTCTTATACAGTCTTCCAAATCAAAACCCTCTCTGATATCCATTCCCCTGAAGCACATGGTCTGGATATCTGAATAACCCTCTGGAAATGAAACAATGAGATTCCGAATCATTGAATACATACATACTTTTAATTCATTGATGGACTAATAAAAAAAAAACTGAAGAAAGTTTTAGGGACAAATAAAAGCAATCAATAAGAACAACCATGGGATAAAATAGGAAGACAAAATGAAAATAGAACCCCAAATGAATAAATGTTCAATATATCTTTAAAAAAAGATAAGTATATCTTTTTTTAAAGATATCTAAGGTATACTTAAGGAAAAGAGATCTAAGATTCAAGAGAGAATAATAAGCAAAGAAACAAATAAATATGTAATTAAATTGAAATATGTGCTGTCTATGTAAGGTAATAATAGTGTAGTCTAACTATATTTAACAAAAATATAACTAAAATTCTACATAATGATAGCATATTAATCATTAAAGTGGAGATCAGAATTAAAGTACTCTAAGTGTCTTGTTTTTTTTTGATAGGGGATTGAGATACTAAATAACTTTATAAAGTTGTTAAGTTAATTATATATGAGAAAATTTCAAAATATTTCTATCCAAAGGCAAATGATTAAAATGAAAAAGCAATCAGTATGCCAAAAAATTAAGATATAAGAAAAAGAGAAATGGAAAAAGTGACACATAAAAATATAAAATAGAAATGTCAGAAATGAGCTAAGGTGTGTCAGTTATCTTAATAGATGTAATAGACCAAGCTTGACAGATAGAAGACAGGTTATCTAATAGGATAATGAAGTAAAATCCATCTCCCATATTGTTTATAAGAACAATATGGGAGATATGGTGTTTATAAAAACAATATTGTTTATAAGAACAATATGGGAGATGCAGAAGCATCTTCAATGGCAAAACTATGAAGTAATTTGTCAACATTCCAAGGACAACTGTCCATAAGTCAATGCCACAAAAATGGTAGTGAAGCTGGAGTGGAAGAGATCAGTAGAAGAGTAAAATTGATTTGTGTATGCTTTAAGACCACACAACCCAATTCAATAACTGTATCTCATTTCGATCACAATTTAGATAAGCCAAATGTAAAAAGACCTAATTTAGGCAATAAGGGGTAATCTGAACAGGAGAATAGTAGTGAAATCAGTTCGAATTGGACAAGTTGAGTTTTGAGGCCTATTACTGAAGTTTCAGAGGTTGGTTCAGGAATGAAGATTATGCATGTAGTCTATGCATGTAGCCTGCAAAATCACAGCTATATCTTCAGTAGCATGCATATCAATCATAACCAAGAGGCCAACTATTTCACATAAATGGTGTGCACGTTTGAAACACTTGGTACGTTTCTTTGGCCATGTTGATTTGCATATCTCAAATGAGATTATAAGCATTTGAAACTGTATTATGAACCTTCCTATAGTGGGAGCTCTAAAGCTACACCTAATAAATGTTATTAGACTCTAAATATCAGTAGTTCTTTTAAATCAAGGTTTAATTCTGTATGGGTTCTGGATCAATACCATATAGTCAATTCTGTTAAAATGAAAAAGTATAATATAGTTTACGACTACATAAAAATTGAGTATTCCAGTATAGAGCTATTTAAATGTCATAAAATACAAACAGAAAGGCTTGATTTTTTGTAAGTAGACTCCACCATTAACACATTGAGACCTGAAAGGCTCCCTCCTTACCCACAGATTAGGTCAGAAGCATTCACTACAAATTTCCTCTCTAATCCTTGTTCAAGGTGTATTTCTAGGCTGCATTCCAGGATCTACCTCACTCCTCCTAAGTGTCACTAACCCTTGAATTTGGTCCCTGCATTTTCCTTGGTTTTAACATTTAACCTTTTGAGAACTCATTTATGTCTCTGCACGAGATTGCAACTTTATCTTACTCCTTGCCTTTGCTTCAGTGCTCTCAGACAAAGCTCAACCCCGATGACAGCCGCCATCAAATTCAGGTCTAAGCTGAGGACCCAGATGCCCACTCGTCCAACAGAAGAGATTACACATTCATTCAGAATGGTTATGCCAGGAATCCCTCTCTGAAGCAATAGCTCTTCTCCTACACCATTCTGGGCTTTGCCCTCTAGGAGGCCATGGGGCTCTTTTGCCTGACGGTGGCCTTTCTCAACCTCTTCACCATGTGAAGGAGCTGTCTCCACCTCCCATTGGTCTTTCTCCCGAGTCTCATTTGCCCTGTATATTCTTTTTCCTATACCTCCCCAGGCAGCCTGGAAAAGGAATGTACCTCCCCAGAAAAGTGGTTGGCTCAGGGTTTGACAGAGGGAAGACAAATAATACTGTATTAGTAAGGGAAAAAAAAAAAAGAGTGGCATTCCAAGCCTATTCTTTACTATGATAGATCCTCCTGGCCAGGTAATTATAACGCTCATATATCACGTCCAAATGGTCAAATATGTAAAGTTTGTGATTCAACAACATTGATGTTGACCTGCAAGGGAAAATAACAGATGAATACAAAGTGTGGAAGGTATGCTAGGCTGTTTGCTGTATCTGTGGCATAAGCCAGGTCTCTTGATCTTCCTGGGTATTTTTTTACTTACTTATGAAATTTATTTGTACTAGGCTTTTTGGTAAGATTTCTGCTTATTAAATTATGTCTTGCTTCTGTATCTTTCTTCATGATGCATCCTGTGGGTGCCAGCGTTTTCTGAGTGGTCTGGGCCAGAAAAGTGACACCTATATTTGTGTTCCAACATTACCTTAGGTTATGACTCTCTTACATTTTTAACTACATTATCATTTTTTTTTCCTCACTGAATGAACGAGAAGACTTATTCATCTCTGTTTTCTCAGTGTCTATCATGGGATCAATGTGTTTGTTAAATATGTATTACAAATATGAATGATAAATGTCTGAATACATTATAGATAATATTTTTATACTTTGAATCTGTATGACTATGTAATATACTTTCCTTTTTTTTTTTTTTTAAAGATTCATTTATGTACTTTAGGGAGAGAGAGAGAGAGAGTGAGGGAGGAAGCAGAGGGAGAGAGAGAATCCTGAAGCAGACTTCCAATGAGCAGGGAACCTGACACTGGGCTCCATCTCAGGACCCTGAGATCATGACCTGAGCCAAAACCAATTATCGGATGCTTAACTGACTGAGCTACCCAGGCACTCCATACAGTTTTCTTTTTAAATTGTGATGTGTTGACCCAGTTTTGAGTCCCTGACTAGAGTTCAGTAAGTTCCTTTTCTTGGGCAGCTAATTAAGTACATACCCAACTACTTTGCTTATTGAGTTCTCACACTCCAAGCCACTATGAGTCAACCCTAATCACCCCAGGGCCAGGTAACGCACAGCTGAGACTGCCCCTCTGCCTTTGATCCCACCAAAATTCATATTCAATGTAGGCAATATGCAGGGGACTTGAGAACCCGCGCTAATCCGATCCCACCTGCCATGCTCGAACTGCCTCGTACACGTCCAGCTTGCTGCTGCCCTGTCCCTGCTCTGTCCCTCTTGGCTCTACCCAGAGACCTTCTCTAGTTGGCCCTGTAAGTAATAAATGGGTCTGTCTCCCATCTCTCTGAGCCTTCGGGTGTTATGCCCTACCCGAAAAAAAAGAGTCTTTAAATCTTATATAACACATGACAACTCTACCTAAAGCTCTGTGCATCAAATAAAAGTGATTTAAGGGGCTCCTGGGTGGCTCAGTGGGTTAAGCCGCTGCCTTCGGCTCAGGTCGTGATCTCAGGCTCCTGGGATCGAGTCCCGCATCAGGCTCTGCTCAGCAGGGAGCCTGCTTCCCTCTCTCTCTCTCTCTGCCTGCCTCTGTCTACTGTGATCTCTCTCTGTCAAATAAATAAATAAAATCTTAAAAAAAAAAAGTGATTTAACATCTGCATTCAGGACTCCAAATAAGAAGCATTCCTGAGAATTTGGGAACAAAAAACTCTTTATAATCAAAAACCTTGAAATAACTGCCTTGGTGTGGACAAAGAAAATGTTGCCAGCCCTCATTTTTAACTAGCTTTTAAACTCCTGAAAAGAAGCAGTTACGCCTTATTTCTTGCCTGAGTGGCTCCCATATAACTACGTGCATAATAGGAGCTTAAAGACAATTACCAACTGACTAGGTTCTGGATTCACAGGAGTCCCCCCTTATCCGTGGACTCAGTTACCTGTGGTCAGCCATGGTCTGGTTGCTCCTGCAGGTCAATAGCTACTAGCACTACCTCACAGTACCAACACCAGTCACCTCACTTTGACTTTGTCACATGAGGGTTTAATCATCTCACTTCATCACCAGGAAAGGAAGGGTAAGTACTGTACAATGATATTTTGAGAGAGAGATACACACATTCACATAACTTTTATCACAGCATACTGTTATAATGGTCTTATGTTATTATCATTGTCATTAATCTCTTATTGTATTTAATTTATAAATTAAATTTTATCATACATATGTATTTATAGGGGAAAAGGTTATATGTAGAGGGTTTGATACTATCCATGGTTGGAATCCACTAGGGGGCTTGGAATGCATCCCCCATGGATAAGGGAGACTGCGGTATTACAGATCTTTTTTAGATTGGCCTTTCTAAGGAAATGATTATTAGTGTTTTATTTTTTCTGTATGAACAATTGGGTACAAGCTAATTACATTAATTTAAGATTGTCTTAATAGGCTAAATAAGACAAAAATTTATCAATTAACATAGAATACAAATGCATTTGAATATAAACATAAATAGTATGTCATTTTAAACTAAGCTAGCTATGACTGGTGTTCTTTTTTGCAGTTTCCAGCATCTGCTGAATTTACTCTATAGGTTGTATTGTCCTCATATTTTGGCAGAAACATAAGAGAGAACATATTTTCCTTACTGCCCCTCACACCCTTTGATTGGAAGGTTCCACTCCTTTATTTGGACATTTTCCATTATACTTCTTATAGCATCCATATGCTGGCTTTTTATGCCTATTAATGTTTTCTTTACTCTGGGCACCCTTCCAAACACACTACTTTGAAATATGGAACTCCTTATTCAGTTATATAGCCAATATCTAAAACCCTCAACTAAGAAAAGATTTCCCCCAGAATTTTCGAAGGTGCTGTTAAGATCAATCAAAGCAGCTACTCAATGAGTGTGGAAAAGTCTCTTCTAACAGCTCAGGAAACCACCTCATAAAGACTCCACCAAGGAGAACATATCAGAAGACAGAGACTACAAACCGCCATAAGGGAAAACCAGCCAAACTCAGCAGCAACGGATGGAGAAGAAAAGCACTTATTGAGTGACCTCCTTGTGGTGCTGTATTTATGCTTCTACTTATTGGGTGCAGATTATATTTTCCTTCCAACAGTAAATGGTATTGATTTAATATATGGGACAGCTCTATGGGCCACATTGTAGCCCTCTGAAATGTAGGGATGGAATAGAAATTCAAACTTCTTTTTCTAAGCTCCAGAAGACAACTCCTGGACTCTCCAGACACTTTTGCTCAAAAAAGCACATGGCTAAGAAGAACTTGTGTATTGTCTTTTGTGAAAAAAAAATATATAGACATGAAACAAAAATACATTTTGGATGGAAATAGCGGTGCTGTTTCTTTTCCAGATGTTTGCCTAATTTCCTTGCCAGACATTTCAAAGATTTGTATAAAATTTTCCTTAAAAAATGCTTACCAATACTCTGAAAGAAAAAGCAAGGCGCATAATGACTTCATCATCTCAGAGTGAATCATAACGTACAAGATACTGCATCATTACTGAGAAAATACGAGTCCGGGGAAACCAAGGACTGGGGCTCTCTGGCCACTGGCAAAGCCTTGCTGGCTCCCATGAGCAGAAGCTTTGGATTCAGTCGTGAATTTGCTCCTTTGTGATGATGACATTCCATCTCCGGCGTTCAGGAGGTAAACATTTTAAAGTAACTGGGTATGCCACTTGAAAACCAAATCCCAGAGATACTGGCCGGAAGCCAAGGAGTTACTCCCAGATGCATAAGAAAGTGGTTGCAGCATATAATTAGGTTAATGCTGGACTAGACCTTGCTTTTGATGAGTTGGCAACTCCCATGACTGCTTTGCTTTAAGTGGGCTGGTGCCTGAGAAGAAAATATACCTGTGGGACTTAACAGGAGACAAGCACCAGAAAGCAGTCTAAGGGCTGGGATTTCACAAACCTTTCAAATAATGGAATCATAGAACAGAAAGGTCGTCTGTTCAGTTCCTGACATGACATGCGTTTTAAGTCTGAAAGATAAAATCCGGTCTACTTTTTCATTTAGAATTCCAAAAAGGAGGCTCCGCCATCTTCTTTGGTAAAGGCTTTAAGGTATAATATATCAAAAAGTTCTTCCATATGACTTTTTCAAAATCGCTTTGTGGTGGTTAAGTCGCAGTAAATTCCTTTCTAAGCTATCCTTTCATATACACATGTGTGATTCCTTCATATTAACTCTTACACTATCTCTACACTTTTTTTTTCATTAGAGCCACTTTTGACACTCTGAAAGTGTTCATTTTTCAGTGGTTCAAAATTGATCATAATTCCATGAATTCCCATTTCTCTCTTTTTTTTTTTTTAAGATTTTATTTATTTATTTGACAGAGAGAGATCACAGTAGGAGAGAGGAAGGGAAGAGATCACAGAGAGAGGAAGGGAAGCAGGCCCCCTGCCGAGCAGAGAGCCCGATGTGGGACTCGATCCCAGGACCCTGAGATCATGACCCAAGCTGAAGGCAGCGGCTTAACCACCTGAGCCACCCAGGCACCCTGAATTCCCATTTCTGATAACATGGGAAGTATTATACTCTGGTTCTTGGATCTCTTAACTAGAGTTCAATAGCATATTCTGGTTAATTTGATACTTTGGTTAATTGAAAGTATCACAAGGGGCACTAAATACAGATGTTACTCAATGTTGAATGGTTAAGTTACTTAATTAAATATGGCCAAAATGTGAACTTAAAAAAATCAGCATACAGAATGAGTTTCTGGTTTATGAGAAGAAATGTTGATTTTTATGTAAAAAGATACATTATTATTCAATTTCATTACTAAACAGAAACACATTTCCTAAAGGTTTCATTTTTCATTCAAAAAAGTTTTTTCAAAACATTTAATTGCTATGAGTGAGTCATATTCTAATACTAAAATATTAAATATGTAGTACTTTCAAATAGCATATTTAATAATATCATTAAGATTTTTTGTGCACTGGGGTATATAATTCAGAGAAATGTTTTTCAGTAGCATGTTTTCCAGAAGGAATTTTCTCAAGACTACATTGACTTAAAATGTTTAAAATAGTTGACAGACTACAGCAATCATTTTGACCAGCTTTTTATT
Source organism: Mustela erminea (assembly GCF_009829155.1). Taxonomy (NCBI): domain Eukaryota; kingdom Metazoa; phylum Chordata; class Mammalia; order Carnivora; family Mustelidae; genus Mustela; species Mustela erminea. The sequence goes on along the minus strand of NC_045624.1, from coordinate 78,790,626 downwards.
TAAAATGTTAGCTTCCACAGGCAGAAAATTATGAAGAATTGTCCTCTTGAATCATTCTTACAAATATCCTATTTTGAACTTTTTATGAGGAAAACAAAATATGCTATGGGTGAATATTTTTCTCTTATACTTCTTTCGTTTCCTCAAACATGTTCTTTATCATGTCAGGATCGTAATTGATTTATCAAACTTTTCATGTAAATGACCTTGGCGTTTTTATCCTATCCTATGTTGATACCATGTTTTTAATTTATCATTGTGAGAAGAATAACCAAATAGGTGTAGGTGTAGGTGTTTGTTTTGTTTTTTAAGAGACGGAGTGGGGAGTGGCAGAGGGAGGGGGAGAGAGAGAGAATCTTAAGCAGGCTCCATGACCAATGCAGGGCCTGACACAGGGCTTGATCTCATGACCCTGAGATCATGACCTGAGCTGAAATCAAGAGTCATCCACTTAACAGACCATGTCACACAGGCTCCCCAGGTTAAGTTTTTTTCTTGAAATCATCATGACCTAAATTACATGAAACAACTAAAAATTAAATACTATTGTTAAAAAATTAAACACTGCTTGTTAAATGTTAAAAATGTTAAAATACAAATAATTCTTTTTTTAAATACAAACAATTCTTAAAGATTAAAACTATTAGACAATTTTTATAATTATAATTATAAAACTATTATCCTGTCTTTATAATTTTATCTTTCATGTCATTTACATTGCCACAAAAATTTATTACCTTAAAAAGGACATAATATTGTTCCTAAAATGACCTAGTTAATGCATTAGGTCTTTTACTATTTCTATGATTTCCTAGCTGTTCAAAACTTCTTATTACTTTGGTTAACATATGTCATGATCATGATTTAATTATTGTAGCATTTCACTCTTTGCAAAACTAATGCGGATGCATGTATGTACGTTCAGAAAAATACTGTTATCTTGAAATGAGGTATTCTCAGACAAATTCTAGCCACATTTTAATAGGCCAATCAGGGGCTACGTGCTTGGTCTGTACCAGATTTCACTTGTTTACTAGAGTGGTCTAAGCATACCAGCTGTACTGAGTCTGTTTGGTTTCTCCCTTCCTCTCCTTTTTTCCTTCCTTCCTTCCTTCCTTCCTTCCTTAAGTCCTTGTCTCAGGAGACGGGAAAGGAAAGTTAAAACATTTCAAATAATTATCAGATTTGAGCCAGTTCTCAGACACAGGACACCCTGAATGAAGGGGAGAACAGGTCCCCCTGCAGAAGGATCCAGCTACACTGCCAAAAATTTATAGGATATCTTTCACTCATCCTTTAGAAAAGGGAGATTCAGAATTTTCAACAGTGACTGGCATTGATGAAAAGGAAATACAGATTTTGGGAGTTATGCATGGATTCAACAACATGGGCTTCTGCTCACTGAGCCAAATCTGTCTATTGCTACTGCCAAGTAAGTGCCCAATCTGACAGCAACAGAGACCAACCCTGAGCCCCCATGGCACCATACCACCACCATCAGACTGCTACTTGGTGATAAGCTGGTAACACTGGACTGCTAATCATCATAGAAAGGGAGAGGGTTTGTTCTTATTAGAGAAAACACTTCTGTGGATACAGATTTGCCTTCCTTACATGGAATGTTTCATCTAAAACTACCATCCGTGGGCTTACAGAATGTCCTACCCACTGTCATAGTATTCTCACGGCATCGCTTCTGATCCATGAACCACTTCACAACAACAAAGTGCATCAGAGGACCCATGCCCATGGACTCCATTGATCTTACCATGTTCCCCATCAACCTGAAGCAGCTGATTTGACAGAATGCTGGAATAGCCTTTTTTTTTTTTTTAAAGATTTTATTTATTTGACAGAGAGAGATGACAAGCAGGCAAAGACGCAGGCCGAGAGAGAGGAGGAAGCAGGCTCCCTGCTGAGCAGAGAGCCCGATGCGGGGCTTGATCCCAGGAGCCTGAGCTCATGACCTGAGCCGAAGGCAGCGGCTTAACCCACTGAGCCACCCAGGCGCCCCTTGGAATAGCCTTTTGAAGACTCAGTTACAACGCCAGTTAGGTAGCAGTATCTTTCAGGACTAGGTCAGTGTGCTCTGGGAGGCTGCCTATGCTCTAAATCAGCTACCAATATATGGTATTGTTTTTCCCACAGCCAGGATTCACAAGTCCACAACTCAAGGAATAGAAGAGGGAATGACATCACTCATTATTTATTACACCTGGTATTCTGTTTCTGAAACCTTATGCTCTGCCAGTCTAGACAACTTAGAATCCAAGGAAGGAATGCTTCCACTAGGAGAGGCAACAATGATCCACTGAGCTGGAAGTTAAGACTGCCTCCCAGCCTTCCTGGACCCCTCAGGCCTTTGTATCTTTAGGCAAAGAAGGGAGTTAGTGTACTTACTGAGGTTACTGCCCCTGAATACGAAGAGGATATTGAACAGCTGTTTCACAATGGAAATAAGGAAGAGCAGGTCTGATACACAGATCCCTTAGCTGTTTCTTAGCACTACCACGTCCTGTCATTAAAGTCACTGGACAGCTACAACTATCTAATTCATGAAGGACTACAGTGGCCCTGACCCTTCAGGAATGAAGGTTTGGATCACCTCACCAGACAAAGCAGCACAACCAGCTTAGCTGTTTGCTTGGAGTAAAGAGAATATAGAATGGGTAGTGGAAAATGTCATTATAAAGACCAGCTACAACTATGTGATTAGCTGCAGAAATGAGGATTGTATTGTCATGAGGATTCCTTATTTTGCTGTGAATATGTTTGCATATATATATAATATATATTTGGAGACCCATGGCTCATAAAAATTATAGATAAGAAAGATGATAATAAAAATTATAAGAATTAAAACACATACAAAATAAAAAATTAAAAAAAAGAAGATGAATCATTTCAAACCTCCTCAGTGTGCACAGTCAACAGAGCATTCACAAAGTAAATAAAGCAGCAGCTTAATGTTGATGTGATGTCATAGACTGTGACAAATATTATCTTTATATAGTCTTATGCCAGCTGAGAATCATCATCAAAACTATTTAATGAAAGAGAGCTTTTTATTACTATGATCAAAGTAATGTTTTTAGAGAATCAAATAGAACATAGAATTCACAAAAATATCACATTTCATTCAAAATATTTTGAAACAACGTTTTAAAGTTATCACACTTTTATGAGATCCTCCTTAGTCTCACTGAGATCCAAAGGTTGCCTGGTTTGTTTTCTGTAAACCATTCTTAACAAAAAGACTATGTTTGCATGTGTATGCAAGTGTGTGTGTGCGAGAGAGCACTGACACCTACACCTGCAGTTGTGACCTCTCCCCTGGCCTCAAGACCATGTTTGCCTCATTAACGTGTAACTCAAATAAAAATGCACTGAACCAACTACCTGAAGAATAAGGAAGAAAGAACATTCAATCTTATTTTAGTTTTTACTGAAACTTTATCTTTTTAGAGCAGCTTTTGATTCACAGCAAAACTGAGGGAACTCTACAGAGCTTTCCCATATACCCTGTCACCCCACACAGGCATCGCTATCAACATTCCCCAGCCGAGTGGTGCGTTTGTTAAAGCTGTTGAGTCTACATTGCCCTATGATCATCACCCCAAATCCATAGTTTATACTCGGGTTTATCTGGTGTTGTCCAGGCTATGGGTTTGGACAAATAATGACATGTATTCATCATTATGGTATCATACAGAGTATTTTCAGGGACCTAAAAATCCTTGGTGCCCTGCTTATTCATATCTCTTCTGCCCCCACCCTCAATCCTGACAACCACTCTTCTTTTTACTGTCTCCATGGATTTGCCTTTTTCAGAGTGTTATGCAGTACGTAGCCTTCTTAACTTGGCCTCTTTCAACTAAGCAATGTGAATTCATCACTCCTCCCTGTCTTCTCATGACTTGGTAGTTCATTTCTTCCAACCATGAAGAATATTCCATTTTCTGGATGCATCACCATTTATCCATCACCTACTGAAGGAACATCATGGTTGCTTCCAAGTTTTGGCAAATATGAATAAAGCAGCTATAAACATTCAGGAGAAGGTCTTTGTGTGAAGGTAAGTTCTTCATTCTTTTGGGTAAATACCAAGGAACATGATGGTTGGGCTTATGGGTATGTGAGACCTAACTCCAGGTAAATATTGTGGGGGCTCCCTTGTAGCTGGGGCCCCTGGAGTTGGTAGCTGTCAGACTTGTCTACACTTGGGCCTCTAGCAATTCATCAATTACAGTCCAGATTTTCCTACCTTTACACTGGTTTCCACTGAGCTGTTTTCCACTTTCGAGTCTCTGCTCCGGTAAGATGCAGCTCCCTGTTGGGGGACCCAGGTGGTGGGTATTGGGGAGGGCACGTATTGCATGGATATAGTGATTCAGTGATTCTATATATTACTCATTGCTCATCATCGTAAGTATACTCTTAATCCCCCCCACTTACTTCACACATTCCCCCCCACTCCCTTCCACTCTGGTGCTTTATTTTAAACAAGTACCCTCAGTTAAAAATGATGAATACAAAAACAATGAATACTGTTACACTGAAAAGAAATTTAAAAAAAAAAAAAAAAAAAGATGCAACGCCCTGCCTTTGCCTGCTTTTCTCTCTAATCTCAGAAGCAGCAGTTTGCCCTGAGTCCTCCCCTGTCTTCTGGATGCAAGAAGAGTCGTTGATGTTTTAGTTCAGTCTGGTTTGTACTTGTTATGAGGAGGGAGAAGCTGCTTCCAAGCTCCTTACATGCAGAACCAGAAAACTTCAACTTTATTTTGAAATATTGAGAAGAGAGTTTCAGTTACACAGTTTTAGGCAAAATCTCTTTGCCTTCAGCGGTCAAGATGAAAAGCGATGTTCCATAAAAAATGGAAACCTCCTCCAAAGTATTGAATTAATTGAGAAATACAATCCATTTTGCATGGACAATTGGAAACATAAAAATGAAAAAAAAAAAACAAAACCCTAATCTTAAAAATGTCACTCTAACATCTGCTTTTGCTGCATCCCATAGGTTTTGGAATATTGTGTTTTCTTTTCCTTTTGTTTTGAGGCATATTTTGATTTGCTGTTTGATTTATTTGGCCCACTCTTTTGCAGTAGCGTGTTGTTTAATATTTACATATTAAATATTTACTCTGTAGGTTTTCCAGCTTTGTTTTATTGTTGATCTTTAGTTCTGTACCACTGTGGTTAGAAAATATACTTGGTATGATTTCAGTCTTCTTAAATTTGCAATATTTGTCATGTCTCTTTTTATGTGATTTTAACCAGGAAATTCTTCTGTGTGTACTTGAAGAAAACATGTATTCTATTTTTCTTGGATGGAATGTTTCATATTTATATATATATCTGTTAGAACCATGTATGCTGAAGTATGCTTCACGTAAAGAGTGTTCTTATTGAAAAAAATAACAATAACTTTAACTGAGGGTACTTGTTTAAAATAAAGCATACCAGAGGGGAAGGGAGTGGGGGGGAATGTGTGAAGTAAGTGGGGGGGATTAAGAGTATACTTATGATGACGAGCACTAAGTAATATATAGAATTACTGAATCACTATATTGCATATCTAAAACTAGTATAACACTGTATGTTAACTGTGCTGGAATTAAAATGAAAAACTTAATTTAAAAAGGGTAAAAATTAACTAAAACCAGGTCTCAGATGAAAAAAATCAATCAATAAATAATTCTTAAGGCTAAATTATGAGAAAGTATGTATAAGCTAATAATCTAAATAAATAAACTTATTGCTCGTAAGCTGTAAGTTTTACATTATGTAGGAAATGACAAACAATGTCAATTACTGTGTCCTACTATTATGAGGGAAAACAGTCTAAGTGATTTTTTTGATTGTGTGATCACTGGAAAATCAGTAATTGCATTTACCATTGAATAAAATTAATAGGCTGTTACAGAACAATGTTACTTTTAAAAACTGCGAGCATCCCACAAAAACACCAGTAAATACACAGACTATGAGCCATTAACAGCTTCTAACCTTGATACTATTAAAAGAAAAAAAAAAGCTATTGCTACAGTACCAGAAAATGCTTTGGTATTTTGCTACAATTACAAGTTTTCCCTTTGGTTTATCTTAAATATAGCTGACAACTTGGGTTTTTCTCTAAAGAGAACGTCTGCTCCTTATTATAACGTTGTAAATATATTTTTGAAGACTTGAAAGTAAAGCCAGAACATAAGCAAAATGTGAAAAGTCAATAAAGGCTATTTTAATTACAATTTGGAATGCTTACTCAAACAAGAGAGAAATTACAGATTTTTCACTTGGGCGTATTTGAAGGGTACCTTCTTTTGTCACTTTAAAATGTATTTATTTTTAAAAAGAGAGAAAATTGAGATAAAAATGGAATATAAAACAAAATGGTAGGAATATGCAATAATATGAGTAGAAATCATGCTTATATCTAGAAGTGAGTGGTAACAAATATTTTTAGCCAAGTGGAAATTTTAACAAGAATTTTTAGATCAATATTAGAAGTAGTAATTGAAAAGGAAGAGTGTAAATAGTCGATAGGCTCTTTGACTATATGATGATCAGTTACTGAAGGGAAATGAATCATATGAATACATTTGAAAAACTGATAATTAAAGTAAGTAGTAATTAGTATAATCAGTAGGATAATCAGTAAAACTGATAATTAAAGTAATATAAAACTTGCAGTATACTACTATGATGAGACTATGGAATATTCTCATATATCTTGCAAGATTATGCTTATATATGTTTATATAGGAAGAAACTTGATAGATGTTTCCCCATGTCTTAGATGTCTTATAATGTCTTATATGACACTTACAAATAGTAAGTTGTGAGGCAGAAATATTTCTAACAGAGGTATTTTTCTATTGTCTTTATAATAGATGTTATTAAAAGTTATTGTTAAAGAAGCAATCAAAATGTATGTAACCAAAAATGTAAGAAAAAAATGTTATGGGGCGCCTGGGGGACTCAGTGGGTTAAGCCTCTGCCTTTGGCTCAGGTCGTGATCTCAGGGTCCTGGGTTCGAGCCCTGCATCGGGCTCTCTGCTCAGCGGGGAGCCTGCTTCCTCCTTTCTCTCTGCCTGCCTCTCTGTCAAATAAATTAATTAAAAAATTTTTTTTTTAAAAAGTGTTATTAGAAGAATATCAGACCATCAATGCTTATACAGCAAAAGTTCCTAGACACTCTTGCTAAGATGGATTTAAATAATAGAATTGCTTTAGATAACATATTGGCTGATCTTGGAAGAGTCTGTGCCCTGGCAAATACTTCTTACTCTACTTGGATCCATGCCTCTAGTATTATAGCAAATATAAGAAATTAACAAATAAGCCACTTGGCTAAAGTACATTAATGCTCCTTCAAGTATAATCTTTCATTTATTTGATACCAACAAGTTTGGTTCGTGGGGGTCCTGGCTGAAGAGTACACGTCCATCTCTCTGTCTTATCACCCTGTCATCACTACAGTCTATGGGGCAACTTATTTGCTCTCAAAAGTCTTCACTATGTGTTCACAGCCATCAGTAGATAGTGGGTGTTCTCCTGACCCTTGTAGAAACAGAACCAAAAGAACAACAAGATCAACAGCAAAATACTTTTTCCAGGGATTTGACATCACAACCTGCGAGTTTCACGATGAAACAAGAACAGCTTAACTCTGATCGCAACCGGGAGAAGCACCAGTACGTTTCAGTCAATCTCTCATGAGTGAGAGGATGAGCCAAAGGGAAGAATTGTTAAAGTAACTAAACAAGGAGACCATCAGACTGATGGGCCCTGTGCCATGGTGGCCTAGGGAAACAAACCACCGTCCAAGCCTGTAAACACCTCCAGGTCACGAAATCAAACTGCTAAGGACAACCAACCACAAATGGCCATCAAGGTTTGGTACTGTAGCCAATCAGATCATTTCCTTTCTCCGCTTTTACAAGCCTTTCCCTTGGCTCTGATGGCAGACCTCTTCTGTATGGCACTGCCCAATTTAAATCGGTTTTTGCTCAAACTCTTAAAATTAAAAAAAAAAAAGTCTATCAGGTCATCAATAAAGTGTTAGTTCACTAGATTTCATGTTTGTGTTATTTTCAGCTTTAAAAATGGTTTATTGTGATTTCCTTCTGATACTAAATATTTACTTTCTTATCTGATTTTTTATTTATAATTTTATGGTCTTGGGCTCCCTGCACAGTGGGGAATCTTTCTCTCCCTCTGCTTGCTGCTCTCCCTGCTCATGTTCTCTTTCTCTCTCTGACAAATAATATCTTAAAAAATATTTTAAAAATAATTTAAAAAAATAAAGTGATCTCTTTAAACCCTACTTCTAAAAATCTTTTGTCTTTATGTTCAATATTTAGTTGTTCTCATATGGAACTTGTTTTTGTTTATAAAGGAAAGATTTTCTAAATTTTTAATATAAGCCACAAGCCTTTTCTGCTTTTCCTGATATTGTTACTTCTGTGTGATATGAAAATACGAAAAAAATCTTTTTAACCAAGGATTCTAGATTATCGTTAGTTTTTCGAAGTCAGTTTTTTTTTACCATCTGTTTATGGATGTTGCTGAGACACTGATCAGAAAAGCCAAGGGACGCATTGCTCATAGTACCCTCTAATGGGAATAAGATTAAAACTTATTTTTATCCTTCTATAGGCAGAGAGCATTATTTTTATATTTCCTATGCCATAAAATGTGGTCTGTATAATTGTACCTATTTTTTCAAAGAGCATATACTTTCTTCACCTAAGTCTAAAAAATCCTTACTTTCAGATGTCTCACTACCAGTCTTTTGTGATGATTGCTTTTAAAAAAAATATTTATTTTATTTATTGAGAGTGAAAGAGGGAGCATGCTCAAGCGGGGGTGGGGGTAGCGAGAAGGGGAGGGGCAAAAGGAGGGAGAGAATCTCAAGCAGACTCCACCGTGAGTCTGGAGCCTGAGATCATGACCTGAGCCAAAAACCAAGTCTGATTCCCAACTGACTGAGATACCCAGGCACCCTTGTTTATTTTTTTATAGATAAAAATATAGGACTAGTAAATAATATAGATAAAATAGATATAGATAAAAATATAGGACTAGTATCTTCTGTATTAGTTTTCTATTAACACTGTAACAAATTACCAAAAATTCGGTAAAATCTTTAAAATAACATCCACATATTATCTCTCAGTTTCAGTGTTTTGAATGTCTAGGAAATGTGTGGCTCAGCAGGTTCTCTGCACTGGGCTTCACAAGGAAACATCAAGGTGTTAGTAAGACTGTGTTCGTTCTTGGAGGGTCTTGTAATAGATCTGCTTCCAAACTCATCAAGTTTGGTAGATGCAGTTCGATTGGAGATATTCTACATTTTATCAAAATCCCATAATATCCTACAGGAGAAAATGTCTGGATTCTTCTATCTGCTTCTGAAAAACTCCACCATAGCCTTGTGAACTAACTAGTGTGAAAAGGCAAATAACAGGTTGATATTATTATTAATACACTTTTGATCTTATGGATCCCCAGAAGGGGGCTCAGGGTTCCCCAGGAGTCCAAAGAAAACACCTAGAGAAGCACTGTTCTAGTGGAACAATAGAGAAAAAGATTATGTAGTAGACTAAGGAAGAGGATCATACAAAGTGTCCATTTCCCACTAAGTATCCGGATTACCGTGTTATGGAAGACATTATTCTCAAGGTAAAATTGTCTTTACCAATTCTGGACATCAAGAAAGGACAAGAATAAACTCGAACACGTATTTTAATTTATGTTAGAGTAAACCTCACACATTCTAATTTTTTAACAAGAACTTGTGTGAGGGACACCTGAGTGGCTCAGCCATTTAAGGGTCTGCCTTGAGCTCAGCTCATGATCCCAGGGTCTTAGGATCAAACCCCAAATCAGGGTCCTTGCTAAGTGGGGAGCCTGCTTCTCTCTCTGCTTGCAGGTCCACTTGCTTGTGCGTGCTCTCTCTCTGACAAATAAATAATATAAAATCTTCCAAAAAAAAAAAAAAACCCACAAAAACCCTCAAACAAAACAAAACAAAAAACCCAAGGAGCTATATGAGGAAATATATCAAGATCTTATTTCCTTGATGTTTACCATCTTATTCTTAGGTTTCTGACTCATAGCTTGGAGATGTTGATGGTCTTGAGCTTTCAAACTTGTTTAAAACTACTGCTTCTTACCAAAATTCATTATTACAGAAATCAGATTTTCCACTTGTGGCGGGTTTAAGCTGCCACCTACCTTCTATTTGTAATAAGTCGTCCATGATTTTGCTCAAAGAAGCTTAGGAACGTTTTTCATTTTCTCTGCAGAAACAGAGGAAAGATATCAAGTGGCTGGACAGGATATTTTAGTGGGTGTGTCTTTAAAATAATTTTCTTCATGATCACCGATAACCTGCTCTCTGCCTTCAACTCAACTAGTCAGCATCCTCTTGGATTATTTAGTTCCTGAATATGATCACCTAAATCCTAAGCAGGGGAAAAGAATTAAAGAATGTAACGCCCATATACATTTCATCCCAATGTTTTTCCACGTATATTACTAGTTTGCCAGGCCCCATATTCCACAATTGCTTTTAATTTTACTTATAATTTCATTCGTCTGACCTAATACCAGAATTCTGTGCCTTCCTGAATGCTTTATAAACTAGAAAATTAGGAGTTGCCTAGTTTCCTTGCAGATGACTAAAAAAATAGAATTGCCCTCATTGAGAGTAGATGGGAAAAGAGCAGCACCCGTTAAGAAATGTGCACAGATACCCCCGGTGATGTTGGACAAGATACATTTCGAAAAGTAAAGACTATCAATTACTCTTTCGATGCTATATTGAACATTTTCCCCATTCATTTTCATGATTCCTCAGTCACTTACTGATTTATTGACAGACTCTTATTTATTAACAGCTCTAGGTCACACACTGGCTGGGCACTGAGATCCTAATCATATGTCCTTTACGATTAGGTCCTGCTAACTTGACCTTGAAGAGATCATTCCAAGCTGGCAGTATGCAACCTAGACCTAGCCTCAACGCATTCAAAAACAGTATTTTTGTTGTTGTTGTTGTTGTTTATTAGCTTTCTTCTTCTTCTTCTTCTTTTTTAAGGATTTTATTTATTTATTTGACACAGAGAGGGAACAAGCAGGGGGAGTGGGAGAGGGAGAAGCAGGATTTCCACTGAGCAGGGGGTCCAACCTGGGGCTCGATCCCAGGACTCCAGGATCATGAACTGAGTCAGAGGCAGACACTTAAAGGATTGAGCCACTCAGGTGCCCCTATTAGCTTTTTAAAAGATTAAAAAAAATAGTTTTATAGCAATATTGAGAGAAAGGTAAAGGGATTTCCCATGTTTCCTCTGCTCTGGAACATGGATGGCCTTGGAAATTATTACATTTTCCACCAGTGATGCATTTATTACCAATGATGAACCTACAGTGACATGTCGTTATTACTTGTCTTACAGTTGTACGTTCTCCCAGTTCAGACAAATGTATAATTTCATGTATCCATTGTTAAAATATCATATAAAGAAGTTTTACTCCCTAAAAATCCTCTGTGCTCTGCCTATTCACCCCTTCCCCTCTCCCCACCATAACCCTGGATGACCACTGTTCTTTTTACTGTCTTAGTAGTTTTGCCTTTTCCAGAACGTCATGCAGTTGGGATTACATAGTATGCACTCTTTTCAGATTGGCTTCTTTCACTTACTAATATGCATTTAAACTTCTTCCATGTTCAGGGCTTGGCTGCTCATTTCTTTTTAGTACTGAATAATATGCCATTATCTGAATATACCACAGTTTTCTCATTCACCTACTGAAAGACATCTTGGTTGCTCCAAATTTTAGCAATTAGGGATAAATCTACTATCAATATGTGTACAGGCTTTTGTGTGGACAGACATCTTCAACTCCTTTAAATAAATACCAAGTAACATGACTGCTGAATCGTATCTTTTGCTTCATAAGAAACCACCAAACTCTCTTCCAAAGTGGCTGTACCACTTTGCATTCCCACAAACAGGGAATGAGCGTTCCTATTCTTCTGCATCTTTGCCATCATTTGGTGGTGTCAGTATTCTGTATTTTAGCCACTTTAATAGGTGTGTAGAAGTTTTCCATTGTAGTTTTAATTCACATTTTCCTGATGATACATGACGTAGAGCATCTTTTCAGGATTATATGCATGTGAATATCTTCTTTGGTGAGGTGATGTTAAGGTCTTCGGCCCATTATTTAATTGGGTTGTTTGTTTTCTGATCATCGACTTTTAAGAGTTCTTTGTATATTTTGGAGAACAGTCCTTTAGCAGATGTCTTTTGCAAATATTTTCTTCCAGTAGGTGGTTTGTCATTTTATTCTCTTAGCATCATCTTTCAAAGAGCAGAAGTCTTGAATTTTAAGGAAATCTAGTTTATCAATTCTTCTTCCAAGGATTATGCCTTTGATATTGTATCAAAAGTCATCATAAAGTCCAAAGTCATCTAGATATTCACTTATAGTTTTGTGTTTTACATTTAGGTCTGTAATCAATTTTAAGTTAACTTGTGTGAAGGGTATAAGTTTTATGTCTAGACAGTTTTTTCTTTACTTTTTTTTTCCTTTTCTTCTATATGTATTCCATTTGTTTCAGAACCATTTGTCAAAAAGACTATTGCTATATCATTATATTGTTTTTGCTTCTTTGTCAAAGATAAGTTGATTATATTTATATGGGCCTACTTTGTAGTCTTTATTCCATTCCATTGTTCTATTTGTCTATTTTTTCACCCAAAGCACACAGGCTTAGTTACTGTAACTTTATAGTAATCTTGAAGTAGGGTAGTTTTGGTCTTGCAACTTCTTTAAAATTATGTTGGTTATTATGGGTCTTTTGTCTCTCCAAATAAAATTTAGAATCGGTTTGTTGATATCGACAAAATAACTTGCTAGGATTTAGGATTTTGATTGAGAATAGACTGGATGTATACATCAAAGTAAGAAGAACTGACATTTTGACAATACTGAGTCTTCCTTGCCTAGTTTTTTGTTTCATTGTTTCAGTTTGAGTAAGTATTTGTAGACGGGCATACCCATTTCCTTGCACTTAAAGTGTTTTCTCCAGATAGCAGCACTGGCTTCAGCTAGAAGCTTATTAGAAATGCAGAATCTCATACATTACACCAGACCTATTGAATTAGAATCTGAATTTCAAAAAATTCCCCCCAAATCATTTGTAAGTTAAATTTGAGCACTGGGTTAATTCACCATGAGCCCTTCTGTTACTGGCCCAGACACATATCTAAATCCCATCAGACAGCTGGTGATGCAGGCACACCACAGAAAGGTTTCTTAGGATATTTGCATTGTATGGTGGAAGGTATGCAGACAAAAATGCAAAGGGAAAGACACTTTAATTTTGTGGGAGCACTGCCTAGAGAGACACCAATTCTTTGGTGAGAGAAACAGTTGGAGATTTCACAGGTATGGCACTTGAGCTAGAATTATAAGAATAAGGAGAAGCATAAAATCATTTCCTGGACAAGAGCAGAGAAACGTGACAGGTCATGTTGTACACGGAGAATATCTGTTATTATAATAAAAGTGGGTCTTAGCCTGCACAGCAGCCTGAATAGAATGGAGTAGCCAGAAATAAAAGTGAGGAATATAGCTTAGGATCATACCAGTGTATGCTAGGTTAGGGAGAAAGTTACAGGAAAAGTTTGTGAACAGGCCAGTGGCATCACATTTGAACTTTGAATCAAATGTATAGAAGGAGGAATGCTAACTCCATGGGTGATTAATATGATGCAGTGTAAAAATCAATATCCTGAATACCATGACAACATCGAAGTGCCTTTTCTTAGAGAAGAGACACAAAAGTATAGAGCTTAGTTTAGATTAGAGGGTGTGTTAATCTACAGCTTCAACTGCCCAATGTAATATCTACATTGCCAGCATTAGTTAAGCACGAGTGAGGACCCAGGACTATCTACATTTGGTTCCAATACTATACATAACTGATCATTTCTCTACATATTTCTTCTTCTTGAGAAAGGCAGACACCTATTTAGATGCAGTGGTCTTTAACATATTATCCCATGCGGCTTGGCCTCACTTGTGGAATTCGCAGTTTCAGAGTCACTACTCTGCATGAAGCTATGAGTGTAAAACAGAAATGTGATACAACAGAGGGATGGCACATTGATCTTATTAGGTGATAATCTCTAGAATTAGGTAGTTATTTAGAGAGGTTTTCAGTGTTTAGGACGCTCAGGGTATAAATCCATTGTTAAAAAATTAAAATTTTGGCATCCACAGGAGGTCTAACCCTGGGTTAGTCCTTCTCACATAAATTATTTGTATGAACCTCAAGACTGCTGAATAAGTCAAAACCACAATGAGATATCACATTATATCTGTCAGAATGGCTAAAGTAAAAAAGGCAAGAAATAAGAAGTGTAGATGAGGATGTAAAGAAAAAGGAGCCCTTGTGCACTGCTGCTGGGAATGTCAACTGGTACAGACACCGTGGAAAACAGAATGGAGGCTCCTCAAAAAATTAAAAGTAGAAATACCATATTGTCCAATAATTCCACTGTTGGATATTTGCCCCCTTCCCCCAAATGAACACTATTTTGAAAAGATATATGTGCCCATGTGTTTACTGCAACATTATTTACAATAGCCAAGATGTGGAAGCAACCTAAGTGTCCACTGATAGATGATTGGAAGATATGGTACACACACACACACACACACACACACACACACACGCATATACACACACACGCAGGAATATTATGTAGCCATAAAAAGGATGAGGTTATGTCTTCTGTGACAACACGGATAGACACAGAGAGTACTATGTGTCCTAATCCATATAAGTCATAAGCAATACGATTTCACTCATATGTGGAATCCAAAAAACAACACAAACAAATGAATAGCAAACAAACAAAAAGCAAAATCAGACCTGTAAATACAGAGAAACTGATGGTTGCCAGAGGGGTAGGAGATAAAGGGATGACAAAAGGGTTGAACAGGAGTAGAAGATACACGTTTCTAGTTATGGGAGGAATAAATCATGGGACTAAAAGGCGTAACGTAGGAAATAAAATCAGGAATATAATCAGTGATACCATAATAACATTGTGCAGTGACAGATAGTAGCTACACTGGTGGTGAGCCTGATGTAACATATAGAGGAGCTGAAGCACTACATTGCTCACTTGAAACCAATGTAACATTGTGTGATATCTAGACTCCAGTAAAAAATTTTTGAAGGAAAGGAAAAACACCGCTGTCAAGAAGATTTTGTTGAATCCATTTTCACATTTTCAGGAAAATGAGACTCAAAGCTATTTTGTTTCTGCTCAACAATAAATAAAGCTAATGGCTGATCTTTTGGAAATGTTAGGACAGTGATGTATAACTCTCCACCAGTCCTATTTCCCTCTCTCACTGGAAATAAGAAGCTTAGACTCCATGACAGTGGATTTGGCATAGGAGTGGTTTCTTTTCTTTTCTTTTTTAAAGACTTCACCTATTTACTTGACAGACAGAGATCACAAGCAGGCAGAGAGGCAGGCAGAGAGAGGGAAGGGGGAAGCAGGCTCCCTGCTGAGCAGAGAGCCTGATGTGGGGCTCGATCCCAGGACCCTGAGACCATGACCCGAGTCAAAGACAGAGGCTTAACCCACTGCGCCACCCAGACGCCCGTATGAATGGTTTCTGACCACAAAGTGACAGTGGGATGATCCTCATAGCCCTAAAATTCAGCTTGCTAATTCCGTGATCTCTATTCCTACTTTCCACCCACTATGTGATGTTTTGACTCCCAAGCTGACCTTAAAGGTATTAGCTGAAGGTGATGCACCTTCGATAATCTGCAAGCTTGTAGGACTTGCACGGATTTACACTCTCTCACCTCTGTCCTAAAGGGCAACACCAGACTTCATATGAACAAATGTAAACAAACATACTTTCATAGTAGAAAGTCACCGAGATTGCAAGAGTTATTTCTTACGGCCACACTCACCACCCTGCTGCCAACTACTTATAAGAAGCCTAAACTGTGGAAGTGGGTCGGGGAGATGAAGTTGTAAGGAAATAATTTGTAAACAACAAATCTGAAAGAAGCCAAGGAACATCAATGATGAAAGTAATGGGATCTTGTAGGATCTTGAACTTTGTTTTTCTTTTGCCCACATGCCCATTTAATTGATAAGGTTATGGGGATTTCCGCAAGTTATACCAATGAGATTCTTTATACCAATGAGATTATGTTCTTTTTGGAGTGGGAGGAAAGTTCTGGATTATTACATATCTGTGACTCCCTCCTACTGTAATACAATGAGATCCCTCTTCTTTGTTATTTTACAAAACATGTAAAATCGCTATATAAAATTTTAGATGTTGTATATGTGAGTTTGTATTCCAGGATGTCTCTGACAATGGACTCAGCTTGGAATCCTCTGTCAGATTTATGATTCCAGTTTCATACACTCACATGCCCCAAATGTTTAAAGCAAAGCAATAGCAAAACAAAACAGAACAAAACAAAACAATTATCCTTAGTCCACAAAATATAAATGAGGAGATTGAAGCTTCCTAGAAATAAAGAAGTGAGTAGTATTTGACAATAAAATAAGTTCCCCTCTTGCTGTTCTCATTCTTAGAATCCTGTTTTTCCCCTCTTCTTTTTCATTAAATATGCACTATTATTTTCATTGTTTTCTTTTTAAAATTTGTCTCTCTCATTAAAATGCACATTGGAAGTGGCTTTGTGCTCTGTTTTTATTCATAACTGTATTTGGGGTTTAGCATAGCACCCAGTGCCTAGTAGACACTTAATAACTATTTGTTAAACAAGATTCTGAGTTTAATGCTTCAAAAAGAAAACTTATTTTATTAATATTTACCACTAGAGGGCATTTTCCTTCCATCTTAAAATCTCTGTTGTCTCTTCTTTTTAAACTGGAGGTACTGAGTATACTTTATTAACTTGCAAAGATAAAATAGTTCAGATCAATAATTATCTCAAATTATCAGGAAAAAATTATCTGAAGCACATATTTTATTAAGACCACTGATCCAACAAACCGTTTAGGCTTTCCAATTTAAATCCTATACCAATATACTCCCATACACACATATATATAAGGCTATGTAAAATATTTCAACAATATAATATAAAGGCTGTGGCACCAAACCATGCCTTTTACTGTATTTTAGTGATGTAAATGTGTATTTGAAAAGATTTTATAAGAGAGAGATTTTTTAGTTAAATTAAAAAATAAAGTCTTTTTCCACAGAAGAGGAAAAAACAAAGGAAGTGGTCCCAGGAATCCTGCAGCTGGAGATGCTGTTTGGATTCTCCTGGAAGCTGACTCTGAGATGGAGTTTCCTTGAAAGAAAGAAAGTGGCATAGGGAATGCCACTGGGATTAACACCTGTGGAAGGGAGGGCCCGGTAGCAGGACTGGGCAAAGGCTGACTTCACATCCTTCATAGGAAGGCAGAACTCCGTCCTACCAGTTGCTCTGAAGTGAAAATGGTCCATGAGAGCAGTCCAGAGTTAAGCTGAAATGGCTCTCCATTGTATTCCCGTACCCACCAGTCACTGAGTATGGGCCACTGTGGGGACTGGAGCAGTTCCGAGAGTCACTAAGTGCAGCTAAGGAATTCCTAAAAAGGTTGAAGGTCAAATACGGGACAAGTCCTTCTGTGAAGGGAGATCTGGGAAGAGCTCGGCTCTGTTCATCTCGGTTTAGTTTTCCGGGAGAATTTATGTGAATTTCTGATCCAATGGGGGCTCTGGAATTGGTCAGTGAAACCAGGAACAAAGTGTATTTTGTAGACCAAGCTGGCAGAACTGTTTCAGTGTGATGATTAAAAGATAATATATCAGGGTGGCTCAGTGGGTTAAAGCCTCTGCCTTCAGCTCAGGTCATGATCCCAGGGTCCTGGGATCGAGCCCCGCATTGGACTCTCTGCTCAGCAGGGAGCCAGTTTCCTTCTCTCTCTCTCTGCCTGCCTCTCTGCCTACTTGTGGTCTCTGTCTGTCAAATAAATAAATAAAAATCTTAAAAAAAAATAATATATCAATGTATACAGCATATTGTTAAAATTATAGGTCAGAAATTGAGAGATAATGTAAAGTTCCTTTGCATAAGTGCGTGATATCTTAAGTGGGACAAAGAAGTTACTGAAATAATTCAGCATTAATAAAACTATTATGCTTTCTCTAATTCAAAATATTGATATTAATGTCCTTGAGTAGAGAACATTATGTTTTACTCATCAAGAATTTCCAGATTATTTAATAGCTAACTTATCTGAAGTCATTTAAAAGAAAATACAAATAACTAGTTAGGAAAGAAAAAAAAGAAAACCTCTCTTAGCTGTAAAATTAGAACTGCTCTGTTAATCTCTGTCAAAAGACATCCTTTTGTCCTTTATCCTCATTATTCCCACTTTACTTTTTAGAGTGCATTTTACTTCATTTTATGCAGCTGAGAGAGGAATAAAATCCCAAGGAAGAAATGATTATGTTCAACAATTCTGTAATTCAGTTTCGAATAACTGAATATTCTTTGTTTAAGAACTTTCCTTCCAAGTGAAGGATAGCCTTTTGTGTGTTCTCATTTACCAGAAGATGGCACTCTTGTTCCTCAGCAGCAAATCTGGAGGCTTTGAAACTGTCAGGAGTGTCCTTCACTTATCTCTCCGTGAAAGAAATATAATAAAGAAGGCGCCTTCACCCCGTTTATCTGAACCGATTGAGATTCTTTATGTGCAGGTGCAACTAATCCTTTCAAGATGTAATGAAGCTCAATAAATCCTCCTTTTGCAATATCTTCACTAGTCTTTGGGACTGATTTTGCTTTTTGTGAGAAGCCAAGTGCAGAACGGCTTCACACAATGCTGTATGTTTAAGCAATAAGGAGACTGCTCCATTGTCTCATGTCAAGCTGCCTGGGACGCAATTTCCTTTTTCCTGTTCTCAAAATTAGCTGATGAGAGCAAGCTCCCCAGGTGAGCATAAGTTGTCCAGATTTTTTTTTCCCTCTGAAAAATCGGTGACCAAAGAATCATGCCTTCACTAGCTGTTATTCTCAACTTTATGCGCTAGCAAATTCACTTGGGCATAGAATATTATCCTAGATCTCTATCACAACTTCTTATTAGTAGAACATTTCTACTTACCTCCTATTTATTTTCCTTTTAGTGAATTACAAATACTGAAGCTATACATTGGAAATTTTCAGAATTATTATAAATTATTGTTATATTGATAAATGTATTTATTATAGAATATTTTCAGAATTATAAATAATTCAGCATTTTCAGAATTATTATAGTTATATTGATAAATATTTACTATAAAATAATAAATAAACCTATTATTAATAAATTAAGATCATTAGCATGCAGTGTGTACACACATACACATAGATAGACATATACATACATTTTCTGTGTCTGAGTGTGTGTGTATACAGGTAATTTGTTTGTTTATTTATGTAACACGAGATAACTTGCCCTTTGGACTCGATAGCTAGTAACTATCACTTCAAGTTAGCATATTTTTTTTTGTCATTTTATAAGAAATTTCGAATTCTCAGGTGTAGTTAGTAAAACATTCAACTGCTATGTAGCTCTGTGCTTCTGTGAGAAATGCTACAGGTAATAAATAGGACTTCTCTAAGTCATTCTCAGCTTGAGAAAATTACAATAACATCAGCTGATAAGCTATGGGTCTTACCCCTTCACTCTCAGTTTAGAAAATCAGTAGCTGGCAATGAGAGTGAATAAAAAGCAAATGCAAAGGAGGCCTGCTTGTCGGGAAAACTATTTAGTGTTGATATTTTCCTCCATTAGCATCCTTCAGCTTTTCCTCTGTCACATCACTGGTACTAAGACACGCTACCATGACCGGACTGAGTTAGACCGAGGTATGACACGGCCAGCGCACCCCACGCTATCCCCTCCAGGACCACATGCTAGTTGTTGAAGGTCTAAGCAAATAAAATACATTTCTCCAAAACAACCAGATCGGCCTTTGAAAATCCTCAATCAGGCTGAGTCCACATCCTGCTTCTTTTAAGATCTTTCCACATTTTCAAGTTGTGCTTAAAGTTAAAATCCATATAAATCCCTATGTTACATGCATTTTGAAATTCTCTTTAATCTGGTCTCCTACCTTTCTACCCTCAGCCCACTGAACTCCAGGTGTACTGGCCTAATTTTTTTTCCTGGAATATGCATGCTTGTTAGAGCCTGAGTGTCTTTGCTGCAGCCATTTCTTCTACCCTGAGCATTCTGAAGGGCTCATTTTTTGTTTGTTTTGTAATTAGTTCTTTATTTTCACTCAATTCCCAGAAACAGTGTTGTTCACTGACCTTCTATCATTCCACTTTTTAAAAAAAAATCTTTATCTACAATGGGTCACTGCTCTATTAATTTCTGAAGGCCACCCATAACGAATTATTGCAAACTAGATATTCTGTTCGGGAGTCCAGAAGTCTGAAGCTGCCAGAGGGGCTATGTTTTCCACTAAGATTCTGGGAGGAGCCGCCTTCATTTCCTCTTCTCGGGTCTCATGGCTCCTTGCATTCTTTGTCTTGTAGAAGCATTGCTCAACCTTGGCCCCTGTCTTCACAGGGACCTGACTTTGTGTCTCTCTGTATCTCCTCTTCTTTTTTTTTCTTTTTTTTTTAAGATTTTTTTTTTTAATTTATTTATTTGACAGACAGAGATCACAAGTAGGCAGAGAGGCAGGCAGAGAGAGAGGAGGAAGCAGGCACCGCACTGAGCAGAGAGCCCGATGTGGGGCTCAATTCCAGGACCCTGAGATCATGACCTGAGCCGAAGGCAGCGGCTTAACCCACTGAGCCACCCAGGCGCCTCTGTATCTCCTCTTTTTACAAGGAAGGAAGTCACTTGATTTAGGGCCACCCCTCTCCAGTACGACTTCTGCAAAAATCCTATCTAAGCAAGTTTGCATTCTGAGGTTCTGGGTAGACACGGATTTGGAGGGACTCCATTAAACCCACTTCTACTCACCACTTGACATTTTCCTTGATTGTGCATTCATTCCTTTGTCATCTTCTTCATCTGACCCACTGCTAGAATGTCAGCTCCTGAGACAAGAATCATTCTCTATATATGTACATGTGTATACTGACACATAATAGGAATTTAGTACATTTCTAATAAATGAATGAGGGAGTGATGCTTTCAGTCATCATAGCGAGGCCCTCAAACATGTGCTATTTGAGACGTATGACTAATGCCTCTCGTTCTGCTTCCATGCAAAATAAAAATCTCCTTCAGCATGCTTTTCTCTTTCATTCACAGTTCCTGATTGTAAATTAATAAGCTGTCCCTCCGCTTTCCATATTGTATTTTGCGGTCTGGAGTCAGTGTCCCTGAGCACATTGGTTCTTGAAATGTGGCAGATCACGTTTCGGAGCATGTAAGGACCAGACACTGGACCTTGTTGAATACAAGAAGGGAATTCTATTTTATGTGGCCTTTGTTTGGTTAATCTTTAGGATATCCCTGGAGATACTCTAATGCAACATAGCCTTTCTTTACTCAAATCTCTTTCCCAGTAAAAGTCGGTGGTAATAGAAGAAACCTGGCAGAAGATACACATAGCATCACAAAGTCTTAAAAAAAAACTTTGAATAGCAAAATGGGCATCAAAGATGCAATCTTTGCTTTAACTGTATGAGGGTCTAGAGGTGCTTTAAATTCCTGTTATAGATACCCCACCACAGAAGCTTTCATCCTTGGCTGCACATCAATATCATGTGGAAGCTTTTAAAAAATCCTGATCTCCAGGTAGCACCCAGGACCAAATCCATGATGCTATCTGACATTCAACAATCTTTGAAGAGATTCCAACCCAGCAGTGGGTGAGAATCGCTGCTCTGTTTGATTGGTTTTCTCCCATTATTGTTTCTCTTTCTTGGGGGTGAGTCTCCTATGGTGTCCTGTGGTCCATCAGACGGTGGTAATCTGGAGTTCAGCTTTCCTCTCAGATGTTGGGTTCTTGCACCTTTTGAAGCCTATCCGAGACAGAGTGATCAAACGACCCCTGGCCCTTTTCCTATTCACCCTTTTCGGTGGCTCTGGCAGAGGTGCAAGATTAACCTTAGAAAGAGATGTTTCTGCTCTTTTATTCTGGGCTTTCTAACCCTCGCCCTATTTTGTCTCCAACCCTGGAGTCTACCTTGGAACAAACACTCATACTGTAACCTGTCTGGGTGGAGAGGGATGTGTCCTGTGGGATGGGGTGGAGGGGCGGGAAACCGGCTTGTGTCTGGCAGAGAGACTCTTCCCTTTGCGGTAGGTCAGTTAATCCTACTACGGTTACTCTAGTTCCCTCCCACTCCAGGGATCCCCCAGGGAATTGCTGTGGCTTTACTCCTGTCACATTTTAAAATCCCTAATCCTCCAAAAGTTTGTTGAGCTGATGACATTCTTCCACTTGATTAAAAATTGTCTCCTTGCAGTCTATCAGAAGTAACTGAGTTTTGATCTTCCGGAACTTTGCTTCCCATTTGAACATGCTCTACATTTATGCAATTTTAAAAAAATACATATATACTTTCTTGCAGTTCGGGGGTATAACATGAGGGAAGAAAAATATAGTGTGTGCTCAATACGCCTTTTTGTGCAATGCTATAGTATAAATTCAAGTTACATAAACTTGATAATCTGGTGTATATAGATACACAAACACATTACTCATTCATACTTGAAGATGGCACTATTAATTATAATACACTTGGTAAGAAAATTTAACATGTTTCTTGTAGTACTTTAACTTCCAATGAATTGATTAAACATCTATTGCATTATTTACTGCTATGGGTCTAGAACTAAGCTAGAGACTACAGATATAAATGTAAAAAGGACATGCTTCTTTTTCTCTCAAAAAGTTTATCATCTGATTAAGATGCCAGTCAGATAAAAATATAGAGTATATATCTCCCTATAGAGATATATAATGTAATGAGTGCTAGAATAGAAGCATGCTTGGGAAATTCTTATGATAAAGATAAAATAAATAATATGGGTGATGCCTTTAAAGGATCGAGATTTTATATTTGCCATTGCTTTTTGGGTTTGTGTTCATTGTCACTTCCCTCTGTGTTCCTCACTGGAGATCGGGACCTCTCTCACTGGGAAGATAGTGGTTAAGCTTTGGTTAAGGCTTCATAGTTTGAGTCCCTTGGCTACCTATGGTCATGGTTTTCTGAGCACCCAAGCCTTTCTGTTGGTTTTTCATTCTTTATAGAATCTGACACCGCCTTTGCCTCTTTGTCTTGTGAACTGTGTGAAATCTTGGCTTGAAATCTGTCACGGTATCTGAGTTCACTCCTGGGCTGACCTACTTGTTGTCATTGTTTTGCTGGAGAGTAATCTGTGTGGCAGGTGCATTTCCTCAACAACTTTATTATATTGTTTTCTGCCTGTAGTCACAATATTTGATTTTAGAAATCATCTCGTTACTGCTATTCTTCATATATACTTGGCCCAAAATAGCTTGAATAAAGAATCCCAATTACAAAGAGCTAAAATGGGCTTTCCTCAGCCAGATTTTAGGAGAGGCATGTTTGTATTTTCTCGTATGTGGCACAGAATTTACAGACATCTATTCTTTTAGAAGAAAGATATATATGAAAAGATGGTTACAATTTATTTAGATGAAAGTATTAAGTGGCAGTTGCCTTTTTTATCTATTAAGAGTATTTGGGATGTTAAGTAGCTGGTAACTTTCAGAAAAAAGAAAAACTTTCTATATAACATTATTGTTGGTTGGTATGTTTTTATGACATTTCATATATACTTCTAAAAATCGTATTTCATATTCCACAATACTTCTGAGACTATTTTCTGCATATTTTTGCATAAACATTTTAATATTCCTCTATTCTCATGTTATTTCACTCCTGCATTAATGTGTTATAAATGTGATCAAGGTAATAATAACTTACCTAAACAATGACTCTTGGGACACTTAAAAAATAAAATTAAATTAAAAAAAATTATAAAGTACAGATAAAAATTGAAAGGTGGTTGAGATACTGTGAATTGAAATATTTACCCAGATAGTTTAGTTCCAGATCTAGCTTTTACCCCAGTATTTCAGAGTAGATATTTTTATTATATAGCTAACCTAAGATATGCAATAGGCTAAGTTTCAGAGTTGAGTTAGTTAGCAATGAATAAGGAGCCCAAAATCTTTATGAAATAAGCTTTAATTACTTTGGAGGAAAAAAAAAATCACCATATTTAAAACATGATTTTGTTGTATCCTAATGGGAAAGGTTTTTTTTTAAGTTTGATTTAAGTTTAAAATATTAGGTGCTATAATAATATGTAATCAAGATTAATAGTCTTCTCATTTCAAAAGTAGAGGAATTAAAGTCCTCTTACAAATGTACCTCTCATTTGAAACCACAGTCATTTGGAGAATTCATATAATATCAGCTTTCTCAATTAACAAAGAATTTGGGAAATCAATCCAAATAAGAAAATATAATATTCAATTCCACTGGGATTTCAGAGTTAAAAGATAGTAGTGGAAAAGAATTGCTGTTACGAAAATGTTCCTGAATAAGTAGATTGTCCACATTTCTCCTCATTAAGCTCTCCCATTTACTCAGTGGATTTCATATTACTTCCTTTCCCCTATCCAACCAGGTTATACTCTCTATAGCTCATAAGAAAGTTTAGAAAGGAAAGCATACTTTCTTACAATATGGTTTCTAACAAGTAAGACCTTAAATGCTAAGGAAATACTCTCTGGGTGAGTTAATTATTCAGTATTTGCAAGTATACTTATTCACTTGTTTATTTTGGTTCTCCAACAGTGAAGGTTGTAATTTTGTGATTTATGACACCTACTCTATTTTCATAAACTTGGTGAATTGAGTAAATGAACTAGATTCGTGTATGGAATCAACATATGTGAAACACTTTGACTCTATTCATGTAATTACAACCTCAAATAGCATTAGTTAAATTCTACCAACGGACACTGATTGAAACTATCACAGATTTACAATGATTTACAATGTGTCATTTTCCCCCATGGAGGTTTTTAATTTTGAGAAGGACAGATGTTGAGATTCCAGTGGACTGGGGCCAGTTCTCCATTAAATGGTTTCCACTTGAGTCTATGTTCATGAAGCAAAATTTGCAAGTGAAAGCTCTTCCAGGGTTGGACAACAGAAATCAACGTAAGTGGAAGGATGGGAAGGGTAAGATAGCTGAGAATTTATATTATGATAGCATATGGAGGAGTTTGTGGGGGGATAGCTCAGGGGTAGAGCATTTGACTGCATATGGAGGAGTTTGTTCCATATTAAAGGATTTCTGTGTGATATTCCATTTTAAAGTACACACTCATCAGAGGTACTCAGAAGTTGTTGAATTAATGAACCAAGGTGTATATTATAATCAAAACTTAATTATTAATAATAATAAAAGGGAAGGGCGATAGTGCAAATAGTGGGACTATCAAATAACATAACTACCAGCTTTAGTATTTGTAATGCATTTTCTTCTCTCACTTGGTCCATCTGCCATTCCCAGGACTTTCACCACTTCAGTTTGTATATTAAAGCCACATGGAAGAGACTAATTTTCAGCCACAGCTGTGGAACTGCCTGGTTAACCATTACAGCCTTCACACCAATACTGACCTATTTTCTACTTCACGAAGCTATCACCAGCACTTGTCAGGTTGATTCAAATCTTTAGTTGAAATCTCTTTTACTCCTTTATATATCTTTGTTTTCAGTTCTAAACTGTCAGGTACCAGCCTTGAAGGTGAAGAAGGAATAGCATGTCTTTATTTCCTTCTTCATGAAGCCTTTAGGTCCACCCAATCCCACTGAGCTCTATCTAACCACCTACCAGAACATCACTAACTCCTTGCCTTAGATTTCACATAACACAAGGTATTATGCATAATTTTGTGCCCATGTAAGTGAACACTTCCCACCATTTACTATATATGAGGCACTGTGACTTACATGTTAAATACCTTATAATCGTAAGTCTTTACAGAAACCTAGGAGATACTTATTTATTATTTCCATTTGGTAAAGATGATAGTTTGCTAGTAAATAGCAAAGTCAAACTATATCTTCCATTCAGCAAATAGTTATTCAACATTTACTATGTGCAAAACACCACTTTGTGCTAAAGAAGACTGTGAATAACTAGGTGTTAGTCATCTACTTTTCAGATATTTTATTGTTTCACACATTAAAATGAAAGAGTCTTTACTATGGGAATTTTGTCTTCTTTTTTATCCACTAAATATTCAGCGTCTAGGACCATGCTTGGTTTCAGTAATGCTCATCAAACATTTACTGACTAAACAGCCAACTGACCAAATGAATGAATGAATGCATGAATAAACAACGAATGAATGAAATATGGTCTCTTGGTGTAATGATATATGGATCAGAGGAATAGAAAGATACATCATCTACAGAAGCATTTCCTTGTCCAGGAGCCCAATCTAAACAGAAGAGCTACTGATTACTTTACAATCTCCTTTTCATTCTCATTATTAAATTTCATCACAGGTTTTTTTTTTTAATATTAGATCAAATTAAAACTCCTTCAAATTTTTCCAAAATGCTAGAGGTGGAGAACAAAAATCAAATAATGAAAGGGTTTCACAACTCCATAACAGGTGGGAATTACTGCAGGACGATCTGTAAAAAGCTTTTGCTTCATCTAAAGAAATCACACAGGAACGGGTCTCCAGGGAAGATGGCAGGTGCAGATTGGCTAAAATCATGGCATTTTTGTTACTCATCTGGATCCATGTAATGTTACATTCTTCAAGATAATGACACATTGAGACGTCTTTGAATTGAGAAATAAAATGTCAAAAACAAAAGTTGCCATGAAACTCAGACTGAGACATTTTATGACGTGAAAATAGCCTTTGCAAAATCCCTAGATACTCATATCCTGAGAAGTCTTTACTTGCAAAGCTGACAGCCTGTTGATGCTTTCCACCAGTACAAACCCATTCTCAAGATTGAACTCTTCCTGAAATATATTCTTAAAAGCTGAACACATGTAGCTAAATATAAATTGTGCACAGCATCAGTTATGTGAAGGAAATGAGTAATATAAACTCCTAGGATCTTTCTACATAAAAAAACAAAACAATTATTAAGGAGGGATTAAGTATGAAGTCACAGAGGCTACTAGTAGGCAAACTAAAAAAAGCAGAAAGTTACCAAGCTGAAATATTTATTCCTGAAATTTCAAAAATATTTACACAAAATGTTTTATATGAATGAATTTGTATAAATATTTCAATTACCATGGAGAAATATTTATGTTAACTTTATACATCATAGGGACAGTGATAATTAGCATGAAAAGCACTCTATAACGAGACATGAACTCTAGCATTAGTGCTTTCCGTTAGTTGACCATTTTTCTGTGCAATGTGGCTAAAAATGCAGAATCTCCCAGAGAGAAGGGAACTGCTCAAGAATTACTTCTGAGATTCTTCTTAGACAATGGCATCTATCAATTGCCATGGCATGGACACCTCTTGTTCTCTTAATATGTTCATCACTTTCTATTACATGTTTCAGTATCAACTCCTATCTCCTCTTAAAGGTTGTAATCTCCTAGAAGTAAATTTATATCTCCTGTGTCTAGAACCAAGTAAGGACTTGATAAATAATTTCTGAGAGAATCAAGGAGATGTATCAATCTCTGTTGGTCTTCATGAGCCTAGGGTCAATTCTTCCATAACATATATTATTTCATTGTTAACTTTTACATATTCTAAGCTTGGGACAGATGATTGTCTGTCATACATATTTGTTTCCGGTGAGTAAAGCTCAAGTTAATGTGGAGTATGGTGACGATATGAATGCATTATAGGAGATGGGAGGATCTCTTTTTTAAGTGGGCTTAGATTATAACCATAGTACAAGAACCCGAGTATCCACAATTGTAAGCAGAGATGAAAAGCTTTCTCAAAGAGGAGAGAGTGAAAGTAGAGTGAACTTCATAGGCAGGCAAAAGAGTCAGTAATCTGGATAATACAATTTGGGGCAGACCCTTTCAAGCCCTCAGAGACTTCTCTTTTAATATTTTATATTATCACTTAGATTTCTCAAATTCCCTAACTTACAGCAATTATTTTCTTTATGTTAATATGCATAACCCGAGAGGTTGTTAGAATCACAGTTTACAATCTTTTTGGAACAGTCTTAAAATATTTGTAGCAGACCCTAAGGGACTTACTTGGTTTACCATCTTTCCTCCAGAATCCATGGAATGAGTTTGAAGAAAGACGTAGAGGCCTAATTTTCATCTTCTCCTTTAAAAAATGCACTCTAAGGAAGTAAATGAGAATAATGCATCTGAATACTCTCACATGAGACAGACAAAAATCTTTGGCCCAAATCTTCATCTTGCCTGAAGTCTGTAGGGGTTTAAATGAGCTCTTAAAAGGGATTATTAAGGGAATTAAAAAATTTATGCAGACCTAATGCTCCTATTTTTCAATTATGTGGAACATACCAGGAATTAGACTGTGTCAGGAATAGTAAAGCTGGGGGAGTAGAGGAATTGGAAGGGTACCAATAGTGGCACTAGGGACTATTGCATTTTTCTAGAGCACATGCCTGGTGTTGGATATGTGAGTATCAGCAGAGATCGACTCAAAGGACTCCAGGTAACAGCCAGCTTGGGATGCCCACAGATGTGTATTAATAGAGGCTTGGAGTTAGGTTGGATGTAGAAGAGTAGCAGGAACTGAAGGTGGGTAGCAGCAGCAGGGTCTCTAGACAAAATGTGAAGGACAAGGCTTTACAGAGTGAATCTGCAACCATAAGGTGCCATATTGCATTTCATTTCTCCAGATGAGTTGCCTATTGGTGATAAGGTAGGCTTATTGGGTTTCTTTCCATGGAACTGTACATTTCTAGTGGAAGAAGAGCTGTAATCCATTCTATTGGCTAATGATGTACGGAGTGCAAAGATGAAGAAGGTGGATGGACGCTTGAGGCATGAAGAATGTAGAATCTCAACAAGCAAACTCAGCTTTGATAATCAGGTTTCTACATATCAGCTGCTTTAAAATTTGAATAAATGGAGAGAGGGCTATCATGTTTGAATCAATTAAAAGACACATGCATACACACACAAACACAAGCACATGCACACAGCTCTTTAAGAACACAGAGAAAACAATCTGAGGTTTGAGAACCTGCATTTCCAGCTAAAGAAGCAATTTCCTGAACCAGTCCCATCATGACATCCATTTTTAGATAAATCCAAACAAAAATCATCTTCCTTCTAGCATCACAGTAACTCTCTCTTTGAAAATTCAGATTTCCTAAAGGAAGGAGGTTACCTCTACCTTCTTTCCCATTTCTCTCCCTATTCCCACTTTCTGGTATCTCCTTTGACCTCTCAACCATACACAGCTCTTCAGCTTTGCCCTGCGGGGGGGGATTTCCTTCCTCTCTGAAAGCGGCCAGAGTCCTCCTGACACTCCTTGGCGCTAGTCCTGTGTGGTCTTCTCTTCCCTAGAGTGGAAAGGATGAAGAACACACCGGCAAGTGTCATTCTTCTGCCATGATGAACAATTTTCCAACACTTCTGACTAAGGCCACTTTACAGAACAATTATAACTCACAAGCCACTGGCCACTGCTCTGGGGGGTCAGCACAGGAATTGGCTAGGAAAGGAATATAGATTCTCCACTGTACCTCGTCAACAAAACAGCTCCCGAAGGCTCGTTGATCCTTGAGGAAACTGCCACAAATACATCTGGAGACAACACATTTGTCAATGAAGATCTGAGATTGGAGTGGGTTACTATCAATAGAGATTTGGGTTTTTAAATTCTTTAGCATTGGGTTTTGGTTAAAGACATAGCTGTTAATGTCATATGAAATTTTATCCGAGGATTGTCCTTTTATGTTAAAAATATAAAAATATAACTTCTTATTAAGTTCCATCAAGAAGCTGATACGCAATGGTACACAATTAATTATTTCATGACTCGGGGACAGTAAACTAGCACCTCTGTGGCGGTGACTTTATCCTCACCAACTTCTCAATTAGAGTATTATATGTGCTTTGGAAACATTCTTTCTTATACCCCAAATTGCCCCCAGACTCCCATTCCCAGTGCTCCCAATTTATTCTTCCCCCACCCCCAAAATTTAGGAGTCTGTGTTACACATTAGCAAATCAGCAGTATTTTAAAATGATTTACAGAGAGCTTAAGAGAAAACTGCACTTTCAAATTCTGTGGCTGGAAACTCCCTTGAGCTTTAATTTAAAGTATTCGCTTCCTGAAATCTCATTGACAGAAAACATCCAGTACTTCAGTTATAAATGGTGGTTTTTTTTTTTTTTTTTTTTTGGAAGTGATTTTTTTTTTCAATAGGTCTGCATTCTGCTTCTAATCAATCAACTATTTGCATAGAAACAATAACACAGAGACTTTCTCCTAAGGACACCTCTCCTGGTTGATAAGAAGTATGGATCTGCAACAATGGGTTCACTAAAGGTCATGTGTTTCTTGAAACAGATAGTATCTGTTGCTTTGATATGCAACAGTGAGCGCGGTGTAAATAATATCATTCCTGTGCAGTCATACTTGAATTTGCCAGGAAAGATTATTGGGGTGAATTTAACATTATAAAAACATTTGTATTGTACAACGAATGGTAGACATTGGTAATTTTTGCTGGCCGTGAACTGGCAAAGCTGCTGAAACCTTTGTAAATATCATCTGGTACTTAAACAATGCACACATGGATTTTATTTATTATGCTTTTCAATAACCCTGAACTTAGGGATCAGTTGGTTGTAGTGTAAAAAGCAGTAGGAGACCACCCAGGATGAAGTAAAAAATAAATCTCAGAAATATATGGCATGTACACACGAATACATTGTTAATGTTGGTTATGCTTTTAAGTGTTGGCTCTCTACAGTATTAGGATTTAATGGCACCAACACATTCTAAGGAAATGGCGTTTGATTACTGTTTTTTAAAAAAAGTCTTTCTGTTGGTAATCTGAGTTGTTCAATTTATAGGACATATTTAAATTGCCATATTCTCTTCATAGAATTGAAATACTATAACATTACTGGGAAACAAATGGTTGAGAAATTCAAGCAGTCCCTCTCATACTGCTGCCAAACTTCAGGAAGCCTCCTCCTGGAATAGTCCTGAAAAATCTGTACCTTCATTATTTCGGGGAACTTAAAGGAAATGGGATGGCATTGTCTTCGAAGTATACTCTCTCATTGTACTGCATTGACTCTCTTAAAGGTGTTATTTAAAAACTAGATAAAACTATTTATACTGTTGATATGTTCCATATTCTTTTTATCCAAGAATAAACAAAGGGAGTTTGGAGGAAGTACCACTTTTTAAAAATCTAAATAATAGAAATATCTTCTTAAAAAAAAAAAAGATTTATTTTAGAGAGAAAGAGAGAGACAGAGCAAGCAGGGGGAGGTATAGAAGGAGAGAGAGAAGTCCAAGTAGACTTGTCCCTGAGCACAGAGCCTGACCCAAGACTTGATCTCATGACCTTGAGATCTTGACCTGAGCTGAAACCAAGAGTTGGGCAATCATCTGACTGAGCCACCCAGATGCCCCATAACAGAAACATCTCCCAAGCGAAATTCTCCTACTTCGAATACAGCCAGTATCATTGGGGTAAATGTTACTTATAACAACTTCCAATTAATTTCTATTACAGTCGTTCTCAAAATATACAATTGTTTGTCTTTATCAATGGATTAAGTAATTTTGATGTGATATTCCAGGACCCATACATCTTAGCATCTGTATCCCTAATACCAACAGACCCTGGAGACAGGTAAGCCTTCTTAGGATTCAGGCAGGAGAAAGCCTATGGGGGCCAGTGAAATCTTGAGAAATTAGTCATGAAATACAGTAAGAATGATCTAAATTTGTGCCCTAAAAGAAAATGAGATAAATCTACAGGAACGAGTCACTTAGAACACGGCTGTTCAGACACGAATGTAGGCACAAATCACTTGAAGGCTGAGCTAAAATGCCAGTTCTAATTCTGTGGGTCTGTGACAGGTCCTCCGTATCTGTATTTGTGATAAGCTCCCAGGTGCTGCTGCTGTCAGTAGTCCACACTTCTGCCACATGTTTCGAGTAGCATGGAGTTAGTGCATGGTTGACCAAACCAGAGAGGACCAACAGAGATCAACAGCCCACAATGGTGGGATCTCCAGAAGGATAAAAAGAGGAAGAAGACAGGAACACAAGCGTTTGTTCCTTTATGCTTTTCCTTCCTTTGAAGATCAAAGCACTTTCTTCCCTTGCCTATCCCAGCTTCTATTCTCTTTCCTCATACTCTCACAGCATTTGAGATTTTTCTGCTCTATGTTCCTAAAATTCCTAATTTTTAAGCACTCTCTTCCAATCCCTTCATGTCATGTTAAATATGGTTTGTCATCACGTGGCCAATAAATGAACGTTGTGGACAAGATGAGTTGTGTTGTATTCAGAGCAAGATAGTGAGGAATAGTGGGACTGAGGAGAAGCTGATTGAGAAACCCAGAGCCTACAAGATACCCAGAAAGCAGACCTGGACTTAGAGTATAAAAGGAAACCCAGCTCAATGTTCTCTGAAAGTTCTCTGAAAGGTGCTATCATGAATATAGATACTGCCCATTGAGTTTGACCTCAGTGCTCTTTTCAGTTATGGACAGCATAACTTTCTGACAAGTCTTGTTCTTTTTTCCTTCCTCCAGTTTTTCTAATATATATAGTAGCCTTTCCTGGGGACCCAGACCAAATGGTCTCTTAAAATTCCTATGAACAGAATAATTCTACTTCAAAGCCTGCATTGTTGTTTCATCTCTTTATGCTGCTTTTTATCAATTTCCAAGATAGTTACGGGTGAAAGATGACAATACTTCAAACAAAAGGCAATTATTTAAAAAGAATTACCAAATAATTGAAGCCCATCAGCGTTCGCACTTTCAGACCTTTTATTCTTTCTTACCAGACCTTGAAGTCCCTCAGATTTTGCTGAGACCTTTGTATTAGCGAACATCTGGATCATGTCATAGTTTGGTCTAATTTTTGCCTAACAGTTTCTTTGTGGATTTGCCTCCCACAACACATATGGTTTATTTCTTATGTTTATCCTTAGCTTGGCAGGGTTTTGAGGTGTTATGTCTCTTTTCATCTCTACTTTTTAAAGGGAGTGATTTTGCATAAATTATTATCTTTCTAGGTGTGAATTATGGTAGTGCTCCTTTTCACGTGTTCTTTAGAGACTATGAATAAATGTCTGTTCTTACAGTTTCTTCCTGTAAATTATATTTTATTATAATCAATATAATTTCTTCTACACTATTTTTTACTTTTGATCCTATTTTTGAAAGTTTTTCATCAGCACTTGAATTCCTTCAACTGTATCTTAAGATCTTTCATTATATCTTTCATTATACATATCTTTTCATTATACATCACTGTATATTAAAATCTGTACTTAATGTAATATACTTGGTTTACTTGAGCCTATATGAAAAGAATTGTTTCCCAGAAGATTATTTATGAAGTAACATATACAGAAATGTCTTCTTTTTAAGCTTGAAAATGCTAACTTTGGAAACTGTATGTTCTACACGTACATATACACATACACACACACACCCCAGAGATTACTTGGTACAGAACAACTGACTAAATCACCTTTAGGATATCTCCTTTGGGGTGATGATGGCAGAGAGCAGTTCTAAAAATTAGAAATTAAAGGTTGACCTAGTTGGAACTTAAGATAAATGTGTTGATATCTTAATTTAATGATGTTTTATGAGAGGATAAAATTCAAGCACAGTAAGTTCTTTATCTTTAATTGGGAGTCCCTTCAGCATTTCTTGTGAGAGTTTTTATGGGACTAGTCAAGTAGAAAAGCATTCAAGTGAATGATAGAAGTGAGGGAAATTACTGTTATTGCTACGATTATTACTTTAGAATGGAAAAGGGAGGCATTATAGATATAAGAAACCAAGACAACAAGTGGAGGGATAAAGGTTAGACAGGGTGTCAGTAGATAAAATCAAGAGCTTTTTTTTAACATTAAAGAACATCCTTTTTTTTTTTTCATCATTATCATGACAGAAATGGATAAAAGTCAGTATGTATCATTATCGGCAGTGTTGTATATTGATGCTAATTATTACCCCACCTCTAAGTTTTCTATCATCTGTCCTACACAGATAAAAGGACTGAGGTGGTATCTGTTTTACAGATGGGAGAGCTGGAGGTCAGGGGAAAAACAAAAAACAAAACAAAACAAAACAAAACCTCACCAAGTGAAGTAGAACTGGCATCCAAACCAGGTTTGCTCACCTCTAAAGCCACTTCATTATTTTCCCTTATGAAAGAGGTGTTCCCTGCTTCCAAAGTCAACTCAGATCCCATTCACGCCTTCATCTTTTTTTTTTTTTAAGATTTTACTTACTTATTTGACAACACAAGTAGGCAGAGAGGCAGACAGAGAGAGAGGGGAAGCAGGCTCCCTGCCAAGCAGAGAACCCGATGCGATATGGGTCTTGATCTCAGGGTCCTGGGATCATGACCTGAGCCAAAGGCAGAGGCTTAACCCACTGAGCCACTCAGGCACCCCATGCCTTCATCTTCTAAGACTTAAATCATATTGGGGTGCCTCTGCCTTCGGTTCAGGTCATGATCTCAGGGTCCTGGGATGGAGCCCTGCTTTGGGCTCTCTGCTCAGCCAGGAGCCTTCTCCCCCCTGCCTGCCTCTCTGCCTACTTGTCACCTCTCTCTGTCAAATAAATAAATAAAATCTTAAAAAAAAAAAAAGACTTAAATCATATTTACAAAAACAACTGCTCCTTATTCCTTGAAACTGTGTTTTATTTTCCTCTTTCTGCCCAGAGCTGATCTCACTTGTCCTTGAACTTTTATTTTTTACGTGCTGTTAAACCTTTCCTGATCTCTGGTTGACGACTGAAGATGAATTGGAGGCACAGGGCAATTAACTGTGGAACCGAGCTGTTAGTGGGCTACTGGAGAGAACACTGAACTTTGCAAGGACTGTTAACTGGAAGGAGAGAGAGATAGGCCAGATACTATTGGAGGTAGAAGAAAATTTTGGAAATTAGTTTTTAAAAGTCATAGTAACTTAATAGTAACAGTAATTTTAAATTGTCATCTAGATATATGTGCCAAATAAAAATATAACTTATTTAAAATATTGCACATATTTAAGTTGAATACATCTATACATATTTTTAACTACTGTTGAAAAATGGGAATCTACATAGGATTTCTTCTGGCATTTACAGACATAGGTACTGATAAATATTACATACCAAGAATTAGCAAGTCCATGAAAAGTACATATAAAGTTGATCCAGTTATATATTTTTATTAAAATGCCAATAATTTTTGAAGTTTACTTATGGGATATTATCCTTGATACGTTAAATTATTGTAAGGATATTTACATTGTTTTTCAAAAGTTGAGGTATTCTAACAAATATTTTTCATTTATAAAAGCAGACTTTATAAATGCATTAAATGCATATATGATTCCAAAATTATTTTTTTTTTCCTATTTTGGTCACAGAGTCAAATATGTGAAGAAAGCTCATCTTGTATCAATTAGAATATTCTCCTTTTTTTGCTTCATTTCAAATATTTAAGTAAAAGATGCATGAAGAAACCCATTTTTTCTTTGAAATTTTTTTTAAGAGAAAGTGAATGACAGACATCAATTCGTGTTTCATAACTGAACACTTGACCAGCTTTTCATTGGTTCATTCATTTTCTGTTCTACTAGCTTATGTTACCAAGTGCCCAAGCCAATAAATTGTTTCCTTGAGTGTACCTTGCTTTTAGATGATTTAAACTAAAATAAAGCATCTTGTAGGGACAATCTATTAGAAGTTTAATAGATTATTTTCACTATATGATCTAATCTGGTGATAAAAAATTTCTGTTCTAATTGGATCAAATAACAAGATTGTAATGAGAGGTTTAAATTTTGCTAAGTGTTAGATCTAAGTTAGGCACTCCTAATTTTTCTTTCCTACAAAGCTGGGATAATAAAATTGCCCTACTTCATATAACGAGAATCGAGTGAGATCACAAAAAACCTTGAACATTATAAAGTGATACAAAAAAATGTAACATTACTATTACCAAGCAGTAGCTTGAGTAAGGCTTTACTAATGCTCTACACTTCTGCTTAATTGATTTTATAAGTATTACAATATTAAATTATAGTATAATACAATTATATATATTATAGTTTGTACTTAGATTTCATATGTACTGATATCAACTGGACAATATTGTAACAATGCATAAACATTTCCTTTAAACGAGTTTGGGAATATTACTTCTCAGTAATGAATACAGAGCTCCTTGATATGAATAATTTTAATAAACATTGTCTAATGACAAAGGGGAGTTTAGGAAGAAACGAATATGGAAACAATTACAAATTATATTCCAGTCTCCACTGGGGGAAACAGCATATGTTACTTTTTAAATGATTAGAGATTTTGTAACCTAGGGAATTTTTTGTTTGTTTTGTAAATTCTAGAGAGGTTAAGAATAAAGTTAAAGGAGAAATCTTAAAAATGGCATGTTCCTAAATGACTAGACTATTATTTTAGTAATATAATAATCTTAGATGAATATTTACTC
This sequence comes from Mustela erminea, assembly GCF_009829155.1. Classification (NCBI taxonomy): domain Eukaryota; kingdom Metazoa; phylum Chordata; class Mammalia; order Carnivora; family Mustelidae; genus Mustela; species Mustela erminea. The sequence goes on along the minus strand of NC_045624.1, from coordinate 78,753,876 downwards.
AAACCCTTCTGAATAAATATTTTCACGATTTTAAGAATTCAATGTACTCTTTGATAGTACACTTTTCCATATGGGTGCTGGTTTTTATTTCTGATGCTGTATTACTATTCACTGAGTAATAATTTAACCTGCATCCTCAATCAATTCAAACATAACTAATTTCAACAAGAACTATTAAGGTCAAAAGTAATGCATAGAAGAGAATAAGCAGTATTTCTGAAGTTGGTAAATGCCAACAATTCAAATTTGAATCATATTCTACCATTTTTAGTCAGTATATAATTTTAAGTAGAATTTATCAAATGGTATAGAGAGGACTATATTCATTTGTTGACATTTATCAGCAAATTAAAACAGTGAACAAAAAAGCGAAAATATTTGAAGACTACTGAAAGTGTCATTCTTTTATTGACATTCAAGAATGCAAACTTCCTAAAACTTGAGGTATAATAAAAAAATTCCTAAAGCGGAAAAGCTGCTTGATTTTACACATACAACTTTACCTAAAACAGTTTAAGCCTCTCTGGAATTAGCCATCAACAAAACAATCAAAACATTAAGAATTGAGCTACACAAAGGACAGGGATTTTTTAAAAATTATATTTACTTGAGGTCTAATGCTTCGGTGAGATTTACAGAGAGAGGATGAAGTTGAGACTTCAGAATTACCCAAATTGGGATGACTTACACACATTTACGAAAACTTTTGCTTAGGTACTACATAAATAAACAGTGTGTCTACAAGTATAATGTTTAGATTAAGAGAAATAAAATACAGTCTTTTGTTATGTGAGAAAAAACTTGACAGTTTAATGGTGGTGTTCAGTTGACAATTTCAGGATGCAGCTAAGCTCCTCATTTTCTTAATTTTTTTCTTTTCTTTTTTTTCTTTTTACTTAGAGGAGTCTTTCCCTCTCAACTACCTGCGCTAACCTCACCTTCATCACTGTTTAGCCGTAAATACTCCATCTGGGGTATTCACTGAATAAACACAGGCTTCATATTTTAATGCCATCTTTGATGAAGTCTGGTCTGTGGGCCACCCTATTAATTAGCAAGGCAATGTTGGACCTGTGTCCAGGTGGTCCAACACTAGACGAGTGGCGCAATGTTAAAGGCAGGTGACACATAAGAGAAGCTTTTATTTCTACCTGCGTAAGAGCAGCCTGACAAAGCTATCTTCTCCCAGCTGTTCCTCTGAGTTCCAAATTGCACAAAAGCAAGGTTGGTTGGATTAGAAAGGAGATTATGGCATAAAGATTAGTTTGAAAACGTCAAGTGCTGTGACTCCAGCTATGTAAAGATAAAAGAGGTCAACATTGAAGACGGAAGTGAGGGAGAGAGAGCAGAAAGGGGTAGGGAGTAGAAAGCAGCAGAGTGAGTAATACCAATGGCCAGAGAGGAGAACTGTGGAGTACAAACAGAGGGCAATAAACCAAAGTCTAGGAAAAATCAAACTAATACACTGTTTTGACTAATAGTAGTGGGGCAGTTTCCTTTTCTTTACGAACCCCATACTCTATTTGGAATACCTGTTCCCGCAATAAAAGCATTTTTTCACAACTCTCTTCAATTTGCCTGATTTTTTTTTTTTTTCCTGCCTACATTGCTCTTTTTACTTCATCTGGGCAAATTTAACTTGTATTTCAATTCCTAGATTGCATGTCATTTATGCTCTGAAGCTTTCCATGATCTCTTTAAACGAATTCCTTCCTCTTGGATCCCACAGCACTTTTATCTTGAGTTTGCATGTGACACTATTCATGCGACACTCACATTGTGATCCGGTTCTTTCCAGCAATGATTTATTGAGCTGTGCCAGCCATCATGCTAGGTACTTGGGGCAGGAGGTTGGGAGGGGGTTCAGGTAAATTAGATACAAACTCTGTCCTCAAGAAGCTTTCAGTCTAGAAAGGGATAAGGGTGTAAACAAAGAAATGACACCTTTGTCATAAGTGTGGCAATGGAAAAGTAAATACAAGGCACAGATTTAGTGCAGAGAAGGTGGTTAGTTTCACCTAGAGACGGAAGAAACAGGAAACGCTTGCCAAGTAAAATGATGGTGAGTCGTTTTACTATCCTCATCACCTACCAGTGCCCGGCACATAAGAGATAGACAAGATCTACCAATATAATTTAGTTGAACAGGTAGGAGTCTGGTTCTAAAGTTCAAAAGCCAATTTTTGTGTCCAGAAGCCCAATTTCTTTATATTCAAAATCACCTTGACCCACTGGGGTTAGATCTGGTACCTCTACCTTTGCCTGTGTGCATTTGCATGTTTGAAATAAAAACCAAGCTGTTTTCTTTGGTCAGGTTGTCTGTGAAAATGGCTGCTCCATTTCCGTGGCTCCATGCTCTCTTCATTTACAGTTCTCTTAGTGTATGAACTTTAAAAAAAATGTGTTTCTTTAATTAACTAGTATAAAAAATTGTTAGAAATCAGATAAACTAATAGGCTTTTTGCAAACTTTGGGAAAAATAATGTTTTCTTTTTTATGGAAGTATATTTTGCAAATATTAACAATGACTTTGAATAATTACTACAAAGTTAAAATAAAAAGCATGTACGCCTTTGGCATCAGGGCAATTTATATCTAATACACTATAATGCAGTAAGATGATGTTGAATCCCGTTTGTTAAATTTGTCTTTGAAGCCATCAAATTGGATGATTTCCATTAAAGTTTGAATGCGAACTGTGTTTTAAAAGTGAATTCATAAAACAGAGATTACAAAATATTATACTAATCACTTCATGTTAATAAAAGGCTTCCTTATAACTTTAAGGATAGGTAACTTCAGTAACAATTGTTGGCATCTTTGCAGAGCCTGAATAAAACCAAACTGATCATGATAATGACACATGATAGAATTTCATCCCCACATGTCCTTTTTTAGGCATGGCAAAAATAACAGTATTTAACTTAAAGGGCATCAAAATGCACATCGTCCCCATAAATACAGAACCCAGTGCACAGAAGACTAGAATGAAGAAATCTGTTAGGTAGCAACCTGACTCTCATTCTCAGCATTTTTAAAACTTATGTTCCTTGACACCATATGCTACAGGGAATAGTAAAGACATCTGAATTCAAATATTTTGAAGAAATGTGTATTTAGCAACTGAATACATGCTAAAAGGAATAATTTACAGCAGCAGTTTCATTACATTTGTCTCTCCAGTTTTCTAGTTCCCATCTGAAATGCAGTGATAAATACAGATATGGAACATATTTACTACCTGGCAAAAAAACATGCTTATTGAATGGGCACACAGCCTCTGCCCTTGAATAGCACATAACCCCCCTTGTCACCTGTGTGGGGAAATCTTGCATTTTAGGATGATGTTGAACACAATGATATGGAGAACCTATATAAAGTTGTAGTTCACTGTCCTTCCTCTTATTTTCAAAAGTATTTACATCTCTTTTGCCTAATGTGTAGGTAGCAAAAATATTAAACACATTACCACTGAAAATCACTAAATTGTACATAAAAGTAGCATTGAGTGTGCATTTACATGCATTTACATTTCACATTGGATTTCAACTGGGCCAGAATTTCTCTGCTGCGATGAACTTTTTCCAATCGTAAGATTGCTGTCAGAACTTGCTTATGGTCATGTGAGCCTCTTAACAAAGTTCCAACTCTGATGATACATGCAATATGCCAAAGTCTAGAAAAACTTAATTAAATGGGACACTACTTTTTCGTGCAAAATGTCCCCTTCAATACACATTGGCAGAGTATGACTGTACTAAGAGTTATCTATCTGCTAGTTATATCTATAATTTTCTTTGAAAACTCAGACCTGATGGTTTATAAAGACATGCCAGAGATTTGCTTCTTTTGTTTCTTTAATTGAAGTTTAGACTTCCTTTCTCTGGGTTTTCCATAATGCGAAACAAAACTCAGTCAGACACTGGAGGGCATCCCTAAAGTTATCATACAATTTCAATCTGTAGCCCTTCAGATGCATTCGTTTTGAGGACTAATAAGAATTAAGATATTTGTTGCAAATAAATCTGTTTCAGCCGCAAATTTCAAAGGAAGTGCAACACCAAATTTTAGCACAGTTAAGATACGCTAAGAAAATAAAAGAATTACCTATTTTTGGAGTACTCTTTGTTCTTTGATTAGTACTTCAAACATTTCTATTTCCCTACAGAAATATGTCCTTCAAATAATTTAAAATTCAAATACCATTTGAGGATGTATTTCTAAAAGTAACACTGTATTCATCAATGGAGCCTAAAATTGAGTGCAGAATATTTTTAGGCTTTCATTTGGAATAGGCATTAACAAATTGTTTATTCAAATCACTAAAACTGAAACATGAGCTTCCATCTGTGAAATATTTCAGCTGAGAATTTTTTTAAAAAAATTCACTGTAGTCTGAGGTGAGAAATTAATGCTGAGTTAATTAGAATCCCAAGACAGCTAGAGTTAGAATTTCAATGCTGCTTTCATTAATTAGCAAGAAGATGTTTCCTTTGCATTTCTGTGCATGATGAAGGATCTAGGGAGGGCTTCCTGGAAGGGTGAGTGCAGTGCAAGAGAAAACTATCATAATGCTGAAGGTCTTATACACCTTGAAGTCAATGATTCTCAAGGAATCATGTTAGGACAAGGAACAAGGCGAGTCCTTTATTGATCAGCTTTTACCTTATTTTATAAATTGCTGCAGGAAACAAAAAGTTTTACATGTTTTGAGTGTGAGCTGTGCCCTGGAAAACAGTTTGTATAAAAGTCGCTCCCATCAACATGAAACAAATCATATGTTCCTTAGACAGATAATTGTTTAAAACAAGATGAGATAAAAGACAGCTGATACAGATGTAAACAGAGTTGGGAAATTTGCTTTTAAGAAGTTGTTCTGCATATTACTGATCTTTTTTCAAAAAAATTGAGTGACAGAGATGTAATTCCTAAAGGAATCATGGGAGTTTTTTATGTCTCAAATATCATGCAGGTTTTCAAGCACAGAATTAAGAGTTTTTCTGTTAATGTTATATTTAAACAATGCTTACTCTTTTCATGAACTATGCAGTTCCTTTTCTCCTTATTGATCCATTAGGTACAACACAAGGCATTTAACAGGTCAGTTTGCATCTTCTGATTTTGCTGGTTAAATGCTCTGTATTTTCTAGAAAACATTATGCAAGTTAAACTCAATTTTCGATAATACTTAAAGAAGGGGGAGGTGTTATTTGTTTGAATTCCTCAGAGAAATAAAGCCTAATTTATATGCAGGCTTCAGGAAACAGCGGTAAATGATGTTTATGTGTTTCTTGAACACTACTGGCTATCCCTCTTGTGGAACTAAAAACACAATGTCGGAAAAAAGCAGCACACAATTGGAGTTTTTAAAACAAAAACTATATAGCACAATAACTAAGACAAAAACCTACTCTAGCTTAGAAAAGAGCTAATTTTTACTGCATATTTGTCATGGTACATTTAAATTATAGTTTTAATAAAATACATCTTTAGATCAAAGCTGAAAGAAGACATCAGTAGTAGATCAGTGTATTCCATTTTTCTTCTGGATGATGGATGGTTTATGTTTTTTATATTTCCACAGACCATTTCATTCAGTATCATTTTACTCCTCCAGTACATATAAACATGAATGCTGGTAGACAAAAAAATATCCTTGAATCCAACTGTATTTTGGAATATTCATCAGCTTCATAAATCCATGCAGTTTATTTAAAACTTTTCAGTTCAATAAAATGGCTTTGCTGATGCAGTTTTTCTTCTTTAGATGGCAATATGGCAAATGACATTTTTATTTCTCAGGCAAAGAAGAAAGCGAAACCTGTACAATGAAATCTCATAGGAAACATTTAAGTCTGCTAAAGTGAACATCTGCGTTCACCTGACCTCTATTAGGTGTTGGTATTAGGAGGAAAGCCTGTTAGCAAAGTTACTCATGGACTTAATTTATAATTGGGGGAAGTCAGTTGCATTTCCCACCATTGTAAACATCCACATAATGCCATGAAAAAAGTTCATGTATATTGCATTTTTCCAGTTATTACCTAGGCAAGTTTCTACTTGTTTGAGGTTTCTAGAGGTAATGCAGCTCAGACACTCCTGGGTGCCCTCTCAAATTCGTGGGTCCGCCTGTTTCTACCTTTCTTATTTTCCTGTAAGTGCTTCCATTTGTTACTATTCCCTTGGTTATGTCCTGGCCTTTGCCGACGCTGTTTTCGGTCCCTTTTCCATACTTGTTCACAGAACTCATCCATCGTGTTCAGGTTGGGATGGTTGATGAGCTGCATGAAGTCTCTGTACCAGACTTTCTGGCTAGGTGTCATGCTGTTGGATATTTCTTTGGTCTTAGACCCATCCCCATCATCATCTTTATGGAGAAGTTCTTCCAAATGCTCCGTGTCAATGACTTCCAAGGTCACTTTAAGAAGAGTCTGCATGAATCCATGTTCCACGGCATGGCAGAGGTAATTGCCTGAATCCTTCCGTTGCAGGCTACGCAGTAGAAGGCCTTGTTCTGTCCTGATGATATGATCATCCACTCTGATCTAGCAGAAGAGAAATGGTAGCAAAAATATACATATTTAAAGAAAGAGAAGTTCTGGAACTCTGTTTCAGTAAAAATTTAGATTACGTGTTGAGGCACACTTTAACAGTTAATAAATGTCTAGCTTAAGAGAAATGATAGCAGCTGTCCTTCAGAAAAAGAGTTAGAAATTTCTGTAAATCAATTTTAAGATGCCTTGCAAAATTAAGAGAGTGTCTACTGTCTTAATATAATTTTTCATTATAATAATTTAAAATATTCAATATAATAAAAGGATAAAGAAACACTTTATTTTATAAACTTGAAAGAAGGTATATAAATATAGGTGAAAGTTAACAGTAAATCTTGGAAATACAGAACCATGATATCAGAAAACAGTGCAGCGTTAGAATGAACTCGGAAGATTTGAAAAAGTTAAAAAATCAGCAGTTCAGCAAGCAGTGGAAAGCAAAGGACTACATGCTTAATAATTACCCACTTTCTAAGTCTTAGATGTGACACAAATATGAAGATGCGCTCTTGAATATATCTAACCTCCCTCTTGTTTTGTATATAGTTTACAACAGACATCTCTGAAACCCTAAGCTGAGAGGGTATAAGATTATATAAAATCAACTCTGACATTTGTATGATGTGATTACCTATATAAAGATGTTTCAAATGTCAAAAAAAGCAAGGGAGGACCTTAAACTTTATATTCAGATTGTGTTTATAAAATTGCACAGACTATATTTACCAATCAGCTACATGACCTGGTTAGTTACACTTATTTCATACTTTTAAAAAGCTTTAAAGGCTCAGAGCATTGAGATTTTTTGTGTACATTTCCTTACTTTTACACAGAATAAATGAATACATTGAGGAGGAAGATCTGTCTGATGCTACATGCGTAGTTCGTATCAGAGTTCATACTGGGATGGCAGACCCTTCATCCTAAATCTCCTACTCCCATTCTCAAACCTTTCCCCCCATTTGAGGAGGAACTTAATAGAGAAAAGAAAACATGTCTGAATAGCAGAATTAATTGAACAATAGTTAAAATTAGTAGAGGATTTGATTTTTTTTCTTTTGCACACAAACATAGATAACAAATTGCTTTGTAGGCAACTACAAGGAAAAAGAAGACTTTCAAATACATTCCCAAATGGCTTCTGGGACAAAAGTCTTAACAGTTTACTTTTGTTTCTCCAGTTCCTAGCACAAAGCCTGTTAAAATCAGCCTTCAGGGAATGCTCCTTTAATGAATGGACTATTGGTGGGTTAAGAAAAAGATAAGAGATTCACTGTATTTTTTCACCCTCAAGTCAACCATGCTGGGGTCACTTAACATTATACGTTAGACAGAAATAATCCAGTCAATTTCATTCCTATACCTCTTCCTTTCGCTCTTCATTTCGCCTCTGGAATTGCCAATAGACCAGAGCTCGCTGTGATTTTGGACTGCATTCCAGGAACGTGCTACTATTTTCTACTCCATAGATGATTCTTTCTTCAAGGCTGTGGCCATGGTGATTATCTGGCCGGTGATGAGGAAATGAAATGAGGAAACATTAGAGAAGTAAACTCAACCTTCCAAAGTATTTCTTTGGAAATTCAGAAGATAAATTTGTTGCCTAGTCAGGTGTCTTTTCCAAATTGATTTAGGATGGCAGAAATGTCACGGGACGTAAGGTGACAAAACTCAAGAGCCTGCCTAAATAGACTAATTATATTGGTATAAGTTATATAAAGCATATATAGAGAGATTTGTCTACCAGAAAATAGCATTACAGTAAAAGAAGCAGTCATGTGTGCAGTTTAACTATACATCTTTATATGCTGTGATAATACTTTCCAAGAAATTATTTTAACTGTAAAACTCTATGCTCTCACTAACGGGACCAGTTCATATGGTACTATTCTCTAGCAGAAAAGTTATTTGAACTTGTGGAAACAAGACTATTTCTGAGAAATTATGTTGCCTCTTTATGTTTGTTTTTCATCTTAAAATTAAATTCACCAGCCATTAATATTTATTTAGTATTTTACAGAAGGTAGAGTTCAGGAAGTTTATATTTCCCACCAATAACCCTTAAATAATCTACAAGGTTGTTCTGAAGATCAATTGGTGTGAAATGTTTGAGATGGCTCAGAAGAAAGATGCACAATTATAAAGCAATATGGTTTCAATTGTCCTTATTTTAAAATGATACATCTTCTATTATTTTCAAGAGTTAGGCTAAAGAATATGGCAAGAGTATATAATAAAATGTAGCAATAAGAAAACCTGTTTCCTGATTAAATTTCTATTATTTTACCCTTTATGTAACCTCCTTCAATGTGGTAAATGAAACACAGTTAAGATCAAAAGTAGGACACAGGGAGTCTAGGTAAAACTCATTTAGAGAAGGAAAAAAAAACCCTCGTTATTATCTTGTATAATCCTGTTTCCATTATGACATCCTGTACAATCTGGAACTCATTAAATTAATTTAGAAAATAATAAATATATTTTCACATGCATGGAGGGCTGACAGTGTAGACAGATGAAAATTTTTTGCTCTCTACTTCAAACTCAGCTAGATTTTTAATTAAAAAAAAAGTCCCTCCCCCACCTTTTTTGGCATCACTTTGACAATTTTACTCTCGTTCTAATCAACTGAGAACTTTTGTCTGTCACAGAAAACATGATTTGCTCTCACTAGGTTTAAAGCTCTCCAAAATCCTGCTTTTACCTAACCCCTGTATACGGTTTATGTCCACCAACTCCTAATATCACCCTGCCATGGTGGACGTTCTGCCTCCATTTGGTATCCCCAGGGAGGTCAATCTCAGTGTTTTCTTTTCTATCACCCTAAACTGTGAAATGAAACTCTTCTAAAAAGTTGGGAAGTATCTGTCCCTTCTTATTTAACAGCTCAATAACCTGGAAAAAGGAAATGACTGAAATGTAAAGGAACAACATTTAACTGATCCCAAGTCACATTTTCTTTTTTTTATATTGGAGATCTATCTTTGTATGTCAGTATATATGTTGAATATGGTAGTGTTTTTAATGTGCCCTCTGAAATTACTTGTATATCATTGAATGAATGGATATGACACATGTTGCTGTTCTAGTTTGCAAGGTATCTGCTTCCCCGGATAGAGGTGAACTGAATCTCTCTGCCTAATGGGCACTGGAAAATCTCCTGTGATACCATGTTTAAAGTAACTTGTCACATTTTTTTCCCTACTTGCTGTGCAGTTTGAACTTTGATTTAGAAATCCTTTTACTTGAGATATTATTCAGTTTATAAAAAAACAAAGAAGAAGAAGGAAATCTGCAAAACGTAGCAACACAGATGAACCTTGAGGAAAACTAAATGAAATAGGCCAGTCACAGCACAAGTCTGTATGATGATCCCACTCACATAAAATACCTTAAGTAGTCGGACTCTTAGAAGCTGATGTTAGAATGGTGGTTGTCAGGGAACGGGGGTGGGAGGTGGGAAGGGCCATGGAGATGGGAAGGGAAATGGGTAGGCGCTAGTCAATGGGTATGTAGTTTCGGATATGCAAGGTGAGTCAGAACTTGAGATCTGCTGTACAACAGTGTGCTACAGAGTACAATATTGTATTGTGCACTTCAAAACTTAAGAGGGTGGGTCTCACGTTAAGTCTCCTTACTCCAATAAGATAAAAAAAGGAAAAGAAAAGTTTAAATTCAAAAATCCTTTAACTTTTAGGCAAAGACTTTTCATTCAATCTCTACATATTAATGACTCATAAGACATGACAGCATAAAACAGTAAAAAAACATTAGAATTAGAAGCAAATAACATGATGATCCACCAGTATCTTCTGGCTTATCCAGGCCTACTTTTCTTGTAGAACTTTACGATAAGAACTGACTTGTCTCTCACCTAAGTTATGAGAGATATCTGTAAAAATCTTAAGATCTAAATTCTTCTTTGCAAACACAGAGCTCCTTTGGTTGATTAGTTGACACACAGTAAGGAAGAGCAATATACCTTGTATAATAAGAAAGCCTAGTATAGGGGACCTGGGTGGCTCAGTGGGTTAAGCCTTGCCTCTGGCTCAGGTCATGATCTCAGGGTCCTTGGATGGAGCCCACAGCCAGATTTCTGCTCATCAGGGAGCCTGCTTCCCTATATTTCTCTGTCTGCCTCTCTGCCTACTTGTGATCTTTTTCTCGGTCAAATAAATAAAAATCTTAAAAAAAAAAAAGTTTAGTATAGAGTTTAATGTAAATGTAACATCCAGTAGGTACATTTTCAAATATACATAAAATTATCTTCTTCCCAATTAATTTAATCATTCTATCTGTTCCATAGAGAGTTTTCTGTTAACCCTTCTTCTAATTCTGGGAAACCTGTTCAGTTTTTAATTTCTCAGGTTCTCTTGTGGTGACAGCAACTGTTTCCCAGTGTACAAAAAATAAATTAATTAAAAAAATAAAATAGAAGTTTTCTTTTCTTTTCTTTTTCTTTGAGAGAGAGAGAAAGAGAGAGAGAGAGAGAGAGAGAAAAGAGGAAGAGGCAGAGAGAGAATCTTAAAGCAGGATCCATGCCCAGAGCAGAGTTTAACGCCTGATGCACCAGGTTCAATGTTGCAACCCTGAGATCATGACCCGAACCAAAATCAGTAGTCAGATGGTTAACTGACTGAGCCACCCAGACATCCAAAAGTTCCTTAACAGTAAATATTTTCTTATATTTAAGAAACCATTTCATCTGCTACTTGTAGTACAGTCTAGTATAAGATGGTATTTGATTTAATCAAGAATTTATACTAAGTTGCTTTTAGTTTATAATAGCAATAGTTTGTGAAGTTCTTCAAGAAACATGACATTCAGGTAGTTTTCCACCTAAGTAAGAACCACAACTGGAGAATTTAGTTCACTGCCCAGGGGTCTTTACATTGCTTTGATAACTACTCTCACCAACACCATTAGTACTCATTCCCCCTTTAAATCTGGCTTTTCTTTCTCTCTTTTGTCCAAATAAAAAAGCAAAAGAAAGTGTTCTAGTTAGTAAGCAATGAAGTTACAAGTTCTGCCATATTAACTATCAATCAGAGTCAGTATGCATAGGTACTATTGTCTTTCTTTGGTTTGAGATTCTCTTATTCTATGTTTTGTTAGATTCTGCTGCCATCAGTAACACCTGCAAAAACTAAATTTCCACTGAATATAGTAGTTTCTATTAATTCTTCTATAGTACAATGTTTCTATCATCCACAAATTTTAACTTAGCACCATAATTTTCATTTAAATTGCCCTAGGCAAGCATTCCTATATTTGGGTGCTCAGATATAACAACCTATAAGCATTTTTTCTATTGATTTCCCCATACCTGAAACTTTATAAACAGATACCCAATAAACATTTTAGACCAACAAGAAGCACTCAATAACTATCCATTTCCTTTCCTGATCCTTCTACCCCAAATGCTTGAGTAGATGTCGCACAACATAGGACACTTCAGAATTCTAATAATACTCTATTTCTCTTTCTCCTGCCTTTATTTCCTATACCCCCTAATCATTGTCTCTGTTTCTATCTTTCTATTAAAAAATATAAACAGGGGACAATATTTTGATTCTTGTCTTACTAGATTTTCAATTTTTTTTTTCCTTAGGATGCCAAACATACTATCATTTTGACTTTATTAAAGCAAAAAGCTCTACATTGAAATGGTAGCACAGTACAGCTATAGGGTAAATATTTTTCAGTGCATATATTACTGAACTTAAAACTATCCAATAGAAATCAAAAGCTCAACTAAGAAAAACACTGTTGATTAAAGATAGGAATAGGATAGGAAAGGATAGGAAATCTTGCATATTCAGGGTAAGTATAAACGAGGATCTCCCTCTGGATTAAACTAATTGATCCGAGAGCAGTTTACATGGAACACATTGGGTTATTCCCATAATATGACTGATTTTTGTGAATTGTGTTGGATGGGGTCCTTCTGATCTATGCTGAGGAAGCCCAGAAGGAATACTCTATTGATGTGCTCACTGTGTTCATGTCACAATGCTGTTCAGTACGGTGTCCACTGCCATGCACTATTTTCTTGATGTTCACCTCGGGAGATTTTTTTTTTTTTTTTCTGGTGTTAGTTTGAGGAATTATTGAGTTTCTCTTGAGTAAATGATTTTTTTTTTTTTTTAAAGTAGGCTCCACACCCAACATGAGGCTTGAACTTGTAACCCTGAGATCCAGAGTCACATGCTCTACTGACTGAGCTGGACAGGTGCCCTGAAAAACTGACTTTTTAAAAAAAAAATTTAAAGAATTAATTCTGTGGCTCATGTGTTGATCAGTTTTCCCCCTCAGAACTGGCTAAAAAAACTCATTAGACAAATTTACGTTCTATCCTTAGAACTTCACCATGACTATGTTCTCCCTTCACGCCTGGTTTTGTTCTGTCAGTATACCTGTTTGTCTGTGTGACATTATTGCTATCTTTGTCTTATCCTTGTTTTTAATCAAATAATTACACATCATCTGAAATATATTATTGGGTCATCTAGCAATTTTGAACAACATAAAGTTTTTATAACCCTTTTTAGTATCTTTTTTGTTAAAAATTTATCTATATAAAAATAAGAGTATAATGCCTGGACACAGAAACCGTCATAAATATGTGAGGTACTATTATTGTTACTGCTGCTCTTGTGATAGTTTCAACTATTAATTCAAAACTTAAAATCTTTATTGAGAATTCATAGTAAGACAAATTATGAACTGCTTTCCAACATCTATCTTACTTCCTGACCACCATCAAATAAAATATTTTCTCTTCTATGCTTCCTAAAAATCTTTTTACATATAGTTTGCGAACACATGTAGTTTTATTTGTTATGATTATTTATTAATCTGGTTGTCTTCCTCCATACCATATGTTTTATAATCCTGGCACTAGGCAGTCATAAACCCTTGGCTGATGTTTGCTGAATGGAAAATCCAGGTAACTATTTACACTGCATTTAAAGCTAAAATTTCATGTAACTTTGATATCCTCAGACACAGAGTTATCATAATTACATAAAAGAAATGGTTTAAAAGTTTAATCAGTTAAAAAGGGCATAGGATTTATAACCTTGATTATGACAGAATATGCTATTAAACCACCCTGGCAAATATAAACATTTCAAATCTTCTAGTTTTTTTGTTTTATAATGTTACAAGAGTTGATTTGAGATATGGTGGTAGAAGATAACTTATCAAGTACACTCCAAGATAAAAAATTCCAAATATGGGATAATAAGAAGAGAAAGACATTAGAGAAATCATATGAATACATTCTCACATCTCCAGGGACACCTATAAGTCCAAAGGATGTCTATGCCAATGAGTAATTCTGTACATTTCCAGAAAGAAACCAATCCCATTTTAATCTATTTTAAAATACATTTCGCACTTAGAAAGCAACTGTTTTGAATATAAACTATTGTTAAGAAAATTATCAGTAGACAAGAAGTATAGAGTTAGTTGCTAAATTGGCATAATGAATTCTCATGAGTTGAACTGAATAAAGGAAAATAATTGAGAGCAACAAACATTAAAATTATTTTAAAAGTACCACAGTGTGTTTGAATAACACAACGTTAACAATATATCGCTGTTGTTAATGACAAGAAATAATGTTTTTAAGGAAGCAATCTTCAATTAATCATTTCCTCCTTTAGTGGGATAATTTATGGAAATGAAATGAGGCTAATAAACCAGAAAGAATGGGAGGAAAGAAAGAAGTTAAATAAATTGCTTCCTTTTGTAACAACAAAAAGTCATGATATCCATCATTTGGCCAGAAATATCATGTTGCTAAAGGCCTTATTTAGTATTTGATTCTCTTCCAATACAGCAGAAACAGAAGGCATCACATTTCAGCTTTCCATTTATTTCACTCTCCTTTTTAACCCCATAAATGTCTCCTAGGATTGAAATGTTAATAATGTAAGAATGTGATATCATGGAAAAAAGATAGAGATGGGTGGAATAGTAAACCCTGTATTTATTCAACTACTTAATTTCTATTATAATTTTTGATGTTTCCCCCTGAAAGTTCTTTTAAAGTTGAACTTCATAAGTAATGAATATACTAGTAAAAGTTAATTTAGGATAGGAGGAAATGGTTGCAAATTATTTTAAATATTTAACAAATATTTTTAGTTGCTGAACTACATAAAGGGAAATCTAATTCCAGTTGTTCTTACCACATTTTATAATTATATTTGTAATTGTAACTTTAAAATTGTAATGTTAATATTTTACATTGCAAATTTTTTTCTCAATAACTTAAGGCTAAACTAAGGACAAAAGGAAATGTTGCCCACAAGCTCTCGGTAACACACAAGACTACAAAAAGGCGTTTCTTATTTTTTTAATTTAAAAAAAAATTAATGATTTTATTTATTTATTTGACAAAGAGAGACACAGCAAGAGAGGGAATATAAGCAGGGAGAGTGGGAGAGGGAGAAGCAGGCATCCTGTTGAGCGGGGAGCCAGATGCGGGGCTCGATCCCAGGACCCTGGGATAATGACCTGAGCCAAAGACAGATGCTTAATGAATAAGCTACCTAAGCACCCCCAAAATGCCTTTCTTAAGTATAAACATCATTACTTAGATTTTCCTTACCAGATTCTAGATGTTCTTTTCTAAAAATATAAATGGTCATTTATCAATAGGAAAGAACCTAATTTGACTTCAAATGAAGGAATAATCCCCCTTTAAATAGCAGTAGCTAAAAAGTCATTTTATCAGTTAAGTCTTGGGAAGGCATAAAATACCTAAAAATAAATAAAATTGAAGACAAAAAATTTCATTTACCCCTAACATTCATGTATATATATATGAATTATATATGAATTATATATATATATACATATATATATATATATATAAAGATTTTATTTATTTGACAGAGAGATCACAAGTAGGCAGAGAGGCAGGCAGAGAGAGAGGAAAGGAAGCAGGCCCCCTGCTGAGCAGAGAGCCCGATGAGGGACTCAATCCCAGGACCCTGAGATCATGACCTGAGCCAAAGGCAGCGGCTTAACCCACTGTGCCACCCAGACGCCCTCATGTATATTTTTCAGCCAGACTATTAAGATGGCTAAAACTGACTTAATAATCTCATATATTGTAGTACATTGAGAACAAGTTCTACGGTATATACTAAGCTACATAACAGGGGTCCTGTTTGTTTATTGATAAAATGCTTAGTACAATATTTCTCCAATGTTTTGCATGATGCTTGTACCAACTAGTTACTAACTAGCTGAATGTGAGTTTGCATGCATGCATATGTATGTATTAAAGTCCATGTGCTTAATGCATCTGTCAAGTACAAAAAAAGACTCAATTATGAAACCTTAGAGAAAATTTAAACTTAAAATTTATCAACTTGGGAAAATATCAGATTTTAAACTACTTTGTTTTATTTCCTAAATTAAGATCTGTCTCTGGTGCTGGGAAATAATTACCAAACAGAATACAGCATGTAAAATTTTACAATTCAAGTAGTTTCCCATCTTTTTCAACCCACTGATTCCTGTAGATGTTAGTTTAAAATGTTCTTGTTGGCATATATAATGGATAAACAAGCAGATAGATAAGACCATGGTATTTTAACTTTACTATTCATAGGTGATTATTGTATTAGAGGTGGTCACTAGTATCTTAATTTTTAGAAATCAATTTAAAATATGGAAATGAAATTGATATGTTATGAAGTTAACACTGAAGCCACCTGAATCACTGCATTTACATTTATGCTTGATACCTTTGTTTGTGGAAGGCTGTAGTGCTTCTTGGTATAAAACAGACTGAAATTTCATTATGAAAAAAGCACAACCAATATGAAGATACCTATTACCATGTTTATTTATTCTATATTGAATATCTCATATGTTTTATTTTTATGATTTTATAGCAAATGTTTTACCAAGAAAGCATATATAATATATATGGCAGAATAAAATTACCATAGGAATTTTTACATTTAAACATCAGGAAACATGGACTTTAATTTACTTCTTCCCAAGAGATATGATAGATGATGGAAAACACCCATATACTGAAGCAGAAACCTTCCATAAACAATAATGAAAATACCATCTTGTATTTTAATATGTTTCCCTTATTTTTGGAATTTAAAAAATACAGCATGCTTTAAAAACCTTACAACAGTTAAATTATGGGTGTATAAACAGTTGGGTGATCTCTTATGACATATTTAAAAACTGAGTAAGGAACAATGATAGTACAAAATATTTCAAACCTCTTCTTATTCAGGTGTGTGTGTGTGTGTGTGCGCGCATGTCTCGCACACCTATACTATGGAATAATTGGATTTGCCTATTTACAAGATAATAATGTAATAATTTCATTCTAGAATTTCATTCCAGAATGTACACTTTGTATATTTTAATACCTCTGATAATAGAATATGTCTTAGAGCTGTTCTTGACCTGAGTTCAAATTGCTTTCTTCTGGAAAAAGTTTGTTTTCACTTTGGCCAGATACATGTGTCTCTCCTAACCTGACACCTCTTTATTTTATTTTATTTTATTTTTTTAAAAGATTTTTTTTATTTATTTGACACAGAGAGATCACAAATAGGCAGGCGGTGGGAGGGGAGCGGGGGAGGAGGCTCCCTTCTGAGCAGAGAGGCTGATGTGGGGCTTGATCCCAGGAACCCACGATCATGGCCCGAGCCAAAGGCAGAGGCTTAACCCACTGAGCCACCTAGGCACCCCTGACACCTCTTTAAACTAAAGTCTTGTCTGAGGTACTTGGTCCACACTGTTGGTGTGAATTCAGAAAGTAAATGTTTTGAGTATCACGCTGTGATTCAAGAAGTGGTTTTTCCCTTTTCTACCACCCATGATTATAGGTGAAACAAGCAAATGTCCTTGCTGTCTTCTTCATAGGAGTTTAATTCTTCTTTTCACTAATAGTGAAACACTGTAAGCTGGCTTGATGCTGGCATCACTGTTAGAGTATCCATCTTGGAGAGCTTTTCTTCCTTAGCAGTCCTTAAAAAATGGTGCATCTTATATTCAGTGACATCTTAGACTTGATACAATTTGGTAATTTGTTAAAGTTAAGGGTTTTTGGGGTTTTTTTTAGGGCTGACATCATGCTCATCTATCAAGTTTTGAGACCTCTCTTGGGGCTAAATGCTCAGATTCAGTTGGAATTTCTGTGTGTATAAAATAAGCTAAAACAGAGACCAGATTAGCATTGCTACAAAATACTAAGTTTACAGCTCTGCAGACCACAAAGATGACATTGCCAAGATGTTTTATGAAACTCTGGAACAATGCTGATGCCAGCCGAGACATAAATTGAGATGAGCCAGTTGCAGAGATAATTAAGAAGATTGAATTCTGTGGATGTTTTACTGTGCGATGCTAGAAGGGAAATGCACGTATGTAGAACAGCCAAGAGAATAAACACAAAGTAAATTCAATGATGGTACCGAATTAAAGTTAGGACATAAAATATTTCAAAGATTCAAAAATCCAAGATGATGTTAACCTTTTTAAATGTTGTTATATATGGTTTGTCCCTTTCTGGGCATGGAGATCGTAATACTACTCATTCTCGTTTAGTAAAGAAGGGAGAATGGTAAATGGACTCAGCCACTCATGCTCTCGGAGGCAAAGTCAGACAAGCTCCAATTTTGTGCATAAGTTATTTTAGGGAAGGGAACAACATAATGGAAACAACCTGAAGTTTCTCTTTAGCATTTTGTATGAGGTGTGAGCGAGAAGACAAGAAGATCTGCCAGCACATACACATTTAGGGTTTCATACTAAAATTTCCCTAGGTGAAGAGCCACTAGTGATGGAAAAGAGTGTGCCAGATTAAAGGAAGGTGGAGCTGGAGTTTTCTATGTGACACCTAGGCCCGCTCCCCATTAGTGCTGCCTTTACACAAGAGGGAGCAAAGAGCTGAGTGAGTGTTAAAGGTTTCATTGAGAGTGAAATTTCTTCCACCTTAATGCAGAGTTATTTTATATAGTCTTTCTATTAAAACCTCAGGATATGTAAAATATAGAGTGTTACAGAATATGTTTACCATTACAGCTGGAACTGATTGTCCTGAAGTGTATAATTTGGCTTCAAATTGCTTAGCAGTTTTCTGGGAAAACATCTCATATCTTTGTATGTTTCCATATGAGCACATATATTTTATTCAATGTGAGATGTGACACTAGCAAGACAACATACAAGATGTCACAGGGCTGGGCCCTGGGTTTTTGCCCATTTTATTTCAAAAATTGACATCACCTATTCTAAGATAATTCACTGTTTCCTAATGGTAAGACTCAGCCTGGCCCCATGGGAATGCCTGACTTAGTTTCCAAACATTTGAAATTTACCGTAATCTATGGTATATAGTTTTCATGTTTGGTTAATTAGTAATACAAGCAGACAAAAAAGAAAGAAGCCTTCCAAAAGGGAATGTTTTATTTCTTCTGAACTTCTGAGACTATTTTACCGTTTCTTCCCATATATCACATGCATTTAGGTAGCATTGTTTCCACACACAGACATACACACACACACACCCAGCAACACTGAACCACAGAAATTCCCTTTCTTTCCTATATTATTTTGACTGAAGTATCAAAAGAAAAATTGAGTCATGTTTACTTTCTATACTTAAGCAATTCTATATTCTCAATTTTTAAAAGCTTTCATCACTCTAACTTCATCAAAACAGAACTTCAAAATCTGAAGCACTTTCCAAAAGCCATTCATTCAACAGTCAATATTTCTTTATACACAGTCTTACTTTTTAAAAAATATGCTTTTGGTCAGCCCTTCTTTGTATTATATGTATGTCACAATTCCAGCATATATATCATTTTCAAAAAATACCAAGTGGGTCTATGAAGGAACTGGATTATTCAACAAATGGATATGTCTACAGTAATTCACCAGCAATCTTTAAAATATAGCATAGTATCTTACATGTAGTAGTATATAATCATTTTTTATTAGTTAATTGATTGGTCAATGATGTTTCTTAAGAAATCTATTTTTAAATATGGTTGTGTTAATAGCAATGTATGACTTAAGTCATTTTCACAATAAATAATAGATGCTATTTAGTTTAAATCTTTACTAAAGACCAAAAACAGTAAGGGACGTATCTGTGCTGTAGCTTCAAATGTTTAGATTCATTCAATAAAAGTGTATTAAATATCTATAATATTCAAGATAATTGCATCTGTTATAACCCTAGAAATATGACTGAGCAAAATAGCAAAGTCTATATTGGTATGGAGATTGAAGTATGATCAGAAATGGGCTCTAATTCTATTGTCCTATTTCTTTTACTTGCAGTTTTTATCATTAGCTTCTCCATACCTGAGCAAAAAGATTCTTTAATATGACAAATTCATAATACTGCATTGCTTAAATGGTGCTGATCATAATTTAATATTTGTACATGAAATAGATTAATGCAAAACTAGTTAATGTTTGGTTGTCCAACTGAAATACATCATGTGAAAAATTTAAGGAGGATATGTCAATAATCTACCCTACCTGCACAAACACAAAAAAATCATGACATGTGCTCCAATTTAGCGGTATCCTTTTTCTTTATAATGAGAACAATAACAGACAGTAAAGTTCTTGGCAAGAAATTGTGCAAGCAAGATGGACCCCAAATATAGGCTCAATTTGTGGGTACCTATCTTCTGTTACTGGCATCCCCCAGACAACCCGGTGAGTATTCATGAATCAGATACCAGCACGTACAGGACACACAACAGGGGGATCTGACCTCCAGAAGGTAGCCAGGTTTTGGAATGCATGTTGGGTGTTATTTATGCAGTGTGTTTTCTTTCTTAACATTCATGAAACGTGAATATTGTATACCAGAAGTAGTGCATCAAATCCAAGTTAACTGATAAAAATATTAGACTTTCCTTTAAGATCAATGTAAAAGACACCAAAAAAGTTAATAAGGTAATTATGTTCAATTACACGTAACATATTTACATTTTGTATTTCAGCTATTTTTAACTATGAATTGTTCATTAGCTGTGATGTCATTGATATGTTTTCCCAGCAGAGGGAAGCACAACCTCATTATTGTTTTTGTAAAGGGTTGAAATGGGGGGGGAGTGAGATAAACTACAATTTTACCACATTTTAAAGGAAGTTTGGTTGATATTCCAGCATTAAGTACTGGATATTAATTAGGGCTTGACATCTTTAAGGAAGCATAAAATGAAACAATCCAAATCCTCAGTTCAAGGGAATATCCTACTAGAAAATCAATGTGAAGAGAGCAGAATTATCTTCTACTTGACTAGGATACCCAATAACAATATAGAAGGGCTGCATCATCACCATAATAATTTGAATGGCTTATTTTAAGGCTACATTTTCTTCTTTAATATATTTAAATGAATATTTCTCTTGCCCGTTGCTCTCAAGTTGCTAACTACATATGAAAGCATGTATTAAACCTGGCTTCTTTTTGGTAATATGAGAAAATTGAAATTTAAGCATTGTGAGGATCTAAAACTTGGATTTATCATATCTGCAATTAAAAAAGCAAAATTCACCATTTAGTATTCTTTAGAATTTTCTTTCTTCTAGATTTCCTTTCTCTTCAGTTGCATTTCCTTAAGTATTCTGGTACTGCTGTGTGCCCCGCATGCACATGTGTGGGTATACACTACTGCTTATGACTTACCCTGGTATTAGCAGGTTGAAAGATGAAAGTGCTGTAACTTACCATGGTGTTGTAAGTCTGAACAGTGAGTGAGTGGGTCTCCATTTCTTATATCTTGTCGTCTTGTGCGTCTAAAACAATTACATTTAAAAGGTATTATAGCATTCTTATCCCATCTTCAAATTTGTCACAAGAATTAAGAAGAATCAAAAATCAAAGACACCTGGAGCTTACAGGAAGACATGCATCTGTATCTGACTAAAGAATTTTTTTTTAAAGCAGCTCATTACACCTGTAGGAGAAGTCTCCAGGTGATCAAAATGGAAAATAATATATAAATGCACTAACAATGCAGTAAAGTTTTTCAAAGTTATAACAAAAGACTCATGGTTTATGTACAACTGGATGCCAATCAGGAAGAATGTAACATCAGGAAACTCTGAAATTCTTAACATTTTAAATTCTGAGAAAAAGGCACAAAATATAGAATACCAACCCGTTTTTTCAATAATCCGAATTAAACTTCCTTTTTCTGTTCACTAATGGGAGAGTGAGCTTGCAAATTAAAATTGACAATTGTTTTCTTTCTCTTAATACTTACTTATACATAATTCCTTACATAGCCTTTTGTTAAATTTAAAAGTATTAATTCTGTGATATCCATTTTTTTAAGATTTTATTTATTTGTCAGAGAGCAGGCAAGAGTGGTGGAGAGGAGCAGAGGGAGAGGGAGAAGCAGACTCCCTGATAAGCAGGGAGCCCAATGCAGGACTCAATCCCATGACACTGGCATCATGACCTGAGTCGAAGGCAGACACTTAACAGACAGAGCCACCCAGCCATCCCTATGAAATCTAGTTTTAAGTTACTTTTGAATTTTTCTCTTTGGTTGTTATATCAACCTTTCATTAATAAAACATTTCTTTTGTGATCCTACAGCTATGACTGCAGACTGATTTACCTGTGAAATGAATAAAAGAAGAAGTGCGGTAACAAATATTGTAGAGCAAGTGTTCCTCCTGTCAGAGGAAGATGGCAGAAGGAGGACTCACCTCTAAGAAAAGCCAAATTTGCTATAAAAATCTAAAGAGATTTCTTTCTACATACTGCTGCTCAGATAATATTAGTTGCAACACATTCTGGGTGTCTTCTTTCTTTACTTTGTTGGTGGTTGACTGGAAAGGAGGTTGTCTCTAGCTATCTCAGTGCAAGTAGGATGTGGAGATTGAGAAAGAGGCTAAAAATGGAGATAGGCTACATATAACAGAATGAAAAAGACTAGGGACATTTGCCCAACTATTGTCTGTGTCAATGTTAATTAATATTGTCTTGCTGCAAAGTTAGTTACCACCCCTGAAAAGAGTTCTCACAAAGGCCATTGAGATTTGCAAACATGGAAATTGTTACTGTATTCATAAATTTAGAAGACTAAAGTATTTATAGATTTCTATTTGTAGAATTGGTGAGACTATCAAACAGATGTTGCGCATTTCAAAATTGAGCCAACAGGGAACTTGTGAAACACGAACCACAAAGCATTTGGGAAGGCATTTTTTACTGCCATTTAGGCTTTTGAAAAAAGCCATCACAAGGAATATATAAATTGTGAGGCCTGCCTCTAAACATCCTTTTCAAAGACACATGGAATTGGATTAAGTAAAATCTTCAAGGCACAACAAAAATGTGTTAATGATCATTCCTTCAGTCTGGAATTATAGGTATGCAATAAACATATTTCAAATATATAATATACAGGTTTTTAACTTTTTATAGATGTAGTTATCTCATTTTTATCTTCTTTCTTGTTAAAAAAAAAAGCTTAAAATTTGATCGAGTTATTGCTAATTTAGGTAACATCATATACTTCCACGTGGAAATGTAACGGTACTCATTTTTAATTCAAGCATGAATTTTATATTTTCCAATATTAAAAGTACCTAGATCTAAGTGATATTAAGAACCACAGAAGTTCAACCTTAAATAATTTAATTTTATTGCTATAAAAACTGCATATTCCTATTTATTAAACTATCCATGGTTCCTTTACTCAGTAACACATTTTCTCCACACTAAACTTTTGTTTCAGTTTTAAACTTCTAGCAAAATTGGTTGGTTTATGAAAAAATATAAACATGTTATTTTAATTCTGAATGTTGAAGGCTTAAGGAAATTGCATTTATTAAATGGAATTAGCTACTACTACACTTACATTTAATATTAACAAGATAACTGTTTTAATCTATATGGACTGATTATATATGAAAAATTTAAGTTGTACACGATTTAACACAGTCAATGTTATCTGAAGTATGTAATCAAAAGATTTAAGTACATATTATGGTTATTCCTTTCCCCTAGAATTTTTTCAAAACATGTTAAATGACCCAAATGTAGAACACAGCTTACTAGCAATGAAAAAAATCCACATCACAGCTTCTTGTAAAACATTAACTACAGTAAAAAATAAAACAAATTTTATTACTCCTAAAAGGCAGTGGACCTTGATAACTCTGATTTCTATTTAATGTTTCAAAAGGCTGATGTGCATACTGTTAATCTTTGGGTTTATATTAGCAAGTTACTGTGTATTGCTTTCATTGCTTGTTTCTGAAATACTAGTAAATATCTACAGAGACAGGTAGCCATATGTTTGCTGTAGAGAGTATGCTAAGGTGAATATTTTGTCAGATTAAGAAAGTGTTTTTATTTTTTGAAGCTTAAGTAAACCCAGTTTGTATACAACTTTTAAGATGTGTCTAAGAGTTCCCTGAAGGTTAACAGTACTCCTCAACAGTACTGTATCAAATAATCAAATGCCTGTTCCTAATGCCCACAATCTCCTAGACAGCAACGTATAGCTATGTTTTATCTAAACATATTATTTTAGATAGCTTCTAGGCATATCTTAGCAACTTTTAAGCATGTCCAAGAAAGATGCTGTTAAATATTATGAATATGCTTAAAATATTTGTGTAATAAATACAAAGATATTATCATGTGGTTTTATATTTCAAGTTCAAACACTACAAACACAAGATGATACTATGGTAATACCGTGGTCTTTAAATTTGGGAGGGGTCCAATAAATATATATTTTGCATCAAATAAAGATATAGTATGATGCTAGTTAGTCAGTATTATACAAAAAAGTAGTATCTTTTAAAATTGCAAAAATTTTTCTTGACTTTTTATAATTGAAACCCTGTATACTATCTAAGACTCTAAAAGTAAATAAATTACTTTCTTTGCAAATTATCCATTCATCCAATGACATAAATTGCCTTATTAAAATTTAAAACCAGGATAGAATGTTGCTGGATAGAAAAAAAAGAGTATTTTTGGAGAGAAAAGCATTTTGGTCAAAAGGCACATGGCCCAGTTTAGATTCTGTTTCTGACTTTCTCTGTGGCTTTGGCCCTCATTTCTCCCCCTGTGTAAAATGAAGTTGGAAAACTTTATAATTTCCGAGTGTAAACATTCAAGGACAGTACTGTAATGTTTTAGATTTCCCTCAGTAATTTATTAAAACCATTTGTTCCATTATATTTGGTACCCAACTATAATTACACGTTTTTCTGATTGTTTTGACTATTTAAGAGAAAGGAAAAAACTCCCAAATCCCTTTAAACCACTCTTCATTCATCAAAAAAAGGTGATGTACTTATATGAAGAAAGCTGTTTAAAAACAGATTCAAGTAAGATAAATAGCAAACATTCGTATTTATTTCTGGTATTTCTCCTACCTCTTTGCAGTGGGAAAATAGCGAGAGCATGAAGAGCCATCCCAGGCACAGTAAGGGTCTCGGGCGAGGCAGCACTCTGCGCAGGCTTTCCCATAAATATCGCAGCGGTGTAATGGAAGCTGAGCAACCCCCGTGGTGGAACCGATATATAGTTGTTGCTGTGGGAAAAGTTTAGTATTATGTCAAAACAATCCTGTTGTGTTTTTTTTATCTTTTCTCTAAAAAAGGGTTACTTATACAGAACACATCAAAAATAGATTTATGCTAATGGGTTCAAAAAAATCCCATTATTGGCAATTTTGTCAAAAGCCTGGCAGATCATATGAACATTTAAAAAGACCAAAAGCAACATCTAAATACTTGGCTAAAACAAGTGTATTTTAAAATATAAAACCAAGGGAAGACAGTCAAGGTTATATATCAGTTATATCTCAATAACGATAAAAATTTAAATTAAAGATGACACAGTAATATAATTTTCAAATCTTCAATGTTTTTGTTGTTGGAAAGCTTTCTTTTTTTTTCTTTTAAACTTCTCTGCTGTTTGTAATTTTGATTAATCAGCAAATCTATATTGCCATGTATTCTCTTGGTCTTGAAGCAGGGAACATTTGCATTTGACTCATGGGTGCCCTGTATCATTGCCTGTGATATAGTCTGCCCTCCTATAAGTCCTCCAGAGGAAAGCTTTGGTGCTCGCATTTTAAGTCTCACTCAACATCAACTGTCTTGTCTTTGCACTACCTTCAGGAAGATTACTTTAAACCAAACAACTAAACTGCTTTTCATCTGAAAGATCATCAAATGGGGAAATGTACACTCTGGCTGGTGCAGTAGACTTGAACACAGAACTTGTCTGTTGTGGAAAAGTGCTATGTTGGCCATCAAGGTACCTGGATTCTAAATCTTGCCCTGTACTAATTCTCTGTGTCATCTTGAGCCATTCTCCTAATTTTTCTAAGACTTCACTTTCTTAGTCACAAAATGAGCATGTTTAACTAGATCTTTAAAGTATGCATTCAGATAAAATGTTTTACAATGCCATTATACTCAATGAATTTGCAGTTACCAAATGAGGTAGAATATGGGGGGAGAAACTTTGTGGCAGCAACCAAACCAGGATTTCAGTACAGTTTTAAAAATGCTTTTTACGGTTTAGCCAGTGGCATTTGAGCAACTGCAAATACATGTAAATACAAGATAAAATACAAATAAAACTTTCGTAATTTCCCCACTTTTTGCTGTAATTAGTATCATAGCTCCTTTTCTTGTACTAAAGGACTGAATGGCTATAGTAAGCCTTAAATAAAAGTTGAATAAATACTGAACCATGTATTGGTACACATGGAAAAGACTTCAAAATTGTATTTTAATTTCTTTACAATGTAAATGAAAAAGAAGTTGTAGAAAAGCTAATATTTGAAACATGGCGTGCTCTTTTAATATTACAAATTGCCTAAAAGCAATGGATATAATTAAAATTACATTTACAAATTACTTTGAAAGATGAACAACATATATAAACATAAATTGAAGATTGATGTATCTATTATAATCTATGAAATTAATGGGGTTATAAAAAGTATTTAAACACAAAATAATTCTGTGTTTAAAAGCTAACCAGCTAACATATCTTAATAAAAGAAAGGGAAATAAGGGAGAAAACGTAATACAGTAAGAAGTAAGCCATTCTTAAAACAGTTACCTTGATAACTTTTACCCCGATTCATATTGCTTATTGCATTTCAGTAGTAAAGACTATTTATATCAATATTCTAGTTTAGTAGTAAACAGAATATGTACTATGGATGTTCAATCTCTTAATATATTCATCTTTCATTATGAACCAAAAGATTCTATAAATCATGGCAAATTAAAAAAAGCAGTAGTTGAGTCCTTGGGAGGAAAAGATGAGTATTGTTAAGCTCTCTGTCAAGAGAAATTTATGTTGATTTGTACTTCTCTTAAAGCTTCCACAGAACCAGAATGTGGTAAAAGTTGGCTGTGATTTGAAAAATATTAGTAAAGGACTATTGGAAGGAGCTTTTTCCCCCTCCTGTTCTTTCTCTCCTTCAAAATCGTATTTAAAAAAAAAAAAAAAAAACACTTAGTTTGTACTGAAGGCAGGCAATCACAATGCAATAAAAGATGAAATAAACATGACAACTTTTTAAAATTTTTATTTATTTTTTTGTTTCTTTTTCAAAGAGAGAGAGAGAGAGGGAGAGAGACGGACAGCATAAGCAGGGGGAGGGGCAGAGGGAGAAACAGACTCCCTGCTAAGCAGGGACCTTGATGTGGGACTTAATCCCAGCATCCCAGGATCATGACCTGAGCTGAAGGCAGACATTTAACCAACTGAGACATCCAGGTGCCCAACATGAGACACTGAAACGAATTAGTTAAAATGGGGTAGTCATATCCACAATCATGGTTGGCATTGGTGAATATGGACTTGTGGAACACCGTATTGTGGTCAGAACTATTTAAAAAACTACTGATCAAGTTGGTCACACCAAATCAAAAGATCTCTAGGACTAGCCAATAACTTAAGAAGCATAAGCGAAATTCACACAAATTTTTAAGAATATGAAATTTTAGTTGGGAAGGAGTTATTACCTAAATAACAGTATCTAAATCTGTCATATTCCTTTAAGGAGGAAACCAGAGAAATTAACATGGGAATTAAAAACCAAAAATAGGGCAACCAAAATTACTGCCACGAAAACTATCACGAAAAGTGTGATAAAATGCCCCAAATTAAATACAACTAGTCTAGTTTTCATTTTATAATTATTCTGCAGTACTACTAAAGAATTGCAAAACTAATTATGCCATCTAGAAAAAATATAGGGGCGGCTTGCAAGCACCATTGAACATAATCCAGTCCCTAGCAAGTAACCTGATGTGCTTTTTCTGCCCAATTTAACATCACCACAGGCTTTCTCACTATCCTCCTTAACAAGTTTCGGGTCATAAGCAGGCGATGAGTCCATTTATCCAGAAAATTAGTTGCAACACTATTTGACCCTCTTGAAACTACTGCCTCACTTTTAAAATTTCCATAAGCATGAGTAAAACTGATTCAGATCTAAATGAAATCAAACTGCCAGTAACAGAAAATGAAGGGTAGGAATACTTCTCTTGTATCATGGTATTTTAAACTGATGAACTGTTTCTGGTATTTTGGGTGTTTTCTCTCTCTCTCTCTCTCTCTCTCTCTGTGTGTGTGTGTGTGTGTGTGAAGCGTGTTACATTTAATAGGCAATTCTTAAAGTACTTAAAAATACTTAAACAAAAAGAAACTTTTTATAAAACTATATGTAACATAATTAAGAATGGCAATGAAACCAAGCAGAGAATAAATAAATAATTTTAAAAATCATTAAAGGAAAGAATATCCCAGTCTAGCTTTCTTTCTGGAAATCCCCGGATTTCCTTGCCAACATTTGACAATTTTTAGATTACAAGAACAGGTGAACACATACTTATGAAGTGTAAGATAACAGTATCAGGGTCAATAATATCTGCACTCTGAGTTTCTCTAAATATCTTAGAGATTATCAATCTATTTTGATATGTAAGTGTGGAAAGGATATACACTGAGTTTTACTGGCACAGTATTTTAGTGTCATGTACAGGGATAAAACATGTAAACAATTCAGCAATAAGATTAACCAAATGATTTTCATATTTAACAATTTCACATATAAGTTTGGAATGGCCAGTGAAGGGCTTCCTACTCCATTGTGGCTTTTTCTTCTAGGTTATTTAATAATTAATTTCAACTCTGTATCCAAGGTTTTTTGGGGGTTGTTGTGTTTTTTTTGTTTTTTTTTTGGTTTTTTTTGTTTTTTTTTGTTTTTTGAGTTACCACTGATACACTGAATAGAAAGCTATGTAACATTTATGGGGAAAAGATAACTTATTAAAAGTTAAAATTATATTTGTTTTGAACATATAATTTAACATTTAGAAGTCATTTGTGTTTCTTAAGTGTCTTGCCAAAGCATTCATTCAATGTGAATGCAAAGCCTATTAACACACTGTCCTTAACGTTTGAATTCTTGGAGTTTAATAACGTATCACTGGCAGTGACTATTTTGCTGTTTTCCTTTTATATGCAGCCAAGCTAAATGTTTTCTCTAGTACACAATACTACTGAAAAGGCAAAGTTGACTTTTCAGTCAAGATCCTCCAAACATATACAGCCCAGTGCAAAATTTTATTAGCTTATAAAATAAATATTGTTTATTCATGCAAATTAAATTAAGTGATAAACTTATTTATATTCTCAAAGATACACCAAAGATATACACAAAGATATACAATCTCAAAGATACACCAATTTATATTCTCAAAGATACATCACACACCAAAAATACATGATATTTTTAAGGATAGATGAAAATAATTACTAAGCAAAACTTTACAATGACCCAAAAAAGAAATGCTGTAAATGAAAATTTACAACCACCAATGATCTAAGAAATATATTTATAGGAATGTCAGCTTGGTCAAAAACAGAGGGCAATGAAAAGGATCTTTAATTTTCACTCTACTAGCTTATTGTAAGAATGTTCTTTCTTTTTGGGGTGGGAGACTACTGTTAATAAAGCTGTAAAATCTGATGAATCATAACTATGTTTATCTAACTGAAACAGCAAATTAACAAAATGACTGTAATACATAATGATAGTACCTGCTTGGTGGAAAGCTCCATTGCTGAAATAGTAGTTGGCTCCTAAAGAAGAAAAAGAAAATGTGAACTGTTTGGTCAATTAGAAAAGTCAGTCATTAACATTAATGAACATAGAACACCAACATAAGCTTTGAGAGAGTTAACTTCAGTGCCTACAAGAAGCAATGTAATTGGGAAATAAGATACATGAAGGAAGGTATGTGCATGAGTAGCGAAGACGTGGCACAGACAAAAGGAGGATACTAATGTCTTCCAGTCAAAGACATACGTATCTGCAGTTGATCAAGTTGGGTTATTGCTCATGGCAGCAAGGGAGACCATGAGACTGCGCAGCAGAAGAGTCTTGGAAAGAACACAGAGGTTTTGGGCCTATGTTGGTTGATTTGAGAGAGGGTTCAAGGAAGTGGTGTTTGCTCCACATGGGATGTCAAAGAAAGCCCAGGAAATTCTATGATTTCGTCTCTTCATACATCTTATTTAGGAGGAGGGAAGAGCAAAATAAGGATAAAGTAAAAGTTGGTAAAGAAGTAGCCATTACTCATAGAGGCAGGATAGGGGATATTTGGTCATTTTTTGGTGGTTTGGACAATGTTTATGGTCTTGTCTGTTTTCAGACAGGATTACAGAATAGTCTTGCTTTTTTCTTTCTTTCTTTTTTTTTTTTTAATATTTTATTTATTTGACAGAGAGAAATCACAACTAGGCAGAGAGGCAGGCCCAGAGAGAGGAGGAAGCAGGCTCCCTGCAGAGCAGAGAGCCCAATGCGGGGCTCGATCCCAGGACCCCGTGATCCTGACCTGAGTTGAAGGCAGAGGCCCTAGCCCACTGAGCCACCCAGATGCCCCAGTCTTGCTATTTTCTTGATTCCTCATGGTCACAGAGTAGCCTGGCCTGATGCTTGTGTTCTGTGAGAACTTGCACGCTCACATGGAGAACGCTGGGCTATGAGTGCCAGGCCAGCTCCCAATAACACCAACTACAAGTTAATAGTATTAGGCTAGTTTCCAGCTGTCAAGGACTGTGAGAGCTCAGAGCAGGATGAGATTACCTTATTATCAAAATGACTGTTTAATGTGCAAAGGCCTACACTACATGTCTTTGCCAGAGTACATGATCTCTTCAATTTCTATCAACAGGCTATCTAGAGATAATAACTAGAGAAGTAATAACCACCAATATATTTCAATGAGTGTTCTGCTGAAGCCCATCATGAGCATATATAGTTTGAATAAATAAATACCATTCTTTGAGTAACTACCAAAAGGCTATTCACCTGAACACATTACCTTACATTCTCTCAGATTTACTTTCACTAAACTGTGCTCCATTGTATTCTTCATCATACTAAGAAGGAGACTGCTTGAGGGTTTCAGAGGTGGTTAATGAGAAAGAGGCTTAGGTGGGAAGAAGAATCTTAGAAGGCTCACTGTTTAGGTGACTATAGCTGAGCCCTGAACAAAGTGTGAAGAGCTGGATTCTGAAGCCAAACTGCATAGATTCAAATGCAAACCTGGCCACAAGTGTGATAGAAGGGGAGGTATGTAACCTCTCTGTAATTCGCTTTTCTTATCTTAAAAATGAGTATGATGCTATCTTCCCTGTAGGATTGATGAAAAGACTAAATGAGTTCATAAAGGCAAAGTACTTTACAAATGTGCTTGGCATAGAGTGTTTATTCAAATCTCTTGTCTCTCTTTCTCACTCTCTCTCTCTCTCTCTCACACACACATACACACACAACCCCCGTATCTTTTACTTGCTTTAGCTTTCCTTTCTAGTGCTTATCACTACCTGGAAATACACAGATACATATTGTATTAATGAGTATATATAATATATATAATAACATATATATGATATAAATATAACATTTATCTTGTGTCTTGTGAGCTTCCCCGTATACCCCTGTAAGGGCCTGTTCAGCCAGAGCAGCCTCACCCCGGTTGAACTGCCATCTTGTTGTAAAACTTAAATTGACCTTGCCCCCCCAGGGGAACTTACTTAAAAGCAAGTCGGGGAAACCAGTCCCAGGTAACAAAGTCCAAATACAAGGGTGGGTCAGGCCAGGTGGAGGTATTCAATCAATCGGGGGCACATACTGTCTCCTAGGTACCAAGGAGTCTGGGCCCCCAACCTTTGGGAGCCTTTTGGCGCCAATCCTAACCAAGGTGTGATAGGCTAAATCAAATGTCTACTAGGGTAAACTGTAATTCGGTTGGTCGTCTAGCATCACTGTGTAGTTTCCTGTGTGTGTTACAATCTCATTGGCCACCTGTGTGTGGCGAGGCCCAACCACATGGCCTTTGCTCTATAAAAGTTAGTCTGGAAAGCAGGGAGGGGTCGTTCTCTCTGGAGGGGCGGCCCTGACCAGTCTGTTTGACGGTCGGTCTGATTCCTGATGCTTGGCGCGAATTAAAGCTTTGCTTGACCTTCGCTTTGTATCAGCCTCGCTCCTTTAATCATGGACCCATTATTGGGGTACCCAATTTTGGGGGGACCCAACACCTCAAAGCAGTGTCTGAGGTAAGTTCTTATCTGCAGGTAGGGAGCAGGAGTAA